>NC_138578.1:12911640-15486640 GCF_964289735.1 Phaethon aethereus
CACGCGGGCCTCCGCGTGGGGGCCTCCTCAATTAGTCCTATAATTTACTGCCCCTTAATAAGACAGACCGAGAAACTCACACCCGTACGGATGGAAAAACCCCGGCCTCCAGCTGGGGTGGGTGTTCTCGGAGTGAGCCCAGCTCTCAAGGAGGCACAAAAGGCGGCCACAGCTGAAGCCGGGGCCACGGAACGGCGGCCTTCAGCCTCCGATGAGTTACACGCCAGAGCAAGGCCCCCGCAGCCGCGGACCGGCCCTCACTTGGAAGGATAAATCAAAGCTTTAACGGGGCCTGCCAGCAAAGCAGGTGTTTTGACTGCCTTTATGGTTCATTTTTATGCAAAAGGGGCTGTGGGGATACAGAAATCAGGGGGGATTGAAAATAAATGGCACTGACAGCACTGATCCCACCAGGCGAGGGGGCCAAAATCGGCCTGTCTCTTCAGATTATGGAGTATACCTAACGGCAGGCGCTCTAAGCCCCGCGCACACAATGCGCGGCCTGCGCGCCCAGGACGTTCCTTTCTCTCGTTCTCCCGCTTCGTCTTTTCTTTTTTTCTTTTTTCTTTTCTTTTTTTTTTTTTTTTTTTTTTATTTGATATGCCAGGGGCCCTTCTCTATTCTCTGGTGATGAACTGCCCCAGCAGCCACAGCAGGTTCAGAATGTTAAAGAGCCGCCGCTCACCCGAGCCGACAAAGGGATCCCATTTTAAAGGGCTTAAAGGACACTGGAGACACTACCCGCGGCCCCATTTTAAGATAATGTCTTTTTCGTCTTGGTTTTCAACATTCAACAACAGCCACGAATAAAATGTCATAAAAATGTGTCGATGCAAATTTTCTAGCATGGGCCAGGGCGCGGGGGCACGCCATTAGGAGAGTGCCACGGGGTCCGCGGTGCTCGGGCTCCTCTCTCCCACGGAGAGCTGTTTTGTGGGCTGAGCGTCGGCACCCACAGCTACCCAGACTTATACTTTAATACTGAAATTTAACTTCGCTTAATTCCTCAGTCTCAATATTAATAGCAGGCATAATTTTTAAAGTTATTTAAACAAAACGATCGAGCACACTGAAGTTGGATCATTGTAGCACCCTGTAATATTTAAGTGGTGGTTGAGAAATGTTCTAACGTAGCATGATTTTCCAGAAAGAAAAAAAGTGAGGGCCTTTTTCTTTGGTTCTGCTATAAGTCAATAGTTTTTACAGTGTATTCTGTAACATAATTTAAAATATTACTGCAGGGCATCGCTAGTAAATGTCATTTATCATTTACAAGCCATAAAGCAGGCAAGAAAAAAAGACGGCAAGTGCTTCCCCTCCTGTAGTTTCACACACAGAGTTATTCACGTCTAGTGCCTCACCACAAACAAATGACAGTTTTTCACCAGCTTTACTAAGGAATTGACTCTCTTCTCTTTCCAAATACATTAAAAAAAATATTTTAAAAAGCAACGCCCAGCTGGTATAGCCTTAGGACAGATTGCCTGAGGACAACTTTTTAAAAACTTTTCATGGATTACATGTAAATTAATGCTAGATTGTGATCATTCATGCTGCTCTTTCTAGACAGAAAACTTTGCATATTTGTAAAAAAAAAAAAAAAGAAGGATGCATTTTATGACTTAGTTGCATAGGAAATTAGATAACTATCCCTTTTTTCTCTACCTTTTTTCAAGGTAGGCTGATGCCATCAGTCTCTATAAATATTTTTGCATCTTTGGTTTTTGACCCACTAAACTACTCTGTGTATTCCAAAGGAAATTTAACACATAAAAGTCACCATACTTTCATAAAAAAAAAAAAAAATTGTGGGCTTCTTGCAAGTAATTTAGATTTTCCAAAGACACATTTTTATCTTTACCCATATAATAGCTCCATTTAAAATAGTAAGATTATTACACTTATAAAATACGTCTTTCCTTCTCAAGGCCTAAGTATTGCACATGAGCAGCACTGGCATTCATGTTACCTTTCTACCAAACTTAATTTCAGTACAATTTCTCATGCCAGTGAAGTTATTCCATGCCAATAAAATTCCATACATGCTTGCAGTATTGAGCCTTGAAACCCCCATTTTCTCAAATATTTCAGGGCCACAGTTTATGCAAGCTTTGAAAATAAACTCCTTCTAATAATTTGCTTGAAAAAAGATGATACAAGTCATTAATCATGGCAAATATATTTAGGTACTGCGGATGTTAGCTGAAAATTCATTAACTTTTCTCTCTGGAAGACTTGCTATGCTCACTAATATTTTGGATGTTTAGATCATAAGGTAATTCCAATGTTTAGATTAACACTCTCTTCAGAAAAAAGATGAACAAAATTTAACAAGAATTAAAAGTCTAATTCAAATTTGCAAAGTCCCTGTTCCTGATCATCTGTTTAACATTCTTGCTGTGAGTCCACTAGCTGTTAGTCTAGACATAACACAATAAGCAGTAATTAATAAATAATACAATAATACTTATTTGCATTCATCTTCCAGAGCTGCAATGATTTCTCTAATGAAGCGCATTACCGGGAGCTGGTTTATAGACCAACCTACAAGTGGCTTCATTGTCCTGAGTAAAGGGGATATTTTTGGCATACGAAAATGTTTAAATAACTAAACCTTTTGATGTGCACTGTTAGCAAATTACTTCGCTCTGAACAACACACACATCACTTGTGGGAATAGCATCAAACATTCCCATTTTTTAATTTCAGCACAATTGTTTCTAATTAGCCTGCCATGGACAAGACTCAGGTTTCTGCTTTCTGTTAGAACTTTATCTTACTCATGAGTAGTTTTGGTATTGACGGATCCTCATCTGCCTCATATCAAAATGCCAAATCTTTCCATCATTTGTTGTCTCCAGTAGTTTCAGATGTGACCTAACATGCAGGGTTGAAGTCTGACTCACATATAGCAAAATGCCAACATACAGGTGTGAACGGGGGTGAACGTGAATATATTGCAAAATTGTGAATCAGCTGGGGAATACTTGAGTATAAGTCTTCAAAGCTCAGTCTTGAAGATTTCTGTAAATATGCACAGGTGGGTTGCAACCCTCATTATTTCTGGCTAGAGCTGTCTTTTGTCCTCACTACCCTTGGTCCAAAGACAATCTGCTTCCACCCATTTCCTACCCAGTGGCACGACCTGGCAAGAGTTTATTTTTATCATGTGTTTGTGTAGCTCATTTCACAGTGGGATTTCAGTCTACAGTGAGTGGACTGAGTGTCTAAGACATCTAGACACTGCTGAAATACAAAAAATAACAAGTAGTGCCTTCAAGCTGAAGATTTAGTCCCCAGATATTCTCCGAATCACTAAAAACTGCAAATACCAAACAGCTCACCCAACACCAGATAAATCACAAAAAGAAAAGAGTGTCAGATGGAGAGGGGAGGAGGAGGAGAGGCGTTGAAAAAATTTGCTTACTGAAGACAGACTTTGGTTGTTGGTTTTTTTCTTTTTAAGCCTCATAGACCAATTCTAACGTTCACTGCTTTCAGGTTTCTAACTGGATTATAAATGCTGGGTTTGATTTAAGGATATTTAAATGGGCAGGCAGCCTACTTTTAAGAGGCTCTGTCTCAACTGATAGGTAGTATATGGTGTAGTTGTCATGACCATGCTGTGGCCATTTCCCCTTCTTGTAACGAAAAACAGATGTGGGCGTACCTGTGTTAGACTGTTTTTTACTTCATTAAGGAATCAGGAGGATCTCAGCCAGACGTATAGGCATACAAGCCCAGAAGCTCAAGGCTTGGTTTTCAGTTTAACATTCACATCAAACTTCTTGTATTTCGCACTGATTCGTGAAGATATAGGATGGAAATAGCGATGAATAGCATGTTCTCCCCCAGGCTTCTCAGGCCTTCGGGGATGTTTTGTTTTTTTTTTTTAATGGGGCTCTCCCTGGTAGCTCAAGATCGTTAAATACCTAGATATGTTGCAAGACCAGCTTTTCCATCCCTGTCTAAAAATAGATGGAAGTTTAGCAACAATAATTTAAAATTGACTTTGTGAAGACAGAATAATTATAGTTCACATTCATTAGTGCCATTTCACAGGATCTGTTTACATGCTGATGAATATGGAGGGGGTAGCAGAGAGTTTGCAGATGTTGTTTGGTTATGTTTAGACCGTAGTTTGAACAGAGATTAAGCTTGCATGAGCGGGTTAAGGCTTATGGAGAATGTCAATAGCTCACTGACACCTCACATGGTCAGAACCTCAGCTCCTCCTCCCATCAAGTAGTCATGATACCTTGCTCAAACAGAAGTTATAAGAAACTACAATTGAATCATCACTACTAGAATAATTGCCTGAAGTTCTTTTATATATTCCTTAAGGTTGCTCGTCCAAGTACAATCCCAACCCCAATGGTTTAGAAGTTTGGCATTAACACTGCAATACAAGATCATAACCGTCTTGGGCTTATTACCTACTGTTACCAACGTTAGTGAGTTACTCTTTAATTTGTGACCAATGTGCTGAAACTGATTTGAATATTAAGCTCCTCAGTATAACGTAACCTGGGTGAAAACAGGACATTCCTTTCAACAGCTATTCCTGTATTAAACGGTAATGTTTAAATCTTGTCCATATATGCTGTACTTACAAGTTACAAGACTGGTACCATTTACATTACAGAAGACATAAATAAAAATATTTTTAGTAACTCAATAACTTGATCAGTTAACCTATCATTACTAAGATTACAGAGGATATGAATAAAAGAACAGTCTTTTTCAGTAATTCAATTAGTAATGATTAATGATTTTTACATAAATTTTCTTTTATTTATATTCACACTTGCCTAAAGAATGCTGGCCTTTCAATTTTAAAAAAATACTGAAACAGAGAATGCAAATCAAGTGTTTTGTGGTCTTTCAAATATTATAATGCCTCTCAAAACTGCTAAAATTATTCCTTTTAAACAATATATAATTAAGTAGTAGAACTTACTGCCATAAGCATACTGCCATTATGTCAGAAAGCATATATTTATTTTTTTTAACATGAAAAGTAAGATGATAAGGGACGGTCAACACAATAAGTAGATTTTTAGAAACATTACATACGGAAGCATCATTTAGATTTTAGTGGAACAGGGCACAATATAACATATTTAATTATGAAATAAGATTGCATTTTAATTGCCAGAGAAAAGGAAGTATTTCGGGGTGAAAATATGAATATAGTACATTAATATATTATGAGTCATCAAAAAAAATTTGGTTAATCCTGCTTTAACTTCATATTTTGTTTAGAAATCTGAAAATAATATGCTTGGGTAAATTTCTAGGGTTTTTATCAGAAAAATATATCAAAAAATGTAAAGCCTAACCTCTTATTTGATACTTGTAAAAGAAAATATCGCAAAATTCCAAGGCTTTTGTAATTCAAAGCAGTTTTGAAATTGTGAATTTTGAAATTGTGAACATACTTCTGTATGTTACTGAATTTTATTACATATTTTTGTGTTTCTGAACATAAACAAACACTAACTGACAAAAATGTACATGTAGGCCACTTAATAATTCCCTCTTACCTTCTACTGACAGCTCTATCAGAACACATTCTCAATAAGAGAAACTGGTTTGCTGCGTCATTGCCTATGAAAATAAGCATAAAAAACTTTACACTATCCATATTTTTGTCAGTTTGTTTCCCAGTTGCTGCTAATGTTGCATTTATTTAAAATATTATCCTTTATATGATGGTATCAGCCTTCCTAGCAGTACAACACCATTCTTAATAGTCTGATTCATATCTATACATTTCTCTGCCACATAGTCCATCCTGTTTTCTTTTTTTTTTTTTCCCTTTATCTACTTCGGTGTAATAAACTAGTTGGCAATCTTTTGAGAGAAAAATCAACAGGTGTTTAAACCTTTCATGAATTGTCAGTAAATAATTAAATCAACATTTGGTGTCTTACTTACAGTTGAATACTCATATAATGTTTAACCACAATACTTATTTGATTGAATTTCTAGTTCAACAGTTTAAAATTCCACATCATGTTTTACAGGCTAAAACAATTTCTTCTTATTTCCCAAATGTTAAAGGAAGATATAAACATAAAGTAATGCAAAGAAAAAGTGGTAGCTGATAAGCATTTATTTTAACGGCCTTTCATTGTGAGATTGTGAGAATATTTATGTCCATCCCCTGCTTCCCAGGACCTCTTCTATTCTGTCCCCATCAGGAGGGTCCAAAAGTGGCCCCAACTGGAGCCAGAGTAAAAGTAAGAAAAAAATAACCCACAATACAAATTTTATTGTTCAGAACATCATGATTTAGATATTAAATAGCTATTTCCATTAGGCTGTTCTTTCTTTTAATGGCAGTTGTATTCTATGCATATAGAGTTGGGACTTTCTTGTTTTGTTTTGTTTGGGTTTTTTTGTTGTGTTGGGCTTTTTTGTTTGGTTGGGGTTTTTTACCCCCAGGAGGTGGAACTGTCTCATTTTTCTGATGTAGTTCAACCTACGTCGGTTTTGGTGATATTCTTCCCCTTCTGCTCATCGCTGCTCAAGGGAAAGGCTAACGGTAGCTACTCATCTCCTGTGGTTAAGAAGGTGACCATGAGCTTCTCTGGACTTCAGCAGATTGCAAGCAACAACCTACTTCAGACACCAACAATATAAACCTCTTTTTGGATCTCCCCTAGCTTTACACAGGAAAGCACTGGTAGAGCATAAAACCTTGAGTAATGCCCTGGGCTGTCCTTCCACTCAAAGTATCCGAGGTCAAAGGCAAGCCTTCCTCAAAACACAGTAATAATCAGTTAATCAGTTTGGCCAGATATTGCAGCCGATATAAATCTGCTGCATTATAACTTCAGAGGACGTAGCCATTTTGACACCACGAAGATCAGACCCACCATACCTCATAAACTGGTGACTCTCAGAAGACCTTGCAGACATCGTACGGCAACAACTGCAAAAACATTTGCTGTCCAGAGTCTGAGAGTAGACTGTCCTTGCTATTAAAATAAGACTCCATCAGTTTTGTTTACTTCACCCCCACCATGTCACATTTCAAGATGCCAAAATAATTCTTCCACCAAAACAAACAAAAAAGGTTTCATTAATCTTTAAAGCTGACAACTAGTTCACTTCAGAGCTTTCACATGCTAGGGTGAAAAATTTGCACTTTTAAATGTTTTTGATGTCTGTTTCTTTGTCCTACTCAAGTGTGCATACTGCACGGTATTTACAGCAACTGTATGGCTCTGCTTAGGACTGCATTTTAAAAAGGCACACCAGCAAACACCCTCAGCAAAAAGAGAAGGGAGTGTAAGTATAACTGTGCTTCCAAAAAAGCAAACAAAACAAAAACCCAGTCGTGTGGCTTCAGAGCTAACTGCCAACATATTTAATAAATATGCAATTCAAAAAAAAAAAGAAACCCAGATAAACTACTTGAACCAAATTCCACAGGGTTAAGGAAAAAAAAAAAAAAAGAAAACACTTGGATACTTTTCTGGCAGCCGTAGTTACGCCTGTAGTTGGGTGATTGAAAAAGGCTCACAAAGTTACTCAGTCTTGAATTGCTACCCGCGTGACCTGGCTTTGGCGGTAGTGGTTACAGGAATTTAACTTCAAAAACAGAAAAAAAAAAAAAAAAAAAAAAAGAGTACAGAGCTGAACAGCAAACAAAGAGAGAGAGGCAGATCTCTTTTAGTTTAAAATTCCATTATTTTTAGCTGTCAGCTGTTTAAGGCAAGTCAAAGGGACTTTTCCTCTTTTACAATGAAACTTCGATATCACTTGTATAATTTTCTGACTACGAGCTCAAAAGAGCTCAAGTGCTACGATTTTTTTTTTTTTTTTTAATTGTAAAATTTCCAAATTGCTGTCAAGTATCCTCTTTGGCCCACCACCCGCCGCCCCTCAGCGGGGATCTCGGGCCCCGCAGGCACGCCTCCAGCATGGGAGCGGTACGGCCCCCGAGGAGGACGGCTGACGGGAAGGTTTTGGTGTGCGAGGACAGAGAGAGAACAGCTCTTACAGCAAACCAGATTATCGTCACAGCCTTTGCTCACTTCCTATGCCAGTAATCAATAATTGGGCTCCAGGTCGCAGAGTAAAGGGGTTTCCCATACCTATGGGCATCCCCCAGAATTTCCCTCCCCTCTCCCACCATTTCTTACGCCGCTGAGCTTCCTCTGGCTAAAAGTGACTGGGTGGGGCTCCCTCCAGAGTTTATTTGTGTCATTTCCGAATATAGCCAGAGGGGACACGAGAGAGGGACATGAGATGTACTTTCCACTTCTTTCCTTCTCTGCTAGCACTGGGAAACAGCCTACATAACCTAATAAGTTTTTTCTGTCTCTAATTTCCATCCTGTTATGTTTTGCAGGAACTGAATGAGCTGCTTACGCAGAGCTCCTTGCCAGTTTCTGGACTGAAAGAAATGTTCTGCTCTTTCACTTAGGTCCCTCATTTCTGCCATTTTTTTTCTTTCTTTCTTTTTTTTTTTTTTAAATGACTGCATCATTCATTTTACTTTCTTTTGCAGTCCTGCAATTCCTATACATTCCTGATTCTTACAGAACTTTCAAGAAAGTCCTGAAATCCTAAACCAAACTGAAAGCCTACCTTTGCATTTAAACACGCATCTCTGTTTCTCATCACTTTAGTTCCCAATAGCCTCCAGCTAAACAAACACACACAAAGACAAAATGTAACGCAGAATAGTACAGGACATATCATGGGGATACTTCCTTCTCCCTAACATTCCCCCAGTCTCCAACCAATTTCTTCTAATGACGGTTGCTGAGGCTATTACTCATGAACCTGCTCCACGATGTTTGTTAGATATCCTCTGTGTAGATTTGTGCTCTGCTCTCTCACCAAAATGCTCCTAAGCACTCCTCTCGGACAACCAGCTGCTGATACTCCAGTCTTTTCTCTTAACCAACTTCCAAGTTAAGGAGTCACTTTTGAAAACACACTCAGATGTGGAAGCAGGATGAAGATGTGCATTTTCCATTTGTAATGTCCTGGAGACCAGATTTCGTGCTCAGTAAACCAGGTACCATTTTCTTTGTTAATGTCCTTCTTGAATGAGATCCAGGACACATCTTCCTCCTTGTCTCTCAACCTTTGCTTTTACTGTTATAGATGGGAGATGGGCCTTTTAACATGTCAGTTTTCTGGATTAGGGAACCAGACAACTTTTTATAAACTGCACCTTGTTAGAGAATTAGAGAAAAGGAGGGAACTAAAACTCAGATATATGAAGAGTTATATTAAGAGTATGCTCATTGTCTAAAATGATTAAGCATTTTCATTATCCAGCAGAAATTTTAATAAGTCTGACAACAAACCAGTTGAGATACAGCCTTCCAGCATTAAAGTCTTGTAGACACCAAGGTGCTGTTTTCTTTAAGTTATAGTAGAATCTGTCCTATTTCAGAGACTTCTTAAAAAAAAAAAAAGGAGATATTTGTCCACCCTGGAGTTCGAACTGCCAGGATATACTGCACTTGGCAAGATTTCACTGGAAAAATGCCAGTCTGACAATATCAAATTACTTTATTAATACGCATAAGTTTGCACAAAAAGTAACTGTGGTTTTCCAGAAAGCCGTAAGAGAACATTTGCCAGAGTTTCCATTAGCAGTGATGCCACCTAGCCTGAACTGCCTTTCTGCAAACTTTGTTGCGTCTTTGTACAACAGAGGTTTGCATCAATACGACAGAACTAGTTGATCTCCTGGCTGAGACGACTCATCGTTGAGAGCGCTTCTCACCCTGCTTTGAGTAGGGTTTGGAGCAGAAGGCTGCCTGTTCGTACATTAATACCTGCTCTTTGTTTCCAGTTGTTCTTTGAACTTGCCTATGTCTGTATCAGTTTTCTCACTGGTAAAAACTGAGATAATTCTTAAAAACTCTCTAGAATTATGTGAATTTTATTCGTCGTTTGTGAAATGAATGTTCTTACAAATATTCTTGTTTTATCTCCAGTTTGGCTGTTATTTTTCCACCTGTCACTTAAAGTCACCAAGCTACCTATGTGAGCCCTTCTGAAAGGGCAAGTAAGAAATGTGCTTATCTTCTGGTGTTAGGAACATCATGGCCAAAGAACCTGTTGTATTTTCAGATGTACTTGGCTATGGCTAAGAGACATCTTTTTACACAACAGCTTTTGTCAGTGGTCTGATTTTGTTGTTTCATTTAAAATCAGAGTGGTGGCCTTCTCCATGCACTCATACATTTAAATAACTGTATTCCCTAACTGAGTGCCTTTCCAAGTAATTGCATTTGGAAAAATATGTATAACCTTTTTGTAAAGTTAAGAAAACATCCATACTCTTTTGATGTTGAATTGATATTCACTTTATGAAAACGTCTTCAAACACATTTGTATTCAGTCATACTTTGTCCTCAAGTGAATTCAATTCACTTGAGACATAAGTCTTTCTGATTTTATTTTTGGTATTTAACGTGCTCTACATTGATCTCCTCAAAATGCAATGAAAACAAACAAAAAACCCAATCCCATACATCAAGAAAAACACATCAAAAATCATTTAAAGAACAGTCCTCTTGGTTGAACAGATTGAACATAAGTATTTTGTTGAATTTCATGTTGTGTCATAAAAAAAATTTGAGTCCTAGCAATATGTATCCTAGGTTATTTGCTCAGTAGATTAAACAACCATAAATATTGAGTGATTCAACGGAACAGCCAGTGCTGGCTGGAGTGAATAGCATGTCAACAGATACTAGAGCTCTAGGAGACACCAGAAAATTGTGCCTAAGTCAGCTTGCTAAATTAAGCTTACTAAATGCTATTTTCCTAAATACTTAAATTACTTATGTTATCAAGTGCTCACCTGAAAGTTTTCCGATGCAATTAAAACCCCTCATGGATCACAGACTAATTTACTAAAGCTACAGAGGGGAGTACTGGGAGGGGCAAGGAGCCCTTCCAGGGAGTCAGGACCAGACAGCCACCCCCAGGTAAGTTGGAATAAGACAGGAAAATCAACTCCTATCATGCTGCAACTGGAATCTCCATCTCTTCAATAACCTCTCGTGAAATAAGTATTCCCAACTGTGAGGTAAAAAAGCAAGGATAAATATGTTGCCTCCAACAACCTTCACAAGAAATAGTCACATTTTTATGGACTTGGAGAGATACTTCTGCCTACTCTCCCTTACTTCTGCTTTCAGGTGTCATTCCTTCAAAGAATACTTTACGGGAAGGTACCATTAAACTGCATAATGGTACTAAACACATAACATTGCCGCTAATGTTCTTTAGAAGTTATGTATCATATCTTATTTAATTTCACTGGTCTTGTACAATGAGTCCCAGGCTCAACTTTTAACTAAATCACCCAAAGACACTCTTCCAACCATTTTTAATGTACAGTAAGTAACTCTTCTGTAAATTGCCTGGGAACACACTGCAGAACAATTCTCAGGAGAAAAACTAGAGCTGAAATATTTTCTCATGCACCTTCTATCCGGGTGACATTCCTCTCTCTCTTTCCAGATTCTCCCCCAGCACGACCGAATGGATGCTACCCTTTTGCACCCGTGTTTGTTCGTGTTTGCCTCCTCTTGATATTTATGAGCGCTGTTTCCGATACCCTCGCAGCATCATCTTAACTTTGGCAGAGATTTCTGCATGTTCAGGTTCCAAGGGGCTTGAAGAGAACACAAGCTGTCTCCAAACTGAAGGAATCAATTTTCATTTCTGAAATCAGACAGGCTTCCATGTATTGTGTATTGACTCCATAGAGAAATAACAGTAATGTTGCTGCTTTCAGTGAAAAAGACCATTACTGAGGACAACGCACTCAGTCAAGAAAGATGCCAGATCTCCTCTTCCCCAGACCACTCTTCACTCTCCAAATCACAAGCTGGGCTCTCTCCAGAAGCCACCTCAGTCAGAGCTCTGGGTGTAAAGAGGGTTTGAATCCTTTTGGACACCCAAGGAGTCACCATATGTTTGGCTGCCACCCATGCGGCCGAGAGTCCTTGGAACAAGGAACGGAATCCGTTCAGACTCCTCTCGCTAGCTAGCGCTGATGGACATCCAGCCTTTTCAGGCTTCAGCCAAGCTTTAAACAGACCCTGCTGGAAGCACTGGGCTCGATGAATCAGCTCCTGCATTACCAGGCTCTACCCTCAGTCACATCATACCCAGTAAGGCAACAGAGGCGACACTCCGAGGACTGTCCAGATCCTTTCCCTGCCCTTTCTTTTCCTTGGAAGTCTGGGATAAGAAGCAGCATAAAGTGAAGGAGAAACTGTATTTTCTATTTGCTCAGTTTTAAATTAAGTTGTTAAAATAACAGTGCCTTTTGGGAGGCTACCCTTGAGTTTCAGGAAAATAGTATCTCTTCTTGTCCTTTTGGATGCTAATTAAAGTTGATAGTGATGATATATGGTTTGCCATTCTACTGCAGTTTCATTTTCAATGAAACCCTACCATTAAAAACTTACTTGCTGTACTCTTAACATAACAGTCTTTCAAAAGATCTTTTAGTCATGCCAATGATACCAAAGATGGGTTGCCAGTAGATTAAATAACTACAAACACTCAAAATCCTACAGAAATTGTTTGCCATAATATCTGGCCTTTAGCCTTTTAGTAAGGCTTGTGTGCCCACACTGTGCTGTGCCCAGTCCAGAAAGAGTAGCATCTCCAATACTTATGAATGTGTTTTCTCTTTGAGTATCTGTTTATATTTCAATCTAAAAAACCCACCACATTTACTTGCAAAACAGTAATGTGTTCCACACACAGTTTCTCCTTTTATAGTTGAACATATATACTTCTCAGAAACTAAGCCATCTAAGAACCCCATAGCATGCAGAGTCACTCACGTGAACATGATCTTTATTTTTTTCAATTGGCTGTGAGTAAAGTCTAAATGGATACAAGTGGCTACACTTCGTATTTTAACTTTTGAAGTTTCATTCCAGTTTAATTGCCAAATAACCATGTTGGCTCCTTTCTGACGCATTTTCAATACATGCTTTCTTTTGCCTAAATCTTGCATTTTAAGATAGCGGTTAATGACACGTGCATACCTTTTCCATAAAGCAGTTTCCGTGTGGTATGAAGGAATGAGGCAATTTAATACATGCAAAAATGCAGAACTCCACATGCTGACAGATCTTCACTGTCGCTCTGCACAGTTAACTTGAACCGCTGCACGTTCTCTAGGAGTGTTTTGTTGTAGACTTTTGTAAACGATGTTGAAGAAATCTGCGTTGAGTAATACAAAGCATCAGAACGTAGTATGGCTGTCCACCCACGCTGGCAGAAAGCCACTTAGTTTTCAGTTGTTTACAAATGTTCTCAGTGATAAATCTCTTTGCTATTTCCCATACGAAGCTACGCACTCAAACATAGGCGGCATATACTTTGCTGCTCCAAGTGCTACAGTGAGACAAGAAGCATCAGAGACACCTGAATTTTGGTTGCCCTTCAGCATACACATCTACACTTGTGGGTTTTGTTTCACAGATTTTTAAGATCATAAGGCATGATTGTGATAGCTTAACGTGGTTCCTTCAAGCAGAAGCAAACACCATTCACCTATTGCACCACTGAAACTGTAATGCCCAAATTAATTATATTCTCTTTCTAAAAGATTTTCAAAGTTTATATTATAGGACTCCCCATAGAGTCAGGTCAGACATAAGCTTCCACAAAAAAAAAAAACCAAACAAAATCCAAACCTGAGGATGTATAAGGATTTTAGTATCACCCACTGATATTTTGAAAAGTTGATAAATAGATCACTTCACCACAAACATTTTTTCTAGTCTGGATACAAATCAGCGTGTTCTTTTTAGTTAGGTGACCTAATTATCGTAAGAATTTAAGAAAGCCAGATGGGTTAAAATAAGCCCAGGTGGTCTCAAGCCTGCCAATTTACCAAATAAAATGAAAACATAAGCTTGAATAAAAAATGTCCATCATTCTTTGACAGAGGTGCACTAAGCTGCTCTGCTTGTTTGTCATCATTTGTATAAAAGCCAACCGGGTTACCTGTCAGTTTACAAATATTGTGGATAATAGGCATAACTTGAAGCAGCACAGGCCTGATTAACAAGAAAATTGGATTTTTTTTAACCTATTCCTTTCCTTCTTGCACAGTCCTATATTCCTTTCGAAATGGATTATTTCCACACACTCTCTCACACAAGGCAGGACCTTCAGCTCATTAGACCACAAGATTCTTACAATTAGCTTTTTCCAGGGCATCAGCAACCAGCCTCTCTTACCACCCATCCAGGATTAAACAGAAAGAGTCTGTCCACATCCGTACATGTAAAATTGATTACCAGGGTCACACGTGCCTCCCTTTCTGTTTCAACCATGTTTTATAGCAAAGCACGTTTAAACATATAACAGATCTGTTTATGTGTAGAAAGAGCAACCATTTTATTTCAAGACCAGCTGGAGCCTGTGAAAAGGAGACACAAACACAACCCTCTCTCATCTAGACTTTGCTTATTTTCCTTGTCTTAGCTATTTTTTCTGTACATAATAGTAATTGGATAGTCTGAATTCTCCTTCTGAGATCTAAATATAATCATTGCTGAAAGCTTATCTTTTTAAAAGATAAAGACACGAAGTTATGCCAAGTTATTATAGCCACAGTCCCATATGCGAGAGACCGTTTCATTTTCCATACACAGCAGCAAGAATATTTCCTTTTAAGGCATAATGCATGGTTTCTGCTTAACATTGCCATGGTGACCCTAAAACGCTGCCTTACCAGCTGGAAACAAGCCTTGCCAAGCGGGTAAACATTGCAATTCAAAAATACCATTTTGCACCAAATAATTTAGCACACAAGAAAAAAAAAATTCAAAGTTATCACTTTCCATATTTGCTGTGAAAATTCTGCGGATTTTACGTGCAGAGAGCTCTCCTAGACCGCAAGGGACAGCACTGGCTCCCCAGTCCCTTTACTCCCCACTGCTAGAGTTATTTAAAAAAAAAAAAAAAAAAAAAAAAAGATTGTTCAGTGTTTCAGTGAGATGAAGGGTATTAGTATCCAAACCAGTGAGAGAAGGGACAAAACAGTGAAGGAATTATTTGAATGAAACAAGTAGGAGGTAGGCATCCTCTCACACTGATTTTCGCAGCAATTTAAGGCTAAAACCTGCAGTCTGTAGGGAAAGACGACCCTCCCCAGCCACGCCTGGACCCCCCGGGCCGCGTGGCGCTGGCAGAGCAGCCCTAAAGCGCCGAGTCCGGAGCACGTCACCCCAACAGCCGCACGTCACCCACACCCTGCAGCCCACCCTGCGCGCCGAGCTCCCACAGCTGCTTTCTTCGCCACGCTCAAACTACGCCAGCGGCGTGTTCACCGGCGACCGAGCACCGGCCTGCGGCAACCGACGCCCACCAAAGCCCAGGCCTCGCTATACTCGGGACCCGCCTCCGCCGCAGCATGCCTGTCACCATGAGGAAGCCATTAGTTTTCGGTGACTTGGGTTGGCCTGGCGAGGTTTTGGTAGCGGAGGCGCCGCAGGGGTGTCTTCTGCGAGAAGCTGCCGGAAGCTTCTGCCGGGTCTGGTAGAGCCAACGCCAGACGGCTCCAAGACGGACCCGCCACTGGCCGAGGCCAAGGCCATCAGCGATGGTGGCAGCGCCTCGGGGGGAACAGAGTTGAGAAGGGGGGGAAAGAAGGGCACACAGCAAATGCAACCAGAGAGAGGAGTGAGAAGATGTGAGAGGAACAGCCCTGCAGACACCAAGCTAAGTGAAGAAGGAGGGGGAGGAGGTGCTCCAGGTGCCAGAGCAGAGATTCCCCTGGTGGAATCACCATGGACTTCAGACCATGGTGAGGCAGGCTGCTCCCCTGCAGCCCGGGGAGCTCCGCGGTGGAGCAGGTACGCACTCACGTCACGCAGCTTGCTGCCGTGGCTTTGCGAGCTTCTGAAGCTTGCCCGGCTTTCGTTGTGTGTGGTCATTACACGGGCAGAAGCCCTTGAAGGAGTATCTAGGTTATGTACAAGCGGTGCTGCTGTTTCGTTATGTAGTGCTTTCTTCTCTTGAATCAATACTAAACTGAAGCCGTGTGATGAAATTGGATGCATGGTGATGCTTTAAATGCTTCATGTAAGCTGTAAAACAGCTTGCATGGTCATTTCTCACTGTATTTCCCACAGTGCTACTTGGGCAAGTGGTGGGAGAATGTGTGGACTGGTAAAATTCAGTTGGAGTTATTACCCATTTCTGTCAGAGTCTCCCTTGAGTTTTAATTACAACAAGGTATTATTTACCAATTCTGTTGTAAATAGTTTTTACAGTATGGTTTAAACTGTTCCTGTGTGTCCTCAAAGAGAGGCTGTTTTCAGTAGTGGGTTAAATGATCCCAGAATATTTTCATTTGCCTTTTCCCTGCCCCCCTTTTTTTTAGGTGCTCAGTCATTTATGGTCCTACAGCTCCAAGGACGTAAAGTGCAACAGGGATGCTAATTATGAATATTTTTAATTGATTGAAGTTACAATATTATCACTTCCCTTTTTTTATTTATATAGACTGCATTACAGAATATGTTGCAGGACAAGATTTATGTGCAGGCAGAGTCTGACCCTGGGATACACTTTCGGGCACAATTTCACTCCTTTCTGTAAAAGTCTGCATTGTTGAAAGAAAATGTACGTATACCACCGCCTCCGAGGGATCTCAGTTTAGATACTATGTTAACCAAATGCTAACCAGACAAGAGCGAGCTCTTTTTGCATTTGTTCTTTAAAGCAGCCTGGACCAGGCTCCATGTGTTGTCCTTCCTGACAAAGTTTAAACATAAGATTTTCTTCACAAATCTAGCCTTTTTTTAAAGCTCGCAGGCAAACTTTGGCTGCTTTTCCCAGGCTAGGTCCTGCAGTATGGAACATGTATGCTTCATATACGCGGCTGACAACCAAGGTTTTCAGGTCTTCTAATCTTTGAAAACATCTGACGTTCTCCGCAGGTTGTGGAGAAGAGGAGGAAATGCAATTTCCTGGCATTTTCTATGAATTTCAATTTTTCATTAAAAAAAGATAGGAAACCGTTAAGGCTAAATATTTTGTGGTAGCTTTTGTTTGCTTTCTATTGCTGTTCTTAAACCAAGTGACTATAAACCCAGCCGGGATGTAGAATGCAACAGAGACATTATTGACAGCCACATCCTCCACATCCACTCCATGTGTTCATCCTAATGGACACCAAATAGTAAAGTGCGATGCAGTGGTTACAGAAATAGTTTAAACACAAATTAAGTGGTCAGACAACCCACTCTCTCTCATCATTATTTCAGTACATTTTTTAGTTTCTCCATTTCACAAGTGACTAAAAAAAGAAAACTTACATGGAGTCTGGGGAAAAATAGTGGTTGAGCATCCATTAACTAAGCGTTGTAGCTGTTCAGAAGTCTTACTAATTCTGTTCATGGTAGCAATGACAGAACCACCAGCACGTGGTAAAAACCAGTATTTTGGTAACTAATACTTGCTGACTTTCATGACCCTTTCTGTCACTATGATACCAAGGAGGAAAACTTTTGGGCTTCAAGGATAAAACTGTGCCAAGCATTTATAGAAGTGCTAGAAACCTAGCGTTCCGGGCAGGATAATCATGCTCACGTTTGGTGCTTAGAAATACACCATCAACTCCTAACTCTCTATCAGTTGTCAAAATGTAGAAAATCCAGATTTTTTTTTTAAATCTGTATAATATCAGTTTTCCCTGTTCTTGACATAGAAGAGATTTGGTGCTACGGTTTTTATATATGTGTGTACACCCTCCCCACACACCATTTCTCTCATTTATAAGGGAAGACTGAGAAAAAGAGGGACCCTAAACAGAGCAGGATTAAAATAGAATTTTCCCCTCACCACAGTCTACAGATCTGTTAGCAAGCTTCCTATTGATAATAAATGCAGCTCAAACTCTGATGCCTTTCAGATGTAACCCAAGAAAACATCTTTGCTCCTGGAGACTCGTCTTATAAACTATTCTCTTTACGTGCCATCACAGAAACATGGTGGGATGCTTCTCATGACTGGAGTGCTGCAATGCATGGCTATAAGCTCTTCCGAAGGGATAGGCAGGGAAGGAGAGGTGGTGGGGTGGCTCTGTATGTTAGGGAGTGTTTTGATTGCGTAGAAATCAATGACTGTGAAGACCAAGTAGAGTGCTTATGGGTAAAGATGAGGGGGAAGGCCAATGAGGCAGATATCCTGCTGGGAGTCTGTTACAGACCACCCAACCAGGACGAAGAGACAGATGAGACATTCTATAAGCGACTGGCAGAAGTCTCGCATTCGCTGGCCCTTGTTCTTGTGGGGGACTTCAACCTACCGGACATCTGTTGGAAGTATAACACGGCAGAGAGGAAACAATCTGGGAGGTTCCTGGAGTGTGTGGAGGATAACTTCCTCACACAGCTGGTGAGTGAGCCCACCAGGGGAGGTGCCTTGCTGGACCTGCTCTTTACAAGCAGAGAAGGATTGGTGAGAGATGTGGTGGTCGGAGGCCGTCTTGGGCTTAGCGACCACGACATGATCGAATTCTCAGTTGTGAGCGAAGTAAGGAGAGGGGTCAGCAAAACTGCTATCATGGACTTCCGGAGGGCAGACTTTGGCCTGTTCAGGTGACTGGTTGAGAGAGTCCCTTGGGAGACAGTCCTGAAGGACAAAGGGTTCCAGGAAGGATGGACAGCCTTCAAGAAGGAAATCTTAAAGGCGCAGGAGCAGGCGATCCCCATGTGCCGTAAGAAGAACTGACGGGGAAGGCGACCGGCCTGGCTGAACAGGGACATTTTGCTGGGACTCAGGGAAAAGAGGAGAGTTTATCACCTCTGGAAGAAGGGGCAGGCAACTCAAGAAGAGTACAAGGATCTCGTTAGGTCAAGCAGGGACAAAATTAGAGAGGCAAAAGCCCAGCTAGAGCTCAGTCTGGCTACAGTCGTAAAGGATAATAAAAAATGTTTTTACAAATATATTAACAACAAGAAGCGAGGCAAGGAGAATCTCCATCCCCTACTGGATATGGTGGGGAACTTCATCTCCAAGGACGAGGACAAGGCTGAGGTACTTAATGCCTTCTTTGCCTCAGTCTTTAATAGCCAGCCCAGATATCCACAGGGTATTCAGCCCCCTGAGCTGGAAGATGGGGATGGAGAGCACAATATGCTCCTCATAACCCAGGAGGAAGCAGTTAAGGACATGTTAAACCACCTGGACACTCACAAGTCTATGGGGCCTGATGGGATCCACCCGAGAGTACTGAGAGAGCTGGCAGAGGAGCTTTCCAAGACACTCTCCATCATTTATCAGCAGTCGTGGTTAACAGGGGAGGTCCCAGAAGACAGGAGGCTTGCCAATGTGACGCCCATCTACAAGAAAGGCCGGAAGGAGGATCCTGGGAACTACAGGCCTGTCAGCCTGACCTCTGTACCAGGGAAGATTATGGAGCGGTTGGTCTTGAGAGTGCTCACAGGGCATGTGCAGGACAACCAAGGGATCAGGCCCAGCCACCATGGGTTCATGAAAGGCAGGTCCTGCTTGACCAACCTGATCTCCTTCTATGACCAGGTGACCCGCCTAGTGGATGAGGGAAAGGCTGTGGATGGTGTCTACCTGGACTTTAGTAAAGCCTTTGACAGCGTCTCCCACAGCATTCTCCTGGAGAAACTGGTGGCTCGTGGCTTAGACAGGTTTACTCTTTGCTGGGTGAGGAACTGGCTGGATGGCCGAGCCCAGAGAGTCGTGGTGAACAGCGTTAAATCCAGCTGGCGGCCAGTCACAAGCGGTGTTCCCCAGGGCTCGGTTCTGGGGCCGGTCTTGTTCAATATCTTTATAGATGATCTAGATGAGGGGATCGAGTGCTCCCTCAGTAAGTTTGCAGATGACACCAAGTTGGGTGGGAGCGTTGATCTGCTGGAGGGTAGGAGGGCTCTGCAGAGGGATCTGGACAGGCTGGATCGATGGGCAGAGGTCAACTGTATGAGGTTTAATAAGGCCAAGTGCAGCGTCCTGCACTTTGGCCACAACAACCCCATGCAACGCTTGGGGAGGAGTGGCTAGAGAGCAGCCCAGCAGAAAGAGACCTGGGGGTACTGGTTGACAGACGGCTGAACATGAGCCGGCAGCGTGCCCAGGTGGCCAAGAAGGCCAACAGCGTCCTGGCCTCTATCAGCAATAGTGTGGCCAGCAGGAGTAGGGAAGTGATTGTGCCCCTGTACTCGGCACTGGTGAGGCCGCACCTCAAATCCTGTGTTCAGTTTTGGGCCCCCCGCTACAAGAAGGATGTTGAGGTGCTGGAGCATGTCCAGAGAAGGGCAACGAAGCTGGTGAGGGGTCTGGAGCACAAGTCTTATGAGGAGCGGCTGAGGGAACTGGGCTTGTTTAGTCTGGAGAAGCGGAGGCTGAGGGGAGACCTTATCGCTCTCTACAACTACCTGAAAGGGGCTTGTGGCGAGGTGGGTGTTGGTCTCTTCTCCCAACTAACTAGCAATCGGACGAGAGGAAGTGGCCTCAAGTTGCGCCAGGGGAGGTTTAGATTGGATATTAGGAAAAATTTCTTCACTGAGAGGGTGGTCAGGCATTGGAACAGGCTGCCCAGGGAGGTGGTGGAGTCGCCATCTCTGGAAGTGTTCAAAAAACGTGTGGATGTGGCACTTCAGGACATGGTTTAGGGAACATGGTGGCACTGGATTAATGGTTGGACTTGATGATCTTGAATGTCCTTTCCAACCTAGTGATTCTGTGATAAGATTCTTGCAGCAATGCACATACCAAATACTATTAACCTGTGTTGGTACCGAACTGCCCTCTAGGAAAGCCTTACGTATTTTATGATATTTGGATGCCTAGCACTACCAGAGAAATTCATTGCAATCTATTTTTGCTAGAAAGCCCCCCTCTGCGAACAATGGCTCTTCACATCAGAGGCTATCCATGTGACGTGGGCCAGCAGGCATAAACTGATTTAAGGATTTTAAATTTACAGCAGGTTGGTAATCCCCAGTGGATGATGTGACACCAAAAACAGAGTTTATCAAGATGCCCTGCAAGTCTGTGGAGAGTGCAAACCAGCCTCAGCCTGAAGGTCTGAAGTTCTCTCTTCTAGAAGTGGGAAGCAATACCTACCCGCATTTATTTCTGAAGGAGGAATCTGCACTACTCGAAGGGGAGGTTCATTCTCAGCTGCTGATTTCATGACGGACAGCAATGTCTTATCCATGTCAATAGAAAACCAAAATAGTTCCAAAGTTTAATAGCTATTGCCAACCTACCATCCTGTACACTTCTAACATAACCGCCAGTCCCTCTGTACACCTCACACACCACGTGTGTCCAGGCCAGACTCAAATTCGGGGAGGTGCAGCCAGGCACACCAGGTACACCTTGCCACCCCGTACAGTCACCCAATAAAAAGCATCGGGTGTGGGGGAATTCAAGAATCCAGCAGACCTTACAATTACACGTGAAAAACTAGGACGAGAGAGGACTGGAGGAATGCGTTAACTAGACCCAGCCGAAGAGGTAGAAACAGGGCGTTTCAGTCCCAGGCAGCGTTACTGGGACGCCACACGCCACGAGTACAGCCAAGATACCCACGTCTTAACTCTGCGCAGCCCGTGGCTGTAAGACTGACCCAAGGGAAGCAGAGTCGGAGAGCTGAGAGGGAAGGAGAGCGAAGAGGGAGTGAGGGAACTTGGAGAGCAGGACCAAAACTACGTGCTGATGAAGAGGGAAACTGAAAGGGGGGTTGGGGGGGGATGAGACAGGAACAACCTAGCTAAGGAGGAAGTCGCACCCTTATGAACTTCAGGCCTTGGTAGGACCACTCCGGCAGCTGGACTGGTTACAGAGTCAAGCTGACTTGGGATGAACACGAGGTGTGATATACTGCCAAGGAGTACCAAGATCAGGGCTGCTCCAAGGAGGGGGAAGGTCAGGAGCTGAGAGCAATCCCACCACAGGCAGTACCTTCACTGACAAAGTACCTGAATGAAGCAGGTTCGGCCAGGTGCTGGTAATGGGATCCACTGACTGCCCCCAACATGGCAAGGTGACAAACCAGGATGGGGTCTATCCAAGGACTCCTGTCAGCAGCAGCAGCTGGATATGGTGTTGGAGACACTGCTACAAAGTCCCAGGTCCATCAAGGAAGCAAGGGTAGGGCCCAACACTCACACAATGGCTGAATGCCCCAGGCTGAGCTTAAATGCGCTCCTGAGCCCTTGGGGTGAGGGGGAGTGGGAGGCTGGGACACAGGTGAGGCTGCTTGGGGACATTAAGACTCGTTAGGGGGAAAGAAGGGGAAAAACAGGGAAGAGGTTTTAAACTATTTAATAAATGAGACATTATGACTTCTTCCTTTTAGTGACAGAAGTTAGCTCAGTAAGAGTGAGGTCTTGTTGGCATTCGAAGGTGCTATAAAAACTCTTCAAAACAGAAAGAGAGCCTCCACTGTTAGAGGATCTTCTTGTACTAATGCTGATAAGCCAGTTCCCTTAAATGTGTAAGTCATATTGACAAAATGACGTTTTGCTAGCTTCATCTGCCAATATGGACATTCGGTTGGAAATCCGAGGTCCTGGTATTCCTGAAGGATAAACAAGTAGAGAATCTCTCCATTATTCAGGTGCCAACAAATGTCTACACGTCTACAAATGTCGTATCTCAGTAGCGTGAAATCAATAATGAGATTAAAGTTTCCTTACACACACACCAAACAAATAAAGCTTATGCACACAACAAAATTCTGGCTTTTTTAGGTAACATTAAACAGGACTTTTCTGTATCTATCTACCATTAAAAAAAATTCTATAGGGTACTTTACAAGTGCAATTCCCCAGAATAAAGGTATGTGCCAGTTTTTATGCCCAGGTTCACTTTGATTATTTCAACAGTTTTTCCCACTTCTGGTAAGATATATACCCTATAAAAAATATGCATCTGCAGCTCTGAATGAAAGCCCAAACTACCATTTTTTCTGGCCATTTCTTAACAACACTCTCCTGAAATGAGCATGAGGCATCCAGAACCTACCAACATTTCTCAACTGTAAAATCCGCTTGTTTACTATTACAAAAATTTTCCCGTGTATGACAGGCTAACGAAAAATGTTTTTGGAAAAAAAGGAACCAAAGGGACCACACGGTTGAGAAATACTAGTTACGTCACACCCTCCAGCGGTGATGGTTTCATGGTATAAATTACTGTTTTCATTGAGCTAGCTTTAGCAGAGGGAGAAGCCCCACCACAGAAGGATGGGATTCAACGAGAGCCAATGTACCTGCAGGATAGCTCTTTTCTAGGAAGTTCAACTATTTCTGTACTACTTTGCAAATACAAGACAGGCACGCCTGAAACAGAGGCAAAATAGAGCTATCATCAGCTGCTTTCCCGGGAGATGCAACATTCCTTTTATTTTGGTGTCATCTACAAGGATAAAGCAGTCAACTGCAACTTTTTATTTACAAAAATTGAGACTTCAGCTTGAGGTCAGAAAAGCTGATTTTATTGCTGTCTTTCAAGTGCACACTGCTCACTTCAGCTGGATTTCCAGCGTAACAACGGCAGAACAAATTTACCTTTTTTTGCAGAGATTACATTGGAAGTCCCATCATTGAATTCCATGATTTGTTCGCTTGGGAAAACACTTACTTATAAAAGAGAGGAAAGCCCCAGCCTGCAATAATCCATTAATTAAATGGGAAAATGATTCTGTAGACCAAAAGCATCAAAATAAAAAGGACATTTTAGGTTTCATGGGAATTGACAACTCTTTATTACAAGAATGAAACATTGCAACACGGTGTCGGATCATTTATTGAAATTAATGTTTGCATAACTCTTCAGTGATTTGGATTCCTATTTGTAACATTTGCGACTTAAAAGAAGTAGTAAGGGAACGCAATATCCCTCTCTGTTTTTTTTTTTTAACATGCCTGTGCGGCAAGAATGCTAGAAGTTTGACAAGGATGGTACCATCTATATACATTTAGGAAAACATGCTTGCTGTGGGTGTACAAAAATAAAATTTATTTGTTAAATTACACATAAATATAAGGTACAAATGTATTTTTAAAATACAGATAAAGATAATCACACTTGCATTGTGTACATATGAAAATACAGTATTTTAATATTCAACATACACAGACACATTTATGATAAATGCAACTAGTTGGCAACGCCAGTTCTTCTCGGTCCATTTTTTGTTCTTTGATTTTGTTTCCCTTCCGGTTTTCCATAAATATGGAAAAACAGGCTTTTGAATCAATTAGTTCTGCCGGACATCTTGCAGCAGCTTGTTAATTTCTGCCACCAGCTCGCTGGCGTCCATGAGTTCGTGTTTACCATCACTCAGGTGGTTGAGTACGTTGTCAAAATCGTCTTCTTCGTAATTCTCCGGGATCTCCTCCATGGCTGGCAGCCATTTAGAGGAAGGCTGCGCGCTCGAGTGAGTCCCCAGAGTGGGCCCGTTGCTGGCAGGATTTTGGAAGTGCGTGCTGGCTGCCCAGGCTGCCACCCCCTGCGGGTAATTTACAGTCTTGGCTGGCAAATGCCCCTTCCTGCGCTCCAGCGAGCTGGAGCGATCCGTCTCGTTGCACTCCGTGTAGGCGTCTAGCGAGGGCGGCAGCAGGCGCTGGAAGACGCTGCTCATTTCGGAGAGGAGAGAGGAGGTACAGGCGTCCCCCGCCTCCTCCTCGCTCTGGCAGTCTTTCCCGAACGTCGAAAAGCTCTTCTTCTTCTCGCTGGCGTCGGCGGGCTGCGGATCTTCCTCGAGGCCCGGTGGCGGCGGCGGCGGCGGCTGGGGCGGCTGGAACTCCTCCCCGGGGATGAACACGTTGCTTCTGTAATCGGAGGAGGGAGAGGGCAAGGGCGGCATCCAGCACTGGTCGGAGTGCCCCAGCACCCTGCACTCCTCCGTGCACAGCCGCATCGCTGCGGGAGAGAGAAGAGGAGAGTGAGCACCCCCGTCCCGCTGCAGGCCTCACCCGCGTTCCCAGGCGCTGGCACAGGGACCGCGCTGCTCCAAAGACATCCCAGTCCGGTGGCTGGGTTCGCTTTCTGCGTGAGGGAAGGTGGCAAGTGCAAATGGTCTGGATCTAAATGTACTTCCATTTGCGAGTGGTCTCAAAAAATGAGGACGGTAAGTGCAGAACACGTGAGACAGTAATCTCTTAACTACGGCTGAAGATAAACATGTAAATCCTGGGAGGAAAGCATGCGCTTGTGACTTAAAGCCATTTGTTCCCTTTGCATGGTGCTGTTTCATTAAAAAATACAAAATAAAATGAAGGTGCTTCTACCTCCAAGCATTTACTTAGGTCTTAGGGAAGCCTTCACAAGTGATTAGAGGAGCAGATCAGAATAATGAAGCAGGAATAAACAGACAGAGGAAATAAAGAAGAACGAGCAACACCACGTGGAGGGATCTCCCTCTCCATTGCCACACCTCCCTTTGACCCGACAATGAGTGGTACGTTGACTATGAGGCAATCCACTGTCATACTGCCTTTTTAACGGAATCAGTGAAATTTTAATCTAGTACCAGAACACTTCGGGCTTAAGCCACCCCCTGTGCGACTCCAGCGTTTACACTGGAGTTACCCTGAGGTGCACTTGCAGCTCTGTAGTGCAGGTTACTGGGCCACCCTGGCTCAGGCGTGGGCACAAGGTGGGCTCTAACCCACAAGGTGGGCATCCAGGCCAGCCGGGAGGGCTGAAGAGCAGAAGACAACAGAGCTGCTCTTTCAGCTGCTGGGTTTTAGCCATGTGTCTCAGGGAGAAGCAACGCGCTGGGGCAAGCGACTGCACCCCTGGGAGCTACGCTGGTCTGAACTGGCCCATGTTGCGGCACGGCAAGAGCCCGCCGCAAACCCCTGAAGTGGGCTGGGAATGGTCCCTGGAAGCGGAGACAGGCAAAGCCCTATTTGACAGGCCTGCAAAGAGAGACGTGCCAGGAGAGAGGCCAAATTCTCCTCTCCAAAGGGCACCATGTCTGTAGGACATGAAGCCTCAGTTCCGGCTGGGCACCACCTGGGCGCCTGGCAGACCTGCCGGACGAGACCCAGGAGCTGCAGGGGCCACTAACTTGACTTTGAGTCACATACTTCAAAAGAAAGTTTTCAGAAATGCCAGACTCTTTGCAATATGCATATTTTGACCATAAGAAGCTTCTGCCCTAATTCCTAATTATTCTCAATCAATTAATGGTTAGATTAGCCCATGCAGAAGAGAGTTTCTTTTCCTTTCTCTCTTTATATATTGAATACGTAAGAAATGTTTGCAGTCGTGCCCTGTAAGTTTTCCTTGCTTTCTCATCACGTCTCCCATCTGGCTCTGGATCTACTCAGTTTATCAAAAAATCTTTTTGCAATGCTGTAAGCAGAACGGCACAGAGCATTTCAGCTTAGGACATATCAGTGATTGATAAAGTCCCACTCTCATCCTGTCAGAGTTATTTATCTCTGTGCTTTACACAGCCTATCCTACTGTTTGCTTTCCTAATGCCCTTTCCATTCCTCCGAGTATAAACTGTCTCTTACACATGAGAGTATGAATCTCTTCAAGAATACAGGTTCAGGCTGCAGGCTGGATACTGCACAGGCTATTGCAAACGGGTTGCTGCTCAGCGAGCTTCCAAAAAAAAACAACCCAGAAAATATCAGTGGCTGAAGTTTTGATACGAGCGACTGAAATGCCTTCAAGTGCTTTGCTCCCACGTAAAAAAGCACACATGTGCCATTTTACAGAAAATGCCTACAAGTTAGAAAGGAGAAAAGATATCTAAGTGATCCATGGAGCCTGGGCCAGCTCTCAACTCACCCCAGAAGGTGAGGATTACTCTCCTAACGAAGAAGGGTCCTGTAAATTAATGGGATACTTTCAATGGTCTAGCATGTCATTAGTAGCGAGGGTTGTCTTATTGTGAGTTTTGTTACTGATGTTACCAGGCTTGGTTTTGGTGTAAAATAATAAACTCTGACATTCCTGAACATGAGATCAAAAGATACTGTAAGGAAATTGAACGGTGACAGTCTGTCCTTAAACCAGCAACAAATAAAAAAACAACCAAAAAAAACCCCAACCAGAGGCACAACAGCATTTTTTTTTTGCCAGAACTTAAATCTTATTGGTGAGGACTTAAAAAATGAGGAAAAAAGAAACAAGTCTTTCAAGGACAGTATTGAACTTTCTGATCATGTCATTTTTGAAGTTTTGAGGGACCGGCTCCGTTCCTTTCCAGTGCCACCTTAAAGGGACAAGCTGAAAGGACTTTCTCACAGGCTTTTGCCTGTGTCCAGACTGACGATGCAGAAACCTTTCAAAATGGAGAACAGGAAACCTCCGGGAAGTTTTCTCTTCCATTTTATTCACTTGGATGGCAGATCAGCTCAGGTTTCATCTGAGCAGGTTCAGCACACTTCTCTGACAGACTAAGACCACGCACAGTGGCCAACGGACCTGGAGGGGAGACCAAAGTCCCATCTGGATGACCCAAGTGGGTCCAGCCTGCGCTCAGCGGTCCTCCTTCCTTTGAACGCAGCTAGCGTTGGGCGAAGGCCGGGCACTTTTGGAAGCCCTACCCTTTGGTTTCCTGTTTAGAGACTGAAAACAAGTCATGGGCGTTCCAGCTAGCCGAGAGGGCAACCGCTCCTGCCTGCTGGCAGCCCCCAGCTGCCCGCCAGGGCGGGAGGAGCGGGGCTGGATGCCAGCGCAAGCACCGACGCGCTTGAAGTTCCCCTGGCAACTGAGAGCTCCTGCCTCCTTGCCAACCGCAAGAGAGCATGAGACATGCCTCATGCTAGCGGGCAGAGGAGTAAGTAGGAGGAGCTGGGGGAGACGAGGATACAAAAATATATTACGACTCCAGATTTCAGTTAAGGGTTCTGAAAAACTAGGAACTTTTCAAAGTCACTGGTTTTGAAACATTGGGTACATTAAGAGGAAGAGAAGGAGGAAGGTGAATGCCTGAGTAGGTGATACAAGACCTAGTCTGAAGCAAAATACACAAAGAAAATTTTGAAGTTTAAAAAGTATGAGGAGAACAAATTAAACCTTTGGGGTTTACTCTTGCCTAGCGTAACAGAGTTATTTTTCAGGGTAAAACGCACCAAGGTCAGGCACGATCCTCCCAGCGGCATTTTCCATGGCAGCAGAGGGAAGGAGCTGCAGCACTGCAGCTCCTCTCCTCCGGCCCTGGGCAAAACGTGGGGGGCACTTTAGGAGGGAGTATGTGATGCACCAAGCAATGTGCCCCCCTGTATAAAATGGCTTTCCTGAACTTCTGAAGTTTATACTCTCGGTTCAGTGAACTATACCGAAATTATGCAGGCCTGTCAGTTACGCAGAGAAAACTGTATGTGCTCTGAAATAAGTACAAGATCTAGGGTACAACCGGTGGCTGTATAATTACTAAATTAATTACAAAATTCTCCTACCTGTGCTTAGCGTTATTTCCCACAGCCTTTATTCAACTTACAACTGGGCATAAATGTAAAAGTGGTACTTCATACACATGAATACGTACATGTGTGTTTATCTCAATTTCACTTACCCTCTTCTAGGTTTTTTTTTTTTTCTGCTCTCTGCCCCTGAATTGTACCTCTTAAACTCTTTCTTCTAGAAAATAGGGTTGCAAGATTTAAAATCTGGGACATATTTAGATCCTTCCCTTGACACTGAAGTTTATTTTTCAACGGGAAAAAATACACTTTTTTTTCTTCTCCATCCATATTTCTAGACCATTTTCACAATCCATTTCTGAACGGTAGAAGTTTGTATCATATGGATCAAACCCACTGTGGAAAATGTATCTCCCAAATTATAGTTCAGTGTATTTTTAACAAACCACAACTGCCTGGCTTTGCAAAAACATCCACCCAGTCATTAAAAGTCTAAGGACACTGAGCAGATCGTGCTTTTGGGGGGAATTTGGAGCCAGCTCATCATGATGTGAATAACAGAAAAAAGTAGGCATTGCTCTGGGCAGAGTCTCAGCTGTGTCTGAGGTTTCATTTCACTAGGTATGTGAAGGCTTCAGCTCAATATTTATCATGAAGCAGAGTAAAAAGGAAGGAAACACGGGACTTGAAAGCTAAAGAATTTTTGCTTTCTCAGTAGTAGCTTTATCAAAGTGACAGCCAGGCAGCACTGTAAATAAACTGTTCAGCTTCCATTGTGCTCTTACCTGCAGGAATTCTCCCATCTGTAAGGAAAAGGTCACTGAATCCTTCCCCAAGAAGTCTGTCAATTGGAGACTCTCTCCCCAAATCATAATCACTGTCTCCAGCTTCACTATCACCCCGGCCACTGTCTTTCAAGCTGAATTTATCCATATCTTGTAGGGCGTATCTGTGAAGAGAATTGTGGTGATGGTGGAATTCAATTATCTCACGTACGTCATATTCCACTTTTTGAATAAAAATACATGACTATATTTTCTGACATGCACATGCATATGTAGCAGAACAGTCCAGATCGTTACCTGTAGCTTCTGGAATACTTGTTTCCTCGAAAACTTGGCCTCGGTTGATACTGGCCCTGGTGAAGCATCGAGAGAAGCTGAGAAACCTGCTAAAGAAAAGGTGAAAAGACTGATTCCTTGAAATGAAAGCTCAAATGCCTAGTTGTAAATCCACTAATTCACTTCTCAGGTTTGCTTGTTGGGCGTTTTTTTTTTTCCTTTGAAGTTTAATTAAATCAAATTCCTGCACATATATAACGCAGCAGAACAGTCTATTTTTGTAGCATTAATGTCTGCCACAGGAAACATCTGAGGACCTCGTATAATGAGGAAATGCACTGCTGTTCATTAGCCTCTGAACTCATAATAACTAATCCATTAACAAGTAAAGCAAGTAATTAAACAGAGGTGGAGTTTTATTTTAATAGATTAGAATCAACCCCTTACCATTCCAGGATCCTAATTCAAAATAAAATGTCATTGCTCTACATGTAAAGAGTTACCGGGACACAGCTCTCACTTCAGCCATTACATAGCGTTTGCAGTAAAAACTGAGATGGGTAGTCTCAAAGTTGGGGGAACTATAATCACATATTACAACAGCTGTACTTAACCTGTGTCGGTGTTTATCCTTTTTGTTCTCCATCCCCATTAATGAAAGAATTCCCTGTTTTGTTTCTCTGCATAAGATATACTCCGGCATGCTTTCTTAAAACAGAGCTATACAGAGGGAAAGGGTTTACTGCTCGCTCTCTTCCTTCCTTCACAAGTACCGTCTACATTACACTCCATTCTTTCGACCTTACAGGGAAGCACCAAGAAATAATGCTATTAATAACAGGTTTATTCCCGCTCCCCATGGTAATGGAAAAATCAGTTGATATTGGAGTAACACTGCAAAGCTGCGACACCTAAAGAGAAATCCATCGCACGTTCCCATTAGGCATAGACCCAATTGCCTACTGCCCTCACAGGTTGCATGCAGAGTACCTCCATGCTCCCAAGCGAACGCATGAGCGAACAGATGTGCAAAACGAGGTGTGGACCTTACCTCAACAGCCGGAGTCGCATGGGTGAGTTCCAGCGCGAAATTTTCGGGCACGTGGTTAGAGGAGATCGTCACCAGGCTGTTCAGCGATTGGTGGCTGTGGTGGCTCTGCCGGCTGCTCATTTGTCCCCTTTCCAGGGTCGGAGACGATGACGGAGAAGCTCTGTGGTGAGATCTGATGGGTAAAGTGCCATTAACCGTTGGCACTAATGTAATGTCCCCTTTGTGGATCTGTCTCGAGGGCCGTTTTGGGTGGTGCTGGTAGGTCGACTCCGCCACGCGACAGTTGTAGGACCTGGTGTCCTTCTTCTCTCGATTACATCTTGTAGCAAAGATAACCATAATGACCAGCAACACGGCACATATTGATCCTAAGGATATAATGGTTATCATGGAGACATCCAGGGAGGGTTGGCTTACCAAAGTTGCTTCTGTGCTTGAAAATGAATAAACATACTCAAAAACTGTACATTTCAGAAGTGCTTTAGTACTAAGCTGAGGACTGCCTTTATCCTGGACTATCACAAAAAACTCCCACTGTTTTGCTGGAACCGATTCAACACTCACATTGATAGAGATGTCACAAGTTTTGGGATCCATCACAAAGATGCTGTTTTCCTTGTCAGCTGCTATGGAGCAGCTGAGTTCAGAGTTCATACCAGAGTCTCTATCTGTAGCCCTTATCCTGGTGACAAGAAAGCCAATTCCAGCATCTTTAGGGATTGAGATTTCCGCTGTGCTGTTGCGTAGCGCTGGGCCCACAATGACGGGAGCGTTGTCATTTTCATCAATGATGGTTAGTACAACCGTGGTATTGCTAACAAGCTGCTGACTCCCTCCATCCCTAGCTTGAACCATAAAGGCAATTTGATTTACTTCTTCATGATCAAAGGTTCGCAGGGCATAGATCGCCCCGTTGGAGGGATCGATGGTCACGTAGGTGGTTATAGAACTTCCCAAAATGTAGCTCTCCAAAATAGTGTAGGTCACCTGCCCGTTGTCGCCTAGATCTGGGTCTGCGGCTGTGACTGATGTGATGTACGCTCCTGGAGAGTTATTTTCCAAGATAACAACTTCATATCTGTTTGTCTGGAAGCGGGGTGGGTTGTCATTTTCATCAGTGATTTGGACAGTAAAGTGTTTCACTGTGGAGAGACTTGGCGTTCCCTTGTCCTCTGCTATTACAGTCAAGCTGTACTCAGATCTCTTTTCCCTATCTAGAGTGGCATTAGTCAAGATTAAATAGTTATTTTCGTAAGTCTTTTGAAGTTTAAAGTGGCCGTGTCCATGGAGCTTGCAAGCTATCTCTCCATTCACGCCAGAGTCCTTGTCTTGCACTCTGACCAGGGCAACAAAAGTGTCCAGGGGTGACCCTTCAGAAATGTAAGCTACCTCTTCTTTCTCTGGGGACATCAGGTTTAAGTTAATTTCGGGTCTGTTGTCATTCACATCCACAATTTTAATTATAATTTTGCAGTGAGCTGGAATAGAATTTGGCCCCAAATCTTGAGCCTGAGCATCAATTTCATAGGATTTGGTTACTTCGTAGTCCACTTGCTTCAGGAGGGTCAGGTGTCCTTTTTCTGCATCTATCTTAAAAGTCTCTATAATTTTGGCAGACACATGACTACTGAAAGAGTATACGACTTTACCATTAGCGCCCTCATCCGGATCAGTAGCATTGAGGTCTAGGAGCAAAGTCCCAATTGGTGAATTTTCCAAGAGTTGGATCACGTACGACTGCCGCTCGAAAACAGGGCTGTTGTCATTGGAATCAGAAATACTTATTTTCAGGAGGGATGATCCAGACCTCTGAGGCACCCCTTTATCGGAAGCAGTGAGCTGCAGCTCGTAACTTGACTTCAGCTCCCGGTCCAGCTCTCTAACCACAATCAGCTCTGCATACTTAGCACCATCAGTCCTGGTTCTCACCTCAATACTAAAAAAATCATTTGCAGAAAGGGAGTAAGTGTGAAGGGAGTTGTCCCCTACATCTGGGTCAAAAGCGCTGTCCAAAGGGATCCGGGTTCCTACAGCTGCGCTCTCCGATATTTCGATGGGGATAAGGGCTCTGGAAAACTGGGGAGAGTTGTCATTAATATCCAGCACTTCGACTTCAACATGGAAAAGCTGCAGATGCTCGGTGGGCAGAGTGATCACATCAAACTCTATGGAGCAGTTTAAGTTTTTCTGGCAGAGTTGCTCCCGGTCAATTTTAGCTCCTATGCTGATTTCTCCATTATCCTCACGGACTACGAGCAAGGGAGAATTCCCCCTCTGCATGGCTCGAAAGCGAACCGAGGAAGGGTTAGGCATTTTTAATAAAACATCAGCTACATCCTCCGACAGTCTTGCAATTACTGATCCAACTCTCTGCTCCTCATAAATCCTGTATTTCAAATTCTTGCCCAGCACAGCCTTATTGAAAGATACTATCATCAGTGCAAAAATGAATACAAAGTGCATTTTACCGCCGATTCGGTGCATTTGTAAGTTTTTGCAATTCATTTCTCCAAGCAAGTTAAGAAGCAATTATCTCCACTTCCTCCGGTACCTTAAACCCAGCGCACATCTGGTCCTTTAAAACTTGAAAACGCCTTTTCTAGTCAGCCAAGTATTAATATCTTATCAGATCAGAAAACTTTTTTTTTTTGGTTGGTTTTTTTTTCAGATATACACACCGTGCCAGGACATCCAGCTACAACCTGTACGCAATCCACGCGTTCTCATTTGACTCCCCGCTCCTCTTCCAGGACGAAACGCGCCCGGGCAGCCTGCTCCTCTCCCGCCGGCAGCATCCCGGGGCCGCCGGGGAAGCCGCCGGGCTCCGCAGCCGCTCCTCCCGCACGGCTGCCCGCTCCGCCCCTGTCCCCGCTCTCCGCCGGACTGAACACCCCGCCTCGCCGGCTCCAGCCTAAAATCCTCCGCAACTTCGCTCCAACTCCCCAGACAAAGCTTTTTGCCCGGCATGTGCCGAGCCCGCTCCAGCCAATCAGCCCGCCGCCCCGCCGGGGAGAGCGCGGCCCCGCCGCCCTGCGCGCCGCCGGGCCGGGGCGGGGGGCGGCAGCGGGAGGGAGGGGAGGGGGACTGGGAGGGAGGGGGACTGGGAGGGAGACCGGGAGGGAGGGAGGGGGACCGGGAGGGAGGGAGGGGGACCGGCTCCTCCGCCAGCCCCTGCTCGCCACCGCGAGGGGGGGCGGGCGGGGAGGAAACCAAATGACTAAAGGGCAACTTTAAATCAACTCCCCCCCCCCGCGTTTTTAGGACACTTTCGGGCGGGTTTCTTTGTGATTTTAATGCCCCCCCCCCCCCCTTCCTGCCGCGAGAAGCGGGACCGCGCTGCTGGCGGACACGCGCGCGGGCTCCCTCGTTGAACTGCCGGGGCTCTGGTTCCTGCGGGCGCTCCGCGAGCGAGCCGGGGATGACGCCTGCCCGCGCGCGCCTGCGGAGCGCCTGGGCGCTGCCCGCCTCCCTCTCACCGCCGCTCCCGCGCGCCCGGGGGCGGCTCCCTCCCCAGCCCCCTCCCCAGCCCCGTAAGGTCCCGCACGGCCGCTCGCCGCAGGCCCGGCCGGCTCCCCCGCAAGCCGGGGGGGTGGTTCGCGCGTGGGCGGCCGTCCCCGCGCGCGTGGCCGGGCCGCGTTCCTGGCCGCACCCCCCGCGCTCCGGCGGAGCTTTTTTTTTTCCACCCGGCTTTTAAAAAGCGCTTCAACGCGTCCCCGTGACGGCCCGGCGCTGAGCGCCCCGCCGCGCGCTCCGGGGCGGCCGCAGCCGCGCGGCGGGGGAAGAGTTGGGGAGGGCGACCGCTCGCGCCCCGCGCCCGCTGACCGCCCTGCGCACGGCTACGCGGCGAGGCGTCCGCACGCGCGCGCAGAAACGGGCTTCCGGCCGCGCCGGTAAGGCGTGTGGCGTTCGCCAGAAGCGCGGCGGGCCGCCGGGCGAGCTGCGGGCGGCGCCCGGCCCGGAGACGCTGCCGCCTCGTCCTGGTTTCAAACGGGTCTGTTCTGGGTGGGATTTCCACTCCTTCCCCCCCCCGCCGCGCATTTGCCGCGTAACTTTATCGGTGCGTTGTTTTGCTGCCGACTCTGCCCGTTCGTTGGCGTTGCCCATAGTCATGCCACCGCGCTCTTTTACTGCTCTTCGCTCTCTTCTCCCCCCCCCCCCCCCCCCGTAAAAAGTCACTCTCGGGCTTTCCCAACTCCCTCGCTCTCGGCAGAGCTCAGCCAAAGTCACGAAGAAGGTTCTTGCTGAAAAAGCAAGCAGAGGAGGCTCGGCGTGAACTCTCCTCCTTTTTAAGCATTCAAAAGCATTTTAGAAGCCATTGTCCCCCCCGCCTTTTTTTTTTCCACAAACCAGCGCCGTGTGGCAAATTGTGCAGAATAGAAATGCCCATAATGAATGTATTTAGCGCTGGGTCACGCCGATGAACATTCTGCCCCCGTGAATAACACTGTTCTACAAGTTTGCAGCCCTTTCAAATTGCTGATCCCCAAACCCTGTAGGCAAACTAGAAAAGCTAACACAAGCAACTGGGACTTTAGAAACCCATAGCCATCTGGCCTAAATCGCTACCAATCCAAGCCAATAATTATATCAATTCAGGCTTTAGTGAACCCCTTTGCAAACACCAAAAGAGCAAAGAAAGGAATTAGTGGCCATTCTAAGTTCTGGTGGAGAGAATTCGAAGATAATCTAATTCCATTAGTTCATGGACAGCTTTTTTTGCAGCTCTGATAAATCTTCCTAAAACATTTTTCCAAAACACCAGTGTAAAGTCTTTTCTGATGATAATTGGGGAAATAAGTTCAATTAAATGCTGTTCTTAGTGTCAATAGAAAGTATTTTGTTGATAAATGAAGTCACTGCCCCTTTACATGATGAGTACAGGAGATGAATAATTCATGGTAAAAATAATTCCACTGCCTAAAACCTAAAATATTATATATACTTTTAAATGATAACATGTTCTTCCAAGTAACTGGCTAGTACATCTAGATAGGCAGAATTTGCTTTATGCAATTTTTATCACTTCCCGAATAGTAATTCCACTTCGGTCTTTCTGAGAGACATGCTCTCTATATTAATAGATAGCAGGATACCTACACATAGGAATTGCAGCACCTCTTTTCTTTTTTTCTCAGTTTTTAAATTTATTTTTTATTTTGCCACTTCACCAGTCAGGTTATACGTAATATTATCACTTAAAAGTCCACACTGTCTTGCAACTAACCATTTACGCTTACAATGATGGTAAAATGTCATTGGCACAATAGTCCTTATCTGAATTCTGAAGTAATGAAAAAGCCTTGATTTTCTTTTTTTTTTTTTTTTTTTTCCACCTGACATTCATTTGAAGCTACAAGTGAGAAAGAACACATCTCGGGGTTGCTTGCTTAGATGCGGCAATTATTTAAGCACGTGGCGCTTCCAGAGGTGATGCTTCAGTAGGGTGCTTACGAGCAATGGCAGCGCTCCCAAGGTTGATTCCTCCCATGTCCAGTGAAAAGAGTTCTGTCTGAAAGCCCCTTAAACTCCAGCCCACCTTTGACGTGGCAGACTTGCCGTACAAAGGAAAAGGCGAGTCCCACGCGCAGCCCGCGGACGCTTCTCGGGGAGCGTGGTACTGTGAATGCCGCTAGGCACGTGAGTGGAGTGCTGCTGGCCCCCGGGAGAGTAATCTCGGGTGTTCCCACCCCATACGGATCTATTCCGCACAACGTTCTTCTCAAAAGTTGCGTTCAAATGCTCCGGTGATGCACCTGTGGAAGAAAGACAAACTGACTCCAAACCGCAGTCCCGTTTTCCCACAGTACTATTTCAGGAACCACAGCGGCACAGCAGATTAATTAATTTTTCACTTCGCTGAAAGCAGGTTTATTTCTGTGGTCGATGTACTTTAAAGCCTGTCTTGTTTCTCCGAGGAGTTTTATTGAGCTCTCAAGCATATATTTTCTTCTAAAAGTTACCGAACCCCCAGGTGCACAGTATATATGCAAAACTTAGGTGACAGAGAATTTTACTTTGAAGAACTATCTTGAGAAACAGTCCCTCAGCAGGGAGCAGGGAGAAGGAAAATAATTTTCTTAACAATGGTAGAAGCACAGTGAAATTAGCACAGTGCCATTTGGTTCCTTCCCCTCCCCGCACACGCAAAAATGAGGTTTTATTCACTCTCAGTATGATTTATTGCCTTATGTTGCATCATGTTACAAAATGTCATATGCACTATGCTCCGGCGCACAAGACATAACAAGATAAAATTTGATTTGACACCTGCGTAATGAATGTGAAAGACAAGTCCTCCTAAGTCAGAGGCGTCTCTTAAAAGAACATTTCCATCACAATGAATGACAGAATTGGGGGGCTTCCTCTCTCCCTCTTCCCTCTCCCCCTCCCCTTCTCTTTCTTCCTCCCTCTATCCCTCTTCAACAAGCTTGTTTCCCAAAGTAAAACTAATGACAGAGCTGCTCTCCCTGCTCTTTGTACTTTACATTTCCATCCGTTGCAGCACCAGTGCAAACTGAGCAAAGAGCATCCTTGTGGGCAAACGAGCGTTGCCATTTTATACTCGCCCTCGGGCCCACAAATAAGCTGATCATCAAAGGTCAATATGAGACTGTCCAGTCGAGTGCGTGAAAGGAGGCTGACATTTCAGACAACCACGTTACAGAACTCATCACAAATTAATGCTGCATTTGTCCAATCTCATCAGCCATGCTTATACCCAGTACCTTTTTCAGAACTAAGGTCTATCAGAGGCTGGATTACTTTGAGAGACATTAAAGGCAGAACGGGCCATTGGATTATCAAATATGATCTCTGCTTCACGGTCTTCTTCGGTAAAGGTAATAGCTGTATCAGGGAGAAGTATCTTCCTGCCCCAACAAACGGCCAGTCAAAGCCCTGGAACAAAAGGCCCGGTACCCAGAAGCAGGTACAGAGAAATTTAGTTCACAGCCCTGATCGATAATTTTCACTTTTTCAACTTGCTTAAAAAAAAACCAGAACTGATCATTCATTAAAATACATCAACCCGCAAAACTCTGTACGCCCGCTGATGGGTGAGAATTCTTTTTTGATAAGTGAGTTCAAAATTAGATTTTACATTATCATCAATCATCGTGGCAAAGGGCAGGGGGATCAGATTTTCTGCTACACGAGTAAATTTCCAAGGCAGTTTTGCAATGCAGCATTGTGTTTATAAATAGCCGAGTTAAACTCGTACATGTTCCATGCATGGTAAACACTGTACCTAGATATTCAGTCTCTTTCTGAACCAATAAAACATTTATCTCTCACATTTTTACCAAATGCAAACGAGAAAAATGCTTGAGACTTACGGTTTACTAAATCTCTATTAAAAACAAATGCCTGTAATATATCACTGGATGCTTTTGAGTTATTTTCAGGATTAGTTAATATGGCACAGTATATAATAGAAATTCCATTGTTTGATCACTCTAATGCATTTATCTTTTTTTTCGTTATTTCCTTGTAAAGCATGACGTAGAATATCTCTATTTAATAGCTGTTTACCCAAAATTGCCTTTAAGAGCAATATATGCACTTCAGCAAAATGAGGTTTTGAGTACCACGTACGCTTGGGATGAAAGGCACCTGTCAGAACCGTGGCACACTTCTTTCCCACCACACCTCAGCCAACAAGGGTAACACTGCGTGGCCCTGCTCTGCTTTCTCGCAAAGCCACCCGAAACCAGCGGCGGGTCCTGTTCTGTACCACAGATGTAACTGCCCGTTTCCTAGTGCCTCGTTTTTTTCCTGCTGTCCATCTCTACCACTGCAAGTACAAAAAAATGAGTCAGATGTTTCAGAGGACGGTGGCTACAAACTTCGGTCCATGCAAAGTGGAACTTGAGGAGCAAAGATGCTCTGTCACCTCCTGTCCCCTAACGATGCAGCCACCGTGGGGCTGTGCTGGTCACCAGCGCAGCCAGAGACCCCAGCCCTCTTCTTCCCCGCAGGGAAAGCACTAGCAACACCTGAGCGCTTTGCCTGAGGAACGCTTACCGGTTTTCAGCCTTACATGCTGGTGTACTTGCACTGGACTTCCCGCATCTGGTTTTATTCCAGGTGTTAACAATTTAATACACTGCATGCACTGGAATTTGAAGTACTTCACGTGAATACCTTTGAAAGGCCCTCTGTGTCTTACACTACCGCTATTCTGCTTTGACAAACGTCTTGCGCTTGTACCCCGCGACACACTAACAGGCGTGTGATGGTATTTTCGAGGCCGCTCTTACTTTATACAGAGCAGAAGGAGCAGCTGCATTTGTGATAGTTCTTTTCTTCACAGGAGTGAGATTTCTCTAAAGGAAGGGTTTGAAGTTCGGTGTAGATGTGACTTTAGTCAGGGCTGCAATACATACTTTGTCAAATTACCAGCTCAACCCAAGTTTTCATGGAACTGTAACTTCTTCCATTGCCCCTGGGAGTTTTAAAATAGGAGCATAATTGCTGTTTCAAGTGTCTTCAGAGCAGACAAAGCATGTGTTCAATCTTCCACTGACAGCCTAAGCCAAATGGTCCAGACCCACTCGTGTGTACCTACTGCCAGCAGCTGTTTGTGACCAACATGCTCGAAGGACGTTGGACACTCCCGTGCAGGGAAGAGGTCCATCATCAGCCAGAGCTCGGCTGCCTGCGGCCACGGTGGAGCCAGAGGCAGCTCCAGAGTTTTTAAGACACTTTTACGTTCTTCTGACCCTGGGGCCGGTGGGAAGCAACCCAATCCACGGGAGGACTTTGAACAGCTCCAGGGTCAGTTTAAATTTTCTCGAAGAGCGGGAGCCTTGCAGGAGTGCAAAGCTGGACACGACGTTTTGCGGCAAGAAAGGACACTTGGTCAGACTTCTCCAGAAATAGATGTTCTTGGGCAAACGTTCCCTGGGAGGGTCTGCGCCTCTCTCTACTGCAGCATTTAGCAAGCTGGCGTTAGTTACAAAGGACTGTCACTAAGGGGGCCTTGATGGCCTTCCTCTCTTCAAACCTCAGGCACAATACACCACCCAGCCTGCTTTGTGAATAAGGACCAAATATGTTTTTTATTTTGTTTTATACTAAATGTTTATACAGCACTCCACATGGGTATCTGCATTTTTTTATTCTTGATTTTTCTGGGAAAAAAAAGAGTAAAAAAAAAAATGCTCCCTGCTTCAATGTCATGGGAAAACATGTGGAAATGTAAACCTGCTGTAGGAAGCAGGCACAGTGGGAGCTGTAATGGGAAAAAGGCAGGCATGGTTTATCAGCAGAATATGTAACATATACTGAACATCCGGCTTCCCAAGCAAGTTGTTAACAGTGTTCAATACAAATGTTTCTCTTTAAAGCATCGGATGTTCCTCTTTTTTTTTTTTTTCCCCCCAGTTGCTGCAGTATGGTAAAACTGGTGCCATAAAGTCATTGCAAGAGACAGCAAACAACTTTGTTATCATAATAGGCTTTTTTTCCCTCCTTCTTTTTTAAACAATGGCTCTAGCAGGTGGCATGTGGCTGAGACCGGGTCTATCACCATCTCCAGGGTGCCAAGACGTCCCTCGAAGTTTCTGTGGGAGGAATTTGTTGGTGGGATTTGGATTGTAAAGGCACGTGAGCATCTGCTGCCTGCTCCGCCTCATTACCATCGACACAATTAGCTCCTGCAGCTCGCGGCCCGGCAGCCGGAGCGGGGACTCAAATTTTCTTGTCTCTCTGACAATGCCCATTACCATCCGTCTGAACCTACGGGTTCCTCTGCCTCCAAGTCTGGGCCAAGGGGCTGTGAAAACAGATCACACAGAGAAAGGCTCAGGGAAGGAAGAGCAAATTGACGTAATAGCTACTAACAGTCTAACATCAACTGCGTACAGCACCACCGATAAAACTTCAGTATTCATAGGAATGGCTCTTTTCCCTTCTGTGTAAGTCACGTTATTCCTGGAAACCACATTCTATGGTTTTATGCTATTGTATGCTTTCTATAGGTAGCTTATAACATTCTTCCGTGATTCAGGAGATATTACACAGCATGACTGTTGCCCTTCCATACCCCTCACCACCTGCAAAGTTCTGACAAAGTTTCCATTTTTTTTGCATTATGGACAGAAAAAGTCCATTTTTCACCTTTGAGTTAGTTTGGAAACCAGACTAAAAAGTGAGATTTTTGCTCTTTACAGTATCACGGAAAGTAGGAGTTTATTGACATCTTCCTCTGGCAGCCACAGCCTAAACAAAATGTGAACACGTACCTGCAGATAAAGACTTCACATTTCCCTAAGCGTCCCCACCACGCATAAAACTGCAATTATTTTACATTTCCTTACAAAAGATGCTGCATAATTCCTCCTGGCTGGCCTTATGTCCTTTTATCGCTACAAAGAACCCTTAGCCTGTAAATGGAAAATTAGAGAAGTCACACATTTTTCAAATAAAACACTCTGCTGAAAGCAGAGAGGAGGGGAAGGAGAAAGAGGGAGAGAATTTAAACCGATCTATCTCCTGAATATACGTCAAGGATCTCTGTCTTTGAGCAAAGAAAACAGAAGGGCTTCAAGGCCTGCATCTGTGATAACCCTGCTGTGTTCGCACGTTGCACGGAGAGCGATTTGTGACCTTACTGAAGAATATTAGATTAAAGCAGAAACATATTTACCACAACATGTCTTCCCTGAGACTCAGCCTTTATTAGGTCTTTGCAACACCAGAGGATGGAAAATCTCACGTAGAGCTGGGGACGAGGCAGGGGCATGACACTTGCTCTCAGGTGTTTTTAAAACTCGAGGAAGCGTTATTGTTTCCATAGATCATTACTAAAGGCTTGTTCTCCCCCACTCCCTAGCTGCCTTGTTAGACAAAACGTGAGCTGGGCACCTTCAGGGCTAAAAAGGAAGAAACGGCGGCGTTTCAGCGAGCTTCCCCAAACGATGCCGCGGTGTCCATCCCAGGGTGCAGGCAGCAGGGCAGCTGTGCAAGCCTGGAGCGCCGAGGAGAGGAGGCACGAGGGCCACCTCCCGCACCCGTGTCCGGAGCCCACGCCTGTGGGCAGAACCGCTCCAGTCCCGCTGGCTTTGTCATGGAAATGCGAACCCTGGAAGAGGAGCTTACGATGTCAAATTGCGAATTATATTATAGAGGTTTAAGTAGTTGTTTGCTGACTGTTGTCACGCACGTGTGGCTTGCTGGAAGTTGATGTCATCATTTTGGCTAATTTCCACCAGCAAGAATCAGCCAGGGTGAGCTCTTAAATCAGCTGCTGGGGGGGGTTCACATCGTGCAGTTAATGAGTGAAAGACTAACACAGACACCCTTCAAAGTTAATTTACGCAGACCCATTTTAGAAGTAGTGCGTTATGTCTTAACTATACGAAATGTATTGTGGACATACTAGCATTCATAAAATTCATTAGAAACCCATTAGTTCCAATGAAAGAGTTCTGTGTTTGTGGTTCTTTAGTACTATATAATTTTATAGTTCTTTCGTGTAATAAAATTTAACGTTTTTATGGCCAGCAAGAAGATACAAAGTGCATAGGAAATATAGCAAGAATATGTACTCTGTTCTTCTCTGTTATTCCATTTGAATAAAGTTTTCATCCATCAGATTTTTGTTTCAATCAGACATCAATTAAAATAAATATGCAAAACTATTCCAAAATAAACTTAACTTACTGGAATGCATTCTCTCACCAGGCTACATACATATGGGTACACCCACATTTTTTCCCTAATTCTGTGGTCCAAAACATCTATGTCAGATCCTGGAACACTTCAGTATGATGTAATAAGGCAGCTGGCATTTCTTTTTCGTAAATTCACTAAAACATTAAATAGTAATACTAGGGTGACTGGAACTTAAATCATAAACTGATACACTTACTTTCCAAATACAACTGTGTAGACTTTGCACTGAAATAAATTATGGGCGTTAGACATATACACAAATGTGTATGTATTTGTATGTATTTCTGTATATATAACATTTTTAGCGAAACAAGAAGTCCAGTAAAAAGAACTTTGCAATGAATCTTGATAAGCTGCTTTTGCAGTTTTCAAGTATTTATAACTCTTCTTCGTGGGTGCCTTTTCTTAGGGCATCCGTGCTATTAAGACATTGGTCTTTTGTTTTGTCCTTCCACAGACTTCTATCACAAAATGAAGCTACTAAGCAAATGTAGAATAAACCAAACACACACAGCATGGCAAATGGCTAATTTCCGTTAAAGAAGTTCAATATATAGATAAAAGGAAAAGTTGATAAAAATAAATGGCAGAGTCTAAGTGGATTTGGTATATTGCTATTGGGATTAAGTGTTACACAAGTTAAACTCCGTGGCAATGTTTAGTATTATTGCTAGGAACTGTTCTCCTAGCCATCCTGTATTGTTTAAAGACTAATTCTTTATACAGCTTCTATAACATACTTCAAATCTTTTTTTTTTTTAGCACCTTCGTAAAGAAATGGTTCAACAGCTAACAATAAAAATCCCTCAATCTGTCACTTGAATTCTAAAAGCTGTAAAACCAAGTGATGAATGTCCAAAGCATATATTAAGAAAACCTCAGTGTTTTGACAAGTTTGATGTTTTTTGTTGTTAGCTTTGGTTTATGATCACTTCAGACGGAACACCTGCACTGGTTTTAAACCAGTTAAGTAATATGTAAGCTATCGTATGTGCTATGAAAGCTAACAGCATGTATTTCCCCAGTTAGAAACTAAAGCAGGGTGCTTGCTTTTTCAACTGTGGAAAGCTTTTTCGTAAATTATTACTATTTTCATTAAGGATCACATCAGCTCCTTTAGGGATGTTAAAGAACCTTTTCCTAAGCTGACTTTAACACCAGCTTTTGTTTACAGCTCACGAAGATAAACTCCAGTCTCTCTGTTGATCTGAGCATGAGAAGGACAAAGTCTGTCGACGCGGGTATCTATGTGTACAGATGAGTTAATAGTTTAATTTCAGCCAACGTGCACATCACTAAATCCAGACCAAGTTTAAAGGAAGCTCCTAGATCATATGGATGTCTCGTACCTGCAGCCAATAATATTTTAAGAGTTCAGTTTTGGAAGTTACAGTTTATATCCTCTTAAGTAAGTTCAGTTCGTATTCTCTTTCTGATACCCACCCAGGTCAAACAGCAGTCAACCACGAAAAGCAGTTGATCCATCAGTAATTCAACATGGTCACAATCCATAACTAGTACTTCAAGCAGACATTATTCTCGTCACTACTCCTCAAGCTTCATTTCAGTAGCGTCTGACAGCCCCGGATGGTTTGATTTGCTTGTGCCGTTAGGGAGCTGGCCGGGCTCTCTCTGGCTTTGGCGGATGTAAAGGGCCGTCTCTTTCTTACCCTTCAGTTAACTGGAGTAAGGCTGAAAACCTGGAGGCTGCGGAAGGAAGTGCTGCATTTCTGGTTTACCTGGACTGTATATATTAACCGCCCTGATTGCCTCTGTGAAGCCCACTTCCCGAAATACCTGCTACTGAGCCAAATTCTGCTGTCACCAGTGAGTGCCTGGGCAGCACAAGTCCCTCCTTTTCACAGGATGAAAAGAAGGAGGTAAACTCTCCTTCACCGTGTGACTCCTGGTGTGGGCCACATCCGTGTCTCGTTTGCCGTAAGCGAGTCTAACTGAAGGGAACTCCATTTTTTTACAAAGCCATTTATTTCCTTGAAACACAAAAGAGGTGTTTGCAGCGTAACTGCAATAACCCATCTGAAAGAATATGTCTTTTTACAGAAATAAAAAAAAGGAAAATAAACCCTCAACCTATGTAAGCCCTATCCATGTGGGAATGCGACCAAAGTGATTGACCTCTGTTCTCAGCTGAGGCACCGTTTGACTACAGTCAATCCATAGTCCTATGATCCCAACATTTATGAAATGAGAAGGAGACTTCAGAGACACTTCCCTTTGAAAATTGCTAGCCCTTATCTCTGTTACTAGATTTAATTTATGATGGCCAAAAATCACAAGAGAGAAATGATTACCTTGGTTTTTTTCATAGACCTTCCACAATGGAAGAATTGTGAAATGAGTTTTCTGGAGCTGAGCACCCTGGAGATTATCAGGTTTGTCACTGTATGTATACACAAATTTTGAGGGAGAGAGAGAGAAAAGGGAGGGAAAGAGAGCACTTCTCTGACATCTCATCATTGGTATTTTGTAGGGCAACCAACCTACTGTAAAATCTATTTGCAAAATACAATAATTTTATTATTTATAGAGTTTATGATATGTGCTTTCTTCCTAACATTGTAAAACCACGAAAGCCTGGCGTATATTAAATCAAATGGATGCACTGCATATTTAAAGTAAGAATCATAACGACCCCAAGATGAAAAAAAAAATAAAATCAGACTTGAAATAAAGACCTATATACATTTGCATATGCATCCTATAAAGTCAGCCTGACTTTGCTAACACAGAAGCGCTATTATGTTATCGGTGTCCCATCCTTCCTAACAAAATTCCCCCAATAAGTTACTTTTCGTTGAAAACTGAAAAAAATACTACTTTACAGCAGTTTTCGGTTCTCAGGCTCACAGTTGGTATGTCTACCTTACTACATGGCATACACCATTTCTAAGGCTGACTCTGTGTTAATATGCAAAATTGCGCTCTCGGTATTTTTACCACGTATTACAGTGGTAAGGGAATGGCAAATAAATCCAAGCCTGCAAACACGCAACCTTAAAGTTATCTCTCAGTCCTAAGTGTTCTCCTTGATGGGGCCTTGCTTCTGAATGCTGTATGCTACAGAAGGTAAGTACAGCGCACGTATTTTGCAACCGGTATGATCTGCGGTGGCTCCCAAAATTGATGGTTGAGTCGGTTCTTTCAGCAGTTCTCTCTGCTTGACCAAATTCGTACTGAAGTGTCCGATACACTCGGTTATGATATAACAATCAGAGAAAATTACCCTCAAGAAACCTGTTTCCGTAACTAATCAAACTGAGAAAGAAATAGGATTACATTTGTTTGGGTTATGGTTTGTGCTGGTTAACCACTCACTAAGAAGGAATACTTCTTTCCCAATTAATTAGACTTTTCCTCCCATCCCACATGAATTTTGCCATATCCTTTTAAGTATAAAAAATGAGTAGTTAAGCCACTGACCCTTCCCTTAGCCAATCTCTTCTGCTAAATTATTTCTGTGAATCACAGCCTATTACGTGGCTTAGAGGGTTGTTACGGCACACAAATACTACAAGCAATTACTACGGCAGTAATAGAGAATACCTACATAGGTAGTGATGGACATCTACCTCGATACAGAAAATCCAAATGAAAAATCTACCTACCAGTGTTGTCTTTGAGATTTAAGGAAATGTTTTTTTACTTTTCTCGTGATTATCACTGTTTTTGATCTAGATGCCTTACTCTCTTTTTTCCTTTTCAGGAAATCAGATGAGTTGCTTTTGCTGCTGCTGTACTTAAAAGACAGCTTAAAAGTAGTTTATATACATGTATACATACATCCGTACACATACAGCTTTCAAAAATTAAATAGATTCTTGATTGTCCCACTGAAACGCTTCAGTTCGAAGTGGGTGCCACACTTGGGGCTTTCTCCCGTGTAATTTTGTCGGTGGAAAGCAGAACAGATCCTTTGGTAAAATGGGTAATTTCTGCAGAAGGCTTTATCAAGTCTAAAACTTTGATCTTGGTATCATATTTCATGGGAAGTGAAGAGAGAATGGAGCACCGCAGTGCTGTTTTGTCTACTGTCTTTTTAGCTACACAGGGAATTTGCTGCATTCCCTTTTCAGGGCCAGTTGGCAGGCAAATATAGTCCTCAGGGTGTAAACACCAAAAAAAAAGAGACTTGACAAAGGTACTGAGAAAGGATGTCATTTTTCATGACCCTGCACAGAGGAGCAGGGTGGTTCTGCTGATGCAGAAGACCATATGCTGAGAGCCAGGACATGTGGGGCTCATTAACTCCCATCCGAGCTACCAAAGCTTGAAGCAGGAAGGAGCAAGATTTGAGCAGTGAAACGTTTGGGAAGAGCCCACAAGTTAAGAAAATTTGTTTTGTCAGTTAGCATTGCAAGGAAAGGAAAGGGAAAGCAACTCATGAAGTAAGTTTACGCGGTCTAAACGTACTTCGTTAACAGCATGAAATCCTTCTTCAAAAGACTGAAGAATCCACGCTACTTGGAGGTGTATGAATCTTGTCATATTTTTTGTGCAGGGATCTGCCCATGACATAAGAATTATTTGTAGAATGTATCAAAGTTCATCTTTCATTTGCATGGGGAAACATGTCTATAGGTATATGTGCATATATACATATATGTATGTATATACATATATACATACAAATAACATTTATCTTTCAAGTGGGAGACACATTTCAGGTCCTCATCTCAGGAGGGATGAGTAAAGTCCTAAAGTTAAGATATTCACAGAAATACAGCTACCTGAAAGTTTTAGTATGGAGTCTGGTTTTGATCAGAAAACGTTGTTAGAACCAGCACGTTGGCATAAAAAAAAAAAAAACCCTCAGTGTTTTTTAAAAATATATATCACTAAACTACTCCTGAATCGCGGCATTTATGAGCAACAGAAAACCAAGGAATAAGGTTTAACTGGAGCAAGTTTAGATCCAAATGGAAACAAATGCCACAGTGTGGAAACAGCCTTGATGCCAAAATGCCTCACATGCTGGCTGCAGCCAAACAAGTACAAATGGTCAGGAGAAACGAAGGACATTCAATGCTTCGGCGGCAGTAGCCAGTTCCCGTCTCTTAAGTCCACATAATGGTTAAACCTGGCAACGGGCAGTTGTTTTATAAAGCTTATATGGCATAGGGAAAAAAATCTTCACGGCAGCCCAATGCCTGCTCGGCCAGCCTGATGTTTGTCTTTGGAGTGATCCACTTGTGAAAACTCCCGTTACTTAAATACCAGCTCAGTCTTTGTAGCTCAGTGATAATAATCGATTCCTTTTAAAATTAAAACAGAAGTTTTTTTTCCTTTCATTTATAAAAGCTTTACTTTTGAAAAAGCAATTATTTATACTCCAGCTCAATTCCAAAAAAAAGGTTTTCGTTATCGTGATTCAAAACTAACTCCCACAACACAGCTGAATCTTGTTCACACTGCCCAGGTACTCACAGCCTCACAGTGACTGAAGTGGCACTTCAGTAGCCTTTTAGAAAGTCTACTTTTTGCTAGCTATGTTTTTGTAAAACCTGACAGAGTATGACCCAATTTCTCTATGTACGTGGATGTATTTAACCTCAAGGAAGAAGTTGCCCGAAAGAAAAACACCCTGCACGTCTCCTTGACAAAAATGTGAATTCAGTAAGACTTCGTTTCCGTCACTTGCACAGCCCAGCCAAGAACCCCTTGGGTTCTGGTGGTGAAGAGGGATTCAAACGTCTCTCGATATTGTACACGTGCAAGTACCCCATTTACACAGAAGTCACATACATATGTTTTTACTGCACTTTTCAAACTCAACTTTTCAACATCACCTTATTGATTTGTAAGAGAGGTATCTGACCTGAAAATCCACTTTGTTCCTATGTGGATGAGATGAATGGCAGATTAAAAAGCAAAGATGTCCTCGGAGAAAAACATACAGCGAGTGGAGAACAACTTCTGGATTTGAAGACCTTTCTCTTACTTCCTAGGGAAAAAAGAGAAAGAGAGAGAATCTATGAGAAAATAAAAAAGAGAATAGACATGAACAAAAAGTAGGACTTGAAATACATTGCTGGAATTGATTGCATTTGAAGTTGTTACATTAAGTTGGAGCCTCTCCGATAAATCAGTAGGTAAGTATGATGGTAACTCTTTGTGTTAAGCAGTGTTACAAAACAGCTTCTCGGTGAAACCTTGCGAGGTGAAATTTCACGGTGAATTATTTTCATTATTGTGAAAAATGAAAATGAATGTCGCTAATGACACTATTATTATTAATTATTAATTATTCTTTTTATTATTTCAGTTGTTTCATTATAGAAAAACATCATATTGAGTGACCTGACAATTTTGATTTTACTCATGAAAATTCCTGACACAGTTGCTTGACTGAACATACATGTTATTTCTGAACACTGCATACTCTTCCTCACCTAAACCGCACTTATTTTTTAGTTCTGCAGTTTTACAAATTTGCTAACAAAAAGATAATCCATTATGATAACCCTTTTTGTAGATATGTATATATGAATATAAGTATACACATACGTATAGGACGTATAGAATCATAGAATAGGTTGCGTTGGAAGGAACCTTTAAAGGTCATCTGATCCAACCCCCAACATAATCAGCACCATACTTAAATTAATTTTAAAAAGATTTACATTTGTAAATCACAATGAAGCCAATGAAGTTACATTTTTGTAAGCCATTTTTCATTATTTTTTTCAGGAACTCCAATTTTGGCATTGGCAAACAGAAGCAGCTGTCATCTTTCTTTTCGAATGTTTACGCCCACATTTTGCTCAGAAATCTTATAATTTTCTTCTAGCAGTCCCCAGCAATGGCATATAGTTTCCAAACAGTTACGAACGGATGTGACCTCAATGGCAGACCAGGTCCAAGGGCTATTTTCTCAGACATTATTGTGCCTATATTTGTATGTGGAAAGGCAAAGTTCATTCAGTCAGGTGGACGTTTGTGACGAAATCTGTCCTGAATGTAACAACTTTGTCTACGTCAGAAACTTCTGCATATGGCGTGTAGTTGCGTTATATATGTACGTATATATGTACGTATGTATACCGTTGCACATGTGCTTTTTGCACACTGTGCTGTATTCCATAAGGGCCTTCTGGAGGGAGCAGCCATTCTATTTTAGTTTGGATTCACCTTGTTACAGAGAGATGCATATTGTGACATCTTACAGGAAATTCTTCCTTGTTATTTCTTCTCTGTTTAGCAAAAGTGGAAGAAATTTGCGCTAGAAAGGTATATACACCACTTACGGGATTTTAAAGTTTATAGAATTATCAAAGAAATTTTCCTTATCAAAGAAAGGAATATTGTCCCAGATCTGCAAATCAAATTGAATACACAGCTTAGTGCAATTAAATAGCACCTCTGAAATGTCATTAAATAAAATAATTAAGATTTATTAAAATTTATTTAAAAAAGTAAAGCCTAGTTTGCAAATGACCTTATGTCAGCCTGGAAAACTGGTGTTAGATTTATAAATGCATCTTTGAAAGAGCAGTTTAGGGCACTTAAGTATCACTGAGAAATCATACAATCTTTCCCGGAAATTTCAGAAGTAAAAGCAAGTTTGGGTGTAAGTTCAAAGCCTTTACAGCCTGTTAGAGCTGCTTTAGGGTGAAATTTGGAGAAGATCTGGAATCGCCAAGCTGCAAAGTAGTGAAAGCTCTTTGTGCCGCCGAGCAGATGGGCTCCGTTCGATTCGGGAGCCGGGATTTCAGCTCACCGCTTGCCGTGCCCTCTTTAGCCATGGAGTAAGACCTTTGCCCCTTCCCCCTTGGCCTCTGCCTGGCAGAGCAGTTTTCCGGCCGCAAACGGAGGCGGCAAACAGACAAGTGGAAAAGGGAAGGAAGCAAAAGAGAGAGCGAGCAGAAGAACCTCCCCACGTGCAGGCAGCTCTCCTACAGCCCGTTTGACGTATCTCAGTGGAGTGTGCACTGTAGGAAAAAAAACATGTCACTGCTCTAAAACTGTCTTTTCTAATTCAGCGCATCCGTGTATTGTTATAAATCAGTCTTCCAGTCACTGAAAGATGCAGAGACAAGAGAACAACTTTGACTGTTAGCTATCAACTCAGATAATGAAAACTTCCTTTCGGCATTAAGCCGCCAGCGTATGAAAAAAAGACTAAAAATATAAAGTAATGCCTGCATGTTTTGCCTAGGAGAGGGTTCCTTCTACTTATGTGCCTAGATGCTCGCAGGAGTCAGGCGTTTACATTCATTCCGGTTCTGGGGTCTTAAAGGGAGTTTTGAAAGCTCCTGGAATTCCGCGTTACAAATTGCGGCCACTTACATTTCCATATTCTTAAATCCTAATTACAGCGTTGCCGACTGGCGAAGCTGTTGGACAGTCAAGGATCCAAGCTGCTATGCTTGAGGTTAATTTATTACAATTTTGTCAGAGGTTAACGTAGAAGCATATTGATAACGCTATATACCTTACAGTTGAGAGTCATACTTCACAACCAAATTCTTTGAAATGTATGTACACGTACGTTTCCGCAGGTACACTAGTAATTTCACTATAAACCCATGTTACGATGCGCTAAAGATTGAGAATATGAATAAGAAATAGAAAGATAGTAATATTTGAATCGCATTCTTGGAATACTGTACTTATCCCAAGGTCAAATGTATAAACCAAAGAAATTTGGAATGAGTAGAGCGGGTGTTTACTGACTCTGAGAAATGCTTCCTTATTTCACGTACCTCACCACGGCGGGTAGTCTGCTGTAAATTCTTGATCTTTCTGGAGGGAGTTAGAAGCATTGAGAATATACACGATCCACAACAAACAAAATGCTACTATCCATGAGCACCCCATGAAAACAGCAGATACTGGCTTCATATTAGCATCTCTGCATTTGACAGCAAAGATGGATTTTGCCACATGACTAAGTCTCAGGGCAGCTTATTTATATAACTTTGGTTTACCAGTTTCCTTTATAAAGAATGAAACCTTTCTCTAAATGATAATCTTTTGACCTCTGGCAGGCTAGCGATTTACAGAGCCACAAAGACAACACACTGTATTTAAAAAGCTTTAAGGTGCCATTTAAAGCTTTTACGGTGAAACCTTACTTCCAATAATACACTTGCTGCTCTAAGTTCGGACAGTTTTCTGAATAAAGAAATACCTTTGTATGTTTTAAAATGAAGAATCTACTCGTGTTATAAATATATTTTACTCCAACCTGTGAAAAACAGCTCAGAAAATACTGCTACAATTTCATGGTACCTGCTAGTAAAACAACGAGCAGCGAGGGCAGAGCGGGAGGAGAGGGAGGCTGCCCAAGAAACCCCTGGATGTCTGATGGAAGATAAAATGACATCTTTGATGTAAAAGCACTCTAACAATGTAAACTAGAAGGATGATGTACATAACCATTCTAGTGTAATGGGCATGATTTTCACTTGGACAGATAAGATGTTATTTAGAATCTGTCATGAAATATAAGTCTTCATTTTCTTTATACATTCAAGTAACTAGATTTTCCACTCAGCAAAGCAGCACAGTTAACTAAGTCAGAGGCATGGCGTCAGATGCTCAAAGTTTAAACATCCTCTCTCTTGTGGGGCTGTGTTATACTTACTCTACTTAGGCAGTTGGTTGTAGTAAATTTATTTCTAGGTATCTCGAATGCATAACTCCTTTTTCTCACAATCATTTCTGGATAAAAACTGGCCTGTGCTCCTGTTCATTTCCCTTTTGTGTCGGAATGGGGAGGAGGAAGCAGGACCTTGTAGGGACCAACCTCTTTGTGCTAGCAGCCAGGGCAAGCACTTTGTGTGTGTGTGTGTGTGTGTGTGTGTGTCTTGTCTGGCTCGAGTGTTATACAGATCAGTCTAACAGAGAAGCTACAGAGCATTTGCCATTACATCATAACCATCTAGGAAGGATTTCTTTCACTTGCCCTTTTTCCTTTCCAAGGGAAGATGTCCTTTAGATTCTGTCAGGAAATGCAAGGTTTCACTTTTTTATATATTAAAGTAACTAGATTTTCTACTCATTGCATCACTTTGTGAATAACAATCCTGGACATTTCCAGGACATGTTTCCTCCTCTAGCTGTCAAAATATTTAATTCTTTGAATCTTCACAATTAGGCATTGCAGTTGAAAGGGCTACACTTTGTTTCTGCAGCTTTGGGGAGAAATGATACCTTGGTCCCACTGGGTTGTCTAATAGCAGATTTCTGCAAGCTTCTGGGATAAACTGTGGCTATATTCAGCATACTCAAAGCCTTAAGTGCTGTGATTTTCAAAAACGTATTGAGGGGCTCTGGCTATTAGTTTACCTTCCTCTGTTGGCCATGTGGATTGAATTAGCACTTTCAAGTTCCAGCTGTGTCTTTTGGGAATGGGATAATGAAGAGAGGGAGAAATTCCTTGCCAGCTGGAAAGAAACAGTGGGTGCAGTCCTGGGGATTAGCAGTCACTGAGCTCAAAACAAGAGAAGACGCGGGAAAGAGGAGAGCCTTCGCTGCGCTGTGGGGCATCTCCAGAGTGAGCACTGTCCTGGGGAGAAAGCAGTCCTGGGGTGAGGGGAGCAGGAGAAGCATGCAGCGCTGCCTGGAGCGTTGCTGTCTGGATGCTTCAGGTGACCAGCAGAAATAAGTCCCAGGATCAACATCTGAGACCAGTGGATGGAGAAGAGCAAAAGCTGGGGAAAATGCTGCAGGGGGGATCAATTAGCAGCTGACGGTACAGGAAAGAGAGAGAGAAATCCCTGGAAGCAGCAGAACAGAGCCAGCCACCTGGCAGGACGGGGGAAGAAAGGACCTGATGAGAAGCTGCAGCTTCTTCGTTTGCTTTCCTGACGACTTGAGCTCGGAACAGCAGCACGCTTCTTGTGCAAATGCTTAACCAACATAAAAGCCTAACTGAAGTCAGCAGACTGCAAACCAGCCTAACAACATGGTATAATTTTCTGTGTTCCTGCTAGAGCTGGCCGGGATGTTTTCAACTAATCATAGTTTTTTGCAAAATATGCTGTTTCACCTAAATTAAGACATTTACTGGAACCTGGTTCTCTCAACAAAACTTTAAATGAATACTTGTCTGAAGTATTCAGTCTTCAATCCAGTAACTTTTGGTCACAGGAAGAATATCTGCTTCTGTTCTACCCCATTTCTCAAACATTTGAAAGGTTTTGGTTTTGTTTCACTTGCTTACCCAATGAAAGTAAATCAGAATTCTCAAAAACTTTCACAAATAGGAATTCGTGAAGAAAACAAAAACAAATCCAGTTCCCAGGTCATAAAGACCAACTTTCAAAATCCTGTTTTATTCTAGTCTATTCTCTCCATCCCAATGCCAGGAAAGGAGCGTCTGTGTAAATCAGCGCTGTGTAGACATCAGTCAATACGTGAGTAAATGAGTCATGGAAAGGAGTAGGGAAAACACGGCCACTCTCCTCTCTTCAGGTGAAAGACCTAATAATCAGCAGTGCACAAACTTGAGGACAACTTTAAAAGTAAGATGGATTACACTTGTGGAAGAGCTTCTGTAATTCGTTTTCATATTGATTTATCAGTACATAATACTCATTTGGCTATCACTAATCTCATTTCCCTAGGCATGCACTCGGATCCAGTAGTACTTTTTCTGCCAAAACTGGGAAACAATGATCCTCTCCGAGAGGGAAGAGAGGACAAAACTGTGGCACTTACTCTGTCATCTGGTTTGTGGGTCTTGTCGCAGCTTTATTTTAATGTATAATTTTCTTCTTTTTGTTTTGAGAAGTTCACTATGCCTGCTATCATTTATTGCTTTGGTGGCTCATTTCATGATCCTACTCGGTCAGAGAGTATATTCTTGATATGATCTGTATAATAATATGTGTGTTAGACTTGTTTTTTTAAAAACATCAAATACTGTCCTCATTATCCAGAACAGAGTCATGGGTCACAGAAAGAATGCATTTAAGAGGAAATTTTTTTAGGTAAAACCTGTTAGTAAGTCGTACAGAATCAATAACGATCTATTTTTTAAATGTTTCTTAAAAGAAGTGGGAATTAATTAGGTTCCTTGGCAGAGGTAAATGAAGCAATTTTACTGTGCAGTGCTTTCTCACTAAACCAAAAAGAATTGGTAGAATTTTCAGCAATGCCTTAGAAAACTCTGAAGTACCAGCTTTCAACGGCAAGACTTTTGAAAGATGCTTAAATGTCCAATAATCTGAATGATCACTGCAGAACACTTTGAAAGTACACTGAAATTAATGAGTTCGGCACCTAGACACCATTGAAATACCAGCCCAGGTAAATGTTTTGACACTTAATACCTTTAAAAAAATCTGTCCCTGACAGCTTCATGCAGTTATGACAACACAAATTGCATGTGCTTTCAATTAAGTTTACATACTATAACAGAATCAGATTAATTTCTGAATAATTTGATGAGCGGAGGACAGAAAGCAGATGTTATTGGTCTACTCTGATGTACTAAGTCAGAACTCCAGTCCTCCCAGTGGACTGCTGTGTGGGGGCAAATTCTTTAAATATAAGGACAAAGTCAGGATGGCTAATGCAAACGAGGAGCTGGAAAATAGAAATGACTGCATCCGAAAAGGATACACTCAGAACTGTACGTACTCACATAGGAGTAACTGGAAAACCCGAAGATTCTTAAAGAATTCGTGCAAGAAAACCTTAGTATTACAGCAAAAAATACAAATTAATCAGTCTGGGCCATAGGAATAATGCATGAGTAAGAAACATAAAATTTATATAAGATGGGGGGAGGCAGATCCAGCTGTAGATGGTATTGTGGTGAAGTGAGATTAATTGGATGACAGACATAATCCTGGAATTTACCTTTTTTTAACAAAGTGAATTCAAAACAGAGAAGAAAGTTCAGTTATCTTTAGCATCTCTTTCTGAAGATAACTTGTATTATTAATAAAAGACTAGATTATATTCCTCTGAAGATAAAGAAAGAATACTGTGTCTCAAGCAGATGTGCTATTAGAGCTGACACTTTCCCATATTACAGCAACTTTTGAGGCTTTTATTTCAGGAAAATGTAAAAGTAGGATTAAAGGATGATTCTGGAGACAGGAAAAAGGGATAAGCAGCATAAAGGAGAAGTCATGAGGAACTTCTCTTTTACGTAGCATATTTTCTTTTACAATACTTTTATATAGGGTTGGGTTTTTTTCATTTTCATTTGTGTAGTCAGCTGGTCAGCTATTTTCTTTCTGGAAAATCAGTATGTTAAGAATGAACAAGGGAGCAAGAAAACCTTGAAAAATTTATACATTAGGGACCTTTTTTTAATCAGGATATAATATATAGAGGAAATTATAAGCTGAATTTAGTAATAAAGATGTGAATTTTAGAAAAACAGCAGTTATGTTTCATTAGCTGCTACATTAAAGAGGACACTTGTAATGTCTCCATTCTTTTTAGTGTAAACATTACCGAACTCTAAATCCTGGCCCAATGAACTTTAATACAAGGAATAAGAGAGAGATTCAAACACTGAATTATGTTCAGATTCAGTTTAATGTTGGCACTATTCTTTTCTTACAGCTGAAAAGGAAGATCTGAGGGTGAGAGTCCACAGATAATGGGGAAAAATGTAGATGAAAAAAATTCAAGACATTAGTCAATGGTCATTGCAAGAGTGGCTGATCAGCATCACTCTGTTGTGCTTAGAAATAAATACCCAGGTGATGACGTGTACCACGCCATAGAGGCGTGTTGCATTCATATGAACAGCAGAAGTGTACAAAAGCTTGCTCGTGCACCATGGGTTACTAAGTGTACCTCATACAGTTAAACCTGAATGCGTATGCGGGGCTGTTCCCAGGTCTTCTCATCTCCGCTCTGGAATTTTGTATGTAGATGAGCAAACTATGAAGACAGACATTAATAGGACCATTATGGAACAAAAGTAGGATGCTGGTGACAGAGAAATTTGATATTGTTGGAAAGGCAGAATTAATTCTTGTCTTAGTACTTCCAGAGAAAGCTAAAGGTCACATCCTGAAGAATGCAAAGGTGAAATGTTAAAAGGTTTTACGATAGCGCTAGGGCAGACACACCACTAAAAGTATCTGAAGTCTGCAAGGGTTTATAACTTCAAGTAAATTACAAGCCAGGACTGAGGAGAAAAGAACACAAGAACTTTCTGATACTTGCTTAATCCTTGATAGTCTGAATAATGATAATTGCCCAAACAGGGTTAGTAATTTAAAACTGGTATTTATGGAAAAAAAATGTCCTGAATGAGTAGTGCAGACTTATGCACTTAGTAACGTTAAAGGAGAAATATCAATAAGAAATGAGATACTTACACATAATTTAGAGCTATTTGAAATTGCTGAAGGCAGCATGGTTTCAGGAAATAAATTTTTCCTTCATTGGCATGCATTCTGGCCAGAGGGAAGAAGAATTGAGTTAGCCTGTGGGTAAAAGCAAAAGAGAATTTTAAGGAGGCTTGGAATCAGTCCTAATCTACAGTACGGCTTCTCCTTGAATTTAAAGCTCACAAATCATTGTGTTCTAGGCCAGGTTTGGGATAACTTCTTGGTAGGTGAATGAAGTATTCAATGGGAATTTGTTTTGAAGTCAGCCACACTAGCATGCTAGCAATTTAGCCAGTGCTTCAGCCTTACCAAAGACTTTTATTTTACTTATATTACGGAGCCATGAAAGTTATCTGAATCTGTATGAGCCAGCATAAAGGTAGATGAGTTTTAGCAGTGATGAGCTTTGCATCGACTCATGACAGTCACTGTGATACACTGCCAGCTTTGAGGTAAGCTCTGAATTTCTTCAATGAAATTCAGCATTTGAAGAACTACTAGCCATCAGTGGCCTAGCAGAGCTTCCACTGAGTCTTGGGTAGTTCCCGTTGTCTCAGGACACTTTATGACTTCTAAGCCAAATAACCTGGGGGGGAAAAAAAAACAACAAAAAAACCCCAAAACCCACACACAAACCAAAAAAATGGATTACGGTAGGAATACTTTATCTTCCATTGCTGAGGAAGAAATGAAGGTATGCTAGCTCAGGATATTCAGAAACTGTTTGTGTTTGGAACAACAGATCAGGTAGGTGTTCGTGTTATCAAAGATCTTTTTTAATCGTTTGGTTTCTCAAGAACAGTGAGAGAAATTCAATGGGGAATAAGACAGACACAGGTACATAAAATACATTATTGCTTTGAACTAGGACAGTTGCAAACAGAAAATCACTGCAGAAGCCCCACCTGAAACCACCAGGCAGCAGAATAAGTTTCATGCCTGTTGCTATTCAGTATCTTATTCTAAATGTTGTATCTTTCTATTTTACCTCATTTAACACCTATATTACCAGACCCATGCTGGAGGTCCATGTCTCCACCACTACCCCACCTCCCTGACTTCCAGATAAATGAAACAGTGCACAGAATAATTATTAGATTAGCAGAACTAATATGCTAAATTTAGAAGGAACTGCCAGATTTTCATCAGAGAACTAATTTTTCTAAGTGATAAAGCTTTAAATGACTGTAAAAGGTGTGTATTTCCAGACAGCCTAAACATCTTATGGACAAACCAAGTGAGAACAGTGCTGCCAAGAAAAGTTTGTCAATACTGCAATACTGAGAGAGAACAGACAGTGAAATAAATAGATTCAGAAAAAGCTTCTGCAACAGACATCACCAGGAAAGCCCTTCCCATCATTTTCTGAAAAAGAAAGGATTAGAATATTACACTTCCCATCCAAACCTGAGAAGCAACCGTCTAAAGCAATTTTGACTAGTCTGGCTTACTTTAGGCAGGCTGTGAGACCAGAAGGAGATCAAGGAGGTGTCTCACTGGTGCAGAACCTGAGTCTGGACAGGTTTACTGTTTGCCATAGCTGCTGGTACTACAGAGATGTAGACTTGGCACACTGCAGTCAAAAGGTTCAATGGGACTTAAAAAGCGGTACGCATGGAGAGGCTGTTGAATTCACAACCTGGCTATTACCCTAGAAGAGTAGATATCATTGGGCATGATTCCCATCTGGAAGAAGCAGGTGATCTTTCTGGTATATGGCACACTAGCGTAAGCCAACAGTCTTCCCTGCTCAAATAAAAAGAGTAGTTCCCTTGACCCTTGTAGAGTTAGGATGTCTTTTAACAAAACATTCTTTATTTCAGTCATAGAGCAGTTAACCTGGCATGAAAAGACAAGGTGTACCTGGTGTACAGGCAATATCTTTCCATCTCAGCAATGCCTGGCTCAATAATTCTCCTAATAAGCCTGTCGTGATTTCAGCACACGGAGAGAAACCAAGGAAGAGACCCTCGCAACCACCTCTGCCGAGAGTGCCGTGACTGCAACCTGCCCGCCTGATAATTCTTTCTTTCACGTTAATAGCATAAACAGTAGTTTATGGTTTATCCAACCACTTGGATTTTCTTATCCAGATTTTTGAAAATGTATTAAGAACAAATTCAACCCCTTGTTGGTTTTGTTTTTCTTTCAATGTTAATTACACTAGCTCTTGAGCACTAGCTTAACAGAGTTTGATTTTTTTGTTTTCTCAGAACACCTTGTCTCTTGAAAGCCAGAGATCTTGCTTGTTAAAAGTATTTGCATGTAGATGATGGACTTTAAAGGAACTGGAATTAGTGAAATACCCTCGTGACAGAGAGTTTATAGATAACCCTGAAACACTGTTGTTTAGAAGAAGTATTGTGTTTCCAAAGATATTAGATTGGCTGTGCTTCTCCTAGAGCTAGGTGTCATGTTTTTGTCTATAAAATATGGAAATTGCTTTCAGTTCTGGAGCTGAAAATAATACCTGGGTGATATATTCAAGAGAGTGTCTGTACTTGTGTCTCAGCTAGTAATCATGTTTATAAGGCTGTCATTATTGCTCTTGGTTTGAGCCCTGTTAATATATATATGTATTCTTCAAAAGGGAAGTACAACACAACATTTTCAAGTCTTGCAAAGTAAACTATCAACCGATGCCTTAGTGTTGAGAGAGGGAAAGCGAGCAACGAAAAGACAGGGAGCTGTTTCTCATTAACTATTGTAAGATGTCAGCAAGATTAAGGTGTCAGGGTATAGAAAGATGAAGAAAAGAATTACTTAGCAAATAGGCATAAATGAATATAAAATGTGAATAGAGGGTTCTAGCTCCTTCTGAGGGTAAAAATAGGCCAGTAGACATTACATTGTGCTACGATCAACTCATCCACTCGATCCTGACCTTCATCCTTATAGGTGAGACTAGCGGGAGCAAAATGTTACCATATAGCCCATGCTGGGAACTTTCAGAACCATTCTTTCTGAAAAGAAATGAATATTCAAAGGCCCCTTTGACATAATGAAGGTTAAATCCTATATAGAGTTTTGCAGGCCCATGTGAGTGCTGTCTGACCGGGCTTTAAAAAGAGCCCGAGTTCAGCCTGTCTGTGAGCTGCCCGGCAGCGATACGGCCACGGCTGGCGCAGGGCTGAGCCCACGTTTAAACTGTGGAGAAATGGAATTGTATCTGGCAAACGCAGCTACACAAGGTGGGCAGAACAATGGCTCTGCCAGAAAGAAAATATCATACGGGCATATATACACACGGAGAAGCGGCTTGCCTGCAGATTATTTCACAACTGACTCTTAGAAACCGCGTCAGGTATTGCCAGCTAATACCTGCGAATCGCCAGCTCGTACCATCTACGTACCTGTCACCTTGCCTGGAAAACGCTTCAGTCCCGTTAGCGAACAGTGTTTGCAGCTGTACCTGCTCAGGAGAGAAAGAAGACACCATTTTGCCTAAAGGACAAGTAATTCCAGGCAGAGACTGCCATTAAAAACCTGCTTTTTAGGGGGCGGGGGGTGGGGGGAAGGCAACAAAGAGCGTAGTAGTAACTTCAGAAAACTATTCTTATCCTTGTGCAAATGAGACTTGACAAATTACGGTCCGCGTTTTTGAGTTGTTTTCACAGGAGTTTAATTCACAACGGTCACTTGTAAGTACAGCGGCCTTCCACACCTCGGCCGCTGCTCCACAGCCACGGGCAAGCGTTGTGAGAAACCTTTGTTTCTGAAACCTGCGACCGCTTCTAACATCTCGCGTTGATTTACATTATGCACCAATTTAGCTAAGCTGCTGTAAACCCCAATATAATTACTTTGTATTAGATTCATGCAGACAGAAAAAGTCATATCTGTTCCCTCAGCAACAGTTTCAGTCCAGAAATTGTGGCGGCAGAGCACATTAGCTTGTGCCCAGCCTTCAGCAATAATAATTATATAGTTTTGCGACTGAGAAGAAGGCTACGTACACGCTGCTCAGAGACAGCTCTAAATCACACTGACGAGATCAATTTAGTTTCCACATGATGTTAGAGAAAGGAATACATCAATACCTCAAACCCAGCGTACAGTATTTTCCTCACACTTTCATTACATTGATAAAAGAATCTTACGTCTCATTCTAACAATGCAGTTGCAGTCAATGTGTAGATCAGGGGCGGGTTTGCTTTGCATTTAGTGAGGTGCTGTTTGCTGTGTGGCCGATAACAGTCCCATGGATTGCAAGAAGATAGAAGAAGAAAGCTCCATGTTGACAGCTGAGTTCATAGCCCTTTGTTACCCACACTTACAAAGGTGCTCTTTGCTATGCTTTCATCTTTTCTATTTATTTGGTTTGGAAGTGTCCCTCTCTGTTCCACTGCGTTATAAAAGCTTCAGTCTGTTTCCCATCTGCTGTCTTTGGGAGATCAACTCTGGAGCATTCATCAGTGGAAACGTGAGGCTTTTTGCCACAGTTTCTCTAAAATTCATCTTGCCAGTCACATGCAAACTGAAATGGGTCAGTTTTCATCAGCCTTGGCATTACGCCTGGGTGCTCTCCCGTGAGCCCTTGTCCAATAATTTAAGAGGGGTGGGAGTGGGAAACAAATTATGTGACCATTAATTCCAGTTTTCTCGTTCAAATACCAGTACATCAAAAATAGATCTCCCTGGGCCAGAGCACTTTGTCATGTTATCTGGAGTAACACCGGTTTGTGAATTATGTCTGGTCAGTTTAGTGTCTCGGTTTGGTCACATGAATCTCTTTGACCACTGCCTTAATCACTGAAACTCTGCCATCTCATTTTTCGTCTTGCAGAAAGAAGCTGTCTGACTTCTTGTCTAGTGCCTGGCACGGAGATTGCTCTGTTGACCCCACAGTAGTCAGAGGAACCCAGAGGTCTCAGCGGCGGCAGCAGGACCAGCCACAGAGGGTCCTGTCTCATCAGCCCCAACGATCTCATCCATTCCCTAGTGACCAAATAGCACAGTGACCCCAGATGATGTAAGCTATCCCATTTCTTATACCTTAGCAGGTTAACGACTTGCTGCCTGTCCCAAGCTGCATGAACACAAAATTCACAGACAAAAATTAGTTTCTAATTACTAGAGAGCTCTGTATTTATACACGATTTACATCAGCCACGAGATGCTTCTCTGTGTTCTTGTACTGAGAAGATAGCCAGCTAAGCACAATGCATTCGCTCTGTGTATATAATTGTATGTAATCTTGATCAGCCCATGTTGCAGATATAATTTTGAAATTCTATTTTTATATATCTGCCTAGGTTCATTTGCCTTAGATGTTCAAATGATCCACAGATCAGGAAATATGATTGATAATTTCAGTAAACACCTTAGAAAAATCCATACAGAATTTTCAGAATACATTTGCAACTGGAATCTGTCACCCTGCCAAAGGATTAATTTTGACTTTGTTGTCAGTAAAAATAAATACTTCAATATGCCTCTTCTTAAACTAGTAAGTGTTAAAATATGTGGTTTTTTCCAAAAATTACATGTTGTATTTAAAATAGAGCCTTTTTCTATTAAGTGTGTGCAATTAAGACAAGCAAAAAGTTTTCCTACTATGGAAACCTATAAAAGGTATGGACTGGGAATGAATCTATCTGCTACTGCTGCAGAAGTCTGCAGTAAACACAAGTACCTAGATATTGTTGCATGGTATCAACTCTCAAGATATTTTAGAAAAGAATAGTTTAGTTGGGAAGGACCTACAATGATCCTCTAGTCCATTTAGAAACTAGCCTGCACACAAGGCAAGAAACATTAGGCTGCTCGTAGTCTGTATTTATCTAGAGGCCTTTAGAACGACATTTTATCAAAGAAAAAAATGTACCATTTAGTCTTTTTCTTGGAAGAGAACTCAGATCATTGGGTTTTATTTCTGCCATAAAGGAACAAGGGAAGGTAGTTCCCCATGAATACATGAGTAGTAGTTTTGGGGTAAAATGAGGACTAACTGTCACTAAAGACAGAAAAAAGCCTAGCACATTCCCTTCCCTCCAGTCTCACTTTGTCAGCCCTTTCCATTATTTGTCTTTTACAGTTGCCTCTGACTTCTTAGCTTCCCTGATAAAAACAAGTGGTTTTTTTCTCAGAAACTAAACAAATAGATAACTACATTCCCATGAGAAAGCAGTCCGAGTTCATGAATATAATCCCACCGCTATGAATTCCTTTGAGCTTTTGAAAATTGCAGAAGTCGATAAACCTAACGTTTTGAGAGAGGAACTTACTATGAAACTGAAAAGTGTAGTTAGGCAACAATCTTCCAGAGATATGTCACAATTTTGAGAAATGTGTCAGGATTTGATTTCTCCTTATATGGACGTGATTGATAAATTGTCTTAAAAATAGAAATATATTTACATGCTGTAGAAGGAGGACATTCCAGGACGCTGCATGATGAATTAGATGTACTCATGGTGCTGGCAAAGGTGCTTCATAATTAAAGCATCTGTGTCTGAAGAATCTACCCATCTTTACGAGAGGGACTGAAGGGGAAGAAAAGTTGTCCAAAGGACAGCAGCTGCAAACAGCATACTTCTTCAAAAATGCATATGTGATCAAGATTCCCAGCAAATCAGGGGATTTGTTAATAATGCAATATAAGCCACTACTGGCTGCCTTCGAATCTGTTACAGAAGCTGCTACATTGCTCGACATAGGATAGAATAAAATTGTACAAGCACTAAACTCAGCTTTCTAGTAAGCAGATTTTGAAACACAGTATGATTTGTCCTAACAGGATCTTCTTCAGTCCAGGGTGAAATAGGTAGAGAAGTAGGAGAATGGAATAGACAGTGAAATACAAGACCTAATATTTCCAAGGAAAATCTTGTTTGCTTGGACATGACAGATAGCTTTTGAATATTACGAGCCAACCAACACAATCAGAAGAGTTGGGTTTCCTCATAATACTGGGCATGGATGTTCCTTTGGGTATGCTAAGAACTGTAAAATTCGGTCTATTTCTCTGTGAGGCTATGCCCGAAACACATATTAAAAGGAAGCTGAAATATAGATTAGGGTCTGCTTTCGGGCAAAGAACTAAGACCTAAGATGTGAACTGAAACCAATATTTCATTGCCAAAAGGTCAACTGTGTTAAAAACGGTGAGAAATTTAGAGGAGGAGCTAACTTTGAAAGAATCATCCTCAAGACAATATGTAGCCCATCAGGACAGTAAACCTCCAAGTGCCCTAAAAGGGCTCTTTCCGGGAGTTCAGTTACAAAAGTTTATTTCCTCAAGGCAAGTTGTCAGCAAGTATTCTGTTCAAACATTTCTGAGTTTCTTGTGCAAAGATACACCATAGATTTAGAGCCAGAAATGACAAAGGTCAGTTCAAGATTGGAAGAATATCTCAAGCTTTCTCGCTTTGCTTAGGCACAGTCAAAGAAAGGAACACTTTTCTACACAAAAGAAGGCCATAACGATCACTGTGTTACGGCCCTGCTATATCAAAACCACAAAGTTGGCAGCATGCCCATGCCAGTAGAAATATGCATGACATAGTGAGGAGTAACTGCAGTCGTGAAAGGGCTCCGTCACTGCTTGGGCTGTTTGGCTCTGTCAGTGACGTGCTGGTGGAGAAAATACTGCTGTTGAGACTTGCTGTCAGTGCCCATAATCTCGCTGGCCAGTGACAGAATAGAAGTGGGAAAGTTCGAGGAAATTGCATTATAGCCTGGTTTTTGCTTTGGGAAATTCCTTCAGAGATCAAGTACACCAGGAACAGGGAACAGCTACTCTACCTAAAGACAGTTCTCCTGAAGGGAAGACTTGATCCCAGGGTTCATGCAGCAGGCGGTAGACCTTTCTTGCTGTTTGAAGAAGGAAGATTAATCTCTTTATACGGATGCCTTATCTTCCACACACGGCAGTAATCGATGTCCAAAACAAGACTAACATGGACAAGTCAAGGTTTTCCCTTTTACTCAACACACAAGGACTTAAGCTGCATGTATACACAGGCTTCACTAGGTTACGTTGCAGGTGCCTGCACTCTTACACTCCAGACTTCTAGTACAGGTTCTGCCTATGCTAGATTCTCCAGACTTGTCACTGAAGTGTAAAGGTTAAGCAGCTTTCGGAACGGAAAGCTGGGATTGATCAGAAAGAAGGCTGATTTTAACATGGTCTGTGTTAACGAGAAAAATACAAAAGAACATTAAAGTATCGCATTGAGGTATCATGTTCAGGACACAACTGAACTAACTCTCCGGGGTCCCAAAACAGAGGCAACTCTCTAACTCCACCCTAGAGTAAACTCCAGGTAGGCTGGGCAGTCCATCAGTGGAGACTGACTCAGGGCCCTCTTTGTTGTAGCTTGCTTACTTACGAAATGCATAGGATTTCTCCCTGTCTCCTACTAAGCTAACGATGTTTTAGTCATGGAGTGTTGTCCCAGTTGTCAAACCAGGCAATGCTGGAAAGAACTTTTATTTCATCGCTGGAGTGGTAAAACAGACGAGAACTTGAGGGTGAACTATCATTCCAGCCTAAGGAGAGCTAGAAGCACCACCTATCAACCATACTGGGAAGGCATGAAACTGAAACTTCTGCCTGGTTCAAGGGGCTCAGAGGAGAGGTCCAAACTGTTCCAAAAGAATGATGTACTTTGAAGTAATGATGAGTAAACAAGTGGACCCTCCACCTACTGCAATGGGTGGAAGAAAGCTACACTCCTCAGAATAATCAGGGCTGAGCAGAATTTAAGAAAATTAAGACAACACTTGCAAAGTGTATTTGGGTTTCACAGACAAAATTTAAAGAGCAGACCAGTTACATATCTCTCACAATTTACTTATGAGAACCGACATAGTAGAGCAATCGCTATGTGATTACTTTAAGTACTACAAAAAGGATATAAGGAATGTAATGCAGCTACACAGATGGCTACCTCACATTATTATTTGCAAGAAATCCTATGAGAATAAAATATCAAAGAATGGGCAGAAGGACTAGCAGAAAATATGAAAGAAGTGCTTATGGCGTTAGGTGCAATTTGCAATACAGGTTGCAAATGAAGTATACAGCATGTCAATATTTTCTTTAGAATCTTAAAGATTTAAATGGTAACTTGGAAGATGGGAACCAGAGAGTGAGAGTTGCTGCTGGGGAGAATGCTGCAGCTATAGGACATATTAACAGTGAAATGGTAGTGATGCTTAATCTCCAATTTAACAAGTTTAACAGCAGAGAACAAATTGTTCACAAAATTGAAGCAGTTGATTGATCACCGTATCTTTCAGTTGGGTAGGCTTGATAAGAGCTGGAGTGTCTGGGAAGCAGATTCTTCAATAAGTGGAATGAATAAGTCAATAAATAGCTTAATTGTTGGTCCCCAAATGCTCTACCTCAAATTTAGTCACGTTGGGGATCAATTCAAGTCATGTTTTCATTCTCTGTTTCCCTTTACCAGACTGGAAATCCCGGGAGTCCTGTTGAACCCAGATAAAGAAGAATTTGAAATTACATTAGCACTGAATTCACACTTCACAATACATGTGGGTAGACCAAATGTATATAAATTCTGATTTTCTTTATTTTGAAAGAAATTTTGTGTATTAGCAAAAGTTTATACAGCTCTATCTCCTTTTTCCCTAATAAAATCATCGCTCATTGATTGAACTTCACTGATAACTCCCTGCAAGAGGGAAATTAATGGTTCAAGGAGACACATAAGTAAATTTTAAGGATTGCTAGGAAGATAGCGTAGAAGTATGTGTGGGCAAGGGACTATGACAGTTCTTACGGAGCGATAAATCCCATAATGAATGTGGTCTGATGAACAGCAGCCATCTGCACCCTCCATCCTGGCACCTAGGACGTGCAGGCTTCCTGGTGGTTTTTCTCTGTTTATTCCACACTTACTATACGTTCACAGTAGAATTGTTATAGTAATTGCAATTTCATTGTAATACTAGGTGCTGTAAAACACCTGCTAGTTAGGGGGGAATCTTCTAAACTACGAATGGTTTGAACCTAACTAAGCCAGGATTAAATTATGTTACTGGGACCTCAGACAAACGATGCTTTGATTTGTTCAGAAGACATTCTGTTGAAGGTGTTCGAAAGGCAGAATACATAGAATAAATAATAAAATCAGAACTTTCAAGCAAACTTGTCCCTGTGCTGTCTTTGAGAGAGACAAATACACACGTTTTCAAAGGCTGTTCCAGTGGTTAGAATAACGAATGACATCTGCATTTGACTTACAGCACATGCAAAGGGTTTCTGTCAAGAATCATTACTACTTAAACTAGGGCCATCTGATATTTCAAAAGAAAAAAACCCTTCTCATGGCAGGGATTATGGCAATATGAGCTGAGGGTAAAGCTCACAGTCATGCACAAGGGAGAAACTGCTTTGCCCACTGCTGTTAGGCAGCATGACTGTGACATTCAGGGTATCAGGCCGAGCTCTCTCACTGGCATTGTAATTTCTCTGGGACAAGGCTGCTTAAGTAGCTTGTATTTGTACAGCACCTAGCACTGTGATTTGTGCTGAAAGCACGTAGTACAAATAATATATTGTAATGGTAATGGACTTCCTAACTGAAGTCCTAAGCCAAATATGTCAGAAGTAGTGAAATTAGATTGGAGAATGACCAGTAATAGTAATCATTACAGCTATGATAGATTTGAATGTTGAAAAGGTACACGGTTACTGCTATTTCTGGAGGCAGTGATTTTGAGAACTGCCTACTTCCCCGGTTAATCTCACTGGTTGATTAATGTTGGCTCTATCATTCTGACAATACAAATCGAGTAGTAACATCAATCCACCTTTTTAACAACTCCAAAGGAACTGTAAGTTTGATGTGACAACTGTGGTACCTGCTTGGTTTAGCAGAAGTTATGGCAGAGGATCCCAGAAGATTTCAAGTGTGTTTATTAGTTTGATATAATATGCATGAAAGAAGCACACAGAGTTACTTCTTTGTTTCCTCCTCTCAAAATTGCAACTGGGCCAGTAACTCTTAATACAAAGTTAATTTAGTCAAGATACTTGAGAGCCACTTGGCTCTGTTTCTAAATTCCTCCCTTTGTCCTTCAGAAAGCTCTTTGAAGTGTTACTCTGTGAGGTGGATGTTGTAATGAGCCTACTTCTAAGAGGATCAAAGTAGCAGAGCTGCCCAAAGCAGCATCAAAGATACACAACAGAGAGCCCTTTAATGAGCAAGAGGGACACAACTGTCTTTTCCCCAAAATAAAACCCTAAAACAGGATTTAGATTAAATATTTAAAATTTAAAATTATTTTATTTTGTCTGGATCTTGCTAGAAGAAAGCAAAAACCTCAAAGTGAAGAGGAGATTTCTCCAGCTGACTCTGCTAAAATGTAATGACTGTCATTTGCTCGATGCTTCACCACCACTTAATGAAGCCCAGATACCTGTGGTCTAAGCTAAGGTGGCGGTGGCAGCCGGCACGCGCACTGGCCCGGCAGCAGCCTTGTGCTAGAGCAGATTCCTTTCCCATGGACATGAAAATAGAAAGCAAACATACGGCAGGAAGCTGCGGCAAACGCTGCGGAGAGAGAAGACAGCTTGGAAGGGGAACGGGGGGGAAGGGTGGGAGAAAAAAAAGGAGTGGGAGGGAGGACTGGACATGTAAATCATGTGCCAGGAAATGAATTCCTTATAATGTCTCTTGCCAGAAGCTAAATCCTAGCAAATGTAAGTCGACTTTTTTCCCTTTCTTTCACTCTTTCCACAGTTCCTCTGAGGGTCAGGGAGGAAGGAGCAGGGACAGGAAGAGGGGCCATTCAGTGTTTACTTACTTACTGTGTGACTAAAGTGCTATATGATCCGGCTTTAACATTAGAAGGCATGTGACCCCATAGAAGGGACGAAGAGAATAATACCCTGCTTCTCATTACACATGGTTTTCCAGCCTACTTTATATGGCCACTGGGATCCTTCAGTATGTTCTAGGGCTGAAATACCAGGAGGAACGTGTTTCTGCTCAGAGGCTGGATGTGCTTATCGCCCTGCGTTCAGTAATGAAACGGGGGCTTATTTTGTCTGACTTGATAGCTATCTATGCAAATATTGCTTCTACTTGGGTTTGTGTTTGCTTAAGGAATCACCTACTGCATCTGTTAAGACTGCAGAAATGTCCGCCACTGACCTGTGCTTAACTTGGGGATAAAATAAGAAGACTTCTGTTTAGGGTTAAACCTGTATGTAGGTGGTTGGGTTTTGTTTTCCTTTTTTTTTTAAGAATTTAGCAGAAACCATCTGGCAGAAAGTTAAAAATCCTTAGTAGCAAACCTGTGGCTGCTGAGCAAAGTACACTTCTACCTTATGAAAAATCAATGATATGTGATGCAGACAGCAGAACGACTAATGAAACTGGACACAGTGATTATATAATACATTAACATTTACTAGGCATTAAGCATGAAAAGCAGCCCAGACTTCTTTTTTTCCTTCCCAGCCCACACAGTTCGGGATACCACATGTCCTAGTGCAACGGCATTGACAAAAGCAGTACCAGTTCCCTCGGAGAATTCTGTGGGTAAAAGCGTTGGACACTTCCAGATGTAACACAGATCTTTTCTTTTTTTAATTAACTGTAACGTTACAATGGTCATAGAAGTTTGTACACGGCAAAGTTTTGTAACTTAAGTAAGTAAACTTAAGAGGCTGCTTTTCAGCAGAAGGTGCTGAGAACCCAGAAGTCTCCGGTGGAGGAAATTGGCTGGGAAGCACAGCTCCCAATTTCCTTCCTTTACAGGGTACGAAGTACACAGCTCTGCCTAGAGTGCTGCTATCTCTGGAAATGTAACTATCTACGAACGCTTGTATCGTACTGAAATCAGTAAAAATCAGTAAGTATCCATTTCTAATCAGGCTTTGGGAACCTAACAACAATCTGGGGAAATCTTGACCATTCTGACTTGGCTGGTGGCAGATACAACTTCTAAGATACTGATAGCACATAAACCTTCTAAAGTTGCCCACTGCAGAAATAGTATATGTACATACATAATCCATATGTTGTGGGTTCACCACTATTGAATTGCTTGAGAAGATTTTGACGCTACAAGTGAAAACAGAAATTCTTAGCATCCATATGCTTCATTTATGTTCCCACTTCTGTCTCCCAGAATTTAACCCCCTAAAGAACATGGAATATATAAAAAGAATATAGTAATAGGAAAAGATAGTCTTTGTAACGTCAAGTAGATGTGAGGTAACATAAACACAAGAACAAAATGAAAAGGGAGACTGAATGAGGTATCAAGCTTTTGAACTTACTTGGATTGTTGAAGGCTGATCTCCACAAAGAGCATCAGTCAAGGCTTTAATTCACAGGTATTTGTGTGTAGAAGAGATGCAGGGTCTATACTGTTCTGCTTTCTTCATACGGTATGAAATGTGTTTGAGAGTGACTGTCTAAAGCTGTCCCATCTCAATGCCAGTTCTACACAGTGTCTTAAAAAAAAAAGAAAATTTATTTTTAGGAATTACTTATTCCCTGAATGTTAAGCCATTTTTGAGCACCATGATTTCTACTGATTTCTTCTTCTTCAATACCAAGTATAACCTACGTTACTCAATTCCGGTAATGCCCTAACTCGGGAATAACAACTTTTACATAAGAATGTTTTATTTCTTACACGGGCTGAGATACTTTTCAGCACTCGGCTTGTATTTTCTTCATCTATTTTCATTACTAACATGGATTAATTATATTTAATTTTTTTTTTTTTTAATTGGAAGCAGAGTTGTACTCACCTTTTGCAAGTAATAACTTCTTAACAGTGCTAGTACAAGCATTTTTTGCTATACCTTTAAGTTGGCTACATCTTGCTATGGGAAATTTTGGGTACAAAATGAAAAAGATGTTTCCTTGAAAACTATATGATTAGCTAGTGTCAAGTTCTGGCATATTGCTCTCCCAGGGATTTATTTTATTAGTTTAGTTAGACTGTATCTCAGCTATTTGCTGCAGTCTTGCTGATTTAGTGCTGCTAAAATGAAGAGGACAACATGTAGTAATAGGTGCAACATTAAGTGCTCCATAAAATCCTCCATGCAACATAAAACCAACTTGTAATTTTCTCATGTTTGCATCTCTAAATATAAGTTTTCAGTACCATTAGTGATAGCTTTCAAAGGTTTCTCTGACAAACTAGTAGTCGCCTAGTCCTTTCTGAGTAGCAATTTCCTGTGAGTATAGTCAATGAGAAACCTTCCTCCAAAAATCCCATTATGCTAGGCAAGACTCAAGAACAGTTACAGTTGTCAAAATACAGCAAGGACCTACCTGTAGGCTGCAGGTTAGCCAAGGTAGGTAAGCGCTGTCAGTTACCTCCCCTGAAAAAAAAATTATAATAATTAACAGGGGCTGTAAATATATCAGATTGTGTTTAAACATCAAATACCCAAATCTTTCTACAGATATCCAATATGAAATCTTACTCTCGTTACAGTTATTGATAGGACATAATTTTTGTAAATTGATGAGGCACCTAATTATGATACTTGAATGAATCTGATCTAATAATGCCTTCATTGTCAAAACAGCATAATGAGTAACAGCAATTGAAAACAAATGCATTTTGGCACTTCTGTGCTACCCAGAATCACGAACCGAGATGTGTGAGTAGAGAAGTTCTTGTCTAATGTCCTGTCAAATGATGTTCCAAAACTCTGTATTCAGTGAAAACTAAGATGGATGTCATATCCTTATGCAGTGATAAACATTAGTTCAGATCCCATGGCCTCAGGGACTCTGTAGCTGCGACACCCAAAGAAAGCTATCTTTGATGCTTTTGCACCCTTTTTGAAAACCAGGGCAAAACTACGCACATGCGATACAATTACCGTAGGTTTGCAATAGGGATTCACAAGCAAGTCACACTGGAAATACCGTGGGGGCTGCTGAAATGTTTATTTGTGTTAGCACGTTTTACCTACCTTTGAAGCACTGAGTATCTAGCTCCTGCTCTGCCTTTAAGAGTTAAGGAAGTTTTACCAGGTAGCCCAAATGTAATATTGGGAGAGTAATTTTCAGAAAAAAAGACATCTCCCAAAAGGAATTGCAATTTGTTTTCATGCTTCTGATGTGTGCTGAGGTTTAGTCCTTACGCAAATCAGATTGTTAAATAATGTGCTTGCCCATGTTAAAAACATTTCACTTCACTTGTAAGTCAAAGTTGTTGACCATATGATGCTGCATAAAGAGTTTACTTAGAATATAGCAAGGTGCTAGGTACTTTGATGCTCTTCAATTAAACTTATGAGCACTTAGTTTTTAAAGATTATTTTATCACACTGGGCATTCTTGGGAAGATTAAACTCATATCTATAGGTGTTCTATTTTAAAATAAATTGTAAACCTGTCTCTCTGAATATCGCAAATGATGTTACAGTGAGCTTAGGTCTTATGTGTAAATCAAGAGCTATTTGGTCAAATTCTGTGATCCTATAGAACATTTTAAAATTGTTTAAATGGTGTGTTTTGCTAAATAATTTCCTTTATGTTGTAAAACATTGATTCAAACATGATAAGAATGCACACTTACATTAGTTGTTTATTTATTTATGTTTCCAATTTCCTGTCTAGAGGTATCAGCAGGTTAGGGATTAGACAAACTCATAGCCAACAGGTCATGACATGGACTAAAAAAGGGGTACATGCCTGCCTAAAACAGCTAGTACCACAATTCTGGATGTCAAGGAGCTGAGGGGACTGGACTGCTGGAAGTGCATAGGCTCACATGTCCTTCCCTATGGCACTGCTAAGAAATAGTCCTGAGATAAATGGGCCACTGGTCTGGCCCAGTAGAGCATTGCTTCCTTTCTTAAGTGTAAATAATAATAGCAACAACAACAACAACAACAATAATAAAAGATAAGCAAAAAATCCCAAAATATTACTTACTAGTCTGTTCTTTTGCGTAAACTTGTCTTTCTCTTCCTGCTGTAAAAATAGCTAGAGAAGGAGAATACTGAATAAATATGCTTGTGACTAACACTGATTTATAATGCAGGGTCAGAATTTAGCCCAAATGCTGCTTTCCTCTTCAAAAAACAGCAGCATTTTTTAAGGCGATTAGTAATTACAGTGTCTTTTCACTTGACAGCATGAAATATTCCTAGCAGGGACAAATAAAGAGAAAAAATGCAACAACAAACAAGTAACACAATAGTTCTTTTGTGACCACCACCAACTCACAAAAATACTATTTTCCTTTTCCTTTCCAAAATTTTGCATATGTATTTATTTGCAGAAGGCAAAGCACGACTGTATAGATCATTTAAATTCTGAAAGACATGAAACTTGGATGACTCAGTGGAAAATTCTCAGAAATAATCTTGATGAAGTGGTTTTATTCTTCTCGTTCTATTTTTCTCAAGGGCTGACATATGCATAAAAGTGGAACATGATCCCTTGCACATGTTCTCCATGAGGACTGCGTGTAGCACGATCATTAACTTAAAACAAGCTTTGCTGACTCTTACTCAAAGGCATTGCTGAATCCAAGCCAAAGGAATTCAGACTGGCATGTCTCCATCTCCTCTGATCAGTGAACAGGGCGAAAGGACTATCCTGTTTCACTACACCAAGTACTACAGGGTTTCAGTGGACCTGTGAGATCTGTCCCAACACCTCTGGTGTGCAGTGCGGGACGTTTTAGAAGTGACCTTCCCTTCTCGTGCTGCTGCAGGCTGAGGATGCTCAAAGGCAGAGAGAGGGCTGGATGAGAGGGTGGACGGCTGGGACGGTGCTTCACTAGGCACTGCGAGATCCTACCAACACCAACCACCTCCAGCAAGTCCCCTTTTTGTGTTCGTCCCACGAACAGGGAACAACATTGCCATTAGACCATATACAACATGTGCTGTGTACGTGTCAAAGGGACTTGATTCTCTTCTGGGAGAAACGGAAACCACAGGGGGGTCACATCAGCTCCCAGAGCGACAGCGTTAGCTAAGGGCACAGACACGTATCTGTGGGGAGAGCAGCTTGTTATCAAGCAAGGAGTGACAGCAGAAGCCCTCGTCCCTCACAGCCATCCGGTTTTGCTCCAGTGCCCTCTCTGCTGCTTCTGGGTTTTCCAAGGGCTCTGCCTCCTATTCTTCCTTCGACCGCTTTCCTCCTTTGTCAGTTCTACCATATGGTCCTAAACCTTGACTGAGAAGATCCACCTCCAGGTTGAAACAAGCCAAACATATGGAATGGTGTTTCAGAAGCGGGGGGTGAGAATCATCTTTAGATGATTAGTAACCCTGGTTACTGCTTTGTGCTCCTGGAGAAAGGCATTTGCGCTGATCAGTAAATTAACCTCACCAGCACATTTGGGGAAATGGAAAATCCAATGTCTATGTAAGAGTTTTTTCTGTAACACAGTCTGTAATTTTTTGATTCAAAACTAATTTGTCTCTTATGGAAATCATCTTGGGTCAAATCCAAGCCAAGCAGTTGATTTTTCGGAAAAGTAGTATTTTGTTTTGAGTCAGTTCAACTTCTTTCAGTAGCCACTTGAGCTGCCCAGACTGTCTCACGGGAAGTGGACTGGAGTATTCCCCTTCGAGCTAGCTTTCCTTGTCTGAGGTATCTCCCAAATGCTTCAATATCTTCCCTCCAATTAAACCTCAAAAGTGAACTACAGAAGTAAATATATGAATGGCATCTGGCAGGAGAGAGCCTAGCTTACTGGAAGTGATGAATGTTTTAGAAGAACATTTAGAAGAACAAAAGAATAGTTATACTTAGAAGAACAAAAGAATAGTTATACTGGGGCAGATAAAATGTTCATTTAGTATACATTTGTTGTGGTCAGTAGAAGAGGTAAGAAGATACAAGAAAATTAGAAATTAATTGCTTATTCTGACATATTGTCCCAGCTCCCAAAAATGTGCCATTTTTAGGACTTCCTGAGCTACAGATTGCATCCCAAGCAGTGTCATGTGTTACACTACAAGCAATGTAATCTCAACTTTATGCTGCTTCAAATTAATATTTCAATCTGTTTAAATCAACCCATATTTTTGGCCTTCAGAACTTTCTGCAGCAATGAGAGCTTCAATTTAATTATGCATAGTATGAAGAACGGACTTCCTTGATTTATTTAAAAACTTCTACTTTAAATTGGTATCGGGTGTTTTCTAGTCCTTTCATTGAGAAACAGTAAATAATGATACCGTGACAATTACTATTTTTCAAACTCGTGCCATAGTCCTCTCAATTGCCTCTTCTGTCCATCTATCCTCTCTTCCTGTAGAAATGGTCTGTATCTGTGTGATCTCCCCAGTCCTCTCACATGCCCCTTGAACTACAATTCCCCCGAGTCTCTTGAAGCAATTCAGGGGACACAAAATGACACCAAATGAATTTAAAACAGAACATTTCAAAATTTCTAAGCAATATTGTTGATTCCCTTCCTATGCATTCTGCATACTTTAGTTCAGTCCCACAGAGGTATGAAAATGGTTACATAGATTTAATAATTTTTCTGGGAATAAGATCTGCAATTTCAGTCAGTTTTATCAGAATTTTTCCTAAATGGAGTTGAGAAGTTTGTCCTGATACATAGCTTTCTGATCCATATCGATTATAGTTCGATTTGTCACAAAATTTAAATAATCACCACAAGAAACTCTCTTAATTAAGGCCCATACATATAATTTTCCTTTGTTTTTTTCCAAGTTGAAATATTTTGCCACCAAATGTGGAAGTCAAAACTGACCGCAGGCAGATGTGAAACAGACTTAGTCCTGAAGCTGAATGAAGTATAAGGCATGAAAGAGAAACAAGTAAATTCGACTTGGTTTTAATATTCTTTTATTAATAGAGTAGCTCACCTTGGGAAAACAAGGGAATGACCTCTAAGCCTAAACAAACTCAGTTGATTTTAGTGGATTTGCACTCACTGAACAGAGAAAAGAACTTATCATCTGATGTTTTCCTTTAAACAGTCCTTCTCTAAACGTCATGCTGGAGACAGATATTTTTTGGAAACTTGCTAACATTGTCAGACCCACACTTGACAGTTACACACACACGGTAGGGGAGAGAGGTTTTGTTCTAAAAAAATGTAAAATTGCGCGCTGAAATGCAGCCGCTGGGGCACGGGGGCTATCGGGCTGCCTCAGACAGCATTACTAAGATAACAAAAACGCGCATGTTTATTTTCAAGCGCTGCGCGCAGAGAAGCAGCACAGCACGGCTGTCACCCGAACCGGCTGCTCGCCTGCTCCGGAGATGGTTTTATATTCCAAGGCATCCCCCCCTCTCTCCAGCAGCCATAGCCACTTGCTCCTTTTGCTCCGAAAATAAATCATTTTCCTCCGCCGCACCTCGATGTCTTTCTTCTCTCTGCCTCAGCCCCTCGGTCCCGCTCCCTCTTTGAAAGCCTCTTTCCACGGCACCATATGGCAGCTGAGAGAAGGGCAGAGCCGCGATCCAGCTCCGAACAAAAGGGGCTGTGGTGTCAAAAAGCCTCATGAATGCATGAGGCACATTCACGTAGGGAGGAGTGCCCCCAGCTCCGCCGGGGAGGACTAAAGAGGAGGCTGATAGGCCTGACATCGCTTTCCAGCGGAGAAAGGCAGCAGCCCTCCCCGCAGCTCATCCCCTTCTCCCTCCCCCTCTTTGGTTTCACGCCAAAATCCTATTAGATCCATTAAGGACATGAGGCACAAAGTCAGAGTGTGTGGCAGAACAAGAAATTAAATCAGGCCACCTTATTTACTCCCTATCACTGTTTTCGAGACGGAATCGTACTACTAAAAGAAAAAAAAAAAAAAAGAAAAAGAAAACAGCCTTCGATAGCGTGCCTGCGGATAAACGGGCACCTCCTCTCCCCCAAAAAGCGGGGTGTGCACACGCCGGCACGTTGCCTATGGCGGCAGATTTGCAGCAGAGCCGCAAGCTGGACGCCGGCAGGGCGACCCTGAAACGCTGTTTAAAGTGCACTGTTGGGTTTGTTTTGCTTTCTCAGCTTTCTCGAGCTGCTGTTGACACAAACAAAGGGCTCTGAGGTTGGAGAATTAAGTAGACCTATTATCATGCGTGCGCATTGAGCTGTTACAGAGGAACGACACTTAACTTTTGAATATGAGGGAAAAGCACGCTGACCCTTACAAAGCATGCATTCCTTCGCACTCCTCCCTCTTCTGTCCTACCTCCTCTTCTTCTGTCTTGGCGACGTTTGGCATGTTTCAGTCTGCGGAAACCTCTACAAAATACATTCGCGACCCTTATGCACAAAGTGAACAGATGGATAGAATACACACATCGGAAATACATTTATCACAAACTTTTGTCACGACTAGAGGAGAGGAAAAACCACCGCTCTGGTACAGCAGAGTGCAACAGCCCGTATTTTATGAATAACATTTTCCTGAACTTTAAAGGGGGGGGGGGGGGAATGGTGCTGCTTTATTCCCGTTAAATGAAGCGCTGGTTAAACCGTTAAACTAGCACCGCATTACTATTGCTGTCTCTTCCCCAGAAAGGCCTCAGAAATCACAAAACTCTGGGTCCCCAGGGTTATTTAAAGGAACCCGGGCAAGCTTCCAAGCGCTGGTATATGCGACCTTTACAAGTATTCAACAATAACAGTCCCCTATGAAATAAATCCATGAACATGTGTACAGTAACTCAGCAGTGGCATGGAAATTTCAAGACGAACTTCTGCCAACGCTGTTGAATCGTCTCCCTACAATCGGTTTAGAAGATTTTACTGAATGCACGGCATATGTAATTGTGTAAAACGTTTATAGTACCTCCCGCGTCTTCCTTCTTGCAATGCGCTTAACGTAAAGCTATTGAACAGCGTTATATACGTACGCGTATATTAAAGATATTATTTATAGGTTCATCACGAGTCACAGACAACTGAAAATGAGTTCGTTTCAAAAATAAACAGCAATTAATTGGGAAATGTAAAGGTTCCACTGGAAACTACCTTGACGGTGTCTTTTTTAAATGAATCCTGCCCTATGTTGGAAAAAAAACCCTGTTGCAAACGCCGCTCAGCAGAGTCTCCGAAACGGCTCCGGGGAGACAAACTAGCGTTCGTGATGTCCGCCAGGCTTAACAAAACTTCCGTGCAGCTGGGCTTTCTTAAAAGGTTACGGGCAGAGTTTAAGCCCTCATCTGCGAGCGCGACTTGTGCCGGGTCCCCGCTGGGAGGGCGGGAGGACGGGGGCCGGGGAGGCGCGGGACAATGCCGCCGTTCAGGCTGCCCCGCTGCGCCCGGCCACATCTGCTTACACGGCCTGCGCCCACCTCGGGAGAGGGTGGTCCTCCCGCCGCCATCTCCTCTCGCACGCCGTGCCTGGGCGGCCAGCGGTCTGAAAGCTTTGCTGCTGGAAATCGGCGGTTTCAGATTTATTTTACGAGACCGGAGCTGAAAGGCAGCCTAACAATAACGTTTGCACGTTTCTGTAGTCTGGTTTGGATTTTACTGTAGTCTGAGAACAACTGTAAAGTCGTCCCAAACTACCCAGTTTCAAAATAAGGCGAGTGCCCTGGGTATTGACACTGAACTCGTGGGGCTGAATTTTGCACCCAGTCTTTCAGTTACATACGTTTTTAAAGGAGTTTTTCCTGTAAAAATAATTTTACGGCTCAAATATTTTTGAAACAATACCGACAGCACTGAGAGAAGGACTAGAAAGCATTTTTGCCTTACATACAGCCGTGTTCAGGGCCCGTAGCTTTACATTCCCCACTTCACTAAACAGTTCGGATAGAAACACTGCGACTACGGTAACTTTCAATCTGTTTACACACCACTTCTGCAACTTTTAGACCGAGCATCACTTTGCACAGCAGCTACTTCACAGCAACCAACGTATTTAAGGACTTTTAAAATGGCTGAACACCAACAGACCAACCCCACGTTTTTATTTGAGTCAAAGCTTCAACTGATAGTAAAATGGTGCGTGTCAGAGACTTCAGAGAGTCAGAGGAAGCCCATGATAACCAGGGAAAGCAGGAGATGCTCAACGCCCTCCAAGCCTATGGTTGACAACTCTCAGCGATCCGGTTTTACATAGCAATATATAAACATAAAGCAAACTTTGCAAATTCAGTGTCGGCATGATTTGTCTCCATTGATTAAGTGCATTCAATGAACCTACAGAAGTTGTGCCTGAATAAGAAACGCAGGCTCATATGTCTGCCAAAGCCATCACAGTAATTGTACCGTAAAACTGCTAAGTCTGCAAGTGTGCCGAGATTCATGTCGTAGTGACATGATGGTATCACAGTGCACTGTACATATAATACAGAAATAATCCTCTAAGTTCCAATGGAGATTACAGAAAGAAGTTGTTAAAGAAAAAACAAGATAGTCTGCTGCTTATGAAGTATTAAGTGGCAGAAAATGAGATAGAGACAGAATGTGAAAACCCTGAAAAAGAGACTCAGAAGATGATGGAGATAGGAACTGTTATTCTCAGGTGAATTACTGCAAACTTGTGTAGTGCTCGTGCAGGCCTTGTTGAACATGCAGTTCAGTCTGTACCTCCCTGCTTCCAGGTGCCAAAGTGTATTCAGGATTATCTTACACTATGTTATTTATTTTCCTGATGGTATTCTTCTAGGTTCATTAGTTATCATGATTATGATAAGACCCTATAAGTAAGAGGATCTGAGAAAAAATTTGCCTACTCAGGATTGAACTCGCTCAGTGATGGCTGTTGCATCGTTTCGAACTTCTCTTCCATGAAGATATTTAATCTAATGATTTTTTTATGCACAAAGCAATAATTTATTGAAAGGTCCTGGCAGAACCAAGGACTATTGTTTAAGTTGAGCATTCTCCTCTTCTCTGTTTTTGTTTAATATAAATATAAATGGGGCGGCCTAAATATAAACAGGCAAAGGACAAAGAAATGCTCGCTCTTGTTCTTCGTGTTCCTACGTAGTACAAGAAAAGAGAAGCTCCTTGACTCTAGAGAATGCGCACTGCGGTTAAGTAAGGAGGGAGTGTCAAAGGGCTCTAGGGTTGTAGAGATTTGCCAGACTATGTCCATCTCAAACTAACATTTGTCTGCTCCTTAATCTGCAACCACACCACCTACATCCTTGGAAGTAAGGAAAAAGGCCAGCGAACGGCACCAAGCCGCAAACTGAACCGTGTAAGTTTGTGACTGGATACAATCAATATAGATCTACATCCCAAACTTCGCCCTTCACAAGTTGTACCGTTGTACCCAAACATCACAGCACGTGAATAAGTGACTGTTATCTGAGACAACTTCATTCAGGAGAATAACAGCATGTAGTAGCTCAGCCAAAAAAAAAAAAAACAAAAAAAACCCCAAACATACAGAGCGACATCACAGGCAATACAAATCTCACCTGAATACAGGAGTTCCCTAGGAGCATTACAGCCTTACCACAACGACATCCTTGAGGGTAACCTCCCATCTGTTCAAGTCCAAAAAAGCTTTGCCAGTGACATCAGTGGAGCCAATATATTACCTTTAAAGGTCAAGATTTACAAAAGAAACTTTGATATAACATTAAGAGCTTGCCTGAACGTATAAGAAAACAAATATTTTAGCATCTGAAGTATAAATCATGCACTGTACTGCAGCTGCCTGAAAAAAATAGGCACCAGAAGGCAAATAACTGAGCAAAAGGAGAAAAGTAGAGTTTTAGCAAAGCTGTAGCATAAAATCAGGTCATTAAACTCAACTAGCTTTTTTCTCTTCTTCTGCATTTATCTTGCATAGAGGCTAAAATGTTACTTTTATTGAAGAAAAGAGAGAGAGTAATTTAAGTCTGTAGCTAAAAGTTAGCAGAGTATGACCAGCTGAAAATTCAAGCCAGACATCTATTTTTTTAATTAAAGAAGTGCCACACGATAATAAATGGTACAGTATTCTGGGTTACATTTATACACAGGCTTCAGGGGCTTTTTGCCTTACCTTCCCCCCCGCCTTGCTATTTTTTTTGCTATATAATCAGTACCGTTAATTTAGATGTAGAATATGATTGATGGTTTTGGTTATTGATTTTCATTCTGTTGAAACATAGCCTATAGCCCACACAACAAGGATTGAAGTCCTTTACTTATCTGCTAAGCAAGCACTACGAATATGGAGAAAAAAAGATAACTCCACACCACCTTTTACCCCACATTTCCTCATAAGGTGGCTTAAAAAGTTGTCTTAAGTAGTATGTAGTCTACCAAGATTTCCTAAAGGATTGCCACTTACTAACAGTCATGGTCATACTTTTATGGTATGGGCATTGTGTTCCCATAAGAAAATAATATGACCAGAAGCAAACGTCAGCAAGACATCAATGACAGAACACTCTCTGTACTGAAAAGTAAGAATCAGATCCCTCTGTGTGTTCACAGATCTATGGTTTCCATCTAATGCTTCCCTCCTAATTGGAGTAAACAAATGTGAGCTTTGTAACAGTTTTTAAACCGCACTGCTTTAATTTCAGAATGCTCTTTCTTCTCAAAATTTACAAAACGAACATAAACATAATGAAGTCTTTTGAAAGGGCCTGAAAGTAAACTGAAACTTTTCAAAGGAAAGATTTCAATTTAACTCAAATGAATGTTTTTCTTTTCATCGACAAAGAAATATTCACACAGCCCCAGCATATAATTCTTCTCACAGAGATAATGCTGCTAGACAGTGATGACTTTTACCATGCTGCCTCTTGTAGATAAAGACCCTTTAAGCTGTGTCTGTCTGGATGCTTATGTTACTTGAACATTTGAACCTGTTGCTTAAAGGGGAGAGGAGAGAGGAGGAAGGTGAAAGGACTATATAGCATTGCTAATCCCTTGAGCCATCTGGTGACTTGAGGCCGTGCTTTGGATTATGCTTATATTGAAAACCTATGCCTTTCACTCAGTTCCCTTCCCTGTGCCAATTTGTCATTGGCTTTTTTGCTGTGTTAGGATTTCTTGCAGTTAATCATGGTGAGAATCAATTGTCTTTTCATGCCACAGTAAATATTCACACGGGAAGGAGATTGGTTTTTACTCATTTCTTCCCCCGCCCTACTACTTGCAGTGATTTGTAGAAGTTGTTGATACATTTTCACCAAACTGAGCTAAAAACAAGGATACATTTGTCCTTACCAAAGACGAAAATCTCTGATTCCATTAGCATTTCTGTGTGATCTGGTAGAGTTTTGCCAGGTGACAGATACACTGAAATATCCGTGTTATGCAGGGTTTGAAAGAACTGTACGTAGATACCACTTTATAGTTCAGGTATCAGAGGCAGCATTTGCATGTTTAATTATCTAAGAACTGATCTGTATCTACACTCGTATTCCACAAGCCTCTCAAACCTGCAAAATTTGCATCCATATCAATATAGCATATTGCACATTAAGCCTGTCCAAAAGGCTGATGATTTTCTAGAGCGTACATGAATTTTTGATCTATTGACATGTGCAGGTCTATATGAAGCCAAATCAATCGAGTCTCTGCCATGAAGCAGCAGTGAGAGACTTCACAGCTATTTGACTTCGTTAGCTTTCCTACACACTCAACAAAATTACTCTTCGGGACTTTCCAGTTAGCTTTCAATAATGTGCAGTCTTTCCCACTATTTCTCGTTCTGCGCATAAGATTATTTTTTATATTGTGTTCCCGGAGGTAGCTGCAAAGCAATTCTGTCATAAATGTGCTGGTTCCGTGCACTCTAAGTGAAATCATGTTCTGCTGCATGCTCTTTCCATATATTAATTAATTCTTTGCAGTCCTCCTCTAGCTAGATAGCAGATATGATTTGTGAACCTTTCTTTCTCAGATAACCTTTTTTTTAAAAAAAAAGTCCTTTTCACTGTTAGATCTATTTTTGAGTAGCAAAATGAGAAGAGAAAATTGCAAAAGTAGGAAAAAGAAGATCAAAACATTTGAGAAATTAGCAGACTCTGAAAGATCTCTGGAAGTTAGCAGTCCGAGTCACTTTTTAAAAGCGAGCTAAGGAAGTCAATGGCTGTTTGGGAAGGACACTTGAGTTGGGAAGCATGCTTGAGTTTTTAAGCATTTGTTAGAGGTTAAGCCCCGTAGGGAGCTAAGCCCTACCTAAAACTAAAGCCCTAAAGCCCTAAACTTGTGGGTTAAGATGCAGACAGTTCAGCAGGGAAAGCAAAAGCCGCGCACGCAAGCAAAGCAAACCAAGGAATCCATTCCGTACTTGCCATCGGCAGGCAGGTGTTCAGCCATTTTCATTACGCAGAACAGTTGCTTGGGAAGACAGACTCCATAACTCCAAACATCCCCCGCTTCCTCCTTCTTCCCCCAGCTTTATATGCTGAGCATGACACCGTATGTATGGAATATCCCTTTGGGCAGCTGGGGTCAGCTGTCCCGGCTGCGTCCCCTCCCAGCTCCCCGGGCACCCCCAGCCTGCTCGCTGGTGGGGTGAGAAGCAGAAGAGGCCCTGACTCTGCGTAAGCACTGCTCAGCACTGACTGAGACAGCCCTGTATTCTCAACACTGTTTTCAGCACAAATCCAAAACGTAGCCCCACACGAGGTACCATGAAGAAAATTAACTCTACCCCAGCCAAAACCAGTGCACTGTTGTTTCCGTTTCTGTTCATTGAACCTCATTCACACACGGCCTGGTGAGAAAGGCAGAGGGAGGTGCACAGCCCTGACGCTCCATCAGGCGTGTGTAATACAGAAACTCTGGTCTAAAGTTCTGGCTCAGGCCTGAGGCAATCGGTGCATCAAATTTCATCTTACAAGACACAAAGGTTCACCACTCTGGCGTGAAAGGGAAAATAAAGGATAAGTGATGTGATTAAAAACTAAAAATTACAAGTTGAAATATGCACACCGTTACTGACTAAGAACATCCCACTGCCTGGCCAACAACAGTGCATTGTAACATATTAGTTGGAAGTAACAGCCTGAAATAAACCCACTTTGTGCTTGTTGCTATTTATGAATGCAAAAACCTGCAACCTCGAAATTATTACTAAACAGTTTGTATAGCAATACCTCCAAGAGGTACTAATGAAGGTAGCACTTTGGTGTGGCAATGGCTGTAGGAACATGCAGACAGACACAGATGAGATCAACAAAGCTTTTGGGCTCTGAGGTACTAATCGGACTCAGTAATCCTGAATTATAGACTAGGATTCAAAATTATTATGTCTGGCCTGCATCAAAGCAAGGCCCACTCAACCAGGGTCCTCTTGTACAGCCAGCTGGAGTATTTATTAAGATTTGTTCCAGTTTCTACTCTAATCAGTAAAAAAAAAATTCCCACTGAACTAGGGTGGAACAAGTCTGAGCTGAAGAACAGGATGGCAACGGGAAAAAAACCAAATTAATTGTATTTCTACTAAACTTGTCTGGGATAGCTATGCTGTGTCAAAAATTGCCTTTACATCATAAAATGTAAAATCCTGTGATCATCTCTAGTGTCAACTGTAAAAGTTTCCAGAACCCAAGAGCAAAATAGTATTGAACAATTATAAGATTAGGATTACTGGATAACAAAAAACACAAGAAATAGAAAATGCTCACTTTATAAGGCATAAAGGAGCCACTAATTGACAGGAGCTGAAAAAAGCCTTCTCTTGTTGGCAGGCTATTCGCCTGTGGATTCTGCTGCTCTGTCCTCTGAAGCATCTGGTACTGGCCATTACCAGAGATCAAACAGAGGACCAGATGGTCTGTTGGTTTCACTCATTACAATGGTATGACCGCTGAAATGTAAAAGCTCCTCACAGAACCAGAAGGAGAGCATTTACCTCTGAATGCTTGCTCTCTTAAAAAAAAAAAAAAAAAGAAAAAAAAAGAAAAACTCGTCATACCTCTGTGAATCCAAGAGAATAGCAACCCAATAATTTACCTCAGTGACACTTCGGTGCGGAAGAAGTCAAATTACTTGGGAGCTTGTCTCACTGAGGAGGATCTGGCCTTAATAAGTCTTCAGGCTTACATTCTCACAAAATACTACACCGAGGATGACTTGGGAAGATAAAGGGGTGAAGCAGGAACTAGGTGGGGCAGCCCGCCAGGACAGTACCGTATCAATCCCTTAGGCTTGTGCTGGATTCCTGCATCCTAAGTCAAGGTGTCTGTGATTTTTACCGATTCCTCTTTGTCGGCTTCCAGAGTCTTTCACAGGTGTTCCACGTATGTGGGCTCATCGTTTTAATTCTCCTTCCTAAAAGTACAGTCACAATAAAAAATACGGACTTGATAGAAACAGGATAGCTGAAATTAAGTAAAGTAGCCTCATATTTGGGCTTGCTTTGTGATAATAAGCCTCCAGAACAGCATTTCCTCCTCTCTTCTTCTAATGTATCCGTAAAGGTGGTTCTCAAGGAGCCTGGTCCTGAAAACGCCACCCACCTTATCAGCGGTGGACAATGACCACTCTGGCTTCTGCACGTAGGAGTTTGAATATAACACTTTTCTGAGGCTTCTGGTCTTCATCCCTTTTTAACCTCATCTAAGAATTATTTATGTTTTGATTACTGTTTTCTAAATTCAAATACCAAGAATTTTAAATGTCTGAAAATGGACATGAGTTGAGGTCCATTTCAGGTTATTGTGTAGCCAGAGAATATGTATCTTGAAAGATGCTTAGGGAAGAAAAACAAATGTAGGCTTTTCTTCCTTGGATTCAGGAACAGGACATGTGTTTTCCTTATCATCACAGTAATTTATAAAGGGGAGCTGCTGTCCCATGATATAAGCTGCATAACTGGCTTGCCTCTTAACACATTCTCCAGAGAGACAACATGTTGCCACCCTTTTCTTCCCTTATTCCCCCCTTACTACTTTCCTTACTAATCCTAAACCCTCTGAAACCATTTTGTGTGCAAAAACAAAACCTGAAGGCTACTGCACTGACTTGCATTGGGAGTTCCACAGATGGCATCTTGCCTGTCTTGAGTCTTTTAGAAAGAGCTCCATGCTAAAAATAAGTATTGAAAAACACTGATTCTTAGTAAAGAAAAGCAAATTACAAAATCATACCCTGTCAACATATAAGCAAAAGGAAATACACTATCGCACATGACATTAATGCTGATACTTCTAAATTCAAAATAATCAGTACTACGTAGAAAATACAAAGTCTCCAGCGGCTGTTTTTTTTTTTTTTTTTTAAATCCTTGTGCAAAAGAAGCTTTTCTGAACAGCACAGCTATTATTTAAAAGGGAGGCAATGGGGACAGAAAGTGAGGCTTGCCAGCCCCCTTGGAAAGTTGTAGCGATCACGTGGCAGGGCTGGGGCCAACCGTACCATGATGCATCCCATTTTCTTCAGGCAACGGGGGGTGTAAATATTCATATTGGGACGCTGGAGATTCACGCTCAAATCCCATTACTCCCTAATGTGAATTTAGGTGCCTAGCTTTCCACGTGACCCAAGAAAAGCCTTAATAGAAAACACAGCAAAGCGGATTTGTTCTGTGAATTTTTCCTATGGCTTCCCCTTCCCTTTTTTCTTCCATGGATCACATTTCCAGTGTGTGATTTTCAGATATAACCAGCTCCAACTTGTGGAGCTCAAGGTAGAGGAAAGTGATAGAGGCAGTCAAATATGAAATAATAGATCTTAAAAATAGCTAGTACCCTTGATGCTAATGTTATCAAACTACTTTGTACCAAACTCTTTCTCACTGCATCATGTTTAATTTTCAGAAGGGATGAAAAGAGGAGAGACTGAGTTTAAGAAAAGGTCACACAGGAAAAAATCTTTAGAAAAATCCCTACTCAATTATGTGTTCATTACCATGGCTCCTCCAGTATGCTAAGGGTGGTATAATAACTTGCATATTGGTGGGAAGGCAGAAGGCTATTTTGGAAACCTATAGCCAAATATGAGTTTTCCAATACATGCAAAATAAATCCCAAGAACTCTTGCTGGGCATGACAAGGAATTCAGATGTATTGTCGTATACTTTAGATGGAAAATTGAACCGGCACAAAGAAAGAAAAGGGAAAGAGGGTAACATCTGCTTTTTCCAGGTAGCATGGAAAAGGAGACATGATTCTGCTTTTCTTCATCATTTGGGGCTGAGCGCCAATCTACTAGCAAATGGTCTGAGCGGCAATCTATTTAGTCTATATCGATGATCCTGGCTTTTGCATTATATAAATAATGGGGAAACTGCATGAATTTCTGCACTTCACATTCCACATCAGCTCCCAAGACTCCTTCAGTAATTTAGAAAGGCTGACAGAAAACATATGAGGATGCTTAGTGCCTTCCCCGTTACTCAGAGACAGTATTTTAAGAAAGAAAATGACCTGTGGAGGTGACTCCTTCACCTCCTCAAATTAAGGAGGTTTACTTTCCCACCCCCATAATGAGAAAAGGGAGTATCTGTCCCAAAGTTACTGTCCTGCTCTACAGCAAAGCCACAGCGTTAAAATATCATCAGAGAAATAACATTCCCAACAGGGGAGTTCAAAGACCAAAAGGTGTTTATATTCTTAGCAAGATTTGTTTATTTTCACTGAGAAAATTAGTTCCTTTGTACATATTACAACATTTGCCACATTCTTGTAAGTATTGTTTTCTGGTGAGGTCATAATTACTTAATTAGAGATGATCAAAAAACACTGGTTATTTCACTGGCATTCTTTGTGCATTCCTACCAACCCGTGCTTTGTGAAGGTTTAAGTGGATACAACTCTTCTGTTTGTGCAGGAAAAACAATCAGTCGCTCAAGATGTCTCACAAAGCAACCACGGAAAATATTTTCACTGCCAAATTTATCTATCGGTGCTCACTGGATTAAATAACAAAACAAACAAACTATCAACATCCCTACCCTCAACCAATCCCTTGGAGTGACTATTTTTCTCACAGGCCTCCCGAGAAATGAACTTTTTGATTTACCAGGGGCCCCAAACTGTAACCCAAAACGACCACAACGCCTGCGAATGCCGGCACCTTCCTCTGCTTAGGGCGACGCAGTTTGGGTCCGTTTTGCTGCCCTTCCAGCTCCGGCCCACGTAGAAAGCATACATTTGTAAAATGGCATCTCAGATGAACAGTGGCTATGATTTGTAACCGGACCTGAGCGCGTACAGTCTCACGTGCAGAAACTGTATGATTAAAGCGCCCGGTTTTCCACGTGACCTAACGTATCTATAAAAAAAGAGAGCAGTCGCGTAAAGTTAAGTCCTGGGATGTTTCGCTTGGCTTCCCCTCCGCCTGCCCGTGCGCCTCTGGAAAATGCCACGTTAGTGGGACCGTGACTTTCACAGGCGGTCAGTCAGATCATCCTGTGAAATCCAGGGTGACAAGAGAAAGAGGAGAGAAGGATACTGAAGTTTAAAAAAAAAATCACAGCCTCGCCTCTACCATCGAGCTGCTTCACATGGAGTTCTCCTAGTCAGTCAGGGTAATGCATTCAGAATGAAGAAGGGAGTTGTACATTGAGTTCTTTTTTAAAAGACTTATGTTTTAATTATTAAAGCAGTGCTATCATACAGAACGCCTACTGGGAATTGCTTAATTTTATGCTTTTTCTTTGGTGATTGGAGACCGCGTTATAAAATATAAATGTGTTCTTTTATTTCTTGAGAGTGCCTTCTGAAGGACCCTCACGTTTCACATCTATTTCATTCTTCCCTCTTTCTCTCTGTTTTTGTCTGTGGTGGTAGGGCTTTGGGGGAGAGGAAATATTATTTTCATTTTTTAGTGAGGCTTTTCTGGTATCCGTTTCCTCAGAACTGTGCCAAACACGTTACCAAAAGGGATCTCTCCTATCTGAGTTCTCACAGGAAGATAAATAAGATGCAAAAATTCTATTACCTGCCCTAATTCTGGGGGTTACAACAACCAGAGATTTCTAAAACCGCATGTAATTTCCAGTTAAACTTTCTAACGGGATACATCTGCAAGCGGCAGCATTTTCTACGCAACCTTTCAGGAAGAGGAAATTTATAAGATACTACATAAGAAATCAGTGTTCCTAGCTTCCCCATTTTATGTTTTATAACAATTTTAAAATAGAACTTACACAGTAAAAGCAATACAATGATTTTGTAGCTTTCTCTGCCTAAAATAGTATTCCATCGTTCATCCATCTCCAGCGATTCTTCCGGATTTGGGCAAAAGCTAGGAGGCTGAGATCATAAAGTTACTAATACTCCGACATCACTTAGGAACTGAAGCCCCCTTTTCAAAAGGGATCTCTGACATGCCTGGACTATAGCATAAACTGGGATAATTGACACTGGGGCCCAAGCATCTGGGTTAGCTTAGCAGCAGATGTTCACAGACACTTTCTAAAGCCATCCTCGTGGCTTCTGCGTTCTGCTGCTGCACTCCTGAGGGTATGTCACTAAATTTCTGAGGACATCTCCTGCATGTTGTAAAGCTCAGCTGCTCTCTGGTTAGTCCCCAAGCTATCCTTCTAGGGACGTGGCAGGGATGGGAGGATTTGCAGGGAGGGTTATTACTACTCGCTATTTCAACACGCCTCGGTACTACAGTGGGAGAAAGCACGAGTAGGAGCAGAATCAAGGCAAACTAGTCAGACCTGACAATATTATTATTTGTTGCTGACCTGTGCCTCGGCTGTATGAGTGGGAATGCGGGAAGCAAGACAAAAAAAAGAGGAGTCTGCTAATACTGTAGTAAGTATCTATCCCTAAGGATTTTAATCTTATTGAGAGTCAAAGCAAATCCTCTGAGACGATGTCACCAATTACACTAAATTTCTCTACAATTTAGAGGGGTTAGAAGCACTATTTATTCGTTTGAGAAAATACAGCTGATAGGGCATCAGAATCCTAAAGATGAGGAGCAACAGCTAATTGCCTCTAAATTTTTGGTTCAAATCAGCAGTGGGGACAGATGTGTATTTCCTTCTTACCCGTCTTTTTTATCTAGCTATAGATATTTTTTATCTATCTATATCTCATTGTAGTAATTTCGTAGTATCTCACTCCTGACAATCCCGGAGATGTAACAAGGACAGGGAGCTGAATCTACTCACATTGTAAAATTTCACATCTGCTGACAGCTTGTTTCCTTCTCAGTCTCTGTGTTATCACTATTCGGGGGATGATCAAGACAAAGATGCTCATACAGTAAAAATGCAACTTCTGTAATGTGTCAGTCACGAAACCATCTCAAAGGGAAACCACAATTAAAAAACTAGAAATGCTTTAAAGACAGTGTCATTAAACAGAGATGATGCCCAAAAGAATAAGGTGCAGATCCGTTGTGATTATTGGCAAGGGAAATAACAACAGCTTACGGACGACGCTGCAGAAATATGTGGTTGATAAAAACAACTGGATTTCTCTTGGAAGGCACCAACCATCCGGCCCAGCTATGCAAGGATGTCAGCTTACAAATGAACACAGCTGCCGCTGATTATGAAAGCATCCAGCTAGCCATGAGCCTGTCTGCTCTCAACCTCGTGGGCAGCGCCTGTAAGACATCAGGGGCTACCAGAAGCAATCAAGACAATTAAAAAAAAAAAAAAAAAAAAGGAAAAAGCCGATGGAAACTCAAAAAAGGATGCAATTAAGGCATCATATTCTTATTGAAAGGGATTTAGTTATAACTTGACGCACAGGCACACGGGTCCTCCACGTGACGGGACGGATAGGTTTTGACAGCGCAGTGTTGAGAGGAAAAATAAAATATGCAGCCACATACAAGTTACTTGCTAGACTGCACATTTCTGCATGCAGAGCAAGGACAAGGAGAACCCCCCTGGGTGACTGTATAATGTAACTTCGCAAGTCCATAGCTGGATTCATTACTTTGCACAGTATTCAGCAAAAAACGAAATAGCCTCTGTCAGCACGGAAGACAGTGTGATTTCATAACAAACTTACTTCAGAACAATGCGTTTGTTGTGAGACTTTTGAGCCTGCTAACTCTGCTGTGTCTGGAATTGCTGAACACGGCACCAAGGCCAAAGGCTCAGAAAAGCCAGACCTAAGTATTCGGAGCATTCTGGACATGCTCATAGGAGAAATCTGGATTTAGACTACTTGTGACAGTTCTTAATGATGGGGGAAACCATTATCCTCAGCAACTAAGCAACTTTATTTCCCCAAGCTGGGAAAAAAATGGTATAGAAAATTTGCAGGTTCCCTAGGAATCAGCATCCAATTTAGGACTGAGTGGAATTTTTGAAAGTTTTGTGTTGAAAACCCTTTAGACAGGATGCCACATTCATGTTGTTCCACGTGAAAGGAAAACAGAGAGCATTTGCTTGTGAATTAATCGCCATTTAAAAATAGGAAACGCGTTAAATATTCAGTTTTGGCAACTGATGAAACATTTTTTTCTGTCACAAATCCTGCAAGGATCTGTTCTAAGACCCATAGTGTCTATGACCCACAGCCATAAGTTATCAAAGAAGTCGGTTAATAATGGCAAGACAAAGCTTGTTGATAAAACAAAACTACTCGTAAGAGTCTCGTGATTTTAAGTAGCTAGATAATAAATAAATTACAAAAAAAAAAAAAAACCCCCACACACAAACCCAAACACATAACCGCTCACAGACGTATCAACTATGCAGTTTGCCTGGTGAGTTAGCTCCTGGGCAGGCATAGCAGAGAAGGGACAACCATCTCCTTGCTCTGCCTTTATAGCTTCTGAAAGCATCCGATCCTGGCTGTTGTCAGTGGCAGAAGACTGGTACAGGATCCAGAAAAAAAAAAAGTGAGAGTCATACAGCGGGTGCTTTAGAGGAAGTGGTAAGTTTCCTTATAAGTTTTTTTCAGCCTTCTATACCATGCAGCTTACAGTGGAGTCTGACTGCAGGAGGGACTGTCAAAATCAAAGTCCTTATCTCTTCCAAATGGACACAACACCACTCGGCAGTTGTCTGACTGTCATACTTGGTCCTTCACCAAGGTTTGAATCATCTTATGTTGTGGTACTCAGCTGTCATCACGCCACTTAAATGTGCCTGCCTTTGAGTGCTGCTGTTCCAGGTTGTACGTTGAGGTCCTGTAGAGCATCCAGCATGACATAAGAAAACGTTTAATAAACGCATTTAAAATGAACTTAGCTGTGCTAAAGATGATGATTTCAGATTCTGCTACTCGGCCCACTCTATTCAGCTGTGTAGGAAGCTGTTTAAAATTTTTCTGTATTGCTATAGCAACCCTCATTCTCCAGCAGCCTCTTACAACAGTACACACAAACACATTCACTTTTCAGGCAAGCTGCACACCACTCCCAAGGATTTGGGCTCTGTCCTCCTAATGAAATGCACACCTAACTCCCATTACATTTAATTTGGCTCAGGAGCACATACAAGTTTACTCGGCAAAATTTATTTAGCTCATTACCTGGCCTATTGTGCAAATCCAAATCTCAGAGACACATACGTTCAAATCACTTGGGTTAAGTGCAGTTACAGACTGAGAAATAACTCTGGTAAGCACGGCACTGTGTGGCTTTACAGAGGTGATTGAGTGGCTCCCACATCTGATTTTACTCAGTACCATTGAAAATAGTTTCCTCCTGCATCTCAACCTCGGGGCAAGGAGAAGAAGTGAGAGGAGAAACATCGCACATGTGCTGCTTTCACCAGTCATGCGAGGAGCACTGGAAGAGGGGATCGGGGAGAATGCACCACCATGGCCCTGTCTTACCACATTGATGGACAGCAGAGCAATGTATACCCTTGAAATATTTGGATATCTGCTAGGTGTGAGTCCCTGTGCAGAAGTAAGGTACTTCAGGGTCCCCAAAATTGGCCAGTATCTAAATATAACAAACTGCAAAGTGGCTCTTTGCATGTTAGCGGGTGGTTTTCACAACTGCCAGGTCTGCACCTTATCTGGGATCTGCAACAAGCCGAGTTCTTGATGGCTGGTGGTAAAGCGTAAGCCCGAATGCTTCTGCAAACCAGAAGTTGCCTCTCAGTTAAACCTGTGCCATTGCATCAAGTGCTGTGTAATAAATAGACAAAGATAAAACTCCTGTCTACATCTCAGGGATCTATTTTCCTAAAGAGCATCATTCTTCATCATTTCAGATACATGGAAAAAAGCTTGTGAAGACTGTTCTCCTAAGCAATTCCTACATTAATGAGGGAAAAAAACTTGACAAAAGAAAGAATCCAATCGCTCTTGCAAAGGAGACACAAGAAATGTTATTTGCCAGCCACAAAAGGATGAAACTATTCCCCTGCCATAACTATAATCACCTCTCTGAAGTGAAGACACAAGAATCGTTACTAGTCTGTGGAGGAAGGGAATATCCATTTATCCCCTGACTGCAACCTTTGTCTTAGGGACCTTATATATGCGATGAATTACAAAGCTGGCGTTCTCAGTGCCCTGACTGAGTTCTCTTCTCCACACTGAAGAGTTCCCTGAGAACTTGTCCTGTAATAACCATAATCCAAAACAAGTATTATTGTGGGTTCTTTCTCCGGCAACTCAAAGGGGAACGGCATATTCAACCCATCATAGGGTCAGCTATTACAGCTTCCTCTCTCCCAGCTGGAAATGTTTCAGTAGCTGTTTGAACTCAGTTTAAGCTTGGAACAAGAAAGCAGAACCTAAAAAGCGCTGCAAAAATGTTTCAGTAGCTGTTTGAACTCAGTTTAAGCTTGGAACAAGAAAGCAGAACCTAAAAAGCGCTGCAAAAAGGTGTTGTTTGTCTATGGCATTGGGAAACTGTCATCAATGACTGTAGGCAGATATGAGAATGTATTGATCAGTTCATTTCCAGATATTGCTGAGTTGGTAAAAAATCCCTCAATTTATATGGAACCAGCTGCTTAGAAAGACATCATCAAAACAGTTCTCAGAGTTTAAAAAAGTTAAATAGTTTTCCCCAGACTAGATTTGCATGCACATGAAAAACTACTGCATCCAGGGGTATATCTTACCCTGTGAATAGCCGACCCTCTTCCCAAGCAAAGCTGGTTGTATAGTTTATTTCATCTTTCTCTTTGTTGTTTTGTTCAGAGTCATTTGAAAACGATGTAGCTTCAATAATGGGAAAACACTGCAAGAAAAATGTGGGGTTTCTTTCAAATGTTTTCATTATTGGCTATTCTGTGACCTAAAAAAATACTCACAAACATGCTTTTGAAAGGATTAGCTATTGCAATAACCACGTCAATAAAAAATTGCTTTTTTAAAAAAAAAAGCACCCCAGGACTACTATTTCAATAAATGACAAATGTGTCCCTTTACACCTTGCTAAATACAAGCGTATTTGAAAAACTGACTTGTTCTTTCTTAATGCTTTAAAATTTCAGTGGCTGCAGTTCACCACCCAGGAGATCACTGCCAGCTATGTGCCCTGAACCATGCCGCCTTCATCTTCTCTCTCCTAGGTTGAGATACAGAGAGTGCCGGTTATCTTGGCTGATCCCTACGCCCTCGGGCAAGCCTCTCGCTGGTAGCCACAGGGCAGCTGACTGGAACTCGACTGTGCCACAGACAGAGGGTTTGTAACTTCTTGCCTTGGTAGCCCGAGGCCACTGCGGCGAGCAGCCTGCAAGGGGACCAGCTCTTCCTCGTGGACGTTGCTTCCTGCAAGAGCCAGGCTAGGAAATGCCGATCAGTAGCAACAGAAACAACAGTAAGGAGGAAGCATGAGGAGGGTTTAGCACCATCCTTACTCAGTGCCGATCTGCTTTTCCAGAGACCCTGATATCCCCTTAGAGCGATCCCATAGCTAACACCTTTTCAACACATGGCTGTAAATACCCACCACATCCTCACCTGCATCTCATCTGCTCTAGTCGCATCTTCCAGCCTCTCGCCCACAGGCTGATGGGGTTTGATCAAAGCAAATCATCAGAAATTATTATGCAAATTCACTCATCAGCGAATGTGCGTTGAATGACACTGAAAATTACACCAACTGCGGCAGCCAAGACACCTTGAACCCTGGGTAATGATGTGCAACCCTGTTCACATTTCTCAAATGAATGCACCCATTTTGAGTTTGAAAAGCTAAAATGGGACAAGAAGTTGGCACCGGCCTTAAAGGGGGAGGTGACAAATTGCATCAGTCACAGCAAGCACTGAAGGGAAGAGTGCCTCCCACTCAGCCCGAGGAATCTGATTCCCATTACCAAGAAGAGGCATTTACTTCCTTTCGAACTGCAAAGATCCTGCTCAAGTTACCCCGTCCCCCTGTATGACTGATGTAAGGAGTTTATTACAGCACAAAGAGTTTTGATGCTCAGATTTTTTGGAGATGCAAGAGCAGACAGGCAGACTCAGGATAGGAAATAGCATGCATCACCCACTCTCAAGTTTCCTCTCTACAGCTCCACTAAGTGTGGTTTTTGGCACGCACACTGGAAAAAAATATTTTCCATTAATAGTCTGGACTAGTGTATTAGACCAGTGTACTGCCTTCCAAGAACTGTGAGATCCAAAACATATTTAATTTAGTCTAAATAGGGCCTCTATGATCTACAGTACTTCCTGGATATTAGTAGATGCATGTCATTTTATAGACAGGTACAGACATATGGTTTGCATTTTCCTTCAGCTAATCATTTTTTCAGAGATTCAGCACCAGATCTGATCAGAAAAAACATTGACGGAACCGTGTTCTGTTGGGAAATGCAAGTGTCTTCAAATGGAAAAAAGTATTAAATTCAGCATCAGAAAAATTTGCATCCAAACCTTCATTCCGATCCAGCGAGGGAGCAGACACACTCTGTGACCCGCGTTTCCAAAGGAAACGGCTTGCATATCAAATACTTGTGACTGGTGAAATGCTTGTGAACAAGGAAGAAGCTGCAAATTATTCACCTAAGTTATTCAGCAAGCGTGAATGAAGACATTGCCCAGCCTTCTGATGCGATTGCAAGCCACTTGTGAGCCAAAGAGAGGAGAAAATCCTTACTAATTATTATCCTAGCCTAAGAATTTGGACCAGAGGAATGCACTGAGAATTGTATTCGTCTCTCTCTCTTTTTGTTAGCTGAGTATTTCTGTAAAGACGTATTTTCCTTTTCAGAGCTTTAGCCAGGTCTCACAGCATGCTTTTAGACTGCACATGAAACACAGCACGAAATAATCTGTTACCTTTCTTTAGCAGGCCATTATTTGCAGTCTTCTGGGCCAGCTTTGAATCAGATCTGCCACTCTTGGCAAACTGAAATGTTAAAATCCATTTGATATTCAGTTGTGTTTTTTGCCAGGCTGGATGAAATAACTTATGCTGGAAGCCCTGATAACAACTGTCTGCTGAGTATTGGGATGTCCACATAAGACAGGAAGAAAGCTACAGCTGAAGAAATTTCAGATCATAATAATATCTAAATGGGAAAAATATAAAATTAAATATTGTGCAGCTTTGTAATTTATATGACAAAAAAGCACAGCAATTCCTTAAACAGATGGGAAGAAAAAAGTCTTAGGATGTGATTGCTGAAATACAGCAGAAAACAGAGATAAAAAGTGACAATGCATTTTATAATCAAAAAGTAAAGTGGGAATGGTAAGTCTAGGCACTTCCTCACAAAAATATGGGCATGCTTATTTGGCCAGACTGAGTTCTTGAATGAGAAAAAGCCATTCCCTGGGAAAAGAGACAGAATAATCCTTTCAATATTTGAACACAAATGCAATGTATACTGACATCTTTCCTCATAACATAGCTGGGTTTTTCTAGTAGTTGCTACAATGATGATGATCATGATCATGTAGTATTAAAAATCATGCAGATGAGAATAATTGAAGGTCTGGTTGCTTTTTTCTGTTCCAACGAGATTCCAATAGCTCTCTATGGAGGGAAAAACTCTGACAATGTAGCCCTACTGATGTGTTTTACATGAAGGGAAAAAACAAAATCTTTACTTCTCTGAAAAAGCAAGTCTGGTTCCCAGCAAACCCATTTACAAGTGACTGTATTTACAATAACAAAGAAATGACATAAGCTCCCAAGACTGATATGTTAAAAAAAAAAAATCTTTCTAGTCCACTTGTGTATAGCTAGAAAAGGCCAAATACAGGATCCCACAATTGACATTCAGACAAATTGTTTTTAACGTACATGCACCAGTTTTAAAATTTCAACTATTTTTTTATAGTTACCTTTTTTCTGTCTCAATTGAAGTATCTTTAAATAAAAAGGTATTATCTTTCCTTTACTTCTTGGCTGTATTGAAAACTATCTGGAGATTTGCAGTTCAGGTCAGATGGTGGATTTTAAAGCACAGCAGCCATGTGATTCAAAATAAGGCCAAAGCATCAAGCAAACTTAACTCTTAAGTTACGAATCTTCAGAGCAATGTCGTCACACAGATCACACCTATTTCTGTATTCCCAGCTGAGCCTCGGCTGTTGGTCCTGAAGGGTGGAGTTACATTCTGCAAAATGGTAGCAGAATGGCTTGAAGTATCTGATTTATTACTTATTGTTTGTATTAACTGGGCTCTAGTAAGGCGTCAGCGTAACGAGACTTGGAAGTCTGCAGAATGTTTGCTCTTGGATCTCTTAACGGTCCCACATGAGCCATCTGTAAATGATCAAAAGGCGTCAAGTAGCTGAGAGCAAGAGAAAACCTTCAGGAATTTATTTAGATCTTTGACTAAACAAAACTTTATCAAACTTACAGTTCGCTTTTTATTTGGCTCTTCAAGACTTTTCTTCCTGTAATAAACAATGCGCATTCCAGATCTGGCTATATGGACAACTGTAAACCACCTTCACATCCAGCCTGGCTCCGAATAGGCAGCTAAGATCTAAAAATGTCTTTATAAACAAATATTTTCAGATATTCTCTAGCCATTTAGAACTGGAGGCTTTCTGAGCAGGAAATGCTGGGAGGTCGGTCCCTGTGCTTTCAAGATACTAATAAGGAACACACGGAAAGGATGTAAAATAATTCCTGCATTGTTAGAAGTAAAAGATTAAATGCTGATGTCTGCCACCATAGAAGCTATATGTAATATGGGATAACTGCCAAGTCAAGGGGTAAAGTAGTAAGTGTAAAGGTAGACAAACTAGCAGTTTGATTCAGATAAGGCTCCAAAATTCTGATGCTTCTTAAAAGGTTATCCAAATTTGTCTGAACTTCCTGATGTCATTCCGCCTTCCTCTATGCCAAGCTCCTCTCATATTCAACTTTATCCATCCACTTTTCAGAGGTTCAGATCATCCACCACTGACCAAGTTTCCATGAAAGAAGTTTAACAGGCCTCCCGATTCCATTGTCCCACACTCCATAATGAAGATGTATGATTTAGTCATCCTACTTTGTGCTTAATTTGGAGGTTAATATTTCATCGGCAGATAAAGTTGCTATTCTCTCTCTCCACATAATTCCCATTATGCTTTGTGTTTCTACAATGAATGCAATACTCGGTGCATTCAAAGCTATGATGTCCATGTCTTGTACTTCTCTTGTAGCTTGAAATGCACACAGTCACTAAAGCACCGTGGAGAAATTTTAACATGGAAGAATCTGTAAGTATCTTCAGTTTTTAATCAGTCCCAGTTGAAAACCTGTTAGAATTTCCAACTTATTGCTGAATTATTGCACTGCTGAATCGAGATCATGACATGAAGATTTGGGGTAAAAATGTACAGATCCGTTTTTTTCCTTCTCTCTGAATAGGTGTTTTTATCTTTTCTGGATAGACAGCATAACAATGCTATGTAGTCAGGATACAGATGACTGGGGCTTTTATAATTCCATAAGGTTTTCACTATCCTCCCAGAGAATTTTACCATTTCCTTAGGTTTCTCATGAAACTGTTCCATCCAGTGTCGGGAATGTCGGGAGTTTTGCATCGCTGCTTCAAATGAAACACGATAACCAGCTAGAGAAAATGTGCACTGGAAAAGGCAGAAAGTATGCGTGTGAACACACAGAGCCTTCCCAACATGCATGAACATTTCTTCCCAGCCTGAATGTGTCAACATATGTGCAGACAGCATGCAAAGGTGTAGTAGGAGGGAGAGCATGAAAAGTGTATTGTTGGTGTGAAATAGCAAAATTTATCCAAACGAGCTCATTCCTCTTACTTTCGCCCCAGGCTAAGCATGTTACTTCTCACCAGACTCCAGCATAAGCTGAACTAGCCTAAGGCAATGTTCATTTAGCGGTCACTCCTGCAAGACCATGAACGCTTGCCTCGGGAATCTGTGCGCTCGGTGGCTGAAGGCACTAATCATCCTACTGGATCAGTGTAACTCCAATCTCTGATCCAATGTAAGTTCACCTAATTTCTACTCCTAAATAAAAACGCCACAACCAAACTAAGACAACCTTACAAATATTAGTATTGGTCCCTTTTAGCTTCCTGCTAGTATTGCCACGTTACTTTAAGTACTTAAAAATATAAGATACATAGTTAAAACACTTTAGAATTATGTAAGTTTCATAAATTAACCTATAATGATCATCTAATTGGCATTTTTTCCAACTGTAACGATTGAGATTCGCTAATTGGTATGGTGTTACAGCATTACAGAGCCCTAGTAATGCCTTTTAACAACACTTATGGACTTCACCTCGATACATTTTGCCTAAGAACATAACAATGCCCTCTCAGACTGTTTAAAGCACAGTTTAAAGTAAAGAAAAGAAAAAAGAAAGCCTTCTTTCCATAAGGTCTTGGTAGGTGTTCAGAGATATTGAAGTTAATGTCTGTTACTGCTGTGGAAGGAATATTTAAGCCTCTTTTTCACTTCAGCTTTCCAAAAACAGCAATTACGAGTAGAAAAGCAAAAGAAAGAAGAAACTCAGCAGAGCAGCTGAAGGCAAGAAGGAAAGGGGTAAAAAATGAAGATATGCATAAGGCATAAGAAAAAGAGAAAGTGTAAAATGAAATGGAAAGTCTTTCAATTTTAAGAAAGTCAAAGTCTCTGTGAGTACAAAAGCAATTTATAAAAATCTCTGATAAGAAAATTACAAAAACCAACCCCTCAACCTCAAACACAAATAAGAAAAAATGCTTGTAATGAGAAATAGGTAAGCAGGGAAAGTCTATTACACCAGGTGTCCAACTATGGAGAAGTGTTTGTGCTTACAGACCTAATGCATGAAACAAATTGGTACTACCTTTGCAAGAGCAGTTCCTTTGTGAAGCTTCTTTCTTTTTGTTTCTCGCTCTTCCTTGATTATCAGCAGCAAATAAGATACGTATATCTGGGAAGCATTGCACCGAGGAAGACCTAAATATATCCTGACAATTTCAGTCCTTAATTCCTCTCCATGCTGGGCTATTCTTGCGTTTGTGCACTCCTTAGACATTCATATACAAGTAAGCAAGGGTCATCAGACCCATATAGCAAATGTCAAATTCTTCCATGCTAAAGAAATGGAAATATAGTACTCTGCTTCTGAAAGAATAGGGCTGAGGGCTAAGTACCATAATTTTATTTCAGATACTGACATTTTCCCGGAGAGTCAGATGTCTGAAAGAGTCATCAATTCTGACTGGTTACTGAAGAGGCAGTTGTGAAGACATTCAGAGCCTTTCAATAGTAAGGCATTCCTTTTCTGTCATCAAGTAAGCTTTAGAAGCAATTTGGTCTAGATAGATCTGTCCATTGACCTCTTGGGATAAGACAGCCCCTAGTTCCTCTCAGAAATATGTTTGAAATGTGAATTCCTCACTGAAGAAAAGCATATACAGACTTACAATAGAAACAGTTCTTGAGAGTCTGAAAGGCCTTTTCACAGACTTGAAACTGTAAAGGGAAATGCATTCTTGCTTACGTCTATTAACAAGGCTTCTACAAAGAAACCTGATGTAAAAACTTCCTGTGGAGAAGTCTCAAAAAGAACGACAGACGGAGTAGATTGGAGTCCTACTCCAGCGATAAGGACAGGCCTGCTCTGTAAAGTCTACCAAGTGACTAAGAAGGTCCTGTTATTTGTTCTTGTTATTAATTAAGCAGAGAATTTACTATCAAACCAAGCTCTCCTGACATGTAGGTTTGTCAGATGACAGTGGTCCAGTTTCAAAGAAGAGCACTCCTGTGAATGCCAGACCCCTGCCCAATCCTGCTTATGGAAACGTACTGACCCTACAAGAAAGAAAAAAGTATTTTTTCCTGTGAGTCTATCGCAGCCAGGCAAGCTTTCCTATACATCAGTAACTGGCAACTCTACTCAAACCTAAGGAGCAAGATGCATATCAAATATAGAAAAGTAGGAGCCAGAATGCCAGGAGGAAGAGACATATCTTACCATGCTGACATACCTGCTTTTCTCAGCTTGCTAATTAACTCAGTAACCTAATTTCACTCTCCTCCCCGATTCTGGAGCTTACTTGCTCAGCAATAATTCGCACCCCTCTGTAAACCTTTGCAGCTTTATGGTCAGATGTACATTTTTTTCTGGAAGTTGAGATAAAACTCTGCACCATCTCACTTAGAGATACAGACAGTAGAGCCTTGCTGTGCGCTGTGAGTCCTTATTTGTGGTTTTGCTCTTTCATGCTTTGCTTTTTCTCAAAAGCCAACGCTATTTCTAGGTCTTCTGTCTGTCTTGCAACTTTCACCCTCTCGCGTCGTAGCCTCAAAGCACTCCAGAGGACGATTACCGCAAATTCTGCCTTACTGCCAAAGCACACTTAGGCACTCATACGGCAAGCCAAACTCGGGAAGAGGTGTGGAAATGAAGTCTGAAGGTGCTTTGAACTGGGAAGTGTTGAGCAGTTCCTGAGCCACATGTGGGTGGCGAGAGATTAGTTGCTGGAGACGGCCTGTTCTCAGCACAGCATGATGTAAGCGTTACCGATGTTATTGCAAACCCATAGGAATTGCTGCAAGGAAAACGGAAATGATAATGAAAGTCACTTTTCCTCCCTAAATGACTTGAACACTTAGACGGTGAAGTACAAACCTTCACAAAATCTCCGATCTCTACTTCCACACCACAGGAGCGTGCCTGTCAGAGTTAGTTATCTGTCGAAGTACAGGCCGGGCGAAGGGAAGGGGGAAAAAAGCTGAACTGAGGCGTGTTCTTCGAGAAGTGTCCTGGTTTCCACTTGTGTTTCCACTGGGGTTGTTTACAGACTTGTGCTACAGCTCTGCTAAGGGAAAAACAGCTGAGTTCTCAACATGCAACCTACATGACCATCACTTTCTCATGCATTTCATGCCCTTAATTAAAAAAACATCTTGTCAGAAAATTAAAACACCCTAAAACATTATTTTTCTCTGCTGTAAATGTACAATGCTTAAACCACGTTCAGTAACAAGGCTTCATGTCAGCACTGGCAGAGTCCCTGGTAAACAATTAACTGTTGGACAGAGAGGAAGACACTTTATGTGTGTCTTTTATGCCAATTACGCACATAGTCCTGTTAGTCCCATTGATAATTTACTAAAAGCTGTGAATTGATTTCCTGGAACCATACAGTGAGCTCTGTGTCACAAATGTAAAATAGATGCATAGCACATGCATCCACATGATCTCTCCAAGTTATCTCAACCCTTAGAGTCCTCAGGGCAACTGGAACTGAAATTGCATATCAGTTTAAGCCTTACCTACTGCACTCTTCCTCAGTCCAACATATTTTTCTCTCTCTTTGGACACAAATTCGGAGAAGTAGGAATCGCTTCGGGAACTTATGTCAAAATGTCCAGTAATCCTCTCTGCTTCTTTTGTGAAATCAAATGCTCAATAAACGTGTGTAAGAGACTATGCTATATTTGGGCGTTCCCTATAACGTCAGATAATAGTATATGGTTGCAGTTAATTTTCCAGATTTGAATTGTATAAGGCATTTCTCAGTGCATATGAAAGGAAAATTCCCCTTGAAATCAGTGGAAGTGAACAACAAGCAAAGAAAGCAAAAAACCAACACAAACAAAACCAAGCCAAGAAGCTTTTGTTTAGTTTCAGAAACGATTGACGAATCTTAGATGCCATCTCCTTTTTTCCTCATCCATCACTCACTAACCCTGCAAATCAAACAAATTCTTTCTCACTCCCTGGTCCAGTTCCCAGAGCCCCAAAGTTACGTTGTTTGCTAGACGCAGCCTCAGGTTGCCCTCAAATCACCGTGTCTCCTTTTCTACCTTTCATTCTCAGGGTGACAAATGACCAAGGCTGGCAATTTAACGACAGCATATCCTTAACCAAGCAGAGAGCAGAGAACAGCATTTGGATCTGCTAGCCCATACATCCAAATTTCGTCTTTTTCTTAGTTCACACCAACCGTGGTGGCTCATTAAATACTACATATTGTCTGACCTCGCAGAGTACCAGAAATGACAGTATTTTAAGAATACCGACAATGCGACAGAGACTGGAAAAAATACTGAGCTTAGATTTAGATTTTGGAAATCGACACGCACTGGTATGAAAGCTTGGATATTGGCCAGATAAAAAAGTTGAGATGTTAGTCATTCTATAGCTTTTTTAATTCAGCCTTCATTTTCTTGCAAGAAAGGGTCATATTTACTGGTTACTAATAACGTGTCATAGAATCATTGAAGCTGGACAGGACCTGCTGAGGTCCTCTAGTCCAATGCCCTGCTCAAGCAGAGTCAGCTAGAGCAGATCACCAGGACTGTGTCCAGATTTTGAATATCTCTACAGACAGAGACTCCACAACCTCTCTAATTGTCATCGTCCATTTTTTTCCCACCAAATTACTTCACAAGGTTGTACAGTGAGCAACATGTAGCAACCCAGTAGCATCTCAATAGTTTTCATTACCAGTTACATCATTATCCCTGAAAACTGTTGTACCTTTGATTCCTAACTCCAGACCCTTTCTCGAAGAACAAAGCTCAAATGCATACAGTATCTCACAATGTCTACGTCCTATTTGCCGTTAAGCTATTATTTATGATGCGATGCTGAGAATAAAATTTAAGAAACTTTAAAAAAAACATATTTCAACCCTTCTTCCCTTCCCTCTCCCTGCAGCGTTTTTCCCAATCCCCAGATGAACACTTTCAGATCAGATAGTTTTTCACATAGATTTTGAGGAAGCAGTAATAGACCAGAAAGAAACGGTAAAGACAGGGAATGATTTGAGCTGCCCTGAAGGATATGCTGATAACTTCCAGTATGATCTCCTGCAATGCCAAATTCCCTGCATTCCAGCAACTTTTTACAGAAAGAAAGGGAAACAGAGAAATAAAGGGCATACTCTAGATTTTGCTGCCTTCATGGGGGTAGTAACTAATTGTTCTTGGAGCTTTCTTTCCCATCTCTACAGAATACCAAAACTAACAAAAGCTACCCAGATTTTGAAGCAGGATAAACAACTCACAAAATGGAAGAATTAATTCAAGAAATGGGAGACTTCCTTTTTGGTTTGGACTTGGCAAAAGGAACAGTTGTATTTATGACAGAGGAAGCTTTAAATTTATAAATGTGAGAACTATAAAGAAATTCACTACTACAAATACCATATAATCCAGTCATGCTCCCAGTTGAAGTCAACTGGAGTTTTGTCACTGGGAGCAGGACCAAGACACTTCCAAACAAGTGACACAGGTCCTTCTTTCCTATTCATTCAGTAGGACAAACGTTGCTACGTACTTACCTGCCTGAAAACTGTTTACAAATATGTTTTGGACCACTGGCTGGTCCATTAGAGGACCTCGATGTAAGACACTTTTCATTGTTGAAAAGAAACTGCCACACAAGATATCTGTAATTCATTGACTTAACACTATGTAGGTATTCTAACCTATGCCACAGGAGTTTCTTGTTACTAAATGAAGCTATATTCAACTGGGAACACGTAATTCTGGAAAGTACTAAATCCTCCTCCATAGCATTCAGGAATAGTTGTCTTAGCACTCCGGCCTGAAGAACTTAAATTGACTCATCTTGGTGGATTCATGCCAATATGATTTTATTATGCAACTACAAAAACAGGTATACATGCTAATGTTCTGATAATGAACAAATGTGTGTGTGGTATAAATTTTCTTTTTTAAAATTACAGACTGACTGGCCAGGCTAAGTTTTTATATAACTCATTTTCTAAGAAAAAGGAAATAATATTGTGTCTCAGTGCAGAATTAAGCACTATGGCACACAGGAAAATATCAGTTTAGGAAATATGCAGAATAGTTAGAAGAATTGTAAGATAGGTAAGGAACTGGGCGAGGTGGAGGTAACAAAGGTTGCATTAAAAGCTGAGGCTGGAGAGATATTTCTGATATGGTTCTTCAAGGATCACTGTTGGGAACAATCTTATGCATTATTTTCATTAATCACCTTGACAGAAAAGTGTAAGTATGTTGATAAGTTTCCTGATGATGCAAACACAAAATGCACTGTTAATTCAAGGAGGAGTATTATACAAGGCAAAAGGAGCATTCTGAGATGTGAAGTTATAGAAAAGGGATGAAATGCTATAGCGAAAGTATAAGGTTAGGGACTAGTAACAATTCCTGCTTTATACTGTGAATTTTTCGGCTACAAATAACAGAAAGATACAGATGTTTATCAACGAGCCATCAGTGCAGGGAAGATATAAAAAAAAGCTGAAGGTAGTTCTGCTGCCTCAAGAAAGATATTTCCACAAAACCAGGGAAGTATGTCATGTATGAAACACCGCGGCATCCCTGCCTGCAATGCTCTACGTTTCTTGTCACAAATGTTGAAGCAGATAAACTCATATTGAAACAGAGACCTTGTTCAGTAAGGTGTCCTACCGTCTAACAAAGCTAAGGGCTCTAGGACAGTTTGGTTGGTGAATCTACATGTGAATATTAAATAAAAAGTCTTGCCTTGCTTCATCATAGGTACGAGACTCAGCAGTAGCCACTTGTCCTCAGGAAATTCCCTGTGCCGGTAAACATGACAGAAGACAGAGATATTTACTGTATGGCATGCTGCTAGCACAAGATCAAAACTGGTATTTACTGGCCACTAATGCAAGTAAGGTTAATAATAAGAAAAGTTTTCTAGGAACAGAACAGTGTGCTACTGAGGCGGCATTCCCATATCAGCAGTGGAAGACAATCCTCCTACTTGAAGACAGAGTTCGATGACAGTATAAAAAAGGTCCTAGCACAAATTAGCTTGCAATTGCAGAAACTGGGAATTACATCTGCAAATAAATGGCCAATTTACTTCTATTGTCCGTACTATTACACTGCACACAGGCATCTTTTTACTCACAAATACATACCATTTCCTAATTTTTTTCTCTGTTGTAGTATTTATTAATTCTAATTTAAGGCTAGAAAAAGAAAGAAAACATTCTTATTTTCTCCTTTTCCCCTTTCATCAGTAAAATCATCCACATAAATCACAAAGACAATGTTTATAGAGTAACTTTGATTCTGAAGAGCAACAGAGTTTTACACCCCTGAATGCAGTTATTGCTGAGCTATGGACCAACAATGGGATAGCACTACCCACACGGGGAAAAAGAACGAGGACTTGCTTAGTTTTATTAGAATGCTTAAGGAAAATAATTTTTAGGGAACTTCTAGTTTCTCCACAGTGTGGTAAGAGTTCCAGTTTTTAAAAGAAACCAAACAAAACTTTCTGCATTGCCTGTAATCATAAGAGATATTTTTTCCCACTTATCTATAAGCTCAGAAAAATTAATAAGTTGTATTGACACTTCTAGGATACAGTTCTGTGGTTCTTGGCATTCCAGATAATTTAAATCTGATGCAAACACATTAAATCTGAGCCACCTATTATCTTGCATTTTTAATTACTTTCTTGCACATGTTAAAATGAATGGCACTTTAGGGACTGTTTAAAATTGGCCACTCCATTTGTAATGTATGGTAGAATAACGCATTTTAAAAGCCTATCAGTATGACAAAGTCTAGTCATACACAAACCATACATTTAATTAACAGGTACATTTTCATAAAAATCAATGTCTGTCCCACAGCCCAATATTGAAAATTGGTAGTTAATAATAAACTTTCTTTTTTAATGTTTTGTTTTGTTTTTTTTTTTAGTACATTTTTCTCCAGCTCAGATACTGGCTGAAATTACCAACAGAACTATCACCACTGTGCCTAATAACAGCAGCATGTAACACCTTCAGGTTAGTCATTAACGAGAACCGGGTTGCAACACGCTTAATCTTTGAAGTCTAAAGATTCCATGAGGTTTAAAAACTGAGAAGGACTTCCAAAAATCATTAAATGTGAATGAATTTTTTGACCTTGCAATAGTCAAGCACTTAGTGCACTGTTAAGTATTACTGTGCGAGTGGCACTAACAAGTCTAACAGAAGCTATTGATGTGCATCTACTTAAGCATGTGCTTAAAAACTCCACTGAATCACAGCCCAGGTGTGGAGTCTATCTATGTGCTGCTACTTTGACAAATTATACTGCCAATATTTCAAGATTTTTTTTCAATGGTTCTTAGCAGAAAACAAAAAAAATCCACTATCTTTTGGTGAGTCTGAATTTCTTTATCTCATATATTCCACTGGACTACATGACTACAAGTTTTCTACACATTGTAGAACAGTAAAAATCTAATAGGATCTATACTTACACAGTTTTCCTTTGCTGTAAACTATCGCTGTTCTCTATATATTAAGAGCGCTTTTCTTCTTTTTGATATGCTGTTACACCTGTATGTGTTTCAGCAATGGAAGTTGTTTGAAAGTACAAAAACTCTGACATTTTAACCTTCTTGATCAATATTCTTTTCGAAATATTTTGAATAAAGTGAAATAAATTAAATTGCATTGAAATAAATGCCCTTTAATGGAGAAAGCATATCAAGCATTCTTTAGAACAGGAACACATTAGTATCTGAAGATACTGATAGATATCTGAAGATAGATTCCCTGTTATTGCCATTGCTATTTAGTTTCTGTCCTCCATCCTGTTCAATTGTTTCAGAGTTTGAATATGTCTCTGAAGAAAAATGGAGGATCTTAATCCCTTCTGGGGCAGCTCATTGTTTCAAAACTTCTTTAAATACGACACTTTAAGAATCTCTGTGAGAGCCAAGAATTTTCTGAGCTCTGCCAAAATGAGTATTACGAAAAAGGAAGAAAGAAGAGGTGACTGAGACTCAGCCAAAAGTAATATTATTAAAGAAATCTTCATAGACCCGACTGGCCAATTCATCCTGTTCTGGAGACTATTGCCTTGTTCCACGCTGGCAGAGCCTCCCACCTGACCGCAGGTTGTTCTCTGGTCCTCATCCAAACCCCGCTGATGGACACGGGGGCCTCTCCGGCGACCCGAGTGCACTTTGGATCGCAGCATAAAAACACCAGTCAGACAATTTTAAAGCCTTGCTGAATAAGGCATTACCTGCAGAAATGGATTCAGATGCTAATGAACCATCCTTCTGTATTTTAAGACAGTAAAAATATTACTTGTCCCATCCCACATTTAACGTTTGAAATATTTTGCCATTTAGTTTTATTTATGTGAAGAACTGAGATGAAAATGCTTCTGAAAAATGGGAATAGTTGGATCCAAAACGGATTCATCAAATAGATCACATCCTTGAAATAGGGAGCAGTGAGGGGAGGGAAATGGTGATTCATGAAATACCCAAGTGAATTAGGAGCGAAAGTCCCATTTTTTGAAGGGGACAGAGACAGTAAGAGACAGTTTTAAAGCTATCGTCAATACTTACAGAAATAAAAATACTCAAAACGGCACAGGTTCGAAACAACAGTTACTAAGTTACTAAATTAGCTCATAGTGAAAGTAGGAGACAGTAAATTAACATAAAATTTAAGTCACACCCTGGATCACACTGGAGGATAGGTGGAATTTCCAAGAGCATTCAGCACTACTTGATTGCACTGACTTAAATGGGTAACAAAAACTTACTGTCTTTGGTAGAAATAAAGCTGTTCACCACTAAGATCTTCTGAAGAACTCATCCTTAAAAGCCAGAAGCGCAACTAAGTTTGTTACTTTGCCTTAAAATACAGACCATATGCCTGGAAAAAATTATCTTTCTTATCGTTATTAAATATAAATTCTCTTGATGACAGTGAAAAGCTATCTTTGATACCATATCTGAAAGCAGTAAATTGAAAATATATTCTCTACATTAGCGATCTATTTCTAAAGTAGGAAGCGTACAGCCATACCTGGTCGTGTTATTTATAATTCTGGAAGTGTTGCTGCTTTAGTGTGTTGAAATATGGAACAGACAACCCAGGAGATTATTAAACACTTGGATTTGAGACAGTCCTGTGAACTTTAGGCAGCCAGCCAGAACTGGTGCAAGCCAATGGTAAAATGTTAGGCATTTTTTAATTGCCTTAAAAATACTTGTCACCACATAGTTAAAGGAGAATCAGCGTTCGCTCTCTCGAGTTATTACAGAAGAACTTTCTGTAGTAGAAGCACCCTGATGCAGAGCTGCCCTGGGAGATACACAAAGGTCTTTTGTACAACCTTTTCTTTTTGAGCAAGTTACTTGTCATATAGTAGCTCCCTTTGATATCACGCAAAACGCTGCCATGGACCTGTTTTATGCAACAAAAATCCCCTCTCATATTCACAAAGCCTAACACGTGTTTTCGCAGTGGTTCAGCTAGCCTCTGCCTTAGATGATCTCAGCCCAATTCCCAAACAAGACTTCCACCCCAGTGAGTGACAAGTTTGCCAGGCTTACGGCTTTCCTCAGACAGGCCGTCTTAAATGAGAGTGAAAGGAGGAGGTCACATCCTGGTGCAAGAGGAAAAAGGAAGCTCGTGGAGGGTGTTATTTTTTCTAACAAGAAAGCCTCCCACGATCTGGCTAGCGCAATCTGCTCAGGTAGTATGTCAGCATCCAGACCTCTTATCTCAGCTGATACAGACAAACTAGACATAGACAGGTCAGTAGTTCCCCCAAATGAAATAGCAAAATATTCTTGAAGCATAAATGTTGTTTAAATAGCAGTCTGTTTACTCGCAGATGTAGTTTTTATCTTGTCTCAGAATACTAGAACATGGGTATTACAGGCTCTTGTAACCTTTGTTTCTTCCATTGTATTATACAGTCATGAGATTTATCAGATATTGTGACTTTAAGCCATTCTATGTGCCATTATTTCAAAGGTAAGGGAATGCAAATAAAGTGTGAAACCATGAGTGTGCTATTAGCCTATTCTAAATGCTTGCTGTATTTAGCAACAGAAGGGATGGATCCGAGTGAACGGCTTGTGCTGTGATCCTCCCTTTCTTTTTCTGAAGCAAACAAGAGTTCTATTTATTGCCTACAATAAATCTATATAATATTCTTTCAGGATAGCATTTTCAAATGCAGCTTGCACTAGCCCAACACTAATCTGACCGGAGCCAAAACCAGCCAGGAGCACTGATTAAATGGGAACCGAATTAGACTAGTAACAACCAACTTTGATAATTCTGGCTTCAACATTAAGTATTTTATAACTGAATTATCATGTAGGTACTAATGCTATTTTTTTTAAAATTAGCCAGAAATCAAGAACAAGATAATTTAGACACATTAGAAAAAAATAAGAGAAACTATATGAAACAGGATTAAGAAAGTAAATGATTTCTCAAAGCAAGTTACTAACAATATTCAAAATTCATCCTAACTTTCCTAGATTATGTTGCTATGTTCCTTTCAGGAACAGTTTACGCCCACCTAGAGCTTTTATTCATGGATTTTTCACAATTATGTTATAGATTTTAACAGAGGACTCACTTCACACATCAGAATAAGAGAACTGCCAGATACATTCCTAAAGTCATTCAGCAAATGAGCCCAAGTTCAGACTCAGATGAAATGAAGTGCATAAGACAGACACCCTGACATCTTGCAAATCCAGATTAAGCATGCTAGTTTGGTCAAAATAATTACCACATTAGCTTTATATCCCCAGCCGAGCCTGAACAGAATCTCTCCCGAGGACAGAGCCAGAGAATCAGTGGGACAAGAGGGGAAGGGAGGAAAGGATGGGCTGACTGGGGAAGCCATCAGGAAACATTAACCTTCCTTCGGCATGAATATAACTGTTCCTGGGAACTTGCCCGGCCAGGGCAAAGCGAAGCCTTCTCTCCCTGCCCCTTACTGGCTGCAAAATGCTGCAGGAAGTTTATAACGTAGAGCCAGAGAAGAACTTACCCCTTCCTGCTCTTGCCGCAGCTGCAGTTTTCCTGCCCTGCCATTCAGCTGCAGCTGAAAGTCTCACCCGGTGCAGGAAACCAAAGCCTCTCACCTACTTCCCTGCGGGTGGCCAGCCCTACCATAAACTCCTGTTGCCTTCTAAAACCTCATGTGGTCCTCAAAGCCCGGCTCTGGTCCAAGTGCCCATTCATCAGAGAGCTACCCCAGAAGATTTTCTGGGCTTTTCCAAGTTATGAAGCTGGAAGCCTTTGACTGCTACAGTACCCACACTGACAAGGTCCCATCTCCAGAATTCTGCCGGAGAACACCCAGATCTCAAGATCTTGGCAGTTTCTGAGGCTGTGACCTCTTCAGTATGGGCTGAGGTGTCCTGGCCAGAGCCACCAATAATGCTAAATAATGTGCACTAGTTGTACTTAGATAAACAATAAGAAGTTCTTTAGAAAAATATTTTGGGCACTGGCTCAAAGAAGAGGCCACACCAGTGTGTCCAGTGACTCCAAGGCATGCTTCTCCCCGGAATACCCAACCCAGCTATTGACAAATAGTGGCTACAGAATGGAGCATGGTCTCTTCCAGCTCAGTTGCAAAGCAGCCTGTAGTTAAGCTCACAGGAAACCAGTGAGGACAACTGGGCAGAGGAGGCCACATCTGGTGAGAGGAATGGTTCCGGCTCAGGGCCTTTGCAAGCATCACATGCGAGAGAAAACTGGCCTCTGGTGAAAAACATTTATTGAGGACAGCCTGAAAAAGCACTGGCTCTATATTAACGACATGCTACTCCCCGTAGTTTCCGAGTGCCCGACTTTCTCCCGAAGCTTTCTTCTCTGTTCTCACCTGACTTCTAAAAGGGCAAGGTGAGTACCCAACAGGGGCAGGCGAACAGCCTGACTTCACTCTCGAACGCATGAAGCGGGTGCTCCGGGGTGCTGCCTGTCCCAAACTCAGCATCTCATTTGTTGTAAACCAACACAAAAACTCCTCTGGGCATGCTGGACCCAAATAATTCCTCAAAACACTAAATGAATCGAGACAGCTTTAGTACATAAAATAGTGTTTTTACTTAAGGTGAAGAGATGGAAAAGGTCTGACATTTAGTCTCACGTGACCTTTATCAAGGACAGTACAGAGCACACAGTTTTTGCCTTAATAACTCGCTATAGCCAGGAGTCTTTGACTTTGATAAAGGTCACTCGGGTCCAAAACGTTGGGTGATTTTCAGTTACCCTTATCTGCAATAGAAAAGGTATTCGTATTAGTACAGTTGTCCTCATTTGTAGCGTTACTAAAAAAATGTAATTTAGTTCCAGAAGGAACTTTTTATGTTATTCTGTATCAAACATAGTCTTTTCTACTGTGCCTGTTTAATTCTGCCAAGCTCTCTTCTGTGATCAAACAAAGGCCTCCGATCAGGAAGATGGTGTGAGCCGAGCTCCACTGATGTGAGTAAACAGAAACAAATGGTGGAGCAGAGTACAAACGCCACAGTTGGGGTTTTTTTTCTTATTTTTTAATAACTCTTTCATTAAGCAATGGAACTAAATGGAAACGGGAGACATTTATGTGTGTAGTCACAGATAATTGGGACCAGCTGTTACTCTTTTCTTTTTCTGGAAGAACGTAACATTGCACAAAGCTAGCACAGCAAGACGACAGACAAGGAAGATGCTGAAGCATGTACTTCAAGCCTCAATAATTTTCAATGTTGTTCTTCGAAAAATTTCTCATCCTGGCTGTGAAAGCTGTATTTTCAAGCTCATGTTCAGATTTTTGTTTTCTCCATAAAAATTCCACTCCAACAACCATTTTTAATTCCTCGCCCCTGCTTCAGTGTTCACACAAGACAGGCCACCTTGAATCAATTACATACATAAGGGGCAGAGACAGAGTTTACTTTATTGTCTGCAGAGGAAAATCCTGTCTGGAAACTCTTTCTAGAACCGCCTAATATTGCACATTCTTCCCTTCAAAACTCATCTGGAGAGTAACTTGACAAAGAGTTTTGCTTACACAAGTTGCTGTGCCACAGGAGAAACACTCATTTGGAGACAGACTGCAACCACTGTCTGTTGTGACTGAGTAAAGGTAAGTAAATGAATTCAGACTGCCTCTTCTATAGCTATCTTGTCCTTACAGCAAGCTGTGGCAAAAAGGGGTGATAACAACGTAAAGGGGTCAGTTTTCCCTGGCAACGGTGGTTAAAGGAAAGATTAGGAGAAGCAGGGGAGCTCTGACCATCAGGCAGGTCAGCGCAGCCAGCTTAGAGTAAAATCCTGTTATTGGTAGAGGAGAAAGTGGAAAGAGGATACAGCCTGTATCTCTGATGCAACCTTTTCCTAACTTCTTGGGTCCTATCTAGTGTCCACAGACTGAGATCAATTTCTTAAGGTAAGCCCACAGTGACTTACTATAGAAGCTCTGCAGAAGTTTGAGAATCAACTGCAAAATATATAGTATTAAAGGATCCTTCCACCTATTAAATAATATACATACAAAACCAAACCTTTGTCTACCTTTAGGGATGTTTGTTTCATTGACCTTCTTTGATGCCATCCCCTCAAGTCACAAATAAAAATATTCCTACTACTGCTGTGATCTTCATTCCGCTGTCATGGCTTGAAAGAGATGCTATGGGAGACAGTGAAATAGCCTGAAGGAAGCTGCACAGGTCTACTAGCACTAATGGAAGAACGTCATTTGGCCTTCGAGATTTTTAGGCTGCAGTACATCCTAGGACAACAATCTGAACAATCTGCAGATTTCCTGCCCAGAGCATCTGGACATAAGTTCAGACAAGTCAGAAAACACAGATCTGTTTTTCTCAAGCGTCTTGGGGCAATTCAAGATGGATCAGACCCCTCAGATATAATGAAAGGGGAGCCTACTGAACAGTCTTTATTAGCAAACTTAAATCCATTAAATGGTTACTTTATACACCTTTAGATAAAATATCTTTGAGACTGATTTGATAGCAGTTGCTTGGAAGATAGTTTCAACTCTACTAATGGAATTATGCTAATTTCCAGGAAAAAAACATGATCTCTGTAAAGAGAAGAATCTAATATAGGCGTGCTTGTTTATGGACACATGATCAAAGACTCAGTTAAGCCTGAAGTTAAGGTACCTTCAGCCATCTTGTATCCTACTTCATGTGAGCTGACTCCGTGATTCTATCAAGCATAAACTTCCAAATGGCTGCATATAAAACTATGGGCAGCTCCAGAAATAGCATTTTTAAGAAGAATGCTTTTAACTGGGGTTGTTTTGCTTCGTAGAAGGAGCCTCATATGACTGTATTTACATTAATTATGTGAAGGTTATAGTTTTGACCAGAAGAATGTGTACTGCATTACATATGCTTAGAAGAAAGACACGGAATGGAATTCTTTCCTCTTCTTTTGCAGGAAAGATTTGGCCTTATTCACCTCTGCAGGCATCCCTATCTGCATCTTCCAACGAGGCTTTGATGTTCTGGTCCGTTGTATCTACAGCTAAATTCAAACTCTCCATTGGCTTTGCATTCACGACCCTACCGGCCCTTATACCCATCACATCGCTTCATTTTGCTTCTCTGGGATTGTTCAGGGAAAGAGAGATTCGCTCTGGAAAAGTTCCGAGAAGATTTTAACAACATTACATGCTTTATATAATCCTACCAGTAGCTGGCATGGCATTAGAGGGGAAACAAAAGTGCTCAGGAGCTGAGAAAGCAACAGTCTGTGGAAGATCCTGCATGGATGCTTACCACTGAACACACAGCCCACTTCTACTCCCACAACAGCAAGAGCAAAAACCCGTGCTGTCTACTCCATAAAACTAGTATTACTGTCCCAGGGGAATGGCAAAATCCGCATCCCATTTTGCATCTGGCTTCCAGCTTTATGTTAGCAGAAATGCATGACACACGGGAAGCAAAACAGGTCACACAAAAGAGGAGACACAGTCAACCTCACTTTATGGCTTTGGTTCACTGATTCTCAGTTCTCCTCAGCCCTGAGGAACAGTAGCCCTCAGGGAAAAGGTGCTGCTAACTAAGGCCATGTTACCCGGTTTGAGTGGTTAACAGAGTTGTTACGGGGCTACTCGGCACCTCGTCGCTGGCTTAACCCTTACTGCATCAAACACGTGACGTTTGGCTGGTTGGTGACTATTCCTTTAGCAGTAACTATCAAATGACCTCTCCGGACCTTCCCGAGAGCAGTACCCGTATCTAAATGAGCCTGCACCAGTCCTTCAAGGTAGGATAGTAAGCTCAGAGTCAGTGCCATGCTAAGCAAGCAAGCAGACCAAATGCTGTACGGACACGCACACGTGCGCTGTGCATACGTGCCTGTCTACATACATACCTATGCATCAAGTTGAAGTACACATTCTGATTTTCCCCGTTAAAAAAGAAAAACAATCTACACGCCCTGCTCTTTCCACAGATCGTACCCAGCATTCAGAAGAGACCCTGAGCTGGCACAGACTAATTAAGAAGAAAGGGGAGGATTATATTTATGTGTAAATGATACTCTAAAAAGGAAACGGTATCAATAATGTAGTAGTAAAATACTTGAAAGGAAATGGATTTTTGATGAAGTCAGTTTTTCAAAGTCTTTCTCCAGAAAAGAGAATAATGCTTTTAAATTGCCATTCACGCTGACCGCTGCTACTCGTTAACATTTTGCCCTTGGGAGAAAATAGAGCTTAGCGGTACAAGGACTCTATAATAAGCATTTTTATCTCCTTGGGGTTCTCAGGCCCGTTGTTATTTTTTTCCCCCCGAGCCGCACTGAAAACTGCATACCACTTGGGCTGACTCACACAGGCCTCGGGAGGAGGACGCGGAAGAGCGCGCTGCTTTCTCGTGAGAAGTTCAACGTGGTGAAATTCCTCTTCCATTTCAGCAGCTCCAAGGCCGTTTTGCACCCAGCTTGACCTGGCAGATGTAACTCTTCTGCTCCCGCTCCTTAATTTGTCTGCATTTGGCTCAGGTTCATAGCTTTTTGGAGTGCCCGATGGCTTTCCTGGCTGGAGCTATAAAAAAAGCCTGGGCCCACTCAAATATCCGCACGAGAGTGATATCGTAGGCGCTCCTTGGAAGCGGCAGAAAGGGGCAGATGAGCTGACAGCCAGCATTCCTGTCCTGCCAGCTTGAAGGATGTTGCCTGCAGCCAGTCACCATATGTTTGGCTCCAAACTAGGGAGCAGGGAGGCCAGAATGATGCAGAGAGTTCGGATGATTTGTTATCTGTCTCTCAAGGGAGGCGGGGAGCTTTGAAGCTTGCAAGCATCACCTGCAGTCCCTACCTTTCCTTTCCTTTCCAAAGCAGGCCGTTAGAGGACCGGCAACAGGAAGCTTCCTCTTAAACTCTCTTAAAGGTTTTTGGTGGGCAAATGTGACGGTTTCCACAGGGGCCTTTATTCTAGGTGTCTTCAGGTATATTGCCGCTCTTGGAATTTGCTGCTGTTTGTTTTAATCAGGTGAAGACTTTTAACGTGCTCAGGTGAAGAAAGATAGAGGGAAGCCACTTCCAAACCGTATACACACACCATGCGTATTTACAGCACGTAACGGAGTACACTTCAGACATCCTTGATCTAATTTAGACCCAGCAAATCTCTACAATGCCACAAAGTGACCAGTATGAAAACAAGTAGGAGCAGAAAGCACTAAAACAACTGTTTCAGACTTGAACTGGTTTGTGAACAGGGATAATGAGGATGTCCTCATGCCTCCACTGTCCTTCCATTTTGCGTGTTGGGGACAGTCGGGGGAGTCTCCAACAAAGAAGAACTTAAGCTACACAAATTAAAGATCCTGATAGCTTACCAATTTTATGCCTGTGACACAAGAGGTAGCACATTCTATAAACCTGCAAACAAATTGATCAACCACCGTTACAAATGCTAGTTAAGATTTTTTTCTTTGGTCCCTACATCAGCTTGCGCACCCCTTCGTCTTCCACACTGGGTGGACACCAACCTAAATGGCAAAGCAAAAGGTTTTACGTGTTGCAGAGGTGAACTGAGGAAGGATAAGAAAAGAAAAAAATCGTGTTACAGGTCACCTGTGACCTCCCAGCATCTGCTGCAAAGGCAGGTGGGATTTGTAGGCAGCCTGAGCTTGGGCTGCCTTGGAGCAACATCCGTGCGCTCAGCTGAGCCACTGACGTACTGAACGCGGGTGCGCAAAGCAAGGTCAGGCCATGCTCCCAGAGAAGAGTGCTCGCCTAAACTAGATACACACGAGAAGTGTTAATTCTAAGCTAAAATTCACAATCAAGTTGTCACCTCCTGCTATTTCTGGTGGGCGGTAGTACCACGTACCGGTGCTGCCACCACTCCGACGTGCAGACTGTGTGTGTGCCCTTCTAAAGCACTTCTGCAGCACTGCTGGTTGCTACAAACGTGCACGTATTTTCATTACTAACGAGTGACCTTAGAGAGTTTATTAGTGGCAAACGTTGCAGTTGGCAGAGGAAGAGTGTCTTAGCCCGAAGCAGGTGTCATTGGACGACTGCTCCATTTCAGAGGTCAGCGAGTAAAGCAGCATGAAGTTAGCTAAAGGTGATCTAGAAAGGAAGAGAAAACACACAGGATTTGTTGCTTTATGGCTTTGTTATGGCATACAAGCGCTTGGTGAAAGGCTTTTTTCTATTTTTAAAGGAGTGCTTTTCCTGTGTAATTAATCATACCGCAAAACTAGGTACAAGATGTGTGTGGTCAAAACATTCTCTACATAAATATGCCCACCTAAATAATTTTAACCAATTTATATAGTTAGTCTAACAGGTGTCTGGAACTCAGAGTTGACAGCTTGCAGTTTTATTTTTGTTTTTTAACAACCAGGTGTAAAGTTCCAGTTCTAAAGCTGTAATAACATGCAGACTACACAGAATTATTAAGGTTATACAAAGATACTAGTTAGAAAATGTCTGCGGCAACAGAACACAGCCCTTTCACAACAAAGAGGCCATGATTGTCTGAAGGGGATTTGACAGTAAACGTAAAATATTCATCTTTGGTTTAGCGTGTCTGTAATCTCTCTCTTTGCACATTCTCCTGAATGGGTATTAGGCTTCACGTTCAGTGGGGCTGAGGTATGATACTGTCACAAAATGCTACGCGGTAGGCAGTTGTTTAGGCCCCAACAGATTGCTGCTTTTAACCACTATTTCCCTCTTCTTCAGTAAAAAGACAAACTTGTACAGGCTGCAAAACACCAAGGAACAACACAGAAGACTTAATCACATCAAGGAATGAGAATGGAGATGAACAAACCTGTTCCTAGCTTGGCTTCACTACCATCCACACGAATGACTTCGAGCAGCAAACAAAACCCAAACCTGGCTTTTGAAAGTAGCGCAAAATTTGTAATCCCTTTTAAGTTACAGAAATCATGTATTAATACTAAGGGAAAGACCAAGAGTCAAAATATTCCCAAAGTAAAAATCAAGTATTCTGGAATCATGTGAATAAATAAAAGGAAAAAAAAAAAAAAGGTGCAAAAGTCATCTTAAAAATAGGACAAAGACCTTTGACAAACAACTGTTAAAATATGGAAAAGAAATAAATCTTGAGTGTGCCCCATTCTGTGATCTAGAAGACTAAAAAAACATTTGGAGAGTCATGAATCAATATGAAATATTTCAAAATTGTTGGCTTTCCCCCAGACACATCCCTAAAGACATATGGTGGGAACATTCTTTGCACAAAGTATTCTAGCTGTGATACAGTTGGTAGCTTCCCATGAAGTTGTAGTTCCAATATTACTGTAAACACAGTATGTTAAACACATTTAAAAAAAAAAAAATCTTTCAAGAACACAAAGACAGTATACTGTAAGAATACTCAAAACCAGCTGCCCCTGCTTTTTTGAGCTTTAAAAGACCAGATGTTCAGAAATACATATAGACAATGGCACCTCCAACTTGAATGTACAAATGCCACAGCCAGCATCATACGCCTTGACTTATACTTCACCGTGTAATTTAGTGCTTGCTGGGGGGTAAGTGCCATTTAACAGAAAGACTCCATGACCAGCTAACCGGGCCAACACGAGATGCTCTATTTCATGGGACATGAACTACATTTCTTGTTTTAGAAAGCTTCTCTGCCCGCTTTTTCTTTCAGCACACAGCTCCTATCTCCCACTCCTATTTTTAAGCCTGTTTTTAGCTGTTTCTTTCTGATCTTTCCCCCACCACTGGCCGCCCATATGCAGCATCCAAATCCAGTACAGTGAATGTTTGTGAGGAATTTGCCTGTGTCGAATCTTTAAAAGCAGGCAAAATGAGTAAGTCTGGAGCCGGAGGTCAGAAAAATAGTTGTGTGAGTAAACTCTATTCACAAAAATAGTCTAAAATGATGGAGAATAGGATCCCAGTCGGGCAAGGCAAAACATATGTTCCTTCAGCTGCTGTCCATCATTTCATGAGCGTGGCTGCCACTTTGGCTTATGCTCAGTAATACCTTACTCCCCAGGTAGTCCTACTGAAAACTGTGAGACAACGCGGGCAATAGCATTCTCAGTGTTAACAGCAGCAGCGAGGCTGTCCCTTTGTCAATCGTCTATAATCTGTGCTTTTATTAAAAATAGTTTGAAGAGCTGATATCTGTGCTGACAGTTTCCAGCCCTGGCGCAGCAACCCATTCGGTTGTAAAGGGATTTAGTGCTCCGAATGCTGCAACAAATCTCGTAACTGCCCAATTACCACTTGATGGCCACCACTCCCCGGCACCCCAGGGGCCGTGTCATTGCAGATAAACTCTGTTTATGTTAACTTAGTGTCAGGATGTACAGCATATGTCTATGAAGCTGGATGAGTGCCCTTTTGCAGGATGTTCTGTACATTCACATTGTGCAGCCAAGAGCCCCGAAGGTGTCGAAAAAGAAGAAAAGGCCTTTCATAGAGCTTAATCCAATTAAAGCACATTAATGAAGGTTAGGATCATCTGTCACATTATCCAGACACATCCTTTCATGCATCATCATCTGATTACAAAGTCTGATTTTCTTTTAAGGCTTTTCATCTTCACCAAGAAAATGTGATGGGAAATTCAACACCTAAAATACTGAAAGCTTAGATGGGATTTCTGTTTCTTTCCTTCCCCACAGCCCCACCCTCCGAAAAAAAAATATGATGTCTATTAAAAAATAGTAGTCTGTCTCATCAGGTAGTACAAATTGGCATGCATCCAGTACAGCCCAGAGAGCAACCCCAAATAACACCACCTAAGCTTTGGTTTGAGGGAACGTAACATCTTAGCACAGATGAGTAAAGTGAGAAAAAAGCAGGGAGATTGGAACACCACACACTACAAATGAATGAAGGATTTCAGTCTCTGTCGCTGCTAGAATGGCATCAAGCTGGACTTCTCTGATAGCACTGACTGCACTTTCCCCATCGTCGCCACATTAAATGCTTTGAGCGGTCGTCAGAGAGAGGTCTGCTACCCTTGATCAGAAAAGAGGCAACGGCAGATTCTCATTTCCGTACAAGCCTCTTTCCGCCACTTCAGCGAGGCAGAGGGGATGAGAGGAGAGTTTATGCAGCCAGGTGAGCATTTGCTCTCTGCAGGAGAATCTGGTGGCACAGCGGAATTGCCCTACGCTCCCGCCTTGCTCCCCGGAGCCGCTGGGGAGCACAAATCCCCACGCTGAAAGGGCTAACGCTAGAACCAGGGGTGGTCTTATTTCCAAAACTCGGGCAACAGGTAAATCCATTAGAGATCGATGCGATGAGAATCCTACTGGAGAAATTTGAGAATACAATAATGCCCCCAAAATACGCCTCAGTCTCATCGTTACTGAAACGAGGATCTATTACACATGCTAAAACCTTATAATTGTTTTAGATACTTGTTTCATTACCCTGTGACAGAAGTATGACACTTTCTCACTACACCAGCCCCTCAGTTACTGCTCCCTCCCTGCAGAAGGTTACTGGTCTCATACCACAGCTGTTAAGAAAATATCATTGCACCCCTTATCCATGTCAGTGCAAATGCCAGTTACTCATGTCACCTGGCAATGAAGGCTACTTACATTAACTTTGCACAGAAGTCCTACGAGAACGCCCAAGCAGCCACCCTCAGGAGAAGTCCCACTTGCTCACAGCCCCTCTCAGTCACCTACAGAAAGAAAATAGAGGGATTATTGTAATTATTCCACTGCTGTCCCTCAACCTTCAGTCAGCCTTTATGTCTTCTGGAACTACTGTTTCAGGCTGCATGGAGACTCAGGCCGGCGACCTACATGTATTTTTGCTTTTCCTCACAGCCATCAGGGCTAAACCTTTTAGTTTCTGAAGAAATCCCAAAATGCTGCAAGATGTGTAGTGCCCACTGTTGGCTCGGTCCAATTGCTGCTGTCAGGTTCCAGGCACACGTGCTGAAATTTGTGCCATCTGCACTCTGATAATTGCAGTACTGGGTCCGAAACAAAAAGGCGAGCAGCCAGACCTGCTGGGCCTCTTCGACAGAATCACTGAGAGGCTGTAAGGATTAATGGACTATGTAGAGGAGGAACTGCCTATTAGCATTCAAGGAGCATCCAGAGCCTACAAGGAATGTTAGCTTTTTAACAGGCATCTTCTTTGGGGTTTATTAACTTCACTGTGTACTTCAAGCAAAGAAAGCAATGCAGCATGCGGGACCAGTGCTCTTAATTTCTCAGTTGCATTTAAAGTATTACTGAGGAGCATGCCCTGCTGAGGACTACGTACGTTTCTGAAAATTCAGCGTAGACTTTGACAGAACGTGTCTCATCTTGCATTGCTTTGCTACCTCACATGCACTGAAATTAATGTTACTTAAAATCAAAGCCAAAACAACTTCTCTCAACCCGCCTCCGTGGAAGGGTGAGGGGACCTATCTCCAATTTTGGAACTTAAAACACATGTGAGGACTTATAACGAGGAAGATATTTTCAGGAGTGACAGCAAGCTAAAAGGCAACGAAAAGGCATAAAGCCTTTAATTTCTTCAGTTCTCTAAAACTTCTTTGAATCATTGCGTATTGTGCTATTTTTATCCTTTTCCTATTTCTCATGTGTCAAGCTAGCGCAAGTACTACTGCTGTAACCATGAGACCACTCCCCATATGTTTGTGCTTAGGACACTGCAGACATCGTCTTGATTAAACCACTGTCCATTAACCTAGTGGGGACAGACACTTCCTTCTAAGCAGATGCAACTACTAAAGCTCCTTCAGCATCAGGGTCACTGTACACAGCTTCACACACTTTTCCTGAGCGCCGTCTGCCTTATTCTCCAAGCTTCACCCAATGTAAGAGATCAAAAACACTATGAACTTATCCCCAAAGCTTTTGGGGATAGACAAAGTGCAAATACTTCACTGGTCATGGTCAGTCGAGTCTGACATTCAATACAAAGTACATACAACACCTGGGAATCTAAGGCAACTCGCTACATACATTCTCTCTATAGGCTACGTATTGAGAGTTGATATCAGCGGCAACTGCACAGCAATATCCCATAAAGTCATTTCGTTATTAAGTGACTTATTCTGCAGTGATGTATGTGTGCTTTCTTAATGCCTTCAGTGATAAGTTAATGTCCCGATGCACAAGATTTCATTAGCATTCATTTGGCAAATACAGGTTTGGCACAAATGGTACTCCGTAAACTTGTAGATTCAGATAGCCTTAAACTTTGGGAAAGTTTGCACCCCATTGTAACCCCTTTCTGGTTTTATCCTGTTTCCAGTTATCACTGGTCACATTAATCATTGTATGAATGCAATTGTTAAACTGCCATTTTATGAAAGAAAAAGGGTGCCCTGGTGACAGGCTTACATTTCCATGTGCCCTGTTTTATACCAGTAGTAGCAGACTTAACAAAGAGTATGTGACCTGATTTCCCAGATGTCTGTAAATGTACTTGGCATTGAGTTTTAAATCTGACTGAATTCAAAGCTCTTCATATAAAACACAACTCAAGTTAACTTTTATCTCTCTTTTTTTCTCTTTCTGTCTCTCAGCAGCTGTTCTTCTTTTATTATTTCATGTGCTATATTCAATATGCAAAGTTTCCTTGTTTGTTAGAGTGCATTACACTTTCTAATGCATCTGTCATGTTGGAAAACAGGAAAGTAGCATAAAGCCTCTCTTGTGATTTTTTTCCCCACAGTTAAAGGAAGGCTTAGTTAGAAGAAAAAGAGAAAGGAAATTTGCCTCTGAGCATCTAGAGAGCTTAAGAAAAGGGTTCTTCGGCTTTATGAAACTTTAAAAATTAAAATACTAGTGAATTTAATGCTTAGAAATGACAAAACATGACTGGTCCTGGGAATTCTCCTTAAAAGGATGATGTTGGAGCTAAGACACAAGACAGATGGGAGACCTGGATTCTGTTCTACATCTACCAACAGCTTTCTGGTTAACCTCTCAGGCTGCGTCAGTCCTGGAGATATTTAGAAAAATAACCCACCTCCTCATCTGAACCTATGCAGGATCCTATGGGAGTGTTTTTTTAGATAAAACAGCTAGTCCTGCTTTCACCCTTACTTAAGTTAGTTCTGCCAAAACTGAGCCTAAGTCATATGGCTCAGTCCTGCCTCAGAAGTCTTTTCCACACTAAGGCTTCCCAGCATATAAGCCACTAGAGCTTTGTTGTTAAGTTTCTTTGGAGCAGCCAGATCACCAGGGTTGGATCTGGGTATTTCTTCCCAGCAGTCAGGATTACTGGGCACTGGGAGAAACCTACCTCGGGTGGTATGAAACCGTAACTCAGGCCAAGTCACCCTCCTGCCGTCCCAGCAGCAAAGGATCACTCCTGCAGAATTCTGGATGGACAGATGGACACTGCACCTCTCCTTACAGTGTCCTTCAGTATCTCCGCAGCACGCTGCACAGCGCTGAACAGCTTTCAAAACTATGCAGACTACAGGGCATTCTCAGTAGTAAACGAAAATCAAACAACATAATTAATGGGCATTTAAATAAACATTAGGTATATCACTGGTTGCTGGGGCACATATGAACTACGTCCATCTATGAATATGTTTTATAAGCATATATGGACTGCTATGAATGTAACACGTGAACTTAATGTTTTTATACATTTTTTACAAGCTAGGCGCAATATAATCAGCTGATCTTTTTTTTTTTTCCCCTTCACAGTAATGTTTACAGAGCTAAATGTGTTCCTTTGTGCAAATGGCTGTCGCTCACTTGGTAGGAGCAAAACAATAGCAGAAGGTAAAATTATTTGAAGCCAGCGAGTATCCAACACCAATATCCATCCAAAAACATCCTACCGCTATCACTGGAATTGAACCAGAACGTGCTAAAACCCGGTTCCAGGAGCACATCTGTGGCTGAAATGCACCGCGATTCCAAAAGCATGTGGTCACAAACAAAAATTTCACATCCCTGACCAATGTTCTGGCAAGTTTTGCTGGTTCCTCCTGATTTCCGTGGAAGTTTCACTGGGACAAAATGCCCTGCAGCTCCCTCTCTGGCCCCTGAGTGATCTAGAGGCTGGAGGGTGTCCCCGGCCGGCGGCCAGGCAGTGTGCTGCGAAGTGCAGACCCCGATTCCCTCGCAGTGAATTTTCAAAGGTGGGGTCTTCATTTGTAGCAGAGCAGTATCACATCTAACATTATCAACTGTGGAATAGAATAATCTTTTTCCACCCACCACTTCTTCAAGTCCAAATATCTCCACTGTTTTCCATATTACACATGGATTTTCCTCAGCTTTTTGGGCACCGACAACTAAAATGGAGTCACCAGCCAAGGTCAGAACACAGATACTGTCTGATTTCATTCAAAATTTAGCCTTGACAGTACTTGGCTACACTGAGCAACTGAGCTGCAGCTCTGGCCAGCCTCTGACCCAGCAAACTCTAACCCCGCTCAGACTGGGTCAGCGTGGGCGGTGTTGTAACCCATCCCTGTGGCTCGCATGTTTTTCATCCAGGATTTTCATCTCTGGACCCAGTAGCAGCACGTTTCCCGGCAGGACCTGCCGAAAGCTGAATGTTCTCACATAGGCCAAACCTTTAAGCAGACTGCAGCATTTTGGCCAATAAAAATGTGAACTTGACTACTCACCCTATACTTCTTTGTATCTTGTTACCAGGCTATCTGGTCTTTCCTAACGCTATCTTAACCGTTTGTAAATACTTTTTATCTCCCCGTCTACCTGCACACTAACATTTTCAAACAACCTGAAGCCACAGTTTGAAAAGGTGTTTAAATGCCTAAAATGCTTTAAAACTTCTAATTGCCTTTTAAATACAGGTCTGAATGACTCAGAACTAGATCTACAATCAGAAATTATGTGATAAACATGTTCCTAGTTTTAACTATACAGCCACCTAAACAACATTACAACTGTGATTATCCACGTAGCACTAAGAAGTTGTAGTTAAGATTGAGTTTCAGAGGGGGCCAGCATGCTGAGCTGGAAAATACCCATTTAAACAATACCTGGGGAATTAGGATGGAAATATAACAAAAAAGGCTGAGGAATTAAGCTTCGCTGCTCTAAAGTGTGACAGATCTTGTGCTGCACTGCAGAGAAAGTGCTTATCTCGTGGTAGAAAGATCAGACTCTTCAGATACACCGTAAATATTAGATCTATGTAAAGTGCCCTGTCCTTAATCCACCAAATATTTAATTATCCATGTCAAAGAGTAACCATTTCAACAGGAGCAGTTTAGAAAGCTCTAAGCTAATGGCCACGAATGGCCTGACACCAGAGTCACTCCAGACAAGGTAGAAGCTCAAATCCCCTCCTAAGCGAGTACTCTAACCACCTCCGCATAAAAGGGCCGGTTTTGCGTAGAGTCTCTCTGCCCGACTTCCCTGCTCAGAGGTTATTAATACATCTACATGCCTTCCGAACCAGGTCTGCCTTGGCACACCGCTGGAGATAGGACAAAATTGCCTAAGCCAGACCACAGCCTTCTGCCCAGATCAGGCTAGACTTAAGAGCTTTAGACCATCATAATGATAATCCTTCACTTCGTCCTGTGGGTGCTTCTACCTCCTGTTACAGGGGGTAGGTGAAACACCAGATGGACAAAGCTGAGACTGAAACTTCTTTGAAAATGTCTGACCCTACGCCAGCCACGATGTGGCTTTGCAGATCACAACGTGCTCCTCTGCTCAGATCCCAGGGTTTCCCTTTCTGCTCCTAACCATACAAGGGGAAAATCCCCAGCCTTCACTCTGTGGTGTATCAGCACTAAGAGCAGCAGAGAGCGTGGAGATGAATACCCATGCCGTTACGTTTCTGAGGCTGTTTACGTCCCTGAAAAGCTGCCGTCAGTACTGTGCAAGCATTCAGTTTGCAGCCCATCTCCTGCAGTTCAGAGATCATAATGAAGCCGCTAAAAAGAATAGATCAGAGCGAAAAATTGGTGCTTGATCCACAGTTTCACATGTTCTTCCGTACCCATTAGTTCTTTATTATTAGTTCTTCTAGGGTAGTTTAAATCTCGGTTAATGTCCTAAATGTACCAGCTGTATGTCTGAGAGGACTGGGAAAGGCTAAATAACATGTAAGACTTTTAGTCTTACAGTAGAAGGAATAAAAATTAAGCATATATTTCTGTATGCATGGGGGAAAACAGGAATTCAGAGGTTGGTGCGAAGAGTGGGAAGCAAGGCTGCAGGAGCAGAGAAGCAGGGGGAATATTTTAGAGGCAGGAAGGGCTATTTCAGGCATCTGTCTAGAAAGTGATCAGCAGATGGAAGGCTCACAACATCTGGCATTTAAAGAGAAAGTCAATATTTAACAGGATTTCCTCTGTCGTTCAAAATACTGATTTCTGAAAATAAACAGCCTTTAAAGGGCACGTGCATACATAGGAAAAACCCTCAAAAGTAAGGTAGCTACGGTGCTGGGTCATAGCTCTTTCCAATGTGGTTACCACCTGCCCCAAGGGTAGATTTAAACCTTAAGGACTAGAAATTGAGGAAGGGTTGTCCTCGGTTGATCAGGTCATACGATTTCCATGATTCAATCTAACCTTAAAGTCCACCTGCAATTCCCATGGGCCATGGCCAGAGTATGCGTTACGTGCATAGGAAAATCCAGCATGGGGCTCGCCTGCCAGCGCTACAAGAAGAAAGCAGCTTCTCACGTTCTCCACCGTGGATCTGAACACAGCTGAAGTGACCAGGACACCCTACGTTTGCGTGCAGCTGAAAAGCGCACCAGCCACAAACACCCCATGCCTCCTGCCCGTCACAAGGAACGGGGCAGGAATGGGGCGCGTGCCACCTCCTCTCCACAGCACGTGGGTGCCTGTGTTTCCTGCCTTTCCCCCGGGAGACAGAAATGGAACAGAACAGCAAAATAACATTTTGCAGGAAAAGATGTAGGTAGTGCGGTCCGTAGCTTGTCTGTGCTTACAAGAGCTCTCTAGGCTGTGTTGGTTGCTCTCCTGAAAGTATTCTATATTTAGATACATAAAAATAAGTATTTATCAGATCAAGGCCCAGAAAAAACAGGGTAATTTTTTCTATTCTTACAGGAATTTACATGTTTCTATATATGTACACATTTCTCAGATGTTAATGATTTTATAATATAGAGAAATATTTTAGAAAAATGTTCACTCTTTTACCAGGATATAAAAATGCATCTGATCTCTCCACCTTCCAAATGGGCCAAGCTCTCTATCCACCTAAGCCTGTTAAATCAGTTGTGACCAGAACTGGCACTATGTTCCCAAAAACGAAGTTCTAATAATCTATGCTGCTATCTGGGAAATTAATTAGAAACAGCTTTTAAAATAGAGTAGTGACATTTTATTTCCATTCTTTTTCCATAGCAACTTTTAAATCAAGTGTTGTCTCCACATGTCAAGCCAGTGTGGCCAAGATCATCACATATGGATTAAGGTGGATGTTAAAGAGGGAACAATGTCTGAAAAACGCTTTCTCTTTCAGAAGGGGAATTTCTTTTTCTGCTCCTTTTCTTAATGTGAAGTATATGCTTCTTCCAAATTGAAAAAACATGTGCATGGAAAAAATATAACAGGAAACTCGGAGGAAGGAGCCACAACAGGAGGTCATCATTAAAAAATTCTAAGTTTAGAGCTGTAGAAGGCCAGGAAGTGTCATTCACCCCTTATGCCCTGGTGACAAACCTAGAGTTGGGTTGGAAAAATCTCAGTCATAAACAAATTCCAATACGTGCCTGAAGCGAACGCTAAATGAAATCTGTGCCATGTAGCCAAAACTGTAAATTAAATCCTAAACAATCATGCCCCAAAAGAGTCAACAACCTTAGTCCAGATAAAAGACAGCTTATTTTATACACTCAAAGAGCTATTCAGATGTCCTAAATTCCATCTAAGCCCCTGAGCCTCTTGTTTCCTTTTCACTAGATGTTTTTGAAAGCCTGAAGCTAGCCAAGAGAAAACACCAAGCACAAAGATTCATGTGCAATTCTGGACACGTTAATAAGCCCTAGATGATAAAGGTCTTTTCCCTTCCAATTTTTTTCCCCTGAGTTAAGCTACCTTACCCAAAGCCCCTACCAAGAAGTTTCATATCTCTGCATGGAAAGGACTTATTAAAAAATAGGAGGATGGACACTGTCATCCCTCAGGGTCTCGGGCTCTCCTTGCAAAACAAGGAAACAAGTCCTTGCAGAGAGCGGCGTACAAAGCCAGCAGTGTATAGCTCACTGGCGCAGGGGGTACTGTTTATTCACAAGTTGCAAGCCTGCATCCCCAGAAGAACTGAGCGACGAGGAGTACATGAACGTGAGCCAGCTGAACTGTTTCTTTCTGCTTAGCAACTTATCTTCTATGTAATTTTCATTTCAAACCCTTTCTTTGAAAAGTGATGTGGAACTAACGCAGCAGCTGCAGAGCACTGCTGCTACATACCTGGTTCACCGCACACACCGCCGCAGAGAGCAGCTGAGGAGGACTGGATGGTCTGGCTCCTCTGCCACAAAAATTACCAGAATCTGTCTGCACAACGAGCTGATCGCTAGGAACGGTCCGGTGTTAGGGACAGCTTTTGAAGATGACTTGAGCAAGCTACAAAAACTCACTGCTGCAGCCAAACAAGCGATTTGTAAAATGCTGGACAAAGAATTCCTTTTGGGTTTCTTTCAAAGTTTCTCAGCAGCTGGCCGTATACAGAGCTTCTTACGGCGAAGACGTCTGATTTCCTTCTATGCATTATATAACGTGGCTCTCTAAATTCAGATGCTAGACAATTTATTCGAATTTATTATCTATTTTTATAGCATTAAAACCAACAACATAATCTTCAAGTTTATTAATGTGGCTACATGTTCTGCTCTCCCTCTCCTCTCGACCCGGAGCTGTGAATAGGCTGTTGTTCCGATACCACTGCGTATGAATGGCCTGTGCAGGCACTGGTGGTTTGGCATCCCTGAATTTATGCCCATCTGTCAAAGTGGTTTTGTTCCCACTCAAACGGTCATATGTCGGTTGCAAGAGAGTACTGGCACCAGGTGAAAGCTTAGAGTAGATGCAGCTAGAGTGTTAAAAAAAAAAAAAAGAAAAAAAAGAAAGAAGTTTTGCTTTGCAAGAAGCTTCTTCTGATAGCAAGTAATCAAAACATATGGAGATTACAGACTCAGATTTGTTGACACTTTGAGGCATTATGCCACAAACAAACGCTTTTATCCTTAAAATGTTTCATTGCTGGGAATTTACATTTGAAAAGCCTAATTAAGGGACAATATCCTCCCCCACAGAAAATAAGCAACCTCCACAAATTCAGTGGATATCCTTTGAAGTAAGCTGAAAAACTTACCCTTACATAAGACTTCATTTTGTTAGTGGAAACACTTCATCCTGGTGTTTCTTGCTCCTTGAAATGAGTTACAGGCATTCAAACAGGCAGAGGCTAGGGACAGTTGTGAAGAAAAGAGAAAGCAAGTTTTGCTTTTTGGGAACATCATTTCCTTTATTTTGACCACATTTCTTGTTCAGGACTAAAAGAAGGTTTAGTCCTTTGACAAGAAGCAAACTGAGAGTTTTTTAAAACTGAACCACATTTAGAGATTAAGGACACGGCATGTGTGTTAGATGTTCAGTAGCTTGTGTATTTGTAAGGATGTCTAGAACGTTTAGTCTAATAGCAAGCACCCAAATCTGAGCTCTGACAGAAGACTCTCTATTTGTCTCCCTCTCTAGTTATCTGACTAAGAAAACCTCCCTACCACATCCTACATTCAGGGGGACAGGCGTCTCTAATGAGAGAAGGGTCACACCTTAAACATGTCAAGTGAAGGTGGAGGAGAAACAGAAGAGCAATGGGACTTAATTGAATGGGATGGGGGAACCAAAAACCGGCAAGCTTGAGGATAGCATCCTCCAGTCATACCTTGGGTACGCTGGAGGGAGAAGGTGCTTTGTTGTGCCAAAAGGACACAGGAGTTCAAATCATTACCAGGTAATTTGGCGCCAGCAGCTGGACCCCTCATGATCCATAAAGCCCTGACGTCCGAGAGTGATATCCCTCACAATTCATGTATGTCCAGTGGACACTGGGTAGCGACAATTTGGGCAGCTGGCTTCACAGAATGGATTTAATCCTTCTTCCCATCCATGCTTACTGGGACCTCCAGTTTCCCCTCCTACTCTGTTACAGCGAGCGGCAATGGAAACGATGTGGAGATGGCAGCACCTCAACAGGCCGGGCGCTCTGCGTCAGGCGGTTTGGAAGGTGACTGGGTTCCCCGTTGAACAGCCACTGTTGGAAGAGCCTCCCAAGACAACTCTGCACATATCTTTGAAACAGCTCTGCTGTAAAGCTGCTAGCTGGTGTGCCGCACGGACATACCTCAGGTGGCTTGGGGATACCCCTGGGGCTTACAAACCAGACAGAGCCTGGGTGTCTTCGCTGAGTCATCCCCCAAGGACAATCTGTCTCAGATAGCATGTGTTACCTGGACTTTGGAGGACATACATCATCGTTCTTTGTCCTGCAATAAGCTGATCTAGGACTCTTCGCCAGTAAATTTTGGGGAAGGCAAAAGGAGTATTGGAGGAGTGCCCTCTTTGACTGCAGGGTGATGAGTGGGCAAAAGCATCACTTAGATATTGGATTATACTCTCAGTTAGGCAGCAGATCTAGATAGAAAACATCAGATTTGCAAGACAGCTTTGTGTATGAATAGGTACCAGGCATAAAAAAAAGGAGACTCAATAAAACCTCGCGCTAAAGCTGTAGGGAAAAATGTAACAAGCAAACATCTTTCTCCCCACATCAAGGTAACTCGTAAGCTAACGAGCCAGAAACAGATGTTTGGTATCTTACTTTCAGAATCACCAGCTCCCTAAAATGATTCCTGAGTTTTGTCATCTTTGGTGTTCTGCTTAAAGCCAACCGTTTAGAGACAGAAATAGTTCTGACAGCGCTATGCTGGCTGGTGCTTCCAGCTACGCTCTCTTGCCTGCAATTAAAACATTACGCTTTATATCCTTGTGATAAAAAGGGATAAAAAAATTTTTCTTGGCATCCAAATAGTCACTATCTTCAAACTTTTATGAGAGTTTTGGATATCACTCAAGAAAACAGGAAATAGAAAAAATGTAAACAAAACAGAGGTGTTGGAACAATCCCACAACGTACCCCTTTCATTCTCGTGATGCTCAGTTGCTGAGGGTTGCCAAACTCTTTCAGCTGTGTTAACACAAAATCACATTAAGGTGCAATTCCAACTGTAGCTCACACATTAAGATACTTTAACAAAAATGTGGGCACACTGATGTTTGTTGGAAAGAGAAAGAGATAGAGAGAGGGCAGAGAATGTAACTCTCTCACAGTATGTGGAAGCATTTCTGGATGAAATAGTATTAGCAGTACTTATTAAATTTCACAACAGGATGTTCTCAGCTCAAATCTCCTCCTTGGTCCTTGGTCTTATAACTGAGACTGGCAGAGCAAAACTACTATGAGACCGAATACAAAAGTTTTACTTGTTTTAAATTGTATTTCCCTCTAGCATTGCTGCCCCAGACCCTCTGGATTCCTGAGACTCAGGCACAGTCCTACATACCTCACTTCATGCACCAGGGGAAGCCACTTTTACCTTCCAGGTTCCTGCATTACCAGTTTTTAAACCAGCCTTGCAATTTGAACACAGTTATCTTCTGGGTCTCTCTCCATCTGTCCCTGGTCCCAATCCCTGTCCCCTACCAAAAAAACCCCTCCCATCCTCAGAGTTTTCAGAAAAGGTAGAACAGTCATCTCTGCCTACTTTACACATCAGCTAGCTCTAATAAGCTGGCATACAATTCTCAGTTTTGTCATAAAACCTTCACAGATAGAGGTTCAGGGCTAGACAGACCTTTCATCTTTTATTGACTATATGCCCCTTTGAGACTCCTCAGGTGCAAACACCAGATGCGTTCCCACCTTCTCTCCGGCACAAAGTAACCCAGTTAGGAAGGGCTGCAGCCTTCCTTTCCTCAAGCATCAGAGCACTACTGCTTGCTTGGATATGCTAATATTTCCTGGGCCACCTCCAAACCGTCTCCCTGCCCAGACAGATTGTTAATGACTGTTCCCAGGACTGCCTAAACCTTTAACAGGTCGGTAACTCATTACGGGGAACAACGTCCCTGCAAGGAATCGCTCCAACATCAAAGTTCTGCCTTTTCCATACATTAATCCTTGTATTTCACACAACATGTGAGTTGGTAACCACACTTAATGCATACATACATGACTAATGCACATGACTCACTACTGAATATTGATTAAGGTCAGAGAGATAGGCAGACGTGTCAGGGTGATAAGAGGTTTGGAATGACACCTGCCTAGATATGGAGACAGGATCAGATCATTAGCCTGCTATGATTTACAACAGATATTGCTGTGACCACCTGCACGGTGCTATTAGATTTTAATTTTTTTTTGCATTACTACATTATCAATCTTGCGTCTTGGTAATGCTTTTTTACTCTCACTGTGGTTATTTCTTGCAGAGGTCTCCTCACGCTTCTTGGATCTACCAAAATAAAATGAAATTAAAAAACCAGAAAACATATGATTTGATATTTAGCCTGAAGATTTGTAGCACATTTTAACACATGGCCACAAACATTATAAATATGTATCCAAACAAGCACACTTTTCAGTGTAGCTCATATGTGCATGTTTATATATATGTATGTACACACACACGAAGAATCAAAGGCTGTTGTATTGTGGGATGAGGTAAAGACCATAGTCTTCTATATCAACAAGTTGGCACAACCTGGATTATTATTTCTTAGGCATCTAACCTAATATTCTGTCCCTCTACTTTGCTCTGCTGAAAGCCCATCTGGAGTACTGAGTCCAGCTCTGGAGCCCTCAGCACAGGAAAGACATAGACATGTTGGAGAGGGTCCAGAGGAGGCCACAAAAATGATCAGAGAGATGGAACAGCTCTCCTATGAGGACAGGCTGAGAGAGTTGGGGTTGTTCAGCCTGGAGAAGAGAAGGGTCTGGGGAGACCTTACTGCAGCCTTCCAGTACTTAAAGGGGGCCTACAGGAAAGATGGGGACAGACTTTTTAGCAGGGCCTGTTGCAATAGGACAAGGGGTGATGGTTTTAAAATAAAAGAGGACAGATTTAGACTAGATGCAAGGAAGAAATTTTTCCCAATAAGGGTGATGAAACATGGGCCCAGGTTGCCCAGAGAGGTGGTAGATGCCCCATCCCTGGAAACATTCCAGTTCAGGTTGAATGGGGCTCTGCGCAACCTGATCTAGTTGAAGATGTCCCTGCTCATTGTAGGGGAGTTGGACCTCAAAAGGTCCCTTCCAACCGAAACTATTCTATGATTCTATAATTCTGATGCCAGGCTGTGGGAGTTTACTCCCTACATTTGGTGCCAGCTTGCTACTAAGTGCTGGTGTGAAGGAAGAGCTGGAAGAAGCCTCAGCGCCGGCTCCCCTCACCTCCCCTTGGGAGCAGCTTTCAAGCCAAAGGTCTTGCCCTTCACCCCGGCCGGTACCTCATCTCACACCTCCTTAATCCTGACCCTCATCCGCTGACTTTATTTTCTGGCTTGACCTGGGACCTGCCTCATCACCACAGACTTGCTGGGCAATCACTGAACCGAGGCTGAACCCAGTCAGTGTCTCTGGGCCTGACCATGACCCTGACAGTGCTGACTCACCTTCAGGCCCCTTGTCGATGTGGTAATTGTCCCTCGCCTGCCTGCCTGTCACCTTCAGCACCCAGCTCACCTGCCCTGGTGGAGCTGCCAGCTGTCATTGCTCCTCCACACTATTCTGCCATCAAATTTGTTTCTTTTAAATAGCAGCTGCTCCTAGGATCCGTCCAGGAGCTCTGCGTTACCACTGCCAGTAGCAACGGCATGCTGAACAACCCCACAATTAGCTGCCAAATGAGCATGTCTATTTGAGAACCTCTCTACCTCTCACTTGTTCTGCGCTCACTCTACTTATTGCTTGTCCTTGGGAAGATCAAAGATTATTACATGTTTTGGAGCGTAACCAGAACCTTAATTTTATTCCTGGCTCCTCATAACATTGAAAGTTTAAAGAAGATGTTGATACTATGGCCCTTGCATATGTTAGCAGCAGAAGTTCCTTCAGTGTGAACACCGAGAAAGCAGGTGTTTGGCAGTGAGCGGTTTTTCTCTCGTGTCCACTCAAGAAGACATAATGGCAGCACATATCAAGCCTACTGATTGTGAATGCCAGCTATGGAGCTTACATGGAAATGCATCTCGGCTCCCAACAGGTGAGGAGGAACATTATACAGCTGAAAGCCAACCGCAAGTCAAGTAATTCACAGACAAGTAAAAGAGGCTTTGTTATGTTTTTCCTCCCTTGAAACCAAATTACGTTTCATGGATGGTGAGATAGAGAAGAGCCTCTACAGAGCGCCGGTGGATGCCATCCACAGAATTCTAATGTATGCTAAGTTGAATCATTAATATTCATAGATCAGTGTTACTGCCAAAAGAAATAATTTCTACAACAAATTTAGCTTACTGCATTCTGAGCTGTCAAATCTCTACAGGATTTTGAAGCTCACAAGCTCCTTTTAAGCTCAAACTGAATCCAGAAAACAAAACTATCTTTTAACTTTAATGAACTTCCATTGTTCTGCCTTTTTTTGCTCCTTTTCCAGACACACTAATCCTGTGGATTCAGCTTCTCAATTTCTCCAGCTCACCATGAGTTTGAAGAGGTCAGCCACTACTAAAGCCATCAGGAAATATCCTTAGATGGTTCTTTCAAAGGATTTCAACAGATTTTTGGCAGACAGAAAACACAGAGATTACTTTTAGAATATACTCTTTTGTTCACTGCACTTCATTTTTTTTATAAACCTTTTTTTTGTTTGTTTTTTTTTTACTAGCAGAAATGTCTTGAACTAGGTGATCATTTCAGTGAAAAGACTTAAATCAGCTTTAGTCTAAGCCAGCATGTATTTATTAAGTTCTACTTTTATCTAGTGAATTGTCTTTTGAGTCTACTTTGCTCTCTCCAGATACCACTGTGATTTATTAGGCTGTTGTTCAAACCTGAGCAGGGGACACTATAAAATATCACAACATAAGTCACATGGTGGATTCCCTATATCCCAATTGCCCGATTCTATCCAATAATATCAGAGCAGTCCAGCTCTGAAGAAGCCATACTTCACTTTTCTCTAAGAAAGAGACAAGCTGCAAAACCATATGTTGTTTATTATACTGAAGGGAGAGGAATAACAAAAAGGTAGCAGAGTTACCTATTACAGCTGTGTCTCAAACCAGGCTGGATAAATTATTCTTCCTTTCACTCAACACTTTTTATTCTGTTTTTATACCTTAAAAATTAAGATTTTCCTGAGATGGAAATATTGTCACAGTATCAGAGTTATGGCAAATTGCACTTCATGGTTATGGAAATCTGTGAAAATGTGCCTAAATTAAATCTTTACATGTTTTTTTTTTTTTTTTAGAATTACATCATGGGAAAGCTATTTTCTGAAAATATATTAATATATTTCAAAGAAAAACTTAGATAATAGTTCTCACGCAAAAATAGTCTCTCAGAATAACCTGAGGTTCAAACACTTTGATGGCTAAGACAGAAGTTGAAGATGAACAATCTTTGAGCACAACAGCACCCTGAAACCAGAGATCCTTTATTCGTGTTCATCATCTGTATCAGACTTACTAGTGTGGGAGGATAAGAATGCAGCCTTGAGTCAAAGCAGTTTCACTGACATGGCAACATTCTCATAATTGATCTGGCTGTGAAACTAAACTGGAATGCCACTGATGTATTTTCTTTGTAGGCTTACAAACCAGAGGGACAGGATTCCATGCAAGCTCATTGCCTAATTTGATTTTCAACCAAATCACAATTTGTAACAAAAGATTCTGGAGTACATCACAGGCATATTTGTGGCAGAGAGTCTTACTGTTGCAAATTCATGTGTTGTTTGTTCGGTAAAACAAACATAAATCAGGTAGTGGTAGGTCACATTAATGATACTTAAAAAACAAATTGTGAATAGTCATCATAGAACCCCCAAGTGTGTAGACTTGCATTTGTTCACTGCTTTCTACCATAATTTCCAACAGTGGAGCAGCTCTCCAAAAGCTGCTGTGACTCTCCATCAATAATACAGCTATGTTTTTCCTAGTCAATACATACTAGTTCTGTCTGCTTGGAATGAGTTTCCACATCCTGCCGAGACCCACGTAGGACAAGGTGCGTGGGCTAAGGACACACTGCAGATTTTTGTGCTTTGATTGTTTCTTTCCAATTCTCTTTTAGAAATCAACCCCTATGTCTATACAGCGCAACGCAGCACCATGTGGCAAACCCCACACCATTGCCTCATCAACCTTGTGCTGCACAGCACCGTGCGGTATATTGCTGGGCATTAAATCGGACTGCAGGAAGCGACTAGGTTAGCATAGCATTGCATCCAGGGTCGATCAGCCCTGCACCACCGAAGGAGAGGAGGGTCTCGAGGAGCTCTGTGCGAACCCAGATGTATCACCGCAGGTGCTGGACCTATGCCAGGGCTGGAGTGCACATCCCCTTTTGGACGCGACTGATAAAACCATGGCCCCTGAAGCACTCCCAGCACCACGTCACTCTGCCTTGCCGACAGCATCCCTTCAATCGAAGCTGGATCTGTAAAGCACAACTGCTTCATTTAATAGGTTACTCTATCCTCTTCTTTCCATAGAAAAAAGGTTGTGAAGCACCACATCCCGCAAAACCCTCGAGGGTGAGGGACAAGAGGGGGGAAAGAGAGAAGTAGCTAAGACAGAAAAGTCTTCGGCTGACAGAGCTGTATCTGCAAGAGGATGTGCAAGCTATAGCACGAGTCCCAGTGGAGTGACTACATTGTATGATGAAGATATATCTACATCTCCTATTTTGTTGCAATAAAATAAACTCCTATATGCAAATATGGACATCTATCTATATTATGTTTCCCAGAAATTAAATATTCTTTACTGTTCTTTACTAAGATGTCCTTGCATGTAAAAGCCAAGATTTCTACAAACATAGAAGTAATTAGCATTAATGATTATTTACTGTATGGCTTGCATTCTCTTCCTGATTAGACTGTTGACTTTAATGTAAATGTCTGTTTGTATTCTGTAAAAGATATTTTAATATTTGTGTTGTTTATAGCTAGAGTAGGGAAACAGTTTATGGAAAGCAATTTGTTCAATGTAATTCTTCAGTTGCCCATGAATACACCACACTCATCACTGAATTTATTTTGTATTAAAAATCATTGCTGAAAAAATGTTAGTATATAATTCTTGGTCTATAAATACATTTCTAAGCATTTCATTGCAGACAACTTATATTCTACAGTCTAGAATTATGTACAGATCACATGGCATTACTTCTGGGTGTCTTTCTATAGCTATTTTGCATAACCAATCCAGCAGTTATGCGAGCCTTTTTCCTGGACAAATATACTTACCGGTGTGAACGCAAGAACACTCAAACACAAACTTTTTAGGAAATATTCTCCTAAAGGCATATATATTGACCAATTCTCTTGAGAAAACACTGCAGCGTTTCCTACCACACATATTTTTTTTTTTTTTTGCATATTCCTCACACCATCACAACTAAAAAGACAGAGTGATGACCAAGACACAGGAATACAATAGAGAGAGATTGTATCTCAAGAGATTCCATGTATCTCAAGAGATTGTTCAGAGATCAAGTTAGGTTGAGTGGAAAACCTTATTTCTGCATACTGTTACTGTCAACGAGAGCAGAAAGACTCCATTAATGTATTTCGACAAAAGAACGCAAGTGGCCCCACGAATGCAACAGTTCAGAGCCATTCTTTGGGATAATACAGAGGGACAAGAGTTCACACAGTATTCACGCGGTGCCTAATCTTTCCTTCTGCCCTCAAAGTGGCAGTGATTTCAAAAAATTTACGAGCTAGAATAAATGATGCATCTAACAAGGACCAAATTCCTAAAAACACATAAGCTATGTAAATTTATAACTGAAAATTATGTCCCAGAGGTAATTTTTAGTCTAACAGCGCATAAAAATAATAGAATATTTTTCCCGTTAATGGGACCCACATGGGAGGATTTGCCAGATCAGAAACAGACATCTACATTGCAAAACTATAGATCTGAGACGCTTCCTCTAAGGCCTCATCGTACACCATGGAGATCAGTAGGCACTACAATGGACTACACATCTCACCCTAAAATGAGATGCATCTAAAACAACTCAGATTATTTATGTCCATTAGATATAAGCATATAGATTGCAGACATTGTAGATAAGATAAATCCTATCCCATATTAATAAGGAAAGTTGTGACTATGAAAGCCCCACTACTAAGTACTCTTCAGCAAGCAGAAACACATTTCCTAGATCATTTTAAGGGGAGGGGGGGTTGCCTGCAAATAGAAACCTGCATGCCAGAGAAAAGTAGATTCTTGTAACATATTCAGATGGACTAAACAGGAAGAAGGCTTCAGATTTTTCCTAGAGTGTAATCAACCCAATTAAAATTCAGAGGGACTCTTTTTAACTTCTCCCCTATTAAGCAATACAAACTTCTCCATTTATGGAAAAAGAGTTCATCTTCTAATGTAAAAAATGTGAAACGATGGTTTGGCACAGATCTAATTTTGCTTGCATGCATTTCTTAACTCTGTTTCATCAAGCTTCTATTCTTTGTATAAATACTCAAGTTGCTACCATAAGCAAATCTTGCACAAATAATGAATGTCATTAAACTGCTCATTTAAACAGTTGATTCAAGTGAAATATCAGGGTTCTCTTAGTCTGCCACATAAGCACTTGGGAAGTGTTGTTCTGTTATCTGACATGTTTCCCTTTTTTTAAAATCCTAAAGAATTCCATGACTTGCACGATAAGCAGCTTTACATTTTAAACTGGATGAGCATAGATACTGAAGTAAAAAAGAAATCTATCATAGAAAGAATAAACAGCTCTGTTGATACTTCATTGTTGACAGGCTTTCTCAAATAGAATCAAAACATTTTCTTGCTCTAGGGCACAGATGTATTTAAAACCTCACAGTGGTCAAAGCACAAAACGAATGCAAGCTCAAGAAGCCTGGAGTACCTCTGTAAAAGGAAAACCTATGAGCAAAGGATATTCTGTTTCCAAGTATTATTGCAAAGGAAATGATTCTCTCATTTTTACCCACATGATTTCTCTTCTAAGTCAACTCACAAATACCTTCACTGCTTCATTAAAAATGAGGACACGTAACATTTCTCAGCTGACAATCCAGACCTTGCTCCCCTCTGCTAGTATGACCATGGTATTTAGGCACCTCTGTCATGAAAGATGTAGACGCCGCGAAGGACTGCCTGTGATTTAATGAGTTCCCACCTAAAATGCATACACTGAAGAGGAAATAGCATTTTCTAAAGTCAAGCTCGTAGGCCTAGAGCAGAGTTTATGTGTTGCCTTTATTGGCAGGCCTCTCCCTGCCCAGGCAAAACGGGCTCACGCGTCTCTGCTGGCGGACCCCACTCCAGCAGCCTTTCCTCAGCTGGGAGGTGGCACCTTTGGCCTCGCGCCAGAGCCATCTCCACACCTCCCTGCTTATCCTTCTAATTAGTTAATCATTACCCAGAGATTCCCAGTGTGATAAGAGGTGTTAAATGACAGCAGAAAGGAGGGGAGCTGGATACAGAGAGCTCAGGAGCAAGCAGCATTTAAGGCTGTCTATTAAATAAGATGCTACAGTTTAGGTTTGGCGGTCAGTTGTTTTCAGAGCTTGTTTCAACAATAGAAAAATTGAGAATAGGCCTAAAAGGAAAGAAGCATTTGTACACAGCAACAGTACAGAGTGAGAGAAGACTCCGAAAGGATTGGGGAGAAGACTCCAAGCCTTCAGCAGCAGTCACAGGTTTCAGTTACTTTTGCTCACTTGCACACTGCAGGGTCACTCCAACCATAATCCTTTGCAAAGATTTACATCACCGAGCAAGAGCTAAAAGAGAAAGATGCCAATTTCAGCCACTTCCCAGCAGGGAATGATCTTAGTCTTTTTTATCTCTCATTGACTTACCCCTGCAAATTGAGACATTAATTGCCTGACAAAAGCTGAAGGAACCAGTCATGACCATATCCACACCAGCAGTCCTACAGAACACAAGCAAAAAAACCTGCTGTGGTTGCAATAGTTCACAAACAAACCTTGAAGGGAAGACAGATGCTCTTTTTGTAGCTGGAAGGGAGCATTTGTGATTCACTAAGCAGGAAAAAAAAAGGGGGGGGGGGGGAAAAAGGGTTTCTCAGTCCTCTACAATCCCCATTGCATCACCCACTTAACATTATTTGTGAAGATGATTCCTCCCCCTCTCAAGTTTGCTACAGTTTTTCTTTGCAAAATATCAACTTTAGGGAGAAAAATAGCGAGACACAAAATGTTAACGCTTGAAAAATATTAGCTCTAAACTAAAAAGCAGCTTGCCTGCCTTTTTTTCCCATTTCTCCTTTATAGCCTGGACTTTCTGGCTGTATGACTGCCCAAAGGCAGTGACATAAAGGTAACAATCTCAGGGTCCGTCTGTAGGCTTTAACTGCGTTTTGAAATAAAGAGCAGCAGTACAAAGTATGATGAGGAAATATTGCCTATGGTGAAGCTTTCAAAGGTTTTGATTTGCAAAACTAAAATTTCTTCTTCACCTAGTAAGCAGCTTTGCCCAGGAGGAAAACAATAGTGACCTTTGGGTGGGTTTATAAGCTGATTATGCATGAAGGTGGTATGGAGGACTTTTCTATTTACTATAACTTCTCCACAGGTATCATCAATGGGCAAGAAACAAACTTGTATAAAGCTGTATTGCTGTGCAGGTCTAAATATCTGTATTTTGTGTCTGAAAAAAGCTTATTGAATATGTGGAAGATCCCTAAAATATTTTTCAGCTTGGAGAACTGGAGGAAGAAGAGTAGGAAGGACTGTATATATCCTTTATGCATAACTTTTATATGCAAAGTGGGACAGATGAGAGGATTCCAAGGAACACCATGTGCTTAGCATTTACATACAGAAGTGGTGCAATGTAACCATCATTCACCCTCTCCAAGTAAATCACTTTAAGAACTAGCTATAATCCAGTACTGGTATCGTTTAAGCATCACGGAACAGATTTATTATTTTTTTCTTTGGGTTTCACTCACATACATTTTAGAAGTCTTTTGCTATGTATAACCAACTCTTGTAAATCATCTTCTACAGAGGTACGTAAACCCATCCTCCAAAGCAGGATAACTTCCCAGGTTTCTTTGCATTTAGACGGCATAGCTTTTAAAGAGGATTTCCTTAAACTCATTCCCCACATTCCCATCTTCCCCAGCAGGCAATTTCTCAGAATAGTTCGGCTGACTTAATTGTTCTTACCCTCATTCTAGAGAAGCTCAGTTCCAGAGCGTTTATCCAGCCGTTGCAACATACAGACCATGCTCCAGTCTCCACCTGATAACTAGCACAACTTGTAAGAGGCCTCAGTTGCTTTCCATTTTGAAGCAGACATCAAATATTGTGGTATAGCTATAAGAAAACGTCTTAATGGGAGCTTGGGAAGTACATAATACCCTGGAGGCCACAAAGGCATGATAAGATCAAAATCAAGTTCACACAAAAGAGGAATTACTAAAATTGCTCAAAATTAAAATTCAAAAGATTAAATAGTTGAAGAAGAGAAACAATGTGAGTTCATATTTTGCTTCCTTGGAACTATTTCTTTTTATGAATACGCTAACAGTACAGTATAAGTTCAAACACCCCAATATAGTAAAATTGTCATTTTTACCATTGTGCATACACAAGGCCAAGCAAAAGTCACTTTACATATCCTTGAATGCTCTGTTCAACTGTGTAAATTACTCAGGTTAAGGGAACACAGATAGTGGAAGTTCTTATTTTGTTAATAATGAAGGTTTCAGAAAATTTAGAAAAAATTGATTAAACAAGACTCACATTTCTCTTTACCAGCGAAAACCACACTATTCTGAAACTGAATGCATGCAGCATTTTAAAAATAAGTGAGAAGTCTCTTACCCTAACTGAATAAAAACGGAGGTTTAATATTGAGGATTAATGCGTATCCTTTTTTTTGTGTATGACTTACAGACAGTACAATTCAAGGCACAACTTTATTACAGTTGAACGGTAAAATAAATCTTGTTTATGAGAGTTTGTTTGAACCCCACTCTGAGTCATATATTGAGATATGCAAGTGCTTCCATGAAAGATTACCTTGCGGTAAGTATTCATCCTCCTGAAACATAAATTCTGCAAATTATTTTTAGATGTGCTAAAATGTAGCTCATTCAGCAAAGAATGAGCAGTTTGAATAATGAAAAGGAGGGATGTTAAAAAAAAAAAAGCAGGCCTTGCAAATTTGCAAATAATATAATCACAGTGAATCTGCTTGGTACTGTCTGTTCATACTCTTGATTCTCTTAGTAAGGTTATATCCTTGACACAACACTTGGGAGTTTGAGCAGAGAAGCGGATATCTCCATAGCAGTTACTAAGACAGTGCTTTTACATACAAGGAGAGAATAAGGAGCTTTTACTAGGTAAGTACACACTTGACTATGATGGCGAGAAAGGTGTAGCAATCAAAACCAAGTAGTCGGCTTGTAACATGACACACAAAAAAGGAAGCTGCAACAGTACTGGAATTTTTATGAGTTCTCCAAACTGCAGTTTACTCCAGGGAAAGTACCATTTGCAAACACTGAGCAAGGCACCATCCATAGTCAAGCAGGGTAGTCAGTACCCCAGGGCTAATCATCCGTACTGGTTTTGGTTGGGATCGAGCCAATTTTCTTCATAGCCGGCCTTATGGTGCTATGTGTTGGATTTGTGACCAAAGCAGTGTTGATAACACACTGATGTTTCAGCTGTTGCTGAGCAGTGCTTGCAGAGCATCAGGGTCTTTTCTGCTTCTCACGCTGCCCCACCAGCATTTGGCTGGGGTGCACAAGAAACTGGGAAGGGACACAGCTGGGACAGCTGAGCCCAGCTGACCAAAGGGATATCCCAGACCATATGACATCGTGCAGGGCAATAAAAGCTGTGGGAAGGGAGGAGGTGGAAGGGGGAACATTTGGAGTTACGGAACTTGTCTCCCCAAGTTGCAGTTACGCGTGATGGAGCCCTGCTCTCCTGGAAACGGCTGAACACCTGCCTGCCCATGGGGAGTGGTGAATGGATTCCTTGTTTTGCTTTGCTTTGCTTGCGTGGTATTTGCTTTCCCTGCTGAACTGTCTGTATCTCAACCCACCGGCTTCCTTCCTTTCGCCCTTCCCATTCTCTCTCCCAGCACCCTGTGGGGGGTGAGCGAGCGAGCGGCTGTGTGGGGCTTATCTCCCCACCGGCGTTAAACCACATCATCACCAAGGACTGAAGTAGATCAGATGACTGATAATGGTTTTAAACAAAAGGGTAATACAAACACAATCCTTTCAATGCATCTCTTCTGGCATGCTTCGAAAAGGTGAACATCTTCTAACAACTTTTATCAACTGGTATCGTTATAGTACCTAAGCCAGAGCAGAATGAACAGCCAGACACGCCTGAGAAGAGGAGAATGTAAAACACAAGACAAAGGCACGCCGATTACAAAGGTCAAGGAGGAGGGAACAATTAAGAAAAAGTAGCTGTGATGGTAGTATGACTTATGACCCCAGAATTAGCTTGTATTGTACCAGGCTCCATATAGACATTGCAGAAGAATTTTCCTACCTCATTTAAAATTGTCAAATGATAAAGAGAAGAAACAAGCAGAGGAAGAAGCAAGTAAATATTATAGTTACACAGAGGCACAGAACGTTTTTGTTACGCTAGTCATGAAACCTAAGTATGCAGATCAGTGTAGTAATTTCTAACTACAGAGAAGGAAAAGAATAGAGCCTCTCCTCAGAGTATGAACACTACAGTATCAACGTTAATGACTATTCTGCAATTACAAAGTAACAGTGTTGCAGGACCACAGCCTCATATTTAAAAGGCTCTGCTAAAAATGAGTTACAGCTGTACATTCCCACTCCCAGCCACGGTTCCTGCCGGGTAAAGGCACCACGTGCAGATGTGAGGTGTCCACAAAGGAGAAAAGAATCCTTTTCAGGCACAGGTAAACCTTAACACTTAGGAGACAGTTAAATATACCAAGAAAATAACATTAGAATGTGAATCCAAGCAGCTTCTTTGAAAAGCCTTTTCAGCTTTCCTTTAACGGAAAGCCTTTAGCTTCCTATAACCCTCTTTTGGACTTCCTAACTTCTGCAGCCTTTCGAGAGCCAGAGGATAAACCATGCAAATAAATGCTACCCACATCTACTGACTTTTCTAACTGTCCAACCTTTAGTTAGTAGTACAACCAGTTTTGAAGGTCCCTCCAGATGTTCACTTACCTGCTTCTCCACATTGTCAGGCCCCATTCCTCTGACGTGCAGGCCAAGGGGAGACTACTTCGTGCCCACACTAGCAAACAGTTCTGGCTTCCAGAACAAGGAGACTGCACCCAAGAAGACCTCCCAGAAATAGTGCTTACCACAGGCTGACCGTTAAACCAAACCAGGAGGGCAGTAACTGTCCTGATCCAAAACAACGACAAAGACCACCTGAAAACCAGAGACAGCGGAGTGTCTGTGCCCACAAACGTTCCCAGACGCGTTCAGTTCACTGCCCGCTAAGCGTGCTGCGTTTCAGTGCTACCCCACATGCCCAAGAGCCCAGGGTGACCTCAAGATGAAAGTCCCAACAGGTTTTCCACTTCGCAGTGTCCGACGCTCAGCCAGGGCAAGCTCAGAAAGGTCACTCTTCCAGTTTGCCAGCTGGCTTAGCGTTTGGCACGTAGCTACCTCGCTAGGCAGGAACAGCACAGACCTCGGCCCAGCCAGGCCCTACAAAGCATGGGAACGCTTTCGGGTATCTACTGTCGCAGGCAGCAACACCAACACCTTACCTGTGTTTCTCTTCCTCCAAAAAGACCCGGGGGCAGATCCACTGGCAGAAAGCAAAGGGAAGTTCTCCCAAATGCCCTAAGGGTGACTAGACCTCTCGCTGCTCGTTCACTCATGGGTCCGGATACAGGAAAGCACCACTGGCCTTTCTGTGTTTCCAAAGGGTCATATCGTTAGTGGCGATTCTGCAGCCCTCCTCTACGGGACGCTCTTTAGCCAACAAGCCCGAAACGCTGTAAGGGGCAACTCAGGGAATTATAATCATCGGGGTTCGTAGGGGAATGGGGGAACTGTTTCTTCTGAAGGGAGAAGCAGACAGAAAATGTCTTGCAGCACATTCAGCCAAGCTTACTGAGGTAAGCATGTGTTTTCCATGCTCCTTCCTCAAAGTACACAGAGATCCTGCCAGTAAAGCCCTAAGCTGATGTCGCATTGAGCTACGACTGCAGCCTTTACTTCAGCATAAACTTACCTCATCAGAGCTTTTTATATTAACAGGAATACGGCCAGGTCTTTCCTACCGATGTAAATGCAGAAAAAGCATCACCAAAACTTATGGATACATCAAGTTTCTGTTTGTGCATGTAAATCACACACATACTTAATACTCACTTGTTTACATAAATAAGGAATTTTAGTCCATACAAAAGAAGGGCCAATTAAAAACTCCTTATAAGGAAAGAGGGAAACTAGTAACACATATGTAAAATAAATTATGTAAGAGCACTGCTATTAATTTGCAGAGTCAAGCCAGAGTTAGGATTTAAATGCTCATTGAAATATATACACGAGATATTTTTTCTGTCCCTTGTGTACTATAAAGGACATAAAAATAGTATGACGTTTGGTATTGCAGCTTTGCTCTTACAGCTTTTAAAACATATAAGCAAAAGTACTTGTATAGCTATTTTGGTCATTCACTGGGGGAAGTTATTTGAATGCTCATGTAGCCTGGCAACACATCTGCAATAATTGTGTGTTATTTAGAACACATGTTTCATGAAACATAATTCCAATTAAAGAGCTGCTCTATATTTAAATTTTACCATCTAAAAATTTTTTTTTAAAAGGCTGGGTGTATGTGTTTCAGTTAAAATCATAGGAAATAAGAGGATTTAAATGTATTGAGGATGGCATTATCATTAGCACTGGTTTCTGTTTCTACAGCAGTTTTTATGCCACGATTGCAACATGGTAATTAAGGCTACTTTTCAGAAGAGCCTTCATCTCCAGGAAGTCTGTTTAGCATGTGCGTGGTGAGACTTACGCGTAACCTTAAATTTAAGCTCATTTTAATGTGACTTCCTGAACAGTGATGTGGCTTTAGCACATAGGTAAGGGAGTTTTTTCTCTTTACAATTAACTAAATTTTATATTATCCCTAAGGTCTTCTCAGTTCACATAGTCTCTTTAATGAATATTGCTCTACTGTAGTCCAAAGAAATGAAACACAGAGAGAGATCCACATTTTTCCAATCTGGTCCCTAATTTGGGGAAGATTTTGTTTTCCAGACAAGCCTAGAATCCTAGGGATTTTTCTGAAAATGACAACCTAACAGTGTAAAAAGCAGAACTCAAACCCAGGCTACTCAGATTTACTGGTTCTTTCATAGTTGGCTCCAAAATTAGCTCGCTATAGCAACCTTAGATCTTTGGTCACCATTAATGACAATGAGAGTCATTACAATTTACACAAAGAAACACATAAAAGAATGTAGACTATTTAAAGCACATAAAGAAAAGCAAAATTATGCTCTGTTTGATCACTGTTACACGTGTTTCAGGAGTTTCCCTTTAGGATATATTTACGAGCTTTGGGTAGCGTGATTTAACCAAGTAACATGTCAAAACCAGACAGCTCCATTCCCAGCACTGGGAGCCCAGTAGACACAAACCTGATCTCCTCTAGAGACGTGCAAGCAACGTTGCGTCAATGCAACGATGAATCCAAGTTAACTTCCTAAATCGCATAAAGATAGCAATTCTTTTCCGGTTTGCAAGTTGCAACTTAAAAGAATATTGCAATGCACTGTAGAGAGGGTTCGAGAAGGAGCAGAGGGAATGAAAAATCCACGTTCCGTTAGCTCATAGGAAAGGTGAAGCACATCTGACCCAGTCCCACGCACCCTGAACTGTCCTGGCACGTTTCAAGAAAGCAAGCAAGATCATATGACCAAGAAGAAACAGTTATTAATATATTGCATCCTTGTTGTATATGTGTACATAGCATTTAAATTTTTTCCTCTTTCTCTAGAGCACTCAGCCTCAGTCTGGCAAGTGGGCTACACACCACAAGTTGCATGGCTGGCTTCTGTCATTGCCAAGTTGCAGCAGTGCTCACTGGACTCCCCGTGCAAACCAAACTGTGATCGCCAAGCTCAGACTTTTGTTCTGCTTTACACTATGCCTGGCCATCAGAGGTAGGAAAGATAGCAGCATTTTACGTGGTCCAGCTGAAGTCTTAACCTGGACCTGCTGTTTGTAGAGCAGCTCCAGAAAGACAGATGTTTTAATAAGGTAAGTGTTGATAGACTTTTTTATTTCTCTCAACGCTGTGGTCTTAAACACACCTCTTAGCAGCACTTAATACTGACACTCTTGAGTCCCTGCAAGTATAAATTCATTTAGTATTATATTTAGTATTTGATTTCTCAAAGGAAAATCCACTCTGTTGGAAAATTCCTGCTGATCTCACAAATAATCAATGTAATAGTAACTAACTATGGCAGCTAAGCGCTTTGGAATAAGTGTATTTGTACATCCACTTCCCAAGCACACAGGAAAAGCGGTGAACTTTCCTGTTTACTCAGAGATTAACAAGCGCCATGAGGTAGGAATCCTAAAAGCAGGCTGAGGAGAGGGATTTCTGACGAGCTCTGCCGACGGCTCCTTCCCGGCAAGCACCGTGAAGCACTCGCTCAGTGCAACACCTTATGCATAAGATTGTTGAAAAACCCCAGAGCTTTCGTCATTTCAAACTCTTCGCTGTCCCAGAAACACAAAGGGCCCGTGCGAAGCGGAGAGCGAGCAGCACAGCGCAATACTTACTACTTACTTAGGCCAACAGCTGGATTCTGTCCTGACTTCAATTTCTAATTTCAGAACTTAGCCTCGAGCAATGTGTCATTGCTTGTCTCACACTGAAGTAACAGAAACGCAGATAATCACAATAACAACCACAATTTCTGCAGAAAACCTCATTTCCAAAAGTAGAACGCAAGACACCTTGCCCGGTCCCCGCTAACACTCGCTGTTTGAAACTCCATCTGCTCCAGAGATAACACAACTGAAAACATGGACTCTCTGTAGAGCTGGCAGGCACATTTCTCCACTCAAAAAGTTAAAATGATCTCGAACACTGAGGGTTACGTTTTCTAAACATGGCATTCAAAGAGGGTACTTGAGAAGTACTCGCAGTTTGGGCTTATAGTTCTGGTGCGTCTGTTGGTAGGAGGTGAACTAGAGACCAGCACTAACTCTGGTTAGTGCTGTTCTGTTGAACGTTACAGGTTTAATACTTGCCATGACCTGAGCACACAAGTCTACGTGCTCTCAGAGACGACAGCCTCTCTTCTGAAGGTCTCAAACAGCTTTGGATCTGAAGGGAAAAAATGATACAGGCTATCCTCCTCGCTTTCAATAACTTGCAAGAGACACCTACTGGGACAAGCTGAAGATCAACTCCCAAATGCCAGCTGGAGAGACCTGTACGTTGATGAAATTACTCTACTGAATCTGGTTTTTGTTGATTTTTATTTATCTTCCAGGAGCTTACTGTCCTGGTTAAGTTCACTGAAGAAGAGTCCAAATACATAGGCACCCCAAACTCATATGCTGTTATGCAACTCACGCTATGTTGCGGATAATTTAGCTGGCTACAGAAAGTCAGAAGCTGATGTGTCACATCAGCAAAACGTTATTTTGCGATAAAGCCAATAATGGCATAATAAAAACATTATTAATGTATCAATTATAATTAAATTAGCAGTATAACAATATAGAAAATTTGGCATTATATGTTATTTCTTCTATTATTATCAATAATAATAAATATTTAGCATTATAAAGCTGCACACTGCCAGAAGGCGCCTTCTTAAATATTTGTTTTGCTTGACATCAAAAGCAGGAAGCCTGAGCTGCTTCCCACCAAGAACATCCTGGAAAACTTCCTTGGGAATGACAGCCCCCTCAGAAATACCACACACCACCACAGAACGTTTATCTAAAACACTTGGAAGAACACGAGGCCGACACAATGTACATCTCGTACATGCTTTCAGTCTCCCCAGCTTGCTCTTCTTATGGCATTCACCATCTTGCCAAGACATTTATCCCACCTTTCAGACCATTATTTGTAATGAGACGATTTATTTTATTTGTTTGAACACTGTGATCAGCATCATTTTGCAGAATATGCACTGATCTCTTTGGAATTGTGTTCACAGAAGTGTTTCGAGATCCTGTGAACTGGCAGATACTGCCCTCAGTGATCAGGGGCTTGTCCCAAACACCACAATCAAATATTTGGTCTGATTACAATGTTACATATATATTTTTTTCTAAATTGGATTAAGTCTCTTGAAATAATGGCATTTTCCCAAGCCACCCCAAAGACAGGAAAGCTCCTCAGCAGCAGGAAAGATCCCCATGGAAGTGTAGCGGACCACAAAAGGAAATGCATTAAGGGCTAAATGAAATCCATCCTTTACATGGGCAGAGAAGGACAAAAAGAATGCAAGAATAGCTCCTTGCCACAGTCTGGGCACCATGACCTGTAAAGTGATTAGGGGAAGCAGCATTGTGGCCCTGTCCTGCACTGCCCTGGGAGCTAATTCAATCCTGCCACCCCAAAGGATGGTAGAGCCTGTTATGGAGACACCCCTTCTGAAGCATGACATCTCTGAGCTGCACATTTCTGAAGGATTGGGCAGCGTTTGGGGGGGAATATTACTATAACTTCACCTTGGCTTTATCCTTCCTCTCCCTCCACAAATCTAGTACTGGCCACTGCAGGAGACGTAACATTAAGCTAGATGGACCTTTGGTCTGCTCTGGTGCATCCATTCTTAAGTTCAACCTCACACAACTTCAGGACTTTCCTAGGAGGGATTTTGTTTTCCTGAAGTACATTTCTCTCCCTCTTCTTTGAATAGCAAGGCTCATCAGACCTGCTACATCAGCGAGACGTTTTTCTCTCTCTCAATGACCCATCAGCTCATATTCTTCGGGCAACGGGTGCTCACAGCCCAGAAGGCCAACCCTATGCTGGACTACATCCAAAGCAGCATGGCCAGCAGGTCAAGGGAGAGGATTCTGTCCCTCTACTCTGCTCTGGTGAAACCCCACCTGCAGGGCTGTGACCAGCTCTGGAGCCCTCAGCACAGGAAAGGCATGGACCTGCTCAAGTGGGTCCAGAGGAGGCCACAAAAATGATCAGAGAGATGGAACAGCTCTCCTATGAGGACAGGCTGAGAGAGTTGGGGTTGTTCAGCCTGGAGAAGAGAAGGCTCTGGGGAGACCTTACTGCAGCCTTCCAGTACTTAAAGGGGGCCTATAAGAAAGACGGGGACAGACTGTTTAGCAGGGCCTGTTGCAATAGGACAAGGGGTGATGGTTTTAAAATAAAAGAAGGTACATTTAGACTAGATGCAAGGAAGAAATTTTTCCCAATGAGGGTGATGAAACATGGGCCCAGGTTGCCCAGAGAGGTGGTAGATGCCCCATCCCTGGCAACATTCCAGGTCAGGTTGGACGGGGCGCTGAGCAACCTGATCTAGTTGAAGACGTCCCTGCTTGCTGCAGGGCAGGGGTTGGACTAGACCTTAAAAGGTCCATTCCAACCCAAAGATTCTATGATTCCCCCAAAGTATTTCCAAGTATCTGAGAGATACATTAGGTTTCATAGGTATTTTAAATCTGGCTCCTGTATTGCCTAGTTTTTGAAAAGCACCAGCTACTTCCTACCATTTCTCCTGTTATTTTTCATAGAGGCTGCTTCTGTTCAGCATGCTTTTGAAATCAGGCTAACTACACAGTTACCTTCTGGCATATCTGCACAGATGTGTGTGGAAAGACCTCCCTAGAAGCCCTAAAGCATATTCACTCACCATTGATATTTCATCTGTTCAGTACAAAACAGGTTATTCTGGGCTGGAAACCAGGTGAAGATGGCTGCGTCTCCTTCCCCGGGCATCAGGGGCCCTAAATCCCTGCAGAAGGGAAAGGTAAGACCTTAAACTGCAGCAGCTAAACCCACCCAAGCTTTCAGTCAGAGCCCTCCTTTAGGAAGTCTTACTGTTAGATCTTAGAAAAGGTCACAAATTTAAAGGGATATGAAACAAAAATGTTGTCGCTGCCTAATTTTCAAGGCCAGGAGCAAAAGGTTTCTCAGCAGTCTTGAAGTAAATGTCAAGGTACAGAGAATTTTTTTTCATAAAAACCTTTCGTTCCCAGATGAAAGTTTACTCCTCTCCGCCTGCAGAGGAAACAAAGGAAAACAAAAATAACGTACGTACTATAACAACCCCAAGGCACAAGGAAAAAAAAAAAAAGAAGCAATAATTCACAGCAAGGTTAGAGAAACATAAGAAAAGAATTACAATAATGTAACGTAACAGGTGTAAGAAAGCAAAATGAATGGATTAGATGGGGCTGAATCAACATGAGACACTAGCGTGGCCTGACCTTTAGAGCAAAGGTGTACAAACTGTAAATTACTGCCAAAAGCAGTTTGTGATCTACTGCCAGTAACAGCTAATTTGCTAGAGTGGGAGAGGAGGAGGGAGAGGAGATTACAGCTGCCGCTTACACGTGGGAGAGGACAACGCCAGTGTCCCGGGCAGCACAGCGCGAGCCCAACGGAGCTGGCAGCCGACTCCTCGGTGCATTCCTCATCTGGGTTCGGGGACGCTTCAATGGCCCAGATGCTGTCTGAGGCACGCAGGAGGAAGGAAAAGAAACCCCAAAGTTACTGCACACAGAGAAGAAGACAACAGCCTGCGCTTGGAGTGGTGCAGGGGCAATGACTGCGAAACGACACAGACTGGGCGAGGTAATTCGTTTTTGCATGCACAGTGTACGTGGGCGAATTCCTATGGGAACAACAAAAAGCTGAACGTGTCCCACTCTTACTGTGTCTGCTATATATTCAATATCGGGTGAGCGACTGGAGAGCCTGATATTATGTCTGAGAAAAGACAGCTACCTATGCCAATAATTCTTAAAACCATTTTGGGGTGGACAGGGGAGGCACTGTAAAAGTGCTTGTCCTGTACAGACAAGCAGCAGACAATCCAAGGTCAGCAGATTAGCAAAGACTTAATTCAGAGACGTCTGCAAGAAGATAATTTGGAAACAGAGCCATTATCTGCAGGTCATGCCAAAAGATTGTGTTGTATCCCAAAGTGAAGAGAGCAAAGAGGACCCCTAAGGAGATCTCAAACAGTATTCACGCTTGAACTTTATTCATTTGGTCTGATGTCATAAATTTATGATCCCCGTAAATGGATATCGCTCCCCAGTTGGTCTTTATAGCTGCTCACAAGGTAACACGCTGACAGCACTGCTCAGCATTTACATCACCGCCTTCCGAGATGGATATGAATCAGATAGAAATTATATATTTGCATATGAGAAGGACCCTTACTTAGTCAAAACAAAATTTCAAATACTAGGAGACAGCCAGTTTAAATATGGCTTTCCCTGTGAGTTTAACGGTTTTAATTAAATGAATTGTGTTTGTCTATCATGAAGCTGCTATAGTCACACACACTGAAATGCCACTGTGCTTAGTGGAATAAAAATTCACTTCCCCAAAGAGCTAACAGGCAAGTCCTCCTGCAAGTCAGGTCAGTCTAGAATAAATTTAGAATTTATCAGATGCAATAAGAGTTTGCAGTTTTACTAGCAAGTAAGAAATCTCCTTGAGTTTACGATCTTATGAACCCAATTGTAAACCAAACGCAATTATAAAACTATATATTATAGGGTGGTGTTAGACAGTCTCCAGTTACACATCAACAAAATTTCCATTACAATATTATTTCATTCTACATTATTTAGCTTTAAAACTTGTTTTGGTTATAGCAGCCGTCCAATTTCTCTGCTACATTTAGATGTGAGACTCTAAACTGTGACATTCTATAAATACATTTGAGAGAGATAAACTTCCAATATTTGGTTGTTACTTAATAAAGGAGGATAAAAACAGGCAGAGAAAAAAAGAGCTTTATTTGGTGAGGTAATCTAGTTGACTTCCTAGTGCAAAGGAACGAGACTAACCAATTTCCTTTGACACTTAGGCCACCTTGTAATAGAATGGGAACAAAAGCCTTTAAAAATCTGACTTCAGCATTTTGCAAAAACCCACTTCTCAGATAGAAACTCATGGTAAGATGAAAACACAGGTACAGCAAATGCCCAATTTGGTATCATGTTTTCTAGTAATTCTGCCAACAATGGTTAATAGGATTTGAATATATTCTTATTAGAAGGTGTTTCAACACAGTCTTTTCAAAGGATGGTACCTTCTGCTTTTGGTTACCAAATTTTCCTTTTTGTTTTGTTTTGGGTTTTTTTGTTGTTTTTGTTGTTTTTTGTTTTTTTACAGAACTTGAAAATGATCCTACAAGGAGTTATTGACAAATGGTGTTTGTTATCTAAAGTGGCTAGCAGAAGCATATCCTCCTCACAGCATGAAAGCACATTATATTGATATGCTATAGAGAGAGCCAAATGAAAATTTTCTCCCACAGCCTATGGGGTCTGACAATGACAATACTTTAATTACAAAACTGAAGTTCAGGCTATGTTGGCTGAAAGGCTTCCCAGAGCTCACCAGTCATTCTGAGTTCATTTCGGTTTTTCAAGGAGAAGCCACAGAAGTCAGAAGAAACTTCTGAGACTGCTCAGTTTTGACCCCATGCCAAGCACAGCTTGAGGGCACAAATTCTGATTATTTGGGGGTTTAGTCTTGGGTTCCACTCAAATCCCCCAGCACCGAGCAAAATTCAGAGAAACTAGGAAGCCTCCCACCACTGTTGTATCCCATCTCAGTAATTCACTGGGAATGCTCGTTCCGTGTCTCCTCTTTAAAACAGCGCGATAAGCCTCAAAGCAGCTAATTGATGGAAATTTAACTCTGGATCTTTGCCTAATGTGGCCACCCAAGATGCTGTGATATTACTAAACATGTAACAGAGAAGAAAGCAACTAAACTCAAGCCAGAAGCAGTCATGGCTGAAGATGCCAGCTTTTCGGTGAATGCTCCTTGTGAATGTTAACTTACAGACAAGAGAAGTGGAGAGACGGTTTCAAAGTACGGAGAAACGGGACAAAAGTTACAGTGGAGTGTGTGCACTGCACAGCTTCAGGGAAGTTGTGTGCAAAGGAACTGCTCCGAGCGTGTGTCAGCAGCAGAGAGGGGCAACATCTGTGAATGAAAGTCACATCTGGAAAACCACTCTCCTCTGAGCTGGTGGGGCCCAGGCACGTCCTCCCTCTGCGCAGTGGTTGGCACCCGGGATCAGTAAATCCACTCACCTGAAGTTGTTCTAGACATTTTTTAACTTACCTATTTCCCCTCCCTACAAAAATAATGATTCTTTTTTCCAGGCTAATATGAACAGATTTTTCAGAGTAATTTGCCTTCAGTTTTCCCATAGTCAAAGTGAAAAAATTCTTAGGCATGGGTTAAATGTGAAATTAAGGTTTGTGTTCTCTGTACGGCTTTGGACTAAGCTCATATAGCAAAAGCACATGTATACATAACGGAAACTAATGTTTAGGCTTTTTTCAGCTCTTAATAAACAGATTGGGAACTTCGTCCCTTCAGAGTTTCTGCTGCATACCTAGATAGTTATTCAGGTGAGCCAAAAGAGTAGAAGAAAGCTCTCCAGAACTGCAATCAAAGGCGAAGTAGTAAATATCCTTAATGCGTGTGAAGAGTGGAGGAGACGGAGTCTCGCTGATATGCTGGACTGCCCTTTTGCTGTTACTCACCAGAAATTTGTAACAGAATTTCCTTTACATTTAAGCTCTGCTTAGCTTATAAGGAGAGGGCTGGGCACTAGCGAAACTCTTCCCGACTCTTACGGACAGTCTACACTCCTGACATAAAGGCTTAATTCAGCAACACGTGCCTATCAGAAAGTACATTCAATAGCCCAAAAGTACTGCTATTTCTAGCTCAGGATGTCCCCTCTTCTGCAACAGAGTCTAAGGTGGCTTTGCCTTATGCAGATTAAGAAATCTTCTGCCTTCTCTCTCCTTCCAGTCTGAAGCTCTTTACTGAGCATACCGTAACTGAGAACCAAGGCCAAACTGTTTATAAGTTATAATGATAAATGATAATAATCATTGAGGTTCATTGCAGCTGGATTTGCTGAAGGACATAAGCAGTTAACCAGTACAACCAGTGAAAACTTTCACCATTCCTCTTGATGCCAATTTTACCATTTAATGCCATGAAAAAACATGGATTATTTTTTCCATTAAGGAGATTTGTAACATTGCACACTGTTCCATCAGCGACTACTCTTTCAAAGAACCAGCGGAAGTAAAGAGTTCAGAGATGAAAAAAATAAAGAGATGAACAAAGGACATGATGACTCTTTAAGGTGATGCAAACATCTTTTCTAAGTGCTTTTGAGCTGAACTTCACACACGCCTGTTCCACTCTCCTTTCTAAGCCAACTCTAATGGCTCTTTTAGCATTGTGATGGCACACACATACGGATGGGAATCTCTCCTGAGCTCCCCGAATGCTTTAAGAGCCCAAGACACTGCGTTTTAAGTATTTAACCAGAGCACTTGCCTTCAATGTATATATCGCCTTGCAAATTGCCAGTGCTACAGAATATTCATGCCGGCTCATATGAGACCAAAGTCATACTAAACCTGACAGCAGCCACGCTGCCATCACTTACGTTCTGAAACAACCCTTGGTCAAAGCCTCAGAACTACAACTGCATAGGCCTTCGTGTAACCAATCCAATATTTATTTTGTTTGTCGCCCAGTACTAAGACTTACAAACCATGTTGAAGTTTTCCTGCGATGCAATTACTTGCTGGTATCGTGCCAAGTTCAGACTAATGGTTTTCATGCATCATTAAACATATTCAGAATGGGGATCCTACAAGATGTTTCAAACTAACTTGAACAGATTTTATTATTAACCTTTTCATAAATGGCCCACTTCTCAGTTTGTGGCTCTATCGTCATAAACATTTAGAATACATAGTTAATACATCAGCTTCCCAGGAAGTGCCATATTAGCTGTTGAGGTTTTTTCAAGATGAAATTGATAAAACAAGTGCCTAGTAATGGCCATCCGAATGAGACAAAGATCTCATTTTCTGCCTTCCATGAGTATTGTCTGGCTTATTTCTCCACACTGGCTCATTGTTTGTATATATGGCATTACAGGTCCACAGGGTTTTTTTCACATGAAAGAAAATAAGACCATCACAATTTTGTATGAACTGTCATTAAGGAATTAAAACAGTGCTCCAGCCTTGTCTAGCCTTTCCTCACCTCACCATTTTCTAGTGCACAAAACAAAGCAACTCTATAATAAACATACTTGCCTCTTACACAAGATCCCCGTTATACGTATTTAGCAAAATAGGAGGTCTTAGAGGAGGCATGACAGTATAGACAGAGACACATACAGAGAAGGCTGAGTGTAAAAACAAGGCTATGACATATGTCTGTCCTATGTTGACAAAATAAAAGCCTGCATTTTGACTAAGTCTTCCTTGAAAATCTAAGTCCACATTCCCCACATATAGGAGTCTATAAGCAGCTTAAACTTGGAGTGGGCTAGCGAGCTGGATGAAAGCACGGCTTCTGCTCCAATTCAGGCTCCAGCCTTCCTGCTGTTTAAGGGTTTAGAGGAAGATCCGGGGATTGAGAGCAGAGGCTGGCTAATCTGTCACTTCCATAGTCTATTTACAAACATATTTTTGGTCTTTATTTCCCAGTTGTCTCCGAGGCACTTGAGTATACTAAAAGCTGAGAAATTTAACATTTACGCACATATCACAGCTTTGCTGTGACTTGTTAATAAAGATTACTATTCAATTTTATTCTCTAGCTCAATGGAAGCTATCGGGGTGGGGGGAGAAACAGGAGTATATTTTTACTTCCCTTAAGTGTATAAACCATGAAGATTAGCATTTTTTATATCAATATAACTGCATCCTTATATGGGGATATTAAAGGTAAACTTTTTTTTAAACTTATGCCAGGATAATCAAAAAGTTATGAATCACATGCAGAGAAACTGTGAAGGCAGAGATATCTGGTAACAGGCTGTTTTCCATAGCTGTATTTTGCCTGGAACAAGTTCTCTCCTAATCTGAAATAGCCCAAGTCTACTAACTGCCAGGGCACATTGCAAGGTGCCTGTATTTGTGCAGAGCGTGGTAGGAGATGGGTATTACATCTGTGTGTGGGTGAAGCGTTTCAGTTTCTGGCAGAGGGCTGATTTCTGCTTGCTGCTGGGGTAAGCTGCTATTTAATTTCACGGTGAATTGTGTCAGAGCTCTGTTTTTCTTTGCAGTGTGTACCCTAATAAATTGCCAAACACAATATACGTTTGCTTTAAACAAGCTATTCTCATTGTCCATTGATGGACAAAATTCTAACCTACTGAGTCTAATCCACTAAAATCATTTTACCCTGTGGAGGCAGCAGCGCATCAACAGCTTACGTAAAGCATCCACCTCTCTCTCTCACAGTTAATTGGTCTGAGTTTCACATGAACTGGCTATCTCTACCTTTAATACACATATCCCCATCGAGCCTTGTCCAGTAGAGAATGGATACAGTGACACCCATTTTAAAGATGAAAAACTCTGACACAGACAAGCTTTGGGCCAAATAAACTGTGCCTAATAGGATTTTCAAGAAGTCTTGCACGCCTCTTCAGGGGCTTCGGATGCTGTGACAATCTGGCTTCTCTCCGCTAAGTCACCCTTCTTGTTTCACCCTGCTTGCATTCCACTGCCACGGGTGGAGAGGTCTGAAGCAAAGCCTAACGCACTTTCCAGACTGCAAGGACATTCTACACTTTAGAAAGAAGGTACGCGGTAAGAAACGTCACCACACCAAGAGCAAAGTATACCAAGTCTTTAAGCCATGTATAATGCTTTGGTAGTTGTTCAAGGTTAATTCGAACCAAGTTATTCACCCAAGGAGAGACAGCAGCAAACAGAAGAGGTATAGTTATACAGAGATTACAAGAAGCCCAGATGCACAAAAGTGTCAAAGCTACAAAACTTCATCTCACTTGTCCTACCACAGGTGGATGTTGTATCTGCTGAGGCAGAGGAGGCTGATCATTTTATCAAAGTTTCTTCTTTTTATGACTTTTCACTACACAAGCTGGTTTCCACAATGCCATTTTTCCTATCAGCTCTAAAATTTCTTTTTAAAAACCTCTATTGATCATTTTTCCCCTTGCTTCTTGGCCCAAATTTTCTGATTTCTGACTGAGAGTTAATATATTCCTCTGACAATTGCTGGCATATGAACATTTACTTAAGTGCTTAAAACATTTGGTCAGCCCAGAAGCCTGGACTAGATGTTTCTGGTACACTATTGTCCATTACCATTCTTTGTCAAATTTTAGAAATCATTTTGAAACGGGGTAACGAGAACTACCGGCACACCACTGCTTTAAACAGTCAGATAATACTGCCCTGCTTTGCTCTCACTTCCACTGCTCATTATTCTCAAGACTGAGTTTGATTTTTTTTTTTTTTTTTTAATCACCAAGCAGCAACATTCTTAACTTCACTTTTTCCAGTGAAATGGTCAATAAAACACCCAAAACATTCTATAGAGGAAGGCTTCCTGACCTTCTGATTTTTTTTATGACTGGGGTTGCAACATCGTGGTAATTTTGGTGCTGTAAGTTGAGGATGCCATATTCCCACCCTTCACCTCCCTCCTGTCCCTTTTCACAGCATCTTTTTCTTCCTTTGTTTCAGCTCTAGTCCTTGTGCAAATGCAAAGTGAGCACTTCAGGGCTCTTCAGATTGATCAGGGCCTTGAACCTTCTCCTTAGTAGTGCCAGGTAAGCACAGCAGGTTGAGGTTTGGAGGTGGAAATGCATCCCCACATTGACTGGCTTGGCACAGACCAAGACTCTGAGACCAAGTCCAGTTCAGACTAAAATGCTGAACTGACGTTACTTTCTATGACACAAAAAAATCCGATGGAAGGACTTAATTCAGTGGGGTTTGGATTGAACAGAAAATATGTGACCTGTTAAAAAATGCTAATTTCTTTCTAAAAGAAAATGCCCCTTCATCCTCTCCATTAGAGCACACAATGTTCACAGGCATAGGTACGTCTTACATAAATTACTGATGGTCCAAACAACATATGGTTTAGTTTGAATATTTTATTCAGCTCTGTCATGGGATTTAACTTTAAGTGAAGTTTTAATTCCATCTGAAAGGCCCCCAAGACTACTTCCCTAAAAACAAACCAAAATCAAAGAAAGTCTTGGACTGAATCCAGGCAACCTGTTATAATTCAGAATTCAAACGGCAATGTCACAGGGAATGATCTAAAGTCACAGGAAAGGACAGAAATAGTACAAGAAAGTTTTTTCTCACACTCTAACGTATTTCATTTGTGTGAGAAATTGTAAGAGAAATGGTAGACCTCAGATATTTTCTGTGGATTAAAGCAACATATGCTGTTTGAGAGTATCCTCTCAAACAGTCTCCATCAGGCTTTATCTGCATTCAAGAAAATGAAACACAATGTATCTTTACTGTCCCCATCAGAAGATATAGGAATGGACTTATCTGTTGTCAAGTACTCCCTTAAGGTAGGCTAGAACTAATAGAAATAGGATGTGAAAGATCATCTACCCATTAAGCTCTTATTCAGGTTGTGGTAGTAAAGTACCTGTTAAGTGAGCATCAGACATGAAAGATTTCATCTACATTTCAGCTCCTGAGGAGAACTTTCCCTGCATATGTAAAAATTCTGTGAAAGCCTGTCCACGTTTCTCTCTGAAATGATCAACAGGAGAACAGTTTAATATCATTGATTTTATATTTTGATTGTAAAATTGTCATTCTGAAGATGCACATGAGAATCCTGCATTGTTGAGCTACCCGATTATCACCCGGTTTGACTGATCTTTCCACATGTCTTTATTTAGCTAACCTTGCTTTGCCTTGCTTCCTGAAAACCCTTGCTTTACCTGATTATCATCCAGGAAAGCAGTTAAGCACGTGCCTAACTCGAAACACGTAAGCCCTGGCCTCCGCCAAGTGCCACAAGGAACCCATTTTGCTGCTCTGCCACAGCAGCACCAGCGAGTTCTCAGAGAGCCTACAGCTACCCAAACGTGAGGCTCGCCTTTGATTTCAGCCGGCTGAGGAACAGGTCCCATTTTTTTCCTCTCTGTTCAGCTCAAACATTCGTTTACCAACCTATAATCAAGCACACAAGGGTTGCTGTTCTATGCATTGACCAAACCGTCCTAAACCCTGATGTCACAATTAAGTTTCTTCTTCAGGATCTGTCTTGTAAGCAAGCTGCTAAAGTCTTTTTCGATGGAAATTTTTGTTGCTGCCACTTGTTATTGGCCTACATTTGATTCTTTCCTTATCCATGTTGCCTAGCAAGGGAAAAATATATAGGTGCCTAATAATGAACTCAAAATAAGATTCAAATCATCCAGGCTTCATTTTTAGAACACGGGGCCTCAGAGGATTCTAGTTTTGTCATTTATTTTCTATTTGTAAATCCTACTCTGAGTGTAAGGGGATTATAAGAACTGCTGGGGACAAGGGAATAATAATCCTTACCAATATTTCCTTTGAAACGCAGACCTTGAGTTCCCTAACGGTAAATCTTTCCAGTGGATTAGTCACAGAGACTCACTGTGAGAACATCATATCTCTGCTAGAGTTAAAAGTCTCTTCTAAACATATTTAAAACCAATTACTTCATTTATAAAACAGCTATTTTTCAATTGATGTTGTTCTGCTTACTGATTACTGAGAAAAGTTATTAAGTTTCCGTTTAAAGACATTCAAGGTTAAAAAAGCTTTTCTTTCATTCATTAAGTATCTGCAGGAAAATGGCCTTTTCTACATACACTTACACTGGAATAATTACTAACTGTTTCACTGTTTAAATTGCATTAGAGAAGAACTCAAGAACGGCCTGATTTGGGGGCTTTTGCCCAAATAATAACATATGAGAAAAAGAAAACAGAAGAGGATTCTTTAAATCATTATGTGAATCACTTAACTTCATCAAACACTTGATTTAGGTATGGTATTAACAGGCTGAAGAACAGTGTCATAAACAGTGTCCTGATTAGAGGCAGAATGTATATTCACTCAGTGTCCTAAAGACTGTCCTTAAAGGCAGTCCTCCTTTTAAGATCAAACCACAAGTAGTTCCTTTTTGCCACTAGTGTTTCAGTTAGCTGTCACCATCATAAATTAATTATATTTACTTATTTAACTGAAGTATAAATCTTTTATTTACTGAGTGATTTCGGTCCAGTGCTGATGTGAAGCAAAATGTTCATTTGCGAAAAAGAAAGCAAGTCTATTTTTAATAGGACTGCATTGAATCACACAAAAGAAGGTGAAAGAAACCCACTACACCCAAAAGGTAGCTTCAGACCAGGGCTGGTAGACATCATCTAGCCCTTGCAAACCAGCCATCTAAATCAGGGCTCTCCAAACTTAATACAGGAGGGAAAGGACTGAGATTCCCCATCAACTACTTCTGCAAGCATGAGAAAGAGGAGCTATACCACCACTTGTCAAATCAAGTATGGCTGGAAAAGGAAAGGGATTACTCACAAATACAGAAAATTTAGATACATCAATTGCAGTATTATGAGACGAAAGAGAGGGTTAAGCCCAATGCTAACGTTCATGTTATTTTCATCAGCCCTTATAGCAAACTATGTAGCATAAAATCCATTGTTCAGCAGCCCCATGTTCTTAAACCAACCCGATAGCAAATTCTAAAAGCACTTTAAGATGCTTTCACTGTGGAGACAGTCTAGGGAACACATGCAATCAGAGAAGCTGACATATTATTACTACGCATAAATTGTACTAGCATTGCTCCTAGCTCTTTGCTTTGTTGCATGTTCATTGTTTTAATTTTAGAAAAGCATCATGTTCTTCCTTAGTCTCATCTCCGTTTATACACACCACCAGTGAGCATCTCACTAATGAGATCACTAAGTTTTGAGAGCTCTATCACTATGTCTCTCTTGCTTTCTCTCTGTCTCATTATTTTCACATGAAATGGCATTAACATTACCCTTAATAAAAATATTATTCTCAGATGCAGTCTTTTCAAGTCCTGCTCTAATACCTTAATGAGATTTATCTTTGAGCAAAGACATCATGGTGGCAATTTAAGACTCAGAACACTAACTGTGCTTGAATTCCTTCCAATCCAAGTACAGTTGGCTGAGAATTGATTTTCCATTGCAATGCGGTGTTGGCATGCCTGCACTGTATAGAATAGGCTGCCTGCCAGCCTTACCACTGCCATGCAGGAGCAATAACGTAGTATTATACAGACTTACAAGTTTATTTCTTTGCAAGCTACCACGAAAAGAGCTCAAACTTTTTTCTTGACTAGGTGCAATATTGCTATTTGATTGACATTCCTTCCAAGGGAAGCTAAATCGTTACAAATTCCTGACTCTGAAATATGATTTTAATTGATTCCATAGTGGAGAAACTCTACTACAGACACTTTTGTGCAGTATGATCTACGTTCTCTGCAAAGTTTTCTAAGGCAGGGATGGTGCATTTGCTACCTGGTCATAAATCCCAGTCTGATACCTCTTGGTCTTCATTCTAAGACAAACACTGAAATTCTGTGCTTCACACCAGTGACCGCATTTCCCCAACATCATCTTCTCATGGGTTATACACAGGGTAGGTGCTGATCCAAAGCAACGGTTTCAGAAGTATTTTAAGCAGGAATAAGGCAGGAATTTCACTTAAAGACAAAGATTTATACTCCACTGAGCTACCAGCCACTCACCTAGAATTAAAAAGCTGCCTTTGTGCCTTTAGAAGTGTTGGAGGTACAGTGAACAGGATGAGAAAAGCCATCGGGGCTAGAGGGGACCGATGAGCTTCCTGGATTCATTTCAGCTCCAAACTGCTCCCAAAGAAGACTTTATTGGCACAAGCAAAGGAGTGGGAAGAAACAGAGAGGAAAAGATGGATTGCTTCTTTTGATGGTGTGCCAGCATAACGTGCTCATAAAGCTACCACCTAAGGGTCATTCTGATGCTTGTGCTACCCAGCAAGGCTGTGGTTCTACAGACATTTTTCGTTTCACGTTCATTCTCACTGTACCATCACCTCTTACACTCCTCTTGGTGGTACAGGTAAAAATACTGGAGAATGTATGTAAAGGAGCACTTTTTTGGGGGTAGGGAAGTGAATAGGTAACAGACATCATGACTTCTGGTATACGTATGAATTTGAGGGGTATAATTCAGGTCCCAGCCTGTACAGAAATTCAGTGGATATTATGATTCTTTTATTTCTTGATTCAAAGCCTTCCCTTCAACACAGTATTGAAGAACAGAGAGAAAGAGAGGGAGAGAGAATAGAGCTCTATGGAGTTTGCGTACCAGAGTCCAAATCTGTAAGTCTGAACACTCACATTCAGTCCCCATCTAATCTTGGGCATGGTGTAGGAGAATTCTGTATCTCTTCCATGCTCTCAAATTCAACATTTCCTGACTACCTAGAGTTGTATCCTCGCTCAGCCCAGAACTACTGACTATGATAATGTTGACAAATCTGAAAATACGTTCTCCCAGCAAGGATAGAGAAATTCCTCTACCTAAATCGCTTAAGGATTCGCAGAATTTCTCAGGGCATAATAGGACTCTATGCCTCAAAAAATGCTCTTTGGTATCACTCAAAAGCGCATTTTTTAGAAAGTGATTCTATGAACTGTAGGCAGGTATAGAAATAACACCACTGTTATTTCACAAAGCAGAGAAACTTAAGCCCACTACTCTTCCCCACTGAGCTCCCCGATCATTTAAATGCCTTAACCACTGGGCAATGATATACAATCACAATCTTTCTTGTCCTCTCTTTCTGATCACGTTTTCCTGAAGGTGATGAAAGAGTAACTGTACATTATTATTTCCTGGAGTTATGGAACTACCTTGGGAGGAAGAAACTGAATTCATGTCCTGATCTCCTAGGTAAGTGCTCTTAAAAAAAAAAAAAGAGCTACTGCACAAGAGACCACCTTGCAAATAGGTTTTAAAAGAAGAACTTAAATCTTTCTTATACCTTTAAAATAAAAAAAGCATTTATCTTCACCAGCTTAAAAGAAATAAACAGAATTTAAGGCATATATATGGTCAGAAATATTTAAGTACAGCCTGCAGATGGATTTTGAACCATTTTGAGCGATTCCTTGCACACAGTTCATGCTATTCTGGATCTTGTTTTGAGGAGACAAACTTTCCCCATATCCACTCACAGTTGCAGGGAGAAAGACATTTAGAATTCACTGGGGGGGGGATACTCATACTGGCTATCACAGTACCTAAACCAGACTCTGCGCCCATAATGACTTGCAAGTTGTAGGTGGTGAGTAAATCTGAGCTATTAGAACTTCAGTCTTTGTTGCAGTATCTTGCACACACCTGCCAAGTCACCAGAGGCACAAATTTCAAGCTGCGGAGGGTATCATTCTCTCTTAGCCTTGGGTTATAGCAACGGGAGTCACTTGGGATACAAAGACTAGCTATGCTGAATAATGCCTAAGGACTTAGAAATATGCACAAACGTACTTAACATTTTACGTGGGCATCCAGAACTGGACATTGTGATATTAAGTAATATAAAGGGGACTGCCTGTATGCCTAAAATTAAGTGAGTAGATGCTAGAGTTATCCGTAGAAATTATAGCTCAATGTGGGTTTACAAAATTAATCATGATTTGCCTAATTTCAGTAATTTTATTTGAAGAAGTTGTTTATTTTCAAAGATACTCCAAAACTTTCCATCACAAACCTATTGAAAAAGGGATCAAGGTAAAAAGAACTTATTTTTTAGTGGTTTGCACAAAAATAATATATGGTGTCCTCTTTTTACTTCATCAGCACACTACCAAATAATATCCTCAAAGCTGAGCTAACATCATTCGAAGATACTGCTGCAGGAAGATATTAAAGTACTATTTAAATGGAAGTTGTTAAATAAAAACAGTCTTGCCTGGATTCTGTTCCATTTAAGAGACAGGAAAACAAATCAATGTTGCCAAATAGGAAAGGATGAGATCAATAGGGTGAGAAGGTATATTTTCAAGGCACTAAAAATCTGAAAAGTAAAAACAAAAGTTTAAAAACTCTGAACAATTACCTGGCTGCATCCCTTTAAATCAAAATTCATGGCATTTATAGAATGCTAGACATAAGATAGTACCTAGCATCTGAGTGCTTAGCATTGCAGTTTTCTGATAATGTACTTCTAAAGGCCTAGACCTTAAACAGTGCTTCATAATCATCAGCCATGATTTATGGAAGCAGTAATTCCCCTTCTCCCTGTATTTCATGCCATTAAAAAGAAAGATTGGTCCATCAGTTGAAATTCTTTTTCTTCAGGTAGAGTTAAAAGAACAGTAAAAAGCTATAGGCGACCCACATTTTGCCAAAGTTTTTTCCTGAAGATTAGCTACATTGATACCAAATAAAAGCCTAAATCATCTTGAGCATTAGTCACAGCTCCTTCTCTTATTTTTCTGAAGCAATGCCACTGGAGCTGGGGGAAGGAAAGTATACCAAAGCTCTAGAAAGGCAGACAATTTCACAAAAAAATAAGAGTTTGGTTATTGGCATATAGCCTTAGTTTCCATTACACCATTGTATCATATCTTAGTGTGGACATGGACCCCAAGTAAAATAAATCATAAAATACCAGGTTGGAAGGGACCTCAGGAATCATCTGGTTCACCCTTTCTTGGCAAAAATGAAACTGTTTTCTGCTGCAGAATTAGTTTTTCGTCCTTGTAAAAAAGAGACCAAAAAAAAAAAAAATCACAGTTTCAGAAACTTCTTTCAGGTCTATTTTGGGTGCATACACATACAATTCTGTTTTCCTCTTAGTAACGGTAACCACAGCACTAAAAGTAATTGCAAAGCTTAACAGAACTTCAGAGGAAACTTATGTGGAATGCTTACAGCAGAAACTCACTCCCTAGTTCTCAAACAGCAGACAGACCTTCTCCATACATCTCCATAAACATGTGAAAGTACCTTTCTACAACCACTAAAATTTGGGATGCCACTGAAGTTAACCTCTGCTCTCTTCAAAGCTCTGTCACTTGGCTTGAGGCAAAAATGTCACAGTCGAGCTTCGTTTCTCTTCCCCATCTCACATATAAATCAGGATCTGGTTTTTACTGCCGATGTGCGTCGCGGTTATACGTACGCTCTGTTTCCTCCACCTCTTTCCCACAGGCATGGTCATCTGCTCAGCAGCACAAGAGACAGCCCCAAGAGAAAAGCGAACGGTCCTCCGGCTCTCAGCACAACATCCCACTGATGCCAGTGGAAAATCAGGAACGGGTTTTGCTGGGCTGAAAGTATACTCTGTCAGCTTGACTGGGAACTGAGCTAAGCGATGGAGCGAACACGGTTTGAACGTATCGGTTCCAAAGGGTTTCGGTGCGTATACATAGACACAAGCGGCACTCACAGGCGTACACCACGTACCGGGAGAAGGCAGCGTCAGAAGACAGAAGAGCACGCCACGCGCCCATGCGTGGACAGAGTCCTTTTACACCTCTTTACATCAGTCGCGTCTCCCTGCTACGAGGCTATTTTCCCTGGGTCTCGTATAGCAATTATGCCATTTTACTGACCGATTTCTATCATTACATACTGGCTTTTGAGGATTTTTCTAATGCCTAATGCACGTCTACATTTATTTTGCTCTTAAGCTTTGGCCTCCGACTTCATATCAGCAAATTATAGCTATCATTCTCACTCAGGCAGCTTGGTTATCTAAGTGAACATTAGGTCAGCGAGACAGGTGTTTCTATGGTGCTGTTAACCTTAGTCATTAATTTTTCATTTATTTTGGAGCCTTTGTCAGTTCTATGCCTTTATTGCTATTTCTCGCAGACATAAAGGAAGGAGAAACGTTTAACAAATGCCAACTAATTTCCAAATCGGAGCGAGGTTCTTGTTAAGGCACATTGTAGATTTGTGAATGGACGTAGGGGTAACATTTCAGCAGCTGCGGACATTCGCATTACACCTACAGAGTCTGTTAAAATAAAGCCAAAATCTTCCACAAGTTCTTATGCTGCTGTGTCTGTGAAGTCATTCAAATATTGCAGTAGATTTATTTAAAACTTGCCAATATAAAGGGAAAAAAGAAAAAAGGCAGCCTGTCTGGACTGCATGGAGACACTGTTCCTGTTAGGTCTTGACAGAAGTAGAAAGCTGTCACTTTAGCAATACAGAAGAGAGGCAACTGATATTACAGACATCATTGAGAGACTGAGTAAAAACATACAGCTGATCGATTCAGAGCAAAGATTCTTGAAGTTCCTCGTTAGCCACAGTCTGAAGGAGCGCTTCATTCTTCCTTCTTAATTACTTCATCTCCGAGTCACCCAGAGCACCTTCTACACAGAAGACTGATTCCGGAAAACGGTTGCCAAGATTGCCTTTTGACTGTCCTCTACAGCCGGTAGAGAGGGGCGACCTAGTTACAGTACGGTGAGCTGCATTTCCAGAAACGTTGCGACCCGGTCCTATGTGAGCGTCACCCGCTCGGAAATGCCTGCTGAAGGGTTCACGTGCCACGAATTACCAGGCAGATAGGTACATCACTTGCTTAAATGGCCGAGTTCTGCATTCACAGTCATTTAGATCTGATGGCAGCATTAGGATTATCACCAGAAGCTAATCAGAGAACTTCTGCCAGGTGAGACTTAAGCAGCTTCGCAGAACCATTAAAAACCTGAGGCAGTACTTCGGAGCATGTAAGAGAGGACTGTTTTTCTTTTAAAGGGTTTTAAATTGTGTTACTGTGGTTTTATACATGATTTAATGACTTTTAAAAGAGTAATACAAGTCTCAGCCCTCCAGCCACACAGCCCCACCATTTTTTTTTTCCCCCCCCAGTAATTGGTGGTAGAAAGCACCCTAAAAAACCTTTTAAATCATGCAGTTAAAAATATAAAAACACTATTTCAAAGCCTAATGAACAAGTCTGCTTTCATTCATTCACCTATCCATTATGCAACCCGCCTTCCTACAAAGTCTGGGCTGGCTACCGCAAAAGTAAGTGGAAAAACAAGACGGGGACAAACTTGGCTTGCCTTTCAGAAACCTCAGAGTCGGCCAACAGACGGGTTCTCAGACATTTCCTCGCACAACCTGTCCACTGAGAAAATCATTCTTTGCCTTCGCCATCGCAGTTTCCCAGCCCCGTACGCCTGCTCCCTGTCACATTCATTCTCCATCGTCGCCTGCCGCGTGAGAGGGATGCGACAGAGCGCGCCGCCCGCCATCAGAGGGGAGCTTCCCACGTGCAGCCACCCAGCTTTTTGTGGGTCCCCAGTTAACGCGCTGGAGACCCTGCGCCGGGGTTTAACAGCCCGCAGGGAGCAGGGACCTGGGCAGCAACAAGGTTTTTGCATATCTCCTCCTGTAACGGAAAGGCACTCGTCTCAATACCGATTTAAGAGGCAGCGGTACCTCTTAGTACCACTTAGATTCCCACTCAGCAGGAGCCATCTTCTCCCCCTCGTAGACTGAGGGCTTCGGAAGAGCCAGCCTCCCCCAGATCCTGGATCCCGCTCAATGACGAGGGGTAACAGCACTTCTCCTCCTTCCTCCCAGCTGGAGTAGCACGTCCCAGGAAAAACAACCCGTAGGTATTAGCCTGCTGACCATAATGAAGGGCATTTTATAGAGATGGAGAAAAAGCTACTATAAAAGCCATCTAAGATGGATGTTCTAGACGGGTGGTCTGTGTTTCTGCGCCAAATACTTTCCTACACGTTTCTGAGATGAAAACCTGCTCACTTCAGTTAAAAGTGCAGATTCTTGGTTTTGACAGTCCGACTATTTCACGGTCTCTGTAGAAGCCTGGAAGTTTTATAGCACCTTTCCATTTTATGAAGCTTACAGTATCATCACACTGTTTTGAAAATGTTAAATGTACATCAATAAACATATATGTGTGTTTTCCTGCTCAAAGACAAGGTTTGTTCCTATAGAAATCAGGTTTTCTATCTTCAGATTTTAAGTAGCAACCGGGACTGACTGACCCAGATTTCCAAATATATAAAAATAAACTAAAAGAAATACAGTAATGACTTAAAATCTGTAACTACACGGGAGGTGTTCCATAAAGGAGAGGCAAGATGTGTGTCCCACTAATTCTGTTTACTATTGCCTTTAATAGATAAAAGATTTTATTAGCTTTCTAACATCTGATGCAGGGCAGTAACAAGAGAGACATAATAAAACCTACAGATTGGAAAGGGCTTAAAGAAAAAGAAAACACGGAAATGAAAGCAGGCTTTGTGTTCTTTATTCAATCTGTCAAATTCACCCTGTATATGTAAGTATATACAGACTCTTCACATTCATTTTACAGCTAATTCCCTTTACACTCTGTAGGGAGAGTCCCTTTACTAGGCGTAATGTCATAAAATTAATGAAAATTCTGTATTGGTACACGTGACATTCCCGATGACTCTGTTGCCTGAGCACACCGTGCCTCAAGCGTATAGACAGTTTTATTGGTTAATCTTCACCACGCTCAACTAGGCTATCCCAAAACAAAGAACTAGCTCAGCTTTTCAGAAAAGACTGGTGCCCAAAAAGCCGTCAGAATATCATCAGCTGGAAATTTGTGAGAATTCACTTAGCTATGGGAAGGCAAGACAGATGGAACCAAAGTAACATTTCTAAGAAGATCCTTTTGAAATACTTCTGCTGAAGAATATTATAAATATTTTATTGGAAGAATGGATAGAAATTTCAATTGTCCCTTGAAGAGCTATTGTGCCAAATTTAGAGATTAAATTCAACCGTTAAAGTATCAAATGGAGAGATTTTAGTCCTGCTTTTATTGGAAATCAAAATGCAATTTTCAACTGTGGAGTCCCAACTGATGCCTCTATTATAGAAGCATTTTGGAGCTGGACTCAAATGGTTTATTCCACTCAAACTGACACTGAAAAGAAGAGATTTAGTCTTGGAATAAAATAGTAATTTTTCCAGACAAAAAGATTGCTGGGAAGATTCAGTTTTCTTAAAGATACAGAAGAGGGCAACTGTTGTCTTTGATTATATTTACAAAGTATGAATCAGTTTTAACATACAAAGATAGCAAACCAGAATAAATTAATGCTCACCATGTGGCGACATATGCAGATGATAAGGATGATCACAGCTCCTCATTTCAATTATAATTTCAGCATGTTGCTGCTACAGATGTCTGCCAGGCTTAAGGAAACAATTTCAGACTACCATTAAAAACTTCATTTAGGAAGGCAGAAAAGAATTCAAGATGGAAATAAGAGGTTTTGTGCACAAGTAAATTGAAAGAGGAATCATGTTCCATATCTCGATTTACACTATTTGCCAAATGACACTTGGGGTTTCTTTTGACAGTGAAATTCTCATGTAGTTAAATTTTTACTATGTGCAACACAAGGAAACATTTTGTCCCTTATGGTGACAAATAGCTATGGCAGCTCTTGGGTCACAGCACCCAGACAGGGTATCCCAAGACAACTGACCCTGTGTATTAGTCAAGCGACCACGTTTGCAGATACAGAAATGAGAACATTAAACCAACATATACATTTGGTTTAAGGCCACAGAGAATAAATGTCTTTAAAGTTACTGCAAATAAGGAAAAAACTACTTCCCTCAGCATTAAGAAGTGCATGCAGATTGTTACAATAGTCTAAAGATTACTTGTTAGATCATGTTCATCCAGTTGTTTCAAATGGTACAGTAATTTTTAACCTCTGCTATCCCATGACAAAAAGTATAAATAACAAACCAATGCTACTTACAAATTTATCTGTGATTTTGGATTAAGGATTAATATAATAGAAGAGGAAATTAGGAAGGGCTTCACGCTCTATAGAAAGTGAGCAGTTCAAATTTGCATGAATAAGAAAAGACAGAGGTAAATACAGAATAAGTCTTTGACTTTCTGAACACATTCTGCAGGGTATGGACTTACATAATAGGAGAAATTTATATCTGCCTACTTTTCTTTGCACTGTCTAGTTGAGTATTCATACTCTAGAGACCATCACAAGAAACTCTACAGAAGTCTATGAATTTCATTACAAATTTGCAATACTGTGGTGAAGCCAAATACTGTGAAAGAGAGAGCTGCGATCTCTGAACAGAACTGTTAGATGCTATGTAAAAAATAATTTATCTATGAATTAGTAAACTGATCCATCCGGTTGCAAACTGATTTGCAAGAAACATAAGTATCTAGTCCTGTCTGTCCATGAGAAGATCCAATGTTTTTGAGAAAACAGCTGAAAAGACTGACTTTGCGTGAGTGTCTGAATAACGCTATTCGCCTTTGCAGTAAATTGTATAGCAATACTGTATATACATATATGCACACATACATGTAGCACGTATTTCCACTATAAATGTAATGCTTTGTCTTATATAATCAGTTACCGCTGATACACCACTGAGATTAAGACTGGTGTACTGTAATCACATTCAGAATTACTTTTACAGTGGTAGAATTTCAATAGATATCATATAGATCATGAATGTTTTATGTCTGTCTATATTATTAATGACCAAATAAAAAAGTATATGTGGCAATATAAGTACCTTGCTCACTCTCTCTGGTCTCCCAACCCAATCCAAAGAAGCCAGCTTTAAGTAATTAGTTCCCCCACCCCAAACTGCCATACCACAAATAGTTTATCTGTTACCATGTCTAGTATTTATAAACATGTAATAACAACTTTTGCTTATTATTCTCATTCTATAGAAAATCACAAGTGTTATACTGAAAAAAACAATTATTAGGACTGGTGACTGCAGAAAGGTGACCAGTGACCTTCACCAAAGGTGAACTCACAACCAATAGAGTCAGTACTTGAGAAGACAACAGAGGACAAATTCACCTGGGGTTTTCTGCTTTGGGGAGAATTGAAGACTTTCTTGGTTAAAAGAACATATCTCAAAACTTTGTAGCAGAGTAATCTCTGCTGTGTTGGCAAGCATCTGTCAACATCCTGGGGCTGCAAGAGCAGAATGGAGAAGGGAAAGAGTGAGATGTCAGATGCAAGCCTTCCCTCAGATCGTCCCAGATGAGTATGTCAGTAATTCATTCAATAACTCATGTATGCATCACGTATTTGAAAGAAGAGATATACTGATACACTCTCCTCTCCTCCTTTGGAGAACTAAGTCAACCCCTATGTTATTATATGGGGGTTACCTCCTCTGCATTGCTCCTTACCCTACCACACTCTCGTCAACACCCGCAGCATTTTGTCTTCTTCCGCCCAGTGCGTTGTTATAAGTAGATGGTCATCCTCTTCTCCCTCCTTAACTGTTTCCTTAATTCTGTCAGTGGAAGGTCTCTTTCCTTCTCAATCCCCAGGTCACAGTAGCAGCGTGTAACTCTGGTAAGCACGACACAGCCCCAGCTACACCTAACACTCACTCAGCAGGTTAAGCGAGCCAGCCAGCCAGCGCGTTGTCTCCCTCCCTGGTTGTGAGAGGTGTACTCAGAAATCCTGTCGAACACACGCATCGTGCAGAACACCCAAAGGTTCACTAAGTTTGGGTTATTTTGGATCCATTTATTATCCTTGTCAGACCCTGAAACTCATCATCACTGGTCCTGAAGACTCCTCTAAGGAGTGCGGCCAGAGGCTGTCGTTCGGAGAGCCGCAATTTCCTCCTTCCTCCCCACGTGGATTTGTTTTGGCAACTATCTGTAAGTTCTACGTATCGGAGAGTATAACCTGATCATTTCAGAGGAAGGTTTCATTCTATCAATGACTTCTGTTTCAATCTACCAAGGCATCATTTTTATACACAGTTTCTGTGCAGGGTATACCAATATTTCAAGTTTAGATTTCTGCTGCAGTCCCTTTCTTGGGGAAAATATGAAATGATAAAAGGTGCTCCTACCAATATTGTATTAAGACTATGCATACATAAATTAATTGTTTCTAAGGCAGCTAATTTCTCTTTGCTATTGCATAGGTTAATTAAGGAGAGACAGTCTCATAGCAAAAAAACTTTATCATAAACTTGTATTAAAGCAGAGTTTGTATGGCTTTCACAAGTGGTTAAAATCAGAATAATTAACAGTAACAATACTCCATGATAGCTCATTAACTAGAAGAAAATGTAAGTTCAGTACCACCATTAAGTGCCAAGGGCCAACTAAGGTGATATTCATGTGAAAAATCATGAACATCAAGGGATGCAGCTCAAGTACTGTTGATGGCAAGAACGAAGCTTGGAGCATCTGGTTCTGTGTCACCACTCCATAGCAGCAAGATTTGTCAGACATTGTTGAGTGGGAAGTTGTTCATAGGCCAATTAAACCACAGCCCTCAGGGACAAGCCTGAGAGAGCAGTGAAAAAACATTTTTTTTTTCCCCTGATGTACTCCTTGTTATGAGGAGAACTATGACATAGCACTGTACATGGACTGAACGTTTATATCAGCATAGCAAAATATTACGTAAAGCAATTATGAAGTTTAGAAAATAAGGGGAGTGTCAAACCACATTGGCTTTCTGCTTTCCCTAGTCAGGAGAATCTCTAAAAAACCCTTCACTTTAAATATTCGAATAGTCTTTTTTAAGTCCAGAGGGCTATAAAAATCACATACTTAATCTTAGATTTATATTTAAATACCTTGCTAAAGCAAGGTATTTTGCACCCTATATTGATAAATTGTTTAAGAACTATTTAGGTATGTAGTTCAAAGGACTTAAATTATTCTATCAGTAATCAAAATATATTAATTCATGTTTGATCATTTCCACTCTCTCAGATTCTTCTACATTCTATGTTACTCTATTCATAATATGTATCTTCTGATGCAACCAAGCCATTAGGAAACATATCTGTAGATTCATTCTTTAAATAAAATTAGGACATTACTCCTACCCATTTGAGCTAATCAAAAAGATGATTTTAGCCTCTCTGTTTAATGAAGAAAAGTGTATTGCAGGAACATGACCACTGGTGCAAAGCCAAGGAAAACACAGATAAATGACAGTAGCTTTTAGACACATTACATGAATTTCATTCCAGCAACACCACAGCCTATGAATTTAGAAAGAAATATCCATTGAATCTAGAATCTTTTTTTAATTCAAGACTACATAATCAAAGCAACTGCCAAAATGGAATGGACATAAAAGTGCAACACTTTTGTGAAGTAGAAGATTCACATCAATTTCTAAAGCTTATTCAGAAAAGAGTTGTAATCAAGATTTTAATTGTTCTAATTTATATAATGTACTGACTTATTACCTATAATAGTTCATGCACAGCAAACAACATATGAAACAACATAGCATAGCAAGCATGCTTTCAGATACTTACGTTGCAATCAAATCACATTGGGTATATGTTTGAATTATTCTCTCCTAAACATGTCCTGAATCTACCTCACACAATGCAGCATGGCTGAGCTGGCCAAAGCAATTTCACGGGACATTCTTTGTATGTTTACCAGGTATAGGGATTTAAGAAAAAAAAAAAAACACACCCAAAACAACACACCACACCCTAAAAACCTAACACTTTTTTTTTTTTGGTGATATTCCCTAGAAAGCCATAGTACAAGGGTTTCAGTTGTTCTCCTAATAAATTCCATAGAAACCAGGACAACTACAACAACTGCAGAAGGATGAGAAAGAAACCCATTCCAGAATATCCCACAGTGGTTAAGCTATTCTCCTGGGTCATAAGAAACCTATTCCTTTACTTTAAACTGGGAAGAAAACACAAATGCTTTGTTGCCAGTGTAAAAGGATGGTACAAAGTAGAACAATTTTTACTAGGAGTGGAATCTAAATCCCCTTGTTAGTCTCACTCAAAGTTTTGTTCTGGTTTTTGTTTGTTTGTTTGTTTGGCTTCGTGGGGTTTGGTTTGATTTATTTTCAGTACATATGTAGGGTTTCCATATAAAAATATCTCCCTCCTACTCAAGATTATTCTCTAGTCTTTGCTCAGATTTGAAACTTGTATCACTTCAGACAAAACAATATGCTTTGTCAAGAACTACACACTTTTGTCATCCAGAAAAAAACACCTGTGTTTCACTAACTTGAAAGCTATTAGGAACTACAACAGTTGTCCTGCAACTCTTACAAGCTATCAGGATCAGTAAACAGTAAGTATATTTTTTAAATCTATACATTTATTTAGCAGGGGGGAAAGGTGCAAGAATTCAAGAACAATAAACTTGAAAAGCAATAACTGAAAAGATCCAAAGGAAAATTAAACGCATCCTAGTCATCGTATCCAGGCACGTCGTCTTTCCCCCTCAAAACCCTGAAGCTCATGGATACCACAGTTCTTCACACTACCTGAAATTAAGGTCACTCTTGCAGGTTGTCATCTGTAATGCTCTCCGAGTACCAAAAAATTTCTAACACTGTCTTCCATGTTCTCTGGCATGGAAGTGTCTAGAAAAGTCTGTGGTTTTGAATGTGCCTTAGTAATTATGGTTACCTCCCCATGCAAGCATTCTATATTCAACATCACTGCAGTGTCCTTGGCTTTCACTCTAGATATATTTCTTAGCACTGATTTTTATCTTAACTGAGCAGTTTAGGAAATAAGGTACTCCCAAGACTGTGACGAAGGGTATCTAAATGTGATTCTGCGCTGTTCTGTGTTAGCTGTGATCTGAAATGGCATCTCCCTTTTGTTCTGTCATAGCAAACCTTCACTCTTGCCCTAGTCTTAGCTTGGCCCATCTGCAACGCATAAATACAGCAGCTTTTCCGCTAACTCATTTAAACTGAAGATAATCAGTACTTTAGGTAATACACTATATCTGCTCAAAAATCCAATAGTGAGCATGCATTTAACAGAAAAGCCTACAAAGCTTTTAGAGGGTGTCCTCACCTTTCTTCTGTATTCTTTGTCCTACTATCCACTGTTTCATTCTTCTTAATTTTACCGGTAGTTATCACATAGAATTACAGCAGTGTAAGACCCGAGAGAGGTTGATTTTTACATAATTCTGGAAAATAATAACAATAAAAGATGTTTTTGTGCTATTTGATTGGGAGATTAAGGGAAAACTTCAAAGAGCTCAAACTCCCCTAGGGTTTACATGCTTTAAAATAACAGTATTTCTGTATTGCCAAGAGGGGGAGAAAAAAAAAAAAACACAACAGACCTTCAAATTAATATTACATTGGCAGCAGGTTTTTTACAGACTACTTTCAGGGCTGTGTGCTGACTCCCTGCCTTAATGAACAGTTTGATTTAAAGCTTAATAATTTTAAGTGTTCTACCAGAGTCATAAATAATGCAGTTTATAATATTCCTATTGCGCATATAAAACTACATTTGTCTTCCATTAACAACACACTTTTTAAGTAGCCTGACCTCTTCAGATATATAAGAACATGCAATTAGTGCAATTTGTCACAGGTCCTTTACATTTTAATAAGATGTAATTAATTGTCTGTTTAGTCTAATTAACTTTGAAACCCTGACAGTTCTTGCTCTCACAGCTCCTTATTTGAATTGCTAATACTGGACAGAGTGCCTCCATACAACAATAAATTTAAATCTGTGTACCTTTGCAGACTAAGAGACACTGGGCTAACCTACCAATATTTGCATTAACTTTTCCAAAGCCTTTTTTATCAACCTGTGCCAACATGTAGGAGTCAATAATATGCGGGAGTTAATGTGTTTGTGAAAGAGCTAGAGTTACCTGTGTAGTACTATTAGAATTCTGTTAATGAATCCACAATTGAATAATTCCGATTATTTCGGTCATACTACTCATGTATGTTTCACAAATGATTTAACAAATGAATTACAGACTCAGACCAGAGATATAAATCCCTTACGCTCATATGAATTTAACATGCAGCTTATGAAGAAACCTAGTGAGGTATTGAACAGATGACCCTGAAAACGTGACATTTCACTGATCAGAGAAAGGTATCAGCTGCATGGAAGTAACATTGAAGAGTTAACTGTTAAGTGACCTGGAACTCAGAATTTAGGATTTTTTCAGCTGTATGAGATTACAACAATATATCTTGATTTTAACGCAAATTACTACTTTAAAATACAACAGATTTTATATTCTCTCCATGATGATTTTAAGGTCTTAGAGGATTGAACTGGCAGATGATAAATGACTCTTAATTCAACTGATTAACAAATAAAGGGCAGATTCTGACATCTCATCCTCTCCTGAATGAAAGAATTTTCTGTAAGAAATACTGCAGAAGTTAATGATCTTCAGAACTGCAGAAATGGGAGAAAGTGAGAATCTGTACAGAAAAGAGCATGCAGAGAACAGAAACCATTCAATGAAGTGTTGATTTACGTTCCAAAAGAGCATATATAATGCATTCAATGGAAGGTTTTGCAAGTTGAAATAATATTTTATTTTTTATCCTGAAAACAGGAATAATTTCACAGTCTGGGGTTCTGCGCACGGCCCTCACAGAATGCCAGGTAGGGGCATGTATAAATCTTGCCTGCTATAACATACAGACACTGACAGGGACAGAATGAGCACCAAAGCAAATATGAGGTAGAAATTATTTTTTATTACTTTAGGTATTTCTAGATGTCAGATAAAAATGAGAGCATTGCTAAAAATTTTACAGAATGACAGCTGTGCCTTATGGATAACATTCTATAGTTTGATGTATGAGGCAGAAAATGTGAAAAATATTGCGAGGTACCACCTTGACATGATGATGGACTACCACAGGAAGCATGCTAACTCCAGAGGAATGTAATAGACCACCGTTAAATAAAAGGAGGAGGCTTCAGGTCCAGCCAAAAAAAAAAAGAAACATCAAACATTGTCTTCAGAAGAGTGAAAGTTGCAAAACTTTTTTTCACACAGCTGCCCAAGTTCTGATGCTCATTTGAACAGGGTTACCCCTCAGAGTTTCAATAGGTACAGAGGATTTTGCAAACACCCCTACTATGCCTTTTAGAACACACCAGAGAATGCAGCCTCTTCAGCATTACAGAAATTATAGTACAGGCTATTACAAGGGACTATGTATTTTTTAAAAGCACTCAAATATAGCACGTGAAGGCTCAATAGGCAGCAGCTATGTGGGTAAAGCAATTTAAAATAGCTGTTATAGTTTCATTTATCAAAGTCTGCTGCCGGCCTGACTATAAACAGTGAAAAGTCAAAAATGAGTTAAGTACCAAATACACTTAACCTCCAGTTAAATGTCCACTGAACATCACAGCTACATACCATAAAACAGACGCATCTGTATCGCTGATAGTTTAATACTGAGTGTTAGGCTGTGCCGTCCCCTTGCTTCAAGGGCCACGTGTTGCGCCCTGGTTTGTGCATCAGCGGAGCGAGAAGGGCCGGGTCTGCCCTGCAGGGCAAGGCCACATGGAAACCCCATTCCTAGTTTAAACACTAGGCTTGGGCGAGACCCGCATCCGCAGCATTCCCCCGGGTAGCCGGATGACCCCGGGCCGCACGCAGAAAGGGGCTACTGCATGGTGTGGCAGGTCCTTCAGCCCAGCCGACAGGTCCGGCTGGAGAGCAGAGCCCACCCGCCCCACGCTCTGCCCTCACCCCACGAAGGTCCTGTTCAGAGCCCCGTCCCCACCGTGCAGGGACAGACGCCCTGCGCTTTCAGAGTCGGTCTCGGCAAAGCACCCGAATTCCCTCAGACAGATAGGCAGAAAGCGAACGATACAAGTGCTGATGGTTAATAATAGTATTAGCAGGCACCTAAAGAAATTGAACGTATGAGAATATTGACGGTAGGTCAGCATGCTACGATGCACAAGACTCCACCTACTCCACACTCTTAGACCCAGTAAACCTCAGTTAAAATATTGCGCCTGGCATTGGGCACCCCAGTTTAATGAATAAGGACTAATTAGAAGAAGCTTAGAGAATATCAAGAGGAATAAGGAGCACAACGTCTGGCCCAAGCAGGAAAGCCGAAGGAATCGGTTTACTAACTTTAGAAAAAGATGTAAGGCCAAGTCACACGACAGCAGATTCCCAAATACGTAAAAAGTTGTTCTAAACTGATAGTAAGTAACAGATCTCTACTGGGGAATAAAGGAATTAACCACTGGATATCTGGGAGGTGGGAAGCAAGCCTTAGTTTAGACATTAGGAAAACTGATTTTTAACCATAGTGCTGCAAATACCTGTCAGGGATGCTTTCGGTATATTTGTTTCAGAGCACGTAAGCAGATAAGCTCATCTTTTGAAGCCCGTTCTAGCTCAGAGTTCTAGTAAGAGAAAGAAAAATGCAGCAACACTTAAACGGAAACAAACTTGTATCAATAGTGACTTACAGATATTGTTTAGCTTCATAACATGTATTTGAGGTAAAATAATTTGTCTGCCTGTAAAAAAAATCACAGCAAGAGTTCTCACATTAATATATTCTAAGTTAAGTGTGCCAGACAGAGGAGAAAATCCACTGAAGAAGTTTAGCGCTGTTGACAGTAGTTGACATGCAGGTATGATTGATGTCTGCCTTCCCTCCAAGGATGAATGGAAAGCTGGCAAATGCCATATATACATAATGCGTTGAATTTTAAGCCAGATCGGTTTTCAGACATCGTACTTGACATTTCCCCCTCATACTTCAAATTATTCCTCGGTACAAATTGCATGTTTATATAATGTGTTTTGCTGTACAGTCTGGTTTGATCACATCTCCTTTAGGCTTTCCCCAGGCTGCTGCAGTTATAAATAGGCCAAAAGCACTGCTTGTAGTAGAGATGAAATAGAGATTACCCCATGAAAAAACAAAACAAAAAAAAGCCAAGGAAAAGCTGAGGCCTTTGTATTAAGCCATTAGCAGTACACTGAACTTTTATTCCACTAATTCTAAACTGCCACCCAGGCTTGCTTCTATTAAGATGAGGCAAAATAAGAACGGAGAACCTTGGCCTTTCTGATCTGTGTTATGAAGTTAAAATAACAAAACCACAGGGAAGCATTCCAAAGGACTCATCGGCATATGGATGGTCCTGCTGCAGCAGTCTAATAAGGCTGAGGGAAGATACAGCCTGTGTGATCCCAGGAACACAGATCCAATCTCTGGACCTAAGAGATGCCAGTGGAGGTTTTACCCAGTGTCTCCTGTGACACTGCCACGCTGCCGACTCTGGTTTGTCACGCTCCCTGACTGTTACTGAATAAAATAACCTGATGTATGCTTGAGGGCTTCCTTCTATTCCTGTTTGTTTCATCAAAACAGCAAGGGGAAAAAAAAAAAGCGAAGTTTATAAGCTTATGGGTTATATATTTATTCCTGGGAGATATACACAAAACCTACGGCAACAAATGCGTGAGTGATATTTGCGGTTACAATTCAGGTCTGCAACTGCAGTTCCTAAGTGTCTGTGTTGCAAGAACTTGGTGAGCTGAGGTCTAGCTATGGAGTGGAAAAACTAGAAACTGCAGCAGTATCTGGCGATCAGCAAACAGACGGTTATTTGCTTAAACACTTAAGCATAGCACATTGATTTGCACTCTGCCATATTCACGCATAACTAAAATAGATAAAATCCTGAGTAAAGAAGGTGGAACTCTAGATATTGATCCCCAAAACTCATATTGACAAGCGCGAGTTCAAATGTAAATATAAACAGCCTGAGTTTCACCTCAAGTTAAAGCCCCAGGCACACTGAGAAAATTCGAACTGTGAGTATTTGCCTACAGGCAAAACAGTTTGCTGAAACTGGAGCACTCCAGTTAGAGATGAGGAGGAGTGAATAGCTGTAAACACTCCTGTTTAACAGGCCTCGGCCCTGTATTTCTCTTCTCCATCGGGGGGGAAAAAAAAAAACAACAAAAAAACAACAAACCCAAAAACCCAAGAGGCAGCTATCTGGCAGTGTTAGGTTAGCATCTGCATTTCCTGTGGCCCTGAAGAGTAACACACCAAACCAATCTTGAAATGCATACAGCTGCTTCTTTCAAAATTTGGGGACAGAAGTATCAGTGCTTCACAAGTTATCCATTTTAAGATCAAGCTGGCTTGCCTCAACTTGTTTTATGGTAATCAAGTTTACTATTATAGATGAATGCTTCATATAAAATTCTGATCCCACAATCTACTCTGAAGTATTTCACTGAAGTAAATGGCAATCTTTTCTCCCTTAGCATTTTTTGAAATTATATTCACTGCACTGATTATGATGCAAACTGTCCAACTATGTCCTGGAGTTATGCCTTTGACATGAATACAGTAACCCGCATTAAGAAAACAGAAGGAGAGAGAATAGATGAAGTTGCTCATTCCCAACTCTGGCAACTGTTGGAATCCACAAAAAATGATTGATGCATTGAACCTCTGTTCATTTTAGATCAATTTTGTTTGTGAAGTGCTGATACAATTGCTCCCTATCCTAGATTCTGCATGCTAACTATCAAATGCAGGAGAAAAAATGCCAAGGAGCACTCAGGGGGTTGAAGCTGCATCACATCAGATGGTGTGATACGATCCTGCTGAACACAAGTTGAAACAAAACTGCCCTAAGGTAGCGTATCCAATCATTAAAGCTAAATCTAAGTCAACATTGAATGCTATTAACTTTCATATCTATGTTAGCGAAGAAACACCCTGACGGGAAGCTGACGCACAGTTTTAGCTATTATTGCCATCTTATTTCTCAAAACTGTATGAAAGTTTTAAAGGTTGAACTGCTCATTGGATACTTTCCATGTTTTGTTAACATACTCAGTTTTCTAAAAGTACAGTAACGGAGCCTTGCTTAATACCTGAACTCAATGAATAATTAACACTAGAAACCACTGAATAGCCTGCATTTAAACAGCATAATAAATGCAACAAATATTACATACATGTCAGTTATGCGGTAATTAGTCTCCTTGATTGCCATTGATTTGCCTGCATTTCACAGAACCTCTAAAACTTAGGTAGTAGGTTTTGATGTTGGCACTCAACAACCCTACAGTAACTGCACCCTGAGATTGGGTCAGAAGTCCATATCTCTCTGAGTGAGCAAGTCCATTCCGTGTAACCACATCAAACTTAAGACTGAATGAGCCTGTCGACACAAATGCAAGGAGTTCTGTGTAGCTCTCTGTTCATCACTAGCTTGTAACAAATCTGGCAAGACGGTGGAACAGGTTGCCCGGAGAAGCTATGAATGCCCCATCCCTGGAAGTGTTCAAGGCCAGGTTGGATGGGGCTTTGAGCAACCCGGTATAGTGGAAAGTGTCCCTGTCCATGGCAGGGGAGTTGGAACTAGATGATCTTTAAGGTCCCTTCCAACGCAAACCATTCTACGATTCTACAATTTTAATCTAGGACTCTTACTGTGAGAAAGAGTTATCTAACCAAAAGCACTAATCAAATCATCTATCAGAGGTTCTAAAAGAAGCATCACACAAAAGCACAATATACAGGAAGCTCTTTAACCCCTTTGCTTTCGCTACCACCAGACCTCTGGCACATTCAGTTTTGGACTTTGAAACAGGGAAAGAAAACACACATCCTCCTTTTCAAAACATTCAAATTCAAACCACCAATAACATAAAAAGTGGCGAGGAGAACTGCTGCTAGCTGGTAACATAAGCTCTAAAGCAATCATTCCTGCATTAAAAAATTAAACCGGGTCAAACCAATATTGATCCAAATTCATTTAATTACCAAGTTCAAAATTGCTTCTCAACATTGACTCATGGTCAGTGTCTGAGGGAGATACTATGCACGCTTCAGTTTACACCTACCAATAAACAGTAACGATCTGGACAACATGCTCACACATAAGACTGTTTTTCAATTCTACCCCTTCTAAAAGTAAGCAAAATAATAATCGTCTTTTATAGGAGCTATAGGTGGGTTATATGATAATTTATTAGTTCATACATGTGCGAAGTGTACAATCACTCTTTTTTTTCCTCCTAAAAGCACAGCCATTACAGAAATAAAAAGTATTATTAAAAGCATTTACCTGCATTTCTCATGTGAGTTGCAATGGATCAGAGATGGATGGTTTTTGACTGATTTTGAATTACACACATTGAATTTTTAACATATGGAAATCTTAATATTTGCTCTCTGTGGACAAGCTTGGATGAACAGCAATCCAATAGTCATTTCCTTGCCCTGGAAAAAACCTAAGGCATTTACTTAGTTTTTATTTGTTCTTTATTTAGGCATACTTGCTGACTTCAGTGGGAGTTTAGCAGAGCAAGAACTGGAAATAAAAGTTCAATGAAGACATTAACATCTGTTCACCTGGAAAGAGTATCTGGATTTTTCTTGGCTTACTTCATATACCTGCTGCTGAATAAAACAGGCAACAGCATAGTTATTCACAGATTATTGTAAAATGGGTAGTTTTATACAATCCTCTGGAGAGATTAGAATATAGGAAATAACAAATTTTTTTCTGAACTATACACTGAAATTCCATTGTCAGATAGTAGCTGTCTAGCAGAGCTTCAGCTGTGTCAAAAGGGGAGTACACAAATGCTTCTGGCACACTCAGACCCCCCTCTGTTATACCGCAGACACAAACTCAAGTAAATAGAAACTATAAAATGAACCTCATTATACATTGCTGAGTATCCTACTAAAACCACGTCATGACCGTAACTTGTAAGCACCCTTTGTTTTGTGTGGACTGAGTGCACTGCTTATGTCTTCATTCCTCCTGTCTTCCTTAATGCTAAAAATTACAGGTTTTGGCTTTTTGTCTCTTGTATCACAGGTTTCACTTTTGGTTTGGGTTCTCAAGAGAACACTTTGGACTTGTATTTTGCCGGGACATATGGTACAGATGTTCCATGGATCCTTCTAAACCACATGTCTATTTACATCAGTTGGCTGTTACGCTAAATTAATAGACTAAATGACTTCTGTCCTTATTAATCTGTGTTCTTCAGGAAAAACCTTTATCTTTAAATGCTCCACCCCATTGGTCTCTACTCTGCACATTCCAATTTCTTTCTTCTCACTGGAATGTGTTGTTTCGGGAAAAAAGCAATAAAAGCAAAGCATAAAATGTAACATAGATGTCCTTTATGATGCACTTCTCCAAAAGCCACTGAAACAAAACTTCAGGAATTCCAACCTTTTTTACACACACCCCTCTTCCCTCTACACCAGATGACATTGCAATGTCAACTGAGAACTCTAAGTGATTTGCTTGTATTCTTGACTGACAGAAGCACTGACTCTGCCCATGCAAACTGAGTATACACAGCAAGCTGGCAGATGGTTTCCAAATCTAAAGTGAGCCAAGTGCTGGATTTTGAACAAGAATTCAGCACAAACCACAGTGTCTTCAGGAACACCTCTCCCTGAGGACAGGCTGAGAGCGTTTGGGTTTTTCAGCCTGGAGAAGAGAAGGCTCCAGGGAAATCTTATTGCAGCCTTCCAGTACTTCAAGGGGGCTTATAAGGAAGATGGGGACAGACTGTTTAGGAGGGCCTGTTGCAGTAAGACAAGGGGTAACGGTTTTAAAATAAAAAAGGGTAGGTTTTGACTAGACGCAAGGAAGAAATTTTTTACAGCAAGGGTGGTGAAACCCTGGCCCAGGTTGCCCAGAGAGGTGGTAGATGCCCCATCCCTGGAAACATTCAAGGTCAGGCTGGTCGGGGCTCTGAGCAACCTGATCTAGCTGAAGACGTTCCTGCTCATGGCAGGGGGGTTGGACTAGATGACCTTTAAAGCCCCATCCAACCCAAACTATTCAATGATTCTCCATAGGAAGTTCAGAGCGATTTCTGTATCTGCTTTTTTTTTGTTAATCCACCAGTTATTTCCGTTATATTAAAATCACCAGGCATCTAGGCAGCAGAGCAATGGCCTTCTTTGCAACATTGAACTTCTGTTTCTTTTTCTTCCCACTCCCATTTTGCTTTTTTGTTCATGCATATGCCTTCTGCCATGTGAAAAAACCACCATAATGAAAAACTTCTTGGCTAATTTCAGTCAGTTTCTTTGTAAAGTATTTATATTTTATATCATGCTCCTTCCCCTGATTCTGTCCAGCAAGCCACAGATGACCAATTACTCACTTTCTCAACCATTAATTCTAATCTCTTTGAGAAATCACCAAACCTTTCAAATTTCAAAATTTGTCAGCCTCAGCTTGCCATGTCAGATTGTTATGAGCACGCTTCTGTTCCTCTGTGGATTTTACACCACCACTGCTGTGCATTCTTAATCTGAAATAACTTTCTGCCTGAGGCTGGAATGCAAACCTATCTTCCAAACAGATGCAGAACCTAGTAGCCATCTAACTTACATTAAATGCTATCAAAGTTATATTATGTTTGTATATCTCTGGAAATTAGCTGATAGATAAGAATAAAAGTAGTATGCTTGGTCTACTTGGTTTAGCCAGAAAGTAGGCCAATAGACAGGGATAAAAGCCAGCAGAATATCCCAGCTGCCAACTGCTTAGGCTGCTAACAGACTCCGGTCTCATATGATAATAATCACCCAAAACACTCTCAGGACTACAAACTGCCCAAACAAAAAAGATAATCTGTCATGGATCAAGGAGAATATTTTATGCATTTCAGAGCTGTAAGAATGGCATATACTTGAAATAAGAGTCTAATGAATTTGAATTAAACTAAATGGGAGGGCATTTGTGGATGTAGGGAGAGAATTATAGCACAACTGTGAAAGTGTTTGATGTGCAGAAGTTCCTACAAATACGCCTAGCTATCTCTTCAAACTCCACACTGATTATTTGCTGTGTGAGCAAACCCTTTGCCTGGGAGATTCAAAATTGAGCCAAAATGTATAGCAGTAGCTGGAAGAGACAACACTAAAGCTGTTACTTACAGTTATTCTTTACTCCACATGTTTGAGGACTAGTATATTTGCTGTAGTTCATGACGTTTCTTGTTCCAGTAGCAATAATTATTTTTAAAAGAGATCATAAATTGCATTTCCATTACCCACTTCTAGAGACAGACTTGAATTCCTCCTGATTGTATATAGTCAGTCCACACGGGTAAGCAGTATCTGCTACAAACAACTGTAGAAAAGTAAGTCTGAAAGGGAACTCAAAGGCTCCACCACCCATCTCTGTATGCCTCTTAGTAGATTCACTTAATCCTGATATAATTTCTCACATATTTGTTAAGCCTATCTGAAAGGCAGCCAATAAAAAAAAAAAAATACTGTTTTGGTTTATGTGGGGGTTTTTTTGTTGACTTTTGGTTGCTTGGTGGTGGTTGCTATTTAACCAGATCCTTTCAGCTAATCAAATCCCTGATACTCAGGGCTGGCAGAGGTTTTAGTGACTCACCTAAAGACAATTGCAATTACCTTCCTTTCCCCAGTCCAGGTGATGCCACTTCAACAACTACAGCAGCATATTCTTGCTCCCCTTCTCTGAACTTTAAGAATATAATCTAGCCAAGTCAGACCAAGTATTAATCCATACTCAGTGGGCAACTGTGTTCCAGTACTGAAGGGATATGAGGTTACTCCACAAGTGACAATGTTATATCCACAAAGCCAGGTGGGCTGATTGTCTTTGCACAGCAACATGACATCACATGTTCTGCCTCTAACCTATTACCAACCTGACTTAAGAAAAAACAAACAAAACCCAACTATTGCCTTTCTGAGTTCATGCATTTGCCTGCTGCCTAGATCTAGAAAAGTGCTTTTTTTTTTGTCCTTGTTGAACTACAGCCCTTATCAATTTACCTTGAATTTGTCAAGTTGAATCTAACTCCTTCCCCAATAGTATATGCAGCCCTTCCCATCTTCCCATCACAAGCCACCAAGCAAGGAAAGTAGCACACCAAGCAATGCCAGCAGAGCTATTTCAGTTCATTGTGGAATGTTTGTTACAACTAGCGCCTTTAACTAGATACTGAGGGTTCACAGGCAGTGCAATACAGCCAAGATTGCAACCCTGGCATAAAACTGCCACGGGAATGCCAGTGGATGCCTCTGTGACACTGAAGAGGAGACCAACTTCTGTATCACACTAGACTTATGAAGCACGAGATCATCGTCAGGCTTTAGTCAAATAAAAGCAAAAGTGACGTTATTTAAACCACTTCTCAGTTCCTTGGACTTCAGTCTATGGCTGACTGCATTAGGGAATTATGAAAGAGGAAGCTATTATTGAAAGTATATCTCTCAATTTTCCATCACTTGACTTTTCTTATCTTTAGGAAGAGAGGGGAGAACAGGGAGTAGCTTCCACATGACCCATTTCTTTCATTTGCTTGGCAGAGTAGTTGACTTCAGATTTGAAGTTGAAGGCTGAATTCAAGTCCTCCTCTCTTCAATGCTCAATGCCTTTAAACAAAACTCAGTCTCATGAGCTTACCCTGTGACATTCTGGCTACATGATAAAATAATGTTATATTATATACATATAGGGGATCATGAAGGAAGGGCGGGAAGCTGCTACGTGGAGCACTGCACACAGGTATGACGCCCTTACTTTAAAATTAGTACTAGTTGTGGGAAACCTTTGAAAGGCACCGTCTCACACTTATGACAGCAACAACAGTCCATCACACTCCCAGGTCTAGTTATTCACACTCTAGTCCCAATGGAAATCTTCGCTGCTAGTCTTGTTTCACTTTCTTCAGCTCTTTACTTTCAAAGTTACAAAATCCAACTGCAATAATCCCTTGAGTCACCTGTGTACTTGGAGGGCCAGTCCCCCATCTTTATTGGGATGTGTTCTTCCACTTCTCTACAACCTTGCTGACGTCTGAAAGTGAGAATCCATGTGATGACTGGGCTCCAATGGTTTATCAGCACTTCCTTCCTACAGATCACTGTGGTTTTGGCAGTATATATAAAAATATGAAAAGTACAAAGCCAAATGGGCATAGGGAGCTTAGCTCATAGTATAGGAGGACAGTAACTGGTGTTTTATACTGTACAGGCTCCCTAGTGTTTCACTGACATGAAGTATACACTGGGGCTCAGGGGTGTGCAGTAGAATTTGCTATGTATCTTAATGACCCTAGGAAATCTCAACTTTCCAGCTCCTCATCAAGGTGCTGCAGAGTGAGCTGCCTAGATTTCAAGAATGCTCTAACAAGTATTCAATTATTCATACAGTCTTTTACATCAAGTTTTCCAAACTACTTAGCAAAATAATATTATATATAAGAATTTAAGTATTATTATTAAAAACAGAATGCATTTTATTGGTTTGATTTTTGCCAGAAAAGCAATTGTTATACATTACCATTCCTGGCACCGTTACAGGAATTGCAAGTGGAAAATATGCCATACAGAGTTATTTGCTTTCTGCATTAGGCAGAGACACATTCTCAGCGCCAAATGACTTTTGACATTTAATTTGAAACCCAAGATACCTGAAAGTTAATTATTCGGGACTAACAATGATAGAGCACCAGAGCATTCCATTTCTAGGAATGGATTTTTCTGGTTGTTTTTAGTAAATGAAAATACTTATGGTCGATACCTCATACTTAGAAACTGTCTTTTCTTCAGCAAACTCTTCAGTCTGTTCAAGGACTGACTTTGGCTGCAATCCTCCATGCATTCTATTTTGAATTGAGGTTTTGTTTTGTTTAATAGAGAGATAGCTAAAATATTACGAGATGTAGCTACATGTTCCAGTTACCTCAGTATTTTTTTAGCAGTGGATAAAGTCTTCCGAACAAAACTTTTCACAAAGCATGTTTCAAGCTAAAATGATTTGTGAACTTGTGCAGAATCTGACTTGTTTTGGGGAAAACTCTAATAAAAAAATATCATGCTCAAGCTATATTTCATGTCTTACTGCACCATTATAGTAGGAGGACATCGTCCAAAATTTTTGCTGCTTTCTTTGAAAATTAAGTGTCAAATAGCTGAAGTTCCTTTAAATTCAGATATCCTGTATGCATTTATATTTTGCCCTGGTCTGAATCCTACAATATTTGTGGTACTTTAAATATACAATAGGCGAAGAATCAACAAGAGTTGAAGCAGGACCACAGACTAATTCAGACAGAATTTGCCAGTCAAGATTGTTACTGATGTGGCGAAGCACTTGAGATCTACTTTCAAAGCAAGGTATTGCTTGAGGTATTACGAGTGGCAGAAAACAGAGCCAGTTATTTGAAGGCAGCGGTAATGCATACAGAGATATGACATTATGTATGCACACCACTGCAGCAGCTCGTAAAGAATTAATTTTACATAAGTGTTAAAACTTCCTTAATGACATATTAGGCAACAAATTAGCGCCTCACAAGAAAAAGTGTCACCATGTGAGCTACATTAGTACTGAGATCAGTTGTGTGCACATGGAAAAGTTTTTTGTCTAGGAGAGGCCAAATTAAGAAGCTGAGCACGCAGAATAAAAAAAATGAACTATAACATTTACATGCAAGGCTCTTCATCATTAATGGGAATATGTGCTGTTTTGAAAGAAATTAATAACTGTCCCCTTTTGAAAGACATTTTAATATCTACCCCCTTTTAAAAGACATTTTAATATCTACCCCCTTTGAATATTTCTTCCGTCAGTGTTTACTGATCCCACAAAACAGATTAGATTAATTTCATGTTTTAGCAGCATAAGCAAGATGAAACCCATTTGGTGTATCTCACAAATGAGCAGTTCACATCAACACTTATAATGCATGGTTATTTCACATGAAATTTATTCTCCAAGCAAATTACCCAGCCTAAAATTTCACTGGGGCTGTGCAAGAACAACAGCTTGTATAGGCTTGCAAATAGAAACTTGGGTTATCTCCTACGTGAGCAATAATCCGCTTCTGACCCAGGCTGTTGTGAACAATAAATAAAGCATTTCTGATCCCAACTGTGTTGCTTTCTCAGTCAGTTATTGTTTTAATTAGCCACTGCTTTTTCAGAGCTTCAGTTTGTTGCCTGGTTTGCTCTTTGTAAATCAGAGATGGCATATAGTGTAACTAACCAAACCACCGAAGCACAGGCAAGAGGAAGCAAGTATATGTGTTTATGTTAATCTCTTTAGAGACCAGGATTATTTGGATTAAAAGGAGCAGCCATTCAAACATAGTCTTCTTCTCACCCAGAGACAACTAATAATCTGACCAGAAATCCTAAAGCATTAAAAGAAAGCCAAAACAACTCTCTACTAACAAAGAATATGTTTCAACTGAATAAAATCCTTTCCCATGTGGAAAACAAGTAATTTTATCAGTTTAGAGCAAGATTTAAAGTGTGAATAACAAATTAACACATGGCAAATTAGGTCAAATTTTAAATACACTTCATCTTTCCAATAAAAAAAATCTCCCTGCAAATGAAATTGAGTAAGACAAATGAAAGATGATGAAAAAAACTGTCAGCTAGAATGAGATTTGTCAAAACTGCAGTACAATAATTTAAAAACCATCTGTAAAAATGATGATGTATGTATGTCCAAGTACCCTCAATTTAAAATCATAGGTATTAAACAGAAGTGCTTTGCTTCTTATTAATGAGTAGCTAATTTTAAAAGTCTTAAGTCCAACAGAAACTAAAGCAATACAAACAGCTCCTAAATGGGGACATTACGATTACATGCCCACTTCAAGGCCTACTAACTAGAGTTAGAGAGGGCTGGCTTTATAAAAAAATTCATCCTCCAAGTCAAAGTCTAATTCAGCTAATGTATTTATTTTAAAAGCGGGTACGGTACCCTAGTGACTCCGAGCAACCGCAGCATTTCACACTCCCCTTTTCTCCTATTCACCCTTGGGCACAGCTCCCTGGCCGGCGGAGCACGTTCCCCCAGGGCTCCCACCTTTTAACTTAACCAAAAACAGAGTCTGGGTGGAGAACTTACAGTCCATTCGAACTGACAGAAAATGTGGAGGGAGGCAGAAAGTCAATAGTCCCCCATCAAACGCCTTGAAGATTTTTTTCACAGATACATGTCTATTTTAAGGATAAAATCAAAACGCCTAACCAAAGGGCGCTTGGCTTCTTGGCAAGTCCATACTTTTTACTGGAAGGACTTTTCAGCTAAACAAATAACTGAAACTGTATTTGCCTTTGAAAATGGGTTCTGATGAACATCTATTATTACTATTAGTATTTGTATGATTTCTGTTCTTAGTACAGTTACCACAGTAAAAGCAGGCTCTGGGTTTATTCCATGCCCTAGCCACCTGGATACTTCCTAACTGCAACTTTCAGGGCCTAATTCCAAAACCTGTATCCAAAAAATGAAGCATAAATATGAAATTATAAAGTATGAATCAAGCTAAGATTTCACTTGATTGTGACGAGTTCTTTGTCATAACCCCTGAATTAACAAGAAAATGGAAAACCATAGAATCATAGGATATCCTGCATTGGAAGGGACCCACGAGGAATAAAATAAAACTGATAATCTTCCTTTTCACCGTTCCATACTACTAAGTGATAGCTAAGCACTTTTATCGCTATACGTTTCCAAGGCTGAGTGAAATACAAGTAACATACATAACTGGCCAAAATACTGTTTCACTCAAACACACTTCAGTTTTTTGTGTTTAAAGAACTCTAAATTCCAAGCCTGGAGGTTTCTAAAGATTTATGTTGCTTTCTCTGGGGTTCAACTACATATAGTTATATATATACACACACACACATATATATATGCATGTATTTACGTAGTTAAAAGTGGAAGATAACTAGTCAGTAGCTTCCTTTCATATACTAAATTTCATTTTCTAACTGTATTGTCAAAATTATCAAGCTAGATTTAACTGTAGCAAAACACAGTTTAAACCAAAGAATGCGAAGAGGTTTTGGCACAAATTTGAAGGGGGAAAAACTAAGTCTAATACTATGGTTCACTTGAAATGGAGTTTCATGTTATGCACAGAACAAACTCTGGCAAAGTAGTTTCGTGTTTGACTCAATTCAACATTTCATACTACAGTTTCCCAGCTTCTCCTTTCTGAAAAATCCCATTCTTGTAATACCAACTGCAATTCCAAAATTAAAGTAAACACTAGGATGGCAACTATGACACTTGTTTTCAGGATAAAGCTATCCATTTCCATAGCTTTTTAAATTTCCAGCTATTCTTAGATGCTTTCTTACATATGAGATACCACACTCCTGTATTAAACCGATGAAAGGCGAAGAAGAAGTTTGCTTCCTGCCCCATGCAGTTTATAACTGGTTCAGGACTACTCAGGCATAGAAAGATCTTTAACTGGGGTTTGGAGAGAAACACAGCTAGATACGCTGAAGAAATTACTTCTTGATGGGGGCAAGGGGTGAGAGGAGCTGCCTCTGCACATTATGAAGATTGTAGCGGGTGTGAATGTAGACAAGGGCAATTCCACTGCTGAAATAAGAGCAGTTTAACGGGTTACTATTTATTGTAGATATAAATAAAATCAGTGAGAAGTACTAATAGTGTTATCAGAAGCCATTAAAATTAGAAATGTAGATGTTGAAATATGCTAACAAACATTAATCTATTGTAGCATTTTAAAAAGAAGAATATACACACAGCAGAGTTCCATTCAAATTAATGGCTATAACACCCAGAGCATCTATCCAGCTAGGGCAACATCCTGTTGCTGACACAAGAAAACAAGCAAAAAGTTACACCAGACACCTAACCAGTCCTGTAGATATTTACCCAAGGCACAGTTCTGCAAAATAAAACCTCTCCAACACTTTGGAAAATATCAACACACCCTATGACTATGGCGTTTATTGTTGCATAGATGAAAAAGAATCGTAACAATAAGACAGAAGAAAACTTAGAATTATTTTCTTTGTTTTCAGTCCATTTAGAAGAACTACACATTACAAATGCATTGAAGTATAATTTTTAGTTGATATAACCGTATTTCTAGGAACAGTTTTCCCTTTCTAAATTCTTAATGCATTTAGCACTAAACACTAGGGACCTAACTGTACACTTCTACAAGCGTCCAAAATCCTAACAAGGAACTAACCTGAGGTATTTATATCAACTATGGCTGATAATTCAAACAGTTCACACTTTTCATAGATGTGCTGTGACAGGACAAGAGGCAAGAGCTGCAAGATGCAAAACGGGAAATTCCCTTTGGGCACAAAGAAAAAGTCTTCACTGAAGTGGTCCAAACACTAGAACAGGTTGCCCACAAGAGATGGGGAGTCTGAAATTTTTAGAGCTTAACTGGGCAAGGGTCTGAGCAACCTGACCTAATTTCAAAGTTGCCCGGTCTTGAGCAGGAAGTTGGACTACAAAGTTCCTTCCAACAACAACCTTTCTCTAATTCTAACATAGGTTTGGTATTTGTGTAAAAAATGCAAACAGCAGCATACAGCACATTGCAGCAGGTGGTTACCCAGCAGCTCTGACAGAAGGGGGCACCGACTTCTCAGAGGAAGAAAAAAACCCCAAAAACCTCCTTCTCCAGCTGATCTGACTTAACTTGCCCCAGAGAAGTTCACTTTCTGGTATGAGGTGTGCATCCTTTGCTTGACTATTTATATGAGCTACTGCAGCAGAACATAGTCTTTTGCCTTTTTTCTTCCCATGACCCACATATTTCTTACACAGAGCAGCTTCAGACTAGATTTTGCTGGGGAAGGAAGAAGAATTGCTGGAGAAGAGAGGGACAGGTAGCACAGTTCGACAACTCCACAGCAGGTCAGCCATGAAGCTACTGTCAACGTGTTTGGTTGTCACAAGCATTTGCAATCAGTAGTAATGTGGCACCCTGGTAATACGGCAGCATTAACCCATTGCAACATCTGAATGTCACATGCCATGATTCAGATTTCTCTAGTTACTCGTCTCCATTATTTGCTACCTCATAGAGCTTTAAGTCATCTGAAAATTTCACCAGTAAGGATTTTAAATCAATGTTTGGATCAATGATAAAAATATGAAGTAGCCCTGGCCCCCAGGAGACGATTGCAAAAATGGCATTTCTCATTGATCTCTCCCCATTAGCAACCTCATTTTGATACCTGTCAGAGAGCCAGTTTCTAATCCATCTGCTGTGGAGCCTGTTAATGCTACATAATGCAGTGTTCTTAAATTGAAATGTGATGTGGTACTAAATTAAATGCCTCAGAGAAATCAAAGTATCTAATATTGACACAGCTGTCTATCAACCAGACCTCGAACTCTACTGAAAACAAAACAAAAGCAGATTTGTCTGAGAGAGGTTCCATACGGACAAGCCTATTAAGAATTCGAAACTAAAAATATAATTTAGAGTCACAGAGTAGCCATTTCATTATTCCACCTTGGGTAGGCATCTGGCTAATGGTTTACAGTTCCACTGATTCATTCTTTTAACCAGCAAAACTACCTTGCCTGTCCCTTACATCTTTCATCAGCTTTCCACATAGCACAGATAAATACTAGGGCAAGACTGGCTTCCTCAACTCCTTACCATCCCCCGTGGTATATTCCTAACATCCATAACATGCTTTGTCGAGCATGCGGCTCTCCTCCTGGGCCTTATGGTCACAGCTATATAAGAAGTCACGTGTAATAGGGGAGGGGAGGTTACCTGTAGGACTAAACAAAAGCAATCACTTGCTGTAACTTCTAAAGGCCATTCATATAAACTGGATAGAGCTGATTCTTCTACCCAGGAACACGTTTCAAAGCAATGGACTGATTTCTCCTTGTGACTTGTCATCTGAGCTGCAGTAACAGCTCCAGTATGGAAAACTCTTCCCTGTAATTGCTGAAAGGATCCTTTCACAACCCCGATGTACACTCTTCGGCTCTGTTGCCAAAATTGGTGCCAAACTTGATGTGTGGGTCTCTGAGGAGTGTTGGGGTTGGTTTTTTTTCCTCCATTTTGTTCCAAGAGAACTAAGGTGTTCATTCCAACTTTTCTAAGAAGAACGTCAAAATTTTAAAGCCCTGTACAAATGAAAATTACTTTCTCCTGACACTTCCTAGAAACGTTTCCAGCTTCTTTCTCGCTTAGTTCCCTGCTAATGTTTTAAAAACATTAAAGCTCTGCTCCCAGCTCGTAAGTTATTTTGAAATTCAAATCCTGTGACTTTTGAAGTAGAATTGTTTCACAGCTGTCAGGAAATACAGCAAGGCAGAGTTATTTTTCCCAAGTCACACAATTGTTGAGTATCTTACGAAGAATAAATATTTATTCATAGGTCAGATCATGAACGATTTATTCCCTTTCATACAGTTACAGACATGTAAATAGTCATGTTTACTAGAAAGGACATTTAACCTGAAGGACAACATAAAAATGGACTAAGTGCTTGATCAACAATAACAATGTTCATAGATCAACAATAACAATGTTCATATACTGCAGCTTCATAGAGACCAATGCAGTATTCATGCTTAAAGCTGCTATTAGAGTAAAAATATACTGATACTTTCTTTGGATCCTTTATGCATTTAAGATGCAGAAAAGGAGAAACTCAAGACGACGACGACAGAATTTAGACATTTATGCAAAACGAAGAATTAGATTTCAGCATTCACTTTGCCTCAGGTACACTTCAGGGAAATGCGTGACAAATATGCATGTATTTGTGCAAATAGGTATAAACCCCACGCATCACTTTACACTGCAGCTTTCATTTAAAAACGTGGAGAAGCAAGACAAACATCTTTTCACCATTCCCTTTTTCTGTCACATCACATATGGGATTTACTTTTAAAAGTTCTTTGACTCTCAAGGAACTGCAATGTCCTAATTTAACTGTACCATTGGGAGCCATCAAAAAACTAATTTTGTCAGCCAGTTTGGTAGCTCTACACACCCTGCCTCTTAGTGGCAAGAAGTTCAGGTCTCCACTGACTGACGGTGACAGCTCTCAGCACTGCAGCTCCAGACACCTGCTTCCAAGTCTATCATGGCAAGAAACAAGGTCTAAGGTGAGAGCCCTCTCCTAATACAAAAAAGATACTCTGTAGTTTGCAATGAAACTGCTTTATATGGCACTGGAACCACACTGAGCAGGACAGAACAGCATATAGTCAGGTGGATGCTTCCATTGTACAAACAAACTGTAACCAATTAGCCAAAGGAACTTTCCAACAGAGGAAAAGTTGGGTGGCACACGTCCGTCTATCATGACGCTGCTCCAGTGTAGCTTTACAGTTTCTTTTCCCACATCGGGAAGTTATGTGCCAAACTAGGTTGTGGTATCAGCCTTGCCCACCTCACTCCTCCTTTATGGCACATGTACGGGGAACATAAACACTGAGGACGTCTGTTTAAGACACCTAGGTGTGCCAAGCAGTAAGTTTGAGGAGAGTGGAAGACTTGGGTCTAAAGCTCACCTGCTTAAGTGAGCCAACTAGTCAACCTAGTCAACTCAGGTGAGCATTAGAAAACTGGATTACAGATACTTTCTTGTACATGAAACACATTTATCCTTACAAGTTTCAGGTTTTGAGAATCTGGTTCCATGTCTACTGTATATGGGTTCAAGCTCACAAATTACTATATAATGATGAATGGGAAATTTTTTTTTTTTTTTACATCTTGCACAATATTGTAGTATTTCAACTGTTCTATTTTGTCCCCAAAAAGAAGTGATGACCTTTAAAATTCTCTCTTTCTCCATTGATAAAGATCCAGCGCAGAAATGCATGCACCTCTAACAGTCACCTCTAAACAAAGGATACTGAAATCTACACATCCAGCATCCCAGTTTTGAGTCAGACCAGACTTTTGTCTGTTCTAAATGCCTACACATTCTCTCAATTTTTCCTCTTTGTGTGTGTGTGTTTTGATCCAAAATTCGATCTTTGAACTGAGCAACCTTTCCTCCTGAAAGTTTAATTGAGCTTTAACTGGCACCTTTTGGGAAAATAGTGGGTTCTGATGGCAGCTTTACCTAACAGCTCTGCTAAGCACCTCCCACAAGTCAGTATCTTACAGCAATTGCCGAGCAACTTGTAGCATCAATGTTATAAAATTAAACACAATAGCACTAAAAACTAATTTTCTGCACTTTTCAACAAAACCACGGTTATTCTCTGCCATGGGTATAACATCATCCTGAAGTTCAAGCCATACATGGACTTGCCAGACATTCCCCATGCCCCTTTCTCACTACTCTACAAGATCAAATCATGAAATGTACAGGAACCATATAAAGTAAGCAAATACAGATAATTTTTCTTTTGAGAGTCAAATTAAATCTCCCCAGTTTCTTCTGTTTATTCAATTAAGAAAAGCAATATTAATAATTTTAAAGTTATCTTTCTTCTTGCCTCTAGATTGAGGAAGCTTTATATATACGCTGGCCATTTCCAGGAAATTTAAAAATTTATATACCTGCAGTTGAAACATTAGCTCTTCAATGTTTGAAAGCCAGTCTAAAAATCTACTAGCCTTGGAATGAATACTATCAGACTTTTAAAATAATCTTCCATTATGTTCAGATCACATTTGACACAAGAAAAGGAAATACCATTTCTAGAACGTTTGATGATTTATTTTATTTGATGTGTGCACAAAGCCCAAGAAAAGCCAGTTAGGCAGTTTCTGAAAACTACTGTTGTGTCTAACACATCAGAACAATTCTGACGCCAGAATTTCAATGTGTTAGTTATACATAACTTTCATGTACACATTTTCACTAAGAGAAAAATCCAACTTTACTGTAAGCATAAAAGGTAAGAAAAAAACCCAACTCTTTCAACCTGCTTTTACCCCTGAAAATGTTAAGAGTTTTGGCACAGATTTACAGCTGCATTTTGAGGCTAATTAAAGCTACTCAGTGTTTCCTGAAGGTATTATTTAATAGAGCACTCCTCTGCGGTATCTGTTATCTTCTGAAACAAACAACAACTAGAAAAACAGTTCCACTAGGGATAGAAAGAGCCACCAGAAATGAAGCAGCACATCTTGACTGTGAATATAGGTTATACAAGTCAGTTCATCCCTGGTATCATGACACTTACTTTTTTAGAGTTATGCTATGAATAAATTTAATTTTTCAGTACACGTACAGCAGAGACCGAACTTTCTTTTTACTTTGCAAGAAAATGAAGTTACCTACTTTCTCTGTATACACTGGCTTTCAATAGCATCCTAAAACTTGTTATTCTTTCATAACAGACAGGATAGCATTTCAAATATCACCATTGCATACATTCTAGTTCATTTCCTTACTAGGTTATAAAGCTCTGGCTTCTGAATATCTCCTCTCACATCAGCACACAGTTTTTAACAAGCCCTTCTCAACTATTAAGTCCAGTCCCCTGCCACAACTACATGGTTCAAAAGCACAAAATCCACCAGCTCTGCAATCAGTCTAATTTTTAAACTCAGTCATATCCCTCCAGAATTCCACAGCTGGATCCACATATGTTCACTTATATCTGAGTCACTAGAGGAGCATACAGAGGAAGCTTTGGCTGTAAATCCAGAGACAGATGGACTAGCATGGGAACATCACTATTTTCTACTACCCACTGATGGTTTGGGATTCAGCTCTCAGGCTGCCTTGTTGATCTGTAGGGCTACATAAAATATCCCACGCTCTCCAAGGCAGGACAGAGTGAAAGAACCCACAAGGAACAAGGGGCATTCTGATTTCAAGCAGTTGCTACTTGCAGGTCAGACCCTACTAAAAAGTAATATGCTAATTTAGTACATCATAGGAATAAATATTTTACCAACTCATTCCCCACCATATATCCATTTACTTGTAATTTCAGCAAAAATGCACCCTATTTAGGAGTTCTCACAGCTGAACAAGTTCTACAAAAAACAAAGTCACCAACCCAAATGAAATTCACACCAACTTCATGCTGGAATTCAGGTATTCCCTCAAAACATGTTAAATTGCTGGAGAATTCTGCATTTCCAGGGCCCAACATTGTTCCAAGTTCTTGGAAATTAATTTGAACAGGAAAAATGTACAGTCCTAAAACTTTTCTGTAATGGTAAAATGGTCCCACTGCCCCCTTCTCCCCTGGCCTTATTTAAAATCAGAAAAAATATCATGTGTGTATTTAACTGATTAAGAGCTTTTTACTTTTCTCTAAGTATCATCTGGAAAAGTGAAGCAAGTTCTATCACACTTCATCAAGCTTCTTCTTTTAAAAAATTTCAACCATATCAAATAACTGATTTGATATTGCTGGACTAAGCCTAAGTAGTCTAATCATTCAGAAATTATGACACAAGAATTTTATTAAACTCCCTAGACTTTCTTCAGTAACTTATTTAACTATCATAATTTTAGATAGCATTCTTTCTGAACTCCAGGTCTCTTCCAAAAGCTCTAGAATTCAGATTTTCAGGTACAGAAATTGCCTTCATTCTTCGATTAAGTTTCTTCAAGATATTATTTTAACCACTGAAAAATAAATATTAGATTTTAGTGTGAATCTCTGCTTCATTTTTACTACCATTGAAAAAAAGATGATGTTTCCAAATGTTACTTAGTCAATACTAAATGCCGAGTAAGGAACTTGTTCTGACACCTCTTCTACTGCCCATGGAGTCATAGAATCTGCTCTTATTCACACACATATATGTCTATATAACTTTTAAAACTTTCTCCAAAGAATCCTTAACTGACTCTGTATTTTAAACATATAGTATGTCAAACGCAATCGATAATAGCAGCAGCACAGCTTTCCTCCGTATGTCAGAACTCCTATAAGGAGATCAAGCATTCATGCATGACGGTCAGAAAGTTTATTTTTAAATTCTGTAAAAAAGACAAAAAATATTTTACATGACTGTTTTGTTTCTTCCTCTGAAAAGAGCTGATTTCTTCTGAAGTCATTGCACATCAGTCCTACTCATGGTCTATTAAAGGATGTCCTGCAGTTATTTAATATTTTTACATAAAGCCACACACAAAGTTGCATTTATTTGGACAGTAGACATTTATTTGGATCAGGTAGGTCATGCACCTCAAAGTCATGCACCTCAAGGGCAGATCTGTCATTAGAGCCAAGAGCTAAAAAAGAATATTTGGGTCCAAAGTGCTGGCAAAACTGGTGCCATTAGATCCAATTTCAAATATTTAGATCAGTTGCTGGATGACCAGCAAGACATGACTATAGTAACTGAAATAAGCATTTAGAGAACTGAAATAAGCATTTAGAGAACTGAAGATCTAAATGCAGTCAGAATGCAAAATGTTTCTGGGTAAAATTATTACTTACTTCTCTGCAATTCTCTGTTACCTCTCCTTTTATATCACATGCCATTCATTCCTCTTTTAGAATAACTGCCTTCAATTTTTTTTTTTTTTTAAATTGCATACAGTTAATTTATTCCTAGAGTGATGCAGTAGCATTGCTCTTTCTCGTGACACCAACACAAGACAAGGTTAACCCAAGACCTAGGCGTACATACCTCCTCAGTCACATTCTAGCTTTTGTGGGAAGAAATCTGGCTATGAAGACTGAATAAAAAGCTGCTGGTAATAAAAAGCAGAGTGACTGGATGACCAAGAAAAGACGTAGTGAGACAAATCTGTCATATATTTGATACAAATGTATATACATGTATTACTTCTGCACCAAGAAATAGAAAAAATATAGCACAGCACTTCATAATTTTTACAGAAGTATTTTACAGAGAAGAAATCACTGATACAGCATTTGTTAACTCCAGTTAGATGTCAACAGATAAGACGTGTATTGGAATATTAGGAGATCTGGGCACAACCACAGTATAATTGCCAAAATTTTATGCCACAGTAAAAGTCCCCTTGGATGTTTGAGCACTCACAGGAACTTTGCAGATTCCTTCTTTCTTTGGTTAATCCCAATTTCATAACTTGGCTTACCTAGTGACTTCATTTACTAATTTCTTTAAACATAGTAGGCATAACACCAAAGAGTAGAGAAAAAGCATGCTCCTGAATGATGTTTTTAACTTTTTCATTAACCACACATTTTGCCTGTGAAGATCTATTGTCTTATCCCTTTGCTACATTTGTTTTCCTTCATACTGATAATTTGGGTTAAGCTTTAGAAATCAGCAAGCTCTGGAAAACTATAAATGCTGAAGAGTTTTAGAGATCCTGTGGCACAGCATCTATCAACGTTTCTCAACTGAATATTTATTCTCCTTCCACAGAGCAATAAGAGTAGATGAAGCCACTGTGGACCTGGTAGTAATTAATTTGATAAAGAACTGGGTGGTATTACATCTTACGGGCCACTGGAGTCTCTTATCGTACTCGCTACGTATGCATGGTTCAACTCTGCCCTTTGTTTTCATTATACCACCCAGTATGTTTTAAAGGCATATTTGAAGAGACACACTGGGGAACTTCAGCTTATGTTGTGCAATCAGAGGATTTCCTACAAAGGCCATGACCTTATGGATGCTGAAATTAATAGGCATTTTCATATTTACTGCAGTCAGCTTTGTATTCAGAAGTAGATCTTTAAGCATTTCCTACATTTTTAATCAGTGTTTCCCAGCAGACAATACTCTTCCATGGAATTTTCAGATAAATTAGAAGGAAAAACAAAAGGACTTTCACCAGATCGAGGTGATACCAAGTTTTCAAGATCGTCTATATTTTTGTCCATAATGTTGTGCAATATTTTAATTATTTCTGTAAAAGCTTCTGATCTAAAATCCTATAGACAGCATCGGAAACAGTTTTGAGCTTTTCCCATCTATATTGAAAGTAGACAAGGTAGTAGACAAGGTAGAAATGAACATTTCTGAAGACTTTAATGAAATCTACCTTCCACCTATGTTTTATGCAAGTTGGTAAGAGAGGAAAAAGCTGAGGGTTTGTTTTTTTTTTTTTTTTTCCATTTTGCTTTTGGTTTTTCTTTCCCCTAGCTAAATTTGACATTTTACTCCGGGCAGACACATTAGTTTCCAATTTTTTTCCCCCCTACATTTTTCAAACAATGGAGGGCCCAAGCTATTCTACAGGTCAGTAGGCAAAGACCAGACTTTGTTGGTGTTACACAGTCAAAAAATTTTGATCAGCCCTCTACTAGGATAGCCGTGAAGCTCAGTCAGGCAGCCATAGGATTAGCACAGAGGTAGGACTGCATCTACACCTCTACAATAATACTTATGATTAAGAGTCAAAAAGGTAATAGCCAATTCCTGCATCATGTCCTGAAGCCTCTTCCATCCACCCCAGCTCTGATGGGTTAATTGGGATTCAGTTGGCTATTCACATGGGGTAACTCAAGCCCTTTTCATACAGCAGATAAAGACAGGTTGTAGTTTCCTCCCTGAATCAATACACAAATTCTTTCCAGATGAGAATTAGTATAAAATGAAAGAAGTGTTAAATCTGTGAATAGTTAGCAACAGCATGAGTATGGCCTTCCATTAACCATTTGCTACTACTCCACAGTTAAATAGGTTTATGCTATATATTTGCCTACTAAGTTTCCCATTCACTCAAAAGGAAGCTCAGTCTAACTTTGGTAAGGCAAAGAGTATTTGAATGCAAAGTATTTGAACCACATTTATTATGTTTTTACAAGTAGATCACACATTCTACCTGCCTATCTTTTACTTATCAAATTTCCTAATTAACATCTGATTCTGTGCAATGTTTGTATGAATGCACCTGCATTTCTACATTCATTTCACTGACTGGCCCAAACTCTGGCTTGGTGGACCTTAATTAACAGTAAACAAAGAGATTTTCTGATAAGACTAAAGCATTCTTTTTGCTCACCTCATAACTTTCAGAAATGGTCTTCTGCCCTCACAGAAACAAAACAGAAGCCACCTGAAGTACACATGTAATATGTATATGAGCCAACGTAGAAAGATGTGTGCAATAGTAAACTACCTTCACAGAAATTCCATGAGGAACTCAGTACAGAAAACATGTATTTTTTTAAACACGAATTGTCTTGTCTTTTCCTTGATGGAAGGCATTAAAAGCCCTCCTAGGAAGAAGGTGGTTTTTGCTACAGACAAGACAAAACAGGAAGGTGTTTTATATGACTAATGACTTCCATTTCATTTTGAAACACATTCACATTCTTACATAGCAAGTGCAAATAATCCTTTCTAAGAAAATGTTCCCAAATAACAAAACCTATACGGGTTAGTAAAACAATATATCTATATACAGGCATTTTTTAAAGACTAAGACTGAAAAGGTACAGAAATTCTGAATCTTAAGTTACTGTAACTGCCACATCGTCCTCGCTATCTGGATCTCTGCAGCTACCTGCCGCTGCAGCAATGCTAATTCTAAACCTTTTCCTAAAGCACCTCAGTGAAGGATCTTCCCAAAGGCAAGGTGCTCCAGAACTTGTGCACCTGTACAAAAGAATGGCAAATTTCACAGCTGCTCATTAATTGCCAGTTTTCTGAGGATAGGATTATTAAATACCAAACTGAAATCCTCCTGTAAAATTCCACTGGACCAAGCTCATAGTATTACTGTCACATAAGAGAGCAAGTAATAACATTCTGAAAATGACTGTAGCCTTTGTCCTATCACCAATGCCACTTATTTTTTCCCCACAGAGCCTCTATGCAAGTGCACATGAACTCAGCTTGAAGCTGCCATGGCAAGATGCTTCACACCAACCTGTCCCATGAGGAACTCTGCAGACTAGCTTTAAACACGCCAAGACCAACACATTCAACATACTAGTTTTACTGAAGGTTATTTTTCCCTATGAATAATCTATAAGATGGGTTACAAAAAGCTGTGAAAATTAAGCCACATATGGTTGCTGGAGATACAGTGTTTAAATTGCTGTGTAGGTTGGATATTCTCTAGTGATAGCTGAAGGGTTTTTTTGCCTGCTGAAATCTTTAAAATAGATTCCAAGTCCTTTAAACTGGTAATGATTTTCAAATGCCCAACAAATTGCTTTTTTGATTAATGACTAATTTGAATACTCAGGGGTAAACTCCCCAAACACTTTGTATTTAAAAAAATTGTATTCTCCATACAGTTCTTCTGCAATGACGTAGTTTAGAAATTTACCCCCTAGTATTCAGGGATATTCAGAACTTGGCTCAGACCTGACATGGAAGTCCTAATGATTTTGCTACCAAAAAACTCTACTTTTGCTAGGAAATGTTATTGCTTCAGAAAAAAAACAAACACCATACCAAGTACTGAATTACCGAGGTTTACTTAATCATAGATTCCAAATAAGCACATACTGAACAGATTCATTGATTCTCAAGATACTTATTCAGCACTCTGCTCTTCAGAAGAAAAAGATCAGAAGACATTACAGAATTGGTTAATAATGTTAGTACAGGAACACTCCTGGGGAATCTTCTTGTCTTTTCAGTATACACATTAACATTTGCTTGGATTATAGTAACAAATAGTTACAATAGTAGTATAATATTGGTCAAGCAAAACTTCCAGCAGACAACACATTTGCCCTGAATGCTCCCCATGGATGTGCCCTGCTGGACACTTGGACTGCTGTTTTGGCCCCATACACTGTTCTAACTAATGTATTTTTCTGTTTCAAATCATGGCCTTAGCTTTGAGTTTCCAAGAGTGCTCCTGGGATGCAGATCCTCCTCCCACCATCCTCGCAGAGCTGAGAGGCTGTTACCCAGTTGCCTTTGCTGACAGCTCTACAGATTCACCACTGGCAAAAAACACCCCACACCCTTCTCAGACTTCAAATATCACTTACCCAGTCTACAGTTTACTTGAAGCATTCCCAATAATACTGGACAAAGCACGTGAAACCACAAAACACCCAGCATCACATCATGTGCCCTTAAACTTTTAATCAGAAATTTAACTGCAAGCTTCTGACCATTTATTCTGGTTTATTTGGAAATTAAGCACTTTAAAAGCATCCTGCTCAGGGTTCCGTTATAGTTGAAACAAAGGCTTTTCAAACTCTAAACCAGACAGTCATTTCATTAGTACAAAACAAAGGCTTTCTTCAGGTGTTACAGGTCATTTTGAAAACTAGTAGTGTCAAAGACAACACTATTTAAGCCACCTCTGACTTCCTTTGGGAATCTCAGAAATTCCTGCTGAGGTTCCCCCTAGATGATTAGCTGCAGTGGTCAAGTGACTGGGGAGACAACTGAATACTGCCTTCATGAAGTTTCTGGTCCTTATTTAATGTGACAGCCTACTTCACCCCTTCCATCAGTCACCGCAGCTGACTGAAATCCCTCAGTAGGTCATCTCCTCTTGCCTGACAGTCTGCTTACAGAAACACAGGTCCTGGGCTTGGCTGGCTCTGTGCAAATGCCGCCTAGCTTGGAAAAGTTTTAACAACTTTTACAGCTGAGCCATATTGCAAATCATACTAAAGCTGGTTATAACTGGAAAGACTGATCTGCAACTTTCTTAAAACATATAACCAATAAAAAACTGAGCAGAAAAAGCTCTTCATCAATAGGCCCACAACACAGACCCAAAAACCAAGGAAAAGAACAACTCTAGCACAAACTTAGTTACACTCCCAGTAGTAGAAGACAGTGACAGCAAATGAGGGCAGCTATTTTTCCTCAGAAGCACTAAGTATCATGAAATTACAACCACCAGAAGCAAGGAGAGAACACAGGGCATATTCTTGTTCTCAGTCTGCATTTCCACACCTGCTGCTCCTCACTGCTATTCCTAGGCTTTGACCAGAGATAGTCTAAAGCATGCTTTAAAAAAAAGGAGCAATACTGCTATGAGATTTGAAGTTCTTGAGTAGGTTGAACATCAATGACCTTTTAACAAGTAACAGTGGCAGCACTTGAAGACAAACATAATTTTTTCCATTGTAAATGAAAGTAAAGGCCCCATTTTTGCACTGATTTCTGCTAAATAATCTAAGTTATTTAGGAAAATAATTTACTAGCAAAATAGCAATACCCAGAAGAGAATAGGTTCGTGTGACCCCTTCTCTCAACACATCAAGTTTAGCATAAACATTCTGGTTAGCTTGGCAGTAATAGAATGTTCACTGTTCTAAAAACCTGTCTAGGTTTAGAATTTAAGTCCACACTGATTCTATGCTATCTGCTTGCTAATTTTGCTACACTATGCACAAAATGTTACTTTACTACCAGTGTGGCCTATTTTATCTCCCTGTGTAACAGCATGGTATTTGTTATTTTCCCTTCCACTAAGTTTCCCATATGCCCAATATGTCAGTGTGTCTCATTCAGAGCTCAATATTACAGCTTCTCCATCTTGCCAAGAACTGTTTTCTGAAGCTTCTTAAACCTTAAATTAAAACAGTTTCATAGGAGGATACCTTATTTATGCTTATGTGCTATCAGCTTTAACAGCTGGTCACCTAAATCATTTTGGTGTTTTGAAAAATGTGTAGTTACCACAGAATTACAGCTCATATTTGCTTAATTGTCTTTTCTACTAAACTCACACTACAGAGGAATGAAGACTGGTCCATAGCTCCTCGGCAAAGGAATCTGAAGGGTGGTCTAATTCCGCCTCCTATTACCCTCCATGCAAAGCTCACCAACCACTGAACATGAAAAGACTAAATAACAAGCTAGGTTATTTAAGATCTTGACTTGTTGGTTGCTTGTTGCTTTTGTTATGTAGCTACTGGAAAACAAGTCTTCCCAATGTTTGCATACAAGCACCAACAGTTGATGGTTACGTGTATCTCCAGGTTGGCAGATTTACTACAAAAGTGTAACAGGCTCAAATACCACTTTGTAGCTCTCCAGGATCAATAGGAATTTAATGCTAAGCAAATAAGATTTATTGCTGCCTCTATGAAATGGATTATAGGGATTGGTTGAAATGCATTAACTATGAAAACATTAAATATATAAAACTTTAGATACTAGATGCTAATCCCAGAGGTCCCAAATCATAAGCTCCTTAGTACATTAAGGAACAATCAATTTTGTTCTCAAGGGTTGTGAACTGAGCCATAAACTTTTAAACCAGTGAACCGTAAATACCATACCTATGAAAATGAACACAATGTGCCATTTATAACATCACAGTCAGACTACTTGGCTTGTTTTAATCCCCTTGGACAGAAGAGGAGGGAGCCAAGGTTGAGAGAGAGAAAATAGCAGAAGTGATTGTTTACTTCATGAAGAGTTCCTTACAAAGAAAATAAAATCAAAGGAAGTTTGAGAAGTATCTTTGAGCATTTTATGTCATCTTCTTAGATCTTGGGGGTTTCAGAAGTTCTGCAAGCCTCTCTCATTATTAATATTGCCATGATCTCAAGCGTAGCAACAGAGCTGCCACAAAGGTGACCCGGTAAACATACTGACAGAGAATGACATTTCTGATAAGGTCACCCTAAACCTCCTCAATGAGGAGTAGTCGTCAGGACAAAAAATGTGACAATGAACTTGCCTCCCAAGAAAACAGGAGTCGGCAACAACTGACTGGTATAAAAAGTAACTCACTATCTACCCAAAGGAGCTTTTCTGCACAAGTCCTCCTGGATAGACCAGACCCTAGCCAGGGACGCCTGCCTGACTCCAGCATCCATGATCATCTTCAAGTGAGACTTACGTCGGCAATCAGCTCCACTCCTGGGAGCATTTTGGTGTTTTACTGATAACACCTCACATAATACATTTAAAGGTGCACACAAGTAAAGATTCATAAGTATATACTTGCTTCCATAGCTGGAATTATGTAATAAATTGTAATACACATATATTTGCTCTTGTTATATATACTTGCTTTCCTAGTGGTAATTTTGTAGTGACTTGTGTGCATAGATATATGTGCACACATATATATAAAATGTTTTTATTAATAGTAACTTTGAAGTAACTTGTGATAAAGAAACTATCAGAAATACAGATCTCTGCATTGCAGAATCCCGAGAACACTGTAGTCACGATCTTTACACACGCGCAGGTCATGACTGTGACTGCTACACGTAGACTGTGGGGAAGTGCAGCTTGTGTCATGCACCCCAGGGCTATGACCAAGATGATCCACACCAAGCGAGCAGTCACCGCAGATCCTTTCCTACCACTGCAGCCAGGAGACAATAGCATCACACAGTCCCATTGAATAGCTGTAACTGTAACAGCTAGTCAGGGACCAGAAACCCATAGTAGCTGATACCAGAAAATATTACCAACCTATAATATGCTTGCTTAATCAAAAAAATGGTTCTGGACAAAGAGCTAAAGTGAAACACAGCCAACAGAAGAGATGTGCCTGCCAGACTTGTTTATCACATAAAGCGAGTCCAATGATTCTGGTGTATCACTCACATTCTTGGCCCTTATTTTATGAAACCTCCACCCATAAAACTTAGGGTTCAATAATTTTGAGTCTTTTTGGTCTTAGATTACACCCAGCTGTTTCAACTTTGCTATACAATCACATACAAATAGCAGCCATTAAATGAAGCTAAGAGACTTAAGACCGCAACAAAAACCAGCTCAGAGCTCTGTTTTACCACCTTCACTGCTCAAAATTCAAATGACCTTCAGTGGGCTTTTACATGAACAAGTAGAGAAGATCTGGCCCTTATTTGACATTCTTCTGTCTTCTTTTAATTAACCTTTAGATAGTTTAGAGTCATCCCTTCATTTCTGCAGTCAAGTGTAGCAATCGGAAAAGCCACTTGCACTCTCAGGAAAATGTCACCATTACCTTCCAGGAGGAAAAGAGGAGGCCCTAGACCCCTAGTTCAGTGTGAGCCCGTTGATTCACAGCTCAGTCCGGCAGTTAACCTGGTCTACTGGTTACTCTTTGTGGTGTCACCGTTCGCACGCAGGTACGCTGGAAAACACAAGCCCAGCGCACCATGCCCGACAGCTATCATATTCTTACTTCTATCACTGTTTTTCAAGTCTCCTCAGACTGACAGTCGGTAGATAAGAAATTATACTGAGAAGAAATAATATTAAGAAGGAAAAAACAAGGAAGTAATTCAAGAATTCTTTTCTCTCCAGTATGTTTTCAACAAAAAGAACGCCGCTGAAAAAGTTGTTCGCATCGTGTGCTTCTACCAGGATGCACTCTGCCACCGAAGCCATTACGGGTGTTACACCTGGAGGGTTACGGTTTCTGAAGGCAGCACCGAGCGCACCGACTCCCCGGGGCGCGCTGCTCCGCGCCGCCCGGGCCCGCCGGGGCTCCCTCAGGCGCAGAGACCCGCCGCCAGCCGGCCGCTCTCGCGAGAGGCGCTGACGGGGCCGGGGCGTTGCCGCAGCAACCGCGGCCACGCCCACACCTGTAGGGAGCGGCCTGTGGCAGGCGGGGGGCCGTGGCGGGCACGCGCGGCAGCCGCTCCAGCAGCCCCAAAGGTGGCTCCGGTCGGGGGTCGTCGCCCTCCCGGATGGGGCTGAGCTGTGGCAACCGCCCCATGGCAGACAGCCATGTCCTTTGCCCTCGCCAGAGCGGGTGAGGCAAGCCGGGCAGAGCTCGCAGGCAAACAGGCAGCCACCCAGGTCTCGGGCTGCAGCGCGTGCCAGGGCCTGGCTCTCGTACCTGATGGCCGTGGCGAGAACCGCCGTGGCGAGGTGCAGCCAGGAGGGTGATCGGCTCAGCCTGGTGGCAGAGCTTTGGGAGGAAGCTGGCAGGTTAAGGAGCATCGGGGAGGCTGGTGGAACCGTGCTCGGCTCTCCCCGAGACAGCAACGGGAATATCCAACACAAAACCCCCAAGATCAAGGGGATCCTGTATCCTCCCCCTGCCAGGCAGAAGGCGGTAACTTAAAGGAAGGGAGCGAATGGAGGCAAGTCCATGCTCGGCCCGGCAGGTGAACCCACTCCCCGCCTACCTCACCTTCCCAGGTGCCTCCGTACAGCACTTTTGCGGCTCTGGATGTGGAAGGCCAGTCAAGGGATGATGTGGGTGACAGTCCATCTACACCAGAGGTGTTGCCAAGGTCAGAAAGGCCTACCCCTTATATCACAACCATCTCCATGAGGAAGAAAAGACCGGTTATAGTTGTAAGCAACTCCCTTCTTAGGGGAACTAGAGCATCCAATATGCTGGACAGACCTTCCTCTTAGGGAAGACTGCTGCCTCCCTGGGGCGCAGGTTAATGACATCACTAGGAAACTCCTAGCCTGGTATGGCCCTCAGACTATTGCCCATCATTGCTTTTCCATGTGGGTGGTGATGAAGCTGCAACACATAGTCCAAGGGCGATCAGAAAAGGCTTCAGGACCTTGGGATGGTTGGTAAACAGATCCAGGGCACAGGTAGCTTTTTCCTCTATCCTTCCAGTTGCAGGCAGCAATATTGGAAGAAAGAGATGGACCCAGTCTATTAATACATGGCTCCATGGCTGTTGTCACCACGAGAATTTTGTGGTTTTTGCATAATGGAATGGTCTACACAGCACCAGGCCTGCTGGCTCAGATGGGATTCATCTTTCTCAAAGCGGGAACAGGATCTTCCCTTATGAGCTAGTGGGGCTGATTGCCAGAGCTTTCAGCTAGACTTGAAGGGGGAAAGGAATAACGTCAGGCTTGCCACAGGACAACATGCCAAGGTTAGAGGGACAGGGTGCTACCAAGGGCCCGTAGTGTGTTGCTCTGAAACTTTCTGGGTACACTGGAGCACACTCCTCTTACAAAGAGGAGCCAAGAAGGAAACTCCAGTGAATTGCCTCAAAGGAACTAAGTGGTGTTCCTTTAAAAAGGTAACATGGCTGACCGCCCAGCTGAAGTGCCTCTACACCAATGCACACAACATGGGCAAACAGGAGGAATTGGAAACCAACTATGCTGCTAGAAAGCTATAACCTAGTTGCCATTACTGAAACTTGGTGGGACAAATCCCGTGACTGGAGCGTGGCTATCAGTGGCTACAGGCTGTTCAGAAGAGACAGGCAAAGAGGGAGGAGCAGAGGAGTTGCCCTCTATGTCTAGAAGTGAATAGATTTTGAAGAGCTGTCTCTGAAGAACAGCCATGAACGGGTTGAAAGCTTATGGGTAAGAATTAGAGACCAAGGCACAAAAAGCACCTTGTGGTCAGTCTTTACTGCAGGCTGCCCAATCAAGGGGAGCCTATTGACAAAGCCTTCTTAGTCCATCTGTAAGAGGTACTGTGCTGACAGGCTCTCATCCTGCTGGGGGATTTTAACCACACTGACATCTGCTGGAAAAGTAGCACAGTGAGCTGTAGGCAATCCAGGAGACTCCTGGAATGCATTCAAGGGTAACTTCTGAAGCCAAGTAATAGACAACCCTACCAGAGGGGATGCAATACTGGACCTGTTGGTCACCAACCAAGTGAGCTATTCAGTGACACCACGATTGGAGGCAGCCTGGGCTGCAGTGATGATGATGCACTGGTGGAGTTCACAGTCCTGAGGGATATGGGGCAGGCAAAGAGTAAAGTCAGAGTAAAGCAGAGTTAGTCAATAGGACTCCCTGGGAAACTGCCCTCAGGGACAGGTGAGCGCAACAGAGCTGGCAGATCTTTAAGGATGCCATAGAGTGCAAGAGCTCTTGATTCCCAAGTGTAAGAAATCAGGAAATGAAGGCAAGAGACAGTATGGCTGAGTGGAGACCTGCTGGTCAAACTAAAGAGCAAGAAGAAAATGCACAGGCAGTGGAAGCAGGGACAGGTATCCTGGAAAGAGTATAGCAATACTGCCTGGTTGTGTCAGGGTCAGGAAGGCCAAGGCGTGGCTGGAGCTGAACTTGGCAAGGGATGCAAAGGGCTTCTATAGGCATGTCAGCCAGAAAAGGAAGGTCAAAGCATACCCTCCTGCCGCCAATGAACACAACAGGCAAACTGGTAACAACAGACAAGGAGAAGGCTGAGGTACTCAACAAGTTCTTTGCCTCAGTCTTCACTGACAGTCTCTCTTTCTACACTTCTCAACTAGATGGACTACAACACAGGGACTGGGGGAGCAAAGTTGCCCCACTGTAAGAGCAGATCACATTCAAGACCCCCTGAGGAACCTGAGCATGTGTAATTATGGGACCTTACAAGATGCATCCCAGAGTCCTGAGGGAATCGGCTGATGTAGTTGCCAAGCCACTCTCCATGATATTTGAAAAGTCATGGCAGTCAGGTGAATTCCCTAATGACTGGAAAAAGGGAAGCATTGCACCCATTTTTAAAAAGGGTGGAAAAGAGGACCCAGGGAACTACTGATCTGTCAGCCTCACCTCTGTGCCTGGGAAGGTCATGCAACAGATCCTCCTAGAAGCATTGCTAAGGCTTCTAGGACATGGAGGACAGGGAGAGACAGCCAGCATGGCTTCATGAAGGGCAAGTCATGACCAACCTAGTGGTCTTCTATGATGGAGTGACTACATCAGTGGACAAGGGAGGAGCTACAGATGTCATCTATCTGGACTTCTGTAAGACCTTTGACATGGTCACCCACAAAATCCTTCTAAATTGGAGATATGGATTTGACAGATGGGCTGCTTGGTAGATAAGGAATGGTTAGATGGTTGCATCCATAGGGTAGTGGTCAATGGCTCAATGTCCAGATGGAGATCAATGCTGAGTGGTGTCCCTCAGAGGTCTGTATTGGGACCAGTACTGTTTAATACTTTCCATCAATGACACAGACAATGGGATCAAGTACACCCTCAGCACCTTTGCAGACAACACCAGGCAGAGTGGTACAGTTGACACACCTGAGGGACAGGATTTCATCCAGAGGGACTTGGACAAGGTCAAGAAGTGGGTCCATGTGAACCTCATGAGGTTCAACAAGGCCAAGTGCAGGGTGCTGCACCTGGGTCGGGCCAACCCCCAGTATCAATACAGGCTGAGGGATGACAGGATTGAGAGAAGCCCTGCCAAGACAGACTTGGGGGTACCAGTGGATGAAAAACTGGACACGAGCCAGCAATGTATGCTCACAGCCCGAAAAGCCAACTGTATTCTGGGCTACATCCAAAGCAGCATGGCCAGCAGGTCGAGGGAGGTCATTCTGCCCCTCTACTCTGCCAAGACCCCACCTGGAATACTGCATCCAGCTCTGGAGCTCTCAGTATAAGACAGACGTGGAGCCATTGGAGCAGGTCCAGAGGAGGGCCACAGAATGATCCAAGGGATGGAGCACCTCTCCTATGTAGAAAGGCTGAGAGAGTTGGGGTTATTCAGCCTGGAGAAGAGAAGGCTCCAGGGAGACATTATTGCAGCCTTCCAGTACTTCAAGGGGGCATAGAAGAAAGATGGGTACTACAGAGCATTTAGTAGGGCCTGTTGTGATAGGACAAGGGGTAATGGTTTTAAACTAAAAGAGGGTAGGTTTTGACTCAATAGAAGGAAGACATTTTTCCCAATGAGGGTGGTGAAACACTGGCACAGGTTGCCCAGAGAGGTGGTAGATGCCCCATCCCTGGAATCATTCCAGGTCAGGTTGGACGGGGCTCTGAGCAACCTGCTCTAGTTGAAGATGTCCCTGCTCATTGCAGGGGAGTTGGACTAGATGACCTTTAAAGGTCCCTTCCAACCCAAACCATTCTATGATTCTAACATGAGCAGAAGCAACTTTTCAGTTTGTGTAATTAAATTTATTACTTTTCTAACTTCATGTCACATATTTCATCTAATACTAGCTCAGTTCAGTGGAAGACTTCAGGTCAGCAAGCAATGACTTCAGAAGAGCCCATCTGCTCCAGATTAGGTACAAAATAAATAGCTTGCAGAATCAAAACCAAGTAGCCAAGTAGGTAAGGTCCTCAAGTATGGAATAACTACCTTGTCTCTCTGGCCTAGGGCATGTTTACCAGCTTACTTTATAAAATTAGGAACTAGTTTATTTAGACTTAAACATACATTTGAGTACATCAGTTTATAAAATAACCTATTTTTTGAAAGAATGTAGGTCTCCAGTAACATATAACAGACATTTAGAGTGGAAAGAGGAATCCTACTTCCACAGACTTCCTATGGCCAAACTGACTTCAAGTAGCACAAAATTTCATCTTAATTCTTGGATATCAAATTGTTTCCCAGGCTTGGAGTAATTGACTCTGCTAATTCTGCTTTTCTTTGCTCATCTGAAAGACATTTCCCTTTATGCTCATTCACTAATAGCATCTTGGAAGTGCTCTTTACATGCACTTTTCTCCTATGTATGTTTCTTATTTTTCAGTGCTTTTGCTCCACATCCTATGCTCCTATCACTTTGGATTGTTTATTTGATCAAGTTCCCAGCGTGACCTTAGAGCGCCTAAATGCAACTTCCTCATCTCCCAGTATGTTGTTCCCTTCCTCCAACATCTAGCGTCTTCACAATTCAACATACCTATCTCATCATGCCTCAGACAGAAAAATGCCTTTACAGGAGGGGGACTGAAATGCAGGAACAAAGTAGCACATATCCATAGTAGCTTGAAGGTAGGACTTGTCTCACCTAATTGCAGTCATCAAAACTTTCAGCATTTAGTGCAAGATCTGTATATTAAATGGGAACAAATTTGCAAAAGACTATTCATTCCACCTAGTGTTTGAGATATCTCTCTGTTTAGATATCTCTCTGAGATATCTACATTTCGCCATCAGCTACTGTGGGACCTCAAACTAATAATTTGGATTAGGGACCAAACCTTTAAATAGATGGTTGTCTTGATGTCAGTGGGTGTCTAAATCTTGAGGGCCTGGGCTAAAATGAACATTTAGAGAGGTGTGGGCAGACACGAGCTTGCGTACCTACTGCTCCACACCAGAGTAACACACAACACACACATGATGTCCCTGGCAGGGACAGAACCAGAACCAAGTTCTGGCATTCTTAATCCCAAATTAACCCTGTAACCACATCCCTGTCTCTCCATTTAATTTTCTATTTTACGTATTGCCCGTTCACATTTAAAGCCCAGGAACAGGAAAAGTAAACACTGGCATATTTTCCCCTCAGACCTCCTCTGGCCATTTGCACTGGCACTACTTTCATCCCTAAAAATAGAAAAATCCTACAACACCTGAAAATCTAAGAAATCTTACACAGCCTTCTGAACACAGTCTCTCTAGTTGCTAAAAAAATAAATCTGGAGTGATTCAATCCAATGCATTTGCAACATTGCAGAGCATGAAAGTATGAATGACATGCAGAAATCTTCCTCACAGGAGACAGGGGAGAAAGTGATAATCCCCCCTTTTTGTGGTGCTGGCATACATGTTACACAGGCACACAACATGGCTTTCCTACGGGCTTTTTCATTTCATTCTAATTTCATTTACACTCATTTTGGAGATTGCAATCACTTCAAAGACCAGAGCTGAAAATTGGTAACTCTAGGCTGCAGATGGGTTGTTAAGTAATACAAATAGTAAAGTGGGATAAAATGTACAAATAAAAAAGGTAGATTAACCTTCTCACATGACTGAAATAGCACAGTCTCCATCATATTTCCCACTGAAGATGAAAGAGACTAAATATGCACCAACATATTGGATTTCTCCCCCCCCCCTTCCAGCTTTCCCACTGGTAATCATTAAACATTACTTCCTCAGTATCAGACTGAAGAACCATTACTGCATGCAAATCCACAGGCATGTAATATTTTGACATCTCTACTAAGCTCAGAAGAAAAGTTGTAAAGATATATTAGAAAGGGAGTTAGGCAGCCTTACTGGAAAAACACACTGGTGACATCAGCCTGAAACAAGCTTTTTGCTGGTACTAACAGGGTTTAGCGTGAGACAAACCCTCAGACTCTTATTTTCCTTGCCTTACAATCTGTCCTCACATCTAACTTCATTCTTCAGTAGTCCTAGAAGTCATCTTTTGCTCCCTGCCACAGGCTACCACCTCTCCACAGGCCAGGCTGACCTTCCAGCACAGACATCCATCTCTTCTCCCCAGCACACACACACCCCCAGAGCACTCCTGCCTTCACCTATCCAGGGAGCAGACATCCTGCTGTTTCTCCACATGCTTTATTTATTTTTTTTTCCTAGGGCTTCAGATCCCCAGTGAAACAGCAGCAAGTCTTTTGGCTTTAAAGGATACCTTTAAAACAGACATTCACACAGCCTTCAGTTTCAAAGGCTGGCTGAACAGCAGAAAGAAATACTTTGAGAAGGGAAGAGAATGAAAAATTAGCATGTTCTATCTGTTTTAATAATATGGAAGCTACATTTATAACCTCTCCCCACTTAAAAAATAGGCTTTAAAATACACCCCTGCTATAGTTAAATGAATGCTAGCTTAGAGAACTGATATAAAACATCAGCATTTGGAATGAGAAGTAGTCAGTAGAGGTTTCATTGCTAAAAGGTCAACAAGACTTACAAAAAGATTCAATCTTTAAAGCCCTGCAGAATTTCATTTAAAAAAATAAAACACCATGGAAAAATAAAAGCTCTGAAAATCAGAATCTGCGAGTAGTTTCTCACTTTGTGACCCTATGTCGGAAATGCTGTTGCATAGCGTATGCTCACTGCCACCTACAGACAAAGATAAGCGCACACAGACCCAGCACACAGAAGCTTTCCCTGAACCCAGGGTGTCGTGATTTCCAAACGTTAGCCATTCAGCAGTCTTTAAGACACGTGCTAGCTCAGCTCTTGTGCTAGAAGGCTGATAAGGCTTTCAGAAACACTACACACATTCAATATTGCCTGTGACAAAAGTAGCAAGGAAAACATAAAAAACAATAAAACAACAATAATGTTGCACTTGATGTGTCTATTGGCAATAGACAATGGTACAGAAGAAAACCAGATCCTCTTAAAATATACTCTAGATGTCAAAAAAGCAGTTCTTATACGCACATGTACCATAATCATGTTTACAGTTGGTGAAAATTGACTGGAAGCAGCTTTTAAAACATCATTGTGGGAAACAGAGACAAGGATTTTAAATGGAAGAAGCTGAAAAGAAAACGGAGTCAACTGTGTTAACAGTAACATGTGATAGCACCAATACTTCTACAAGCATGGTCTTGTCTTTGCTTTTTACGGCAACATTAAATACAACTGCATGCAATGTAGCCAGCACACACATAGAATATTCCTATAGTCTTCCCTTCAAAGCAACACATTTGATAGCATGATCAAATTCCATGCAGTTTACAAGATATGTGTAAGAAATGAGAGTTTATGATGAATTAAGGAAGTCCTAATTAAGGAGAAATACTTGTAGAAGAGTATGATTTAGAATTCTGCCTCCGGACAAAGATAAAGGCTTTGAAAAGCAAATAGAAAGCATAATTTCAAAATCATTCCAGCATTATAATTTTCTCCAGTTAGAAATAAAATTGGGCTGAAGTTTTAGACAAACTTTTCTAACATTTTTAATGAGCATTTCAAACACTCTTTGCAGAATGTGCCCTTTTGTTTACTGGTATGCTGAAGTACTTCAACGTTTTTTCGTCCCCCAAAAAAGTGACAAGCAGTGTTGAAATTTTCATTTCATTAGGTTAAAATGTCAATTTAATGAGATTTTACATAGATCAGAGAAATAAAGGCAGCAACATTGAATAGAAAGTGTAGAGCCTTTGAAATAGCACAGTTATTGTCAAGATCTTACAGCAAGAACGTTTTCATGAAGAGCAGTTATCAGGAATATTACACACCGAAATAAATATATACACGCACTTTTTTTTTTAAGACTTGCAGAGCATTTACATTAATTCTATTTGAAGGAAAGGCCACACTTGCTTTTTTTTGTACAATGTGACTATTACAAATGAGTTGATCTATTTCCTTTGAAAATCAGATTTATCGAACAAATCTAAGACAACAGTCCTTTTCATTCATTGTCAGCTTCACACTATTGAAAACACTGGTTACCACATCATCTGCAGGACTGGTATGCCACACATATGCAGTAAATCCTGACAGGGCTCCTTGACCTCCTCAACACAGGTTAAAAGCGCTGTGCTTGTGTAGTAACGGCACGAGAAAAAACAGTGTCCAGATCTGCGACTGCCACAGTTGCTCTTCCTAAACCATTATCAGGTGCAAATTTCCAGGCACAAATTAGCCTAGCAAGGCTGCATGTTGACCAATTCTCCCAAATTAAAATTCTGGTAGCTATATTACTCACTGCTACCGCACTTACCCACCAAAGAGGTTAACAAAGTAGTTTTTATAGCATACTCAAAATAATAATTTAAAATAATTCACCTTCCATCCTCTTGGTCCTGAATATAAGGAGGAGCACCCCAAAAGCTTTACCACAAGCATAGAATGGATGAACATGTATAATTGAATTTACAAGTTCAATTTGCACCATCCATGATGCACCAGCGACCATTAAACTTATTTCCCTTATGTAGCAATCCCTATGGGCACAGATCAGGAATAACCAGCATCACAGGGTGCTTCAAGTCATCCGATTCCTGGACTATGTAGTGGCCATACTTGGACATGTATACAGACAGGTAAAACTCCATTAGCTTGAGATAATTTATGCTTGAGACTGTAGGAAGTTTGAATCCCTGTCACAGCAGAACTCCTGCTCCATTTCAGTTGGAGGAGCCCACCCTTTCTAAGAGTTGACTATCTAAATACTCACGTATGGTCAGGACTACCTTAGATTTTAGCATGCTTCCTTGTGAGCAGAGACAGGCTGAGCTTAAAATGCAGGCTCATCTAGACAAGAATCCCTCTGGTATATCCCCCAGATAAAGCAGCATGACTAAATAAACCCGAATCTAAGAGGACCAGTCTTCATCAGGTGTGAATCTGTCCTATCAAACAGATCCTGCTCACATGCAGGAGAAAGAAATGCAAGGTAAATATCAAACCAGAAAATAATTAAAACTATTTCCCTGCAGGAAAAGGGATTTGATAGGTGTGATGGGACCAAGGGAGGAGAGCACACCCTGAGGCTCACCATCCATACACTGGGTTCAGAGTGAAATGAAACATTGACTGATGCTGTTTGTTAGATTTTAGGAGTAGCAAAAGCCCGACTGGGACGTACATACAGGTTTTCCTTCCTTCTTTCACAAACTCTAGTGTGTGTTAATATACCTGTTATGTTAAAAATAGAGTCATAAGCTTTGACTCAGTCTTCTTAATTTCTATCCACAAGAAGAAATGCATGGAGTGCTATGGGAGTAGACCTGGAGAGACCTGGCCAAAAACAGGTGGGAGGTGCAATGGGCAATATGTAGTGGAGACAGACCCAAGAGCAGTAAACACTTCAGCAAGCTTGCAAAATGCACCTGCAGCCGAAGAAAACGCCAGAAAGAAAGGAGAAGCTTTATGCATGCGGTCATAGCTTGCACAGCACCAAGTTTAACAGACTAGGGAAAAATCCAAACAGTTATAACATTGTCCTGGGTGGAGGGGGCTCTATTTTATGAAATAAGTCTGGGAACACATCAGTCTTTTCTCACGTGCTTCTAGTGACTGTCTTTACTGTGTAATAAAACTGTCAAGTCTTTTTGGCTATAGAGGATTCTCTGCCTCTTCTGTCAGCCACTATAACTTATAAATATTTAAAAATACACCCTATTTACCTCTGTTCCTCTTTAAACTGTACAGGAGTATGGAGAAGCACTTAGGAATCACATACTATTTTGTGCCTTTCGTGAGCTGAAGAGCATTATAAGCATATGCATACACATCAACTCCATCAGCCTCATTAAGTCTTAAAAACATTTCTATTGAAGAAAATTAAAAATATGGAGTTCACTGATAGAAGACTTAAATTGAAGCATGATTATTAACCTGGAGGTGGCTTCTTGCTAAACTGACTGTATTGCTCCTGGAATCCAAACCACCGTCTCCCAATTACTGAACACCGCTCTGTGCCATGAAGACTTAGCATCTCAGCCCCACATCTCCAACATTACACTGACAGCCCAGAAGATGTGCACACCCACAGCTCAACTAGAAATCAAAACTTCCACTTCCCAAAAAGATGATGTAATCATCTTACCATGATCAAGGGCCTCAAGTCATGTGCATCACACACAAGAACAGAGGCAAACACTTGTGTTACAATGTACGAGATGCTGTGTTAACATAGGGTCAAGTGTTGAAAAGGTGTTTAGTTTATTCATCCACTGCTGCTACTTGTCCAGACAACTTGGGGGCCTTTTTTAAAAAAAAAAAAACAAAACACCACACACCACATTGGCATTCTGAGACAGCGCTATATACTACCAACTTTAAAGTCAACTTTACCAGTTCATTAATGTCATTTTTGGCATTGAACTTGTTGCTTTTTCTGCAGTCTTTCACAGAGGAAACATCAAATCGAACTTCTTTTGCCACACAAAGTATTTCTTTTAGTCTTTCAGTCTTTCCTTGTCCAAAGGAGTCTAAGAAAAGATCATGTAGTATATTCTTTTTTGAGGCTTAGGTTGGCTTTTTTTGGTCTTTTGAAAAGCAAATAAGGATTGTGTGCTGAAATAAAGTTCATAACCCAGCAAGTATGCTGTGCACTGATATTTGAATGGAAAGACAACTCTGGCACACCTTCACTGATTATCGAGTGTTTTTGTACTAGATAACATTCATTAAGTACTTCACATTTTATATAAGTGATGAATCCAGAATTCACAAATAAGGTTTTTGTTTGTGCTTGCTGTATAACCATTTCCTCGAGAATTCCCGTGGCTCTTAGTTCATATTCCTTCCCCAGATTTCTAGCTATAAATTATTAAGTAGGCAATACTCTCCTAAAAACCCATTTTCTGAAGTGTAAAATACAAAGTAGCAAACTTTCCATCACTAATCCAAGTTTGCATTGCTTAGCCAGAAACCGAGATTAACAAACATCAGCTGTGAAATTATTTCTAAACTATTAATATGTAATAGATGATTAAGTTATCATAGCATGCTTTTCTCATAGCCTAAAAACAATAATTTGAAATGAACTACGTAATGAAAGCCCCTTCACAACAAGTTCATACACTAGTTCACATAAGGGTAGAAGGAACTCTGGCAAAAAAAGGAAAATTTCCTAATTTGTCAGTAAGAATAGTCCCAGTGACTTCAGGGTGAAAAACAAGCTACACACTAGAGGCTGAGAGAAATGGCACTGCGAGTACTTTTTTTTGCTAAGGGTTGGGCTAGAAAATTTTAAGAAGTGTCAACACAGCATTGAATTCTGAAGGACTTTGAATGCAAACCATGTTTATTCATAATAGCAATTATTTTGTTTATAATGACTGATGAGCATAGTTCACATAATGAACTGCGGTCATTTATGTCAAAACAGTGAAGTCTTATGAGAAACCTCATTACAATACTTCTAATCAAATATCTGAGAGAGCTCAGGTTGTCTTTCGTGAGAATGACTCCTGTCATTTTCAAAAAGCAGCCTGGAGGAAAAATGTCACCTTCCCAGATTTAAAGTATCAGATTAGAATTGCCAGTATTTACTGGGAAAAACAAAATATCTGTTTTCAGGTGTGCAGAGGAAATTCAGATATTGATCCCTTCTGCATGAATCTCAAAGACTTTCTGCACTGACTTTTTTCTGTTGACACATAGTAGGACAGTTTTTTATTCTACATTTGTGGATTCATTTAGAAGAGAAGTGAACTAGTTTTTAAAATACACTTTGCTCTGCAAAAGATGAGTTAGTGTTTTAGCACAGGCAATGAGAGTTTGTTCCATGCTCTGTTTGGGGGACACTGTGTCCCAAGTTTTTTAATACAACATGGTCACACATTTTTAGCTGAGATGCTCTGGATCAACCCTGAAAACCTCCAAACCACACCAGTCCTCACAGATGTTATACCCTGCTTCCAATGGAAAATAGCAGTATGGATTGGACAGAACCACACAGGTCCTTATCTGCGGCATCTCCAAGGAGTGCTGCTCTGTATTGTCAGAGTTAACACCTCACTGGTGCATTTTCCCCAGCTGTCTGCCTCCTGTGCAGGAAGACTACATTACCACTTCCAGGCTAACCTGCCCATGGGATGAAATGAGTGTTTAAAAAAAAATATCTATGCCATTTTGACCCTTGGGGAACAGAAGACATTTTCAACATAGGATTTTAGAAGACAAAGGGAGTGAGCAGCTTCCCATACCATTTTTCAAGATACCAATATTTTAGAAACCTTAGTTTTCTTACAGCAGAATAAAGAGAAGTTATGCTGATTCTACTTAGCTTGTTAGCTGTACAGTTGCATGCTGCCTGATTTGTTGTTCTCCAGACATTTTTTCCTGTCTCCTTGACTTTACCCCTTCTTCCTTATCCGATTATAGCAACTCAAGCCAATAGTTGAAGAAAGCACATTGTGCCAGAGAGCTCATTGTGATGCCAGGGAATTTAAATTAGAGATTTGGATTCCTGTGATCATGAAAATTTAAAACCAGAGCAGGCTATGGTAGGAATAAGTGTTGAACCTTGGACCCTTGGTGGTAAGGGGGAGAATATAAGGGAGGAAGGGACATGCTGAGAGACATGTAATGGAAAGATGAGGGAGTGAACTATAACCCTTTCTTTTTTACAGTTACCTGCTAGAAACCATTTTTATCCTTACAGCTAATTTAAGACCTTTTTATTAGGAGGGAACCCTGCAGTTTACTTTAAGTTATCTGATTTTAGGGTTATTAAGAAATGCTCAGCTGCGAGGTATGAACCACATGCTCTGCCTTTTTAGGGCCGCTCTAGATTCTAGTTCTGGCCCTAGTTGCCACAACTATTCAGAAACAGAGCCACTAAAGAGAGACCTGCACACAAAGTTTAAAAGTTGAAAGCTCAAGCTTATGGCCTCCTTTGTCATTCAGGAAGCAAGAGCCTAGTCCACCTGCAGTTGTGCTGCTGGAGGTCCCAGCAAGCACAAGCAGACTTCTTCAGGCCCTGAGGCAGGGAAAGGATGAAGCAGCGCACTGCAGCCTTTTGATGCACCCAACATGTTTTCTAGGTCTTGGATGGTGACTTTGCTCCTAGATTCGGAAAGGAAGACTAGTAAAATGCCAGAATGGTTTTAATGGTATTTCATAATCAAAATGGAGAAGACCTGGGGTTGTTCTGCAGTTGTTTCCTCCTTGGTCTTGTGCATCGTCATAACATACATCATGAAGACCATCCTTAATGCAAATTCAGAAAAGCATTCTGATAGAGGCTTGAAGAGAGGCTCCCAAAAGATACAGAAAAACTGCAGTAACAGTAGATGATCACTGGATTCCTTCCATTAAGCCTTTCATTTCAGGTTGCCTGCTGTTTTGAACACATTCATGGATGGTATTCCAGACATAGGTTGCAATAGTAAAAAGCGATTATTTACTACTTTCCTACAAGGAAAGTTACAGACTGTGAAGGCACAGATACATAAATTGATATTGGTAATATCACTCACAAAGCTTATGGCTTCCAGATGGAACGAAGATGAAACAGCATTTCTCTATTAGCTGATACAGCACATTAGTAATCATTCATTACTATTTATCACTCTCATTCACACTTCAGGAGACCAAACAGAAGCATCATACAAACTGACATGAGTACCTTCAATTCATGCATACAATCAAGTCCTTACGAACAGAGAGGCAGTTCCAACAGTGTCTAGCAAATTTCTGGTACAAAAATTACAGATTTGCGAAAAATGCCAATGGCTTAAAAGCTGTTGCTATACTTCTGCATAAGGAATGTTTGTCATACTAAACATCAGTTAAATGTGGGATTCAGTTTTAAACAGCCAGAAGGAAAACACGGGATATACATTGCTGACAGTATAATAGACTAATGCATGTTATTTGTTGTAACTTCTCATGGTTTCAAGAGTTTGACACTATGTCGAGAAAAGACTGAAAACACGTAAGTTTTCTAAGACACCACAGTTTGCTTTGAAATTTTTGCCAAATATCAGGAAGATAAAAGCCATACTGTAGGAAGGAGGTGATCTAAAATAGTACACATTACACAGACTGGCGATAAAGTCACCGTGCAAATTTCATTTATGGTTCAGCCTATGGTATTTCACCTACCTGTCCAAATATATTGTGTTCATACTAACAAATGGTTGTGTGGCCTCCCCCTAAGCCCAGGACCTCAGAGCATACAGAGAAAGGTCTTGCCTTACTGAATACAATGACAAGAATAAAAAAAAAACTGTTGGTCACATGCATAGGTAGTTAGGAATCAGCTGCCACATGCACAAGCCCTCTTGCTTTTTACTGTTTCTTAGGTACCATGTCCTGCTGATTCTGGTGCTGCATGAAAGAAAAAAAAACCAAGGCTCAGAAGGTCAGGTACACTAGAAGAATAAAATCAGATTATAAAAATAAGCTGCTTTATAAGGTAGCAGCCAGTCTTATACATAAGTTTTATGAGACTGGCTCAAGAAACATTCTAGCACTTTATGTGTATGGAAAAAATAGTAATGAACCATGCTTTAGCTAGACAGCTGTATACTTTCCCTCTGTCTGGATTTTCTTGTTGTCAAGTTGATTAATGGAATGTCTTCACATTTATCTGCTTTTGGATATCTTAAATCTCAACAAGTCCATTTCATGTTCTTGCCACCAACATTTCCAGTAGATTTCTTCTAGCGTGTCAGAATGACAGATAAGTTCCTGCAGCCAACCTTGTAGAGAGCTCATTATTGTTTCAGACTTGTGTACTCACCCTGGAGGTCCTCTGTACAAAGGCCTCCAGAGTTTTAGGTCATTTTAAAATCTATGTTGAGTGTCATTTCACTACTAGAGAAAGCTTTGGAGCAGAGGTCAAGACCACATTCTGAATTTTATACTGTTTTATATTATCAGTCCACATGCTAAGTAACAAGAACAGAAATAACTGCAATAAACATTAAGTAACTCAATGCAGCAAGTACTTGATCTATTTTATTTATTTATATGGTTGTCTGCTCTATGAAGTGCTGTAAAGTTATTTATGAGATAGTTTTACTATTTTTCTTCTGAAAGTTTCGAGCTCTCACTGGCAGCACAGCAACATTATCAGTACACATTTTTAATTCACTTGTAAAATGTCGCTGGTTTGAAGCTAGGGTACAATAATTGCTTTCAATGTTTAAAGAGATAATTTTGAAAAAAGTATAACTGAAATCCCTTATACTAATTCCACGTAAACTAATTCTTGCCTTCACTATGGATTTTTATCTGCAGCAGTGAACTCAGGCTCCAACGTAGCTGTATCAGTATGGTGCTTTACTATGACGGTCATTGTTTTCACAATGAGTGAATTTATGAGTGAGCAACGAGGTGGCAGATTGATCAACCACATGGGAGAGATCATATCCTGCCTCTGCTCCACACTGTGCAATCATTTTCTTTTCCATACAGCTGAAGGACCGATTGCACATAGTGTTTTGCAAGGTGTTTTTAACATCACAGCATAATTTTTTAACATTATTGGAATCAGAGATGGATCTTTAACTGTCCCTTTTTCCCTTCACCCCTAAAAGCCCCTTCCAATTTTTGGTATTGAGCCAAAAAAAAAAAAGTCGAGCTAATTTTTGATATTGAGCCACAACTCTGTACTGAAGAGCTATTTGATGTATTGCCCTGAGGTGGCTTAAAGGAAACTGTACTCATGGAGGTACAGATGACACACACTCTGGGGAGTGCAGGCATGGAATTTACTTGGCAATTTTGCCTTTCTAAGGAAAAGGAACATGCATCTCTGGTACCTCTGCTGCTCCTACATATTAAAAAAGTCATGGTTCATATTCCAAAAGTTGTGACGCTGGCCTGCAAATCTGGGAGCAAGAAGAAGGAAGAGGATATTTGGGTTATTTTATTGGAGTTCCAGGTTATGGAAGTAGACCCTAAGTAGGAAGTTTCCCATATTCTTTGCTGGGTTTTGACTTTGCTATTATGTGACTTTTTCTGAATATGAAAGCTTGCATCATCACTCCAAGAACACAAGCTGATTTTCCCAGTCTATTTAACTATATTTAACTATAGTCTGCTACAGACAAAAAATTTAAACCATGTAGACCTTCCAAGTAATCACATCAAGGCGGAAGCCCAAGATGGGGTCAGATAGGTAATTACTAACAAAGTTGATATGAACTGCAAACAAGACGCTTTATAAGTTAAAGCTACCTTAGTGAGTTGCACAGTCAGCTCCATACATGTGTCTAGAAATTCTTACCACATTTAAATCCAATCTACTGCCTAACATCTGTGCAATGCAATTTAAGGACCTGTCAATCACATGCAGAACCAATGTTATTAACATACAAGTGTAAATTAACTTTCTCTTTGTAACCAATTATATAAATACGTGTATTTACAAAAATAAATATTTCGCATTCTTCATCCCATCTCAGCATAATCATCTGCTTGGTAAGCTGTAACTACCAGCCAGATACCAGAGCTGTTTGTCAAAATTCTCCTTCCCTCTAGAGCAAGGGAAGGCTCTTCCCTCCATTTAAGTGAGGGCCAGCTACTGGGCTGTTTCCCTCTTATGGGAATGATTTTACATGTATGTGATTTTACAGTAAAAATTTGAACTTTCATACATAGTGAAGGGCACTTCTCTCCAGCTGAGGTCAGAAGAGTTCCTCAGATCACCTGGTTCAAATCACATCCTTCTCCCTGCCTGGCTTTCTGAACTGATTTATGATCACCTGACCAATCCCTTCCAGCCCATGCAATTATAATTCCTGATAAAATAGTAAGGAGCTCTGAGAATGCTTCTATGTTAGTATACTAATATATTCTGTCTATTTACTAAATGCTTTTGTTCAATTTACTTCCCAAAGCTACCTGACTGTATGCTTTAACATGATTAACTGTTTATTTTGAGAAGATGACAACTTTATTACTTAGATCTACTTTTCACTGGTATAGACAAGCAGTTAGAAGTCTAATGATAATGATGCCATTTCCTATTCAAGTCTTCTTCCTTTTTTTTTAAACAGTAAAATGGAACATGCGCTTCAAAATTAAAACAAGAAAAAAGTGAACTAATACACTTAGATTAGAAACATGAAAGCCAGAAGCATAAAGTCAAATACTATTAAATTTCAGATATTGATTTGACCTATATCAAATATGAAGCTGCCTCTACAATTCTGTTCAGGTTGAAAATCACAGCTGGATGTGCTTAATTTTTGTTCATTGATCAGTATTAACTTCAGTCTTTCATTAATGTAAATAAATCCTTAGGTATCAGTTCACTATTTTACAGTATTAACTCATGAACACTGTTTATCAGACCAAGGGACAAATACCTGAACTCAATTAAAATTTTGGATTTAATGAAAATTTGATGTATCTGGTGGCACACATTTCTTCCTCAAACTCTCCAGAAACTGAAACATGGTATAATTTGTACAAGTTCAACACACAGATGAAGAAACCTTGCCATGATGGGGAAGGAAAATATTTAATAGCCTACACTCTGAAAAGTGGTTACCACTCCCCCCCCTCATCTAGTTTACGGGACGCAGAGCACTTTAAACGAGAACATGCAGCATTCTGTCAATACTCTGGGGAAAGCATGAAAAGCAGTATATTAGAGAATAAGCAATGGGGATTCTTTCTTTGCAAGTCGGTCAAAAGATGCTGCATGTAGGCATCTTCAATTTTTAAAAATGGATTTATTTAGAATTCTTAAACCAGCTTTTGCTACTCTATCTCTGCTTCAAAATCCTCTGAGTTTAGCAGTTGGAAGCTGACATACTTATTCCATTAATTTAGATGTCTGAGCATTTCCCATAGAATAATTGTGCTACATAATGCATGACTTTTCATTCTCTGGTAATGTCAGTTGAAAAAAAGGAACAAGGCAGAGGGCAATTTCTTTGATTTCTTTTTTTGCGCATCAGGGTCCAAACGTTGCACTTGGAAAGTCTGAATAAAGTTTAAGACCATCAGTGCTGCTTTCACAGGACTTCAGTTCCTGCCTAGGTCTCCGAATGATCACCAGTGTTCCCCTTTTGGTTTAGCCATAGCATCCCATCTTTTTTTATAGTCTGGGTTTGATTACTTCAGAACTTTAGGTCTATCTTGAAAAAGGACATGCAGCAAACCAGTATCCAAACCATGGACAAGTCATTTGCCTAACCATCGTTTACTTCGTCAGGGAATTCGGTTTCCAAAGTGATAGTAAATCCAGAAAACACAGCTTGCTAAATGCATTTGATTTTGGTATTCTTAAAGCAGAAGAAAATTTTATAGGACCAAAACACCTCCTGAATACTAATCTTATCTCAGCCTTTTTCTTGTTGTCTCCCAACTTTCCTTCCGGATCTGTTGAAGAAATGGCTTGCCTAGGATATTGTAAGACCTTGGACAGTGGGTTCCCCAGAAGAGGTGGTCATTTGCAGAAGCTACAGTTTTGTCAGTTAAAGGCAAGGCCAAGAGACTTCCACACACATACCCCCCGACACACACCCCTGCCCAGTTATGGCTATAAGCACTCAAACTAATCATACTCCAGCAGAACTCATAGAACATTGTTCTTCATCCCTCATCTATCAGAATAGCATCTCTTGGTTGAGTCCAACACAACTCTCAGGTGTAGAAGGGCTCCCATTTTCATATCATGCCATACATACCATAATAAAGAAATCTGAAGTTTTGTAAGAGGAATGAGAATGCTTACAGAACTGCCTATTTGTGAGAGCAAGCTGTGTTTATCTACTTTCCTATACTAAAAAGTCATCTAGAAGTTCCTTGTCCCTGCTCTCTTACCTTTCCCATGTATTTCTATGCTGAAGGGTTTAACAGAAGACACTTAAAATACCTGAGTTGGTATAGACAGTGTTTCTGCTTGACTTTGCTATGAATAAAACAAGATCTCTTTGGCAGATATTATCCAGTGGGAAGTATCCCTGGGATTTTGGGCCGTATGAGGTGCAGAAAGTTGCAGATCTGGGCCTCTCAGCAGGTCAGCCTGTTCAAAGAGAGGGTCACAATGCCATGGGAACCCATTAAAGCATCCCAGTGCTAGTGTTAACTTGAAGAATGGATCACAGAAATGCTGCACTGATTCCCAGTGCGGATAGTTTCCCACCTCTCAGCCTTGTTGCTTTCAAAAAACAGTCCAATATTAGGGTGCAATTAAAGGATGACTCATCTCTCTGAACAACAACTCTGAACCACCCATTTAAAAACAGCTTCAGTGTCCCAACTGTAGGATTTCTTTTGATTTAATTCAATGTATAGGTATTTTACCCTGACTGGCCCAAGAAATCAGTGTCGGCAAACGTCGTAAGGCCCTGCATCAATGCTAGCATTCCCCATAACTCTAGGCACAGATGTATCAGCAATGGGAACATCAAGCTCTCATTTGTTTAGACTCATCTCCCAGGTCCTGTCAGTTCAAGAACCTGTTCTTGCAATGGACTTAGTTAATTTACCTCTAACCTTGATGGTCTTCACAGAAGAAAACTTTTAATTAGAATAAATTTTGGGTGACTAAAGTGAAATGGAGGTACTACTAACAGGAGCACAGAAATTGAAAGAGGTAAGAGATAAGAGTGAAAGATATCAAGATTAAGGAGTGAAAGGTTGGCCTGTTCTATTTGAGAAGATGGTAAAATGGATTAACACCATCCTTTCTGCCAGGTAGCTGTATACTTTATAACAGTAAAATCTGTACTACTTTTCAAAAAACCTTTGAAAGCCACTATAGGGACTCAGAAACACGTACCTTCTCATCCCATACCAGTAGTTGCCACTTCTCATTATCTTTAATCACAGCGTAAGACATAAGAAAAGAGTGGCAGACTGATTTGCCCCATGGATCAAGTTTGGCCAGGCCAATAGGAGCACTCTGATCCATCCATTAACTTTAAAAGGATGCAGTCATGGTCTACAAATCTGACTATCACTAATAACAGAAAAAAGAATCAATGAGGAAACATGAAAAATTTTAATAGGCACTGTATAAATTGAGGTGAACACAGCCAGTGAGAGAAAGAGGAACAGAAGTTAAAGATATAGTGAATGAAAAGTGGCATTCTTCCATACGAACTGCTTTAAAGCCTCCTCACACCATACACTCAAGACAAGAAAAATCTATACTGGCTCTTGTTCATACTCAGGTTTGCTGATTGTTTTATTTAAATAGAGATGGCAAGGAAATTCTGAAGAATTAGAGACCTATCAGCTCTTAGTCTGCACTCTACAGTATTTCACCAAAGTACAAAATAATTGATCTAGTATGGTACTAGATATCAATAGCTAGAGACCTGAAAGTCCTCTTTCCATTAAGACTTTCAACAATAAATCACTTCTCTGTTATCAGTCTGCTTCTGAAAACAAACAATTCTACCACTATATACAGTATTCAGCAACTATAATAAAGATTCCCCTTTTGTGGCAATAGTAAAAATTATTAATTTAAGCACTATAGATAACCAGTCTGCTCCTGATAATTAAACATGAAAATGAACAGCTATAAGAACCAGCCATGACCCGAAGCCATGAATTGAGGTAACAGCAGGAATAAAACAACCACGTTGTATAAAAGGAAAGTATCTACAGTGCTCAAGAATGAGATAACATACTACATCAAGTATGTGCTGCAGTGGAGTTAATACTGAAAGTCTACAGTGAAAGCAAGGCAGTGTTAACCCCAAACAAATCACGTGCTTATCACACGCATAAAGGGAAGATCATTAAAGGGAGAAATGACTACATGGGAGAACACAACACAAACAAAAATCTCAGGAAAGTCTACAGAAGAGAGGAATCAAAGGTATTTTATGTAAGAGTCCAGAGTGTATTCAAAGGAAATTAAAAGTGTCTTCAAAAATAGTTTTAAAACACATTCCCACAGACAGAGGGTCTGCAGCTATACCATTTCATAGAGAGTAGCCTGTTGTAAGAAAAAAATGGAAATATTCCCCATTATTTCTGTACTTCAGTATTTCTCATTATTAGCATTACCTACAGTGGATTATATAGTATTGCTGATAAACTTCACAACACATCTGTAGATCACAACAGTTTTGGAGACATTCATATTTTCCCCCTGTGTTTTGGACATATTTTTCTTTGAAGATTTTTCTGTTCTTTGAGGAACCATAAAGGAAATTGTTCCTTAGGAATGACGCTCATTTTTGTGCTAGTACCATTTTTTTTCTGTGAAAGAAAGTCACATATGAGCAACAGTGTTTAGTTTTGTATACTGATAGATCAAAATTGCTTTAAGTGTTAACTACTGAACTCTGGCTGAATAATGTCTAAATGGAAAGGCAATTTTCATGGTTTATTCCACATGATATTTAATACCTTCATCCCGGGTCTAGAATGCCCAAGATGGGTTTTTAGGTTTTTATTTTTTAAAAATCAACACTGGGATTATTCTCAGAGTTTCTCTGTTAAAACTGATCCACAGTCCATCATGATGTTTATTACCAAACTGATTATATTTACTGGAAAAATGGATTAGGTATTCTCCAGAGTGAATGTGTTTTCATTTTAAGATGTTGGTAGCCAGGATTAGAAACCTATCATTTCCTCCTCTCAGTTTACTACTTGTATTCATCATTACAAATCGTGTACCGTATAAATTTATTGCAAATCTAGAGATGAACATCAGGAAAAAAATCTTAAGTGGGTGTCAGGGATTTTATTGTTGTTTTAAATAACACTATAAAGAAAAAAGAAGGCACAAATCTAATTTCAGGTCCCACATCAGCCTACCCACCTGACATAGTTACCTACTGGTTGATAAGAGCGCCAAATATTTGATTTGTAAATTCTTCCCCACAGGTTTACACACAAAGAAGCACCCAGATCTCCATGAAGGATGCAAAGGCAGTCTCCCTTAATGCAAACCACCAGTAGCAAGGTCAGCGAGACTCCAGCTTCAGGGATATGTCCCCTCTTCCCACAGAGCCGGTGGGAGTCTCCAAGAATCAGATCATGAACTTCAGACACCCCTTGAAGCAGATTGGGGCTCTGCCTTTAACTTCAGAAGGGCCACTCTTCAACCTGCGTGTCTCAGAAGTTTGGTTGCCCGTGTATAGCCACAAATCTTTCAGCCATTTCAATGTAAATTCCAATGAGGAAGCACGTTTGTCCCCCCACGATTCCTCTGTTCTACAGGTACTCAAAACTGATGTAAGCCTCACATTCAGGTAGCACCTGAAACATGAGCTTGCTTAATATGGCGACTTAAAACTTTAATAAAAATATTTTTAAATGCTATCAATTTCGCTATAACTGTCAACCTTATCTTGTCTGACTGTCAAGCTTAGTAGTACGTTCTGTGCGCTGAAACGTAGTTTAAGATGGGTTATGCCTATGTGCCAAGTGAATTAAATTAACTCCTGGCTAACGACTTCAGCACGTAAGGAGTAAAACCTTTGGATAACCCCTGTGTTTTGGGCAATTAGACCCTGGCTGCACATGCAGTGCAAGCAGCACCTGGGATCCTGACCCATCCGTCAGCCAATTCTGGCTCAGGCAATGGAGTTTTCCGACTTGTTAGCTCCTATAGCCTCTGTCACGCAGGGGACTTGACCTATGTATTTACTCTCGCGTGCACCACTTCAAGACCAAGGTCTGCCTCACCCCAGTATGCTGACAGGGTACACATTTGACCTTTGACCCTAAAGCTATAAAGGGTTTATGAAACCTGTGATGTCAAGGTACTGTAGCTCAAGCTCAGATGCTGCCAGATAAAGCATAGGGGCACGAGACCAAAACCAGACCCAGGCTAAGCGCTCTGCATGCCATCCCAGTAAAGCCAAGTTTCAGCCACCGGTTGAAGTAGACACTTCCAACTCTACCTGAAAGTAGAGATAGGTCTGTACTCCATCTTTACACAAAACCCTCTCCACCAAGTACATCCTAGCGAGGGAATTGACTAGAAACAGGAAAGGAGGTTAAAAATAGGTCATTAGGAAAATAATCAAAAAATAAAGCTACCCCAGCAGAACACTTCACAGAACATATCTGAATTAATGCTGTGTGTGGATACAGCGTATCTTCAAAGATCTCCCGTATAGTTGCGAATCAAATTTACACTTTCAAACAGTGATTTTCATTCTTCAGGACATTCTTTAAATAGCCAATTTCAAGTTTGAGCCGGAATACAAACCCTAGTGATGGGAGCAGGCTTTGAAAGAGCAGCACATGTGAGCAGAACTACAACTAGCTGACCGGCTACAGACCTGCCTCACCACAGCAATTTTAGACCAATGGTCTCCACAGGGTAAAAAAAAAAACAAACAAAAAAACAACATCTCACAGAATGAGAAAGCATGAAAAAGACACACCACGCAGTAAATTTTCTCACCAGCATCACAGAATCGCCCTTATTCCACAGGCATTCACTCAGAGCACAAACACATGTAGATGATGGACATGACCTATGCAATTCTCTCAATTCTGGCTTTATCCTAGCCAAGGAAGACAGACATTGGTTCCCTTATGCAAGGCAGCTGTAAGAATTGGACTGTGCTTTAATAATAAAAGATAAAGCTGCTTTCCTGCCCTCCTCCCCCCCCCTACCCCACTGGGGTGCAATAGGTGATTCTTTGACTCAGGGGTTCAAAAGGCCTTTTTGACTCTGAATTTAAATGCTTTTTGAGGAAACAAAAGTGATTTTAGTAGACTTCTCACACTTCAGACTCTGCAGTCAAACCATGATAACCCCCAGAGGAATTCATTGAAAGATGCAGATACTCCAACAGGGGTGACAAAAATGGGTAGGAATATTTTTGCACAGTGCTATTGTCCGATTTTTCAACTGTTGGCCATGGCTATTAGCCTTTCCTGTTTATACATTCATAATTTCTAAATATTTCCTGTGAGCAAAATTTATCAGAAATCAGGTTCCAGTTTTCATAGGGCTGAACAAAGCATGCGAAGTTCAAATGCTATGATTAAAGCACTGTTTTTGCAGTATTAAAAAACTCGGCATGAGTAATTAAGCTTCTCATTCTCCTGTGTCATTATCAATACAAACACTGAAATTCCTTACAATTTCCAAAGTAATGACCGTGGAACCTGAACTGCTGTTAATAAAGTTTACCCAATCACCACACAGATCTAAGATACAAATGGCATTGGATGTAAAAATCCATAAATAATGATAAAAAGCCACTGTTCCTGTACATCTCAGGTCTCTTACTGATATTCAGAAAGGCATCAAGTGTACCAAATTTAATTCCTGGCTTTGTGTGTGCGGAGTAAATATTTAGATAACAGATCTAGTTTGAATCAGCAATATATGGGCACTCATCTGCAGCCTCTTTATAAATCAAGCAATGAGATTCAGCCAGTTAGTGTTATAAATCTCAGACAGAAACTCCAAGTAGCAGATAAGCAATTCACTCTTAACACAGTACAAGTGGGATATAAAAGATTCCCATCTATGCAAAGAGGTGATTTTTTTTTTTTAATTAAAAATAATGATTTGCAAATTATTTTTGCTCAAGTGCAAGAGAAACTGGGTTTTCAGAAGGAGGATAGTCCACATTTAAAGGACTTCAGTGTTGTCCTGCTCAGCACTGCAAAATCCTCACGGCCCATAATCTAGCTCTGAAATGGAGCCAGTGTCCAAGATCCTATGCACAGAATAAGGAGGACTCAGGGCCCATACTGCACTTCAGCTGGGATTTACACGCTCCATATACCTCATACGACTGCAGCAGCTGAGAAAACATTTCTACCAACCACCCACATGCGGCAGAGTCAAAACAAAGTGAAAAGCAGCAAGAAGGTCTTCAAAATCACCCAGTGCAGTTTGCAAGAGTTCATTGGACCCCCCGGTTTTCTGACAAGGGTAGGTGGGCCCTTCCTGGATTTCTTCTTGCTGTTTGGGCTTCAAATAGCACAAGAGCATTCTATATTTCCAAGGGGTTTTTTAAAGCTGGTCCCACTTGTATATAGCTACTTATTGTGCTTGGCTACGTTTCACATGCAGAATAATAAAAGTATCACTACCATAACTTGGGAATAATACAGTTCTGAGGTCAAGGCATCTTGCCTCCCAGGAATGACAAGGAACTGAAACCGTCAAAATTAACTAGCAGATTGCCTAAAGTTAAAAATTACCGAAGAAGCTTATTTTCTAAAGTGTAGACGATGCAAGAGAAGTATTTTAGGCTTCAACAATATGTCATGAAGACGTGTGTAGTATTTCCCTATTACACACAGCTTGAAACTCAGATGGGTCACTGCTCCACAACCGAGACAAATACAAATGCTGAAAAGCACCAGTCCGGAAGATTTGCAGCGTGAGAACCTAGAAAGCCATTTCCAATTTTTCCCCACCTAGGATGCAGAAAAGAAAACAAAGCAGAAACAGAAAATTAAAAATATATATTTGGATAAGACACTTCTAATTCGTGTGCTTTACACCATTCACATCTAAAAAAGTCAACTTTGCTGTTGTAGTGCTGCCATATTTCACCTTCAGAGTCATCAGTTTTAAGTAGTGGGCTTTGACATTCTTACATGCTAATTAGCAAGTGATCAAAGTCACAGAAGCTTATCATTTGTCAAGTATTTTTATTGGTAACTCAAGGAACATAGGATTGAGCCTTGCCAACACTAACTGTTTGCTAAAGATTAAAGTGGCAGTGACATGGCATATGCTTGCACCTTAGGTTAACATCAGCCATAAGTCTGTTCCCTTCCAAGATTTGCAGAGTGGAACAGATTGGGAGTTGTTAGGAATATGTTCATTGCAGTGTCTAACTCATTTGACTTATGATTCTGAAGCAACTTACTTTTCTGCCTTAGCCGCATGAACATAGGCTAAATTAACAATAATAAGCTATGAGCAGGCATAGCTGTGCGTAAACCAAAAAGAACAGCTTATCTACAAGTATTGTAGCTACAGCCTCCTAAATCAGTGAAAGTACTGCAAGAAACAAGACAACACCATTTGGGTTGTTTGTTGTTTTTTTGGTTGCGGGTTTGTTTTTCTTTAAAAAAAGCTTAGCAACTTCAGCAAGTGAGGAGATTCAAGAATGAGAATGATTTTAATGCCCGCTTTGACACGTGACATGTCACAGGGCTGACATCAAGTATTCCAAGTGAGAAGACAATTGGGTTAGAATCAGAACAATAGCTAGCCAAAAAGTTACTTGACTAAAAAGTGAGATTAAGTAGTAGGTGCAGTCTTAACTTCCCTCTGCTATATTTCTACTGAGAAGTGTGTTAAGAGCTTGTTTGCATAGGTGCACTTTGCATTTCATTGCTTCTCATTTCATTATGCACTCAATTCTGCATTGCCAAAAATGGTTTTTTGTAGTTGAGAGGAGTTTTTTAATCCTCTAATTTAAAAGAAACATACAGAGAGCACAGCTAGCTCTAGCACTAGCTCATGATTTATTTTACAAGCAGTTTCACGCAGCTCTTTGCTAAACAGGCGTTCTTTGTGCTTTATTACGAGTTTGCTCCATTGAGTCATGCTCTCTGTGGGATGTTGCGTCTGTATTTTATTTTACTCTAGCCATTAATTACCTTGTGGGCCTGTATCATGTCTCTCTCAGTCTCATTTATTATTACGGCGCCTGCTAGTGTTGTTCAAGTTAAGAGGCTGTCAGTATTTCCATTAGAAAACCCATCTCAGGGGTTTTTAAGTCAGCTGTAAAACTTTACTCCTGGCTGATGGTTGGCATACACGGCCACAGCCAGAAGGGTTCTTTCTTTTCTTAACATTAAATTGAGCTAGAAAAAACCCTCAATGTTTTAAAGTCATAGAATCAGATATGAGTTTTGACACCTTGTTTCTGAAACTCAGAAAACAGCTTAATTTCTTTAAACCAAGTTTTGCAGGCTGTTTGATGATAGTAAGTCAGAGCTTGTGAATTTGCTTGCTTGTTTTCTTGCGGTTTTCAAGCCTGCGGTTGGGGGGCGGGGTGGTTTGTTTGGTTTTGAGGGGGTTTTTGTGGTTGTTTTTAAAGGAGTCAAGCCATCCTTCCACCTTCTCTTCTGTCACTGAATTTCCGTTCTCAACACCTTGCCTCTGACTAACAGGTCCAGGGTCTGCCCCTCGGTAGCTGCTGCTGTCTGAAGAAGCTTTTGAGTATTCCTTCACGTATCTACCCTTCCATTTAAGTTCAAAGATAAATTGCTCTCTTCTGCCTATATCTCTACAACCACTTGCATTTGTTAATTTTGTGTCTCCGTTTTGAGCAGAACTGGGAGGAGGCAACCCATGTGACTTCCATACAACCAACATGATTTCTTCTCAGTTTAAGATCAAAATGGGCACCCCAAAAGCTTCTTTGTAAGGGCTTTGAGGCAAGCTACTTTGACAGCCAGGGCCCTGAGAGTCCAAGCAGTTAAGGAGCTATCATGAGCCTCAGAGCCAGCGCTTGCCAGTACCAGTGGTGGGGGGGGTCTCAGCTGAGTGAGGAACTTAGCACCGCAGCATGCAGATGTCTAGAGACGCCTGTCTGGACTCCACCACAGCTTTACAAAAATCAGACCTGCAGAACAGATTGACTCTGACAACTCAGTAGGTCCCTGTACAAAAAAAAAACACTCCAACATAAAATTTAAAGCCAGTTCTTCCTGGTTTATTCCAATAAATCCATGAAGGATTTTAGTGTAAACTTTCAATGATGGGCACTACTGAAAAAAAAACACCCAGACCTTACAAGCCAAGTTGTATGAGTAGACCTTTGTATGAAAAGCACAAGGCTCGGAAACTGGAGATGTGTTTACACTCAGTGGTCTCATCATGGGAAAGCATCTTTACAGCATAAGGCAGATACATATTTACAACTATATACTATAGTAGTACAACACAATTGGAAGACTTAGCGTGGTCAGTTGTCTTACCTAAATAGTGTAAGACGATTTAGCCTAGGTCACTTCCCAGTTTGCTGAACATATACCACAACTGATTTTCACATACTACACAAAAGATCCTACAGAAAATAGGCCTGAGGTATTTAGTATTGGCATGCTGATTGTAAGGCAGTAACTATAATCTGTTATTACATCTGATAAGTTTTAAAGAACTCACATTCAAACACCCTACCTTAGAGTGATTTGTACTTCTATGGAAAAACCTTCAAGAAAGTCCCAATTTGACCAAGGTTGATAATTTCACTTCGAGTTTTAAAGAGACCACAATATTTTTGCATCTGCCTCAGAGCTTAGACAAAGCACCAAGGAAGTCATCTCTATATTATTGGTCTTTTTTTAATCACCTAAACCAGCAGCAAGGAGATGCACCATACCCTTAAGAATACCGTGACTGCATGAGGCTGTTAAATTCTCCATACGTGGTTCGAATGTCCCTGCACTCCCTCAAAAGATAGTAGGAAGGATAAAGCAACCTATTAAAGCAATTACAGAAAGGAAACAAGTTACAAAAGACTATACAAAGTCAGGATTAATCTGCATTCTATACACAGATTGATTAAGTGCATAATGGTAGAGAATAAGCCAGCTATCAACCACAGAGAATTGAGAACTAAATTACTGCATTTATGAGCTACAGGTAGGATGAAAGTGAACACTGCTTTTGCAGAGCAAGGAGTAAGTAATGAGGCTGATAAAGACCTGAGCACCACTAAATCAGCTGAAAAAAAATCCAGTTAAATAGAATTACTACCCCTACAAATCAGCAGCCCTTGCCATTAAGCCTCATTTGTCTTAAATTCCCTAGGATGCATCCTGGTTAAACAAATTTCTCGGGTAGATGCTAGGTTGCTTATTTCTGTGCTCTCAGTTAAGTGAAGTGGCATCACTTCTGGAAATTCATTATCCTCATTCTTATATTTTAACTGGTTGGAATATTCTGCTATATTCCTGTCATCTAAAGAGAATACAATTGCCAGTCACCCCTCAGTTCTATTTTACACGATTAGTCAGGAAGAATATCTATGTTACACAGAGTGGAAGATGAGGTACAGAGACAAGAGGACAGCAAATCTACAGAAAATAATCTACTTTATCCAGCTGAAAGAACATATTAGACCCAGGGGAAAGGAAAATATTGTTGGGAAAAAAGTGTCCTTCAAATGCGAACCTAGAGTTTTGTCTCAAAAGATACAATCACATTAGATTAGGAAGTTAATCTTAAAGGGTTAGAGCTAGACTAACTGAATCAAGCCCTTGTCACCCCCTCCTCTGTAAGCATCCTTTCCAGATGCTCCCAAGAGCTGTGTAGCTATCCACAGCCTCTCATTCAGAGAAAATTATTCTTTCTCGAGTTAAAGTGTAGTGAGTGAAGACATTTGACATCACAGGAAATCTGGGGGGTTTTGTAGCTGCAGAATCAGAACTGACTGTCACAAAACTGGCCATAGGTTTGAAAGGTAGCTCTGGAAGTTCTTGGTCCTCTGTTGTTCTAGGATTTGGATTTGTTTTTTAATTGTTGTTATTGTGTGTGGCTTGGGGATTGCCTTAGAACATGCATACTTAAGTCACTAAAAAGATCCTACCTTCCCAGGCAGGAAGCTGTATTGACTCAAGTACCAGGCTAGCGGGCAGGTGGTTGTGGCACTTGCTGCAAGCCTAAATACATCATACGCAGAAGATGAATGCTCCTTAAGGATTTTTAATAAGCAAGACATCATACAGAAGTAGATAAAAAACAGGGGTGGCAGGAGTGTCTTTTTCCTTTCCTCCTCCAAGATACAAATTTAAGAATATCATGCCTATAACTAAAGTACAGGTAATAAATGCTCCTCACTTCATTGACTCTAGCTGCTCCAGACATCTCTTGGACTTGAACTCCAAGAATGGGACTAAACATGTGAACCTCAGGTCAATATTGAATACTAAACAAATATTGACCTTATGAAATCTTCTTGCTCTTGTAGACCTAATATTTTGGCATCAAATTAATTTTGCTTCCCAGAATTTTGAAGGGAACAGCCTAATATACAGCTGGAGTTGATGCTTTCCTTTATAATAAGCGTGTTGGTATTTTTCTGTTCCAGGACTACCCAAACATTTTTGTTTCATGAACAGTTGAAATCTTTCCAAATGGGGTCTTGTCCCAGTGAAAATGAGATCTTTTGAATGGTCTAAAAAGAAAATAATTGTATATGAAGGGAGAATATATACAGAGTAGACTGCTCCAAATCACAACAGGAAGAAGAATGTAAGCTTGCCCATCCATTTCCTCCGTGGCTTTTCCCAGAGCTGAGAAACCCAAGGAAAGTTTTGACTGAAAGTCATAAATATTCTGGTTTTGATGAGTTGGCCACTGGCACGCTCCCACAGGAGACACTGGCAAAAGATCCCCAAGTTGTTCTAACAAGTGTTAGCCATGTAATACCTAGGTAGCCTAATGCTGGAGTTCACGCCTTAAGAGTGAATCCTCTGACTTCATAGGTGTGTTGGACCCCTGCAATTTGCATCGAAGATTAGTTCCATTTTTCATAAGAATTTCAGGGTTTTGACTGTGCTAACTTTACAAAATGACCCTGGTTATGTAGATTAGCGATCCATTATCTCTGCATCTTTTTGAATTCAAAGACAAAAAAATCTTCATATAAGAACAATATAGGGTGAGAGTGCAAGCTTTCATCCCAATTGCTTTGGTTGATTTTACATTTCTACTCCCAGCTCTTTCTTACTGGGGTGAATAGTGTTTACTTATTTTTCTCTGCAAAGTTTACACCGGCATTAAAGATTCACTTCAAACAAGAAGTGGTAGGTCTTATTTGAGATCCATATTCATATACAGTCCACAGCCAGCTTACTGCCCATAAATCAAACTGATATTTCTCCATAACTCCTCTCAAGCTATTCTGCTCTCCTTTCTAATCCAAAAAGGAACTGTCACTCATGTTTATGAGTCAATTTTCAGTTTATTACTCTGGTTGACTAACAGGCTTCCTTGCTAGATCTGACCTATACTTGCCATTGTAAAATAATTAGAAGTGATGCCTCAAAGTATTTACTGCTGTGGGTTTATTAAAATTAAGTTTTGCTCAGGAAAAACAGCAATGTGCCTGGCTGAAGACAACAGAACCGTCAGTGAGGAACGGAGACTTCCCAGCTTTGGAGAGCAATGGGCTGTAGCCACTTTTCTGCAGTTTGTGCCCATTATTATACAATAATGCAAAAAATTACATATTGATATGGTTGTTTCTGCTCTCCCTTATGAGACTCAGGAGTCAGATTGACATGTGATGCAATGCTCTGATGTGCCAGCATTCAGGATTACTTGCACTGGCCACTACTAGGCTAACACACAAGTCAAATGCCATTGCCAGAAAAATACGGCTTTATCAACATGCCTTTATTTTGTGCACCTCGCATCACTCCGAGTAGTGAAAGAAAAGGTGGTAGCATGCCATTCTTCCTAGTAGTGAAGCCTGTGAGGAAGAATGTGAAACACATTCAGTTTAAGTCTCCTAAATAAACTCCCTGTGTGATAGAAAAATAAGAGCAACAAGCGTGGAGAAGGCATCTCAAAGGTTTTTAAGAAATGCTCTTAAATGGAAGGTGTTAATGATGCACTTCTTCAAAAAGCCTGAGATAGCAAAAGAGCTCAAACATGGGATTGCGTATTAGTAATAGAAGTTTAATAAAGTAAGAGCACATTAAAAATAACAGAAGCTTGCTTGTTTAGTTTTGTAACTATTTTTAAAAGCAACATAGTTTGGGCAGATGAAAAGCTCTTGAACCCACAGCAAACCTCAAACTTCGATAAGAAAAGCACATCTTTCTTGAAGGAAAAAATCTGTGTGCCTGAACCTTGTTTTTTTTAAGAAAGCAGTTACAGAGGATTTATAAAACAGTAAAAGTTGTCTCTGGAGATCGATTTATCCAGGATGCATTGGATGGAGTTTCTGAGGTGTTTTTAACCTGGTTAGCAATGACGACAGAGCCATCCTTTGCCGTGCTTTGTGGTTTCACGGGGATGTATCATTTGGAAACACAGCTGACATCTTCGAAGCACTCTTTAGCAGGGATAGTGACAAACACGTACCTAAGCCACTCTTTGGCTATAGCTAACAGGTGAATGGGGAGTTTGCAGGGCGGAAAGTCAAATGAGGTAGAACAGAAAGCCTGAACTTCTGCCATCGAAAAGAGAAATTACTGGATGCAGAGGTCATGGGGGATCCAGAGATGATTAAAAAAAATTCAGAGCTATTTTTCTTCCAACTTAATAGCAGACCCATAGTTTTTGGCTCAAAGGGTTCAACTCAAAATGTCTTCCTTTTAGACCTTTCATTTCACATGTAGGCAACACAAGGGATAGCCAGGTGCCACCACTGGTCACAGCAAGCTGTGAAGGCAGCCTTTCAACATGGCACTAAGATACTGTCCGCAGGGAAGAATCAGTATCATTGATGGCTCAGGATAATTTTGTGATCCTGCAAAGATACATTCAGTTTAAAGTCTGGGAGCAATCTGCAGACGGTCCTAAATTCTTCACCTTCCCTTTTCAGTCACAGGCACTAGACGGGTAACAGTCTCTACTGCCTATTCCTGGTCAATTAAAAATTAAATTTGGTCTTGCCACACCCAGTAAACCGATTACATTTAAATGGATTTAGACATAGCCACCAAGTATGTTTGTAAACTATTAGTAACATGTGTTGCACCACAGAAGAAAGTGCTTCAGCAGTTAGCCCTTTTAATGCCCCTTCTGATATAAATTTAAAAAAAAAAAAAAGGGTCTTAATAGGTCGATACCAAAGGTTAGGCTTCTATGGCTCTTCGGTACATGCCTGCCTGGGGGCCAAGCTCGGAGCAAGGAGAGCACCGTGTACACAGATAGGTCTGGCCTGGCCGGTCGGGGTCCAGCAGGTCTACCCGCTCTGCCGCACCACTGGGGCTGGCAGCGAGCACGGGGGTACTTGTGGCAGCGAGCAGGGAGCTGGCAGGGGGGAAGAAAAAAAAAAAAGAGGCTGTCTGTATTCACAAACGAGGTCATTTATACCAAATCCCGCTGATCCCGAAAGAGAGATGCACCCAAGTCTCCTTCCACCAGTTTGCTACTGTTCAGGATGGGAGTAGCTTAGGGGCACAAGTGTCAGACGCTAATTCTTCAAAGCTTAGAGATCTGTTCCGCAGAGAATATTCAAACATTTTTTTGTTCACTCATTCAATTCCCCTTGCTACTACTAGAGAGGATGGGAAAGCATAGTCCCGCAGTGGATGATATCTGCAGGGTTCGATACCCCACACAAACTATTTTACAGGAGTAGATGGATTGAAATGTAGACCATTCAGCCACTGAAGTATGAGATTTCTTTAAGCGATTGCATGAACAAATTCTTCTCAAACATTTGCAGAAAGTGAACTAAAATGGTAGAATAGTTGAATTGAATTTCTAGAAAAGTTGCTACAAGCCTTACCCAGGGGTGTACATTACTGAAGTGATGTACATAAAATAACAACATGATAATTTTCTCCTGATTTTCATACACTGATAAAATGCACTGGAAGGATGAATTCATTCTTTGTTGTTTTCAAAACTAGTACACTGTAATAAATATGTAAATGTTGACTAATTAATGATTTACAATTCAAACTGCAGACAAGCTGTTCCTTTTTAGGTATTGTATTGATTGAATTCTCTGTGCCTTTTTTTCTGTTAAGTGCACCATTATCCTCCAGCAAAATATTTGATTTATGATACAGTGGAAGTTTTAAGTTTTATCCCCAGGTGTCTCAAAAAAAATAAAGACAAAGCAAGCATCTAACTAGCAGTGACACCAAATGTCAACATCCCAGCAGTTTATACAAGAAATGTACCCTCACATGGGTAGTGCTGCAGAGAACCAGGGTGAAACAAAATAGACGGGTCATCCACAGCGGGGGGGAAAAAGGCCACTTAGGGACGATTATATAATACATTTTTTCTGCAGAACTTCAGTCATTCACACGTGGCTTTTTTCCCCCCAACCAAAATCAACATGCCTTTTCCCCACTTTAATTTGACCTTGCTCACTAGCATATAGAATTGCTTATGAGGAAGGCTAAGTGGACAATACAAGTTTCATTATTACCTACATTTTTCAACCAGACAAGATTAATGCACAGCCCAAATCTGTGCTTGCAACCCTTGTAAGCTACAGTGATCCTTCTGTACATGGAAGGGCTTGGAGGTAAAGCACTTCGATTTGGGGTGTCAGAATTTACATAGTTAATTTAGTACTACCATGAGCCTGGGCTTACAGAACGTCATAGCAGAGCTGACAGACACAGCGATACCGTTACTTAAAACTTTACAGGTAATAGCATAGTACTTCAAGTCACTTGATAGTTACCCAATGGCCAGGAAACTTTGCCAGGTTACTCAAGAAAGGCCTGGCTGGCCATGGTGCCCCATCTAGCTACAGGTAAACAGAAGCCTGTCGGGCACAGGTAAGATGCAGGTAACCACTGCAAAACCCTCCGCACAAAACAGCAAGTACCACGTTTCATCCCCGCTGCCGTACCCACGCCATCACACACTGGGCTCATCATAGCAGAGACGTCACAGCCCTTTCACACCAGGAAAATGAGCTCTTCTCAACTCCGTGTGCTGTTTTCATATTTACAGCCTGGCACGGGGAAACCTGCGTAGCCACCACCGTAACTCTTACGGGGACACTAGACAGTCTCTGCAGAGCAGTCCCGTGAATGTTCAGGAAGATGTTATTTAACCTTTGAAGAGCAATTCTATTAGACTGCCTGCTGATTTTACGGCAGAGGAATATCTACATGCTCATTAAAGGGTAAGTTTAGATTTCTTTAATAAAATAGTTTTATTTGTGTGGGAGTACACAAAAATGTGATCTTCAAATGGATCTGGCAGATATTCTTTTCAGATATTGACGCAAGGAAAAAAAGCAGCAGAGACATAATATGGAAAGCTGATGAAGAAATAATCACAACCTCACAGTGTCCTGTAAAATTGAATAAGTGAAACTTTGCCAAATATTTGTTTGAGACAAGGGGAAAAACAACCCCAGTGCTACAGTAGTGTAGTAAAATTCTGTATTGACATTTCCAGAGCAATCGTCTCAGTGTTCCCCCAAAGTATTTTTTAATCATCTATTACTGTATAAGTCAGTCAACGTTAAAATGAAATAATTCCTAGTCCAAAATTGCTTTTCCACTGGCTTCAATCTGGAGAAGAACTTGGAACCCTGTGAGCTTATTTTAAAAGAACAGCAAACGTCGCATCCTCAGCAAAGCACGCTAATCATACAGCCAGATTTAGGTAACGCAGCTTAGTAACAGCCAAAAAGCAAGCTGTCGGGAAGAAAAAAAAAAAGAATCCCATGGAGCTGCTCAAGGCGGTTGCAGCGGAGGACGCTGGCGGGAAGTCCTGGTCCCCGTGCTCTGCTTACCAGAGGCTGATGAGGATTGCCAGCCCTGGGGGATGAAGCTTCGGAGAAGCTCGTGCCACCGAGGGCTTTAAGCCACGTGCTTAAAGTCGTGCAGAGACCCAGGCTGCATTTAAACACCGCAGCAACAGCTGCGGGTGTGAAGCAGCAGCGATCGCTCTGCTGTGACCAGAAAAACCTATATTTGATCTCAGTGCAAACACTCAGTTCTATCAGTAATTTAGCTTAGTTATTCACTTGCCTTCCCACTTTCAGATAAGTTTTTTTTTAAAAAAAAAAAAGAATTACAATTCATAACAGAAGTGTTGTTCCTTTATCCAGCTTTGAACTGAGATGCCCACCGACCAGAATAAATCAGAAGGAATTAACTGGGTCCACTGAAAAGTAGGTCAAAAGCAAATCTCTGCCTGCTTGCATTACTTATGTGTAAAAATGCGCTATAATTAGGTTTCTATATACGCACATACCAAAGGGGGTTGTTACACCTGCTCCTCCGGAGAAGCCCTGGTACTATTTACTAGTTAATTGTCCACTTCTTTCCCACAAATAAAATGGTCGTTATAACAAGTATTTATCTTCAGTCTTAGTCTGCTTGACAAGAATTATTCAGTGCTTAAAAATGCAAGTCGAAGTTAATTAGCAGTTGAACACCTTTTCAAGATTACTTTTAATGCTGAAATACCTGTCTTGAGTCCCAGGCTTTTTCAGAATAGCCAGATGCTCTTTCTTTACACTTGCTTCTTTACAAGCAAGCAGCTTGAGAGGGCAAGAGTGAAGGAATAAGGCCTGCCCACACAGCAGGGGGGGGTGAGCAATTTAATTCCTACTTGCAGACACAAGCTTCTATCTCCTCTGCTAAATACCAACTTTTACTGTTGGAGAGGCAGCCAGCCATATCTATTCTTACAGGACTTGTTTTCTGGTGGGGAGATGCAGGCTTTAACTTTAAATATTTATTACTTTCTCCCTCTTTAAAGACACCCACAGGTAGTTTGTGAATAGTGGTTAAACGTCTGTTCAAGCTACAGAGGATGCTTCAGGGAGAGGCGGCCATAGGCAGTTTGCCCTTCACCACTGGCACAACTTCCACTTCAGACGCAAGATGCTTCGCTTTTCTTCCCACAGTTACATCAGCCAGTATAGTTCGTCTGTTTGGAACAGAGAATGGAGTAGAGTTAACCTTGGGTGAAAATGAGTGGGAGAGCACTGCATCAAACCCAGCCGGCTCTGCAGAGCACTTCTTCCACTTCTATTTCTTGTAGAGACAAGAGGAACAGTTTATGTTTATAGGACCTAGAAAGTTATGACTGAAACAGCTGAGATTCAGATCTCATCTTGTGACTCAGGGAATTGATGCCTGAGAATTGACAGCCTACCAGGCATAGGTAAGCACCTAATACAGTTTCTCTCAGTTGGATTTGGTCACTTAAATATTTTGGGAATCTAAGTTGGAGATGAGGCCTTAACCTACCCTTACTCAAGAGAACAGGTAAGGCAAGAAATATTGCAAGCTTTCCCTAAAGTGTCACCAAGTTCTCAGAGCCCAGTGAGTCTCTGGACTGGAAGGGAAGGGGCCCAACAGACAAGTTACACCGAGGGAAGCTGTACTGCTTTCAGCAGCTACCATCGCACAGTGGCAAGTGGTAGCTTGCAGTCCTGCCGTACAGCCCACAGGCCCCTTTGCCTAATGCTCAGGACCCAAACTCAAGACAACAGAAGCTACTGGGAAGGTGGAAACTTGTTAATGGACTTAACACCCCTTTTGTACACTTACCTGTAAGGCAACACGTACAATTCTGGTTTGGTACAGCCTTTAAACCATTGCTGATGAGTTTTATATACCCTGTGGACTTCCTCAGGGCTATAATGGAGAGCAGAGGGATTTTTGTGTGTGATTTGACCCCAGTAAGCACCACGGAATAGAAATATTTCTTTCTAGGGAGACTGAAGTGTGTGTATATTATATTACAAATCTTGGTAAAAAGGAGTTCGTTGGCTGGCTAGGACCTTCCTTCCAGATATTGCAAAGCACAAAGAACAATGCTTGAATCGGAGTCCATGAAGTATTGACATGAAAGATATGAAAGAGGCAATTCCGATAAAAGACGTTCCGACATGGCACATCCATGAGACCAGCAGATACAGTACATGCACTTCCTCCTCAGGAGAGACCACAGGCAGGTTCCCCATGTCCTCCCTCAGGAGCGATCTCCACCTGCGCTTACAGCTATGACTTTATATTGGGATCTTACAAAGGAGAAAGCAAACATCCAAGTCCTCTTCCACCCACTTGGCGTGAAGTTTACTGGTCCCAAACCAAACAAGCAAAACACTTACAGGACACTCTCCCCCCCCACTAAGCAGCCTGGGCTGCAGAACAAGATCGTTAAGACAAAACAGACAAAAACGCCCAAGCTGGAGCCCTTTACCCCTAACCGAGACAGCCGTCGCATGGAGCCCACCCACCGCGTCTTTGGGCAGAGCTCTGCAGAAGGAATTGGTACGAGCTGTTACTGTGATGGACCAAAAAAAACCACAACACAACATCTTGCCTGTTCTTCCCTAGCAGTGTCTCGCTATACCCAAAAGTTCTTCCTGTGTTTGCAAGGCACTAGACATTTCAGAATTAAACGCAAGCAATCTAAGTCTTGGCTGTTTAGGTGATGCAAAACACAGCACAGTTTATGAGCCAGTGAAAAGCACGCCTTACCTCTCACATTTGTATTAAATCATAGATCGATCTGATTTGCAGCCTAATAATAAAACATTTACACAGTCCTTAAAGTATAACATGAAGCTACCATTATTCTGGTTGCGATTCATACATACTGAAAGCCTCTTTCAAAACATTGCTATTTGGCCTGTGGACTGCAAGAACCCCTGTTTTTTCCGGTGAAGAATAGTAAAATAAGACTGAGGGCTACTCCAGAACCAGGTTTCCCCCAAAATATGCTAATACACATGCCTAGTGGCTATACTCCTTCTGCTTGGAGCAAAGTAGTTTCTGAACTAGAGCATATATACTACTACAGAAGCAGAAAGATGAAAATTCAGTGATTGACCAACTGCTTTATTCTTCCAAGTTATCACAAGAGCAAAGGAAACTGTTCAGTGGGTAAGTTTGTCAGTATGTGTCTAAGGTTATTACATCATCTGGTTTTGGTTGGAGTCTCATACCTAAACCATCCTGTCATTGTGATGACTATGTCCCATAGCACAGAAAGCTGACTGTGGATGTCAGAAGAGAGGGTGCTATGAGCATATATGCATCATATGGATAATGTAGTTCTGAGTGCTGTAGAACAGAAGTGAACACAGTATTTTCCAAAACATCTTTTCCTTCTAGTGTGCTGGAGGTTATGAGAGAGAAATAACACAACAGTTAAGATGTTTGTCATCTGCAGTTTAACATTTTGCTGTGAAATAATAATATGACATTTTTCTGACATTTCAAACTGAGTGCAATAACTTGCTAGAATTATGTGGGAAGGTACCTCCAAGGCTTTTTTCCCCCCCAGATTATTGTATTTCCTTTGTTATAACAAATATGTTTATCTTAATTACCAGAGCACGGATTGCGAGGAAAGAAAAAGGGGAGGGAGGGAGCAGAAAAGAAAAAGCAACGGAGTTCACTGTCATCACCAAATGCAGAAAACTTAATTTTTAATCTAACGACAGCTTGCAGTGTAATTGTTGCTTCCACACTGGCTATTCACCGAAGTGACAGTAAGCAATGCTGACACAAGATAACAAGCCGTGGCACAAAACACCTAACACACACAGAAAGAAAACCCTGGAAAGGGTGTGATAATGATAGTTCATCATCTTAATTCTGAAACACCAGAGCTGTTTGTGGATGGATCTCCACTCACCAGGCCATCCTGACTTTTCTACTTCATTTTCATTCCCTTCCCTTTGATCTTTCACTTTCTCTGAACGAAACGAAACGCAGACTAAGGCACTCCACCAGGAGCTGGCGTTAGCTCGGACGATCGCTGTCAGAGGAGGGCTACGCGGCATCGGAGCTCTGCCAGGCATCCCACGCGCGGCGCGTTGGGTCAGGACACCGACCTCCCCCCCCAGGGGCAATCACACCCCTCTGCCTCGAGGGGTGACACGAGCAAGGACGAGGACTCCTTTGCTGAACCCAAGCACTCCTGGGGGCTGTGGGCATTTGTTTGTTGTTATTCTCCTATTGATACTAATGACAACAGCATAGCGATGTTTGGTCTTTAAAATACAAATGTGGGAACGAGACAAAGAGACCAAGTTCAGGTCTTCAAAGGCATCTAACCATATAACCCCTACGGACGCCTCTGCGAGGAGACACACCTAATTTTGAGGAACTGGACCAATAAGGCTTTCATCTGAAGTCAGATGCGAAGTCCCTAAGTGAGTTTTCAACTATGCTGGCACCTTAAAACTCTTACCATAGAGAGGCACTATTTCCCAGAAAAACCCCACAAAAATAAATTTGTAAATTTCTCAAGAACTAGTGTATTTTCTTAGTCTATTTTACTCCTGGTACCAGAGAAAAAATGCACTAAAATTCTGAAATACTGCACTTCTATTAGCATCTCTTATCCCAAAGTACTCAAACAACTATTTAGTATATGCTTCTTCATGAACATCACGGCTGGTTTTGCACAACACGGCAATACAAAATTAAGAGGAGAATTTTGGTTGTAGAAAGTCTTTCTCTAAATGTAAGTGGTCCAAGTCTTCAGACCCTAAAGCTCTATAAGCCTCTAAAGCTGAAAGATGGTCAGTCATGACTTCAACAAGTAACATTTCTTTTGCTTTTTGCCTAAAGCTGCACATCCCCCAGAGCAAAAAGTTCCCTATAGTGTTCAGTACTGTAAATCAGGGACTTCCAAGTTACCCAGCAACATTTGTTCCTCTATCCCCTACACCGTCTTTGACATCTCCCACCCAAGCACAGATCTAGGCAGGCAAGCCACGATTACAGTAGCTTGTGAAATCTGTCAGATCACAGAACAAGGTGGAAGGAAAGCCGCAGATTTTCCTGACATGGAGCAAATGAGGATATTAAAGGATGTTCCTGGGGTTCCCGAGAACCCCCACAAGGACAGAGAACCTGCATGGGTACTGTGGCTCCCTGTCTCCTGACAGTTAGGTAAATCTAATAGAAAATCCAAACCTGATCAAAAAAGAACCATCCCACACCCCAAAAGCAAACTCAGCTCTAGATACATGCTTTCAGTAGAAATTAGCTGCACTCATACGCCAGCCAAAGAACTGAAAAATCAGGTTAAGATGAAGATGCAAAGTTTCCTCACCACTACACTGAGTTAGTATACCAAAATATAATTAAATAATTTAGAGAAACACCAAGTCCAATTTGTACTTCTTTCTCAGCAGATTAGAGAAATTGCACTCAAAGCAGCTTGTTAAGCAGTAAGTAACATTCTAAAAAAGGCATTTAACAATCTGTTCCTTATACAACTCCTTCCCAGCCAAATTGCACCTATAAAGTTATAACAGAACTGCTTTGGAATCAAACATGAGTTGCATATTTTTATTACACACATGGTAGCTCGCGTATTACAATTCAGCTGGCACATATATACATAGTTTTCTTTCACTGCACTTTATGAGCACTCCAGAAAAACCTTTTCATATATTTACAGTACAAAATTACATTTAAGTCTGATATGTCCAGTGTCAGTGAGTTGGCATGCACAGAATAATGAGTTTTGTTCACCATCGTTGCATTGTCCTGCTCACCTAACCTTCCTACGCATTTCTGAATGTCCATTTTTTAAGTCTGCTTTGAGTCTCAAGAACAATTTTTTGCTATGACAAGTTGGTGGTTTCCAAAGCACTGTCGCTCGCCCAGCTCCATATACTAAAGGCAGGCTGGGCTTTACAGCAGTATTGAAAGCACAAGACCCCAGTTACCAAACACAGAGGGGCACAAGGTACCACAGCAAGCTCTTCCACTCCAGCTTTACAGTTGGCCTGGGGAGAGCAGCGATGACCAGAGAAACCGGGCTTAGCACAGCGCTGCTGTTCAGTCCCGTGGTCAAGCATTTTCATTGGGGGAAATGAAATTTCCTGTGAAATTTCTAGCTTCAGACCAAAACCTTGTTCTAAGTAGTTCGTTCCCTTTTAAAGTGGAATCTGCTTGCCCAGAGCGAAAAGGACCCCAACGCTTCCCACAACGAGTAGTTATTACAGTCAATCCCTCATGGATGCATGAAACACCAAGGTGACCTGTGCCCAGGATTTTCATTTACCCTCGGGCAGCACTAAGGTGCACATTTGCGTCACTTTCTGTTCAATTATTAACACTAAATATTGCTGGCTCTTTTTCTTTCATGAAGGGCCACTGGCACCAGTGCAGTGTAGAGAGTCTTTGTCTCATGAATAATCAATCAAAAACCTGTTCTGCCCTTCTACAGACAAAGCACATTAAGGGTAAAAAAAAAAAAAATCATTCCTCTCACGCATTTTCAAAAAAGCTCTGGGCTAACTTCCCACTGGATCCTGCATTCCAGTGGGAAGCCAATTTTATTTGGGTTTGTGTGGACATGTATCCGTGCTTACCCATGTCAGGTGGGTAGTTGGAGAAGAACCCTAGAATAGATCAGACTATTAAAAGCAAAGTGATCTTTGCATTATTGAAGCTTGTTGGCATCCATATATTATCTAGCATAAATTATGAATTGCCACTTCTGAAGCATCAGGTCACTGTTCTCATGTGCTTCCACATTAACTTGCAAGATAATCCTGGATGATCTGAAGACACCACACATGCTCTCCTCCATGACTTTGCCATTCCCTGTCACTCAGTATGCGACAGTACAGCTGTTTTCAAAAGTTAAGTAGAAAGAACACATGGATGCGTGGGCAGAAGCACAGGTACTGTCTTCCTGGAAAGGTACAATATATCCTGAGTTTCTTGCTTTTGTAACAGAAATGGTCTTTCAGAGCAGGCACCACCAATGCGTTTTTCCCCAAAAATCAGAAGACTCAAAGTACTACAAAAATACACGAGTAAGAATGAAACACCAGTCCTTTTCCCTGAAACTTAAGATATACTCTAAAGCAAAGGAAGTTTTTCTACTCTTAAGCTGCATTTGTAAAAGATTTAGGGTATTACAGAATATTCAGGATCACAAAATAGCTGTATTAATTCTCTTCATCTAGTTAAGTCATTATTCAGCCCCCCTCAGCATAGAAATACCAAGCCTGACCGCTGCTCCAGGCAGGGAGATATCTAGCTGTTGAACACAGAAACGTACATTCAACTTCAAGTGAATTCAGTCTAGGTCAGGTTTAGTTTCCTGGGGTTGTTGGAGGCAAAAGAACTTAATAAATATACTTGAGAAACTGGATGGGATATCAGGAAAAGTCTGGGCTTTTTACTTTTGCTAAACTGCTTTTTCCTCTCTATCTGGAAGATAATTTGTCTTTTGACTTGCCAGTTTAGATATGATTGACTCACTGTAATTAACAACACTCATCCTATTGGAGTGCCTGTTGAATTACAAATAACAGGAGGAGTCAGTCTATTATTCATCTTGCTGTAACAAGAAAGATTAAAATGGGTACAGCAGAAATCCAAGACAGAATTTCGCTGTTCCCCCTTCAGTTCTGTGACACCTCATTACAGAAACACATGGGTCAATTATTTCTTTTCCACCTCCCTTTTTAAACTGTTCAGCGGAAGAGGATGCAACACTAAGCTGAGATATTTCTGCATAATTTTGGGCCGCTCTGCTCGAGTTTCACATCATTCACATAGTAAGTGTCATTAAATATCATTAGACATTTGGTTAGGGTAGTAACCGGTCATGTGCATGCAATAAGGGAATTTCTTCTATAAGAAGAATTTCTTCTATAAGAAGAAATACTTCTATAAGTAGGCAGTATTATGAGATTGCAATTCATATATTATAACAATAAATTTACTAATCTAGCTTTCTGTAGTTTAGGATAGGCAGTGTCTTCTGGGCTAGCCTAATGTACATGGTAGAAAGTTAAAACCGAGAGCTCCCTGGCAGCATGCTTTTCATTTTCATCTGTGCCGACGCTGTTCCCGAAGAGGATGAAATTCTGAGAAATAGCAGCAAAAGGAAAGACGCAATGAGCTTGTTAAAATCTAGCTGGATATTGAAAAGGTAGAGACAGACAGAAAGCCTATCAATCTGTTTGACATTTACAAATGCCACTGGGCAATATTTTTCCAAAGGTACTATTTTACTTCAGAAACAGTTTGAGAGTCATGTGCATACTATATTTGATGTTAATTAGATCATGTTTGTCATCAGTATTTTAAGGTTTATGACTAAAACTACGTATTTGATTTCTTAGCTGAAAGTAGAAGCTAAGTTGTACGAGGTAAGGGTGTGCAAAGAGGATAACTGGACAAAGGCAAACGAAAAACTAAAGGAGACAAACACATCACACAAAAAAAGGGAGTGGAGAGACAGAACCAGTTCCTTCTCTCCCAGGAAAAAAGGAGAGGTTTGTCAGGAAACCAGTCTCTGTGTCCAAGAAGCAAATAGAAGTCCCTCATTCTCAGGCAGGTACTTCCCTAGGACTGGATATGTGGGAAACCTCTCCAGTGAAACTTCTCCACTGGGACTCCCATTTCAGGTTCCCTTTCCCTTACACCTCAGTATCTTAGCCAGGGGAAAAAAAAAGTCAAAGTCTGGTAAGAGATAAGAAAACAGAGGACACCTAGCTGGGGGTGTCCTTGCGAGTCACATCAGGATGATTCATTCCTTGCTCACCGAACAGAAGGCGTGGAGTTTTCAGTACTCTATTTGGCAGTGCTGCTTTAAACTGTTCTGCCTGAATGAAGCTTCCTCGCCTTCACCTGAAGGTCTGAGAATAGGTATTACACACACAACGAGTCAGAGAATCATAGGTTTCTCCCGATTCAGAAAACAAGGACGTTGCTATGGAATACGCCGGTGCCTCTCATTCTGCTGTTTGCCCTACAAGAATGGCCGTCACATCCACATGTGAGAGCCCTCAAACAAGAGCTGAGAGAAGCAGAACTTAAAGAAATGCAATCGTGTGTTTTAGTAGTGTCATCACTCCCTGTTCCTAGGCAATGTCCCAAGTCATCTGGACATTGAGCACATACTTAAGAACATCTCTATGCGTCTTAACATTTAAATACTTAAACACTACCAAGGACCTTCAGCTGAAGTCTGAAGCTAACACAGATGCCAGTGTTCTGCTTAAGATGAAACAGCATTGTCATTACATAATTAATCAGAATTATCATAATTCACACCTATAACCTTATAACTAGCATCTTCCAAACACTGCCAGTTTTGATCCTCCAGAAGATCCCTATCTTGATGCTCCAAGAGGCTAAAAAAGGCAAACATCATATACAGATTAATTAACACCATTGTCTGAAAGTCTATATTAAGCCAAAGATAAGGGCAGTTCAACCGAATGCCTCTACTTAAGTGAGCACCATTTTTATTTTAAATCAATACTCAATTAAATATTTCCTGCAGTCTTGGCCATTAATTGTTTCACAGCAGAACAAACAACATTTTAACTGCCTATAGGCTGGTAACGAAACCCCACTGCCTTACTTGTAATTGTTTCTCTTCCTGGCACCTTCACACTTCTTCCTTTCTCCTGTCCAAACATATTCAAAGAATGAAGTGATGATACAATAAAGTACATACAGAGGTAGAAAATGCATCTTTTGACCACAAAAATAATGTATTGGGATAAATAATAGCAAGTAGAAAAAAAAAGAGTATCTGAGAGAGTGATAACTTTGATCAAAACCACGTTTTATTTTTGTTCCTTATTTGGGAAAGCATCTCAATTTTTTTTTTTTTTCCAAATTTAGGAAGTTATCCAGTTTTCATAAGCAGAAGATTTTTTTAGAATATTTAAGCTTCTTTTTATAGATAGTTTTTGACAAAACTAGGATGCTATCAGTACTATTGACCTCAAAATATTGAGGAGAGAGTAGTGAACATCTATCATCAGCCAGAAAAATGAATATTTTGTACCCAAAGTTTCCAATGCCCAAATCGGGAAAGAAGTTGCTTGTTGGCATATTATTCCTGCAACTCACAGAACAACAGAAGTCAATACACAACACTAGACTTAATTCACATCACATGAAAAGCACTAAAACATCTGTTCTGCCTAAAATGAAAGGACCCATTTTCCATTTAGAAGCTTCATGCGTTCTGTCATCACATTACCCGTACGAACAAACCTCTGCCAATAACTTCGTTTCTGCAGAAACACTCACATGGATGCTTTAACTTCCTCTTTCCCAGAGCGGTGAAATACCCTCCTCTCTTGCCTTCTCTGTTCCAGCGTGCTGCTCAGGCTCCAGAAACACATGGGCTGAAGGGCTACCTCGGCTCCCACTTCCAGCCAGCTCCACTGCCCTCTCATTTGTCAAGATGCGTTTGCTGGCAGGTTGTAAAGCCTGCATAGACTTGTTTGGAAGGCCACCAGCTTCTGTACTTAATCCCCACCCCATCCCTCTCTGAAAATCTGCGTTCATGGCCTTTGGCAGCCCTTATCTAGAATAGCCTTTCCACAGCTCTTCACTCGATTAATTGCATCAATAAAAGAGTTGCAGGCTACCCTCAAACCCCTCCCCAGACTACAGCTGTGTTGTTTTTTTTTTATGTAGTCCATAAAACATAGCAGAAGATAGTTTAGAACTGATGGCATGAATCTACATGACAAAGGGTAGCTAACCCTGGTAATACAGAATATGGTGTGCTGTTCAAATAATTTTTATTAAAACCAATGACAAACAGTAAAACTAAATCATGCAACAAATTAGGGACCTTAATCTGATGCTCAAGACCAAAACTTCAACAGGTAAACTGTGACTGAGAATATCAGTCACAGTTTAAGACTGAAAACCCCGAAAACACAGTTTTATCCTATTTTATCAACTAGAAATAGACTACTATTTATCACACTGTGTTGCAAGTGCAAACTGCAGCACGTGTGAAATTCTTATATCTTCAAGCACTCCTGATTAGGACTTCATAAGGTTTCTCTGCAGCTGACATTCTTAAAAATAAGATCAAATTTGTACATACTTACAAAATACTCTTCCATTAGTAACCTCCAAGTAATTTCCACACAAACATTGAGATCAGTCTGGGTGACTTATTAAGAGGGAGGAGCTAAACAGCTATTTTTCCAGACCAACCTAACTTAATTTGCTTAAACCAATTTTTATGCGGTTACCCACTTTTGCCCTGTGCCTCACCCCAGCCCCAATCACATCCAAGATGAGAAAGGAAAATTTCAGATCAAAAAAGACTTGTTGGGGAAACAGATCATGTTCAGTAACTGAAGAAAGTAGAATTCAAATTTAAATCAGAACCTCAGACTTTCTCGCACTTTCCAAGACCATAAGCGAGCACTCTTTTAACCATCTGATCAGTAAAATGCAGATAACTCTTACCTTCAGGCAGCTTTAAAAATATTTATATAGAATAGAAATTTTATAGAATTATTTAAGCCATTTCAGAGAATGGAAAATTTGTTTTTAAATTATCATAAGCACATTGTGTTCTATGCTATTTAAAGTAAAAATGACAGGCTGATATATAACAAGAGATAAGAATAATACCTAGCACAAAGTGCACACAAGTTGTTTTAAAAGTAGTTAGAAGTAGGTATTTTGCGAAGGTACTTGCATTTTTAGGACTCTTTTCCAATTATTAACTATAATACACACATTTTAAAGTTATTTTCTTGTACACGGTGTAAAAAGAATAATTGTAGTACATCTGGGAAGAGGCTTCTGTCTAAAGCAATTACAAAGGAGAAAGAATAACACCTGGTATGCTTAAAGAAAAAACAACGGCTTTAACAGAACTTCATAGCTGCTAAGTGACTGAATCCTTGTGTAAAATTTAACTGGACAGACATTGAGACTAGAGCTCTCTGGAACCAAAAAGTAGGTACAGCTCGGGCAGCAAAAGCTTCCCATCAGCACAATCCAAGCTCCTGCTTGGGAAAGCACAGACAGTGTGCTGTATAGTCAGTTCTCTTCAGGCCAGAGCAGAGGGGCAGATGCTTCTTTCCTCTGGAAAATTATGGATTAAAATGCTTACACAAATACTTCAGGTTAAATGTGTTAGAAGTTTCCGATAATACACGTATAACTCCAAATGAAAGTTAATTTCCCTCAAAGATTCTCCTTAAAAAGGACACTAACAGCTTATTGAGAATCAAAACCGTGTTTATAAATGTCTTCTATGCTATTTGTTTTGATGATTGTTTAAAAAAAAACCAACCAAACCAACAGCAAGTTATTGTATAGCTACCTACTTATCCTACTGAAGTATTAAGAAGGGAAAGAATGAGCCACTGTGTTCCAATGAGCTTAAAGAAATGCTTCTGGCACAGTAAAGCAACAGTCTAACTGTACTGAAGGAATATTTAAATGCTGGAGGGGGATTGTTTGTTGGGTTTTTTTTTTAATGTGAAACAATATAACCTAAAAATCATGAAATCAGAGAAAAATGGTTTTGGTATTTCAATCTAGACAGGCATCTTAATTTTCACTGTCAAAAGGCATGCTTTTCTATGTGAATTGCCACAGAAAACCCTATTTTGCTACTTTCCACATTTTTGCAGTGCAGCAGTGCCCCACAGGACCTGTGGTCTGGAAGCCCATTTTTAGTGCAAACACACTTTTGTCGTCTGAAAACATGTTTGTCATGGTGTCACCTGTACTATACTTACGCGCTTCTCCCTCAGGGTAAATATGCTTTCGGCTTGGACATCATAGCCGCGTTTTAAAGAATCTCTTCTATTTAAGAGCTATACGAGTGAAAACTTTTCATCATAAAAATAATTTTACTTGTGATATTTTAAGACCAGAAGAAAAATATTCCGATTAAATTCTATACATCACACATGTAGGCCCAAGTATTGCCCAAAAGACAGCCTAGATAACTATAAGTAATATACAAGCTAAGGCAAAAAAGGCATTGTCTTTCTCTGGCCCTCCACAGGAAGGCAAATTAAAATTCCTCTTGGTATAAAGCTTGTTGAATGTCTGTTGGTGTCATGTTAGCTCCTTCTAGTCTTCAGATCCCCTGTGGTAACTTTAGAGGTAAGCTTTCTCCACCCTTTGCTACCCCTGCCAGGAAGATGACCACATGAAATCAAATATTTATGCTTTGGCAGAATTTGGTTTATCGTCTCAGTCCTTGTCACCTACTGTTTGTAAAGCACGTTCATCCCACCTTCCAGCACGCCTGACTGTGTTCACTGGTGGTCCTTAATGTCTGTCAGTATGGCTTAGGTACACGCCGGATCTTTAGCCGATGGGTTCATATTGCCAGTAGGATGCATGTATTGCCATCACACGTAACGCGATGGCTCTTATTGCCAGGATGGAAAGGTGATTTTTCCCCCAAGAGCTTCTCCAGCCCAACACAACTGCCCAGGCCACCTGACTCTGCTCTGCAGCGCGTGTGACGGAGGCATCACTTCTGTTGTCTTCATGTTTGTCTCATGGGTGTTACTGAGGGGCAATGCCCACTGACACACTCCCCATGATCAAGGGCCTAGTTTAATAGCATTTTACAGCTAGTTTTCATAGCTAGAGGAGTACCAGGATGAAGAATCAGATCCCAGTAACAGGTATCTAATGAAAAATCTCTAAGCCTGCAAGATATTTTTGCAATACATTTTACCAAGTTAGAACAAAGGGACGATGAGAAAAGTTAGGACAGATTTGCCACCAACACCAAAATAAGAACAGGGCATAAAATCTTTCTGTTAAGAAACTAGAGTTGAGGGTTTAAAAATCAGCAATGCTTACACATACTGTAAAGATTTCCACCTAAATAGCCATTGGACCAATTACCACTTCAAGAGGACCAGTTGTCATTCCAACTTAAAAAACTACAGCGTATTCCTACAACATGTATTTATACAACATGCTACTCCTCGAGATAAACTCATTAGCGAGAAACACCTTCCATAGTTTTCTGAACTGTCCCACAAGGGACAGCAGTCACACCATCTTAATACAGAGTACGTCCGTGAAGCGCAAGCAGCACCATGCAAAAGACTTGAGCTAAAAAAGCCAAGAAATACTTAGAGGTCTTTGCACTGACAGGTCTTAAAAGTCCCTCAGATCAGACAATTCTGCCCCATGCTGAATACCATAAACTTCAAAGCCTGCAGCCCATAATCAGCTTTGACTCTGGACACTGTACGATAAGTTGACTAGATCAAATGAAGGTCATATTCACATCCCAACTTCACACAAGTTAAAAGAAATAGATAAATGCTAAGTTACACAATATATTAAAGCCATTGAAATCAATGAGGAGACCTGCCCAAGCTTGATAAAAAGTCCAGCCTTAAGGCATCACCAGTGGCTGCATTTCTAGATGGTAGCAAATACAGGTGTTTCAGCTGTAATCTCTCTGGAGACCAGTGGCTATATCTTACACCGACCCAATTTAACACCTTACCTGGTGACCTTCCAAGAACTTGGGAACTCTCTCCCTAAACTTATTCCTGAACTGAGCAAATGTTACAACAAACCAAATAAACAACCCAGTGATCTTCCACTCCCCCTCCTGCTTGCAACACTGGTGAAATTCACCCCATAACGCTACTCACCTCTCCCCATCATCTTGCCACAGGGCCTGGAAACGAGAAGCCACAGCTCTCTGACGTTATTCCTTCTGTCAGGAAGGGGGACACACCACCTAAGGGGAGAGGCTTCCTCTGAAGCTTTATGAATGCCTTCATTTACATCAAGAGCTGGGAACCAGCAGCCCAGTTTACTAATCATTTCACCTAGCCAATTAAAAAGCAGAGAACATATAAACTTTTATACACTTTTAATTGCTGAAAGCTGTACAGGTGCACTAGGCTGGTGGATTTAAGCCCTCATTTCAGCCACGGATGGGAGAGGATAATTAGCCTACAGCTGATCAGCAGAGTGCATCAGCGCTGCTAGAGAGCACACAGGAATCATTTATTTAGTTTAATTATGTTAGGAATCTTACTACTGACGGAAAACTTCTCCTGAAAGTTAAAAAAAAGGAAAAAAGAGAAATTTCCATGTTCTATGTGAACGTCTGAAGTTCATCTGTGTTCCTGCTGTTCAAATAGCAAAATTCAACCAAAGTGTTAAAACAGAAAATCACTAATCCCACTCCTCCGTGTCACTGTTCATCCTCACACCTCCATAAAGTTCTGGTCAAAAACTTGCAGGAAACCAGTGTTAAGCCTGGCTCGTCCCGGGAAGGGACACACAGAGGAACTGACCTCTAGACTGTATTTATTGTCATTACTCCTTAAAGCTCAGGAGTTTCAGAATGTATTTGCTCCTTCTGGAGTGACAGACAAGCTCTGTCAGGCTGTTGACACCTTGAGGTGGCCCACAAACACCCCAGGTTCTGGCTGTCCGTGGTTATTTCTTAGAGCTGGCAGTCATCCTGCCGTTGTTTGGATGGGGTATTCTGGATGCTTTTCTAAGTAACCTTTCACCAGTACGTTCACAATTACTCCTTAAAGAACAGTGGCATCTGCTCCTCACAGAAAGAAAGGGTAGATTGGGCAATGTTGTAAATACTCAGCAATTTTTTCCTTCACCAATTGCTAAAACAAATCGTTTTAAAAGACAGTTTAAAGGTAACGGGAACAAAAATAACTCCTGAAATGGAGGGTGCAACACCAGTTTGGAAATTCTACCTTTTCTCCATTCTTTCTTTCACTGCTTTAAAGTTCATGGATTTCATAATTACATGGATAGTCAAATTAGGAAGCATATTCCTATGGAAACAGTTTGCCTGTTGTAACCTATGCCACCTAAAGTAACTAAAATTGAGAAAAAAGAATAAGACAAGGAAAAAATGTACAAGTTCCGCCCTTCCCCGTTTATATGCTTCATGTTTTTAAAATATTTGTACCACATCCTTCAAGCTTCAACTTTTCCACTAACATAGATTTCTTATATAGTTAAAATTCAGGTTACTTATATAAGGATAGTTAAGTGTCATCAGTGAATCCTTGGTAAGTAAGTGTCTTGCTCTTGACTGTTGAATGCAGTAATTTCAAGACTTCTTTAATTTTTGGAACATTGATAAGCCATTGATTGCACTCTCTTTACCTAATCTGGGAAAATCTATCTTTGTTTCGTAGACATGGTGAGGGGAAAGAAGACCTTTCTCTTTCCCAAAGAATTTGTTTAATAATAAGAAGCAATCTCAAATCATTTGGGACTTTTTTTTCCCCATGGAATTTCTGTTGAGGGTGTTGTGGTGTTCTTTCTTCTATATGTCCTATTTGTTCCATTCTGGACGGAAGCGCTTAGGATGCTCAGCTGGCATTGAACTTTGTTTACCCACAAAAGTAGGAGAATAAATTATATATAAATAAATCTAGACTGTATGGTGACAAAAAGCACTCAGTATGCATTAGTTAAGAGCAAATATGTCCAAATAAAGGTTAAAGTAAAATTTTGCTTGTGAAGAAGCTGCAGACAGCAAATAATAAATGTATCTGGTAGGCTGAAAATAAATAAATTTGAGTGGAAGATAATGGGAAGGAAGTTTTCCTACAGGCAGCCTGAGAAATGTTAGTGTCGATAAATAGTAACATATTTCCATTCTGTAACATCTATTAATACTCCCCCAGGAAGTTAGGAATGATAAATTAACATTCCCCCTTTCTAGAAAACTCTTGAGAGGAATCAGTAAAACTCAGGTCATCTGAATCCAGTGTCCTTTGTCACACAGTTCCTGTTTGAATTAAGATAAAAACAATACTTAAGTCTGGACTTTTACTAAATGCATTAATACTTTCTTTAGGTGATCAGGTCACATGAAAGGATGATGGCTGAGAAATGTAATGTATACGAAAGAACATAAAAAGACCCTAAAATGAAGGTGTTCTATAGCAAAAAAGGAACCAACCAAGCCAAAATACAATAAATAAATAAAAAGAAAAATCAACCCAAAGTGGTATCACTCTTCATAATGACAAATAGTTTCTCTAGAATGAAATGGGACTCTGGCTTCTTTGCCCGTGTATTAGTGTGGGTAATTACATACTGCCTCACTATAGTCCCTAGAATCTACGTTCACTAGATGGTCATTTACTTTTGTATTGAAGAGTTGTCATGTTTTATGCTGCAGAAGGCCACACTTCAACAGGGATGAATAGTACTTGTGTATCGCTTGCAACTGATTTTCAGTTTGTAAAGCTTCTCAAGGCTCCCTGGTCATTTGTTCCTCATAAAAGATATAAGGAACCTATATAAGGAAAGATACACTTTCTTTGCTCAGGGATCGTGCGGGAAACAGCCCCTCCACCACGATGACCATTGCTATATGATGGTAAAATAACAAGTAAGTTATTCATTCTTATGAAGGATTGATGTTAAAGCTGCCAATTAAATGCTAAAATCCCCCAAATGGGAAAGGTTTGGAAACTGTCCAGTGTTCTTTGTTTTTTTTTCAATAATTTCCTCAACAATCTTTCAAATATAGCTTGTGGTAAGTTAATACACATAACAAAGCCTTAGGACTCTAGATTCGTAACAGTCCATGCCACGTCAGATCACCTGCAGCAAGAGCAAACATATCATCACATTTTTCTTTTTTAAATAAGCCTTGTTCAACAACAAAAACAGCTGAAACTTCGCTATCCCGTATTTTTCAGAAAGACTAGATTCTGATGCTCTGACTCCTGCCAAGAGCTCCTTCCTGCACAAACATTTACTCTGACTTAAATGTGGCTATGCAAATCCTTGAACCAGCAAGCAAACTCGAACTCTGGCTTGTAAAGAAACCCCACTCAAGTCAATTACCATTCTTAAATGCAAGCAGAGGCATAAATTGCTTGTTGAATTTTGCTTAAGTTGATAGTCAGGACTGAAGAAATTAATTAGAATTTTATTTGGAAGAATCTAACCAGCCAGAAGAAAAAAAAAATACCATTTAACTGTGTTTAAGATGACTAATTTGGTATCCAAAGGCAATGCACCTGCCGCTGATTCTGGCAAAGTACCATAATATAGATATGAAACCCATTCCGCATCTCTTAACTGTCCTTTGAAAATATCATAGTAATTCCAAAGCTAAATAGTTTCACAAAGTTCTACAACATAACTCTTGTCCTAAAGACATAACCCTGGAGGGGAAAACAGTAAAATAAAAAATGATGGAGATTTCCAAAGACTGTTAGTGTAAGTAACACAACCTGAGCAGTGCGTTGGTCATACATAATAAATAATTATGCAAAACTCAGAAAAAGTACATGAAAGTAGACACAGTCTTTGTCTCAAACACACGAGCTAAAGACCATGTAATTTGGTATTAGCAGAATTTCCCTGTGCTCCAGGTTTCCCTTACAGATGTAGCTCGGTTGATTTTTAACTGGTATTTTCATGGAAAATAGGATGAAGAAAGTGCATCCTCCCTTTAGCCAGCTGCGATGGAGAGGCACCCCCATCACGGCAGCCCTCAGGCCACTGCAGGACGAGAAGGCAGCCTTGGAGCACGTTCTCCTGACGCATCGCAGGCTGAAGGAGCCAGTCTGAAAACATTTGCAAGGTGGGTGGGTCTATATTTGTAAAAATAAAAAAGAATAATACACCAGGCAATGATAGTAGTCAATGTCTTTATAAGCCAATGTTGTTTTGGTAGCATGATTGGTTTTTTTAGGAAAACACTTGCCTTTCTGCCGCATTGGCATGGTTAATAAATCTAGTCTCTCTCAAGAGCTCCACCAGCCCAAGTCTTCCGTGCCTTGCTCAGCGCAGGATAGCCCACACCTTGCCAAACGCTGCCACGGGAGACGTAACAGAGAAATCGCAGGCATGGTGATGACTTCCAGCGTCCCAGGGCACAGCAAGACATGAGGCAGGACAAATTCAGCCCCCGAGTCTCTGATTAAGTCCCAAAAGAGGCACTTCCAACCGCCGCGGTTCTTACAACGAAACTATCCCATGGCCTTGAGACCTAACCCAGTGGTTTTCCTTTCCCTGCAGTCAGAGCACCCTGCTTCTCACCCCCGTAATGCCTGAAACGCTCCGCCAGCAAACTGCGAATGCCAAAGGGTCCTTGATGTCCACAACGCCCGTACTGGCAGCAATACCAGAACCAAGGATGACACCATCCGTACTTCGTTTCTGAGTCACACTGTGTTGCTTTCTCGGAGTTTTGACCTTCAAGCTCCCCATTAAAACTGTTGCTTTTGGCAGAAGCAAAAGCTCTTGACCACAAAATAAGGAGGAGGGGGAAGGGGGAGGGAACCGTGATGAAATGGAAAAAATCAGGCATCTGCCCAGAATCTGGACTGTTGGAAGAATAACATTTCCAAGTTATTTTTCCCACTAGAAATAAGAGAGAGAAAGGTCACGGTAGCTTTTGAAATTGTAAGCTGCAGGAATGGCGGGATTTGTGGTTAAAAAAAAAAAAGAAAAGAAAACAGTAGTACTCATACTTCATCCAATGCTCTCTATTCCGTATAAAATGGAGAAATGTTATCATTCCACTGGGGATACTGAGGGGACAAAGTGATACAACGAAACAAGTCTGCCAGGTGACTTTATGCCTTCTCAGAATCACAGAATCACTAGGTTGGAAAGGACCTTCAAGATCATCAAGTCCAACCATTAATCCAGCGCCACCATGTCCCCTAAACCATGTCCTGAAGTGCCACATCCACACGTTTTTTAAACACTTCCAGAGATGGCGACTCCACCACCTCCCTGGGCAGCCCGTTCCAATGCCTGACCACCCTCTAGGTGAAGAAATTTTTCCTAATATCCAATCTAAATGTCCCCTGGCGCAACTTGAGGCCATTTCCTCTTGTCCTATCACTAGTTAGTTGGGAGAAGAGGCCAACACCCTCGTCGCCACAACCCCCTTTCAGGTAGTTGTAGAGAGCAATAAGGTCTCCCCTCAGCCTCCGCTTCTCCAGACTAAACAACCCCAGTTCCCTCAGCCGCTCCTCATAAGACACGTGCTCCAGACCCCTCACCAGCTTCATTGCCCTTCTCTGGACATGCTCCAGCACCTCAGCATCCTTCTTGTAGCGAGGGGCCCAAAACTGAACACAGGATTCAAGGTGCGGCCTCACCAGTGCCGAGTACAGGGGCACGATCACTTCCCTACTCCTGCTGGCCACACTAGTTCTGATACAGGCCAGGACGCTGTTGGCCTTCTTGGCCACCTGGGCACACTGCCGGCTCATGTGCAGCCGGCTGTCAACCAGCACCCCCAGGTCCCTTTCCGCCGGGCAGCTCTCCAGCCACTCCTCCCCAAGCCTGTAGCGTTGCATGGGGTTGTTGTGGCCGAAGTGCAGGACCCTGCACTTGGACTTATTAAACCTCATACAGTTGACCTCTGCCCATCGATCCAGCCTGTCCAGATCCCTCTGCAGAGCCCTCCTACCCTCCAGCAGATCAACACTCCCATCCAACTTGGTGTCATCTGCAAACTTACTTAGGGAGCACTCGATTCCCTCATCCAGATCATCTATAAAGATATTGAACAAGGCCGGCCCCAGAACTGAGCCCTGGGGAACACCACTTGTGACTGGCCACCAGCCAGATTTAACGCCATTCACCACAACTCTCTGGGCTCGGCCATCCAGCCAGTTCCTCACCCAGAGAAGAGTAAACCTGTCTAAGCCACGAGCCACCAGGAGAATGCTGTGGGAGACGCTGTCAAAGGCTTTACTAAAGTCCAGGTAGACACCATCCACAGCCTTTCCCTCATCCACTAGGCGGGTCACCTGGTCATAGAAGGAGATCAGGTTGGTCAAGCAGGACCTGCCTTTCATGAACCCATGGTGGCTGGGCCTGATCCCTTGGTTGTCCTGCAGATGCCTTGTGAGCACTCTCAAGACCAACCGCTCCATAATCTTCCCCGGTACAGAGGTCAGGCTGACAGGCCTGTAGTTCCCAGGATCCTCCTTCCGGCCTTTCTTGTAGATGGGCGTCACACTGGCAAACCTCCAGTCTTCTGGGACCTCCCCTGTTAACCAGGACTGCTGATAAATGATGGAGAGTGGCTTGGCAAGCTCCTCCGCCAGCTCTCAGTACTCTCAGGTGGATCCCATCAGGCCCCATAGACTTGTGAGTGTCCAGGTGGTTTAGCATGTCCTTAACTGCTTCCTCCTGGGTTATGAGGAGTATATTGTGCTCTCCATCCCCATCTTCCAGCTCAGGGGGCTGAATACCCTGTGGATACCTGGACTGGCTATTAAAGACTGAGGCAAAGAAGGCGTTAAGTACCTCAGCCTTGTCCTCGTCCTTGGAGACAATGTTCCCCGCCATATCCAGTAGGGAATGGAGATTCTCCTTGCCTCGCTTCTTGTTGTTAATATATTTGTAAAGACATTTTTTGTTATCCTTTACGACTGTAGCCAGACTGAGCTCTAGCTGGGCTTTTGCCTCTCTAATTTTGTCCCTGCTTGACCTAACGAGATCCTTGTACTCTTCGTGAGTTGCCTGCCCCTTCTTCCAGAGGAGATAAACTCTCCTCTTTCCCCTGAGTCCCAGCAAAATGTCCCTGTTCAGCCAGGCCGGTCGCCTTCCCCGCCAGCTCTTCTTATGGCACATGGGGACCGCCTGCTCCTGCGCCTTTAAGATTTCCTTCTTGAAGGCTGTCCAGCCTTCCTGGACCACTTTGTCCTTCAGGACTGTCTCCCAAGGGACTCTCTCAACCAGTCACCTGAACAGGCCAAAGTCTGCCCTCCGGAAGTCCATGGTAGCAGTTTTGCTGACCCCTCTCCTTACTTCGCTCACAACTGAGAATTCTATCATGTCATGGTCGCTAAGCCCAAGACGGCCTCTGACCACCACATCTCTCACCAGTCCTTCTCTGCTTGTAAAGAGCAGGTCCAGCAAGGCACCTCCCCTGGTGGGCTCACTCACGAGCTGTGTGAGGAAGTTATCCTCCACACACTCCAGGAACCTCCCAGATTGTTTCCTCTCTGCCGTGTTATACTTCCAGCAGATGTCCGGTAGGTTGAAGTCCCCTCCTCATCCTGCCGCCCACCTCCAGTCCGCGTGGCAGCCAGGTGAGCCCCTCCAAAGAGCACGGAGCCAGCCCGTGTCCCTCACCCCTGCGAGGTGCCCTCCCCGCTGCCCAGGCTCGCCCCAGCGGGAGGGACGCCTTCTGCGAGGGAAACACGCGGCTCTAGGTGACGCCTCACGCCAGCCCTGTCACTTCCTGACTGCATCTATCAACGGCCAGAGTCTCACGGGCGGCCGCCTGAAGGTCGCCTTTTACCTGTCACGGGCCGCGTTCGGAGAGGGACTTTCTCAGTCAGCGCCCTCCTTGTGGCAGGCGGAGGGGTTGGTATCTCTCAGAGGAGAAAGGCGGGAAAGAGGAAGGGCGGGGGACGGTAGAAGCATGATTTTAGAAGGTGGCCGGGTTACCGCGGCAGCCGTGAGCCTGTTTTGCTGACCCCCGCAGACTGCCGCTGCCGCGCTCCCGCGGGCAGCTCGCCTGCTCCTCTGCTCCCGCCCCGTGGAAATCTGTTCTCTCATTTCCAAGCAGTGCGGGGCTGGGATACTTAACCTCAGAAAGAACAGCTTTGGAAAGGAGCCGGCCACACGCTTCTCTGGGCCCGAAACTGCCTGAAGTTAACAGCTCACGTAAGAAGAATAAACTCTGGCGGTGCTGTAATTGAATTTTTATGGAAATAAACAGGTGGCAGATTTACTGTGGCTGCGGGGACAGCAGGGGGTGAAATGCTGCAGCCACATTAACCTGTTTAATTTAATAGCCTCTCTACTCCAAGACAAAAAAGAAACAAACAAAAAAAAAGATAGTGTGCAGTTAGTTCAGTCAGCTGGATGCCAAATGTAAATAACTACAATTACCCGACTGTGCCCATGTGCCGGATGGGAAAGGGGCTTTGTGCCAACTCTCACTTAGTTGTCATGTTTATTAATTAAGCTCCAGGAAGTTTAAAAAACCCAAAAGTTTTCATGAAAAATCAAGACACGCAGGAGGAGCGTGCATATGGAAGCCAGCACAGGGTTTACCCAGGTCCTCTCTGCGGTGTCTGCACTTGAACCCAGCCCTGCAGCATCACTGCCAGAGAGATCCGAGCGAGCCGGTAGCTTTGTGCCAGGCTTCTGCCTACCGAGCTATTGAAAACTGGTCAGCATTTAATAGCAGCCTTTAACGCCCACAGGGAACCTGCGTCAAATTAGCACAGGGAATCCAAACCCATTACGTATTTGTAACCAAGGTAATTGCATGGGGAGGGCTGGAAATATTAGATTTAGCTTCTTGCCCCTTAACTGCTGATGCGAAACAAAAATAGGCTGAGACATTAGTAGCGCTGTATTTGCATCCTGGCATGTTAGAGGTATATGAAAGAAATGCTGCCATAATATTCAAAGAGGGCTCCAGGGCAGCCCTATAAAATCACACATTAAGGGAATGGGGAAGCGGCACAGTTAGGCAGCTGCCAGCCAAAAATGGGTTCCAGGGCTCTGCCCCTTGTGCGTGTGGGTGATGCTGCAGTCTTTAAGTGTATGATCGGTCTTTAATGGTGAAATATAGTAAGACCACATTTCCCGGTGCACTGCTCTCGGTAAGTCTGTGCAAGCCCCTGCACCAGTAGTGGGTAAGTAGCCATTAAAATACTTTATGCATAGTACTTCTTTTAATTCAAGCAGATGAATGTACTTCTCCAGAAAACTGCTCTGCTCAAGAAAGGGAGTCACTTTGGCTTTAATAAAGCTACAGCAATTTATATGCATTGAAGATCTGGTCCAAGTGATCATGTAATTAAAGACTGCAATGCAATTCCATCTCATTAGTATGGCTGAGATAAAGCTTTAATTTTGTCACTACCTGCTTTCTGAGCAAAATATCTGGGTTTTCAACATACTCTCACTGCTAGTCTTTATGTAATTTCCTAGCTATCTTAAGAAGTGTATGACTGAAAACAAGAAGATCCCATAATTTGAAACACTTCAGCAAGACATGACTGGAAAAACGCACATTGACCCATCTCTCATTCACTGTGCTCTGTGCCACACACAAGAATCCTTCCTTATTCCTCACTGATCTTCAGTAAACTGTTGCCTTTCCTCATTTATTCATGGACAAAAAAAACCTGCCTTCCCCTCTGAACATTTAACAGTTGCTTCTCAAATTACTGGGCATCTTCAAAACCCTTTGCATCGTACTGTTCTGCTATACTTGCCGCTCTAAATGACCTAAAAAGGTCAGGAGGACAGCAAAAATGGAAAGGATTTTTTAAAGAAAATTGCCTTTTAAAACACAACAGGTAACATGGGAAACTGAAGTCCATTTTTCTATCGTTCTAGGTATTCTCTAAATCCCAAGAAGAAAAGCAGGGGCTTGCGCTCCTGGCTCCATTTTAAAACCGTACTTTCTGAAAGACTACTGATTTTAAGTAGTTATGGTGATAAAAATGTAAAACCAATGCAGAACAAGGGCCAGGTTTTCTGTCCCAAATAATGCATCTAAGCGAACAGTAAATTTAAACACCAGTAAGGATTGCATGTTGCAAACTGTTCCCTGCTAATATATAGCTCATTCTTAGCCATTATTAAGGACCTTCCTCTTAGCTGTGATCTATCTTAAATATTGCAATACACAGTTAGGGGACGCAGAAGATAGAAGGTAATGAATCGGTAAGGGTAAAAGAAAGGGTAAAATAAAAATCTGTTAGAGGGACGATTCTCATCTCCTTTACTTCCCTCAACAGCCTTCAGCCTGACCTGCGTGAGGTCAGCGTGGGTGCATCCCTAGTCCTGAGAGTCAGATCACCCCCGAATAAAAACTAGTCTGATCTTGCATGGTGGGACCCCAGCCCAGGAGGAGCATGAAGCACGGCAGAACAGAAAGAACACCAATTCCTTCCAAAATAAAATAAAATAAAATAAAATAAAATAAAATAAAATAAAATAAAATAAAATAAAATAAAATAAAATAAAATAAAATAAAATAAGCAAATCACCACCGCAGCGACATTTGGAAGGCACACCCAGGAGTGCCCAGAGGAGCTTGAATTTGCAGCTGGGTTGATGCTACCATCTAGTGGGTGTCGCTGGGAGAACGAAACCCACGTAGGAGAGAAAAAGCAGCTCGGCTGAGTCCAGCTCATCAGCAGCTCATCGCGACTCTCTGACAAGCCTGCGATTTGACTGACACCACAGTGAGAAGGGTAAAAAAACGGGCTGCAGATTAGAAGTCTCCTGGTGTTTGCTCCTTCTCAGGGAGGTCTCCAACCCAGCGGTAAGACATGTTGGAAAATGTTTTCTTTGAGCAACAAGCGAGTCAGGACTCGTTAAAAGCAGCCGGTACTCCGTCATCCGCTGAGCAAAGGACAATCCATGCTCCGTGCCTTTGGCCTGTGAGAAACAGCCTCAGGTCTGCAAACGGAAAACCCAGTATTTCTTAGGATTGAAGCTACCACTAAAATTCCGAAAGAGTGTCACCACAGTTGCAAATGAAAACAGTGTAGACTCACCTTATCGGCATCAAATCTGAATGAATTTATTTTTTAAATATAAATAAATAAAAAGAGTGTTTCTCCATTTTTCCCCCTGAAGTTCTGTTAAGCAGCAGGGGGGTTGCTGTTCTGGAAGAAATATCTTCAGGCTCCCCAGTCCCTCACAACTCCAGGATTTAGCGCGCAGGGAGAAGACGTTTTTACGGGCAAAATATGCAAAATATTGCACTGGTGGGGACCTTCTTGCTTGGAAATCTGTGTCTAAACTGGCCACTACAAGCCATAAATGCAGGAAAGTTATGTTGCTCCTCACAGTGGTATAGGATAATGAAAGTGTTGAAACTGGGAAAATATGATACAGGTATATAAGTGTCTTGGGAGTCTGAAGATATCATAAACCACTCACGCTTTTCTCTTTTCACTATCAGAACCCCATAATGCCTACATAGTGTTTTATCACCAGTTTTTCCTCAGTTGGTTCTTTGTATGTAATGGATACAAATAACTCTTATAGGTAGTGGTGTAGTATTCAGTTATGTAGTACCGGTAACCTGAATACTTAGATTTTATTTCTTCTTCAGGGGAACTGTTTTTTAATCCAGGTTGCTCTTTGGCACACATGCATGAGAAGTTAATATTCTTTTGAATGAACAAAAAAGTTAAAGTAAACCAAATAGCTACTAAAACCAATTTGGAAGTATTTCCCCCTGACAGGATGATATATATTCCAAGGAACCCAGTTCTACATATGTACAGGAATTTTACAGCTGTTCTGATATACATTCAACAATGTAAGTGTAAAAACCACCACAAAAACAAAGGCCAAAGAATTTTTTTGTGTATATCTGCTTATCAGATTCCCCAAATCTTTTTGCATCTTTTGTGCTGTTGCTTCATCTGTTTCTGGCTGGCTTTTTTGTTCTTGTTTCTGTATTGGGTTATTGTCACGCAAGCATCTCACATTTATTTCCCAGAGCAGTATTTTCAGTCCAGAATAATGCGTGCATCTTACATTTAGATCTTTTGATACTGATTCTTGCTTTGGTTTGGGGGTTTTGGTTTTTATTTTGTTACTTCCACAATGGCTTCTTTACAGCATTACGCTTCAAAATGTGCCTGTCCTGGTTTCAGCAGGAACAGAGTCAATTTTCTTCACAGAAGCTAGTATGGGGCTGTGTTTTGGATTTGGGATGAAAACAATGTCAGTAACATACTGATGTTTTGGGTTGTTGCTGAGCAGTCAAGGATGGTTCAGCTTCTCCTGCTGGGGGTGCCCGGGGAGCTGGGAGGGGACACGGCCAGGACAGCTGACCCAGGCTGGCCACAGGGATATCCCATACCACACAATGTCGTGCTCGGTATAGAAAGCTGGAGGGAAGAAGAAGGAAGGGGGGGACGTTCGGAGTGATGGTGTTTGTCTTCCCAAGTAACCGCTACACGTGGTGGAGCCCTGCTCTCCTGGAGATGGCTGAACACCTGCCTGCCCATGGGGAGTGGTGAATGGATTCCTTGTTTTGCTTTGCTTATGCATGCAGCTTTTGCTTCGCCTATTAACTTCTCCCAAGTAACTAGTGATAGGACAAGAGGAAATGGCCTCAAGTTGCGACAGGGGAGGTTTAGATTGGATATTAGGAAAAATTTCTTTACTGAGAGGGTGGTCAGGCATTGGAACGGGCTGCCCAGGGCGGTGGTGAAGTCGCCATCTCTGGAAGTGTTTAAAAAACGTGTGGATGTGGCGCTTCAGGACATGGTTTAGGGGACATGGTGGCGCTGGATTAATGGTTGGACTTGATGATCTTGAAGGTTCTTTCCAACCTAGTGATTCTGTGATTAAACTGTCTTCATCTCAATCCACGAGTTTTCTCACTTTTACCCTTCCGATTCTCTCCCCCATCCCACCGAGTGGGGAGCGAGCGGCTGCGGGGGGCTTGGTTGCCGGCTGACAACCCCACAACGCCACTTTTAGAAATACATCATCTTGTTTACATATTTATGAGTGCATGAGCTCCACAGAATATTCTTCATTTTTCCATTGTAGGCGTGCTAAAAAGCCTGTGGTTTTGGTTTTACAGAGATTTGTTTTGGTTAAAAGGGGTTTTATGTAAAATGTTCCTTCTAATCTGAATGACTGCGATACCCTTGAATTTTTCTGTTCCCAAGCACAGAAGGCATCTCACCCTAGTGAAATTCTATCTGAGCTTGAGTTTAATCTGAATTCACATTCAACCTCTATCCAAATTCCTTTTTTCTTCCAGATACAGTAGTCCAAATTTTAAACTAAGTGAAACTCAACTCACATCCAACCTAACATCAGTGCGCAGTCATCTGAACTGTTTGGGAAGCTCTTATAACGGTGAAACAAGCACAACTTCACTTATACCTGTAAGCCGTACGATAACTTGAATAGCAGACCAGAATAAGTCCCATGCCTCTGAAACTTATTTCGCAGTCCAAGCCCGAACCGTCACAACTGAAGCACCACTGCAGTTTGCACGTTTCCGTTTGTTTGCCTGTAGACCACATATTGCTTTTCTCTTAAACCAGCCCAGGTGTGTGAATACGGACGTCTTAACTTGAAGGGCCCAGAATCCCTGCTTGTGAAAAACAGTTGATGTCAGTGGAATTGGTTAATTTACGCCGTTTAGCCATCTGGCCCTCTGACATTTCCTATCAAATACCTAGAATAACAGCCCAGTAGCTAAGCATAAACTAACAGATAGTGAACGTATGCAAAACAGTTGTACATTTTGTAATTGGAAAGCAAGAAAAAGATTTTCCAGATGAGACTTAGCTCTCCGTCTGGCACCAAAAGTGCCTTCACCTGAAATTTAGACGCTGAAAATACTGAGCTATGATCTGCCTGTTGGTAATACACAGAACTATTTCAGGCTGGACACACACAGACCTCCCCAACATCTGTGCCATAGCAAATCCCCTGGAGCATTCACCAGCAGGCATTTCCCTCACCACCTCGGGACATGCTGAATTTCTCCTGCTCAAGTGGCTCCACTTGCAAAAGTCGATTAAGTATTAAATCAATATTAAATCAATCCCGGCCCCATGCTCAGGGAATTAGCATCTCTCTCTCTCACGGTAGTGGTAGAAACGAAAATCCTCTCAAGCTCTCAGAGCGCTTGGAGTGACACCGGTGGCCTCTCCAATGTTGACTTGACTTCTCTGCTCCTTTGCTTGTCTGGAGGGTGGAGGCATTGACCAGCCTTTGCCCCTACCTCCCAGCCAGCCTTCACAGCCGTGAACCTGAACGTACACAAAGACCTTCCCCCCCTCCTTTCTGAGTAAGGCACCTCAACCCTTCGCTTCCTTTCTGAATCCAGACCTAAAAACCTTCTTCATACTCCTGTCACCCCTAAAATCCATCCCCCGTGTCTGCTGAAGCTCTTTGTCTCTGCTTCGACAATGACACCAAAATAATGCAGTCGTTGCCCAAGTGCCAGTCGCTGCCATTTTCTCAGTAGGAAAAAAAGGATCTTTGATCTGAGCTAGTTATTCATCCTGCCCCACACCTACCACTACTGTTAAAAAACAGAACACACTGGAGGGAGATTGTGCTATATTTCATGAACATTCATTGCTGGCGCTAAGGGACGTACCCATCTGTTATTTTCTCTCGGCTTTGCTTACTGATAAAACAGGAAAGACAGCTTGCTGATGAGCTCTTTGAAGCAAAAGGCTTCTCTCTTTTTTACAATTAAAGTCTATAAATTATTTTTTCGGTAGACAGTATGCAGCCTACATCAAATCAAAATTACTTCTTCTAAAGTAAAATTAAATATTCTGTACATTTTTTTGTATCACGTGACCCTGAGTGATGGAATCTTACAGCAGTGTGACGCTCCTTAAAATATATTGAATTGGACTTTTGCCCACCACAATCTAGCTTGGTGTTATCTGGGTTTCAAACACACACTCCAGTGTGTTTTTCAGCTACGTTGTCATATAAAAATGTATGAGGGAGTTAGTGCGTTCTCTCTCAGGGACCCAAGAGGGAATTAAGGGCAGAGGGCAGGCAGGAGGTCATAGCTGCCTGTAGGATGGAGGCTATGACATATTGGGCTATGTTCTTCCAGGGCTTCTCTCTGCTTATTTTTATGGCCATCATAGATCCCAAGAACATCCCAGTACTGAAGACAGACAGGCTGCTAACACACTGGGAGTGACCTTAGCTGTCGGACACACCATACAAGTCCCCTCCAGTGGTTACTGCATCCACCAGAACCATTGGAAGTTATCCTCCACTTTGGGTGCTCTCAACGCAGCCAGGGGCACCGGGGTGGAGAAGGTCCTGTCAGAGCGGGTCCGTGCAGGGACTTGGGTCTTGCCATGATGAGCAGGCACTCCTATCAGGTCATTTCTAGGCATCTTGTTGACCTTTCCCATACCAAGTTTCGGCTCATGACGGTGTAGATCTCTACTGTGCAGAGAACAAACATAAAGGCAAAAACTGATGCCAGGAATACACCTCCTCCCAAAAAACTATAAAAAACAACCTTGTTTTTGTTGTGCTTCTACTCTGCATGTGCTCAGACACTTCAGTTACCTCATGCTTTCTCAAAAAGGCAGTATCTGAAGATTTCAGCCTTTAAACAGGGATGGTTTTCACCTCCAGGAGCATGTGATCAGGGATGAAGCACACCTTATGCATGTGGGAATTCAGACTGAGAACTGGTCCCTCCTTTTTGTTAAAGCAATCACCTCACTGCCAACCACCATCAATCAGTACATCAGCTCAGATTTAACACCCAAAAGTATTACAAGTCCCCCAGAATGCTTCCAGTTTTACTAAACAAACCCATAACCTGGCAGCGACCCATCTAACACACAGCAACTGTGGCAGCGCCTCTGGGACAAGATTTAAGAAGGGGGGAAAAAACAGCACAACAGCAACTGCAGCCAGAGAGAGGAGTGAGAACACGGGGGAGAACAGCCCTGCAGCCCCTCAGTCAGAGCAGGAGGGGCAGGAGGGCTCCAGGCACCGGAGCAGAGGTTCCCCGGCAGCCCCTGGGGAAGCCTACGGGGAGGCCGGCTGTGCCCCTGCGGCCATGGAGCTCCACGGGGGAGCAGATCTGCACCCGCACCCGGGGAGGGCCCCACGCCGGAGCAGGGGGATGCCCGAAGGAGGCCGTGACCCCGTGGGCAGCCTGCGCTGGGGCCGGCTCCTGGCAGGGCCTGTGGCCCCGTGGGGAGAGAGAGGAGCCCAGGCTGGAGCAGGGTTGCTGGCAGGACCTGGCACCCGTGGGGGACCCAGGCTGGAGCAGCCTGTTCCTGAAGGATGGCACCCGTGGCAGGTCCGGGCTGGAGCAGCTTGTGAAGAATGGCAACCCAGGAGGAGGGACCCCAGGCTGGAGCAGGGCAGAGTGTGAGGAGCCTCCCCGAGGAGGAAGGAGCAGGAGAGACTGTGTGATGAACTGACCACAGCCCCCATTCCCCGTCCCCCTGCGCCGCTCAGGGGGGAGAAGGGAGAGAAAATCGGGAGTGAAGTTGAGCCTGGGAAGAAGGGAGGGGTGGGGGAGAAGGTGTTTTTAAGATTTGGGTCTTATTTCTCATTATGCTACTCCTTTGATTGGTAATAAATTAAGTAAATTCTCCCCAAGTCGAGTCTGTTTTGCCGGTGAGGGTAATCGCTGAGTGATCTCTCCCTGTCCGCACCTCGAGCCACCAGCCTTCCGTCACACCTTCTCCCCCCCGCCCAGCCAGGGCCAACCCGCCACCCTTTCCTGTACCGACAAGCCCTCAGAGAAGGCTGACGACTACCGTCTTACTCACACCAGCCCAGCGTTTCGAGATTCTCCGTGGGACGCGTTGCTGCGGCGCGCGAGCAGCAAGGGGTTTGAGCCACCAGAGCAGCCGGGCGAGCGCGGCCGCGGGGCGCAGCCCGGGCAGCCGGGGCCCGCTGAGGAGCTTTGCTGTGCCTGACGGAGGGGCAGGCGACCCCGCTGCAGCGAGCAGGTTCCCCCGGTTTATGCTTAAAAGGTGAGTTAAGATGGGAGGCGAATGCAGGCAAACGCCACGCCAAGCGCGGGCACCCCCACGTGTGCCGCCGGCTGCAGGGACCGGTTTGCGTGAAACACGCCGAGCCGGCGGCTCAGCTGGGCTCAGCTGGGCTTTGGGGGATGCAGCGGTATGTGCAAAGTCAGGCTAACCTCACGGTGGAAAAATCCCAGCTGTGTTACTACTCTGCCTGCGGCAATCGTGGTTATCTCTTCTGTAAGCGTGGCTGTCGTCGTCGCAGCTGAACATAATTACAGCAGGAATTTGTCTACACTTTGAAAAAAAAGGTGTAGTTTGCAATGGTGTGACCCCACTGTCATGGGCAGCCTTGGCTCCGTTGTTCTCCTCCATACAGCATCTTTGCCACATAGTTGGGGCTTTTTTTTTATCTTGGGCAGAATAAACAAAAAAAAAAGCACGTAACGGAACCTCCACCAGTCCTGAGGCCCTTAGTCTTTACTCCGGCAAATATGCCTTTAATGGGCCGCTGATGTCTGCCCCGGCTCAGAGGGAGCAGCCCCAAAAGGGCAGGTCTGGTTTCTCCCCGTAGACTTCCCTGTCCAGGCTAGCCCTGGGCACTGGCCTTCACCTGAGGACGCTGGGCAAACAGCACGGGTACGCTTACTGGTGAAGAAAACCATCACCATTGACCAGGAGGTTTCCCTCCCCGCTCCAGGCAATAGTGACCACCCTCTTGAGACTTTCTGGGGCCACGGTACATGGCTTCTCTCCCCAGAGGCAGAAAGGGCCACCTCTCTCTCGCAGTCCTGCAGCATTTCTGAGGCATCGGATGAGAAAAGGGGCTTAGGTACTATCAGGTCACAGAACCTCATGTCACGTCAAAAGGGCGATCTCCTGTGCCCTTTTCCTTGCTTAAGAAAATTAAAGAAGGGAAAGAAGTAAAGACATACACGTGCACAAAAGAAGAAAATGTAGATTAAAAAGTAGGCAGATATACCTACTTGTGCACCTATACTTGTGCACTATTTATGATAGATCAACAAACACTTTTCATCTCTGGTCATCTAATACATCCTATCCCTTAAATATACCTACTTTTCAGTCGGCCCTGTAGAAATAGGAAAAGGGGTAATGGTTTTAAACTAAAAGAGGGTAGATTTAGACTAGATAGAAGGAAGAAATTTTTCACAACAAGGGTGGTGAAACCCTGGCCCAGGTTGCCCAGAGAGGTGGTAGATGCCCCATCCCTGGAAACATTCCAGGTCAGGCTGGATGGGGCTCTGAGCAACCTGATCTAGTTGGAGATGTCCCTGCTCACTGCAGCGGGGTTGGACTAGATGACCTCTAAAGGTCCCTTCCAACCCAAACCGTCCTATGATTCTATGATTCTGTATGTGTGTGTGTGTATATATATATATATGTATGTATTTCCTTGTATAATTAGCTCATTTGATAGTCTGTTTTTATGCTGTCAAGAGCCTTCTGGGAGAAATACTAGGGATTTCACGGATAGTCTGAACTTTTCATTCCTCCCTTTCAAACAAGGTCTATGGATTATTTATCTGTTCCCTTCAAGTGTGAACACATTCTGTCATACATTATTACATGAATCTCCTTAGGGACTACAGAATGCAATTAGATCCCCTTCTGTCACCTTCTTTCTAGGCCTGGGGATATTGTACTCTCCAAACCCCCTCTCATACATAACACATTCATTTAATCCCCCACAGTACGCTTTTTGCCCTTCTCTGCACCTCTTCCAGTATTTAAGTGTCATCTTCAAACTTCTGTTTTGAGGCTAGCCAGCAAAACAGCACACAGGAATTAGTCCAATTTTTTGAGATGTTGTAGAGCTGTTTTCTTTTCTTTCACTCATAACAGTGCTCTTCCTGGCCTTCCGGCAGCTCAGTCCTTTGAGAAGAGGAGCCTCAAAAGCAAGCCATTTCTAAAAGAGAGCTAGAGCTTGTCGCTGTCTCTGGTGCACTTCAGTCATTTTCAGGGCTGTACTGAGTATCTTGAGTTATACGATTTCCTTTTGCTCAAGCATGCCATCAGCATCTCGATTCTGCTCTGGTAGCGTTACAGTCAGCATACAAGCAGTGCAAGCGATGCATTTCAAAAGAGATGTGCTGGGAGCTAAAGGGCATTTTCTTAGTTTTCAAAGCGTTGCCACAAAGTGCTAAAACCTTGAATACCTATCGGAAAGAATGAAACATCTGCTTAGGGAAGGAAGGTTATAATTTGTAACAGCAAGAGTTTCTATTCTGAAAGAATAAAGTAAAACTGAGGGAACAAAATATCAATCCCTCATCAAGCAATCCTCTGGAGAAATCAGCCATCTCCTTAGAAGCAATACCACTTCACGAGTGAAGCATCCTCCACTTTTCTTTCTCAAATGAATTTTGTGCTCAATAAAAGCACGAACGTGTGATTACATTATGCTTCTTAAACAGTTGCCGGTGCCTGACTATATTTAGTCCGCTTCCAAACCCTGTCAAGTTTACGTTTTCCCCATTGTTAAGGAGACTATTCTGTGGGGTTTGTTTCTTCTGCGCGATAGCGAGCAGACGGGTACGTGTCACTCCTGCACCATCGTTAGCAGCGGGCTGGAACGGGGCCATGCCTTGCTGGAGCAAAGCCAGACCAGAGAGGTGTCTTAATAAATGCCAAAGCTTGTCCGAGAGAAAACCCCAAACAGAGCGAGCCAGAAAATTTCCAGCAAAATAAGTTTTCATCGGAATGCATCAGGTTCCTCAAACACAAAGCACTAAATAGAAACACGCCGATTTCGGCGAGAGGGGCCCTGAGAAGTACGACTGATTTCCAGCCAGGTAGGACAACCCCTGGAACCCAGGGTCTGTCCTGGAAGCATCTGTACTGCCAAGAGCCCAACAGTTATTCCACGATTCATAGCCAAGGAGCAGATCCCACTTGCGGGCTGCCACAGGTAAGGGGCTCCATGAATTTCCCATGGAGTTTTTTTCCCTAGTTTTCCCTATTTTTTTTTCATTGGAAGTTTCACACACATACTTATTTTTTTCCCTAAAAATAAGTTAAAGAAATAAATGTCCAAAGCTCCCAGGCTTCTGAACACCTTAGAACTGTGGAAAGAAATCTCTGTTTTCCACTAGCTCTGTTCTCCAGCATCAACTTCTTCAGAGATCTCATAGTAAGTTTGAATTGCAGGTCTACACAATGCAGCACTCGGGGTGAGCATATGCTTTAAAACATAATTGCTTTGGTTTCCCTACAGGTAGAGGAAAAACACACTAAGAACGGTGCAGTGTTGCCCGCTCTTACCTGTTTCTTCTATTTCTTTCTCTTTTGGTGGAATACACTATATTTCAAATTTTTCACTGGAGTCGTCAGCAACACTGTACAGCCTCATAGTGCAGGAATTGGGCTCCTTGAAGAGTTAGCTTGGATTCAATGGTGGGTTTAATGGTCTAGCTAGTGTGCTTCTCTTCTTAATCTGAGTGCCATTACAACTCGCCTGTGTGAAGCGACACGAAGATCCAGAACAGATGAATCGGTACTACATCTGCAAAATGAGTGTAGCATTGAACTCTGGTCTTCTCACTAGTGTAGTGCAGTGCAACTGTAGAGATGACTTATGAGGCAATTCGTCTATATTAATTTAGATGACATGCTCTCCCCTTCAAAAATAACTTAGGCATTCTTCTGTCCATGTCGCAAGGACATTTTGCTGAGTCAGCCTTTAGCTAGCTCTTTATTTCAATGCCATAAATTTCAACAACTGGTGATGAAATATATACTTTTTCTTGCTTAGGAGCACCAGAAGTTTAAAGTCTGCATTTCTCTAACCCTGGAGCTGGGTTTGGTCACTACAGTGGTGCCTGGGGGTAGAAGTAATTGATTGTTCCCGACCAATACTTTTCCATAAAAACAATTCACCATTTTTATATATAAACATGCATGTGTCTGTGTTGGAAAAAAGCTCTTAGGCCAAAAATTCAAGAGATGTGAAAATTTGCCTTATATTTTGGTGCGGGGGAGGTGGTGCTGAGAGCCATATTTATAAAGAAAACTACGTTCTTTTTCGGTTTTAAGACTCAAACTTGCCTTAACTATTCCATTAGCAGTAGCACCTGCTTTCTTTTAGATGATCACTTATACATGCCAAATGCTAAAAGCAAGGCCTGGGTTGCTATTTCTGCCATTTTTGTCCTCTTATTTGCTGGCCACATTTGCCTGGCGTTTGTGGTGTCGTGCCACGCAGAGGGAGAGGTTTGCTTTCCCGTGGAGTGCTGCAAACACAGTCTAAAGGTTCACAGACCGTTAGCAGTAATTATTTCTAATGTCCTCCGTTCCCTGTCCTACTCACACGCTCAGTATCAGCCTGTAAACCAGATGTCATGTCTAGACAGGTTTTCTATCCTGTTGGCTTGGCAAGGACAAAAAGATGGGGGTTTTAGCTCTCTGTTGTGCGGAGTACAAAATGATGATCCCCAGGCTCAGATGGGTGTTTTACCTGGCTAAATGCTGTGCCATAGGGTCCTAGGACACTGGCGTGTATGTACACGTACATATACACATACATAGGACCTAATCTCAGTCTTCGTTTTTGTCTCTGGTTTCCCTCCTGTGCCGCTTGCTGTGGTTCATTATTAGTTTTGCCTTTCATTCACTTACCGCAAGTCATATGTTGATTATCGGGTATCAGAGTGATTTGCGACCTGTGGAGGCTGGTGGCAAGTGGAATAGGTGTTTTGTAGACCCTTCTAACCCAGACATCAATAGTACGGTTGTCTGTGATAGCGATCAGATGATTCCTACATTTCTAATATATTTGAGCAAATGTTAAATGCATCCCGCTCCTTCCTTCCCTTTGTTTTCCCTCTTAAAATTTCATTTGTAGAGTTAGAAAAATATCTGAAAATATCTGATTTAAGGCTAAATTTACCTTTGCTCCTGACTATCTACCCTGGCGGAGGAAAGGACTGTAACACCTTGGAGGAAACACTGTGGTGCCTTGGAGGAAAGAATGAGAATCAAAACACAGGTTTTGAAGAAAATACATACCCAGTTTCACATAAAAGATCTGAAGGTGTGGATGGGTATGTTGACTCTTACGCTTAACTTACTGGGGAGAGGTTATCTTTGTTTTGCCTTATTAAAAAATTGTATTTTGCCTATACAAATTATATTTGTAAATATAATCAGGGACCAAGTCCAAAGGCACTGATTCAGCTCAAAGGTTGCAAATGCCCCTCTATATCGTATCTCAAGCCCTGCAGGTGGGGTTGCTTGCTTGTTCTGAACCCGGCCGCTGAAGTCTGTTGCTCGTGTCCAAAGTTAATCTTTATGATTATTCCAAGGTTTCACCTAAAGTAGAAGCTTCAAACAATTGCAGACAACTGAAATTAGGATGTTGTACTGGAACCCGTTCCTTTGATCAGCATTATGCTGCTTCCCCTCTGGTAGATCCAATTTAATTTACCTCTAAACTATTCACTTCTTTTCTTCCAACGAGAGTTATCAGTATGCTCCTGTTGTGATGAAAGTTGACCACAAACTGTGCTGTACTGGTAAGACTGGAGGCAGCAACTCAAGGAAGCGATTGTTTTCCTCTTTTTAGCATTTCTGAGACCACATCTGCAGTAGTGTGCCCAGTTTTGGGCTCCCCAATTCCAGCAGGACATGGACATACTGGAGCAAGTCCAGCAAAGGGCAACAAAGACAGTTGGGGGTCTGTGAGGAGCGGCAAAGGGAGCCACTCAGTGTAGAGAAGGCAAGAAGTCCTCAGCTGTCCAGCGGGTGATTTTACGGAGAAGAAAGCCAGATGCTTCCTGGAGGAGGAACAGTGAAAGGGCAAGAGGCAAAAGGCACCAGTTGAGCCAAGAAGCAGAACTTCACCACGAGCGTGGTCAAACACGGGAGCAGGCTGCCCAGAAAGGCTGCGCCACCTCCATCCTTAGAGGAATTCAAAACTCCACGGGGCATGGCCCTGAGCAACCTCGTCCGCCATGCAAGTTGCCCAGCCTAGATAAGGAGGCTGAACCAAACAATCTGTAGAGGTCTCTTCCAACCCAAATTTTTCTGTGATTCTGGTCTGCAAATCTACAAGTCTGACAAAGAAACAGAGCAACGTGCGCATCAACGGGCGGAGGTATAAAGAAAGGGAGGAAGCCAGGGCAATTTTAATCCTGAGCTGAATTCCTCTGACATTTGAGATGGTAAATTATTTCATAAACATAACTAGGAAAACGTCCAGTTCCTGAGGCCCATTTATAAATGCATTGACATTGAAAGAAGTTTTCCAGAACAACATCCTTCCCCCTCTCACTAAATGTGCTCGGATTTTTGATGATATTTTGCAGAGGGAGAGCCAGCCCTGAGAGAGCTGATTAATTCCACTCCCTGTTCACCGGGGGTAGGTTAAAAGCTGGAATGCAGGCATCTAGCCTAGCAATACCAATTATAATAGTAAGATGACTAATGAGATGAGTAATGGAGGATATCATGGCTTAAAATTTCACCTTTCCCAGAGATGAAAGGTTGAGGGAGATAGTTGCATTTATACTCTAATTCCTCCCATATAGGGACCAGATGGCTTTTAGAATTGATTCCATTGATTTTCTTTTTTTTTTTTTCTTTTTTATTTGACATTCCAGCAAGAGAGCTCTTCTCTCATAGCAGCTGTGTGACTTATCTTTGCATAGTCCTACAATGGTTCTTTCTTCCCTTTCCTTTTTCTCATCTGTGCTTTTTTTTTTTAAAACAAAAAAGCCAATTTTGCAAAGTTTAAACGTAGCAGCAGCGCAAGACGGAAACATTATTCTTTTGCTTGTTATTAACATGGTTTGTCACTTATGTTAAACAAAAATTGTGCCCTCAGAAAAAAGTTACACGCAAGAGGGATAAATGGTGGCTCACCGTACAGCATGTTAAAATGTTTCGCTTTCTGCTAAGCCCACACGCTGCCCGATATTGCGTGTCTAAGTCACACCTGGGAAAGCACTTAAGCACACACCTATTAATAGGCGGCAGAAGTTGTTTGCTATCTAGGAGTGGGCTATTCACCTGGGGACTGCATTTTCCAATTGAATAGTACTGAATAGTACGCATATGGCCTAGAAATGTCCATACCACCAGAAAGGAAATACACAGAGTGGTAATGATAATCACTATTTTAATCAATGGAAATGATAAGTAAACCAGTTATAATGTACCCCAGTGTTTTGGTGTGAAAGGTTTTTTTTTTCTGAGATTAGGAGTTTCACAAAAGTTTGCAGTACAAAGGGCAACATTTCAAGAAGGAAGGCAGGCTTAATGCCGCATTTTTATTAGAGTTCTGATCCTTTCAACAGTTCAGGCTCATCCAAGCATGACTTTGCAGGGTGTCACGAGGTGGCACTGCCAGGTCCCGTGCCAGGAGGTCTCCTGCTCCCTGTGAATCCGTGACCCATCCTTGCAGCAGTACTGACTGCGCTCAGGTCTGCTACTGAGGGTCTCTCCAAGTAGAATGAAGGTGTTGGAAAAGCAAGGTATTTTACACTCTGCTTTAGACTCTTTATCTATTGATGGCTGTTGGAGTGAATAAGTAGCTTCCAAAGAATTTAGCGTCTGCGTCAGTGTCAGGCTCTCCTGAAAAGGGAGGTTTCTGTATGCTGTTTTACAAGCTTTGCAGCAGAGATTGTAGCAATAAACAAGTTTGTTTTACAAGGAAACTCTGGCCTTTATATCCCCAACTTCCCTCTGATGAGAAGACAGCTTGCAAGACTGTAACATCTGCTGCCTCTTAGAAATAGGACGGTGATATTAGCTCAGCCGTATCACACAGACAGGGTACTTGCATCCATGGAAATGTTGGGAGCTGACCACAGGCAGCGCACTGACCTCGCGAGTCACTTAGAAACGTTTGAGAGCCCTGCACATCACGTCAGATCCACCATTCCCACCAGTCTTCTTTTGCCTCGATGGAAACCGTGACGAACGCGTTCACAGTTTGTACTTCACAAAGCAAGACAGAACATGGGGGGTGCCAGTTGTCTTTTCTAGGTGACTTGGAGTCTTTACATCTCTGGTCAAGGGGACTATCTCTCAGTTTGGAGGGGTTTTTTATGCTTTCAGTTTATTACTCTGGGTTACTTTCAGTTGAACGGGAGATACTCAGTTTAATGACTTGAATTTATAGGCCTTCTGCTAATAGCTTCATTGACCATGGAGCGCGAACAACAATGGTAAAGACACAGAGCAGTCTTATACCAAAATATCTTCCGAAATTGAAGTTGAATTTATGCTAATATAGCTGTAAATAAACGGAACTAGTCTATGACATTTCTCTATAGAGAAAAATAACACAGCAGGGGTACTTCTTACGGCCTTTCTCACACCTCTCTCTGTGATTATTCAATGACTTCAACTTCATGCACTTCAGAGAAATGCAGCGATGCCTAGTTGCCATGGCAGTACTAAAACCTGTTTCAAATTCACCATGAGTGTAGTCTCTTGCCTGTACAATTTTTTTTCTCCTGGTATTGGTGGCCAGGAGGGGCATGGTCCTGATTCACGCCGTGCCAGTGGGAAATGGAGAGTATTTACCCCGTGTGAGTGCAAGACGTGAACCCTCACGTGGGCCAAGATCTTGTCGCTATTCTACACCTCCAGGAGCCATTTCTGTTTCCACTGGTGTGAGGCAGACCGAAAATCACTGACAAATACTTTGGAGAAAGAAGCTTTTCTCACAGGCCTTCCCTCTCTGTTCCCCTCCAACTTTTGAGCATTGCCTAACATACCTGACAAAAATCATAGAATCACAGTATCATAGAATAATTTGGGTTGGAAGAGACCTTTAAAGGTCATCTATTCCAACCCCCCTGAAATGAGCAGGGACATCTTCAACTAGATCAGGTTGCTCAGAGCCCCATCCAACCTGACCTGGAATGTTTCCAGGGATGGGGCATCTACCACCTCTCTGGGCAACCTGTGCCAGGGTTTCGCCACCCTCGTTGAAATATTTTTCTTCCTTGCATCTAGTTTGAATCTGTCCTCTTTTAGTTTAAAACCATTACCTCTTGTCCTATCGCAACAGGCCCTGCTAAAAAGTCTGTCCCCATCTTTCTTCTAAGCCCCCTTTAAGTACTGGAAGGCTGCACTAACGTCTCCCCAGAGCCTTCTCTTCTCCAGGCTGAACAACCCCAACTCTCTCAGCCTGTCCTCATAGGAGAGGTGTTCCAGCCCTCTGAGCATTTTTGTACAGAAAAGAAGAAAGCATTCTCCTTCCTGACAGCCATGGCTTTGTTTGCAGTTGACATTTATCCAGGGTTTAGATATCACACCTATCTGTTACCTTCTCCAGCCACCCTCCACTCTCTCTTGGAAACAGGAAACCTTTCACTTGTACTGCCCTTTCTGACTTGCAGATGGAGCTTTGACTGCAGCTGAACTTGGAAAAGTTCTCTGTTACCCATTAACTTTTTCTTCCCACAGCTATATTGCCGTTCAGCTACCCAAGTCTGATCCAACTACAGTGTCAGGAACTGAAGAACCAAGAGGGCAAATGCAAAGCATCATACAGGCAGCTCCGCTACATAAATATGTAGGTGTGCGTGTGCCCGTGTGTGCACGTGAGAGACGGCGTGCGCACACGCACACACACTCCAATTGCTAAATTACACTTCTTTCATAACTTCAGACTGAGACAAATTAAATCGCACCCTCCCCCCCCAAATAATGAAAACCAAATTGATGTCCTAAGTGGATCAATAGAAGCTTAACTGAAATAGATAGGGGAGTTTATCAGACCTGATGTAGTAAAACACTAATAAGATCACTTCCAATTCACATATATAGGACTAAATATTCAGCACAAATTGATCTCATTGCCAAGGATGAATGGGAACCTTTAGTAACAGATTAGGGCTGTAAAGCATTCTTTTTCTATGCAAACAGTAGATTTTCCTCTTCCCCTTAATGATTGCATGTTTTTAATTCTGCCTTTCTTCTGCACAAAACAGTAGATTTCTCTCTGAAGTACCTGTTTGCTTCAGAAAACAAACCATCGGGTCGTTGTCTGCACCATTTTGCACTGAACAGTACCTGAGCGAAAGAGTATGGGAGTAAAAATTACTCATGGCCATGACGGCAGAAGCATTCCTCTCGGAGCCCTCGTTGCTACCCCTGCCTGCAGTGACCACGTAAGGGGGCTGGATGAAGAGGAGCAGCCTCAGGAGAAGGGACGGAGAGAGTCCCCAGCAGCACTGCAGAAGAGGGAAGAGCTGAACTGGAGGCTCCCATCACTGGTGCTGATCGCTGGATATTTAGCAGCATCTCCTTTAACCTTTTGGTTTTGAGGTTGTCTGCAGGAAAGAAAAAAACCTACTTTTTACTTTTTACCTAACTCCTCTGCTATGAAGTCTGCAGAAGGCAGGTTACTCCCTCTGCCCCAGTGACAGGCACCAAGCCACCTTTTGGAGTGGGGCTGATGCACTCCCTTCTCTGCCTTCCCCCCGGGCTGGCAAGATGCTTTTCTCCCTCAGTACATTATCCTGGCTTCTTGCCCAGGCACAGGTACTGCTAGTTGGATGGCTAATCTCCTTGGGTTTATCGCTACTGCTTCAAAGAGTGGTATTTACCCCATCTGTTTTCAGCTGCCCTAAAGTCCGATGTGTGGCTCATGTTCTTCTGTAGCCCGAGGCCGTTCTCCATGGTCAATGGGGAAAGCCAGACTCCCCCAGTGGGCGTGATGAGAAAACCCACCGGCCTCAAATGGCTGTGAGCTGAGATGCGTCAAAGAGTATCGGCGTGAAAGGCAGCGAAGACCAACAGTACTGGAGAGACACGGAAGTAAAGCTCCGCCAAAAGCAGAAGGCAGGATAGAGACCCGTCCCGCGTACACCGGAGCAGCTCCCTTCACCTCCTGGAAGGACCACTTTCTCTCCAGTGACTACAGAGGTCTTCGACACTTGCGCCGACTAAATGCTGTTTTCAGATGGTTAACAGGCAAGTGAAACGAATACAGCTTTGAAGATCCAGCATCCACAGCTCTGACGTTAACTCTTAATCTGAGCAAAGGCTGTTTATGCAGCTGGGATATAGTTTATTTGCTGCAGGTTGACCCATTCAAAGGAGAAAAATATGAGGGGCAGGAGTAAGCACTCCCCCTCCCATTTTTATTTATATACATGTAAATAAACGTATTCATAAAGGATGCAGCCCTGGCATGGCTTTACCTTTCTCTGTCTGACTTCTAAAATATAAAGAGAGACAATGAAAGGAATTGCCAAGAGAAATCTTCTTGTGCTGTAGGACGTGGGGAAAAGAAAAAAAAAAAAAAGACGCAATGAAGTGTGTAGATGAAAAAACAAACCTGAGTTTTGACTATGTAAAGTTTTAGTAACGTTAAGAGGTACTTTTTGTACCAGCAATTTCTGACCTATTGCGCACAGGATAGAGTTTTGTTGTGACCCATTCCGAAGCTAGCGTGCTCTCTATGAAGCGATACCAATCATTTTGATACAGAGACATTCAGTAAGGAGTTTGGTATGCTCTGGGATTAGAGGGTCCAGAAGACTTTCAACACCAGAGGGAAGATGACTGAATATTTATATCCTGAGGTATCGTATTTAGAACAATTTACAGCAAAAATAGGGATGAAATTTTAACCCAGCATAATAAAGAGTACTTTCTGTTTTGTTGGGGTTTTTTTTAATAAAGTGATATTTAACAGGATCATTTGCGCTTTTAAGCTGTAGAGCCAGCTCTGTATCATTAAGCAAATTGAATTCATAGATAAATACATGTATAAAAGTATTCTACCAAGGTAATAATCTCTTTGTAAGGAAACCTTGGAGCAGTGTACAGGAATGAACACTGTCTACCAAGGAAAGCAGAACGATACCGAAGACATCTGACAGTAAGACAACTGGCGACCAAATGCAGGACTCTCGGCATTACCAATTACTGCAAATAAACTTAAGGAAAACCAGACAGAACTGAAGAAAGATAAGATTTCCCGGGACAGAACTTCTGAACATGAATTGTTGTCTGAAAGAAGCACGTTGAATATGGCATATTATAATAGATGGGAAAACCAACTAAAGTGGAGTTACAATCAATTTTTGAAATAACAGAAACATAAATAAAAGGCAGTATCATGATACTCATCGGGCCTCTGTTTTGTTAATGAGGAGTAAAGGATTTCTGCAAAATAGACTGTTAATGTAAAATCCATAACTGTGCCTAGACTTCAGATAGCTGTCTCTGGAATGATAGCTCCTGGTCTGCTCCTAGCATTGCCAAGAATGCAGGAATATAAACTGCATCCAGAGTGCAGACAATAAAAACAAAGCCTTTTTTTTTTTTTTTAAAAGAACAAAATCTTTTAGTAATGGACTTGAATTGCAGGCCTTGCAGGCAAAATTTAGAAGCACTTTTGGAACCTAATGAGCGATACGCACACTGTTCAGAAAAAAAAAATAAATAAATTACTGCTCCAAATAGAGTCCACAACTTCTAAATTAAGGCTCTGGAAGTTCCTCTTAAGTCTGAAAATTAAGCTCAAAAGTATATCAAATTAGCTGCTCCAAAACAGACAACCCAAATCTGTTGCCGTCTTTTAATATATTCTTCTTATTACTTCAAAGGCATAATTGTAACTGAAGCGTTTTGTGCATGGCCTTTCCATTGTCACTCGAACGGAAACGTCTGGAATAGGAGTCCTAGCAAAACAGAAACGGTATTACGTGCCTGTCTCAACCAACCACAATCATTTTATGGATATAATTCCTCAACTGCAGACTAAAGAATTCGAAACGGTATTTTGTGAACACGCTCGAATATCAGAGGACTCTCAGGGAACCACGCGTTGTTAAATGACGCCATATTAGCAGTCAAAAGGAGACGCAACTTGTCAAAACAACCGTTAAAAAAACGCGTTCGTAGCAAGCCCCGTCGCCTTGGCGCGAGGCGGCGCCCCTCGGGGCACGCGGGGAACCACTGACCCCTCCAGGCCGCGCTCTCATGGCGAAGGAAGGCGGCTGGGCGGGGAGGCCAGCCCCCGCTGGGGGAGGCAGTGGCGATCCGCCCGCCGCCTCGGAAGCGCCGGCAGAGGAGAGGAGCTCGGCGGGCTGCCCGGGGCAGCGACCAAGCCGCCGCGGCCTGCGCGTCGCCTTTTGGGGCCCGCGCATCGCCTTTTGGGGCCCGCCTCCCAGCGCTCCGGTTCTTCCTGCGCCTCTCGCTTGAACCTTTCGCGTCCTGAAGCGGCCGCGGCAGGCCAGCCGGCGGTCACGGCCACGGGCGGAGGGACCTGCTGCGGGCGGGCGTTTCGCAAAGTTCGGCTCAGCCATTTCGGAGTCCGAAGAGGAACATTGTGGTGGGAACAGTTCAGCGTGAGCTCGTTAACGCTCGGTTATTGCTTTGAAGCGCCTTGCAACGTGGCACGGCGGTCTCTTAGGTGTCTCTCCCTCAGCCAGGGCCAAAACAGCCTCTGTTATGCAGCCCGCTAAAAAGCATTGCTGCCCCTCACGACATTTGGAAATACGTGGTTTGTCCTATTGATTAGTTCCGACCTGGAAGAAAATTAAAGAAACCAAAACAGGAAAAAAAAAACCAAAACGCAGAAACCAAACAACCCCAAACCGCTATTCTTTAAACTACACGGTGACAGCACAAATAGAAAGGACTATCTAGCTTTCTTCCTAGGCAGGTTCGAAAAGGGAGGGCGAGCACCCTTCTGGAGGCCATGCTCCTTTCAGCTGTTAAAGGCCCCAGTCCAGGTGCAGTCGCTGGCTCAGGGAGTCCTTTCTCCCAGGCGCTGGGAGGTAAGCCGGGCAAGATGCCCTCTGATACTTTTTTGTTCTCAGAAGAAAAGCCACTGGCAGGGAAAGCACGCTAGATTACATGGACCTTTGCTCTCAGCCAGTTCAGCAGCTTTAGTATTCATAGACCTGTATTGGCCATTTACATCATTAAAAAAAGAAAAAAATTATAAATTGCAACTCCTGGGTCTCAATTTCTTGCTTGTTTTGGTCCTGTCTGGTGGCTGGAGGCTCTTGGGACACACACACACAGCTGAACCAGGCCTTGTAGCGGCAGTCACCTAAACTCAAATACATTTGTTGCCTGAACACAAAGAGGAGAAAAATATAGAAGGCAAACCAGACAACTTGAAAGGTTTATATGAATGTTCATACAAATGGATGCCACAACAGCTTGGAGTTCTTTTCAGCTCGGTCCTAGTCAATGTAACTTGTCCCAGGCATCTCTTACCTACCCTCAGGTTTCATCCCTCCGCCACCGGTTTTCTCTGGCAAGGAGAGCGAGCTCTGTCTCTCTGGCATTGTCCTTTAGGAGGACTTTAAGCCCGTAGTTGCCTCTTCAAGTCACCATGACCTGAAATTCGTGGGGACAAAACTCTGCCCACTCTTTCTTACGGGCAGTGACCCTGCCAGTGGATTGCCCTGACCTCAGTTTGCTCTGTCTCCCTGCTGTTAACTTTCTTCTTTTCTCCAGCCTGCTAAAATAAGCCAGTTCTGCAACTACCCGCAGGAAATGAGGCTGGGTTTTGGTTGGTGTTTTTTTTTCTTTCGAGCTGTCCTTGCCTCTCCAGGGAGTTGAATTAATTTTCCCCTGCTGAGACAGGAGCACAGAAATACGCACACGCTGCCGGAGAGCCCCGGGGGTAGGTCGCGGGGTAGGTCGCCGCCGGAGCCGGGGGCTGGCCCAGGCACGTCGCTCCCTCCCGGCGGCCGGCGGCTCAGCGCTAGCACACGCAGAACATGGCCCTTAGGCGCTGCTCCCACCCGTGACGCTTTACTCCCGCTCCAACACGCACGCCCCGATCCGCTTTTATTAGAGTGAAAGGTTTTTATATAAGTCTGGAGGATGGGGTTTTATTTTTAAAACATTTGCAGTAGCACTTCTGAAGCATCCCTATCATCTGGCAAAAGAGGGAATTTAATGCAAAACCATATTTCAGTCGCTCTCCCGACACTGCTGCTTCCCCTACAGAAATTGTTTTATTGAATCCAATTTTTTTAAAATTAATTCGGTATTCATGAAAGAGCTCGGACTGATAGCTTGTAAAGCGGTGGCCAGATTCCCACGCAGAACCCGGGTAGCAAAACTGATTTCAGGCCCGCTGCAATGACTGCTTGCAGCGGCTCGGTTTTGGAAGGGGTTCAGCCAGGGGTTTGGTTCTAATCCGCGGAGAAACGCTTCACCCCTGTGCGCGGCGTCACGCAGGGTGCTGTTCCCGCTGCCAGCCAGGCTTCTTCCCAGGCTCACTGGAAAGGCTCGGCGCCCGGGGTGGGCTCTGTCGGGCAGCAGGCTCCGCACGTGGTGCCCCTGGGAAGCAGCGTAATGACAGACAGTGACCAATAACGTGGTCAAACAGTGATTCAAACCACCAATCCAACATCAAAAAGCTGATTTATTACCTGACAGAGTCAATCTTCTCTTTCATCAGTTCAGCCAGAAAGAAAGGAAATGGTTGTATTTTAAGAGCAATGTTGAAAAATACGGTATGGATGAAATACGAAACAGAAAACACACTCTTTCTTAGACTATCAGAAAAGACTAGCCACAACCTTACGCTAATGGTTACATCCTCCAAAGGACTTCAAAGTTCACAACAGCATTTGTGTCTATCCAAGAGCTACGTTCACACGACCCGATACGCGCAGCCACTTTGAGATGAGTAAACACAGGTGCAGATTTGCATCAATTAAAAAAAAAAAAAAAAAAAAATCTGTGTGATGTTTTTCCAGTAGCTCCCTTTTATTATCTTTTCCATTTCCATCTAGCTGTGTTCCAAGTTCAAAATAACAAGCCTTCAGTTCCTGCACAGTTGTAGCGTTTGGCAAACCGGGGGCTGGTACGACACCTTACCCATAAAGGTGTTCCCATTAACTATGCATAAGGAAAAGAGGGTCCATCTTATTTTGTCTCATTTATAGTGGGGAAAAATAGATTCTGAAGTACTGTAAGTATTACGGAGAGCTTGAAAGAACCTCCTAATTATTATTCACTGCTTTATAGATCATTGTTAAAAGTGTTAATTTCAATTATCTAAATGTTCTTCTGGCTTGTATGTCATTTGCAATAAAATTACTAAGGCCAGATTTACTGGTGTACACCATTTGCTGTTGTGCAATTCCAGCCTCGGGTTTACGACTGCTTTGTGTTGCTGGAGTGGTGCGCTGAGCTTTCTAATGATTCTGGCTTATTGCCTTTTCCCCACACATTCTATATCAATTTATTATTCCGTGGCGGATGGTTATATGCTTTCTGCAATTTACTTTAGAAATAGTATTAAAAATGAAGTTGACATGCATTAAATAATACTTTATTGATTTTCTCAAACTTGCAACACAGGAATGCACCTCTGCACCGCTAGCGCTAAACCATACATACGTACACGTTTATGCATATACAGAAAACCACGGGTATGCTATAAGACAAAAGCAGATGAAAGCCATACACGCTGCACAGAAATACATCTCAAATGACATCTTGAAAAACTGTGAGGGGAGAAAAAGACCCATCCCGCTGCACCAGCCTGCGTTTCGCGTGCGGGCACGCTCGTAGCAAGAACGAAGCACCGTTTTTCCATGAGCAGAGCTTCCGAGCCAGCCCGGCTGCGGCCGTGGCTACGCAAACCGCTCGCCAACAAGCCCAGGAAGGGGAGACGGCCACGTGCTGCTTCCCCTCGGCCCCTCTGCCCAGGGAAGCTGTTTGGTTTCGGCCCATATTTCAAGCGCAGAGTTTTGGTGCAGACATCCATCGTGGTGAGCCAAACAGCGACAGATCGAGCCCTAATCTGTAGGACTAGGCTGTTTCCGATACCGATTAAGACAGATTTTTTTCTAAAGCAGGAATTAGGGGAGCGTTTGGGTGACTACCTAACCTTTGGACTAACATATAATGATTTCATTTCTAAAAGTAGCAACTTTGAGTGAGCACAGAGACTAGGTGTTTTATTACCCACATGTGTCTGCTTTCGATAAAGGCTTTACATTTCCCTTTTGGAAAGGACGTCGAAAACAATTTTTGCTTAAAATGCGGGTAAGGGAATAAAAACGGGTCAAGGTGGATTCAACACAAGAGATAATTATTAGCATAAGCTACAGCTTGAAGCATTTTAGAGCACACGTGCCGCTGGATGAACGTGACGCTGGCACGGCACCGCACGCTACCTTCGCAGCCGGCGCGCTTTCCGCCATCCCGCTGCCTCCGTATGATCTAAAGCAGGGCTGCACGAGACTTGCAGTCAAACGCAGTGCTGCCAGAAAGGTGCGATCAATCGTCTCTGCTGAGCTGACAGTACGGGATATGATTTATCCTGCCTCTGACTCACATATTTATTATAAAAATCAAAGGTAGCTGGGGTTTAGCACCAGTACAAAGTGCTGGAGTTTTGCTCAACAGTGGGCTGTTGCACGTGGAACAAGCTTCAGATCTCCCGGCGTCTAATGATCCATTTTAAACATATCTGGCACATGAATTAGCAAACAGAGCTGTGAAATACTAACAGCAGCCAAAAGTAATTTATGAATTGCACTGTGCAGTATGTCAAGTAAAAATGCAGCAAGAACTCCCTTAAAAGCTTCTTTGCCTGTCCCAGCTTTCTGGTAACCAAAACACCCGAGAGCGCTGCGCTGAATGTAATGTGTAATGCTCCAAATCTCCAAATAAAAAAAAAATAAAAAAAAAAAAAAGAAAGAAAATAAACCCAGGAAAACTGAAATGTCCCCCTAGAACTAGATAACATATTTTTTAATGAAGCTGTTGGTAATTGAAAATATGCAAGTAATTAAGTATACATAGCTGGCTAATCCTAAAATTCACTGCTGTGCACATAGTCTTTCAGTTTGTCCAAATCTACCGATATCTCCGCAGAGTTTTCATAACCTCTAGCAGGGTTTGTCATGTATCCAAATTTTCTAACGCAAGTTGGCCATGTCAGGACCTCTAATGGGGTGTTGGAGTGCAAGTGCAAGGATTCTATTAAAACACCGCAGCGCATCTGAGATACCCTAGAGGAGCTGAGTGTTTGACGTGATAAGCTTTAAGATCCTCCGGTTGCAATCTGCAAACAAAACTATACGAGCCAGTGAGGGAGGAGCTGCTTGGAAAGGCTTTAGACCCTTAGATGACCATAACTTGTGATCATGTTACTTTTTAAAAGTGCTGTTACAGCCTGGAAAACTGTTTTTCTGTGACATGACACTTTTCAGATGAGGAAAAATATGAGGCTTAAAAAAAAATCGAAAGTAGATGGGCAAGAATAGCACCCAGCTTAAAATTAAATACAGATGTCTCAAAAACCCGGCTTGCAGAGGAGACACTGAAAGGGAATGCTTTCAGAGAAAAGTTATTTGTAACCTTCAGTCGGGGTGCACGTAGGAGAAAGCACTGGGGAAACCGTAAGAATCATCATCTGCCGAGGGGTTCATGTTTATACCTCTAAGATTCTCCTCATTTTCTGCCAGAAACGTTGCCAAGTGCTGCAGAACGCACGTGTATACGCAGGCCAAAACCCCGCAGGCTTTGCAGATGCCGCGTACCTGGGCTGTGCCGCAAGCCCATTTGAAGGCCCCCATCCGCCCTGGTGCTTCCAAGCAGCTTGATACGTAGGTACCGCGAAGGCTCAGGTTCTCGCGGAGACTTACGCATTCATCTGTACGAGTCGGTCTACTATGCTATGCATATTCAATGATTAGTATCCTTAGAAATCAGCTGGACGTCGTAATTAAGACAAGCCAGGATTGCTAGCAGCAAATTATACACGTACTTCGGCTTTGATTACTGTAATGACCGAATGGCAAAGAGATACTGGCAGCTAAAAGGGCATCAAATGGCTTTCTTGAGGCAGAGCCAACGGTACGGGGTAAAATTAGAAAACTGGCCCATAACATTTAAACTTCTCATGACTAAATGGGAGCAGGGAAAAACCCACCAAAATTCGTAGGTAACCGTTTTATAAAACATTGTAAAGTACGAGCGGCGATCGCAAAAGCCAGCTGCGTTATAAAACCCAGGACTGCAGCTCCCCTCGAGCAGAAAAAGCTCCGGGCTCAGCAAGGTGCCTGCGGTCGCTTGCCAACGTCCAAAGCACTGACTCCGGATGGCGAGGTGTGCCCCGGAGGAAGGGGTGGTATTTCCCTTTCAAAGGAGCTCCAGCTGAATTCCTGGGAGCAGAAGGCGGCCTGCAGAAAAGCTTAGCAGTGTGAAAGTTTTGTAGCTTGCGTTGTGAGAGGAGGATGAGCCGCAGAAGCATAAAACTGAGCGTAGCCACAGCGCTTTTGTAACCGTGTTGGATCATCATCGATGTGATGTTTAGAAAATACCAAAGCTTTGGTTTAGATCACACCGTAGACATCCCTGTGGCAGGGAATGTAAAGAGAATCCAAACTCTCTCTTGATAAAGTCAAGCCTTTGTTGGAAAAGGTGTTTTATCCATTTGGGTCTTTGCACTTCAAGGAAAAAATTATTTCAAAAGTTTCTTTGACTCAAAAGGAAACAAGAAAGCAAACGTAAACAGAATTGGTGTGTCAATTGTAGACATGCTCCCCAGCAGTTCCTTGGCAAAAAGACAGTGACAGAAGTCAAATTAAATGTGGACTAACATGCAGGGAACACATGCAGGCTTCTGAAGGCAAGCAGGAAATTCAACATCAGTTTGCCAAGTCTCAACGAGTCACCAGTAGGTGTTTAAGGCAAGGAGACCTTCCTGAGTTACTCCAGTCTCATCGCCACAGAGAACTGGATAAAAGAGTGCAGGGAGGAATGTCCGAGGGGAAAAAAAAGAAAAAAAAAAATTAAAAAATCACAACTGCCATCTCCTGCAGCCAAGAGCTCCTATCCGGGCACAGGGCCACCTCCCTCGGGCATCTCCCTGGGCACTGATCCTGCCGGGGGCGAGAGCCGGGCTGAGGGCGAGTCCACAGCATCTCGGGCAGGATACAAGCGGGCGTGGGCACAAGCACACTTTCTTGGGACGGTTGTCCCCACCGCTGTTATGAGGCTTGCACAAAAAGCACCTTTACAGGCTATATACACAGTGTGAGTAAGCTTAAGAGCGCGAGCTGGGTCAGATGCCTGAAGGTCCAGCGACGTTCCTTGAACCGGCGTTTGCTACTGGCCTTACCTGCGCCAGTGGCCGTACGGACACCGCGGCCGCTGCAGAAAAGGCTCCAGTTTGGGAAGCGGCCCTACAAGCCAAGAGGGTTACCACGCATTGTCCTGCACATCCCCCTGACTGCTCCTTCCTGGGCTCAAAGCACCGGTCTTTGCCATTCGCATCCTTCCCAGATATAAATACATTTTTTACACTGGATTTCAGTGTGTTCCCTGCTACAGGCTCCGCTGCTCGAGCCACCTGTGCTCTGCTGGTCGTTAAACCCGACATTTGATAGGCGTGTTGGACAAATGAGATTACTACTTCCTCCTGAAGAAAGATCAACACCCATTTTTCCAAGACCTATACTGATTAAAACCTGTCTGCATCCTGATACGAGTCTAACGCTTGAACCAAAAATTCTGGAGCTACTGAACGTTATGGAAAGCCATTTTCATCTTGTTGCGTCAACACAATTAGCTGCCTTCCTTGTGGGTACATGTAACTCCTATCTTTTTCTGTAGAATAAATGCTTGAAAAATATTCTTAAATTAAAGGCTCGTTTTCCTCTGCAAATCAGAAAGCATGAGCTTACCCATTCAGCCAAAGAGTTATATTTACATCTACATAGTCAAAGGCGAATGAACGTCTTGCAAGCAAAGATTTTTGGTTGAGTTTTAATTCAAATTGGAAAATCTGGAAAATGTAGTGTGTTCTAGTCAAAAGAAACCTCTGTTGCAATTTGAATTGAGAATAGGTAATTCTTAGGGGGTCATTGTCATCCTCAGTATCAATCAGTTCAGAACATAAGGGCTTTTACTAATTTTATTATACCAGCTGCAGTAACTTAGGGTTCATTTCACTCCCACTCAGCTATCTAACACATTAAGCATGCTTAAACCAGTCATCCTGTCTCCTCCTTCAAGAAATAGCTGTGAGCAATTCCAGAGGTCGGTTCATCTCACCTGCCTTAAATACCTGCCTGAGCATGGGCTGCATCACACCCTGGGGCACCTCAGTTTTCTCAGGCTTGCCTTCCTCTAAGCCAGCTTGGCCCGTAGTCTATGATGTCTAATCAGATGCACATTTACACCGGATCAAATGCCTTTGTCACTGGACACGAGCATTAAAAGACAACTTTTGAAATGCACAAGTGAGAGTAAAAAATCAGCAACGATTTCGGTATAAAGGGAAAAATGCAGCAAAGATTTTTAAATGCCGCACAAAAGTTATGGCGGTCGCTTCATTTCCAATGGCGTTTCCAAAAGCTCTTAGAAGTTTTCCCATGAAAACATAACTTGAACACATGTTACAGCAATATATACAACTGCATACGTACACACGCTCCTACAAGACACTAGAGGCGTAGCCGCTGAAGCCGCGGGCTCTGTGCTATCTACCTCTCCCCGCTGTGGGGAGGCTCCAGAGCCAACTCCTAAAACATGGCTGTCGATGGCGCCCAGCGTTTTAAAGCCAGCCAAAGTCAACGCGGGTTGACTTCGAACAGCGCGCGGCGAACGGCTGCAGCCAACGGACCGGGCGAGGAGCTGGGGACGGGCGTCGCGCTGAAGCATCTTTGCTCCTCGGCCGCGGCATCCCCAGGAAGGTGCCGGCTGTCAGCGGCGCATCGGCACCGCCGCTTTGCGAACCCTGCGCCGTCGCGATGCAACACCACCCCTGAATCTTTGCACGTCAAAGACCTCGGCGTAGCGCATCACGTGCCAAACGCCTCCGTGCGCAACGACGCGAAAAGGGCGCGACGCCTACGAGAAGTTTCAGAAACCAAAACGTGCCCCTCCGGTAAAATCGTGCCATGACAGAGCAGTCCAGAGCAGGAGGCGCAAAGGCGGGTCAGCATCTGCGGCGGCTTCAGACGCTGAAGCGTTTCTCCAAGCACTGCGGTACTGAACCTCGTCAGTATTTGCTGCTCACAAAAGGTTCCTTTCTGTTGCCTTCGGTGGCACTTTGGCCCGTAGCCCAGAAGAGCAACAAATTCAAAGATGATAAACAGCAGCACCCACCTAAACAAAAAGCAAGGAATGTTTTGACAGAATTCAGCTGATAAAAAGGTGCCAAGGACAAGGGAAAAAAACAAAACAAAACAAAAAACAAAACAAAAAAATTAAGGCTCCCTGAAGTTCTCCACAGAAGTAGTCTCATTGGCCTGACCACCTCAGGCCCTAATAAGAAAAATTGTATATAAACTTTATCCTTTATTCTAGAAGAATTTTCTTTATGACTCTGAAGACAATACTTTTTAACAAGTCTTAAAAAATAACTCGATGCTTTAAAAAAATGTTGCAACCTGGTTTTCCTCCATTTGTGAGGATATGCTTCACTTGCAGGTTTAATCCAAATCTTTAATACTGATTTTTATAACACAGCGGAAACTCAGTTACAATATTTAGTATTGTGATTGTATGTGCTAAAGAAACTAAACCTGAAATAAGAATCCCTGTGCATTTTCAAAAAACTAGTTTCTTATTTTACAGATAATTTTTTTTTTCTTCCTTCCTCAAATACTCAACTTCACAATCAACGATTTGTAGGATTTCCCCCGGGACAAATTAACCCATTATATGAAAGAAACTTAGTAAAATGTGGTCATTGAAGCTGGCCTTAGAAACCTTTCTGAAATTTAGAAGCCCACGATGGGAAAAGAAAGCAACGTTCAGTTATATTACAGAGCCCGTTTATTTCTACAAGTTAACACTGCCTACAATTAAACTTTCAAGTAACGTGGCACAACAGGAGCGAAGACACGGAAGGAAACAGCGGGTGCCGAAAACCTGGCACCCCCACTATCACCGTTCAGGAGGTTTTGCTTTGGACCAGCGCCGGTGGGATCCCACGCACTCGGCACCCACCAGCGGGGGAGCGCCTTGGGCTCGCTCCTGGAGGGCGTCGGGCGGTTTATTTTCGTCGGAGAGAAACGCAGTTCGTGTGCTCTGAAGACGTTCCGCGATGACGCAGGCCAAACGCTGGTGAACTGGGATGGCAGGAGATGGCCTCAGAAGCAGAATTCTGACCCAAATGTAAATACTAATTAAACACATGCACTGGCAACATAAAAAGCTTTCTCCAAATGCTTGCCTAAAAAAGTTTCAAATAACACTTTAAGTTACTGTAAACAGAAAACATTTAAAGAAAAAAATTGTTTGCAAAATGTTTTCTGCATCTTAAATTACTGCTCTTCTACACAGTTACTCCCATTTCCCTACTCCTATGAAATTCCAACATAGAAACACAAGAAAGAAAAACACGTATAAATTTAAGACATTTCACCATACACCATACACCCTTAAAACGGTGTATATATTCTGGATATATACAACACATATACAATACACAGTCTCCCTTTACTGTAGTGGTCTGGCTACTAGTTGTGCTTTTCTCCCAATTTAGGAAGTTTAATGTTGCTTAGTTCCATAAAAGTTTTCATGAAACCTCTGACTTGCTGAGAGCAAACAGCTCAAAAAGTAGTGCATTCAATATTTAAGCTTTATATTCTTAACAGAGTGATAACAAACCTTAATCTTAAGGTTGAGTAGTCTTCGACTAACAATATAGAACTGAACTTCTAAGCACTGAAAAATATCTTTACCTACAACTATCTTAAAGAGCAAAACTTCAGCTCATATTTGAGCCAAATCTCAGCTCAACCATCATTCTGAAGACGAATTTCATTTGATTTTATCAGTTTTGATGGCCTTTCTCTGTTTCTGCTGAGATAAAACTGGGAAGACGACACTGGCGGAGCACCTGCTCCTTGGGGTTTCAAAGCCCAGTTAATTGGAGTGTGCTTGAATGGAAAGCCCACAGATTAGGCACATATCCTCCTCGAATCAACAAATCTGCTGTAGCTTGCCTTATATATTATTCATAAAAAGGTATTGCATTTATTGCCAAGTCTATACAGTATTCCCACCAGCGACTATTATTCATTTCTGCCCACCGACATTGATATAAAACTTTAAAATCAGGTTTGCCTGACTGATAACTGCAGGTCCATATGCTTCCAGATAGAAAATATTCATACAGCAACGGAGGTGGCATTCAAATGTTTTGACTCATTTGAAGGCGATTACTCAGCCATTGTATTTCCTATACATATGTACACAAAGAAACATTGGTAAAAACAGTAATAATTTCCAGACTGGTAGAAACTTTAACGTGTATGAAATTACTACCCCCGGGCTAAAATCTTCCTGCCCCACTGGCAGAAACATTCGTTCTCAGGTGGTGTTCCTATTGGCTTTAGTGTAACAGCTCTGGAGCGAAGAAACCTTGACCTTGCCACCACAGCCGTGCGGAAACTGCCGTGCTTCGGCGTCAGCGTGCTGGTGCTCCCGGTGAGCCAAAAGGCATCGCGCCGGGCTGCCAAGCGGGGTGGCTGGAGGGACATTAGTGAGTGAAACCCAGCAGCTTTATCTGACCCTTCCTCGGGTGAGAGGTGGGTTCTGCAGGGACAGCAAGCAGGCTACATTCTTCACAGTACACCTGACTATTACTTACACGTTGCTTAAACCGATTTTCAGTGACGATGCAACCAAAATCCTAGTTTGACGAACCTACAGTTTGTTAAAATATGACACTGTACCAAAAGACATAGTGAAGAGATGAGCTCCCTCATAGCACAAGTTCTTGTTTTCTACATATAAACCAACCACATTAAAAAAAAAAAAAAAAATTCAACATTGTAAAATACAGTTCCAGTAACTGACTCGCTCGGTATCCATCTCAGCTGTGACTTGTTCCTCCAGTTTGCAGAACGTTAGGTATGGGGAGAAATCTCCCTGCCCTCTTCCCCAGGTTGAAATGGAACACCAAGCCAAAAGCTGTGCACGAAGATCATGATTTCTGGTCTTCCTCTGATGGGACGACTTCCAAGAGGATTTGCAGTGTTAAAGTTACCCTGTCTGCAAAGATAAAAGCACATACATGGGAAATTTTGGTGGGGATGGAGAAGGTAGAAGCAGCCAGGAAAATTATCTTAGCTGCTATACAGCCTACTTGCACATACTGTTCACAGCGGTCACATATACCAGGTGCATATTTTAATGTTCGATTCACTTTTTTTTTCTTTTTAACTATGTTTTCTTTGCCTCTGATCCAAGGCTATGCATATACAATAATAATGGAAGGGTATGGAGGTATGAACTTTTTCAGTAAAGGCCTGCATGCATTAAAAGCTATCTTAAAGCACGACTACCACAACTGCTTAGTTTTAACAAAGTTGCAGTGTTGGAATAAAAGTCTGAAAGAGTTCAAACAAGTGAATTCAGCTGCGCCAAGATCTGCCTAAGCAAAAAAAGAAAGAACATGAAAATAAAAGGAAACAATGATTACAAAGCTTCACATGCCTAAGAATGCCACGCATCCAAAGCAACTTCACGCTGTCTTTCTGTCTCTCTGGACATTTAGTTCCTTTTGGTGTTTTTGGTGGTTTTCTTTTTAGGGTACCGATTCATAAATGGCACCGTTAATTTACGCATAGAACAGTGAAAGAGTGTTCTCTTACCGCTCCTTTTGCTCGCCCCTGTTTTTTCAGTAACCCGTTTGAAGCAAGCAGTGGCTGCTGGGGGAGCAAGTTCGGATTTCCCTTGCCTAGCACGACACGACGGCGCGAAGCAGGGAGGGTAGAACGGCGCGACTCTCAGACGGTGTGAACCGAAGCCGCTTTCCTGCTCTCGGGGCCAAGGCAGACCCTGCCAGCTTTCGCTCCCCTCTGCGGACGTCACCCGTTGGGTGCAAAGCCGGGTCGCCCTTGGACTCTAAACCGACGGGGTCGGGGAGGCTGAGAGTCAAGGGGGTCTGCGTCTCCCTGCCCTCCCCGCAGCGGGGACTCCCGAGCCGGGCGGGGCGCAGCGGGGGACAACCGGCAGCACAAGCCGGCAGAGCTTCGCCCCTCCCGTCCCGCCCCTCCCAGGTGTGAGGCTGAGCAAAGGCAGAAGGAATAACCCCGACTTTCTCTGAAGCTATGGCGCAGCAGCTCTTGGAAAAGGGCACGGCAGCGGAGGGAAAGCCTGGGCACCCCGAGAGCTGGCTGTGGCTTTCACCTCCCGTTTGACAAACCGGGCAGAGCCTCCCGCAGCCAGACCTTGCCCTGGCTGCGGCGGGAGGCGGCTGTCCCTCTCCCGTTTCTGCTCTGTGCCGGGGTGAAGCCACGGAGGAGAATCGGACAAGATGGGGGCGGGGGCTGGGGTGCTTGCCTGGGTTTTTTGCTTGCAATATACCCAGGATAAGACAGCGTAAAGGAGTATTCCCCCCCCCCAAGAAAGTACCAATCTGTCTCCAGTCAGTATCTCTCCCTTGTCTGCTTTGAGCTGTACCTGGAGTTACAGGACTAGCTTCACATTTGTAACAGGACAACTTAATATACCATGACAGTAAAGACGACCCCCTCTCCCCTTTAAACACTAATTTTCCCTTTCAAGAGGAGAATTCACTGGGAATAGGTCCTGGGAGACAGCCTTAGTAAAAAACCCAGACCTGGTATCTACGGAAGCCCCACACAAAGCTTGGGCGAGGACAGAAAGCAGTAATTCACTGTGCACGCGTAAGACTGGACTTGAAATCTGCAACAGCAAAACGCTGAGATGATTTCCTGCGGATCCCAACATCACAGACTCGACAAAGAGAAGCAAACTGAGCATATAACACTGTCCTGAGTGAGCAAGTGTCAGCCTCTGGTGATTGTAAATAACCCTGAAAGAGACATTTTGTTAAATAAACAGAGCTTTTTTCCAGCATGGGCTCAGGCTATGAAGAAAGCAGGATTCAACTTTTAAGCTCGTTGCGATTCAATCCACTGTAAAGAAATAGATGTTTTAAATATGAGGCTAAGGTTGGGTTTTCAACTGAGGAAGTGCAAACAGAAGCGTTCTCGTGCTGGTGCCGCATCCTTTTACACACTGATCTGCTTCGCAGGATTTGCTAGGCTTGACTTGTTTCATTTTCACAGTAGTTCTACAAAAAGCAAGAAAGCAGAGGTCAAATGAAGCCTGTACTAGCTGAAAATTATTTGTCCCAGCACATCTGGCGCTACAGCAAAATTTCTTCGGAAGAGGAGAGAACAAAATGTTATTCTCACTGCAAAATATCACCCAGACCCTCTTAACCCCACAAACTGTGGAGTTACCTTTTGTTCAATACAGTAATTTGGTAAGGACAATGGGCAATGTAAATGCCATTAAGGACAGTCAAAACGTACAGGACAAAGATGTTCAGCCTTGGCGAGGATTTCTCGGGTAACCCTGTCCAGGGCTCTGCTGCTGTAACCAGCCCGAAACCCCTTTCATCCATGCCCCCATCTGCAGGCTGGGTCTCTTACCGCACCGCTCGCTCCGGCTGCACAGCATGCCTCTCCCCTGATCCTTACAAAACCTATCCTGAACACGCAGCCTAATCTCACATGGGGCTGGCCCGTACCCGTGCGTTTCTGCAGCGGTGCTGCCCTTTACTTAAATAGTGCATGTCTGGAATTACTCTTTCGTGCCTGTGTACACCTAAAGCATATTGTTTCGAGGTTAGATTATCCAGCTTGCAGCTGCCCGATGGCTTTACTTTTCCGTATCTCACAGAGGTACCTTAAGTGAATTTATCCTCATTCGATGTCTTTGAAAAATGCTCTCAGGCTATAAAATGGAGCTCCCTTAACGCTCACAAAATAATGCCAGTTTAATGACTCCACACAGAAGATTTATTGCTGCTTCTGAGGGAAAAAAAAAAAAAAAATCTTTTTATTTAACAAGTAAATCTCCACTCTGCTCCACCCCAAAACTGTCAGTATCCGTTTTCAGTCCTTACTGTTGTTGTTTTGGGAATAATAACTGCACAGCAAACAGGCTGTTTCACCCACTGACTGGCACCCGCTGCTTTCCCCTCTGTGTCCACCCATCGGTATTACCCAGGCACCCCTTTCTAGGGGGGAGAATTTTGTGTCATCTGAAAAGCTGGAAGATTCACGTTCATTGTCACAGCTGGCAGGAAAAGCTTCGCATCTACCCAGTCTACCTTAAAGAGAATTTTTTTTTTTCTCTCACCCACGTAATGTAGTTCAACACTGGCATCCTGTGGCCACAGATTCAAGTAACTGTATTTCAAAACCTCTGAGACTTCACAGAAAATGCCAAAAATCTCCTGGGTTTGATAAGGGAAAATCTCCTAGTTCCTAAATGCCAAGGCTGAGAAATTATTAAACAGACAAAGCCCCCACTATTTAATAGAATGTCCTCTTGCATACAAATGTTTTCATTTGCACTGGACCTTTCTACCCATTCCCAGGACATTGGAAGTAATATATAACTTTATGATTATAAAATTAAAAAGACCAGAGTGTGCTAGCCTTAAACTAACATCTTTTCCTGTAAATACTTTCCGCCTTATTGTTTGTGGATTTCCCAGCATGAATTGAGAAGGAAATTCATAGATCCTACAACAGATAGGATATAAACATATAACCTATATTTATGTAGAGAAAATACATATATAAAAAAGGTTTTAGTATAACAAAATACATCTAAAACCCCATCCTTTTATTGTGAGCAGCTCATTTTAAAATCATCCCTTAAGACTGAAGCACAGAAAACAATATGCACTTTTGATTCAGCACCTATACAAATAAACTATTTTTAGTTGAAAACTTTCATGGGTTGAGTCTTTTGCAGCAGAAGATATTTTCTTTCAGCTTTCTTTAATAAATTATCCATCATTCCTCAAATATTTTCCCTATTTTCTTGTTTCTTTTTTTGAAAATTACCTCCATTTTGGAAACCTATTATGCTGAGTAACAAAAAAGGTGAAGAATGGGGAACTGTAATAAATGATACTGGCTTCTTTCTAATTGAAATGCTCCAAATAACCCTTCTCCAACACATCAGCGCTTCCACAAATGCTTTCAAAAACTTTAAGAAATGGTATAAAAATGATTCTTGGTGTATTTCAGGTGTGAAATACTACAGCCAAGTCACGCAGAAGTCGTTATTCATGAAGCACAGAAACAATTTCCAGAGAGGCGTGCCAGGCACGGTATATTTTGCTATCATTTTGTCAGGAGCCACCGCTGAGGACAATATCCCCATATCAAGCTGGCCTGAGCCTGTCCCACTCCAAACACTCCTCAGTGCTCCGCAGACGCGTCATCTCAGCAGGGAGCACCAAGCCCATCCCGTCATCACGACTCTGACGTTTAAGTTTCCGAACCGATTCTCCGAGGAGCACAATACTGTCTCCTTCAGCATAGGCCAAGGGCCAGGGGAGGGAGATGGGCGATTTGAAAGGAATCAGAGGTTTGTCGGGAAGGGAGGGGAGACAGGGACAGGGGGGAGAGACGTCCGGTCGTTTAAAGTCAGTCGCCAGCTGAAGAACAGGCTTGCTGTAAACGTCTCTCGTTCATTAGCGGACATTGATGGTAACCAAGAGCGCGACGCTATAGCGTGCGCCAAAAAGAAACTTGCATTGTCATCCCCGGCTCGGAGCAGCCGAGAGGATCGCTCAGAAGGGTTCCACAGCATGGGGAACCCTGAGAAACTCCCGGAGTCAGCATGAAGGAGAGGAGTCCCACCAGGACTTACCTAGGAGCTTTCTGAACCATTTTGGCTTCTTGTCCCATACAATAAAGAGGTAGTAGGCAGGAACTCCAGTCAGGGTTATTGCAAATCCAATCCCTGTATTCACTGGATCCGAGTAAAGTGACAGTGCAACCATAAAGAGGCAAGTGAAGGAAAACAGCGCTGGAATAAATAGAGGCACCTGAAACAAAACCACACAGGGAACCATTACTTTACATTGACCTTATTATTGAATGACTATGGCATTTAATGTTCCATGAAACATAAATTGGACAAAACCCAGCAGTACAGGGTAGTTCTGGAAAAATACAGGTATCTGGAACGTGCACACAAAATGTCAGTGACTACAGAAGCCGAGCTATGCAGAGTGCCACGCAGTGAGTGCCATAGAACCTTTTAATTACACACTAAAACACTACAGTGTTTTACATCCTTTAAAACGTAAGGGCTGTAAATAAGTCACATTGCCAAAGTCCTTTCTCCAGTCCTCAGTATATAAGTAAGCAGCACTAACTGCAGTAAAGATTTCCTCTTTGATAATTACCTATTAGAAAACATTTTAAAACACAACCAGGAGCTCAAGTCACCTTTTAAAACTATTAAGAACATATTGATTTTCTTCCTACGGTAAAAATCAAAATCTGGCAGGAAGAGAGCAAGTTAAACAACAATTTGACTAGTGATAAAGATATTTGATAGCATTATGCAATGGATAGCTACTGAAAAACACTTTCTGACTGTATGACTGATAGCATTATTAGCGTCACTGTTGAAAGTACAAAAAATAACAATATCAAATTAATTCTCTCGATTTCCAAGAACACCACTCAATCACTATGTTAGCACCTCTCTAACAGAAACGCCTACAGGCATGGCTTGCGAGATGCTCAGTGTAATGGAGAATTGGAGAACTCCTTGGAGATTATTCTCTTCCTTTCATCCCTTGAAGCATTACTGCTCCTCTTTTGTGCCCTGTCAAAGCATTTTTTTTTTTTTTAATCAAAACAAAATAGGTTGCGCTGTTGTCCTTCTCATTTACAGATATACCTACAAGAATGCAACAGCGCACGTTCTTAGTTCTTCACAAAATAGGGTTCCTGGCAATATATAAATAGGGACAGATTCTTCCACTTTTTCATGATGGATGTCGTCTTTTGGGGTACACAATGGGATGACTTACTTTGCAAGATGTTACTTAAAGTAAGCAAGGAGAGTGGCAAAACTGATGCCAAAACAGCTACTGTTCAATGGGCCAGACTATTAGCATTTTCTTTCTGGGTTCACAATAACTGTGTCTGCAAATCCATTGCAAGTCCCAAATATCATAATAGCAGCACTACTAACTTCCTTGCGCATCAAATTTGCATATTCAATATTGGATAGGCAATGAAGTAAATGCCCAACATCAATGCTTACGCCAGATATGAATTCTGGTGGCAAAATTATTCAGGCCTTTATCAAAGGAGACGTTAAATAGAGAACTGGCTGAAAATCAGGTTGGCACGTGTAACCCCAGTATTTGCAGTCTGAACCCTATATGGCAACACAGGACTAGAGGTATTTTCACACAGCTTGCAACATGCTGCCTCAAGGCAACAGACCCACAAAACTGAGTAAGCACCTTCACTTTGGCACCGCAGCTTCAGTCGCTGCCCCCAAGCACCAGGGCAACAGGTAAGATTTGTCTTTCGGAAGGGACCGCAGCTGGGGTAGCGCTGGGGATCTCGCAGGAAAACACGAGGAGACCCTTCGGTGCGAAAGACTGTTTTCTATTAACTCTGTTTTTCTCAAAAAAACAGGTTAGCCTTCTACATCAGAAAATGCTCCTTTACTGTGACTACAGGATAGCTAGGAGGGAGGAAGGAAGGGTTCATGTAAAACAGTAGCAAGCGGAGGTTACCTTGAAAGGACGAGGCATATCAGGACGTTTATATCTGAGATAAATCAACCCAGCAACTACTAGTCCAATAAAAAGCCACCTGGCAAAACTGAGGAAATTCAGGAGGCTGTAGAGATCCCCATTGAATAACATTATCATCGTGAGAGGATGCTGCAAAAGAAATTCAAAGCGTTAAGAGGGGTTTAGCGGTTTGGTCTCTATTATTTTTTCAGCAGCGATGTCAAATTTTTCCACAGGGACGAGCGGCACAGCCTGAGGGCCTGCCTTTGTCATGCAACCAGGGGCGTGATCGATACCTAGCTGTCCCCTGCGATCACGTTCGATCAAGATATATCTGTCCCGGGTGGCCGCACGTGAGCAATACGCATCTGTCCCCTGTGACCCAGACAAATACACAGGCACAGAGCCCACTGCCTCACCAAAACGCCCGAGCATCCTGGGCACCGTTCTCACGGGAGCCGGCAAGTATATTAGCCCACTGCAGTTTTACTCACTCATCACTGATGCGAATGATAAGAGCGGTTCAATTTTGGTCACATCTGATCATATGACAGCACAGGTTTCTAGGTGTCTTGTGGAAGGAAAAAGTCTCGTGGTCTCCCCGGCTGCAACAGGGGAAGTCGGCAAAGAGGGCATGGCGAGGGGCAGCTACACACCCCGGGATGCCAGCCGGGCACACCGGCTTGCCACCAGCTTGTATTTGCAGTCTGGCTTCCAGGCTTGTAGGGTAGGGACTTACTGCACATCAGAACTGCAAACATTTCTCAGCAGAGAGCGGCTTTTAGCTGTCACTCAGGCAGCTACGGAAGAGCAAGGAGGAGAGGGGACACTAGAATAAATACATTTCCTTATGAAAAAGCTATTCTGAGGTACAAGGCAGGCGACAGCTTGTGTATAAACTAGTGTTGTGCCTTGGGCTAGGTAATTGGCGTAGGCTACAGGGATCTATTTCAGGGTAATGTCCGGACAAAAGCGGGACATTTGTAGCTTGGATCAACTCTGCAGGGTAGTCTGCACATCCCGTAGGAGACACCCTATGCCGGCAGCGACACAGCCCTTGCATTCAGGGGTGCAGGAATGAATCCAATTCACCATAGCCTTGTTGTTCAGCAGGAGGGAAGATCCTGGCAGCCACAGCTTCTCTAGGTTTGTAACGAGGCCACAGGTGAAATCAACCGCAGATGTAGTAAAACACTGGGCTAAATCTTTACGTAAGGAAAACTAACTTCTATTAACTATCTAGATTCACAGACTCTCTTTAAAAAAAAAAACACTACCTTTTTTTTAAAAGCAGTGAAGGCAGCATGGATTTGAACCAGAAGGATCAATATTTCAAATGTGGGTCTCTGCTTTCCAACCTCTAATGACCTACAAAGTGTTTGGTTCTTTACACACAGATATTAAGCAAACTCATTCTCTGTAAAGGTCAAAGGAAATTTTACCACTGAATTATATTAGGCAAGATCTCTTCTATATAGACCGAGCCCCTAAAAGTTTAAAATATCAGTTATAAGCATGATAATGCAAAAAAGGGCCACAGACAGTGAAGGAGAGCTATCAGGAAAAAAAAAAAAAAAAAAATAGGGTTACAATCAGATTGCAGGATTTCTTGGAGTTGCTATACACACATCTGTCAAATACCAGGACATATATACATAAACAGATTTCTTAATTCCTAAAAATGACTTTTTATTTAACAAGCCTCAAACACTGAACACGCTCATTTTCTCAGTTTCTCCTCAAGAGCTCTTTCCTTTCTTACAATGTGTAGACCTTGGCAGGAGAAATAAAATAGGAAAATGCCAAAATGCAGACTATTGATGCAGAATATGTCATGCAACTGCTCTGCTTGCAATAAGGCAAGGAACAAAATCACAATCTCTGAAGGAAAAGCCATCTTCATGTAAGAATCTGACTTTCAAAGGAAATCAATGCACTGGTGTAACAGGACCAGATGCAATAGCAGAAAATGTCTTTCAGAAAAAAAAAAAATTAATACTTTTTGTGCATTTCATTCCACAGAAAACAGTCAATGCAATTTACCCAAAAGCTGTAACTACTTCAGCCCAAAGAAATAAAATGCAAAGTAAATGCTTAGGTAAAATGAATTCCACTAAAACTTTTCACCATAATCACATTGCCCGATTTTCAAAATTTGAAAGCCTGCGGTTGTATGTGCACATGTAAAATTCAACACTTCAGCAGTGAGCTTATAGGCATCTATAGCAAAACCAGATTTAAAATTCAGTATAAGCATCTGATCTTGCTAGCGTAGACCCACAGATGCACACGTGTCTTCCGCTGCGGCTAGAACTCCCCACAGATGCAGAGGTCTGCCCAGATACATTACTGTCATTGTCCCCAAAGAGGGGCTGAACACCCATGGTTACGAAGGCTGCAAGTGAAAATCTTCCTGGCACTATGCAAACTGAGGTTTGAGGTCGGTATTTGGACATTTTGTCCTAATATTTTACCATACAAATCAGTCTGCAATGCAAACACACGGCCAACATTTAGCTCTGCCGCTATTTTAGAAGTCAGAAATAGAATTTCCACTGTAATACTGGTGTCTTTCCTTAGACAATTCACAGACTATTGCCCAGGCACACGTCCTCTCATTTTTTAATCACCGCTACACTGCACTGCTGAGGGTTCCCCTTCCATTATCTTGGTGCATAATTGTTTGCATTTTTCACTATAAGGTGGTATAATGAGCCTTTAGGGTGCTCCCAGATGCTGGTGTTTAGCTGCGCTTTCAGTTAAATAAATCCCTTTTTTGTTTGTGTGTTTGTTTAACTGGAATTTGCTTCTCTGAAAGGGAACTAGCTTATCGCTAGCAGGTTCTTAGAAATAAAGGGCAATAAGACATGAGTTAGGCTGCAGCAACAGGCAGTCAAGTGCCGCCGACAGGATAGCAAGGAGATGATAGAATAAGAACAACTCCCAAATCTCATTTCTCTCTTTACTGTCCTCCGCCCTGCCCAAAGCCCACGTGCACGTTAATAGATGAGACTCCAGCAGTGCTCAAATTCTGTTCGAATCCTCCAGAGCAAGCCTGTAATATGAATCCTTGTGCAGGCACATTTGTTTGTATGATTTACCAAAACAATGACAGCTGGCAGAGGAGTGTGCTTGCGGACATGAATCATGGAGAGAATTTCCGGAAGGTGACCCTCGCGGGATGCAACGAAGAACATCCTGGTGGGAAATAAATGTGGAGAGACTTTAAATGTGCTCATTCCTGTGACTAGGCAAAGCGGCTCATGAAAGTCACAGAGCACAGCGGCACTTCTTAGGCTTGTTTAAAACGAATGAAATGACCAGCAGGAGAAGAGCATACGCAGAAATCAAAGTCATCTCTGAAAGTGTCCCCTCCTCACTTTACACTATGATCGGTGTTTGGAATTAGTTAATACTTTCCCACCTTCACACGAAACAGAGCAGCCATTAAGCGCTGTGCTCAGAGGGGTTTGTTTCCAAACCAAAGAGTTTTAACAATAAGACGCTAAATTCGACGGGAACAAAGTACGGAAAAAGCCCCACACCTGGTAAACTCTATAGTCATTTTGCATTTCCTGCTGAAGGAATGAATCCTACTCTACCTTCCCCCCTCGCTTCCTCACTTTCAGCGTACATCCCCTGCCCCTCATCCCCAGTAACATTAGCGATGCTCACCTGGAGACTGCAAAAATGCCGCCGTTCATAGATCCAAAGCAGGAGAGCGCAACAAATACCGGTACAGCTAAAGAAAAGTTCCCCATTAGTCGCTCGGCAAAGGTCTGTTAGAGGAGAGAGAAACTTAGAGTGATTTTTCATAAAATGTGAAAGTAATTTTACTCTAATAACAAATTATTAATAAGTATGGTAAGTTTTATTGATACCCCTTTTCTGCATCCCTCACTGAATATTTTGCTCTGCATTTGTTACCTCTTATTTTGTGACACCAAGGCTACTACAGATGAGGTCTCCCCCCCTTACTCCTGACTGCACATGGAAGATGGCCAGTGGAGGCAATGCTGTGGAGGTGGAGTCCAGCCCTGATTTATGTCAGTTTAGACCATTATGCCTCACAAAAAAAAAAAAAAAAAAAAAAAAAAGACCCAGTCTGAATAGATCAAGGTCTGATCTGCATACCTAATTTTTTTTTCTAAGCCTTCATTTTACTTAGCTGATACTACCCAGTGGTACAGTCCATCTAGTCACACTTCATTGTTCTGAGTTATCAGAAGAGCCTTAACTGGAGTTTTGGGCACCGCAGGAGACATGCACAATTTTCTTCAAGTTTGCAAAAATGTTTTGTTTCTATATCTCCCATGAGCTACAGAATTTGGTCATTTTTTTAAATGCCACATCAATTGAAATATTCACAGGCAGCGTCACTACTGGAAAGTAAACGGAAATTTTTATTTCCTCACTGCGAGTCAGATACCGTAAATATAAAAATCAGTGTCATCACCACAATTCAGCAAGAACAGTCAAAGCAGTATTTCCAAGCCAGGCTGCCTTGCAGCCGCATCCCAGATGAGCTCCAGTATTCACGGCAACCCCCTTCCCAGGCACTCGGGACGCACGTTGCGCAGAGTGCTACAAAACATAGCTCAGAGCTCCCACTTCCACAAATACCTGTGTTTCCTGCTTCCCGGGAGTTTGGCCTGCAATTTAGCAAAGAATTTTTCAAGCATGTACTTGGCTATAAAATTTAATTCCTACTGACCTCATTATATCAGGGCAATAAACACGGTCTACTATTACATTACACACGCTATCAATGGCCTTACGTGCAATCCCACTCATCAGTCAAAAATCAGGCTAACTTCACCGGGATGCTACTATGCAGTGTGAGAGAGAAGCCATAGAAAAGCCTGATGGGATGTGTCCCCTGATTTTTTCCCCTGGAAATAAGAATATAGCAACAAACACAACTGCAGCAGGGATATAGTTTTGTATTTTTCTTCTGTAACTTACCACTGCTACAGCTTTTGAAAGCAGCAATTCCCCAGCACTGATTGTAGTGAAATAAGCCACGTTTGTTAACACATAGCCAACTGTGACGATAATCATTGAAATGCATATTGCGAGGGGTATGTTTCTGAAACACACAAGGTAGCTCATTATTTTGCAATCTGGTTGCTATTCCCTGAACATGAAACAAATAACATGAGAAGAAGCCACTAATGATGGTGAATGCACATTTGGTGATCCCGAAATACCATCATTAGAAACTACCAGTAAAAAATAACACATCTAAACAAAACCATCTAGACAAAGCAAATTGGTTTATAATGAGGAGGTGAGAAACCATCTGAGGGAGGAGTCCCTTGGGGCTGCCAAGAGGTTGTGGTCCCCACGCTTCCCATACATCGGAGCTGCCTACCCATGTTGACTTTCCAGCTGAGCCCAGTAGGAAGGCAGCAGGTACCAGTGCTTGCACCAGCAATTAGGCAGATGACAGATGCAGGCGATCCAGCTCTCTCTCTGTCAGGAGAGCAATCACAAGGGCATCTCCAACATACCCGCCGGCACTCAGTGACTGCCCACCTGGAGGTGGTTTGGCATCTTCCCCTGGATGCCAGAGTGCCTAGCATGCGAAATCCTGCCCTCTCCTCTTCTGTGCAATTCTTCCCTCGTGCACCTTGACACACCCCAGTTACCTCTCTCACTATTCAGGGACACAGGGCAGAATATGACACAGAAATAGGTACAGCACAAATTTGTATGGTTAGCGCAGCACAAATAGTACTGAACAGTACAAAACCCCTGACATCTTAGCTAAAAGACAGAACAGTAACGTACAAATAAATAATGACACCAAACTTCTATATAGCATGTCTTCCCAGTCAGCAAAGCAGAAAAGAATTCTTTCTATTTTAAAGAGGAGGAACAGAGGTACAGTAAATGTGTCCAAAACCACACTGCAGGCAAACGTTCGAGTTAGGAACAAAAAGCAGATGCTTCAAGTGTCACTCTAGTCTCTATATCTTTCCACTTGATATCTCCGCTCGATGTCTGCATCACACCAAGAGAAGACTCAGATCTGAAAACAATGTTTGGTCCTTTAGTTCCAAGGCTGAAAGTTGCATCTGAAAAGGCGCAGTATGTGCGTTCCCTCTGAGGAGAGCGGAGAGCTCATGCCCTATGGCCGGTTCCCTCCAGCCATCTGTATGAAGGTTGCTTTTGAAGAGATGCAAAGGTTGCCACATTTAGAGAACTTTGTTGTGAAGGTCACCCCATCAGGTGGGAGAAAAGAGAGACAGAATGAGGAATTCTGCTGTCCCAGAAGAGACCACAAGCACAGTCCTAAATTACTATTGCAATTACCTCAAAGGAAAAAGGTGTTTTGAAAATCAACACAAAGATTCATCACTTTCTGACATTTTTTCTCAAAGAAACACAGCTGGGGCAGAATTTAAGGATCCTCTTCACTACCAGTCCTTATTCCTCAAAGAAATCCTTGAAATCGCTATGCCTGTATAGAGCTGAAAAGAAGCTCTAAACTGAGACTAAATAAAGCGGGACAGTATGGCTGTCACGTATCTTGCCCACCTTAGAAACCCTGGTGTCAAATGCTGACGTTAGCCCAGACCCGCAGGCGGGCAGGAGGATCGTGCCCTGTTGCAGCACCAAACCCGGGCAGACACAACGATACTGCGTTAAGCCACTGCTCCCTCACACACACGGTCTCAGGTGGAGAAGCTGGAAGGAGGGGAGCCAGCTGGTAGGATGTGCTTGTTGATGGTGAAGACCACGGCAAGGGCCAGAGCAAACGGCCCAGAATGTAAGTGCTGTATTGCTGGAAAAGCCACAAAGTTACTGACTCAAGAAACACCCGCAGAACTGCGTGTTGATAACATGCCTGTGTGAACAATGTTTTTGTAGGTCAGTTGCCAGGTATTCTGCAACCAGTTTGGTTAAGCTACTTACCTCACCTAGGTGTAAACTGAATTCAGTCCACTTAGCATCTGATCCAAGGTAGGGATACATGGTTTCAAAGCCTCTCAGAACAGAGATTTTTAATTATATCTTCTGCATCACAGATTAATGCTTCAACCACCAAGCTACTGGATAAACCAGCACTTACTCCAACCTTAAAAAAAGGTTTCCAGCCAAAGACAGCAAATTTGTCCTATTTTCACAAAAACCATCTGAAAGACTGAAACCACGTTGTTAAACTTAACAAACTATCTTTGCCCATTCTAACCCTTACCAAACATCTCTGCTTGCTGTATTTACTTCTAATTTAAATCCCAGTCTAATTTCCTCTAAATCAAAATGGCAGTTCAAAAGGGGAGGGGAGGAAAAAAACAACACACGCTTCCAAACATGACCATTTGCTTAGCACAGCAGGTCCTGCCTTGTTACGCTGAAGAGTGCTACCTCCCCGGAGAGTAGTACCGCCAACAACAAAAAAAACCTCAGGAGAAGAATGAGTAGTACAGTACGGTTCACTCCCCACTGTCACCTCTAGCTCAGATTTACTCTTGGTCCTTGAATCATCTGAAAGCACAGACAGACGGGTACAAACCATATGGAAAACCACTGAGAGCTTTAATCGCGTCTTTTCTACCCATCCCATTTAAGATGCAGTTCCCAATTTGCAAGAGGATACCATTATCAAACTCTCGGCTATGAACTGCAGTCACTGCACTGGAATAAAAAAGGTAATGCCATTAGCACCAAAGAATTCCTCCTTTCCTTGGAGGATCACTGTACCGATTTTCTTGTATTTTAGATATTCTCCTAGACTTCCAGATCTTCTCTCCAAATCAGGAAAAAGCACGCCTAAGTTCTATTCTCTGTTAAATTGCCTCTATGGATGTGGATTTCACCTTTTCACTTCCGCATCCTACGAATCAAACACAACGCAGGGTGTTAGCACACCGATAAGCTCTGTTTCTGATATAACGCAATGCACAGCTGCCACACAGGTAGCTGAGAGCGTTGGACTAGAGGGAGTCAGGAAATTCCAGGAAAAAAAAAATTTTTCAATTTAAGACTTTGATTCATTGAAGCTAAAATTTTTGAAGGGAAACTTGAGCATTTCAGTATGACATTTCTTAGGAAAAAAAAAAAAAATCTTAGAACCAAAATAGAAATCTCATCCAGAACGGCCAATTGCTTGGAAACCATAGCATTGTGTCCGCTCAGATACAATATTTTATTTACTCAAAGCAGGCCCAGGACTTGAACTTGCATTTAAGTGCCTGCTGGCGACTGTAGGGCAGCGCTTTGCTTTTGCATTTCATCTTGGAGTGAAATCTCAACAGATTTCAAAATCAAGAAAAATTGTTTTCAAATCAGCTTGCTTTTCTGAGTAGAAGACCTTCAGGTGCTGACGTTAGCCCCAAACCTATGCAACTATTTGGAAGTGTCTTGTGCGTTACTGCCAAGACGATATTCAAGCAGGGCAACTCCTCGGGTAGAAGGGGAAGCTGCTGCCAGCAGAGTCTTCTGCAATATTCATCTCTTCTCACAGAACTTTGAAGAAAAACAATATCAAAAGGAAAAAAAAAAAAATATCTGAGGAAACCTGAATTGGGAAAATATTGACAATATAACTAAAAAGTCTTTATCAAATCAGATGAGAGACAATTAGGGTAGCTTCTAAGCATCTGAATGTTGATGAAAACTGAATCCAATCTCCACACGTTTTAAGATTTACCCATCCCCAGGTACTATTCAAAGCCAATCTTCCCCTTCTGCCCTACGTACAAAGCAATGGTAATAAAGAATCGCAACAGCTTAAGCAAAGAGCAAATCTACCTCGCGCTTCCCAGAAAAAAAAAGTCACTGAGTGGTCTACCCTCACAGAGAAAATCGGCATTAGCAATACAGCTAGTCCATCCTGTGGCTATAGAGGACTGAATTGCATTGCCAAGCGATGCTGTATTTGGCTTGGAAGCAAATTTCCTCCTCACAGAGCCTGTGAAGGGCCCCGCAGCCAGGGCACAGGGTTCAGTTAATCAGGGTATCCACTGGGTTTTGGGTCTGACCTTTAGCGTGGCAGCAACATAGATCTTCCTATAATCTGCTTTGCTACCGCACTACCTCCTGCAAATATTTTTGAGAGAAAAAACACAGAGCAGACAGAGTAAGGGGAGGGGGAGGAAAAAAAGGGAAAAGAAAAAGAAAGCCAGAGCGAGAACTGGGGATAAGAAGAACAATGTCAATAAATCAGCCAAGGAACATTCCCAGAAGTCTACAGCTCATATCCCAGCCTAATGACAAACTTTATAACAACAAACAGTGAGCGCTAAGAGCTGTGACCACTGCGGGCTGTTCTCTCTATGAAACAACAAGCACGCAGGCAAGTGTGGCCACCGAGTCAGCCGAGTTCACAGGTACGAAACACATTGTCACCACGTCTTTCGCTCTTGAGAGGCCAGTGCCAAAATTATTTCCTCGCATCTACTTCAAATCCAGGTTTTAACAAACGCTCAGTCGGAGTCGACTGTCCTGGAAAAAGCTGCGCCAGCGGGACCCATCCGGGAAACATAAATAAGACTGTCTAAACAAATCAATTAATTACCGGTGAAGTTAGGTGAGATAAATCACGTCTTTACTGTTCTATGAAAATTGTAAAAGATATTTTCTGTTACATTTAAATTAAAACAACAACAGGAAAAAGGAAAGAGGAAAAGAGAAAAAAGGAGAGCGGAAAAGAGAAAAAAGGAGAGAGGAAAAGTCCCAATTCCTTAATATGGTTTCCAGGCAAGGATTTGCTTGGTTTTCGTGAGCCTGTATATGCTATATTTCTTTAGTTGAAAATTTACCACCACAGGAGTTTCAAGACCCTTTTCGAAAGTTCCCTTGTGCAATAATTTATTCACCATTTGCAATCTGTTAAGCAATTTTCCAAATGAACTCTTTCCAGATTTTGGCACTCTTAAAAAAATCTAATCATCCATTGCACCGTCCATAGGGCCAAAGCTTGGCAGAAGAAGTCACAAGTGCAAATTTATCCAAATAACCTGGCACTGGATTAAAAAAAAAAAAAAAAAAACCCCACACAACAAAAAACACACCACAAATACAATACAGAAAGCAGCAAAAGAGCCCTGGTAATTTAATCTTCCCAGGACCTCAGTGCGAGACCAGAAGATGAGTAGGCTTGGCTTAGTAAGTGCTGTGTTCCAGAGCCTGACCTATCTCTCCTGCCATTCCCGAGTAGTCTTCTGTGAGACGTAGCAATCCTGAACCCTGGACAGCAAAGCAGGATGTTTTGATATAAGCTTACTTATCTCTGGCGCATGTTTTCCATGCGAAAAGCAGCCTACAAGACAGCCCGTTAACACTGAAGGGATCAAATGGTTCTCACCATGTCAACACGCAAAAAAACTACAATCTCACCCATCTGCTAGGAGAAAAGGAGGACGCAAAACTTAAAAGGAGGCCACCTCCCAGGACAGAATCAAAGCCAGGAATAGGCGGGCAGAAGGGATGGGAATCATCCCAGCACCTCTCCAATCCACCTATTTGTAAGTGCTAATACGGGTCTTAGCAACGACCGACTTGAGCAACGGGCTATTATCGTTTTGATTATTGCAGCAAAGGTTCTCCTCAGCAGATCACCCCTTCTGCACCTGCACTGCCTGCCAGCACGTTCCAGCCTTATGTCCCAGACCGGAGCTGCTGTTTGTGGGCTTGCAGCTCAGCCGCTATTAAGTTACGTGGCTTCTCTTCATCTCCTTTTGATTGTGATTTTCCAGGAGAAATGTGAGGAAAAGAAAAAAAAAAAAAAAAAAGGAAAGACCAACTATCAAGCTGCGCCTTCATTTCCAGCACCACACTCTCCACGGGTGCTACTGCTGGCGCGTCGAAACGCAACCGCTGTGATGCATTGGTTCCATACCTCTGACGTCTGCAGAGGCACCGCAGCACGACACCGGGGTAACGGAGTGAAGAATCAGGCCGCAGTCTGCATTTAAAAACCTTCTTCCTTTCTACCACCGAGCAAGAGAAGGAAAGAGCTTGTGCTGTGCCTAAGCACTCGCCTTCTTCCTGGCGTTTGACTTCGCTGGTTTGGGTTATAATTGGTTGCGGTTCATAAAAGGGTCAAACTGCGTTACACATGTGCTGGGAAGAGCAGTAGATTTTATTAACTTCTCAAATGTTTTTACTACCCTTTCCAGCAGGCTCCCGCTCCCCCCCCCCCCCCAAAAAAAAAAAAAAAGTGAATTGGCATAAATACTCTCTTGGCTAGATCGTAAGGCCTAGAAAGGTACCAATTGCACAGGGCAGCACCGTTCTCCATAGCATCTCCTTCTAGGCAGACCCTCCCAGCCGATGTCCTGAGCAGAGGCAGGTCTGTCAGCAGCCCTGGACAGACGGAGGGCAGCTCTTACGGTCCCAAGGCGGTTGGCTTCAGCGTAATGGAGGTCGGAACCTGGCTGCGCTCGCCCCATGTACCGACTCGGGCTGGCAAACCGGGTCTCACCGGAGCGCCGCAATTGTTCGCACTGCAGAATTATTCTAATAATTATTATTATTATTAATTATTATAATTATTCAAGCCCCAACTTGCCAAGCCAGGGCCTCTTAGGAAACGCCTTTCCTCCAAGAGCAGAACGGATTCCCCTGAAGCTGGGGCTACCAGCTAGAGAGAGCTCTCACATTCAAGCAGGATCCTGAACCTTTTCGCACGGAGCGGGTAGCGTTCCTGGCATTCCCAAAGGAAGCCGAGCCCAGGCAGCCGGTATTAAAGACGGCTGACAAATCCACAAAGGGCTTTTGAGGTTACAACGCTAATCGTTAGTCACACCGTCTCTGCTTCGCCGTGCGCGCTTCTTGCACAGCAAGCGCCCGAGCGCTGTTAGGAGCCGGAAAGCGAGCACGAGGCGGCGCGCAGAGCTGCTGAAAGAGTACGAAATGCACGTATAACGGGGGCTTAATTTTTAAAAACATCTCTTTGAAAAAAAGAAGTGGAACACAGACTTGAAACGTTAGATATAAAACGTCCCCTGGGATTTCTCAGTCAACTCTTAGATAAACCGCTTCCATGCGTCCATCAAACGCCAGTACCCAAGATTTCCACGTTACTGCACGTGCAAACTGACCGTACGAAGTTTATGACTGTTCCCAGGAGACGCGTGAGTAACCAGACCCGGCTTTTATTCTGCTCTGTAACTTGACCCCAAGTCACAACCCTCTCGAGGACCCGAAGGTCCCGAGGACCCAAGCTGGCTTTCCTTCGCCATCGCAGCGGTCAGGCCTCGCCGCCCCTGTGTGGCGCTGGGCCTGCCCTGGAAGCTCAGGCGTGCTTGTCCTCAGGGCACCTGGGAGGCCTAACTGGGGGACAGTCAGGTGCCTGGCAACGTGGGCAGCAGCCGAGCAGGACGTCTAGCAAAGGATGTGCATTTAACGTTTCAGAATCTAAGGTGACAGTGAAGATGCCTGGACGAAGAGGCTTGGATGAAGAGGCTCATTTCTCTAGGATACTGCAGTTAAGGTGTGGTTTAGGTTGAAACTGTAATTAAAAGAGCGTCTGCCACACCCCTTCACAAAAGCCTGCCTTTATAAAAAGCAGCATGGTCTAAATTCAGAGGATTCAAATACAAATACATTGTCGCTCCTGGGTTTGACGAATGACTTCCGTGCTTCTACGCAACAACCGCCTTTTGACATCCTCCCTTTATTTCATTTGTGGCAAACTTGCATGTACTCTAGGAAGTTTGTGACCTCTTCCACCAGATGCGCAAAACCTCAGATTCCACTTCCATTGCCCAGCTCCCATTCAACCAGGAGATGAAGGGAGCACCTCAACTCTTTCACGAGCTCCAGTGTTTTGTTTTCTTCTGAGGCCCATTTGCTAGATGTGCCGACGGCACTGCCAGCGGCGTAGATTATGGTGAGCAGCAGCAGTAAATCACAGCGCTCGCTTGGAGGCAAGGAAGATACAGCCACGAACCTGACGTGGGGTTGTAAAAACAAAACGCCCGCCCGCAGCGAGCTCGGCAGCGAAGGGGCACGGGGCCGTTCGGCACGCTTCCTCTACCCTGCCTGAGCCAGCACGGGATGGCGGGTCTAACCGCCTCTCAACTGCGCCGCACAGGCACGTACGTCTCTGCCGGACTTAAAAGCCACGTTAAAAGAAGGGTGCGACGTAACGGCGTGTTAAAAGCAGCCTTACGTGTTACAGAAGGCTCTCCTGGGAATTTGAAATTATTAATTACCTGAACCCCTGATTTCTGAACAGGGTCTACTTCCCTCAGGCGGCATTGCTTTCCGTGAGAAAGACGGCGTCTCCTGGCGTTCCCTGCAGGCTCAGGAGCAGGCAGAGCTGCCGTCCGGCACAGCCACTTTCCCGCGACGCACGAGGACAGCAGCCAGCCGAGCACCGGCGGTAGCTGGGGGGAATATTTAGCAGCATGAACAAGGGGAACCTGAGGTGGGAAACACACGGATCAGGCCTCACAGCTGGGAAACCCCAGCCAGCAGGCAGCAGCTACTGCGTAACCCTGACGTCACGGCCGGGGAAAGGGATGGCGGTGGTTCCAAAAGGAACCCCACCAAAATCGGCGCTGCCTGTCGCAGCCCCCTTCCCACACCACCGCCGGTACCGGAGCATTTGCTGGCAGCAGGGGCGGGGTAGGAGCGGAGCCCCACCTTGGTCTGTATGCATTTCTGTCGTCTCTACCAAGGATGTACGTTTCTGATCTATGGCACGGCAAATGGCAAAGCGACGCATTGGGCAATGCAAAGGAGCGGGCTGGCGAGGCTGCTGCCACTCCCAAAATGAGCCGCGCAAGCTGGGAGCCCGGGCTCCGGCCCCTCGGCCGAACATTTTAGGAAGCGTCGCTGGTAGCATATCAATGACCGCTTACGGTAACAAGGCAAGGCAAATGCTTAGGTGCACAGAGGGGTGGAGGGAGGAGCGTGTGTCTCCGCGTGCGTGCATAAAAGGAGTCGGGTTTTTCATACTTGTCAAATTCCTTGACATTTAATTTTGAGCAGGAGAGTTTCCACAATGCCAAGGATCATAAAGGAACAATTTGCTGCTGTATGTTACCATTGATATTTCGGCATGAATGAAAATTGCACCATTCGGTGATGAAAAGAGCAGCTACTTGTAATAAGGAGCACCATGGAAACTGAAATATCATTTACCGAGAAAGGCTGCTCCTCTTCTGAAGGAATTCAAAATGAGAAAAATGGTAACTGCGGGTGCCTTGAAGCATTAGCATTTTAAAAGACATAAAAGGATTTAAATGAAATTAAAAGGAGATGTCTTAACAATACTGCACTGCCATGAAGGAGGCTGTCTGGCAGATAAATAGTTTTCTCTGCAGAAAGCAAGGAAACGAGGCTCTTGCTAAGGACAGCCTAGCAGCCTGGCTGCAGATGTGGGACAGCCCATAGAGCACACTGAAATAGCTCTGCAAGAAATGACTAAGTTCTGACACAGAAAGGAAATCCAGACAACTCCAAGTGAGAGCTGAAATATGCCTTTGTAGTGTGCAGTAACTGGAGGCGCTTGAATGGAGTTCAAATGGGAATATCAACTTTTTTCTGTTTTATTACCTTCAGTGCTTTGAGAAAGGAAATGTCAGTAACCTGAAACCCTCTCTCGCTAAAACTTCATAATACTTGAACTACAATCACATGCATAGGAGAAGAGCATATCCTTTTTTTTTTTTTTTTTTGAAGTGATGTCATGAAGAGAAATAGCCAAAATTTTCAAAATCACCAGTAAGGCTGGGTTTTCCTTTTTCTGTGTCCAAGCTGAGAAAACTTAAACATAAGCCTTAGAGAGTTAGCACTGAAACCCTTCTGTAAATCAAGTTCCTTCCAGTTTGGACAGTGACGTGAAATAGCCAGAATTATTATTCTTTTTCAATTATATTGGACGGTATGGCCAACGAGACTTTGGATTTTAAGGTTGACTCGTCTTTGCAATTGCAGGCTGTTCAGTGTACCCTTCCATGCTAAAAATCTTAAAATGAAAGTGATAACGATGGTTTATACAGAATTTACCGCACTGTCTCTTATTCTGACTCAAAAACAACCTATTAAAAAACATATACTGGTGCCATCAAAAAAACCCTATATCCTGGCACTGTCCAGTACCAGCCTCCCTGATATCTGCACCTGAAAGTAAGCCTAGAGATAACACAAGCTCCGCGCAACAGGACAAATTTCTCTGTGTGTTTAGCAAAAGTGCTTGCAAGGCTTGTTTCAGTAACCAAAATAAGCACAAAGCGGGATTTGGGCCACTGTTAGGAAAATTCTTTTCTTAGGAGGAGAGAAAATAGGTAATTCATTACACTCTGGGGCATTTCCTCTAGGACAGCACCCTGACCCAGACAACAGCCAACACCGTGCCCAGGTGGCCTACAGCTGGGACCTACTTGGGTCTGGGATAGCCTGCAACTAAGGAAAAGGCTCTTCTCATGGCCTTCGCAAGCACCAATCAAGAATCCTAAAGTGATTCTGCTTATTTTTCACATCTATAGAAATATTTTATCCTTAGACCCACAAGAAGCTCATCCTCTAATGAAGTTTTGCCCAAGGAAAAGGAATTTCATGGTCTTCTATGCTCTTTGTGGATAAATCTTTACTTTTATCTGGTTTTGCTTAGCAGCTGTTTTTTTCCTGTAAAAAACAGATATGAAAAAATAGACGCGCCTGTCATTCCTTCACTGTAGGATGAATCTAATTCTTCTTTTCTCTAAAATAACCCCACACAGAAGTTAAATATCTTGTCAGATTAGAGTGCTCCTACTCTCTATCCATTCTCATGATCTATGGAGGAAGTCTCTCCATTGCTGTTAGACCTTTTCAAATTACAATATCAAAACTACTCTTCTAAGGGACATTTCATTCCATCATACTTCAAAAAATTAAATACTGTTATTACATAGTCCTTTTTTTTTTTTTTGCAATGAACAAAATATAATGACAAGGTGAAAATGCAAATAACAGTACTTGCTCAACAACAAGTGTTACAAGCGAATGAGGATTGACATAATAGACCACAGCAGTGCAACTTGCAAAATGCAGATTATTCACTTCACAGCTCCTGTGGAGCCATTATAATCTTATATAAATCCTCTTAGTTTACAGTTCATGGATATAGGCTGTACTGTAATTTAAATGATTGAAAACCCTTATGGGTTGTTAGTTAACAATACTATTTTCTTAAAGAAAACCTCACTGTCACTGTGTATTTAAAATTCCAACACGCTCACAGCCAAATATCAAGGTATAAGCTACACCATAGGCAACCCTCTTCCAGGACATCAGTAAACCCCTAAGCACACACACAAAACCGCTACCATGTAGGGAGGGGGTATGCAGGAATCTGAGCCCTCGCTGGCTGAGAAGACCCTGCAGCCTCCTCCGAGGGAAACTCTGCCGTTGCACGGAAAGGGATATGCTCATCTACGGGAAAGATGCACGGAGACAAATTATCTTGTTTTGATACAGCTATTACATCCCTTAAATACAAGTCTGCAATTTCACTACTTATTAAAGCTCAATAATCAAATAAGCAACACCACTGAATGTCTCATCCACAAAGACTGGGTCAAAGTTGAGTAAGTTATTCTGCTAGCTGAACCAAGTGGAATATATTCCTTTTCTTGCGTACCATCATACCATTGCTGTTGATGCTTGTACCGTGCTTTCTAAAGGATACGTACTCTTGGTGACATGGCACATGTTAATAACTGTTTGTGCAGTTATAAAACTCCATCCTCACGCACATGCGTACAATAAAGAACACACTACCCTTGCAATTTTAGTAGTCCGTTCCTCTATTTGTGTTTTATTCTCCCATTTTGCATTTTATACCAGTAAAAAAAAAAAAAAAGTTATCTCACTTTCTCTGTCAGTTAGTTGCCAGCATCAGCCTACAGAGGTTTTAGACAGCGCGCTAACGCAAGGTTACTGTTAACGTGTTAATGGCGTGCAAGGTGCCCTTACAGCTTCTGCTATGGCACCGCACTCGCCTAACGCTGGCTTTAGTGCTGTCACAGTTTTGAGGCTCAGCCTTAAGGGGAAAATGAAACAAAAGGGGCAGAAAGAGGCTCATCCTCTCCCAAAGCCAGGAAAGGACAGGCCGCGGCGCAGGTTAGGACATGGCGCCGCGGAGCGAGCCGGCAGTCCCTGCCATACGCAACCACGCACAGGCGGCAGGAGCTGGCTCGTCTTTACACAGGGAGACCTGCTGCGAGACACCCCTTTCTCCTATGCGCAGGACGCGGCCGACGCGGGCGGTCCCCACCAGCGAAGGCTGCTCCGCACCCGCGCGACCTCGCGAGGAATTTCTCGGACTCTGCTGGGTTTTACAGCGCCATTACCAGTGCTATTCAAAAGCCAGATTTCAATCTCGGACCAAAACATTAAGGCGAGCGCTCGGAGTCGCCTCCCCCACAGCTATCGCCGTCGGTAAGTAAGGAACTATGAGCACCGGCGTCCGAGGAAACCGGGCTCCTGTTTTAGAGGGGAAGGCATAGGCTTGCCTAGGCTGCAGAGCTGTATCAAGACCAAAACTCGTACAAACCGCGCATGCTTTCTTTCCCAGAGAGGATAACCCCCACGGGGCCCAAGGTGACCGAAGCGGAGGCCGCGGGGCAGCCGCCGGGACCGCGCTGCGAACCCCCTCGCGTGGAGGCAGGCTCTGTCGCCATAGCCGGCCGAGCGCCCAAAGCGCAGCCCGATCGCGGCCACCAGCCAGTGCAGCTGGGGGTTTCAGGCGCGGAGCGGCAACACATCCCAGCTAAATGAAAAACTCTTTCTCAAGCCCGTAATTCTTACTTGGACAACGGGCTGGCTGATTTGGCCCGGTATGTTTGGCACGAAGGACTCTGTGCCGTGGCTGATGGAATAAATGTGTAGACAGAGCTTTAGCTGACCCCTACTTGCACAATTTTTAATTCCCCCCCTCCAATCGGTTATAACCGATCTAGTGAGTTCACTCACTTGTCTACCTACCACTAATGCACTGCTGTCTCACCTTTTTTCTAGTAACTTCAGTCAGGCCATCTGCTTACCAACCACCAAAAAGAGAATGAAAACGTCTCACGAGAGCCTGGGACCTTCACCGTGGCCAAGGGGAGAGCTGGCTTAGACCCGAGACACCCGTGACCTCCGCAGTAAAATACAGCATGTTTTACAGCTCTGGACCTTTATCAGTACATCTGTCTTACAAGACGTTTTTATTCCTGCGGTGAATATTCTGCTGAGCGGCTCGAGGTTCCCATCAGAGAGGGTACTGTCGCCCTGCTGTGCAGCTACTCCCGTGGCCCTCAGTGCAAGAGAAATAGATGTTCAAATAGTCGTGCGCGTATCTTTAGGCAATAAAAACAAAGGAAAACCCAGGGCAATGGAAACGTGGAAGGTTACCTCGTTTTGTTGTTACATTGCATCAGCCTGCTGGTAAAACATGTTAGGATTTTGCCAGCTACCCAGGGAGGCTGTGAATAAATGTTTGTTTTACCTCCTTAGGGCTGATTCATAGTAACAATGATTCAAGCAAACAAGCAGGGGTAAAAAAAAAACAACAAAAAAAAGGGAAAGCAAACACACCTTGCACTCAGGAGGTTAATGACATCAGCAAGCAAACCAAGGCACAAGGGCTGGAAAGGAGCGACCTGCTCCGTAGCGACGTGATGCTGCACAACTCAAACAAAACAGCCACCGCCCCGCACGGAAGCCGGCATGGAGCCCGATCGCACCCTCACGCCTCGGACCCACCAAAGCTGCGCGAAACTCTGAGCCAGGGGCGCTGCAAGACTCTCCGCGAGAGCCAGCCGGCTCCCACCGACCTGCGGGGCGCGCTCAGCACCCCGGGGAGACACCGCCGCCGCCATCACCGGCCGAGCTCCCCGAACTTTGCTTCCTCGAAAGAGGTGCCACGGGCTTGGCAGAAGATGAGAAAACTGGTTGAGGGTTTGCTTCTTAAGTCTCCATTTCCGCATAGGCAGTTGCCTCTTCCGTGTACGCTCCAGGCAATGACTTCATCCATACCCGGTCATGACACCTTGCATCACCGGCATTAAAGTGACAAAGGCAGTCATTTGTAAAAACCAAAATGTTGAAATATCCTCATCCCCTGCCGAGGAGACTAGCCCAGAACCCTCTTCTCCACTACCCTTGGATCAGAAAAAAATACGGCCACGCATCACGGCAGCCCACGCACTTGCTTGTCCACTCGTGCCCCCCGGCAGCCCACAGGAGCCGCTCCCCTCCCGCGACACCGTCCAGAGTGTTTCCAGAATTCTGGGAGACTTCCTTCAGTCATTTCCGTTTCAGGTCGGGCCTTTTATCTTAAGCCACAGGAGTCAGCGTAAAGAGCAACAAACCCAGTGCAGCCATGGCTTCCGACACCCCGCCTTGGCGGGGAGCCCATTGCGCTCCCGCCCGGCCTTGCCCCGCTCCCAACCACCGGCAGGCACGGGAGCAGAGCCACCGCTAGCCCCGTCTGCCGGCAGAGACCAGCGCGGCATTACGGCCTCCACATTTGCAACTTTTCTCTTCCCCCCGCTTTTTCCTTCCATCCTCCAGCTATGTTCAGTGAATATCTTTGATTTTTTTTCAGGTAGCTGACTCCCCGATTTCTGTGCTAACGTCTTTGCGATACCTTTATTACACCCTTGAACCATAAAAGGGATTGGAATCAGATCCTGTATCAGACAATTAGGGGAAAAAGGCTAGAAACAGCACTATTAATTTCAGTACACATATCCACAGCTAAAGCCCGGCACAGCAATACTGATCTAACCCTGCATCTATAGTATTCGGTTTTGTTCTTGCATTTTTCCACCTTCTCTTCCTTAAACACCCATGCCAGGCATGTGCTGTAGGTTAACTTTGACCATATGAAATAATAAATCATACCACAAAAATTTAGGTATGAAATCTGCATTTCTCAGGCCTGAATATTTCCATGGCCATCAGCTCAACTTTTGTGTAAGTAGGAGCATTTTATACAAGGAAAATAAATGTTAGAACAGGTAATTATATAAGTGACCTTGCCTTTCTTCATTCGCTCGTGAATTATTACTCTCCTCAACTGTAATTTTATGAGACATCCTTATTGTCTTAATTAATGATCAAGGTACATCTTTGAAACCATTTACAGGTAGATTACATCAGTCTCCTTTCTAATTTACGCGTATCGACTGGCACATCAGTTTAAACCCTGTCAGAGGTAGCTCTTCCCTGCAGTCAATAACTAAACAAAGTCGGCTGAACCAATTCAGATGCTAAATCGGTGTTTGGAAAGCAGCTGCCAATGGCAAAGATACCGGTGCCCAAAAACCGCAACCGAGGATCACCTCCCTCATGCTGTGGAATTGCACCACAGGACTCAGCATCGATATAAGCACCAAAGAAGAAGAAGGAAAAAAAAAAAAAAAAAAAAAAAAAAAGACGTGGGGGAAAAAAAATGCACAAAGGAAAAGGAAAAAGAAATAATAACATATGTTGAATGTGTGTCACGTACACACTCCTGAGCATTATAGGTGGTGATAGTACGCATTGGGTCAGTCCCTAACTAAACGCGTAAGGAAAACACGCAACCTCTGGAAAGCAGTACGCACACACGGCAGCTACCTCCAGCTGCCTGCAGAAGTGAGGAAGAGGAGTCGTCCCCGGTGAAATCCGCAGCCTTTTTTGTTATCCCTGCTGCTGAAGCCTTTGCTCTCTGTGATCCCTGCTCCGGATGACGGGTGAATTCATGCAGCGAGTCATCTCCCCAGCCCCTCCGCCGCCTGCGTGCGTTGCTCCGGTGAACCCAAAGCGCCGCTCAGGCACAAAGTGCACGTGTCGAAGACAAGGCAGGGGATGCAGGTTTGCAGAGTGTCTTTCTGCGGGCATCCGGATCACCCAAGCTGCATGGCACGCCAGGGTTTCCAGCCGTGCCCTCTGCTTCCCCTCTCTTACGGCACAGCCCTGCTCTTGAGGAGGACCCCCTGCACCTGTGGGGCAAGGGACCCAGGAGGAATTTGTGTTCAACCGCCTAGAACAGGGAAAAGAAGAACCAAAGGACTGACTCCACATCCTCAGTTAAATATGAGATATTACATACAGTAGCTAGTGTGCTGGAACTCTTGAAAATTGCAGGGCCAAAGAAAAGTCTGCGCTACTAGAGTAGGGGATAATCCACATTATCAAATCCAAAAATCCAATTCAATGCAACTGAAGTTAAAAAAAACAAACAAACAAGAACGCAGCTACTTGGATTTTAATTTGGGTTACCAATTTCAATTCCGTCCTGATCTTTTCCCTGCTTTAACTCAAGCTACTAACACAGTTAAAATCACCATTTCCCTTTATTCATTCCAGCTAGTTGGAAATATTTTGTGGATTCAGTGACCAAACCCCATCACAGAGAGGCCCCAAGTATGGCTTACAAGCAAGTTGCAGCCCTATGAAACGTTTGCACGTCTCAAATTAATCGCTTAATGGCTCGCTTAATTGCATTCATACTCAGCAGAACCAACACGTTGTCAAGGCTAGGGCACTTACGGCACGTCTCGTGGTGCTGGGGTGGAGAGGGGAGGGAGAAGGAGAAGCTGGAGCCAGAGCCCGGCTGAGCCTGCCACAGCATCTGCTGCTCCGGCATGGACTTCTCCTTCAAGATCCTTTTACTTGTGACTCTCAAAGTTCCACTCTCTGACGCGCAGGACAGCGCAGCAGCAAAAGCAGTATGTCCTGAAGGAAGTCTGGTGGCTTTTAAGGAAAGGTTATTATTCCTCATTGATTTACTGGCATCCCCCTTAGGAATTAGGAGGCATTGCAAGAAGATCTGACAGCACTACTATTACGTCTAAGCTGAGATCATAGTTGGCCAAAGAGTATTTTCAATACTTCCCTCCCCGGCTTTGCAATTGCTTTTGAATCCAAGCTGCCCCACACTATCACCAAAATTTAGCTGAGATCAGGTGCAAAATTAAGAAATAATTACTCCTTCCTACCAGCAAGTTGTATTCATGAAGCATATCACGTCACAGCTAATGACAACACTGCCTCCCACATAGTATTCTGTCAAGCAATTCTCCGCCTGATGTTGTACCCACGGTCTTCAAATGACAGAGTTTGGGAACCCCTTGTGTACCAAACTATAGGACAATTAAAATCTCCCAAACTAAGATTTTTAGTGGAAAAAAGGTTATAAATAAGAGCAAAGCAACTCAGAACATTTGGATCCCACTCGTAAGAGAATTTCCAGCTTGCAGCAAGAAAAGCAGCAGCATGCTTCAATTTTTTTGTCCTGAAGCGAAAAAAAATCGTGCCTATACTGAGGTTTCAGAACCCTGAACCCATCAAAAAAATACGCATCTAAGACTGAAATATTTCGTTTCAGAAATGAATTATCAGTCCTTTATTAAAAAAACTGGAACGAATGAGTTGGCGATGTGAGGCATGCAAGCAGTTAATAAGGTTAGCGAGAGAGCACAGCAAAGGGAAGTTCATTTTATCAAGAACAGTTTCACGCTGGTGAGGCAGCTCCCCGATGAGCTAGTAATTGTGTTTGAGAGGGAGAGAGAGACACACAGATACTACTGAGTTACATTCTCAATTAAATGCTTTTCTATACAATTTACAAACAGCAAAACCCATGCTTGGCTTTGTTTAAGTACATTTGATCTAGTAAATTAATTTGTTTTCTTTATTTGGCAGATTCAGCTCCCCATTAAAGGATTTTATAGTTCTGAAGACGTGATTGTGACTATCATTTTATCCCTCACACAGGGCACAATTAAACTGTGGAAAGTGATGCTGGATTCACCAGTGTCCGGACACCTCATCTTCTGAGGTGCTTAGCAGAAAACCAAGGGAATTTAGGTAGCCTGTTACGCTGTTAGATACAGTAAAAGTTAGAAAGAGTAAGATTTCTACCGAAGTGACACACCAAAATAGCTGGGGGGAGGGTAATTGGAACATCCTCATACTATGATGGAGAATAAGTATTCAAATAGAAAAAATAAGACACAAATAATATATTGAAGCAAAAATGCAAATGCTCACTTAACTGACCCAGCTTTCCCTTTAAGGTAATCTGATGAATTCACATGAGCAAATGGGCTTTGCAAAATATTTGAAAGATTACCATTTGTCTCTTTTGATTGTCTTCAAATAAAATATCCCAGTGTAATCCTATAATTTCTGCACTGAATATTTGGCACTGTAGTCTGATGTGAAGAGAAGGAATTGGAGCCAAATGTGTCTTTACGAGTAAGTAGACCAGAACAACGCAAGAAAGATTTCAAATTCTGGGTACCGAAGCTATTCTGCTTATACTTAGGCAGGATACCTGCATCCAGTGTCAGACTTAAAAGGAAGGAACTGTATTTATGCCCAGCTACTTTGTGAGAAAGACTTGTCCAAAGTTTATTTAAAGATGAGATGGTATCCCCATGGGGAACACCCCCAGGTGCTAGTTTTTTGGGTTCCTCATAGCCCATGGCTTACCCTCAACCTTGGAAGGACGTAAGTACTTCAGAAATGACTCCAGGAGGTGATACCTCCCACTCCAACAAGTGGGTAGAGAAAAGATGGGGAGCAGAGGAAGGAGAGAAACAGGAGAAGAGATGAAGTAACCCACCCTCCATTTTCACAGCAAGTTTGTGCTCTTGAGTCCCAGTTCAGTGCTCCAACTACATCATCTGTCTTTCCTGAATAAAAAGCAGTGACGAGGTGTGTTTGAAATTACAGACAGCGTATCTGCAGGGAGATAAACTTCTGACTTTCTTTATTTTCTGGTGCCTAAGATAATCCAAATCGATATTAATATTCCTCTTCATTGTCCTGTCATTAAATTATAAAATAATAAAAATGAACAAAGAAGCAGAGGCAGAAATGGCAAAGGCTTGCGTCCTCTCAATTAACATTGAAAATATTTTTCATTGTCATGATTACTAGGAATAACTAGTCAAGGTCTAGACTGGTAGTGAGCAATGCAAGTTTCTGATTGATTTTGGAAGTGGGGGTGCATCCTAATGTGGAGTGCCAAAATTCAGATGGCTACAACCAACTAGGGAGCTGGAGGAGTTTTAGTGTCTCAGCCACCATTCCCCTCCCATCCACCTGCATCTCTGTGATGCTTAGACAGCCTGAAAAAAAACCCCCTAGTACCACATTTTTCTCACTCAGTCCTCATAGATGCAAAGTGTGACTTTAAACATTAATTAATACAAATAGGTGGTTCATATTAGATTAATTAGACATGACACTCACATTATTTAAACCCAATATAAAACCAGATTATATCGAACATTTTCATACACCAATTTTACAAAATGTCTGAAGACATAAAGCCTTGGTGACTTGCTATACATCTACTGCTTCTTGGCTCCTTAGAAAAGAAGGAATAAATGAAGTGAGAAGAACACTGGAAAAATCTAATAGACAAACTGACTAATCTCAGACCCCAAGGTCATAGCAAAGCAATTCATTTCTTGGCTTTTCAACAGCACAAGACATGATTTATCAATCTAAGACCAGGATTATAAACACTATACATCTCAATAATATGTTCTTTGCACTGTGTAACTTTTTAAACAATGATAGATGTCTGGGCTGGACCAAAGTTATTTTACAAACAGAAACAGAATATTTGCAAATGAAATGGCCCAATAAGGGAGGAGAAAAAAAAAAGGGGAGGGGTGGGAGCAGAAGGGAGAAGAAAGAATTATACCAAATAGCAGCTATACTTAACTGCAACTGCAAAGGACTCTAACTTTTTGCTGTAAAATATTTTCAGAATCCACGTCCTTTAAAAATCTCCTATCTATCATTTTCTACAACTGAAATTGAAGACCTATAAACCAAAAATATTTCCCAAGTTCAAGAACACTAACAAAAATTTACACTGCCAAAGAAATAATATGACTTTGAGTTAAAGAAGGACTGTGAATCAATACCTCTAGTTACCCACTTGATCACAGACTTCTTCCAAGTCATTAACGAATTCAAGCCTTGGTTTCCCTTCCCTTAAAATGAAATCATATTTTCTTTCTTTTCCAACAAGAGCTTAATCTTTATCACGTGAAGCCTTGGGGCTCATCATCTTCTCATATTGAGGACATAGAACAGAATTTTTTTTAAAGCGGGCTTCTCCTTGGTCAGCATCTGACACAATCTGGCCCTGACTTTGACAAGGCTCTGAAGACATTGCTGTAATGTAAAAACACTCCCGTGTTATTTTCTCATCTGGAGTCCGTCAAAATTCCTGACAAACTAGAGTGCTGATCCTGGACTCTGCCCTGCCCGGGAAGGGAGGAGGGAAGTGCTGTTTGGGCATGAGCTGCTTTTGGGGTCTTGATTGAAAAAGCTTGGTCTGTTTCTTGAGAGTGCAGAGTGGATGCTCAAGAATACAGATGAGCTCAAAGACTATGTATAAGAAATGAGTTTGAAAGTTCAACATGCTTGATTTCCAGTCCTCTAAATTTACTGCTCCAGGCAACACGACTTCTGTCAATTTTGAGATGACAAATTCACTCTCAGAGACCCGGCTGTTCCTTCATTCACTTATTATTTAGACAATACAATATGACCTCAGTTTGAGCAGGGCCAATCCTTATAATGTAAGGAAATCAAAAAGATCAAAGCTGCATGTGATGCGGCTGCATGAGGTGATTTTAGCGAAGCTCTGCTTCAAGGATTATTCAGATATTTCATTTCAAATAGCGACCGCTATTGACCCAGCACACATATGCAAAGCGTGATTTTCTAAAGGAAAGAAATTTATTATTATACTTCAACATTGTTCCACATAGTCTTGATAATAAAATTATTTCAAGCTCTTTTAAAAAGAAAAAAATTGTACATTAAAGCAGCTGAACACTGCAACCACAGCTCCTTGTAAACCAAACATCAGCTTCACATTGCTTCAGGTCCTACTAATGCTGCATGAGGCAAGCACTTTAACAAAGAGGAATAAAGAAATGAGTCCAGGCTTAAAAATGAGACATCAAAAGGGGGTTTAGCAGGAGACAGAAACAGCTACTTTTACATCTTACGATAACTGGGGTTATAATAATGCCCTTTTTCTTATACAAAAGAGGGGACTGTGACATTTCCAAAGTACGAATTCAGCACTGCTTCCAGAAATCTGTTCAAAAAGAATTGGCATTCGCTTTCAGATCCTTTCTTCCTTTTTCCATTTTCCCTTCTATAATTTAAAGGGCACTTCCTCTCCACTTGGCTCTTTTCCGCTATCTCTGCCTCAGCTCGCTCCGTCTAGGACTTCACATTGCCTAAGTATCTCAGTGCCTCAGACCCGTAGTATTTACCCTATTTATGGGCCAAAATCTGCAATTTTTTTGCCCCTGGGCAAACTGCTGCCCCCACACCGGCTCCCACAGCCTTCGGGAGCCCTTTCTGCCCGTCCCAACAGCCACTCCCGGGGGTGGCTTTCAGCTGGGCGAGCTCCTGGGCGCCCGCCCTTGCCCTGGCGCTTGCTGTACTCCCGCACGCGTTCCTGGCGCCGCACACGCCCCGGCGAGCAAAGCAATCCCCATCTGGAACGCTTTAATGTCTAGAAGCGGATGTTTCCACCCTCCCGTGCGCTCACGATATATTCGAGGGCCCTGACCCCCCACCCCCCGTAATACCACGAGAGCAGGGAGGGCGTCCAGGACCCACCACATAAAACGGGGCTTAAAGCCCGGTCTCCGCAAAGGCGGGCCCGGGCCCTCTCCCTGCCGGAGCGTTTCCGCGCTGCCCCCGCTCGGACTGCGCGCTTGGCGCGAGGTGGGAATGGCGCTGCCCGCTCACCTCGGCGCCAGCCCCCGCGAGCCTGCAAGCGCGCGGCCGCCACCGGCGCTCGGACCAACGTTTTCCCCGGCGCGGGAGGCGTCGGCGCGCGCTCGCCTCTGCCGCTGTGAGGAGTTTGCATCCCGGACCATTGACAGACGTCACAAATGGCACACTGGGAGCCATTGCAGGCTCTGCGTCAGGCCTGCGCTTCCCTCTTCCCTTTTAAAAACAGCTACGTAACACCTCCCCGGCACTGTTACGCAACCTTTAACGTGAGGCATGCAGCACGAATGAAAGGAGAGACGGCATTTGAGGTTAAAAACCAACCAACCAACCAAACAAAAAGCAGTTGAGTTCCAATAAACGCCTACAACAGCAGCACGACTAGTGGCTGACCTAGCACCTGGACTCCCTTTGGTGGGAGCCGAGACAGGTGCCCCTGGGATTAGTCCATGCTATTCCCTTGCCCTGTGCCGCTGGGCACGGTGGTGGCACAGGCCCCCGTTCGGCAGGACGTCTTTCCAACAGGGCCAGTCACAGGTGCCAAGTGGGTAAGAAAAACATCCCAGCTGTTTCGTTTAATGGCTTGTTTTGGGTTAACAGAGTCTGGAATCCCCATTTACAGGCGGTGCAGAGGTGTCTCTCTCACAGCCGGCAGCAATCCCCTTGCCCTGCCATCCCCTGCCACTTGTTTAGCAACGTTTAAAATCCCAACCTCTTCTGCTGTATATTTGCACCTTCGCATGGAGACTGTGATTCCCAAGGCACCCTGCTGGGCATCTTCCCTTCTCGTCCTCTCAAAGTGCAACCCCAAGGAGAAGAGTGATGAAGGGAAGCTTTAACAGCTTTGTGACAACATTGCACACGTAACACCGAGCTGTTTTCTTTCCACAGCCATCCTGTGATACACCGAACCAGCCAGACTATGCGGCTTGCCCCTGGTCCTGCACCCCCACTAGCAGCAATCCAAGGGTAGCCTGGAGAACAGAGCAGCTCTCCCGCACTGGAGCAGAAAAGAGACTGTCTCTCTCCTTCGCTCCTTCACATCCCAGCTGCAATGAAGAAAACCCCCAAATCTGACCCACACCACTTTTCTTAGCTGTGATACAACATGCTTCAGTAGCTGCTTAGTTAAAAAAAAAAAGGAACTATGCCTTTGTGTCCTATGCAGCAGAGGGCAACATGTTCAAAAATATGCCCTCCTCTGACTCAAACCACAAGAAAAAAGTCAACATAAACCAAAATAGATGTAATGAAAATTACCAATAATTCCAGTTAATCACCATAGAGCTAAGAGGACTGCACCGACACGTAAGTGTATAAAAACTCCCAAAGGGTGGTAGGCATGTGCATGTTTCAAAACATTACACGGTGTTGATGGTAACCACATGATAATTTACAAATTATATAACTTTTACCAAATGCTTTTGATCACATCACCAAGACTCTGGCTCCTAATCCATCTCCCTAGAATTTCCTGAAGCAGTAGAAGTCTTGGACCAGAATCACTTCACTTCTTTATTTAGTTTCATGTTTCTTTTCAAGTCAGTCTGCCATACAACGATCTTTCAGAAGTAAGAAAAAAAGAGTGTGTGGTTTGGGTTTTTTTTTTTTAATGTCTGCCTCCCCTGACTTTATAAAGCACACAGATCCTTGGTAGTTAAACCTGGGTTTGTTACTGGGTCATCTAGCCAGAGTTCGTGCCTGTCCCAGGCCTGGGAAGCATTAGCCAGCTGCTCTCCACCGAGCCCAAAGACTTGCGTTTTACTAAAGCACAGCTTCTGAGAAGGTGTCCTGCCCAATCCGAAGCCTACCGATGACAAACCCAACTGCACGTAAGTACCTGTGCTAACGAGTCGTCAACCACCTTGTTAAATATTAATGCTCTGTTTTCTACCTGCATTTCTCTGGTTTCAGCTTCCAGTCATACATTCCCCAGTATACATACCCTGATCACAATTAATGAGCCCGTTAAAACCCAAGACCCCTCAAAGGCACTGAGACAACAGAAATCTGCCAGTCTTTCTGCCATCCTCATGGTTTATCACTAATTTCTCTACAATTATATTCAGGCTTCTGAAGAAAATACTGAACGGCACCAGGAATGATTCAGTCTTTGATGAAACCAACTAAAAACCTTCTGCAGGCTCCCCATCGACAGCTGTTTGGGTTTGGGTTGGTTTTTTTTCTCTCTCTCTACATATCTCAGATATGTAGCTTCACATTTTCTGAGTGCACAGTGCTGGGGGTCTTTTTAACCAGTAAGTTATTTGGTACCCAGCCAATATGGTATCTTATTTTAAAAACCTAAGAAAATCATACCTATCCATTAATTTTTAATCAAGTGAATTGTTATTTTCCTCAAAGAACCCAATTTGATTTGACATATTTGGCATATTTTCTTTAATTTTTAGAAAAAGTCAATATTGTTTTAATACTGGCTGCATGTACCTAAACATATCTACCAAAATAGATCTGCCAAATCAAACTCTCGCTAACAGGACAGCTTTTCTTTACGTATTTTACAGACAGGCGCCGCGAGAATATTCGTCTCCAGTTTGAAACAAACTCCCACCAATATCCCCCGTTCAGTTTAATTGGATCAGATGCCGTGCTATGTGTATTCAAGATCCTGCAACTCTGAGACATCTAAAACAAGTAGAACTAAGTATTTGATTAATATTTATAACGTAGCAAAAACTGCCAAATATTACAGCAGATAAGTTTCTTGGGCAAGATTTCCCTGACAGGATACCAGTAACTTCCACTGAAAGGAGCCACTGATAGTTACTTGCATCCTGAGGGGACAATCAGAGCCCTGGAGATCTACTTAGTTTTCTGCTTTCTGTGCACATAAAAGCAGAATACATAACAAGGTCACGACAGGCCTGAAATAGCAAATCTTCAAGCAGTTGCAATTCAAATAGATACCAGATCTGCTGGAAAGCAAGCGACTTGACCAACATGCAGAATTTCTGAAGATCACTACTTTTATAGCATTTTAAATTTTACAACCATTTTTCAAAAGTCAAGAAAAACATGAGGTACATACTTTTCAGGGTTTTCCACTTCTTCAGTAACAAAATTGAGGTAAAACCTAGAACAGAGTTATAAAATGTATTATAAGGGCTTGGTAGATTTTTGATTCCCTATTTCTTTCCCAAAGAATGAAGATGCTTTTAGTTAAGCACTGCTGTTAATTACAGTAGACTTTGCAGACGCATGTTTGGATTAAGGACAGAGTGAGATTTAACCTTCCCTCATCCCCACACTCAGGAAGGTAATTCTCAGAAGAGATGGCAAAGCAGAAAAACGACAAAAAACTATGTAATGTCGGTGTGGACTTAAATTAATTTTTTTCCCCTGGCATACTAGGCAAATTGTGGTTTACCCTAATCCTATACACAAATGCACACACACACCCTCAAGCCTCATGTTCCATTTGTGGCCATAGCCTTCTACAATTTCAGGTTATATTGGCAAAAACTCTCACCAGGGTACTCAGCAAGGACTTCCCAACAATAAAAATAAATGAAGCCTCAAAAAAAGCCCTCCTAAAACCAGGCTTTTGACACTCGTGTGTCGTATACGATCACAATCCCAGGCTGCTGATCCCGCGTGCTCCTGCACAAGCGCTGGTACAGGTTGCACTCCAGTCGTATTCCAGCAGCGGGCAAGAGACAGCTACGTATGGGAGTTCGTAGGAACTACTCACCGGGCACAGCCCTGCATACAAAGCACCCGTAAGCCTCAAGGTCGCTGAACCCTCTGTTCTGCATTTATTAGCACTAGGTCCACGCATCGCTGGATCACACAGATGTGCCTGGCTCGGATACGGGCACAAAGTCACACGCTGGCTAGTTAAACAGAGCAGGCAATACAGTGCTTATGCTGGCTTTCTACTTTTATTCAGGAAGAAAAACGACATCTGACCCAAGAGTGCTACAGTGAATAAACAAATGGTACCTGATCTGGCAGAAAGTCTGGGAACTTTCCTCCATCACAAGTCTTGGACCAGATCTGGGTTAGCAGAACGAGTTAGCACTGGCTTATGGTTTAAAAAAAAAATCTGATTTTATGACCGAGCATGAAATTCTGTAAAAGGAGGTTTGCCATCTCATATGACCACCTCAGTACTTTTTTCTAAACTTGCCAGTGCACAGAGCACAAAAGAAGAGTTTGGGATAGATCAAAGGAGAGGTGGCTTCTGACAAGTAAGACATCCAGCTACCTCCTTCTGGTCTTAGTCCTGCTTCTAGGCAGAAGTGATTTGACAGACCTGCATCAGTCCTTTTATTGATGCAAAGGCATGCTTCCTTGCATCCTTTTCTCTATTTGTCCCTTTTCACCCAGCATTTTATATACCCAATAGTCTACACTTGCCCTTCGCAGGATGAACCCACACATACAAGAGATACTAGCCTTGTTTTGTTCTTTAAAGTTGCGTCATTAAAAGTTAATAGTCTCATAGGCTATGCATAAAATTCTGCCTGCATCCTGGGATGCAACACCAACACTTGCAACACTCCTTCACGTTCAGCTTATTGGATTGATTTAGCCCCATGAAACTGATAGTGCGAGGGTATTGACACTCCACTTAATGGTCTGCTCTTCTGTGCTCTGAGGCAATCAATTTGAGCTGGTGACAAAGATAAATAGGCAGCTGGGAAGAACAGCTAGCCAAATTAGGTCTTTTCCTGCTAATTTCTTTTATAAGCGGCAAATAAGGACCTTGAAACAAAAGTCAGAAGGTGTAAAGGAAAAACAGAGATCGTTTTTATTGTAGGGGTTTAGAAGGTTAGGTGGAAAATGGAAAGAAATGGGAAAGAAGCAATAGAATAACAGTATTTTTGATGTAGCATTTTACAATAAACAAATGCTGACTCTGTGATAAATAATATTGAAGAGCTTTTAAAATTGCCTTCATACAAAAACATACAGTTAGGTTAAAATTTTAAAAATATGTGAGAAATCATCACACGTACGGATATGACAGATGGAGGCAGTTATATGAGAGAGAGGGAAGAAGGTAGAGACTACCCGCATAATGAGTTCAATTTCTTTGAGGCTTCAAAACGCCAGGCTCTTTTCTTATATATCTATCACAGATAAAGGTTTTGGACTCTCTTGAGTTCCCCCCCAACCCCCTTTAATATAAAAGTTCTGTTCAGTACTCCAATGTGCGTGTTTACAATGCTCCTGCAACTGGGGAGTTACAGACAGGCAGAGAACTCAAACGCTCAGCCCATTGTCCCTCCAAATTAAATAAATAAAGCCCTTATCTCTCAGCCTTTGCCTTTTGTGCGAGGTAAAGAACTTGGCTGCCCGTGAGGCTATGGAAGGGAAAGGGAAAACCTGCCGACAAAGCTATCTCAAAATAAGCCCACTCTCTGCACCGTAGCCTTCCCACACACACACACACCACACACACACGCGCGCTGGTGCTGAAAAAGCACGCTGGCACTGTGCGACGTGGAGCCCTCGCCGAGTGCGCATAAATCATAAGGCAGATTCACAGAGCGGAGGCCCCTTTCAAACCAGCTGCTGTGTACTTTGGTGAGGGAGAGGGAGAGAACTGGAACGAAAGTTCTGAGCAGGATACTCATACCTTTGCTCACAGTCAATAGCACTTGACTTCTATGGGAGCCAGTTGCGCTTCTTGTTAAGCGAGGTCCAATTCTCTCGGAGCAAGAGGCATAAGAATCTAGTTTTTCACCTTGTTTTGTGGTCTACACTGATGTTATCGTGGTTCACTTCTTATTCTTCAAATACAGCTTTTACAAAGCGAAGGGTAAGGTCCACAAAGCTTTGTAACAGTTCATAGATTCACTGACTTTTCAACAAAAATTAAAGCTTCATTATCCCCTTTATCCTTTTATCCAAATACCTAATGAAAAAATTTAAGAACATTCCTTTCTTGTTGCCTTTATTTCTAGTCTTAAGAACAGAAATAAAAGCCTGGGTTTTTTTTAGTGTTCAGTGCGTGTTTACCTATTGTACACTGGAGAAAAAAAAAAAAAACTTTCCTTTTTAGAGCTGCTTGCAGAATAACTAACTGAGCACATGGAACAGCAGTAAGACCTACTCTTATTACATGATGTAGTTTGGCAAAAGATGTGGAACGTGCTACTCATTTCTTCATATAAAAAAATGTCTTTGTTAGAGCATATTAATGTTTGTCTTCAGGACAAATACATAAAGGTTTCAACAACTTACCAGCCTGAATAGGCATACATTCCTGAATAGAAAGCAAGTGGTAATCCCATAACACTGGCATCGTTCCCCGCAAAGGCATTTTTAAAGTGCCGTGTCTCTCCTGCAACATCAACAAAAACAATATTGAAAAAGAAGCTGTTTGGTCACCTACTACTTTAAAACAAATACATATATCAGACCATGTAACATTTAATCACCCAACAGTTCACTGACTTCAAGTTCTGCCCTTGACCTTAGTTTCCGACCCAACCCTTGCAGCCGTAATCTGCCAGCAATTGTAAAAGGCTTCGTGGCATCGCTAGTCATGCAATAGCAGAATTTGACCTATTACTTTTTTTCAAAGCATTCTGAGCTTGATAACACTCACTGCACTGTCATCCCCAGCAGTGACTTACATCAACATGAAAGAGCAGAATGAGCTCTGTTAGTTTTTGCTGCGGAAAATTTCACTTGCTTAACGTTTTGATCAGAAGGAACATGGCTAGCATTTCACTCGCAACATTTTTAAGGTAAACAAACACAATATCTTAAACGTTTCTACCACTGAAAAACTTAGTAACTCCCTACCACATTATATTCAGTACGGTATTAATATTACACTAAGTAAGAACGACATACCTATAAATGCAAACATGTAAGAGTTGCGTTGTGCTCTTATTCATTTACGAGGTGCTCTATGGTTTGTAAGACCATATCCCAAATTTCCTGAGAAGCAATGATCCTTCACAGAAAAGGAGCAGGAAGAAGCAGAACTGGTTCAGACTTAATTTAGCAACGGGTCAAATCCTCTACCCTTTACTCAGTTTTTACCGAGCCCTCAAAATTCCCACTGAAGCAGAGGCTTTTTGGGTAAGGGAAGAGCTGTGGCCAGAGGAAGGTCCAGCGGGGAATCAAGGACACTGTCTGAGCTACTTAAGGGCAGCAAACCCCATCCAAACCTGGGTCTGGCCTGCTCCAAAAGTCTAGGAGAAACGAGGCAGATGGGAGCAGGGAGAAATTTTGCGTGTGAAAGGAGTTGAGGGAAGAGGCATCGCAACTGCCAGAAAGGAAGCGAAAAACATGAAAACAGAAACAGTGAATCAGCAGAGCGCTACGCAGGCGAACTTTTATTTCGGAGCCTATTGCTAACCACAGAGAGCCGCCTGTCCCCGAGAAACTAAGCTCACCGCAGAGCCCCGTGCTGCGCTCTTGACTCAGACGGGAGGTTTTGTGAAGCGGCACAAAAGATCATCCCCAGGGACAGAAGCTAACGACCGCGGCGAGTTTTGTTCGTTCAAATCTGCCACCAATTCATTAAAAAGGCGCTCCCCCGTGCCGACCCTCCGCGCCGAACGGCTGCTGGCGCTTTGCGTGGCCACCGCCCAGCGCCGCTGCGAGGCGAGGGGGCCGCGGCCTGTCGCCGCCTCCCGCCCGCTGCCGCTCGGGCTGTGGCGGAAAAGCCCCTGCAGGCCGCTGGGCGCGCGTCCGTGAAAAGGAGTCCCGCTGCCGGCACGGCTTTACCCACACGACCGCCAGAGAGCCAAGGCAGGGCCGCACAGCCACCGCTGCGCTGGGTGTTTTCGGGCTCCTTGCTTGCGCAGCAGCATTGGTAAAGTCTGTAGAGTAATTCTGGCCCTCCAAAGCCTCCTGCTTTCTTTTCCTGGGCTCGGGTTAGCCCCAGGCAGTTGCCTGTAGCTGTATGCTTCAGTGTTTCACTTGGAAGAAGGAAAGCATGCGTGCAGCGTGAGCATCCAACGCTTGCAGGCGGGAAGCCCGTGAAAGCAATCGCTAACTACAGTTTCTCTTGCCAGTACAGCACCTTTAACTTCACGATTTACGCCACCAAAGTGGTAGAACAGCATCCACGATACCGTTTCTTTCATATGTTCCCCAGTTCCGAGCCGCCTCTGCCAGCACATACCCAGTACCAAGCAGGACTGGGCACGAGCCCAGTTAAAGGAGACATATTCTGCCCGGACCAGGCGCGTGCTCTGGGGAGGCGTACGCCCCTTGTTCCTTAAAACCCACCCTGCCCCTTTCACCGAGTCCACAGCAGAGGCAAATTACAGAGAAGAGCAATCCCGTTGCTCATTTGAAAACAGAGTCTGATCTGGGTAGACTCATTGGCATGCTGAAGGAAACACCAGTCCTTCCCAGTGTAGTTCCACTTCTAATCAACTGCATGACAGTACAGAGCTCCAGTTAAACAAGCACAGACTAATTAAGAGATTTTGCTGCTATAAGCATTATTTGGTGGAGGCAGGTGAGGAAAGACTGGGGAGGGTAAAGATAAAAGCACTTTAAAATCATTTACTTTTCATTTCATACCTTTAATTAGCTGGATAACTCCAGGGACTATAATTATCAGAATTGCTACAAGCTTGCAAAAGGTAAGGAAAATCTGAATGCGGGCACTCCAGCTGACACTTGTGCTATTCAGGACCATCACCAGCGCTGCAAAGGGAAAAAGAAAAGTCAGAAAGAAATACTCGTCCCGCTGAAACCGCCGCAAAACTCTTTGCCAGCAGAGAGGCCACACACAAAATAGATCCTGATGCATCAAAGGAAATACACCCCGATAACCTTACCCAGTTGTTGCCCACCCACTTCCCACGTTGCCCTTCCAGACGCCGCAGGAAGTGCTGGAGCTGAGCCCCTCTGTTTGACCCGCTGCGCGGCTCACCCGTCTCTCCGTTCCCTGCCCTGCTCCCTCCGCACCAAATACCAGCTTCATTCACCCAGAGTTGGCAGCTGTTGGTAGAAAATGGGCCGGCAGGACCCTGCCTTGGATGAAACAAATCAGTTGCCCAATCCTTGTCACTCCAGATTTGGTGCCAGTTTGAGCAGAGACTTGCATTTCCAGAAAACAATGACAATTAATAATCATATTAAACTTTCTCAACCCTATTGAGGCCCCGCATAAATTTGTCACTCGCTGCCTTATTCACCCCTGCTCCTCTTTTCCACTCTTTCTCCTCCCTCACTGCCATACCAGCAGAGATGCAGGAGGGCCAGGGTGCAAGTAAGGTGCCCATCCTCGTTGGGAATTGGTTAGGAAATAAAGACCTTTTACTTCTCAAAAACAAAGCCCAGGTCCACACCTCACCAACACGTAGAGAGTTAAGTGAGAAGGGATTTTAGGTGCTGCCTGCTCGGCTCGCTTCTCCTTCTGGGTCAGGGAGGGCATCTTCTGGTCTTACTACAGCACTGGCTGACAGGAGGGCAGTAGGTCTTAGAATAACTGGCACTCAAATGATAACTCATTTAAACAGTTACCCTGGCAAAACAGAATCAATATAGGAGTGTAGATAAAAAAAAATTTATCTAAGGAATAGAAAATGTGAGACATTTCACTAGATAAAAAGTCCCATTCCCCCTCTGCTGCAGGGAAAGGCGAACATTGTCAAACAAGCCTGCTCACTCCTCTTCTCTTTCTTGCCGTCATATGGAGCCAACAAATTAGCTCCTCATCATGGTCCTCCCCTACTTCAAACTCTCTCAAGAGCACTGGTTTGCCCGTATCATCAGCCATATCACACATCTTGGGATGCATAAAAATGCAAGTTGCTGTCTCCCGCCAGAGTCTGCGAGCTAGTCGGTATGAGCTAGCGTTGTAAATCTGGCACGGTACAAGCTTCCTGGCAGCAAAACCTACTGATTTATCCCAAGTCTTTTATACAGATTCTGTTCACAGGCAAGGCCAAAAAATAGATCATAAAGAATTCTTCTCAGTTTAAACCAAAAGTAGGTTTGGTTTAATGGAAAAGGGACAAAATTCCAAGTAATCTGGATTCCAATGTATTTCTTAGATACTTTTAATAAAGTAAGAATTCCAGGGGAAAAAAAAAAAAACATTTCCTGGAATTTTAATTTGGGAAAGATAGGGCCCCAATCTCAAATGAACAATTTACCAAAGTCAGCATAAACTCACAATGTCACCTATTGTGAATTTTTCACCAAAAGAAGATCTTAAAGGTCCCAATATTTTTCCAGTTTTGCATTTCACCACATTTCAGAACTGAGGCATTCTTTTCTAAGTCACAAGGAAATCACTCAGACTTCTGCAAAGTACCCCTTGAGATCCAAATACTTATTTTTTTGCTTTACTACTTCCGTGTATACCTATCCTTGCCAGGAAACAGAAAATCCCAGGGGCCTGATTTATTACTCTATTGTCCCAATACTACCCTGACTTATCGTCACTTTTTAAATGTTGAAAGATCCCTTTAGGTTGCTGCTGAACATTAGCACCGATTGAGGCTCCCCCTCTTTTCCTAGGGCTTGATTACCAGAAAGGTTAACAACTGTAAGTTAAGAAAAATATATTTAAAATATTCATTTGACCAACAGTGTTTAAGTTATAAAGAAAATCCAGTGCCATAAACAAACGCTGGCTTATTTCAGATTTCCTAGAAAGTTCAGGATATCGTGCTTTGCTTTCCCAGAAGACGAAACCCAGGCAGGGATCAGGCCACAGGAAAATGCCAAGGAAGAGTTTTATGAGTAAGGAAATATCTGCGATTTGACATCCAGCTTATTCAGAGTTCAAGCTGACCGCAGCAGTCCATTACCTGACACAGGTCAGAATAGGTAACATGAGCATCGTCCCTGCAGAGAGCCCTCCTCGAGGTTGTCCAACGCATTGGGTTCACCTTCCTGATACACGCGCGAGAACGTGCCTGGATGACAAACTACTACGAACACTAACAGCAGCTCACACGGAAACACATAACCCCCCTTGCTGCCCAGCCACACACAAGCCACGAGCCCCAAATCTCTGTAAAAGCTACACTGGCTTGAGAGAGGAAAATGCAGGCTGGTATTTTCATGAAGACAGCCTGCTCGTGAGCAAGCTGCGTTAAAACATTCCCCAGCCCCAGCTGGGGGTTCAAGCCAGTCAACTGCTTCATCAGAGGCTTTCTAATCCAACAGCAAAAGCAAAACGGACACTGCAAGGACCTTCGTTTAATCGGGAAGCTGAAGGGACGCTACACCTGCAGTCAGGGCAGTGCACGTGCCGTTAGTTTTGATGGTCCTCTATAAGGGCAAGTCCCTCGCGGAGCTGGACGACTGCACAAACATAGTGGTTCAGGTTGCAGGGCTGAGACTTAAGTTCTTAGAAAGTTGGAGACCAATTTGGTATTTTCTGGGATTTCATTTTATTGGACCTAATAGGCTATAAGGATTTACAATCTTCTTTTAGGTAGTCTTAGCAGTTGTATGTGCATGAAACGCATATAGGGCTGTGGGGCTTATACCGCCGTCACGTATCGGCACTGTACTGGTTGTGTTAGCAACTGGATAGTGAAAGGCAACGGAGGAGTCTTGAAGAAAGCTGCCGAAGAGAAGGAAAAGAACATGACAACTGCGCCAGGATTCAGGAATGAAATTATCTGTTGGGACTATAGTCATTATTCAACACCTCTCTTCTATGAATGGGGCCTGATGGAGATACTTCACGGAACTGATTGCAGACGCTTTGATACAGGATCAGAGCAAGGACCAGAAGGAAGCAGCAACTCCCCAGACAAAAGGACAGCGAAAGGAGGGCTCATCTCTAACTTTGCTAACTAGAAGTCAGGCATCTAGTGCAGCTTACATCCTCAATGAAGAGACAAGACAGTTGCCTCCAGAGGATGAATAGTATCTCTTTCAGATGCCTATCTCAGATGAGATGAGTTGCCTTCAGGAAGTGTCTCCTTCTCCACTAACTCTACGGGGAGCATGGACAATTGCCTTAAACTAAACACCTAACTAAAGGCGAGACGAATCCTAACCGAAGGGAGTACGGAGGGAGATCAAAATGGGGTTCATGAACAATCAAACACAATGGCAACACCGGTCATGTTGCTTTTCACAATCTCTTTCCTTCACTCCGCCACAGCTATAGACGGATAACAAAATCCAGCGGGAGAAGCTGCAGTAAGCATTACATCCTGGCCTGCTTTTCAAGAGTGTATGTAGCCTCGCCTCAGTGGGAAACCACGGAAACTGCGCTCCCCTAACTTGTCAGGCTTTTAGGGTCAAGGCATGCACATGAAGGAAAAAATACCCTCGATTTGCAGGTTCTAATGCATGCATTAAAACGAAGTCACAGAAGGCACAAAAGCACCCATCAGAGCAGCTTTTGCTCTTCCTGCAAGTCAAGAGATGTCTTAAACTGCTTGTCTGAAAACTGTCAGGGGGAAGAGAGCAACGTCTGTGGCATCTGCCATTATGGGGGGGGGGGGAAAAAAATGCAACTAACTATAGACTCACATACACACCAAATTTATGCTAATAAAGCTTTGGGCTGCAGTATTTGCCAGCAAACACTGATGGATCTGTACAGCTGACCTTGGTTTTCAAGCATAATACTGCCTCTAACAAGCCATCTTTTGGGGTATTTGAGGGGGTTTTGGCAGACCTGCAGAAAAAGGGGGTAATTATATATTATCGTGGTGTAAAATGCCCAAAATACTCATGAATCAGTGTAAAAACCTTAAAAACACGTGTGAGTTGGTAACTTGCTTTCAGTCTCACAGTTTTTAATAGCTGAAACCTGTTTATCTGCTTTCTGATATGGAGGCCAAGTTAAAAGATTAGAACAGGCTCAGTTAAGATTGCGTATCTATTCAGGTTACATATTGATAATACGGTTCAATACCTTTGAAAAATATAACCTATCCCTTTTTGTTACAGATATATTTAAGTTTACCATTGGGAGAAGATGTAAAAGATACAAATACAGCGATATATGAATATGGGGTGGGGGGGTCACTATCGCCATGCCTATGGTGATAGGATGTTTCTCATTGGAAGAAGCAATAAATATAGAGGGGTCTACCAGTTTTCACTGAAAGAGAGAAATGGATTTTTAACCCTTTCTCTGAAAAAGACAGTCTTCAGCATCAGAACAAAAGGCGGATGGCATCCCTACTGCTTTGTGTCCTGGGGCTATTATGTCCAACTCAAGAAAAGTTGACATTTGAAAGGCCTTGTCTCCTGTTTGCATATCCTTCAGCTGTCCTTCCCTATGCTGGGGCACATTCAGGTTTTCTCTCCTCTACCTGACCACTTATTTTCATAAAAATTGTAGTCATTAGGTATCTTTGAGATGTCTGCTTTTCTCCCAGATCCAGATAAATTGACTGAGTTTAGAAAACGTTTACAGCAGACTGACAGACAGAGGTATGCAAATCTGTATTTGCCTAGGTTTTTCTCCTCATGGAGATTGACTTCAGAAATACCAACGGAATTAAAGTGATTTCTAATTTTGAAAAAAAACAGGCAACCTTTGCTTCAGAGGTTCAGAAAGCTGGGGTATCTGAAGAGAACCTCTACACAAGCATCCTTCTCTCTACTGAGCCACTGAAATCTTTGGACCTTTTGGCTGATTGTTTTTATTTAAAAAAAAAAAAAATTTAAAAAAGAAAAGAAAGCACCATATTGTGGAACAGAAAATTTGCTTCTACAGATTGTTCCAAATTTCTCAGAGCAGAGGTGATTTTGAGGGGAATTTTGTGCCCAGCACATACGTTTTTCCTGTAAATAATAAACCAAGAATGAGGGTTTTTTTCAAAGGTCACCATCTCCAGTAGTTCCGTTTGAGCCCTCATCTGATCTGCATCTTCTCTGCAGCACCATCGTTCCTTTCTCACTGCAGAGGCCCCGTGGTGGAACGGTGGGGAGCAGGATGGGCTGTAGGCCCTCTACGAGAAGTATTTCTTTGCAGCTGGTAGAGGAGCAACAGTATTTGCCGCTCCCCATCATAATCCTGGTTGCTCCATCTCGGGCAGCCTTTTAATAATAGGCTTAAATTGCAGGAAAGGAAGTTTAGGTGAGAAAAAAATATGAGAAAAGCTGCCTTGTGATAAGGACAGAAAAGGAGTAGGCTACAGTATTAGGCGAGGCTTTAGAACCTCCCGCACTGGAGGTTTTAAGACCAGTTTAGACAAACATCTGTCAGAAATTGGTTAGACACATTGATTGTGTTTGGGGGCTGGGGAGCACCTGGCGAGTTTTCAAAATCTCTTCCTGCCCTTTCTAGTAGGATCGGAAGCAACAACGTAAAACTACGGAACAAAGTCTTACCCAAGGACAGCGTTTAATGGTGCTTCCCAGTACCTTCCCCCTCACGCAATAGCGTCAGATACGCAGCGAGCGCTCTGTCATCAGGCACAGGAGGGAGAAGGGACCAGGAGTGGATGAGAAGACAAAAGGCACCTCAGGGCACTTTCTGATTAACTTAAAATTTTTAGTGGCAGACAAAATTACCTTTGGCACCGTAAAATTTGATTATAAGATCTTCAGGGCTCAGATGTGTCTGTTCAGCACAACACCATCTTCACGTTACCTATCACTCTGCCTACACGCACCGTACACAACACCCATCACAACTACCACCACAACAGCTAATTCTTACCATACGGCTCGGGGATCCCCGATTGTAACGTGTGTTCAAAACCTACTACAAATGAAACTCCACTGTAGAGCGCACTGCAAAGAGTAACGTCTCAGCCTGACACGTCACTGGGTCCCTCAGCATTGTCCCGTTCACCATTACAAGCTTTCGACAAGAATCCCTTCTTTCGGTGAAAAGGTGCCCGTCTTACCTGCGCCGTACAGACCCGCGCTTGCCGTAGGAGCGGTCTGCTGTGAACTCTCTCCCTTCAGGCTGCAATTACTTCAGCGTAACTCCATCCCCTGCCCCCTTGCAATCTTACTTCTTCGTTTAATTACTTTGCGAAGCCCCGGCTTATCACATGGATTTTCAATTAAATTAAAAGCAATTAAAACCTATTTCAAATTGTTCATTTATTGTGCTTGAATCACATGCACTTAAAAAAATGCTTTGATGGAGTCCTCGCTTAACATTCCTTCTGTCTCAGTGACCTTGAAGTTACTGAACATCTGTTTCACCCTTATCTTGCACCGAAATATTTTAGACAGATGTAGCTATAAAAAGTCATTGACCTCAAAATTCAAGCCCTTAATTCAATTATTCCTATGAAACCTATAGTTTGTGCATAATTAAGTTAGAAAGAAATGCGGTCACATACTGATTTTTTTAACACTCCTGGCAGAAGGGAACTCTTACCAAGAGAGTTCCTACAAGAAGCCACAGTAACCTGGAGACTGGAAATTTCAATGTCAGTTGAACTCCCTATCCCAAAGAAAGAAAAAGTCATCTGAACCTCTTATTGTGCAACACTGAAGGGGTCTCCTATGTGCCTTTGATCATTTTGCGTGTCTTAAGTCCTTTTTCCGGTCCTTTTGTTTCTGATACATGCACTGACCAAACTGAAAGGAACAATCTGTTAGTAATTACTCAGGTCTGCTCTGCCCTCTCCTCCCAGCGCAGCTGAACGCGAACGTGCGCGCACGGAGCATCACCACCAGTGACGAGACAGAACTGGAAACAAGCCTCTAGCCCTGCAGGCACACGGCTCCAGAGTCCCGTTCTGGCACCAGGCTCCAAGTCTCCCACACCAGCCCAGGTACACTGTAAAGCTCCCGGGCTCAGGGCAGCCTCCCTCCTCCCACCGGCAATTATTGGTTCTCCGTAGCCTTAAGTGGTCCCTTTTACACCGACTGTGAAGTCGGCAAGAGCAGGACAAGCTGCTGGTAACAGAGGTGCATTTTCACCACGCTGTGCGCCCTGCTCCCGAAGCCATCAGCTGGGTTCCTGCTTCCTGAACCACACGTGCCTCACTAAGTTTTATTGCTATGGAGGACAGAGTGGGACTAGGGACGATGATCTCATGTTGCCTGTGCTCCGCTCAAGAGAACTACATTTCTTCATGGCATCATACTTGGCACTCGATTGCCTCCTGAAACAGAGGTAGAGCAAAGCACTTAAAATCAGGTAATCATTCTTCCATATCTCTGGCACTGGATCACCATCTCTTAGGGACTGAAATTGCTTCCACAAAAGTAATGAGAGTTCTGCCATTAATTCAAGTGGCAACGGAATCAGCCTTGGCAATAGATTTTCCCTGCCATTAATAAAGTCTGCTATTCTTTTTACTACTGCATATGTTCACAAATCCACATACCCAGGCGTAAAGTCACACTGATGCCCTTGGCATTGGATGCAGTCATTTTGTAATGATTCACATCAAACAACTACCTGTTCGGTGTGTGATTACCTCTTTTTTTTTTTTTTTTTTTTCCAATTTACATCATCTTTACCCTTCCCTGAAACCTAAAATTGGATACTTACTGATGCCAACAGCTGTGATAAGTTTAATCGCAAGTTCTGGGATTTCACACTGCATAAAGAAAGGTTCCAAAATGTAACGTCCAAACGCCAATGATATCACTGCTGTGGCAGCAGGGCTAGAGTGAAAACAGCAACAACAACAAAATCACAACATTAATATGCAGTACATACATAGATAATATTCTTATGGGATCATGCTGTAGCTTTACTACCACAGAACCGTGAGCCATACTTAATTTTGGTGCCTGCTTGTAACTATGCTGCCAAGTACCATGATTTCTGAATGCAGCAGGAAACCACGAGCAGTTTAGCTTTGCCCAGCGGTTCTGATCTTGACAGCAACACTTCTCACCAGGATCGCCCTTACACCTTCCATGTCGTGAAGCAGCCGTAAGCGGAAAGGGAAGGTATCCATAGAAATCTTCATTCATTCGCTTGAAGCGAACATGGACAGAATTCGATTACATGGGCAAAACCCTGAGTAAAAGTTGTCGAGGGCTGAATTTTAGTGGCCAGGTATACCTCAGCCCTCAGAGAAGCAAATTCCTTTCAATCAAGTTGAGAATTCTGCTTTACTAAGTATCCAAAACCTACCCAAGACTGTTATTAAAATCTGAGATGCTGCAAAAAATGAATGAAAATGGGATTTCCTAAAAACGCAAACAACTTGTTCCTTGATCCTAGCACTGCAAGTGAGAGCAAAAGTCCTCAAAGTACAGAAAGCACCTCGCGTGAAACAGAGAAATGGGAAGAAAGGCAGGCATGCAGTTGTTGCATTTACGAATCTGAAATACTTATAGTATTCATACAGCCTCTTTCTCTGAGACAAGCTAAATGTTTGCCAGAAGCCTTTGCGCTGACACACATTAACAGAAAATTACCCTGTGCCTCGGATCAGACACTGTCTGCGTATTACAGTTCCAGTGGTCTCTTCACATTTGGTTTGGGAGGACACTTTCACCCTTCTTAGGGCAACTGGTGGCATCCGTGCTTCATTGCACCCTCACACACAGTGAGGACAAAAGGGCATATGATTCTGCCTCAGAGGATTTTTTTGAGTTAAACAAGAGTCCCTGCAAATTTCTTGTGAAAAAAAATCTACAGAATTTAACAAAATAATGCCTTACCTTACAGAATCTTAATAAAAATCTGTAAGTAATATATATTCTTTACACTATTTATAAATATATGTAATAAAAATATATGAATTAAAAAAAGCTAAAAAGGCTACGGAACATTATACAAACTCTGCAGAGAAGTTACTCCCCTCCACCGAACGATACAGGAATTTTCCACCAGAGAGTTTCACCCTTGAAACAAAACCCACTTTCTCAGCGTTATGACTCAACCAAAACGTCACACGTCGCGTTGGACCAAACTGCAGAGCAGCGAAGGACAGAAGTATCTTCCTCGGGAAGTTTCGGCGTGGACAAGCTAGGGCCGCTGCTTGTCTGTCCCCCCGGCACGAGGACTCTTCCTTTCGCTGGCCAGCAGTTGGCTTTGCCACTTTTGCCTTCGCGCAAGGACTGAACGTCCTCTGCGCTGGATTTCCACAGACTTTTACTGACTTGCCCTCGGTGCACTATTTCTAATTTACATAAGAAGATCACCAGGCTTCCGGTTTTTAAACACTGAAGCCTGCCAAAAGTGGTTTGAAGCGTCCTAGATCAGATGAAAGATCAGATCTTTGGCGCTTTCCCAAACTTTTTTCCTCAGTCCTGGCTCCTTTTTCTAGGTTTTGGATTTTTCCCCTCTCATTTTAAGAAAGGCCTTTTTAAAGAGGCAGTCACCGCTATCCACACCATACATTTTTTTTTAAAACACAGCTCCTAAGTTATACCTCCTGCAAACAGCTGTGTCTCTCCTGTTCCCACGCTTGGGGGAGATGCTGCTGGCAGTGTCGTCAGTCAACGGAGGTGGAAGGTGAAGGAATGGGGAACTGACGGCGGTCAATCCCTTTTGACTGCGATCCTAGAGGCAGACTGGCTGCCCCCCAACCTGGGGGGTGTGCCCAGGAGGGGACAGGGGACAGAAAGCGCATCAGCGGCTTCCAGTGAAGGGTGAGGAGCACGAAAGGCCACCCGGAAAGGAGCAGGTGCCCCAGCACACCCCACACGTGAGTCACTCGCTTGGCAGCGTACTCTCACTCCACCTGTGTTTAGCAACCACCATAGTTAAGCACCACAGACAAAGCATTCTCACAGTCCTCTTCACTTGTTTGAAAACTAGCTTTTGGTTTTTTTAATTTTTTTTATGTAACCTGACTTTTGGGGAGAAAATAAAGCTCCTACTTATACGGGATGAGGAACAACGCGGCGTGAGGTACGTCTAAACAGCAGGTGATGCTGGCGTAGTTTAATCAGTATGTGGGTAGAGTTTAAGTGTGTCCTAGACTGTAAAATAGTGGCTGAAAAGATATACGAGAGCAGGAAATGTTTGTTTTGGTTGCGGCGGCTCTGCCAGCCCTTGGGTGTGATAATCCTGCAATTTTTCAGAGGAAAAAATAGCTTAGCTGAGAAGCGTGCGTGCAACTTCGTCTACTGAAAAAAAAAAACTAGATACATACAACTTCTTTGATAGCAGCAGCCAATTAGTTTACTGACGCAGGGGTCGGATATAAAACTCTACACGGAGTTTCGGCAGCGCTGCTCTGATCATCGCAAGTTATAACAAGTATGCCTCCCTTGCTGCCTCTCAGATTTGATGATTAAAGAACCCACTGACGTTCCTTCCCATGCAAGATGATTATTTTTTGGGTGTGGGGCAGATCGCGATGACTAAGTGTTTTCATGACACTTCTGGGACACTGTCACATGTAAAAAAAAAAATAATTTTGCGAGGAGAGGAATTTACGAAGCCTGGTTTCTTGTGGGTAGTTGCGCCTAGGTTAATAAGGCCCCCCTGCCTAGTAAGGTGCAGTCTAAGAGGGGATTTCTAACACTACTCTCTTTTGTTGATGCTGTGATGTGCAATAATAAAGCTACGCTTACAGCACGCTGTTTCTCACAGCGAAAGCCCAAGTCTGTTTCCTCTCTCTGCCTTCCCTTTTTGGCAAAAAGTTAATACGGTTAAGACATCTGCTCTTTCATCACATGTGATGGAAACTATGCAGTTAATTCAAAGGTTACGTATGGGTGTGGAGGATGTAAGGGACCATCTGACAGACACAATGATTTCCTCCGGAAACAAGATAAGGATTTACGGATTCATAATGACACAGCACTGTCAGTGCTTTTAAACTTAACAGTCTGTGCTAGAACTTGTCAATATTAGGTAAACATGGTTGTGATCTGAAAGGAGGCTTGCGTTTTTGTGACTAATTTGTTGATGGCGGAAGAGAGGGGAAAGAAGTGCTAACCAGCCTGAGGCAGGAAGCGAGTTGCCCTCTCCTACGTGTAACAAGCTCTCCAGCCTCAGCAATACTGTAAAAACACAACAACAACAAAAAATTCAAAGGGCCACATTTGAGTTTAATACAAAGATCCATTTACAGCATGAAAATGTATTGGATATGGTTCGGCATCTTCATATTGTAATTCACCTATACAGTGTCAAGGGCTGCCCAAGTCACACAGGCTTACACACCAACACAATACTTTGGACATTTTAAATATGTAAGGACTTAATGTTGCTTTATTTGGCCAGTTAGTACTTTTCATAGTAATCAAGAGTTAAGCTCTCCAACACCCAAAAAAAACAAAAATTGGGGACCTGAATTGACATATAAAGAATACATGGTGCCCCTAAATCTCAAAACTACCGGGCAATGGCTTCCCCAAGAGTTATTCCCATAACCACAGGCAACAGCAACTGCTCCAAAAGCTAGTACCAAGACTGAGAAAAACGTAAAGGTGACTTCCCTCTTCCACTATACTATATACAGGCATGGCTATTAGCATTATTAGTGACATTAATGGATACGGTAAGCTTAGCAACTTTAAAGCAAGTAGCAGAATTTGTGTGGCAGGCAGTTTTCTCAGAACGAGTTCCCCCCCCCCCCCCGTATATGCACGTATGTTGTCTTGAATGTTTCAACGATTACGAGCAAAATAACATTGTTAAATTATCTGAAGCGACCATACTAAAAGAACACAGCTCATTGATCAAGACATATTTGATTTGTTTTGCCAATCACGAATTGGAGACTTTTCTTTATGACTAAAAAGCGTATTGCCATCAGAAAAGACACACAGAAAAGCCACAATGCACTTACCGAATGATGAGTAATTCGACCCAGACTCTCACAAAAGCAGGTAATGGGCCAAAAGCTTCCAGGATATAGGTGTAGTGACCACCAGATTTCTTAATGCATGTTCCTAGTTCAGCATAGCAGAGGGCACCTGTAAGAATCAAACCGTAGCATCACGAGATATCCAAAGATACCTTTCAAAACATTTATAGGCGCCACAATGGAGCTGCTGTGGTATCACGACTACTTTTGATATATTTTAATCATTTTTTCAAGCAATTTTCTAAGTTTTAATTCATTCAGCTAGACCTGGGGTTAACCAAACCGTACATATACCCAGCTACATTTACGTGTAAGCCACTGAACAAACTATTTGCTGTCAAGACGTTTCATTACTCATCCTTATCTCGTGAAGAGGGACAACAAAACGCTGTGTCGCACCAGCTGCCCCGGCTCCCCAGCCAGCCTGACTGCACGGCCAAGCGAAAGCCTTCTGACGCATTTGCTCGTTATCAAATACGATCACCTCTTTTCAGCCTCAGAGATGCCTGCCTCGGCCTCTGAGGGAAAGCTTGAAAACAGTATTCCCCCTCCTCAGCCACGGGCGAAGCAGCCGACCAGGCAAAATACGGAAGCGGGAATCGCAGATTAAGAGTTTTCCTCAACAGTACTCCCAACATCTTACATACAAAATTCGGGGGATGGTTTAGCCCTGGCTTTTCAACACTGGCGCAGCGTTGTTGTGTACTACTAATGCAATGGAAGCTCAGTTCGTTTCTGCGTTGCCTTAAATACAACTTCACGTGTTCACAGCAGGAGGCTCATTTCATCCTTTGGTGCATTTATACGTTGACTAAAGCAAACCCCAAATCGTCATCCCGTTGCCGCATGAGGGGGGCCAGGCTCGCGCAGAAGCGGTCCAGGCCCCTCCGGAGTGAGCGCTAGCGGCAATTCCCAGCAAGCAGCAGCTCTATGGAGCGGGCAGTGGCGGGCCGCGTCGATGAGGACCGGCACGCAGCCTTCCTCGCCCGTGCACCATCTGCTGCGGCTGTTTGACCAGCCGCCACCCCGTCGCAAAGCCCGGGGGTTCTCAGCTCCACGGGGGGGACCGCATCAGTAGAGGCCGACCACGTCCAATGAACGTCGGCAGCCCTTTAGGAGGGTCTGAGAAGCCAGAGGAAAACGGCAATGAAGCCCGTAAACGCCGCACCGCATACAGTTAAGCTCAGTGACATATGTGAACCCCTTTGGGCTCCGTTCCCCGCGCGCTTTTATGTTGCGGCGCGTTAAGATGAAAACTACCGTTGTCAAAACCGCGTAACGTGTACGAGCCCATTAAAGCTGTAGCACGTTATGATAAATTCCATCCTTGTCCATTTGCTTTGTTCGGGGCTTTGCGCAAACACGGCAGCTTTTATCTGCAATTCTTCAGCCTACCTGAAAAGGTACTTAAAGGAATTTTTATAGCCACGTTAAAAAAAAAAAAAAAAAAAAAGGCTTTTGATGGGTTTTCTCTTGCCAGCCTGTTGAGATTCAGGATGAAATGAAATTGTATTTCCATACATGTTGTATGCACAGCCTCAGCAAGACCTTAAGTAGTCTTTGCATGTGATTTTACATTAAGTCATGCAGGGAATTAGAAACACCCATGGCATTAAAAAATATGAAAACAATAACTAACAGCTCCGTTCAGAGAAAGAGATAGTATCTTTTGCTGCGCCAAAAGACACAGTTCTTCACATCTTGAGATCTGGAAAGCGACCTAGAAAATCTGTCTGATAAAAGAGGGGTTTTGGGTTTGGTTTTTTTTTTATGTACTGACCTTACTTCACAGCCTGAAAATTACTACCATTAAAGTTAAAGCCAAAAATGCAATGCTTAAGCAAATCCGTTTTTGACTAAATCTAAATACCGAGGTCTTCTGACAGCGCTAAAAATTGTATTTGAGGTCTGTATAGGGGAGTTTTGGTCACAGGCAGGACGTCCACCTTTGTACGACAGATTATGCTGCACGCTGTACCGATACCTTTAACATTTGGCCAAAACAGGCCCTAACTTGCCTGCACGGGCCGCTTGGCTTGGGTGGGCTTCGCCTGTAAGCAGCCCGTGTTTCTTTTCAGCTCAGAGCCAATTTACGCGGGGTGGCAGCCGCGTGTTCCACCTACTCAGCAGACACGTGTTAGCCCATGTTTGTCCTCTTTACCTCCTGCCAGAAAACAAGTCGTTTCTGTTTTAAATACAGCCAACACTCATGTTCGTTCTCCGGCTTCTTTGAGATTAACTCGTTAAGTAGGTCAATGGTCCCTCTGTCCTGCAGAGGCCAGGGTGGGGTTTTCCACTCTGAATGGGGGCTTTGTGTGCAGAACACACACGCCGGCACCCTTCAGGATTCAGTCCTCTTCAAAAAATACACAAAATTAGCAAAAACTGTCACGACAGGCAGGCTAGGAATAAAACTCTCATTACGGTTTTGTTTCCGTCTCGCTGTTCCTCGCGGCGCGATCTTTCAAAGCGGCGTCGTGAGCGGGGAATAAAGCGAGGAGCGGCAGTACAAGGCTGGGGAGAGAGGTTATTAGCGTTATTAATTTTGCTCCCCTTCGTGCCGACACGAAGGGGAATTACTTCCAGTGGGAATTACTCCTCTCAGAACTTGCTCTAGCCTCGAGGGAACTAAGTCGAGCTGTCTAAACATTTCACCGGCGTTTGAGCGGAGTGACCCGCATCCCCGGCTGCCAGGAGCCTTGCGAGCAGACCGTAAACTACCTCTCACAGCAAGAAGAAAAACCATTATGTGCGCAGCACGTCGCGTGGCATAAAATGGACATTTACTTCTCCCGTTCCTTTAGGGAACCATAAGAAACAATAATTTACACTTCCGATCTTGACCCCCCGGGCGCCGGGGGGGGGGGGGCAAGGGGTCGCGTACCTCTGCGCCCTCCACGCAACCTATCACGCAGCACAAACCTTCTGAAGCCCTATTGGTCCTCAAGCTCCACGCTGTGCCTTGCTATCCAATGGCAAAATCGGACAAATAAGAGTAATAATCCACCAGCCGCCCCTCTGGACCAATTAGGAACTTTGAAGGGACTTACCGAAGAGCGAGAGGATACCACACGCTGTCCAGACGGTCAAGGACATGCCCACGCTGCCCGTGTTCTTCAGGATGCCTTTGGGAGAGATGAAGATGCCCGCTCCAATGATAGTGCCGATTATGATGGATATCCCCCTCAAAAGTGTCACTTTCTTCTTCAGCACAACTTTTCCCTCCGGGGCTGGCTGTCCGCCATCCACAGAGGGCAACCTGCCATTCGTTTGCCCCTGCGAGTAGCTGCCATTAGAGACGGTGGTCACAGGAGCTTTCCTGAACATGCTACACCAGCACACCCACGGCGAGCGCAGGCAAAAAAAAAAAAAAAAAAAAAAAAAAAAAAAAAAAAAAAGAGTTTGCAGCAGAAACTCAAGGTTTTTTCTTCTCGGGGTAGCCAACTGCTTAGTTGCTTCCTCTGCCCTCTCTTGTCTTTCCAGCGGCTCCTCCGCGCAGGTCGCAAGCTCCTAAAGCGTGTGGGAGCCTTTACTGCGCCCTGAGCGCTGCCCAGGAGCACCTGCGCTTCCACGCTGCGAGCGGGTACTGCCCTATCCTTGGAAACCCGCTCAGCTTCCGCGTGGACTTGTATTTAAGCTCTTGTCATACCAAGTTACTCCAGCTGAATGATGATGCAAATTCTCCAGGTTTGCATCAGCCATTTGAGAAACCTCTGGCATTACTCAGCATTTCTTTTTTTTTTTTTTCTTTTTCTTTTTAAACAGTAGGGGCATGTTGCACAACCGACCTGAGGGTGGTGGGAAGAACAAAGCACTCCCAAGCAAACCGAGCCAATCAAGCTAAGCACATCACCCTCGACACCCCGAGACGCGCTCCCAAATTTTTTTTAAAGCGACTCGGAGCCAGAAACAAAAGCCTGCCTAAACACAAAGCTCGTCAGAGCGCGAGGGGAAAAGAAATCAAACAGGATACGTCACCCCTGGGTCTAATCCAATTTCTTGCTCAGAAAAAAACTCCTCTTAATGAAAGTCAAGTTTGCGGGGCTCAAACTTCTTGTGGTGTCGCAGTTGGTCAGCCCTTCCCACTTCTATGTTACTTGCCTGGAAATCTCTATAGGGACCCGCACCTACCTAAAGAATATATACAATCCCCTTGCTACCCCGGGTTGCCTAGCAACCCAAAACCAGCCCAAGGCGAGCCCGGGGCGAGTCCCGCGGTACGGTAGCTTTCACCCGCGCCGTGCGCCTGGGAGGCTGGTAAGCAGCGCCGCAGCCGCGCTCCCTCCTCGGAAGTACCGCCCGGGGCCACGGCCGCCAGCGCCCCGGAGTGCGGGAACCAGCACCCACAGGGGGGTTTTGGGTTGTCGTAGAGCTTCTCTGACCGGATAAACAGGTAACCGGATGCATAAATACTTCTGTTTTACCACCTGATCATTCAAATTCAAACCAGAGAAATTCAGCTGTTAGAAAGAGGCGCGTTCTCACGAGACAGAGCGGAAATCGATAGCCTTCGAGCACTTGCAACCCAGGCGAGGGACAGCCTGCGCAGTGTACGACAAAGGGGAGAAATCCTCCGTAGCGTAACTATCGCAGACACTCGTGGTTTCAGATTAGATCAGTGCAGAGAGGAATGATTACTGCAGTTACTGCTCTTACAGTCACTGCTTAATTAGGACCTAGTGGGGGGGGGAAGGCAGCGAGTTAAAACATTTTATCAGTTGAAAAGCAGGCACTGGGCTCAGAGCGCTGCCGTGCGTTCCCGCTTATGTGAGAGAGGAGATCCTGGAGCATCAACACACCGCAGCTGTAAAACTTGGGTGTTTTTAGAGCCTCGTATTTTCAGTTCTCTCTCACCCGTAATAATTTGCACCGAGATAAAAGAAGGCATAAAAAAAAAAAAAAGCTCATCTGGTTTAAACGCACACAGGTAAAAACCGAAGCGGTTGTAGTTCCGACTACATGCTGGCCGGCCGCCTGCCTCTCCCTCCCGCCGCCGCCGCGCGCGCTGCCTCGCTCCTCCGTAGAGCTCACGCTCCCGTTGGCGCCGCACCGCGCGCCCGACCTGCCGGGGAAGCCGTCGCCCCCGCAGCGCGGGCCGTGGGCGGCTGCGCAGGCCGGCGGCGGGCAAGGGGCTCCTCCGGCCGCCGCACAGCCCAAACCAAGCCGATTCGCACGGCACCGGTTACGTGCCACGCGGCGGTAGGCGATGTGCTACGCGGAGCTGTTTTCTCCCCGACGCGCGTTTCGCGGGCTGCCCCCCAACAAGATCGTAAATGCCTGAAGTAACCAACCAGATCAAATCAAGCCGGGGAAAAGCATTAACCACAGAACTGGGTTGGGCTGGTGACCTTTATTTTAATTTTCAAAGGCTGTTTAATGAAGAAACACATGACATCTTCAAACATCTAATACTTTAAGGTAATCATTCTTAACTAATGCTTACCCTTTGTTTACACTGGAAGATGGTTCCAAGATCAAACCAAAAGCTGAGTAACCTCCCAGACGATGCCGAGGCAGCTCCCAGCAATCCAGCTGTCTGCATTGGCTATTCAGTAAAAATGCTGGACAGTATAATGGCTTTCAGCTTTCATGTGACCACTAGCCAGAAGAATGCATGTTTGCCCCTTGGGCACGGCTATTAAATGCTCTCCCACGCAGGGAAAAGGGTGCTTGCTGCTTCTGTGGCGTAGCGATAACACGCGTGCAAAGCTTAGGACTTTGTGAAATTCCCAGTGAAATTTCTAAGGTGGGAATTAAGGAAGGCTCGGAGCAGAAAACTCTTTTTCCTAAGTACTGGCAGCTTGCTGGTGCTATTTGTAGCCTTCCCACTGAGTGGTGTTGTGTGCACCACTTCTCAATGCTATCCACTAAAAATAAACAAAAAAATAGGAGCACTTTTTCTTCTTTGAGTTCAAGCCTTACTTCCAACTATCAGCTCCACACAAGCTAGGGAATACTTCTTCGGTGTTGGGGCATTACTTGTTATACTCCAGAAATTCCATGAGAATTCTCCATCACCTGAGCCCAGCCCTGAGGAGGACACGAAGCTGGAAAAGGCCCGTTAGTGTCTGCTGCCCCCCATTATACAGTATACTCACAAAAATCTGTTCTGATCACTTGCAGCCCACCAGCCACTTTCATTTGAATTATTCATCACAGAGCAAGGACCGTGGTATCACTATGCAACCGCAACACACAATGCTCAGTGTCTTTTCAGAGACCTCTTCTGAAAGCACAGGGTTTAACCTCTCCAACACTCAGAACAGCCCTGTTCTTCCATAAAAATCCATTCTGAAAACAGAACCAAAAAGTATAAGGCGCAATTTTCTTTAGACCGATGAAATTATTTGAAGCAATGTTTCTAAAAATGATGCTCTGAAAATAAACCTTCAACCTCTAATGGCAGCAGGCATTGTGCACAGCCTTTTATTGTTTCTCTTTGGGTGTTTTCTTTTCCCCAATTCATAGACATTTTCTCCCGAACAAACATTTTAAAGGGTAACCAAAATCGTCACCGTGAAATGGTTTCCTTTCGAATCTCACCATCAGCCCTGAACTACCTCTCCCCTGTCCGTTTCAAACAGAAATCCTGACCAGCCGAGCCCATGAGTCCTCCTACGCCAACACCCTGCAAAGAGCCGCACCACTCGCCAAAGGAGTTGGCTCCCTGTGCCGGCTGCCTGCTGCCATCCGTGGGCTCTGGCGACCACGACCAGCTGTGCTGCTGGGACCTTTCACCGAATCATTAAGGTTGGAAAAGACCTTTAAGATCATCAAGTCCGACCATCAACCCAACACCACCATGGCCCCTAAACCGTGTGCTGAAGCACCACGTCCACACGTTTTTTGAACGCTTCCAGCTGTGGTGACTCCACCACCTCCTTGGGCAGCCTGTTCCAATGCTTGACCAAAACACGGCGTGACCTTTCTGTCAGCTGCGCTGCGCTACTCCAGTAAATGAAATAAATGAAGCATCATGGGGAATAACAACACTACAGCTTTTCACATGCCTGATATGGGGGCACCCCTGTTTTTCACACGAGTAGAGCCTTGTGCCAAATACCTGGAAGCAGCTGTATCTCCAATCCCAAAGAATCATTATTCCAAAGAATTGTTATTTCCTCTAGGGAATGCTACAAAACACATGCACACAGCATTCCCCGTTATGGGAATGTTACAACACACAGAGAGCAAACTGAAGGACCTAAAATTCAAGCCTGGACTTGAGTTGCCACTTCTCAAGCTCACAAAAACTCCTTAATTTCTAGGTGTAGCGAGCACACCTTGACAATCCTTCCAGGCATTTGCATATCAGCCTATTGCAGCGAGCAAATCCGAAGAGCCATAAGCCGAGCCTCCAGGCTGCGCATTGCCGCACTGACTGGAGACCCGGGAATAAAAGAGGAAGTATATCAAGACAGAAGAGGCGAGGAAAGCCCCAAACTCTCTCGTGTGGGTGGCATGGCATGAAAAAGTTGTTTAGAAAAACCAGCCGAGTCTTCTCTGCATAATGCCGAGCTGTTTGAGAGCCTCGGAAAGCAGCCCTGTAGGAAGGCGGTAGTCTGGTTTCAAATGTCAAAGGCAGGCAAAATACCTAAAAGTATTCATTTCGTGTAGATAATCTAGCATTGAAAAGTTTTGACTGGGGATTTTCTGCTCCTTTTGTAGTCTTGAGAAATAGGTTAACTAGCGTTGCAGGGGGGAAATAATCTGTAAGCAATTTAAGAGCTGAGGTGTCATTGGGAATCAAGTGAGAATATTATCGAATATTATCATCATGAAATATACAAAAATCTCAGTAGATTGGGACAGGTTTTTAAGTTGGAATGCAAGCCTAGAACGGTGAGAAGACTAAAACAAGTTGTTATTGTCTCCGCCGCAGGTCAAAGCCTTAGTTAAAAATGGAATTACTGGGAATGTTGGGGGGAGTGTTATTTCACAGTCAGAGACTCACAAATTACTTGCTTAATTATTTTGCATTCCACTTCGCACCAGATACAAATAAGGTATTTAGAAGAAAAACAAAAAATGAGAAGGAATGAAATACACATCCAGATCAGAGGCTTTAAAAGTAAGACAAAATCCTGTAAGAAATCCAAAAGCAATTCAAGTGTTATTTTTTGTATTTTCAGTAAAAAGCTTCCAACAAAATGCCTATGCAGTCAGCAAATAGAAATCTGGTTCCAAGAAGACTGCAGACAACGATAGCAGTTTAGAAGGCAAATACTTCTGAAAGTTTCCCTGTCTACAATTTGCTAATAGCTGCCAGTCAGTTTTCAGCCAGAAAAGAAGAAAAAAAAAAAAAGGGGGGGGGGTGTATTTCAGAAATCCCTCTTATTTTTTTCCACTACTAAAGCTGTATTTCAAAAGGCGTGGTGATTTTGGCTAAACCGTTTGACATTTTAATGATTTTTTTTTTTTTTTTTAAAGCACACAAGAGTCACCAGCACCTGGTACCAAACAAGAAAGCTTCACATGAGAGAGAGCCAATTCTTACTGAAGCTCTGTGTATGTGAAAACATGATTGTGTTTTATACCACCTCATTTTTCATATTCAGGATATATGCAATTATAATCTAAGCAATGCTTTACATGAACGTTATTCTTGAGATTTCTGTGTTTGCATTTCTCATCAGCAGAATGAGACAACAACTTTCAGAGTCACTATGCTATTGATCCGCAGCTTTTGGATGCAAACATTGAGATACCCTACGGCTTTCAAGAAATCAAGATAGAGAGAGAATTAGCACCGAGATCTTTTTCTTTCCTAGCATATTTCTCCATTTTCCTGATGAGAATTCTTCGCACTAGATAAAAAGCTTATAATGTGAAGAAATCATACAACAGCTGCCTAGATTATCAAATTTAGGCTTGGCTGTTTAATACTCCCTATTCGCTTTCATTGTATTTTTCCATACCGTTTGTACAGTATCCTGTATACAAGAAAGGGGATGCTGTGGCATTTGCCTCACTCCTCTATTTGGCCAGGCACTGTACTTTATGTGGGTCATGTTTTTCCACTATGAATCAGATCTTGTTTTAAAAGGGTTAACGATACTTAGCGATACACCCAGTTCACAGGTGTGACAGATTCAGCCACTGAACTCTGTTACCAAAATAATCTATCCAGAAATCTTGGAAAGGGTAATTTCAAGAACTTAAGCAAAGTTTTAATTTACTGACCACTTTGTGGGGAAATCTTTCAGATCACTTTTCTTAATCTGAACTCCAGTTCCTTATTCCCACCCTTAACAGAAGGTCACCCTTCTTTCCTGTCAGGTTTAGCAAGCTCATTCCCCTCCTGCCGCATACAACTTCGCCTAGATGGAGCACACATTCAAAGTTATTTCATTTTTCTGAAACAGAAAACTACACTCTTACCCAAGAATAATTGTAATGGGATTTTCAGTTCCCTTCTCATTCCTCTCTCAATTGCCAGATGCAGCAATAGTTGCATCTATGGATTTCTCTTTTGGTTCATTTAATGTAGCTTTTTGTCTGGAGACCAACCAAGTCTTGGCTGCGGCCTCTCGCAGGTCACGAACGCAGTAAGGTCAGGCTCCAGTCGACAGGCTGCGAGGTGGTTAGGGCTTCCTGAGCATCAGCAGCGATGGCATCACATGCGCATCGAGAGAGACGGACAGAAGCATCTCAATTAAGGGTTGAAGCGGTGACAGAGTTTACCAGAAGAAGGGATTGAACTGCAGAAAAGCAAAAGCACGCGTGTGCAGAAATGCTTCATCGGTGATGGGTAGTCAGTCATCCACACTGTCATTGTAATTTAGCACGGCAATGCAGCCTGTGGATCCTACAGGGAATCATTTTATTGGCATCTAAACGTGCATACTACGTCTCCTCGAAGCATTAAAAGCTATCAGAAAGGGCGCTCATTCGGAGCGCCAGCAAGGCTCGGCAGCAGTTTGTGCTAGTGCAGCTCTAGATATCATTCCCACATTTCAATAGAGAGAAGCATCTTAGTGATGAGGTCAGCCTCTGTTTCTTCTTTGAAAGTGAAGTCCCTCTTTTTCCCCATTCACAATATGTTCTTCGGAGACACTGTCTATTCAAGCGTAGCGATTTTATCATGTTTTGTGACGTTTAGTAAGAAGATTACCAAGACAATATAGAGCAGACACATGCAGCGCATGGAAATGCTGAGAGTATCTCTGTCTTGTCTACTCTAGGCTTTAAAATTTTGTGCAAAACAGCTGCCATGTCAGAAAACTGCCCTCTTCCCCATCACCACATTTGTGAGGAGGTACGTGTTATCCAGAACCTCAGAAGTGATGTCTCCAGGGCAACAAAAAATAGTGACATGGATTTCTAAGTACGTTTCAAATTCATACTTGACATATAAGCTTACAAACAGCCAAAAGCTCAACCCCCTCTGTGTATAACGCACCTTTTTCCACCCCTCCCACATTTAATCTAGTCCAAAGATTAAGAGAGAAAGTTCTACCGAATGGCTCCACTTTCATAATAGGCTCTTTTACAACAAAACATGCATCAACTACAGTGTTTTATTCTGTGTTAGTATCTTGCGTATATCTCTGTTAGTATGCTTGCACTTCAAGGAGGAGAGCTGAGAGGACTCTGAGAGCACACTTTGAGGACTCCTGCCTTAAAATAAATTGGTATAATCGGTATTGCTCACACTTTTCCAGAGGGTCCGGGCCCCTCACTGCAGGGAGGGTGGCAGAGAAGTGTTCAACGGGACGAAAGACTCAACTCCTCTCACACACACACTGCGGCAATTTGGAGCCAATACAGAGTAGAAAGTGTACATTGTCAGCTGTCTCTATAGCAAGAGCAAACCCTGCCCGTTGTGTAACCCACCACACACAGAAGGGACCTTCTCCTTAAGTATACAATCCTGCGTAAATAGATATCTCCATTACAGGGTATCCCATCAGCTTTATGAGTCAAAGCACAAATTATACTTGACTAAAAAGAGTACATGAAGTTAACTATGGTCATTTTGAAGCAGCACAATACCTCCCTGTAAAAGGTACTCCTCCTGCACACAGAAGGCTCGAAGAGGGAGTACAGAAGGACGCTGCACTGTAACTAATGTGAACACTCATAAAAGAATAGGTCAAAGTACCACATTGTACCACAGAATTTTAAGTCGAGGGAAACTTGACCTGCTCCTGCATCAATTTCTATTCAGGTTACAGAATGCAGGCTTTTACTTGTTCTTAATTTAAACAAAACTTTGGAATTAATGTTTATAGTCTAAGCAGAGAGATCATGCTAACCTTCTAAGTCTATTTTTTATTAATAATTAACTAACCTCAATTTATTAAACCCTTTTAGAGAAACTAGGGAAAATATCCCAATTCAGTTTTCTGGAAACAACATAGATTTAAAGGCATCTCCTCAGACATGACAATAATGAGTTTGCTACTTGAGGGATATCATGCCATTAGTTGTTGCTTTATTTTCATTTTTATTTCTCACCCTTTCTCCCACTTAAAGCATACTCTCTAAATTCCGAGCTAAAGTAGGAACCATTCAGAATTTCCTTTTATTTTTCCGTACCCCTTTCCAGGGGGCAATTAATGCCCAAGTCTCGGTGAATCTCTGTGAATAATGAAGAATTCACTCTTTGATCCAGGTACCCATCGTTATCCCAGATAGCTCAGATAAGCCTGCACCAAGCCAAGCATTTTAATCCAGAGGTTTTTCCTGTCCTGCCTGCCCTTTCAGCTATGCCAGCCTTGCACGCTGGAGGAGGACTTGACCAGCCAGCCAAGCCAGCCTTGTGCGTCCACACTAGTGCACAACCAAGCAGAAACCTCAGTGAGGAAACAGCAGTTACCAGATTGCTTTTTGGCATCGGTGCCATTTCTTAAGCGAGTCTGGGGCCGCCACACCTGCATCCCTCCAGCGCAGAGTCAACTGGCCTCAGGGTACACAGACAGGAATTTCTGTTTTTCTCCAAACAACACAGCAAGAACGAGCAATATTGTTAAAATAGGAACTACTCTATTACACGTAATTTGGGAGTAATTCCACTGATTCTCCCCTTCCAGAGATCCTCCCCTTCCAACTGGGAAAGGCCTCATTGCTTCTTTATCATCAAGGAAGAAGAGAGACTAACAGTCAAAATACCAAAAATTGCCAGCAGATCCTGTAGCCAGGGTAGAGAGTTTTCTGATGGGCTCTCCTCTTCGTATGGACAGCCTTGCTAATCTTCACAGAATGGAAGGTATCACCATGAAGCACAGAGAAAAGGACTGAAAGGTCAAAGTAGTAAAGAATTTTATTTTATAGAATGTATTTCATGTTATATTTCTAATACTGCTTCTCCTGACAAAAGCTATTCCAAATGCACTGGGTGACAAAACAGAAATTCAACCTCCTGACAATTACTCTGTCAGAGAACTGGAAACGAGAAACCACGCTCCGAGCCACTGTACATGTTTCTAACTCTCGCTTAACCTCCCCAAGAAGAGTACAAAGTCCAGTTTTCCTGGAAGGGTTCCCTTTCCTCTTGTCTTCTGCGTAGCATGCACATGCAACCACGTATTTGGGAACTTATGCACCCACACAGCGGAGCCCCAGTGACAGACCAGTCTCTCCAAGGTTTGGGAGAGCTTTTTGCACACTCTGTTTTAATTTTATCTGGTGAGCTTATCCTACTCCCAGCATTATCTATCCAGATATACAAAATCCACCTCTATGAGCTTCAGGATCTCCTGAAAAGTGAATTTATCTTGTTCGATCTGAAAATGAAGTAATCATCCGACTCCAAAGAGTCCAACGTATCATCTGCTTAGTCGGTACATTTTCTTTGGATTTAAACAAACAATACGAATGCGATTTTCGGTCACTTAGGCTAAAGACCAAAGCTAAAACTCCTCACCTCACGTACACCAGGGGCAGAACTTCCATCACCTCTTATGCTACGCTGAGCATAATAAACTCAAATAACATGAAATCACCATATGTCTTGTCAGAAGGCGAGCTGCAACTCCTCGGGGTAAGAGCCCCGTACAGTTTTATTTCCTCTCACATGGCCTTGCATTTACTACCTCTTCTCCTGGTCTGATAATTGCTGACTTGGGAGGGCAGACAGTAGAGAGAAAGGTGGGGAGAAAAGCCAACCTCTGCTTTGAAAAAGTTGTTTTCTCCTTTATTTTGGCAGTAAAATTTTGCATTTGTTTTCTTGCATTTCGTAACTGTACCTATCACTGACTTAGTTTATAAGGGGAAACTGTCAGAGTATGCAAAAGTAATTCCAAAGCTGAAAAGCAGGAATGCTTCAGCTTCTATATTCTGGATTTTCATGTGTCTGTTGGTAGTTTCTGTAATTGAAGCAGCAGATTCAAAACTCAGCACCACAAAATATATAACGAGGTGTAACAGTACAAAAGTTTACCGGGTTAAAAAGAAACCTGCAGCTATTTTGTTCAGCAAATAAAGCCTGAAAAGTAAAAAAAAAAAAAAAAAAAAACCACACACAAAAGAACTGGGAACAAACCCAAATATGTATCGGTTTGTTTTTTCCTTGAAGATAAATATCCAGGTGCTTAGCTATCAACCAGAGAGTGAACGTTTCAGCACACCAGGGAATATGCAAGCGTGAACGAAGGGACTTTTGGCTCCTCTCTCTGCAACCGGTTGACAGGCTACTCCCTGTGTGTATTTTAACAGAGCCTAGGGATTACACGCCCTTGCCCCTGTTCAGATATGAAAAGAGCCAGCCGTACCCGAGGCATTGCTATAAGGACTGTGAGACAGAAACAGAAGCCAAAGCGGCAGGCAGGCACCAGCACTGCTCCAGCACGCTCAGCGCAGAAGTGAAACCCCTCTACTCCAGCGACCACCGCGTGGTGTAGCCTATGGACTTCAGGTTGGGAGTCCACCCCTGCATAAACATTCGCCTACGGGTAATACCTATCCCATCGAGAAAGGGATGCTGCTTTCCTTCAGACAAGACAGATGTGCAAGTTTAAGCTCCTCAGTTACCAAAAATCTCCTTCCCACCTCGCTGCCAGCTACACCAGTCAGCTCTGCACGATAACCTGACGCCACGAAGCGCAGTACAACACCTCTGGCATTTAAACTGAAGATGCTGCTCACAGTTATGCTCAGTACTTAACTTCACCTGCATGGCTTTTCTGCTTCCATACTCCCCTTCTGATTTGCAATAGCAGAATACTGTTTATATTCAGGGCTCCTCAATATGTTCTTTTTCTGTTCATCAGAAGGATATTTTCATCTTCTAGAGTCTGACACCATCCTGAAGAGCAAAACATTATAAACAGATTACAAGCAGTGTGCATTCAAATAAATTACACGCTTAAATGTGTCTGTTAAATTATAATGCTCAATTAGACAACTAATTATGTTGAAAATGCAGTTGTGTGCATAAATTGATGGCTACTCCCCCAGCCTGCCTGGCTGCTTCCATTCAGATACTGTCCCCTTATAAGTTTTATCTTTCAGATATCACCTGGCAGAAGGTTTATCTAAGTGCAGTCATACGCTGGTTTATTATTACTTCATTTAAAAAAAAAATCATTACAAAAAACAATGCAACACTCGCACTGAGTTTTACTACCTGCCGTCATAATTTTAGTGGCAGTAGGATTTGTGGACCAGGTTCCCGGACTTCTCAGGGTCACATTCCCAAAGGGCTTTCCCTCCTTTTATGATGTCTCACTTTCCAGGATGCTTTTAAATCACTCTCACTACATCCTTTTAGAAAGAAAAAATAAATTTCTTTTAAATTTACGTGCACATGCAAATTTTGCAGATGACCTTTTGAGTTAGCAAAGCAGCTGTACATGAAACTAACTGACATATTTATAAAATACAGTATTAAGATTGCCATCGCACTCATTAATACTAGCTAGAACCTAGAAATCAAGTAGGAAGAAGAGTCTGTCAGCATCAATTAATCAAAATTTGATTTAAGGATAATACCTTGGTATGACAAAATACAACCTCATATGCATTCATGACATCTCATCCCACGATCATCATGCAAAATAGATCTGTTCAGATATATTCTCCATGTTTCACCCTTTGTTCAGTTTCTATAGGTTTACAGTATTTATTGGCAACCAATTTAACTGAAGCATTTATACATAGCAAAATCCAGGCTCTCATGATTGATGCGATCTGTGAAGGTCTAAATTACTTATTTGGTGTTTCCAGACATTTACATATCTCATATCTTACAATATGAAAGGAATCATCAGTAAAGTTCATCGGTATCACTATGTTAAAAATTTAGGCAAAATAAAGACAGTATGATACCACCAAGGAGATAAAAATAAACTCCTCTCAAGCTCAGCATACAATAGCATTTCAGGCAGTCAGCTGTTCTTTTCGGTTCTTATGCGTAGATAATAAAGAAAAATTAACGGTGGGAAAAGAAGCCTGACCATTTTCTCTCTTTTCTAGCTTTTTGGTCTTTCTTCTGAATTGTCAAAAGTAAAAGTTTTATTTTAAAGTCTAAAACCATTGTCATACAGTTTGTCCATACTGTCAGGCATAAGAGCCATAATTTTTTGTGAAAGTGTTCTCGGTCAGCCCACATTTCCTGATAATCCATTTAAGATACTTCCCCATAAAGAAAAAACAACTGAAATAACCCTGTGTCTGTAGCTCCGGGCATATATGGTAGTAAAATCCAGCTCCTTGAGACATCTAATATTAATCTGGATAAGTACTGCAAATGACAATGTATGAACCTGCTCCAACTTTGACAAAGCAAGAGACAAAATTATCTATTGTACTACTATTTTTTTTTTATAATTTATTACCTCTATCGTCATTCAAGAGGGAAAGCCTTCATAATTATGCTCTGCTTTGTCCTTTCAGGACTTGTAGGAGCTCCTCTGACATATCTCGACAACAGAAATCGGGGAATTCCAGGGTATGTTTTTTACGGCACACGCTACAAATTATTAAATTCCACTTGGAAACTAAAAATTCTGTTGAAGTCTCTTTTCAAAAATGACATTAAAATCCACACATCAATTTCTGACCTGTCATTTTGAACCACTAGTCACAGTACAACAGACTATTTGAAATACATAGAAGCAGGGTTAGTATTTATCATTTGGTCATAGGTCTCTGAGCAGTGTCAGTTTGCCAGCCTGCAGACTCAGAGAGTGACACAGAGAGGCTAGAAACTGCTTAGAGATTTTTAAAGGTTCTTATGACTGTCACTAAGCTCGCTGTTCCACAACAGATCGAAAATTGCAAGAGGTTTTCCAGCTGAAGTCACGTGTGTGTTAAAGAGGATTAGCATGAACAGCCAACTAACAAGTACCGGTTTCTTTCTTTCCATTTTTTTAATCCTCCTTTCCCTCTGTCCTGCAATAACCCCCCCCCCCCCCCTTTTCTTTTTTTGCCTCCTATTCTATATACTTTCCCCCTTTTGGAATAATGTCTCAAGGAAGCTGGAAGTCATTTAACAAACGCATCTAGCACAACAAAATTCTGTACTACAGACTCTGAGGACGCAGACGGCGTAGTAAATCTCACTCGAAGCAGAGAGTATTAAATCACAAAACCACTGGAACAACTCAGGGTCACAACTGCTCATTTACACAACTCAGTTGTTGCATGCTTATCTCTGCATTGTCTCCTGTACCCAGGGTGTAGATCAACAAAAGCTGTTCAGTCAGAAAAACACCTTTGGGTTAGCGTCCAAAGCCATTGCAAACAGAAATAAAATAGTAGAAATGCTTTGGGCGATTCACACTAAAAGGCAGCCTTCAGAGTGACACCTCCGCCAAGGCAGAATGCAGCACCACTGCTTTTGGACGTTGTGCGGACTTGTCCCATCAGCTGGCCAGCTTTCACCTTCATCTACATCTCCAAAACATTAATGACATCACAGTTTGGCCCAGCTATAGAACTACTATTCACACACAGTAGGTTGGATGAGCATGGCAAGAAAATCGGAGAAACAAACATTGTAACTAACAGATGTCACCATTTTTCCAGGTTTAGGTAGTTTATTCAATTAGTTGTAGACTTCTTCATGTTGAAGCATTTCCATGATGACCTGATATGTTCCCTTGGTGCACTCTCAACTAAAAGTTAAGGGAAAGTAAAAATACAAAGGCTTTTATTCTAGTGAAAAAACCTGAGACCTGAGGTCTGTGGTTAATACTGACCCACTATTATTCACCTTTCTCTTCTAGCAACATTTCTTTTCACAACAAAGTCATCATTTCCAGTTACTTCATTAACTGCTGTATACCAGCTCAACGCCACCACCACAGCAGTTCTTCAGGGCCTGGCAAACTGGGTTCCTCAACAAACACCATCTGCCTGCAGGCCACGAAAAGTTGACTACAGCTGCAGTTCCCATATTTATTGACACAAAAGTGGCATCTGAATTAGCACTATTTTAATTGCCAGGACACATCTCCACCATGAATTTGCATAAGCACTTTTCAGACATACTTCAACTCTGGAGGAAAAAAACCCATGTTTTATTTATTTTTGCTTGAAACTTTTTCTTTTCTTTCAGACCATCCACTCATAGTAAAAAAACCCCACACTGTGCTGCTCTTTAAATTCCTTGCTTTCAGTTTAGAGGGAAGTTTTCTAAGATGTATTTTTCAACAACTTTAAAGAAACATGAAAGAAAGAAAAAAATGCAACAAATCTTGATTTTCACTAATTTCTATCATAAGATTTTTTTTTTCCCCATTAACATTGTTGAATATCATTCACAAAGTGATTTGACATCTGTACCCACTTAAACTATGAACACCTCAACATTTTAAAGTCCTCGGGAAGTAGTGGTCAGATTTAAATGCCAAAGATGAGGACGATAAATTTCTGAATGGGATCTCAGAGAGAGATTATAGCACATTGTATCTCTTACATTAAGTTTTCTCCGGGTGGAAAAAAAGCCAAAGCTAAAGGAGACCCTTGGGATAAGGAGAAATCTTTGTAGTGCTTAAATATTTCAAACTAACTTCCCCAGAAAAACCACAAACAAGTAGTATTTCACTTTTTTTATTAAAGCTCTCTCAAAGTACAAAGTTGGCGAGCCAATCTGAGCTGTCGATAGGAAGAAGTGGTACGTTAGTACGGCAAGAGACTGATTTCACTATGCTTATAAACCAACAGACTAATGCTTTAGTGCAATATCTTCCTCTCATGTTCTTTTGCGAGTGAACTTGATTCAGGTCAACTCTGCTCTCAGATATGGTTCCAAAAATGGGGTCATTTGGATGTCAGAATAAAATAAGCAGGATTTTTCCACCATAGTGGTTTCATTTCTCAATTCATATATTCTTCATTCCATTACCTTACACCGGATTCTATTTGTGTTTCAGACCTTAATGAGCACATAAAACCCTTCAAGAGATACCCGTTTTCTGTGTTTAAAGCATTAACTATTTGAATGCTATTCCATTCTCACACAAAGTTTAAACTCCTGTTTATTCAGGTAGAGTTTTCTAGACATAAAAAGCAGCACTTCAGCAGATTATCAGCCATGAACTTTTTCAATATATATCCAATAGCAAATTATTAAAAAAGGCAGACAGATTTCATGGATCAAAGTAAGTTTGACAGATCCACATTCCGAAGCAAATTAACGTTTGTACATATAAATTGGTAAACTCTACTGTTATTCCCAGTACATAGGTTACATGTGAAAAACAGAAACCAAATTAGAAAGAAGAAAAATTCAGCTTCAGGTTCTCTAGGGAGGAGACAGGGATGAACGTCCACAAGCAGCTTCTTGCATCCAGTTGTTCGAAGAAATGTGCATTGGCTGCTCGACAACCTCTGTCATGAGCCATCAAGAAAATGTTGAACCTTATAATATAAACCACCTCCACTGCAAAAGCAACTCTACCAGCTGGCAGTAGTAATCAGGAACACAGTAAATTTATTTATCATACCACACAAGCTGCATGCAAGGAAAAGGGAAGCAATTGTTACGTTTACTTTCTGCACTGCTGTGCAGAAAGAAATGGATGGCTGAGCTTATGTGGTTTAACTATGCTTATTCCAGAATCTCATCCAACGAAATAATCACTGACTAATCTCAGCATGTAATTGCAGACATGCTGATGGTACTGATCATTTTATATTTACATAGCTATCAAGCAATTTGTTTCGTTTTAAATAGAAAGCAGTCCACCCTCCTTTGTCTCTTGGGTTCAGTATACCCATTATTAATATGTAATTTGCTTCTATTGCTTTTTCCATAGCTTTCATCATAATCTTGTGCTTATGGCGTCACTGTTTGCTGTGAAAATCATTACAGATTAGTGAATTATAAACAGCGAAATGGGTTGATTTTAGACTGCATGTCAGGTTTTCTAATGTAAAATTCTGGTAATTTTCTCAAAACTTCCCCCATGTGAGTAACAAACAAGAGGGAATTTTTCACTCTGCTTTTAAAATGAGGAAAACAATATATAGCCTCCAAATGACTGCGGACCAGGAGAGGATCCTGGGACCTCTGTTTTCACCACCTGCCACTTCCCTTCCTTGTACTCACAGCTGACGTCACAAGCCCCACTGCCTACCCGGTGACCCCTACGCTTAACTTTCATCTGCTGTGTAGTGCCATGTACTTCAGCAGGACTTAGGCTGCAAACGCTTTGCAGGGATTGGGTGCTTAATTTACAAATGTACACTAACCCGCACAACAGCAATTCCTCAGACCACTCTGTAGGCAGGCACACACGGGCATCTTCTCCCGCCAGGTATTCACGCTGCTGTGGCTACTCCGGTGCCACTGTCCATCCACACCGGTTCATTGACACGTCAGGCATCTCTCCCATCTGTAGTATAAACACATCAACAAGACACAGTCAGTTCTCGAAACCCAGACGGACCCAATGCTATGGAAAATGAAGCCACATGGTACAACATACTTCCTTGTCTGGCTCTACTCTGATGGACCAGAACCAAAGACTTCCTCATAACAGGGTAAGCGGAGCAAGTTCATCACTGCTTCACCAAAATTGTTGCAATCAGCTATATAAAGACAGGTGACTACTAAAGCCCATGTTAGCCTCTGTCTCTTCCCTCAGATATTGTTAGATGTACAAAGGTAGCTCTTTAGACTACTGTAATTCCTGTACTTTCAAGGGGACTTCCTATTCTTTTGAGAGGACACTGTCTATGCAACAAGGTTTGCCCTTACAGCTACACCCATTGACAGTGAAGAGGAGAACAAATCACTTTGTCAACCCAAATAAAGACAGCAAAATCCCAAAACCAGGCACACTAACAGCTGAGTACTTTTGCAGGCTTAGGTTATGTCATTTGGCATTTTTTTGTACTATGCAAATACTCTGCACCTCTGCCAGACAGCGTCTCCCCCCTCACCATGTTGACATCATGACATATGCTAACGTATGTCACCATAGCCATTCCGGTGCTGGCAAGGTCAGCATGAATGCTCAGCAACTCTGATATTTTTTATTTTTTTTTTTTTTTCTCATTTGCTTCTTTTCCACAGGGGATAGAAACCCTGCCTGGAGAAGGTGGATTCCTTATAATACCTCTCATTTTTTTCTTTCAGGTGTGAGTCAGAGGCAGGCAGAGATTAGACTGGGCTAAAAAAGACACAGAACATGCAGAGCGTGCTGCAAGAACTGCCTCATTTTCTAAGTTAATATGAAAACTATGCGTGATTAATATTTTAAAAATCGGAAAAGATGATGCCTAAGGCATCTCTAATCAACTTGCTGGCAAGGTACATACAATTCTGCTGCAACCCTGTACGGCAAATAAGCTACATAGAATTTTAATACAGCAATTACCGCCTGCCACTTCAAGATAATGATTACCTACCAGCCCATTTAAGACGTGTGTGTATGTGCATCAACAAGAGGGATAAATTGCAAGCTCCTTCAGAAAAGGAGGTGACAGAATAAGGTTTTTACCAGATGAACTACCCCATAATGCTCAAGGAGCGTAAAAGGAATCACCTAAGTGAGGTAAACTTACAGCAGAGTATATCTGCTACGAGGCCTCTTTACAACGCTCCAGGGTCAGATAATGGCAGCATAACAAAAGCAAGAAACAGGATCACCCATCCACGCAACAACACCTAGCATTAAAGTAAAGCCAGTAGTCTGCCCAACATACTGGCACGGGCATGTCTTCGGGCAGGGAAAATGTTGATAACTGAGGAAACAACGCTGGGAAAAGCGGAAAAGAGGGTTTTGAGGGCACACCCACACAGGGAAAAGAGGAACTAAAAAAAAAATTGCATCATTTCCCCCTCCTGTGCTTGTCCTTCTGACCTGTCCCTGAGCAACTCTGCTTCTCAGACACATCCGTACAAACCTTCTGGGCCATAAAAGGCTCTCACAACAAAAGGTGGTGTAGTTCCTCTGCTTATCTAGCGTTACACAGCCCAGCTTTACACTTAGTGCAGCCAGAGGAAGAGTCAGAGGTCACTGGTTATTTTTAAGCTCCATCTCTCTAGGAAAAGCTTTTCCCATGGATGTTAACTATCAGTTGAAGTAATTGTGTGTACTCTAGTGTATGTCAAGACATTATTATGCTAGATGAAATCTATGGCAACCTTCTCTCTAGCTACACAAAAGTAATATTATGTATTATTATGACATAGCGATGTACAAAATTTGGCAGAAAATCTTGTTTAAGGCAGAAAAATGCAAGAAGTTGCCCTTGGATGGCAAAAAAATATATCATTACCCATATAAACATGGCTAGGCACAATTTGCTTGGGACTAGCAGGTCCTGGGCACAAAAGGAATCACAGAAGAAACAACTTATTGCTGCATGCCTCCACCCCAGTCAAGAAAGGGAGCAGCTAGCTTTGAAAAACAGCTCGGCTTTCTAATGAGTTTCACGATAATGCATAGGCGCATTCAGAAAAACAAGAAGTGACAGTGAGAAACGTTGTAATGTATCAGAAAACTGCAGGGGTTTTCCCCCTGTGGGTAGATGCTCAGATAATAAATTTGTTGCAGTTAGTCTCTTCTGTGTTTTCCTTCCAGAGTACAAGCCAAACATGTGCACAAAATTCTACCAAAACATTCGATTCTTGGTACTTTATATAGGTTATATATGTATATATAAACACAAAACTCTATTTAAGATTAGTAGGATGACAGCCATTTAAGCCGTAGACAGCATGAAAACGCGTACACAAGAATTTTCACTAGAAATTTCTGAGCAAGAGATTTTTCCTCCTCCGCTAGACAACTGCAAGAAATTCCTAAAACAGAAACAGAAGTTGGTAGATTCAGAGTTCCAAAAATATTTTAACAGATTTTTCTCATTCAATGTAATAAAGTAAATTCAGTAATTAAGAAAAATAAAAGGAAAGATCTGTTACCGATTAAAAACCAAAAAAGAGTGCCTTTTAAGGCAGAAGATAATTGAGTTACAATATACTCAATGGAATCACAATAACACCAATGTTCTTTTGCTGGTTTTATTGGCGAAGTGGGAAATGGGGTAAAACAGGGGAAAATTGCTGATGGCACAGAACTAGTAAGAATTATGAGAAAAAAATTCTAAAGTCAAAGTATTACTAAAGTATAGGGCAGTAAGGTGCCAGACAAAACTGAGTCTAAGCAAAGGCCACCTATGAGCAGAGATGTCTTATAAACTACTACAGCTGCAACATCTCAGGACAAAATAAATGAGAAAAATTACGGTTACTGAGGAAGAGCAATAGTGAGGACTTCTACTCAATGCATAAAAGAGGTCAGAGGTATAACATTCACAGAATCATTAAGGTTGGAAAAGACCTTTAAGATCATCAAGTCCAACCATCAACCCAACACCACCATGCCCACTAAACCATGTCCTGAAGTGCCACGTCCACATGGTTTTTAAATACTTCCAGAGATGGTGACTCCACCACCTCCCTGGGCAGCCTGTTCCAATGTTTGATCACTATGTCTGTAAAGAAATTTTTCTTAATATCCAGTCTAAACCTCCCCTGGCGCAACTTGAGGCCATTTCCTCTCGTCCTACCACTAGTTAGTTGGGAGAAGAGACCAACACCCACCTCACCGCAACTCCCTTTCAGGTAGTTGTAGAAAGCGATAAGGTCTCCCCTCAGCCTCCTCTTCTCCAGACTAAACAACCCCAGTTCCCTCAGCCGCTCCTCATAAGATCTGTGCTCCAGACCCTTCACCAGCTTCGTTGCCCTTCTCTGGACACGCTTCAGCACCTCAACATCCTTCTTGTAGCAAGAGGTCCAAAACTGAACACAGGATTCGAGGTGCGGCCTCACCAGTGCTGAGTACAGGGGCACAATCACTTCCCTACTCCTGCTGGCCACACTATTTCTGATATAGGCCAGGACGCTGTTGGCCTTCTTGGCCATCCAGGCACACTGCTGGCTCATGTGCAGCCGGCTGTCAACCAGCACCCCCAGGTCCCTTTCCGCCGGGCAGCTCTCCAGCCACCCCTCCCCAAGCCTGTGGCATTGCGTGGGGTTGTTGTGACCCAAGTGCAGGACCCAGCACTTGGCTTTATTAAGCCTCAATACAGGTGACCTCAGCCCATTGATCCAGCCTGTCCAGATCCCTCTGCAGAGCCTTCCTGCCCTCCAGCAGATCAGCACTTCCGCCCAACTCTGTGTTGTCTGCAAACTCACTGAGGGAGCACTCGATCCCCTCATCCAGGTCATCAATAAAGATATTGAACAAGACCGGGCCCAAAACTGGGCCCTGAGGAACACCACTTGTGATCAGCCACCAGCTGGATTGAACTCCATTCACCACGACTCTCTGAATGACACGCTTTAGAATATCCTTCCTGAATATCTCCAGAAATACACTTTATATTACCATTCACAGATTTATGAAGACTTGGAGCTCTTACTTCTAATGTTTTGATCTCGTATATGCAGTCAGACATTGCCCAGCTCCCAGCTTTGCAAAGAGTCCTTGGCTCTGTTTGTTTCAACAGTTCTGCTCTTGCCAGCCCGTTGCCCTCGGAGCGTGCAAACATCACTGACTTCAGAGGACTTACACGAGTATACATAGCACCTGAGACAACAGTGGTATGTGGACAGCAAGTAGCACCTAGTTAAACAAACTTGTTGACCGTTTTGACCATACAACACAGCACGTCTTCCTGAGTTGTGTCACTTGTGCAGGGCTAGCAGGATTTTCTGCTAAAAATGGACTTCTATTTCATTTTCTCCTAAGGACAGCATGTATGACTCTCAATACCTAACTGAAACCGGGACTCTAGCACCTTATTCCTTACATTTTTACAGAATTATTTTGCAGAATAGATCCTCTGCTTAAAACGTGGTTCTTCCTGTCTTTAAAGTCTACTTTAACAACAACACATAAAACAGGCCAGCAGACAACATTTTCCATTTAAAGTCTACAATTCAATGCACAGTTTCTGCCCTGCTCCTCTGATGAAAACTCTCTGTATGAATGAGTGTGGGAAACAGGCATTTTATAACGTTGGAGCATAACACAATGCATGCCTACATTCTTCACTCTCCCCTGGCAGCTGCCTCATACTCGGGTGGTCTTCTGGAAATTGCATATCGCTGCATGTCATGAATGTCAGGTCAAAAATATTTGAAGTCCACAAGGAAGCATTTCTACCGGTTCCAACTTTGCTGTTAGCAGTTCTTTGTCCATCACACACCTAAGCATACTTAAAAAAAAATGAAAATGTTACATAAATATTTATAATCTTTATTGGTAATGAAACAATACTGAACTTTTTTTTTTTTTTTTTAGTTTTACATCCACTTAATGTTCTTTAAGATTGTTTTCTTTTTCATAGAAATGTCTTCGCTAACTTACAGCATAGCAGGGGGAAATCTTAAGAACATTTAATTGTCACATTCACATTCACAGCTCTTGATCTTTTGGTACTTAAAATTGTCTCCCCAAACCCAGCAGTATGCCAAAAGAGGAGGAAAATAATATCAGAATAGATATTATTACTTTTACTATGGCAGGCAGTGATTTTTTACATTTACAGTGATATCAGGCAAAACTGACACCAGTACTTCTAGCTGTAGGACAACAGAAGACTGTAAAGTCATCTACATTCTACTTCAATATAGCGTTGACATTAGTGCTAGACAGTTGACACCAGCAGCAGCTTCATCAAAGCCAAGTGATTATACAGTTAGCTTTCCTTTAAAATACATTCCATAGATTCTATAACCTGTTAATAACTTTCTGCAATGTGTGAAATATCACTAAAATAGCCAAAATAGGTCTAGTCTCCCTTAAATCCCACTGCTAAGTTTCCAAAATGATGTTATAGTTCAATTACATTATCCTTCTGGTAATACAGCAGGAGATGATGATGCGTATTAAGTCATTACTCAATTCTGCAGTTGCACCTCAGTTATAACATGCTTTTTCAGCACTGATGCAAGGGAAAGATGGTGTCACTTTTGAAATCCAACAGAGAAAGATGGAAAAATTCCAATTATTCCCAAACGCACAAAAATAGAGGAGGCTGTACAGGTCTGAAGTTTCTATTAGCAGGCTCATAATAGAAGACAAAAATTTAAAAAAGGATAAAACTAAATTTAGCTTTATGTGAGTACAAATTACCACATAAATATAACAAAATCCCTGTGGAGAATAAGGATTTTCCTAAAACAAAGGTCTCTCGCTGGTCTAAATGGATGTGCTAGTCTCATACCTGCAGGAAAAAAGCAACCTCCATGTATATTCATTGAAGGGTTGATTTAACAAGTGAATCCCTAGAGTTTTCATGATGCCCAGAGATGGTAATTTGGGCCCAGCAAGACTTCTGTTCTTGCTGCAAAAATGAAAGCCTGTTGAAGATGAACAAGTATGTACGCCTTCTTTCATTTTGCAAGGTCATGAAGATGCTGATTGCAGCACAGGAGCAATTTTCGAAAAAATACTGCCTGCATACCTGAAGGATGGTGAGCCAAGAGATAACCTTCCTTCATTCCAACAACCTGTTGTAGAGTTACCAACATCTCTTCACTATCACCGAAGCAGTTTTTTACCATGAAAATAAGAGAAGGAACAGTGTCTTATTATTAAGATAGAAAACTGAAGCCGTCTCTTGTCTACAAAAATGATCCAAGACCATCATATGCTTCAGGAGCACTTCCCCCATCCCAAAGCAATACTGAAGAGTATTCCAAAAAGCACATCACAGGCATTACATAGAACAGTTGGTGTTTCAAAGGAACAATAAATTCAGAGTCCAGTTACGATCCAATAAAGATCGGGTAGCAACTTTATAAAATCAACTGTGGCAGTGACAGCGCCCTAATTAAATTTCTACTCAGGTAATTGTGGTTTAATGACTGGCAGCTCCTGCGGCCCCCCTGCTCCCCTCCCTTCCTACCTTCTCCGTTTCCTCCATGAAACTTGTCAATGCAGTCACACACTCCCTTGAGAGACTATTGCATTTCAGGGGTGGTCAAAGTTAACTTCGTATAGCTCCGTCTTTCCATATGCTGCGGAAACTCAGTAAGTTAAAATGAGAACACCAATATAAGGTTTTTCTCTCAGAAGACACCATAAACATTTCAAGGAACACTTTATTATCTTTAGACTGTCCTAGGGACAGCTTTTCTCCTTCTAAATTCAAAACTTTTCAATAAGAGAAGAAAAATTCCCAATAGGATAACTTGCATCAAATTTTGCTGTATGTTTTTCTTAATATTGCCTATCTTATTTTACAAATAGCCTTTCCCTGGCTCCGGGCAGAAGAGCTTACGAGCTCTTAGCGCATTCCAATTCCAGTGGGCTTCACAGATTATTCACATCTACACACCCCTCCTATTTAGCAACTAAACATCAGCATAGACACGCTAAAGAAAGGTACACAAAGTGAAAAAGTTTAATTGTGGCACCTAAAATCCAGGCTCACCAATACTCTGTTGTTCTGCAGCTGCTTTCTTTGTATTATATTTGTTTTGGTCTACACAAGAGGCAAAAGCCCTTTCCTACATCAGAGTTATTCTGATGTAAATCCATGGAAACCTGTGTGGACATAGCACCTCCTGATCTGAAATCAGACTTAGATCCAAAGTCAGGATTTATAAACCTGCTGGTAAAATTTATGGCAGCACTTTAAAATGACGCATACACAGTTTAATTAAAATGAGAAATGCTAAGTGGATTTTTTTTTTCCTTTTTATAGTTCCATGGCCAGACTGCTGCAGTAATTGAGGACTCATATTATTATGATCTTCATCATAATTATTTTTCTTTGTTTAATGTTCAAACAAAGTTTTGTTTCCATATTCCATTCCATTTTAGAGATTTTGATCTTACTAGCAGCCTGGAGAGCCCTGTTTAATTCTCCTACATGTTAGGACCAAAGAAGAGAACTAATTAAAAAGAAAAACTGTGAAGTACCAAGAAAGATGGGGAGGGGAGCAACACAACAACAACAATTGCCAATAAATGCACACCTAATTAGCAAGCAGAATTATTGAGGTATTATTGCTAGTAGTAGTCTCTTACCTGAGTAGTTCTGCCTTTCCTTACTAGGTTTGGAAGTGAGTTTCTAACTATTTTCATGAGGCCTTCACACATCTAAATTCCCTATGTGATGACTTTAGGCCACATTATGCCTTACAGGAATCCTTACAATAAGAGTTTGTCCAAAACCAGAAATTATTTGTGTTGCAGATTCCCCTCTTTCTCCCATTTTCACTGAAAAATTTCACCCAGCTTTACAGAGTCTTGTAAGACTAAATCCTTATCATTTAAAGCACTGCTGGAGATGAAGTGATGCACTAGCAGCTCACAGCTCCCATTCAATTCTGCACATTCATTTTGTGCCCTTAGGGGAAAATGATGTATCTAGGGAAGCAATAGATTTGCTGGTTTTATTTCAATTTCAACTCATTAATTTGAAAATAGGCATAAATTACACGTTTTCTCTGAAAATAAAATGGAATTTTTTGCTTTGACTATACAAAGGCAGAAATTATTTTGTTGCCCATGCACTTAAAAAAACACCCCTCTGTGGCAGACAGCAGTTCTTGGTCAGTAATTAACTACTGTATAGGTACTAAGGTAACTTATGACCTTTTTTCTGTACCGTAGCTTTTCCATTTTTATCAGCTCTAGCAGCTGTCATTTTATAAGGCAGATTCGATACACCATGCAACCAATGAGGCACTTGTTTAAACAACTTCTGTAAATGTTACTGCAATGTTTTCCTATTTATTCACTTACAGTCATCTTAAGAAAGCCACAGAACTATTTAAAGAGGGTATAGCCCCTCTTTGTGAGCTGAAAACCAATACAATATGAAAATCTTCTATTTATTACAGAAATTATGAGTTCTCAGTCTGAATGATGCTACAGTTAAAATGTGTCAACGCAGCTATCCTTCCCTCATAATGGTGATAGCCAAAACGTAACCCTAAATTTGGCCTTGCTGACTTTTTAAAACAAGTGCCAGCAGACATAAAGTACTACTCTGCCAGTACGGGAAGAGGGGATCAAAACCTGTCACACTAAGGAGCTTAATAAAGCAGAAGAAGAACCAGGAGGGTCACTGCTAAGTTCTCACCACTTTGAGAGGAATTCGCATGCCTAGACGCTGTTGCCTAGTCCACTTGCAAAGCTTTCGGGTATCTTCCTGCCTCAGCTGATGTTCCAGATGGGCACAGGTATCCCATAGCTCCTGTATCATATCTGCCAACCATACAGAGGTTATATCAGCAGGTATAGTGTCTAGTACAGCTACGTACCTGAATCACTTCTCTTTTATCTGTCTTCCACTGCCTGCAAACTGCACACTTGTAAAAACGTTCCTCGTAGCAGTACTACTGCCGATGCTGCATCATCCATTACCCTCCGTTGGCACTGGGACACTCAACATTCAACACTGAAAAAGGTCAGATTTCCTCTTCTTGAACTTGTATAATACAATATTCAAAAAAGGCATGCAGCATTTAAGCAGACAGAAGTTAGACTGCTGTTGAGATCAAGTATATTTAATTCTCAAATTTGTGTACCAAACGGACAGATTGCATTGCAAGATGCTTCAGGACAAGGCATAATTTAAAGAATCAAACTGAAGTTTCCATGCCCGTGGTCCAACTGCATCCCAACTCCAAAAAAGAAATCCAGGCGCTGGGACTAGCCAGAAGCTGTGGCACATTCCCTCCGGCATCTCAAAAGCAGATCCATGGCTCCAGGGCACGCTGTGGAGTTCCTCTGCAAGTTACCTAGATGCCACTACTTATAACATTCAAATTGCATTTGCTGTCTAAAATTAACCCTGACTCCCATGTTCAGAAGGAGTAAGAAAAAAGAAAGATTAGCAGTCAGAAAACAAATAGAATTATTCTCCCTAACTATTGGGGTTTCAGGAGACTCTGGCAGAAATTACCAGCAAAGACACTTGCTTAGAATTACAAAGAGCAACAGGGAGACAGACTTGTTAAAATTTCAAAATTGCATTCATTCCATCTATAGCACAGAAATCACACAGTGCTCAACACTTCTAATTTTCAATCACAGCTAGCCAACCTTGATCCCATGGTCTCTTATTAATTTTTCCTTTTCGCAGTCCCAAGCAGCCATATTTAGTTCACCATTTTAATGTGCTTTCATACCACGTGATTTAGATTCCAATGGCCAAACCGAGAACTTCTATTACAGGTATCACTTAAATTGGATGAAGGGCACAGACTGCTTCTGTTAACAGAGAACAGTTGATCATTCATTAGTTTAGTTCGTATTTGAGACATTGCTGCTGTTTTGCATCTAAGAGGCAATTCAACATTTTGAACATTGTCCAGAGCCAAAAAGGTCAATACATAAGAGCTGCATTATAACATAAATGATACCACACAGATTCAAATCTTATTCCACAGACACATCCTGAAACAGAGTACTCCTCAGCCTTTTTCTTTAGGTGGGGCAATTTATGACCCATTCCATACACACACTTTCAAAGAAAGTGAAGGGAAACAGGTACCGAATATTCTTTTTACAGAATAAGGGTACATTCAGAAATAGCTATTTTAGTAATTAATATCCTATTGTCATGTAAGTATAGAGAGTAACACACAAGAAAAATCAACTTGATACAAAATGTATTAATCCTATCTTTAATGGCCAGTGCAAAGAGAGTAAGACTTGCCATACTTTGATGGTCTTACATGACAGCTGTAGGCCTGGTGTACCTTCCAGACAGCACAAAATCATTTGCAATTAAAAAGCAGTATTATTACACTTTACAAGTCAGTAAACTGAGAAAAGGCCAACATTTTTAAGCAAGCCTTGACCTCAAGTAGGTGAATATTAATATTCACAGTTTTCTCCTGGGTTTATGACCATTCTGAATTTCCCCAAAACATATACTTAAATGCCAGCATTTAGGTTTAGATGACTAAGCTTTGACAGGTCACATAAGGTAGGCTTCATAATATTCAGCTGTAGATTGCACCGTAGGCTCTGTTAATAGACAAAAGAGAAAAAGGCATTTTTAGGGCCAGGGATATCGGAACTGTTTCGCGTATCTACCTTCAGAATGAGATCAGTCATGCCCCAGACATTCATCCTTTTTTCCATTGATTGCAAACACAATCTAGCCGTTTCCTCAGATGGAGAACACACCACAGAAGTCTACATTTAAGCAAATGAATCCCAACCAAAGAGGCCAAGGGCAAACTGACGCCGTCCAATGGAGATCTCAGTGGAGAACCCTGAGCCGCTGGTGACCGAGCTGGTATACGGACAGGCAGTGGCGGACAGCCACGCAGCACAATTAGGCTGGGACCCAGCAGCAGCAGAGTGCTGCCCTCGGGACAGTAAGTTCTGCTTCCTAGACAGCTCTGCTTGCAAAGCCGCCTTCACAAGGAGTGCTCCTCTACATCAGGCAATAGTATTTATTCCTATTTATTGGATGTAAACAATCCGATAATATTCAGCTTCAAGTGAGACCCACTAATGCACCAACTGGTGCAAAGCCTGTATTTCAGTAGCTTTGGATAGTTATGGGTAAACAACTGTTTCATTTTTTCAAATGCCTAATGCTTGACAGCTTAATTTCACAGCTCTAGATCATTATATCTCACTTCTAAAATAGAGGTCTGCAATCCTACATATCAATTTATGAAAATACAGGTCAGTTTACAAGACCTTACATTTAAAGTTTTCTGGAAGTGGATAAAAAAATAAAATAAAAATCCTACCCAAAAAAACAACGACTAAAAACTTTCCTGCAATAAAAGCCCTTGTAAACAAATATTGGAAAACAGTAAATCACCTTCTACGAGTACACAATCAAATAAAGTCTTTCAAATGAAAAAAATTACTTCACCTATTGAGAAAGGGACTGCTGTTATGCTTGGATGTGCTTTAAAAGGGAAACATTTTGTAACTGGTGACTTCAACAAGGAAAGGTTTTGCTGATCTTCTCTCACGGGCACTTATGAGCTTCATTTCTATCCACTTCAGGTGCTAATGGGGGTAGAACAATAGTTATTAAGAAGGACTTACTCGAGGATCTTTATTGGAGCAGCATGCGTTTTTCTTTTTTAAAAAGTACTTGAATTTTGAAGTTAAAGTTGTTAATAATTGGTGAACAAGAATTTCATTCTCTGTATCTGTTTCCTCTAGTTAAGAGTGTGTCCATTTTCAGGGAATATGTTTTGGATGTGACATCATGTAAAATCTAGATGGCATTTACTTCAGGAATGTCTCCAAACTGTAACAAATTCATTGCAAGTTAAAATCTCTTTGGAAGTTACTTAATGGCTTTAACAGTTATGTTGAGACTTGACTCAGAAAATTAACTTCAGAAACTGTTGAGCTAGAGATCCACGTCAGCAGTTTCTGGAAGAAGTCTGATCACTCCACAAACAGCACTACATCTATAGCAACTGTCAGTCCTATAAATTTAGCCTTGGGCATTAGAACTCAAACATAAGTGTCATGTATTTTCTTCCCAGTACAACACAAAAAAGGATTGCATGTACCCGTTGTCTCCTGAGGAAGGACAGAATCATACTCCCATTTTATACTCTCAAGGTCTGACACCGCACATGGGCATATAATGCTTCACCCTTTGGACATCCATTAGGATTACTCATATGTAAGGATTAAATTTCAAGAAGTAATGAGAAATGAGGCTGAGAATAATGGAATGAAATGGAGAACAGGAAAATGTATTAAACTTCTTGCCCATGGCCCATGTGCTTAAGGGGGGCTGGTTGACTTCTTCATTTTCCTGAGTTTCTTTTGCTCTCACAGAGAAGCTGGGGGTGACCACAGTTACAGACTCGCATGCTCTTCCAGAAGATTCTCAGGAAAGAGAGATTCAGTTTTGCCTACATTTCTATGAGCATCACAAGGAGAGGATTTGGAAAAATATCTTCTATAGAAAAATTAAGCTCATTTAAAATCAGGGGTTGGTTTAGATTAAGAAATTTTACTGTATTGCAATTGTTTCATACTTGGGTTTTCTTTCTTTCATGAACAGCATATGATAGAATAGTCTCCCTAAAAATTAATAAGTCAATCACTCTTGCCCACATTTCTATGCTCTTCTCCATTTCTTTGAAACACGATGATCATCTAGGATGTTGTTCAAAATGTGCAACATTATGGACCACATTTTACAGCAGGATCCATTCAAACCAAGTAAAACTCTTTTTTTTAAATATAGAAAATATTGATCACTTTTTGTTGCTTCTATCTTAATTTTCTGAACTTACCCTTGAAGATTTATGTATATAAAAGGTGAATATCTAGAAAATGCAGCAGGTGACAGTTGGAATTTTTCATTATTATAGTAGGAAATATGCCACAGCAAGTCAAGCATTAAGCACTTTCCGGATTTTCTTTTTCCCTGGGGAATGCCTTGCTCTGGAATACACAAAGGATTTTGGTTTGCTTTTATTTAAAAAGAGCAATGAATTCTGCTGTTTGGTCACTGATGACATATTACCAAATTTGATCATTTTGTTGTTATTTATGTACCTGTTATTTGTCCATCGATATCTTCAAGCAAACAGAGGTTAAATAATTTGACCTTTTATCTTAACAGAGCAGGGGGAAAAAGGTGGTTGCCTGATCAGGACTACATAGATACAAACATCTCGGTGAAAAATTTCCAAGCTTCCAAAAAAGGGTTAGCTTAGTTTGAAGGGTGATCAGAGTTTTGACATACTTCTCATTTTACCAATCCGACCAAAAGAAGGCACGTATCAAGACTGCCACCTGAACGACATATTTTTGAGCTGGGCATGATACCTGCATGCAGACAAAGCTCTCAGTCCCTGAGTGACAGCAGCTATTGCAGCCACTTATCCTTAAAGAAAACATAATTTCTGTTAATACCTGCAAGTGCTCTGCTAACAGGAATTTCCAAAATCTGGATTATAATGGATTCAACATGCTTTATTAATCCATTTTATTTCTTTATTGGAGTGCAGCTAGAAGCAAGATGATCTGTTTTATATAATGTCCTGACCTTCCCCTAAGCTTGGCAAAATCTCAGACATAGCTGGAAGTATGGATGTCATGTAAAAAATAGATTTTTTGAAGAGGCTTTTCAAAAATCATTCTCCAGCTAAAGGTCACTGAACACCAGTTAAATTATATAAGGGGACTGGGAATTAAGACTGTGCACCTTTGGCTGTTTTCCTGCTTCACAGAATGTGAGAACAATTAATAACGCAAAGAGCTTACAGTATTTAACGATGCAGAGTGCTTAGCAGAAATACCCATGGTATTTCCAGGACACCACAACAAAGACTGAACCATCTGAAGGAGGTATGCTTTTCTGCCTGCACAGGATATCATCTTGTTCCTTCACGATTTTTGAAAGCTATACCCCACTCACAACTTCTTTCCTGAAGAAGAAAAGGCAAAGAAGAAAAGATTCCTCCTGCTTAATTAATTTCTGGTATAAACAACCCAAAGGTGTACATTCCGTCCTCAATTACACCTGAACTTCCAGTTAACTTTAAAAAAAAATAAAGCACCCAGGAGAGAAGCAAAGATCCCTCTCTGGATTAATAGCCAGTTAAGATATGAAAAGAGAGGGCTAGTTTTTGCGGCAGTGGGAACCTACGAGCAGGGTCTGTGCTAAACCCCATCCTGCATCCCCAGCATCTGCATAAACGAATAACCTGAGAAGACAGAAGACAGCAAGTGCCAAACTCTGTCCGTGACACAAATCATTCAGGTGAATTCAGGTAAGCTGGCTACCAAGAATGGGGAAAACAAAAAATGCATGTTAACATATTATAACCCTGTCGCTCGATAAGTGCTACATTGCAAATGCCTCATGGTACACGTGGAAACTGCAATCTGCACACGTGCGCAGCTGTGGCTCTAAACGAGGTAGTACAACCGGGATGTCATGAAGTCACTACAGAAAACGCTGGCTTCGCATCACGAGGTAGAGAAAATGTTTGAAACCAGGAATTATTAGGGAGGAAACTCAGAACGTGATGGAAAAGGCCACCCAAGACTGGAGGTGAGGAAGAGGTGTGCGGGCAGCCATCAAGGCAGAGTCCGACAGCAGGCTCTAGCAGACACGCTTAAAAGTCAGAGAGGGGAAGCCAGCCCAACAGCCATCGGTGTGATGGCTCCATGCACCCTGCCTGGGTCCCAAACTCACCTCTGCGCTTGTTAGAGAAAGAAGGGAGGTGGCAGCTGCAGAATTCAACACGTTGGTCTAACGCTCCCCTGAGGTACGTGCTCAGAATAACGGATCTGAATGAGAAAAACAATGGCGTGTAAGAAATAGCGAAGCTTCAAAGGTGATAACGAAAACATTTGGTTGACAACTTCACTTACATCCCCTCCGTAGCAGTACGGTGGAAGCTGAAAAAATATAAAGCTGAACATATGAACGCAGGAGTGGGGGAAGACGGGCTAGGAGGGAACGAGTCAGAAATGCTAGGCACTTCGGGGCTTGGGACTGGCAACACCTTCCCGCTTCCCTGCTCTCCTTCCAAGGCAGGTCATAGCTGTGGATTTTAATCCCTTGTTACAGCGAAATTAGACATGCTGGGACGCGCAGCGTAGCAAGGTCTCCGTGGAAAAGAGGTTTGGGGGAGTCTGCTAGGGGTCTAGTGCAGGTCTGTCCCTGGCTCTGGTGCCCCTTCCACCCTAAACTGTATGGAAGCCCACAGGAGACACCACTTCTTTGAGTTATCTTCATCCATTAAAGTGAGGCAGAACAAGAGAGAAACGCCCTGTTTGGAAGGAAAAGGAGTAAGGAAAGCGATGGAAGGAGTAAGAACACACACAACACCGCACCCGACTAATGCAACGCTAGCACTCACTTCAGAGAGATAGAGACAGATTAAATACCTGATGACCTTTACTCACATCTTGCCTTTTGTTGGCACAAACCCATGCCAACTCCCACATTAAACAAATGCTTTCCTGAGCTATACATGTTTACCTGATCAAATCTTTCTTAGTCACTCTAGAAGAAGTGATTCAATAAACTTGGGATAATGAAATAATCTCAACAGTTCCAATTAACTGAAAACAATCCTTCATTCATTTAGCGGGTCTGCAAAAGGAAGAACAGAAAGTGAGCAGATGAAAATATATAGAAGAGGAATGTTTTATTTCAGAGAACTAGCAACGTTTTGGGTGTTTTGAACAGATTTTTCCTAACTGTCATGCAAGTGTATATAGTGTATAACTAAGGTGAATCGAGCCCTGTACTTCTACAGAGCCAAGTAAATCTTGGCTCATTATTGGCAGACTAAAAATGAGTGAAGATATATATCAGGCCTATTATTTTCCTATTCTGAGGTATATATCTGATTCAGCATCTTAGAAGAAGAAAAATCTCGTAACTGTAAAATAACGGGATGTGAACTGGCTATAGGAAAAGCATGGGGCTTTTGTCAGAACAAAATTTCAGAGAATATAAAGATGTGTTTCACTGGGACTATTTTTTTTCTTTTGCCTGTTCTAGGCACCTGCATTTTTATTTTTCCACTGCTCAGTGTGAATGGGAGTTGAGAGGAGCTCCACTCTAGCTTTTATACTTTGGCAGGGGCTGAGCACAAGCAGTACTACTCCCGTGTTTCTCACTAACTAATATATATAAATAAGAGGCAAAGGCTGGAAAACAATTTTTTTTAAAAATTATGGAGAGAACCAAGGAGAAACATTTCTGTTTCTGACGAAACCTCTCATGAAATGGTTTGTCCTGCTTACCTCTGCTTTCTGATGTTCTCCCTCCTTATTCAATTCTGCTGAATAAGTACTGCCAGAGCATCCTGCACCGTGGTTCCTTCTTTCAGCACCATATCCAATGCAACTGGTTTCTTCAGCACAAAAGACAAGAACAAATGTCTATCTCTTCTTTTTAATTAATTTCATGCCAGGAAGAAAGGCAGTACTATTTAGAAATGCTATTTTTATCATCGTAAGCAGAAACAGAAGAGATTTGAGCTACATCTTTATTACCAGGCTTGGCATGCTCTCCTCTCCAAGGCAGGAGTGCATACCCTCTTCCAGTTCTGCATCTGTGTGTGTTCCAAGCAATCTTTTACTCCTGAAATCTAGCTTCAATGCAGAGGACACCTGGATACACCATAGCTGACCCCAACATATAGAATCATAGGATCTCTGGGTTGGAAGAGACCTTTAAATGTCATGTAGTCCAACCCTCCTGCAATGAGCAGGGACATCTTCAACTAGACCAGGCTGCTCAGAGCCCCGTCCAACCTGACCTGGAATGTTTCCAGGGATGGGGCATCTACCACCTCTCTGGGCAACCTGTGCCAGGGTTTCACCACCCTCATTGTCAAAAATTTCTTCCTTATATAGTCTAGCTGTAAGGTGGAGATGATGCAGAAAAAGCTGCAGGAAAGGCAGCTGTTGGAGTTTCAGACTGCAGTCCTCCCTCTCCCTGTGCTGAGGGCTGGGGAAAGCATCGCACATCTGGTAACATCAGGCTCATGCGGAAGAGTTCCCTTTTGCAGTAGGCCTGTGGCTGTATGTTGAACAAAGCCAGAACCTTTCATCCTGTAAACCTCAACCCCATCGAGAACAACGAGCAGCAACTCTCAGCCTGGGAAGGACATTTTAATCAAGGGCAACCTGAGACCGCAGGGCTCTGATAGACATGCAGCAGCAGATGAAAATTGGACAGCTGAAGCTGCTACCACTCCCTGCCTTCCTCCCCACCTGCCTAACAGATGGTGCTGCCCCCAAGGCAGGGATGTCTGATCCACTCATGAATCAACTCCTAACTCACCCCACTTTTCAGCCCGGCGTTTTAAGGTAACCTGACATCAAAGTTGGTTTACCACCGGCGGGGTGGAGCAGACAGCTACGGGCAGTAACAGCTTTAGCCGTCTGATGCTAATTCGCTGCTGCGTTGCCAACAACGCCGCCAGCCCCGCTGAGCAGCCAGCCATGCCTGAGGACCAGGATGGTGGTGGTCCCTCCTGGAAGCAAGCCCCAGCGGCGGGCGGTGGTTTGGCTCTCCCCACCCAAGGACCAACTTGTGCCTATTGGCAAATCTGCTCCAGGCTTCAAAAAAGACAGCGAGTTGGGGAAGAATTCACCGGGGTGGGGTGACTTAAGCCCTACACAGATGCCGAGTCCTTGCTTTAAGCACAAACTCAACCCTCAACATGTGTCCTTTTACGCTATAATTCAGTCTTCCAGTGGGTTTCTAAAACTAACTAGAAATAATAAATTTAATGCTTGCTGATCTATATTCACACATCAGTTGAGGCCCAATAAGCATCTTCTAGAAATGCATATTTTTGTGTAACATTTCTACTATAACTTTACAGTTTATTTAAGTTATTATTGGGCTATTTAAAATAACCACTTCACTAGGGTTTGGGTTTTTTCAATTTGTATTTGCATGTATGTACATCGGAGGTCACCTTTAGATGTGTAAGAGCTTAGGCAAATTTTGCATGGTAAATTTTGCCTTAGAAGAAAATGGAAACACAAGTCAGGGAAAAACATACTCCTTTGCTCTGCTTATGTTGACCACTATCTCCTCCTTCAGCAGAGACCCTTCATTCAGAGTCTTTACTCGCTAATCCTTGCCCTTGGAGCTATGTTTCTATGTCCCTTCAGAAGCCAGCCTGGACAGTTAGAGACAGGGTATTGCCAGAAAAATAGTCAGTAATCTAACTAAATTGGCAGTCAGGGTGCTTTATATTTAATTCTACTTGACAAACTAAAAACAAAAAGGTTTGGAAATGTGGATCTAACGGTGTCCATATAAATCCCAAACAAATCCTTACATCAGTGTGAAAATATACCCAACAGACAATAATGCATAGAAAGCACCTAATGAGACACTGGTGAAACATTTCAATGCCTGAAACGGGCTTTATGTCGGAACAAATAACAGCTTCTTCACTTCTGTCCTGCCTAAAAACTGCCCACGCTCTTAAGCAGCAGTTTGGTACCATTTGCCTGGAATTTCTGATCCCGGGTCCAAGGAGGTGGTAAGAGCTGTGAGCTCTTCACCACTTGCTGGCCAGAAATAAAACACTGGTCATGGTGGCTATAAAACCACTCAGGACCCACTTCTACTTCAATATGAATCCTGTACTGAGCTACAGAGTGTGCTGATACACAAACGTGCTTTCAAATTGTACATGAGCAGTACGGAAACTACAACCCACCCATTCATTTCAGTAGCTGTGTGCTTAGCTGGAAAAAGCCTGGCTTCCAAGTACCTTCACTCACAAATATAATTCACACATAAAATTACAAGAGTTACTTTACACTTTGTTCTTCCAGCAAAATTACTGAAAAATTACTGTTTTGTAGCTATCCCTGCACTGTATCCCTGCTTAGCTCTAGAAGGAACGTTCTGAAGGCAATATTTTGTTCTTTAGCTATATCTATCTGAACCAGGGCCAAAGTAACCCTAGAAAAGACACCCATCCCCTAAAACAGGAAGCAAACTTTTTTAGGGGAAAAAAAATGGAACACAATAGGGATATGGAAGTAAGTGGAACAGACACAGGCAGCAAAAACCTGAGCACACTGAACTCAAATTCTACTCCTTAAAGGGTTCCTGATCTATTTGCCTGAGGACACAATACTAAGGACAGTATTATTTATAACATATAATAAAAGCACAACTTTAGGTCCTTTTAAAAAGTTAGTGATATTGATCTTAGGTTCTTTATACAAGACAATATCTGTTACTTTCCTAAACATTTACTGGATTGTAGCTAAATTTATTTTTTCATATAAAATGAAAGTGTCTGGCACAATTTACTTTTATTTTTTTTTATAATGCTATATTAAATCAGTACAGAGACATCGACAACAGAGCGGTAAATATTTAAGATTACATCTTCTTTCCTCCAACATTATTCTTTTCCTTCTCTATCAGATCTACTGTCAAATAACTCAGTCCCTCCTTTTATTCTCACTCTTCAGATACTCTCTGCAGAGATGCTAAGTTACGCTAAGATCATCAGATTTCATTGGAAAGATGAGCAGACATCGAAAGTCTGAGAGAGCACTTAGGGCATGATCCAAAGTTACTGGAGTCAACAGGAAACACTGTCTTCTGTTAGACTGGCTCAACATTAAGCTCCAAATATTTATTGCCACTTCTACTGATCATCTACCAGAGCCTTCAATAATATTCATTACAATGAAGTGTTTATTGGAAAATGGCAATAGTAAATGAGTGAAAATATCTCCAGATAGAAAATTTAATATTCATAAGCCTTCTCCAATCTAGGGATTGCTAGAAGTGTAAAACAAGTATTTCTTTCCATTTCTCCATTTAAGAAAAACCACTCACAAAAGACTTCAAACAAAGCTCGGGGAAAGCGTTAGGAAAGTAACATCATCCAGCAGAGCTAGGATAATCCTGCAATTATTATCCTGATCTGGAATCCCCAGCATGTTAACAGCTACCTTGCAAGAAACACTGGTGAACATCAGGTAATCATACGCTTCCTACCGAAAAAAAGCAAACCTCAATCAACCAGTTATGCTTAGATACGACAGCATGAGACAAATGCTAAGCTGCCATCCACAAACATGTCCCCAGAGAAAGCTTTTGTGTTTGCATTTCTCTGATCACGTGTTGGGTAAAGCAGGGGGTTGTGTTGGCCAGTCAGTCAGTCGGTTGGTTGGTTAGTTGGGAGCTCCTGCTGCTGTTGTGTTTCTCCTAGATCATGGACTTGCCTCATTTGAAATTCTGATGCAAACCACAGCACTAAGGCAAAGCTCAACATTTCAGGGATCTGCCTTTAGCCATAATTATAGGCTCACCTCTGTGCTCTGCACTTTCAAGGGTGGCAGTTGCTATAAATTACCACAGGTAGAAAAAAAAACCTCACAAAACAACAGCAGCATTCTTGAAGGGGCACCAAAAACCTGCAAGTTTGTACACTGACATTTTCCTCCTGGATAACTCAGGCCAGGAGGTCAAAACAATGGCTGACTAACAAGACAGCACACAGGGAAAAGGTTACCATTAATAATGCAATAAAAGAGCACTGTGTGGACAAGTAATGTAGGAAAAACATACCAAGATGACCAGTAGGATACAGGGGTCATGCAAGAAATGACTAGACTCTAGTCAGAGAAGTGATTTTCTGAAAAGGATGCAATGTTGTTAGCTGAACGCCCTTCCAGACGTTCAGTAAATTCTACTCTGTGTATTTCATTCAGAGGTATAAAATACAGATCTACTAATGTTCATTCTTTATTGTTAACATAAGTCAGCGCTTTGATGATCTCACTATGTGACTTTCCTTAAGGACTCCTGACTTGCGCAGTCAGAACAGGTGACTCAAGAAAAAGGAGATGAGAAAAAGAAGGGGAGCACATGAATGGTTCTATTCAGGCAGATCTGGAGTAGAGGATTCCCTGCTCACGGCAACGACAGCACAAGCAGTGGTGGGGCAGTCAGATGATGCCACCCATACCATGCAGTCATCCCCAACGGTTTCTCCAGTCTACACACACTAATTCAATTTTTGATCTAACAGACAGATGCTAATATTACCAAAAAGATTCATGAAAGATTTCTGAAGGAAGCTAATGTCCACAAACCAAGTCAGCTTCAGAGGTAGTTGAGGAAAGTCTCCATATCCCACCATTTCCAGACCTATGAAGAAGTGAGTCCTGTACAAAACACATACAATTCCACAGCAGCATTCTCATAAGCAATATTGGCACATAACAACTTTGCATCCAATATGGATATAGCCTGCACATCTAGGTTTCCTTTCTATGAACGCTGGAGTGCAAACCTTGGTAGTGGAAATCCAAAAGCTCCAAAAGCAATCAGTACAGGCTGAAAAAATAAATGTACTCTTCTCCAGATATCATTGCACTTCAAATCCAATGTGGCAGAGACTTGGAAGCTTACCATTTGAATGGTGTAGATTCCTGGTTTCCAAAACAAATTCCTTTAGCAGCATTCCAACAAAGAAAATGCCTTCCCAAAAGACACAGGGAATTTTCAGGTTCCAGGAATGCATAATGCCAGGTATCAGTGAACTGCAGACCTGTTCTGTTTTCTTAAATCTAAGTATTCTCTGATTCTTCTCTTACAGTACTGTAAACCAGGAATAACTTAAGTGAATTCCCATGACTTACAGCAGTCTAAGGCTTATGTAAGTGGGAAGAGAATCATGCTGCCTATGCTCTATAAACTACAAGCAGGGCAAAGAATTTACATAATGAGTTTATAAACAAAAGCCCTTCCTTTCTATAGTCCATGACCAGAAAATTAATCTGTCCTGCATAAGAAAGGAAAGATGGCCCACCTTACAACCCCTCGCATGAATAATAAACATGAAGTACAAGCCAGTGATTGATATGAAGGAATTACAAGATAAAACGTGACCATTATTTTCCTTTCTTACAATCGCTTTGGAAGTGGTTTTGCAGTTTATTTGTATGCAGACAGTTCTTCTGGGCACGATGCTGTGTGTGTGAGAGTACATAATTGTAGTGAGAACATAGACACAGTGTGTAGCTAAGTTGCCTGTTTAGTAATCTTCATTGCTAAACAACCCCGTCTCCTACCAATGGCATAATGGAAGGCAGTTTCAGAGTCTCCTTGCGTTGTCTTTTGCCTGCTTAACAAAATATACTTGCAAAGAGGCTTTCAATCACTGTCTTCAAGTATAACACAATAAATACTATTTCAGAACTGCTTTTGGTGAGGTAGGTAGGAAAAACAGCCTTGTCACAGTATCCTTCCCTTGTGAGCTCTGTACAAGTAAGGGAGATCACAAAAGTTTTAGTTTCCTAATACTCTTTTTAATTCTGATCAGAGTCTTGTGATTTCAGCCGATCCTCATCACAGGCTGCAGAAATAAAGACTTAATGGGACTATGAGTGGGGCTTATTAAAAATAGCTAGTTGTGACCTATTTCATCAAGAGGTAGTAGATATCCTGTATTAGGTCAGAAGCCTGTCCTGGCTATAACCGATGTCTGGAAGAACAAACCAAGTTTCTTTGCGGCAATGTGTCTGAGAGGTGAGCATGAAAGTTGAAGAGAGGAACCAAACACAGCCTTTTAAAAATAAACTGATTAGAAACAACTATATTTATTTTAAGGATATTACCACTTCAAAAATTATAACAAATTAACATGAATATGACACAATGCATGAATCAGTAAATTGTGTTGCTGCTGTATCTGCAACATCTCCCAGTCGATATGAAGAACAAGCTTTCCTGCATTACTACTTTCTTCTCTGAAATATCAAACATTTAACTCAGAAGCACAAGGACTATACCACGGAGACGAGAAGAGATTTACACTCATATCCCAACTGATTCATTTCTAAAACAATTAAGCCACATCCCAAGACCTTTGGAACCTCTAACAGTCTATATGCCTCACTGGTTTATACATAGCCCTGAAACCACTGTATGTTAAGTCACAAAATCAAAATTATCTGAATTATCTGGACTAAGCCTTCTCAACTGGTGACATTCCCCCTGCACTCCCTCTTCTGACAGTGCAATATCTGAGGACAAAAGACAAAGAGATGGTGCCAGCCAAGGAGCTAGACAACACTAATCCACCAGCCTTCAAGGAGGAGGAATAGTTTTGCATAAAGCTGAGACTCTTTCTAATAATATGCAATCTATATCAGAGACATAATAATGAGAACAAATGAGGGTACAAAGACAATGAGTTTTGCTAGACTTTGAGGGTATGAGCTCTACCTACCTTGAGGTGAGAATCCAAAGCAATGGGGAAGCCAAGGTGTGGGCAAGTAAAAATGGTTTTCCCATGACTTAAAGACTTCCTGAAAAGCACACAGAGACACAGAGGCAACCGAGCATCCAAGTCACTGCAAACATGACAATCTGATTTTGGACTGGCACCCTCTTTTCATCCTTTATTTAATGAACCAGTGAAATCAAGCTAGTGTTAAAGCACACTATTCGTGTCTCAGGTGCTCTGTTACACTGTCAGATTTTATTCACACCATCTGAATAATAAAACTGACAGAAATCAAAGTCTACCTGAGTGTAAACAAGGAACGGATATGGTGCCAATTTGTGCAGCAATTCTAATGGGGCCAGTTGTCCATTTCCCCTTCTCGTACAAGCTGATACCCCTAAAAAGGCAAGAAAGAGATGCAGAGAGGATGAGCCAGTGAATGAATACTGAAGCGCCTATGTTTAAAGTACCTAACCCAAAGAGGGCAACAGGGTACAAAGGAGGCCTGCACACCTTCACGAGCACACATCTGTGCAAGCCAATGTGAGCAGCTGTTCTGTGCTGGGGATCAGGGAGAAGTGGGGGTAACTGGGGAAGGGTTTGGTTCACACAACAGCAGCCCTTAGGGCTCTTTGGGAAGGAGGTGGGCAGGCTGGGAACAGCCTCAACTACCATCCCAACGCACATCTCTATGAGGATTAAACCTCCATCTGGACTGAAGTAAAACACCACCAGCACCAGCCTCTTTAAAACTTCCAGTGGTGCCAGCAGCGGCTGACGGTGCCCGGACAGCCAGCACCACCAGCAGTGCTGCACATCTGCCAGCCTGGTCCTCCCTCCCTGACGTGAGAGCTCATTTCTTCTCCTCTGCCACCAACAACCAAACCGAAACAAAACTACGGTAAAACAATGGATGTGATGAGAAGGAGGCAACTGAAGTGACAAAGGGATGAGTTCAAAGGAAATAAATGTTTATTACAGAAAGAGTGATTGTCTCCCCTTGTCAAAGGGGAGAAGATTCTGCTCATTTTGCAGTCAGTCATCCCACCAGGGACAAAGAGGTACTGAAGAAAGTCCACAGCTCCTGTCCCGTCCAGTCCGCTCCTCCCCACTCACATATTCTTGCTGAAGTTTTACAAACTGGTATAACAGATGTAAGGATCAGAAGAGACTGTGGTCAGGCCCAATGCTGTTATACACAATAGCCAGCCCTGAATCAGCCAAGACATCTGCAAACCTCACATCTCATACTTCAGCAATAATTTTCTTTGAAAGGGAAGTAAAGCAACTTTGCACAGGTGACTGATCAAAGAGGCACACCGAGTTATTGTCCGTATGACAGCTCCTTTTGTTAAGGTGACCTCCAAATAAAACATGGGCCTGCAACTGGCGATCAGAACACCCAGCACACTGCTGAGCATCAAATTATTCAAAATCTAAATGCATCCGTTTAATACCTGAAAGACTATCTTGCTTTATAATATATGAACAATTGGAGGACCAGAGTAATTGTTTCGCAAGCACAGGCTCTTTTTGTTCCCGTAATCCACTAACCAGGAAGAGCATCCAACCCGCACAACAAACAGAGCAGATTAAATTGTTAGCTGTCACACACGAGATAAAAGGGAGAAGTCATTTCAGTGCCTCAAGTTGCACAGGCTGAATTCAGTTCCAGAACACAGACAGTCTTGCCAATTCCTGGCATTATAAATTCATTAGTCAGCCTTTACCCCTCCTGCAACAATCCGCTTCTTCAAATGCCTTTTAAAAATATCTTTCTCATGCTGGATCCCTTTGTCTTATGCTGTCTGGACACCAAGGAGGAATTAAGTTCATATTTGCAGGCTTTTCCCTGCAGAACAGCTGAGCCAAGAGATCTAAAGCAAACTCTCCTCTTTTTCTAATAAAAAATGAGGGTCTCCCCTCCAGAAGTCAGGGCTTCCAGAAAACTGCAAAGGTCTCTGAGGTTGGCACTCGTCAACATCTCATATACTTCTCTGATGTGGTGGAGACAAACCAGTGGTGAAGCTAATTTTGATACAAGAGTACCATTATGAATGACATTTAGAATAAGCATCAAATTAGCTTGTAATTTTGTATCATGGATTCATATAAAAACGTTACAATTAAAACACAAGAAATTGATTTTTAGGTATGATGGAGAAAAAGTGGAGAACTGTAGAGAATTGCATCTTTAAGAGTCTGGCATAAGCCAGTCAGAACCAGTCACAAAAGATTTTTGTACCAAACCAGGTGCCTCTAATTCAAGTATAAACTACTGGGCTCACTTTAGGCACAAAGGGTAAACCTCTGTGGCCTGACATGCCAGTTTTATAAATACAAAAATACTGATTAATGTTTTCCATTTAGACTAGCTCAGAAAGTTCCAGCACTGAGACAATATTTCAGCAGAGTTGTCTGATTTACCTTTTTTTATTTTTTTTAAAGGATAATTGGATAATTCTATAGCTCAGAGATTAATAGGCAAGAAAGTTTTTAATACCCTTAACTGAAACTAAAAGTACAGAGCATCTCTGTTCCTCTCCAGTCACTAGAAAATTTCAGTCATCCGGAATCCCAACTCAGTCCCCTGTTTTGTGGCTATAGCTCATATCTGTAGGGCACTCTGAATGTCAAAACTTCTCTGAACCTGTACTTTGCAGCTGAGCAAATCCCAAATAATGTAGAAAATCTGGCGCACACAAACACACAGAAAATAATGTTGCACAACAAGCTTGTAGGATTTCATTTGGGCGTAAGCCATTTTTATACATCAAAGAGTTTGTATGTGTGCACAGAAGCAGCACTTCATTGAGAAAAAGCACAAGATGAAGTAGTTGCATTTGAAAACTTCCATTTCAAATTAAACCTATTTATTTAGATGACCTCATTTCCTCCAAAATCAGTGTTATAAGATCCCTCCTTCTCTACTCTGCTGTCCTGCATTAGTGAAAGCAAGCAGTTCATGAAATATGCATGGACAACACCCATTAAAAATGTCAATTACTACACAGAAATCTGTCATTCCTCTGACAAGGGGCACATACCTCCACCTGGTATCTCATACCCTCCTGGACTTCCATTAAAGTCAGTGGAAAGGAACGGGGCACAGGTCAGAAGGAACTGAAAATGGGCTGGGGGAGCTGCGTACCAAAAATACACGTTTCTCTCCTTTGACTACACAGGGAGTTTAGGGTGACTGCCTCTGATCCAGGCAGTTTCCTGAGAGCACCTGTATGAACTCCATAAGCAGGGACCTCATCTGACTGAGAGGGAAGGATAAGCAGCTGAAAGAAATCCTTGCCAGAAGATGTTGCTGGAATCAGGGACTTCTCTGATACAATCGTAAATGTACACATGGAGAACACAAAACAAAAGAAAAAATCAGAATTGCCAGAGGGAATAATCTTGCTGAGGGCTCCTAGCCTTGTGGGCTACCATATGACTCAAAAGATCACACCCATTATTTTCCACAAATGATGTATTATATTTACGCTATATTCAGATTTTGGAGGGACAGGCTCCATTACTAATCAAGTTTGTTTCACCTGTTCTCCAGCTAAGATGTTTTTCCTCCATAAATCTGTATTTATTAATCTCCATTTTTCAATGCAAAGTCAGTCCAAACTCGTCATTGAAATCCCATGTCCTTATTTTAAATGAAGGATATGCATTATATATATATCACTTTCATGAAATCTATACTAAGCTGTGTCTATAGAATTAATCTCACATAACTAGATATCCAACCAGCAATCTAGAAGATATCTTAAATGGCCTCTCTAAAAAGGCCCTTCAAATTCAGAAGGGTATATGGTTCATAAAATGTGAGCAGCTACCAGTCTGTTATGCAAATGTCTTTGCAGTGATTCTATTCTCCTAGAGATTTGTTCAAAAACCCCAACTGCCCACATATCATTAGGTAATATTCAAGAACTGCATATTATTCTAAGCTATTCAGAACCCAGATTTCTGAGAGAATGCAGAAAACTTCACATTTCTTTCAATCACCACTACAGACTCTACTTCCTAATAATTTGCCATGAAGAAATGAAGAGTAATTAAAGACAACCTTTAATACTGGGAGAGAAGAGAAGAAAAATTAACAAAAGGTAAGAATTCTGAATTAACACTGAAAAGGGAAGAGCAAACTTTTTTCTATTTTAATTTAATTAAAAAGTTTTTTGCTTTTTCCTTAAAAAAGTGAAAGAAAAGAAAAATACTTTGAAAAATTATTGTTCTAACTATAGTTCATTATATTTAAAAGCCATCCAAAATCGCAATGTAGTATTTCACAAACTACATTTCAGGTAGCGACTGTTCAGATGGAGATTTATCATACATAAAACTAACACACACACACCCCCAAATTAACAATAGAATGCATTTTACTGATTTGCCTAGAGTGAAAGATTAGTTATTAGTTCCAGCCCAGTCTTTGCTGTGATCTCATTATAAATTCCTGAAAGAAAAACACTTATCCTTTTTTTCCTGCTGAATGTGCTCTTCCCTGTCTTAGGGCATCCATCTCCTGTTGCTGTTACCGCTGTTATCTACTGGAATGGTTTTCACACAGGTGGTACGTGTCTGACCATGCACAGGTCTGGCAGCACTTTGACATGTAGGGTAGGTATTTCCTATACCTTTCCTTCTTCATTATGAAAGATCTGTAATAAGGTTTGTTCCCATACTATGAATTATGTGATCTAAAAAGCCAAGAAGTGTGCTGTAGGTTTGGGATGGCCCTAAATCACTCTTTTAAAGAAAATCTGTATTTTAAAAGGCTACTTATGGGACTTCCCAGCTTCCTGTTTCAATCTGATGAAATTCCCATTTCATTCACATGCTCCAGGCTGTACCCCCTCGCTGCAACACATCATCCCATCTCCTCCCTCCTGAAATGGGAGAACATATAAATCTAATCTCAGCTGTTTTATCTTCACCAGGACTTGACTCTGTTTTAAGTCATTCCAAAAACATTTTTCATAATGAAGACCCAGCCCTCTGGGAAATGAGGCCCAAATTTGCCCATCACAGCTGTCATCCACTCAGGTACTCAGCACATCCCACCACCCGAGACAGGTCCGGGTCATGAAGGAGAAGTACAGAGAGCAGCCTATGAGTGCCAATTAGTGTTCAGATTCAAGCTGACTCAGCTTCAGTGGCGAGACACAGTCCAAATTTTTTGTGTACCGGCAATTTTCTGCTTTCTTATGCCTATCCTATAGCTATTACCATGCTTCACTGTTAAGATCTTTTTTTCTTTCTCAACTCCAAATATAGCTACTGCTCCCCTAGGCAGGCTCCTGCCTTTTCTTACTTTTTGTATTACAGGCTAATGATCTGTCAACTAATATTAAATTATTTGCTCTCCTAATTGCCTATTTTCAAATAATATATGGTGGAGTAAAGTGGCTACCTTAGCACTTTCCCTGTATATTTCAAAAGAAGAAAGAATAGATACATTAAAAATTAAAAGCTGAAACCCCAAAAGAACCCTAGTCTTACTTATTACTCACAAGAATATTTCATACACAATATTAAAGTATTTTGCAAAATTTCTATTGTTTTTACTTTTTCATCCCCTTTCCAGTATCAGTTATTATCATTCCAGAGCCTATGAGGTTTTCTCATTTGCAGATCAAACATTCAAAGCATCCTGAAAATTTAATACCACCATAATGCTGTATTTGAAAACAAATGGAAAAAAAATACGATTGACTCCACTGATATTTTTTCCACCTTGTAAGAATTCCTCCTGTATACCAACTAAAAAAAAAATCCAAATGACAGACAGCTGACCAGGTTACCAGTTTGAGATCAGTTCTCCTATACGACACAGGGGCTACACAGACAGCATGTTAGAGAACTCCAACTTTCCAAAAGTTGAAGACCTTCACCTGGATGAGGCTCTCCCTTCAGAGCAGGGAAAATGCAGAAAGCAGAGGTGCCAACAGCATGCACACATACAGGAAACAAGGTCCCCTACCTGTCTCCTCCAAATCCTGTAATTATTTGTATTGGATAGATTTTTGCTCATGTTTTCTTCAACACTTCCTGGACTCTGCAATGAATCAGTTACACCAGTGGAGCACTCTGGTTACCCTGAATCTCTGAAGGTAGAAAAACACCAACTAAAGACCTGCTGGCAACTCAATAGAGACACATTGGAGGGAGCCAAATAAAGCTCCTCTCTTTCAGTTCAGATTCACAAAACAAATTTGCTCCAACACTCCATTGAGAGCTTCGTCCTCATTTCACAAATGTGCTGCAGTCTGACAAGAAAGAATGTGTGGGTTTGGAGAATAGAAAAATGAAAATGAAACCTTACGTTGTCACGAGGCACTTGCAGAGGCAACAAGAAAATGGCATAACGTCTGTTATAGTAAAGTTGTGGCATTAAAACCATTCACAACATTATTCCTTCCTTTGTGCTCAAACCTTATCTCTGAACTCATATGTTTTATCATGTAAGCTATCTCAACGGAGAAGAAAAATCAAGATAACATGACACAGAGTTAAACCTAGTAACATCAAATATTTATTTATGATTTTCTCAAGGAGGTAATCAAACTTTGTAAAAACTTTTCACAGGTTATTAGTACAGAGTGATAGTTCTACCAAAATTATCTTCCTGGTAAAAAAAATAAAACTCACTTTAAAGGCTAATATGACCAACGGATTAATGCAGAACATTGTTTAGCTTTCAACCATTTGTTGTAATTATTATATTCTGAAAAACTCAGTAAAGCTTCAAAGGATCCTCAAAGTCCTTAGCGATGTGTGACATTTAACACAGAAAGCCTAAGAAAATTTCAGCTATGTGTAATATTTATTTCTCAAGATAGGCAGAAAAATAAAATATATTATATTTTATATTTTTAAATTATATTTATATATGATAAAAATATAATGAAATACAAAATCACCAGCTATGTCTTAAGCCAATGTAGGTAACCTAAAACCTTTAAAACAAAAAAAAAAATCCTAAAATAATTTTCACATTTTAAAAAATGTATTTTTAATGTGAAATTAAAATTAAGATTATTTTAAATTTCCTTTTGAATGACAGTTAATTACTAACAAAAATATCTGCATCTGTCAACAATTAACAGTAACCAAGTATAGCTTCTCAAAAACTTAATCACAAGATACTTCATCTCTAACCTAATGACATAATCAAGTGATGATGGAGAAACACTTGCATAAACCAGCCATTTTGTCCTTGAATCCATAAACGTGAGAGATGACCACCACTACAGACCATACAAGTGGCAAAAGATGCTTTGACAGTAGAGATGCGATATTATAATGATACTCTCCATGGTGTGATCGTTTTATACCGGATCAGGGTTTGTCATCTGCAAAGAAAGGGAATGCCTCTGTTGCTGTCATAATAATTTCATTTTCATGTTTTTTCTTTTTCGTGGGTGGGGTTTTTTTTTTTTGTTACCTTTTTACATGTTTATAATTGAGAATATTATGGTCTGACTGCAGTTGCTAACAGCTCCGTCAGTTTCTTTGCATAGAGTTTGTAGGAGGGCAAGTCACGCAAATACCCATCGCTATATGCTTGCATCCCCAGTAGCATATAGCACTTTCCTAATCGAGGAAAGTGAGCTATGGTCATACCTCATGACTTCAGTTTGAATCATGGAGTTACGGCTCTTCTACAGTGCCTACTCTGAGGGAAGCTGCTAGTGAAAAACAAGCACATATTATTAGACAACGCCTTGCTCACATGTTTAGACTCACATTTTCTTAAGTGACTAATAATAAAATCAGACAGACCCTAATATTAAGATTTAAACTGAGAAAAGCACCTCTTATTCTCTTGGAAACCCCAAATTTGCTATAGTTACAGGGAGGTCACAAAATCAGAGGTGCCAATAGGAAAATAGGTTCCCTGTCCATCTCCTCCAGTTCCTTTAGTTTTGGGGTTTTTTTCATAGATTTCTTCCCTCCACACAAGCATTCTAATCCATACTCTACAGAGCTTTTGGGGATCATCCTTTTAGAACGCATTTCCTTTTAAGAAGGAAAGAGCTTGAAAATACAGTTCTTCAAAGGAGAGGCAAGTATTGCACAATGGCAGTGGCTAAAAATTATTTAAAAAAAATAATTCCAGTCCAGCCTCAGTGAACAGAGTCAGAATTTCACTAGCAATTTAGTGGCTCAAATATGAATTGGGGTTTTTGTGTTATCTGTAAAATGGGGTGCTCATTTTGTTCATGCATGTCATTTAAAAAAAGAAACGTAGTTCTCTATCTTCTCAATGTGGGAACAGGCGAGAAAAATTCCCCATGTGGTTCATGTGAAGAATGAGAATTTTTCAAGGAGAAAAATGTGGTTCGCTACAGCTGACTGCAATTAATAGCAATACCTTCAGGAATTTTAAACAGCTCTGCGAGGTCTGACTACTTGCACAACTCCCTGTGCCAAAGGAGACCCGCCATGCTGCGAGGCCGCCAGGATCGGGATGCGGCTGAGCGCACCAGCTGCCTTCTTACCGGGAGTGCTGGGCAGAGTGTCAGGTAGCCATGAAAAGCAGTCGGCCACCGCACGCTGCCTCTATATTTTTACAACAGTTTTTCAAGTCACTTCATCCTTTCCCTGTGAGCCAAAGCCAGATGTAATACTGTTTTTACTGCCATGGAGAATAATAAAAGAGAAGCCATTAGTCTTTAATTTAAGGTTTACGACACAGAAAATTTTAATGGGAGTTAAATTAACTATTGACATTTATCACAATAATTTGTTCTGCAGCCTCTGACCTGCAAGACAATAGCAGGATAATAAAGGCTTTGGGACACGACTGAGCTGGGAGAAGAAACCGCCAGTTACCAGATGCAAGTAAGCAGCCTGTCAAACGTGAGACTTCTTGTTTTACAGACAAAGGAAATCCAGTGGTGACTATTTTACCTTTGAGATATGTTTATACCCAAACAATCACTTCAGTTTTCACATCCATTCATTTCACAAGCATATGCAAAATGAAGTCCTGAAACATCTTTTTAGAGGAAGAAAGCTAAATTGCTGCTGACCACCATGGCATACGAACCAGCCAGCATGACATCCTCACAAGAAAAAAAAGCTTAAAAACTTTAAAGATTACTTACAGATGTAAGCTTAGCTTCAAAAATACTTACCACATGAAGCAATTTTGTTTTAAACAAATTTTAGGCATGGTAATCTAGAGGAGATCTGAGAGAACAAGGGACAGAGTCTTTTTGACTTAATGGTTCATTCCACCTATATTTTGAAAAACTGGAATATTGTATCTTTCCTTTCAAAAACATTTTTAGCACTAGCTACTAATAACACATTGCAGGCAGGCAGGCCTATATTCACACAATGTAATTTCACTGGATTTTGCATCATGTGTAGGCAATGGTAAATGCATTTTTTTATACTAATAAAAGGATAATACCACAGCATATTGCCGCTTAAAACCTCCATTCTGGAATTTTCTAATTAAAATGTTGGTATCGTATCAACATGACAGAGCTTGTGGAGCCCAGGAGCAAAAATATGCTAATAAATATTCTTCTCTTACCATACAACCCCTGTGGCTTTGCATTCCTGCAGGAAGCCTCATTTATTAGCATGACTCTACGCAGGACTTTATACCCAGATCCTTGCCCAAAACTGCTCTGTAAAAGTATGGCCCCATCGAAGCTATTAGCGTAAACTGGCTTTAACATCACAGGGCAGGTTAACTATGGTATGTCAAGACAAGCATCAGCCGACTTTTTCACAAGAACATTTTCCCAAAGAACGGAAGCAAGAGGCAGATTTTAATACTAAATCCTGTGTTTAGGCACCAAGCTATATTTATTTAAATATACTTTTTCCTAATTATACAATCATGCAGAGAGGGGGGAATGATGAAGCCAATCACACAAGCATTAATTAGACCAATTTCTACTGAATTTAAGAGAAATTTTTTTTAATTTAAAAGTTTTGCTTCTTTAAGAACTGAAGGCTCAGATATTTCTTCCTGCACCCAGCAGCTGATCATTATTTTTCCCTTGAAGCCTGATTAATTGCTCATATAATATAACTTTTTTCCTGGCTTGTGTAACTGAACTCCATTTCATGTGTGTCTCGTCATTTTTATTACCTAACGGAGCTATTGGCAAGAGCATCATCCTGCCTCAGCAATTTCTATAGATTAAATAAATGTTGCATGAAAATGTGTTTCTCTTTATCTGTTTTAAATTTGTTGCCTTTTAATTTTAATATCCCTTTGTTCTTTTTTTATAAGAAAGAGTAAAAGCTGAGCATTTGATTGAGCTTCTCCATACCAGTTCATATTTCAAATACCGCTAACGTCTTTTACCGTGTCCTCCTTCCTTAACTAGGTCAGGCAAGCCTTATAAATATCTCTTTGCTCGGTAGCCCCTCTGCCTCTAATAATTTCCATTGCCCTCTGAATCTCTATTTCTGCCATGTCCTTCTGCTGTAATGCAAGTAGAACTGAACATGGCATTCAAGGTTAGGAGAAAGATATGCTTCTGTTTAGCTAACACCAATTAAATATTTCCTGTGTTATTTTGTGTCACTGTCCAATACATTCCACTACGTCATCTGCTCTGATTGCTACTGCAAACCCTGTTCCCACCCCTGCTGAACTGACCCTTAGGTGCCTCATAACCCTATGTCACACTTCCATAAGTCAACACATTTTAGTGAATTCAGTCGAGAAGTGAAAAATTAACAACAAAACACTCCGGCTCAGACTGTCTTCTACAGCTCGTGTTTTACCACCCTACCCACAGAGAGCCCATGGCTCCGGCTGCGGTCCCCAGGCACCACCATAAAAGAACAGCAACTGCTTCACCCTGGAGGCACTGCAAGCCCAGACCCTGCCCAGGCAAGCGCTTCTATGCATACATGTTCACAAGAATTAAGTTCTCCTGTGTCCAGGAGCCTGCTTAGGGTGAGGGTCATATTTATTTCTGTTCCACAGTTTTGAAATACCTATTCCTATGCTCAGTACATGGCATCTGGTCTATTTGCATCACTTCGTTAGGTACTGGTTACTTCCATTATGTGGGTGCCCATTTCTCTTAATGTATAGGTTACATTTTTTACACTAACAAGGCAAAAGTGTTATCTACGATTCCAGTTTATCAGCCATAAATTATTTATCACTCTCAAGAGACTGTGCTTTGGGGGTAGGGAAAAAGGGTTGTTTACCTAATGAAGGAGCAGCATATGATTATGTCATTAGTTTTCAACACAGATTTATATTTTTAAAAAATTCCAATAGTCTGACAGTATTGGAAAATGCAGAAGTATTAATCATTTTATTTAGGATTGTTTACTTTTCGGTTAAGACACTTTTCTCAAGGTGCTTGAATTTTTTGGTTTTGATTCATATCTTGTTTCCCCACAGTGTGGTAGATTAATGCAGAAACATATATAGTATGCTATGTTTAACTCCTTTGTTGCCCTCTGCTAAACATATTATGATATAGTATTTATATTCTGCACATCACTGCCCTTAAACCTGCTCCAGAGTTTAAGGAATAGCCTAAACAGTAACACCTGTCTCAGTGACCTCTAGCAGCAAGCCCAGTGCTAAACTAGAGGATGGAAAAGGTGTCAGCAGTAGCAGCTGCCCCCCAGCCAGCCCACTGGATTCACAGCTGGTCTTGTCTGGACTTGAAGTTCCTTGAGACTGGCCAGTTCTCAAAATGCCAGAAGATTTTCTGAGCGATATTGCCATAAAATTGTTATGTTCAAATACATATTTTAAGATTTTAAAACTTTTTTTTTTTAATTCCTCTCTTCAGGATGGGATTTGTGAGGGGGGGTTACGCTGGTATTTCTGCTCATCAATAACTCAAAAGCAGCTAATCCATTGCATTTCAGACACACCATCATACATCTTAGATCCCACAGCTGGAGATGATCAAATGATGAACATCTGATGACAGATCATTTGCAAAAGCAGGACCTTCACTATGGAGCAATCCACCAAGAGAGATCATGCTTGACTCTATTGCACTTCATTCTCAGAGACCAAAATCCACACATTGTTTTTGAGGAAACCTTCCCTAGAAATAGCAAGCTGAATATAACAAGAAAAAAGAGAAAAAGTGCAAAGTCATTGACCTCATTCCATTATTACGTCTCATGACCCTTCCTCACATCTAGTTTTGTAAGGCACTTCAAATGCTTCGGTGAGAAATTCTTTTGAAATATCATGGACTGGATTAGATTTGTAATATATGATGAAAAATGAAAGGTAGATACCTAGAGAAGAAAATCCAATTAGACACAGGTGCCCAGCAGCTGTCTGAGGAGTGAGGGGATATATAATTGGGGCAGTAGACAGCAAGGCAACATCTAAACCCCTCCATCAGGATGAGATGGCTTACTGTAACAGACACTTTTCTTCTCTCCTATGCCCTCACTTTGCTCAGGTTTCAGGGTCAGGAAACCGAGGCACTTGGGTTAGGAATGAGCAGTGGCACACCCTGGCCAGATCAGCAACGCACGCAGTCAGGAAAGAGGCAGAGATTTCAGAGCACACTAGGGATCCACCATTTAGAGGGTGGGTTTTTTTCCTCCTCCCTTAGATTACTTAAAGTTTTGTCTCAGCCTAAGGTACTTTGAGGGTACAGTTAGGTATATGTCTAATGCTATAGACTGCCAGCAGCAAAAGGATCAACAGTCCAGTTGGAAGCAGATCAGTGAGCAAGGGTCAGAGTAAAGAGGAACCTAAGAAAGAGCAAGCAGATGTGTATAGGGCCACTTTCTTTTTCTATAAAGAAATACATTGAAAAGCAGCATTTTTGGCCTTCTTCAAAAATGAAAGAGTGAAGCTAAACTATTAAAGAAACTGGTGGAATTCTTGATTGGTTTGTTTGTTTGTTTTACTAACTTTTATTGGTTTTATGCAGAAATCTTCCAATACCTGTTCTGGAAAAATCTTCAAATGTTATTTTTTTTAACAATTTTGGTTTATAATACAAGAGAAACCTTTTGAACTCATGGAACCTTTTTTCTTTTGGGAAAAAAGTGTGTTGACCAGACAGGAATGAAACAGAAGTCTTTTTGTGGTTCTCTACATGCTGACTGTTGCTGGTTTTCTTTCAGAAATATTCACAATCCACTAAAGTCCTCTTTGCAGATCTAAGAGAGGAATTCTGGGGTTTGTGTATGAAAATAGATTTGGATACTACTGCGAACACAAGAAGTCTATCAGAGCTGCTGCGTATGGCAGCTGTCGTCTTGATTTTTGTTTCTGGAAAAGAAAAAAAGACATTTGCCTTTTGTAGAAGTAAGCATACCGTTGCCATCCAGAAACAAACAGGTATCAAAGTGATGAAACCTTGCTTTCTGGGGCAAGTTCACACTGTATTGCATTATAGATGTCTAGGCAAATGCCAAGTAACTTGGTGCACCAAATGACACAGGAAGAGCCATACAGAGGTTTCCTTAAAATCATATGAGCGCAGTGAAATGGTGTTGATGAGCTGAACTAATTAGTTCTGGTTCAGCGCTAGGCATACATGTCTACAGCTCTTCAGGGGAACTCTGCTCACTGGCGCATTGCATGAGGTAGTCACTTCCTAAGAAAGTGTTTGTGGGAGAAGCTGCACTGGCGTAATTTACCAGGTAGTTTAACTGTTCCCGCTGGTGCTACTATGGGAGCTGCATCGGTGGTTTCAGTGGGAGCCAGTTTACGCCAATACTTGCAGCTTTTAATCAGCCTGCCCTACAGACACAAATATTTAGGACGAAACAGTCTCACCATGAGCAAATAAAAATTTAGAAAGAAATAGAAGATGGAAAGGACATCTCCAACTCAGCCACCCTGCAGCTAGCAACAACCAGGCAGGACATTTGAAGAAATAATTGCAGTCATTTGGAAGATGAGATTTCATGTTGGCTGTCAGGAAGGTAACCTCCTCTATACAGCAGCCACTGGGAATACCTTTATTCAAATTGCTTTATTCATCATCAAGAAGAGGAAGTTCACGGCCTGTCCCTAGGCTGATTTCCATGTAGGGGATGCTGGATAGGATGACCAGAAACTAGAAGTCAAGACACACATAGATAAGAAAAGTAAAAGCAAGAGAGAAAGCCATCTCAGGAACCCAGAAAAGACAGAGTCCACTAAACTTTCTCTGATCCTTGAATGCCACTAAAACATACAACCTAAAGAGATAAGATTATAATATATTTCTTAACACAACCTTATGGAGGAGATAGTCTGATTTGCTGAATGACACAGTGGAAATGCAGAGTCTTAGGTCCTCTACCTTAACAAACCCAGATCAGTCAGTCTATTTTATAGCCCAAAGAGAATACAAATAATAATGGTGCAGTAGTCACTTCTGCACAAACACCCCCGTAACAAAATGGATAAATCTATACTATTAATTTGAACTAACAGAAATGAAGAGTATCTTACAATCTCGTTGTAAGAAAACACTGTCATACAATCAATCTCTCCCTGTTTTGCAATCAATAACTTTGCTCTGCTTTGGTTTTTCTTAACTGGCAGGAGACCATTACCGTGGGACAACATTATTCCATTTACATCTCACCTCTTTAGAAACTGTAGAAACACTCCATTGGCCAGATTTTACTAGTAAATATTGATTTAAGATGAAAAAAATAAAATCCCAGTAGCCATTGTCATTTAAGCCATCTAACTTGAGCAGAAACATACTTCTTGAAAAAGACTTATTTTAATGAAGAACAGAATGACAGAAAAAAAAAAAAATCTTTTGTAGACTTAAAGCATGCTTGCTGCTAAATAGCCTCTTTGTATAATTAGGATTTGCAAAGTGGCAAAACACAATCCAATTAAATGAGTTAGGTTCATGTGATTAACATCAGACTGGCAGTATTGCTCTCATGGTTCATCAGTAGCTTTACTAATTAGGACATCATTAAGCAGAGACATCTGACCTTGCCTCAGCCAGTTCAGACTATGGCTTACCCTTCTGAATCCTGCATCAGCCTCATTGCTTGCTTCTTTCCTTTCTTTCCTTACTGGTGGACACTTTCCTGTGATATTCTGTTCCTTTTGAAAGTTGTCTTACCACTCATCAACCATCATCAAATAATTAGTGCCTCTCTGCTTAATGACTGAACAACAAAAAACTGCAAGAAGATAAAAGAGCTTTCAACAGGGATATTTTTCTGTTCATACTCTGAATTCACTACAATATTAAAATCAGTGCTGGCTGAGTAGAAAAGCGGACAGGAAGGAATTTTAAGTTTCAAGTAAGAAAAAATAGAAGTTATCCTTGCTCACCAAATAGTAACCGCAAGTGGAAATGGTGTCGAGTGGAAATGGTGTCACAAATGTTGCTCAACAGCGGCTCAATAATCAGAATAAAGAGGTTACAACAGCAGAAACAGAATCTGTGATTCCAGTCTTGGCAGCGTTCCTGACCCATGAGAAAAGGACAAACCGTAGTCACCGATTGCTTTGCTCCATCTTCTGCTGCAGGCATCTTCCTTTCCTGTGCTGCTCTGGGTGTGACTGCAGCACTTGTAATCAAGGGCCAATTATTCCTCCTAAGTAGAAAAACAGAAAGAAGATTTTCTAGATACTGTCTTACCCATTATAGCTTTGTGGTTAAGTGCCCTTAAAATGACAGCCAACAAAATAAAAGAGTTTGGAAAGTACACTCAACTTTGTGATGGTAATGAAGCAGTAACTGATAAGTATAATATAGAAGCTCTAAGTATCAAGAGAAAACACTATAAATTTTCTCTAAAACAATTCATCACATCATACGGTAGGTATCATAAACAGAATTGCTTCCTAAAATATAGAACTTATTACTTATAGAGCACAAAGAACTCCTATTTGAATCAGTTTTTTTCCATTTGATATCAGAATTCTTCTCTATATACTTCCTAGCAATAACTACTATGCTACAAAAATAAAAATACTGAATAAAAATTAATTGTAGATCTTAGAGGATAAACCCCAGCAGCCCAATGCTAGTTACAACCAAAATATACATATGCTATTAAAAAGATGGTAATAAATGTGTTAAGGACAGGAAGACAAACAATGAATGAAGCAAATTAGTGGGAAAATGAAACCTTTAAATACAAAAGAAAACTAATTATGGGATTAGAAAGGATTAGGTGGCAGAGCCTGTGATGACAGGGAACGTTACTCGATAGTCCTCAAGATCCCTTTTTGTCCTGCATTTCCAATCTTTCCAGGAAAGATCCTAGCAAATTTCACTGCTGCATAATCTCTCAGCAGTCTGTTTAGTTTCTCCTCTAATCAAACTGTTTTACAGCTGACACAAATAATTCTCCAAAGAAAGTACAAGCAGTGTACCACGCTTTCCACTCCATTCCTTCCTCTGCTTTACCCTGCTCCGTTTCCTCTACTCCTTGGTCTATGTGACTTTAGCCATTAGAAATGCAAATGCCAAGGATTCTAAACCTTGCATGGACCTTGTAGCTTCATTCCTAACTTGATGCTAGTGAGTTAATCTTCACTTCTTTCCTAGACCAAGACATATTTTCAGATACTATGGCAGTGACTCAGAATATTGCTGCAGTAGCGCAGCTTGTCAGAAAGCCTCTGTGTAGATCTCCACAGGAAAAAACAGGTTAAAAAAAACCAACATCCCCTCTGCTCTCCATTAATATCGAAAAAGCACCATAAAGGTTAATTCTAATTCCAGTTAACACCTGCATGCAAAATTCAAGTGCAAAGAGTTGTACTTCATTCACATTTCAGTGATAAAAAACCGCTTAAGTTAAAATGCCTCACTTGCACTCTATCAATTTCTCTAAGAAATAAGTCAAAACATATCACTGCTTTTCAGACATTTGACTATACATTTTGAAAGTATTCAATAGTTTAATTTGCAGTAGGGGTAATGTTTTCTTAAACTGTGTGCCCACATACACAAATATATATGCCTGCAAAAATAAATCTTGGCATGACATTGAAAAGAAAATTAATTTCAGGCTGGAGAACATGTGAAGACATAGACATAGGTAACATGATATCCCAAACTACTTCCTATTTAATGTGGGGACTTTTTAAACATGTTCAGCACTGCGTATACCAGTTCACGCGTACTGTCCTGAATGCTGGCAGATGATGCTGTCTGAGTGAGTGAAATGATCCCAGAAGCTTCCCTTTCCACAGGGGCCTGTGCACAGGGATTACAGGGCGATTGTTTTACCGTGTACCTTTGCTTGCAAGTTCTTTAAAGGATCACAGCACTTGCTGTAGGACAAGTACATTGTGGCTATTTCTGTTGCCACCAAAGAGCAGAAATAAGGCTGGATCGATTTATAGGGTGTTTTAATCCTGAATTTCATTTCAGCTATATCTGAAATTTAACCTTGTGTCTATTGATGTATAATGGATTGTATGTGGGATCATTAAACCTAGACGTACAACTTCGTGTTAAATCATAGAGTTACAGTTAGGACATAAGCCAATCTAAGAGTTTTGGAACTGATATTTCTAGGATACTGATCCAAAGCCTATTGATCCACAGCATTTGCAAGAGGCTTTGGGTCAGTCTTATGGTTGTCAGGATTTCAATAACTTCACCAGAGACAACTCGGGAAAGAAGGGATTTGAAGGCTGCTAGGGATTTATCTTTGGCTGAGGTAACTGCACACACAAATGCAGGCCAGCTACTGATCAAGTGGACCTTCATAAAAGAGAAGGTGGAAACCATCAGTAGGAAAAAAGGGACTCACTTTTTGAGATAACTTTCAAGAGACAACCTTACAACAAACTGAAGGAAAGTAGGATGAAAGTCCGCTTACCTGGATCTGAAAATATGGATCTAAGTGAACTAGACATAATACAATCACCCATTAATTGGGATAGAAACTGTCTAATCCTTCTTTGTCCTCTACTGTCCCACTGCCATCTGACAATTGCCTCAACTAACCACCTCACACCGCTATCTTCCCCCTCTTGCCAGGTCCACACCGAGCTCTGGTAGACGGAGAACAATGTGCCTGGTGCCTGGCACAGCCTGAGAACGCTGGTCAGAATTACGGTTTCCAAGAATGGGTATAGGAAACCCAGCATTGGTCCACCTGAGGTGGGAAACTTAAAGAATTGAAGGAACAATACGTAGGGACCGGACTTCACTAAGGAAAAAGAAAAGGTTAGGAAACTGAAACTTCACTGTCAATCAGGTTACAATGCACAGTTTATTCAGCCCTCAACATAGGGCTTTCTTACACCTCTTACTTTTTCCTCACCATGCTTCTCAAACCAGGTTTCCCAAAGGTAATTTCTGCTGAGCTCCGTATCGCTGTTCCACGTACACAATAGTAGCCTTCTGCTCACCTTGTCATCCTCACATTGGGCACCACAGCCCTACAAGCCTGACAGCTTTCTGGCTATCTCCGCAGAAGCTATAGTTTAGCTCCTTCCTTTGACAAGGATTGTAAAATACCAAATTGCACCAAACCTCTCACAAATCTGCTTGAACAGAGATCCAGAAAAAGAGGACAGGGCCAGGGGAAAAAAAAAAAACCCACCAAAAAAACCCACCAAAAACCAGACAAAAACCACAACACCCCACCTGATAGTAACCCTAACCTCATGCAATTTCCTACCATGGTTGACACTGCTAAATAAGGATTTGCTTTTAAAAAAGGAACAGTTCAATTAATTTTCATTAAATACAGTCCCTAGTGCAGACACCACTGACCTTTCACCTGGATATTAACCTCACAGAGAAATATTCCTTTGACATCAGATCTTGAGATAACCAAGAAAATCTCATATTTTCTTATTAGACTTCCACTTGAAATTTTCTACCCCCAAATGCAACTCATATCTATAGACCTTGTGGGAAATAAACAAATGTACCTTTATTGCATTGTCAGAAAATAGCCATTTAAAGGTGTGTTAAAAGTTAAGAGGTTTATACGGATGACAAGAAATAATTTACTGTAGTTCTCAAATTCAGACCTAGCCAAAAATCCTACCCTTAATGAAAATCAGTTCACTGAAAACGTTGTAAGAGAAGATGATTGCCCAGAATAAAACTTTACCCTAATTTTATTTAGTGACACTGCATTACTTCGTACGTTCTACTGCATGCCCATAAATTTAATCTATGCTACTTGACACTATGTGCACATGACACAATTAGGAATTATCTTAATATGGTGTGTTAATTATCTTAACACAGCACTCTTATTATGGAATATACATTCCATTGTAATTGATGGTATATAAACCAATAGTTATAGGGCAAGTCATTAAGAATTTTGGATAGATATTTAACATTTTCCCAATTAAAATTATATATAAAAAGACTGATTTTATAATGAGCATTTAGTAGCGGAAATCCTCAATATTTTGCAAGTCAAAAATACTCTTCCTCAGAGAAATACAATTCTGTACAGTGTTTAGAATGCGCTACAACAACCAGTGTGTATGTTGGATTCTGCATCAATTCATATCACAAACACATCACATTTTTATCTTTTTGGCTCACGTGGGTGCAGAGTCTTTACCTCATTATAGAGCTTGATGTTTCAAAAAGCCTAAATATTAACAGAAAAAGGGAGCTGAAAATACCAAGTCTTCTCCTGCCTTTCCTCCCCCTTTCTTTGATCATTTTATACACAATTCTGATGAAATCTCAAAAAAAGTCAAGTCACCTAAAATATTTTTTGTAATGAATCCCAGGGCAGAGCACATTCATGTTTTCAGCTTTGTGATAAGTATTTCACATAGCATTCATAATTAGTTTAATATGTGTTTGGCTTATACTGATCTTTCTGAAGGAAACTACCGCTTGCTTTTTCCTTTTTTTTTTTTTCTTTCTTTTATTCCACAACAGCAAATAATAATTATTAAGGAGGTTAAATAAGATGATCATAATAGTCCCTTTTGGCCCTAAATTATTTCTCACCTATGAATAAAATATTCATATCTTTTGATTAAGGTTTGAAAGGACAGCATTTTAATGAAATAAAACAGTTTGCTTAAGAACTTCAACTAAAAAGCAAAAATAGTCTCCTCCCTTTACCAATCCAATACATTCTTGAATCTTTCACAAGAAAAACAAGAAGGAATGCAGGAGGGCACCTTATCAGCACGATACAACCCTGTCCTCGCAAATTCTCTATCTTGCCAAGATCATTTGCTTCCAGAGCTTGGGCCCTTGTAAAGAGCAAGGGCAGCAAAGGCCTTCAAAGTGTGCGTGTGGGGAAATCAGTTCTGAGTTATACTCTCATTTTTTCAAAATGAGACAATTAGCTTTACCAAATGAAAGTTATGTCTCCCCTGGTCATGGTATTCCTTTAAAAAAAACCATCATCTTTATTTGAAACATACACATTAAAGCTGGTTTAATAGATGTCGTTCTTGTTCTCTGCTCCTCCAAAGAAGGGGTTAATCACAGCATATAGGAAATCTAACATGTATTTACACTACACATTAACAAAAAATAAAATCCCAGATTATAAAGATGACTGAGGAAGGTGAAATGGGACTTAAGAACTGGAACACCAACATTACAAATTGTCACAATCGCAAGTCATCTGGCAGCTCTGAGAGCGTAAAGTCCCACCACTGCTTTGAATTCACTTTCTCTGGAGGTTACTTTAACATCCACATCTCAGCATGCTCTCCCTGTCAATGCCAAAGTCCCTTGGAGAAGGGGAATCTCACATTGCATTGGTACACCACCTAGAAGAATGCCTTCCTAATCTCTATTAGAGGCTCTGCTGTGCAAATAAAAGTGAGAGAGATATATACCTCCCACTATATTATTCGATATATGCCTCTATATATATCTCCCACTATATATTTTTTATATATTTATACATAAAATTCCCTGTATTTAAGCAAACATAAAGTGCATCTTGAGCTTTATTCTTCCACTTGCAGAATAATGCAAAATAAGAGAGTGTAATGTAACGGATTTAATGTAACAGATTAGCGAACCAAATCTCTGAAATGTGCCAGAGGTAGATCACATCTGTTATTAATAGTAGCAAATCTGGCTTTTTTAATGTCTTTCATAAAGAAGAAACCTAATGCTAGTCAGTTTTAAACCAATCACAGCAACTAGTGTCAAATATGTTGGACTTGCCCTGTGCACACTGAAATGTGAGAATGCAAAGGCACTAGCAGTGCAAAACGACCTCATACAACCAGAGCATATCTTACCCAACCGGGAGATTGTACACAGTACTGTCCAAGGAGTAAGAACAAATCATCCTTTCACCTCTGAATAATCCTCTGAATAATTTTTCTGCATCAGCAAGGTTATCTTTAATCAAGGAGGTTTTGCTTACAATGCACTTGAAGAGGCATGAACGGCTAATGTGGTGACCTAAACTAAATGCCAACTCCACCACCATGAGTTGATGTTAGCCCCTTTATCAGCATCAAAATTTTTGTAATAAGTAGGGTTGTTCTCCATACAAGACTCAGGATGTGCCCAAGTGGAAGAACGGTGAAAATATCTCATCCTGAATACATTTAAGTGAATGATCAGTTCTAGAAAACGTGCATGCTACAGATCCCTGTCCTATATCTGTGATCAAGAGCAAAACCTCAAAGCAGCTCAGAAGGAAAGGAAAAATACTAGTTTTACTACTAGGACTTACTACAGGCTCAACCTGGTACTAAGGCTATCCAGTGACTCTCAGGAGGACATGCCAGCCAATATGACAGAGTGTTTTTTCATTCTTGCTTGCTCTCATCACTCTATTGAAATTATGGCTGGAACAGCTTCCCCAAGTCAAATACTCAGCAGGCTCCTTCTAACATCCTAACCTCATCATGGTAAGACTTTGTGCCAAGGATTTTTAGCCCATCTCCAGCATAGCAGATCTCCCACATCTTTAGTAATTACTTCAACTGTTAACCTCCATTGTTAGGGTGCGGCCATATTCCCACCGCTCCCTTGGCTGTGTACTAAAATAGCCAAGGCTATCATGCCCAGCAGATCAAACTGCACAGATCAAATATCTTCACGCAGACAGGTCTTAAACATGAGCTGCCAAAAAGCAATAGGAATAAAGTGCTTTTGTAGCCAGCTGTGAAATCATAGTGTGGTCATAAACCTTGTGACCTACAGGGATCTAGCCCAGACAGGCACAGGCTGGAGCTGCACACAGGTTCTTCAGGCTCACATCTTCTGGATGTATCTGACCTGTACTTAAGACAACCTTAATCAGCATCCCCTCCATACCCCATCTTTATGAATATCTGCCAATGATACTAAAAGAGTTCATACATATTTTTTTCATACCATTTCTGATTCCTGACTTATCTCTTTAGATATCTCCCCAGACTGGGGAGCTTATGTAAACCAGAAGAAAACTAATGCGGAGAAAAGTTCAAAAGCAGGCATGCACACTACACGATTAGCTGGGGGAAACTCAAGACAAGGTGAATTACCATTCCGAAATTTTCCCTAATTCCACTGATGCAGACCATCTTCAGCTATCACATCACCATAATCCTAGCCTTGCAAAGACTGAGCTCAACCACTTGAAAAATACCATAGGTTTTCCGAGTGCATTTATCAATTACATTAAATCATCAGGGATACGATACTAATCCCCAGAAAATAAACTGAGCTGTCCTGTCAAATTTTTATTTAGGCGGTCTGCAGTACTGTGCCACAAGATCTTAACAGGATTTGAAAGTGTCCTCTCAGCAGGCTGCCATAAACATTTTGCTTTCAGAGAAAGCTGACTAGTATAGTTTATGCTGGATAAGTCACACCAGCCCATTCAAGGACACTTCTTCTGTGGATTGGATACCAGAGAAGAGTATAGGCTCTGCAACTGGTGCTTGGCCAATTTGAATGCTGTAAAAAAAAAAAAAAAAACAAACCCACACAAACAAAACAACCCACCCATAACTTTACCTTCTTTCAAGTGATTTAGTACTTTCAATGATTCTTTTGATCAGTGACCCAAAACGTACACTAAAAAACAACTGGTAGCTAAGAAGTACAGTACAGGGATAGAGGCCTTCGAAGTTTTAGACAAATATCTTTCCATACAAAACACATTTTTCCATAGAAATGAAGGGATGTGATCTAAAGAGAAATGTTACAGTCAGCACAACGTATATATCTATTTGCTAAGTCTCAAAGAACAGCATCAGCACTCCATCCCAAAAAAAGTAAAATGAAAACACCATCATCCAGTTCTACAGAAAAGAATCAAATTGGGAGGGGGGGAACATGGGGGAGAAGGGGAGATACAATGACTTTTGCAAATAAGAGAAAAGATTAATAGCCATCTTCAGCTTTCCAAGCTCTCGAGCTTCTAAGAGCAAGCCCCAGAAAGAAAAACATTTTGCTGCTAAATTGCTGGATAACTTAAAAACCAGAGTCACTAGAATTGTTTTTTCCCTAATTAACAAGGAGAAAAAGAGAGGTTCTTGTAAGGCAACATTAACATCTTGATATATATGAGAAAACAAGACATACTTGTTCCCAGAAATTAGGAAACTTGACAATTATTGCAATGAGCATAGGAGAGAGAGACTGTCATCCGCTGAAGGTGCTTTACGACAGTTTTGACAACAAACATTTCTTCGTGTGAAGTTTCGGTAGCCTAATTTTCATAGCTTGACCCTGAGCAAGCTCCAGTCTCCAAGCACATTCAATGCAGAAGCGGGATTTTCCTTGGAGGAAGGTTGGGCTGTGTCCCTCAGCAGCCAACACTGTCCTCTGGAGTCTGCCTTGGCACAACACAACAGTCACACCCCTGAACCATTTTGGGTTGGCTTCTGGGCTAGGACCTACATGACTTGGGGGTCATGGGAAACAACCAGCCAGGCACGAGCTGGCTAGCGGGAGTGTCAATGTGCCAGAATGGCCGACAGTCTTAACCATATGAATTTGGGAATACTAAGATTACAGAGGAATGATGTTATATTTGTATTGGGAACTGGAACAATTGCTACTGAGTCGGTATGCATGCTGGTAACATCAATCTGCAGAGCCAGTTTACAGATTAAAGAGGATAATAATTTCATCATCTCATAATAAAAGCAAACCTGAACATTGTTTCTCTACCAATATTAAAAGTTTCAGATTTTACTACTTTACATGAACTTAAATTTGTTACTCTGAGTGAAGTGACAGTTCTGTTTAGAAAAAGAACCTGATTTATAAGATAGAAAACAACCTGGTTTCATTAAAAAAAAAATGAAGTTTTAGTAGTGAGAGTGGAACAGTACATAAAATACAATAAGTCCTGGTTTTGGTACCCATTATACTTTCATTGTATTTTCCATCACACTCCATTTGTACAGCACCCACTTGAATAAGAAGGCAGTCCTGAACAGGAAAGGGAGGGAGTGAGGGGACCCATATCAAAAGCTCTAACTTCTGCCCTTCCCAGGCCACTGACCTGATGTGATGCTGTGTGCATGAGCATTTAACCTTTAACATCCTGTGAAGGAATTTACTATCACTAATGAGTTTCTAAACATCTCTCTCCTCATGCGATTTGAATGAAAAAAATGTGTATTCGTTGCTGACAGACTCGTTTGTGGCTTGTTTTTGTCTTTAGCATGAAAAAATATCATGAAGAAATGGAACATGTTAGAAGTGATAGGAGTAACATTCACTTAAATTAATAATTTTTTAAGTTCCACATTGCATCGCTTACATCTCTCCATTTAGTACTCCACTTAAACACCCATTAAGGCTTCTCTGTGTTCTATTTAATTTATTTGGAGGAGGATAAACAAGTATTGAAGCTTCCAGCCAGCTCATAACTTTGAGCACCTTTACAACCGTACATTTTTACACAACTTTCCCCCTTGAAGTTTGCTCTTTAAAGTCAGAAAGACCATATAGCCTATTAGAATATAAAGTGGGGAATAAACTGAATAGAGTAACTGTCAGCTAGAGTATTGCAGGAATTAAATAAGATTAAAATGTTTCTTTCTGAATTTCTTTCAAGTTAATTCCATGCAGTGGAATGCAGAAAGAATTCAAAATAGAATGCATTTGTTGAAAGTTCTGCTAGCTGTCACCTAACAAGTTTGTAGATCTTTGTAAATTTGCCAGTTAAAAGGAATGTGTAATTTATATTTAACACTGGCAGAGTTCCAGGTACTATTACCAGGCAATCCGTAACACTTGGGAGGAAAAGAAGAAAAAAACCCCACACCAACAGAAACAAAAACCCACACAAAACAAACAACCAGAATAAATTATGCCGAGGTTTGCATTGTTGAAAAGACTTAACTAGGGTTTGTATGCACAAGTATAATCTGATCTGTTTTTCCTAGTGTAATATAATATTTGTATAAAATACAATCTAAATAACTATTACTATACAATAGCTAATAAATCTGTTCCCTTCCCCTACATTTCAGCCTCTACGTAGGAACCAGCGTCCTCCAAGACTTACACTAAAAGTTATAAATCTTAGTAGACAACACTTATGAAAAAATTTTGGACTAGCCAGTTTGGCTGCTCTCAGGGGAATTGGCAATAACCGATATACTGCTCCCCCAGGGCACCACCAACGCCTGTCCGCCAGGCAGATCCCGCATGATGCGTGTCCAGCCTTTCCTTTGTAAAGCTTGTGGTGCTTGCACTACTCCCGAAATAACCTACAGAAAGCAGTCGTATCACATAGCATGGCTGACAGCACCCACCACACAAAATACTAATGAAGACGATACCCAGAGCATTGCTGGATAGCAGAAGTTTCTAAACACGTTCCCAGAGTGATGCAAAAATGCTACATATAGAAGCCTGATAACAGTGCCAAATGCCATCAAACAGCTGGTTCAGGTGCTGGTGCCAAGCTACGCAGGAGTAGCATCCGAGCCCTCAGGAACAGGGCTGGTTAGCTTCACAACGTCCCCGTTCTTAGTATCTTCTTTTTTCAGGGGGTGGGGAAGGGTTTAAGATGTGCAGCTCCAAAAATGCACCAAAAGCTCAAATAGGAATTTTCAAAAACTTCTGTCATCAAAAGAGTTAATCCACCCTTTGAAGATTTACCCTTACACAAGGCCTGCAGCATATATTTATGGCAAGTTCCTTCTCCTTTAGCTTTCCTTCTAAAACATACCCATGACTGTGAACCATCGTGCACTGTGTAAAGTCCTCATGATTCCACACCATTACTGTACAACCATGTGAACCACCAAACATATTTGTACTTATTGCAGACAGAACCCTGAGTTATTACACCACACTAAGGAGAAACCTTGACCCGTGAAGCAGAAACAATTTGGCAGGAGGCAGAAGACGGAGAGCAGCAAACATTTCCTCCCCCCACCCCTGTGATGTACGTGAAAAAATGACATCTCCTCCCAAACTGATTTTGCCTTATGATTTTGCTATATCTGGTCTGAAAACAAAAGTTTATTATATTCTGTAATATATACATTCTGGAATAAACAACCATCGTCTTCAAGATGACAAAAATATTTCAAATATTTGCAGGGCGGGGGGGACAGAATCTTCGGAAAAGGTAGCTGAACTGTAAGGGAAGACACTTAAAAGGAAAACGACTGCATACCACTAACCATAGCTGTTAGCTTTAATAAACATTCACCTATTCATTTACATGGAGGGGAGGAGCGTGGGCGTGTCTGTGCTTGTGTGTGTTCATAATTCTTCATTAAAAAGTGACAGTGCTAATAGTCTAGAAAAAGTTTATGTTCTTCTTAAGGGCATGGCTTTTTCCATCATTAACTCTGAACATCAGCAGGGCAGGTTTCCAATATTGTTCCCCTTCAAAATACTGTAATTGCAATAGATCTCAAATGTTTCTGAATTTTTAAGGCAAGTGGATGATTCAAACCCATCTCAGCTTTTACTTTTCTCCTGTTGAATAAGAGTTTTGGGTGCATATGGGCTCCCACCAATAAAATTATGAAAATAAGTGACTGGTCTTTGCTATGGACAAGCTGCGTTTCTTGAAAGCGATACAAAGCTCAGAGAGCTGGAAGCACATTACAGGAGTCGGTGGCACTCTCAGGCACTGGATCTCAAGGTCACATTTGGCCCTGTGCCTCAGAAGGCTGCCCAAGAAAGGCTGAGAAGGTTGCCTTAGAAGTATATAATTAAGTGATAACATCATTGCCCCCGTGTTCTGCAAAGTGGTACTCCAATTCACTTGTGATAAATTACAGAAAATAATAAAAATTGTCACTTTTCAAAGCTTTCTTTGACCTTTTTTTCCAACGGAAATTGGGCCACTCTGAGGACAATAATCCCACACCAGCTTTTCTGCATCCCTAGGAAAACCTCATTTAACTGGGCCTGAGCAAAACCACAGAGCTGATGCTTGAGACTGTGGCTATATTGCCTCCACTTTACCCTTCTAAATAAAATCCAACAATATCCTGACACAACTTACAGCAGGGTCACAAAACCAAGATTTTAATTGGAACAGAGGAAAAAGGCAAATCTCCTTCAAGACAGCACTATCTGATCTTTGTCCTCATATTGTCTTCCTAAAGTTCTCCTTTTGTAAGGGGACATGCATACTTCCCATACATATATAGGATGTCATTTCTTTACTATTCCTAGATATTTATCCGGCAGTACTGAAATTCTCAATGTATGAAATATAAAACGATGCACAAATTACTAATACTGATGGTAGCACCACCCCAGCAGTCTTGTCTCTGTATCCCAAGCTATATGATATGCATAAATTCTGCGTGTCCTGAGAAGAGGGATTTCATTTGGGTAGTCTCCTACAAGAGCTAAGAAAAAGGATGGTAGTCCAGTGCCACAGCATGGTCCAGCTGCCAATAAAGAATTAAATCTGAGTTTCATTCTCAGCCCCTACTTGTGAGATTGGGTTATCTGGGGAGTAAGAGCTGAAGCAGAGCACAGAGAAATTCCCAGTCCCACCCCAAACACCATACTGGATATTATTGCTAAAGCTTTTATAGTCTCATTGTGCTACTTGCTAGTACCATAGCTTTTTTTTTTTTTTTCCTATGTCAGTATCATGGAAAAGCACCCCCAGAGTCTTAAAACAGCCACTCTCATCTTCTTGAGTTCAACATGTGAGCCAGCCTAAGTAATCACAGATCCAAAGTGATATGCAGATACTGAATTTTCTCTCATAACTCCAAAATTGCTCTGATCAATGTCATTGTGAGGCTGCGGTATGAAGTTTTCCTTACATGAGCCAACACAGTTTGCAGCCTATAAAATCCCACAAGAATCTTAATGACAAAACCTGATGTGATCCTCTTCCCTATGTAAAGCAAGGGAACAATTTCCACAATAGATTTCCCCCAGAATTATGAGGACAACATTCAACACCATAAAAACATACAACGGCATCCACTGAACTGTCAGGGTGCAGTTCGCCTGTGGACCATACAGTAACCTTAATGCCTAATCTCAGCCTTTTTGGTATCATTATTTTGGGTCTTGGACAGTTTTCTGGTCTGGATCTCCACAGGTGGTGTCACAAACTATTGCATTTGTGCACAAAGTGGTGAGGGGCCCCAGATGGGAAAAGTAAAAAGTGCAGCTGAGAAAAAGGTATATCAATCCCCACCATGGTTACATCTCTTTCAAGAAGCTGGGCATTACATACTGTCTTTTTAGCACAACTCTGATCTCATCAGAACTGAGACAATAGTAATGAAATCTAAGTAAATATTTAGCACAATTCTAGTCAAGTTCTAAATGTTTTAAAACAAAGTTCAAAATCTGGAGTCTTAATGGTTGGCAATATTCCTCAGAGTAAAATTTGATATATTCGCAAAAGTTCCTAAGAAGCTAGGCACCAGAATCTGATACCAAAAAGTAACTATTGGCCCTTTATAGCGGTGTTTTTACCCTAAAACTTCTTTAAATGGATAATTATTTGAGTGAGAAACCCTTACCAAGATGACACAACGTAGCTTTCAAAGATATTTTCTCCTGTTAGTTCGGACACTTTGTGTTTGTTGTAAAGTTTGAATACAAAGCAGTGACACAGAGGGGAAAAAAACCACCTCACACTGCATGTAACATCACACCGACTTTATGGAACAATATAAACACCACACTAACCTTACATTCTTACTGCAGGCAAAGAATTAAAAATAGCTAATGCCTCTGTGTGTTTTACAAACCAGGAAAAACTTATATGATGTATAGGCTGTGAAAGAAGCTGAAGTAAGAGCACGTTAGAATAAGAGTGTTTGGACAAATTTTTATCTTATTGATAGCTGGAAGCAGAACAAGACTTACCATATGCACTTCATGAACATATGTGGAAAAGTATACCAAGCTCCTGAACTCATTCCTTCATTGGATGATATTTTAAAAAATGATTCATTGTTATGATTGACAAAGGTCACAGCATACCCATTTCTAACATTCCAGCCCTCACTTAGTCTGTGAAGCTTTGTCAACGTAACACAGGTTTTATCACCAGAGGATTATGTGTAGACACTCACAGATTCAGAGCAAGACAGCAAAACTACTTTTTTCCTTTTTTTTTCTTTTTTTTTTTTAAATCAGCAATATCATCTCCTTAAAAGCCACAACCCCTCAGCTAACAGGTAATTATCACCAAAACCCCACTGCAGTCACAACTGCTTGTCTGTCCTGCATAGCGGATGAACTCTGCAGTAGGCTCTGCAGTCCTGCTTTGCCTGTCGCTACAGTGACTGGAGTCACTGGGTATGACTGGAGTGTGCCATGGCTCCTTGCCCATCCACTGGCCCAGGTTTTATTATCAAGGAAACCACGGCACAGGGAGGGGGATGCAGCCAAGGCATGCAGCAGGTGTAGGCGTTTGGAAACAATACTCTGGCCTCACGCTTCAGCTGTAGGCTCTATTTTTTGTGTTGAAGGCCGGCTGCACCCCAGGTTTAACCCCACAACACCCACACTTTCATGGTGTCATGATTTCAAACTCCGCTGCCCAGGTCTTCTGCACTGGGGGTGGGGTGGGAGAGACATGGCACAGGGCTCCTTCTGGATCTTAGCAAGAAATCCCAGCAACAAATGGCTTAATAAAGTAGCTGGTTTTATAAGAATGAATGAAAAAGAGGAATAAGTAAATCTTGTGGCCCTTCAGATGCTGGGACCCCATGTTTGTGCTGCATCAGACAGACCCCAGATGGATTTTCCCATGGCACAGATGCCATTCATGGAGAGAGGGTCCTCCTTTTTGGTCATTTTAGCTACTGTATAATTTTCTTGCAAGAAAACAACTCTTTTCATCATTTCTGCTGTCAAACAGAAAGGATGTTGGCTTGAGAACTCACTGCTGCACAGTTAGATAGAGGCAAGGCCAGGTGGGTGGCTCCGAGTGGGAGCTGCCCCCAGTTCCCCCGCTGCTGGAAGCAGGCTGAGGTGACCCACGGCCCGGGGGCCCGTGCAGCACCGTGCAGGCCGGACAGGCAGCATAACACAGCACAGCACGGCTCTGCGCCTACCCCGGGGAGCCGTTACGTGGGTCACTGACTCGGGGACGTACAATGGTCACCCCAGTGAGGATCGCTACTCCAGGTCAGCATGACCGGCAGCCTCACACCGCTGCCCTGCCTGCCTACCTCCTCTGCAGCTCCCACACAGTGCCAAACCCGCAGGGTGATTTTGAAGCAAGTAGGTAATACTATTGTAGAATTGTTTAGGTCAGAAAAGACCCTCAAGATCATCAAGCCCAACTGCAACTGTAACACTACCAAGTCCACCAACGCTCCATTCAAAAAAAAAAAAAAAAAAAAAAGAGAAAAAACCCTACATTTTATACTCCTGCCTGAAAAAAAGAAAGAAAAGAAATCCAAGGAGGTCTTAGCATGGGAAGGGGATCAGAGGTGGGCAAGGACAGCACAAGCCCAGCTGCGGGGAAGAAAGAGATGGGAACAATTCTGAAGACATCTCGGGGAGGGCTGCAAGCTGTGGACTTTGACAGGGACAATCAGCGGCTTCCAAGAGCAGGTCTCTGAAGCCAGCCTACCACAAGAGAAGGTCACACACCAAAACATCAGGACCCAGCCCAGTAATTTTCCCTTTCATACTCTAGGGGGAACCACCCACACCGCTCCATACCACTGATACTTCATGTGAAGCAGACAACATGCGCTTTCAAGTACACAGCAAGGGAGAGGAAGGAGATGCCAAGGGTGATGTCAACCCATCTGAGAGCGCCCAGAGCTCTTAGAAACACAACAGGACTGCAGCCACACAAGCCTCAAGGAACAGTCAGGAAAAAGCCTGATTTCAGAGTGCCCATTTTGCTTCACTTTGATGCCCCTTCTTATTTGAAAATAGCAATTCTCTCTTATTTCTGATGTTTTTTATTTTCATTTCACAAACATGAGATTAGTAATATTAGATAAATCCAGAGCCATTAGGCATTATTTTAATTCTAAGCTATTAAAAAGTTATTTCAATGCAAAGCATTTTACAAGCAAAAGAAAAAAAGTGTGACTTACTATACCAAAAAAAAAAAAAAAAGAGAAGAAATAAAATATCTTTTTGCAAGGGTTTGAGTGCCTGCTGATAGGAGAGAATGGCGCATACAAGGAGCTATGAAGATTTATGCTTTGCAAAATTCTGGGCTGCAAAAACATCGAGGAGTGGAAAAGGCAAAAAGATGGCCTGTTTTTCCTTAGTATCCCTAATTCATTCATGTTAATCCAGTATTGGAAAACACACTGCTGGAGTCTCTCATGATGTGTTGCATCAAAGGATGGAAAGGGAGTCTCTTCTTTTCCTGTTCAAAGAATACATCAGCTTCAACTGCTACAGCAATCAGCTGCAAGGTGATATGTAATCAACATGAGCATCCTGATGTCACTATGTCCCCAGAGCACGTGTGTTAACTGTTACTCAATAACAAAACAGAGCAGCACAATTTTGCAGCACAGATCTGTGTCTGCTGAGCAATCCCAATGACTTCTGTAGGACTTAAAGAGGAATGTACTCAGCACAACTGAGCACGCGGCATGAAATATAAGTAATAACTGGAAGTTACAGAATGCAGCAGATAAAACCAAAGTATTGCACAATGGCTTTTCATCACAGAAAATATTAGAGTACAGTGTTAAAAACCAGCATGGTTTGCTTCTTGACAAAAGTCTATGGGTCACCTGCACCTTTGCAGGAAAACATTAATAGTAGCTGAAAACTGAACCCCATCCACGTTTCTGCTTGTGGGTGTAAGCATTGCATCTCCATCTTTTACTGGAGAAGAGCAAAATTCAAGTCACCCAGTCATTTAAAAGTATGCTGGCTCCTATATGCTCCTTCTTTTGAAGCCTCCATCTGCAGAGGCATCAAAAGATGTGATTTTTTTGTCGTCGTCGTGGCAGATCTAACAAATTCTGTTCTTCTGAAAGACTTTAACAGGCTTACAAAAGGTCCTACCAGTATGTGAAAGCTGGATGGGAGCAGAACATCATCACCCTATCTTGCTGCAACGTCTGCAGGTGAGGCAGGATGGGCCTGTGGAAGGGAAACAGCACTTGTAATTTAGCATTGTAAAGACTGGGACAGTCTTAAGCAGGATGAAAAAGTCTGTAGGTATTTACAGGTTTCTCAGGAGACACAAGTTTGGTGGAGACTGTACCAAAGGGCTTGAAACTGGTTTTCTGACACACCTAGGGCAGCTTCAGAGATATGGGGATGGTTTATTTCTCTGCTGAAAGAAGAACCATTTGCCAGCTTTGGCTCCAGTTCACAGTGCCGCCACAGGGACTGGAATATTAATATTCAGGGAAAAGCCAGAATCTGATTTTTTTTTTCCCCTTATCTTTTGTAGACACACAAAAAAAAAGCAGCAATGATTTCTGCACCAGTTTCTTTAGAGCTTTTATAAACTCAGACTTAAAAATTAGTCTTAGAAGGATCGCTTTTTTGCCAGCTAGAATTGTCAGTTCGGGTGGTCATGTCTGAGAACATATCAATGACAACATTTGCCAAAGATACAGCCCAAGTTTTTACAGATTTTTTTTCCCCAGATTTTTCAAAATAAAACAACACAGTAAAAGGCTGACTACATACCTCTGTGCTAGACTCACTCTGTTAGACTTATAACTATACTGTCTGATGGCAGGACTCTAAAAAGAAATCTCTTAATAAATCTAAATCCATCTATATGCCTGATCATGACCTGCTTATTTCAGCTTGTTAACAGAGCCTGAATCATCACCTTGATAGTGATTTCAGTGAGTCATTTTTGCTCATACAAGTGAAGCCTGTTAAATCTCATGACAAGTTTCCTCCAAGGATTTGAAGCTGACCCACGTCTTGCACAGCTAGAAGGAAAAGTCCGGTGATCCGTGCTGCACCCAGCCTGACAAAGTCATCATGTCCTACTTTTAATGAGAGTCACACTAATTGTCTGTGCTGGGCAAAACAAACAGGGATTTAAACAAAAAAAAAAATCAAAGAAAGAAAGGAAGACTACAGGCTCAAACTTGAGGTGGAATCTAAGCTCCTGCTCTGACAATGTTAAGTATTATACCTCCAGGGCTGAATAAAACCACAAATAGCAATCACCCTGACTTCAGATATTAAAAACATCTCTAAAAGGCACCCTACTTGAAAATATATTTATAGCCACAGCACAAGGGGAAGGGTTTCACTGCAACTGTTGTGAGAAAAATAAAGCTGATGTCCATTAAGTTCTGATTAAAAAAACCCACCCCACACTAAGGTGTCTGTTTCTCCTGAAACATAGTAGACCTTAATTTCTTCAATCTATTCAATACATTGCTTTTGCACTACTGGAAAGCACTGGGTGCCCCCCTGATGGGGAAGTATGGAGATTTTGGAGGTTGCTGTGCAATGAAATAAAGCTCAGCCAGAAAATGCACAGTAGTCCCATTCCACTAACTCATGGGAGCAGTGTCAACTTCAGTGAGCTGAGGGCTTCAGCAGGAGAGCCTGCACTGCATTACACCCTCAAGTGAAAATCTGTCGCTCCTCTGAAGCCAAAGGTAGAAAGAAACTACCAAAAATCCAGAATTCTTTGCATGCAAAAGAGCCAGGTTAGAAAAAACATGTTAAACTCTGAGTCAGAAAAACACTCCTGTTTAAATGGCTGTTACAAACATACTAAACCAGAAAGCTAGTTTCCCTCCAAACATCTCTTTCCTGCCTACCATATTTCAAATATCTAACAAATTTCTTATTTCCAGCAGGTTCAGATCACCCTAAATCTACACAGCACCCTGCAACTCCACCCAGAGTTTCCCTGACCTTCACCCTCTGCCCATAGCCAAAGAGGGAGGGGAAAGCAGGCAGCAAAGGGGCTTACAGGACTTCTTCAAATTCTCACCTTGAACTGTGATGCTGAGGTTATGGCTCCCCAGGCCGTGGGAGTTACCTCCGTGAGGCTGTCCCAGAGACAACCACAGCCTGGGAGTCCCCGAGAAGCTGGTCCTGAGAGCTACAGAGAAGTCATGGGGCCACAAACTGTGAAGTAGCACTTTCCCCACAAGTGACAATATAACTTTAAAATAAGTCTCAGGGGGATCTCCCAGCTTCCTCAAGGGAAGAAAAAAATCCCAGGCACTGCTGGAGTGAGTTCCACTTGAGCATCATTTAGCCCAGTTATTTCCATACCTGACAATGTTTTGTTTGAATTCCTGTCATGCTGGTGGCTGATGGAGGCTGTTTCCCAGCTGGATGTACTCTTCTTGGGCCAGGTTTCAAAAGTTTTGACCTTCAAGTCACTTTCCTGAGTCACTACACAGGCCAGCAACAAGCAGGGGAGAGAGCAGCAATACAACAGCACAGCTAGGACAGGGACGAAATGTTTACAGCAGGGAACAGAGATGTCCCTGATGGAATGAAGCAGATTTACAAGGACACAGATTTTTGTCTCCAGTTACTTGTGCTCTTGCTTGCTCTGCCCACTTCTGTATTTGTGGGAAAGAAAGAAACTTGCTCCCTTGATTTTGGCATATTCCAGCTCTCTCCATTTGCCCTCATCTCGCCTCAAGCTCCAGTCCTCTGCATAAGTTATCCCTACCCTCAGGAGGACATGCCAGTCTGCACACCACTGCCACTGAAGGTGGTGGCCAGCAGACAGACATTGTGCTAGTCGTGCATGTCTTCACTGGTCTCAATTACCCACGTTCCTATGGCTTTGCGGGTGACAGGCTGCTTTGAGAGCACAATTAAAACCACTAGAAAATACAGCCGCTTCTCCACGTAGAAAACATGTCCCACTGTTTGCAAGCCAAACCATTGATTACTAAAGAAACTTGCTTTGGAGTACCAGGCAAACGGTCACTAGAATCAAGGGGTGGAAATATGTGTGTTTAATGTGCTACATGAAAGCTGTGCTACTCAGACTACCCCACAAAAAAAAAAAACAACACACATACCTTTTGTTTGCAGCTGGAGGAATGAAAGATAAAGGATGCACTTTGAAGAGCCTCATGCTAAAGGAAGTGGGGCGCGGGGAAAAGATGCTGTGTAGCTAGGCTAAAAGAGAGTCCTCAAACGCAGTACATCAAGAGAGCAGAATCTGAAGCATATTCTATATTCATGCCATGTAAAAAAATTTCCTGGCTTGGTATAGGAAGGCTGTGATATTAGTGCGCTTTCTGCATTTTAGTGTCTTCTGTTCAGGGGGTGACAAATACACCTGGCTTGACAGAGTGCGTTAAAAGCACAACAGTCTGTAACCCACATTGCCAAATCACTTGCTCTCCCATGCACAACACCACATGGCCATTTTCCTTAAACATAGATTACAAGAGAAAAGTAAAGCAAAGCAACTTTTTGGTCATTTGAGTTTCAAATATGATACTGTAGGGTAGCAAAAGTTAATAATACACATTTTACAGCACAATAATTGCATCAGAAGCACTTCAATGAGTTTTCAGTTTTGTTTTTCCCTCTCACATCTAAACCCCTTTCCTTGCCTTCACATTCATCAGCATTTTTTTTTTTCTTCTTTTCCATATTTAATTTAATCTGCCCTTTTTCCTCCTTATCTCTCCCCTTCCTAATCTCTGGCTTCAGTTATTCATCCATACAGCCTGTCAGTTGGATTTTGTTTCTTCTCTCTGAGGCAAAGACAGACCTTGTTTTCTTGGTTTTTCTTGCTATTTGTTGTCTGCCAGTACAAACAATGCTGAATGACAAAGCCATTGTACAGTTTAAAGTAGGGACCTTGTACAAACACTTCTCAAATATATTTTTATGGGTATTTCTTCTATCATTGCCTTCAAATCATATTATAATTTCATTTTTCCAGCTTTCCATCAGTTACTTTATCCGATTTTCCCTTTGAGTCAGAGCAGATTTGCAGGCCATGCACAAACGTTAAGTTGCGGGAAGGAGGAGAGCTGTTCAGACTGTGTGTGCCTGCCTGAAGTCACAGGAATTAATCCATACCCAGCAAAACCAGGTTTAGAAACCAGTGTTCCTCAAGTTGTGGGATGTTCAAGACCTATCTATAATTTTTATGTTTAATGCCACACCAGAAAGGTCTTACAAGAAAAAATACTACTGTGAATCTAAATTCTTCACACACATGAGATCCAAATCCAATTCTCCATCAGCTTCCAGGGAGCAGTGTGCTTGACTCCGGAAGTTCAGACACTCACCCACACATACACTTAATTGCCTGCTGCCTGTTCGCACTCACAATTTAAGCTAATTTTTCACCTACAACAGTACCTGAATGCAATACACAAGTATATGCTGTTTCATGGTAAAAAGTAGGCCAATATAATTTTTAACAGCAGCTTTCGTTAGTTCCAACATTGTTTTAATCACTGCAAATACCATCTCAATCTTTTCTCTTCCATAAGACTGGTGATAGTCTGGAGCTACTCCAGATTTGCCAATTAAGATGAGATGATCACTTTCAGAAAGAGAAAAGAAGTAGTCTGGTTTCTTGCTATGAAACCACAAGATCACTCTGTCATTCCCTGAATCATCACACACCACAGTGGAAGTTGGCCTTTGATTTTGCAAATTCAAGAAATAGTCAAAGATACTCAACAGCAATTTTCAGAAATCATTGCATGTTTCCTGTTGTGAATGAGGTACCTCGACATGGTCACGGACGTTTCAGAGAAGGCAGGATGTGGATAAGTTAACTGCATAACCTGATGTACTGAAGCAAGTCATAAGACTAAAAGCTGAAATGGGGAAGTGGTAAAAAACAAAGAACATTTCTCTTTCTGTTAGGCACATCTGCACAGATTCATGACTAAATTTCAGAGGCACTAATCATGATTAATTTCAGAAGAAGAGGCAAAAGGGGGCTGTGACACCTCAACAAAAGCCACGGAACATGCACCACAGCACCCACACTCACCAGCCAGCCTATTTCTCAATGCAACACACGCTCAGCTTTACCCAGTGTCGAGGCACAATACTGCATCAACCCTGTAAGATGGCATGTGCCAATTGTGGACCTTAACTCTACTGAAGCAGATAAAGTATATTTAAATGTTGTAGAAAAACCTGTGACTACCACACCATATTTTAGGGTGAGCAGGGGAAGAGCTACCAACAGAAAATACTATGGCATAATACTTCATGTAGCCATGATGTAATTATCCAAACTGGACTCAGCCCAAACATCAGAGTTAATAAACTTCCTATTATGAAAATTACCAAGAAATTTCTGGTGACAGTAGGTGATTAGGACCATGGGTTAAGTCTCACACTACAGTAGCTCAGAGGTTTTTGCTTCAAGAGTGCTGCCAGCACACTGATTAGAACACTTTTTAGTCACAAGCTCAACTTTTTACTGACATGCATTTTAATGCTCACACAGAGCAGCCAAAGTATTTTAGTTCTGAAGCACCAGTACCACTGTAGGATTAGGAGTTTACGTCTGTGTAACATATCTATTACACAGAGAAAACAATTTAAAGTATAAATTCAGAAGCACAATCTTGACATAACCCTATGCTAGCATTTTTTGCACATAACCCAGTCTTCAGGACAACAAACTGCTTTTTCTCCAAAAATCCCTGCAGAGCAGGTCCCACGCGCAGTTTCAGATGAGTTGTCCTGTTGACTCCAAGTTTAAAATTGCATTCAAGCTGAAAATTCCGTTAGGTTTAGTGCCTAATAAACTAGCTTCAGACTAGCCTCTGTACTTTATCCATTTGATGATCTGTTTTTTCACCATGGAAGGACGCAAGAATTTCCCATCCTGCCTTCCATTTTATGTATTGCATATTCCAGAGATTTTAAAAATGAAGGCAGAAGTTCTCATGCAACTGCAAGGAATTCATGAGAGGATATTTAAAATCACATACGCATCCTCCTGTGGAGAGCTGCAAAGCCGGGCACACACCTCGTGGCCACACAGCTCAGCAGCAGCCCTCCCACTCTCCCCACCCCAGCAACACTTGGGGAAGAGATAAAGGCCGATAGCCTGGGCCTGCTCTGCCTTCCCAGTCAGCTGTGCAAACTGTGCAGAAATCCTGCTAAGCACAAGGTTTTAATCTTGTTCCAATACCCTTTCTCCCAACCCCATGCAGGCAGGCGAGCCAACCCATCTTCTGCGTGCCTCTGCTACGCCTCAGAAGTCCTTTGTTGTGCTTCTGTGTTGCCTGTAGCCCAGTGTTTTTCCTTTGAAGACTTGCATCATAATCCCTCTCTCTATGGTTTTAGTGCTTTGGTAAAAGGTTTTCTTTGTCTTAAGTGTTTTTACAAACCCAAAATTATATTTTAAAAAAAAACATCTTCCCTGTTTGCAAGCCAACGCACTGTGATGTGATGCTCTGCCCATGAGATCTAGTGTTACCGAAGGAGGGAAGAGGTTTCCACGTGTTATCGGAATACTTTTCTCGCCACTTTTCTTTGTTTCTAAATACATTTACTGAAAAAAACCTTTTAATTTTACAGTGTCAGTTTTTTAGTGATACACCACCAAAAATCAAAATAATGCTTGCCACAAAATGTAGATATTTATGCTCAGAAACATAAGGACTTGCAACAACTGATCCATACCTGAAAGTACAAACGAATAACAAGAAAACTTGTATTTTAAATACTGAGTTTTTTTCTCACTGTAACTTTGTCTTTCAGCAGCTGGTTTTGACAGAAATGGCTTTGCACTACTTTGTGACCCAAAGCCACCCAAAACACAATGGAAATAAAGCAGCTGAAAACCAAGTTCTGAATACATCTCTCTCTCTCCTGCCCTGTACTGTTGGCATTTGCTTTTTTTTTCTGCACCAAAAGGAGAAAAGGTGTACGTGCAAAATGGGGTCAAGTGCATTCACAGTTCAGAAAACTGAGGCTGAACATCGCCTAGGTCACTGAGCACAAAAACATGTTTCAGCCATATAATCTACGTGACAAAGCGCACCTTACCTCACTGAAGCTCAGCCACGACAGAGATGGTTCTCTCATTGCTACATTCCAGCACTTTTTGTCAACAGAATAAAGGAAAAATGTCACGGAGCTACCACAGCTGCATGCGGCCCATCTACATGATGGGTTACTCACCAAAGTAGTTAATTCATAGGCGCAGACCTTACACCCAGGCTCTCGCAGCAGGCTGACAGGGAAGGTGACGCCCAGCTGTGAACACCAAGGGAGGAGTGTTTACTAGCACGGTGCAGGACCTGGAGAGCCCTGTTCCCACTCAGGCAAAAAGCGACCCTGCTCTATAAGGCTCCTAACACTTGAAACTCAGTTTATAAGTCATCAGGGAAGGTGCTGAACATCCCTCACAACATCAGTACTGCCCTGCACAAAGCCTCTGGCTGTTACGGTGGAGCAGAGGAATGTGGGGGGCCGGGGAGGAAATGTTGGTAATTTGTGCTTTTTTTAATACAGTGCCTACTTCTGCTGCAGGTAACGCAGCTCACAGAGGATGTATGACCTGATTTGGGATTAATACTTAAAGGCCTTCGATAATTACATTTCTGCTAAAGCCTCTTTTAGCCTATGACATATGCTTTTATTTAAAAGCCATTTATGAAAATGACTGGGATTTATCGATACACAAATTTGTGCAAGGCCTTGGAGAGCAGCCTCAAACATGTAATGACTAACATCCCTCTCTGTCATGCAGCAGGTGCTTTGAACTGCTCATACAAGGTTTCCTGCTCAGTAAAAGACATCTCTGTTAAGGAAGTATTCTCCTGAGCCTAAGATGGTTGGGATGACAGCTAATAAACTCAGATCGGGAAGTAGGACAGAGATGCAAAAGGGAAATGGTGTAAGACAGTACTTTAGGATCCAACAAAAGAATAGGACAGGGAAAAGGTGCAAAAGCCAACATTTTGAACATGCATTTGAGGAGGCCATTATGTGGAAGAAATCGCATTGACTCTAAATCCTCTTTGTTCGCATTTTCCCAAGGTGATGACAACCAATGCCAGGAACCGTGCATTAGCTCTAAGCATCCCCTACCAACCAACACAAGCAGAAACATGCTTGCTGCTTGCCCTGCAGGGCTGCTGGTAGCTTCACCATGAAGGTCTAAGACTCCAGGACCCTGCTTGGGATGCCAACCACAGCACAGCTCTGAGCAATCAGGAACATCCCCAGTCAAAGTGTCGTGTTTCCTACCCATGTTACCTTTTTCCAAGCTATCTTCATGCTGTTCCAGACATGAAGCTCAGTGCAGAGTTTCACACCAAAACCCCATCTCGCTCCCTCTGCAATTCTGGAGCAGTACTAGTGGTGTCATTTCTGTCTTTGATCTACTACCCCCACCTGCTGTCTCACTGCAGCCCTGCAGGCTACCTCAGTTGTGACCTGGCACAAGGGAGATTGGTTTCTTGGTCCCCGTATCGGTTACTCACCCTTACAGGGTGAGCTGGGGTATAATCTTCAGAGAAGCACAGATGTAAATACAAACCATCAGTATGGCAAAGGGTTTGCTAGTCAAAAATACATATGTTCTTAAGGTATCATGAAACCATCCATTTAATGAAAGCGGGATGTAGGCTGCCTGGACATGAAGTGAAGACTCCACCAAAAAGCAAGCTGCAAAAAGAAGCTTCTTTGTGTGAGACAAGGCAAACATCATGTTGGTTCCCACACTCTTCCTCTCCTCCTGGCCAACTTCCCAGACATACACCACAGGCTAAGAGCCTCAGACCAGAAAATCCTTTCTAGAACAAGTGAAAGCCAAAGTCCCAACACACTGACATTCTGCACACAAGAATGCAGGAGCAGACCATAGGAGTTTGGAGCAAATCCAAAAAGGTATTTTTGGCATCTACCCAAACAGGTAGAAGGCCCTAACCACATGTAGTTCGAAGGCTAGAGCAGACATTGGCAACCTAACTTGGCACCTCACAGATGTCACGCTGCTGGTCATGGGAGATGCAAGGAGCATGGTTAGAAAGCACTCCCACAGCAGAGGTCTGGTCCCTTTCCTGAAAGTCACACTAGCGCATCCTTAGACCATCAAATTACTTCAGTACAAAGGGACATAAAAGTAAACACAGCTACATTGTAAGTGGGTTTGAGGGAAAATTATACCCACTTCAAAGAGGAACAAGCTTTCTGAATATACTCCCGAGTTGATGCCACAGCAGGGAACTGCATTCTGCAGGCTTAGGCTTTTCCACACTAAAGCAAGGTGGTTAAAAAAGATACTCAAATAAACAACTATATGCTTTTTGATATACAGGGCAAGAGAAAGATACAGCAGCAAACTGAAGGCCAGCAGCATTCTGTCATCCTGAGCCACTCAACAGACAAGAGCAAGGACCTTCAGTGCAGAACATGTTGGTACATCTAGCCATTCAAATGAGATACATCTGGCACATGTAAGCACAGAAAGGTGGGTTTTCTCATGTCTACCACAAAAATCTATATACAATAATAAGCAATAAAGCAGATGAGAAAACATGGTCTCGGGGTAAGAGGTGCAATTGTCCAAGAGACTCTCCACTCTCTCTTCCCATGGTCTTCCAAGCTTCATTTAAACCATATATTTTACCTACAGTTCTGAGTGCTCAACACTCTGGAAAATTGCACCAGTGAATTAGAGGACTGTTTACATCTACTTGTACAGCAAACCTTCCTTTGCTGGCTACAGTAATGAGCAAGTAAAGCTTTCATTTGCTTCAGCATTGCTAACTATTTCTCTAATGCATCGCTGGTTAGAGTTTGTGGAAAGATCAGTCCTTGGCGAGACTGGAACTTTGCTAAACAAGTATTTACAGGCCTGTTTGGAAAAGGTTTTGTCTAACTGCATTCCCTCTGTTTAAGCTCAGGAAGAACTGTGAGCCCCAAATCTGCCAATATGCCTCTTAATATTTGGAGAATTAGCTGTTTTATTAGAGAAAAAGGCCAGGCAGTCAGGAAGAGATTTTGTGAACTCAAACTAAAAATAGTAGTGAGCATTTATTCATCTGTAAGTCTGTTTATCTTGGATAGTTTTTCATTGATTTTACTAGGGCTTTTCCAGGTCTATAAGCTTGAAAAGCTTTTAACAAATAAAGGTACTACTTTGTCAGATGGGCTGTTTCCAAGCTTTCAAAGCAAGAAGCTCCCTTTAATCTCTATGGCAAGCTCATCAATAAAAGGGATGATCAAAGAGGGCAAAATTCTACCCTTAGCAGTACAGATCTGTATAATCACACATCCCCAAAGAGCGCAGGGTCCTTTTCCTCAGCGCACACACACAATAGCCGAATAATCAAACAGAAAGCAGGATCCAGACATATATGCCACACGCACATTTAACTGCGTCCCGATTTTCCAGGTAAGCAGCACCGCCCTGGATTGCTGTGGGAAGATAGCAAGTCGTACAGAAGTAGGGAGTATGCTGCTGGAACTGTACCTCCTTTGGAATAGGCCTAATACTTGTCTAAAGAACTGTACCAAAGCATTAAGTTAATTTGTGCTATGAAACTCTCGAGAGGTACTTAGCTTGAAGCTTTCATAACTGAAATGCAAACTCTGCTGATCTAAAAGGTCTCAAGAATCATAAATCAAACAGTAACAGAAAAGCTGAGGGAGAAGGGTAAGCATGCTGCTGTCCTGAGTGGAAATTTAGCAGATAGGGAATTTCACCAGTGGAAGAAAAGCACTGACCACTCTCAGTTATCAAAGCTCCTGTAGCATTTTCTGAAGCCTTGAGGCTAACATTGCTGTCTTAGTCAAATGCAGGTGGTTATACTTTCCTTTTTCAGCTTCCTTTACAGCATCAACTACAGAAGTTACCCTCTTGCTTTTGCATCATGCAAGTTTCTGCTAGCAGCTGCTAGTTCCCCAGGGCCCGTCAGTAATCATCGGTAGGTGAATTCAGTCTCTATATAGTATATACACAACTGTTACTGTCCCAGTTGGATCCTTTGGGTTACAGGGTGTATCTTAAATGTCCCATGCTCCATACACTGTAAAAGTAGCTTAACACCTAAGCTAAACCACTTTCAAAGCTTAAGAGGCTACCTCTGCTTGTGATTTAAAGCAGCTTAGTGTGTCTAATCACAAAATCTATGTCCCACAAAAGAGATCTTGTCATCCCTATTAAACAAAGGATTATCCATTGAGTGTCAATGGAAATAAACTGGCTGTTTGAAGAAAATCCGTTTAAACACATTTCTCAATTACCCATTTCCAAAACTAATTGGAGTGTACTGTATTACACAAACGAAGGTTGTCGCTGATTAACATCCCCATGGAATCTTAACCTACTTCACACAAAAGTTTCAAGGCCAGAGTTTTGAAGTACAATCAGTAATATAAACACTGTCATTTCTGGATACAAAACCTGAGGGGTTTAAAAGGGAATTTTCAGAGAGGACCGAACCCCATATATTTTGCGAACTGGCCTTCAATACCCAGCCCATTGAACTCTATGAAAAACATTTTCATTGTTTCACAATCCCCACCTTTTAACTTTGTCACAGGAGGAGCAACTGAAAGTCAACACAGTAGGCTGATTCTGAAAAAAAAAAAAAAATCTGAATTACTCAGTACAGTTTGTCCAAACTTAATTTGTAAAAAAATTCTAAAGTGATTATTTCAGAACTTCCTCTGATCTCTTATATTTGCCACCTCCATCAAGTATCAGGTAAAACAAACACGGATCTCTGCATTAATGGTATTTTATACAAGTGAGTGTGTCTCATGCTAGCTCTAAACTAAATTCAGATCATGACTACTTGGTGGCTATTATTAAAATGAAAAGCACATAAAAACAACTATCAAATCAGGCATTAATATTCCTTCATCTTAACAGAGCATGATAAAATGTGTGTAAGTAGTCACAAACTTCAGCTTCGCTTGTATTCCCAGTTTTTCACTTAAAATTTCGTCTCCTAGTACAGTCTTTTTATTGTCAAGCTAGCCCTAACAACTCTATTTTAGCATTTGGGTACAAATCAGAAGTGCACTTTCAAAACACGTCTCCCAATCACCTTTCCTTTCAGCAGACTTCAAATTTCAAAGATGAAGTGACAGTGATTGTTTCTTATTTCTCTCTATCCCCTCACCTCTTTTTTTTTTTTTTTTGCCTCAGGGGAATCTCCCAGAAACATATTTCTCGCTGTTTGTGTTGCGAGCACTCAGCGTATCCGCTCCACTTGGCATTTGGAACCCACGTGCTGTGAACGGCCACTCATCACTGCTTCAGAAGGGGTTTAAATGCTGTTTGGTTCAATTACAAGCAAATAGAGATGCTATAATACCTACTAAAACATTTCATGTCCAAAGATCCTACATGCCGAGGCTGTTCAAGTGCAGAACATGGACTTCTGTTCCGTCTTCAGTGTATTTAAACATATCATAAAGACACAGAAATAATTTCATTTCTTAAAATGACATAAATTGGAAAAAAAACACCCCCTTACTGAAGGGTTAGTTCTACCAAACCACATAAAGCCAGTGTATATCATTTATAAGTGCAGGTTTTATTTAATTTACAGTAATTTTATTATGCAAAAGTTTCAAAAATATCTTTATATATCCACTGCCTACTACTCCCTACCAGACTGAATTAGGTCCCCTAAAACTGTCACAGAATTTTCTGGCAAATTATAGCTGGCATTTCATTAATATGTGTGCATGTGTATATATCTAATTTTCTTCATATATATACATATTTAGAAATGTTCAATCACCAAGGTAAGCATAAAGCAAAAGCTCTGTATAACCTTAGAGGGAAACCAGTGGGCTTTGATAAGCTCTGTTGCTGATTTCTGTTTATTTTAAATACTATCATGAAGCAAGAGTAGAACACATGTTTGTCACAGGGTAAAATGAAAATATATCATTTACATTCCCTTTTTTATAAAGTGTTCATTTTATTATTGCCATACACAATACATAACATGTATTACAGCTTCCAGCAGAAGCATACAAGTATTATTGGTACCTGTGACTGACAAGCAACATAAGGAGAAAGTGTCACAAGTATCAGCTGATACAGGTTTACCACCAGATTAAGAATCCATCTTATGTTTTGATTGGACTGGTCAAATGTTCGTTTTAAGCAGAAAAAAAAACGTTTAAAAACAATTGTTTTGATTGACCGATATGGAGCCTCAGCATACACATTTTCAGATTCCTTTGAAAACTGTATTCTACCATCAGAAACACTATACTAAATAACATCTGACCAAAAGCAAGGACATCTAGCGCTTATTTCCAGTAAATGTTTAAAATTGAAATGTGGCACCAGACTCCTTCAGCCACACTATCCATCCACCGTGCATCAGCACCCGCAAAGCAGCTGCTTATTACCCACCGAAACCCAGACTTGGCAAAGCCGCAGCACATGCGCTTGGAGGAACCCACCAGAAACTCTACCAGAAACTTGGTCCTTCACCATATTGTGTCAGATCTCATCAACTGTTTGAAGAGCTCCATCCCAGCTCAATTCCAGATTTATCAGCCTGAGCATTCAAAGCCAAAATTTAGAACCTTGAAGTAAAGATGATGTGCAAATTCTCAGAGTTTAGTAGGTAATATGGTTGGGTTCTTCTTCATCTCACTGAGGACTTAGAGTCAGTGCTCTCAGAGCACCAACAGAGTCGAAGTACTTAACCACCCCAAACAGCCTCAGCTGGGAACCCCACCCATGCCAAAGTGCTTAAGCTACAGTCTCTTGTCTTTTAAGGCCTCATGTTGCACACATACACATGCAAGTACACAAATACTCATATATGTATGTATTTCTTGAAGATCGTATTTTCCAGTGTAAAATCCCATCATTTCAATAACTGCAAGCACTGCCATAACACAATTTCTGTAAATACATTCAATACTCTAGCAGGATTTATCCAAAGTACTGAGAGGAGCAATACGTGCTCTGACCTTTTTAAGATTTGTGACTATGAAAAAGAGAATTTCATTTTTTAAAAAATCCCATAATTGATTCTAAGCCAATGGCTATGAAGAATAATAACAATATTTTTTTTTTTAATCAAATATCTAGACCTTGTCCTCAGTAGGAAAACAGAGTGCTCTCAGCTGGGTTAGCTCTAAGTGGTGATGAGTTAGCTTTAACTGAAGGTAGCAGAGCAGATTAAACCTTCTGATTCTCAGCATGTGGTAGGACAGTCCTTGACAGCCCTGCAAAACTGCAGATCCTTCACCTCTTGGTGTGCCAACCCCTCTGGATGCCCTAGCCCACAAGCTTGTCTTTAAAAAAGGCTTTGATCACCACAACCTACCTGGATGTCAGATCTGCTTGGAGTGACAGGCTGGACAAGATTTAAAAATAAAAAAAAACCAAACCAAAACAAAACCCTCTAAAGGTCCTTTCCAACCTGTTTCCCCCACCACCTTCCTCAGAGGTTTTTCTTTGACTCCGCAGAATAACAGTGTCTCAACAACAGCTACACTCATTTACCATTTCACTACAGACACCACTATAAACCTGCAAAACTAGGATTAAAAAAAATACCACTTGTAGTCTTTATACAGAGATAGTGGCACAAGTCTTAACGCCCAGCAAGCTTCAGGGTACATTTCAAAATACACTGTCACTTTGAGAAGGACTGGTTAGTGCGAAAAAAAAAGGGAAGAATAAGACCCAGAAGCAATGCATAAGTAATTAAAGTCACTGTTTGGACCTGGAAGGAATGAATGCAGGTGAACATTTCACTCAGGTGGGTCTCAGCTGTTTCAAAGTGTGGCAGAGAGGTGCTGTGTTGATTTCTTAACCATTATAACACTTTAGGAATTTTGGTTATGTGAGGTTTACAAACATGCTAAAACTCATGTTTAGCTGCAGTACTACCATTGCAAACTGGTGTGTGGACAAAGGTCAAATGACCACTCTTCCCAGAATAAAAACTTTTTTTCGGTCCGAAGATATAGCCAAAGTCTTTCCAAACCATTTCCTTCATGGCTTAAACCTCATACGTTCAGTGGCAAGAATGTAGAAAAAAAGTCACCCTGCAGAAAGCTCCCAGTGATTCTTGAAGCATTCCTGTCATCTTCCTTCCTTTTGTCTGTCCCTTCAGAAATGTTTCCACACGATCCACTCCTATTTTACAGTCTCTCTGATCATGAAATTGGCATAAGGAGATCCTGGCAAAGGAATCTGAGTTCACCACTAACAGTTGCCCCCATATTACAGTGTAAACCTCCCTCAGTTGTTCCCATTTAATTATTTGTGATTCATAGCCCAAACCACAAATCTCCACTCCACTCCCTTTTCTTTGGAAGATTAGACCTTTAATTTGATGATTTCATGGATCTAGTACATCTCTCCATCAGTCAAGAGCAGGCAATTTCATTCTTATGTAGGGCATTTAGGCATAGGTTTAAATAGCTCATGTTAAAGAGTTCTGTTTTTCAGGGACCTTGTGTTTTATTTCTTTTTTATTCTGAGTAGGTGTAAACTAGCTTAAGGGAAAAGTTCATCCAAGACTAGTGAAGGAGAGCCTTGTATTAAATTTAATGGAAAGAAAACATGGCCTAGTAATAAAAATATGACTGGAAACCCAGAAACTTGTATTTATAGACTTCATTTCTCATCTGACTGGGCAAGTTCTGTTAAATCCTATGAGTTCTAAGTGAAAACATTTTCTTGTACCGCTGTTATAAGCATTGCTCATCAATGCTTACAGTCCTCTGAGATTCCCAGATAAAAGACATCACATAAGCTACAAAGGTCACCCATATGTTTTTCTATTTTACTTTGCTGGCTTAATTTGTGATAAATGCTCATTGATTCTTTCACATGACATAACTGCAGGCACTAAGCCTCCTGTACCACTGTGACGTGTTGCAGTTTGTGGCTCTGGATCCCTCGCCTTTAAATTGTAGGTGAATTTACTTTTCCATTATATAATGCACCAGGTATTTTCTGAAATGCGCTTGGGATCAGTCGTGACTTGTTAAGCTTTCTTATTTCCCAAGTAGACTAAATGCATCCATTTTCTTACTTCTGCAGCGTATTGAACTCAGACGCAATCAAAGTCATGCAACAGGCTAGCAGAAGTGTATACACAGCCTGGGTCTCCTAACAACTGACAAGAAAATGCACATAGAGAAACTGAAATCCAGGATATCAAAAATATTTTTCTACAAAAAGGCATAAAACAAAAGCTGCCCAAAAAGATTATTTTTCCCTGTTTTAAATTGTTGCTTTGAGAGTTAACAAAAACTTCCAAAGGAAGTAGTCAGCAAATACACACAAATGGCACTTAAAAGATTGTGCTGGTTTTGGCTGGGATAGAGTTTATTTTCTTCATAGTAGCCGGTATGGGACTGTGTTTCAGATTTGTGCTGAAAACAGTGTTGATAATAGAGGGCTGTCTCAGTACCTGCTGAGCAGTGCTTACGCAGAGTCAGGGCCTCTTCTGCTTCTCACCCCACCAGCGAGCAGGCTGGGGGTGCACAAGAAGTTGGGAGGGGACACAGCCGGGACAGCTGACCCCAACTGACCAAAGGGATATTCCATACCATACAGTGTCATGCTCAGCATATAAAGTTGGGGAAAGAAGGAAGAAAGGGGGAGACATTCAGAGTTATGGTGTTTGTCTTCCCAAGTAACCGTTACATGTGATGGAACCCTGCTCTCCTGGAGATGGCTGAACACCTGCCTGCCCGTGGGGAGTGGTGAATGGATTCCTTGTTTTGCTCTGCTTGCATGCGCAGCTTTTGCTTTCCCTATTAAACTGTCTTTATCTCAACCCACGAGTTTTCTCACTCTTCCAATTATCTCCCCCATCCCACCAGAAGGGAGTGAGCAAGCGGCTACAGGGGGCTTAGTTGCCAGATGGGGTTAAACTACAACAAAGACTCAAGTAACAAAACAACTGGAAAGTTTTAACAGGTCTCTAAGGCTGAACAATTTGTTCTCACCGGGAGATTTCTCTGTGGAAGTCCATCTTATATTACAAGTGACAAAACACCAACAGAGAAAGTAATAAGTGTCTCTAAAGTCAATCAAATGCAATTATTTTACTGCAGCTATATTTTTTATTGTCATTGCTAAAGACTACAATATTTTATTAGCGCTGCTACCACGATAAACTTATTTTATACCACAATTTTACCTCATGAATAGACTCGGCAATTTTATTTTTTGGCTTCCTATTCTATTGTTATTTTGCGTTTCACAATTTTACCGTGTTACAGAATCACAGCAGTGGGCCCTGGAGGAAGCCACTTGGTTAATCCATTTGAGCCTTCTGTATCACAGAAGATACGTCCCTAAATTCTCCTCACTAATCTCAAGTAATCTTTTCAAGTTATTTTAATTGCAGATTTATGCAGAGGACTAGACGGAGAAAAAGTACTTTGTTGCAAGAAGCAGCAGGAAAAACAACCTCTTACGGCAGCACTGCTACACTGTCAGTTCTTACAAAACCAGGTCTGAGGTCCAACACATCTGATGTGCGAGAAGCTCCCATACAGGGGACAGATCACGCATACAGAAGGAGTAAATCTAATGATAAGCAACGTATATTTCTCCATCAGGTTAGTTTATTCTCATTCCCATTATTCCTCCTACAGAAGCAGCAAGAGTTTTCAAGAAGTTTATGGATTTTAAGGGAATAGTTGGTTTTCTTCTGTGTAGACAAGTATCACCTGCAGGGACACTAATGAAATTTCCAATTTCTTTCCATACATGTTTACTCTTAGGCAACACCTATTTCTCAACCTCATCAGTATTCATCCGCCATTTCATGAATGACAAATAAACGAGAAAGGAAGGAAGGTAAATCTTTCTGAGAAGTTTTAAGTTACTTGTTAACAAACTCATGGAAACCGGCAGGAATGCATCTACCAGTGCCCTCAGAGAAGGCCTTTCCCAAAAGGTAAGTAACAACCTAAGCAAAAAAAGCTACTGGCTCTCCACACCCGGCTACATGGCCAGTAACCCATGCTCCTTCATTTTCTCTAGCTGAAAATCTCAGCTGCTGTTGAGAGCCCTGGGGGTCTCCAGCACCCCTGATTCTGTATGTCTACTCATCTATCAATCAAGAACACCCCAAGTATAACAGAAGGGAAAAAAAATCAGGTCCAGGTACATCCAAAGAGGTCTGAAAAGGTTATTCTGTGTCTTTCGCACAATGCTGTTTTCAGCCAGAGATCAACTACTACGGACTAATTGCAGCTTTATTTCATGAGCATTAACTATCTACCAATCGCCACGCAGCAGCTCCAGCGAACTCCGAGTATTTTTGGGTTGCCCTTTTAATCACTTCTCATCACTCACCATTAGTTGCTGGCTTTACTGCAAATTTCATCATCCAGCCTGGATAAGCACACGCTTCTGTGCTACCTGTACAGGATACCAAAGCAGTGACAATCTTTGTTTTTTCAAACCAAGAAAAGAAGAGAGCTTCATAACGGTCTTCATTTTTTCTCAGAAACCCTCTCACTCAATCCCCTGCAGTTTTCTTTGCACATTCATTTATGCTAAATCGAACACTCTGAGTGACTTTGCTAAGCTTTACTCAAGTGGTCACAAAGAAAACCACCAACATTAGAAAATATCTCGGCACATATCTAAACCCAGACAAACTTTAAGTCTAATAAAAACATGCAATTAATTATTCTTCATTCAATATCTCTCCTTTATTCTTCTATCGTTTCTACATGATGTTTTAGTGAGGGAAAAGCACCCGAGGTTTCCATCTGCAAGGACGAAAAGGTAAACTGGTTTGATTACTGTCAATAATTATTCAGGGCCATGGCCTCAAATAAAGTGAAGAATACTTACTTACTTGTATCCCCAGTTATTTTCACTCTTATGCCTACCAGCTGCTTTGCTTTTGTCCAGAAAAACACTACTTTTTCTTTTAGAATCAATTCTAATTTAAGTTTGAAAAATGAACTTTAATATATAGACTGGGAAGCAGATAAAGATAATTGCCACTTTAGTCGCATGTGATTAGAACAATTCAAATTGCTTACAGCTAATTCATTCTCTTGATTTCTACTTTGTTTCACTAATCTCCTCAGAGTGTCCCATACCATGCATAGAAAAGACCATCATGGGGTCCTAGATGCTAAGCTAAAATCAGAATGTAATAACAACTATTTAAATACAACATCTCTAATTTTATAATCCCTTACCTTCACATCAGTTACATCCCTGCAGATGGCTTCTTCACAGCCCTCTCAACTTCCATAATCCCTTTCCTCATACATAAATCCTTCCACTCTGTTTGTCATGTAGATGCTCCAGGACACATGCTCTACAATCTTAGTACATCTTTCTTCAAAATAGAGGGAACTACGTTGGGCAATAAATGTCAGATGAAGACAAAATGAATTCTACAAAGTGACAGCGTAACACTCCTAGACTTACATCCCATTTTATGCAAGCCAGCATCTTATTAAACTTTATTACTGCTGCTCACTGGTCAAGGAATTTAAATAACGTGTGTATTAATACACCTCAATCAATTTCCTTTTAGGCATGTACAAATATATTTGAAATTCTGTGAATTGAAGCCATAGATCATCCATTACTTTCTCCTTTTAAGAGCTGGCATTGTACAATGAAGCAACAAAAGACAAACCTTTGTGTGGATACAGAACTATTTCAAACAACAACAAAAGGAGCACAGTTAACTACTGATTGATTCCACTCTGCTCCATAGAATTGTTCTCTCTCCCTACCAGCTTCCTTCAGTGAAAAAGCTGCTTTTGAGCAGGTTTTCAGAAGGGTAAGGAAAGGACAACTTTGGGAAATTACAAGATCTTTGTTCTGCATGACAGAATTATGACAGAGTGTGAATTTGCATAAAGTTCACTTTCCTTCAGAGAAATTTAATTTCTCTGCAGAGGTTTATACGCCTTAGGAATTCAGAAACTGGATTTGTTTGGCTTTGTGCAACACTCACCATCTGGCTTCTTGTGTACCTTCCATAGAAAAGTTTGCTTTCCTGTCAATTCTGTGTATTTGAGATGTTTTTAATCTTTCTTTGGAGATCTTAGAAATGGCTCCACAGAGTCTGGCACATAGCAGCACTTAGAAAACTTTGCGGAGTGAAAATTAGTCATTTATTGTGCTGTGTGCCAGCTGTACTTTTGCCTGTTGTGTCTGTTTTCCTAACTGCAGAGAGACCATTGAATAAAAGAACAAAAGCATGAAAAACCCCTCTGTTCTTCATATACCGTAGACTGTGAGTGGGCTTGGAGACCCACCAGGATCTTGCCGTTGCTTGCTTTCTACTATCTATGGAAAGGATAAGGTGAAACTTCAATACACAGAGTTGCTAAGGTGTCATTTGCATTTTTGCCAGTATATCTACAAACTCAAAAAAACAAACCAACCACAAATTTAAAATGTTTAAAATGTCTGCCTCCCTATGATAGCACCTACTTACCTACCTTGTAGTCTATTCCACCATAGTGGTGAGAAAATACTTCTTCCACATTTCGCTCTTCATTCACTCCATTTGGCTCTTCATTCACTCCACACCAAAATCCAGTTTCCATCCATTTGAAGGCCTTCTCTGTTCCCTTTTTCTAACCAAATCTCTTTTCCCGCTTCTCAGCCTTTCCTTGCACACTTTCCCTGTTACCAATCGTATTCTTCACTTCCTCCAAGTCCATTTGAAATGGGAACAACTTTTCCCTTTATTTCATTCTGAAAATAAAGCAGGAAAAGGAAGAAAGAAGATGAAATGTGAAAAAAACAGAGGAGATTGTTAGAAATATATCCATCTAAGAACAATTAAGAGGTAGAGACAAAGCTGGCAGCAGAATAGAAAGGAAGTCAATGTGGTAACAGTACTGGTAGGGGAAGGAAAGTGCAGCACTGCTGGACGGGACAGAGGTCCGTATTCCCATGCTACATTTGGCAAATGCAGATCTCAGTTCTCCTTCACTGCCTTGAAAATTATCCTTTCTCTTCCACTGACAAATGAAAACATCTTACATGAAAAAACAGAAATCTTGTGAAACACTGACACTACGCACTGTTCTTGGAGTACATGGCTATGTATCTCAGGAGGAGTGTTATGTTTACTTACAGAGAGCTCCACAGGCTCTCCATGTGCAGCCATCCCACAGGAGAGAGTGGCAGCAGGAGACAAAGCCTTGGCACAGTTGTGCATCTGACAAAAATCTCTAAACAAGTTGTTTAACTGACCTGGAGAAGTAAACAACCTGCTTACAGCTCCTGATCCCAAGTGACTCAAGTCTGTTGGTTGTATATGCCTCTACAAGCATTTGTATATGAAACTCTCCCTTTGCGTGGGCAGAAATAAAAGATTAGCAAACACTGGCTGGGGTAGTGGCCTCTGACTCATGCAGAGGGAACACAGAAGTGCATTTGTGTGAACCGGGTTACTGCAGTATCTGGAGTCTGAAGCTGCGCTAGTTTATTTGTTTAGCAACAGACCTTAAGTTTGAGTTCATCCTCATTTCCATGCAATCACGAGCTGCCACAGTGGTGTGAATCAGCGCTCAGAACCTCCCTCCTGCACATCTGCATGGCACTCCATGTTCTCCAACCCCACTCCTGTCTTTGCTACAGGACATTTTTTTCTCCATAAGCACCACGAGATGGATGAGATGCAATGAAAATAAAGGGTATTTGACATCCATGGTTACACGTAGTCCAACACCATACGGCCTGGGACACTGACGCAGGATTAGGCTGAGTCACATAAGCTCCCAAGTGTTCTCATTACAAACAAGACAGTGAATGACCATCAGCTAAAAAGTTAAGGAGTCAAGAAACACACAGCGTGATACTCTACACGTAGTTTAAAAAATTCTGTGTGCAAAGAGGGGCTTAAACTTGCAATGATTTGTATCCATCTATGCAATCTCAGTTGTGTCAGCAGATGTCAGTTTGGCAGCCAGGAGTTACGACCCGAGGAGGGCTCTGCCCCAAGAGACCAAATCCAGCAAGTTTCTCTGGTGTCCCCAGGAGACCCTACGTGAGCATTAACTATAACATGTTTGTATCTCTTTTGGTGTTTTCTCTGTGTCAGTTTTTCCAAGCTAATTCACAAATTTAAGAATAATTCAGCAAATAACCTATCTGGGGCTAAAACATTGCAGGGGATAGCTTGGCAAAGCAGAAAATACTGACATTGATGCCCAACACAGAAGCATCTACCAGGAAAAAAAAACAGTAGTCAGTGAGTTTCAGAGAGAAGTCTGCAGAGGTTTAAGAGAAGTGCTCAAAGCAAGACAACATTTGGCAGTCTACCGTGATGCCACTCTTTCATTTTAACAATATAATGACACCAATTTGTAGGCAAAAGGCTTGCCTTCAGAATGATTTAATTTTTTTTCACAAGTTCCTGAACAGTCACTAATACTGCCTCCACTGCAGCAAGGCACCCAAGAAGGCATGAGACAAGTGACATGGTCTACACAACATGGGCTAGAAAAGGGTGGAGCCTTTCAGGCTTCAGTGAAAACACAAACGATTTCAACTAGTAACTAATTTTGCATTTGTTTTATAGTGATTTTATGTTCGTATTTATCACCTGCAAACCAGCATGCTTTTTTGCTCAAAACACTGTATTGTCATTATTATTCCATAGCTATTTTCACAAGGTGAACCCACATAACAGCATATGAAACTAACCATCAGAAGCACTTAGGAATACGAATATTCATAGCAAAATCTGGTGCATACCCCAAATTGGGACCATTTCCATCACTGAGAGATAAGCTATCAGGCCAGTCAAAATACAGGTTCCCTACACTTAGGATCCTTCTCATTCAAATACATTCCACAAACTTGGAAAATAAAATGTCCTTTACTATATATGGAATACACAGAAGGAAATTCCTTGCTAACATGTATACCAGAGTCACATACCTATACAGAGTTATAGATATATTTTAAGCAAAAAATTTAAAAAAAGAAAGCACAGTAAAAGAAAAGTTAAGCAGACAGTGTAAAGTCCTTCTATCCTCCTTGCAGTACCTTTGGCCACCTGACTCACTTTCAACTCAGTGGTATGAGTATCACTTCAATGACTGTTGAAGGGATCCTTTACCTGTCTACCAAAACCTACTTGCGTCTGGACAAGAACACAGTATTTGTTCTTGTTGGTCTCCACTCCTAGAAGTGTTTCTACCTAAGTCAGTTTAACCAACTAAACATCACAAAAGTTTTCTGCTGTCGCCCATGTACTCCTTCAGAAAAAATACCTAATACGGTTTTCATTCTTTTGTCACCTTACTCCTAAGGAGGAAGGAAAATCAAGGTTTTCAAAAACTTCTTACAGTGACAGGACTCTGTACTGTTCCGGCAACTGCCCAACCATGAACGAAGTATTTGTGTTAAATAGCATATATAAGCACCTTAGGGTAAGACCTGCCATTTCCACCAGCAGATGGAGCAGAGAGCTCCTGCATCTAGAAATTCAGGCCACACATTTCTGGCTTGCTTTCCCACTCGCAAGTTTTCCAATTTTCCTACCTGCCTTTTGTAAACTCCTCTGCTAGACAACAGCTTGTGCAAGAACTGTCTTACTTTTCCTCATGGAGGAGAAACGTGAGTCGCCTTTTGGCTCCAGCTGCACTGCCTGGAGTTTTGCAGATTCCAGGCCCAGCAGGCTACGTCTTCTTCAGGCCCACTAGCCGTCAAGCCCCTTTTGAAGTATGTTATATTCTAAAATCTGTGATTCACATGCTGGACTGTATGTCATTTATGTTCATCTCTTTCTTCCAAACTCAAAGCAGCTCCCGATGTAGTATGTGCCCATGTTCAAGCATAGGAAGTAGAGTACATGCAAACATCTTCCTGCTCCTCTGGTGTCTCAGAGGGGATTTAATTCCCACATGTAGGCAGAAGTGATCTTAGAGAGCTCAGGTAGCAGTTTGTTGCAAGAAGACATATAGCCAAACTTCATCTTAATGTTGTCTTTCTCTAAATATAAAATTATTCCATGAAAATTCCTTTTGAGAATACTGGCTTTAAACAATATTCTATTCATATATGCAGGAATATATATACATGCCCATGTGCATACACATCTAAAATCAGACATTTCATATATGTGACATATATTACACATATGATACACACACAGTGCTTAAGACATCTCTGGAACTGGTTTTCTGAAGCTCCTTTGTGCAGGGTCTTTTAGTTCTGCATTCAAAGACCACAAAAGCCAGCAGGAGGGTAAGGTTTCAGAGGCTCCATTGACAATGATTTTTAGCTGTGGCGCATAAGCAACCACCTGCGGATATAAATTGCCAGTGGAAGCAGCCAGGTGCCCAGCACATTTGCAAATCACATATTTAAATAGGAGCTAGGAGAGCAGTATTCACAACACCTAACTTTAGGTACCTAATTTCTGTTTCCAAGTTTGACAGCTTTTCTTCCTGTGTTACCACTGAATAGAAACAGCTCCTAAATAGGGAGGGTTTAGGCATTAGAAACATTTAAAATTATATAGTGTGAATAAACGCCCTACTTTCCATCTTTGAGCTCTCTCATCCTGCCAGAAAGTGTAACCTGAAGTTCCTATTACAAACACAGTGTCAGATGGATGTATTTCATATACAGACACACAACTGCTATACGTATATATGTGTATGCACTTACACAAGGCAGGGAGAGAGCTGTTTGTAATTCACCACTGATTTGTTCAGTCTTGGGCATCAAAGCAACAGATAAAATTACCCCAGCACCCCCTAGGTACCATTGATCAGAGAAATGTAAAGTATATACCCGCTGGGCTGTGCGATTTCTGCATTTTTGATGTCTCTTCAGTCTGTTCTCTCATACAATTCAAGCAAAGAGAATATAAATGTCAACAAGTTCCTGCATATCACCTGCTCCTTTTTCACGTAATCCCTTTTTAGGTTTGTGAGATCAAGTAATTGCAAAAAGATGGTGGTGCTTTTGTGGGGAGGAGTTACTATTATGCAGACCTACACTTCTCTAACAAGGTCCTTGTTTAAATTCCACTCTCAATACAGGCTCTGACAACATTTGGGACACACACACAGGGATGCCTCATATTTAAGTTCTCAGGAAACTCAGCATCATCCTAGTATCAGATATCACAGCTCTTTTTGGTATAATCCAGTTGCAGCTTCATTTTCTTGTAGTTATGTTAAGCCTTACACAAATCAGCAAAATTATTTGATAGCTATTTTTTACCTTTCCCCCCCCAAACAGTTCGTTCTTTCCTATTTCTCTTCGTGGAAAAATCCTACAGAAAATAAACTCTGTCGACCTTCTTATGCCACTAAGTAGAATTTAGCTGAAAATTGTATTCCTCTTAAAAAAATCTGTAGAATTGCTTTTAGTTGAGACAGTGCAGGCTGCTGTTTCCTTTAGATTTTTAGACTCGGGTTTATGGAATAACAGTATATTTCTGTATAAATAATACTGATTTTGTCTTTAATAAATTCATAGGAATCTGGCTCTGAACTTCTGTGGGTTTCTTTAACTCATCTTAATAATTGTGAAAATATATCCGTTGCTTTATTTGCCTGCAAAAGCTAGACAGTAAAACTATCCAAGTGCTGTACCCCTGAGCTGAAGATAACGTGCTCAAGTAGACTCTTCTACTCCTGCACCCCAACTTCCCCTGTGCCAGAGCAACCAACAGCATTAAACCCTTCTGGAGGCTGAGATGTGTGTCTGTGGGCACCTCGACTGCAGTGAGCTCAGACAGCTATTCTGTGTATCAAATAGCTGTATTTTGCTCAGCAACTGAAACGACATCTTGGGGATGACTGCATCTATTGACTAATGAGTTGACTACTGAAATAGAAGGAAGAAGGGGGACAGACGACACCCTACGCTGTTTAAATTAATCCTTTCCATTTTTAAAGCTAGATTCCCGAGCTTCTGAGGTTAGGTTCACAAACACAGAAAGACACAAGTCTCCAGAGCCAACGGCTTTCCTTTCCCAGTTCAGCCAGTCCCCTCAGTGCTAATTCCTGCCAGGGATCTGACACTCAGGAGAGAAGTGAGAAAAATTATCCTCACATCACCAAGCATCATGCAGTTGGACTAGATGATTGTTGTAGGTCATTTCCAACTAGAACTATTCTATTCTATATCTGGATATTCAGCTAAAATAACATTTTCTTCATAGACTACAGATCTTGGAAGAATAATAATGTGAATTGCAATTGTCTGTGAACACCTTATACCATACATTCCAGCACAACTGTAAGCAACAAATAACTATCCAAGTATGATTTAAAAACTTGGACCAATCCAGGTTTCCAAACAGAGTTTGACAAATGAGTCCGTGAACAGAGAACATAAATGCCAATGGCTGGGCACTCCAAATGTCTCCTCCTCATTTCTTTGAGCTGTGCAATAAAGGCAGACTAGCGCAGTCCTTCAATGCCTCTAGCAATATGCAATGACATTTTAAACTGAGTAACACATTTCTATCCATCTGTTCGTAACACAGGTAAGTCCTATGGCCGTTGTGCTAACTAACTTCACAAATACCTAGAAAGGTCCTAGCTTACAGGGAGATTTTTAACTTTATCTAACCTTCATCAATACAGGCTTTAGAGATAGGCATGCTACTTTGATGTAAGCTTACCATTCCATCCTAATTAAAGGGAAGGGAGAGAGCACTGGGCATCACTGGTTCCCTGAGGGCTCTGGGGGTTAGTCCTTACCTATCTGTAGCTCAGACACCTCCTGCCTAGCTGATGGTTTTCTGAACAAAGTAGACTGAGCAGAGAAGCCAAAAGTGAGGAGAATTTGACTGCAAGCACCTCTTTACTTTAACCTTGATATTTTAAACAATGCCTGATGTTATTAAATCTCCACAAACATGCTTATTCTATAAGCAGAGCAATTATCTTTGATCTTTATACACATCCACATGGGGAAAATAATAAAAAAGGAACCATATCTTGTTTCCTGCTTTCATATCTATGAAACACAACACAACAATATGAGTGATGTTTTAGTCTGTTAATAAAAAACACATGAAAAACCTAAGGAAAATTTACTTAAAATGATACTATTTCACTTTTAAAAAAGCTATTTTCTGATAAATGGTAATGTTAAATCCTGTCATAAAGTCTTCTTGAAGATTCTTCAGGAACCTCAAATGTTTCCTAATAGTTAGGTTTGTACTTGAAAACCTTTAAGAGGCAGCAACACCATACCATTGTAGTGTTCTCCAAGATATATGATTTGTTCCAGAATTACTACAGAAAGAGAAGTGCTTGAGGGAACAGAGCTGAACTCCAGTATGCCATGTCTACCTTACTGGCTTTGGATACAAACCTATCCACCAATTGCACAAATTATCATTATATTAAAGACTTTGTAACAGAATAAATATAAGCCTCTTTGTAAACATACAGTATGTTCCACAGGTGGGAAAATAGGGTAACAAACTCACCAGAAGATACTATTTACGTAAACTTTCAGATACAAAATCTTCAATTCTTACATTAATCTTATTTCTAAGGTCTGTAGGATTCCACATTCAGTAAATGGACTTTCAAAACCAGCTGCAGTCACACCACAAAATTCTTCTAAAAAAGGCTATTAAAATCTGCTGGTGGTGCACGCTTGTTAATAAAGGCTTGTCATCTTCATTTACTGTATGCAGTATTGCCATGTCACCTACCTACTCTGGGAGGCAGGATGAAGACATAAGATTCAGGTGTGGAGGTCCATCCCATCAGGGAAATTATTCCCTTGAGATCTGTGGCCAAGTTAAAGGAATGGCCACCCATACTGTAAGGCCATACACTTATTTCACGGTAGCGCAGGCCATAGTAGCACAAGCTGTAGTTCAAGCACAGCTGAAATCTGTGGCCAGCTATTTTTAAAATGAGAGGCAAGTCATGCAAGCTCAAACTTTTCTACCAGCAACTGCATTTCTGAATGCACCTTCCGCTTCTGTTGGGCTCAGGGCTCCCAGGAATGGACTCACTACAACTTCTTTCCTAATTGCAACAACTCATTTTGGTGTCACAGCCTCAGGTCTGAACTAACCTGGGTGAAACAGAAGCTCAACTTCCCTACAGAAAAAACACCACCACCACACACAAAAAAAATAGTTTCTACTTCATTTTATGTAAACTATCATCAGTTATTTCATCACTTGTTCAATGAGGCACCAAGGAAGCCACCGGTTTAATGGAAATAACCGCCTTATACAGCATAAACACATCTTTAGTGCCTAAAGGACAAAAAAACCCCTCTGTAGTTCTGCCATCGTGCCCCTGAAACAAACTAGCAGATGGAAAGTGTAGCAGTCAGTCCTTCGCTGAGCCAGTCACTGCTGCACTATAGGAAGTCCTCTAATCAGATTTTGTTCATATTCTTTCCAGGACTGCTGAGTCGTGTCAGCAGAAAGTGTGTTCAGAAAATGCTAACATGCAGCATTTTGTGGTCAATTTGGTGTTTTCATTTGAACTACATTTTGCAACCCATGTACCTCCTTCCAGAATGTGAAAAAAGAAACCCATAATCACTAACCTTGAAAATAAACTTGTTAAGTTTTAAAAACACAGTAGAACTCCTGAGGCTGGAAACCAGCAAACAAGGTCTTAAATATTTTGGCCTTACATATTCTTTGAGACAGACATCTGCTTTATATGTTAAGGAACAACAATGAAAGCAAAGGCTGGACAGTTTAGCAGAGACGCACAGGAGTGAAGCACCTCATACAGGCGGACCAGTCAGGTTCCTCAGGGGCATCACATGGACACCCCAAACACCAGGCCATACCAGATAATCAAATTTCTATAAGAAAATAAAGGGGGGGGGGGGGAACAAACATGCACAGGAAACAGGTAGTTATTCAGGGCATTTTGAACTATACATTCCATGTGAAGCAAAACAAATGCGGTAAGAAAGTCCTGTGGGTCTCTCTTTCCACCCTGGGTTCTTTATGAGCCCCAGCACAGACCTTTTAAGATAACAATCATTAAAAGACAAAATACTGTAGCAGCAAACCTGTAGCAGCTAGAGATGGCTGTTTCCTTGTCAGGATATTTAGAAATGCATGCAACAAGACTGTTTCTATGAGAAGGTACAGTACATACTCATTTTGTAGAATTCTAAATGCCTATATCCTAGTAATCCCCCAGCTTATTTTTATCTAAGAAATAGTTGCCTAATCTGTCATTCTATTTTTCAGTTAGCTGAAAAAAGAAAAGCACCATTTCTCTCTTTTTTTTTTTTACTTAATACTGAAAAAAGAAAAGAATAATTTTTCCAGTATATAATGTGAGAAGACTAGGATTACTTTTTTCATTTGCCATTTATTATTTATTCTTATATTCTTCACAGGTATGTTCTTCCTCTCTTGACACAATATGGTATTGATGTTGCATGCGGTTCACAACATCTGAAAGGTGCTGCAGGGTTTAAATGTTCTTATCAATACATGTTTTTGTGGCATCAGTCTCTAATCCTCAGAGTTTTTGCTACCTCCAGAATAATACTTTGACAAGCAAAAGCATGCATTATTATCTAAATCACAGCACTATCAGTGAACAAAAGGATACACCAATTCTGCCATGAGGAAGACCTAAAAACATTTCAGTAAAGTAAAATATCTCATTTCATTCAAACCAGAAAAAGTCTTGCAATAAATAAAAGCCAGGTTTCATTTATAAAAACAAGTTCCTAGTACATAACTTTCAGAATCTCTCATGTATGATGGTATAAATACATAGAGCCTGTAGGTTCCTTTTCCCTACTTTCTGCTATTTCCTAGACTGTTCATACTTTATGTGCTGGAGCACAGACTTTTCAGCTGCTACCTACATTTGGATGTAATATACAGCAGCAAGAATTCTCATACCATTCTCTCCTTTCCCTTTCCCCACCTGGCACAAGCTTCTTACACTCAAAGTATCATTAGTATCTAGGATGGTTGCTAATCTCCTGTCAAGCAACTTCTGGGAATTACTTGATTAGTTATAAGGAGGAGGAGTTATAAAGAGCTGCTTGTCTTCCACACTCCTTTTGATCCAGGCTGATTCCCCATAAGAAATTACACCTACTGGACCATCTAATTGGAAAGTCTCTCCAAATATAATATGGTATAATACAATCTAATATAGTCATAGTAACTGGCAGCAAGTGAAATTAGCTGCTGCCCATTTGGCAGAGTCCCTGCTTGCCGTGTGAGAAGCTCAACACAGAGGAAGACTTTGGGCTGCTTTGACAGCATTGCTGCACCATGAGATGTGGTCCAAGGGGTCTTGCACCACTTAGAAATGCTTGGAACTAAAACCCAGGGCCCATTCCTTACAGAAAGTAGGGAAACAGTCCCAAAGATCAGGCAAGACAGGTTAAACAAAACTCCATGAAACCAAAGACTTTGAACTTGATTTGTGGGGAACAACATTTACAAGCTGACCACAGCCATGCACATTATCAGCTGCCAAAAGCTGAGAACAAGAAGGTTTCAGTCACTTCCTGGTAAAAGAAAATCTACAGAAATTAAACAGTAAAAACAAAAAATATTGGGAAAATAACCTAGACTCATTATAAAGCATAGAAGTAGCCTAATCCATTTTGCATGAAAGCTGCATGAAAAAGCTCCTCATCCATCCCCAGAAAAGAAACGGGTGGGTTTGATTGATTTATTAATTTTCCATGCGTCACTTTAAAAAGTGCTGTAAAACCACAGCCAAGCCAATGCCACTGGTTAACTATGTCTATGCAGACATTGGGAGATAAAATGATTTCAACATCAATCTCTTCTTCCAGTTTCTTGCTGCAAAACACAGCAATAAATTGCAGACAGTTCACCGCAAGGCTAAGATGTAATGCTGTAAAAACTTTTATAAAGCTTCAGTACGAAATTTAACTCCAGTGATAGCCTGTATCACAGGGTCCTCATGCTATGACAGGAGACAGCTTTGTTAAACAGTAGCAGCAAATCAATTAAAAGTTGCAATAAATAGCACAATCCCTTAAAAACAGTCACAGTACAAGCACGGTAATGCTCAATATTATATTTAGGAACAGGATATAAATAACTTCCAATTGTATTTACAATGCTACAAGCTTCACTTAAGGATGAAACGCAACTGTATAGTCATTACAGCTGAGGAGGTTTAAGGAAGTTTCTCAGAGGTTTTGTTATAAATGCATTTAAAATACAGACTGGCTGCACTACTGCCATATTCAAACTCTCTGCTATTCTGCATGAAATTCCTAACACTAACAAAAACCCAAACTTTCATATAGGTTGAAATATCACTTGTCTGTCTGGTAGTCCACATCCCTTGTACATGAGGGGTCGTACTCAGTAAAAGGAGCTTCACAGGGGTATCTGCCATGCCAGAGCCTCTGAGGGGGCAGACACAAGTTGGGGAGCACGAATGGAAAACATAGGCATGGGCCAAGGGCCAGCTCCTGGCTCCAGCACACCAGCGATGAGCCACAACATTTTTCCCCTCAAACAGCAGATGTTGCTTCAGCTACCCTGGGTTATGACTACAAGAAATGCCAGTACTGACCCATGCATGAAGTATTAACATGTATAATCTGAAATTACTGTAGATTCATATATGTTACAAGTAAAAGCAAAAATATAAGTATGGGTGATATCTGCACTCAGGACATTAAAGAACTACTATCTTATTAATGAAGATGCTTTATAAACCTTGGGAAATAAAGAAAATCAATGAGACAAAGATCTCGGCATTTTCAGAGACAGGTCTTTGAGATGCAGGTAGTTATATACAGCTCAGCATTTACAAAACCCACCCTAAATCCCTATGAGCACTCCTAAAAAACAACTCACACTTTACAACCCACACTAACACAGGAATCTGGCTAGTAGCTAATGAAAGTATGCCATTTGCCCTAGAGGTCTACCATGAAGGAGCCTGACTGAAAAGATGAAAAGAACTCAGGATAAAGTTTCGTCATCTCTCATCTGGATTTAGAAAATTATGGCCAATAATCATGGAATGAATCATATTCCCCTTTAGCAGAGGGCCTCTTCTACAAGTAAAGAAACAATAACTAATAATGGCAATATTGCCTGCCCAGCACAGAACGGCGTCCCCCCGAGTCTTCATTTCTACAAACAGAAAGTACATTCTTCTGCATACTGAAGGTATCTCACCTGCAGGACCAGGTGCAGATACATTAAAAGCTATGGCACTCTGCCTGCTGATTTCTTACTGAATAGCTTAACAAAGCAATAAAGTATACTTCCCCTTTCTCATGAGCATCAGCACCACCGGAGCTTAAAGCATTCATCTTTTCATGCACTAGAAAGTGCTTCAGGAAAACAGATGTAGACATCATCATCTACCTGGACTTGTGCAAAGCATTTGACACTGTCCGACACAACAACCTTGTCCCTAAATTGGAGACACATGGATTTGGTAGATAGACCACTCAGTGGATAAAGAATGGCTGGATGGTCACACTCAAAGAGTTGCAGTCAATAGCTCAATGTTCAAGTGGAGACGAGTGACAAATGGTGTTCCTGAGGGGTTGTACTGGGACCAGAGCTGTTCATCATCTTTGCCAGCAACATGGAGAGTGGGATTGAGTGCACTCTCAGCAAGTGTGCCGATGACACCAAGCTGCGTGGTGCGGTTGAGACACTGGAGGGAAGGGATGACATCCAGAGAGACCTTTACAGGCTTGAGAGGTGGGCCTGTGTGAACATCAAGAAATTCAACAAGGCCAAGTGCAAGGTCCCACACATGGATTGAGGCAATCCCAAGCACAAATACAAACTGTGCAGAGAATGGATTGAGACCAGCCCTGAGGAAGACAACTTGGGGCTGTTGGCTGTTGAGAAGCTCAATGTGACCCAGCAATGTGCCCTCACAGCCCAGAAAGCCAACCTTGTCCTGGGCTGCATCAAAAGAAGGGTGGCCAGCAGATCAAGGGAGGTTATTGTCCCCTTCTACTCCACTCTGGTGAAACCCCACCTGGGACTACTGCATCCATCTCTGGAGCCCTCAACATAAGAAGGACATGGACCTGTTGGAGGTTACTCATCTAAGGATTTAAATTTTACTAATTTAAGTAATTAACTGTTACTCATTTGAGGATTTGGCAGCATAACTGGCACTTACAATGACCACTATTTTCCTACTGGATTAATTTTTTAATTGAATATATCTGTTGCACAGGGGTGCAGGCAATCTGAAGACAAAGTTCCAACACACTGCAATAGAAACCATTTTTTGTGTACATTCATGCAACATGAACACCAGAGCCTCAAGAACAGCTGCAGCTTTTGTGTAAAGCTATAGCAGACCTAAATATATACTTCCGCTTTTCAGGTGATTTTTCTGTGACAGAAAATTAGGTTGTAGCCTTACTGATTTTAGATTAACAGCTTCTGTACAGCTCCTTACCTAACTATCAAGGATATTCTCCAAGGGCACCATGTTGAAGGTTAAGTCACTTTAAAAAGGTTTTAGTGTAGGGGACAGCTCATTAAAATTGAGAGCTCCTACCTGTGCTTCTAAAAGGCCATCGCATATAATGTCTATGCATTAAAATGACTCTCTGGCATTAACAAGCAGAGAATTGAAAGCAGCAAAATTGGTAGACAAGCAAGATCGAGGTGGGATTCTCTTTCATTTTCAAGTGCTGAAATGATGCTTCAAAAAAAAAACAAACACACTTTTGTTCTGCTCAAAAAGAAATCAAAGTAAATAAGGAGAAGTGTGTAGGTCTTGCACTGTACTGTTTATCAGGATTTAATTGTTTAATTTGATAAATTGTCACAGTTAGGCTATAAAGTGCAGATGATGTCTGTAGCAATAGATGTTCTGGAGTTTACAACTTCCCACTACCACTTACTTTGAAACTCCACAGTCAGCAGTAACTTTCATGCCAGAAAGCTAAAACTCACATTTTTGGTTTTTATAGCCAAAGAGGAGATAATACAAATGCTATTAGACAAGGCTACTTTTCTTTCCATCCACACTTCCTAAAAAATCCAAGACAAATTGTATTTTCCATATTATCCTAAGAAGTCAAGATCCCAGTCCCTCTTGTAACCATATAATTCTAGACACATGTACTCTTTGAAGTCCTAAACATACGCCTGTTTTCAAGATCAGAATCCCACAAGTATAAAACTTGACATTTATTTTAGTATACTAACACTTTTAAGATTGCAATAAATGGATGATTACTTTGAGCTAATATGTCATGTTGACAGCTCTACATATTCTGAGTCATTTACCTAAATAACTAAAGAAGGTCACACAGTCCACAAGTCAAGAATTTACTCCCAAAAATCTCCAAGGACCTCAAATCCTGCCAGTCTCCATTTCTTCCCCCTGCGATGGACAATTTTCTAAACAACTCTGATTCACCTCTGCATTGAGAACAAATATTTGACTACTTATGCATAGGCAGGTAGAATCACAGAACAGTTTGGGTTGGAAGGGACCACTAAAGGTCATCTAGTCCACCCCCCCTGTAATAAGCAGGGACATCTCCAACCAGATCAGGTTGCTCAGAGCCCCATCCAGCCTGACCTTGAACGTTTCCAGGGATGGAGCATCTACCACCTCTCTGGGCAACCTGTGCCAGGGTTTCACCAACCTCATTGAAAAATATTTCTTCCTTATATCTAGTCTAAATCTACCATCTTTTAGGACAAGGGTCAATGGTTTTAAACTATGGCAACATGCCCTGCTAAAGAGTCTGTCCCCATTTTTCTTATAAGGCTCCTTTAAGTACTGGAAGGCTGCAATGAGGGTTCCCCAGAGCCTTCTCTTCTCCACGTTGAATAACTGGAAATAAAAACAAAGCACATTTCTCCTTTCCTTCCTCTATTTTCTTTGATCATCACCATGACCCATCCAGCTTTAATTTCATCTTCTTACAAAGAATACCTTGGAAAAAGGCTCCTAGAACCCACCTCTACAGTTTGGAGTAACCAAAGTGGGTCTGCTTTTACTTCTGTTCAGCTGTCTAGTGCAGTAGTGATGACTACCTGTAGCAACACTCAAACACCACGAGCACAAATTTTTCTGTGTGTAAATACACTTTATACACACTATCTCATTAGCAATCTACAAACAGCCAAAATTGCATTGCCTAGAGGTGGAATTCCCTGTTACCATCTCCTTCATGAACCAAACTGAGATTCAGAGATTAAGTATTACAAAATTCAGGTCCTGTAGGGAGACTTGAGTGCACCTATCACACACCAACTGCAGGGCACAGCTATGCAGCACCTGCACAGCTATGCAGAAGGTCCATCAACTATGCCAAAAGGTACGTGCCTGACTTGCCCAAGAAAGATTAGAGCTGAGGTTCAGTGATCCTCCTGAGCTCAAGAGAGCGTCCTGGCATTTGCTGTCAAAGATAACAAGTAATGGGCACTTGAAAATATGGGAAAATCTAGAAAACATTAAGGTCATGAGACTTGAATATTTTTTCTAACAAGCGACAAGTTGCACATTGGTAATACAATGGTGCGCTGTCATCGTTTAGCCCCAGCCGGCAACGAAGCCCCACGCAGCCTCTCGCTCACTCCCCCGCAGGGGGATGGGGGAGAGACTCAGAAAAGTGAAAGTGAGAAAACTTGTGGATTGAGATAAAGATACTTTAATAGATAAAGCAAAAGTCATGTCCACAATTGGAGCAAAACAAGGAATTCATTCACCACTCCCCACGGGCAGGCAGGTGTTCAGCCATCCCCAGGAGAGCAGGGCTCCATCACACATAATGGTTACTTGGGAAGACAAAACACCGTAACTCTGAACATCTCCCTTTCCTCCTTCTTCTTCCAGCTTTATATGCTGAGCATGACATCATATGATATGGAAGATCCCTTTGTCCAGTTGGGGCCAGCTGTCCCAGCGGTGTCCCCTCCCAACTTCTTGTGCCCCCCCATCTATGCGCTGGTGGGCTGGGGTGAGAAGCAGAAAAGGCACTGACTCTGCATAAGCCCTGCTCAGCAGTGACTGAGACAGCCCTGTATTACAACACTGTTTTCAGCACAAATCCAAAACACAGCCCCATAATAAGCTACTATGAAGGAAGTTAACTCTGTCCCAGTCAAAACCAGCACATTCAGGTATTGAGTGACATTAAGAACAGACCTTCAGGGCACCTCTTTTCTGCCTGTCTTCTGATGGAAATCAATGTGATATATACACATTGCACAAGTTGAATTGCATCCTCCATTTTGTGAGGTAAATGGTCAGTAGCAAATACTTTCCTCATCGATTGCATCTCGTCTTCACTTTTTCATTTGTTAGAAAACAAGGGCAGTTGCTTGTTCAAGCCCCAGAGAACAATATGCTGCCACAAAGATATAAGAACTGGGTATAAGCAGCCTGAATCTCCAAATTTCTGGAGCATTCTTTCTGCTCAAGTAAAGAGAAACAACCAACATAAGATTGAACTGCATTATCTGCTGCATGGCATGTACAGTGACACAAGATTATCACTTCAGAACCCTGTTTTTGTCAGCTTTATCTGAACTCTCATATTATTTGCTTATATGGCAGATTCTATGTACAGTGCTTGAGAATGACTGCATGAAAAATGATTTAATGTGCAAGCATTATTAATAATATATGGAGGAGGTTGGTTTTGCCTTAAAGAGTAGTTAAATGTGTGTTGGACTCTTTGGGGAATTCTGATCTTAATCTAGCAAAGCATCTTAAGAGGTTGAAGCCTCTCATATGCTTAAAACCGAGCATATGTGAAAATGTTTTGCCAGGCTGCAGCTTTTAATAGCTCCACATATGCTTATAATTAATGCTCTGTGGCTATTTTTCATTATTGGATTTTTGTGAAAACTGCGGGAGACTTGACAGACCTGTCATATTCTGCAGTCACTCAACAAAAACTAAGGCAGCTCATATTAGTGACATTTAAGACCATTTGAGTCTGGTAACAGCAGAAATCCAAGCTGTAAAGGAGACAATTTTACAGTGCCTGCTTAACAAAACAACATATAGTCCTGGTGGTGATCAGAATAGCTAACTACAGCAGGAGAGTCACCTTGCTAAATAGCTGGATGCTACCCAGTACTAAAACTGCCAAGGCTTTCACTTACTTAGCTGGTGATCACTGAAAGGGTTTGTCCCTTAAAGTTCTCTGTAAGTTTGACTTGAAGTGCTACTAATAGATGCCCCAAAACAGGAGCCTAGACAGGACAAGTAGTACGGGCCCCTGTTTCCCTGAATGAGAGGGAGATGCCTGAGGAAGACAAAGACACTGGCTCCCACCCATCAGAAACTAATTTTAAATATTTCAATTAACTAAATATTAGGTTGACTAATTGCTTTTTTCTTCATCAACAAGAGCAATCCATGCCACGCCATCCTGTGTGGAGAAGATGCAATTCACAGTGGCTATATACATACACCCTGCAGCTGGAAATGGGACCTGCCCTCCACTCAACTTCTAACCAGCCAAGCCAGGAACCAGAGAGATATGAAGCAAAGGATTTTGGCACAACTTTACAAATGAAGAGTATGCCATGGGGTCCCCAGAAGCCCTAGACATTGGTTGCTGCCATCCAAGCTACCACATCTTTGCTGCAGCAATTAGCCATGCTGAACACGGCAAAGCCAGTGTCAGTGTGTCTATCACTGCTACAGTATTTCTTCCAGATTCACAGCAGGCACCTGTTTGCAGCACCAAGATCCAGCCATCTTCTGAAAAACCTTCTGTTGAAGGAGACTCCTGCTTTACCCCTGCCCCACGATTACCTTCCAGTGGCAGCACCAGCAGCTGGGCCAGGGCTCCGGCACCGGGCTTAAAAATAAGCAATTCTGTTCAAATCAGTTCCCTTTACCAAAATTATTCCTGTTTTGTTCAGCTACACTCCTCCCTGCCATTTGTTCAGGAAGAGAGGTCACTAGAGATGGAAAACCAGTGGAAACACATGGTAAGGTAAGGCTGGGAAGGAAGGCTTTTAAGGGAAAAGCGCTCTCTAACCTCATCTCTTGATCAGCACAGGGAGAGACATGACAAAGGCACGCAGCAAAAATGTTGTTACGTGCTTTCATTACTAGCCCTGTGATGAGAAGGAAAGTTTAACTTGTAGTTCCTTCTAGGCCTAATGGAATCTTATCCTAATTGAATATCAAAATATCCACACACCATCCTGTGCTGGGAGCCACCACGCTGCAACCAAAAGGCAGGATGGTGGAACCGGGATCATGTTAAAACCAGAGGGGATATAGGGACCCGTGGCCAGGGCAGAGGCACTAGGTCTGCTGGAGCTCCTGTGCGTGCTGGGTTCCTTCCACGGTGTGATCACAGAATCGATTAGATATTATGTTTTCCTACAATTTAGAAGCAGGAATGGAAAGAAGTCTTATTCCATACTTCCAAAGAGGAGTTCCTAGAAGCTAATACTAACATCCTTAGGTAAGACTGCACACACATTCCCCACAAAATTACTACATCGAGATCAAGTTATATGATTTCGTTACCTGTATCACAACTTAGTGAAGTCAGGTGTAAATCAGTTTCCACTGTTGGGTTTACCTGTACGACCGTATTCCCGACTCAGGAACTCTGATCCTCTGCAAACACCACTGATCAAAGATGCTGGCTCCAACAGTACAACCCATCCCAAGAAAATATTTTGTCGGCCTAGTGCTTTGATTCCAGGCCTTTACCCATGATAATTTACGGTGAGAGACAAGATTACGGAAAATGATGAGCATGTATACTTTTACCTGACACATCTGAGTAGAAATTAGTGTTTTACTGGCCACAACACACAGAGAACATCCAAATGCAATAAAAGGTGCACATCTCATTTTATATCTCAATTCCCCAAAGTTCACTCAAAAACATAGATAAATGCTGAGGTGCGGTACCCCCAGGGAAAACAGATACCTACTCAGTCTGTGGGGCTTGGTTCTCACAAGCACAAAAAGAGACTTCCAGTTTGTAGAACCAAGACAGGAGAAGAAACAATACCAGGGTGGGATGCTAGTCATCTTCCCATGGGGTAAGCTTACTTTCAAGTGCTCTAGCATATGTAGACACTCAGGAATCAAAGAAAGGAGTCAGAATAAACACAATCTAACTGAAAACTAAATCAAAAACTTCGGATACACAGGGGAAATATATTTAACAGATAGAGAATCACTTAAGTTATGTGGTCATGCATAAACTCCTCCAAGGCTCTGTTTCATCTTTTGGTCCTCATAGGCCTTTTAGCAGGGCTCCAATCTCACATTAATATCAAATCTAACAACTTTGTTGTTTTAGAAACAGCTTCTTGGTGCCAACCAGCTAGAGCCGTCCAGTTCTCTAAGGAAAAAGATATCTCAATAATCAGTCAACTCTGATCTCCCTCTTACTGACATGCAGAAAAAGAAACCCTCACTTCTAATAATAGGACTTCCTTTCATGCAAAGATAGCTTTCAAAGGATAAATAATTCATCATCTTCCAAGCTCTGAGAATAAATTTGTTCCTTTTCTGGTTTACTTTCCTTCAAGATATGACATCTTAGAAAGCACGGGGAAGGGGACTGCTCTTTGCTTCTAAGGATATAAACGCGCTCAATGTTTCATTCCTCACTGCAACAAAACTATAAGATCAATAGACAAGTGCTGAAAACCTTTTCCCACCAGGCAGAGACTCTGCCATCTAAACAGTCTCTCAAAAGATATAATCTCACAAGTAGCAACAACAAAGAAACATCCAACACATAGCTAGGGAGCATGCTCAGAATAATCTTACATGGGGACAGCTCCACAATAAGACATCAAATTAATTAAGCTTGATCATATCAGTGACTGGTGACCTATAGTTCTGTCTCCATTCTTTTAAGCTTTATCTAAACTCCAAGGGGATACAGGAAAGTCGTTTTACTTATTGTGACATTTTTGTAAACAAGGAAGAAAAAATAATCTGTAGGCCAGGTTGAATTAAAAAAAAAAAATGCAATACTCTATCTGACAAGCTGTCCTGCATTTATATAGGTCTAAAATAGAAAAAAAAAACCCTGAACAGAACAATCACCATTTTCCACCAGTAACCGATAACACCAGCAGGCTAAGCATTTGTACCCAAAACTCAGAGGGGCTATTCTCACGCGTGGGAGTCACTCAGTTCTTGGCCCAATTGCATTTGGCAAAGAAACCAAAAATCAGCTTGGAGATTATTCTCGTGGCTCCTGTTTGTAGCACGGCAGGAATCACCTTGTATTAGGTTTACTCATGAATCACAAGAAGTAGATGCAAAAACATAAAAGCTGCCATCTGGTCATTTCAAAGCCAAATCCATCCCAGGAAAGCATTTCTCACAAGGAAGGAAGCAATCTCTGAGGATGGTGTGTGAGCAGGAACACCAGAACAAGTAATCCCATCCATCCTGCAGAATTATTCCCTAATACTTACTTACTAATCTTTGTCTGCTCACAGTATACATTTATTAAAGAATGGAGCTTTCAGGACTTTTAAAAGCTGTCCCAGCATTATGCAGACAGGTCATTGCCAGCAGTCACAGGATACCAAATGTAAACACCGTTCTGCAGATGACAGGTTATTATTTTCTAATGATAATTTTAAATGTTTCCTTCTTCAGGAGACTGAAAGTGCATTAATATGAATTATTTGCTGACCAAACAGGCAGTAGTGCCATTTGAAACTTATAGCTGCTTAGCACAAAGTAATGTTGGGGAGGGTGGAGAATAAAATCACTATATAAGTGATAAGTCATTAATTTATACCTCAGCACTGTGGATTAATTATTTCCAGTAATACTGACAAGAGAAGCCATGGAAAAAAAAAAAAAAAATCACTTCCAGACCATTTTTTTAATGACTGTTATTGTCAGCACTACTAATCCAGTTAAGAGTCTACAGAAATATTTAAAAAAATGCAGGATAAGGCTTCCACAAACACAGTCCACCTATGAACCAGTTTGCTGCTTCAAATCCAACTCTGTCAAACAGCATGCTGGTACCCATGAAACTGCAGCTTTCACAAACAAGGTTATGAAAGAGGAAAAACGAAAAAAAAACCACATTCAAATAGTTGATTGCAAATACTTTGCGTGGCAGCTACTATCATGCTGCTGAGAGGCAGTGAAGGTTGAGGAGAGATCATTTGCAGTGACAAAACTTATTGCTGTGGATGCCATTTTATCTGTAAGCTCTGGGAGCAGAGCTTCAGAGTTGTTATTGAAATGGTATTGAAAATGCATTCAGTGCTTCTCTTGCTTCTCTACAGTTACAAAATATGGAGCATTTGCTAGTTCTAAGGACATATGTTCACTATTTGTGTGTCCATGTGTGGAGGAAGAAGAGGCAGATGTCTTGCCCTACTACACCCTGTTTATTCCTTGTCTCTCTGTTGGTTTTGCTCCCACCAGAGCAGCAAAGGTGAGAGGAGAAACCAGCAACACCAAGCTGAGCTCGTTCGCTCAGCACGCTTTACACATCATTGATCTGGTATCATGGTCTGCATTCAGCAGCATTTACTTCAATAACCTTTACTCATAGTTATAAAAAGGTAGAAAGATCAAAAGATATTACCAGTATTGGTTTTTTCCAATCTTCTCTTCATGTCTTGGTACAAAAATAAATGCTATCACACGTCACTTGTAAGGCAAACTTATCTAAGAAAAAAACACAAAACATTTGGCCTGTTTCAACATCAACCATAGAGGAGCTGTCGAAGAGCTGCTACACACCATGCCAGGAGGAAAAACAACTGCTGCAAACAGCACTACTCCAGCAAAGATTTTTCTGCCTCAGCACTATTAAATCCCAAGGAAAAGAGGCTGTCAGGGGCAGAAACAGACTGCGACCTAGTACACCATCACTCCAGGGAGGGAGGGAAGCAGCCTGGGCTTTGGTCCTGTTAATCAGCAATGCAGCTGGTAAAAATCTCATTTCGGCCAACTCCACACTGCTAGGACTTGACTACAACTAGTACCCAAACTGACTACATTAAAAGTAGTTTGGGTCATTCTATCCCTACAATATTAATTAAAATGTAATTGTACCCACTTCCTAAAAGACACTAGGTTTTCAGTGTCTTACTCATGCAGTCAAACAGCCTAAGCCTATATACTTTATATACATACGTATGTATTTCTTAGCCAGTATATGTTTTAAAGGAATTTAGCACATACATTTAATTAAAATCCAAAGGGATTACTTCAAAGAAATTTAACCCCATTAGCTTTCCTACCACAAACAAGCTGGCATAATCCTTCTGGAATGTAGGTTACCCAGTGTAGTGCTGAACCTGCAGCCTTTGGGCCTGACTTTCCCCAAGCACGGTTTTGATGTACGTACTACCATGTGAGGGCACAGGGGAACAAGTGCATTTCTGAGGCTGACACTGGAACCCATTCCTTAAAAAAAAGAAACTGAGCTACATCACCAAACTGCTGTACACAGTTTTCCAGCACATTTTTTCCAGGCTAAGCCTTCTCTCCACACTTTTGCCAGTGTTATCCGTGTCAGTCAGGGATCTGGAGCCAGAAAATCAGGGTCAAGAAAAGCTGCAGCAAGGATACAAGCTACAGTCAAAACTCCACCAAAGTTTATTCACCTTAGAGAAGAGGAATAAGACAGGCTGACAGAAGCACAGTCTTACCATAGCCTGACCATGTAGAAGATGTGCCATTATAAGCTGAACACGGTTACAGATCTGACCCAAGCAGAGAAGTGGAGCAATTCATGAGAAATTAATTTCACCATCTGACTGGAAAGACCTTTCATTTCCCAAAGCAAGCGCACTTTGTTAGGTCACTAGGATTCAGCTAATTAGAGCTGTTTCCTGCTCTTCCAGAATGGAACATATCAAACAAAATTGGTTAGAAGAAAGAAGTTTTTACACTGATATTAATTTCAGTCCCTCAACATAAATGTGTGCCACATTCAAATGGCTCTCAAAAAAAAATACCTGGGAAAACTTGGAACATTGGTAATAGAGTCTGCAGAGGTCAGTCCGAGACACTGTGCTATCTGCTGACTTACTATTTGCACACAGGGACATCAGCAGCTCCTAGTTCAGTGTGTTTTTCAAGATTTTGAATGTCCAACAGCACAGTTAGCATCCAGACAAATGGCCACTGTCATTTGTGTGGTGTGACACATCCTGGACTTACACTGTGCGCACTACAGGGTCTGGCTACATGGCCACCAAAAGACCTGCAGTTCCTATAAACTTATTGCCTTAGCTTCTTTCACAAGTACAACACATGCACAGTGCGTTTGGCCTACTGACAGTGATTTCATTGCACATGAACCCAAGTTTTTGCCCAGGATTTCTCAAAAAGAAAATATGGAAACTTTTAGTGCAACTCACAGGTAATATAGCTGTACTGCTCCTTGCACCTCCTCAACTCGCACCCCTCTCCAGTTTGGATCACCCCAGCCCGGCTCACACTGTTAGCACATAGACATGCTTTTACCATCCCTGAAAAAAAAAATAAGAAAAACAACACCAGAACCACAGTTTCCTGGATTTGGACCTTCGTATCATGGTGTGCCTTCAGTTCCCAAAGGAGGAAAGTCTTCATCCTCTTTCCCTCTGCTGAGGACTTCAGTCATGTAGTTTTGCACAAGTAAGAGTGCAAAAAGTAAGGCAGAAATGTCCATAGTATATCAAATTCCATGGTCTCTGTTTCAAAATCGATAATGCCATTGCCCTCACGTTTTGTTCAGGCTTTTTCCAGTGTTGAACAGTTCTGCTCTTATATTAACCAGTGATGACTCTTTCTCCAGTTTGACGCTGTACTTCTTTTTAAGATCTCAGCTTCTCTCCTAAGCTGCTTTTGCCCCAGCCTCCAGCACATGACTGTCAGAGCAAAGTGGCTACAACAGCACTGAGTATCAGGGTTCCAGCACTGTATCAGCTCTCCTCAGATGCCTCCCCAGATAGAAATCCTTTCAAGTTATTGACTGAAAAGGAAAAAGTCTCTTCAGGTCAAGTGTCCATTCTACTGAATTTGTTTTAGTGTTTTATTCTCAAAAGGCACTTGGGGTGCAGAAGTCAGCGGCTGTGAAAGAGCATGTCCGCTTTTGTTTGCTATTGTATCATGGCACAAGTCAGTCTACATCTCACCCACATTTCTAAATAAATGAGCCTGTTGTTTTTGATTAATATAATTGGTTTGCCGTCCTCATTCATATGCTTACATTTTTTTCAGGGGAAATAACAACCTAGAACAAGTTTTAAGACAACAGGTTTCACTACTCAGGATTAAACAAGCAAACAGACACAGAAAAGGGTTTTCTCCTCAGAGTTGTAGCCAGGACTAATGGGACTCCAAAAGGTATTTACACACTACAAGTTTTCTGGATATGAATCTGGGCTATATCCAAATCCAGCTGAAGCTGGCCTGTCCTGCCAACAGACCCTGGGCAGTCTTACACTGATAACTTCACTGTTTCCAAGATAAAGTCAGATCTGGAAAGTAATTGATTCCTTGTGCACTGGAATAATTAAATAAGAATCAAGGACTTTCTGAACAGCCTAGAGGGACTTGGAGCCCTTTCCCCAAAACGACATTAAAAATAGTTCTGAAAATATTTAGACAAAAAAAAAGTCTAGAGCTTCTCTCACAAACAATCTATAGGAGCCAGTTATTGTTTGCCTTCAATCTAATCACTTGGACAATAGTAAGAGTTTGGACTAACTTTAACAGCATTATAGTGAATTATTTTTCATCATTCTCAGATTTATTGTTGTTTTTACTATAAATTATCTGCTCTCATGTTTCATAAAAACTTCACTGGAAAATAAGAGTAAAACTAAAACCTTTGTAAGTAGCTTAACCAGTCCTTACAGAGATCTTTCAGGGTTTGGATTCAGTTAGCTTGTAGGGTGCACAAGCAGATCTAAAAATAAACATATTTCAGAATCTTTCTTCATGTTCTGACCAATCCTTCAACCTCAGTGAAAATTTTGTATGTATGAGAAACTTGTGCTTGGTTCTCCCATGTATATCCTTTACAAGGATCTGTAATTAAAGAGGGAGGGAAGCAGTTTTTTGTGCTTACCTTTGAAACATGTCACTACAACATTTAAGGGAGAACAGATAGAATCCATGCCCTCAAGCAAAAACTACAAACAAAACAAGGGTTATTTAGTGGCTGGGGGTTTATTTCAGTTTCCTTCTGAAGGAGGAATTTTGCATTGTGGTGGTTGTGTGGATGGCAGCACCTGGTCATTAAATATTACTGCAGGCTCTAGGCTGCTTTCCAAAATACACCTCAGCAGGGTAAAAAATGCACGCCTGATTTATAGGCTGTAAATGCAGCTAGAAAATGGGTATCTTGGTTTCGATAATGTTCCTAACAGCAGAAGGTAAGAGTCACTGGCTAACCCCTGATCTACTTGCATAAGATACTATAATGACTTGTTGTACAACCCACAAAAGGCCCGAGGACATTTCAAAAGAGTCTAATTTGCCCCAGAAAGGTAGCATGCTGACCAGGGGACCAGCACAACTTCAGCACTCCCACACACAGCAATGTCTGCCTGCTCAGGCATTGCACCCGCTGCAGACCCACACCTCAACAGCGAGGTCTTGCAGCCGCCGAGGTCGCTGTGAGATTGCTTTAGACATGGCTGCTCCAAAGAGGTTGCATTTTGGGATGTCTCCTATGGTGCACAATACGAGGAAGAAGTCTGTAATGGAATTTTTTCTTGCAAATATGATCACTCATACAGCTTCGCCTGAGCTTTTAATATAATTAACCTAGACAGCACCATACACGCAGCAACACGGGGTATTACTAGCACTGTAAAGCACATGTAGACCAATGGACGCCACAGATCACAGAAAATTAGGCTGCTTAATATTTAAAGCATCAAAAGATAATTAAAAAGACAAACACACTGGCTAAATAACTCTATCCATGCTTATTTAGTCGACTGATTGCGTACTTTTCCCTGGGGAATATTACTGGAAACAAGAAGCGTTTTAGCAATCTACTTCTCTGAATTCTTTACCTCATTCACCACAAGCACGGAGAAGTACGCCATGCTGACACCCTGCCCTCCAAAGGGACAAATGCTTCCACGTCCTCTCTCGCTCCTCCAGTGCTGTTGTGCTCCTTCCTGATTTGTCAGCACCCCAGAGAATCCCCAGCAGCATAGGGGTTCTGCCAGCATCAGGCTTTCAAACCTAGAGCTCTGATATAAGCAAGTTTATTATTCCCACAGCTGAAGCCAAGGATATCAGAAGGGGCCTCTAAGATTAAGTTTTCATCAGAGTTCAGGCAGAAGGAGCAGGGTTGTGAAGGATGCTCTTAGACCAAGTTTCTCCAGGAATTGCAAAACTGGTAATTTTGAAAGAAAAAATAAAGACCTTTTTTCCCCAAGTTTAATGTTTTAGTATGAAAAAAATATTTCAACAGAAGCATTTTCAAAGGGCTAGGGGAGCAAAGGAAACTGAATAAAAGAGAAGCAATAAGAGAATTACATAAAAGAAAGCAGATGATTAAAAAAGTCATCTATTAGTAGTTGCACTAATACTTTTAGATGCTGGCTTCCAAACCTTTCCCCAAAACAGCCTTGAACCAATAAAACTTGTACAACTTCAAAACAAATTCAAACAAATTCAAAAGAAATTCATTCAAAACAGAGGAAGAGACCAGCTGAAAAAGAAAGATACTGATCTATTTATGTGGATTCAAAGCACTCTAGGATGGTACTGGTGAAGATACCCTGAGGATCAATGCATACTCAAAATAAATGTAGAACATCAACAGTAAATATAAATACATAGGATCTTTACATTGCTTTCATGATGGTGAAATTCAGTCTTTCAAAAATGTAAATTTGTGATATGTAAGCCGATTTCCTCAAATCTCTAGAGATTCCCCGAGTACATCACAAGTGTAACTGGTTTGTGGCAACTTGTATGCCTTCTCTCCAATGTCTGATGACAGATTTTGTAAACTGAATAAGCATTTCAAAGATAGGAAACAGGGGGAGGTATTTTTCTGTTAGAGAAGTATCTGCTGACTATGATGGGGACTTTGCATACTCCACAGCACAAACCACATTACAAAAGATGACACAGCTTTACAGCAATTACCAGCATATCAGTTGCTTCTTAAAATGGGAAACACAGAAAGGCTTGCTTTAACTGAAGCTGGAATTGCTCACCCAACGTCTTTCAATTTATGAACAACGCAGCACAATTGAAACAGAATGGATTTGGTCAGCATACAGATCTCTAAACAAGCTGTTAATATATTTATTGGAATTGCATTATGATTGATTATTATTTCCTACATGATTGAATCAATATTCAAAGTCTAAACTTAAAACCCCCTGTTAATTATGCAGGAAGATGAATGATCTTTATAGGATATCTTTGTCAAAACCAGTTGCACCATCTGCCAGAGATTAATTAGGAAAAGATTTATAAGCACAAATGAATTTGTCACATTCACTAAAGAAAAACGACTTGGCTGATGAAAATTATTTTCTAATGAATATAAATAATAAATATGACTGTAACCTCTTGAACTAGACATGAAACTTCAATTCAAAATAAGGAAGAGACAGAAGTATGATTTCAGAGCTCTGGTTGATACTCACATATGCTGTTTCAGAAAAACATACTAAAGATTCTTCCTGAAACAGTTTAACTTGCCTTATATTTTCTTAGTTAAGTCTACAATTCTTCAAGGTCCTTTCTAACTACTCGGATAATTTCAAATCCAGCAGTAACTGATCAGTCAATAGATATTTATATGTGTACAGAAATAAATTGATTGTTAGCTTTTAAAAAAGAAATCAAGAATGTCAAACATAAAATTTTGCCTTGCCTCTAAAAAAAATGCAGGTACCATTCAGAAACCAAGGACAGACATTGGCACTGAAATACTTGTTCAGATAATCGGGCTGTTCTTTCTAAAATAGGACTGGAAATTTTGCCTTTTTTTTGATGTAGTTATTAATTAATACTTACAATCTGTATTGCATTAGCCCCTAGCACATCTGTCTGCTCTTACACAGAACTGTTTAGATCAATTCAGCAATAAAGGTTTTTCTAACGATCACATAAAGAATCTTAAACTATGTTCTCAATTTCATACAAATTAATCTTCTGACTTCTAATTTTCTACCGGCTTAATCTTAGGGCATTTGCTTTACAGAATAAGGCATTCTGAAATCGTATATTCCACACTGCTTTAAAAACCTGACCAAAAAAAAAAAACCACTACCCCCACCCTGTTTGTGTTCCATTTTCTTCAGAAAATGCAGTTCACGTTGTATACTGCATTGAATGCCCGCTAGGCTTGGGAGGTGCATCAGCGCAGACTGCTCTAGGTGCTTTGAGGACCTGAAGGAAGGTAATAAATGTGACTAGGTACAGATACTGCAGAAGACACATTGATAAGGGCATCACACTAAACTCCTGCTGCAGACCTGAGCATCAAACATGGACAGGTCCCCCAAGCCCCAGCAGCCTGAAGGAACATCAGGATTATTCCTAGAGCATTAAACGACATCACTTTAAAAATACTGGGGAAAAAAAAAATAAAGTTGTCTTTTCCAAACTATTTGTGTTCACGGTCTGCTTCTCTTTGTTGCATCATCTGGACAGCAGCACTGACACACTGCAAATAGTTACGTTTAACGACAGCGCTGTAAGACCCACCGCGTGGCTCTGCAAAGCACAAACTGCCTTTCCACACTGTCCTCTTTAATAAGCACTGTCGTTGCTGTTCAGCAGTCATAAGATGAGTAGTATCAGTAGAAAAAGCAGGGCCAACATTTCTGTTGAGTTAATTGAAAATGTCTCACAGTTACTGTGGAATAACACAAAACACTTTCAATGGGTATCTTTCTTTAATTCACATCTATAGGCTCACTTAAACAATCCACCTCTACTAGCACTTACACCTTGTGCAGCAAATTCAGGCTGCAGCAACAACAGGTCTCTGACACAAATTTCCAAGCAGCTGGAATTTGGCCATAAGTGAAAACAAGGAGCACTCTGTACACACACACACAGTGGGGTGGTCAAAGAGCACAAAAGCCGGAGGTAGCTCAAGTGGGAAGAACAGAAATAAATTAACATGAGAAGGGAGGCAAACAGATCACAAGGCTCTTTTGTAAGAAGGGCTTTCTCTTTGTAGAAAGGGTTTGTTTTGGTCATGTAATAATTTTTTTATGCACTTCAAGGCAAATGTTAATGGTGAAACCTGTAACAGGCAACTCCAGCCAGCTGAAGCAGCATGAAAGAGAAGATGTGATCCTCTCTTGTCATCCTCAGAAGAACCACAGCTGCTCCCAGCCGCCGTGACCACTTACAGCAGTACTGGTAATAAGGTATAAATTGTCATCCTGTCGGCAACACTGCCAGTGCTCAAGTTAACGAAAGCCTAAACAATAGGAGGACCCCTAAGTGATGTTAACGACAACACATTTGCTCTCTCTTGCAAAGAGGTGATGTTCATTACCGGTCTTGATCTAGGGAGTGGACTTGGAGAACACTGTGTTAACAAGCATGAGAACAGATGGGCAAGAAGAGAAAAAGAAATTGTTTGTGGCTGCCTAAATTTTATGCTGCCTCTGTCCTCAGCACAATTTAGGCCACCTTCAGGGGTTGTAATACAATGAAGAATCTGACCCTTTTTTTTTTTTCCCAAGTACAGAAAAAAAAAATTAGAAACAGGGCTTCACTTCATGCAAACAAGAGAATTTGCTCTTTTCCTTCTGCCCACTTACTTTATGCAGCAATCTGCTCTAGTGCCATTTAAATAATAATGAAACACCACAATTCCCCCCCACTCCCTCCCAAGAAACAGAACTAATGAAGTCCGGCTCCTGATTCATCTGTATCCTCTTGCCCCCACCCCTCTGTTTTCTATAATTTCCTCTCTTGGGCTCTCTTCTGATGCTTCCACCAGACTGAGACCACTCGGAAGCTGCCCATGGACTGGTCACGCTGTGAATTATCTCTTCCTCAGCTGCAGCACTAACGTACATCTCTCTACTTCCCCCTATTGCAAATTTTGAAAAGAAACTAGATAAATTAAGATACTCTTTTTTAATTAGCTTGCAATTGGCCCCCACTCCCCCCAAAATTTAAGGGGAATGGAGAAAACTTAGAGACAAACTGCACGATCATATAAGGTCTTATTTCCTGGGGAAACCTGCCTAAATGTTTACATATAACACATCAGATTCACATACCAATGTGGATATCGGTTGCTATAACAAAAAAACAAGGCTAGATGATGGAAAGAGAATCTGACCAAAATGTACAGGGCATACACATGCTCAGTGTCAGTGATATTAAATTAAGGATGAATCCAAAGAGAAAGACAGCAAGATCAACAGAAAAAAAAAAAATCTAGTGAGCAGAGTATAAAGTTTATCTTATCTTCTGCTTTCACAGTACATTTGAAAAACTTCAACAAAATCATACCAGACAGTACATCAGAATTAACAGAAATCTGTTGGATTTCTCTGACATAAACCACAACTCGAGATTTGGTTTAAATCGTTCATCAACAATCACTTTGATGAGCAGCACAGGTAAGTTCAAACCTTAGCAGTAGGAGAGCAAGAAGGTCATCAGTAACTTTTGTACTGATGTTTTAAGCACTGATCAGTCTGATTCTTCAGAGCAGTTCCCAGTGGCTTGTAAGATGTAGAGTTTAACATACAGCTAACCAAAACACATAACAGCCTTGAAATATGTTGATAACCCTTTGGGAAAAAAGAAAACTTTTTTTCCCCCCAGGAAAGATGACAAGCTTAATTCAAGAATCAATTCAAAGAAATCATTTACACAGTCCTCATTTTTCCTATTCTACCTAAAAAATACTTCAGATATTATGTGCTTTGTTTACAATTTAGGGTCACATGTACACAGATTTAACTTTACATTTATGAAGGTAATAAGAGGACTATTTATTTGAATAAAGCTAAGCACAGCCATTAAAAAAAGTTTCATACCTCATGACTTATGCTTTATGATGCTCTGGAAGATGTTAAAAGGCTTTGTCATTTGTGCTAATCCTTAATTAAGGGACTCTGCCTTTAGTTGTGTAACTACTATGCATGCACATTTACAGCAGGAGTTTAGTGCACTTTCCTTGCCCACTGAGATCAGCTTGGACATATAGCACAGAACTAGTATAGCACCATAGCATTTTTGATCAAGCACGTAGACTTGAACACAGATATTTTCTTATTAAAACCCGGTTCCCCTCTGCCATAGTTAAGACTTCCTTTTGCTGCCATCAATCCGTCACAGAAATCCAAGATACATATCTTTGTTCTGAAAGTGCTTACTGGTAGTCACTTGTCTTTACCCTCACCACAAGCTCCAGGATTCTACTTAGAGCTTCAACTCCCATATTCCTTTTGTAAAATAAAGGCTGTCACAGACTACACACACATACAGTAATCTCGAGGAAGGTGTTGCTACAAATATATTACTGCTAGGTGGAATTCCACCTTCTTCCTGGCAGGTAATCAAAATGTGTTCAGAGTTACTCCACTACAATCATCATAAATATTAGTGGTCCAACCAACAACAGAAGAGTTTTCTCCAGACATTTTCTCAATAAAACCCAGCAAAAAAAAAAAAAAAAAAATATGCTGTATCATGAGAACCAACAACAAACAAAATTTTAAAATATACTTTAAAATAAAATCTCATGTTTACTCTAAAGTCAGGTAATGACTGTAATTCAAAATAGGTCTTAGAAAAAAGTAATGATAAATTTATAAGAAATAAACTATGGTTGCCACCATTATAGTTGGTGCCTCCTCTGAAATAGAGTTAAATAGGTAAAGCTGCATTATCAACTGGTAACGAGGGCAGGAGCAGGACACAATCTGCAGCAGTCGTATGATTGTAGGACCACATACCTACGTTGTATCTTTACCACCAGTAAAATTTGTCTTGCGCAAGCCATGCATGCACAGAGGGTTAACTGCTGGAGGACCTACCTGCCACATGGCAAGTGGGACACTGCAGATTGTGGCCTGGTGCACAACTTCAGCTTCGGTTTGACTACCGAAGACAGTTTCAAGTTTACCAGTGGTGTGATCAAGTGCACACCACAACACAAATTCAAACCAAAGAGAACACTAAACAACCACAGTGAGCAACCCTTGGTGAAATCTAGATAAGTTAAAAATGATCATGATAAAATCTTGGACTCTGTGGAAAATAGGCAGGACTGTCAATTGCTTTTAAAGTCAGTTAGATTATAGAAGAACACAATCCAAAAATTAGGCAAAAAATGGGAACAAAATTCTCTGAATCAATGGACTTCCTGTTATATGAGAAAAACACTATTCCCCATAGACAGAAAATACTCTAAATGCAAGAGACTGACAGCCCTTATTGTTTGGGGGGTTTGTTTTGGGGTTTTTTTGTTTGGGGTTTTTTCTTTTTTTCCTTTCTGCTGTCTTTTTGGTTTGTGAGACCATCTTTTCATTTTCTGTAGTACTACACTGTTTAGATGTAGCCACTCCTGGGACCCCCATGGAAAGCAATGGAAAGAACCACTGCACCTGCTGTGGGAGAGGGGAAAAAGGAGGTCCAAGTTTCTGCCCTTTCAGAAAAGTGCTATCTTCTCTTCAACATCATCTGTTTATAAAGACTCCTTTGAGAAACCCAAAAGTTTATGGAGTTCAAGAAATAAAACAATGACTCAACTCTGTTGGGATCCAGAGGCCTAGCTTCAGGAAAGGCAGGTATTTTGAAGTTGAACTGAAGGCATTTATCTTTCTTGAAAATACTGTGTATATGTGTGTTCCTCTCTTTCATTCTGTTCTGCTGTTTCCAATTTAATGGAGAAAATTAATCAGTAATTTCAGCCAGGTCCTGCTGTTCTATTCAAATCTGTTTTCATCAGATTATCACTTCCAGCTGTGATAGAAATATTAATGACTTTTTAAAGGGAGCATTGTATTTAAATATTTCAAAACTATTGGTTTGTTTGTGTCAATAAGAAGGAAACATATTGACTGGAAGCTGCAGCTACTGCTGCCTTTTATAAATCTCCTGTCAGGCAAAGAATGGCTCTCCATAGATTCCAATATGATGTAGAGCTCTAAAGCAAACACTCCTATTGCCAAGAGGCTCAAAGGGAACTGCCACCGCAATATCGTGGGCTGAAGAGCGGAATTTTAGTTTATCTCCCCTAGCATAGAAGTCAAGCAAAAAGAGAAGATGGCTCAAAATACACCAAGTAGCAAGTTGATTGATTCACTGAAATGCCAAAACCTCTAGATAAGCAAAAACCCTATGCTCAGGTTTACAGGTAATTTCATTAGATGACAGCACAACAGAGACAATGCATTTGAAGTCCGCTCTTACCAGCACTCAGACTCTTACTTCAATGCAGAATTGCACATATATATGCACATGTTGCATGGGAATGTACGAGTTATACAGCATTCTGACTTCAGAGATTAAGAAGTCTACAAGTAGACCTCCAGCTTGTGGTGGGTTGACCCTGGCTGGACACCAGATGCCCACCAAAGCCACTCTATCACTCTTCCTCAACTGGACAGGGGAGAGAAAGTATAAAGAAAGGCTCATGAGTTGAGATAAGGACAGGGAGAGATCACTCACCAATTACCACCACAGGCAAAACAGGCTCAACTTGGGGAAAATTAGTTTAATTTACTACCAATAAAATCAGAGTAGGGTAACGAGAAATAAAACTAAATCTTAAAAACATCTTCTCCCCAGCCCCCCTTCTTCCTGGGCTTAACTTCTACTCCCAACTTTCTCTCCCGCCTCCCCCCCAAGCAGCACAGAGGGATGGGGAATGGGAGTTGTGGCGAGTTCTTCACACCTTGTCTCTGCTGCTCCTTCCTCCTCACACTCTTCCTCTGCTCCAGTGTGGGGCCCACACTGTTCTCCACCAACTTCTCCAATGCGAGTCTTTCCCATGGGCTGCAGTTCTTCACAAACCGCTCCAGTGTGTGTCACTTCCACAGAGTGTCATCCTTCAGGAACAGACCGCTCCAGCCTGTGTCCCCTGTGAGGTCACAAGTCCTGCCAGCAAACCTGCTCCAGCCTGGGCCCCTCTCTCTCCATGGGTCCACAGGTCCTACCAGCAGCCTGCTGCAGTACAGGCTTTCCACAGGGTCACAGCCTCCTTCAGGCATCCATCTGCTCTGACAGGTGGTCTCCACAGGCTGCAGGTGGAGATCTGCTCCACTGTGGAGCTCTGTGGGCTGCAGGGGCACAACCTGCCTCACCACGATCTTTACCACAGGCCATGGAGGACTCTCTGGCACCTGGAGCACCTCCTTGCCTCCTGGACTGACCTTGGTATCTGTACAGTTTTTTCTCTCGCATCTCCTCACTCCTCTCTCCAGCTGCAGTTGCACAGGGTTTTTCCCCCTCATCTTAAATGTGTTACCCCAGAGGCACTACCACCATCACTGATGGGCTCAGCCATGGCCAGCAGTGGGCCCACCTTGGAGGGGACACTCCAATAGAGCACTGGCTCTATTGGACACAGGGGAAGCTTCTAGCAGCTTCTTACAGAAGCCACCCCTCCCACTACCGAAACCTTGCCATGCAAACCAATACACCAGCACAAAAACAATATAAGAACCACAGCCATGATAGAAAAAGTAAACGTAAGTAAAAGAGATATTAGCATGATTAGAAGCATTCCTAACTGCATAGTAGGAGAAGCCAAGAAATAAATCAACAACACGTGATAACTTAGCTAATTTAATGGCTTCTTATGATTGTTCAGACTAACTTCAGTGAGTTTTACACCTATTTGCAGAAGTTCAGCAAGCACTTCGGGAACTACACATCATGGCATACTTCACAAATTTCTTCAAATATTCTGACTTACAAGTCATTGGGGTATTAAGTCTTTCAAGAACCAGCAGAAACAGGTTAGAGAAAGTGCTGCCCTATGCCCAAGAACTGTCTCATTGCTTACAAAAAGATGTTTTCACAGGGTTTGTGCAACCACGGAGACTGCAGTAGTTCAGGTTTCTGCCATTATTCGCAAGACACGATACTGCTGAGGTGCCCTGGCCATGTGTATTCTGCAAGACGTAGCCCTGCTTGTCAAGGGGAAAAAACTGCTCAACTCTCATGGTTTAAATCAAATCAAGGTGGAAGTGGTTTATTGATTTATTAAATGACAAGTAATTAACCAGCAATCAGTGAACTATACATTCAGGATCACTATCAGCAACACAAGGGACAAACCACAGCACTGGACTATTTCCAAATCTTAATAAGCACATGCAAATTCCTAGCCACCCTCCTACAACTAAATCCTAACAAGTCCCTACTCTCATGCGGAGAGACGTGCAGGCCCACACTCACTCCAGTGAGCGGCAGACAATTTTGAGTTGTTCTGCCACACACAGTGGGTACACACTCATGTGCCCCATCCCAACAGCTTCTGTCATCTAGGCCATTTTGCCTGGGATGAACCATGAGACATACCCATGCTACTTTGTTTCACAGGTTTAAGAGTTCAAGTTTTAAAATGCTGACCTTAATTCATCAGAAAAAGTGGTCTCCCAGGATTTCAGACCAGTGGGACCAGCAAAGCCTCCTTCTCCACTTGCAGGCAGGTGCTGCAAGGCAGGGTTCCCCACTGTCCCAAAACGTGCAGGCTCCAGTCAGTGCTTCCTCTGGGGTGGGAGAAACACCCCCAGCCCCTCTCCACCAGACATGTTCCCCCATGTTTAAAACAGGAGGGTCCACAAAGCAGCATTTCTGAGGGTCCAGCAATGTGACTCTTCTCTAGTCATTCATTTTCATAAAATTGAGAACCGCCTTGGTTTGCGATTGTAACTGTGTGGACAGGTAGGGCTGAAATTGGTCATGTGGCATGGCAGTGACAAATATGCACAAGCGCACACGCAGTGTGACACCACAAGGTTTGTTCCTGAGCGAACTAGGTAAACACTAGAAGAAATAGAGGGTGTTGAGATTATAAAGGCTCAGTCGGGAAGGGCATTGCTTTTGCAGTAAGCAAGAACACTGCAGCAAGAGCTACGCACCAGCCAGCTTCCCCACTGACCACACAGGGCCACCTCCCGAGGACCCGTCACAGAGATGCTGCACAGAGCTAAAGCTTGGAGCTGAGCTCTGACAGAAGTGCTAATAACAGGCACCTTTTAAGAGGTATCTGCATATCATTTTGCAAAGCAAACAGGGAATAGGATTTGGAAAACCTTGCAATCACTTTTAAAACTACTAGGCAGTAAATCTGCAGTTGTTCTTTGTGCAGATTTCCCCATGCTTTTGCTCTTACTCATACAAGCACCTGCAAAACAACTGCAAATATACATATTCCCTGCACATACTAGTTATTACAAAAAATCCTGCAACCTAAAAAGAGCTGTTTCATATGGTTTATTCACAGTGAACTAATGGATTCAACAAATGAAATTCTGTTCATGGCTCTCCAGGAGCAATTGTTTTGATTACAAATTAAAGTAATTTGGTCACTTTCTATTCCCCAAGTTCCTTTCCTATGCAAATCTTCAAAATACATTTTCTTAAACACATCTTACCACTCTGGTGAATGTTTTTACTTCCTGTGCCAAAACCCCACAGGAAGCAAAGAAATAATAATTAAAATATACACTTGTCTCAATTTTTACTTAGTAACTTGCTCTGTTTGTGCTCTTTGTTTTATTGACAAATACATCAAGCATATCCATTAAAAGGTTCAGCAAATTTTGTAACATATATTACATGCACCTGCCATTCCCTGAGGATATACCTCCTACCAGTCACACAGAATCCTGATCTCTGGTTTATGTGCCATGAACCACCTTGTTTGCTGTTGAGCAGGCTGAGATGGACAGAGGACTGATGTCCAATTTAAGTGCAGAAAGTCAGAAATCCCCAGGAACTAAGGAGTTTCTTTCCAGAAAACCTTTATACCGTCTGAGCTCAAAGTATAACATAGCAAACAGACCCAGAAATCAAACAAGGCTTAGGTTTCAAAGAAACATCACATTTTAAAAAGGGCATGCCACTCAAGTAATAAGCTGGTTTCTAGTTAAAGTTTTCAGAAGAATATCTGCTCAGCTGCTGGACACTTTAAGCAGATTAAAATAAACCTTCATCCTCTGCTACAGGCTCTGGTTACCAGTTTCTGATTTATTATCCATTTATTTGGAGCAGAGGAATTGCCTCTAGTCCTCTTATTCTCATCCAAGCTGCCTAGCCTCTCTAGATATGTGGATGGCAGAAATGGCTCCATGTTCTTTCAGATAGGGCAATCTTTTTAACCTTGATGGGTTTAAGTGACAGGAGGGAAGCACTGCTGCAGCAGAGAACAATTTCTTTCTTGCTTTTATGGCTTTCCAGGACTGTAAATCTACGAACATCTAACCTAGTTTCCCCAACTTCTGGTTCACAAAAATCTCGTATTTGGTTTCAGATCACACTTTGACCTGGCAAAAAGAAATGCACGCTACTCCAGACAAACAATCCTGCTTATTATCTACACAAACAAAAACTCAGGTTTTGGTTAAGTTTTGTTTTGCATGGGCAGAGCTGTACACTCCAATATAACCTGCGCTTTTGCATCCACAGTGCAAAACCATTCAGTTCTTCCAAGTGGAGCAAATAATACTAAAACATTTCACTTAAGGGTTTTTGGAAGTAGTAAATAAAAATAGAGAAAATAAAATAGAGGAAATCTCTAAAAGCCTGCAGCCATAAAACAGCAGTATAGCTTTCAATGCAATCCCCTGGCCTAAGAGTTGAAGGGAAGCAGCTCTCCGATAGCTGGCATTGGCTGTAGAAAGAAACAGGAAAGGAGGAGAACTTGTCCTGCGTGTTTGTTATCTACCTTTAGATATGTCTCCCTTCATTAAAAATGCATTTACGCTTGCACTCTTTGTTACACAGCACAAGAACAGAACTGTACTTAATTTCCCTGAAGGGAGACGCCTTCCTGATGAAAACCTGTTCCCAACAGCCTTGCAACAGCATGTACATCACAAGAGGGGAAATGGGAAGTGTGCTGCTGTTTTGCAGAGACAGGAATTTCTGGTACCCCAGCTATCCATCAAATGCCTGGTCCCCACTGTAATGGCAGAAGGGACTCAGGGAAGCTGGCACCTTGGCCAGAGGTGGGGAGTGGTCAAGATCAAGATTCCCACCAGAGCTGCAGAAGACAGCAATGGAACAGAGGGGGTGTGTGTGAGGATCTCCCTTTTCTACTGCCCTGGTGGCTGGAAGGAAAGAGGTGGCAGAGCAGTGCCATCAGACTGCAGCATTGCAGGCTTCACTCCTGGACTCAGAGACAGCAGCATAAGGGCACAGAGGCTATCTCACCATCGGAGGCACCGGTGCAACACAGCCAAGCACTGAAGCATCCTTCTCAGTAGCCAAGCAAAAGTTACCCTTAGCATCTGGAAGTGGGCTTGCCAGATACACCTGGGGTTTCACTATCAACTGGTAATAAGCAGCAAGTGAAGCTAGTCAGGAAGGTGGGAAAACAATATGTCAAAAGGCACAACACAGCCTTTTCTGCATGGGATAACACAAGCAGCATGCTGTGACCAAATTAATGATCTGTATCCATTCATAGTCCAGGAGTGGATACCCATCTGCCTGGAAAATGCCATGTCAGCATGCCCTAAGTGCATGTGTGCCACTAGCCATCCGACCCAAAGCACCCCTGGAGATACAGGAAGAGGAAGAAGGTGTTGCTTACTGTTGCCAATATAGCGCTGTTTTATTGCTGTTAAGTCCATGTGCCTTTCCCTCTGCAAGAACATTTTGTTTGCCTTCCCATAGCATCAGTACTCATGAGAAAGGAATATTTGCTTAGAGTTTTGGGGAATTAACAGCATGAACAAGATGTCCAGGCAGCCACCAGCCAGTACGCTTTGAGAGGAGCCCTGGAGATATCTGAACATTGCTATTGCTTCCAACACCATCTGATGGGAATTTTCCTGGCATGACAGGCTCCTTATTGTCCCAGCAACCTGAATTCATATTGAGAATAATATTTCTCTTTATACTTGAATGTGTGTGCTTTATATTTTCACTTGTGTCCATTGCAAAAATTTTAGATACTAGTCACAAATAGCTGGTCAATATCACACTCAAGGAAATGCTGTGTTCATTCGTAAAATAATTCTGCCTTGCATACTGGACTGAGATCCTGCAATATGTTGAAGCAATATGCTAAGTCCTATAATGAAGTACATTTTTCAAAACCTTGGGTCACATACTATCAATCAGTATTGCCATTTAGCTAAAGATGCCATTTCTCTAGAAGCTAGATAAAATGTGATCAATAAGATCACTGCAGCACTATTGTCCCTTGTGCTGACAAAATGCGAAAGTTTATTTTAAAGATAAGTTGTAAATAGAAAACCAATTATTAAGAAGAAAAACCAAATTTTGCCTTGTTGGCCTGATATAACCCCCATCAACACACGCTGCAGGCTTGATGAATGAACAATGCCGTACAAGTCAAGATGCAATAAATATTTCTAATACAGTGTCACAGAAATTGGATTGCTTCACTCCTCCTCTTGTTCCAGACTCACAAACTGCCAGCAAATCTCTAGATCGCTTCTGTTTAAGTTATGAAGGCAACCAAGGAACCAATAAAACCCTGCATACAGCACTACTGATATTTTACAAGATGGTGGGGGATAGCATCCAAAGTTCAAGCCCTACATCATAAAAGTGGTCAGGAAGGAAAAAAAACATTTAAGTTAGCTGTGATCAGCTGGAAAGCACAACCATAGGGTGACACGCAGGCGGACAACTTTTCTGAAAAAACAACAAAAATCAGCTCTTGCTACCAGAGAGGTGCAAGGTGTGCCCTAACAGGGGTGTAACCACACAAAGAGTTTCAAACCATCTCCCGCGCGTTCCTCAGCCTGACACACCAGCGACTACAGTGGCATGCTTTTCCCCTACCGCTTAGATAGCGCCCAGCACAACCACTATGCCATTGCTAAGCCAGTTTAGTCCTGGTAATCAACAGTAGAGCATATTAATTACATATTAAGAACTTGGCTTGAAACCACTCTAACACCAGTTAATTATTAATTGATACATAAGCCCAGATATTGAAACATGGGTTGCAAAGCTGCACAAAGTTATTACAAGAAAATATTATGTGTTATTATTACCTGAAAACAAGAGTTGTAGAGCACCATCATATATCATCAAGTGAAAGGAGCTGCAGCAAAAGGACCAGACCTGGTGGCCAGACAGCCCGCAGGCAAGTGAATAAGCAGCATCCTTAGGAAAGAAAGAGAGAGTAAGCTAGTCTCACCAAGCAGTCCACTAAAGCAAAGCAACATCACTTGCAATGAATTACACATTGGAAAATGCTGCACACTATTAAACATCTGCCTGACAGATATCCTGCAGGCTGACCAAAATCCATGAGAAGTTTTCTGTGACTAAAATTGTTCTTGTCTTTTCAATGCAACCTTGGAATAGTCTTGGAGTAGAAGGAAAGAGGTCTTATATGAGGCTCGAGTCAAATCACAAGAAAACTAGATGTCTGAGGAAGAAGACATCTGTGGAAGAAGGGAAGAGACATTGAAACAGAGAACCACACAGCATTTATATAGCTCTTATAAACCAGATCCATTTCAAAGCTTCTAGACTCTTCTGGAATTTGAGTGAATAAACAATTACAACAACTGCCAAAGCCTTCAATAAATCACAGCACTCCATCAATCATAACGAGTGTAGAACATCAGTTAAAACTGACATAAGACATACAAAAGGCACAAGGATAAACCATCACTCCAAGAAATAAATTTTAATCCCTCTTCTTATTCAAACAGGGAGCTGGAAGGTTAGGTACAAGAAGTCACATAAATTAAACACAGGAGGGTGGGGAAGTGAACAAAATCACTACATTCCTGGCCTCGAAAGCTAAAGGCAGCGCTATGATTAAATAATTAAACTGTCTCACCTTGTGCAGTCAAACTAAATTTCAACAGGAGCAATTAATCTTCATGCAGTCTTTTATACCCTGCCCTATCTGCTTTCAGCCAAAGTAAAACATTTCCTCATGTTGCCTCTTTCTTTCCAAAAGATATAAATATACGAGGAAAGAATAACTTCTCATTTAAATTAAAACCAATGCCATTTACAAGGTTGCTATTCAAACATTAAGGCTTGTCCTTGTGAGAGTTTTCACACACATCTGTAGAGCTTAATGTGGGATGAGTAGTAGTTTGCTCTTCCTGAAAAAGCACGGAAAATTTCAAAAGACTTCCTATATCACATCAGTTCCTGCCTGACTCTGGTTAAACTACAGGAACTGATGCTCCATAAATGCGACATGCTGGACCACATACAGACAGACCATCACAAATCCCAAGGGCTCAGTTCCACTGCCATTCCCACAGCCCCAGCAAGTCCTGCATTGCACTCAAACATTCTCATGCATTAGGCAAATAAGACAGTGACATGAAATGGCCCGAGGCAAACCATGGATTCAAACATCATATACTAGGGGAAGGGCATTATGTAGGAATGGAACTGTAGTGAACCTCAGCTGCAGTACCAAGGCAAACTTCACAGAAAAGTAGGTTTCAGCATCAATATTTGGACCTGGCTCTGGATTACAAACTCTTCGATCACCTCTTTGTGAAGATCCACAGCTTTGTGTCACATAATCCCACTTACACAAAGCCTGGGAACATCTTTTAGACTATGCATGGTACTAACAGAAAGCAAATAACCAAGAACTTCTAGGAAAAAGTTGCACACATATCGCACCAGCCTGCTGGAACACGAGGCAGACCACTACAAGCTACCACAGTCTCACCTAACCTGGCAGTGAGGCTGCATGTTTACTTTCCCTGGCTGAAGATACAATTCAGATTTGAATGAGATGAGGTCAGCTAAGAGAGGCAGCAACAGACAATATGGGGGGAAAGATACAGAAGGAAAAAAAAGGGCTTTCAACCTCCTCCTCCCTGCAACCTTGAACCATTACTTATACAGCTCTCGTAAGACACAGCTGGACTTACAACATTCTGCAGCTGCTTGTTTTAAGAGGCAACTTGCAGGCAAAGCATGTTTCCAATTTAACATTTTAGCAGTTGTTTTAAACTAATACTCCAGGTGGCTGTTTAGAAACAGAAAAGGTGAGAAGGAGATGGATAAGCAAGGTGTAAGAGGAGATCATGGGGAAGAAGGGGGGAAAAAAAATCAGTAGTTTTCCATTTCAGGAAGTTAATCATCCAGTATAGCATATCCTGGAATATGTCAATGCTTTATCACTATACTTTACACACTCTGACAGGGAATACACAACATTAAAAAAATAATAAAAATAAACAGCTTTTTCCCCTCTCCTTTTTATTTCCCACCTCCATCATGACCAGTATTCTAGGTTAGTGTTTCTTTTAGCTTTTCCCTTAGGTCTTTCTCTCTCATTCATTTCGTACCTGTACCCCTGCCCCCCACACATACTTTTTTTTTTTAAACTCACTTTTTCATTTTTTCCATTAATGAAGGAGTAAAGAACAAGCCTTCTCTCATTCAAAGTACAATGCTGCCCTCCAGAGCTGTTAGGAAGAAAATTTCTTCAGGAAATCCATCTCAGAGTAAGCCACAGTCATTCAGATGAGATTGCTGAATCTAGTCTCATATTTATTCTCTGGATGGAAAACCAGTCTGCATGGACACGTTATCTGGCTTAGTCTGGTTTACTGACAATCATTTTGCCAGCTCATCCACACATGCAATCTGTGCACTGACTGCAAAGCAAACAAGGGACTTTCTCCTGTGCAAGATTGTGGCAAAATTCCAACTAATAAATTAAGTCATTGCTTCTTAAAGTCACTGAAAATAAGGAATGATCTTCTAACTTTTCAAATCCTGGTTGGAAGGCTCATTCAGAAAATATTTACTGAGAAGCCAAGCTCCAGAAGAATCAGTGTTTGGGTCTGTCAGGAATTCAGCTACGAAAAAGAGTATTTGATTTTAGATTTTTCTTTAATCTTAGTCCTGGGAATAGATGTTTCTACTGATACTTCTGAAAATGATAGTGTTGGTGGTGTATCATAGCATATCAGGCATCTGTTTTCTACAAGGGATAAATTTTAGCTAAAATTGGAGAACAAAATTACTCCAGTGATTTATAATGAAAAAAAACGCACGACTGGAACAATATTGTTAAAGTTCTGCCTGGAAGAGCTGCCTTGTTTATCACCTGTAAAACCACAATGTACAACTTGCAAAGAGCTTTCATTTTCTGTAACACCAGGTTCCAAGTCAGCAATTTGCACTAACTTAAAAGATGCATCACCACAAAAAGCAGACCTCCCTCCTCTTTTTATTAATATCACTTTCTAATAACTTCCAGAAGGTAAAAAGCAACAGCAACAACAAATAACATGATGTCCAAACTGTTTTCTTTTACCTCTGAAGTCTGATGAAAAAAAGTTTAGAGAGGAACTTAAATGTTAATATACAAACATGGATTTCAACCCCCTGCAGAAGAGTCTGAGCGTGTTGTTACGCAGTCATTACATCTTCAAAAGCTACATCAAAATGAATTGTTGAGATTTATCTGAACTCTTGCAAATCTCAGGACTATTCCGGTGCAGGAAGACAAGAGGAAAGCAAGGGGAGGGCTGGTTCGGGGCTACCACATAGGGAAAGAAAAGAAGAAAACAAACCCTAAAAGTTTCATACAGGTGGTTCATATTTATTTTTCATTCTGACTGAATAAGATAAAATAGCTGCCTTCACTCCTCGTGACACCACCAACCCCAGAGCTCATTGTTTAGTTCTCTCATCAATGTCCAGATGTTCTCAACTCCTTTGCACTCAAGCTGCGACGGGTCAGACCCTTGCTGGTATAGATCAGCTCACTTCAACAGAAACACGCCAGGGTTATGACAGATGGGAATATGGCCCCGTTTATTTTGCCAAAGCAAGCTGCAGTGCCAAGCAAGAACAGCTCCCTAACGTTTTGAACTAAGTGCATCTAGGCCATTTTTGCCATTCCCAGAAAAAGTGTTCAAGCCTTTCATACAGCTCCTCAGATACAGGGACCAGCGAGGCAGTCAGGAAGCCTCAGAGGTCAAACGTCACAACACAAGGATGCTGTGTCACTGCACAAATATGACAAAGGCGTGATTTGAGCTTCCCTGAAGCGGGTGCCCCAGAAATAAACCCTAGGTCAGACTTACAGGTTGAGCCCAGTATAAGCATTTTGTGAGTCATACATTTACTACTGAATTTAAATGCCAAACAGGGCAAGTAAGACGCCTGGGAAGTGCCCCAGCATACTGGGTGCAAGAAGAGGAGGAAAGACCTTCCTCCACCCAGCAGCGTGCCAGCAGGCTGAGCACAGCACTGGGAGCAGTCCCCTTCCAATTGCTGCAGTACCTGGTGACCCGGGGTTAATTGCTCTGCACTTTGCAGTTCCATTTTCCAGCCTTCAAAACCTGAGAAAAATGCTTATTAATACTTATACAGCCTCTGCAATGTGCTGAGTTGATCTCTAAAAGAAAATCATTAAGTAAGTGGACCTAGAAGACAAACAAAGAGCAGCAGGATACATCTTGACAGTTGATTATCTATTGAAGAATGCAAACTTTCTGCTAAATTTTAATTCAGATACCAATTTGCCAAGCTCTAAGGATTTGCTACACCATAATCCACCTCTCCCTGATGTCATTCAGTCACCCCTCACATCATAGACTAGATATTCCATCCCATGTATCTTCATATTTTTTTAGGTGCTATAACCAATTACGATCTAGAAATACATGCAAACAATTTTAATACAGAGATTTTAATTAATGTTACAGGAATATATTTCACCCACAGCTTTGGGCAATGGGACAAAATTGACAGCTCTGTGAGCAGTTTTTTTTATAAACGCAACCTAAAGTTTGGACACCACCAGTTTCTCCCCATCACACTTTTTTCCATTTTTATTTAATTTACAGTTTTTGCTTAGTTAGTGCAAATTTTTATATTTCTCTTGCCCCATTTCAGGCATTTCTGCTAGCTATAAAACCTTAAAAGATATACTGCATGGCTAAATTTGCCTGCTGTAAAACCACAAATCGTGAACATACACCAAGGGTATCATACTTAGTGTAGAGAGACAAGAATTCAATTAAATTATTTACCATATTCCAACCTAGACTCCACCGAGAACAACAGTTGGAGTTGAAAAATAGATGACAGCTTCTTTAATTATTATTATCTGTTTTAAAGACCAATTTTCCAGATTGTCTCCAGATGGTGGAATTTTAAAGCCAATTTACCTATTCCCTTCACTGAGAATTTTGCAGTGGTTTTCTCCAGAAAGCTCTAGTATTTGTAAAGTTATAAACCCCTTCCAATAGGAATAATCCAGTCAAAAGAAATGCTTGTTTATTTAAATTAGTATTATGTTAGATAATTGTGGTCCAACCTGGTAACCGTCTCTGCATTAACGGATTCTGAAGCGTTGCTAGCAGTGCTTGGGCCTCCTCAAGTTCTCGTCTCTCTTCATTTTGTATAAAATAGCAGTTTTCCTGGCCTTTTTTTATATGTGGATTTTTTTGTTATTAAATAAAATAAACACCATTTTTCTGTACAAATTTTCAATAATACCCTAAAGCCATACAGAGAAGGAATATCTATATGAAAAGACCATATTTCAAAAATAAAACTATGGTTACTTTAAAAAAAACAACTCTTCTATGAGTCACATCCAGCTTTCCAAGAACACGTTGAGTTGCACCTTGTGGTCCCTCAGCTGATGCTTTGGTGAGTTCCCCAGAATATAAGCAAAGTACAAATAGGTGAAGAGCTGGAGATCTATAGTTAGAAAATGTAAATTTTCTGGAGGATGATACAGCAACTGACTAGCAAGACATCTATCAACACAGAATTTCCTCTTCCTTAGCAGCATGGTAAAGGTGACCCCTAGCAATTCTTAGGCAAATTAACACCCCCACAGCTCTTCAAAACCTAAAATGTCTGAAGCTCCAGAATCAACATGGCTATGAAGACACAAGGATACTCGTTCAGAAGGTATTTTCAGGGAGCAAGCAGATGAAACTGCAGATCTAAATGAGAAATAGCTAATGGGATCTGAAGATCCCAGGACCACCAGGGCTGGAAGACATGGCCAGGTAGTCCCAGCCCTGCCACAAGCAGGTCTGGTCATTCAGTACAACAAACGGCCGTGCTCTGACCATCTCCAAGAATAGAAGTTGCCCAGGCTCCTAGACCAACCCATAGCAACACTAAGCCACCCTGGCAGGGCTGAGGATTTCTTCCTCATATCCAGTCACAATCTCCTGCTGCAGCGTGTGACCACTGCCTCTTATACTTCCACTCTGGCCCCCCCCTTGCCTATAAACCCCCATCAGGTAGTGGAGGACTGCAGTAAGATCCCCCCAGGGCTTTGGGCCAAGCACAGTTGGGTCCCACAACCTGGGAACAGCACCAGGGCCACAGCTCACCCCAGCTCACACGGTAAGCACATACTGCAGCCAGAAAAAAAGCATAGAGGCAGGAGAGACCATGACAACAGCTTTGCACTGATGGTTCACATTTATCCAGAGTTATGGTGTTCATCTCTTGTAGCAGAGAAGCAATAGCAGACAACTGATACCTCCAGAAATAATGTTGGTAAGCATACCTGAAGGACCACCACGGAGGAGAAGTTACCAAGAACTGAAATGGCACAACACAAGGATAATTAGACATCCTCACAATGATTAAAAGTGATGAATGCGGTAGGAGGGAGTTAACTATTAACAAATTTCTCCTTCCTTCTCAAAGCCTTGGTAAACCAGCAGCAGCTGGGGCAGGTGACAGTTTGCCTTTGTAAGGCATGACAAAAACAGAATAAAAAAGACAACATAAAAGAGCAGAGGTGGCAGCCTGAAATGATGTGGGATCAGCGTGTGTTATAAAGCATAAAGCTTTGTATTACCAGGGTTTCAAGATTTAGCGTTTCTAGCGTCCATAAATTACAGCAACGCACACAGTCAGAAGCCAAGCAGGGTTGCGTGTGGTGAAACAAAGCATGGCCCCAACAGGAGCAGTGTGACACAAGGCAGCAAAGGAGATTCTTTTTGCCCAGACATTTCCCACTAGAGAAACAAAACAAAACCAAACACCTTGGCTTAGAAAGGCACCAACTCATCCTGTCCCTGATAAAACCCTACTGATGCACAAGCGCAGCCTTTTGATCGGAAACACACAAAATGTTTTTGAGAATTAGTGCAGCCTATTTGGAAGCCTTGTGCAAGGAAACTTTTGTTTGCAACACTTTAATTTTATTCTACCAGGGGAGATGCTTAAGCTGAAGCAGGTCTGTAAGAATGGGCACAGGGAAGAAAACAGGGCTGGGTGAGAGAGAGTGAAATGACTAGGAGGCAATACTACAAACAAATCATCCATCTTTTTGGCTCTGCTCTGCCAGCAGCAATAATGCAATGCAAAAGCCTTATGTCCTGTACAACCTGCCAAGTACAAAATCAGCACAGCACATCCTCTCTGTCACTGAGATGCAGGAAGAGATAAATTTCTTGTATCTCTCCGAACAGTAAGTAGATGATGTAGTGTCAATCCCATTAGGAATAAGAGAAAGAAATCATTCAGAGTCGTCTCTCATGAGTTGCCAAAACCAAACAGCGGGGAGGGGGTGGGTTGTATTACTTTTTTTCTTCTTCAAGAATAAAGTGCATTCTTGATGAATGTGAGATGAAGAAAAAAAACAAGTCTTATACTGAAGGCCTGTTGATCATTAGTAACCTAAGGCCAGCCCAAATCTGCTGGCCTTTGAACAAAAATGGTTTAGTAGATCCTTGTCCTAGCTTGCTAAGCGTATGACACCAGGGTTTGAGACAAACAGCACAGGTTGTCTCTGTGGAAGAGGAGAAATGCTAACTCAGAGGCAGAAAGCCAGCACAGAGAAGGTAGAAGGTTATAGTAACAGAAAAAACAGATTGGAAGAAAAACCCATCCTGTACAACATGAGCTTTTCTGTCCCCTGAGAGCATAAAAGGAAATAGTCTATACTACATTTGAGGGTGCAACAGCTTAAGTACATCATCTCAAATGGTATCGCTAAATTGTATCACCATTTCTTGATGCTTACTGCAGCCCTGCACTCCCCACCGCAGCAGCTGGCACCACCGCACAGTGCTACGCTCCTCTACCTTTCCACCTTTTCCGCCTTCAGAGGCTGTCATCACACACCCAGCTGCCCAGAGCCATGCCAGGAACCGGTGCTTATTCTCAGTCAGTCCCTCCAGGCAACTCGTGGTGGCATTTCAGTAGAGACCTCATCAGCCCTCCTCAGCAGAAACAAGTGCTGCCCTGGCACCACCAGAGCCTGCCAGTCTGCGTGTGGAAACAAGCAGAGAGGGGGGACCTAAGCAGGGCTCTTAGAGCAAGTACAATCTGAATAAAATCCCATTTAAGAGCCAGGTGTTTGAGTGTTTTCAGTGCTGTTCTAAAAAAAAAAAATCTCTTTTAATTAAAAAAAAAAAGAGAAAAAAAGAAAAGAGTCCATCTTTTTTCAAAATCCTTCCCCTTATCTGGAGAAAAACTTCAGATCAAGGAAAGATACATTTAAAAAAATAGAATAAAATATTGTCACCTCTATCATCCAAGGGAAAACCATTAGAAGTTTCAATTAGCAAGTGTTATTTCACTACAGGCAGGAGCTCTTTATAACGGAAAGATGATTATTTATCTAAATCCCGTAAAAGCACCCTCCTCTGTAGAACAAATTGCCTATGACCAAAGTAATTGGCTCAGATGTGAGAGATTTCCATTACGTGCAACACAGAGTTTGTTGTAGTTGGTAGCATCAGCAGAATCGATACATGCATGATAAACAGACAACATTTGAGAAGAAGCCCTCCCCGATCTACCCATACAGGTTGAACCATCTCTCAACTCCACGTATCCAGCATGCGTCCGCCTCACCTAGCCGGAAGGCCAGGATACACACAGCCCCTGGACCCCTACCCCGCAGAGGCGGGAGAGGGGGAAGTGCAGGCGCAGAGAAACAAGCCACGTCTCTGGCCACAGCGCTCCAAGTCTGTGTATGTGAGACCTGGGGTTGGGGCGCTCACGCGAAGAAACGAACTGTGTTACATGCTACGAAAGCTATTCACAGCTGTGTTACCCTTTGTTCCCTCTTTCCACCTACCCTATCTCCACTTATTTTAAGAGTTTAAGCAAGGTTTGGGATTGGATCAGCTCTTTTAGACAGAACTATATACAATATAGTTTTTCATCTTTTTTTTATCTTTTTTTTTTTGTGTGTGTGTCTTGAAGCCTTGAGCCAAAGCCAGTCGAAGTCAATTGAAAGACAACCAATGACTTGAAGAGGTTTTGGCTCCAGCCCTAAATGCACACCACATGCCAGACGTGATGACTGGTTCTATATCTGTCTCTAGGAAGCACTTAAAAATTGAAATGAGGAGAGGGAAGAAGAGAGCAAGTCTTTGTATATCACACACTGTATGTTCAATTGGCTTCAATAAATTTCGGAAGCAGCACACATGCTGGGAGTTGTTTTCAATCAATAAATAACACAGAGGTTGAATTGTTCACCTGCCACCTCATTACTGCCCCCCAGCAGAGGTGGAATTATCTTTTAGCCTCAAGGTTACTTGCAAGCTAAAAGTTACATTTACAGAAACATCTATTTGCCAGCCTTTTATTTTTTTCCTTTATTTCCATTACAGGCAGCAGCAGTATTTGACACCCACAAGGACCCTTCTCAGCAAGACATTATATATCACTCCATGAAAATACATAAATGACAAATTATCCCTGATAGCATTGTGTCTGTGCTGACCTGCTCAAGGTTTAAAGGCAGCTGGCAATTAAATTCCATAGCTACAGACCTGTTAAAGGCTTAGGCAGAGTTGTATTTATGTTAAGCAAAGGGAATATTACCTAATGGTATTTTGCAGATGTATTCCTCAAATGAATTTGAGTAGCATTCATTCTTTCACTTCTCTTACTGAAATTATCTCTCCAGCTCTCATGTATTCTTGGTTAACAAGCTGAATCCTGACTTGCATTGGCAATTGCCTGGTCTACAGCAAGAATGTTGCTTCCCTTCCCCCAACACCCTCACCAAGAAATTTGCCAGGGACTAAAAAAGTAGAAAGATACCACTTGCCCTAAATCTACAAAAGCTAAAGTTTTGTTGGCAAAACTGTGCCAGGGAGCACTACAAAGGGCTGGGGACTAGATTGATTGTATGAAAGAGAAAGCAACTGGCAGAGACTGGCTTTTTTTTTTTTTTCCTTTTTTTTTTTTTTCAGTGCAGGTACTCATTTTAAGTATTGGGGGTCTTGGGTTTTTTATTAAGTGCAATAGCATTGCCTTCCCCTAGGAGCAGGCATATAGCCTAGCCACTATTCAGTAGTCCTAGACACAGGACTTAGACTAGATCATCTCACCCTTGACTCTCTAGGAGCAGCTACAGGCAACACACTACAGCAAACAACTTGCTACTCTGCTAACACCTTTGTGGGTGAACCAGGTGGGAAGGAAGAGAAATGCATCATGCACTGGGGTATCTGGGAAAACACGCATCTCTCAAGTTCAGTGCTTCTGTCTCCAGGGCAGAGGGGTAAATGTACAGAGGGACACGGTCTGATCAACCTTATGTGTGAGAGTGTCCTGGTTTCAGCCAGGGTAGAGTTAATTTTCTTCACAGAAGCTAGCATGAGGCTATGTTTTGGATTTGGGATGAGAAAATATTGATAAGGTACTGATGTTTTGAGTTGTTGCTAAGTAGTCAAGGACAGTCCAGCTTCTCATGCTGGGAGGGGACACAGCTGGGACAGCTGACCCAGGCTGGCCAAAGAGATATTCCATACCATATAATGTCATGCTCAGTATATAAAGCTGGGACAAAGAAGAAGGAAGGGGTGGAGCGACGTTTGGAGTTATGGCATCTGTCTTCCCAAGAAACCATTACGCGTGACGGAGCCCTGCTTCCCTGGAGATGGCTGAACACCTGCCTGCCCATGGGGAGTAGTGAATGAATTCTTTGCCTTGCTTTGCTTGCATGCGCAGCTTTTGCTTTACTTAAACTGTTTTTATCTCAAACCATGAGTTTCCTCACTTTTACTCTTCCGATTCTCTCCCCCGTCCCACCATGGGGGAGTGAGTGAGCGACTGCATGGGGCTTAGTTGCCAGCTGGGGCTAAACCACGACAGAGAGTAATTGCCCAAACCTCCTGGCTAAGCAGGAATGAGAAGGGAGACCAGTCACAGTTGGAGGAAATGACTGATAACCAGAAACAAGTATTAGAGCAGCAGCAGCCAGAGGAAGAACAGAAAGTCCATGTTTTAAGAGCTGGGAGTGAATTTGAAGATACTTGAATTCTACTGCTTGATCTGCCACACATGCATGCCATAAGCTGAGAACTTTTTGAACTAGTTTTGTCATAGTTGCATTGTTCCCTGTGTTCTAGTCCTGATATTTTATGTCTCAAGAAATGAAAGGTCAACACTCAAATCAGCCACGCCACAAAGCTTCCCTCTCCTCACCTTCCACAAAAGCCCTCCTAACTTAACACCATCTGTCCTTGCTTCAGCTGTTCAGCTACAGCAAAATAACCCTACGAGAACAGTTAGGCCTGTAGAACTAATAAAACTTTCAAGTTTTCTAGCATAACCAAGCTTAGGCTGGCAATACCCATCTCAAAGTAAGGATGCATTACAATTCAGGCCTAGAATAGAACAGCCTGATGAAGCTATAATTCTCTGTGCACACATCATTAATAAGCCTTGGCCATTTAATTAATAATCTTATGATTTGCAGTAAAACCAATACCATAAAAATATATTTAATCTTCCATCCACTTAAAAGTCCCTTCCACATCCGATGAAGATGACACAACCACATCCTCAGCTCTTAGCATTCCTAGACTTTTCCTTTAGCACTCAAATGAGACACATGAGTGATGGAGTTTTTAAATGCATTCAAAGCCAGAAAAATCTCTGCTCCTAACCCCGCCATCAGAATTTTCCAACTGGTTTCAAAAGAAGCAGAATTCAAACAAAGTTTTGTGCATTTAAAAAAAAAATCTGGTTCTATATGTATGGGGAGGGTTGTTAGTCTGGGTTCAGTTTTTTGTGTGTGTTTGTTTTTCAAGTATAATTGGAGTTATAACGTATAACAAATTTTAAAAGAGAACATAATTCATATGTCACATAATTCATTAATATAATTCACAGGGACCTCAGAGGCTACAGTCTGCTGTTTTATGATCAGTATTCCTACCACACTTATTAAATACAGTGATAAACTTCACAAGTCAGGCAGCTTTCCATATTGTGTGTTGGAAAAGAAAAGCTACTTGATTTTGTATGATAGAGTATCGTTATCAATCATGTTTATTGAACCACTGCCTGCAACCGAGAGACGAGCTAGGTCGTCCTCCTATATGTGCACTGGACTAAAACTAACTTTCCCTTACACAAGTCAGTCCCCATCTCCACATTGCTTATGCTAAAAACTATCAAGATCTCAGCATGGCAATCTTAGTCGAGTCAACTGTTCTTTTCATACTAACAGTGATCTGAAATGTGCCTAGCATTAAGCAAGCCTCAGGTCTGACAGCCCACTGACTCAAAGGAAGATAAGACCTTGCAAAATCTTCAGTAGTCAGAGAAAACACATCAGAGAAAGCTAGAGAAATGCTAAGACACCCTCATGTTACAGACGCAACATCACAAGGCAGTAAAAGATTTGTTGGAGAAATAACTGAAGCATTTAGAGATATCTGGTCAGGACAAGGAAAGGAACCCAAGACCTAGAGTCTTTTAGAAAGGAAATGGCACTGAGGTTTACAATTGGTGAGGAAATGAACTGAGGACCAAGGTGCCTTTAAGAGACTGGAAAGGGACTGAAGTAAGTTAGGATGACTGGGAGAAAGACAGAGATTTGGGCAGACTGTGAATGTCAGAGGAAAAGGAAAAACTGGTAAGTAGACCAAGGAGAATTTTGTGAGTAGTGCATAAAGTGTCTTCTAAAAGAAAATGAAAATTCAAACATCAGAATCACGTAGGCTTTTTTGAAATGTCACTATTTAATCTCAGAAGGGTTATTGTGACCTAAAGGCTTTTTAAGTTTTTCAGTCATTACTCAGGTCAGACAAAGTTTGGGAAACTAAGGGCATGCAATTGTATCGGCAAGTGGCTGCGCTGCAGGAGGCGGTGAGAAGGCTGCATAACATCAGGGAGGCTGAGGAGTTAGATAGCTGGTTCCAAGCACAGTCTGCAGTGGACCCACAGCCCACGGCCAAGCAGCCAAAAATTCCCCCACTGGCACATACAGAAGGGAGGGGAGCCAATAATGCAGAAGAACAGACAGTGCAATGGCAAGGACCAGCAGGCGGAAGAGATTTCCCCCAAAGCCTGAGGTACCCTTCCAGAACCACTTCAGTGCTCTGCAGACAGAGGAAGACAGGCCCATCACATCAGGAGAGACGCTGGAGCTGAGTAACGCAGCCTGATCTGCTCCCCATATAACCACCAGTGCAACTAAGAAAAGGCAACGGGTGATAGTACTAAGCAACCCTCTTCTGACAGGTACAGAGGCACCCGTTCGCCCACCTGACATGCTCTCTAGAGAGGTGTGCTGCTTGCCGGGGTCTTGTACCGGGGCTGTCACCAAGAGACTACCAAGCCTCATACAGTCCACTGACTACTAGCTGCTACTGTTGTTTCACATGGGCACCCACAGTACTCCTCAGACTGCTCTTGGCTGTGTGAAGAAGGATTACAGAGCTCTGGGAGCAACGGTAAGGGACCCTGGAGCACAGGTAGTCTTTTCATCAATCCTCCCAGTCAAAAGTGTTTGAAAAGGCAAGTCAAATCTGGCAAATCAACAAATAGTTACAGGACTGGTCCCACAGCCAGGGGTTCAGCTACTTAGACCACAGGACTCGTTTTGAGACACCTGGCCTACTGGGGGCTGATAGGGCTTATCTGTGAGAAGGGGAAAAACATCTTTGGTCATAGGCTTGCCAAGCTAGTGAAGAGGGCTTTAAACTAAAGTTGCTGGGGGAGGAGAACCTCAATCCATCTCACTCCTACCAGTTTGATGCCAGTACCAGCAATAGATGCCCAGAGCCTGGAGAAGGATCACAGATCAGCAGGAGAGCACCACAAAGGAATTCCAGCCACTCCAGACAGTAAGTCAGCCTCACTGGAGGCCCAACTTAACTGCCTCTATGCAAACACACATAGCACAGGGAATAAACAAGAGGAGATAGAGACACATGCATGCCTGCAGAGCTGTGATCTTATTGGCATCATGGAGACATGGTGGGATGACTCCTATGGCTGGAGCATCGGAGTGGGAGGATACAGGCACTTTAGGAAGGACAGGCAGGGGAGACGAGCAGGAGTTACTGCCCTCTACATCAATGACCAGCTGAAGTGCATGGAGCTCCACCTCAGGATGGATGAGGAGCCAACCAAGTGTTTATGGGTCAGGATCAGAGGGTAGGGACAGGTAACATTACAGTGGAGGTCTGCTACAGGCCACTCAAGCAGGAAGACCAAGCGGATGAGGCCCTCTATAGACAGATAGGAACAGCCTCATGTTCACAAGCCCTGGTCCTCATGGGGGACTTCAACCACCCCAATACCTGTGGGAGGGACAACACATCAGGGAATAAACAATCTAGGAGGTTCCTGGAGTGCATTGATGGTAGCTTCCTTTTCCAAGAGATAGAGGAGCCAATGAGGAGAGATGTATGTTGGACCTGGGCTCTCACTGACACAGCGGGGCTGGTGAGGAATGTGAAGCTCAAGGGCAGCCTTGCTTTCAGTGACCATGATATGGTGGACTTCAAGATCTGCAGGGCAGTGAGGAGGACACCTAGCAAGTTCACTACCCTGGACTTCAGGAGAGCAGACTTTGGCCTCTTCAGGGATCCGCTTGGTAGAGTATCATGGGAAAAAGCTGTGGAGGGAAGAGGGGCCCAAGAACACCGGTTAATATTCAAGGATGACCTCCTCCAAGCTCAGGAGCGATGCATTGCAACAAAGAGGAAGTCAGGCAAAAACACCAGGAGGCCTGCATGGATTAGCAAGTAGCTCCTGGACAAACTCAAACACAAAAAGGAAGCCTACAAAGGGCAGAATCAAGGACAGATAGCCTGGGAGGAATACAGAGAAATTGTCCAAACAGACAGGGATCAGGTTAGGAAAGAGAAAGCCCTGAGAGAATTAAATCTGGCCAGAAGTGTCAAGGGCAACAAGAAAAGCTTCTATAGATACACTGATGATAAAAGAAAGACTAGGGAAAATGTAGGCCCTCTCCAGAAGGGAACGGGAGACCTGGTTACCCAGGATATAGAGAAGGCTGAGGTATTCAGTACCTTTTTTGCCTCAGTCTTCACCAGCAAGTGCTCAAGCCACACCATCCAAGTCACAGAAGACAAAGGCAGGGATTGGGAAAATGAAGAACTGCCTACTGTAGGAAAAGATCAGGTTCGAGACCATCTAAGGAACCTGAAGGTGCACAAGTCCATGAAGCCTGATGAGATGCATCTGCGGGTCCTGAGGGAACTGGCAGATGAAGTTGCTAAGCCACTATGCATCATATTTGAGAAGCCATGGCAGTTCGGTGAGGTTCACACTGACTGGAAAAGGAGAAAGATAACTCCCGTTTTCAAAAAGGGAAAAAAAGATGACCCAGGGAACTACAAGCCAGTCAGTCTCAGCTCTGTGCCCAGCAAGATTATGGAGCAGATCTTCCTGGAAACAATGCTACGGCATATGGAAAATAAGGAAGTGATTGGTGACAGCCAGAATGGCTTCACTAAGGCAAATCATGCCTAACAAAGTTGGCGGCCTTCTATGCTAGGGTTACAGCATTGGTGGATAAGGGAAAAGCAACTGACATCATCTACCTGGACCTGTGCAAAGCATTTGACACTGTCCCACACAACATCCTTGTCTCTAAATTGAAGACACATGGGTTTGATGGATAGACCACTCAGTGGATAAGGAGTTGGCTGGATGGTCACACTCAAAAGAGTTGCAGTCAGTCAACAGCTTGATGTACAAGTGGAGACCAGCGACAAGTGGCATTCCTCAGTGGGACCAGCACTGTTAAACATCTTTGTTGGAAACATGGAGAGTGGCATTGAGTGCACCCTCATCAAGTTTGCTGACAACAGCAAGCTGTGTGGTTGACACACTGGAGGGAAGGGATGCCATCCAAGATGGACCTTGACAGGCTTGAGAGGTGGGCCCGTGTGAACGTCAAGAAATTCAGCAAGGCCAAGTACAAGGTCCTGCACAACAGGGAACAGGTTGCCCAGAAAGGTTCTGGATGCCCCATCCCTGGAAGCGTTCAGGTTGGATGGGGCTTTGAGCAACCTGGTCTAGTGGAAGGTGTCCCTGCCCATGGCAAGAGGGTTGGAACTAGATGATTTTTAAGGTTTCTTCCAACCCAAACCATTCTATGATCTATAGGTTGTCCTAGGAAAAGAGCTACAAAGAATCTGTGGGTTAATAATTGCACATGAAAGCTGTGCATCTGGCTTCCTTTATAGCTCCCTTCTGCAAGAAAGATCTAGTCATTTACACCTTTTGAACTCAATCCAAAACAGACTGAATGCCTACAGGGATACCCTTTTACATGGTACTGGGAGACAACTGAATTCAGTTCTGACATCTTTAGAAAGAGGCAGAACATGCGTAATCTGTGGTTGGCAATAAGCAGACCAGCAAGGAAAAGAAACACTACAGCTGAAGACTGAAAGAGTTTGCAGACAGGTCCAAATCATTTAAAGCCTGAAAGTGTTAGTTTTACTGTCCTGGCACATACTGTGTTAGTTAAAAGCAGTCAGTGTGAATCAAAAGCAGTCACTTTCAAGCACTGCTTGGAAAGATTAGCTTCATTTGTACCATGAGATAGAGGGGAAAAGTCCACATGGGACTGAGTCTTTGTAAACTAAATATGGTGTATCAACAGTTGGAACTGGGCTGTTTTCATGTGAATTAAGAAGAAAAAACATAAAAATAGCTTTGGGAAGAAAGACTAATGATGTGAAGCAAATCTCACAGAACACTGATATGAATGTAGCCAAATACAAGTCATTCATCAACTAACCCTCTTTTTAGTCCATTTCAAACAAGAAAAAATATCAGTGAACATACAGTACTATACAGTTTATACATATATTAAACATTTGTGTGCGCATGCACACATGTGCATACTAAGTTCATGCTACTGCCTTAAAAGCCACTACGTAAAAGCAGAAAGAGGACCACTTCATCACTTATGATTATCTACACAGGAGATGCATTCTTGCTGCTGTTTTGCAAGGACATTCCATTTTATTCAGACACTTTCCATCTTAATTGTTCAGCAATAAAAAGCAAATGGTTCTACTGTACTTTACTACCAGGACTCTAGTGTCAAAATGTTTCTTAACTGAGGCTAGAGATATTTCTCTCTCACAAACCTTATTCAATGTGTTCTTCCCACATAAGATAGGTGGGTGGCAATTGTGTCTCTTCTACAGAAGAATATTCTGTTATTAACTTCTTTTCCATTAGAGTAAGGCATGTCAAAGTCATGCACTCTCTCTAAATGAATAGTGTGTATGTGCAAAGTACACATCTCTTATACTGTCCATTAGAGTATTGCACTTACAGTTATAATAGTCTATTTTTCCTTCTTCCATGGGTAATGGTGCATGGAATGAATGTCTGAATCTTGAAATGGCACTATAGACTACTAATCTTTAAAAAAGTTTCCACAGCAGCAAGAGCGGCACGGGAGAGCAATAGTTTGCAGTGTCTTCCTGATGGGGAAGACGCCATCAGCTCAGTTTCACTTTGCAAGTCAAAAGACTCAAGTTAGAGCATTTAAAAAAAACCACACAAACAAAACAAACACCACACAAACAAAACAAACACCACACAAACAAAACAAACACCACACAAACAAAACAAACACCACACAAACAAAACAAACACCACACAAACAAAACAAACACCACACAAACAAAACAAACACCACAGGAGGAGGGGGGAAAAACAACACCAGCACACAAAAATCAGTCTTCAAGGCAAAATGTAAAGCACATTTACCAGCTTCTCAGAGAGAGACTTCTTGGAACATTTTGTTTACTATGTTGCTGCTTAAGATTCTTGGTACAAGACTCTGTGCCCTAGTTAGTCAATTACAGTCCTACACTTATGTTTACCCTGCATTCAATCTACTATTGAACTGTTTTCTCACCTCCTCACTTCTGAATTTTTTCCTCTACAGTAGCAAAAATTTTGAGTAATTGCTGGGAGCTGCCTTTCAGTTTCAGTACACTGTTATAAGCTGAAAAAAGTACAAGAAAAGCCTGTGAATTAACTACACCTGCATGTATCACCATCTTAGAGCATCCTGCTATTGTTTGACTTTTACCATGTTAGTATTGCACTTAAATTAATTCCAGATGCCTTTCTAGATTAATCTTAGACTCCTTGATGCAGTGTTAAAGGCTTGAATGGCCTCCTGTCAAAGTGACATGTCTCATACCAAATAGAAGCATTGCAAATGAAGATGATGATTACAAGTAAAGACTGTACTATCATAACACTGGGCGATAAGAACACAATGCTAGAAAATGGAATTGGAATGCAAGCAGCTCTCTAAAATGTGGGGGTGTCCCCCCCATTCTTTTTTTTTAATATGGTTTTAGGAAAAGATTAACAGCACCCAGAAAATGAAGCTTTATAACCACAGAGTATACACATGACCTACAAGCAGAAGTCATGCCTCACCTCCTACTGTCTTTCCAGGAAACTTCTGTTCTTGATATCTAGAAGTGGGACAGTGATAGCAACTTCATGTTCATTGCCAGTGTCCCCTCTTTGACCCCAACGGTGGCAGCTGTTTTGCAGTCCAGACATTCACCTACTCAAAAAGGATCTGCAAAGCTAGTGCTTGGGAAAGCCTCTAAAAAGCAGTTCTTTAACAACAAATCCTCCCAGATAGTTTCCTAGAGTTAAAAAAACCAGGCAGCTGACCATTCAAGTGACCAGGATGCAAAGAATAAGATAAACCTGAGGCAAGGGCCAGCAGCACTATGAACAAGCTCTCCCAAGACCATACAAAGGTCCAATGCTCACCACCTCATGAAGACCCATCTCACATACAAAGGCACAAACACAACCTTGTGATCACCAGCAGGCTGCAATTCCCATGGTCCCAAGAATGTTAAAACACAGGCCATTCGCACACTCACAATGACCGAGAGCCCACATGTCACCATAGTGGTATAACATGGACTTGACTGGCTCTGGCAGCCATAACATGCGATGAGGAGCAGTGTCGAGTGTGCTTGATGGATGTAGAGCAAATACCTCCCTGTGTGATATGAGTGACTTACCAACTACTGCCATTCTTTCAGCTAGAGTTAGGGCTCCATATAATTAATTAAATGAACAACACATAGTTATGACAGCGCAGGGACAAGCCAGCACAGTTACTCAACGGTTTGCAATAGCAGAATGACTGGAGAGATGGAAGCAGAAGACAGAGACCAGTAAACTCAAGTAGTTGCTAACTGTCATACCGTATTTGTATAGAACAGGACAAGAAAAGAGCATTTAATGTTATGTTGACATATGTTGTCCTAAAGGTCAACTTTACAAAATGGATTTCATCCACACAAGCAATAATCAAGTGAAATGACTTATAGCCATGATACAAGTGAAGATCAGTTAATTCCACCTACTTGTTAGGTTTACAGTATGAAATACAATATTGTGTCAAGAAAAATATGGGCAATCCCTCAAAACTCCTTGGCAGACACTGTAATGAAGAAGCTTCTGCCCTGAGATATGCAGTGACAAAGGGCTGCACCCTCTTGAAAATAAAATTGTCACATGCACATGTAAAGGCATTTTGTCAGAAATCATCTGAAAGAAAAGAATTATATACTGTCTGTTATACCACTGGTGATAATTATTCTGCAAAATTGCTTTCCCCCCCCCCAGCTTTTCTGTCTGTAAAGGGCATCTTTTGCCCTCATCCTTGAAAGATGGGCCTTAACGACCAGGAACCCTGCACAACTCCACACTGCCCAAACCCCCCCGCATAACCTAACATAGAGCTCCCGGCACACAGCTAACTGTGGCTCCTCACTTGAGGGCAATAAACCTGTCTAGCATCAGTTAGAAGGTTTCAACCATTACAAATAACAAACAGGTCTGTGAAATATGGGCTGTTCCCCGATATCTCAGAACAAGAAAACAAGACATTATGAAACTTCCAATTGAGTCATACTATTTTCCTCCTCTTTGACGTGTCTGCAACATTAAAAGTATGAACATACAAGAAGGAACAATAAAAAGAAAACACTTTGTAAGGTTATTCTTGTAAGCAGATTTGAACGAATCTTGATTTTAAGGTTCTTCCTCAGAAAGCTACAAAGTTCCATTTTGCTGTAGGAAACTGCCCTTTTAGGGAAGGTGTGGCAAAGTCATCTTGCTGCTTTATTGCAATTGTTTTTAGCATGATGGAGCAGGGAAACTGTGCTGATCACAGAAACAAGCTGTTCAGCCAGAAAGCAGTGCCTGCCAGACCCCACAGAATCTTAGCCCACGTGCACTGAAATTGCAGGCTCCACTTGCCATTTTATGGGTGAGTATTTTTTGCATTTATTGGGCTGGACCAAGTTCAGCTCCTACAGGAGGAATATGACAGATTTCATCTGTTTGTTTGACAGCCAAGTCTAATTGTATTTTCTGTACGAAATGACCAAAGACAAAAGTGCACATGTCTAGGTACTCCAGTGATGTGCCATATGGAGGTTTAGATAAAGATTTTGTTGGTTGTTAGAGCTCCCCATAATAACTGGGCATGGTCTGCATCCCGAGTAACTGAAGCAGAGAGGACAGATCTGAAGGTTCTTCTAGAACGGAGAGTTAAGGTACTGTGTTATTTTTCCATTAAAAGAAAATGAGGTCTCATGCATTTAGCTCCACAACAAATGCACATTTATCCTGCTGCTTATCAGAAACCTATACATGCACTTACATCTAAAAGTATGTAGAGCATTTGATCTTAAATATGTTACCACCAGTATAATGAATTCCAACATGTGATAACCTTTTCATTACTTGGACCACCAAGTACAATGGAAAGAGAAGTTAAAATTGATCAGACATCAGCACTTCTGATAGACACATCACTCAAACACTAAGTACTTAACTGGTGAAATTCAGTTAAAATAAACAAAATCCAATCCGGTCCATCCATATGGAAAGCAGCAATCCAAACAATCCAAAAAACTTTGGATACCTTTTCCTGCACAAAATGTACTCCATCACATCACAAAAACAAATCAAAGGACAATATATCTGAAAAATTAGTCTCCAAACACTAGTCCAACATCATGCTCTTAGTAACTATAACCACATGTATCCTAAAACACACACACCCCACCTTGGTATTTTTCTTTGTTTCTTAACTCTTCTGACTTGGTAACCTAATTTTCTTCCCCTATCTTCATGGCCATCTGTTGAAAAATAAGCATCGTCTTAAACAGTCAGACCTCTTTAAAACAGAATAATTAAGTTCTTTCCTTAAAGTTTCATCCGTCCCCCCAAAAGTCCCACTTTGACATACTTAATTTAGGAAGATAACTTTTATATCCACCATAATCTGGAAATGCCACATTACTAAGGTAACTCAAGCTACACTGCAAGCAACCCTCCTCTGCCCAGCTATACAATATCTGTAAAACTCCTACTGGCACGTCATTTCTAATTAACAGATTGAAATTAAAGAAACCTTTGTGCTTCAAATGTAAATTTCTGTTTAGAAAAAGAGCTATTAAGATGAGGCTGTAAACTTTGAATATTAATGCTGTTAGATGAGCAAACTAAGGTTTTCAGTACATCATTCTCATTAGAGTCATTGTTAAAATAGTGGTCTAATTCATATAATATTAGCCATAGAATCTTTGTAATGAAAATAAGTAACCAAATTTATTGTCCAATATATTTTGTGAATAGTAATGTGTTCTAATACCTCTTTCGTTTTCTCTGTGTTCATTGGTCTCTTTTGTTGCAAGAGTGAAACTGAAACAGATGTGGAGAAAGGTGGCAATGAAAAATTTCTGCACAGTCCAGAGGCTGTAGCTGTAACTCAAATAGTATATGGAGTCTTAAAATACTCCTGCCCAGTTAGTGGGACCAAATCATAAAGGCAACAGAAAACACCACCACTTTAGCCTACCATTATAAACTTCCCAGGAAGGCCCTATTCCAACATTTATTACTGACATGGTAAGAGGGATGTTAACATTAGAAGTGCCTCCGTTAACATTAAATTCACATCCCTCCAGCCAGCCTCCCCAGCCTGTCCCAACGAGACTTAAAGGTGCTCTTATATTTTTTAAAAGAATAGCAGATAACCAAGGAGTATTTACCTAGTGATGCAGCAAGCATTGCTCAATACAAAATGATCGCTCTTGGAGTCCACACAATCAGATCTCTATTAACATTCAAGACATTATTGCAATGTGCTTTTTAGATACTTTGATTACTTTGACCTTCTTGCTGAAACAGAAGGGGGAAAAAAAAAAAAAAGTATCTGAAAGCTTCTTTGATTTTTCCAGCTAATAAAAAGCCAAACTTCTTTCTACAAGCCTTTCTTCACTTCAGACAACCATTGCTACAAGAGCACTATACGTACTTGATTACAAAAGGCACTACACAGGTTTAAAAGGCATCCAACAGCAATTCATTAATCTTAGAATTACAATATCCTGCAATACTATGAGTGCACTTTTGGTTACAAAAACCGGATGGATTCAGTCCAGTATATTCAATATGCCCATATGAACACAAAAAGAAAAAATGAAAAAACCCACATGTACACATTGGACTCCGCTTGTAACTACAAGTAACTGCCAGATAAGCTCTAGGACCACCCTATGTTGCCATTAGTTACTTATAAGTTATGGAACACAACAAATGACCATTCTCTGGTATCTCCTGCAAATAATGACTATGACTGTTCTGGAAGAACAGAAAAGCAAATCCCTACTGTGCTTATACTGATCACCAGCATGAGGTAGATTCCTGTGTAGAGACAGCATGGAATGTCACCTGAACTCCCCATCTTAGATCCAAAGGCAATGGCTAGAGTCTTTAAAAACCTTCTGAGGACACTATGCAAAGAAATAAGACATAGTCTCTTATTTAAAACAAACAAGTCTGAAGAGTATAGGCTTGTTTGAATTAAAAATGAAAATAAAGCCTACGTTGTTAGAAGACAATAATTTGTTTCAAATACAGCAGTCTTTTTTGCAGTGAAATAACCAAGTTTCTGCATAAGTATTCGAAGTTAAATACTTCCAAAAATATACAGCACTTGTTTTACAAATCACAAACCCAGATGCTCTGTCACAGTGAAACTAGACTCATTATTTATCACTCAGCAGATAGAGTCCATGAACAGACTTTCCATCATGTCAACGGCCAGTGTCCACCTCCAAGTCAAACTTGTTAAAAAGGAGCAACTCAGGCCTGTTGTTTAGGCAGGAATCTACTCACCACTTGGGCATCCAGGGAATGATGCACCCTGACTGAAGCTGACCCCAAAATACCCTGCCAATGACAGGTTTTACTTCTTATCTTTGCTTCTCGGCAGCAGACCAAGTTCTTCTGCATTTTTACAAATAGCCATAAATTTTTCAGTTCATGAACAAAAACACTCTGCTTCCAATTGGTTTCCATTCCTCTTTGTTTGGCATTTGGATGGCAGAAAAAGGAGACATATCTCTATCAGCAGCATACACTGTGTTTTCCAGAAACTGTGCACAAATCCTGAGGGACAGCAATAAAAATGGTCTGTAAGTACCTTGGATGAGTTTTCAAATTACATGCAGGATTTTTAGCTGCATGATTCCCATCTATCTTAACTGCTTCATTGCTGCTTCACAGAATAGGCACACCATGTCAAATGTGTCTTCAGAGCTTGCCGGCATACATATCACCACATGCCATCATTTTTCAATCACAGATGCTCCTGTGCTCTGCCACAGTGCAGATGCCTCCACTTAGGCTGTGGAGAACAAACAATCCAGTTATTATAAGACCTAGCTAAAGCTTTGACCTGCGCATCGCCTTCTCTTACCAGCCTTCCTCATGCTGAGTGGTGTTTTGCTTCAACAACAGTCCAGCTGATTTCTGCAAAACTATTACTCCACATGAGCAAGAACAGTCACTCCATAACTTTTCACGTAAACATCATCAGGCAAGAAATAGCTGGGCTCCTTGCACCTGGGAACAATGAGGAGAATACATCACTCCTTCCCGAGTGTTTTGTTAAAATTGTTACTGAATAGGAATTAGGGAGGGAAAAAAAAAAATCAATTTCCTTCTAAGACATAAAATGCTGATGTATCTCATTCCAAAGAACTGGACAAATCTAACTAAGAAAAGGCCCAACACAGCAAGGAAACATATGGGAATATATCTGCACACACAAGGTACAGATCTTGCCTGGGCAAAATAGTTCACAAGTGCTTGCTGCAAAACCTATACCATGATCACCCAAAATTCAGGTGGTGAGGAGCTGTTCTTCCAGAGCACCATCATTGAGCTTTCCTCCGAGAGCCGCCAGGCAGGCGCAAACGTATCACTGCATGCATGGGACAGCACCCACCCAGCTTCTCAGTAACCAAAGGCTGCCCAGAGTTCTCCACTCTGGCTCCGCAACAAAAAACAGCCAGCCTGCCTGAAAACAGGTAGTATACAGGGGATATGGAGCTTGCTAAACACTAGTACACAAGTCTTGCAGACGGATGTTAAGAGTGATTATTCCAAATGCTAAGAGAGACTTCCTCAAAGGTTTAGCACATCTCTGCTGGAACACAGACAAGCTCCCCACACAGTTCACAGGAAACTGTGTTAAAAATATACAGGAAGCTCCTGTGATGCACAGCACACCTTGTTGATTTTCTTCAGAGGCGCTCTCAATTTGTGCAAATACAATTTAATTAAAAAAAAAAAGAGCATCCATAAACACCTGACAGAGTCATGCTCAATACAGTCTTTGTTTTATTCCAAGCCACACTCACAAAGAAGTTAGCTGCCCAAATCTCTCCTTGCAGCAGCCTTTAACTTAGTGTACACATCAAAGCTTTCACCTTTGTGGTGAAAGATGTTGGGATTCTCCTCAGAGCTCTTTCGCAATGGTCTTTAAATCAGGCAGAAACGTCAACCCAGAACAACACAAAGCTTTACTATCCTCAAGCCTATGCACACTAAATTATTAACAATTTTGTGACAGGGTGATTGTTCTGTTTACTGGGAAGTAGAATAAAACAGGTCGGCTGCACAGAACTTTTAAGGATCTAATCTCTTTTCAATTGGTAAAATCATGGCCTTTTTTTAAACCACCAAAATTGCTGAATGTTTGGTTTGGATCTGCTTTGGTCCGTCATCCAGCAATCAAAAATTAATCTGTTAATTTCATTTATTAGAGATAACAATCCAGGCTATTCTCCAGGGGACAACATCCATACCAGTAAAACAGTCAAACCACTTTCCAACAGCTTTCATGGTTGTCTCAGCAAAGGCCATAAAACATAGAAAGCACTATTAGCTTGTCATCCAGATTAGATGTATAAATACATTTGGGTTACAGATGATTAAGTCAAATGTATGTAACAAAGTCCCTCAGTTACAGTCAATTTAGGACTTTTCTTTCACAGTAAATTAATTTCACAAATCCAAAATATAGCCCAATACAAGCTACTATGAAGAAAATTAACTCTGTCCTAGCCAAAACCAGCACATTCTCCACCCCTTATTTCATACCATTTACATCATGCTCAGGTCCCACACTATCCAATACATCCTCATTAATCACCACCCCACTTCCCATCCTTTGATAGGCAGATATCAGTCCCTTAGTCTATGGGCCACCCTTGTATAACGTCCATAAAAGGTCCAAAAATATACACAAAATGTCCACTGAGTTAATTTAGTCCATGACTTAGGGCTCCGTCAGTTAGGGTGGTCACTGAGGACAGGAGAGGTGCTGTGTTGTGTGGAGTTACCGGGCACCAAAGCCAGCTTAGGTCAGGTCATTGCTGTACTTGCACTGCTTCTTGTAGAGCTTGTCCTCCATTAGTTCAGGTGGTTCCTGCTGTAGTAATTCCCATAATATGCAACTCAAATGATGAGTTAAAACAATTTAAAGGTATTTCCGTTACAATCTCCACCCCAGTCCCTTTGGACCAGATCATCAGGTTTAACATTGCAATGAACTCCTGTCCTTGCCCCTGCTCTGGCTTAGACTTATCCACAGACTGCAGTCCCTTAAGGTTGTATCTGCTCCAAGTGGAGCCTTATCTATGAGCCACAGTCTCTCCAGGGGTATACCTGCTGCAGCACAGACTTAGCCACAGCCACTTTGAGGTGCACCCGTTCCAGCACGGCCTTTTCCATGGGCCACAATGCCTTCCCAAGAGATACCTGCTCCAGGGTGGCCTTACCAACAGCCAGAGTCTCTTCAGAAGTAAACCTGGAGCCTTACCCATAGCTGCAACCCCTCCAGGGGTGTACCTGCTCTGCGGTGGGCTTATCCATGCCCACATGCTTTGAGGTGCTCCAGCATGACATCATGCACAGCCACAGATGCTTCAAGGTATACCTTCTCCAGTGTGGACTTATCCTTGGGCCACAATCCCTTCAGAGGTATATCTGCTGCAGCACAGAAATAACCATGGCCACAGACACTTTGAGATGTACCTATTCTGGCATGGGCTTATCCACAGCCACAGATGCTTCAGGGTGTCCTTCGCACACTTCAACTGAGTCCCTTCAACTCAGGTTCACGCTGGAGTTCCAGCCTGTCCAGTACAGCAGCACAGAAGCAGCAGTGATGCCCTGGCCACCTGCCAGCCCAGGCGCATCGCCATTGCTGTTATCAAAATGTTCCCAGGCACAGCAGAGTAAGATGATAAGCAGTACAGCAAGCAGTGAAAGCAGAAAGAAGCCACTAGACTAATATACAGTAAGGAAAACAAGCCCCATAGCAGGTGTAGGAGCCTGCCAATTAATAGCTAAAGAGCAATAACAGCTATAAATTCAATCTAGCACATTCCAACCAAAGCTGTCATTATCTCAAACCCTTCAAGACCCACGTTGGGCAAAAAAAAAGGACTGTCATGGTTTAACCCCAGCAACTAAGCACCAACACAGCCGCTCGCTCATTCCCCCACGGTGGGATGGGGGAGAAAAATCAGAGGAGTAAAAGTGAGAAAACTCATGGGTTGAGATAAAGACACTTTAACAGGTAAAGCAAAAGCTGCACACACAAGCAAATAAAAACAAGAATTAATTCACCACTTGCCATGAGCAGGCAGGTGTTCAGCCATCTCCAGGAAAGCAGGGCTCCATCACACAACTGTTACTTGGGAAGTAATAACTCCAAACATTCCCCTGTTCCTCCTTCTTCCCCCAGCTTTATAAGCTGAGCATGACATCATATAGTATGGAATATTCCTTTGGTCAGTTGGGGTCAGCTGTCCCAGCTGTGTCCCCTTCCAACTTTTTGCACACTCCCAGCTGGTGGGGTGAGAAGCAGAAAAGGCCTTGCCTCTGCGTAAGCACTGCTCAGCAATGACTGAGACAGCCCTGTATTATCAACGCTGTTTTCAGCACAAATCCAAAACACAGCCCCTTACTAGGTACTATGAAGAAAATTAACTCTATCCCAGCCAAAACCAGCACATTCAGTTAATAACATATTTCATCACACATTTGTAACGCTTCTGTTCCAGTGTTACATCTCACCATGAAAGATAATAAACCCTCTCCAGCAGAACTGCTAACAGCAGCATCATTTACCCAACATGTTCTTCTCCATTTTCTTAATGTCTTGGTTGACATTTGTAGTAAACTCATCCACACTAGACAGAAGCTATAAACACCCTTCTTCCTGGAGCCAAGGCACTCTCAGATCAGCCCACAAAACTATTTCCACTGCCTAGAGTCAAAACTTTATTCATCATCTTTAAAATAAGCCAGCATTTACTCTTTCCATTCTGTCCAGCATGGATAATTCCCCCCAGCAAATGAAAATTGCTTTCATTGCTATGTTGGTCAGTCCTGCTACAGGAATGCAATATTTTTAAAGGGCTTTTTCTCAGGAGAAGCAGCCATAAGCTATATTTATCTCCAACTAATCCATTTCTAGCTCTTACTCTAAGATTAAGGAATTAGAGACTGCTACAGCTGCTGTCCTTATCACATTAATTACTGTAAATTGGCTGTCATCTCAAAAAAGAAAATCCACTTCCAGGGAGTGCCTAATTCCATGCTTCAAATACTGGGCAAAGTGCATATTGAATGTATCACTGTAACGCAATGCTCAACATACAAAGGATGTTACACAAAAGCAATTGGTTTTCATACTGCTATTCTTAGCCTGTCCACACTCCAGTGGCAGAACTGTAGTTCTAATCCCACATACTTTTTATGCTTGATTTCCAACTGACACAAATTACTTCCAACCCCAGCATTTGAAAGGAGGGGGGGGAAAAAGTATGCTTTGTATGAGATGGATATATATATCTATGTCTATAAAAAGCACTAATATGTCAGAATTAAATAAAACCATACAGAAATTTACTATAGACTAAATATTACTCCTCAGAAATGGAGCAAAATTAAAATCTATAAGCAATGCTAATATTTATCACAACATTGTGATAGCACTTCAGGTGCCTTCTATAACTCAAGGTGCTGTGTTTTTGCCCTAGTAAGATGAAGACCAACAGCATTCATCTTAGAAATGCTTTTATATGCTTGCTCAGTGAGATTCTTTCTGAAGAGTTCCATATATATAAAAACACTATTAAAATAATATTTCAAATAATTCAAATGCAATTTAGGGTTATTTCAAGCTATTAAGTCCTCCCATCAATAGATGCTAAAAAGCTGGCTACCTCCTCTGCTGCAGGTATCTATAGGATGGTGCTGTGAGGGCATTTAACAGTATTGGGAATGCTAAGAAAACCCACAAACCCTTTCTTCCTAGTCTCACGGGATACACATGTGCATGTTTGTCTCTGATGCACAAGCAGTACAATAGTTTCTCAGCAGGATCAGAAAACTAGGCATGAAAGAGAATCCATGTATTTTGATACTTATGTGTTGGCAGTGGAGAAGCAAACATCATGAATTTAAAAAGAATCTTTAATTCATACCTTCATATATGCTAAAACAAATGTGAAAAATCTTCTCCTGCTTTTGCTTTTTCATTCAGTCTTTTACAGGCACATAATTTTGAAAATAAATTCCTAAATGCCAACGTAGAAACCAAATTATGATAGAAACTGAATACAGTAATCCAAGTTGTATACTTTGTAGACCTTAACATTAAAGCCTTCCAAAAACTTACCCTTTATAGGAAGTCATAGGGGATTCTTCTGGAACTACCACTGAAGAACTTGAGAAACAAGCACAGATTCAACTTTTAACTTCGATACTTTTTCTTACAACCTAGAAATTGCCTCAGTTTCAAACTTTTGAGATTCAAATTACTGTAAGAACGCACTGGAAAAATTAGGCTTTGGGAACACAGTTTTTTCAAAAATCACTTTAGCACAGTAGCTAAAGTGTCTTATGTGATCAGGACTATTTCAAATTTAAACAAAAAAAAAAAGTAGAAAATTTTTAGAAGAAACATGGTGGAAAAGTAGTAAGCATTCACCTAGGGAAGACATTCAAGTCAACCAAACAAAGCCAGGTAAAAGCTCTGATTTTCATTTCATGTCTGAATAGCAACCTGCTATATCATTGGCAACATGACTGAAGCCTAGAATACCATTTAGATATAGAATTACCAGATAAAGAAATTTCATTCAGACAGCTAATACTCATGCACTGGGTGACTTTTCTGGGCTTCAATACTATTATCTTTCATTTCCCCTCCACACTACTTCCCCTCCCTGTTGCCCCTGCGCAGATTCATTACACGGCTTACAGCTGGCGTTGCCAAAGCCAAGATGTGAATACAAAGAGAATTTCCTAATGAGAGCTAATGCAAGCTCCGATACAGGAGAGAAATGCTGTCCTCCCTGTGACCTTTTGCTTTCTGCAGCCTAAAAAGGAAAAGTCACAGAGTGGCTGTCCTCAGACTAAACTGGCAAAGATACTTTTGACAGGCCAAGCAATTGTCAGCTCTCATTTCAAAAACTGAATTTCAAGAAAGACAGATTCAGCTTTTATGAGAGATGTCATTCTATTGAAACCGCATTTATTTTTGGAGGCACCATAAACTGGCTGAGCGAAATCTTAACTGCATTAACTTTTCAAGATAGGTTCAAACAACTGTATTTCATGAAATAGCTACAAAACTCAGACTTAGTGCTTATATATCATCTCCTGAAAAGAAATACTTTCTGACATATTTTATTGAACATAACCCAATAATAAACTCAGCCTCTCCAAACTGTACCCTGGATGCACGGCTGTATCAGTGCAGGATTCCCACTGCACTATCAGATTAGGGTCTGGAATGACAGATTCAATTGCCTAAATTATGTGGTGGCTCCTTGTGGAGATTAGGGGACTGCTGGTCTTATTTTTCATAAAACTACTAAATTTTTAGCCCCCTCTTTCCAGCAAGTCTCGCAAAAGACATTCTACACTACCACTAGCTAAAAAGGAAGCCACTGTTGTATAAACAAGTTCATGGTTTAAACAGTTTAAATACAGCACCACATTCTCCAGAGTATGGAAATTCGTTATCATACCCGTAGACTGTGTGGCAGCAGCAGCATTGAGAAGTGTTCTTCAGTGACCCTTATTTATTCTAAGTCCAGGGAGCTTCTCAGGTATCATCCAATGGAGCAAAAAAAAATCTCTCTCAATGTCAATCATTCTTGGCCCATGTGCACTTTCTCACTCATGCATCTTAACTCTAAAGTGATTGGTCTTTTCCCTCTGGAGTCAGGCTGAATGATATAGCAGCTTTCTCAGTTGTGATATTAACATTTCAAGTCAAGCCTCAACCCACTTCTCCATCTGAGAGACAAGATATAAGACCTTAGGCCTGTAAGCACAGCAGGAAAGTTTATTTTGATTCTCAAAAGCTCTAGTATTTTAGAGGTTGGAAGTCTTTCAGTAGCAACAATGCCTCAAGTTTAAATTCCTTCCCTAGAATGCAGAAATACGCTGTTGGCATTTATAATCAACATGGCCCTCCTGTTTTTGGCAGGGTGCCGAAACCCTGATAGTTTTTGGAAGCATCCTAGCAAGCATGTAAGCACGTTCAGGTGGCACATGGTACTATACCAAGCCTGACCAACAAAAATCCACTTCATCCACGTCACAGTTGAGGCTGCCTGCATACCCAGCAGCTCACACAGCAAAGCACATTCCTCCATAGACTGATTCAGCTACGTGTTGACTGACCAGAGGTCAAGTCTGTGGATATCAGCCTCAGGACGAGTAGATTCATTTTACCTCCTTCTGGGCAGCAGCTGAAGCAAAAAAAACAAACCACACCACAGGTTTTTAGGTCAGTCTTAGATGCAGAACCACATGCCTTGGTAACACTTCTAGCCAACACCAGCAGCTGCAAGTAAGATGCTACTTACTTGAATGGGTCAGAGTTTTACCACAAACAAATCACAAAAAAAATAGACAATTCTTAGTCTATTTTTCCATTCAAATCTATTTCTTGGCATGGTGGTTTTAAAGAGGCTTCACTTATGTTATTTCAATAGGAAATTTTCATCTTGAACTGGTTCCCAAAGACCAGCATGTTGTAGAAATAGATACGTCATCTTTATACTACTCCTAATTTCTCAGGATATCAAATGCAACTGAAAGATGCCTTCTATTTTCACAAATGCACAGATATATCTTTTGCTTGTTCAGCTTTCACTCTAGCTTTTCCAAATCCCTTCAATATTAAAGGAGATATCCAGCTATCCAGAAGAAAAATAAAATTAACTTTTCTACTGTGTAATCTCTACAAAATTGAAGGAGTTACAAAAAGCTAAAGGTGGTTAGAAATGTAAGAAACAAAAGGTAAGAACCCTTGGCATTTGTTTTATTTCTCTTAGAAAAGAGAATGATGCTTAGTTTCTCTCCCCTTTCTTCTAAACCAACGACACTTTTAACTTTCCAGATTTTCAAGTGATAAGGGGCAAAGCTGTAAAACAAAAGCTCTGAAAACAAAAAACTCAAATTGAAAATTCTGGTTTACATACTTTATGTAGTATTGGGCAGACAAAAAAAGTGTTTTTCTATTTTCAATCATGTGAAAGAGAGACAACTCAAATAGCTGACAGAGCCACATGGCTCCTTAGTTGTTTAGCTGTAGCTCTTTATAGTGTTGTCTGGACCAGAAAGATAATTCGGCCATACTCAGAGATAGCTTTAGAAGAGGCAGGGGAGAAATAGTAGTTACCACTGCACTGGACTGGCCATGGCACTATTGTGCTCTGGGTAACCTTGAAGAGGAACTGCATAACAAACTCATTCTAAAAAATTCTAGTGCTGAAATTCAAATTATAATAAGTAATCTTATTATTATAACACTTTGAAGCATTCAGCATTCAAATGCCACTTTACAATCAGTTTGACAGAATAGGAAATTAAGTCCCCAGTTAGAAGTCTAATGTTAAAAAAAAGCACTATTAAACTAATAGATATGAGGAAAATAAAATATTATTTAACATAGTTCTTAGTCATGTAATACCATTCTACCTTGACCCATTAAAAGAGTGTACACCAATAAGTCATCTAGCTGGGTCTTACCTGTATGATTTGATTTCTGCTCACCTGTTAAAGACATGCTAATGCATCCCTACACCCAAAAACTGCGTGCCTTTTGTTCTGGTAATGACATAAGTGCCCTCTACCATAGTGTCCAAAATGCCAGTTTGACTCGGAAACTGGTTCGTGACCAGCAGTGCTGCCCTCTTCCTCTCTAGCTCCACAAGTGCCAGAGACCTACAGCTGAGCACCTATTGAGCCACACAGCTTCACTACAGTAGAGAATCATAGAATCTTTGGGTCAGAAGGGACCTTCAAAGGTCATCTAGTCCAACCCCCCTGCAATGACCAGGGACAACTTCAACTAGATCAGGTTGCTCAGAGCCCTGTCCAACCTGATGGCATCTTGCCTCTTTTGGCTATATGCAGAAACAGATTTCTGTACTTTGTTTTAAATTATTCCAACCATACCCTAGCCCAGGGTCTGAGCGCAGGTTCTTGAGCCAGACCCCATCAGCTTAGAGAGGATGGGGATGAGGGAGGCTGTGAGCTGCCCTCCCCAGGAGGCCAGGGTTGGTGGCCAGGGAGCAGACCCTCAACAGAGCTTTGTTCAAAGTGGTTTTATGGAGTTCCAGCAGGACTAGAGTTTGACATAAAGAAGGAAAACTTCCTCACCATGTTTAGTCTAGGGCGGGAGACCTCTTAAGAAGGGAAAGGTAAGATCAAACAGCTCTTGTTTCTGTAACACTCCTGCTGGCACCTAGAAGTCTGGATAAACATCCCATCACACACACTGGAGAACCACACATAAGTAAAAATAAAATGATACAGTGCTGGCAGGAAACAGCTTTACCCAGGTTTAAACATATTGGAGAGATTCTGGCTTCACCCTAGTCAGTGGAAAAGCTCCCATGAATGTGAAAAGGGACAGGATTAATTTAATGTTATTCACTCCAATCGCTGATGTCTACAGAGGCAAAGAGAAACTGTTCTATAAAACAAAAGGATAAGTTTTACATTATTCTGTAAAACACAACCATAACTGTAGATACTGAATAAATAAGAACTAGCTTCAAATATAATCCATACTCTTATTTATTTATATCTTAATGGAAAATTCTCTTCATGAGCCAAAATGTTCCATAGTTGCTCTCGGCTGTAAGGTGATTTTTCCCTTGAATTCTTTGACACATAGATATCAAAGCACTGTGAATAATAGAAATAGACAAAGAGAGGATCGTCTTTAAAATGCAAGTATATGAGGATATTTTACAAGTGAAGTGAATCTGCTTATAACACATAAAGGAACTGAAAGATAGCATTGACTAATGTCTTATTTCCCAGATCCTTAAGCTATTGTATCTCATCCTGAGATTAGCCCAAAGCAAACAGATATATACTTTAATTTTTTTTTCCTCAACATAAGCAATCCTTGAAGAAAAAAATTAACCATAAAAATGCAAAGTCTGAAAACTATAAAAAGTAATGTGGGGAGAGGGCTGTACCTTAAGTGACTCTTAACTGCAGTGCCCAGTCTCCACCTGAAAAATACAGATTTTTCAGAAGGGCTGTTCTCCCCTTGACATCCCCAACCTATTCCAAATTTTAGCAGCACCCATAGCTCTCCATCCTATTCTGCCAAAACAATAAAAATACATTAGAGCTTGCGACATAGCATCTCTGGACCAGGCAATGTCAAAACAATAACCATCACCAACGTGGCTTTTGTGCTAGGACTACCTCGCTGACCGCTGGCACCACTGCACTGCCACAGGGCCACTAGATCATCCAGATCCCCAACCATGGGAGAAGGCATGACAGCTGGGACCACTCAGGCCAGCATCACCCAGTGCTAGGGATGTCCTGCACACCCAACCCAGTACATCCCCACCCCATCAGCAGGACACCTGCTGGGCTGGGGTCATCTCCCACCCTTTGGTGCCTCCAAAAATTCCCCTTTTTCCAGTCTCTGCCCTGCTGTAAGCACCAGGTAGCACTTACTCACATGAATACTCTGGTACCTGGTCACCAAGTGAAGAAAGTTGAGTAACACAGCTTTTCAGATCCAGGGCTTAAGGACCAGAGGGAGGCATTATTAATATCTTATGCACATCCCATGCTGTGGGACTTCAGAGTTGTTGTGTAGACCTGGTTTGATTACATCATTAAAACAGACGTCTTTTCAAAGACCTTACAACAGCCTTCTTCCCTTCCCTTTCACTTTGAAAGCAAGAATAAAAGTCACCTCAGTTTCCCTGTTATGCTCTCAGAGAGCCCAGCAGGCTTTACATTAAGAGTTTCACAATGCCACCCACAACTCCGTGTTCAGAAACAAGGGGAGTTACAGTATAATTGGGGTGTGGTGCATGTATTTCTTTGTCAGGTTTTTGGACTGTACCACCATCTGCGCAGATGTGCCAGAAAGAACAGGAGCCAAAACCAAATGTAGAAGTGTCCATTCCATCTCCAGAAAAGGCACTGAAGCTTTCCTATTCTAATCAAGACAAATCTTTCATACAATAATTAAAATACACCTCCTATTCAAGGAGAAGGTTGAAATAATTAGCTGACAAAGGCAAACAGCACTAACTTCCATGCTCCCGCACTAACAGTAAATATAAAGTTTCTCTGAAAAAGAAAAAAAGTGCATCAAAGCTGAAAGGCAGAAAACAGACACTTAAATTAGAAATTATTTAAATTGAATTTTATATGAAGAATGCTTAGAAGCTAGCCTGTTTAAGACAAACCTCGAGTTTTCTGCATGGCTGGAATCCCATTAGCAGACAAAGGATAACCTCATGTATTCGCTAATCTATTACCGTCAAGTTAGAAATAGAATATTGCATTAGCATGCAAAAGGATGCAAGCCAGCACTACAGGGGGAACCAGTATTTCTGTAGTAAGCACCGCAGAATGGCAGTGCAGATTTGTATAAATAACGCATCAAAAGGAAAAAAGTGAGCTTGCACTGTTCCAAGGTTTATGTGCCTTGATTATAATACTGATATTACATTCATTTTAACATGCCAACTGTTCTGAATAGCCTACCAAAGGCTAATGCTTTACATTGTTGTGATGGAACCCTCTCCTTCCCTCTCTATTTTTTCCAAGAAAAAAAATCCTCCCAACCTAAAAGATTTAAGCTCAGACATCCTGAAATCTTTCATCCACTGATGACTGCCAACATTCAGATTAAATTCAAAGGGTTTACTGCAGCTCTCAGTCTTAGCTATATAATTTACAAAGCCCACTCAGAGTCATTCCAATCTAATTTGCAGTTCAGCAGTGATTATCATTTGCTGACTGCACCTAGCTGAAGTTTTTCTTTTGAAGATCAGAAATAAAGAAAAAGAAACTTTTCACACCAACAGCTTTCCTCTGGGAAATGCTTCGAGAGATGCTGCCAGCAGGTAGCCTGGCGTGCCACTTGCAGCCTGATGCAAGCTTTGTTCCTACTTATTCTCACTGTCTTTTAACAGAAGCGAGTCAAGTCACAACCCGTGCTCTAGTCCCCAGAAATCAAGGTGAGTCTGGACTGTAAATTTCATTGCTCTGGTCTCGATTGATCCTCATTACTTCTTCCTGAGGAACTTTTTTCTTCATTCTCAGAGGATAGTAGGAGATAGGCTGACTAGCATGTCATACATGCTACTTATGTTCAGATCTTCTACTGCCCTCTAGTAAGCTCGAATCTTCCAGCAAAGTCCCTAGAAATATTCATGTAGTTCCTGGCTTTTCTGCCTTTTGAGGTCAACACTCTGCTCACTTGGGCAGGAGGCATGCCTATATTGTTTTTAACAAAGTAGGGCAACTAATTATTTGGTTAAAAAGAGGGTTCAAACTATGACACCTACCTATAATGAAGACAGTTTCTCAAAGAAAAAGGATCTTGCCTGAAGCTAGTCAGGTTGCAGATTTAGTTCTCTGACAAGATTCCTGTAAGGCCGTGCACTGTCCCAGGCTGGACCCTTGAAGAAGGCTGTGCAGAAGGCACTAGGCACATTGCTAGGCAACATTTCAGCGGCGTGTATTGCGCTCCTGAAAAGGGTAGGCTTAAGGCAACTGAAACTACTGATTATGTTAACACCGAATTTGGCAAGACAGGTTGGCTGCAAACATGTTTTGCATTTAAAACTTTTCATTTTGACATCATCCAAATGCTTGAAAACATTTAATTTCAAAATGCACCTAAGTGTAAATACTTAAAAACAAACAACACTTCTGAAATGGAAGAGTTCCCAAAGACAACATTTGATCCCAAAACATCTTCCCCCCTCCGACTTGTCATTTTCTTCAGCAAAGAGTAATTTTTCACTGGTCCACCTGGGAATCTGAGGGAAAATTAGGAAAAATGAGAGAGGGGAGACAGCAACAAACCCTCAAGCCCCAAGGCATCCAGACTGCCAGGTCCCATGTCGTTGAAGGCAATGTGCAAAAGGCCAAATGAAGAGCTAGCCAGTATTGCAGCACCTGAAGCAAGAGAAACTGAAGAGTACACAGGTCCCAAGGCAGAGGACCCAAATAAACAGCCTGCCAAGCGTCCAAGCAGAAAACCTGCTTCGCTATTAGGTTCTAGTAACTTCACAACCTCTTGCTTCCAGGTTAAATCATTCCTACTTTCATATAAGCATCACAATAGCAGAGATCCTCAACACACCACCTAATTGTAGGTTCAGATACCCCTAAATATTAGGCCTAACCTGCAACTGCCAGAGATGCAAGAAAAATGGGTGGTTCTCTGTTCAAAAGTCCATTTAGCCAACTGTCAGAAGGCAATGTGTCAGTACCTCAGATTGGCACACCCCACTGGCTTGACAGCAAAATCTTGACAGATTTATGCAATAGTATTTTTTAAAAATAATTTGCAACCTGAAACACTTTTAGACAACATAGTTTGAGGGCTTAAAACCAGACAAGAATTATTTAATTTTCCCATAGCTGAATACATGGCAGGACATTATCTTGATTATTAATTACAACGAGAGACAAAAGGGGGGAAAAAAAAAAAAAATCAGTATACGTATCTTCAGTGACTGCCCTCTCCTTACAATGTCCATTTCAGCTGAAAACTGGTCAGCTACATTCAGTCTTGGCTGAAGAGGGAACACGTAGAGCCAAGATCAGCAATTTTAATAAATCTAGTTGTATTTGCCTCCTCATGCAGATGTGCTTATACTGGAATAGGATTGTTCACAAAAGGCAGTTTTCTAGTACCACTGTGCTGGAATAACTTGTAAACCTTTCCCATTCAAACAGACAATCTGTGAGAATCTGTTCGATAAGGAGATAATTTTATACTGCACATCAGTATTTCAGTGGGTTTCAGTGGGGGCAGAAAGAAAATGTAACAGAAGAACATCAGACACTTTAGACTGCAGTTCTCCAATCCACTTCAATTACTTCTCCCTTATGACTTTTCAAGAACTACCATAAAAGGGTTATTTGTCTGTTCTCTCTGCAACTTTGCAAGAGTTAAGTTTGAATTGCCATCTCCATGTGGACACTGCTGGCTATTAAGATGTGCATACCCTACAGGGGTGTAATTAAGGAAGCATTAAGATGTTTCCACCAAAGGACAGTTCATTCATTGCAGCTGCACTCTTTTTTTTCCAGCAGGTTAACTACTTGGCAGCCCTTGTGTGTCCTAGAGTCAATCTGCATCTAAAGGATGGAGGTGAGTGGGCAGGACTGGGTAGTTCATCTTCTTGTCTCTCATTTATTACCACATCACTCAGCAGTACTGCTGACCTTCCTCACCTTGGAAACAGGGACCACACGCTGCTAGGGCCAGTGGGACAAGACAGAAACAAATTCCCTTTGAAATAATCTACCTAATAAATAAGAAAAATATTAATGGCACAAGGATACTCAAATAGTCCAAACATGTTAAAAGCAAGCCATTATTTCATTTACCCCTTTGCTTGCCTCCTTCCTTCCCACTAAATGGTTAAAGTACTGGTAATGGTGCAGCTAGCCATAGTTATGTGTGGCTACAAACAAAATTATTACACTTTGTCTTCAGCTTGAAACAGCAATCACTTCAGAAGGGAGTGCTGGCTCACCAGTGGAAAATGTCACACTCTGACCTGACATACAGGCCAATACAGTTTAAAACCCTTCTCTGTGACAATCTATAGCTTGCAATGGCATCATAGGCATCACACACCATGTCACATTATTTATAAATCTCTGCCACGTTCCCAAAGCAGCAACAGGAGGCCATTAGGAGGAGGTAACAGTGAAGGACAGTTTTCTCTGAAAGGAATAGACTGTAGAAAGTTCAAAGAGAAAAAGACAGCTTGATCTCCAGTCCCCTACAATCAGCATGTGCCCTGTGCAAGGGTGGCATGTTCCCTCTTTCACCCAACCCCACTTCCCACACAGGGCAGCCAATAGCTCAAACGATGCTCAGAGAAGCAGAAAGGAAGAAAACCATCAGAAGCAGAAAACACTGCGGTTCAGTGTCTCTGAGGGTAGGAATCTCCGTAGAACTTGACTGCAACTGTTAAGAAAGTAGCCACACCATTAGCTTTGTCCACTACAGAAACACCTAAGGGGACTTAAGCCCCCTTGTATACCTGGAGGAAGACAGTCATTACCATTCACGGGTGCTGGCTACGCCTACCATGCATAGCTGACCGCTGCTGAAACCCAAGGTGACATCCCAGTCAGCATTAATAAAACTATCATTCAGCACCAACAGCCTCATAAACCAAAGCAGAGGAGGCTGGACAATGTCAAGTCAGCTACAAGGGAGAGCAGCAACAACTCATCTCCAACACCATAATTCCCCGAGTCATCTCATCTATTGGACATGATACAAAAGCAGTATTTGTTTCTCTATGTTTCCTCCTGTTTTCCCCACACACCCAATCTCCTCCTCCTCCATTTTTTACCAAATACCAGTGATGGCAAACTACTCCCATTTGCTTTGAGGGAAGCACAGACCCTCTTCCTGGGCTCTTCCATACAGCCCAAGCTGCCTGCAGAGCAATCTCTTGGAAACAGCTGCATGGCAGCTATGGGAGAGCATAAAGGATTAATCAGGTACAGGATAGAGCTCTATATACAATTTGGTATTTAAAGTGCTTCTGCATTAAGAATCAGATAAATCCTGAGCAGGAGAATGAACTTCTTGCTCAAGTTTAAATGTGCTTAGATCCATGATTGATAGATATGAGTGACTGCTTCATACTCTAGGGTGACCCTATTCATGCTCTCTCCTCTGACAACAATTCCAGAATAAATTGCCCTGACTGACAAAGACATAATAAAAAACATTATTCTGAAAACCCACTCACTTAACCCATACCTCTATGACTGTGCTCTAGTTAAATTACCAGGCAAGTCAGTCTAGTAGTGATTAATCACTAGTGACTTAATCATTTCTATTTTAGGGAAGCAACGGTTGTGATGCATAATGAGGAATCCATTTTTATTTTGAAGTGTCTATCATCTGAAAAATTACTTCCAAAAACATCTAAAAAATTAACCCTTCCTTCACTGTCATTCAATGTCTAGAAATACTTTCTGGAACACATTTTGGACAAGTAGAGGTTTTGTTAGGAGCAAACATTTGATGAGATCAAAGCAGGTAATGGCAGAAGGCGATTTTAAAAACAAAAAATGCCAGTTCTGAAGTCAGTACATCAGATCAAATTCATTGTTGCTTCTTTAACACTTTTCTTGCCTATAGTTCAGTTAAGTCTGAACCTCATGTGCAAATAGCATACTCCAAAAAACAGTTTTATATACAAGACAAGTAACAACAATTGAGCTAAAACAAATGGAAGGGGCAGATATAAAGAGAACAGGCTAGCTAGAAATCTGAAGCATGAGCTGTTCTTTTTGATCAAGAACTGGTATCATGAGTCAAATTCACTTCTTTGTTTCTGACCTTAGCAGGAATAAAAAGTTATCTTAGTGGAAACTTGTTAGCAACTTGGCTGAGGTTTCAGAAAAAAGAGACAGCCTAGTACATTCTTAGCTGTACTCACTTCAAAGTATCAAAACACTTGGGGGGGGGGGGTGGAAACTTGTTTTTTATCCCTTAGGTCAGTTAGGACCCAGTCAGTATTCTGGGAGGAAGCAGCTGTACTGAGCAAGGAATCTATTTACGTACTCACTGTTATATACCTTAACAGCACTTTAAAGGAATTTGGCAATCCAAATTTAATATGTAGCGAGGATCACTGTTAGTACAGTTAACTAAGATACAATTACTCTTTGCTACTGTTAGGGAAGAAAGCCAGAGATGAAGAAATGCAGTGCTCCAAGCAACCGGAAGGGCATGCAGGGCTGCAACTGCCCCCACCTTCCAGTACTTGCAATAACACTTCTGTGGCTTTCTCTAAAACTGCCCCATCTGGCTGCTATAAAGGCCAGAAATAAGCAGCTGTGATTCAACAGGCTTAAAAAAAAAATCATCAAGCAAGCTCATCAGTGTAAAAGGTCTGTGAAAAAAACTAAACACAGGATATGCAGACAAACTGCCTGCCAACAAAGCACAGTTTATTTCACTTATGAGCAAAGGAAGTGGTAAAGCAGAAGGCATGGTGTTTTTGTGTAAGTTCAAGACAAGCAGCTAAGGGTTGAAATCTGGTCCGCGGAAGTGTGAAAAAGCACAGCTGGAAATGCAGGTTCCACCAGAGAGCAGGCAGAGGCAGCTCTCTTTAGACCACAGAGCGGGAGGGTGAGCTCTTGCAGAAAGCTGGTGCTCGAAGGGGCCTGGGAGGAAGGCAGGCAGGGCCACCCCACACTGCTGCTCCACGAGAAGGTGTCATCTCTGATCATCTCTTCTGTCCACTTAACAAAACTCAGCACTAGGCAGGAAAGGTGCCACACCATCTGGCTACAGTGCACCAGCTTTTCAATTCTTGCCTTTTGGAGGAACGAAAAAAACTGCTAAACAGTAACATTTCTGACTACTTAAATATATGTCCATTCAGATATCTAAATTACTACATCTCAGGGCTAATGTCCAGCCTAGTCTCATTCAGAGCAATCCCCAGACATACTGCTCATGCAGCCTCACTGGCTCTGAACTGTACAAGAAATCAGGGAAGGAAAAAGTGTTTTCCCCACAGTCCAGTGCACCAACAAGAAATCAGAAAAAGCATGTTTTCCCCCATAGTCTGGCATACCCACATTACAACACTATTTTATAGCACAGCCTGAAACAGATTAAGAAATTCTCTCCTTTCACTGAATTATCTCTAAAGATACCAGGCAGATATTATGAATAAACATTTACAAAGTTCTCAGTCTTTTATCAAACCATCAGGGACTAGCCTTAGATAACATTACCATCAATAGATAATGAAAAGCTAGTAATCATCTGCACCAGTTGTTGCCTGTTTTCTTTACTTCAAAACCTTGTGTATCATTTGCTCCAGCAGTGTGAAAGCCCTAAGTTAAGGTGTGCTAGCAAGGAATAAGCTTCCTTGTATCTTCCTTAGACTGGCATCCTAGAAGAGCTCCCTATTTGGGTCCGATCTTCTGGCCCTGGCTCTTATTAAACTGAATTGATTTCAGGTGTTAATTGTGCTTTAATCTCTTGGAGAGCATCCACACTTGAGCTACCAGTTAACTAAGTCATTTTCAACACGAACCCAGTTAAACTGGCATACATTCAGTACACAAGCTAAATTGCACACATCAGTACATGAGGCCTGCAAGTCACACAGGTCCTGGGAGTAAATAACAAAGGCGACTCCCCTGTTGTAGCCCTTTCCTCAGTAACTCCTTCTCACCTCTAGAAAAACCATGAACTACAAGGAGTAAATGTAACTTGGGGCAGAACAACTCTTGCTGGGACTGATCCTGCTGGGTGCTGAGCTGCTGCAGGTCTCACTGAAGCCACTCAAGGAAAAGAGACCCATCAGAGGTCTCTCCAGTTACACACTGCAAGTGGCAGAGCAGCAAAGTGGGATGCTGGGCTGGGTACAGCACCAGACCCAGACTGCCTCCTTAGAAATTGAGCTGGATACGCTTGCAGGGTACAGCTGACGCCGTGAGAAACAAGTTCTTTCTCTAATTCTCCTTTACATATGGATAAACTGTGTTTCGGGGTTTTTTTTCTGGCTGCATTACAAATGCTAAACAGCGTATAATACAGATGATAAAGCTCCAAGCAGACTACACACAGATTGTTTGCCAAATATTGCACCTTATGGACCGGCCACATTAGCACAGCAAGGAAGGAGAGGGGAGTGCTGGCGAGGCGTGAATAATACATGCTGCATACTCAATTCTGTAATTGCACTCAAACTATTTGCTTTCCCTATTACCAATGGAAGTAAGTAACATAAAATTGTAGGGTTTAGTAAGTGCATATTTTGTTTCACACAGAGGAGTATTCAGTCACGGGTACAGTAAGAGTATTAACTAGGCCTGCATTTTCTAGGTGCTGTAACTTCAGGCATAAAAGGTTAACAGTTATTGGCAACGCTGCTGGATTACACTGACAGGTGAACAGTTCACAACTAGCCAGACATTTCACCACATTGCAGCCAACCAGAATGTACTAAGAGGAAAAAAAACAGACTTTAAGTACACCCCTTGCTTCATTAGAAGACTGTTGCAGTGAAACAGTAAAATAGCCTTATGGTGTTCCTCATTCTCTCTCTTCTCGTCCTTGCAGCTGAGTGTCCCTTCTTTATCCATAGGGGGCAAGGCTAGCAGCTGATGTAAACCAAACATGCCTCTGTAATGGGCTGGGAAATAAAAAAGTCACTGTCAAATTTAGAAGCACAAAATTAATATTGCTGGCAAAACTAGTTCATCCACCATGTGCACTGGGCATCCCTTGCATGCGATACACAGTCACTTCAGGAGAGCCAGGCAGGAGAGTCAAGAATATAGTCATCTGTCAAATCCTCGCTGCACTTGCTGAGGAGGTTGGCAAGCATGTCACAAATGACAGAGAGGATTTCAGGGAGAAAGCACGGTTTCCTTGTCATGAGAAATGACATGGGGAGCCTTCATCCTAGCATTTCACAGCTACTCCTGTACCACAGCCACCCTGCCACTTGTGCCCTTCGCACCCAACCCGATGGCTTGTCCCCTCCCTTCCCAGCACCCACAGGGCAGGCAAACACCTTGCAACAGGGATGGGGACACCATGCACTCCAGCAGCCAAGGGAGAGGCAACCACCTTGGAAACTCTTTCCTCCACTCACCTCCCAGAGCCTGTGCCAAGTGCCGAGGAAAGACTCCTGCGGGCAGCTGTAGCATGCAGCCTGGACACAGAGCCGGGACCCCATCCCCGCAGCATGGGGATGCAGACCTGGGGAGCATCCCCAAGCATCCACACGAGGAAGCTGCCTCTGCAGCTCTGTCACCCCTACGCGGGACAGGGACGTGCTCACTCAGGGTCTGCCAGCCATTGCCAGCCCACAGGCACCCAAATCTTCTGAGGTTTGGGCTGTAAAGCCACGGTGAGTTCTCCAGGTTTTTAAGGCTTACAGCATGGCCCAAATAAGCAGGATTTGGGGTGGAAAAAACCACAACCAACACCAGACAAAAAACCTCACTCTCCTATACAAAAAGATGTATCTCCCTGCAAAAAGATGTATCACCGCTGCCCTGAAGGGCTGGGGGAAAAAGAGAAGAGGCCAGGCCTCTAAAGAAAAAAGGTCATGAGGGTTATTTCCTTAAGAAAACACATTTTCTCTGCTTCTTCTCAAAAACAAAAAACCCCCCACACAACACTGAAAGTTCCTCTAAACAAATGAACACACACAAGAGCTGGAGGCAGTCACCCAGCATGGAAAATGAGCTCAAATCCTGGAAAGTCATCAAACAGAACAGAAAATAGTCTTATAATGGAAATGTCAGGCAACCCTAGTAAAAAGTGAATCTTCCAGTCCCACCTGTAATCACCACCACTGCACTCTTAATAGGTTATCTACAATTATACACAGATGGTGAGAGATGGTGCAATCTTCTGCTGATGCTTGTGGTTATATATTTTGTTTAACAAAATGCTCAGGCAAATTAAAGGCACTCCTGGAGATTTCTCCTTTATCTCTTTAAGATCACCTCACACATCAGAGGGTGAGACTTAGCAGCCATAACAGACAGTCTAGAGACAAACTCTTAAGACAGATGATCACTTCTGGTTTATGTTAGAATTTTATATCACCTATTGTTTTAGTGTGTTCTGAAAGATGATGTTAACATTTATTTTATAAAGTCTATTTCACATAAGTCTTTTACTGCAAATGACAAATTTTCTAAGAATTCTGTTTTGGACAAAACACAAAGGAAAAACAAAATCATCTTATGCACAACCAGGGCATGATGAGAGATCATTTTGAAATAAGTTGGTATAAATAGAATTTTATTTCTGAAAAACAAATCTAGTAAGATATTTTAGAAAAGCCCTTTTGTGTTTTTAAAATAAATTGCCTTGTGCTCAGAATGCTTCAAGGAGGTGTTTGGGTTGAAATCCATACTTCAGAGTTGATATTCAAGTATTAAGTTAAAGTGACTCCACTTTTCACAGGAAAGCCTTATTTAATTCCCCTTAAAAATTTGCACAAAAATAGTTTCTTCTATAATCATTCTAGAAATGTTTCCTTCTTCCGATATCAAAGAACATAATCTACACAGAGAAATTACTTGTAGAAGTTCTTTATTACCTCTAATTTGTTTTTCTCTGTTTAAACATTAAAAATTTCATTTGCTCCTTAGACATTTAACAGTAGCTTAATTTCTTGAAGACTGATTTGCAAATATTTTTCATCTAAAGAAAAAAATTATATATGGCAGCTTCATTGTATCAAAATTTGATAAATACTTGTAACTGAGAATACAACTTCATAGTAAGTGGCAGCTAATACAAGAAGCCATTTAAGGTTAAAGCTATGAAACTAGTTACCTGAAAATACTTAGCCAGCCACTTCACTAATCATAGAAAGTATGAGCTATCCCTTCAAATTATTCTGGAAAGAGCTGATATTATTTATTTATTAAAATTTCCAAAACTTATATTTTATCTAATTTACACTTAAAACTTCCTCTGTAAGAGCAAGGAGCATTTGAAATATGAGATCTTCTCAAATCCTGGTAAAAATTCACAAGATAACACAGAGAATAAAAAGGAGTTAAGTTATTGTGTTAGAAATATTCTGATAGCATCCTGTCATAAGATAAAGTCACTCTAATTAAGGTGAATTTTGTTGCACACCTACTCACAGATCAACTTTTCATGAGGAGAGACAGCTAACAAGGCAAAGACACTCAAGGAAGGAAAAACCAGAGAAGCACATTTTGAATACTGTTAAACCCTAACAAAGGTATGGCTTCCTCCTTAGTTCTATATCCAGAAGGAAAAAAAAAAACACACACCAAAATTTTTCTAGACTGAGCAAGCAAGTGGACTCTTTGCACATCCCTCACCTTATCACTGCTTTTTCTGGTCTTTCTGCAAGCAAACTGCTAATTACCACACTCAGAGAGAACAAAGAACACAAACCTGAGCTGAGAAGCAGCTGCTTTTGAATTCAGCACTGTTCTTTCATCATCACCAGCAAAATGAAGTTAGCTTGAGTAGAGGCAAGTAATTGTACTCATTATTAAAAAAAAATTACATTTAGTAAGATATTAAAACATTACCCTTGCAGTTTAAGATAATAACAGGCATCTCCTGCTAAACACCATAAAGCTTACACTACATATTCCTGGGAATGAAAATACACGCATGACAGACAAATATAAAGAAAATTTAAGAGGCTTAGTGTTAGCTCATTTATTAGTATTAAAACTGGTCTTAGACTGGAGTAACTTCTGTGGAGCAACCAATTCCCTTGGATTTCATACAACTTGAGTAAGATCAGTCCCTTTTATCCGCTGGAGTTAGCACAATATATGTGACAGAATGCCTTTATTCTCAAAATTAATTTTGTCTATTTAGAAACAGTTTAGTTAAGCAGGGTAAGAGAATAAAGTTCACTATCAGTTACAAGAACATTTTGTCCCCTTTGATTGCAAATTCATATTCAGAGCTGCCCCCTTCACAGTCCACATACTAACCATTACTGGGTTTGGTTTTATGGTTTTCACTTAAATTGCAATGCTTTCTTTTTTTCTTCCCCAAGACACAGCAAGACACCCAGGCAACTGGTATCCTGTCTCTCAAACAGGATTAGGCTTGGTATTTTCTGGTGTTTCTACAACCATATAATTTTAGTTACTTTTAAAAATTTATTGAATACTGTATTTTTTTAAACACCTCTTTGCAACCTCCACACCTCATGACCCAAACATTGTTGCAATAATTACATCACCTAATGACCAGGAGAGTCAAGTTTGAGGAGCAGTCACAAACACTGTACATACGCGCTAACAGACTTAATACTCGGAGCAGAGTAGCCATAGGTCTGTGGCCCTTGAAGATAGACTTGCACAAAAGAAAAGGACTATCAGGCTCTTAACCTGACAGTATTTTCTAAATGAAAAGCCTCAGTCAGAGCCATGTTAGCAGCAATCTGGTTATGTTGAAGTTATGGTAGCTCTGGAAAAAAAAAATAATGTAAACAGAAAACCAGATGCCTCCTCTCAGATCATCAGCTGTATAGTCACATATCCTGAAAGTAACATCTAGGATCTTTTTGTCTCATTTCCATTGATGGCTTATACCAATCTGTTTGTTGCAGCCAAAAACCTCATCCTGACAAAAACTTTCTTCCATATCTAAAGGAAAATAGTTTGCTTCATCTAGCTTAAAGTTCAATTAAGCACCCTCTGGGACTTTATCTGATCCAAAACACAACACCTTCCAGGCAACCCCAAGCACACACATACTAAATAGCCCTGTCAGCCAGGAACAGCAGTCAGCCTAAGCAATAAGGAAAGACATTGTGCAGAAATGTCTAGGGTCAGGTTGGAGGTCTGCAGAAGAGTCATTGAGAGCATAAGTGCAAAAAGGTGAGGGGAATGCTTGGGCTAATTAGTGAATGAGACCTGAATAGGCAAAAAGAAATAAAAGGAGCCCATTCTCTGCTCTCCTGGGACACATGCAGACCAATGACCAGCATGACACCAGCAATCTTTGTACCAAATTTCTTCAGATTATTACACAGAATGAAGGTGGCAAAGGAGATTGAGACCCTAGGTTAAAAAAGAAAAAAAAGGTTTTCTGCAAAGATTGCACCTGTAATGCTATTTTAACAGTGGTTAACCAGGACTATGCACTCACTACAGGTCAATTTGCTGGCTCAGACTTTACTAGTCACACTTTCCATAGAGGACTGCCAAAAAAAGTTTAATCCCTTACAGTGGAGTATTAATCCACGTGTTACTCTACATCCTGGAGACCCATTCCCAGCACCTTTTGTCAGCAATAGTCCAGGTCCCCAATGTCAGAAAGGTTTTTAATTCATTCATCATCTTTATTTTGAAAACTTTCACTGAAAACTTTGTCTTTTGGGAATTGAGGTCACAGCCATATGCAAAACTTTCTCTTCACTATTATAAAAAGTGGTATTTCTGGATAACTAAACATGTAGAAAAACAGAACAAAAGTAAATTTGTTCTACCTCAGAAGGAAGTTGAAAACATTAAAAACTGAGGAGATCAGCATCATTCATCCAGCCATGAGTCAATTTTCTTTGCTCAGTTTGTGATAAAACAAGCCTCATCTTCCTTGTGTTTTCACTTTGGGATTCTTCACACACATTAAACATCACAAGTCAAAAAACCCAATCCTTTCTTTAGCAGTGAAGACAAGGCTCTTCATGGCTATTTTACAGGGATTTAAGTAGGACAGCACAAGGTGAAGAAAGAGTTGTGCAAAATTTGCTGACTGCATTTTGACCCAATTCTCTGAATTCCCGATTTTGAAGGGACTACACCACTGTTCAAACACCCAGAGGCACAGATATCAAACTTCAGAAAACAAACCTCATCAAATGTTAAACACTTCAGACTGCACAAGATTAAGAAGTGGGATTTTGGTATAAATCCTTTTTATGTTCAGGATCACTAATGCCAGGAGAAGGTTTGCTGTTAGAATTAAGAAAGACAAAATTACTAGGCAAATATAGCACAGCAAAATCATTTTTAATTATTACTTAGGAAGAGCAGGCTTCTGAAAAGCAGCCTTCCTTCTTGCCTGCCAGGTCAAAGGAACAAATTGGTTTGAAAAGTAGGAAAAACCATCTGATGCTTTTCTTCTCACACACCTCATCAATGCCAAGACCTTTTGTACCTACAAAGTTTTTTATTTTTTTTATCAAAAGTGCAACTAACGCAATCACGAAGCTCAAAGCATGAGAAAGAAAGAACAAACTCTGTACAAGAAGAAACAAAGCATGACCCTTCTTCCTGCTGAACTGAAAAACCTGTCTTCTCAGAGACAGTGGGTACTAGGGCAGCCAGAAAACAGGACATAGCAAAGCTATACATACAGAAAAAATTCTCTTTGTTTGTTTTTGTTTTTTAATGGAGATTCCACCCATACATCACCACAAGTCTCCTTTCTGGTGAAGAACTGGTTGCTAATCTGGGTTTCAAATTAAGGGGTTGAGCGCACAACTCATTTATGCTTTATGCAGGAACTCTTTATTGCTGACTTCATGGGGAAGCCTCCTTGAAGGGCTTCATTTTTTTCCCAGAAAAAAGCAGAGCAATGGCTACTCTAGCATCAAGTGAGAAGACTCCTCTCCAAGAACAAACATATTTCCCCTCATTTACTATACTTCCTCCTTTATCATATGCTACAGTAACAAATTATCATATTCAGTTCAGTATTGGCCAGCCTTGACAGTGACCCCTAGAAAGACAAAGGATAAATTAGTTGAATGTACTCTGAATAAAGAAAGTAACTGGAATAGAGAAAAGTGGACCTACACAGCTGAGGGTTTCATGCAAAACCCACTGAAGTTGGAGAGTGTCCCACAGACCTCATTTGGCCCTGGGCTCCAGCTCTAAATGGCTGCAGGGGAAAATGAACACTTTCATAATCATTTGAAGTTACATTACAATTGGAAGATGCCTCAGTGAGCGCTCCCAAGGCAAGCAGCTTATCACCACCCCAACATGCCTGCTGGGGGACCAATGCAGAGCCAGCCATGGAAGAAGAGGCCTGAAGGGTTTCGTAAGCGCAGCAGTCTTTCACAACTGAGGAATAAAATTGAACCAATGCTATTCTGAAGCCTTTTGTCCTTTTAGCTCTGGCAACTTCAACTGTCACCTAAGATTTCAAATGGCACTGCTCATGCTACATGATGTAGAGATGCAAGTGTGACCTTGAGCATGCAATATTTCTTTCACACACAGTTGATTGCATCAAAGAAACCAACCAGCACTCCTCCTCCTTCCTCCTCCCTGCAGCACAGCCACTGCCGGAGCATTTAGACCTGTTCAGGATTCTAACAAATAGCTCACTGCTATGGAAGGTGAATCCTATTTGGGTGCAAGAGGGAAAAACAGTTATAAAGTAATTGCTGAACTTTAGCTTTAAGCTCAAAGTGTAGTGTGGAGAAATAAAAATAATAAATCTAAAAAAATAAAAGCATCTCCTTACCAAATACAAACTACTCTTTCAAGTGATTATACATATAACCAATGAATTGTGAAGACCATAAATACTTCCCAGGGTTCTGGGACTATCATAATAAATGACAAGAGTAAAATTCATGTGGGATATGATGTCACCATTGCCATGAAATGTATTGATAGTCCAGTTCACGGTGTTCTCATATTTATGTTTCTGTAATACATAGTTGCAATCACAAATTTTAATGGAAAAACAGTTTGATTTAACAGATAAATATAACTTGGAAATAGAGGTCTCTCTCCTGGCACTTTATAAATTGGGTACCTCAACCTCCACATTACCCAGAAAAGATTGGCAATACACCAATACAAGGCACATTCATACAAGGTCTTGATGACAGCATATGAAGCCCTTGATAGCTGTGGAGTACCTAAGTGAAAAAAATGCCTAGGCCAACATGGCTGAGACTACCTTTGTTTATTTCCTCTGAACGTTGCAGAGAGCAGGATCTATCCATACCCCTCAGTCAATGTCTTTACAGTTTACTGCAGCAGAACAGCACCTCCTTAACCTGCTTTGCCTCTTTTCAATTGTTCATAGCTCCCCATACTCTGTTTTGCCTGTTTTCCTTGTGATTGTTGTTAGAGTGGTTAGTGTTCTGGGCCACCAAGCCCAGTTTTATTTCTGTCATGTTTGCAGCACCCCAGATTACTAGCTATGGGCATTTTAAAACACAGTATCAGGAAACAGGAGAGCTGCACTGACTCTATTTAGAAAAATAATTTAGGGGGACTCCCTCTTCATAATGCAATAATCAACTTTAGGGACAAAAACTCAGAGGCATAGTGCTTAACAGTGGAGGATACAGCTATCACCCTGTACACATGGAGCACCCTAAGGACATTGCCTTGAAACATGCTTTGTCTCAGCCTTTATCTCATCTCTCCTCTTCTACTGAATATGTTTCCCCCACCACCACGAGGACTTTTTTTTTTTAAATAATCAGTATTTTTATAACTCTGTCCTCTCTTCCTTCCCCATTCTCTCGACAAGCAATATCTACCTTTCTCTTAAGCTGATCAAAAAAACTGAACCAGGACAGCCAGAGATACTATTCCAAACTGCTAGGGTCCAAAAGCCCTGGCATGCAGCAGTGTAGAGAGCTAGTACAAATCCTGCTGCTGACTTACGTACTGGTTTTGTGTTTAGCCCTCAGTCACAGATAATGACAACACCACCTTGCGTTATTTAGCTGCCACTGCCCCATTTAAGAGTCCAACCTGTTCCCTCTACTGGACCATCGTATAAATACAGATTAAATTAATCCACCTTTTGTGCCTCTGGTGAGAGCTAATGCGAGGAAGGAGGATCAATGCATAACATAACATTAAATAGGAAGAAGACAGAAAGGCAACAAGGAAAAGGTTTGACACAGTGACATGGCTACTCTATACCAACAAGGTTTTGCCAGCACAGATGCACTGACAGAGGTGTGGAAGCCGGCACAGAACTTGTACAGTCATGCAGAAGGTTTGTTGGCAGTGGAGCTTTACCATGCCCTGAAGTTCAAAGACTATAATAGGGCACATTTTTGCCCACCTGTACATGAGTGTAACATCTGGTTAGAGACATCAAAAGCATTATTTCACAGACCCTTTCTCAGCACTCCTGGCAACGTTTTGTCATGGAGCCCAATTCCCTCCCGGCATAGCACCAGGGCACCACTAAGTGGGAGCAGCCGGGGTTTAACATCACCCTCTCTGACCCTTTTCTCAGCTGGCTTTAAAGCTGCAATAGCTGAAATGACTGTTCTCTTGCTGCACAACAGCACCTACGGGAAGCACAAGCACAACACCATCAGGGTAAGAGAGGGGAGATTTCTTACAAAGGCCACAGAGATAGTCACCATGTACAAGAGCTGCCTCCTTCAGCTAAGCCTGGTTTTATCAGAAGTACTTCTGAGGGGTGGTGAGTTTCAGCCACACAATCATAAAAAATAATTCTAGCAGAAATACCAACTTTGCAACTATCATTTATGATTTACAACTGTTTCTTCAGCTTCAGACAGACAGAATTTACAGTTCCCAGGAAGTGTAAACAAATCTATTACCCCTTTGATGACGTGTACTTCAGCTGATACCATTTACTCCTATTTCGTAGATCTTTAGTATACTGTTTATCAAAAGGGATTGCTTCTAGTTACTTATGTTTTAAGGGCTTCTCTATCATAATTATGTTTTCATAGCTGAATCACAGTAAACTTTTGTCCAGCCTTCTCAGTTCCCTTTCACCACGATAGTCAATCTCACATTCTAATTAAAAACAGGGTATGCCAATTAAATTGCACTTTTTTCTTAATGAGATAATAATCAAGCCAGTAAAAAAGATTACTTACTTCATAAAGAAACTATAAAATTGTACGACCTTCAACACCATCAGCTCTACCTTCTGTAGTAGAAGAAACAGACTGCCTTTTCCCCCTTCCAGTCCACATACCATAAACATCAAATCCAGATCAGTAACAAGCTGCTGGCAACTGACAGCTTGCTGCTTCTGTTTTGTGCCTCTGTTTCTAGCTCTAGGCTCTGTTGCCATAAAGAGGAGCAAAGATTCTGGTTTCCTCCCTCTCTTCTGTAATCTCAGAGCAGTTCATCCCCATCTCACGATTCTTTGTCCTCACCTTTCTCTTGATTTAAATTCTACCTAAGCTTATCTAATCTCAGCATTAGAGAGCACATTTGAGGAAATAAGGATTCTAAAATGGAGTACAGGCTCTTTATAGGAGTAAAATTTCCAATTGCTGGGGAAGAAACTGAAATTTTTATTTTCTTGGGTACATAACTTGAATGACAAGCATGCTAGCTGACCCATATCATCATATTGGTTTTTAATTCTGTAAGGCTAAGGCACTTAGCTGTGGGGCTCCCATGCCCTTCAAAGATTGCCTCTTGCTATATACTGAAAAATTTGCTTCCGTGTTCTCCGTGGAGCTGCATGGTTGGGACAGCTGTTTTCCGTGAAGCACCCTCAATTCCAGACCTTGCTCCCAGACAACAGGATACAGGCAGAGCCAGACCCATCTTCAAGTCACAAGACAAGGCCCACAGGCACATCCAGATCTCTCCGAGAATGTTTTTTGGGTTTGTTTTTTTTTTTTAAACAGCCAAATTCTGACATCTGATTCTACTATATTAATTTTGACTTAATTTGCACGGCTTGACATATTCTGTGAACATCTCCAGGGCCAAGCACGTGGAATAAAATTAAATACATGTATTTCTTAGTAGTTCTGTAGCAATGAATCCAATTATTCATACCAAAAAGACTTGTTCATGTCGCAAATGGAACTGAGGGTACATAATGCAGTTAGAATGCTGCACCCACGGATTACAAGATTTTTATAGCATCATAACTGCAAATTAGTATTTTTTTTCCTCTGCTTCTGACCAGTTAATTGAATGGGATATCTATCTATTATAGCAGTCTATTATGACCGTGTCATTTAACGGCTTCAGTGTCCTTGTCCAAAGCTCCATCACTGTATAGCTGCTGCTCCAGACAGAGCTGTTCATTTAACAAAGTGATTGCAGTAGCTACTAACTAGGAAAGTCCTTCACTGTGAGACCCAAGAATGTTGGAGAGCAATATTTTTCAATCATAATTTTTTTTTTCTCTCAGACCCTCATTTATCCCCAAATTTCAGTGACATTCATTTTTCCTCACTTTAACTCATGAATTTTATGCAGTGATTCTCATTGACAGAGTTCCACTGTGCCACAGAAATTTCCTGAGGAAATTATCATGCCAGCAATAAATACATCTGTAAACAGAAGACTGTCCTAAATTGTAATATTGGGTCTGCACACTCTCTACTTTTAAAGCCCAGCCCAAATGTGCCCAAATTTTGCAAGAGGTTCTTTGGTTGGTTCTACATGCTGTTCAGTCTTCTTACATTCTTAACTAGCTGACTACTAAAGGTTATGTATGATCTGAGTTAGTGAAGTTAAACAACTGTGAATGATTTTACCTCTAGGAAACAGGTCAGGTTCTGGAGGAAGTCTGGTCAGCTATGAGCCCTTCCCTGCACCGAAGCATTCTTCCACCACTCAGGAATGGGTGATGACTTGTCCCTAGAGGTGCCATTCCTAAAAGAAACATGAAGGAGATGTTGCAGGTAGCTGTGACACATATAATCACCAAACACTTTTCACATCAATTTAGCCCACGCAGACTCCATGGCTCCAATGGTCTTTGTGCTAGATCACAGTTAACCTTTTGGCCTGAGAACCTAGCTCACCTTGCAAGACTTGTCAGCTTGTTTCTTAGCCTGCAAGGTGGAACTGTATGCACTCAAGCACTCTCTGCTGCAACCTCATTTGTCTACAAAGAGTGTTAACACAATCCCGTGCAGTAGTTGTTAATGATAAAGCTCTGAGGTGGATGAGACTGGGGTGTGCAGACACAGCTAGAGGACCAGTTCCTTCTCCCCACCCCTGCTCCGAGCTTGCAACAACTCCTGGAGAAATCCCTCGTCTCTATATTATGGTGAGGTTTTATAACTTCCCTGCTGCTAGAAAGCAACCCCTGGTTTTTGAGTTGGCCCAATCAACTTCACATCTGAACACAAAACCTTCCCCCTGGACTACCAGCTCCCAGCCATGTCAACTCACCCCCGGGGTTGCACAGGCACACAGAAGCGGAAGCCAGCAGGGGACAGGACCATGCACACACACTCACATTAGCTGACCTTTCCATCTATCTCCTCCTTGCCCCCCCGCTTTTAACCTGATCATCAGCCTGCATCCTCAGCATCCGAGGCACACCTTGCTCCCTGGCCCACTGGCAAGGGAAGAGCTTGCTGCTCCCTCCGGTGCTTGCTGTGCAAAGGGATATTGCGTTGCTTCCTCCACTTTCCTGGAAACAAAGGGGTTCGGGACTCCCATCACCTTCAAGAAAATCTATTACTATCTGTTGATCAAAGGCCCACTCAATGACAGCCATTCACTCCTTTCCAAATAGCTTTATTATTTTATTCATGCAGAACTGCTGCTGTTAAGCAGCTGGTGGTTCACCTGGAGGGGATTTTTTTTCCCCTGATGGTGGTTTCTGTAGCATGGTGCCAGACAAATAAAGATCCTTGTCATCTTAGGAAACTCTTCTCAGGCTGCGGCAAACATTTTGCCGTGGGCTAGCCTTTAAAAACTGTTTGGACAGCCAACACCAATTGTAGTACAGGCTACCAAATTAGGGAAAGGCCTCACACAATGTCTGGCTGTTTTATTATGTCACCTAAAGCTGCATTTAATTAGTATTATTTCCAGGATTTTCTAAGATTTTTGCTGCCTCAAGAGAGCTTAGGACTCAGAAGAAAACTTGGCAACTTACAAGAAAATATTCATCATATTATGTAAAGCTATTTTTAGCACACACATCTAATTTCTAAGAAGCATAAATCAGAGTAAGTGTTTTAAAGTACTTAGTAAGAAAAATGGTAATCCAATAGGAAGATTTGACCCTGCCAGTCTAAAGCAGGTAAGTTCACATTAAAATGTGCACTTTCTCAACAGGAATCTGATGTCCTGAGGGATCAAGGACAAGTCTAGATTTTGTGTGCAAAAAAAAAAAAATATCACACAACAGTGATGTACTCAGGTTGTTGTGCCCAAGTACATTTGTTCTCCTGAACAAAGTGGTTATCGTCACTGGGTCAGCAGCACAGTAGGCTCATCTCCAGGGAACAGCCCATATAAGTGAAGTGGTAGAACAAACAGGTTAGAGGATGACAGTGCCCCTTGACAGCTTCAGCTGCCAGAGGACAGAGCACACCTGGCTAGGCATTGCACACAAGGCTTTAAGAACAAAACTGAAGAAGAAAATATCAAGGAAGAACTACCAAGGTAAATGTTACCTTAGAAGTTTAGTACAGACTGACTTCCTTTCATGAACTCCTCCTTTCTTGAATTCTCCATATATAGAGAGGTAGATAGCTTCCCTGTCACGAGAGGCTGACAGGAAAGCAGGCACCCATTTGAGCAGACTGCTCGCCTATTATTATTCTAAAAACCTAAAGCTCTTGGCATTATCTCATATACCAGGGCTATCAATACTAGGCTCTCACTGCTGACAAATGCATTCTCCTGTGTCCCCTTGGTCCCATATTAAGGGGATATTTTTATCTTGAGGGGAGACTCATTTACTGTCATGAAGTCCACACAGCAGTGGCAAATTGCACCGTGTGTCTAGACCGCAAAAGGCAAGGCATCATACTTGCTGGGCCAATTACGTGAGATGAATGAAGCTTGAATGCCCAGACCAGAATTGAAGATAGAGAGGGTACCTGATTAAACAAACCATTAAGGATGAACCACATTTTAAAATGCCCCACACACGCACCTTTTTCTCACTGCTATTGCAATTTTTTATTTGGAAGCTGGGAAAAAAAACAGGTTGTGGCCCTAGGCTGCCACAGGAGATGTATATTATGGGGAGTATGCTTAGGGTGACAGTTATAAACACACTGTCTCCAGAAAAACACTTCATTTACAAAACAGATTTGACAGCTTGGTTTGTTTGCAATGCAGAGCACTCCTCCCAAACCCCCACATGGCCCTGTGAGCCTTGATTACTACTTTGATGCCAGCTCTTCCATAGAGACCTCTGAAATGGAAGTGATGAATGAGGTCCTGTCAGGCTCCATTCCCTGAGTGGCCTTGAATCCATCCAGTTATCTGTTACACTGCCAGCCCTGACAGTGATGAACAGAATGCAGGCAGCTGACAACACCCCTATTCATTACAAAAAGAAAAAAAAAAAAAAAAGAGATAGATGGAAAGAAGTGTGTTTGCCACCCTTCAATGCTTCACTCATCTACACTACCTTCAGAGGACCTGCTTGGGGAGGAGATGAAGTCTGTTTATACAATTATGTGGAATGGGAGATCCAACATCCCTCACCTCCATCCACTAAGGCTGAGCATTAAACTGCCCAGATGCTGGCATTTCTTTTTCTTTCATTTCTTTAAGACGTCTGCAGTTCACATTTATTGCAGGCGTGCATTCTGATGGGTCTGTCACATGCACAATTGCCACAGAGCAGCCTGATGACACTTCTCTTCCTGTATCACGGACATGGTGTCTTTGCTAACCAAAGAAGTATCTCAAAGGATGAAGGGTGGGAAGAACTGCTAGCCTGGTGTGTTGCAATTATGGCAGTTTACAGAGCTGCCTTATTTTCACCATAATCCTAACATGGGAGCAAAGGTTCCTGCATGTGAATTGCTCCTCTGGGTCTTCTCTCCCATTTTGCCTCCAGCAGGTTCTCTGAATCACTCTGTGCCCTACTTGTTATATTGTGTCATCAGGACTGACCCATATGAGCTCACAAACAAGTTTTTTCATTAACAGAGGCTGGCAAGGCAAGGTATATCACCTTCTAGAACCATCACACTCTTCTGAAGCTACAGGCTAAGCAAAAGATAGACAACCCATTGAGACCTACAACACACAGAGCTTGTCATCTTTCACCCAGATGGATGCTGCCTCACCTCACTCTTAATTTGAGGAGTACACAAGGAAAAAGCCAGTCACACATGGCTGACTTTATACCCTAAAACAAAATGCATACCACAGCACTTATTCCAGAGATATGAGAGCATCACCCATTAGGCAGGCTGAAAAATTTCTGTCTAAACCACTATGAAAGAAAACTAGGGTGTTTTTTGCTTTTAAACCAAAAGTCTTTTTCTATGGCATCTTTTGATTTTTCATCACTAACACATATAAAACTCAAAACATAGAACTGTGTCCCACCCCATATGCCACTTCAATGTTTTATTTAAAAAAAAAAAGACTAACCTGGTTATTTCCTGTCCTCATTATGACTCAGATTTCCCAAGATCTCTCACATACTGTACTACAGAAAGCTTATATTACACTGGAAAATGGGGCATTGTAAAATAATTCCAGAACAAAGATCATTTCAAACAAATGCTTACACTTTGATTTTGCTCAGAGCTCGCAATTCTCATAGGAAGTTAAAATGAAATGGTTTTGTTTATTTTCATTTTCCCAGAAGGGAAAACTTTCATAGCATTGGATCTATCCAGCTGATACTAACCATTTAAATGTAGGCATTTACTTTTAATCAGCTACCTGAGCTCTGTCTACAGTCACTGGAAAGAAACATCTCCAAAAGCAAACTGCATCTTAGAAACCTGTCTTTAGAAGGACCAATCCCTTCAGGTGCTTCTCTCGTCATTTACTATTGAGAGCGCAACAATATCTATTGTAGACTAGACACCTTAGTTTGGCTAATAGTAAGTGATATGTCAAAGTAACGAGTAACATATTGCAGAGACCTTTCCTTTGTTGTCTTACATCTAGGTACTAAAACTAGAGTTGACAAAAAAAAGCAATGTTTTATTTCAGGAAGCAACTGCTCCTTCATTTACAAAAGATATTCTGTTTTTAAATAGAACTTTCAAAACTGTAATATTTCTTGCATAGAAAGCAACCACTCTGTTTCATCTGTTATTGTAGGACAGCCCTTCAGGCAAATGTAGTGGAAGAAATACAGAAAGTACAGATGACAATAGATTTTTGCAGAGGCAATGCAAAACACCCAGTGGCAAGATAACCTGTACAGTTGTAGTCTTAATTTCATTTCTTTTAATTATTTTGCCTATATAATACACCAACATATACTTTGGCTCTAATCATCGCACAAATAAAAAAGTAACCCACAGAAAGCTGAGCCTATAAATTAGCGGTTACTCACGTATGTCTCAATACTTCCCTCTGCTGAACTTCCAAAAACCACTGAGTGAAACTTAATGACCTTATGATTCTATAACCTTGGTAAAACCTAATGTAATACAAAACTCAACTTCTATTCAAATAGATTAGTGTTTACATATTTATGAAAAACAAGCTTTCATTAATCCTGCGGACTTACAGGTTCAGCCCTCCATGCTGACACAACTGTTGAAAGGGCTGTCTTTCCAATAGGCAGCTCCCAAGCTGTACAAGCCTGGGACAGATTTGTCTTACAAATTGCATGATCCACTCCTGCGCCCACAGGAAGGACTCCATTTTCTGCAAAGATTTAAAATAATCTCTTATTTAAAGCATGGGACAAGGAAAGAAGTGGAAATCCACAAGATCTGTGCTGCTGAGAACATAGTACAGAGAATGTTTGCCCACTGGATTAACCTCTGGTAGACACTGCTCCACTGAGGACACTGAATAAACCCTGTTTATGCAGTGGTAAATTTGGTGCTCAGACTATAAGCGAAAGGAGCGTAAATAGTAGAAACCCTGACTTATCTTGAGTTGGAAGACACTGGAGAAATGGCTTTGCCATTTGCTCTTCTCTAATGAGATACTGTATGAGGTCCACGGTACAATTTAGGGAGCCAAATTAATCCAGTGTAATTCTGTTCTCTCAGCCTTAAAGATGCAATCAATCAATTAATATTTATATCTGTATTACCTGGATGCATTACTGAAGAAAAAGAACATTGTAAAAAGAGTCATCTTTAAAACTACTGAAGGAAGCATGCTGCAAGCAGGCACTGAACTTGCCTGGCCAGCAATAAGCAAACAGCAGAAATGCAGGAAAACAGGAGAACTAACACACACATACAGCATTTTTTTAATGCCAGAAACATAAATACATGTTAGGTGCTAGCATCCTCAAAAACCATACCCAGTCCTGACACTGGACATCCTGAAAATGAGTAATGATTCTTTGGAGATCCCCCCTTGGAGCCAAATGCACACACATCTCAATCTCTTCTGCCCAAATCCTAGACAAAAAACTATCATTCAGCAGATGCTGATGGATGTACAGATGGAGAGAGAGTCGCAATTGCATCAGGAGACACAAAATTACACTCCTCACAGACTGGTGGCACCGAGAAGCAGAGGAAGGCATTATAGCATTTACCCTGTCCATAAGCCTGCCCAACCCTCCCCCATAAACCCATCTCCAATGGGTGGATGCAGTGGTAAGCCTGGACCTACACCACAACCCAGTACCATCAGATAAGCACAGAAAACAGGACTGGAAAGGGCATCCATTGGCACAGGACACCCCATGCACTCCCTCCCCAGGGCAGCAAGCATCATTCCTGTACTACTCCCGACAGAGTTAACCACCAATAGTCACCCACTTATCTCCCACAATAATCTGCAAAATGTGGCAAGGAAATGTATTTATTTTCTATTCCAATATAAGCACAGCATATGGCACTGCCATTCAAGAGTTCCCAGAAATGCCTGCCGTTATCTTCCCCAGCTTATCATTTTTGAGCAAGCAATCACACTTGTCTAATTGCTGGTACCTGGGATTGTGCAAATAAACAAAATACGCACCACCTAAACTTTATCCTATATGATCTTTTCATAACACAGCCTAGAGCATTAGATTTAGCTAAAGCTACTAAGATGTAGTCTGGTGTGGTGCACATGTATTAAGCTCAAGTAACCTTTTTTTGCAGGTAACTAAATTAAGACTCTCTTGTATCAGTCCCTTCCTCTTCATTCTACTTAATGCAGGAAATACACACTGTCAGCACCTTGAAGCAGACAAGAAGGAACACAAATCAAACCCCGGCACATTTTCTCCTTTACCCCACTTCAGCAAAGGAAGCCTGCACCGAGCTCACTGCTTTCACACTACAGGGGTTTCTGTTAGAGTCATAGGGCTGGAAGGGACCAGAGAGACTCATTAATTCCAGCCTCCTGCCCCAAGGAGGGTTCTGCTGTACTTCTGTGACTCCCCACAGATGTTTCTCAAACCTCTTCCCAGAGGCCTCCAGCAAGGAAGAGTCCATCACACTCAAACAATATTTTCCAGTGGTTTACTATCATTGCCTTTGGGAAAGCTTTCCTAATATTTTATCCAGATTTCCCCCATTGCAATTTTAGCCCATTTTTGTCCTATCCTTGGTTTTGATGAGAAATAATTTTCTTCCTCTCTGCCTGTTGGAAGCTATTACAGTACATGCCCTCAGCCTTCTTGTCTCCAGACCAAAGCAGCCCCGTCCGCCCAGTCTCCACCCTTCCTCCCACACCATGGAGGGTCCAGGCACCCTGCTTGCTTTACTTGGTTGACCTCTTCCTGAAGGCACTGTGACAGTCTGAGTAACTGTGACAGTGTCGATCTGACTTTCAGGTTTGACTCAAAACCAGAATTGAACCTACGCTTCTGCTCATTTTGATGTCAGACCCGTTACACACTCAAGCTTTTTTGCCAGTACTTCAATGTAGAGTAAGCCTTTCTACCCACTTATTTTTATACTGTCACGACAGAATCCACATGGTCTGAAGGATCACTCTGACAAGCAGAATGGAAGAAGCCAAACAGTTTCCGACAAAAAATTAGATAGTCTGAACTTTTAAAGGAACTAGAAAGCCTGGCAACTTCTTCATAGAGAAGTTATTTGGGGCTTTATGGGAAATTTTTGTGCAATACTGATCCCAAGAGCTGCCTCTCCTAAACTTGTGGCTAACTCAGTCCCTGGTGTAACTCCTGGATTTACACCACGGATTAATTTTACTCTAGAAGTTAAGCATGGATGGATCTTTCAACATCCAAAAAAAAAAAAAATCAGATTTCTCACTTCACAGCTCAGAGCTGGTTGTTGAACTTCCTACCTGAATTTTGCTGAAAATAGCCACTGAAGTTTGACTAATCCAGACCCATTTCCATTGCCTTTCTATCCACTAGTAACAAATAAACTTCTTCATTTGCAAGTTCTCTGTAAAGAGCAGAGCTGATGGACAAGAATGAACTGTCAGTGTCACTACCAGAGAAAAGAATCCATCAATCCTGCTAGGACTCTTTTATTCAAGTTAATCAAAAGCATGGTAACATCTTAAACTCCAAGCATCTGACTCAGAAGCTTCCAGAGCTTCCAAAAAATGATTCTGATCAATAGACTAGATTAATCAAAGAACGGAGAAAGATTCACAGCTTGCCACTCAATTACAAGGGTACTTCACTTCTAAGGGTACAAAGGCCTTAAAATGGAAATAACCCAAGTAAAGGAAAGGAGCAAATCAAAGCTCTTGGAAGAGCCCTACCAGTGCAGAAGCAGGATAAAGACAAGAGTTATTTTTACTCACTTCTAACTCCCACCCCATAAAAATTGAATGCAACTCGGAGGGAGAAGTGTTTAAATGAAGACCTAGGCTTGTAGCACCTCCTGACAGAAATACAAGGTAACTTAAATTGCTGCGGTTTCCTGCAGTACCAGCCATTCCACCACCCCCTGATGCAAGGGCAGAGAGTTCCGCAGAGGCATCAGCATACTCTTGCATCATGTGGCTGAGGCCTTAGAAAGCACAGCCTGACTGCCTGGGCTGTGTGGAGCTCCTTACACTTCTTTGACTTTTTAAAAATTACACACAGGGTTTGAGGGCCCGTTTCATCAGACGGGCAATGATCTGCCTTTGTTGCTGAGCTCGCTAGGCTTTCAAAGTTGAGCATTCTTTAAAAAACTTCTCAGAAAGGTAAGATTTGGAGACTGAAAAGAAGCTCTAAGCTGGTATCTGGCTTTTCTCTCCTCTCCCATTCCTCTTCTGTTGGAGACTGTATGTGTCTCCATTTGTCTTCAGTCCTGTTTCTCTGCTGCTTCTGATTGCCACTTATGCACACAGAGGTCTCTCTTAGGCTAACTAGTGGGGTCCTGCTGAGGAAAATCTTTTACTTTTAAAAAAGAAAAAAAAAAAAGAAAACCAGACTCAGAACAAAGCACTTGTTTAACTTGAAGCCCAGAGTGCCTTCCCTCCACTCACACCCCCTCCCCCCCCCCATACTGTATGTGCTATTGTTAACTTTTGTCAGAGGAACAGATATTTCAGGAATCACTTCAGAGTTACCACCACAATGATTGATGACTGGTCAAAAGAAACATCCAGAAAGCAATAAACTGTAAAAAGGGGAATGTAAAAAGCCTGGCTCAGGATTGCCTAGCTGTGCCTTTCAAATTTCTTTCATCACATCTGTGGCTATAAGCACTGCAGGATGAGAACAGGCAAGGACTTTGTGGAATATTTAGAGGTGCTGATAGGTAATCCGTATTGCCATTGGTACCAACCCAAGGATAAAAGATTTAAAGAAATGGAAACACAAGGACTTAGGGGGGTAGTGAAAGGGAAAAAAGAGCAAGAACAGTGAGATTTATGTAAACCCATTGGGAATGGACTGGAAATCTCTTTGATGAAAGATTGAAATTGCTTTGAAAGAGACTTTATTGAAGAAAAAAGCGAGTGTTGTATACAGGGAGAGAGGTTAGCTGGGTCACTTATCAGTCTGTCCTGATTTTCCCCGTTCTTTCCCCGAAATTGTGCACATGCCATATGACTGTCTCATACCCTAAACCTTGCTCTGAAGTGAAACATCACACAGAAGGGGAAACTTTTTGGAATTTGATTAACTCGTGCTGCTGTTAGCGTCAAAGCCCAAGGCAGACCAAAAAGACCACAGTACAAAAGAGACTTAGCTTATATGGGGAGCATGTACCCAAACATGCCTCATAACAAAAGCCTATGCTGGCAATGGGATGCTGGTACTTAGAGAGCCAAGACTCAGCCCAATACCAGGTAAGAAATTGCATGTTACCTAGCTACATATTCCTTCCATGATCTCAATAGAGGTGGTTGGGGTTTTTTTTTCCCCCGACTTCATCCTGTTTGGGGTACAGTAGGAACCTTTTTCATTCTGAACTAGAAGATATGGAATTGAGTTCTGACTAGAAATGCCTGCCGGTGAGCATGGCTGACCAGCTGCTATGTGTCATTGGTTCCCATTACAGCCAACAGATATAATTACAGCCATAATCCAACCCAAATGACCAGCATCCTTTGGAAGAAAGGACACACTACGTAAACATAAGCCCTCAGTGTTATTTTTGGTAAGCTTGTCCCTTTTGGTTTTGTAGGAAAAGACTAAGAAAATTTCCTCCAACATATGCCATTTAAGAACATGGGCCAAACTGTTAGAAGTCTTTAAAATTTTTAGAAGCACAGAAAAGCAGAGAAACATGCACCATTAGCTATGAAAGCAATAATGGAACTTTTTTAACTGTAAGCCAGACATGTCTGAATTTGGATATTTAACACATATCCACCAAGAATTCTTGTCTTTTTTGGTGTACATTTCACACACAAATATCTTACTGTTTCTTATATTTTCTCACCACAGGTCTGTGTGGTGTTCATGAGAGGCAAGTGCATGTCTTTGCCCTGGTTCTTTATCCTAGTAATCGTTGGGGGTTTGTGCTGAGAGACACAGTAACCTGTGACACTGGATGTCAGCAATTTTGAGGCTCTTCTGCCATGCACACCAGCTTCCTGAGAGAGCAAGCAAGCATCTCAAATCAAACAATGTGGAATCTAGAAAAAAACTTTACACCACTATCAAAACTTAAAGCTGTCTGGCACTTGGGGGTAAATTGATCTATTTCCTGCACTACTGGTCATTACTAAGCTCATCCAGAAAGAATCAATTAAGTTTCCACCCTGCCTACTCCACTGAATCTTTCACTAGATTTGCAGAGATAAATTTCAACCTAAATACATTGCAAAAGAGAACATAGGTTGAAGTCATGTCATTCTGTGGTAAGCATGGGAATTTGTTTCTACAGACAGCTTATACACAGAGGTATATACTGACTTCTGCAGACCCCACTGAGAAAATGGTAGTCTTTCAGCCAAACACAGCTATTCTACTAACAAAAATGCAAGTACAGTGATTGATACTTACGACAAAGCAAGAAGGCCCAGCTTCCATGAGGATGGCTGTAGGGATATGAACTTCACCTGGATTTAGGTTTTGCTACTTTAATAGTTAGGTTGGTAGGGTATGCCAGCAAAAAGCACAAATCTACTTGCATACACCTCAGCATGAGATAATCTTTCCCCTGTACAGCTGAGAACTGCTTGTAGTCTTCATTATGCATGCCATGTTACATTTAAGAAGAAAGAAAACCTTCCTCACCAAGACCAGCAGAAGAGTGCTGATAGGAATTTTGTTTTAGCTTCTCTTTATTTGGCAATATCTCTCTACTGACAAATCAGAACACCTTCCTGCGTTGTTTGCCATCAGCATCTCCATCAAACTGTGCCTAACAGCTATAGTGCCAACTTACCAGCAGACTATACAGCACAGAAGGAAATCTCAGAATATTCTCCCTCACTGCCATACTTCTCATTAAACACAGTAAATTTACATTTTCTTCTGACTTACTGCACTATTAAGACCAATATGAGAAACCTCCTGTTCTTAGCAGTTTGTCTGATACACCTACAACAATGACAGATACGATGTAACACCACCTTAAATCAAGTGCCAGTCAGGAATACGATCCTGGCACTGCTCGATTCAGTAGCAGGAGTCAATAGAAGCAATTCCAGCCAAATCCTTTCACACATACTTCAATGGAACTGGCCTCTTGCTGCTATGAGGAGAACTGGGCTCTGTGAGAAGCATGGCCACAAGTATCCATCCAGGACAGCAGGAGCCAGTGGTACAGCACAGAGCGAGCCAGGTGATGCACTACACAAGTCAGCAGAATTTACCCCACCCATTAAGGGAAATTGCTCTCTTCTACAAAGATGCTGCTAAGTGTAGATACTGCTATGTGAGATACCATACTGTACTTTTGAAGCACACATCCCCTGGCGCAACTTGAGGCCATTTCCTCTCACCCTATCACTAGTTAGTTGGGAGAGGAGGCCAACACCCACCTTGCCACAACCCCCTTTCAGGTAGTTGTAGAGAGCGAGAAGGTCTCCCCTCAGCCTCCTCTTCTCCAGACTAAACAACCCCAGTTCCCTCAGCCGCTCCTCAGAAGACTTGTGCTCCAGGCCCCTCACCAGCTTCATTGCCCTTCTCTGGACACGCTCCAGCATCTCAATGTCCTTCTTGTAGTGGGAGGCCCAAAACTGAACACAGGATTCAAGGTGCGGCCTCACCAGTGCCGAGTACAGGGGCACAATCACTTCCCTACTCCTGCTGGCCACACTATTCCTGATACAGGCCAGGATGCTGTTGGCCTTCCTGGCCACGCTGCCGGCTCATATTCAGCTGGCTGTCAACCAGCACCCCCAGGTCCTTTTCTGCTGTGGAGGTTTAGACTACGTATTAGGAAAAATTTCTTTACTGAGAGTGTGGTCTAACATTGGAACAGGCTGCCCAGGGAGGTGGTGGAGTCACCATCACTGGAAGTATTCAAAAAATGTGCAGACATGGCACTTCAGGATATGGTTTAGTGGGCATGGTGGTGTTGGGTTAACAGTTGGACCTGATGATCTTAAAGGTCTTTTCCAACCTTGATGATTCTGTGGAAAGGTATTTATGGCAAAAAGTAGAGCCCATGTGGTAATCTGATGAATCTCTCTCTTGCAACAAAGCTTTCATTCATGCAACTGACTACACTGCTATCTTTTAGCATGACTTCTGTGAGGCTTTTTGCTCCGTCTCAGGCAGACTGAGGAATGGCAGGTACAGGTCAAGTAACACACTGGCCATGCTGCTGCTCCTGCATGCCTCTGCACAGGTCAGCAGCACTGCCGACCAGTGCATGGAAAAGCACCAGCCCCCCTCACCTCCTCTCTCAGCAAACAGGAAAAGAAAACACATGCAAGTGGCAGTAGGGAAGGGACAACTCCCTCCATCCCATGCGTGCAAAACGACCACCGCTCCTGTATAGGATGCCATCTGAGTCTGATGTGTCTTGCAAGGAGCCTACCCAGGCAAACAGCCGAAGAACAACAATCCAGGCCTCACAGTATTATGCAAAGAGACACCAAAAGATAGTTTGACCACAGATATTTACATGTAAAATTAAAATTGTGCCTCAGAGCGCCCCATTTTTGCTTACGAGTCACAGTTATCAAAAAACACTCATTTTTCACAAAGATGCATCTCTGCCTAACTCACTGGGAGGAGGTGAGACTGATTAGCATTGGGATGAAACAGGCTAGCTCAAAATCCCAACCACTCTTTGGTGGGGTCCTCTGAGGACTTCAAGCAGGGTTTGGAGATGAGAGTGAGAGAAGCTTAAAAGGACACTCTGAAGACCCAGACTGCATGTGATCAAAAACAAACTTTGTTTAGAAATTCCTCCTGATCCTCAAAAATCTCTCAGTCATCCAAAACAACAGCTCACAATGCCAGGTGATCTGCTTGATGCTCACCAAGTCTCTGGGTTTTGCAGAAGTTGCAGGCATATCAAGATAAACAGTGTGGTAACTTGCATTCACACCATGCATTTATGCTACTTTGGTTTGAACAGCCTATTGTAAATACACTAACTAAACTTGTACTCTGCAAGTACATTTCTGAAAACACACACAAAACCCAAGTAACTAGGATTTGACGTTGCCCCTTAAGCAAGATTAGAGAAAAACACGGCTCTGCAAGAACGGGTCCAAACACTGTAGTTGATTCTCAGGGGCATTACTGCACATCCCCTTACACCCTCTGTACAGCTGTGCCCAGACCTGCATCAGCTTATTTCAAGTCCCTTTTTCCAGCTCACTCTTGCCACCTTTTTGGAGGCAATCCACATATAGCAGAAGCCAACCCTCTTCACCTGACACGTGATCTGGAGACTCTCCTGCACAGCCACTCAACTCCTCCACCTCATTCCCCAAAAGATACTATAAACAGAAAAAGGACAAATCAGTCCAAGAGACAGTTTTAAAACCAAACAGCTCGGAAATTATTTCAGTGTTAGACCCAGGTTTGAAGGTCACCTTTAACACTTGCAAGACAGAAAAGGAAAGATTTCAGAGGTGCTGAGTACCTACAAATGTCCGTGGCCTGTAACATGTAACATCTGTGCGCTCGCTCTGTGAGACTAGAGATGAGCTACCGTATGGAAGTGAGGCAGGGTAATAAATGCATTAACAACACATCTACCTTTGAGAGGGCATTGTTCCTTATATTTCCAGCTTGCATTAACACATCTCTTGCTCAGTTCACATAGTTCTTTCACAGAAAGACATCATTAGCTTTTCAAGAGACACAAAATAGAAGGGCATGCCTTTGAACTCAGATCAGTTCAGTGATATTAGGCATTATCCAGTAATAATCCAGGTTGTTCTGAAACCTCAAAGGATCCAACAACTGCTATTACATGCAGCTGCTTCCCGGAGAATACCAGGCAACATTTACAACTTAACAAATCATTACATGCATTTTCAATATTCTGCATGGATCTTCACTGAGTCACATTCTTTTTTAAAAAAAATTGCAGCTTTCCAGTTACAGCCAAATTTTGATTACACCAGTCAATACCACTAAGTAATACCTACCAAGGAAAACACAGACAGTCTAGCAAAGGCACCATACAAGAACTCCTGTAGCACGATTCCAAGTCGTGCCCTGGATTCACACCATCAGCTTCTGCCACTGAAGCCAGCAACAAGCAGATAAGATTCCCTGCTCTCCAATGCAAACCACTAGCACACCTTCACCATAAGGGGCTGATGGGTCACCCAAGCTCAGGCAGGCAATGACCAAATAGGCATGAGCAAATTCAGGTCAGCTGGATGTGGTCCTTAAGACTACTATTACATTTGTTGCAGAGGATAGCCACTGAAAAAAAACGAAAACCCTCTTGGTGTATCTCACAGCAGGCAGAGAGCATTCAGCTGTGGGAGGCTTTAACAGCTAGCCATTGAAGGCAACAGAGCTGTAACAATTTACAGAGCTCTGCCCACAGGCCTAGGGCTTATTGCAGGATTATGTCCCAGACTTTTTTTTTTTTAAAGGTCCATTACTGCTTCATAATGAGGAGCAAGGATAAATGAGTTGCATTAATATAAAAAACATTGAAGTGATAACACATGCAGATAACAAGTGCTGATTTGAATTATACAGTCATGTACATAGCAAATTAAATTTTTTTGTATATAGTGATCAGCATCCTTAAGAAATGCTTAAAAAATACTGAAATGTGGACTAGATTAAGTTTTAAAAGACACATCAGCAGCTGCAATTCCTCAGAATTTCCTCAAGTATGAAGTTTCTAGATATCTGCTTCAACTATGCATTGTAAGATAAACAATGTAAATAGATGCTTCACTTGTCTGAAATAAAAAGGATTGATCTTGTCAAAAGTCCTCTTTTCAGCTTCAGAGCCTACCTACTGATAAAAGCCTCTGTAACTTGCTGGTTTATAAAAAAAAAAATCTTAGACTCAGTTTATGCCAACCATCCTTCTTCTGCTATGTGAATTCAAAGCAGTGCAAGTTTGTTCCCCCTCTATCAAAAACATATCCCATTAAATTCCCAGGAATCTGAGGATAGAGCACACCATCACAAGGATTTAAATTAATGCACCTCAAGGAAATTACTGCAAATTCCCTAGAAGCTACAAGTCTCAGATAAAAGGCAGCAATTTTTAACAGACATGTTTCCAACATGATTGTATACTGGGAACCATGTTTAAATAAATCCCAAGATTATACCAAGAATCTCTACCTTTAGGCTTACCTGGTTTATTTCCTCTTTACAATGAAGTAGGAGCATACAAAATCAGCTACTGCTTCTCAGAAGCAAGTGGTTGCTAAGCTTGACCTGATCATTTATGGTTGTGAACACACCTGGAAGTTGTTACCCAGATTGGGCTCTCATCAACATTTTTTTTGCCTTGCAGTAAATTGGGGTTTTTTTTAAACTCATCATCTCTATAAAGCTTTGAAATAAAATTTAAACTTAAATTTAAAAGTTAATTTAAAATTACTTACAGCTTAAAATTACTAAACTGCATTATTAATGCAGAAGCACAGCTTAACTTGAACAACCTGCATGTCTGAAAATAAGAGTTGCTTGTATTCAAAGAACTTTTTTTTCTTTTTTTTTTTTTTAATAGGAAAGTGTGAATTTTATAGTGGACTACATTTCATGCTCATTTCTTTATAGGATGTGCTTACCCTGCAGTAGAAATTGGGATTCATCTGATCAGATTTAAACATCTGTATGTGACTTGGTTGTCAAGACTTCTTTAGTAATTAATAAAAATTAAACTGGTACTTGAGGACACAATTTCATACTAAAGCGGGCATCTGAAGAAAGTTAGATGAACAACACCTACTTCTTTTAGGAAAAGTAAGCTGACTAACTCAAGTGTAGACAACTGCCTTTTACATGCATAAAGCTAATAAAATTAATTCCACCCAGATAAGATCTGTGGTGTACAAAGCGTTGCTTATGAAGTACAACAAAAAAGACCACAGTGTGGAACAGCTGTTCTATGCTGTTTATCCACAATAGTTATTCAGGTCTATTCTAAATAGAAATAGGAGTCATTGCTTTATGCATTAAATCATCTGTTCTCCCTACTCTGGGTAACTTGAAATTCTTCTTGTATTTTAGAAGAGGGGGGATGCCTAGATGAATAACCCGAGGAGAAAACGACAGGCATACAATGTCCTAATAGCTGATCTCAGGAGCTTTGTTGCAAGAAAAATGGCATGTGGTGGGTGCCCTGTGGATGGTCATGCTCTGGCACTGGGTGGCTTCTGGTACTTCTGAGTCTCGGTATGCTCAGAACATTTCCCAGGCTTCCCAGAGTAAATCCAGAGGAAATCATTTTGGTGTCAGGATGTGAAATTATTATCTCAGTGAGGTTACTGCCAGCCAGCAGCTGGATTGTATTTCCAAAGGGAACACCACAGAAGGTGAATCACAGATGTGCTGCTCTATCTGCTGCTCAGAAAAGCTTTCCTCAGTTTGGCATTCCTTTTGTACTAATAGTACAAAGATGCACCTGCAACATAAAGACTTGATGTTTTCAGACTCTAGTCAGAAGAATCCCAAGGAGAGAATTGTGGGACTGACAACAAGAGGGAAGTGCAAGAAGTATAATGCATGATAAGAATTTGGGGAAAAGCACAATTTAGTAGAAAACGATGCTGCACAGTTAGTATGGACTTTAAGGATAAACTGTGAAGCCAAGTAATGTTCATACTGCATTTGTTCACCCACAGTATTTTAGAGTTCTGTATCAACATGATACTGCCAGAGTACCTTAGAGGTATAAGAGAATAAAACCAGTGAGTGTCCTGCATCATAATGTCTGTGCTTTTTGGCAAATTAATTTTTTAAGATATTTTATGTAGAACCCACCTTTTTCTTCTACTCCCACAATTATGAGCTTATTCTGCATGTGGGCTCTTTTTGCAATGCCTTGCAACGAGAAGTATAAATACAGAGGTAGCAAAGATGGAAGCACTACTTTCACACCTTCTCAACAGGAAGAGATAGATTTTTGACTGATATCCAAAAGACTGTGCTACCACACACCCCAGAATTGAGCCCAAATCACATCTGCATTGTTTCCATGATGATACATCTACGCATCAACGTCATGTTCCTGCTGTGGGGAAAGTGTTTGTTTTTCCCCCGTAATGATAACACAACTTTCTTCCTAATTCATTCTGGAGGTTTGAGTGTTACAGGAAGGCGATGCTGTTCTCTGCAGCTGGCTGTGAGACACATAGGGACTCTCCACATTATGCTGTGAGGACAGGGGTCACTTGCATTACTTATCGTGTCTGTAGTTTACACTTTTCAATTAGGACGTAATCAGCATGCCATTATGAGTAAAAATTGTTGGAATGACCTTTGGACTGTTTTTTATCTGGTGAATCCCCATGGGCAGCTTGACTGAAGGAATGACAGGAGAATGAGCTGAGCTAGACTCATGATAAATAAGAACAATTATCACACTTATTATCTGATAAATAATGTATCATGATTTGCCATTAATCCATCACAAAACACCTACTTCAGAAAAAAGCCTGCAGCCTGACTTCCTTTTATACATCCCCTCTTAGTGTCAGGTATTTGTATTAAAGGAACATAAAAGGAGTGTTTACTCAGAGGCAGAGAGCCACATCTGCATCCTTGATCATTTCAATCAGGGCGGATGAATTGTGGCCCTCATAGAAGCAACAAATTGATTCTTCTGACTCACTGCTGCATGTTTAAGTATCAGAGACCCATCACAGGAAGAGGTAATAAACACTCTGACCCCCTAGCTCAGAAAAGACTTCAAACCACTTCACACATTACAGAAATTATTCTCCTTTTTTCATGGGTAAGTGCACTAAGACACAGGACAGGTGGGCCAACTTTTTTCCAAATGCAGTGCCTGAATAGCAGAACCTGGACTGGCAAGCAGGGCAGCCTGCCCTGGGAGTCCAGGGACTCCCGTCTCCACGTGTTTGCTGCTCCCCAGCTTGTGGGTCCTCACCCCTGCCACAGGGATAGATCAGGATATTATATTGCACACTAACACGTATTAAGGAAACCAGCACTGATTACCATTTTCCATAGGGTACATTAGCCACTGCCCCACAATCGGATGAGTTGCAATTGCTGCAGGGATCAGGGGCACTGGGCTATAAAAGATAACCTCTGTTTCTGTCTAATTTTATTCTGCCTCCATTTGTGAATGAAGCTCTTTGCTTTCCAGAATCCTAGATGGACCCCTACATAAAGTGTTCAGACTTTTGAGTTAAGTATCACCATTCATAGTAGACATCAAACCTTAATGCAAGTGGCTTGACTAAAATCACAGCAGAAATCAGTACCAAAGCCAGCACAAAAACAGATTGTACGCTCCTGTCCCTGTTAACGGTTATCCAGCCTACAGAGGTCCCTTTGCCCGAATGAAGTCAGTGGCTAGAGATTAAGCCCAGAGTAAGAGCTCACCGACTAAATACTGTCCTCTAGCAAAAAATAATACCAACTGGACATGAATTTACTAATCAGTATTCAGCAAATGTTGAAACTATACATAATCCATTAAATACACTCTGAATGTAGGAAGGAAAGACAAAACATTTTCCTGCTATGGGCTTTTCTTACAGCAATTCCAACAAGCAAAAATGCATTCTAGCCGCTGACATTCAGTAAACAGCCTGGACTTTTTGAAAATTCGCTACCTTTTTCCCAGGTTATTTAATTTATTGACTCAATGCCATTTTTAAAGTGTGCAGTTTTCTTTTTTTGCTATGAATGCTATTAATAATTTTTTTCCTTTTAATTTATTTCTGCTTTTATATCCTTCTAACCCTGGTCCCCATTATAGTTCTAGATTTGAAAGTTGGTATTTAACAGCTGTGCATATTTGCTCTGACATTTAAAAAGTCTTGCAGACAGCTGTTCCTAATTTTTTCTGTATTTTCTTCACACATTTTATAGCATTTCTTTTCCACCTTCATATTTCCTCTTGTGTGCCCCTGATCCTCCTAAAACTGTGCTTTCCCTCTAATACCATAAACAATGAAGCCTTAAGTAGTCAAGCTAATGGAAAAAAAAATAATAATAATTTTCATGTAATGTCACTAGTGGAGAGAAAAAATTGTTTTCCATTCCAAAACACAGAACTATTCATCTGTTTCAACTACAGATGTATTTTCAAATATCTGTATTTTCAAATCTAACCCAGAACTCAGCAATATCTCTTTAAAAGGATATCTGAACGTAGGCCTTCAGGGAATACACACTTTTAGGTAACTCACAAAAAATCAGAGGCAAAAGGGGATCAGAGGTAGAAGAGGAATACTAAGAAATAGGCAGCAGGCTATCAGAGGAAAGGACCAGAATAAAGGAGGCTACTGGCAGAGGAAAAATCTTAAGGGAAATTTTACCTTAAGTTTTCATCTACCACGATCTAGACACAAAAAGCCCTCACAGCAGTTAACCTGCAAAATGGGGCTTTCTGATTAATCAGGGACAACCCCCCTCAAAAAAAAAAAAAAAGCCTCATTTTTATTTCTGAAAATGTAGTTCAAAAAATATCAAATGCTTTACAATGACAGTGTCACTTTTCCTGGAGGTGTCTAGCTGTAACTTTTCAATGGTCCAAGTCTTGAAGGCTTCATGGCCAAACATACATAATCTTAAGGACAAATATAAATTTTTTTTGACCTTTTATTCCTTTGTTGATCTCCTAGGTCCTTAGAAATCAATTGTTTGGAGGATTTGCTTGCTATTAAACATTTTTCACCAATAATCTGGCTCAGCTGGAGTTTTTATTTAATGAGCCTTATTAATCATTAATCAAGTTTCCTAAAATTCCATTTTACTGAAAAAATGACATCTTTATAGAATATACTTGCCACATATTTTGCACACCAGTTACACCAAATGGGTAAACACATTTTGAGGGAGCAAGATCATCTTAGCAATAAATCCAAGATGGCAACTTAAAGGTAAGTACTTTTCCCCTTTAAGGACCTGCTTTCATGTCCACAATCATGCTTCTGTGTTCAACGCTCCTAAAGTTTCAGATTATTAATTTTTCTGGGACTGCCCTGTGCCTAAGTATGGTATTTCTGGCCTTTACATTTGAGTAAAGCTTATTTGGCCATTTGATGAAAATACTTGATTATTCTTTTCTATTAATGGATCATCAATGCTAAAGGTTGAAAATAGAAATCTGTCAATAATTGGAAATTTCTGTGGAGAAACCTGAATCTGGTTGTCCTTAAAATACATGCAACTTTATTATATACCCATTATTGCATTCAGCCTCTGTTTTCATCAGTCCCCTCCACATTCTGCACATCAGACCTTCCCCTTTGCAGGGAAGGCTCTGGAGAGCACAGCTGCATGGCGGGGGCATTTAACTACCAAACCATGACGAAGGCACTAGCGTATAACCCTGTGGTGACAAATAAAGACAACAGACCACTATGCCTAAGACCGTTGCAATAATTCTGCAAAATTTCCTGGAATAGTCCCTCAGTAAAATAGAAATCAAGTACATTTTGGGTTGGACTGAGAATACTACCTCATCTTTGAGTAGAAAGAACAGGTAGAAGTAAGGCAATTTTGTCCATGTGCTGACTAATGAAGGAAGATAATCAGGAATTTGAAGGCAGACGGCACTGCCAAAGCAGATGAGCAGGCCCTGGCTGAGAAAGGCATTTCTTCTGTTGCTCCTTGCTTGTAGGGTCATTATTCTCACATTAAAATCCAGCAGGGGAAAATACTGAAGCAGAATGAAGCAGACATTGCTAAAAGGCAAAGGCAGGGGGGAAAGGAAGGTTTAACTAAGAAAACATGGTCTGGTAGAGCACTAAAAACAGAGCAGCTCTTACTTAGAGCACCCTGCATCTCCAGGGAAGTGCTGTGCATCCCAGCTCTGACTGTCATTAATGGGGTTCAGCTGCAGCTGGGCTCATGGGATCTGACAGCGCACAGCATCTCTTGAGAACTTTCCTGCACCCAAATAGTCAAGCTGGGAAGTAAAGTAACAGAGTGCGTGAAAAGCTAGTATTTTCAGTCTTACGTGCATATGCACACACAGAGACAGACAAATAAGAAACATGACAACACTGTAAATTAAAGGCTAAAGATGATTGACATAAAATGAAGAACTGATAAGATAATTGAGAGGAGAAAAAAAATGAAGTGTGTAAAACCAGGAAGCAGGTGCTAGAAGGACCCCACAGTTTTTAAAGATCTAGTAGGAGGAATAGCTAGTGGCAATGACTTCCTAAAAATCTTTGAGAACAGGCCCAGTATCAAAAGGCTGCAGTGAAGAAAATAAACTGCCTGTCTTTAGGAAGGAAAACCCAACAACTTAAAAGACCAGAAATTAGAAACTCACATTCCAGTCATTGACAGATGTGCAACCGCAGCAACTTTGAAGTATGTTGGGAGAAAACAGACCTAACAACCTAGACAGCAAAACATGTGGGAAATGTTGGGTAGTGGAGTGTGGGAGGAAGCAACCCTGCCCAAACACTGTTCTCTTGCCATCATGATTACATCAGTTGTAGTACTAAAAGTATTCTCTATCACTCATTAAGTTAGAAAATACTTATTAAACACAAAGAGCAAAAATTATAGCCCTCTATCTCCTTGTCTTTCTGCCTATACTCAACAAGCTATTGAACACAATGGGATTATTTAATGATTTCCATTTTGATTTTCAATGTTGGACATGCCACAACACTTGCATTTTTATACTCTTCAAAATTAATGATGCAGGACAGCTGACAATGCAATAAGCTGCTGAGCCAGCAGAGGGAGCAAAGAAGGATGGGTCATTCAGATACTCCAATGTTAATTTGCAGTTTCATTCCAATTAAAATATTAACTGCAGAACAAAAAAAAAAGAAATGTGCATTTAAAAAATCTACAAAGCCATAGATTAGATTAGACTGAATTTTAGCTTGTCTTATGATGGACTGTGAATTAAGAAAAAAGCTAAAGCTGTAACCATTTTCATAAGGCCAGGACTTTCAGCACCTCTCTGCTTCAGTGTGGACTTGTAAATGGGAGACGTAACACTTGTTTGCTTCATAATATTTGTGTTGGGGAAAATATGTTCAGATTGTCAAGGGTTCAGATGTTACAGGCTAGGGAACCATAGATGTTCCTTAGCTGAGCTGGATGTGACCCTCCAGACTGCAACCACCGAAGTAACGAAACAGGATTTGGCCTGATACATCAACATCAACCTGGTGCTCCTGACATCATCTGCTGAGCAACACCATCAGCACAAACTCTTCCAGTAGCTTTAGGTAGAATTCATTATTGCCCTCTTATGCTAGCTTGGCCAGTATTAAATGACTGCAAAATATCTGTAAGGTCTGGGTTTTGGGCTTTGCAAAGAGGCCTCCTGGCAGGAGTTGAGAGTTGGTGCCAGGTCAGGTACAGGAACAGGGAATATGCCAGGATGAGGAGGAAATGCAGCTACAGGTACCCCGGTGCCTTGGCTGCATCACAGTTCTCATCCTGTGCCACCCATATCAAGTGGGGTATTATTTAGGGGACCAGAAAGAGCTACCTTGGCAACACAGGAACAGGAGAGGAACAAGCTGCCTCACCCAGATCTTTGCAACGGGCTGTGCAAGAGCCCAGGCGTGGACTAGGGTAACTATGGCTTCTCCAGCACCTGAGCAGTTCTGCTGAGCTGCTAGCATTAGGGTTTGAATCGCTGTCGCTAGCACACTCATACTCACAGGCTTGAACTGATAGACAAGAAATTAAACCCGAAAGGATCCTTCTGCTGATGCTCATTTTCATCAGCTTGCATTTCATTAAATATCATCATTTCATTGCGTGGCACCGCGTTACTATGCTTATCCAGCCATTAACTGCAGAGCTGGAGCATAGCAGCAGAGCAGCCTGCTGCCCTTTCTGCCTGCTTGGAAAACTCCAGTACCCACAGAGGCTGGGGGAGCTGTGGCCAGAAAGAGCAGCAGCCAGAAGCTGTGATAGCCTCCAAGTAGACAGTGTCTTGGTACACAGCGACTCTGAGTGGGGTTTTGGATCTAGAAGCACTACAGGTGACAACTCTGCAGCCAATTGCTCTTTTGGCCTCACTGCCTTTTTCTTCTCTAGTGTCTTTTAACCTGCCTGTCAGCCAACTTGCTCTGCTTTTAGCACAGCATTTGAAACAGGAGTGGCTCAGCCTACAAAGTCTGAGAAGGAGCCACCCAAGCATGGCAGCTTTCAAAAAAAAAAAAAAAGGGATGTGAAACTTCCAAACAAAATTTAGTAAATTTCTGTATTATTTTAACCAATACTTAAGGCCAAAAAGAATAGATGTCAAGTGTGAGACACAGTGTATCTGTAGAGCATTGTTTATAAAACTCAGTCACTCTGAGCAGCTCCCAGATTGCTGCTGCAGCCTTGAGGTTACGCACTGCTGTTTTTCTGTGACAGCTTAACAGATCTACAAAGCGACTGAAGGAGCAGGGCAGCTCCAGACATGCCCCTTGTCCCATCACAGGCCACCTCGTGCCTGCCTGCGCAGGACTGCCGGGTGCCACGCTAGGAGCACAGCTGCCCCGCTATGCCTTGTGGCTCTGCACAGCATGACTGCACCGGAGGTCACGGTGGCTGCAGATGAAGAAGGAGCTCCTGTGAGTATCCTCTGTCATCCATGCGGTCACTAGAGAATTAACACGGGACCTAATGAAGCCGCGCGTACGCGCGCGCACACCCGGCCATGACTTGTTCTCGTGTCAATGTAAATAATACGTATGCATCACAGTAAAACTAACCCAGGCATACAAAGACTGCACTGCTGCCTTCTGCTTTGCAAAAGCAATACAGCTCTGCAAGAGCAGGAGGCACCAGAGGCCCTCTCTTCACCCTGTACCTCACCATCTGGGGTCAGCAAAGAACATACGTAAGAGCCTGTGATCAACAAGCAGCAAACTCTTGTACCAGCACACTTATTTTCCATTCTTTAGCCTCAAGCGGTACGTTTTAGGCCTATTTTACCAAAAGCAACGTCGTATTGGCCCTAATAGCTACTTTCCATGGTTAAGTCTTTTATAGACAATCGTAACTATTACCGGCTTGCATCTGAGTTAGAAGCACAGGCCCAATCCTGCCATAGCTGCAAACCTCAGAGTCAATGCTCTATTCTCTTTCCATTTTTAATAACGCCCTCATTACTGTAAGTATCTACTGCATTCCAGAAGTATATTAAATGATGCAAGAAAGTCATCTCATTTTTATTCCAACTGGAAACTGATGTGTGGGATTTTAATTATTGATTCATTGTTGGTTTATTGGTTTTATTTTTTAAAACACACTGCTCTCTGCATGCTTGTTATTGAAAACAGGCTCTGCCTACGCAGAGCAACTGCAGGATCACACACTGTGGGAAACCTCGCGCATGGTGTTTGATGTACTGTGCCACAAATCTCTTGCTTCTGATTTAGCACCTTTCTTTGGATTCATGTAAGTTGTTCTTTGTTGGTACTGTTGTGGTTTTTGGCAATTTAAGAATCAAAACAAAGACTAAAAACTATTCAAAAGAATTTAGAGCAGAAAATCATTTTGTTTTAGAATACATGGCAATCACAAAAGGAGCTTTAATTAAGAGGAACTGAAGAAACAAAAGGGCTGATCTTTCAAAAGTGGAGATCAGTGATGAACTCCAGGATCAGACATTTAAAAGACTTCAACCACTTTAAAGTCACATGTCCCAAATGTATGTGCCAAAGCTTTCATACCCCCATTGTTGCAAAAACCTAGGGCTAGTCCCTCATCTAGTGTCAGCAGATGAATGCAGATTGGATTGGTGAATTCAGTGTAGCCATACTGGTTTACACAAACTGATAGCCCCATCCTTAGAGTTGTATGATTGTACAAGCTGTAATTCTTCATCCAAATCAATAGGCTGTAGAGTTTATTTTCATTAGGATTAGTTTTCATGTAAGAGTTCATACGATAGATGTACATGTTATATCCCAAAGATATGCACAGCTGTGTGAACAACCTCAGTTGTACCCCTAGGTTTGGAGATCATTTTTGAGGACTTGGCCGTATGTGTTTCCAAGACTCTGGAATGTCAAGTATAAGAAAAATGGAAAAAGTAATTTTACACCTACACAAAAAAAAGAGAGAGGAAAGTGCTCATAAGTCTCACCATAAGCAACGATTAATCTGATCTTTTAACCAGCCACCTCTGTCTTACTAATACACAGGGGAACTATAACTGTACCTGCCACAACCTAACACCAGGATTTGGAAGCCCTGCTAGCAAGCTGAATCAGCAGATGCAATCATCTATCTTGCCAAAAATGATTCAACTGAATCAGCAGCAGCACAGAGCTCTGCAAGTAAATTAGTCGTCTCAGAGCTCCATATTGCTGCAGCCAGCCTGTTTCCAGCATCTAAGCTACCCAAGTGTGATGTGTTTATACCGCATGAAGGAGTAACCTTGCCCTCAGATGTGCCCTCGCGCACAGTTTCTCTTTGACTTCAACTTTGTAGTAAGGGAGAGTAGTTTCTTGCTGCCTCACGCTACCTTCTGTGGTCAGCAAGGAAAGGAGCCTTTACTCTCCTCTTTACTCCAGTGTCCTCTCACATTTCTCACCCATCCACTCTGGAGAAGAAAGATGCCTAGCATACTTGAATCAATCCCCCATAGTGCCTGCTTCCTACCACAGGTATGTGGTCCAAGGCATAATCTCATCCTTAAAGGTTATGCCCATCCTGTTCACTTTCTTTAAGAAAAGAAACCACTTTTAATGTTTTTCTCCTGAGAGGGAAAATGACCTTTCATTGCAGAAAAACATACTAGCTGCACCATTAATGCTGGGGAGTCAAGTCCTCACTGCTTTGATTGAAGAGCTGTGTGAATAGCCAGCCTCCTCTCACCACTGTAAAACTGGAATGCCACATTTTGTGCTGCTTACTCTAGTTGCAGTCAGTTGCACTTAATGTAAATGGTACATATGCTGGCTACTGTACATTGTAAGATTTCCTTTTATTTAGTAGAAAGGCCCCTTTCCACCCAAAAGTCATGACATTTAATGTTTCACATCAAGGAATGCCAGACATGGTCTGATATCAATGGTTTCAATATTACATATGTACCTATAGCTCCAGTAGGCATATATGTTAAAGAAAATCTTTTAACAACATATGATAAGCCATCATTATTAAAGTATGATAAGTCATCACCTTGCTTATAACACTCAATTTAACTGATGTAGTTCATTATTACTTAAGCTGCTCTGTGCAGAGATGTCCTGCCTACTGCAGGTACAAAAGATAAGTGTTTGGCCAATTAAGCCATTTGAATAGATAAGTATCCTTGATCGTCATTGTTCACAGACTTGCAGATGTTCATTCCTAAAATAAAGCTCTGACTACATGGGGATGTGGGGGAATACTGTGTTTCTCTATTTCTTGTCTTTTTGTGACAGAAAATACACACTTTGGAATAATGAATAATCCTTTTTATTGTGATGACTAGCTGTAAAAAGAAATCGATACTACGAATTACTGTAGGGATGTACAGGCTCTGCCACCATTTAGCTTTGGTTTAACATTAAACTTTTGAAGATTACCCAGAGTATACAGACTACTTCACAAACATTAATACTCAGGACATTAATGGCAGGTATTAATCGTACAACCTACCTGCTTTTTGAAGACATGTATCTGGGTATCACAGATGATGCCTGAACAAACCCAGGAACTTGTGGAGTATCTCAGGACTGGAGGTTCCTGCAGGCACTGCTGTCACACATCTGCTTCCAGTTCAGTAAACAGCAAAGATGAGTACTGTTCTGTACAGAGCAGCACAGACAGAACAACACCTGTAAGTTATATTTCATATGCATTTCTACTAGTTGCTCTACATATACTCATGGCTTCAAAATCGCCAAGGTTGTAACACCTCTTCGTTCAGTATTCTTTTGCCCTAATACTACATAACAGTATTAGCAGATACTTTCCTCCCTAAAATGTCCCAAGACCAGTGTGTTAGCACTTCTTCAAGCAGAGAGGGACTATATGGTCTTCCATGCATTCACCAGGATGTATTTGAAAGCCATTGCCCTGCACAGTGGAATAAGACTGACTTTTCTGTGTCTTAGTAAGCTAACACATAAGTGCCAGTCTTCAGCAAGGCTTGCCCCCATGATTACTGCCCTCCGGCAATCTGCAGAGATGAGCACAGCCTTTGAAACCAGCGGGAAGCCAAGGCACAAACCCAATGCGATACAAGGGAATCGCAAAAAAAAATCAGTGTGAATAACTTCATGTTATTCAATATTAATAACTTGCAGGATGTTTTTCAGTTAAAGATGGTCAAATGAACAGCTAAACTAGCATTTGAAATTCAGGGGACAACTCATGTTGCTTGGGTCTAGTATTTGGATGTTTATAATAAGTCAGTCAGTCGTACTTGGTCTCTTACGGAGACGTGGCCTTTCCTGCCCCGTTTCCAAGACCAGCCAAATGTGAGTGTATCTGCCTGCGCCCTGCTGCCTTCCACCAGCCAAATGCTCCAGCTCCCACCACAGCCTCGCCTTCTCAAGAATGGCTGCAGCTAGGAATATTTTAGTGATACCTTATTGTCTGAAATTCGTTTCAACAGAAAAGCACCTGGAAACATCCTCGGTGTACCCCAGCCTTGCGTTTTCTTTGCCAGAAAGAAGCACCCCTCTGCGTAATGCCAGAGGAGGAAGGACAGCCCAGGCTGCTCCTCCAGCCCTGCCGCAAGGCCCCTGCCCCCAGACCCCATCTTCTCAGAGAAGCCCACCTTTTCTCCGCCCTCGCCCACGCACCAGACACCGTCAGGCAGCAGGTGGGCCAGGGAGCCAGCCTTGGCGATTGGCGAGGGGCCCGTGCACCGGCTCCGCCGGACAGGGCCCGGGCCAGGCTGAAATGGGGCCCTGGGCAGGGCAGGGCAGGCCCCAGGTGGGGCCTGTGAAAAAAACAGGCTTACTGGAAGCTACCGGCCAAAAAGGCTGCCTCCTTTTTGAAGAAAAAAAATAGGTTGATGTGCCCTCACACGCAAGCTGGTGATGGGTGGTTAAATTGGACAATTACCGAGTGAGAAGTGCATAATTAACAAACAGTCACCGTGTACGTTTGGAAATCTGTGACCAAAGACGGAAGAGGTGCCTGAACCACTAAAATAAATGGCTCGTCCAGCTCATTACCCAATCAGCGACGGTTTGGGGGTTCTTGGGTGCCCTATCCACATTATAATCGGTGCCACTTACATTACATCCTTGGTGGTACGCTATTACAAAAGCTAATTTATGCCTAGAAAGTAATAGCTTGGTTTCTTACCTCATGGAGAAGCAGATGAGTGAAAGCATACTTCTGCAGAGCAGAGGAGATTATCGGGGGCTCAATGACTGTTGGCTTTTGCATTTGCCAAAACACATCCCACGGCTCCGCTAGGATGCTTTAGGAGGAAACAAGGACACTCAGATCCTAATACAAAGCAGACAAAATGAGTCTGGAGGGGAGAGGGAGGAGGGAATCGTATTGAGCGCGCAGATCAGCCATCTCTGCTCATCCCTACAGCAGGCACGGGAGCGCTGCTACCTAGTTCATCTCAAACAAAACGCATTTCAAAGGCAGGAAATAAAAACCAAAATAAATTCAGAGAAATCCTGACGTGCAGCCCGCTGCCTACAACGCAGCAGTGGTCCGACGGCAGCCCGTGGGGAGAGGAGAGAAAGAGCTGCAGGTTCAAATGGGCGCCTGCCTCACAGGGGTCCCGTCCTGTTCGAAGGGGACCTTGGTCGCTGCTGGGGGGTCAAATCCTGCTCTGACTTCTTCCCCCTCATGGAGGCAGCAAGGGGTTTTGTTCAGGAATGGGGGGGAAGAGAGCTTCTACTCATCCCGATGAGTCTTACACTGATGCAACAGGTGAATATTCGCAGGGTTGCTTTTGCAACTGCTCAGCCATGCTTACCTGAGAGAAAAAACCCACACATTTTAGGCTGTCGGTGGCAGAGGTTTCACTGGGTTTTTTGCCAAGAAGGGTCCAAGCACTATTCCAGCTAAACAATGCATTTCTGAAAGCCTTAAATAAAAGAAAGATCTTGCTGGAAATACCATGGGGAACTCTTACTCCCCAAGCATGTACTTTTTGTAGCAGAATCCCAGTCCCTCGCTAGCAGTCCTGCTAGTAAGAAAAAATACATGTTCTTAGTCTGAAGCTAGCCACACTCAGAATTTGGTGAAGGGGGAATGTTACCGAAATGGAGAGCAGAAATGAGCCCCAGACAGCCCATACTCTTCCGACCAGGCCAGAGAGGGGTAGCACATGCAGCACAAGCTCCCTTCCCATCAGGAGGTGAGATGATGCTGTTTTAGCCAGACTTCTTCAGCAATAAGGCAAAACTTTTCTCTTACCGGCTGGATCTCATCGCTCCGAAAGAAACAATAAATGAGGGGGAAAAAGGGAAATGGCAGCTCTGATAGACAGTCCTATCTGTACCCAAGCACAAACCACACAAGAACATCTGGGGCAGAAGAACTTTGCCTCACTTCCAGGAAAAAAAGACAGCAGAAGACAGCAAAAGCAGAAAAGGGAGAGCAATTTTAATAGCAGGGATCAGCACTGGCATCCCATCTCCCCACTGTGATAAAGGAGACAACCTCTCCCTGGGAAATTTAAAGTCCAGGCTGTAGACATTTTCATCTGCCAGTTTAAAAAAATACTTTTATACTACATGTCAGTATTTTTTGCTCTCTCCCTGTCACGTACAATTGTAATACCAGCGGAAAGAGCCCCTGCCTCCATCTCGGATTAATATAAATGACATTTCTCCTCAACTATTTTTTATAGCTACTGTCAGTCATATCAACTTTAAAATCTCATTTTAATCAGGACAGCCCTGAAAATGCTACCGGACTTCCCTGGAAGTATCTGCAAGTATTTTTATTTATTCTTATTTCCATTATGATTTGATTTTTTTTATATATATAATTTCTCTTTTCTGTAATCTGTCTGGCAATCCCATAAAGGAATCAGAGAGCAAAGAAGCAAGCCCTAGAAGCTACAAAGTGTGGAATAATATCTAAATATCCCAATTTAAAAAGCACTTTTCCTCTAAATGTCCTTCAAGCTTTAGATTTACCTTCTGGAGAGCTTGATCTATTTTTAGTTCACAGAGTCAGGAGACCTTTCTTTGCCAATTGCTAGATGGTCAACAGTTCAAAAGTTATTGACCAACTAGGAGAGCAATAGCACAAAACTGGTCTCGGTCTCATGACCCTGTCTCAGCCAAATGGATTGTTTTTGAGAAGCCCTGAGGATAATAAATTATATAGCCAAACAGATACATTAAAACACTGTGGCTGCAGAGAAGACCAGAAAGTGCTGTGGTGATGATAGGCCACGTTTTAACTCTATAATGAGCACAGGTCAAATAGTGGCTTTTAATTTACTTGGAACGCAGTTGTTTGCATGCTAAGACATCAGTTCCTCCGCCAGGCAAGGGAAGCTAAATAAATGCCTCTGAAACCTCTTCACAGTTTGATCCCAGTGAACTCCCCTCACACCATTTACCTCCCTTGCAATTAATTTTGGGACAATGTCAGGCAAACAAACATACAAAAACAAAGCAGGCGCCACAGCAGCTCTTCTGTGGCAACGCAAACCTGTCTCAAAGAGAAAGGAGAGCAAAAGGGAAGGGCTATTAAGAGATTAACAAAGTCAGCGACCCTAAGTTTTTAGTAAATTACCTATGAAGCTGATGTAAAGCCAGAAGAAGGAAAGAAGGAGAAACTGATGACGGAGTGCACAATGCAGAGTTTCTTGCGTTGTAAAACCAAGACTCGAGCACTGACGCACAAGCCTAACGGAGTGTGTTAGCTCTTCAGAGCTCTTCAGGGCAGCTCTCCCCTGCTCCGAGATGGGTGAACAGGATGGGAGCTGAGGAGGAGGTATAGGACATAGTGGCTTAGCAGAGAGGGTATAGGATGTGCTGCGGTGGCCTTGGAGGCCACTTTGCCAGGGGAATGCTACAAAATGTCATTTCCTAATCTTTACAGTAGCCTAATTAACTCTGCAAAGCTTTCCAGAATAGAGAGAAGAAGAAAAGCAGAAAGCTTTAATGACCCATTAACCCATTCATGTGGGTTATGTTTTAACGGAGCTTTAGGTGTGCAGACTGAAGCAGAGAAGAAGCTTTGCTGTTGGCCCAGCCCAGCCTTTGCCAGAAGGGGTCAAGTTCATTTTTCAGACTTTGAAGCAGGTCCATTGAGAAGGTCTGAGATAGCATAAAAAGGAATAAAAAAGAAATTAAAAGAGAAGAAAACCCTTCAAGATTCAGTTAAGAAAAAAAAAACACGGCCTTTTTGATTTCTCTGAAGTTACAAAGCATCCCTTAATGTTCTTCAGTCCCTCCATTCTTGCAGCTCAGGGTGGCTTTACCCGTGTCACCACTGTAGTGGGACACACCACCTGAAACAGGCTGCTACAATTCTCTTTTTTAGTGTTTCTTTCTGTGGACTGAGAGCAGCTCCCTTCAAGGAGCAGAGTCCTATGAACCCTTCGAGTTTGCTGACAGAAATTCATTCTGCATCCATAATGCCAGGCTGCTGCAAGTGAGCCTAAAATCCACTTAGTTCACACACACAAAAAAAATTTGGATTATTAGCTTAAATATAGCTTTCCAGGTTAAGGTACATTAAAATGCCAGGCTAAAGAGTTTTATATTGACAGTGACAGCAGGATCTTAGTCCCTAGGGCTGCGTGTAGGAGTCTGGCAGCTCAAGACAGTCAGACAGATGTCTTCCCCTTCCCCGCCTTTAGTCATCCAAGTACCTCTGCTAGTTTGTTATTCTAGGCAGCTGCCTATTTTACTGGTATGACAAGGCTTCCATAAGCCAAGCAACTTAGATGCATGTTTTATCCATTTTCTTCAGGACTGGTTTTGTTCTAACACATACAAAGACAGTTTGTTTTATCAAATCAGGAAAAAAAAATCCTAGACATCAGGGAAAATACACACAGGACATCCTACAGAGCCTGTGCGGCAGAGAGCAAACACTACATGCCAAGATTGTCTTTAGGCACAGCAAAATGATAACCAGAAACTCTGAAGCTCAAAGGCTTGTTTGGATTTCATGTTCAACATATGGACCTACATAAGGTCACTAAAGCAAGCATCTCATCAGAAAATGCCTCTCCTGCAGCTTTTCGGCATGCAGTTGACATATGGTTTTTTGATAGGGCATATTTTCTCTCATTATTATGAACAGCTCCAGGACTATCTGTTACTTGTAGCTGTAACTCAGGTGATGTCAATGGAGACAGAGCATATAAGCCACAGTAACAAGTCGAGAGCTGCCTGTTATTTTCATCGGCCCTATCCTCTCCATATAGACATAAGAAGCAATGAATCTGTCATCACTATTTACACATCCCCCCTCATCCTCATACCACAACACCTCATAATCTTTTAACGCACATGGACTCACGCTCTCTGAGACAGTTTTGATAGTTTCATCTCAGTGGTGAGAATTCAAAGAGAGGGATGCACACAGGCTTGGACTCTGTCTCTCTTTACCTCAAGTTCCCCATTTGTAAGCTAGAGGCAAAATCGCTTCCAAAACCTGTAGCAGAACAGGGAATCAAACCCGCTTCCCAGCCTAGCACAGCAGCCAGGGTGTCCCCCGGCTCTGCGTGCAAACCCCATCGCAGGAGGGGCAGCTTCTGCCCCAGCCCATGGCCAAGCACGAGCACCGAGTACCAGGCATCAAGCGTTTCTGCTGCTCGGAGGCAGGAGGGACGCCGGCTTCGCAGCACATTTCACCACAGATCCATCTCAGGCGGTACTTTTATTAACTGTTAATTCCCTGCAGCACGCCTGATGCTGTGCAAAGGGGATGGCTGTTGAAAGGAAGCTGACTTCCCACAGCAACTTGATATGCTTTTCGTCCTTTACCATCTCCCTTTCTTGCTTCTTTGTCTTTTCAGTCAATCCGAATTCTTTAAAACTCCACATGAAAAGTAAATAAACAGCCCCAGCTCATTCCACCTCCTAACACAAGCTGTAAATAACATATTCCCAGTCATTCATATTCTGTGACTTGAACTTCATGCTGAAGGGGTTTATGTGTGTTAGCACTGGGAACATATCTTTAAGGCAGCCTGTGCCTAGTAGTTAATAGTTGTGTGCTGCATACCTGGGCTGAGGAATCATTATACCCCCTGTGAGCAATTCAGTATTTATATATAATGATCTCATTACCAGGCAGCTATTCCAATTTTGTCTAGACTTTAATATTTCTTGAAGCAAAAAAGCTTACAAAGGGGGTTCAACATACTAACTCAATCAAACTCCATATTGATGGACAATTACTCAGCTGCAGGTCAGCATAAATAGAAACAGAAAAAGGATTATCCTCCACCTGGACTAAGCTGTCTTACCTTGCTTCACTGTCTCAGTCTGTACCTGGGATTGGCACGAGCTGCTTCCCGAACGCGGTACCTACGTGATTCGGTGAAGCTTCCACCAGAGTTGTGCAGCAACTGCACAGCAGCCGCTTCGGAGGATGCTGTGCAAAGGCTTTCCTTCAGTTTCCATCCACACGGTTCTCATCTCCCTCCTCTTCTATCCTCAGAGTTTCACCCCGAGTCCTTGTCTCAATAAACTTAAACTCTCATCACTGCTTCCACACCAGGTGACTGAGCTGGGCTGAGACAGGAGACATGCTGAAAATAATCAGAGGACGGAGGACATGTATTTCTCTCCTATACCCAAAAGTTCCTTTTCGACACACCAAGATCCTGGTCTTTATTCTGCTCTTTGTTAAACCATTGGCATTATTTTGGATTTCCCTTGGATAAGCAAAATTACCTGATATTCCCAGAGGATCCCCCAGCAGGCAGCCTTGTCAGGGTCTTTACATTGGCAACCTACCACCTTAGACATGTCTCTTGCCATACTAATTAGGCTAATGTGTCATTTGCATGCTCTACACAAGCTTCCCACATGGAAGCAGGCCCTTTTTTTCCTCACATTATTATATCGGTCATAAGGACTGGCTGACTCCTTGCAACATTTGTCACTATTTTGTCTTCCTTTTGCTCTCCTTGCTTGTTCCAGAGCCTGTGATGAAGATTGCAACAGGAGCACCTCGTGGTATGAAACAGATTCATCCTAGTGCTGCAAATTGTAATGAGAAGAGGGCAGAGAATTAATCGTGTCTCGTCATGACAATCTCGAGATTGGAATCGCACGGTCTTCCTCAGACCTGGGCACTGCAGCATCCATCATTCTCACCCCAGCAACACCTATTGGGCAGCAGAGAGAAAATGCTTGCGCTGTGCTCCCAGCACATATGACAGTAAAAATAAAATACAACTGGCTGCTGGTTACAAATTCCAAAATATTACTTTCTTACCTAAAATATTAAGCAAAACCCATTTGTTTTAAAAACTATCTCAGAAAGAAAGAATGCCCTACTGACCAAAATTTGTTACTGTCCAATCCTGTTCTGTGAACTGTGGCTTCAGTTCGGTGAGCCTCAGACATATGTTCTTTTGCTGCAAGGAAACTCAGTAGATTTTCTTTCAAGTGGTTAATGACATATGTGAAGTGAGTATGCATGAGTATATTTTTCTCATCTGGTGTGTTCTTGGTTTGTTTATCTTCTTGAATTTCTTTTAGAGGAACTTCATTCAGGGAATAGTAAGTATCCCCAACAGATTTTGGTTTCCCCAGTCTTCAGTTTCTAAGCTCTGCTGTGTCTTCAGCAATGGTGGTCTCCCATCTCCTTATCTGTACCCAACGGCAATGTGCAACTGTCTCAGCCACGGCAGAAAGGGCTCTGCCTTGCCTTCTCCCATGCCCACTGCCAGAAAGCGTGTGTCTACGGGGACTGCCCATCCTCATGGTTACTGATTGTGACCAGCCCTTATGAAAAGATTCGGTACGCTTTGAAGTCTCTTTCTCTTGCAGTCCTGGTGAGCCCCAGTGCCAGTCTTGGTTACAATCTGAGCTGGGGAGAAAATCCCACCACAAGTAAATGATGAAAATGTTTGTTATTTATTTACACATCTGAAAAAAGAAAAGGAGGGAAAGAGGGAGAGTAAATCAACTGGCCCTTATACAAAAACTGACAAAAGTTAAGAAAGAAATGGTAAAATGTCAGCCAGGGAAAAACTACATGTAGAAATCATGATCTGACAACTTTAGCAACTGCAAATACATTCTTGTTCCCTTAGCTTAGAGAATTGGGCTCTCCTGTCACAGCCTCCCTGCTTACATTCAACTAGGTAATCTCCCAAATCAGAAGCATCATCCCCATCCCTATCAACTCATTGCTTTCATTAGGACAGCTGGATCTTTCAGGCAGAGCTGAATATGATTCAGGGAATCCCAGGAAACTTGATTACCAAATCTCCCCATTCTACCCAAATGTTGTAAAATATACGGTGCCTTTCTGAAGGGATGTGAGGAGTTGCCGTCATTCTCCAGCGTCAGCCGGTGGCACAAGGCTGCTCATCAGCTCCACACGCTGACAGGAGAAAAAGGACAGTAACGGCACCAAAGGGGAGGATCAGACCAAGGCCATTGGGAAGGTATTCCTTTATCCCACGTACAACCATCATCCTAACAGCTAGCTAACATCCAGCACATACAATCCTGACGTATTCATCACTAGTCTGGAAGTGGTTAAAGTTTGCGTGCCGGTATTGAGCAGGCCAGGGTTGCATTTTCAGCTCCACTGTCATATCATTGTACTGCATTGGCTGTTTGTGTATTATTATTTGTCCTGTAACAATGGTTTAGTTATTTCCCTGGACGTAAGACCGGTCTGTCAGACTATATGACCAGACTTCTCATTTCCATTAGGTGCTTGTGCGCTACAACAACATGATAACCATAGCCTCCCCCTGATGACTGTTCTCCAGCATTACACAGAAGAGGGCTGGCTGACCACCTACAAATCTTACAAACTGCACTTCCATTTACAGTAAGCTCACATCCTGTAACAAGTAGTCATAAATACTCCTAACAGTATTTATTGCAGCTGCAAAATCTTCTACACAAATTGGTAACAACTCAGCTAACTGTCTCCTCTTGTATGTTGTTATCCATTAGTTTTCACTCCTAATAACTAAGGTTTTATATTGCACGTCAGATGATTGTGATATATTGTGTGATGCATCAGGCAAAATACTAAATGCAACTTTCTGGCACCACCAGTAACATAAAAGGCATCTAGTTTAATATATTATAATAATCTGTCCTGTTCACTATAGCCCACAATTAATTTTATTCACTTGTGCATTTTTTCTTCCAGACATAGATTTATTTTCAGCTAGGTTCAAAGGCTGAAAGAGGAAAATTAAGTGTTTTCATCTTTCATTAGAGATACAGCGATACAATCTATATCTTCCCATTCCTTGTACAGTTTACACCAGCGCAAAATACCGGTTTGATACAGGCAAAGTGATTGCTACAGGTATTGGCCGTCATTAGATAAGAACGCTAATGAAGATGCAGTGGTACCACCTTCTAACTGGAGCATGTGTACAAGGTTGCCGCAGGGCTTCTCCTCCAGTTGCACGCTGCATACTAAAGCCGGCTCTGCACAATTCATTGGAGAGGTTATGGCTGGCAGAATTAAATCTACTTTATACCTACCTGTACTGTAATCACACCTTTGCTTGCTGCATAAATATATCTTTCAAATGTGCCTATTTAAAGACAATAAATATGACTTTTGCAGGATTGCCTCTTCCCCACTTTTTCTCAGCTTAAAGACATTGTGCAGCCCTTGCCTTCTTTTGAGACAATATTTGAAATGTCATCCACTTCTTGCTTTCAGAACAAGAAAGCATTGCTAAGGGCAAAGGCCGCTGCTTTACAGTGTATGAATTTATCTTTCTCTTATTTCCTAATCCTATTATCTATATCCGCTTTATCTGTTAAACCCAAGCTCAGCTGCATTCTAGCTCCATTAAAACTATCCAGCAGTGTATCTTCAGCAATCAGAAGCTCATTTCCTAATGCTACTTTTTGGGCAACACACTCCAAACTGCCCTTTATGTACTCTTTTCTTCAGAAGCCTTTGCTACTGTTCAGGATCCCTTTATGATATGAGAACTCTTCATTGAATCTGTCACCCGAAAGCACTTTCTGAGTGCCTGCATTCATTAACTGAGGGAAATGAGTTGTGCTTGCAACAGTGGAGCCTTCTTAAGTGAATACCTATGTTTTTTTGAAAGAACAGACTTCTTAAAAAGATGAGATCTGGTGCAGCTAAACTACACACTCTCCACTAATGATTTACTGAACATTAGTTAAGGCAGCAGTCTGGTGATCCTAGTGAAAACAAGGTCACACCGTAAATAATATGCATAACAGCACTACCCATTAAAGTTGCAGTTCGATTTTCCTCTGGGTATCGAACACATGTGTTATTAGTCTATGCAGCAGCATCAAGCAGTAAGGAAAGCATATGTCACATGGCAAAACTAGCTCTAAGGCAATCGGCTGCCTCCATCAGCATTCTGTTTCGCTGTATTTCAGGAGCATTGCTCTCACATTGATATTTGGACTCCACAGCATATGTATATCCATAGGAGCACACCACAGAATAGAATACTCTTCTCCTTTTTTCCCTTTCTCACCCTTGTCTTCCCTACCGCACTCTCACCTGTTTACAGAGGGGTTTATCCTACAGTCCTACCACTCATGTAGGTTGTTCCAGCACTAAGGTCACACCAGTTTATTTTTCTGGTGAGGTTGTTTTTTTTTTTTCCCCTCCCAGGAAATATGTGTTCAAGACCTGGGCAACTTTAACTGGAATATTTGAAAACAGCCTAAGTCAGTAGAAAAGTTATGATCCTTCTGACCTGACTATTCATTGCACCCATTACAACGTCAGTATGTGACCTTATGGGTGTAGACACTCAGTCTGTCTCCCAGTAGATTCTGTATCCTTAACTTAAGCCGAAAGCAGTCTTCTCATTATGTTTTGATAGCCCAAAGCCACGGGAAATAGAGAGCAGGCTGGGCATTTCTGCGCTTTGTTAAAGTGAAAAGACAATCAACATCAGGAACATTAGTGGTGGCAGAACACAAGATTGCTCAGCAGTGTATGAAAAGAAAACTAGTCATCTGAATTGAATTTTCAACTGGGGCCTAAGAGGCCAAATTTAATCATCCACCTAAAATTATCACACAAGTCAATATTCCCTACTTCCCTTTGCAAGGGAAAGAAACTGATTCTCTATTTTTCAGTCAAGCAGGTGGTCTTGAGGCAGCTAACCAGCTGGCTGATAGCTAAATACCTTTGCCAAGACAAAAGCTAGTAGCATGATTGATTATCTTCTTATTGTACTGGAAGTGGACCCTGCTCGCCGGTCAGACTCCCGAGACCCTGCTCTGCTATCATGCGGCGAAACTTTTCTGAGAGCTGGTCGAGGTGGTCCCAAATGCCGGCCTCTGCGTTAGCTACCTGCTAAGTCAACTTACTGATGGAGCAGCAAGAAAAATGCTTGAATTTTAAATTTCATTTTAGAGACGCCGAAGATATACCAGTAATACAACAGGGCATTGCATCCCACGCCTTCCCTGTGGTGGGTACGCCACGGTGACCCTTGGGGCTGGAAGAGCATTGAGGGGACATACCTGTCTGGGGCTGAAGAGCCTCCTGTGGTGCTGCAGCACCACCAAGCTTAGCACAGCTGCAAAAAAACCCTCCTGACAAGCTGGATAAACACTTCAGCCATGCAAGCTAAGCCCTACACTGCCGTGGCCACATGGCTAGCAGCACCCAGGCCAGTAGTCAGTTTACAGACGGCCCAGAGTCTGTCTACACTACCTTGCAGTCGTACTTTTGATTACTTCATTCCCCGCAGTGCCTGTGAAGATCAACCATAGATTTATGTGCTCCTGGGAGAAGGAAAATTCATGAGTCCCATCACACTTCCTTCTTCTCCTTAGATGACATCCTGACCTTCTTGCATAAAAAAACAGCCTTCTGGCTGGCTAGTCTGCAGCCAGCCTGTCACCAACACGCACTCACCTGACGCAAGGTTTTGCAGGGTAGTATAGCTGTGATCACACCCACACAAGGACAAAAGTAGAGTCTGCAAGTTCCTGTCAGTCCCTTGGTAATTAAGTAGGAACACAGCCTGCAAGCCCAACGTGACCTGCCGGTCCTGGGGTGGTTATGGCTGTGTAGCATGCAGCCCTGGAGAAACAGGGCCATACAATCGAGTGATGTTAACTGCCCCCTTCAGCTGCTGTTCCCTTCCACTTCTGGGGCTGCAGACTTTTGAGGGAAGGACAGGAGGCAGGTCTTGGGGTTTCTATTAGACATTGGCCCTAGCACGGAGAAGCTTCCTGGCCATTTTATTCATGCCTCTGTTTTCATGTGTGTGAAATGGCCATGGCAAAAATAAGACATGACATAGACATTAAGAGAAGAAATCAAGTGTAAAATGAAGAACTCATAAGGTTGCAGGCTTGTTTCTCTCCATGGCGATCCCCTTCTTCCCACCCCAGCCGGCTTTTAATTGCCCTGTCCATGGAGCCCCATCACTGTCCCCATCCCTTTCCCTCTGCAGGCAGGAATCACAGAGCCGTCTGTGTATGAGGATACCATCAAACGTTTCTGAACATTTCTGGAGGCAGGAGCAGCTCTGCAGACTCCAGTGCAGCTGACACAGGCAAAGAGCATCCATAAATTACAGCAGCATTGTCTGGGCCTGAGGACAGGTGGATCTGAGATAAAACATAGAGAAATAGCCAGCAAGTAAAAAGGAAAAGGAATTATTTTTTCTGTAAGAGATTTTCCAGCTGTACTTTAGATGACATTTTAACTGGGAGGCACATGGAGGGAAAATGTTTAAAATATAGATTGCTTCAGCTGTAAAGGGGTTTCCATCCTAGCCAATGCAAACCTTTAGGGGAAAAAACACAGGTTTTGTTACAGGTCTGTGTTACAAATGTGCAAGTCAGGAGGTTTACCTCACTGTGTCAATTTATGAAGACTGAATATTTTATTCGGGAGGGAGAAGGGGGAGAGACCAGATCCAGCAGCTATAGATGCATGTCTGATTAGGTGTATAACTTCCACTCCAAGCTCAATCATGAGCCCATTCATGAGCTAATCCACCTCCCACATCACTGTTTACAGGATCAGGCCCTACAACAACATAAAAGCCAAGAAATGGACAGGAGACGAATTGCAAAAACAGCTTCCACAGAGCACAAAATGCCTCAGGTTGATAGCTGAGAATGCACTGTGGTCTCCAGAGACAAATTCTCTCATACCAGCTCTCTTATTGTGTCACAGAAACATTGTTTGCTCAGTTTTAGGTTTTAGATGAAGGCAAGAAAAAGAAATACTTCAGTGAAGCTATGTGCCATTCATGGAAGGAGCTCACTATAACTGCATGTTATTTTTTGTATTGCAAGGGGAACCTGCAAGGTATGTTGAGAATATTCAAAATAACACAAAGGGAACCAAGCATTTACAGTGTAAATAATTATGTTGTTTCTTGTGCATATCTCTGTGCCACAGATGTATGCTTTAGCTTTGCCCGAGGACACACTACAAGACTGTACCCAGAGGTGCAAGGCTTGATTCTGCATGGCGCAGGGAGTTGTCATTATTTGGATTAATGAGATGTCAAGCAAGTGCCTACAAACTTTGCAGAATAGAGGACAGAAAATTGGCCAACCTGCAAGAGAGAGCCTCTAGCGGGTAGGAACTAGAAAAGTAGCCTACATCTGTCTGGCCTTAGACACTCAGAAGTTGCAGTCTTTAAATCAGACAAAATTCTCCCGTCCCTGTCCACCCTTCCCCACTCCCTCTCTAGAAGACACATCCAAGAGTGGCACTTACATTTGGTGTAGCTCCATGGTGAACCAGAGTTGGGTACGGGTTCAGCTGGGGGGAAAAAAAAAAAAAAAGGCAGTTTTTCAGCTTCCTGACTCTGGTTCACTGTGCAGCTGCAAAAGCGGCTCTGCCACAACAGAAGGGGAAAAGCAGAAGTGAGGATTTTGTCTGCTGACGCTGCCCCCAAAATATGTTCTGACCAGCCTCAGTGTGAATTTGCAGGACTTGGACTCCCAGAGATAAGCTTACCTGCTGGTAGCAGAAAACAAAATGCAAGCCTCGTTTCAAGAGAACTTCAGTATTTTCCTTCTGTTTTGCATAACCAAGGAAGAAACAGCTGTCCAAGGTGGGAACCAAATGACTCATCACTGCAGATGCAATGAATGACTTCCTCCAGCCCCATTTTGACAGGTCAGTACCACCTAGCACCACTGGGAAAACCCATCTCCATGCACAATGGTAGGTAGGTAGAAGTACATATACTGATGGCAACATTGCCATTCCTCAGTAGTTGCACATGCATTTAGTAAATACAGTCAAAGTCACTACATTTCACTAAGCACTAACTAGGTTGAGATCCCTAAGTGGGTTTAAAGGTACCTGTAAGTGCTGAAAGGACCGAAAGGGTTGACAGGATTTGCCTCAGTTCTGAGCAGGGCTAAGGCAAATATTCACCAAGGGAAAAAAATGCTAATATCCAAGGATTTGCATTTGATCAAAACAATTATTTTTTGAGCTTGTGAAAGAACGTCCTGAGGTCCCTTTCATTCACTTGGATTCCTCTTCTGAGCACAAATCCAATTAAATTTCAAATTGCAAAATACATTTCTAATCTATCTCAGATATTTGACTTCTAACAAAATTAGAACGCCTGTAAGTTTGTGGTGAAACGGGCCATCCCATGAAACTCATATTTTCTATATTCCTCAGTCTCCCTGGATACAAAAAAACCCACCAACTATTTAAAGTATTGTGAAAACTGAAATGTATCCAAGTCAAATGGAACCGTGAAGGTTTTTTCCTTGGCAGCCAGAGGGCTGTGAAGTGCTTTGTGTTCTGTGTGTACAGTTTACTGAATAACAGCACTGGAATTGCGTACCTAAGTATGAAATCAGTGAGATCAGTGAAAGGGGATCAAGAAAGACACCAACATGCAAGAATGATGCAAATCTTGGGCAACCGGTAATGCTCTGTGGCATATACCTTGGGGAGCACTAGCTATTCAGAGAAGCTGTGCCCATCTCACTTTCACTCATGTGAAAAGCGCCCTGAAACATTACCAACTGAATTTTTCATGATGTATCCCTTCCCAACCACCTTCTACTACAAGGTCAAAGACCTGACCACAGGCTTCTGAAAAGGGGCATTCCCCCACTCCTTGCTTCCCTCTCAATTCCAGCACATCGAAAGATTTTTGAAGTGTCTAAAAAGAAGGGAAATTATTTTCCAGAACATCACAAATGGTTTGGGGACAAATTGCATGTCAAGCTCAAAAGAAAAAAAATATTGTGAAAGCTTCTGTCAATCACAAAGTCAGGTAGCAGGAAAGTAATGTTACACAATACCTATTGGCCTGCGGGCAGAATGGGTAGGTGTTATCCGCAGAGTACAGTATCTCCAATTATAGGAAGGGGTAAAAGACATGCTAGGAACAGAGGGAAAAAAAGGTGAAATTTGAAGGACTCTCTGAGGTTGACACATTCCTTCAGGTTTATGTTCTTACACGAGGCTGCAGGAAAGGCTGAGCCAGCCCCAGGCTCCCAGGGAGCTGTGAGCCCGACACTCAGGCTACAGTGTAAGACCACCTCCGGCAGCACCACCATCCCCATCCACCCCAGCCCTGCTCCAACCCACCCACCCAAACACACAGCTTGCTGCCCCTCAGGAGGGAGGTGCTGCTCTGGCCCAGGGCAGGGAGTGAGCCAGGATGACAAAAGAAACCTACAAGAATTCCTGTGGGAAAGTGTCCAAAGGAAACCTGCCGTTGGGTCAATGTAAAAAAAAAAAGGGTGGCCTTGAGGGACCACCTTGACACTGCATTAGCATCACAGAAAGGCTAAAGAGGGGCAGGATGGGAGAATAAAAAAGAAAAGAAGGTATAAAGTGTAATTTCTTTCCCTTCTATCTCTGAATATGACAGTACAAAGTCAAGGCTAAGGCTTCCAAGATTACCATTCTAAAGGCAAATTAAGTTATATCCATATCTTCAAGATACAGTGTTGTTTGGGAGCAACTGAAGGTAGGACTTGGCCCTAGATCCTGAGCATGTGCTGTTACAATACAGAAACCATAATAAGACACACACAGAATTTCAAAACTAGATAACTAGAACTTTCTGGGCCACCAGACAGTTCCCGCCCCAGAGCTTATCATTAGTCAAAGTTAGCTTTAAAAATGGCATTGGATCTTGAGAAGACATTGAGGAAATGTCCATCAATAAAATAAGAATTGCTCACACATAAAGCTCCCTTGAATGTTCTCCTAGTACTTAATCCTAAAATGTCTGCATTTTGAGCAAGCCCCAGTAAATTCTTGGTAAAAAAAGAAGTTGGAGGGGTCTCACTCCATACATCTCTCATCCACACAACTCTTTCACAGAAAAGAAACTACCAAGAGTTACAGAAACCTGGAGAAGCTCAAAATACATACACAACTGTAAGGTAGGGAAAAACAAGTACTCCCGCAACGTGGAGATGAGGAAATAAATTAAAAGTATCCCAGCCTCAACATTCCTACTTACAAACTCCAGCCTTCAAAATACTCCAAAATCCTGGCAATGCAGTTATATTTTCAACCTAACTGTAATCAAGAGGTTTGTGTTAATTCAGAGTGGTCTGAGTGAGGAGAAAATTAGAGGCCTTCACAGAAAAAAAATCCTCTGGGTAGTGAGTTTTTCAATACAGTTGGTTTATAGCTGACCGAAAAAAAAAAAAACAAAACACAACTGACAATACCAGATGTGGTAAAATCTTAATACTATTGAAGTCTCCATCTAATTTCCAGTGGGAAAAGCAATGGCCCTACTCCAGTCAAAGGCAACATTTCTACCAAGCCAGTGCCATCAGGAAGATAATTTTGGCGTTGGTCCATGGTCAAACAGTTGTCTTGTGGAGCTGCACCTGGGCCACTTTCAACCCCATGCCACGTTGGGCCTGAGCATGTCCACAAAGGTCAGAGACAACTGAGAAGCTCTTACCACAGTGTCTCAGAAGCTCATCTCAGACTGAAGCTGAAGCGTCACAAGAAGAACATGCTAGAGGAGCAATAGCCACTCCTGCAGCCTTCTGCAGACACTCAGCTTTCACTTGGGCTAAAAGACAGCAGGCCAGTAAGTCCCAGATTTATCTCCCAAGCTGCCACTGTAGGGGAGAAAAACACTTCCACGTCACAAATACATTTTCCCCAATAAACCCCCATCTTCTCTCCTTACCCAAACCCTACAAGAAAAGTTGCTGGCTTGCATTAGACTGGAGCAGAGCCACCGACAGAGTCCACGATACCAGCCACTTGGCATTTCTAGGCTGCTTAAAAGCAGAATCACGGAATCACAGAATCACTAAGGTTGGAAAGGACCTTCAAGATCATCAAGTCTAACCATTAATCCAGTGCCACCGTGTCCCCTAAACCGTGTCCTGAAGTGCCACATCCACACGTTTTCTGAACACTTCCAGAGATGGTGACTCCACCACCTCCCTGGGCAGCCTGTTCCAATGCCTGACCACCCTCTCGGTGAAGAAATTTTTCCTAATATCTAGTCTAAACCTCCCCTGGCACAACTTGAGGCCATTTCCTCTTGTCCTACCACTAGTTAGTTGGGAGAAGAGACCAACACCCACCTCACCACAACCCCCTTTCAGGTAGTTGTAGAGAGCGAGAAGGTCTCCCCTCAGCCTCTTCTTCTCCAGCCTAAACAACCCCAGTTCCCTCAGCCACTCCTTGTAAGACTTGTGCTCCAGACCCCTCACCAGCTTCATTGCTCTTCTCTGGACACGCTCCAGCACCTCAGCATCCTTCTTGTAGTGGGGGGCCCAAAACTGAACACAGGATTCAAGGTGCGGCCTCACCAGTGCCGAGTACAGGGGCACAATCACTTCCCTACTCCTGCTGGCCACACTATTTCTGATATAGGCCAGGATGCTGTTGGCCTTCTTGGCCACCTGGGCACACTGCCGGCTCACGTTCAGCCGGCTGTCAACCAGCACCCCCAGGTCCCTTTCCGCCGGGCAGCTCTCCAGCCACTCCTCCACAAGCCTGTAGCGTTGCGTGGGGTTGTTGTGACCGAAGTGCAGGATCCGGCACTTGGCCTTATTAAACCTCATACAGTTGGCCTCTGCCCATCGAACCAGCAAGGTGCGAGGAACACCATGAAACCTGTTCAGATGAGATCCCCACCTTCGTATTTCAGCCCTTAGGCAGCACACGCTGGTAGCAAAGAATGCTCTCGGGTGGCTGTGCAAGCCATGGCTTTTCTAGCCTTCTGTCGTCCCGGTTGTCCATTAATATGATTCAAACGGTGACTGCCTTAGCATATATTCCCTCAGCAACTACATCAACAGCATCTCACAGAAACAGCTTAAAGAATCCAAAATTGCCTTCTGCACTGCAGCTCCCAAATCCCAAATTATAACCGAAGCTTTTAGAAAGGCTGTTTTCAAGCAAATCATGTATAACATTGTCTTTAGCACCATTCCCCTGTAAGATGAAAGAAGGAAATCTCGCTAATGGCTTTTTGCCTATTTTTCATTACTGTTGCTGAGAAAAATGTGCTAAAAGTAATACCGGTGATAAGAACAGGCTGAAGTGTGGGTGTGTGGCAGGTATAAGTCTGCTTTTCTTCACCTTCATGAAAGTCAGTAATTCCCTTCCATATCACCTTATTATCAAGGGAGCATATAACGTCACCATGTGGTAGAAAAGAATTTCTGCTTCTCTTCCCGCCTGTTTTTTACGTCCAGATTCCTACCTGATAGCTACTGATGATGACAAAACAAGGCAAAATCAAGTTTCAGTTTCCTCCTCAACTATTTTCCCATAACGAAGCAGATCTCTACAAAATGCTTTTCTGCATCTGGCCGCTCTGTCTCGGTGGATCAGCAGGAATACATTATTGACAAGGGTAATGTTCGTTTTTAGGCGAGGAATAACCCTCTCTATCCAGTCTGCCAAAATCGCGGCTTAGCCATTTTCACTCCCTCGTACTAGTAACCCTGCATTTCCCTGCAGCCATCACACAGATGTCTTGGTCAGCGCACATTAAAGGCTTAGCTTGCCTGTTTCTTTCAAAGAAAATTAAACAGTGGGATGTGAAAAGAAAAAGAAATAAGGGGAAAGAAAAGGGCCTTCCCTATCGGAAATGAGAGTTTCTGTCTCGGGGAACAACGCGACGCGGGCGCTGTGGGGTGCACTACGCACCCCTTGTTGCTTGCGGGATTTAAGATCAAGGTCGCCTACAAGGCTCCCTAAGCGACAAACAGGAGTTAAAGCAGCCTCCCTCGGTGCCCTTTGCGAAAGCCTTTACTGCCATCTAATGGCCCTTGCCAGAAAGCCGGCACGGCTCTGGCCCGGAGCAGGGCTTTGGGAAGTGCCCCCGCCTCATCAGGCATTCGCGGCACCTTTCTAACACGCTGCCCCCGTGTCCTTCAGAAGCCGAGCCGGGGACACCACTCAACCCACAGCTGCTGCGAGGTGATTAACTGCCTTCATACTTGCTCTTTAATACACTCTATGCGTTAATCCCGGCTTTGCAACGATTCAAGGGGGAAAAAAAAAAAGTGCACAAACCGTAGATTTATACTAGATTTATAGATGAAAGGGCTTTGCCCCGAGAGCAACCCCCCACGAGCAGCAGGGAGCTGTGCCTCTCGCCAAACTCGAGGCACCGACTGCCCACCCGAGCACCGGGCAGCGCTGGGCCACGCGGGCATGGAGCAGCACCTCCTAAAAGCAGGACGGGGCACCCACCCCTACGGCTGCAAGAAGCAAAGGGTTATCTCTGATTAAGCATCTAGCAAATGATGGAAAAAAAAGACGAAGTGACCCTGAAGGTGGACTGAACTATGAAGGAACACGGGTCAGAGCCGTCTCCCACGAGCGCTGCCCAAAGGCAGGGAGTGGGGTGAGAGGCAGCGAGGGATGCTGCTCTGCTTGATGGCTCGGCCGCCCGGGGGGGAAAGCCCACCATGCTAAACTCAGCTCTAGGCAAGCACAGCCCCTTCATTCCTGCTCAGCTGTCCCCACAACTCTGCAACAGCCTTCTGTTTTGGATTTTTCTGGATAATCACTTTTCTCCTCTTTTTGTTTGACCTTGCTGGGATCCAGAGTAGTTTCGGGGTGGCTATACTGAAAAATTGGTATAACAGAAAGTCTTGAAGCAAATATCCTCTAAATATATGTTTCCAAGAAAAAAAAAACAGTAAGAAGAAGCTTCTGCAGTAAGCTGCACAAAAGCTTGAAAGGCAAACAGGTACAGAGAAGAGTGCGTACCAAAACCCATCAATTAACTAAGAAAGACCTGCAATGCTGGCAAGATTGTGGGGAGCACAGCTGAAACCAAGGGTCCTAAATGAGCAAGTAAATGCTCAAAAAAAGAAAAAGGTGTATAGAACATGAAGCTATGTTGCACTCACAACTGTTTTCTTTCCATTTTCAAGATCTGAAATGAATGACCTAACCAAATCCAGGAAAAAAAATGCCATCACGGCCCCATTAGTATCATCTTGAAATGTCCAGGTAGCATTAAATTCTTTTCTCAGGTAAAATCCCATCAATCTGGAGATCCACAGATTACAAGGGAGAAAAGGATGTCACCTAGAATGGTATAATCATATAAACACATCAACAGAAATACGAAAGAAACAGCTTTTAAGCTAATTTCACTTTGGAAAGAAAAATCACTAATGGAAGAAAGGTACTCGAAAATCAGCTCCCAGCTTGTATCTGTTTCTAGGATAGATATGAGTACAATCCTTTGCTCTTCCCTTGTCTGTCTGCTACTGGGGTGCTCATTAGTACGTAATGAAGATGTTTCTGTAAGATGCACATCCATGGCGTCTCCTAAGAATCTCAAAGCATTTGTCAGACCCTCTGCTATTCTTGGACAGCAGGCACCTTGACATAGCACAGCAGAGAACGCAAATTTCCATTCACATTGCAACTTTTTATGGTTGTTTTCTCAGTCCAGAAGTTATCGGTGACCTATGTTATCACTGAATGTGTTGGTGAATTAAGAGAATTTCTCTTTAACGTATTTACACCTCTCTGACAACTCAGCCCTCACAAAGAGTTCTGCAAGAGAAGCTGTGTTTGAACAATTTTTCATGGAAATTTCACTTTGTGCTTATCTCTGGAATACCTTTTGTCTCCCAATTAAAATACTTTCAGGGCAATTTGTGTTCAATAACCGGATGAGTTCTTAAGGCCTGTTAGATGAAAGGTACAGCAGCAGCTCTTGTTAGGATATCTTGTAATATTATAGAGGTTACTACCAATAAAACCCTAAACACCCATATTTTTCAGGCCAGATTATTAGAAAAGGAAGCCTACAGTTAAGTTGCACAAACAAAAGTTAATTTGTTTATATCTCAAACTTACACACACGTGTTTTCCCAGGTTCTTCTACGTGCTTCCCTTACTGATGGCCATAGGCAGCTACAGAAAAAAAAATATTACCTCCATTTTAAAGAAACAAAATCAGAGCAAGGAAACAAACATAAAGGCTTAGGATGAGGAAGAATATGGAACCTTTACGATACGCCACACAGGGCATCAAAAACTGAACCACGTTGTTGATGCTGATATTACTTCCTCAGTTCGGAAAAAAGAGTTGCCCTATTTTTTGGAGGGAGCAGGTCAGCCTAACGAACACAAAGCGCGTTACTTCAGCCACCTGCAAGGAGTCAGTCATTTCTGGGTGTAAACACATACACACAAACATGCATGCACACGTGCACACGCACACACACACACACACCCCCCTCAAATTCTCAGCACAGTAGCTGAGATGAATATAAGTAAGTGTGGATATAAACACTGGTTATGAACCTGCGGATGCGAAATCTGATGCCAACATGGAATTGCCTTGAATTGCCTCGTTGATAAATGTACTGGAAAGACTAGCATACCTTTCAAGGACAGCATGCTCTGTGATCAGTTGGCTGGATTTTCTTGAAACCTTTAATATACCATGCAGTAAAGGGATAATAAAATAATCTCTCTGCATTTTCAGTACCTAGCAGGAATTTCAGCTACACATGAATACATCCCGCGTGATGCAAGACAAATGTGCTGTAATGACAGAAGCGTTGCTGAGCCTCTCTAGTACAAGCCCCCATGAAAAAGCATTTCCAGTCTGAAAAACAAAAGGCAGAGAAAAAGGAAGAATTTAAGATCCCTGATCCCAGTTCTCGCAGTAGCTCATCTCCGACTCCAGCCTGTGGTCTTTCCTCTTCCAAGACTGCAATATAACATTTTCCTTCAGCTCTGCGTATTGCCTATATTGTATCTATAAGGAAATTCGTCCACTTAGTCGTGCATCTATTCCACTTGTTTATTCAAGTATTATTTCAATATTCCTTTCTCTCGCATTTCACAATATCAGCTATGAGGGTTGTTGTACTGCCCTTTGCACTTTTTTTAACGTTTGAGGAGATCGCTATAGATAGTCTTGAGCCAGATAACCTTGCTGTCGTCATTTTTCCAGGGATGCTGGGATCACCTAGATCCTCTTAAATCTTCCTCACAATGTGCCAACGGACAGCAATGGAGTATATTCAGCTCGTGCATCCTCTCTTTAGAATAATCTACCTAGGTAGCAATAGCTGTATTCAGTCTGAGGAAAAATGCATCTTTTTACTAGGTCTTCCATTTAGTTATAGAGTCATAACATGTTTCTCGGCTGTATCTGAATTCAAAATAAGTGGCCTTTAATGTATTTAACAATACTGCTTCAAAATGGCCTAGAAAAAGCTTTGCAGCGGAATTTGTTTCCTGAGAAGGTAAGAGTGGGGAGAATAATTTCTGATTTTATGGCTGGAGCGCTGTATCAAGAGGTCTCTTCAGCTATTTTTTAGCAAATAAAAATATTCAGCTACTCACCTTTCTCCTCCAGGGAATCTCAGAGTCCTCCGCACTGGTTCCATCCGAGGAACGTGCGAGGGATGTTATAAACAACCATTTACATAACTCTGCCGGCGCTAATATCGTCAGTGATGCTGGCTGCGAAAGTCCACCTGACCACACCTGGGCAGGAGGGCCACACACAGATTCCTGTCCACCCTCATTCCGGCTACAACTCGGAACACCCTCTGCCACTGGGCAGCCCAGGGATCGGTACCCGCTGCCTTAATGCCATTTTCCTCTTTCTGTTTTCCAGGGAATAACTCAGTGCTTACAGTATCCCTTCCCCTTAGTTGCAGCAGACAGCACCCAATTGCCACGTATCACCATCCTGCCTGGTTCCACATCCAAAAACCCAGGTCAAAGCTGATTTTGTTGTATTTTATCCCAAAGACAAATGTTTCTTTTCCTGGTGAGTGCTATGCTTTAACAAGTAAATTCTTATCCTAGGAGTACAGTGTGAATTGCAAGAGGGGAAAAAAAGGAAGCTTCAGGAAGAAAAGCTTTCTTTAAAAAATTAATGCATGAGCTTATGTGGAGAGCTGAGGGAAGGGAAGGGAAGGGAAGGGAAGGGAAGGGAAGGGAAGGGAAGGAAGGGAAGGGAAGGGAAGGGAAGGGAAGGGAAGGGAAGGGAAGGGAAGGGAAGGGAAGGGAAGGGAAGGGAAGGGAAGGGAAGGGAAGGGAAGGGAAGGGAAGGGAAGGGAAGGGAAGGGAAGGGAAGGGAAGGGAAGGGAAGGGAAGGAAGGAAGGGAAGGGAAGGGAAGGGAAGGGAAGGGAAGGGAAGGGAAGGGAAGGGAAGGGGAGATGCACACTAGCACTCCCTGGACTGTCAAGAAACATGCATGCTTCACTAAGTAGTCATATGGTACTTTTCACCTTTCGAAGCAAGGATGCTTTTAAAGCCTCTCTATCTGTCAGTCCTTGCTAACTCACGCGCCCAAATGTGACACTGAATCTAGTCTCTTCTGCCCATCTGCTGGAACTTCTGCAGCTCTGTGCCTCCTGGTAATAGCCTACCCATCATTTTCCCAGGCAAAAGAATTCTGTTACTAGAAAACGCTATAAACAAATTTCCTAGAGAAAAAGGCTCTCCACTCCGATTGCTTTACTTGAAGCTGAGGCTTGCTGTTCTTGCTATTCCTTCAAAGCTCACTCTATTTTGATAACAGACATCACTGGCTGCAAACCCTTTCATCAAAGAGGCATTGACTATTTAATTTTACAGTTGTGGCTCTTTTCCACAAGGAATACAGAGAATTCATTAGTAATCACACATCAGAGAGTGCATCCACCTACATGTTCCTCTCTTTTGGCGATTGTATAATTACACAATCATCTTTTATCAAAGAAACTTTTCCCTTTAACTTCCACACAATAATTGCCCGTGGCTTTGCTTCCCTTTATCTCCCGTGAAGAGAGGGAAACGCTAAAAAACACTTGTGTCGAGGGTTGCTCTGGTTTCCTTTAAACAGCAAAAACAGAGGGAATGTGCAGAGAGAAATGTCAATCTACCCCCGAAACCACAGAAAGTAAAATTCAACAAAAAAAAATCTTCCAGTTGGCAAGTGACAACCACGCATTATGGGAGCAAGAAGGAGCGGGACCCTCAAGCCGTCGCTGTTCTGTCTCTCTATATTGCTCCTTCTCTCGCTTTTTTTAATTCCTCGTTGGCATTTTGTTATTAGTCCCCACACAGTAAACAACTGGTTGCAAATTCTGACAAAATGAACTGCTGAAAGGATTATTCATCCCTCCGTGAGATCGCTGTGTGAGCTGAGCGCTACATGTTCTGCATTCTGTGACTAAGATACAGTCCCATGTGTTTTCCCAGTTCAATCAAGTGTGCGAAGACCTGTCACAATAGTCCTTGATGCCAAGAAAATAAAATTTAGGGTAGAATGGGAAACCTGAGTTGCATTTTAACGGCATTTCGTTTGCACCTGTTTTCTGCACTCTTTGTTTATTTTATTCTTTTCTAATCTTTATTGACAATTCATTAAAGCCTTATCATCCCTCTCAACAGCAAAAGAAAAGGGAGTTGTTATTGTACCTGTCTGGATAATTGTTACTGAAGCGTTGTCAAATTCTTAGAAGTGGCTATATATCTTTCATGTCAGGCCACTGGGACTGATACAAAAACATTTCCAGGCTTCTGCAGGGTTTGGTGTTTTTTTTTCCTCGCCTTTAGAAGAAGACATAAAAAGAACAAATAAGTCAAAATGATAAATTATGACAGAAAAAAAAATCAACATTTGAATTGCTTGATAATAGCGAGAGCGTGGGGCTTGAGGGAAGATTAGAGCAGCGTCAGGCAAGAACAGGACTGAAAGTTATTTAAAAGTGATAGAAACCCTCTAGGATCTGCAATCCCACCATTGTTTCCCTTTGGAAAAGCAGTTTTCAGAAGCTCCAATTAACCTTAATTGAATTCTGCCTTAGCAATATCTAGAATTTTAATTGACTAGGAAGGTGATCATAAATCTCTGTTCAAAATACAGCTTGGCCATTAGCAATTCCCAGAATGGCCCAGCAAAGTGTCATAGAGAAGGACTTGCTTATTCTGCAGGTAAGGCTGCCTCTAGACCGTAAAACAAACATTCAGAAGGGAAAGTCCCAGCAGCAAAAGCCAGTCCTCCGAGTAGTCATTTTCTCCAGCGCTGATGGCTATGAATAAGAACCAGTGACTCCTGCGACTGACATATCCATGTACGTACTGTCCACAGCGTCCTTAAAGATTGTTTATTCCATCTCTCGCTTGCTTTCCTCTGCTCTTACATTTGGCTCTAAAGCTGAGTGGTTAGCTTCCACTTTAAACATAATCACATCCTTGCTTCTCTGGTGCTGGCCTCCATTACTTACATGCTTGTCTCTCACATATTCTGCTTGTTCACTTTTAGGGCAGGTTACTTTTAATCTGGCTGATATTCAGCTGTTCTGGAGATCCAGTGTTTGCAAGTAAAACTCTGCAAGGTCACTGCTCTCATGCTAATTGAATTTCAAGTGCCTAATTCCTTTTTAAAACCTGCCCTTGATCACCTTGCATTAGCCCCAACTTTTGGCCTTAGAGAGCTCTCACAAGCATCTTATCCCTCAGCCATCAGAAGATGCCTAATAGCCATCCTGCCCCACTATGACATGTGGAAAGGAGCTATTTGGCCACTGCTAATTACACATTTTATCGACCCTGAACTGACAGTTGAACCACAGAGGGACAAAAGAGGCAACAGCACCCACATCATAAACTTCTGATGGGACAGTGATTTGGTAAGGGTGGAGGGGTTTGATCCTTGGTGGATGCAGATACAGCCTGTGCAAGGACTCCCAGGTCTCTGTCTCAGGTTTCCTAAACAAAAATACGACACACATTGTTTTGTGCTGTGCAAGCCTGCTGCACGGAAATCACATCTAACACAATGCAGAAGCTAAACGATCAAATTGCATATGCACAGTGGCCATTTGCGGATGCCTGGGAAGAGAAGGAGACCTCCTCTGGTCCCCACATTAACCCACACAGGGCAGGAGTTATGCTAGGAAAAAAATGCCTTGTATATGTATCTTTATGAATACGCTAGCACAACGGCATTTTCCCTGATATATATTATTTCTATCTTGCAAGGAGGCAGAGAGTATCTCTGTGACCACAGGGTTGTGTCCCAGCGCTATGAAGTCAACACATGCTGAAGGTTCCACGAAAAGGGCGCAACGCAAACCCTCTCCTTGCACCTCCACCTGGCTCTCCCAGCCCAGCGCGGAGGCACAGCCAGAGCTCAGCCCAAGGAAAGGCAGTTTTAGAGAGGGCCATGAGTTCAGTCTCATCGGAAGACCTACCAAGCAGGTAGGTCTTACAGTGCTCACAATCATCGGAGCACTTCGTAGCATGGCCATTAACCCTCACAGCACCCCTGGCCAGTAGGTAATTACTGCTACCTCAGTTCTGTAGATGAATGAGCTAATAGAGAGTGAGTCTGGGGAGAACGAGAGCAAACACAGGCACAGACGCTCAGATATTCACACCTGCGCATCAGGACCTGCCAGGTACTTTTGGTTCCTAGTAAGGTCAGCGGGTGGTGGAAGCCTTCAGCACTTCTGAAAAGCCAAAGGTGCTCGGCTAGAAGTGAAACGGAGGCTTTAATGACTTCCTTAGCGCTACGGTAATCAGAAGGACAAGCAAAAGCTCCTCAGGTCTTTTTCTTCACTGCAGGATATAAATCCCATTTGCTTGAGTAGGAATTTATGTCATGCAGGAAAAAGATGGGACCTTACCTTCTCGTTCTGCACGCAGGCAGCATCTCCTCTCTCCTCTTCCACGTCTTTTTCCCTTTCTCAAAATAGAAGCAGCAAGAATAGTGACTCACTACTGTTTCTGTAGCCACAGATTGAATTTAGACAGGAATGACTGATTAAAAGTTGTGAATTAGGGTGATTTTGCTGACTCTCTGAAATTGCTAGTAGAGGAGGCAGGGCGGCGGAGTGACAGAGCTGGAAAACACATTAGACTGAAGTTAAGCTTGCAAGCAGCTGTATTGAGCAAAGAGGCCAGTAAAGAAAAGAAACAAGACTGTGATCATATTAAGAAGTTTTAACAGACTGAGAGTGCTCGACACAAAGGAAAATCAGGCATCAGAACTAAAACCTGCTTCAAGATCAAAAGGGAGCAAGGAAGAGACGGAAGGGAGCTAAGCGACGCAAGCTGTCGCACCTAGGCAAGAAGCTGTCCAGCCACCCAGTTAGGACTCAGAGAGAGGTGGAAGCAAGATGCCGACAGCATGGAGAAAGACGGTTTACAGACCAAAGTGCAAGACGTTGTAAGGATGAGCCCAAGGCTGCGCACATGGTATATACGCAGCACAGCAGCTTCAAGACTCATTAAAGCGAAGTTCATCTTGGAAAAAGCAGAACTGCTACACTGATCGGTGAGCGAGACAGGAATAATTTTTAGGTCCTCCATGTATATTACCTCACCTTACAGCAGGGGTGATTTTGTAAACTGCTGGCAATGGTAACTCCACACGTCTTGCAAATATTTTCCAAATAAAATACAGTAGTCACCTTCAAAGCATCACGGCTACACGTGGAAAGAGACTTCATTTGGAAATGCCATCATCACGTGCAAGTGCAGAGGATTCACAAGAGAGCAGAGCTATGCAACACAACCTGGATCTTTTATTACACATAGGAAGTTAAGGGCAGGAGCCTCCACAGCTGATTTGGAATTTATCACCCACCTTCCTACACTGACTGTAATGGAAGCCCACCCAGCTAGTTTATTTTACGTCAGACATCTAACTCAATAAAGACAGCTCCAGAGAAAAGCTTACACATGCCCACAGGCCTAAATTAAAACCCTTTATAAAGGCAACAGTTCATTTCAAAAACAAATGGGTTTACAATGAAAATTAATAAATAATACTTGCCTCGTACAGCCTTTCTCATGACGACACTGTCACAGTACCAGACAACGGGAGCGACAGTATTTATGCCCATTTATAAATGGGAAACTTGAGGTAAGGAGTTATTTGTCCTGTGCCACTTCCCAGGTCAGTAGCCAAGCTGAAATCAGAGCCAAGCGGCCTCAGTCAGCAGCACACGTCAGCCAGGAGCCCCCCCGGCCCCCCGGCCGCCAAGGCAGATGCTCTGCAGTAGATAATTAACCTCGCAAATCCACAGCGAGCTTTAGTTTCCCCTTTCCAAAAAGAGCAGGGAAGACTCAAGATGGCCATGCAGTGAAAAGCTCCCTCTTCAAAAGACTGTATTTGAGAGAGAAGAATTTGGCATGCCGTACGAAGGTCTTTATGTCGAGGCTGCATGTAACGGAGCCTAGCATACCGTGGCTGGGAGCAAAGATTTAACAGCCTATATCCGAGGTGGCTGCATAAAACAGGGCATTACAGTGAAAGCTGAACACGCTCTGGAAGTGATCAAGTGAGTTACAGCCCATAGCTAGAGGATGCTCCAAACTGACAGTTTAGAAAGTGACTTTAATGGTGTCGGTAGAAGCGGAGGGTGACGCTCATGACCGGTAGTTTGATGTTACATTGAGCACTTGGCCCCAGAGCATCTGCAATTTCCCTACATATTGATTTTATGGTGTTTTTCCACTTGTCTAAAGCCCAAGTGCCTCGCGAGGGACTCTGCCTTCTCCCCAGGCCTCACCAAGAGCAGGAGGAAAACGTACCGTTGCCAAGGCCGCGGGACGGCGCTGCCAGCAGAGACCTCCGCCTGGGTCTCCGCCACGCCAGCCATTGCCGCCCGTCTTCGCCCTCAGGAAGCCATCAGTTAAGTCGCCCACGGGCAAAGGCGGCAGGCGACAAGCGGGCTGAGCGTGTCACCGCGGCACGCCCAAGGAGCGGGCGAGCCCTCGGGTCCTCCCCACGCTCGGCACCGCTGCGCCCGCGCTGCCGAGCTCGGAGGGGCCGCAGACGCCTCCTCCCAGGCCGCAGGGACGGGCGTCCGCGTCTAGGGGCAACCCGAGGACCAAGAGGAAGTTTGGAGTCGGCGCTGTACCCGCACGGGCCGGACACCCACCTGCCTGTAACTCATCCCAAACCCAGCGAAGCGGCAACCGAGCCGGAGGTCTGCCAGGCAGTTGCGCAGCCGACCGCCGCCGTCAGCCCGCGGATCCCCGCCCCTGCTGGCGGCGAGCTCGGGTCCCAGCGGGAGCTCCCACTTCAGAAGAACGACTGATTTTGAGGCCTTTCCTCGCATCAGCTCGGCGACCGGTTTCTGCAGCCGGGGAGGGGGCAGCGGGAAAAGCAGGCTGCCCCGTGCCTGCCTCCGCCGCCGGTACCGGGGTGCCGCCGCGGCGGGTCGGGGTGCCCGCGGCGGGGACCAGGCATCACACCAGCGGCGGCAGGAAGGAGGGCAGCAGCAAAACAGTGCAGCCTGGGAAGAGTTAAGCAGCTTTTCTGTCTTTAACGCTCTGCAAAGGTGGCCTAGGAAGGAAAAGCAATTTTCCGGTTGTGTTTCTTTGTGCCAAGGATGTTCTCGAGCCTCTTTCAAACCTGCCGATTTCTCCCCAGTGCTGCAATGCATTTTTACCTACCCCGTTTTCCTTAGAAGCCTTCACGGAAAAGTGGCGGAGGGGAAAGTTTATTCTTTTAGCTACTCCTACTGAAAACCGAGAGGTTGCTACTGAAAGCACGTAGCGTATTTTCCTCACCCCTTCCCTAACTCCCAGCGACAAGGAGACGAGCTGTCTCTGCACACCCTGGCCGCTCCTTCGCGAGCCGAGACATTTCTGTTGCCTGCAGGGACACAGAGTGAAGAGCAGGCTTCACAACCCTGGGATTTCTGATTTTACAAAGACAGAAGGGCATCTGCGAGCTTTTGTCATGTATCACAAGGGAGCAGAAAGGACTAAAAACACGGACCTGTTTTCTCCTCCTGGTACTCTTAAGAGTCTCCCAGCCCTCGAAGCTATTTGCGCGCAGGACAAGCCGAGGCGCACGCGGGCAGCCCATCCTGCCCCGCGTTACAGGACAGCTTGGAGGTACGGGCCCGTTGGACGAGTGATCCAGGCAAATGACGTGACAGTGACAGCACAGGGGCTGTCCCGGGCTTTGGACAAGCGTGGGAGGGAAGGACGCAGGACCAAAAAAACCAGCCAGCCCCACTTTCTTTTCCCATGCCATGACCCTGCTGGCACACAAAGCCCAGCCCTCCCTCTCCGGGCAGCATCGCCTTGCGAAACATCTTGACCCCAGCCAAGACAGCCGTCAAATATGACTATATGACCGCATTTTCTACGGTATCTTTCATAAAGCAGGTTATTATTTTTCTGGCAACTCACTCATGAGCTACCGAGCAACGGGCAGGTTTTCCTCTTTGATGGTGACAGCCTTACATTTACGACACAGACATATCGATTGCATCTCCGTAGCACCCAAATTCAGTTCTTTTAATAGAGGTTTTGTTGTTGTTGTTTTCCCCAGCATACCGAGAACATCTCTTTTAAAATATATCTAGCTTGTTTGGTATCATGGATGGTCTATTTCTCCGGCAGTAAAATATCCACTCTGTCATCAGGTTCTGAGTTGAAATCAATCCAGAAATACAATGTTAGTTCAATAATGACCCACTTCAGCAGAATAAATCATTGCTTACCTCACCGCGAGCGCAGCTCGCGCTGCACCCAGTCACCTATTTGGAACCCATTACTCCCTATAATCAACAGCGCAGCTCTTCGGGGGGCTGCTCTCTTCCCTTTCTACGCAGGAATACGCATGATCTCACCCGCTCCCTTTTAAGCGCCCGTGGATATTTGATGCTCAGCTACAAGGGTCGCATAATGGAGGCAATGCATCTTCAGTGAAGAAAAATGACAGGCAGAATAAGAAGACTAAACCAATTCATCACTTAATGCAAAGCGTTATTGTGCTGCAACCACAGCATCGCAGCGGGATTGATTACAAACAAGATGACACCTCCCTATGGACTGTCTGCTATATTATTATAAATAAATACCCATTCATTTTGGAGTCTGTATTACTGCAGAGGATAGATTATACCTCAGGTACACAGTAAATATCCCATTGAGTACAATGTACCTTCCTCACCAACAAATGAGTTTTGTCTCACATAATGCAGTTTCGTAAACAAGATAAGGGAACAGAGAAACACCAAGAGACGGAGAGATCTGCAAAAAGCTCAACTGATATTAAGGAGCTATTTCCATGAAGGACATGCTAAAAATTCAGTGACTTGCTGTTAGAGGGGACTTGCCGGGGGGGAGGGGGGAAGCAGCCACAGAAGGCTCGTCCTTGCTCCTGAAAGGGAGCCAACCCTAAAAAGCTTCCCAAGTCCTCCAGACGTCACTGAGACAAAAGCAAACCCTTCTGGTTTCAAACATCTGGCGGCTCGTGCCAACCGCTTCTAACCAGGCACGCCGCAGCGTTGGGAAAAATAAAATAAGAGCAGTTTAAAAGGCCGTGTACTAAAAAGCAAACAGCCTGAGCCAAATCTGGCTTGTCTTTAACTCCTTCCCCGCTCTGCCTGCTGAGCCGCCGGAGCACTCCCTGCCCAGCACAGCCCAGCACCTCCGGCTCCTCCCAGTCGCTGCCCTGGAGAGACACCGGTGCTCAAATTTGGGGCCATGGCCCGGCAAGCACAAGAAGAGCGGGTTAAAGGGAACGCTGTGCCAAATACGCGTTATTTATTGACCATTTCTCTCATTTACCCTCGGGATTTTAAGCACTCCGCACCCAGGAGACAGTATTTTAAGCCAACAGCAAAAGCATTGCCACCAGCTCCGCTCTCCGTGCCGGCGCTTGGGTCCGAGCAAGGCTGCTCCTGCAGCCCCGCAGCTCCAGCAGTTCTCTGCCCACGTACCTCCACCGCAAAAAAAAAATAACCTTCTTTCCTTCTCCGTGCTACTGGGTCAGCCTCCGGCGGTTTGCAAGGACTGAGGCTTATTTGTGCAATGCTCTGCCAGCTCCACGCGGATCATGACAGCTCCTGAAAATCCAGGGATGAAGGGGAAAAAAAAAAAAAAGAATAATGGCTTTTATCAATCTGCCACACTTTAGGGAAGGGGTGACACCCATGCTGGGCCTTCCCTACACACAGGTGGAGGCTGGGGGGAAATGTCACCTCCACCATTCGCAAGGTGGTCGGCAAGGCTGGAAGTGTTGCGTGCAAGTACGGCGGTGGCACCCCTTCACCCTCCGGGCAACCCGGTGCCTGGGAGTTCGGCGGGGAAAGGGGAGACTCCTCTGCAAAACTTAAGGCTTCGCACTTCACAGGCATTTATTCTGCCTTTGAGGGACCCGGAGCTCGATGTTTGCTCACGTGTTGGCTACCAAAGCCCAACTGAGCCTGTGGGTGAGCTTTAAGAGCACAAAGGAACGGATGAAAAGCCACGAGTGCTGGAGCAGGAGCTCGGTGCCGGCGGGGTCTCTGCCCCCCACCCAGCAGAGCGAGCCGCAGGCAGCCTCGCCTGGCAGGGCAAGGACCCCGTTTGTCCCTCCGCACCTCTCCCCCCAACTCCTCTTCACGGCCGGCCGCGTGACGTCTGCCGGCCCCTTCCGAAAGGCCTCAAGATGCTGGCACCAGAGGTGGGGGAATACTGCCGTTAGAGAGCTGCAAGACATAAATGAAATATATGTGCCACAAGCGGTCAAGCTGTGGGGTTGGGGTTTTCCCTCTCCTTTTTCTTTCCAGCAACTGGATTGCCAGCTGAGAAAAGACCCTCGCCCAGACGTAGCATTTTGCACTACCCATGATGCTCGCGCCTTCCATCCCTCCTTCTCCAAACTGAACAAGGGAAAACCTTTGAGATGCTTTTGATTTTGGACACGTCAAAAAGAGAAAAATCCTCACCCTTCCCACGCCCTCTACAAAACAAATAAGAATGGTCCCATTTCACAGATAAGGAGGCTGAAAAAAAACCAGCCAACAGATTTGAGCCCGATAGAGCTGAAGAAGTTGCGGAAAAGCAAGGAAATCATCCAGATTTGCATCTGCCAAAGCCCGCGCCTTGCTGTCGTTCCTCAGGGAGGCCTCACATGCGGGAGAACAGCTTTGAAAAGCGACAGTATTGTTTGCTAATGCCGGTAGCAGAATATAAAACGGAAACAAAAGCAGTCTTTTTCTTCCCCTCTCTGTCCTCTCCTTTTCATATTTTCTTTTGCTTCAGCGGCAGAGAAACCCTTCCCTATGCAGGCACAGAAAAAGTGAAGATAATCAGGCAATTTTCCATCTCCCATCAAAATGGCAACTTTCCCTTTGATTATAAATTCCAAATAAAATGAATATTGTTCCATTTCCTTTGAATGTTTTACAAAAAGCAATTGCCATTTTTCAGTTGTGTCTGCTGGCTTCCTCCTTACACATTATTTTCACTCCAGGCCCTTCCAGGCCTGTTTCATAAAAGCATTAACTGATATTCATCCGACACGGAGCTGCTCTTTCCATTTCTCTTTCGGTTTAACAGAACCCTATGGACCGCGGTGAGGACAATTTTGAGCCATCACACTGTTTCTTATGCCCTCAGTCTCTTTTTTCTGTGCGAGGGAACTCCATTCTGGAAAGACGAGGCATGAAACCCTTCAGTTCCCCCTTCACGCGGGGCACGTCCTTCCAGCCCGCAGCCGGTACCTGGGGCTCCGTTTTGTCCTTACCAAGATTAAAGAGAAGAGGCGAGTTCAGAGCTCGCCCGGCTCATCGCACTACTGCCAAGAGTCCTCCTGCAGCTCTTTTACGCTAATGAAAGCAGAATAGGAAAATTTTGCTAAATAGCTACTATGAGAACAGAGGCAAATTGTAGTAAAACGCAATACGAGTGCTTTGTGTCCCTACACGCCCCTCAGAAGCAGTCACAAAGTCTGCTCTAGATCAAGGATTTTGCTTGCATCCTAGTAAATAAAAAATAAGATATAAAAAATATAGAAAATATAATATTTTTTATTTTATAAGAATAAAAATAAAAAATAAAAATACAACTGCATCGCTAGGTCTGCCAGTGTCACACCGAGGGATTCGGTGCCTGTCTCCCCGCTCCACCAAGAGGGGAGCGGAGCTGCTGAGAAAATCAATTACATCAGACACGCAAGGGGATGTAATCCCAGCACACAAGTCCCATCCAAGGCCTTACTGAACGGGTAGGACCACCTGTTAGATTCGCATCTGGGTGGCACTGCTGGCTACTTCCAAATTTCACGCTACCATGAACGTCAGGAGATCAAAGGGAGCTCGACGAGACCCCCTTCCTACGTGTATCAGCCGGGTCCGAAGTCACAAGAAAATAATGAAGAATGCTCGGCAAATCCCTGCTCTGCACCCAGGGCTGGTGCACGCGCAGCGGGAGGCCGGCGGGAAGAGCCCGGGGCCAGGCGAGGAGAGGTGCGATGCCCAGGTGAGACCTGAGGAAGAGGGTCCCCTCGCCCCTCTCCCACGAGCATCCCGCCGGGTGGCAGGTCACCCTGCGCCCCGGGGGGTCACCGCTGCAGCACCCTCACCCGCCGGGCAAGCTGAGTCGCCCTTTAAAAAAGGGCTTTTACCTTACCTGTGTGTGAGGATATTGCACAAGGGCGCGGGCACCTCATCCCTTGGGGCGGGGCTGGGGGCGAGGAGGGCACATGGTAAAATAAAGGCAGATCTGGCACGGCGGTGTGTTTACATGCTGCATTGCCTGCCAAACTGAAAAGAAGCAATATTCCCAGTGCAGCAAAGCCCAGCTCTCAACGCTCTCTTCCGAGTTAAAATCTTTTAAGAAAGCAAATTTTGTAATTTCTGGGACATCTGTGATGCTAAACCCACTCCAGAATGTAAATAAAAAGTAGCAAAAGCCAGGTTTGCCTTGTTATCAGCTCTGCCTAAAGCGCTATTTATTAGTGCCGTAACTAGCTGGCTGAAGCATCCCTAGAAGTGAGCAAAAACCTGGAGGAGAAGAAGGAGGAGGAATGGCGTTATGTCATGCAAAAATGTTTATTCTTTCCTGATAACACAAACACGGAGGCTAACGCAGCCAGCGACAACTCATCGCACACACTCTTATTTCTCTGTAGTCTACTCATCTTGTCAGCTTAATTAAAGGGTTAGTCAAAACTCTCCACAACCCAGAGACATTTTTTTTTCAAATAAAACTAGAAGAAAATTGTTTCTCCATTGCAGTCAGTGGACTTTTTCTTATTCACTCATGTTTTCGGTCGGTGCCCTGAGAGAAAGAAGACTAAAGCACACTCAGCCCTACGAGCAGCACTTTGCAAAGGCGAGGGCAGGCGAAGGCGAGACGGCCACCAGCCTCCCCTGCCTTGCTTGGAAAGGGTTCTCAGGGACTCCATTTTCCCAAGCAGCACTGAACGTCTCTTGCAAACTCTAGAGGGATAAAGAAGAGGAAAACCTTCTTCTTTTGGACGTTAAGTGAAAATACGGTTTTCAGTCACTTACCCTCTCCAAATAGCCTGTTTGTTTTTTTTTTTTTCCCCCTAATTTTATCACCCGTTCTGCCAGCTTTTGAAATTCTCTGTATAGACAGTGACATCTAGTGAAGAAACACTGAACTTGTGCAGACACGGGGCTGCACCTGCGAGAGCCGAGATGGGGATTTGGAAATGCTGGAACAGAGATCGCCGAGGGTCACTTGCAAACAAGGCTGAATTACAACCCAGCAGAAACTCGTTTATCCACCTAGGAACAGAAGCCGAGTGCTTGCAAGGCACTGCGTTTCACTGGCCTGGGAGAAAAAAAAAAAGAAGAAAATGAAGTTGAAAGCAAGGCTGAGTTCACACGACGTTTCTGACTGCCGGAGAGGCTGCCAAGCGCCGGCAGAAGCCCACCAACGTGCGGCGGGAGGCCACGGTGGATCCCATCTGTGTCGTTACGCCTCCGACGGCTACGGTTGCGCGGCAGCAACCCCTGGCCTTTGCGCCGCGGGCACTGCCGTCCCCGTGACTGCCATTACTGGAGCTAAGGTTGTGGGGGAAGAAGCCAGGGATAACTGTGTCGGCTGCCGTGGAGCGACGAGAACCTGAACGCTTCTCATCGCTGCGACAGAGAAGTCGCATCCCTCTCCGCCCCGCAGCCATGCGAGTCCTCCCGGGCACCCGCCCGGAGCCCTGGCGTGCAACCAGCTCTCAGTGAGCCCCGTGATTTTTCTCAAGCTGGAAGAAGCGTTCCTCTGACGGCAGAGGCGTCCGCGTCTGGCACTAGGCAGAGCGGTTCCACTGGGAGCTGGGAAACCGGCAGCGGGGCTCCGAGGGGCTCTGAGGGGTTCTGATGGGCTCCGAGGGGCTCTGAGGGGCTCCGAGGGGCTCCGAGGGGCTCCGAGGGGGGGTTCAAGCGCTCAGCATCCCCATCAGCCTGAACGCTGAGAGCGGCTCTGCCCCACCTCCTCCGCCAGGATTTCTCCCCTGAGCCCGATAAGTTAGCAATGGAAACAAGAAACAGACCCCGTCCCTGCCGTGGGTCCCCCTCAGGCAGCCGTGAAGGTCCGGGAGAGGAGAGACCGGGCTCCCAAAGCCGGAGGGAGGGCTGGGGTGGCGACGGCGTGCCGACTGCCCGCCTGGGAGCCTTCAAACCACAGCCAAGGCGGTGGACACGAAAAGAAAAAGAAGAGTTGGGAAATTCACCTGCAGCGGATGCCCGGTGTGTCACCAACAGCAGAGGTGCTCGTGCACATCCTCGCGTCTCTTAGCACTGGGGGGAATGAAGGGGGTGAGTTTGCAGCCATGGAAGAAAGTCACCAGAGAACGGAGGGGGCTCGCTGCAAGGAGAGGAACCCTGAAAAGAAGAGGGAGAAGAGTCAAAAGAGAAGGAAACAAGCTAGGGGACAGGAACAGCCGCGCTCCTGAGCGCAGGCATGGCTGCTCTCGTGGCAGGGCAAAACAAAGCAGAAGATACTGCAGGGAATCGATAAAACGCACCTCGCTTGCTCTGTCGTCTGCGTGAGCGGCCCGGCCAGCACCGCCGGCACATCCCTCGCTGATTGAAGGGGAAGCCCGTCCGTCTCCCAGGGCGAGCCCGGGGCGCCGGTGCTCGACGCAGGCAGCCCCAGGCGCGCGCCGGCGGAGCTGCGCTGGCCTCGAAGCAACCCGACAGCTGGACAGTAGCTGGAAAATGCGTAAAGTAGAAACTGCAGCAAAAGCTACTTGAAAAACAAACAGCCCCGGGGTCCCAGCACCCCCTTGCCCGTCATCCAGATCCCCGGGGGTCCCAGCACCCCCCCGCCCGCAGCTCGCGGCCGCGGCAGGGCAGTGCCACGTCGGAGCAAAGGCATGCGGCGCGCAGCGCTGGTGCCGCAGGCACTGGGTAAGTGCCACCGCATATAAAAAGTGCCATCACCCAACATCATCAGCTCATATCTGATTATTATAAATAGATAGCTCCCCCCCAAAAAAATTCAAAATAAGCTGCTGTGGAGCTCACCGTCTGTTTCGGTGGGAGGTGCTGAAGGACTTAGGCACGATTTGCTGGAAAAGGCACGGTGCTTATTAACCAAGGTGTTTTGGAAAAGCCCCCGCCCTGCCGTACGCCTCCAGGTGCGGCTGTGGGTCCGGCCCAGCTGCGCCGAGCTCCCCAAGCCGGCTCGGGCCCCGGCACCACGCAATGAAAGCAGCACGGGACTCGTGCTCACGTGCTACGAAAACCGCATACAAAACTCATCCCGTGACCTGAAGTCGTCGGACACACGAGCTTGTGTTTTTTCCCTTTAAAACAGCCTCGGGCTATGTTTATTTTTCAGTCGAGCCCCAATGTCTTTCCAGGCGAGGAAATATGTGCAGAGCCTGCCCGAGTTTTCACAAGCGGGGACAGCTCTGCCCTTTGCCTAACACCTCACCTGGAGATGCAGTGGCCTTTCCTTTCTCCCGCTTGTCTCAGAAACTGGAAACGGAGCCGGCCGTCGTGTTCGCTCTCAGCCATTTAAATTAAGATGATAGCATAGGTGGTGAGGTTTCCTTCAAGAGGAGACAGGCCATCGCACCTTTGAGCGGTACAACCATGCTCTTTCGTGAGCACAATCCAACAGTCATTTCCTGCGTTGACCAGAAAAGTCGATGTTGCAACAGCAGAAGGTTTGGGGATGGCGCGATGTCGGCTGGGCCTACCACCAGCAGCCGGGCAGGCTTTCGGTCGGTGGTGGTCTACGGGTTTTTCTTTCCGCATAGGCCTGCCCTGTACCGTACAAAGCGTAAGCGCGGCCAGGAGTGCTAAATCCTGACCGCGGGCCAGGACGCTGCCCTTTGACGGTGCCCAAAAACCCCCAGGCTGGAACAAAAATCAGACCTTTGCTAGACTTTGGATCTTGAATGGCACCGCAGGAGGGATGCTCAGTTTGGTCACGGGTGGCAAAACAGCTGGCCTTTCCCCTCCAGGAGACGCGTTCAAGCCTCGCCGGAGCCACTAATGATCAACCACCCCGGCTTCGCTGCGCTTGCAAGCGTGTATTTCGGTCCGCAGGTTTGCTCCGTGCCGCCCCGCTGCAGGACCAGGTCACCGGGCTGCCTCTGAGTCACCCTCAGATCCTTCCCCCAAGAGCTTCAGTGCCCAGGGCTTGGTGTCCACCTCAGGGGGAAGGTGCTGCTGTCCTGGACCCGGCTCAGTGGAGGGGAAAGGGATTTAGCCTTGAACAAGGTCCTATTTTCTCGAGGTGAAAGGGTGAAGGGGTTTTCACAGGGCAGTCTGTGCTCCCATGTGAAGGGCCAGTTGTTCAAAACTGCCCCTCATCTGTCCAACATGCAGAAATCTTGAAATCACCCAAAAAGTCTCTTTTTTTTTTTTAATATCACATTCTTGGATCTATTGCATGACTCCTGCCCTGCTCTCGCCTTGTCAGCCACCGAGTCCATCCCTACTTCATGTCGAGAAGCCAAGGCTGAAGCGTCACATAAACACACATCTTCAGCAGGAGCTCAAGAGGGTCCCAGCTCCCTCACCAACACTTCCACCAAGTGGTCAAGAGATAATAAACCCGGCATCGTTTCAGACTATCTATCTGCTGCCTCAGAGCACCTCGCTGGCTTCAGCCGGCTCCGTCAGTCACGCGCTGCCCGCTCCGTGCCTTACCCCCCGGCGCAGGAGATGGAGGTGGCATCAGCTCTGAAGGCCAGGTCTGAGCCGCGGTGACACACCAGACCCCGAGGGTGGTAAAGCACCGAAGCAAGCAGGCTGAGGAGAAGCCGGGGGAGGCTGACGTACAGCCACGGGGGGATTCAGTACTCCCCCTGAAGCCAGCCGTGCCAGGCAGAGCGGTGCTTTCGCGCCGCAGGGATCAGCGCCCAGCCGTGCCGTGCTCTGTAAATCGTCTCCTCGACTTAGAGCTACTGAAAGTCTGTTACCGAGAGCCCGCATCAATCCCCTAATACCCCCGGGATACGGAGGTAAAATTAGGATTTCTGACAAAGAAAGAAACTAGAATACAATGAATTCAAAAAGCCCAGCTGCTCCCTGAGGAAAACAGCAGCAGTTTCACCCAAAACTGCAGCGTGTACCCGCAGGGGGAAGAGCACCTCTCTACGTCTTGTACAGCCGCCCTGGCAGGACAAAAATCCGCTCGTAATTAAATCTACATTTGATGCATTATAGGTAGGCAACGCACCGAGGAATTTGTTATCGAATGCGTAGAACATTTCTGCAGGCTGCAAAACTTATCCTGAGGCACAGCCCAGGCGGCATTTGCCACGGCTTGTTTGCGTGGCCTTGGCAGAGCAACCCCGCCGGCCCCCGGCCGGTGAGAGGGGACGGCCCAGCCGGCCGCCCGGGAGGCTGCCGGCCACCAAGCCTTGCCTTCGCGGCCGGGGATTGGCAAAACCTCGGGCCTCGCCAGCTCGCCCAGGGCAGCGGGGCCAGGGGCCGCCCGGCTACGTGCGACGCGGCGCCCGGGGCGAGTGCAGAAAGAGCGCGAAGCCCAGAACCCCATCAGGTGCCCCAACGGGAGCCGCCCGTGTGGTGTGTGTCCGGCAGCGCCAACAGCTTCCCAGCCCAAATTTCGGGCTTCCCCGCTCCTGCCAAGCCCAGTCGGAGCTGAACAAAGCCTCCCTGCCGGGGAGACCCGGGGCTCCCGGCGGGGCGGAGGGCAAAGCACCCCCAGAGCCCCGGCCGGCCGGGTTACGAAAGCCCCCCCGGGGACGCGCCGCTACGGGGGCACTTGCGCAACCGGCGGGGCCGCTGACGCGGGGCAGGGCTGGAGGCCAGCCAGCGCTGGATGCCGGCCGGGCGGCGGGAGCTGCCTGCGGCCCTGCCTCCGGGGCAGCCCAACCGCCGCGCCGCGGCCGGGCACACCCCCGGAGGGGAAAGTCCAGCCCCGGGGCTTGGCTGCCGGCTCCACCGCTCCGGCCCCTCCTCAATTACAGATGTACTGGCTGGAAACTGATGACTGGCAAGTTTATTCACTGAGACGCCAAGGTACCGTGAAACCAGGGTAATAAAGCGCGAACAACAGCAGCCGCATTTGTTTCCCAAGATGAACGCCAACGCCCTTTTACCTGAGGAGCGCGGTGCCCAGCCCAGGATCCTCAGCATCTCCACGTCAAAGACAACCGTCCTCCGCCGGTACCCATCGCTTTGCTTTCCAAGAGGAGCCCAGCCAGCGGCGATGTAGCTTAGTACCTAAATACCCCATGCGTGATTTGCAGAGCAGCTTCCAAAATCCAGTTGCTCCGACACAAAAACGCCGGGACTCTTACGAGGGTTTCGATCAGGCGGGGTATGCGTAGCGTGCCCCTGCCGCTGGAAAAACAGCCGAGCCCGCTCCAACGGGACGGGAAGCGGGACAGGGGATGGTCTCCGGGGCGTCGGCAGCCAGGCGGCGGGGTGGCCGGGACGCTCGCCTTTAAAGCCGGGCAGATACTCTCGACCACAGCTGCCCAGCACCCAGGGGCAGGAGCAGGGGACGTTCCTTCCCTGCCCCTCAGCCAGGGCAGGGTTCTATAACAAAATAACTCAAAACCGTACAAAACCGGAGTGAAAGCTCTCTGGCATGGCCCTTCTCACTCTTCCCCTCTCCTCCCAGCTCAGGCTCACCATCCCAGCAAGCCGGAATTTCAGCCCCTCGCTTGGAGGTTGTTTTCTTGCTGCAGGAATCGAATACGTCGTTCTGCAACCTGCTGAAAGGGGCAGGAGGAGCGGAGCCCAGACGGACCCCCCTGAGACAGGGAACGCGAGGAGAGGAGAGGGTAGGAAGAACAGCCTGCCTATTCCCAAAACCTGCCCTTCCTCCCACACAACGGAAGACACTAAACCGATCTGAGGCCACGCTCCTCCCAAGAGAGACCTATTTGCACTTCGGAGGGGGAGGAAAGAAAGAAGGGAAAACGATGCTCACGCCAAGACGACTCTCCTTGCCTTGGCCTAAGATACCCTCACCCCCGAAGCGGTCCCTGGGAAGGAGGCTCAGGCTGCTGCCCCTCGGAGCAGGCGGGGAAGAGCAGCGTTGGCAGACCTCCTGCCCGGATGCCTGCGTGCCGGGACGTGCATCACCCCCAGGAGCTCCCCGGGGCCAGCACCTCCGGGCTCCGGGAAAGCATCAGCCGATGCTCTGCAAATCCCAGGCTCTTCACGGCGCTCGCTCTGCTGAACCGCTCCTGCGTCACTACGGGCACCGGTACCTGCCAGCGGGTCGGGGGGACGTGGCAGCCCTGCCCGGCCTCGCGGAGCCTGGCCTTTCTAGAGTCCTCTGAAAATCGTGTCACCATCCGACAGCTCTTCAGAAGCGACCGGCAAAACGCTGATGGCCACGGTGACGCCCCACACGGGCAATGTGCCCGTTTCTGTCTCACAGAAGGCAGACTAAGGGTTGGATGGAAATGTTTTCCCCCGTGTGCTAAGTAGAAATGAATTATCCTCCCCTTCCTCAGACGCCGGCGAGCACGGCAGCCAAGTGGCTGCAGCGGCTCTAAAGAGAGCTATTCACACATCAATTGCCTTCAACATCGCTAGCATTATAAACGGAAATTAAAATGGCTTTGCCCCAAGAACTTAGGTAGCAGGTCTTCAGAGCATAAATAATTATTCCAAAAATTATTAACTGTCAGAAAGTAGATTTGGAGAGTTACTGAGCAAGCCAAGCCACAGGCTGGCTGCCTGTAGAAGTCTTGGAAATTTTGATTCAACAGGCAGGCACCTACTTCTAAATACAAACTACTGCGCTTAATCATGCGCACTGCAGCGTATATTCATCTCTCGGATGAAGTGACATGCGTGTTTATTTAACGAGATGTCAGAAGCGTCACTGTCGTTCCCCCTCTCCTCCTCGTCTGCGTGGAAGACTTTACCATCTGCTGCCCAGACGTACCGCTACTCATTTCTCAGTGAGACAGATATTGGGTTAAAGCGGCAGAAGCTCCACCTTCTGAGATGCTTTAGTCACCGAAAAGCTTGAGAAATCAGAGCTGAGTGCTTTGGAAAGATACCATCTCAGCTACCTATGGCAACGCTGCCTGTTTTAAACATCCATCCTCTGCCCTGCTGCCACCTCAGGCGAACCCATTTTGGGGCAGCCTCCCGCAAGCCCACCCAGATCCCCACGTCCGCCACAGAGTCCTGGCTCCCAGCTTCTTCCCAGGTGCCCAAAACGGAGGCGAGGCACGGAGGGGAGAGCGGGCGAGCGCCTCCAGCCCCGCTGCTTGGGGCGGGAGGACGCCCCGCAGCAGGGCGAGGGCGGGGAGGCGGAGGTCTCCTGGGGACGTGGCAGGGCGGAGGGGCATCCCCGGGGGTGCAAGGCATCCCACGGGAAAGCAGCTGCCGCCCCAGGCGACGGCCTCGCTCGTGGGATGCACGTGGTGCTGGGATGCACCACGAAGTTAGAAACCACCGCGCCCGCAGCCATCCGTGCTGCACGGAGGCAAGCTGCCACAGCCTTTTCCCCCGTTAATCCACTGTGATATTTCAGGGATTACTGTCCACCCCCACCCAGGATCACAGCTTCCTTTCAGATCACGCTTTTTCAAGCTGACAACGCTGGCAGCGTGAGGGCAGCAGGACCAAACGCAGCACAAGTGCTTTCCTGACACAGGGATGCCCGGTGGGGAGAAGCTGCCTGACCAAGGGGGTGGAAGGATGATTATCCTCATCTCATTTTTATTCCCAAGGAAGGGGAGTTTGTGGAAATCACTGGTTTTACTACATGCTGGAAAAAGGTCGGTCATATGCATATTTTTTAATGAATAACATAGTTCCGCTGGGCCTGGGATTTCCACAGTATTGGGAAAGGATGTCCACTAACCAGGATGTTTGAAACATCAGCGCCTCCAGGGTAAGAACAGGTCAAAACGTTAAGAAAAAAGCATTTCTCGCAGTCTATGCAGACCTGGCCCCCTTCTCTCCCCATGCTCACCGTTCCCGGCTAGTGGAAACATCAGCCAGATGTGCATGGGATAGCTGAGATCGCTTTCCGAAGAAACTTCCCTCTTTTCTCTAAGTCACATGTACCTAAAATTAATTGCATCCTTTGTGTATTTTCAGAAGGATTTTATTTTCCATGGAAGTCTCTCAGGACTTCTGAATCACCCCGAGAGATGCCAAGCAAACGCTGATTCATATTTTGGAGCTAAATCAGCATTCTTCCCAAATCTCGGGGACAAAGAGGCGTGGAAAACAGCTTCATGCACCATCAGTAACTTTTGGGTTTTTTTCAAACACACCTTTGTTGTTGTCACACCGGCTTGCTCACAGATGGCTTAGGAAAGCCAACACCCAGAACAGCGGAAAAAAGCACATTCAGTCCAGCAGGGAGCAGGAAACCTCCTCTCCTTCCTCCTCCTCGCAGATCACATGAGGAGGTGGTTTGGCCTAAACCCAGCTACTCCGAGTCATCAGAGCAATAAACTGAATAATAAACACGTTGTACCTCCCAATCACGAGTTACTTAAGGACGGGGGAGCTCTCTGGGCGGTAAGCAGCTCCGTGAAACCTGCCGGGAGCAGGAGGTGGGGAGCGGCGGCGGCGGGGGGACCAGCAGCCAGCTCTGGGAGCGAAGGGCTCTCCCATGGGGCAGGAGAAGCAGAACGAGGAGCCACCAGGCTACGATGCAGCTGGATGCCAGCGACTGCCCGACAGCGGCTGAGGACACGGAGCTCAGAGACGGGCCCCGCTGCCTCGTCTCCTGAGCAGGACCGCAAGGTCAGCCAGCAGCTGCCCTGTCACCAGGTCTGTGATCTGCCAGCGGCGTTGTGGCAGATAATGCAACAAAGCCTGGGTCACCTATCCCTAAGGCCGCTGCTGTTACAGATTTTCTTTGCCAAATCCCGCCCGAAATGGCGGGGCCATTAGACAAGCTCCTGCACTCCTTTGAATCACCAACCACTCTTTCCTTCCAGAAGCGCCTGGTCTTCTAGAAAGGGAAAAAAAATAAGCTGGTTACAGATCATCACACCCAACAGGCATGGAAATAAACTCTTAGCCCGGAGTTTGCCCTTCTGATAAGGGTGCCCAGACCCAAGAGCAGGCAAGCCCAGTCGGGCGCCGAGTCTGCTTAGCAGGAACCCCAGGCTCACAGTTTTGCGTGGCAATCAAGCCTCTGTCTCTGCCAGGCAGATTTAGAGCAGAGAGGCTATGGACCAGAGCCGAGAGATTGGCAAGCAGTGGTCGGTCAGCGCGTCTGAAAGCGGAGGAAGCCGAGCTCCAGCCCTTCCCTCCAGCGCTCCCGGCGCTGGCAGATCGCGTCGAGGGCACGCAGCACGACTGCTTCATTTCACAGACAACAAAACTGAAGAAGTTACTAATTACCCACCTTAAAACATCGTTTAGTTATCTTTCTCATTCTTCAGTTATCTTCATTTAAAATCATTTAATGATTAGAGTACCAAACATTTTGCTCCAGGAGGGGTAGATGTGAGCCCACCCACGGCCAGGCTAAGTTTAAGCACCTAGCTCTTGAACCTCTGAAACTGCAGCGGCTCTATACATGGCCCACCTTACTCTCTTTTTTAACAGAAAAGCAGCGTAGAGAAAAAAGCACCATCAAGAGAGGGCTTGTAAGACTACCACCATCTACACTTTGATACTCAAGAGGATATGAGGAACAAAGACAGACAGATAGATAAAATTACAGGTGAGAACGATAATTAGCACAAGCATTCAGGGATGACGAAATCAGGGTGGCTCATAACTGAAATCCGTCAGAGCGAAAAGAGTTCAAAAGCATCAAAATGGTAGAAGGCATCAAAAACGGCTCTAGAAACGAGGGGGAGACACAGAAAAGCCTAAAGTGGGGACACAAAACAAGTAGAGAGAATGGGCGGAAAGCAAGCTGAAGAATACCCCATCACCCCAGAAAGCTCTAGAAATTCTCCCAAGCCACCTCTGAACCCCTAGCAAGCACCTTCCAAAATCCAGGCAAGAAGAGTGGTTCCAGGTGACAGGTGAAAGGCAAACGATGCAGCTGCCTTCAAAAGGGGAGGAAAGAGTTACTGCAGGGACCCTTGCGCTACGAAAATCCTCCTCCGAGCCACCCCCGGCAGCGACGCGGGCAGGGAAGGACCCGGCACATACGAAGGTCCGTGCCTGGAAGGGAGAGCAAGGCGGCATGGCCGCGGAAGAGAGAAGGACAAATTGCATGGTGGGCCGAGCGTCAGGAGGGCTGCGCGCAGGGCGCGGCGGGGAAGCGCGGCACCTCGCTTCCGTGCTGGGCCAGGCGAGGAGAGGCTCGAGGAGCGAGCGGTAAGAAAAAGAGATTTAGAAGACGTGATCTGAAGGAATTAAGTTTCTTTCTTCTAGTGGGGGGAAAATAGGAAAGACCAAGAGGCCCATGACAAAGGGTCTTCAAGTAGATGGGCAGCAATCAGCCGCTGGCCCCCGGAGCCAAGACAAGATGCAATCCCTTTCCTGCGCCAGGGAAAGCCGGCAGGCTGTTACGCTTAGGGAGGATACGCACCTACATCGTCCTAGAAAGTCAGCGCTCTCATCACGTCCAAGCACCAACCCACCGGAGAAGAGGGGTCCCACCTTGCCGATGACACCTGGCATTCGCGTCCAGCCCCGGAAGGCGAGTTTAGTCCCCAGAGAGGTGAAAGGATGGAGTAATTCGTCCCGACGGCGCAAAGGAAAAGAGCGACATTAAGGTCCCCTCCAAAACGTGGCTTCCTCTCGGCGGCGGAGCCCGGCCTGCGTTTCTCCTGAGCCGAGACAGCTCCTCTCTCTTGCCTCCCGTCTCCGGAGGCCGGAGCTGCCCTGAGCCGAGCAGGCAGCGAGCTGGGGACCGCCACCCCGGCAGCGGGGCAGAAACCCCAGAGTGCGGGGATCAGCTGTGGTGCCCGGCCCCCTCCCCTCCTGGGGGAAGAGTCTCAGGAACGCCGGGGTGAGCCGGGGCGGCTGCAGGCAGACGCGGGCCCGATGCCACGCCGCCTGCCCGGCCTCGCTCCCGCAGCGGCACCTCTCACGGGCGGCGTCTGCGTTTCGTCAAACGCGCAACGTTTCCGAAAAAGCCACGTTCTCAGAGGAAGAACACGTGCCCAGCCCGTGGGGCTGAGGAAGGCCGGCCCCCCTCGGCCCCACGCCTGCTGTGGGGAGTGGGCCCCCAGCAAACGGGCCCCCACTTTTGGGGGCGAAACCCCCGTGATGAGGGGTCACTTCACCATCACGCACCCCCACACGCACACCGAGCGCCTCGCGGGATGCCGCGCGTGGGACAGCCACGCCGGGTGAACGCCCTTTCCCCTCCAGCGGCTCTGGGGACAAGGCCGCGTTCGCCGGCGTGGAGAGGGGCGTGCGTGGGGCTTCGCGGTGAGGCCATCACGGCTCCCGCGTGCCCACGCGTGGAGGAGCCCCGCCCGCCGCGACTAGATCAGCCCGAGGGACCCCAGCGGGCGAGGCAGGTCACGGGGCCGCCAACCCCCGCGCGGTGACGTCCGTGGGAACAGAACGCTCCCCTCTCGGACGTCACCAGCGGAAAACCTCCGCCGGGCGAGACCATTCCACGGCGGCGGGAGGGGGGGTGCGGGGATGCGCGGCCGCGCAGCGCGGGCTCCCCCCGGGCAGCGCCCCCCGCCCGCGGCAGCGGCAGGCGCGGAGCGGCCGCGGGAGACGCCGCCGCGCCGGACGCCGGCCGGCGGGCTCGGTAAAGGGGCGGCGGCTCCCGCCGTGTGTCGGGGTGTCCCCCCCCGGGCGCAGGTGGTAGGTGCCGGATGTGCCGGCCGCGCGGGCCGCCGCCGCCTCTATAAGCGCCGCGGCGGGACGGGCGTGGGAGCCCGCGCCGCTCGTCCTGTCGTGTCCGGTCCCCGCTCCGCCCGCCCCGCCGGGAGCATGTACCACGGCCCTGCGCGCTGCCTGTGCTCGGCGCTGCCCGCCCTCTGCTGTGGCCCCGCCTCGGCCCCGCTCCTGCCGCCGCGGCCCCGCGCCGCCCCGACGCCCCCCGGCCCCGCCGCCCCGCGGGCAGCAGCAGTGGGCAGCCCGCCCGCCCCGGGGGCGCCGCCCCGCACAGGTGGGTACCGAGGAGGGGCGGGGTGCCGGGCGGGCAGAGAGCCGGCAGGCTCCGGTGTGACCGGGCCGCGCTGCCGCCGTCGGAGCAGAAGCGCCTGGGCCCGCGGCACCCCCGGAGTCGAGCGGGCCCTCGCGTTCGGAGGCAGCGCCGTGGCTGCCGCTCGCTACGCGGGAGCGGGTGCCGCCCGGCCGCAAGGGGCCCGGGCCGCGGGGTCCCCTCCGCGGCCGCGGGCAGCTGCGCGCAGGAAGCCGCGGTGCTGGGGGGCCGCTCCGCCCCTGCCCCGGCGGGCCGGGGTCCCTGCCCCGCTGCGGCAGCGTCCTGAGCCCTCCTCTCAGCTTGCAGCCTGGCAGCTGGCGCAGGAGGTACCTGACTCACAGCGCGGCGGGCTGGTTGTTGTCCTGCCGGGGACGGCGTGTGGGGCGAGCCGTGCCCGCCCCCAGGCAGCCGGAGGCGGCGATGCCAAAGCCGTCGAGTTCCTACTTGCCTCTTGCCGTCGGGTATCAATGGTCGCGCGCTGTTCCTCGTTCCCAAAATGGGACTTGGAAAGCGCGCCAGGTACCGTGTGTCCCTGGGTGCACGCGCTGCCTGGCGTCCGTGTGAGGATGATGCCTTGGCGCGCACCATTCTCCCTCCCCGATGACCGGCGGTGGGGTGGTGATGCACCTGCCGGGCCTCTGCCCTCCGGAGTCAGCCGTGCGCCGCGTCTGTCGACAAGCCGCTTGCCTCTGACCGGGGCTGATGGTGCACACCTGCCGGAGAGGCTGCCGGCGAGAGCTGGGGCAGCGGCTGCCTTGGCTCCAGGCTGCTGCTGGCGGGAGAGGCGATATGTCTGATGCCCGTGACGCTGTGTCTGCGGCTTTATTACTGACCTGGCGTGCGGGAGACCCGCTTTTCCCCGCTATCCTCAGCTGGGGTTGGGGTGAAGGGTGCTCCTTCCCTTGTTGGTGCTGTTACAGGAGGGGTCTAGAAGCCAGGCTGGGGCAGGGTGCTTCCATTCCTCCTGTTAAAGCCAGGCCACTGTGTTGGGCAGCAGGGCTGAAGCTTCACGGAGCTACAGGGACGAGGAGCGCGTGTGCCCGCGAACTGGCAGAGCACTCGTAAGGAAAAGGATTTCCAGGGCTCGTGCCAAGTACCGATTCTGTGTATTACTCGGCAGGATTTGAGGCTTCCTCCTCTTCCTGGTGTTGCCTGTTGACCAGGCAGCACCTGCCTTGCTGGGTCGAGCTCTCTGAATCCCCGAATGCAGGTCCTGGCTCCCCTGTGCCTAAGGCTGACCTAGGTGCCAAAATCGGGACTCGGAACGCCAAGCAGCAGCAACCGCCGCTTTGAGTGCGGGTGGCCTGGGGCTGCCATCCCATTGCCGGCCCCAACGAGGCCACACGTGTAGCGTGATACCCTCTGGCATAGCACTTGTGACATGGGGATGGTGTCTGCCAAGTTTCTCTTCAAACTGGGGGGTGCAGGGAGGGCACCTCCGGCAGCTGCCGGCTGGTGCAACTACAGACCAGGCTGCCGGTGTGGCGCAGCCGTTCACCTGGCTGCGACATCCCTGTGGTGTACAAGGTGGGGGCTATCGGCCAAAAGCGGTGCTCAGAGGTAGGAGATGAATGGAAGGGAAACGGGATTGCTGTTCACCTTACCCAAAAGGTAAGGGCCCTGGCCCAGATACCCCGCTGCAGGCCCCTGGTCTGCCTGCAGCATTGCAGCCCTTGTCTTTGCTTCAAAGTCCTTGAAATAAAGTCTATCGCTGCTTGGCACCCAAGATCCTAGGAGTTCATCTTTCCTGTGCATTGCTGGATGACAGAAGCAACCTTGAACTCTGCACCCTGTTCTCCTGAAGGTTAATGAACAGTTTAAATTCTTCCCCTGCCCTTACTGTGCTGAGGCACCACCCTTGCTGAGAGGAAGGCTTTTTTTTAATTAAGCACCTTGAATAGTAATTGCTGAGCTGGTGTTCCCTATTGCAACATCGCACCAAGAGAATCGCGTCCATGTTCACCACCCACTGCTAAAGTGCAAGCTCAGGAGTCTGTGTGTTCCTCTGCGTACGCCAGCACCGGCGGCAGGCGTTACCCCAGCAAGTTACAGGTCATTTAACTTGGACTGTAAGGATCTCGGAACGGTGACCTTGTACTTGCCTCACTGCCACAGACATGTTAAGCATTGCAAAAACAGCGAACGGGTTTTGTGTTTGGTGTCTCGGTGTTCGGGTTGCTGGTCCGGCCCCTCTTCTGCAGAACAATTCAGCCTGTGACTGTTTCTGCACTTTGGGGACAAAGAACTTGTGCAGTTCATCAGCCATCTTAAACTGGAGTCTTTCTGCAGGAGTCCCTCTTCAGCCACGGACTCCCAAGCTGCCTACAACAGGCCTGAAAGTGTTCCTTTTACAGCCCAGGCCCTCTTTCATCCAGCCTTCCCTGGGTGCCCAAACAAACTTCTTCCTTCCTGAGACATTACTGACTTTAAAAGCTGTCGGACCCATGCTGCAGCTGGGCCGTAGCATGTCCCGTGCAGGTTAGGCTATGCCCGACTCCCCGTGAACAGCCAGATACCCCGTCACCCCAGGGCTGAGGAGATTCAGACCATTCCCTGGCCTTGTTTGCAGCTTGGCAGGCACATGGCTGAACTTCGACTTCATCCTGCTGGGAACAGGTGTAAGCTGCTCTGAGCTTCAGGGTAGACTTTTGGCTCCAGATGCATTGCACCTAGCTTGTCCCATTCAACATCCTCCCTCTGATTCAGGTCAAGCAACGAGCAGCCTAAGGCTCTTGCGAACGGCTTCTTGGAGCAGAATAACTCCCCGTTATTCCTTTAGAGAGCCCTGCACGAGCCACGTTCATGCCCGTTCCCACCGCTCGGCCAGCGCTCTGCTTGGAAGGAAGCGCAGGGGTGTGCGTTTGGGGACAGAGCTGCGCCGAGCGTGGGGCTGGTGGCCATACGCAGCTGCTGACGGCATCCCTGGGGCAGCAGAAAGCACCACGTGCTTCTCTCCAGTTGCAGCACTTGACTATGGGTTGTACCTACCCCAAAAATAGGCGAGGAGCTCCCTGTGGAGCTTTTATTAAAGAGTCCATTGATTTCTTTGGGTTTCTGCATGGCTGCCTGGCAGCATGTGAGCCAGACCCTTCAGTAGCCAGGACAGAGCATGCTTTCATTCCTCTCCCCATCCCCTTGCAGCTGTGTCAGGGTCCTGCTCAGGGGTTTCATGTTTGGGCCTGCTTCCCTCACTATTAAATGGCATTTCTTCTACTTCAGCTGTACTTGGCTTCTTGACGAGAATTGTAAACTAATAAAGAGTGTAGCAACTGAAAGGCTTTAAACACAGTTCCCCTAGAAAGACATTCATGTGTGTGAACTTGGGCTCCCATCTCAGTTTGAGGAACTCCTGGTACTTTAACTAAAAGGATGGAGATGGGGGTGGAGGTGGGGGGAGAGTCCTACACCAAATTTCAATTCCCAATTTATGACTTAGTACTGTTCAGAGACACTATTCCCCTGGCTTACACATACGAACCATACGTTAAAGCAAGTGTTTTTTTAGTGTCTTTAGAAGTACCAAATTTCCCAAAGACAAGGGCATGAGGCTCCTGCTGCAGGGTCTGTCTTTTCTTTCTTACTCCTTCTGAGTATGTTTATTGAACTGTTAGGGCTTCTGTCTTCCTGCCTTCCCCTCTGGCCAGGTCTGTCACTATTGTGTGTCTGTCACCAGCTCTTAAGATTGGTAATGCTGTAGTTCAGCCTAGCAAAGGCTGAACATGCAAGTCTGTTGGGAAACACCCCAAATCTGCTGCGAGATGACGAGTCTCTTCCATTTTTAAGTAACTACAAGGTACAAATAAACTTACTTGGAAACCTCGTGGGCCCACCACACTGCAGTAGTGAAGTTCTTTTGCTCAAGATTTCCTTTGCAAAATGCATTTGGAGTCAGTAAGTTGAAACGATGCTGAAACACTGTCAAGCGTTACCTCTTTTGCAAGCTGCTGCGGTGCAAGCGCTGCTTTTCCTGCCCGTGTTTGAAGAGAAGCCGGGTGTGCAGGCTGAGTGCCGGGCATGGAAAAGCCCACACGCAGCCTCCTTTCTGGTACTCCCCATGCGCTGTGGGCACTTCAGAGCGAAACCTTCCCCCCGAGGAAGTGTTGGAAGGCGTCTTGGGGCGTGCACAGCCGTGCCGAGGACTGGCTGCGGAGACGCGCGGGAAGATCATGAACTCCGTGCAAACTCCTCCGCAGCTACCCTGGAGCTGGGCCCTTCACACCACCGGTGTACCTGTGAACAGGTACACTCTATTTGTTTCCTGCAACACCTGCAGAAGTTAATGTTAGCCCTGTTGTTCTGCATGGAAGGCTCCCTTTTTCCCTTGGAAGATGCCTGCAGGGTGTTTGAAATAAGACGGTTCGCGTGCTGCAGAGGTCAGCAGCCCCTGATAATAAGCAAAGACGATGGGACTGTGGACAGAACTAACCCTATCTCTGCATCCTTCTTATTTTAGGTCGGATTCGGGAACAGGCTCCTACACAAAGCACATGTTGCTGGCACTGGAGCGAGGTTATCTGTAAGGCACCTAAGTGCTGGGGAGAGTCACGGTGGACACCTCTAACACCATTTTTCCCTTTCCAGTGTGTTCCATGGGAAACAGCACCAGCCGGCTCTACAGCGCGCTTGCCAAGACACTGAGCAGCAGTGCCGTGTCCCAGCACCAGGACTGCCTGGAGCAGCCGGACTCGGCGCGGCTGGATCCTATAGACCCCAAGGATTTGCTGGAGGAATGTCAGATCGTTCTGCAGAAACGGCCACCCCGGTTTCAGAGGGATTTTGTGGACCTGAAGAAAAACACTGCCAGTAACCACCGCCCCATTCGGGTCATGCAGTGGAACATCCTTGCCCAAGGTAGGAGCTGCCTCTAAGCCCAAGGTGTGACCTTGAGATCAAAAGCAGCAAAGAAAGCGTTTGAACGCGGCTGTGCCTATGGATTTAGGCATGCCTGGGATTGATGGAGCAAAGGGAGAGAGGTGAATTACATGAGGTACGACTGAACGAGGGGTGGAGCGTAGATTTTCAGCACTTGCAGTAGTGGCTTGCCTTCCATTCTATAGGAAAGGAAAAGAGATCTCGCCTTGCTACTGTAATGCCAAAGGTAGCTCTGAATGCCTGTCTGAACTGGACACAGTATATTCAAAAAGCTGTGACCCATCACTTCTAGATAGTTGTTAACCCCCAGAAAAGGCTCATCCTTCCCTAAGTTTTATTCTTTGTAAAGCTTCTCTACAGTTTTCTGATCAGTTTATTGGTGAACTATTCAGGGATTCAGATCTGTTACGGGAATTCTTAATCCTTCATAGTAACTTCAGATTATTTTTTTCCCAGATCCCTAAACTCAAGGCTGTAAGTTGACTTATGTGACAGCCTCATCTTAAGATCTTTTGGGGTGGGAAATCCCCCATGTGGGAGCTGCCTTAACATTGTGCAGTTAAGTTGCTCCTACACCACTGCATTTTTTCATAGGCTGAAGCTGTGGCAGCACTTGCCACAGCATAGTGACTTTTGGGAAGAGGGGAGGAAGTCTTTAATCTAACTTGTACCTGTAAAGGGAACTAAATTTTTCTGGAGAGACTTCAGTGTTTTAAGAAGGGGTTCTCCCTTAAGTCAGCAGCTACTCCTGAAAAACGCATCACCTGCACATAAACAGAGGTAGGCGTGTTTCACAGAGAAAGCAAAGCATTGCAAAAGCCTCGCGCCGCTTCCCATTATAACCTCTTGCCCTGTGACAGGCTGCAAGCAGCTCTGCTGCTCCCGAGAGCAGAGCCTTGCCTCTGGCCTCTGCGCAGCCGGGAGGAAGACAGCCCATTTCAGCTATCGGTAACTTCTTTTTTTCTCTCCCCCTCCTTGCTAATTTCAGCTCTCGGAGAAGGCAAAGACAACTTTGTTCAGTGCCCCCTGGAAGCTCTGAAATGGGAAGAGAGGAAGTGCCTCATCCTGGAGGAAATTCTTGCGTACAAGCCTGACATCTTGTGCCTGCAAGAAGTCGACCACTACTTTGACACCTTTGAGCCACTCCTCAGCCGACTGGGCTACCAGTGTACTTTCTTCCCGAAGCCGTGGTCCCCGTGCCTAGACGTGGAGCAGAACAACGGGCCGGACGGCTGCGCCTTGTTTTTCCTTAAAGACCGCTTTGAGCTCATCAACAGCGCTAATATCCGGCTAACCGCCATGAAACTGAAGACCAACCAAGTGGCCATAGCTCAGACGCTGAAGTGCAATGAAACTGGAAGACTATTCTGCATTGCTGTCACTCACCTGAAAGCCCGTACTGGCTGGGAGAGGTTTCGGTCCGCTCAAGGCTGCGATCTTCTCCAGAACCTGAAGAGTATTACCCAAGGTGCGAAGATCCCTCTGATCATCTGTGGGGACTTCAACGCGGAGCCAACTGAGGAGGTCTACAGAGAATTTTCCAACTCGAGCCTCAACTTAAACAGTGCATACAAGCTGCTGAGCCCCGACGGGCAGTCAGAGCCCCCGTACACCACCTGGAAGATCCGGCCCTCGGGAGAGTGCCGGCACACGCTGGATTATATCTGGTATTCCCAGCATGCCTTGAATGTGAACTCAGCCCTTGGCTTGCTGACTGAAGAGCAAATTGGGCCCAACAGGCTGCCATCATTCAATTACCCTTCTGATCACCTGTCTCTGGTGTGTGACTTTAGTTTTAATCAAGACCCTGACAGACTGCTGTAAGGTGTTAGAATGCCACCTGGTATTGCAGTGTCTTAACTCACCACTGTTTTATTTTCGAGAAAACTTGTGAAGCTGGAAGCTATTGAAGGATGAGGACATACTGTTGGCTAGACATTGTTTTGGGCACTTGCTTGGAGTTACACTTGCCATTCAGCACTTGTTAATCTGGGGCCTCCAAGGGAGGAAGAAAGGAGTCGGTGTTCTCGCTGTGGTGTTCTTGCCATGTCGGGGTTTGAAAACCGGAAGGCGAATGAGCTTTATCCTTTCACTAACCCCCATGTTTAAGGATTTAATCCTTTAGTGAATGTGGAGGCCTTAGTATTTAAATCAAAACACTTGTGTTTGTAAAACAACTTGCCCTGACAGCATGCTAATTTTATTTATTTCATGTTAAGCTTGTGCAAGTACCAAAGGGAGCGGGGCTCGACTACTCAGATTCTCTTCCCTCTCTTTCTGTTGCAATACAAAGGAAGTTTAATGCAGTTTAGACGTGAACGAATCTAAGCTCATGCTACATTTTTCGTGACTTGAGATGACGATTTCATTAGAAGTGAATGGGTAATAGTGCAGTGTGAGGAAGGCCCCCTCCAGTAACAGCAGGTGAGAAAATAGAGGCTAACTATGTCATATAGCAATATCCTCACTTTTCCAGGTGAATGTGCATGTGTCTGTTACATGCGTACGGACTGTAGGTATGTATACACAGTGACCATTACCTTCATCTCTTCTGTGCTTCCCTCCAGAGGACACACCTAACCAGGGAGTATTTCCTCCTCTGCTTCAAGTATTACTTTTCTAAATGGTTTAAATTTGTAGTCTTGTCAATCTTGCCGTTTCAGTAAAGGGCCAATCTTCTTGTTGAAAGACTTTCTTTTAATTTATCTTCAGACTCTAAAGCTACACTGGAACCTGTTGGAAGATAAAATTTATTTATTGAGAGAAGTTGGTGATCCTGCATCTGACTTGAAATCATACAGCAAGTGTTCAGGACCCTCTTTCTGTGGCCCAGGGGAACTCTGGCTAAGCACCTAGGCTGCAACAGAGCTGTGTTAGTATAGTAACTAACTCTTGTGCATGGAGTGGTGCTCATTGGTATGACATAGGTATTGCATATATGGATTGTAAACATGCCACTATGCTGGAAAATGAGGTAGGGAGAGAGGAGGGAAGAGAGACAAGAGCTGGAGTTGGGCTGACATTTAGATAGCTGGGAAGGATGAGGCAGAGGAAATAAAACAGTACTTCCATGTAAAGTAAGGCCCATAGTAACTCAGATGTTCCAGGTGTTTATTAATAAAAGTCTTTGGGGAAAAAAAGTAATGTCTCTGCTGCCATCTTTTTCATCTCCCTGTCAGAAGTGGGTGATCTGTCTCAACTAGTGACTGTCTGAGCATCAGGTTAGTGGTGGTGCTACCCATTCCAGATCTCTCAAGAGGTCTCACCGTTCTAATCTCTCAGGTTGGCAAAGCTGCTTTGCTGTTGTGGCAAGTGCTCTTTCTCAAATGTGAAATGCCCAAATTCCACAGCAAGTCTGTAGGTGAGGGAGTTACCTTCAGCAATGTTAAGCTGCTCTCTCCCTGAGCTAAAGATGAAGCCTAGACTCTGTTACTGTAAATACTACTGTTTCTGGAGTTGTGTGGAGCTACAAACCTGGCCACTACTGTACTTGTGCTGCGGGTAAGTGAAATAGTCTGTCAGCTGGAATTTCCAAATTCCCACACAAACACACTTCCTTTCAGGCGAATGAATGAAGTGCTGTGCTGCACAGCCATAACACACTCTGCACATGCTCCTAACACTTGCAGGATGACGGTGATGATCTGCTTCTGAGCAGAGGAGCTGAGGCCCCTCTAGCCAGCCTGGGATGCAGGACTCCTCTGGCAAGCGGGGATTTGAAATTTCCCAGACAGAATGGATTTTACAACCAAGGAGCCCAACTTCCTTGGTGAATACTCTTACCAGGCAGATGTGACAGGTCAACAACTGCCAGCCAGCGGCCTCCTTCAGCTAGAGCAAATTGCATCCCCTGGAAGCCAGAAGGAGTGGCTCCTTTGGGGGAAGATTCTGGGCCAGAGATGAGACCCTCCTAACGCCCCACAGAAAGGCAGACCTTTGACATCCCTGCCACGAGCACTGCGTACCGGCTAGACTGAGGCAGCTTCCTTTTCATGGTGCTGGCTGCCCTTGATTGCTGTCTGAGGGGATGAAAGGCAGTGCTGCTTCTGTAGGGTTCTCTTCTCTTAGGATCATCCCTCAAATGGTCTTTGCAAGGAGGAGAAATAATATAATTGCCCATTAATGGAGGTATCTAAGTCATCTGTAGCTAAACACTTCTAAAAGCAACACCACAACATAGGTCTATAAGATGGTACCTTTAGTAAGTTGAAATCCTTGCTCATCTACCAGAAAAAGTCACACCAGAAGCTAGAGTTTCCATTCAGACCCTTTTGCCAGTTTCTGGAAGAAACTGCACTTTGTGGTAGAAAGCTGTGACTTGAGAGCAAGGATAATACTGTACTCAGAGCTGTATTTTTAGAACAAATTCACACACACCCCCAAAAAACCACCCCCAAACTGCCCTTACTTTCCATTTTACTTTTGCATAAACAGCTCCATTTTCCTAAGGACAGCTGAGTGTGTCCATCCATGCGGGACTGTTTGACCACAGCCTGGGCACAGAGCCGTAGCACCAATTACGGTAGGCTTTGTTTACCAGCAGGAACTAAGCTATCGCAGCCACAAAACTCCCCCCCATCACTCTCATGGGGTGATGCTATTTGGTATCTGGACAATTCTTACACCATTCTACTCAGACCCTTCCTTTCAATCCTAACTCTCCTACAAAAGAAACCAAATTGTGGAGAAACAGCATGGTTTGTATGGTGCTGCCATCACTGCAGCGCTCTTCTGCAGTGGAAAGGGCTGGGATTCTCATTTCACCCCGGACACGTGACAGTAGATGTTCGCTGCCTCATGTCCTTAAAGGGTAATTCTGAAGGCGAGGGGAGGGTGGAATAAGTTTGAAAAGGCTGGGGACTCTCCCCATCACAAGGCAATTCTTAGTATTACCGTAATGCAAAAAATCACACATCCCTGCTGTAGCACAGCAGTGCACCCCTTCTGCTGCATTTCAATAAAAGGTAGACAAGATGCAGAAATTAACTGGTAACTTCCTAGTCAGCTTCAGCCTTTAATTCCAGTACTTGCTAAAAAACATATTTTGCAGACACTCTTTTGGAAAACTTCAGTGAAATACTGCTCTTGCTTTGTTTTATTCAGCAAGAGGCAGCCCTGCAGCACTGAAATGCTTTTGCCTGCTATAAATATCAGTACACTAAGTATTTTTCACAGGAAGAAACAGGAAGGTTTTAATTTTTTTTCCTATGTAGCAGTATGACTCTTACAGTAAAAATGCCTCCAGAGTTCTTCTTGTGGCTGGCTGCCTTATAAGCACACCAAGGCTAAAAAAAGTATCAAGAGATCCCTTGCTCTGATCTTGAATAAAAGCTGCATTAGCTTGAGCAGCAACAGTTTTCCCTCACCCTCAAGCTAGCTGAAATAAGAAATGACCCACTTATTTAATTTGCTGAAAGTCAGAAGCTGTTGCAAGCTTATTAAAGCACTATCTCTCAAGGAGAGCAATTAGATCAGAAGTAGATAGTGTCACTTGGATCTTCTTCACTTAATGAGCTTAATACCTGCTATTTGAACTGTCTCTGTGAGGCAGAAACGGAATGTAGCTTGTTCTGGCTGTGACAATCTTCACGCATAACTGAGATCCCTGCTGCACATGTCACAGTGAGTAAGGACTGAGGCTTCAGGCACCTCTCCACTTTCTCATCAACTCTTGACTGCTCATTGATCCTTGATCAGCTCAAATGTAATTCTCCCAAGTCCTTAAGTTGATGAAATCAATTAGCAGAGGATCCCAAGCGCTCAGCCTTCCCTGCAGCACGCTCTACCCAGATCACTCCAGTTGTGTCAAGGCACAGAACCCTTCCCTAAGCAAGATGGGCTTTATCCAAGAGAGAATAACAAAAACAGTGGTCTCCAGCATGGGATTTCCCTTTCAATTTTTCTTGCCACAACCCAGAAATTTTGATATTCAGATCTTTATTCTGAGTTGCAACTCAGATTTTTTCCTGCGGATTACACAGCATTACCCTGTCTGCCCTATAACTTACAATAGCAGTATCTGAAAAATCAAAGTATTTGTATTTGTATCATCAGCGATACCACGGCCGTATAGGTCTCAATGCCTTCTGTATACAGCGTGCTCACTTCACACTAGAGTTTCATTCCACTCACATGTCTAGAAAAGTTACTACTTGCCAAGGATGAGTTAAGCCTGGACTCTTCTACATGAGCCACCATCTTCAGATGTACAAGCTAGTCCCACATTCACACATGGACAAAATAACAGTTTTTTCAACAGGACTGCAGAAGTCTAGGAGTTTCTAGTCTAGGAGCTAGATACTAACTTCAGTGTTTTAGTGTGCCTTTGTCCATTTCAGACATTACAAACCTGACCAAAGCTCCCTCATCCTGAGGTCATGTCCTCCAGTACCACCAGTAAAAAGACTTCTTGCCCACATAGTAATTAATTATGTCGGCATAAAGCAGCACATTGAAGAGCAAGCTTGCACAGACCTAGAGAATGATCTATTTTTAGGTACAGGTGGGAACCTTGCACCTCTGACACCTAGCTGTAGAAATCCCCATGAGAGAGGCTGCCTCTTGTAAGAAGCATGGCTTGTTACCTAGATTACATACCACCTCTGAAGAAAAAACAGCGCTCAGAACAACTCGGAGGAACCACATGCACATAAAGCAATGCTGAGTTGTGCTTAAGCATAGGCTGAAATCACTACCTGACTCTGACAAAAAGCCTGTCTGTACTTCTAGCTAGCAGCTAAATTAAAAAAAAAGTGAGGAGTACACAAAGGCATACATGGGAAGGTTAACAAAAAGCATCTTCACTGTTTGAAGCCAGGTTAAGCACCCTTTCCATTTCAGCTACAGAGCATCCTCATGCAGACAGAGATTCTTTCTTGCAGCACTTAACAAACTTCTGATAAATGTCCTCTGGCAGCCAGTAGCGTGTCTGCCGCTTGCCATGTGGCCAGGGGAGAGAGCCAAAGGACCATCACCAGTTCTGTGGCAAGATGCAGCACCAACAGTAACGGCAGCGTCTCGGAGCTCGGCTGCAAGCTGCCTATCTCACCAATAGCAGAGATGTGCGCCTTCGTTCCTTTCATCTTGGCTCTAACTTGATAAGGAGGTCATCAGCTGGAGATCCTTATCTATTTCCAGGAAGATAGTTTGTCCCCACTTGACTTCCAGTGTATCTAAATTAGGTGTTGGAAAGGTCTTAACTAAATACTCCAGACACACATTTCATGCTCTGAGATCTAGCACCTCTCTTTCACATGCTATCAAACAACAGCCATTTAGAAAAGGATTTCTTACAGAAAAAGACTTACAAATGTGTGTTTAAAAATGCTGTTACTTTTCTCTCGTTTTCTAGCTCCAATTTGTTCTACCTGCCTCTCTTCACACTGCTCCATTTCCCATTTCGAGGCACATGAATGCCTCTCAGACCACCAAATTAGTCAGCCTATTGCCCAGCTTCCCCCTACTTCCATTTCTGTCCTACCTCTTTCTTAGCAACATAAATCCTTTTCCACCTCCTCCATTTCCTCCTATGAAGGAGTCTTTGCCCTCTATGCCAGGCCAGAAACACATTTCACCTGCAAGAATCTTTGCTTCTTCAGGTTAACTGCTGGTGGAAGGGATTGCCGCCTTCTACACCACAGTTTTTTTACCTGCTTCAGCTTGTTCATTCATCTGTTCTTAAACTCCACTTCACTGCTTAGAGTATGAAAAAGAATCCCTTTTTCAGAAGACTTCGAAAGTTCCCCACATGCTGGCCTGGCTGTATGGAGCTATTCCCACATTTCTTACCAGCCGAAGGGAAGAGAATGAGGCTTACTGCTAGGGACTCTAGACATAACTGTTTTTTCAGTATTAAAAGTTAAAGGGGAAAAATAAACTTCAATATGAAGTATTTAGTTCTGGTCTCCTTTATCATTACTGAAGACCTCAGTTCTAGATTTCTGTTAAATGAAGTACTTAGATGGTCAAATAGACTTAAATATTTCAAGATTACCCAAGTTCCTGCTCTGAAGAGTTTCCAGGGCATCTCACTAGGAACTGAGGGTGCCACTGGGCACTTGGCTACTCACAGCTGATGTGCTGCTTCTCTAGCAACTGTTGTAGGGCCACTGTGGTCCCCATGAAAACAGAGTAATCTACCCTGCATCTATTTTAAGCCAAACTCTTCCACATGGACTGCAACTATGGAGCAATTTGTGTACTCTGTGTTCTCACCCGAGCTTTACCCTGTAGTAACGTATCATGATACCCATAACTACAAATGGAAAACAGATTTAGATACTTACTTCATTCAGGGGAAAAAAAAATCTACCTGAAGTCATATATTTGTGCTGAAGCCAAAATATTAACAGCTGGAAATATCAACAGCAATGACGTCAAAAGGACCATCAGTGTAACTTAGTTTTTCTCTTTTTTTCACACTTTCTACCTACTGGTACTTTCTACTTGCCTCTAAGAGGTCGTCAGAGAGATTAGTACACTAGAGTAGCCAAGTCTGCTCCCTTCTACCTTTCCTCTGCTGTACAGCCTTAGGAAATTAAGGTGTAGCTGGAGGAATAGTTAGGTAGTTCACAGAGCTCTAGAAGTAATTGATTCTCAGAGTCATTTACGCAAACCTGTCTTCTTTGCATTAAAACAATTGGGAGCACACACAAAGTTATCACCCATCAGCTGGAGGGCAGTAACTTCTTAAGACTACTCAAGTTATTCTACAAGCACTCATGCAATTAGCCACAATACAAGAACACTGCATATGCTCACCATCCTAAAAAAGGGTAAGAGAACTAGACCCCTGTCAGAAGTTACCTCACCAACTACCGCAAGCTTCTCAGATACTTCAACGAAAAATATTTCCGTATACTGTGGGGGGGAGCTGGCCAGCCGTTCGGAGTACCAGAGTAGTGAGGAGTTCCAAACTTCCACACTATATCAGCTATCTTAGGCTGAATGCCTGGAAGATTTCAAATAAGCAGAAAAGAAGGTTAATAGCTTGAAAGGAAAAAAAAAATAAAAAGCAGACCAAACACCATTAAATTTCATTTCTATATTTCGGTAAAACCTACTTGAATACACTTTGAAACAAGAGTACAACAAAATAGAATATACTTCAAATGTTGAATATACAAACTATTATAGTTCATTCTGAACACTGGTACTTCCCTCTTAACTTCAACTAAAAAAAATTTACAGGTTTAGAACTACCTGACAAAAGCTCATGCTGGGCGTGACCTTTCAAGTGACAGAGTAGAGCTGAAACTGAAATGTATGCACGGATGTCAAGGCTAAGTGAGAGACACAGGCATGTTACAGCAGAAGGCAGAAAGCCTGCTGTTATTTTGTCCACAATTAAGAAATTTAGACAGACTTTTAACTACCATACAAAATATGTTACATGTAATTCTATAACAATACTGTGCTAGGTACAAGATTTTTAAAAAATTTGTTTTAATAAAAAAAGCTTTACACAAACAAGCCATTAGCTTATTTCAAGAAAGATAACTGAAAATCAGTCTAAGGCTTTCATTTTGAATCTGCTCAAGCTGTATGATACAAAAATCCCTCTAGGTCTCTGTCTTCTTTTAGAAGCTCTTTAATCTTCTCCTTTATTTCACATTCTACAACACCTAGTAGCAGAGTTTTTCACATAGCACCAGTTGAGTACTGTGGACGCACAGTAGTAATTGCTGGTATGCATATAACATGCATAAAATTTGCCATTTGTAACAACGAGACTTTCCTCTCCCCCTGAAAACTAAAAACCAAGGCAAACCTCTCACATAACTCTCTTTTAGTGTTCCAGGCCTTAGTGTAACTTGGTAACAGGTAACGTAGTGAACTGTTTGGTCCCTTTTCAGTCCCTCTCTTTCCTTCTCCATAGGTTCAGCTGTTTCCCAACTGGAAGAGGCAGTTTTTGTCAGCATATCAATGTGGTTCAACTCCCACTGAAACACGGGAAAATAATTTTTTTTTTCCAGTAAGTCTTCAACATATGCATGTTTATTAACATTTCAAAACTCTCCTTTTCGACTTGGTGAGTGCATCCACTTCCCTCCCCCAATTATGTCAGTATATTCAAAACCGTAACAGTCTAGAAGTCCATGCTGGAAGCAACCTATTCTTCATTTCTCACACGTTATGATTCCTTCTGTTTTCATTGTTACAGGAAGAGCAATAGCTGAGGGTGTGCTAACTACTACTACATGGGTCACAGTCTTGCTTCCGTCTGCCGGCTTCTCTTCTTTTACCAGCTGCAGTGTTTTCACTTCACGTTCCTGTTTTAAAGCCACTGTGTCTGATTTAACTTCTGGACTTTTTATAACTGCACTAATCACCCTGGGAGGAGTCTGGCCGGACGCCTGCTGAGCAGGCACCGATAGTCTCATTACTGGTGTCCCATGAGCTATAGACACTGGGGTTAGTGCTCTAACAGCCAACGGGGTTCCCACGATGTTAATACTTCCGGACCCAGACAGGCCCGTTTTTGTTTGTAACTGACACTGCGTAAGTTGCGTGGCAGGGATTGTAATGATTTTGGCAGGCTGCATTGTGATTTTCTCTCCATTTTCAGCAGAGGTTGGCATCACGGTAGGGATTGTCTGGATTACTACCTTTGGAGTTGTGGCTGTTGTTGGACTTGTGTTGGTTATTAACGGTGAGCCTGCGTTTACTGACTGCACTGCCACGGTTGAGATTTTCTGTCCCAGAGAGGTCATTACAACAGGCACTTGCATTGCCACACGTACAGTCCTGCAAAATAAAGATGGGCGTGTTTAAACCAAAACACAGGGCACCATTAGAGATGACAACAGAGACAGAAAAATCTAGGATTTACAGATTTTTAAGTGGTTCTTTAAAAAAAAACAAAAAACCCCGTTTTGCACTTCTAGCAATAGGACTTCGGTAATTTAGCAGCACTCATCTCTCTCTTCTCCCTGCTCCCTCTCTCTACGTAATTTCAAAATATGCTCGAGGGCAAGCATATTGACAGTTGGCTCTGATCTCATAAACTAGACTTTCATAGTATTTTACCATGTTACACTGCTGCTTGCAAATCAGAAACGATTTCCAACATCTACAACATAAAACAAAAAACTCAAAGACAGCTTCCTAACCAAAAAATTAGTTTTTTGGTTACCAAACCCAACCAAAATGACAACCAAAAAAATTGCCTGTCATTAGCAAATGACAAGCCCAAGCCACATTAATACAAACCTGGGAGCTGTCGTTGCTGGGACAGTAGTAGTGGTAGTTGAGGGACGAGATGATGATGTATCATGCACTGGTGAGGCAATATTCACAACTCTGGTGACTGCTTTTTCTGTTCTGGAACAGCTTAACTGAGTGGAATTTTTTCCTCCACGTGCAGAGGTTGCTGCTTTTAAAAGGTTTTCTGCAGATAAAGACACTCTTTCCAAAGACTTTTCATCTGTAGGCATTGACAAATCTTCATTGCAGGACTCGCTTTTGTCATCATCTATGACAACGATATTTTTTGGCATCTCCTTAAACTGATATACAAGCCTCTGTCCCTCAACTTTTGCAAGGATTCCTCTTTGATAGTAATATCTGCAAGAAAAGTACAATTAAGTAGTAACCAACATAGTGACAAATTTTTAAAAAAGACTCATTCTGTGCTAACGAGAAAGTCTGAAGTAACCACAGTAAAACCTACACTATGAGAAGGTATGGAAAGAAGCTGGCAGAATATCCTGGCAAAGTAGCTGAAGGATCTAGCTGAAAAAAAAAAAAAAATCCAACCTTTTAAATACATATTTGAGCAATTAAATTGCAAATTAACTGGTAATACAAAAAGCAATAGGAACTGTAAGACTGATGCTTAGCTGTTTAGCTAAGACAGTAAGAGGGCAAAGCTTTTAAAATTTCAGAACTGTTACACTTCTACAGGCAAAATTAAGAATCAGATTTAAAATTATAGTGGATAACTTAAGGACATAAGAGTTTTTACCTCAGAGCTCTTCCCATAGTCTCATAGTTCATGTCAGGTTTGTTTTTGTGTTTTCCCCATAGTTTGGAAACAGCTTTCGAGTCCACAAGTTTAAAGATTCCCTTCTCTCGCTGAGTCCATTTAATATATCGAGGACAGGTATTTTTGTCCTGGAGAAGGTCCAGAAGAAACTCCCATAAATATGTTGTATTTCCTATAATCAGAAAGCATTTAGATATTAGAAACCCACTTTAAAGATAAAAGAAAGTTCTCCATATATAGGTTAACTTTGCGTGGTCTGCATTACAAGCAAATGTTACACAGAGGACAGTGTGTAACGTAACCTGCACATATTCATTCATTCATTCTGTTAAGTTTAGTAAAGCTTCCACAAATATTTACGTTCTGAAAGGAGCTAATCCAAGCAATCTGCTATATAGCACAGGAGCCTCTTCAATCCAGCACCCATTCTCAGTTCTTGAAAAGAAGCACGCGAGGGCGTTCCAAGTCACTACAACCTACATCTGTTCAGCAGAGGCAGGAACAAGAGCTCAGAATTTTCTTCTCGTATTTGTTTAAACAGGGAATGGAAATGCCAGTGTATTTTATGACACTGGAGGACCAGAGGATATAGGTAAGTAATTTTTGAAAGGCATACAACCTTCAATTGCAACCTATCTCAACTGTGGTAAGTTTGTAATGTAACCTCCAGGATCTGGAGCGCTCACACCAGTTGGTGACAGCCCCATGTTCTGACCTTTCTGAACTATAGTTGCAGAGTGACCAACGTCCTTCTAGGTACAAAGCCAGCCCAACTTTTGGCTACAAGTATTCGTATGTTAGAAATCCCATGTACCTTTCTGTAACTATGGGGATAGAGAATGAAATCAGCCTACAGAAGAAAAATTTCATGTACTTCTCAGGTATTCAAGAGGAGTGCCGTTTCCACTGGCGGAGCCCCAAGACAGGGTTTATGGCAGTGACTATCAGGATGGCATAAAATATAACATGGGGGTTGTCTGCACTCTGACTATACCATTTCCATCTAAGAAAAGGGGAAGAGAAGCAGAAGAAAAACAACTAGATCGCATTCCAATTTGTACAACTGGAAAAGACTCCTCAAGTTATCTGAGACAGGAAAACTAAGACAGAGCTACAAGAATAACCACCTCAGAACATTAATCCCAATTCTTCACTTGATCACGCTTCCAGGGGGTAACATGGGCCAAATAAAAATATATTTAATATTTCTTTTGTGAAAAAAGGTCACCAATTCCTGAGATTTAGTGGCCCAGCACAGCACTTGTTATGCCATGCTGAAGACAGTTAAAATATATTAAGGCAGGCTGAAGACCACTGTTGCAGACTCCAAGACATTAGCTATCTTTGAAAAACCTCAAAGGGTAAAAAAAAAAAAATTATTATAGTTTCCATCTTCTGGAAGATGTCAATCTCTCATGGACAGAGAATAAATGTATTTTACCACATACTCCAATAAACAGCAAGTACTGATTGAAGAGCTACCAAAATCCAGCTTCCACTAGATTTCAGAGACATTTGGATAGGAACTATATGAGTGAAGAGTCAACAAGGGGACCCAGGAATCCTGAAATCATCCTAGATTTTAGGGAATTAATCCCTTTTTTTTTTTCCTTAGCTCCTCAGAAATAGAATCTCTGGGTCCACCGCCAAATGCTGTAGGTCTGCAACAGATTGTTTGCAAAAATAAAAGTGGGCTTTAGTATTAGGCAGTAAACAGAGAAATCACTCAAAGTGCCTCATTTTTCTGCAGGAATAGTGCTGCTGATTCAGCATTTTTTTCCTTTTCCATCATACTCTATGTCGACCTAAATAACAACTTCTTCCACAAGAGGACTTTACCTGTACTACTCAGAAGCCATCTACTACTGCCAGTAAGACCCAGTGATACTTCAGGTAGGCTGTTCTGTCAGCTATAGCTGCTATGCATTTAACACAAAAGGCTTATTTTAGGAATGTTTGCTACAATTTTGAAGCATTTTTAAACCCTTTCTCCTTAGAACAAGACTTTCCTAATGCTATGAATCCAAGCTTACAGACTCCTGCAGAAGAGAAAAACACGGCCGTAAGACGTATTATCTGAACAGGTTTACATTTGTGCTACTGTTAAGCATCCCTACGTCCAGCCTGGCAGACAAACATGTGCTGCACCTTGTTAAGAAGATAGAAGCCTTATTTAACAGCATACAGCTCTCGGCTCCACTCCCAAAAGGGCTCAGGCTAACCAGTACTGTGAGTGGCCACTGACCTAGAGACGGTTATTACCTATCTTAACTTCAAAACAAGAGTAGATTTTGCACAATGAAAGAAATTTTTGTGGCTAGCCAATAATTACAGCTGCCAGCTACTTAAGAATGTTAGCTGTCGGGTCAGAGTAAAAGGATTAATGGCCAGAAAGTATGTGAATGATATGAGGCATTGTCTGTATCAATGAACGGTCACATTGGTACCAGCACCTATGTGGAGAGACTCAAAAGACAGTTTTGCTCCCTCCAAATGCCTACATTTTAAAAAAGAGTATTTATGCAAATGGAAAACAAAATATGGAAAGAGAAATCATGCCTAAACTGCCAATCCACTCTGTGATGACAAAAAAATACTACTATCTCATTTTAAGAAAAGTTTTTAAGAAGTCTCCAGTTCCTCCTGTATAATAAACTGAAGGGGACAGTTAAATCAGATTTACAGCTGCTTCACTTTGCACCAGAAAGTATCAGGAATGCACAAAGGAAGGAGTAACTACACGGACAAGAAGCAATCCCCTTTCCAAATGTGCACAACCAGCTGTCCTCCTTCTCCATGACTTCACTCTGCTGACAGTCCTGAAATTATTAGGAATAATTCCTGGTTTTCCAAAAACACACTGCATGTAAAATAGCCTACATTTGCAAGTATTTTTTTTAAAATAAGTAACAAAAAACAAATCCAGTAACAAAAGATTTTGCAGGACTTCAACTTAGCCTACATTAAGGAAAAAAAATATTTTACGCCAGTTATAGCGTAAAATATGGAATGAGACACCTTGTGAGAACAAAAGTAGATCATGAGGATCCATAGAAATTAAAAAAAAAAAACCACCACCACAACAAAAACCAAAACAGTACCATCTCCCACTTCATAAAACAAACAGCTATAGAGTGAAATCACCAATACAGACAAAAACTAGAGGAGACAGAAATAAAGGCATCCTTTCTCAAAGTTATTTGTGCTGCAAACTAGGAGCTGGGACACTTTACAAGTACTATTGAGATAATGGAAAGCTGTAATAATGAAATAAGAATTAGAAAAAAAGCTAAGGCATCTTTATGAATACTCAAAACAAGATGTACTTTTAAGTACAGAGTACAGCGGATGCAAAGGTCTGTGATCTTCACTGAGGTACACTGCTACACCCAAATCCGAAGACAGCAATAGCAGACAACGCAGGGAAGTTTAATTACTGTTTGTGCTGGTTTTCATAAGCTAACATCTGCACAACGTCAGTCCCGATCTTCCTCGCCCTACTGGCAAATGTGACGACTCAGGAGCTGTACTCAGATAAGGAATTATGTAAACAGTGGAGATCTGGCTTTCAAACAAATCCCAAAATAACAGTGGAGCTGACCACTGCACACTCCTTTCAGGTAGTATGCTGCCACTGAAGTCGCTAAACTCTGTTTCTCCTAGCCATGGCAACATCTCCAAACAACTTTCAGTGCAGTAAGTGGGGAAGAGATCCACATTTTTCACCTATAACCAGGGAAGAGCTGATACGCTGTACGCCAGCTCAAAGGTAACCTGCGAGCAAATGCCCTAGTCTGTCTCCCTGCTGGGTGAATAGCAGGGGCCTGGAGTCCAAGAAAGGACCCACTTTTTATCAGGGGAAACACTAGGAAAGTATGACCCTCCTGCACAAAATCCCTCAGTCAACCAGTAAAGAAACATATCATCATTTGCTTTTCCCCTTAAGCCAAACTGAATCTATTAGTCAAGCAACGTATTCCCACTGAAGTTTGTGAATCAACTAAGAAAACATATTTTCAGCCATCACCATTACAAATGCCCATAAGCTGCTTCTATTTGAGAACAAGCCTTTCAGCAGTAGCTTAACAAACTATGTGTCTGGCAGTAAGTTAACACACCACGCAAAAGACAGCATGAGTCAATAAACACAAAGCAAAGCAAATGAAAAATCAGAAAGCCTATTAACAGCAGAGTGTACTACCGGGCACTTCTAGAGCAGTTCCAGGCATCTTTGTGCTAAATCTTGTACAAACAAATTTGAAGACATCGAATAAAATTAGAACTCTTAAGTGAAGTTAGTACAAACTCGTTCACCAAACTTTTCAAGATCTGTGTATTTCCTGTGACAGATACGATACATACACACAGCATAATTTTAAAGACCCAATAAACGGAAAAATATACCTTTGCCTTCTCTAGGTTTCTTCTTTATACCTAGATCTGGAGACCCATCAGATATAGTCGATTGTTGGGTCTTCGGTTTACGGCCAGCTGCACATAAAACATGGGGGGGGAAGTATTAATCATATGCAGAATAAAAGTATTTTATAGTTTGGCTTTGCTGAAAGAAGCAATTCACATATTTTTTCCCCTGCCATTTCCTTGCTACAGGTATGGATAAATTTAAATTCTTAGACTACTACTACTGCACACCCAATTTAATTCATCATTTGGTTGCTTATTTCATGGGCAGACTTAACTCAATTTCAGAAGAGTTAATGGCAGGTGAGGTAAGCACCAAATGTATAAAGTAAAACTTGACTGTATCTGCATTCTCTTAGTCCCATGTCTGTTTTACCCTGAAATGTATTATTTCTTCTTCTGCTTTGTTTTCGGTATTCTAGTATATGTGTTGATCAAAGCATTGGTTTTCATAATAAATTTTACTACTGAAATCATAAACATTCGTTTCCACTTTGCACCTGCCCAAGGTGCAAAGGCAAGAGAAGGTAAGAGCTTCCACCCAGCGTGCCAGCGGTGCCGCTCGGGATTCGCATACAGCCGAGCATTAAGACAGCCACAAGCGGCAGCCTGAGCGACGCAGGAGGGCTCTGGGCGGTGGTGGAAGCCTACCTGCACCACAGCTGCCTGCTGCCACGCGCGGGGCTGCCCTGCCCCGGCTCCCTGCGGGCAGGGCTCCCCCGCGCCTCCGTGCAGGCGGCAGGCCCAGAGCTGCCTACCTTCCTGTGCCGGGGAAAGCCTCTGCCAGCACGGCCTGCGGTTTCTTCATCCTTTCACACTTCGGTGACTTTTTTACTCAAGGTAAACACGCCCAAGCAGGGAAGAGGATTGTACCCCACGGCAGCAGGCCGGCAGCAGTCCGTGCTTCTGCCTCCCGTTAAAGTCAACCAGCAACAATTAACTCCCATACCTCAGGCACAATTGTTCAACAGCATTAATTTTTGCTGATGAACAATGTTCTTCATTAAGCACTGAATTTCAACAGGCATTAATTATGAAGACACAAGTTATGGCTCTGTAACTATGGCTGAATGACCTTATACACTTAAAAGCAGGGATTTGGGCTCTGTCATAGGAAAAAAATATTTACAAAATAACCTTCATAAAATTTCAGAACTTCTTGAGCACAGCCCTGTAACGTAAACTTCCCAGTAATGACCATTCAGATAGTGAAATATTAAAAAATAGTTCAAATCCAGTGTATAGCTACAGCTATGGAAAAGCTGTAAAATACAAAATAAATATAAAAAATGTAAAAAATTTTTTTTTAAATTCTTTCTTATGTAATTCACAGTAGACTTACAGTTATCTGTTACATGTGTTTTTATTGAATCTAAAACTCATAGATCTTAATTTTCTATCACTTTATCACTACATTGCATTTTTTCACCTCTAAATTACACGTAAATATTCCATTTTAGCGTATCTGGAAGCTCTGATAAAACAATATTCCTATAGTTATGTGAATAGTATTGGTGCCTGTCAGAAAACCGCTAGATCAGAGAGAAACCTCGCCAGATGCAAATCTCTCATTTGGTAGCTGAACACTTAGAACTCAAACACTGTCCTGAATAGCTTCTCCGCCAGCACATGCCAATCAGGCAAATAAGATGCTTCTCTCACAAGGAAGGTCTTGTACTGATTTTGTAAACCGATTTATGGTTTGTAAGTTGGTATTTACCCTGCCATTTCATTGGAAGATCCCTGAGTCTACCCGCTTTCCAATTACATCTCAGACACCAATGGTTACCCACTGTCCTGGTTTCAGCTGGAATAGAGTTAATTTTCTTCACAGAAGCTAGTATGAGGCTGTGTTTTGGATTTGGGATGAAAATAATGTCAGTAACATACTGATGTTTTGAGTTGCTGCTGAGCAGTCAAGGGCAGTCCAGCTTCTCATGCTGGGCTGCCCATGAGCAGGCTGGGGGTGCCCGGGGAGCTGGGAGGTGACACGGCCAGGACAGCTGACCCAGGCTGGCCGCAAGGATATCCCATACCACACAATGTCGTGCTCAGTACAGAAAGCTGGGGGAAGAAGAAGGAAGGGGGGGACGTTCGGAGTTACGGTGTTTGTCTTCCCAAGTAACCGCTACGCGTGGTGGAGCCCTGCTCTCCTGGAGATGGCTGAACACCTGCCTGCCCATGGGGAGTGGTGAATGGATTCCTTGTTTTGCTCTGCTTATGCATGCAGCTTTTGCTTCGCCTATTAAACTGTCTTCATCTCAATCCACGAGTTTTCTCACTTTTACTCTTCTGATTCTCTCCCCCAACCCACCGGCGGGCAGCGAGCGAGCGGCTGTGGGGGGCTTGGTTGTCAGCTGGGGTTAAACCGTTGACATCACACAAATCCTCTTTGAATCCTTCTCTACCTTTCCTCCACTCAATAAACCGTGCTTAAAAAACACGTCAAAGACTTCATTTTCCTTTAGGGCTTGGAAAAGCCCATTCTCTTGTTACTTTTTTTTCTTTTTTCTTATTGCAGACTCGTTTTTTAAGAACTCGCATTTCAGACTCCAATCAGTCTGATTATACAAATAGAGAAATCAGACCATCTAACCTATCTCCACCAGTAGCAACTGCACCATCTGTGGCAGTGCACCTCAGAAATAAATTTTGAGATTGCTGCTACAAAGAGCCATACATACCTTTTTTCTTTTTCATTGGTTCATGGATATCAGGTGAAGTTGGAACAGGAGATGCATCCATTGGTTCAGATTCCTCTGTTGATACCTCCACCACAGTTTCTGTGATCACATCAGGTCTCATGGCCGCATGGATAAATTCTGGGGTTGACACACAAGGAGGGACAAAAACTTCCACTATGAAGGAAGAAAAAAAATAAAGTATCTGATGAAGTTTCTACCTGATTATTTTAATGCATTGTACATGAAATTACTTTAAATGAAGCATATACAATAGTATGGCAAGATTCTGTTCCAACAACCTGTCACCTAGAAAATCAATCCAATCTGCCAAAACATGCACACTTGTCTTATGCCTAACAATACTGACAAGTATATCACACCAATAGTCTTTAGAACTAAACTCAACTTTAAATGAAACAAATTAGAGCTTAATCTTTAACCTTATTCTGATCTCCATGTCCTATTTTGTAGCTTTTGGGTTTCAGTTTGACCATTATTTCATCCAACGTGTATTAAGTAACTTCAGAAGAAACGTTAAAAAAAAGTTAAAGTAATCATCAACATTAAGTTTTGGTTTTTTTAAACTGAGAACACTGTAACACAGTGCATTCACATATTATTTCTAAAATAGAAAAACAGGTAAAAATACTTTTTCCTTAAAATAATTCTTTATTTTAGCAATTTAAAATGTCAAATTCACAGAACCACAGAATGGTTGATGTTAGAAGTGACCTCTGGAGGGCATCTGGTCCAACTCCCTGGCTCAAGCAAGGCCACTTAGAACCAGCTGCCCAGGACCATATCTAGACAGCTTTTGAATATCTTCAAGGATGGAGAGTCCACAGCCTCTCTGGTCAATTTGTGCCAGGGCTCGGCCACCTGCACTGTGATAAAGTGTTTCTTGATGTTCAGATGGAAAAGTTCACTTTAAATGTGGAGCTACTCAAGCATCTCTACCTAACAACCTCTCTCTGTTATCTGATTTAACCTGTAAGTATGCTTGTTACAGGGTGGACAAATCACATAAAAACTCAAACAGATCAGTCATTTTGAAATAAGCAAGCAAATGTTTTAAACAGCATACAGTTCTCCACAGAAGCAGGTTTCCCAATTTGCTTGTTTTACTAACTAGTGGAAGGAGAAACGGCTCATGAAACAGAAACTGTGGTTGACATACCAGGACTCCTGGCATCTCTCAGGCAGGTAGGAGACTCCATATGAAGCAAGGCCTCTGCAGCTTCAATTGTCTTATCCGTGCAGTGCACATTACTCCCATGAACCGATGCTTCCACTGTAAAAAGATTTAAAAAATTAATGAGAACAGGTTACTTATAAAAATCCACATGTATCGTGGTACAACTGCACTACTCAGTCTTAAACATGAAAATACCAAAATTGTCAGGTGTCTTCACACCTTTTACACTTTCCTGTCAACAGAAATGTTTAGGGAAAACGAGACAAGCAAAACCAACACCACCACTTCTTAGATTAGATTTCTGGTTCACAACCAAGCTCTCACTTCTATGAGGTGTTCAAGAGCTTACAGAAGCAGACTTCTGGAACTTACCTTCCGCCTTCAAGTTAACCAGGACAAACCAGATTGCAGTGAGGATGGTTACAAACTAACACAGCAGGGCAGGGAAGTAGTACCATCTCAAACTATTACCCCATTAAAATCTAAAGGCCACCTCTTCAAATTTTCAGTCTATTTGGATAAATCATATATATATGTAAAAATACAAGATTAGTTTGCAAAACAGATGTATCCAGTTTCATTTTCTGACATCAAAAATATCTGAGAGTTGGGTTTAGCAGGCTTGGTGGTTAAAAAACAAAACACAAAGCATAAAAAAACAGTATGCAGGGGGGAAGGTTTTAAGCCATAACTAAGGGGAGAAGGTAGAAAATTTTTTTTTCCAAGTTCTGAAAGTTTAGGAAAACTAAGTAATTCATCAAAAATAATTTAAAGTAACTTCAAGAGAGCACATGTAAGTTTGATACAGCACAGATCACAGCAACTTGAACACAGCAGCAACACTAAAAAAAAAAAAAAAACCGACAAAAAAAACCAACAAAGCCCAACTTATCAATCAAAACCATAATGCTATTCACGTCCAACTCTATATTCCTCACCCTTGCAAAGGTTTTTAAGAGCGGCGACTGCAGAAACACCTGTCGCACATCATCCGCACTCTCGCTAAGGTACGCGGGCTCTCTCCAGTTGCTCTTTCCATTTAAGGCCATCTGCTCAAAGCTGAGCCGCTCCAGCGAGGCAGCCGGCAGCCCGGGAAATCTATCTTTAGCGGGAGCAGGGTCACCTATCTCCGGCGTCAGAGAACTAAAGAGGATTCGGCAATAATTCTCTACGAGAACTTCAAGGCACCTATCCTGTTACTGAAAAGGTCTTAAGAAACAACTTGAGGTTTGTTTGGTGAAAAGCAGGGAAAATACTGCTAGCGTTGCTTCTGACTTGAGAAAATACCAGATACAGATAGATTCATGCGGGGACACATGGGGGGAAAAAAACCTTCCAGCACATTGCAGTTTATTTAAACGCAAGGATTAAAAACTTGAAAAACCTACTAGCCAGCGGACTAACCATATAAACCAGAAGCTGAAAGTGGACAAAATCTGGAAGACCCACAAACGCAAAATTCTGGGTGAATGAAATGTCTCGCTGAACCAGCCCGGCTGCCCACCCGCTGGCTGGCTGCTGGGATCCCCACCGCAGCCCTCTCCTGGGATGCTATTTAGGGGGCTTTATCTTTCAAAATAGTAGATGCCTGATAAAGGCGACATTCCACCACCGCTTCACCCCAGGCTGGGAACAACAAAAGCCTACCAAGAGTACAGGAGAATCATGCTAAAGGAAAGGGTCTCTATCGCATACCCTGTCCCTTAAGACAATTAGTGGCAATCAGCAAGAGTTTTGCACCATGAGCCCTTTCCCCAGCTGCAGGTCCTGGGTGCTCCCCGTGCCAGGGCAAGCTCCTGTTTCTTCCCCAAGCAGCAGTTTCGGGGTGCCCCGAGTTGGAGGCTGAACACCTGCACTGAAACTGAGTGGCCCTGCAGGAAACCCTCCACCGAAACATTTTTCTTTCTAAGGAGAAGCTTCCGTTGCAAGAAATTGATGACTTAAGTTTCCCCTCATCTACTGGATAAAACTTTCCACTGATGGTCAGAATACAGAAACATTTATAATGACTAACTGAATATTGTATCGACTCTACACCAATACTGAAATTAGAAAGTCCAAATCAGCATTTAACATATTATTCTGAAGTATGAAAAAAGAGTTAAGGCAGGTCAGCAAAGCTTTTCCACCGAGCCCTCTACCTCCCTCACAGCAACAAGCCGTACAATCATTATTTCTGCTTCTGCTGGTAACCATTTTTGGGACAACTACAACACAGCTTGCTTCTTTGCAGGTATCAGGATCCATATGTAAGAGACTTCTATAAAGAAACGTAAACAACAGTTGCCAAATTTCAATTGTATGAGGGTACTGAATTAGCTTATTGAAGGCATCTACTTCTAAAGGCTTAAAAGCAGAGAAAATTTTCCTACTTCTGTACCCGAAGTATTTCCTATAGGGAACAGTTTAGATGCTACAAGTAAGAGGTACTTAGGAGAGAGTAGGAACAAGGCAAAAAAGATAGCTGAAAGCCATCTTCGTACTTTTCCAGTATTACGGCATCCTGCCGAGGGACTGGAGTCAAGGGAAAGGAGATGCAACCCCCTCAGCATTAGGGACTAAGGCTGCAATACCCTAACAGAGCCAAGGAGCCAGCTGACCTTTGCCCTAAGTAACCCTTCCATTTCCAATGAAAACAGCACTAGCTACTCCTCAAAAGCCTCTGACATTCAAAAATACAAACTTCACAAATGTTTTTCCAAGATGAGTTACTCAGGACTCCACTACAATCACCACCTTAAAAACATCAAGCAAAAAATAGTAACACTTCTGGCTTTGGCTGGAACAACACACATGCTGTCCATCTATCATGACAGTTAACAAACTAACCTAACACGCCAAAAAGTCATCTATCAAAATACTTACTAAAATGAGTGCTATTACCAAGTTTCAAGTCTTCGCAACTAGCTACATTCTTCTTTTGCCAGTCCCCGGTTTTAGCCTCAGAAGCATTTGCCTACCAAGGGAGCATTAGGAGTTTTCAATTGTGCTCAGGAAACATTATTGCACCAACACACGTGGAAGAGAAAAGTGCAAATTTGTACCCCAACACAAATTTTACATTGTGTCTTTTTGATGATATCTACATCTAAAAAATGTCTTTTTACCATGCTAGAAAATGTCTCACTACTAGAAGACAGAAAGTCAGAGTGCTCAGTCTAGAGGTGCGATACTGATGAAAAATACAGCTAGAAAAGATGAAGTGGGGGAACGAGTTCTCTCAGAGAGGGGCTGGGACAAGGGAAAACCAGGCGGCTGCTCTCACAGATGACTAGATAAGTGTCATCAACTAAACTACACTGGTATCACAACACTTGTTAGCACTTCTCACAATACAGACCTGGGGGGGGGGGGGGAGCAAACCAAAGGAAGAGGATTCTGCCGTGAAAAAAAGCCAGTTTCAGTCAAAAGCCATCACCACAGAAAATCACTGGCAGTTATTTCCTATGCAGTATCTTTCAGGGTCCTACAGCTTGTGCCATAGAAACATACATCATCACAGCAACTTTAATCTTCTCTCAGTACATCCAAGGTTGTGATACACAAGCACAGTATCAGAGTCAGCAGAAAAATTTAGAAGCAAAGAATAATGTGGATGACTCATTTCTTTAAAAATGCCAGATTCACACATTTTCTGTTGTATTTATACTATGAACTACAGTACCACTGTGCACACATACAAGACTCCCAAAGCTAAACCAGACTGTATTCCTTGAGTAAACAACTTAAAAAGTAGCTCTGTTACCTTATATACTCATTTCAGGAAGAACATCACTTGCCCAATTGAAGCAAAGTAGCTTACATGGATGGAAGTAAATTTTCCAGACTTTGGTAACTGAGCAACATGAGAACTGCCGTTTGTCAATCTATAACATGTCAGAGCTAACACCACCACTCATCTTTCATCCTTTTACACCAAACGGCATCTTACTGCTTTGATGAAGAAATCTGATTCTTTGGCATTTCATTTTGAAATAGTTAATTTTAAAACTTTCTGGTCTGTTTTCAGAAAAAAAAAAAACCTCTTAGGAAAGAAAATAATTTCCATTTTTAAAACGTAAACAGTTAACTAGGCTAGTTGATGTCTATCTTCACTGTTGACCTAATGTCTTCTAGCTCCACTTTCTAAACAAATAGCATGTACAGTAGATTATTCAAGGCTCTCAACAGCTGTTACAAAATACTAAACTTGGTAATTAGGTCTGACAGGGCTGTACTTTAGCTTTACAGAAGAGAATACTGGCAACATATCCATTTTGTAACAATGTCCCCAATTTCAACCTAAAACAAGAGTAACAAAATGAATTAAAGCAAGCAATGAAAGGAAAAAAAACAGACTGAAATTTTCAAAATGGTACTTTTTGAACTGCGATACAGCTCTCCTCTCTTCATCTGAAGAGCTATCAACATCTACATTTGCAAGGTCACCACTTAACTGTAGCTACCTGTATCTACAATAGCTTATCCTTTAATACTATCAGGCAACCAGAGCAAAACTTTAATGAAGAATTCACAATTCCAAGCATGGAACTCAGTCAAGAGTGACTACACATACACTAACAGATCTCATTAAAGTTTATGGGCATTCACATGCTTGCTTTATCTCAGCATTTAAAAGACCACAGTAAACTGCAGAGGAAGGTAGTAACAGTGTTTAAGTCACATTTTAATTAAAAACAGCTGAATTGCCCGTACAGGTAATACCAAGAAATCTGTCTGTATACAACACTTGACTGGAAAAGAGGGCATTTTCAGTTTACTGCTTGATTTATGGCAAACATTTGCTCAGAAACTGAAGAACAATTCCTTGGGTGTTTGAGCATTTCCCTAAGCCTGGCTTTATTAGTTCAAAAGACTTTCAGCTGCATACAATTTAAGGATGATACATAACCCACTGCATACTGGCAACCAATAATGAAGACAAGAGCAATCACCTCAAAACACTTGTTTCCCTGTGACCCATATGTTACCAGCCCAATGTTGAGAGAAATATTAGCTACAAAGTCAAAACATATCTTTCTAAAGTCATTTAAGAGTTGCTCTTACAACCAGCAATTACGATAGCCTTAAGCAGCAACAATTTTGGTCCAGCTTTCTTCCCACAGTTCTCAGACACTCTGAAGTTTTGTCAACAATGAGGCCAGCAGCCACAGGACAATGCAAGGCATAATTAATATAATCCCTTAGGATAAAGGATTCTGCTCTTAAATCCACGTGGTAACATCTACATACATAAATAAGTAAACAGATACGGTATCCTGATAGTATGATGACGGGAATACTAGATGTGCTTAGGTATCTGTATCCCACACCGCAATGCAAATATAAAAAAAAAAAAAAGAATTCAGTTTGCTGGGCTAAGGACATCAGAAAGAGCAATACAAAGGTCATTTGTTATTTATCTAAGGGTTGGCTCACAAGCAGTCCAGTTACTGTGACTTAAGAAGCTGTTGACACAATAATCAACTACTTAAGCGTTCTCTATTCATCAACAATCAAAAGTTAAAAAAAACCAACCAACCGAAACCTCCTGCAGTAGCGAGCCCTGCAGAAATCGGAGATGTGTTCTACCAGCAAAGCAAAGCTAGCTTCGCCATCGTACACAGGAAAGTGTCTAAATGCTTACGACGTGCTCAACTTTTTCTGTTCTGCAGCAGAACAGCTCTTTGCTGCTTTGTTGTGGGTTTTTTTATGCGCGTCTGGGGTCTGATCGCCTCCCTCCAAAAAACCTTGGGTATTACTTCGACATTAAGTAAAACAAACCACTACAAAGATTAGGCAACTTACCCTGTTTTTTAAAACGGCATCTTAATACATTGGTAAATGACAGAGCATTTACCTTTAGCACACGTTCATGCTCATACAAACCTACTGCCACGACAATGCAAAGCCAGTATTAAGGTATACTCTCAATTAGCTCGCGCCCAGGCACGAACTGGACTAACTATGCATGACCTATAACACCACACACTGTACTGCTGCGTACCATTTCCAAGCACTACTTTGAAAAGTTGAGCTCCACGTTGTACAGACAAAAATAATAGTCGCAGCTGGTACGACTTCCGTGGAGAACTGAAGGTGTGAGACGGTGTTTGCGTTTTTGAACAGCGTAACCTGGCTCGGTTTCTCCAGGGCTGTACCGCACTTAAAGACAAATCCCGCGATCACCAGAGCGTCCTGCTGTTGCCAGTGGCAGATTTAACAAAACTGAAAGAGGCCAAAACGCGCCCGGTTCTGGACCCGTCATCGACAGGGTGCCAGAGCTCAGGAAAATGGCCCTTGTCGCGGCAGCGGCGGGGCTGGGGGCTCCAGGACCCGACGGCGCGGATGTGCCCGGCACCTGCACGGGCCGGTGGCAGTTACCGGCACTCCCGCGCCTTGCTCCCTCCCACCGCTCCGGCCGCGAGGCTCTCCCGCCCCCTCCGGCAGTGCAGTCGGGGCGGCCACGTGCGGCCCGGCGGACGGCGGCTGGGCCCCCACTTCCGTGTTTACACTCCGCTTCCCTCCAATTCCGAGTGCGCCCCGTCAGCGCCGCGGGGAGCCGCCACTCCGGCGCCCGCCGCGCACCCATTGGCGGCCGCCGCGCCCCGCCCCGCCCCGCCGCCCTCCGGCCGCCAACGGCGGTGGCCCCCATTGGCGCGCGGCGGCCGCCACTCCCCTCGCGCTCGGGGGGCCCCGGGGGAACGCGCCGCTTCCGCTACGCAGCGCGCATGGGGGAGGGGGCACCGCCCCCCCCCGCTACGCTTCCCCCCCCCCGACCCGCACACGTGGGCTGCGGCCCCCGCCCGCCTCCTCCCGCCCCGCCGCCGCTAGCACAGAGTTTAAAGGGCGCGGGGGGGGGGGGGGGAGAAAGGGGGACGACAGCGGCGGGGGAGGGGGACGCGCACGGGTGCGCAGCGGCGGGGGAGGCCGGGCCGCGGCCCTGCGCGCGGCGGCGGCGTTCGGCCTGCCCGCTCAGACAGCGTGGCGGCGGGGCGGGAGGACAACAACCACCTCGCACACTTCCTGGTTCTCGCCCCGGCCGTGCAAACCCCGCAGAACTCCGCCGCCCGCCCCGCCACAACTTCCGCCGCGGTGGCGGCGGTAGCAGCGGGGCCGCCCAGCGCCGGGGGCAGGTGCCGCCGGCCGCACGCCGGGCCGGCCGCTGCCAAGGTGATCACTTCCTGATTGCCCTCCATTGCCTCCCCGCCCGCCGCCAGTGCGCCGCGGCTTCTGCCCCACCCCGGGCCCCCTCCCCGCTACGGCGCCCCCGCCGGCCCGGTGCAGCCGGCGCGGGGCAGCTTACCGGCCCGGATGAGGAGGTCGAGCTGATTCGTGGGCCCCTCGTGTAGGGACGTCGCCATGTTTACGCTGCCGTGAGCGGCTTCACATTGACCGGCGGGCGGGCGCGCGCCGGGGACGCGCGGGGGCCGGCGGCGAGGGCGGCGGGGCGCGCTCCCGCGGGGCGGCGGGCAGGGCGCGGGCACCGCCACGGCGCGGCGGCAGCGGCGGGAGCGCTTCCTGCGGGGCGGCGCGGCGCACGCGATCCTTCCGCCGCCGGCCTCAGACAGGAAGTGCCGCGCCGGCACTCGCCGCCGCCGCAGCGCGGGGCCGCCCGCGGGCGGGGGAAGCCGCCAGGGCCCCGCCGGCCGCCCGCCCGCGCCCCGCGACGCAGGGAGGTGGGGGCGTGGGCAGCGGCTCCCCGCATGGTCCGAAGGGCCACCGCAGCCGCGGGCAAGGAAGGGCGCAGATCCGAGCGCGGCCCGTCCCCCCGCCTCCGTCCCGCACTCGATCGCCCCGGCCCAGCCCCGAGCAGGAACCGACGCTCCGCCGCCTTCCCCGCATCCGCGGCACCCCGCGTACCCACACGACAGCCTCTTTCTCAGGGCGAGCCTGGAGGTCCTCGCCGAGGGAACGGCTAACAGGTTTCCTCCCGGGCTACCTACTCTGGTCACTATTTTGCCAAAAAGCTTCGGTCTTGCCCTAAGGCAATCCACCTCCTCCCCTTGACCGTAGCAGGGCTGACTCCCAGGGAACGTTACGTGCTTTTTCATCAGATCTAGCAGCTTTGTAGGGAAAAAAGGTGCATTGTTTTCTTAAAAGAAGACGACCCAAACACAGACCACTGCTTTTTAGGGCTGTGTCCTCTCACAGCTGAAGAAGAGCCTGCTGCCGTAACGCCGTAGCCTTCCCTGCCAGGCGCCCGGCCCGGTTAAGTCCTGGGGCTGCTTGTTCTCAGGGCAAAGCTTCCAAGCTGCATGCAAAGAGCAGCTACATCAATTAAAGCAAAGCATATCCCACACACAGGTATGCACGGAGATCGCTCCTTCGTTAACGCCATGCATGCTTGACCAGACCCATATTGTTAAGCCGTTACTAGAAGGACCAAGCAACCACTTACTGCCCAAAGAGACTTCCCCATATGCAACAGCTCCATTAGAAAAAGCTGAAGGGCACCAGCCACCTCAACCTGAAAATAAGGAATCTCTCTTCCCCTCTCAAGTTTTAGTAGTCCTAGGATCTAGATCACAAACACAAATTCAGGAGCATTTTTCCCCAGCACAGAAATCACAGAATAGTATCCAGCATCAATCACCTCCAACTGGTAACTTCAGTACCTCTAACTTCTGACAGATCATACTCCTACTACAACAACTCAAGGCTTTTTAGGCATACAATTTAATGACCATATTTGTACACACAAAAATTCAGGCATTTTATAGACTTTGCTCATCTATTCCTGCCTGTAAGGAATTAAATTTGTTCATCATCTCATCAGATAATGAACAAGACCTGCAAGCGAGATCGTTCATTCTCACATTCAACCCACAGTATCTAAGGGTAGGGCCGTGCTAAAGTTTTGCCAGGCAAGCTCCTTCCAGCCAGAAGCACGGACAAAAAAGGCACTCTAGCCAGCTGTGATGGCAAAAAGCTCTCATGCAGATACAGCTTGGCCGACAGCAGCATGCTCCTGTCAGCTTACGTTATGCAGAGAGGTGGAACAGCAGCGCTAACAAGAATTCCTTCTGTCAGCGTGTTTCCACTAGGGGACTCTGCTGTATTCTCCAGCAGAAATTTTTCTAGCGGAGACAAGCCCAAGGACAAGTAAAGGCATTTTAAGGATGCATACACTTAAATGTGCAATAAAACTTCATAAGCCCTTCATTGAAACAGCCTCAGATTGAAGTGGAAACCTCATGCAGTGTAGTTCAGCAACACCGTAGATTCAGCTCACATACAGAGTACCGAAATAACTGTGTACCCGCGTCACTTTGTCCTGTGTACCTATTGTTGTTAAAAATCATCATTTACCCACACTGCACTTCAAGCAGTCAGGTCTGCAGTAATAAAATGCGGTTAAAAATAGTTTCTCAGTTTAAATCCAGATCAAAAGGTGCACCAACACATGAAATACCTTTGACAATCCAGACCTGTGTCAGTAGGAGTTCACGCTTGCATGCTTTGGGCAAGATGAATTCATAGTTTGTTGCCTTCCTGTTTACTACATAATTCGGAGGATTGTTTACTGATTGCAACTTCCAGTCACAAACTGAAGTGTTTGACTCAAATCCAAGTTGTTCTCTCTACCCCCTAGGGGCAGAATGAAGTTTTGCCTCAGATATGTGGACTCCTTGAATAAGCGCATTCAAGTAATCTGCGTGTGTAATTTTTGACAAACACCATGAGTCCGAAATGAATAAAAAGAGAGTATAAAACGCCAAGCTCTTGGTTTAATACCAGTTCTCTAAGCGGCACTTATTTACAACTGCGAGCACAGACTTAGCACAGTGTTTGCCAATTCACACGAAATGGACTCCCAACAGCTGCACACATTATTCTGATTCTTCGCTCTCTCTGATCATACATAGAGAGTGTCACTGGATGCCCAAGGGATTCCATCCAGTTGAAAAAAGGCCAAGCCTATGCACTTTCAAGATTATAATATAAGCAACTATAATAAATATGCAAAGTGAACATCTTGACCCCTGCCCAACTTATTTATACAAATATAGTATTAAAGCATAACGCTGTCTTTAAGGAGGAGTGCTATTTTCCCCAGAAGTTCTGCAGTTCCATCTGTTTAAACTGTATGACTTCCACTATTTTATGCTGAACACTAATTCATTTGTCATGCTAATAAAACCTTACTATTTCAGGGAAAAAAGACAGTCAACAGGGAAAAAAAGTAAGCACGCACTTAACTTTTTAATTTCTTTTAAAGTCACCTTTGTAGGCAGAAGGCTAGCAAAGACAGATACAAAATCAACTCAAAGAGTGGAGTGGTGGGTGGCCCAATGAGGCAAGAAATATTTACTGTAATGTAACAGGACCACATGAAAATGCAGATCAACTTATGTTTCTCTGGCATGACAAAAGCAGAAAAAAAATACACAGAAACAGATCCCCAAACAGCATCATTCTTTGTCAGACAAAAATGTATTTATTAGCCTACTATCTTTTTTTTTTTTTTTTAACTGTTAAAGTGTACAGAGACTAAGCTTCATCGTAATTTTTTTAACTACAAGTTCAGCTATCAAGACAGCCAGGTTGACCTATATGCTCATTACATGCTACATCTATCAACTGCCCCCCCCCCCAAAAGTCAACATGTTCTAATATGCAGGAAAACTACCATTCAAAATTCTGCTTATGACACACAGGAATGTAGTAAGTCTAAGTCTCAAGTAATTTCAAGACAATAAAAACTGATTGCATTTTTAGCTGACGACACCTCCATCTCTGTGCACTTCAGAGTCTTTGGTAGATAAGGAACTTGGGCAACAGGAACACCCAAGTGAATTATATCCCTCCACTTGTATAAACCCAGGAGTAAAGTATCTGTCAACTCACGCTTTCTTTTTAAGGGATATGGGCAACTTTGTTCACATTAAAGGAAACAATCTTCACTTCCTTTCAATATACACCCATTAAACTTCATCCTGACTATTTGGGAAAAGTGGAAGACAACTCAAGAGAAGCAGCTGGATGTGATTAATTGCATGCAAGACAACAGATGCAGAAATTCAAAATAGGAACAACTGGAAGGTTTCAGCATATTTGCAGAGATGGATGGGAGTGGGATCATCAATTATCTTAAGCATTTCCTTGAACAGTCCTCAAAACTAATACAGTGTTCAGTGGCTATATAGGAACTGTCAGTCTCCTCTCCTATAGTCTCCTATGCAAAGTTGCCTTTCCCACAATTCTGACAAATATGTTGAAAACATTCTCCAGTAACAGACTGTAGATTCGTCTTGGAAAAATATTTCACAAGCTTTGTAACTTAAAATGTTAAAACAACAACCTTCCAACAGCACCTTTTTCCTTCACTGACAGAAAATGATGAACCGAAAACACCCCTGCATATTTAATTACTTTCAGTCACAGAGGATTCCAGTTGTTTTCTAGTATGACAAAGCTACCCTGAGAAAAGGCAATTATCATAAAGCAGTTACTTATTCTTACAGAGGTGATTTGTTTGACTTAATTTAAGCAAGCGGTCAAGGGTAGATAGCCATCTGTCTGAGGATAGTATTTGCAGCCTACATGAGAAATTGCAAATGAGAACAGAGGAACAATACTGAAATGCCAACCAAGCTAAAAAGCTTCAAATAACTTCAGAAGTACAGGCATGTCCTGTCCCGAGTGCTGAAACAGCCTACAAATTTTAAATAGTTACAGAAAGGTGAGTTTTGCCCAGGATCCTGAAGAAATTCACATCTAGTAGTCGCTATCCTCAAAAGCATGCTATCAAACTGTTGATAATTATTACTGCATTGCAAGGGTAACAATACAAAGAAACCTTTTTAACAATTAGATCCCAGAAAGATGCAAGAAGATGCAGTAGCCTTGCATAATCATTTCCATCCACTGGATTCCACGGCAGAAAACTGCAACAGTAATAGCAAAATAACCACAAAGTGTCCCTGGAAGAACCAGGGGAATACTGAGGAAAGCAGTCAGTGACTACACCAAGCTTAGCTTCTGGACTACACCATATGAAGTCTAATAATACCAAAGCCACGAGTCTGTCAATCTGCACCTTTAAGTGGATTCAGGATCCTGGTGTCACTATTCATATAGCAGTTAGCGATTCCACACAGAAAAGCAGATGTATTCTCAAGATTTGATACTACCTTTGGCAAACAGAAAAGGAGTTACTGAAAATACAATCTATGTTCCAGCATTATTATTTGTGAATGCAGAATAAGAAAAACTCAGCTCTCTCAAAACAAAAAAAAAATGCACTTCTCTGCCTTGTAATGAAATTCTTTAATTTCAGGGCAGTCTAGCAGACAATTGTAAGTCAGGTATTTGCATAGCACATTACATGATTTTACAAAATTGATAGTATTTGAGATTGTTAATAGGCTGGCATATGAACTATGCCACCGTTGAGCAATTTCTCTGTTCAAGACCTAGCATTTACAATTCCTTAAGACTTCTCCAATAACAACAAATGTCTATTCTATAAGCCCACTGAATCTTTATAAGGACTAAATGACCTGCTCAAACACATACAGCTTTACTGTGATCCTAGAATTTGTTTTCAACTAAAATCTCCCTTTTAAAATGCAGATCACCTTTAAAAATTATTACTTTCAAATTTGCCACTGTATTTTTAATCAACAAAGACCACTAACTGTTGCGCTCATACCAGGATGGCTTTGGCATGCCATATTGCATTCTAATTTCAAAATGCAAACCACAACATTTTTCAGCTTACATTAGTAAAATGCTGTGGCTGAGTCTTCATGGTAACATCCTACAATTGCTCACTCCCAGTTGCAACTGGAGTTGGGAGTTTAGAGGAAAGCGCATCTGTACATCTGAAGTCCAACCCACAATGCCCCACATTAGCAAGCCATTCAGTTAGCCTCACACCAGCCTTCAAAACTAAAAATTATGCCCGAAATATGTAGTTAAATAAGATTTTATTACAAAATACTTAGTCTTGTAGTGTTCCTGCAGTATGAATGAAGCACTGAACAGCAAGGCAGAAACCTGAAATCTAGAAAGAACTGGAACCAGGCTGCTACTGTTAGGGAAAAATATTATCATCCATAGAGCAGCTGCACAGCAATTTTCATTAATTTCTCAGAAAAGGAATCAGCAGCAAAGATGACATAAAATTTAAGTTGGAGTGGAATTTTGTTTCTCAATTAAGAATGTTACTGAGAACAGAGGTATACACCCTTGGCATACCTGCTGCAAGTGCTATACAATAGCACATGCAAGGGGAGGGGAAACATTTTGTTTCACTGTCATCAATAAAAATGATGTGTTCAAAAAACATGTAGACGTGGCAGTTCAGGACATGGTTTAGTGGGCATGGTGGTGTTGAGCTGACGGTCGGACTTGATGATCTTAAAGGTCTTTTCCAACCTTAATGATTCAATGAATATTTAACTAGCAAAAATGCAATGGATTTCTTGGCAGAGTGAGAATTCACACCAATCATGGTGTCAAAAATAAAGTTAGCTCATATTCAAAGGATAAATTCTTAAACCATGAATGTGTTAGAGACATGTAATTCTTGCAGTAGAACAACTACTGCATGCAAAGTTTTAACTTGCTTTTATCTAGCTTATGGGCTTCATCTTAGCTCTTTAATGAAGGTGGTACCAACTTAAGCTGGGAGCTTAATCAAGTTGTTAGAATGTCCAAACTCTTGTTTATAGTCAGCCCAGTCTTCTAAAACAAACTCTTCCCCACTTTTAAAATTCTCATCAAGCTGTCAGTGTAAAGAAACGAAGTTCAGTCAATAGGATATGTCAGCACTACTATAGCATACACCAGATGTTTGTGTTAACTCAGTTTTTGTAAGAGGCAGTTTAATCAAATAATGCCTGGACAGGATGAATGGTAACATTGGTTTTTTTTCTCCCTTACATACACATGCCATAATCAAAGGTAAGATTCTAACCAGTTCTGAGTTCTTAGTATATGATACTTAACAACTGATGAAAGTTTATCCGAGATAAACAATACATTTCACAGGCTCGAATTCACACAAAAAGTTAGAAGGAAGCCATTTTAATGAGTGAAGATATATAGAGGCAGAAAGAAGAATAGGTAATAACTAAAGACTTCACATGGACATACAAAGCTGTCTCCCACAGTGATAACAGTGTAAGTAGTAACCTGAAATTTCCTCTGTAAAAGACGATTTGCCTTAAAGTATGTTTTATTCATGCATTTGTTTAAATTAGAGGAGGAATTAAGCCTAAACTCACTGTTTATTCAACCTCCTCCCACCTTAAGGATGGCTATCAATTTACATGATAGTTTCAACCGAACTTGCTGGTGGAAAAAGAAAAATTAAGAGATTATAGACAAACATACCATCATTGTTGTCTTTGTAGCTCAATATTTTTCCATCAGATCGTAATCCTGGAGGGGGCTCATTTTCAGATCCCCATTTTTTTCATGCAGATCTTCTACCCCCCTGTGGCAATAACATTTTTAGAATTAAAACAGATTTTCAACTTGCACCACAGGGAGGATTTCTGATGGAACATCAAATTAAAAAATGTGGTAACAGTTCACAAGTCGAATGATATCTCAACTTCTCGAAAGCAGCAGTTTGTGTTTCCTCTTTAAAGCTGTGACAAAAAAAATCCCAAACCTGTACTTGCCACTTTGATGATTAATAAAAAACTAAGGGGAAAAACACTATTGACACAAGAAGTTAGATTCACTGAATCAATTAAACCAGAGTCTATATTGCCAATATGATTCTCATAGGGATCGAGCTTTACTGTACTTACAGCAACATTTGCTTAGTAGTTGCCTACTGTTCAACAAGATTTTTAACAACAACCAACACTGGTTTTACAAATTCATCATAAGTGAGGTAACACTGAAGAAAAGTAGTACCAGTGCGGGGCATAAGTTGAGTATGAAGGGAGTTCAGAAAGTACTAACCAATTTTAATGACAATGTTCCAGATAACTTGGCATTTTTAAAACAGCATTATCCTACTTAAATACTCAGCCTTATTTGGCTAAAAGACTAGGCATCATCCATCTATAAGATCTGCAGATCATGGCTGTGGGTACCTCCAGCACTGCACATATGGTAAATCCAAAGATTAGATTACCCCATTAACACACCTACACATCCGCGTTATGGGTTCTGTGTCATGACAGACAGATAGAACTAGAGCAACTGTTAATTTCAGACTGACTACTTCTTTAAAGACAGCAGCTTCTGCTGTTATGTAAACTACAAAGGTTTTGCTGAATAAATCCTAAAATTGAAGGGCTAATTACTTTAAGACTACTGGTAGTAGATAACTACTCTGGAAATAGAAGCCAACATAATTTGGCTATTATTAAAAAATTGTTAAGAAGGATGTATGGTTTGTGATACAAACACTTTCACTGTTGCAGTAAACAAAATTTTAAGACTGTAACTCAGTCCCCAATAGTCTAAAGCTACCGCTCCTAAGAATGATATCATGCGCATAGGAAAAGAAATTTAAACACTATGTCAATCTAAAGCTTATACTCTCCCTTTCAAACATTACAAAAGTCACTCACTACTTCCACATGTCTATGACACATGAGAATGTCATAAGGTCACCTGAAAAGACCAAAATTCTTACATTTTGTTTTTCCTAGAAAACTCCGTTGTCAAGATTTTTTTTCTATTCCAAGCAGACAGGTATTTTTTTCTGGAATAGGACAAAAACAACAAAAAAGGTAACTTGAACCATTAAGTCTTTCTTGTTTGTTAAAAGACTCTTGGGTTTTACTGAGAGTCCTTGCAGTCCACACAGTCTCAAATCCAATCACAGAACAGCAAACCACAAATACAACCATTCAATGCACAGCACAAATCACCTCTTTAGTGTCCTAAGTAAATTTTACCCCATCAGCTACCCCACTACATTTATCACAAAGGGTACTGATCCCTCTCTCTGAAGGCTAGAATAATGCTACATTTCACTGAATTACACAGCTTTAGATTAACTGCAAAGTAGCTCGAGGCTGTTGGAATATGTATATTGGAATGCTGTAAGGCGTGTAAATCAGTAGTCATTGGAATTGCCAATAGACTGTCACAACAAGGTGCGGGGGTGGAAAATCAGGTCCATGGCCAACAGTACAGATACTGACAACTGGGTGTGTATTATGGTACATGGATAAGTATCATTTCAAATACTGCCAAGACTACTTTAAGATGGGTTTTTAGTATTTACCATGCTGTCTGTAGAGTCTAGAACCACAAAAGGTATTAAGTCTACCCATTGTTGGTGCAACTACACATTTATCAAATGAAGCGAATTTTTTTTGGTAGCAAATGATTCTGACACTTACGAAGTAGAATCACTTGAGACTAATTTAGCAACAATGGATTTTTCTTCTAAGATGCACAGAAATCAAATTGTTGCACCTATCTATATTAGGATCATTAGCATAATAAATGTATACACTTCAGAAAATTAGCATCTTAAAATGCTCTTTAAACAAACGTTATTATACTTTGTTTACTTGTTTCTGCCTTAGCCGGCTTTCTCATTAATATTCGCTATGGCACCTTTCACCACCTCTCCAAAATTAAACTGCTTCCTACCCACAGCCCAGTATCTCTTCCCTTCCCCTACAAAAATAAAAATTAAAAAATACACTCAGATTCACTCTCCTACAACTCATTGCTAATAACGGCACATTACCAAAATGAATGCTTCCTGGGGCCTTTATACTTTCTTTCCACCCATTTTACCTCTCTGTATGAGAAATGAATTCAAAAAGACTCTTGGCTGTACCAAAATGTGTCAGTCAAAACACATGCCCCACGAGACTGCCTCCCTCAGAACGGTCTAAACCAAGCACTTCTTTCATCAACACTAGATACAAGTTCTGTGCAAGAACCTGTACTCACTGTCATGTGTAATTACACCATGAAAACTGCACTGGATTAATGGTGTATATACTATTGTCCTGGTTTCAGCCAGGATAGAGTTAATTTTCTTCACAGAAGCTAGTGTGAGGCTGTTTTGGATTTGGGATGAAAAAATGTTGATAAAGTGCTGATGTTTTGAGTTGTTGCTAAGTATTCAACAACTGTCAAGCTTCTCACGCTGGGCTGCCAGCAAGAAGGCTGGGGGTGCCCAGGGAGCTGGGAGGGGACACGGCCAGGACAGCTGACCCAGGCTGGCCACAGGGATATCCCATACCATATGACATCACGCTCAGTATATAAAGCTGGGACGAAGAAGGAAGGGGTGGAGGGACGTTCGGAGTGATGCCATCTGTCTTCCCAAGAAACCATTACACATGGTGGAGCCCTTCTTGGAGATGGCTGAACACCTGCCTGGCCATGGGAAGTAGCCAATGAATTCCTTGTTTTGCTTTGCCTGCGTGTGCAGCTTTTGCTTTCCCTATTAAACTGTCTTTGTCTCAAACCATGAGTTTCCCCACTTTTACTCTTCCGATTCTCTCCCCCGTCCCACTGTGGGGAAGTGAGTGAGTGGCTGCGTGGGGCTTGGTTGCCAGCTGGGGCTAAACCACAACAACTATACAAATAATATTGAAAAGTTGGAGTATGGGAACAGGTGTGCAAGGGAAGATTACCTCTCTCCCCAAAGACCTTTTGGAATCACAAAGAATAATATTCATTAATAGTTCTTTAAAGCTTCATTGGACTTTAATTTCTCCTCTACACTACCGTAAATTGGCTTTTTAGGACACGTTATCTTTTATTTTTTTATCAAAACTATTAAAGCAAAGATTTAAATATTTGAACTGATTTTATTATGTTGTTATACTAAATGTAAGACATATTAACGTAAAAGTTATTGTGAAATTAAAAAAAAAAAAACACCACACAAAAAAACACCACCAGACTATCTGCAGTCAAGACACATCCCTTAACATCTCCAGAAACAAACTCACCAAATTATCATACCAACTGCCCTACAAATTTTAAGATTGCACTTTCAAATATCAAGACTTGGAAGCAGACACATATCTCTTTCTTTGAACAGTAGCTTAAAAAAAAAAAAAAGGGATTCCTACAGAAGACCTACAAGTTTTTAATTGTCATTTCCACCAATTTACCATAGCCAGAAAATGATACTTAAAAACATAATAGAGTTCATTTGCAGTAGCTCTTTATCCTAAAAGAACTGTTCTGTTAGCCATTAATCTACCAAAATTTTACAAGAAACAGCGTATTCACTGTTTAAAAAAACAACACTCTAGCAAAAGCCTTCAAAGTATAAGCCTTTAAAGGTTTTCAAATACAAGTTTAATTTATAAAACTCAGCTTCTTGGCAAGAACACTCTCACTTCTCACTTACTTTAACCTGAAAAGTTTTATTATCACAGTCAAAAATTTAAAAAAACAAAATACTTATTTCATATCCTTTCTTTACATGAATTTGTTGAACTTGTTATTGGCATATTTAATTCAAAGCACATTTAAGTAAACTGGAATTGCAAGTATTCTCCCAAAACCTGAACCATTAGTTCATGCACATCTTATGAAGTTGATGCATGTGATTTTTGATGCAGTGCTACAGGAGATCAACATCCAGATTCAGAAAGATGTATGAGCAACTGCATCCACTGTTTAGGGAGAAATTTGAACTGAAGCCTACCTAACCTGATGGGAACACACATATATTCACCGGGCTGCAAAGTTAAGCAACTGAGGCAAGAGTCTCTCAGCTTTGTTTTGCTTGCCTGACATCATGAATTCAAAATCCAACTCTTAAGTTAGGCAGTCCAAGGATAGGAACATACACTATGCATGTTCTAGTCAAGTGGTCTCACCAGTTCAGTGTGGAGTGCCCAAGAGGACCTGACCTCCCTTCGGTTGCAGTTCTATGTATTCCCTACCCCAGCACTCATCATGCCCTTGGCTGAGCCATCTCAGCATGCCAATCCAGCAGAAAGTTAACCCAACAAAAATACAGAACAGTTGCAGGTTTCCCTGCTATTTCTTCTTGCAAAATTAGCATACTGAAATGACTAAAAATGGTTCAACAAGTATGAGAAGTAGCACAAGAAAGCAAGCAGGAGGGACAACAGGAACTGCAGCACAGCAGCAGCCTGGCAGCCAGATGTAATGAGGCTCCCACAGGAGCACAACTTTCATTTCTTCAGACAGTTGAAATAGACTTTGGTCCCCCTCAGAAAGTTCAAAGCTCCTGATCATGTTCTTAGGAGAGAGGTGTACAGAAAGATACACGCTTATCACTGAACAGGTCAGCTGCTTTAACACCAAAAGCTCTACTCCCTTCTCCATTCGTAACTTGTTATTTTACCATATAGCTGAGTTAATTTCAATCTCTTAGGCTTTTTTCCCCATAAAAGTACAGCCCAACTCCATTCCCCCCAGCCACGCGCTCCTGCCACTAAACCAGCACTATAACCGCTCTTGGACCAAAACAGCCAGATAGCAAGAGACAGAGTAGAGCTCACGGGAAGGGGGAAGAGTTGGAAGATAGGGTAAATATAGAGCCACGTAGTCCAGGTTGCCAGCTGCCCTGCAGTTATTTGGCTCAGACACATTGTGAAACTAAATTCTAACCAGCTTCCTGGCTCAGCTGATTTTTAAAAACTCCCTATTTTAGTTCTCTACTTAACCTCCCCACCTAAAGAGGTAACAAAGACATAAATTAAGATCCACCTACTTATGAGGGTACATGGTGTTACAATGCAGCACCCTGAACCTATGGTGACATTTTTACCTGCCAAGTCCCAATCTTGTCACCACTGAATCTAAGTAAAACTAATTTTAGAGCAAAGAGATGCAAACCCAGGTCAGGATCTCCATCCTGTGGGTAAATACAAAGTCACATTCCTCAGGGACTTCTAAAAGTAAGAAAATCACATGGGAAAAAAATTATAATAATAAGTCTACCTGTTTCCACAGTTTCAGTCTCAATTTCTTGTTCCTCTGCTACATCTTGCATCAGGTAAGTCTCATCATCATAAACCAGGACCTGAGCAGCATAACCCTGTTCTAGTCTGGCACTAGGAACTGGCTCCACAATCACTGCTGGGAATTCAGCGACTGGCTCATTTTCCTATAGAAAGAAAAAAAAAACCAAATCAAAAAAAACATGCTCTAAATGCTGCACTGTTGAACTCTACATCAATATTTCCCTCATGTTTTTACATATTTTATGGAATAATTATAATAATTTTAAAGACTTTTAAAGGAAATTTTCTTCTAAAGAAAAGAGATTAAAAAAAAAAAAAGATAGTTTATCATCCACCAAAGGGATCTTCCTAAATCTCAAAGATTTTTTTCCTGGCTTTAAGCACGTAAAGCAGACAGCTTTAAGACACTGCAAAAGAGCAAGCTTTCTAATTAAGGCATTCAGCTGCGGGAAGTGTTTCTTCTCCCTCTGCTCTACGAAATACAATCAAGGCTTTGCGTGTGTACTGCAACATACCTACATCTGACCTGTATCTTATGAACACTCATGTTTTGGATTAAGTACGTAAGCTATCACAAAAGAACTGGCTACTTCAAAGCCCATATGCCTATCTCTACCTATTTAAGGATCAAAATGTCTGTAACAGCACATTTAATCTGTTAAAGCGTCGTAGATGTGGAACCCTGCCAGATTCAACTTACTATGAGGTACAGGATAGTAGCAGTATTTATTATTTGTTGATAAGAATGCAAAATATGAACAAAATATGTTGCATTGGCTAACTTTGAAAAAGTCCTTGTATTGTTCTGCTCATCTTGTTCTATACCTCAAGACACATCCAAGATCTTTACTTTAAAGAGATGCTTAGTATTGAATTTAATTTTGTAAACCCACTCTACAGTTGTAGTGCAGACTTCAAAATTTACTGCTTCCACTTCTGTGGTAATAAAATCTTCTAATAAAAGGTATTTGAAAAATGGGCTGCTCTTCCTCCTCACACAGCAATCTCTAATCCATCTCACTTGCTTTCACAGCAAGTTCACAGTGAATTTTTCTTTCAAATTAAGATAAAAGGTGTAAAGTTTGTTAGTAAATAAATGCCATATATTCTTCTAACCTCTTGATTTTTTATTCCATTGCTGTCGAACTCCAGGCCAGGGCCTCCAGTGTCAATCACTGCTGATGTCATCGTGCATCCCCTGCAGACAGTTTGAGAGCTGTTATCTATCCTGAAGACAGTAATGCTGATAGCCTGAGGTTATCAAAGGCTTAAATTCACAATCCACTTCTATTAAACAGCTAGGCAGAGGTGGCTGAAACACAAAGTAATTTTAGGTTAGTTATTTGCATAGTTTATATTTAAAAGTCTTCCAACATTTATGAAAGCTATTGCATGCTACATTTACATCAAAAGAGGGCATCAGTGAACACAACAGATGTGACAGAACATGCTGACCTTGGTAAAGTTAACACTGAACATTGCCATACAACACAAGTTTCACATTAACTTTTAATACTAAGGTAATGCAATTTCAGTTTGGTTCTTTGCAATTTCTTAATTTTCACACAATTCTAAAACAAATAATATCTTTAGATACCATTCACTGGCCAAAATCATTAATTTCTCACTGAGATCAAATATCAACTAATTTTTTGAGTCAATACATTTGAGTTAGTGCAGATTTTCTAAAGTTACTGCTTTCCTATTAAATAAGGAGATTATTTTTTTAAATTACATTTTCTTCTTTGTTCTACTAGTTTCATAGTCATTCAAAGGTACAGTTTCATAAAGTTTCATAACTAGTTTCATAATGCTTTCAAACATACTGCTTTTTTAAAGCAACACATATATAATACACATCTCAAATACATACCTAATTTCTAATCTATAGTTTTCTTTGAAATAAAAAGTATTGTAGCAATTCCTCTTTTGTTCCTATAGAAGAAATTCTTATGAATCCAAAAAAAAAGAGTAGTTCCACATCATAATGCTTTAATTTGGGTATACCACAGACTCATTGAACTTACAAAGATATATAACCTCCATCTTCATGAATTTCTTTAAAACTAGATTAACAACAGTGCTTTATTTCTAAACAACTGCTATTTATTTATTCTGAATAAATATTATTACTCATATCCTGCCTTTGGAAGAGACAAATAATCTGTGTTCATAAACCTTGGGCTGTGAGGAGCAGTTTACTACTTCAAGATGCAAACTAAGAAGTTTGGCTTCTTGCTTGTACAACAGAAAGCACATATTCCACGTGAGACTAAGAACCCAATCTGATACCAATTACCCTTGCGAGTAACTCCGCTGAGATCAATGCTTTATAACAGAAGCCAGAATTTAGCCCAAAATTTTTAATAAAATCCATCCATCATAAAGCTAGCACAATCACCAAGGTCTGCAAGAACACAGGATCTTCCAACACATACTGAAGAAAAAAATTATAATTAATACTCCAATGGGTAAACTCAATAAGCCTGCTCTTCAATAGCAGGCAGCCAGCTTAAACGAAATCAATCTTGCACATACAGGAAAAAGCTAGCTCAGATTCATGCAGAGTAACTGGGCTTCCTACGGGCCCAGAAATCTTTATAAGCACAATAGCTTAGGTAAACTACTAAAAGTTACAATTGCTGATCTCCCCAACTAGATGTCAACTAAGAAAGTCAACAAAAAATACTATGCAAAAACGGTTTTAAAATTTTCATTTATCGAGGTATTACGCATCCTTCAGCACGCCATAAAAATACGCTCAGAAAGGCATCATTTATGATGCCATACCAACTTAGCACAAAAGTCAGTAGCCACACAGTGGATGGCAGGTTACTACAAAAACACACCAAATAAACAAACACCACCAAAAAAACCCTAACCACAAACCATCAAACAAAAAGACACCCCTGACACAACATAAGACATTCATATTTTTCACCCTTACATACAAAAAGGGGAATATCTGATAGCAGCTTTCTAGGCAATTAATCCTCATGAAAAAAAAAAAGAGGAATGGGAGATCGTCTTAAGTCAGTCATAGTAGCAGCAGAATAAGCACAAGATATAGTCCAAAAGAAAGGAATCTATGCAATTTAGAAAAAAAAAATAAGGCATTTTTTGCTTACACAGGCAGTCAACTTGACATGAGAAAGCATGATTCATACCTAAAAATATTTTGTTTGTAATGGCACAAAAAACCCAACACAGTAATAATTTATTTTCCACTGTTTCATTTGTAAAGCTAGCACTACTTTTTGATTATTAATATTTTTCTTGATGAAAAAGAAAGCAAAGACCTCCTCTGCTCCCCAAACAAGACTCAAGCTGCAAAGTCTTTAACAAGCATCCTTGGTGCCATATGACATCTGTCACCCTCCAGGCTTTTAGCACAAAAAAACTACTCCCTACCTGCCCATCAATTACCACATTATTACAAAAGTCTTGAAATTGAGAAATATGTAAAGTGGAATAACAGTTGTTTATGAATATACTAAAATAATCAATCAGAAGGAAAAATTTAAAAATAACTTCTACTGTAGAAATACTTTTTCCTCTTCTGCAGTTTTCCATCTACATCCACACTAGAAATACTGCCAAGCAATCATAACCCAAAAGAGAAGTCCAAAGAATGGAAATTATAATTTGGAAGCACAGCCTCCAACCAATTTCAAACATCAGCATTATTCCTGCAACTCAGACTTGTATCTATGTAAGAACACATAGTGCTTCATGGCTTGATGTCAATGGAGACCAGTCATGACTGGCGTCCCTCAGGGGTCCATACTGGGACCAGTACTGTTTAGTATCTTCATCAATGACATAAGACAGTGGTATCAAGTGCACCCTCAGCAAGTTTGCAGATGACACCAAGCTGAGTAGTGTGGTTGACATGCCTGAGGGATGGGATGCCATCCAGAGGGACCTGGACAAGCTTGAGGAATGGGCCCGTGTGAACCTCATGAGGTTCAACAAGGCCAAGTGCAGGGTGCTGCACCTGGATTGGGGCAATCCCTGGGATTCAGTACAGACTGGGGGATGAAGGGATCGAGAGCAGCCCTGCCAAGAAGGACTTGAGGGCACTGGGGGATGAAAAGCTGGACATGAGCTGGCAATGTGCACTTGCAGCCCAGAAGGCCAACCGTGTCCTGGGCTGCATCCTTTGACCAGTGTGGCCACCAGGTCAAAGGAGAGGATTCTGCCCTTCTACTCCACTCTAGTGAGACCCCACCTGCAGGGCTGCATCCAGCTCTGGAGCCCTCAGCACAGGAAAGACACAGACCTGTTGAAGAGAGTCCAGAGGAGGCCACAAAACTGATCCAAGGGATGGAACACCTCTCCTATGAGGACAGGCTGAGAGAATTGTGGTTGTTCAGCATGAAGAAGAGAAGGCTCCGGGGAGACCTTATTGCAGCCTTCCAGTACTTCAAGGGGGCCTATAAGAAACATGAGGACAGACTTTTTAGCAGGGTCTGCAGCGACAGGACAAGGGGTAATGGTTTTAAACTAAAAGAGGGTAGATTTAGACTAGATACAAGGAAGAAATTTTTCACAACGTGGGTGGTGGAACAATAGCACAGGTTGCCCAGAGAGGTGGTAGATGCCCCATCCCTGGAAACATTCCAGGTCAGGTTGGACAGGGCTCTGAGCAACCTGATCTAGTTGGATATGTCTCTGCTCATTGCAGGAGGGTTGGACTAAATGACCTTTAAAGGTCCCTTCCAACCCAAAGATTCTATGATTCTATGTAGTACCTTTGCATAGCTTAAGCAAGTCACACAGCTAACTTGGTTCTCATGCAGCATATTAATGCAAATAAATAATGATACACTAGACCATGTGTACTGTATATTCATATTTTATGTACTATAATCCCACACAGGTGGCCAAACAGCTGCCAAATTGTAGCAACTGAAAACACTTAATACTGTGTACTAGATCAGATTATGTCAAAAAATTATTTCTCTGTCTCCTAGGTTACAAGAAGTTTAGCTGACTTTTGCGCTGATGTACCTCTACATGAATTCCCAGTTACCTACAGAAGTGAAGATAGGGCAATGCAGAAAAATAAATTACAATCCTTATTTTCCAGTTCCAACAAAAATTCATAGTAAGAACCTCACAGGGGAAAATACACAGAAGAACAAGTGAGATCCTAAATCTTAGCATTCATTACAAGGATAGTAACTTTAGACTGATGGCACAGAACAGTCCAGGCAAGGAATAAATGACAGACCCAGAGTCTTTATATAACAGGATTTGAACTAAGAGTCTTGCAATTCAGCAACCTTTTCAAAAACTTGATGGGGGGCAAAAAGACAAGCCGACTGGCCAGCAAGAGGGCAGTTAAAAGTTTCAGTTCAGCCTGGTTTAGAAGTTTTAAGCTAGAACAAACACACAAGCACAGCCCACACACCTAAGTGTATGTTAGATTCCTGCAGATGCACCCGTTTTTGAATGAACCAGATAAGCATTTGCCCTCTTCCCTTTCCCTAAGCAGTATGTCCTTGCAGAAGCCTTTTCGCTTCCTCCTCAAATTGCAGTAGAATATTGAATCTATTCCCCATCCTCTCCCTAGCAAGTCACAACTAATTTGACTTCTGTAAAAGGAAAAGATTGCCTAGCCACTTTCAGAAATCAGTTCCAAAATTTACATTTCCCAAGGCTGAGACAAAAAGGCCAAAAGACAATAGGACTCAGATTCTTAAAGGAAGAGATGATGCAGGTTTGTAAGAGACCAAGTTATCCCTGGTGATACAATTAGCCAGCATAGAAGCTGGTTCAAAGTATGACTACTATTTTTGTATTACAGAACAACATGCAGGAAGATGGAAAAAAAAAAAAACCCCCACACACTACAAATTTAATTCCTCTCTGAACAAGTGCTTACAAGAAAGCAAAATACAGAATGACATCAGAGAGGAAAAAAAAACAACTAACATTTCCAAAAGAGGTGAGTAAATCATTTTGTTACAGATCTGACATCCACTTCTGATCTTCTTGGTCATGGAAAATGCAGAGAAACTAGTTCTGAAACATTTTGAATATCCCTTACAACAGAGAAAAACAGCTTTGCTCCATTATCTGTTTTTCTAATACATATCACATGGGAAAACAAAAATAAGTCTAGGTGCTCCCACCCTCAGAATAAACAAAACCAAAAATCCAAATCTTGAAGCCACATTCTTTGCTTCAACACCAAGAAGTTTCTAATTGTGTACCGCTACAAGACACAACAAAAACTCAAGTTTTTGGTAATTTCCAATGGTCAAGAAGACCAATTACAACATGTACATCTTCAGAGGCTACAAGGCACTTGTCATAAAAGCTGCAAAATACCAAACAGTTTATTCACATACTTAATAGTACATTTATAGGGCCTACATTATGCATGGGAGTGTCTGCTTCGGTCTACCCCTCTATCCAAAAGGTCCTCTTATGTTTTCAGCAGCTACTAGAGAAGCTTAAAAACAATGTAAATCACAACTGTGATGAATGCGTAGTAGTCCCACAAAGAACAGAATCTGAAGTTGATCCCCTGTGCATAACCACCTATCAAGTAAATAGAGAAGCAAACATGCAACTCAACAGAATTAAAAATAACAATTGAAAAAACAGTGTGGAAAGGATGGCAGAGCATCACCTCTACCAGGCCAGATTCAAAGTGAAGTTATTTATGACTGCCTTCAAAACAAAACTCTAAATATAAATCTACAAATAGTTTTAGTACACTTTTATTTAAATTATAAAACAAACAACAAAAATTCAATGCTTGGGGAAAAAAAAAGATGCACACACTCGTTCCCACACATGAAAACAAGACAAACAAGCAGAAGACCAGGCAGCAGTGACCAAAGGCAGCTGCTCCGGCAGCACTCAGAAGAAACATAAGAGTACTTGGAACAATGTCCCCCTTTTATTCAGCTGGCATCCGAAATCCTGAGGAGAGATTTATGTGGATACCTACACAGATGCAACCGCAAGAGCAGGACTGCAGCCCGCAGTAGCATCACACACAACTTTTTGAAAAAAGGCCTGCCTTTGGTTTAATCAAAAAAAAGTTAAGGAAGTCGGCTTGAAAATGGAATCAGTTATACGAACAGAAATACCCTGGCCAAGATCACTGCAGAATCCCATTAACTCTAACAAGGCTTCCAAGGGTACAAAGGTGGTCTTTCATAGGCAGCGCCTCAAATATACCAGTAAATGTCACTATCATTCCAACACACGTAAACCATAGCGCACACTGTAAAAAAAGTTTTATGTCAACTGAAAGTTCTTTTTTAAGACATTTTCCCATATAATTTTTACAGCTCTGGCTGATTCACACTGACATCTGTAAAAAAAATGGTGAATTAAAATTTTTTTTTTGAAACCCAGAACAAGTCTAAAACCTGGAAAAGCTGACAACGAAAAAAAAAATTAACTTGTAAATAGCTAGAGAATCGGGGGGTGTGCTCAAAAAGAGGACACAGAGTAAATCTTTGCGTCCACAACACAGGGGGAAAAAAACAGACAATCCACACAATTTATAGTACCGTATAAATTACAGCAATCACTAAAAGCTATAGAAAAGGAAATCAAAATGAGGAATCATCAAAGCAAGTAGCCTTGGCCACATCATACTTCAGAAACTTCCATACAACAAGGCAATAATTTTATTGCTGAATGCACACAAATTATTACATTGGATCAAATTAATGATGTACCAAATTTGGTAAGAAACTAGAGGAACTCCATATTTAATTTGATAATCTGACCATCCAAAGTTTGCTCTGAAACCTCAATTGCTAAAGCTGATGAGCCCCAAAACACGTAAGCTTATAAGCACTTAAAAACTATTAACGTTCTGCAAAAAAGCTTTGTGGCTTCAGCAGGCTTCTTCTGGACCTTCCCGTATTTCATCCTATTAGCAGGCTCTCTTCCCACTCCTCTCTATTTAAAGAGCTCCTGAAACCTTCTCTTCCCTCTGACAGAAGTCTCATGCACATACCTCTACTTTGTACCTGCACTTCTCTTTCCAGAGTGTCAATTGTTGGTTCTTAACATCCATTTCCACTCCCCCACAAGCCAGAGCAGGGAGCAATTATTCATCGTTTTACATAATAAAAGAGCAGAGACGGATGAAAGTAAATGGTGAGGATGTGGGTTAAAAAAAAAAAAAAAAAAAACACCCACAACACACACACAAAAGGAAGTAGTCCACACAAACTATGTAATTCATTTTCACAGCATATTCTAGAGGTCAAAAGAGTAAGTTATAAGATTTAAGTTAGACAGCTTTATGGAGGCAAAGCCCCTGAATGGCTTACGCAGCTACTAAACACAAAGATGCACATACAGTCTGAAGTTCTGGGACCTTCTGAACCAGATGTTACTGAAACCTGAGAGATGGAAAGAGTATGTCACTTAAGGTACCATACAAAATAACCACCCTGTTCCCAGAACCCTTCCTCAAGCAACCGATCCTGTCTACTATCGGAGATGGAGTGAGGGGAGAGGGAAGAAGAGAATCTCAATCAGACCCATTGCATGCAGTTTTGTAGACTTTTATTTGATTTCTTTAAGATTCCTGAAATAAGAGTTAAGTTTTGTGGTAACAGTCACTAACCCAGATCTCTCCTGCAGTATTCAATACAATAGATGGCTTCACGACATCCCATCTCAAACAATGATGTGGGGTTTTCAACATACCCCAACAACAGACATTTCTATAAAGAGGTCCGAAACTCTTGCATTTTCTGAGCTTTCCCCGAATCACCAACGTTCACACTTTCACCTCATTTCAAAGTTATAGCACAAAACATGCAAGCATGCTATTTCTACATTTTTTAGGCCACAGAAATACCTGAATGCTTTGAAACTTTATTGTTAAAACGCTGGTTTTATAAGTCTGGAGAATTACCTAAAGCTTATACTCCTGTACTCCTGGGCTTCATCTCCTGCTGTTTGTCTTGAGCAACTAGGCAGCTCTCAAAGTCTGCTGTGCATATACACTAATCAGAAAGTGCCAAAAAGCTTTATGATTAAATTGCAACAAAGGGGAATAATTATCAGCGCACGGAAGGCAAAGAACTTCAAAGCACAAGAAGAGATGAACTCAGTTGACGGAGAACCCTCCTCACAAACTGATTGCTTTTAAATTGACAGTTGGCAAGCTTTATCCGTCTTTGCTAAAGAAGTTAAATGGTTAAAAAAAAGTCACACGGAACATCACGGAACATGACAGTGACCAGCCATAAGGGAGGAAACATGCAGAATGAAGAACCAAATTGGGGGGGGGGGGTTGAGGGGGTGCGGGGAAGAGACGTGAGCGAACACATCCCAAAAGGTAACAGATAAACACGAACACCAGCAAACCCAGCACAACATTTTACAGGCTCGGTGAGGTATAATTAAAAATACGCCAGACTTCAACTATTTCGCCACGGCGCGACCAGAGCAGGCGCGCGGTGGCTTCAGGGACGAGAGGAGGCTGCAGGCCCGGCGGGGCTATCCCACCGCCAGCACGGGAGCAGCGAGCACGCATGACAGCGAGTGACCAGCACGCCCGGGCTGCCATGTTCTCCCGACGCCCTGTGTAAACAAGGCGCTGCCCCCGCGGCGCTGCCCCGGCCGCCTCCCCGCTCTCGCCGCCGCCACCGCCCCGGCCCGGGAGGGGGCTGCGGGGCCCGGCCCGGCAGGCCTCGGCCGCTCCGGGGCCGCGCATACCCTGACAGCCGGCGGGAACCGCCCGCCGCCCCCAACGCCCCCTCCGCCGGCAGGGCGCGGGCGGACGCGAACCCCAGCGGGGCGAGGGGGGCCGGAGGGAGGGGCGGCCGCGGCCCAACGGCCGCGCCGCGACACCCAGCCCCGCGCCCCACGCGAAACCGAAAGTGCCGCTTGGGAGGGGCGGCGGGAGGGTGTCGCCGGAGCAGCCCCCGGCCCCGCCACCCCGGGGCCGCCCGCCACCCCTCGGCGGCCGCCCCCGGGACGGGCCGGTCCCACGCCCCGCGGCCCCTTCGCACGGCGGCGGCCCCCTCGCTCCCCCAAGGCCGCCTGTCAGCGCCCGTCCCGCCCGCCGCGGCGGCAGGAGCCGGCGCCGCGCCCTTACCGTGCCCGTACGCCCGGAGGCCGCGTCCGTCGCCCGCCGGGGCCGTCAGCAGGAGGCGGTGGGCGCCGCCCGGGCAGAGCCAGGGCCAGGGCCGCCCCGCGGCGGGAGGGGCGGGCGCAGCGGCGCAACCTGCCCGGCCCCCGCCCCCCCCGCCGCGCCGCGCCGCGCCGCCGCCTCTGCACATGCTCGCGCCACCCGGCGCGCGGGGGCGCTGTGGGCATGCGCGGCCGCCCCGCGCCTGCGCGGGGGCTCGCCGGAGACGTTGCCCGGGCCCTGGCGCGAGGCTCCCCTCAGGGAGCGGCTGTCAGCGCGGCGGCGGGGAGGGGGCTGCGCGCTGCCCCGCGGCTGCCGTCCCCCCTTCTCTCGAGGGGTGGTGCGGGCCTTCGCGTTCGGAGCTGAAGCGAGTCAGCGTACCGGACGCAGCGGGCGAGGCTGAGGGGAAGGCCTGTGGCAAGACAGGGTCTCGGTGACCCTCAGCCGCGGCCCTGCGTCGGAAAGGGGTGAACAGCAGCCTGCATTCAGAGGTCTCGCCCAGCGTTTGCATACAGCCCCAGAGGCGCAATTACCTTATGCAGTTGATTTTGGGACGTAAGAGAATGTCCATGTGTCCGAGCAGCTGCGGCGTGCAGGTGTACAGAACTGATCTCAGCCGGTAGCTTGTAGGGGCAATGCTGAAATACCAGCTTCGACTTCTCTTCAGTCACAGCTGCCTTCCAGAGCGCGTGGTTTTTGAAATTAGCCAAATTCGTAATGCAGCATTTGTTACTCCCTCAATATGAGACACGTTGTTGTCAGAGCCTGCTCATCAGCAAAGTACGTATTGAGACCGTCACGATCTAGCCTGGTCTGAGAGGTTTAGGATAAAATTGGTCTTCTCATTTACAGATACTGGGCTTTAACCATTATACCCTTCTTTGCATTTCACAGTAATGAACAGAAGAGCTTTAGCTGAATAGGAGGCATTACATTTTCGTTACAAAAAAAAAAAAACACAACACATTACCAAGGAGACTTTTAACATTGCAAAGCCACTTGCTCAAAAGGAACCTCAAAAGGTTTTTCTGTTCAAACTGATTTGGGCCCCCTGGTGCCTGTGCGTTGTAGAAGTCTGACGTGCTCCTTTTCAACAGGAGCCCCCTGAGCAGCGGTACGCAGGTGGTACGCAGCTGCACACACGTGCTCCTCACCTTCATCAGTGGGCAAAAGCGCTTCTCCACGACATCTCAGTTTCCATTTGACCATCCACGTCTACTGCTCCCTTGGCACTCCTGTTCATCTCCTCCACCACCGAGCCTGATCTCCAATCTGCCTTAGGTGTATTACCACCCACTGCTCTACAGGTCTGGCTCCTGTTCTTTATGCATTTGAACTGGATGTGTCTTTCCTCTGCATTTTCAGGACATCAGCTTCCTTTCCTAAGGATATAAGATCTTTCCGGTGTCTTTAGGCCCTAGAATCTGACTGGCTTTTATAAGTTACGTACAAATCGCAGTTTTCCAGGATATACAACGTGGGCAGTTACTTTCCCCAGGGACGCCACAAGCATCTCCCTGACAATAAAAGTAGCCCTAAAAATATCAGGCCTGTGCCCTGAAGCATGGAAACACTGGAAATTCTTTCCTTCCAAAAGTGCGTCAGGCAATATCAACAATAGATGGTGCTACCAGCAGCCTCTTATGTAAGTGGCCACTACTGAGGTGTAAACTTAAACTTAGCCGTCACCTTGTAATAAAGCACACATCATAGCAAAATTATGGTCTTACCACATGCTAAGCCTCCCAAACATTTAATAAGGCATACACTTAATAAGGCATACACTTGGATGCTGTTAATTACAGAATATGCTACTAGTTGTCTGTCTGCTCTTTGAAAGATGATATATCACTTTTAGATATTTTGTTTATCTTTAAAAGGAAATATCAAACTATGTGGGGAAAAAATTATTTATTAACAACATAGCTGACATCCATGTTGCTGCTAGAAATTATAGAATAGTATTCAGTGTTTGCACATTAGAAAATGTAATTAATTTAATGTTCCAGCATGCAAATTGTAAAGTTAAAATCTCATAGACAGTGGATGATGGAAGTTCACATTGTATAGGCCTTGGGCTCAGATCAGAGATAGCAGTTGACAATATAAAATAAATTAAAGAAAAGAGCAAGTCAGGAAAAGGGTAGAATATTGTGAGGAAAAAATTAAAGGGTTCCTGGCAAAAATTGCCTTGTTATAGACTGGAAATAAGTCTAGCTGGGTGGGAGTTTGAGCCCTCAATACCAGTTCTTTTGCAGCCTGGCAGACCTTAAGTGCTGTCAGCTTCATCTTTAGTGCTTAATTAGTCCTGGCTTGATGTGCTCACTCTTTTAGTTGTTTTTTTTTTTTTTTAATTCTTCTCCTTTCCATGGGTCCAAGTTAAAATTCAGAAAAAGAAGAAAACCTCTTGCCATGATCCTTTTCACGCAGAAGAAGAGCGGAGGGCTTCTTTCAAAAAATAGGCCCACTGTCAGCTGAACAAAAGCCATGTAAACCAAAGTTGCTTTGTACATCTCAGTAGCTCCTTCATGGAGTCACTGGGCATGAGATGACATGGCCACCACTTAGGGTTGCTCTGAAGGTAGACTTTAAGTGGTCCCTTCTGTAACACCAACGTTCGTTTTCCTGCCACTGGGCCCGTGCAGTCCTCTGCTTACTCAGTTTTTCTCCACTCTCTGTTCGGATGCCATGGGACAAATGTTTCTGCATCCCTTAATCTAGTTTATTTATGTGAGTCCCATGTCTCAACTTTTTCTTCTGAGCTCAGCTGTGCAGCCATTTTCAGTGGAAGGTCAGCAGCACCTCTCTGGGAAGGAGTCATGGCAAGTGCTGAGTGTAGAGACCTGTGCTTCTCTGCAGAGAAAAACTGCACTGGTTCGAGACAATCACAGGGGCATCTTCATTTCTCTCTCTGCTGCTGCTTCTTTTTGTTTGTTTTAGGTTTTTTTAAATGAAACTAGATTAATTTTTCATATGGAAAATTGTATTTCTCTTAGGAACAGTTCTTTTTGTTTTACCTTAAGCTAGTTGGTAAGCTATGCTGAAAAATATTAAACTTCAAAATGAAAAAAGCAGGACTACTGAAGGATTTCAGTTCAGCTGAATGATTTTTTTAAGTTATATAAGTGATGCAGCTATCAAAAAAAAAAAGAAAAATAAAAAAGAATAGTGGCCCTTTTCACCCACTCATGAGGTAGACCTGCAGTCAGTTCAAAACTGCTATTGCTGGGATACTGCTGTGCAATAACATGGGGTCAGCAGTTCAACAGATGCTTTTCTGCCCCTTTTGCATATAGAAAGCTGCAGTCCACATTGCTTTTTAAACATTGGTCCTCAAAAGACTGTAGCCTATCTCATTCTATATGCTGAGCTTACTGCCTTTGGTTGTTCAGATGAAAGGGGAAAGTCACACTGATTCAGACCCAGAAGTATGACCCAGAAGAAATGACCAAGAAATGACCCAGAAGAAATAAGGGAGTGAGGGTCCCACGACCCTTCTGTCAGTCAGTCCATTCTGTAAATCATTGTTAATGAAGTAGCAGTAACTCTACAGGTGTAATTAGGTTTTTTCTCTTCCTAGGATGGACATGCAGAACAGACTATTTTGTGAAAACTCTAGAGATAGCACAACAGTAAAAACTATTGATACTATCTGAAATAAAAATGTCAATACTTGGGGGGGTGGAATTGTTTGGGTTGGTTTTGGGGTGGGGGTTTTTTTCATTTTTACATGAACTTTTAATAGACTCCATATTGTGCTTATAGAATCATAGAAAAGCATCCCATTTTTGCTGTGCAGTATTCCAACATCACTAAATTAAGCTACATTTTAGCCTAAGGAAACAGGCTTTATTGAGACCTAGCTGTCTGTGTGTCCATCCATCTCTCTATCATTCCTTTTGCTTTGATGTTATTTGCCAATTTCAGCTCAATTTTATAAAAGAGATTTTATAGAGATCTCAAAGATAAGTTCCTACAAGTTTCAAGAATGAAGTACCAGAGCACAGGAAACCGACATCGATGTGCGTCCCCACCAGAAAGCAGCTATTTTTTATGCTGACCCACAGCAGCCAGTTCAGGTATTGATATGTATATAGCTGTGTACCAGCTACAGCAAGGCTATTTCTTAAGCCAATTTGCTCCCCCGTCCTCCTCCCAAAAAATAAGGCATTTGAGGTATACGGAGATGTAGTGGAAAACTGGTGGCACCATGGGATTAGAAGACATGAGGAAGGCCTGATGAGGCAGCAGCAAAAGGATCACACGGACCACAGAGGATACAGCCGGGATTACAGAGGTAAAGACAACAAGGGAACTTCCATATAGACCACAAATCCATGGTAAACCAAGCGTTACAGTAGAACTTACTTTGTATGTAGCTGTGGGAAATGTGAAGCTGCGGGACACGCATTAAAAGCGCCCAAAAGGTATCCTAATGGAAGTCCTGTTTTGTCTCAGATACATACCAGGTTACCACTTAATTGTAAACCTATAAACCCAGCATTTTCAAGGAAGCTCTAAGCATAAAATTATCCAAAATAATTCTAGTCCATAGAAATCAAACCCAAAATCCAATCCCTATGCTTGCTAAAACTAACAGTTGGATTCTAGGATACTCATTGTCAGCCTGCTACAAGGGATGTTACCGGCTGCCGCTTTACACATTCCTGAGGGAAATTCCTGATGTGCTATTTGGGATGAATGTTCTGTTTTATGTATTTGTCCCAAAAGCGATCACTTCACTGGCACAACTTTGAAATATTTGAATGGTCTTGCTTTCATATAAGATGATGTCTAAGACCCCTACCAAGCCCTCATAGGAAAAAAAGGATTACATTGTGAGCTGAGAGCTCAAAGATTATTGCTGGTGGAAAAATACCACTCAGAATGGTGAGAAGCAGGAGTAGTCTGGACAGCATCATATCCTTAAGTCACTGTTCCACAGTGCAGAGCAGACACAAAAGTGAGGAGACCAGTTCCTCATCTATCCTGCCAACGGAGTTTTATGCAGTGGATCAAGCTGGACAGATCCAAAATGGAGAAGACTATTTTGACACGCTACTGATAACTGGAACAGATCTTTGGTACCAGTCCCAGGCAAATGCAGGTAGCAGCACTGCAAATGCTGAGTCCAGAAAAGGCCTCTGGATCCCTATTACATATATGACAAAGCCACAAATGTTTCCCCAAGTCCTATAATACTTTGTACAAAAGGTACAAAAATATGACAGACAAGTAGTGGAGGATGGCACCAGTGCTTTCAGTCCCTGCAAATCCCAGCAAGGTGCTGGTCAACCAATCAGTTGATCCTAGAAAGCAAACCAGTGTTCACGCTTTACAGGGACAAGCAGCCCATCTCCCACAGCCACTGCTGCCAGCAGGATGGGGGGAATACGCCTTCCCGACCCCAGGCTGGGGATCAGGTTAACTTCGCACGCGCAAGCAAGGCTCACCAGCTTTTGGAGTTATTTTTGCAGGGATATAGGACCTAATTTGAGGTCTATAGATCTGATGATTTGCATATTTCTATTGCTAAGGGTAAATACCAGATAAATAAAGGTTCCATATACGAAGAACTCTGGATGTGACAGCTTTAAGGCAAAGTTTCAGACTTCGTTTTGCCCCCAAATGCAAGGTTTCTGTGCTATGAAGACACATCGCTTAACTCAAATTTACTTAAACTTCCTATCTATACCTTGATTTTATTCATGCTGTAGGCTGCTAAAGCAGCTTGTATTTTAAAGTCAAGTCCTTTAAATTGCATGCCTAATCCTAATCTTTTCTGAATTCATTCTATCTCCTTTATAATTTCCCCTTAATGGCATACAAGTTAGAATAAAACAAAACCAAACCTCAAACCAAAAAAACCCAAACACATACCCTCCTTTCCTTAAAGCTACAATGCTACTTCACTTGTAAAGTGGGTAAGCACAAGAAGCTTCTGATCCTCAGCATTGGAGGAGTTGTAATGCCACTAGTTAAATGGGTGTTATGTGATTAGAGCAGGGGAGCAATGCAATGCTGAAGCAAGCCTGTCAGGGGCAGGGTTTTACCCTTGAATTAATTTGTGTTGCTTTTAAGGAAGAAGGAATTACACAGATATAAAGGAGGAAAGTCTGTAGCAGTTTGTTGCTGTATGTTAGATATATTTTAAAATATAGCAGTTGCAATGTTTTAGAAAAAAGAATCTAAGTTACAATAAGTGTGAAAGAGGACTTTACTTCATTTTCACTCAAAAATACATGGGATGTACGTGGAATGTTGGTTTTCTTAATTTAGACATAGCAGAAAACATAATGCTCACAAAGGACCCATGTCATACAGGAAAACCCTTTGGAAACTGTGATGTTTTCTGAGAAGAAATTTCTTACGGAGACTAAGACTTTGTTTTCAACTGTTTTCAACTGTTCTGCTTTAAAGAAAAATTTAAAAAGAATTGCCCTCAAAGACAAATTTATCTTTCATAGCATATTATTTCAGCATTGGAAACTACTTTTCATTTAGGAACATCCAAGCTCTGCAATTAAGTAAATGTCTTCATGTGGACGGTGCCCGAGTGAGGATCTCTCAGAACTGGTATAGAAGACAAGATTCTGAGAAGAGACATGCTGTAAGCAAATAGGCAGGGGGTGGAAATCAAACCATTAAGGTTTTTCTGTTAGAGTTAACAACTTCAAACACTTCAATGTCCTTCTCTCTTTGTTTATAACCAGGACTGAATACTTCGTGTAACCTCCTTCTACGGCTGATACTTGTAAAAAGTGAAAAGGGGCAAGACTGCAGTGATTTTCATTTCATAGAACTTCATTAATCATTTAAATGGAAACAAAGACATTCGCATCCAGCCTCATTGTGTTTCCATTGGCAGAACTGTCAAGCCTTGAACAGCTACTCCAGGTTTGGCTCCTCTCGTATTATAACAGCCTCAGCACCAAATACTTTGCATTGGAAATTAGTCACAACAACAGTGGAATGAAAAGGATCTGTATGATTTGGATTTTCTCCAAATCACAATTAAACTACAAAAAAATCAAGCCAGTTTTCTCCAGTGAAAAAGAGCATGCATTATTAATTTCTTCCTGGATTGTGCATCTCTAGGTTTTGGGGATGGGGGAATTCTTTCTCTGTCCTAGCTTTTAGTAATCATAATGCTTTTGATTTAGTGCCCTCTTCTGCTTGATAATGTGACTGCATGTTGCCCAATGGTTAATTATTCTCAGTTAGCCCTCACTAGAGAATAACATTTCCAAGTAACTATTGGGAAAGAGAATAGCCTTATAAAGGAAGAATGAAACCAGGAAAAAAAAAAAAAACAAAAATCACATTATGGGAAGGTGATCAGTGAACCTCCATAGGCCTCAGTAATTTAACTACAGAGAGGGAAAGAGAAGGAGGGAATATGATCTTGATACATATTACTGTCTCTTCCACTTATTCTATATATTTTCCCCTTTAATTGAATTTGTTTGCATACTGCAGTCAATGCCAAACTGAGAAGCCAAAGTACAGGCAGCCAAATTTCCTGAGGTGAAACACAGAAACTACAGCAATGCATAACACTTTTCCTAGTGCACAAGCAGAGCTCACACATATATCTTTTGACAGATAATTAAGTCATGAAGGTTTAAGATAAGGAAAACTATTTATCACTAAACAAGCAAGTTTTTAGGTAGTTAAGAGACACTGAATCCACACATGAAGCTGATACAAATAATTAACAGACCACATGAAGAACAGTCTTTTCTTCTGTGGAAGAGAAGCTTCCCATTTGTGTGTTATACAGGAGCTGTTGAACATCAATCACATATAGCCTTTCAGAGCTTGCTAAAGCCATCATTTCCATTTGGTGACACGTCAAGAGGAAGAGGAGAACATTTGCAGATAGCTAAACCACTAAGTAAACCATGTCATTTCAACAACCTGTAGTTCAAGCAAATGGCAGGAAAAGCTCCAGCACAGAGACCTCCAGTTTTAGCCCTTCTCCCCATCCCAATAAATTTGGAGAAGGCAATAACTCCTGCAGCATCCCAATCAAAGGAGCAAAGACCAGAATGCAGGAGAATCCAGTTACTCACAATGACATTTGATGCCTGTCACTCTAGGATGGACTTTATTTTCCTCATCCTGCACACCTTCCACCTCCCACAGCAGGCAAGTGGAGCAAGAGCAAAGCATACAACCAAGAAATACCTTTCCTAAGACCAGAACTGTCTGTGTGGCAACAGGGGCGGAACTCTGTGCAAATAAGTTCCTCCATGGGCAGCAGACAAAGTGATGCTGGCTCCTATGTCCTTTTACACAAAATGCCCTCTGACCCCGTGTGTCTCCCCCCACCCCACACATACTTGTGCCCTCTAAGCTCTCCTCCTGAACTGCTGCTGGCTCAGTCTTTCAACCTCTAGCCATCAGCAGAGAGGAAACAGCATCTGCAGCAGCTAATTATGGCCACCAAAGTGCTACTCAGCTGCATCATATATGTGCATTTGCTCATCTGCTGGCAAACACCACAAAATAAACTATTCATCTCCTTAGTCCTTACCTCTTGGTGGTAAAACAGAAGTTGGGGTTGGATAGTTGGCTCAAAATCTTTGAGGGAGAAGGAAGAAGAGAGACTAACAGGTGGGAAAAAAGCACAGCCTTGGTTCTTGGCTTGGTTTGGGTTTGTTGGGTTTTTGTGGGTTGGGGTTTCTTTTCTCAGAAAAACAGATAAAAAATAATATTTTATCACATCATCAAAGCTTGCTGCACAGGCACAAGAAATCTTGGTTAAAGTATTTCACTCTCAGATTTTCCAAATTTTGAGTACCAAGTTGCTGTTTGAATTCTATTTTTAAGTAATTGTTTTAAATCTCTAAGAAGCAAATGAAAATAAAATTTAAATTCTATATTGGTGTCATATACGGGCAAAGAGTAAAACTGAAACTCTTAGATGGACTTCATCTCTCTCCAGAATTTCAGCTAAGTGAATTGCTGCTAGCAGCAACAGGCTGTCATCCTTCACGTGAACTAGCGCTAGAGGGAGGTGAAATGCTTTGCCAGCTGGTTTCACGGAGACTGGCTGACTGCAGAGGAGCAATTTGCAGTTTGGACAAATTCAGGAATCTCAAGTTTTACTCTGAGCTTTGAAGTGTATTGTGAAGAATAAACCTTTTCCTCATCTCCTTTAGTCTTGCATTACGTTTGCTCTCTGCTGTGATCTTGTTCTCTTTAGCGAGCCAATACTCTTTCACCATTTTCTATGGTTCCTCACAGCCTTTGTGTAGCAACTCAAAAATTCACTTTTCTGGAGGTGAAGGACAGGAAAACACTCATCTATGTGATAATTAGACTCCATACTAGCGTGACTGATGAAAGTGATCAATGATGGCTAGGGACCACCTAAACCAGTAAGACAAATAATTTCTGATTAAGCAGTTTTGACTATTTATGTTGAAGAGCAGCCCTCTGCAAGTTGCAAAATATCTCTGCTGTTAATCCAGCATAATCAAGTGCTGAAGCAGACTGTGTTGTGCTACATGTCATTACAGCTAGAGTTTATAATATGTTCCTAATTCCTTTCGCTTTCAAGAGTAGTGTCAGGTTTTTTGGTTTGGGGTTTTTTTGTGTGGTGTGTTTTGTTTTTTTTTTTAAAGAGGATCTCTGACATGAGGCAGGCTATCCTAATACCCTTACATTTTTTTAAGTCAGAAAGATTAAAAGCTTTGGAAAGCACACTATAGGTTGTGCTTCAGTTCTTCAGGCATCTGTTCTCAAGGGCTGATATATCTTGCCATATATGAGGGCAGTTCCAGAGATAAAGGGACATTCAGCAAAGCCTACAATTTCAGAAATCCTACTGCCAGCTGCAGAAATTAGAAACAGTTTCTTTCACTGGGAATTAGTGAAAACGCAGAAATGGTACATTTAAGAGTATGCATCCATCATAGGATGTTTAATCTACCAGATAAATAAAGATAGACTCTCATCCAACAAAATATGAGTCTAAGAGTTTTATTCCAGTAGCTTTGTCTACAAAAACTGCTTTTAATCACAGTGGCTTTATCCTTTAAGCAGAAGGCTGTGGTATGGCTTCTTGAAGCTCAGGAGCCTGATTTTGCCTCTGCATTATTCCAGTTATTCCTAAGCAGGTACAGGAGCAATAGGCTGTATTTTTGTTGGAATGCTATTATAATTTGCTGTACGATGGGGGAAGGAGCATGTGTTGCTTTGTGCCATGGGTGGGAATGTCATAATGCTGTAATTTCCCTTTCAACATTTTACCACACTTTTGCTTGAAGAGAAAGCAGTCAGATACACACTATACACTTACTATATAACATACCTTATTTGGCCCTGGTTTAGAATTACCACCTTTCTGTGATGGCTGTAATGCTTTTTAGCATTGCCTCCCACTGAGGTGGGGCTCTCAGTAGAAATTTTGTAGTAGGTGCACACTCATGCACATAGCTCAACGGAGGGCTAGGAGAACAGTGTCATGCAAGCCTCTTATTTATTATAGAATTTTTCATTATTAAGATAACACTAGCATGACAAGATTATTTAGCTATTCTGTTCTTTATTAGTCCCTAAGAATCCTTGTCCATTTGAACACCTGTGACAGCCTTCCATGGGGATTTTGCTGGCCATCTGTGAGCACTCAGAGAGGAGCTTTACCATAGCCTAAATTGCTCATGACTTGTACAAGAGCGTTCTCTCAAACCTCCGTGTTTTTATGCCACCGCTGCGTGTCACTGCTAAGACAGAACAACACAGAAAGACGACAGCAAGCTAAATAAGGTTTGGTAGGAAGGGGGCCCAGCACCCCCAAGGTAGGAGCCACCACTTCGATCAATGGTGATAACTTCAACCAGTGGTATTTTGATTTTCATGCTATAGAGCACCTATTGCTAATATGTGCAAACGGGTTTTGTTCCCAAAGCAGGAGGAACCTTAAAAGTGTTTACTCCTGGATATTATTGTGCAAGGAAGGGTAGCATCGAAATGTTTATACAGGGGGGAAATTAGATCCTGTACAGCCAAATGTCCTATGCTTACAATTGCAAATCCAAACTTGGGAGCAGACAAGGTTGTTATTTTCCCTGTGACCCAATTGAAAAATACTAACAGGTAGTTTTTATAAGATTTTAACTTAGTTAAAACCTTCTAGTTACATTTTAGCATGGAATGTTACAATGGTATAATTATGCACCACAGTTTGGACCAAAAGTAAGAAATCAATGTACATAACAGGACAACAAGGACATAGAACGAGTTCACCTGACATGGTTTCAGTTAAGTCTACTGCTTCTCTTAGCACATGTATTTATTACATGCTGGGTGGTGCTTTGGCAATTATTACTGGATGCTACTTTCTAAAGCAGAGATGTTAATCACAGAAGCGTCTCTCTAACCAACCTAAATCATACTAGCTTGTCTGTTGCAGCAATGAATACTGGTCCTAATGAGCAGTGTGTGGTATGACAAACTGCACAATTTCTTTTATGTCTCCAAGGAAGAGTATGAGGTTTCACACAGGAATCAGCTGGTTGATTGCCACAAATATTTCCATTAAACTTTTCAAAGGCTTCAGCGCTGCTTACTGGGAAAAAGAAAAAAGAATCCGGTTTAGAGGAAGCAACAATACATGATGTTTAGCAATAGACTTGATTCATCAGGTCTTTTTCTTTGCAAACATTCAAAGCACACTGTCAATTTGACTGCAGGTTATCAGTTAAGTGAATTACAGCATATAAACACGACTGCTGCGTAAATCATGCTTATCTGATGGCTTGTGAAAACGTGCTCTGCTGCCACCAAAAGCCCAATTTCAAGGAATCCTTCATCTTCAGCCGTGTTGCTCAGGTGTAAATGAATTCCCCTGCATGCTGGCCACATTCACCAAGCCTTACTTCTACAAATAGCTACTTGCTTAACCATGAGGTGAACCAGTTGCGTTTGCTGTGGTTAGTGATAGAAGCAGCTTCACAGCAGTGTGAATTTGGGGCCAACAGCCACACACAGAAGAATTGCTGTGCTCTGGAAAGAAACGGGAATAATAGTATATTCTTACCCAGGCATGCTCTCGAGCCTCAATTCAAGGCTTCATCTGAGAATTTCCTCCATTACTACTACTTCTATCCCTTCAATTAGTGTTTTTTAACAAAGTGAACTGGATACTAATTTGATTCTCACATCAACATTCTTTTGAATTTTTTTTTTTTTTTTTTTTTTTTGCTTTTGCTTTGAATTCCCCCAGAAGTATGATTTGTTTTAATGCAAACGGAAAGTTAAGGTCTGTACTCTAAAGAGCTTAGAATCAAAACATACACTAAAAAAATAAATAAATTTGTTCTTTCCTAACTGGGAATGCATTGTAGCTCTTGACTTGTAAATTGGAAAAAGTCAGCCTGGCTTTCAATCCAGTGACAATCTTCCAGCACTATGTAGTAAATATTTGATAAACGTTTCATTTTTTTTTTCCCCAGCAAGATTGAATCGGAATGTAGTAAGAGACGTTTTTTGTAGCCTTTTGATGCTATATTCATAAAAATCCTTTTTTTGTCAAAAAGAGCCCAAGCAGTTTAAGCAGAATTCAGTGGATGCATATTCTGGTAGCAGATTAATCAATTTGTCACCTATTTTCAATTTGTTCCATTTTCAATTTTTTCCACTCCCCTTTCTGTTACCATCTCTGCCTTCATTAATTGAATTGGATATATTAGGTATTTGTTGTCTAAATCAAAATCTGGAATAAAAACGCAACAATTTTTAGGCTTGCAAGATGTTTACAGAGAAAAATAGAGATTCCTAATTCTATTGCTTTCTCTATATCACTGCATTTATGTGCCCCAGGGTGGAGAGAATTTCTTGGCAACTTATTTTTCTGGTGTGATATCCTCAGATGCCCTTAGCTGTCACTTTGAGCAAAAATAACAGCTTTGAGAGGCACACTCTTGGAACTTTTCTGCACATCTCACCCATATTCATTAAATATCTGTTCAACTTTACACCATTATTCCCAGTAAAACACAAAAATTCTTTTTGGTAGAGGAACATATCTTATACTAGCATTTTGTAAATTATTTTATAATTGTAGGATTGGCTTGGCTTTGCCTTTTTTTTTTTTTTTTTTTTTAGTTTTGAATGCTAAAACAACATGAAAAAAGACCATGCCATTTAAGAACAATATTTACCTTTTATGACAAGAAGATAAGCGGTATTATCATATTTTATATTGCAGTGGATGATGGAATAATTAAACATGCATTTGCAAAGGACTCAGAACATAACCGTAAGGTTGTATAAGTGTATTTAGGACATACATTTTGAGGATACAATGAAAAATAACTAACTTTGCTCCATTTCTTTTTCCATTTGCACTGCTGCTCCAAGAATTACTGTATGAATTGTTAACTAGCAGCAAATAATTTTGAGAATTCCTGACCTGAGAGGTTTATTTGCTTAACTTTCAGTTGTTTCTATTCTAGTTAATATCTCATGTACCAAGATTCATGTTCATATTTCAACCACATTTTTTATTCCTTCACCTTTCTATCACCATCCTGCAGTCCATTTTGGAAAGGGGAGTCACAGGAATATCAAAACAGTATGAGTGTTGTGGACAAAGTTTTTTATTCTATAAAGTAATAAAGCCAACTGAGCAAGATACTAGCAAAATTATAAGAATATTACATTAAATATTTTTCATTAGCACAAACTAAAAGTGCACAGACACTAATTGTGAGAAAATGTCTTTAAAAAAAAACGTTCCAGAGGTTACAACTTCACCACATGTACACTGAGGATAAGATGAGTTCACTTGTATAGGGCAATAACAGGCAAGTCCAGTATCTATATAATTTAAGACAATGTCCAAAGAACACCTTTTGCCTAGAAGCAAGCTACAACTCTTGGGCCTTTATCCAGTTTGCAAGAAACTAAGATAAACCCATAAATAAATACACAGCATGACAACTGATACAGAAAAGTTTTGCTCCCTAGCCTCTAAAAGATGCCAGCAATGGTTCCCAAACAATACGAAATGCTGCAGTTAACTTTTTTTTTCCCCCAGTGTTCTTGTTGGGAGCAGAAATACAAATTCACCATCAGAGTGCATGTGCAGACTTACCACATGCTGCAATTGCCACTAACTGAGTAAAAAAGAAAGGTGAAGAGCAGGAAACCACATGCTGCATTTATACTGTGTACCTTTAGGGCTCCTTAGCAACTTCTTCAGGTGCCTTCTCCTCCACAGAAGCTGAAAATGGAGACAAAACACCAATGAGAAACATCAGAAACAACGTATTCGATGACAAATAGTCGATACCATTTACAAAGTCATATTAGCTACACAGACATTTTTCCTTTTAGGTTTTTTATTCTAATTGTAAAAGAGTTTAGAGGCCAAACTTCTAAACTCCTTTGAAAATCTCCGCAGTGATGAACATAACACACATTTTTCTTTGCATTCAATTGTATCGTTCAACTTCAATAGCAATATAAGATGATTTTTAGCTTCATTAAAAGGCTGTAAGGTTTATAAATATCACATGCTCTATATTTTTCTTTACAGCAATGTAATTTAAGAAAATTCTATCTTTCAAATCAAGTCAGGTATTAAAAAAAGTATGTTACATTATACAAAGCACAAGGGAGAATTTCTTGTTCTTAATGAACTTTACATCTAGCCACTTAGAGGGCACGGAGGTCAAAACACCCCTGCGATCCAATTTAGCAATACCTATTTCTACTGCATGGCATATAATTTCAAAATTAAATTTTCTGCTAACACTATGATGCCAAACACAGTCATTGCTAGTAGCCACATTGCATCACTCGAGTTCTGCATGCTCTTGGAGCTAGTTCAGTGCAAACAGCCATTAGTGCTTTTCAGAGACAAAACATTTCAGACCCATCTGTACTCTTGCACCTTCTGAAGTTTGCCCCGACTCCTCAGCATCAACGTCCTGGCTCCTTGAGGATGTGTCAGAAGTCTCTTGAGCTGCTGAGGCTACTTCTTCCTTGACACTGTCTAAGTGTTCCTCATGGGCAGAAGAAGCTGCAATATCCAAGACTTCACTCACAGTTTCTATGAATCAAATTAGAGAGATAATTGTCTTGTCTTTCCATTCACTGGCACAAATGAGGGCGAGCAAAGCATGAGGTACCTGCCTAACATACATCTTTGAAGTAACTGAAAGCAAAAGGATCTATCGGATGATTAAATTTTATCATGCAAATAAAAGCCTGCAAGTGGAATTATAGAAAACTACAAGCTATAAAGAGCACTTTTCACGTCTTTAGACAAAGGTATTGTATATATGTATACATATTCTCCCAGGTATATATTCTCTTACAGCTATCCTCATTTTATTTTCTGATTTCTGTCAAATTATTAATTATGTGCAAGACACTAATGGTAAAGTTTCTATGGAAATAATCCTAGTCTGATCAGCACCACAGGACACTACACATATACTCCATATATCCTTGCAAAGATGTCACAAGTAGTTTTAATGTAGAAATGTCCTGACATCAGTCTGAAGGGTTGGGCTGCAATTCCAGTGTAGCATGATTGCCAACTAGCCATTTTTCAATACTCCTTGAGGATAAAACAATCTATCTGTATAAAAAGTCTGTAATATGTCTATTTATTAATACGTCTATATACAGATACACTCTTCAGGGAGACTGAGCACATTATCCAGCATGTTACATGTTAAATTTTACTTGACTAAATTCTGTCTTACCATATTCTTCTAAACTTTCTGTTGGAGGTCTCCATCACCACACACCTTAACTGCTCGGCAGGATAAGGTTTGCAGGGACTTTGATGTTACAAATTGTGTCCTATATTAAGATATATGTACATTAAATACAACTAACTAAACAGCTTCATTAGAAGTTCAATAAATGCAGTAAATCGGAGTTTTGTAGGGCTCTCATCCCATGCCTTTTTCCAAATATCTGCTTGCAGGTATTTAAATATGGCATATTCTGAATGACAACTATTTCATGTTATTTTGCAAAATACTGACTGAATTTTGAAGAAGAAACAGGAAAAAAAAAAATCAGGAATTACTGCCTTCGTCTTTATAGGGATCAGCAATGTTATAAAAATACATTTGAAATTCAGAACATTAGATACTTTATAGCTAGCATCACTTAATGTAATGCAATATATCTGCTATGGTAACCAGCTGCTGGTTTTGAGTTTGCAACATCAAACATTGTTTATATTACCAAAAACTTGCTCTCTGACTTATAGTATTTTCCTAATTTTTCTTAATTTCTTGGGATGTTTCAGTGTTTTAATTTCTTTCACATTAAGAAGAGTAGGTCAGTAAGCAAGTAGGGGGAACAACATGGACTGTCCTGCTTTTTAATAAAACCTCACTTCCTTTGAATGGAAATTGTGTTTATTTGTCACCTATAGGAATACCTGCCTTGAAAACAAACATTAACACTTTATACCACTTGTACTGAATGATTTGTCTCCGGTCTGAAGTATTCTTTGTGGCTATCAGAAAGGCAGTCTACTGCAACAAAATATGGATTCCTCACAACGTGTCCATCCATGTCTACGGAGTAGCTGTCACTCCCTAAAATACAAAGGGCCTTGTTGCAACAGGCATCGTATTTTTTAAAACCTATGTCTGTACATGTGAGTAATCGTCCTTGGCCTGCAGAAAACTCTATCTGGTACTTTCATTTCACAGAAATTCAAATGGCTTTCATGTCTGTTCCTCGAGCACACACAGCTAGAGTTTCATAGGAGCCACCTTCCTGGTGCCACAGCTGAAGCACTCTTTTCGAGAGGAGAAAGCTGGCAGTAGCTGGTGGCTTACAGCAGCACCAGACCTGGCAGCTCCCACCGGGTCCTCCCTCACATCCATGCCTTAGGGCGTCATCTCCAGCAAAGGTTCAGACTGGCCCATGAAGACCATTTTGGCATCATTTCTTTGGCCTATTGTAACTACAGCAAGCTATCTAAGAGTTTTCTGGTGCTCTGAGCACCATGAAAATAAGAACTGGTCCATAACCATGAAAGCTATTTAAGCATTAATCTGACATACAGAAACAAATCTCAGCGTATTTTTTGGTGGTTTGTTCACAGCTCCATCTTGGAACAAACGCTCTGTATCCCGCTGGCAAGGTCAATGCGTTTTTCTCTGTCCTAGGGAATTGCTGTGATCCCAGGCAACACCAGATGAATGACGACCTGGCAAGCCGAGAACAAGCCCCCCACCTCTTTCAGAATCGGGACTGCCACATGGCCCCTCCTCTGTGGGGAACACCAGACGTACTGCCCAGGTCCCTCACATCCCCTCCTGCTGATCAGCTGGGAGCACAAAGCATTACAAAGGCTAGGAACTTCTCGTTTTGTTTCCCTGAATGCTAAATTTCACCTCAGTGCTATTGTGTCCCCCTCACCCTTTTTTTTATCTGCATGCATTCTTTTTTTTTTTGTCCAGCTTAATCTCTCAGAGCTGTTCCATGTAAAATCCTGCAGTAACATCCTATTTCATAAAAGATATTTTAATCTATGTCCAGTACAATGATGACTCATTTTCCATAATCCTTGGAAGAAGGATTTAATTCTCTATATGTTCAATTATTGCAGAGTTGTTAAAAAGCCTGTTGTGAAACTCCACAGCAATTAATAGATGTAATTGAAATAGCTTCTAACTTCTGTTATTTCAAAAACTAAAACATTTAAGCTCCTTTATTTTTTCAAAATAGAGTTGTAGAGGAGTTACAGCATCTTAACTGGTTCTGTGTTGTTTTCTGAATAATGATCTGTTTGAAATTCTGAAGTCCCCGTATTTCCTTGTGCAACAATGACTACGACCTATTTTGTCTATTTATGCCGGCTTTCTTACAATTTCTACAAGCTTCAACTGAAGAAAATAATCTGCATTGTGCAACTGCTTCTCTGCAATGAAGACACATGGTATTTAAGTGCTGTTTGTACTATGTTTTCCACTGAACGCCCAGCTGCTTTATTATCAATGTCACACAATACTACTTCAGCTCCTTAATATCTTCAGCAAAAGACCCACTTGCGGCATTCCAGTCAAATTGGTCTCAATCAAATTATGACTCACCCTGACCCCTACAATTTAAAATCTGCTAAAATTGGTAATGTTCTTGATTTTTTTAGGTTCTTCTTATAGTCACGAAAGTGGGGTTGTTTGGGTTTTCTATTTTCTTAATTCTGTAGGAGGGGATGACCCACATCATTCATCAATAGCACTGCTGAAGTTAAATGGTTTCATAATTTTACTGTTTCATTGGGTGTTTGGTGTGTCATGTCCCCTCTCCCCCCCAATCTTAGTAGGATGTATTACTCTACACCACTACACAGTTTCATACAAGGTGCTGGTAGCAAAATCTCAGCCTTTGCATATAATATTAGCTATTTTTTCCTGAAAAAGTGATATTTTTTTTTGCTCATGCTTCTTCACCAAGCATTTGTCAAGCTTAAGTTTCCCCTTGGGATAAGTAGCTACAGTTTCTTCAATTTTGCTAGGCATTTGTATATACCACTGCACTTACAGATCTGAATTAGGAGCTTAACTTCCTTGTGCTTTCAACAAAAGATATAACAACTTCAAGCCTCAGAGAAATCAAACTAACCATGTTTACTAACTGTAGGCAAGTGGTTATGCTTTGCATATTGCATTAACAGCTGTTCTGAAAGCATTCAAAGGGATTTTAACATACTCGGGATTTTGAGGACAAACATCCTCAGGCTAGTTAGATCCCCGGCATATCTCCACTACACAACCATAACTCAGCATCTTTGTAACATCCATTGCTTACGTTTAACACTGAACCCTAACAAAAATATCACCTCCTCCTGCCCAGGACAGTTATATGCACTCTCAAGTGGTCTTTAGCTCCTCTGCTTTAAGAGATAATCATTCTGAGAAGAAGTATGGCCTTCCAAATTGCACATGCAGGAACAGAACATGACTGGGCAAGCACCAGCAGCACATTACGTATGCACCAAACACAGCAACAAACCACTTACGTTATGAAAACACATCTGGCCTGAGTTGAGTAAATACAGAAACGGAAATTGATTTTACAGACAAAAGGAAATTAAGTTTTTGTTTTCAAACTTTTTTTTGTTAAATAAGGCAGCAGCCGAAAAAACTGCTTCCCGTATAAAGTAGCTATTCCTGCAGTCTTTAAAGGCCCAATTTTTACTCTTACAAGTGCTAAAGTTGCAGCACTGGAAGCACAGGACTCAACATTTCTGTGCATTCACAGTAGAACAGAAAACAAATCCAGGGCACTTCTGCATCCTCATGATTGTCAATGGAATTGTCTGAGTATTAGCGAGCTCAGCATTCCCCCAGCAGAACAGAGAAGCGTGGTAAGCAGGGACCTGCATGCCCTATGTGACTGACTCATCTTTGCTCCAGCTAGTAATAAAAAATTTAAAAAAACCTTTACACAGATAGACTTTCTCCTGCTAATAATAAAAAAAAACCCAACACAAAACCCCATGCACGGGGACTGACTTTTAGAACCCAGATCCTACTGCTTGCATGGCCTCTTCCCCCAAAGCTTTCAAGCATTTAAAACAAGCTTTCCAACTTTCCTGAGGGAGTTTTTATGCAGATTCAGCTCGGATTTTTGTCTGGGACACAAAGCTCTAGTCTGAAATTAAACAGGCTCACGCTGGCAGTCATGTCCCACCACCTGGGAAACAGTACGCTATAGGCTGAACTTGAAGCACGCAGGTGAAAGGGAGGTATGGAGCCGACAGAGCTGGCACTGACCTTGATAAGTGGAATGTGAAATCTGTCGAGAACTTCGCTCTTGCAAGAATTTTTGTAGAAGATACTCTTTCTGATAGCATTTCTACAGGACATACATTGTCAGGCTTTAGCGTTCAGTGTTCATAAAGCTGGATTTTCCAAGCTGTGTTTCATGCCACACACCACGTGTAAAAACTAACAAACCAACTGTCCAATACATACGTATTATTTCATACCTCAGCTTTCATCGACAATTCCTGAAGAAAGCAATAGGATATATGAATAGGATATATAAGATCAAGGAGGAGAAGAAGAAAAAATTAGTTGACTTCTTTTCTTACTCTAGACGTCTACAGTCACGTCAGCATTGCCAAGAGGAGTAAGCAGACAAGTCGGGAATGAGAAGTTCTGCTCCTCTGTTTAAACAAGCTTGGATTGGGAGCAAGGTACACCTTCCTTTGTTACAACACTGAGGTTTCTTCAATGCTAATTTAAACTACTGCTTTAAAGCTTACAGCAGCCCTTTCAAAAAAATCAACCACGGTAATGTGAGGATTAGGTCTTCAAAATTCCACTGAAGTAGCAGCTAGGTAGCAACTAATTGTTAAGAAAACAAACAAACAAAACTTATTTTACATATAGAAAGAGATTATTCTAAAAAGGAAAGAACTGCTTTCCTCCTTCCTCATGCAGGTGAAGCACCTCACCTTGTGAAAGAAATACATCTTTCTCTCAACATGTCAAAATAGAGGATGCTGTCTCTCTCAGAGCAGCGTTAAAAGGAGGAAAAGTCCAAATTTTTAAAAAAGCCGGGGAGTTTTTAAAAACTCTCTTTAAAAGCATGGGGGCACTCTTGGAATTCAGAATTTCACTCCTATAGCAAAAGTTTTACCACCTTTGGCCAGTCAACTCAGCACTGCTGCGAATGCTCTCCTTGTTCAAAGTGCTTTTGCGTTGAAACTTTTTTATTACTTTTAGTATCTATTGATACCAATTTATGGATGATTGCTACAAATAGCCTGTAGGCATAATTATACTAACTTGTATATTATATTCTTAAATCTCACTTTAAGTGGCTTTGTAAGTATATTTTCCTTATTTACAATACATACGCAGAAGATAGCTGTGCCAGATTTTAAAATGGAAGCTATATTCAATTTTTTACTTGCTCTGGGAGAGGTGGGGACTTTTTTCCCCCAGAATGGAAGTTTTATAACAAAATCATACAAGACAACTAACAGCCTTCTCAGGAGTACCACCTATATTTTTTCCCCAGTTTTGTATTTCCCTACTAATATGTTTAAAACTATCACGTTTTCATTCTGATCCCAATCCTCTGATTCATTTTGAAAGTGGTATTTCCAGTTAGAAACAACAACAAAAAATCTGAACAGGCACTGGTTTCCTGCAATTTTTAAAGATATTTAAAAATACACTTTTCTGAGTGAAGCACTTCACTTAAAGCAGTATCTTTCATATAATGAATTGGTTTTTTTAAGCAGTCAAGATGAGGCTGGTATCCATAATGCATAACGTCAGGTTCAATTATTTAAAAAAAAAATATTATTTGCAGAAGAATTTGGCTTTATAAAGCTAAAATAATACAAGTTAGGCAGCATAATACAAATGGAATCTGCCTGGAGCACAAGAACCAAAGCTGGAGTACAAAAAAAGGATTTGGTATTTCAAGCTGCCGTAGCATAACCAATGTAACACGCTAATTCCAAAGAAAAAAAAAAGTCAAATTTAATTATGAAAACAGAAACAATGTTTCATTCACAGTCTTTTAGAGAATTACTCATACTAGAATATGATGCTTTTGTTTACATAAAGCTTCTCCTCAGTAAGGTCCACCGAGGGTCTCAGGATGTCCCCTGAAACATTCAGATAGGCAGTGTAAAAAATTCCCCATTCCTTTTCATAGTTTAAAGGTCACTAGTGGAAAACTGACAGTGCAGTAGAATTCACTTTTCAAAAGTCAAATTCTGCCATGTTTGGAAAGTAATTCAGGAATGTATTTGAGACAGACTGCGAAACAGAGCACAAGAGGTGGGGTACCTGGCTCACTTAGATCTAATCCAGAGGAGAGCACAACAGTAGCAGGAAGAAACTACGATTCCCTGTAAGACCAAATTAACATATTTTGGTTCCATCATCAGCTTTAAGGAAAATGGAAAAGAAGTTCCTTCAACAATGCCTTTTGTTCTAAATCCTGAGGTGGTGGTGACAGCAGAGGTCCCATTCCTTCCTTTCATCAGAAGCCACCTGCCACCCCAGGTACAGCTGACCTGGGTTCAGCATCTCCTCCCTCTGCTTCCAGAGGCTCAATCCCCCCATCAGCCACCTCAGCAATAGGAAGAGGGGGAAATAATCATCACCGACTCACTTTGGGACAAAATATGTCCGTATGAAGTGAGCAGGTGCTTCAGGTGTCACTGGCCAGGACGACACAGGGAGCTCAGCACGCAAGACTTGCAGACACACACCAGGGACATCACTTGGGACTACTTGAAATGCTCTGTCTCTGCTCAGTGGCTTTTTATTCAGTGACCATTTAGCATTATAAACAGCTGGAGTAAGTTATCCATCTCTTTGGGAAAGGAAAAACACTTAACGCTTAAACAATTGGCTTAAAAAGGAAAAAAAAAAAAAATCTACTGGATGGTTAACCTCAGACCAATGCCTCTCTCCGACACTGTGATTCAGCACTTGAGCTCAGACAGGAAAAAATAAACCTCTCAGCTCTACGTGCTAAACCGAATCGGGGAACTAACAATTATTTAGAAAAGCGCTGATTATTCTTCAGTCCGATCCGTTCCTTGAATGCACAGGACAGGAACTAGTGGCTGGCAACTGCCGAAGCCCACGTGGCCCTCAAGAAACTGTTTGTGGAACTGCCCTGGCCCGACCACCCTGTTGTTTGGACATGGCACGAAGGCAGCCTCTGCCTTTCCTACCCAGCAACACCTCCCACGGGCATCAGGAGATTTCTCCCTTTGGCATTTCAGTTATTCCATAAGTCAAACCCAAACCAGAGGCTTAGAGCCCAAGGTCTTTGACAAACGGATGAACAAAGGCAGGCTGGGATATTTAATAATCCTGTCACTATAAAAATGTCAGTTGTTTTTCTTTTTTCAAGCTGTCCTTAAGTAATCCAGAGAAAATCCATGAGGTCCAGCTGAGAGCCTAAACCATGGCATTATGAAGCACATTTTTAAGGACAAAAAAAATTCTTCACTCCACGGAGCAAGAAAAAAACCCAACTTCAATCAACCAAACATTTCACAGGTTGGTTGTGCCGGATATAGGTCACTAGCTCCTAAGAAAAGCCTCATTATTTCATACTAATGACCAGAACACTCACTTCAAGAGAGCTTATTCTACAATGGATGATTAAAAAAAAAAAATTCAGAGATGCCTGTAATGGTCAGAATAAAAGCATAACAGTGCATAGCAGATTAATCCAGAATAGTTTAAAATACCTCAAATGATACACTTGAAATTATTTTATGTTCTGTAACAAGGATTTGTAGCAATGAGAAGCAATTCACATTGTGGTTGGTTGGTTGGCTGGTTTAAACATCTAGCCACTGATTGGAATGGACCACGAGGAAAACTAGTGCAAGTTAACATAAACAGCATATATGAAAATGCACTAATAATCTGACGTATAAAATCCTTCAGAAGTTCTAAAAAAACTTTTAATTAAAGCTGGGCATTTTTTTTAACACTCTTCATACAAAGTAATGCACCAGGTTTTACCCACTTACATTGTTTTCAGAGGAGCAACCAAAGTTCAGCGTGTTGTTTTTTGAAAATGATGTTTCTCTCTGCAGTGAGAAACGCTGCCCAAAAATTAATATAAAAAGCCTCATCATTACCATTCCAGTTTCAACTGCCACCACAGGAGAACAGAAAGGGGTCCTTGTTGCCATTTCCTGTAAAGCAGGACACTAACAGTATTCCTCTGCATGCTGTATTTACAGAAAATATTCACAGGTAATACTACTTAAGGTAAAGTAAATGCTAACAGTATTTGCCGACCAAAGTGAGCTCTTGCTTTATAATTTAAAGAAATAAAGTTACTTTAGGATTTTTTTTTTTTTAGTCTTGACAATGAGCTATAAATATTTTATTGGTAAAAAGCAGTAAGTCCATTTTCTCCTTAATAGTGACATCATTTAGGCATTACTCACTTTATGTCCTTTTACCACCTTTAATTTTTTTAAGTTACTTGTCCCTTTGTTCTACAACAGACAAATGAGAAGACAGTTATTTTATGGAGTTCTCCTCCACTTAGTTGTTTGCACTCTTAGCTGGGAAGTTCTAGGGTCTTTTTCCAGTTTACTGGAATCTTCCTCCCCAGCCCAGTGCATGCTGTAAAATTCTCTTTTCAGCTAGGATGTCCAAAACCGAACAGCCTCTCCATTTATGAACTTGTATCTTCAGATATTCACAACTTTTACAGAAGTCTTTTCTAAATATTGTTCCCATTCTTCCTACAGAGATTCTCCAGTTATGCTATGACGACTCATCTCCAAGCTCAGTTTTATGAAGGAAAAACAGGAGGAAGACAGAAAAGAGTAGTGGACAGTGCATGGCAATCAGAGAGATGCAAGATAAACGCAGCAACCCAAGGGACAGATAAAGTGATAAATGTGAAGCAGAAATACTGAACAGGTATTTCAGGTTCCACAGGTATAGATATTACCCCAGTAGGATAACATTCACCTGATTCAACTTTCTAGAGCCTAATTTAGCTAGCTTAGTCCACCATAATCAATGAAGAGAGCGAGAAAAAAAAAAACTATAAAGGGAGATTCAGGATAGGAAACCTTTATCACAGCTGGTAATTAAGCATAGATTTTGTCAGATGATATGAATACTTCCCCTGATTCTCTCTTCTGTTACACAAATCTACACCTTGAGACTCATTTCATGCGTTATACATATGAAAATGGCAGATAGTAGGCCTTAGTTATGAGATGCTTCTCATCTATACAAGTGAGGTTGAGAAGAGGAAAAAAAAAAAAGGGTAGCTATTTTCCCGAGGTTCTACTGTGAACAAGTGGTATAATCATAAAGGATAAGGTCTGTTCAGCCCTCTGCACGCTGCATCTTACCCCAACGCCTAAGGCTGTAAAGAGCTGCAGGCTGCATGGCTTCTCCTCCTTCCCCCACCCCGCACAAGCCAATGCCTTGAAGGATGTGTGTGTTCTACTGAGAATCATCATTCCGAAAGCCTCTGAATAAGTATGAGCAATTGCAAATGACTCTGAGGACTTTTCAGCAATCTTCAAAATACTCCCAGTGTCAGAGTATTTGAATACACATCCGGAGTTACGTAATTTAGCAAGAAAAAAACCAACGTACACCGATCATGTTGGGTGTTTCTGTCTGCTTGGCATCATTGTGCCATCAGGCCAGCAACAGTCCTGCCCAGAAAGCAGTAACTCCTGTCCAGTGCAGCCTGTATTTGTTTCTCTAGGCTGCAGAGAACTGGTGTTCTAACGCCATTCGAAGCTTAACGTGGAAAACACGGGCACATTCACACACTAATCCTCCCCAAACCTAGTTATTCACTCAAACAGCATTTGAAATAACGGAGAAGAGATCACGTCCTTCAATACTTACAAAATTAGAGAAGAACGTAACGCTACAGAAGTGCGGAGTCCAAGAAAGCAGGGTTTTGGGCTAATTGCTCTTGCTATTCCACCTGATAACACCAAAACCTCAAGCCTCAATACTAGAGTTGGGAAAAAGTTTATAGCGGCAATCCAAGAACTAAAAGTCAACAGATGCAACAACACTGCCTAATCCAAACAGCATCTTACCAATCTGTGCACTTTATAGCATTTGTTCTATCGGAAGAAAAATTTATCTTAATTTATGGTCCCCAGACCACAGAGTACAACTAGAACAACAGCAGGGAACTTACCAGCAGCAGGTAGTAACCAAGACTGACAGTACAACAGCTCAAGCAGCAAAAGGTACAGTAAACTAGACTTTGGAGGAAGCTAAAGCCTTGGGAACAGAGTTACATGGCACAGTACGTTTTTTGGCAACAGTATTTAAGAGAATTCCAGATATCAGTAGCGGGTTGTGAATTGCTTAAATTGAGGCGAGGAGAAAATTCCAGCCAGGTACAATTGTACTTAACTTTCTAAAATTGAAAATTACCCTGATAAAGTACCTACCTCAAAGGTTGGGGTTGTTGGGTTTTTTTTGTTGGTTTGGTTTTCGTTTTTTTTTTTTTTCACATCCATGTGTATAATCACACCTTCACGTTATCTGTATACCTATGTATCTATACTGGAGCTGGAGACAAAGGTCCATTGACACCTTGCACTTCCAAACATACTACAGAAAGCTTTATAGATTAAAAGAAACAAATGCATTTGAAAAAGCAGAGGTTTACTGGTAACAATAAAAATACTTGCACCTTCATCTGCAGAAGTAACATCAAGCTACCAAGAAAACTAATGAAGTTATTTAAATAACTATTGTTTCTCAAAGTAAGCCTGCATCATCCCTAGGCAGTTCTGAAAGAAAAAGAATTCTCTACCTATGTAGATACACTTTTTTTTTTCCCTCTGAATGGACACAACACAAATGATGAACATGGTTAAATACAAAACTGAAAGGTATTTCCAGAGGGATCTTAATTATAATTTTTTTTTAAAAAAATACAAATAGCTCTTGACTGCAAGTAAACACTGAACAAAGTGGTACACAGAAAGCAGAGAACTTCTGAATCAAAATACCATGTGCTTATCTTTTAAGTATTATGCCAATGGAAAATAGCTTTTACACAGCTTAAAGGAAAGGGACACTGCTTTAAGCCTGTGCTTGTACGACCACGTGCTGCTTGTTATACCCTTCACATGGTCAAGAGTCAGAGGTCCCCATCAATGCCTTGAAGATCTGAGGGAAGAACCGCTTCAGCGGTCGTGGTGTTCTGCTGCAGACGAGGCCGGGAGGAGAGCAGCAGTGGAACACTAAGGTGGCAGGAGCCTCTGCAGCCTCCTGGGGCAGGACTCGGGGTATGCAGCGGTCACAGCAACTTAGCCCCGGTGGGGGAACCTCATGTGAGTTGCTTAAGGGATCTATAGGGTACACCCTTGACTTTGGCACAACTCGATTATTTCCAATGGTCTTCACTGGTAACCAGTGGCATGGAACTGTTCTCAGAAGCAAGTTTTAACATGCCAGAAACATCAAAGAGATCAGGCAATACTATGCCAGGGACAACACTCCCTTGCTTTAGAAACTAGTAATTACTGAGGGGGAAGTACAACTTCTGCTGCTTGATAGGAAATGCTTTAGCTAACGTGTGATATCCTGATTAGAGGTTGGAGGGAAGAGGGCTGAAACAACATGCAGAAGTTTCTCAAGAATTTTATATCCCACAGGTTCATTTCCGCTGGCTTTACCATGCAGCAAAGAATAACCACTGCAGCAAGATTTGACAGGACACCTGAAACGACCGTCAGAATCCCTTATAAGTATTGACATAACAGAAGTGTTGTTCTAGTGCCCTTTTCTTCAGTAAGTATGTTACCAGAGAAAATAGAGCTAAGAAACCAGTAACTTCTAAACAGTACATCCATTTCCAGTCAACACCAGCAGTAACTGACAGTTACAAGACACATTTACTCTTATAAGATAATGAGCACTAACTACACAACGTCACTGTGTCTAGAATTAGATCCTCAGACTTAATCCACTTATGCACAATGCTTCCTAGGGAAGATTCTAGCTGCTTCCTCTTCAGTAGAGTGGCAGGAATATCTACCACACAGAAGATCCTACCCAACAATTAAATATTCCTAGATAAGCGTTGTGAAAGGAATATTCAACCACTTCTAGATACAAGCAACTGCCCACTCAAAGTGAAATTCTGGAATTGCTCTGTAGAGCAACAGAGGTAAAACTGTTTGCAACTGCAAAATATTTTAAGACATCTTATATCTTTTACCAGCTCTAATTCACTAGCAATATATACCAGACTACTTCCTTTCTAAATGAAGTAGTCTAAATATTCCGTAGAAATGGAAATTTTTAAGGCTCTAGGAACTTTAACTACTACCTTATACATATTTTTACATGTAAAGAATAATAGTCAGTACAAATATACTTACCTGTACTTTTTGTACAACCTGCCTTTAGCAGGTTGGACCAAGTATTGTTTTAAAATGTTATTTATAATGGATTTTTTTGCAGATAAGCACAGGAGGTATTCACACATGAGTTAAAATCCCATTTGTACCTAGACCTTTCACAAAAGTCAGCCATTTGAAGTGCTGCACCATTTGTCAAGTTCGTTTGTTAAAAAGGCAATTAAGATGCATTCATTCCTCACTGGAGTCACCAAGGAAAAAGGCAAAAATAATTCCAGAATCTGCTAATACCTTTCAAGGTACTACAATAACCTCCCATGGACTTAGCAGTCAAAATACTTCTCATCTCACTTTAACCCTGTCCTGGTTTCAGCCAGGATAGAGCTGTGAAAACCAGCTCTATCCTGGCTGAAACCAGGACAAACCCGTGTTTTAAATGTATCCTCTCAAGTAGATGTTTTCTCAAAGCAAGTCAAACATAGGTGTGCAGTAAAGATTCCATGTTTAAATCAAGCTGAAAACCACTTCAGTTTCAAAGCAAGAATTACAGTGAAGTTTCTCTTTCTTGCTAGGCTGGCAAGTTTTCTGTTGTTTTGTTTGTTTAACTGAAGACACCAGATGCAAGTGTTTGCTGCTTTACTATCAACCGAGAAATTGCAATTGCTTTATGTGTGTCCCAACTTCAGCTAAACAAATCAAGAGGTATGAGGATAAGCCACTGCTCCATCCTGACAAAAAATTTAAAAAGCTAAAAAAATCAAGTTAAATTAGAATCCTGTATTTTGTGCAACTTATGGATAGGTTTGCATTTGTATTATTGTGATTTTTTAAATGTACAGTAAACCAAAATATTTCAAACACCCTGACAGTTAAAAATACTGAGTATGTAGCCACTAATTGATTTAAGTGTTTCATACCAATTTGATGTTTTATTGAATTTTGACATTTTTAGCCAAGTATATCCTTAACACTGAGCTCATAACATTTTGGTTGATGTGCAAGATTCTGTTGAAGTTACACTGACAGAATAGCTGTAATTATTTAGTGTATCTTAGGAATGGTCAGTGAAATAAAGTGTTTAGATTCCTTAACAAACCCTTAAGAACCAGGTCACCAAAACAACTAGTTAACCAACCACATTACATGCTCACCATACTGTAAGATCTTAAAAAAGAGAAACAGAAAGGGTAGTAAAATAAAATTTTCATTCTACTGGTTGTAGACAGTAACTCTGGTGCCACAGGCAGCATGCTTTTAGAGACACTAATTTAATAAACTCAATTACCTTATGCTCATGATATGTCAAGCTAACACCTGAATTACTTTTCACTGCAGGACAAATTCCATTAGGAATACTGACATTTGTTCTTAACGTTCTGCAGTAAGAGGCAGAGTTTTAGAATCCACAACACACACACACACATGCAAAATCCACATTCGTAAGTTAACCTTGCACTGCAGCAGCTTCTGAATTAGCAGTAACTTCCAAATTAGTAGCAGCTTCCTGCTGTGCTTCCTCCACAGCAGGGGATGCATCTGGAGCCGGTAAGTCACTCTCCCCTCCAGTTTCTGGGGATACCCCAGCACTCTCATCCTGCGCTGCAGGTCCAGCAGCAGCTACTGCATCAGCCTCTTCCGTGGCTGTCTCTGCTTCAGTGACTTCAGCTGTCTCTTCTTCATCACCTTTTAAGGATTTGTTTAATACAATAAAGAGAGTAAAGCGCATGCAACACAAATTCACCAACTACTTTTTCCCATCATCCTCATCTAAATTTAAAATGGGAAGCTAAGCTTTGAGATCAAAATTTACAAAGTCAAGAAATCAATAATTAACCCCCCCATCTTGTCTAATGTGGCACCAAAAAACATGTTTACAAGATAAGGAAACCATATTCTTAATTACCGAGTTTCATAACTGCTTCAGTGAAATACAAAAAGAAACTGTGGCTTAAAGCAAGCGACCTGCAAGAGGTGGGAGTGCAGGGAAGGATAAAAAGGGACCAGACCAAGTGTTGCTCCAAACCCACGCTGATAAAAGGGACAGTGATAACGTGCTCATGGGAGCCAGAGGGAGCAGGATGCTTGGCCAGTTTGCACACAGCAAACGAGTTACCACACTGGGAGTAAGACATTTGCTACCATACTTAGAAGCTCTTACAGAGTTTATTATCCATCAGGCTCACAGCTTAGCAGCACTGCAACCCAAGGTGTACCTTCAGTTTGTGCTGAGCTGTTTTCAAGGTGGCTAACTTGGCTGGCAACAGCTACAACAATGCCGAGCCCAACAAGAGATTAATTTTCAGCTGGGTTTTGTGCCATCTCTTAGCCCTACCCTGCCACAGGTATTCTGCTACCCCTATTCACCCTGCTTTCTTTAAAGCTAGACTGAATGCACTGGGACCACTGCAAAAGCCGTAGCACTCAAGTAAGAAAGGTAAGGTCTGCAGGGCAGAATGAAACAGGGGATCCTTACTGAAACTAGGCGTATGTAAGTAAGAAAATAATTTGCTAATTTTAAGTGGTCAGCATTCACTTTACTGGAGATATAACCACTTATGACTGACCATTTTCTTCTTAGAAGCCTCAACTGTCTTTTAAAGGCTTGTCTATACTGCCATGGGTCAAACTCTTTAGAAGCTGAAAAACCCAGTGTTTCCCAATCATGCATTACTTCAAACTCAGCTCAGACAAGTCATTAAAAACTAACAGCACAAAACAAAGGTGCACAATCACCATGCAAACATGCACTAAGATCAAGTTAACAAAAGAGAGTTAGATACCAAGTGTTCATTGCAAGTTTACCACTAGAACCAACACACCATGTGAAAAAATAGAACTGGGAATAACGTTTGTAATACAGTGAAACTAAGTGAGAATAGAAAGGAAAGAGCTTAAAGAGACATAGTCAGAATTTATCTCATATCTGTTTAAAAACTAAACAAATCAATTTTCAGTATTGGTTTTCTTATGCTAGTGCAAGCCTATCTTTTTGTGTTCAGGTTTAAACACAAGTCTATTAATTGCTCAGTAAAAGTCAAAGCTTTGTATTATGCAACCTGGTCATGTCCCTTTAAGAGAAGGCTATATTTCAAAAAAGCTAAATTGATTACACAAAGAACAGACTAACAGCCAAGCTCAGCATTCAGTACACTTTATTGGACAGTCAAATATAGAGTGCATTCATTCAGAACAGCCAGCTTCTCAATCCCAGAACTGCCTTCTACAAAGCAGATTCAGTAATAAACTCAATATGGTTTGGCCTTGCAAACATAGGTAGTTCTTTCAAAGTCTCACAAGTATGGAGTTTTACAATAGAAGGTATAAAGTCATCCCAAGGTAGGCTGCAAGGTACGCAATGGTGAACGACTGTCCTTTGTATTTAACTTCCTCTGGTTTGGAAAGGGATTTCCCTTGTATTTTAGGCTGGAAAGTGTAAAAGCAGAGTATAGATTAGAAAGATTGAATCAGCTTGCATCAGGTTAAAAAGAAAAGTCATTGCTAAAAAAGAAGGAAATCAGGAACAAGTTTAAAGGAGACACATGCAAATGGAAGACAATACTCAGTATTTGCTCAACAAGCAAGAAAGAATGTTCTGCAAGACAAACATCATTTCACAGTTCAAATGATGTCCCAGATTTCCTACTGCTACTTCAAGTCAGGCTTCTGCCAGGGGCTTTTTTATAAATGCCTCTCTACATTTGAGAGTAGCTTTCAGTTAAGAAGAGCTACAGAAAATTTGCTATTAGTTCTTTTTTTAAACGTCTAATATCATTAATAAGAATACCATTAAGTATCATTTCAATGCACTAATAAACAAACAAGCCTAGAATAGCATTTGATTGTTTCTCTTGTTTTGACAGCTTTGTTTACTCTATGTAGTTCTTTGTAACAGACATTTTGGGTTTGGGCGCAAGGGGAAAATTTTACTCAGGGTGAGAAACCACGAAAATCATTTGGATTAGGAGAGCCTCTCTCTGATCAGCTGCTCCCTGGTATTTTTTTCCAGGTAGAGAGTTCTTCTCTTACCATAGGACATGTAGCAAATATACCATGAATGCACTGTTCGGCATGCTGCTTTTCTATTCACCACTCCCTATTGTTACCAGCACTGTTTTACAGCTTATTTTAAGCTTGATTTTATGTGATGCTAAAAAATGTTAGACTACTTTGAGAACAGAATTTTTAATTGCTCTTATCAGCAACGCGTACTGTGGAAAAATGTAAGGACTAACTACATCTAAAGAATGTGTGGGGAAAGAAGCTGCAGGGGCACTTCAGGGAAAAGTAGTACTATGGTAACACTCTGTGACAAGATACACACAAAAATATGACTATGCAGGGAACAAGGAAAAAAGGGGAGGGATAGAGACGTTAATTCTTTTGAGAAAGCACACAGAGGATTCCACAGGAAAAGTAAGAACAGAAACCTCTTTTGGGAGGATACAGTTGGGAATGAAAAAGGATTCAGAAAAAGAGCTGATTCAACAGCAGTTTTGTATTGTGAATTGGAATTAGAAGTCCAATTAAAAACTCCAGGTTGAGCATTTATTCAGAAGTTCAATACTGAAAATAACATAGGAAACAAGTTTCAGCAGTGTTCACTGCATGGCCTGAGAAATGTTTTGGACTTCTTACTAGCAATAATAAGGGAGGCAGCAATCATCTGCCTTTGGTTGTGACATTTATATAACTTACTAAGCAGTGCAAGGCATCAGATTATGGCGTGTCTGTAGAGTACCCGAAGTCAGAATTAAGTAAATTACAGAGCATGGAGTACTCTTACCCCAGTCTCTGGCAACACAGGTATAGCCTTCAGTGGTTCAACAGCACCACTGACGCTGCGGGTATCCCACTGAAACATTTTGGTAGAGTAGGATTAAAACCCAGTACCTTGCAGAAGTGAACCTTAAGAGAAAAGAGGGAGTATACTTGACATCATTTTGAGTGCCTTGGAAGGTCTGCTTAATGCTTTCACATCTACTGTGTTCTTCTGACTATGTTAGTCAGAATGGAAAGAGGGTAACCCTCATTTCTTCCCTCAACAGCAGGTGACTAGGTCACCAGGAGAAAATACCTACTTTGGTCCTGGTTAGATTTTTTATTTTAAGGACAAGGAAGGACTGCATTAAAATTTTGGCCAAATGCTCAACATTTCAAGAGCTAAGTTTAAAAACTGTATTGCTTCCAGCTGCTTAAGAGAAAGGAAATTAAGATGTTTTGCCATATTAAATCTTAAAATCTGTAATTTTAAAGTTCTAAAACTAAAGAATCTGTTGTGGAACTTCAAGACTAACAACTTCAAAAGAAATAATTTTGGAGGCAGACAATTCAAAGCATGTTCTCACATTGAAAACAAACTTTAAACTCAGCATATTTTATTAAAATCTATTTTTTGTGAGCATGCAAATATGTTAAATCAATTCTCTAGATGTCAGCATCAGAAAAAATAAGGAACAGCTTCAAGTGCTACGACTTCATTAATTTATTTATTTTTTTTAAATAACAACTAAATAAAAATATAAAGATCCCTAAGAAGTAATTTTTTCTACTTGCTTTGCCTAGCAAGGCCATGCTTGCCAAAGTTCTATCTTTTATATTAATGGTGCCATAACACTAATTGATGTAGACAGAGACAACATTCCATTACAAATATTTGAACTAACATGGTCTAATTATTTAAGCATGAAGAGCTAAGTAAGGATTTGCCACACATTTAGGTGGTGTCTGCTTTTCATTTAATCCTAAATTTAAAAGGACAAAAATCAACGTTGTGAGACAAGAAATTGATCCAATTTACAATATCTTTAAAAAACGCCATTTTTTTCTTCTATTGAACTGTGTTCCGTGATGGCACGTGGCCTGGAGCCAAACTCTTGACTGAGAAAAAGATATTATCTCCTTCTCTCCCAACAAACAAAAGAACAAAACTGATTTTGACAGCATTATGCATTTAGTCAAGTTTGATTAAGCTTCCAGTAAATCAAATGCAAATACCCAATAGACAATTAACAATTCACACATCAACTCCGTCCATCCAAAGAGACTCCTGCAGGTTGATGGCAGGCCAGATTCACTGCCTAAACATTAAGTCCATTCCCAAAATTTGTGCAGAAGTAGCTTTGTAGCAGAACACAGCACAACCTCCTTTGTCTTTGCTCCCAGTCACAGAGCTCAGGCAAGGACTTGGACAGGGTTAAGGCCTGATTAGACAATGTAGAAATCTGTTCCAGACCCTCATGTACCCAGGGAACAAGAGAGAAGAACTCAACTCACCCTTGCTTGACCAAGGTTTGTTTTTCCGCCCTTCAGCTCTCTCATGAAGAATATTCATATGTTCAATATACTTGCTGCGGGATGAACTGACTATTCTGTAGGCCTGAAAGGAAATTATACCCAACTTATTGCTACATCCCTACAAAGTTACCAAAGAAAAAGAGGGGAGGGGAAGAGAAGGGTTTAGTACTATTGCTTATCGTAAAAGGCATATCAAATTATGCTAAGCAAGGTTAAAAAAAAAAATCTATTTTGCTATATTAACATATTTATACATTTCATATTTCTCCATTGTTAGAAAGCGAATACCATATAGCTTTTGAAGTGCTGCAGTGTTTCAGGAATTGAACACAGTATTTTAAAAAACAATTACAGTCAGATTATTAAAAAAAAAAAACAAAAAACTATGGTAAAAAGGTGACAACAAGAGAATTTATTATTCCTCCATATATGCAATCACTCAAGTTTGATATTTTGAACAAGCAGAAGCTACTTACCATTCAAGAGGATTATTGTGTGGGAGAGGGAAACATGTACCTCTCTGGGATGTGCTAGACCCTATCTCACTATCTCAAATCTTTGGGGTGCGGTGGTGGTGGTGGAAGCAAGCTATGAAATGGAGGCTTTTAGGGGCGTGAAGCACAGAATCGGATACATTCAAACGCAGGGAAGAGAATGATTACCGAAAAGCTTGAAAGAAGATGTTTACAATACTCCAACATGCTTTTTCAAAGTAATTAATATTCTTATCTTTCTCTGTGCCCCAATTAATGAGGTTCATAATTTTTGCCTTGTGGCTTCAGACAGTTTATTTCACATCTGTCTTGCCCACTTTGGTATGTTCTTAATGTTTGCTGTTGACAAGAAGAGGCAAGGGGTTGGCGGCAGGATTCCATCTTTGGACACATTCATCTCACAGAGTTTTAAATATGCTCCCCACTAAGAATGACAACAGCACTAGATATCAAAGTTAACAGTAAAACAGGCAAGCAGAGGCATTCAGTTTCACTACCTCTCTTGAACTTATTTTTAAGTTAGACTGTATTTAATTATATGGTATGACATACCATTCTGCTGACAGTTTGCGTATTGACCATATTCCTTAACCCAGAACACACCTTATACCACACCAACTCAGAAAGCACAAACAGCTCCATTCCCAAACACTTACATAAAATAAACCACCAAAAGCAGCAACACCAGCAAGGAGATAGTAAATCATGTTCTCTCCAGAAGAGCCAGGAACGCTCCCAGATGACATCTGGCGAAGAGGTGCTATAAAAAAAACATGATTGAAATTCATGTAAAGCACTGCTAAAATATGAACACAGAATAGAATGACAGAATCTGAACTTTGAATGGGAAAGGATGATTTTAAAAGATGTGACAAAACAGAGAGGTACAGCTTAGCAATGTTAGACTGCTGACATTTAGATACATGCCCATAACCTCAAGGATTGGCCAACAGGGCAGACACGCAGGATTACATGATTTTATTGCTGATCCAGTACATATTCACTATAACAGCAGTGCTAGCCATATATTTTTGTTCACCATTTTTGTAGTTTTGATGCTTGCTATAGCCTTCGATTCTTCTGTACGCCTCCAAAAAAGACCCACGGAAAACACATGGAATTGTTTGTCCACAAAGCTTTCAGCTGAATTTCGTGACTTCATCCCAGATGAGCAGCACAGACGAGAAACGCATCATTGAAAGAGTGCTCATTAAACATAAAATGGCTCTGAGCATTGCAATCGGTAGCTGCAAAAATAACCTCCATCTCAAAGCATTGCCATCGTGTGCCAGATTACGTTTAGCATCATCTGTCTCATGACATACTTTTCAGACTCCTCTTCAGGAGGCATCCTAATGGATCTTCTTACGTGGCTATATACGTTCTGCAGTAGTTTATGAGGAAAACCTTCTTCTGAGAGGCTGCACCCCGCGGGTGGGAGAGCCCTCTGCCAGCTTGCAGCCGCCCAGCACGGCCAGAAGACCGTTCTGCTGCCGGTTACACAACTCCCGACGCGCCAAGAGCCACGGCTGCGCCGCGGCGGCCCGGCTCAGGGCCCCCTGCCCGGCGCGGAGCCGCCGCTCGGGCTACCCACCCGCGGGGTTCTTCATCCCTTTCGTTCTTCCACTGCGAGGTGGACAACGGCGGACCCCTCGCTGCGAGGGGGACGGACATGACACAGCGCTCGGCCCCCTGCCCGCCACCGAGTCTGCTCCCCCCGGGGCGGGACGGGACGCACGGCCCCACCGCAGCCGCTTCGCCCCAAGGGCGAGCCCCCCAGCGGGGCACGATCCCGCCCCGCGGAGACAGGGGCTCCCCGCCCCAACGCGGGGATGACCGAGCAGCCGTACCCGGGTCCCGACCGCCCTTCCGACCGCGTCAACGGCCGCCCCCCGCGACCTTCGCGCGTCCCCCGCCGAGCAGAGGCGGCGGCGCCTCACCCTCCCGGCCCGCCCCCCGCCGTCCCCTTGACCTCTACCCAGCCCCGGGCCGAGCTCCGGGGCGGCCCCCGCGTACCACGCTGCTTGAGGCGGCTCGCAGCAGCGGGAGCCCTGCTCAGGCGAGAGGCCAGCGCCTGCGAGGCGGCCCTGCAGAGATACATGGCGGCGGGAGCCGGGGAGCGGAGCGGGTACCGCGCGCTGCCTGACAGCGCGGGGCTGCGGCAGATGACACCGATCCCCCCCGCCCCCCTCCCCTGCGCGGCGGGGCGGGGACACCGCGGGGAGGGCGGGGCCGACGCTAGCCCCACCCCCGGGGCGACGCACCTGGGCACCGCTGCCGTTGGGGCCAGCGGGGCGCGCAGCCTGCGCTGCAAAGGTAGGAGGCTCCTTCCCGGAACGCTGGGGTCACAGCCGGCACCGCCGCTGAGGCGTTCCGTACAGGCGTCGGACACAGCGCGACAGCAGGAACTACTGGAAACTCAAGAGACTCAGGATAGGAGGAAGGAGACCAGGGACTGCATTTACCAAGGGCAAGGGGGGAAGATGTTGAGGATTGTACTACTGTGTTACTACAATAGCAAGATCTCCCGGAGTGAGCCTTTGCCAACAATTCCTGGAAAGAGATCTGGAGAAACCAACTCAGCTCAGAGCAAAGGGCACTCAGGTTAAACACTGGGACAAAGGAGTTCAGCGTTGGTAGTCAAACGCTCGAGGATTAAGTCACTGTGTGTGTGACCACGTTAGCTGTTAAGGTCACGGGCAGCCGGAGCCAGTGCTGTGTAGCCAACCTTCCCCCCCGCCCCAGCTTCATTAGACAGTTGCCTCGTTACTTACCCTTTCTCTATATGTAGCTTTGACAATCCCCTCAATGATTTAATGCCATATTCTGCCGACTGTCATGATCCCGTTTTTCTGTCCTTGATCGACCTTGATGCACAAAGAGAAGGTGAAGGCGTAAGCATTCAGAAGGCAGCGCTCAGGTTGGAGACCGACATCGGCCGTGCAGCCCCAACACCAAGCAGCTCCAAAGACACAGACAGGGGAAGGCCAGCCTCTCCGCCATGACGCAGGCAGGAGCCCCGGGCAAGGCACCGCACACACTCTCCCTCCGCTGCCCTGAACAAGTAACACAGAACCGGCACTGTCCCCCCAGCTGCCAGCTACTGTGCTTCCAAGGAAGAGATCCTTGGGGAATAACGGGGTATGGCTTCATCTGTGGCCAGTCTCAAAGAGCTGCAAGACAGAAAAGAAGCCATGCCCAAGAGAATCCATGTAATAGCCACTGAGGAAGGGACAGACTCACAAGCTGCAGGTCAGTTAAAGTCTCCAAGGCTCAAGACTGAGCTTTCATCCTCCCTTTCTGAAAGTACAGAATACAGTTCAACTTTACATGCAGTGGTCATAACAAACCAAACTTCCTGGCAAGGAAAAATAATAAAGAACCACACAGAATTTAAAGACTGGCCACCTCCGATTCCTGTTGTCTATCATCTGACAAAGCTTCATTTCTGCTCTAGGGGAAGGAAAAAAAAAAACACACCCACAACAATCCAGACCACAAAGGGATAAAGAACAGCAGCACCGACAGAACTAGATCACGCTTGCAAACAGATGTGTAATCTTAATGATGGCACCTCTTTAATTCACTAGGTCAAGCTTTGAAATTCACCTGGTCAAGACCGAGTTGACAGCCTGCTCTTCAATGTGTGAAGTAGCATTTGTATAGATTAGTTTTATTAGGTTTCCAATAAATCCCATTCTTGTATTTACTTATGGATTGTTTTATAAATTTAGCAATGAAAATGATGGCAGGGCGAGTGTACATTTAACTTCTGGAATATGTGCTGAACTTCCTCTGAATTGATGTCTAATTTTGTAATACACCTTCCAGAATAACAAAAAGAGTTTTGAAAATAACATTGATAAACTATAAAACAGAAATACCACCTAAAACAACTTCAAGACCAGTAAAATGAAATACAAATGGCAAGAGAAGTCTTCGTAAGTTTCTTCCAGATTTCATAATTTATTGCATAATTCTGCACATGAAATGTATGAACATCTAAGTATTTAGATACTTTGTACTTCTGCTGTGCTCATTTATTTGAAGGACAACTGGTGATCATGTTACTTCTTACTGAGCATATACCATCAATCTAAGAAAAAGAGGAAAAAAAAATCTTAGCAACAAGATAAATAGATACAATGAATACAGTTAGAAACATCCCACAACATGCTGTATTTTTAGCTGGAGAGGAATATTTATGGGGAAAATAACCACAACTCTACAAGTTTTTCCTCTGCCTAGTATAAGCAATTCTTTCATGTGGCATACTAATTGCTGTGAGGCCATAATCTCCACTAGACTTTTTAGCTGGCAGAAACACAATTATGTTTTTACATTGAAAAGGACAATGACCACATACAATTTGCACTGTAATGCAAGTCTACAGGCACTGACTTTCTATCATTCTTATGTGCAATACACAAGTGAAAATGAAAAAAATATTTCCCACAGTAGACCTGTTAAAAGTGGCAAAGATAAGCTATTTATAGTGACCTTGATCTGCTTGCTACTACAGCACTTTTAAGGTATTCTCTTTGCAACCTAAATTTATTACAGACACTATAAGAGATGTGATATTTTCCAGAAGTTTGCATGTCCAAGACAGAAAGCTGTCAGTGAATATGCACACAAATGAATATGAAAATATAGATCAGTCACCTTATCACTTTAAGGCTGGGAATGAGCTAGAAGAATAGCAAAAGCCACGATGTAAAGTAGTAAGGAAAATAGTAAAGGAAGAAGAAAAGTCAGTCCAGCATCTTGATTGCTAACGGAAGTCAAAGATCTGCAAAATTTACATTCAGCTAAGTCAAAAGCATCTGTATGTACATACTTACTATGAACATCCCGTACACTTATGTTGTCTCTCTTCTTTTCTTCTTTCATATTCCATTACATCTTCATTATGCTGCTTGAAAAGCTATAAAATAGCAGTATATCATAAACAGCTATCCAATGCACAGGTGGAACCAAAACATTTCTAAAGAATATAAAATGCCTATTATCAGAATGTAAACCGGTATGTAAGTATTGAGAACTGGGATAATATGGAGTAAATTATCTGTAAATTATCAGTTGTCCAATGAGACATTTTTTCCCACCTTTCTCAAACATTTTCTGCTGGACAAGTCGGGGGGGGGGGGGCGGGGCAGGGAGCAGGTGTCCTACTGTCAATCAATTCACCACCACCCCAAAAATGGCGAAAACCCCAAAAGGAATCCACCTCACCCTGAAAAATATTGTCATCATGGGAGTGCTGCTTAACCCACACATTTCTTTGTGAAACTACACCCTGCTTGCTTTATCAACATTGAGCCTGTGAGTTCTCCAAAACAGGGAGCATCTTACACCTGCACTTTGCTCAGGAAAAGGGGGTCTTAACTGACTACAGCTGAAAAGTGAGAAGAGAATGCATTAGTAGTCTGATAAACACAACACTATTTAGGAACATCCTTAGGGTTTTGGGGTTTTTTTTGTTTGTTTGTTTTTTTAAGATCCATGGGGGAAAATAATGTTAAAACCTAAAACCAACAGGCTTGAAGAATTAATTCTTCTGTCGTGGCCGCTTTAAGCTTGGAAAAAGAGAGAAGCTTCACAAGCTGTTCATTTTTACAAAAAAAAAAGTGAAACATAGATTTGGGAAAACATAACTAATCAACATAACACACTTCAATCTTGATACCTGCTATGAGCATCCATTACCCCAATCAACTAAGTAAGTTGTAGTCATTGTCTTCAGATCCCTATGCTTTGGGAATAGTTAAGTTCAATAAAACCAAGTGAAAACACTTACAAGAGCCCACAAGGCAGCACTGCTGCTAAAAGCCAGGCCAACTCCAAACCAGTTTGGTTGGTCATAATTACGTCTTTTTGCAAGAAATGCAGAACGAGTAAAAGCTAAAAAGGCAGAAGATTACAAACGTGTTAGCATTTCTCAGCTTTAGACTACCAAGTCAGTTACCGACATGCATACAATCAGGGGGGAAAAAACCCCAACAAACCAAACAAACCACAAACAAATCCAAGTATCAAGTGTAAGTGGTCCCCGTAACGTTGCTGTAGCTCATCCAGCTGCAGATACACTGCAGCACGCACTCCCCGATCCGAGGGACAGGAGAGAGGGGATGGGGCGCTGACAAGAGCTCGAAGCAGTGCCTTTTTCCCTTCCCCCTGGCCACAAACACCTACCTACCCTACTGCGCCCTTTGCTTGCGCCGCCTCTTGCGGTCCCCTGCAGAGAGCTCCCACCCCCAGGCTTTCCCACCTGCCCCACACCCCGCCCCACGGCAGGCCCTCCTCCCGGCCTGCAAACTGCACTAATTTCATTAAAAAAAAAAAAAAAGTTAAAAGAAGGAAATTGCCAGCGCAACTTGTTTTAGTTCCAGCCATGGAGCGAGGAGCTCTCCAGAGGACGACGCCGGCCCCCGCCGCAAGCAGCCGAGCTCCCGCGGCGCTTGGGTCAGCGGACAGGCCCTGGGGCACCGGCCGCAGCCCACTAACGCGCAGCACCCTCGGGACGCGGGCAGAGGAAGACAGACTCCCACTCGCCTAAACCAAAACGGGCTGCCCGTCACAGCGAGCCGGGCCCCGCTTTGCCCCCGCCGCTCACCGAGGCTCGGCGCCCCCGCCACCAGCCGCAAGCGCCCCGCTCCCCTCAGCGCCGCCGCCATCTTGTCGGCTCCGCCTGGCTCCGCCCACCGGGGAGGGCCCTCCCCGCCCCCAGGCGCCGCGAGCGGACGCGCGGCCCGGCACGAGGCCCGGCGGGCCGGGCGCCTGCTGCGCGCTCCTCTCCCCCTCGCCCCTCCCCTAACTGCGTTTGCTGACGGTACAGAGCGGCGCTGCCCGCCCCGCCGGCGGCGCGAGCAGGTGCCTGTCTTCTCCGCGCGTGGAACCGGCTCTGCGAGCCTGGGCTGGCGCGGGCAGCGCGGCGCCCGCCGCTCGCTCCTTCTTCCTAAGCCCACGCGCGTGAGGAAGGCGCTGCGCCCCGCAGGGCTCGTCGGTGGCCGCGCTGCGCGGGCGGCAGCCTGAAGTGTACAAGCACCTGGTGAGGGGCAGGGGCGCGCCGCCCGGGGCCGGGCCCTGCCCCAGCGGGCGGGCCGGGTCGCCCCTCCCTAGCCCGGCCCGGCGACACCTGGCGGGTGCGAGGGCGGGGCCCGGCGCTAGCGCGGGGTCGCGGCGCATGCGCGGGGGCCGCCGTGACCCGGCTGGGGAAGCCCTCCGCGGTGGCCATTTTGGCGGCGCGTCTCTCCGGCCTGCTCAGTTACCACGTGAGCTGCTGCCCGGGGCTCGGCGCGGCGCGGGGTAGCCCGGCGCGCAGACGGCGGCCGGGAGGGGCCGGGCCCGCGGCCGGCGAGAGCGCGGCGGTTTGAGGGCGGGCAGGGCGGGGGGTGGGGAGGCGGCGGCGGTGGTGGTAGCAGCAGCCAGACTTCGGTGGGGAGGCTCCCGGCAGCGGCGACCGAGCAGCGAGGACGGGACGCAGCCCGCCCGCCCGCCCCCCTCCCTCCCCAGAGCCCCTCGGCGGCGCCGGAGCCAGCGGCGGGAGCGGCGGGGAGGATGCCGTCGGTGAGCCTGCCGCCCAAGGAGAACGCGCTCTTCAAGCGCATCCTGGTGAGTGGCGGGGTGGGAGGCCCGGGCTCGGCCGCGGCGAGCCGCGGAGGGGGGAGGGGGCGGCGGCGGCCCGTGCCCCGGCTCCTTCCCCGGGCTGGCGGGGAGCGGGGCCCCGGCGCCGCCCCGCAGGCCTGGCGCCATCGCCTGGGCCCTCGCGGCGCCCCGGCCGGCTACTCCTTCCTGCTGGGGCAGGCCGGGCCGAGGGGCGCCTGTCACCCGCGCCTTGTCCCGCCCGGGCGCGGCCCCCGCTGGGCCGGGGCACCGCCGGCGACAGGCGCGTCTCCCCGCTCGGCCTCCCCGGCCGGTGCCCGCAGCTGGGCAGAGCCGCGGCGCCGCGGCCGCCCCGAGGGGTTGCCCCGTGCCCCAGCGCTGGCTGCGGCGAAGCACTCCAGCGGCCCCCTGAAAATACCCCCGTGGCCGCTTCGTTCATCGGCTTGCTGTCTACAGCTGCCCCGCTGAACCGTCCTCCCTTGTTTTGCTTTTCTCTTTTCTATCACTCAGATTTTTGCTGTAGACAGTAACCAGATTTCTTGGTCAGTGGGGAAGATGGCTTTCAAAGGAGGAAATGGAGAAGGATGAAGGTTTTGAAGCCTTTCCGAAGTTTAACTTGCAGCTAACTCTTGTTAAAGTTTGATAGTCTATTTTTCTGGGTGGCAGCCGGCATATGGATGAAAGAAACCGCAGTGGAATTTGGACAATAAAACTGGTTTTTAGAATCAGGTTAAGATAGCGTGCGATCCAAATCCACCAAAGTGTGCACGATTCTGTTACGTTGTAAGGAACTTTTTTCAGCTTTGATGCTGTGTTGCAGGAACCTTGTGTTTCTGAGGACTTGGGGGGAATTGAAAAATGATAGAATTACGTTAGTGAGCAACTTCAGTGGATTTATTTAGCAGATTCTGTTATCTGGGTCAAGCAGTCCATTGTTTTTTCTCAATAAGTCAGTTTTGTCTAAAAATCTTACTTCATCTTTCAAAGAGGCTTAGACTACTATTTTGTATCCTTCCAGAGATCAGAAGTAAGAGGAGTGCTGTAGTCTTCGTGGAGGAACAGCACTCTTACGGCTCTGTAAACTTTTGCCACTTAAGGGGGGGGGTGGGGCTGTGTGTAATTTTCTGTCACTTCTTTTTTCAAAATACTTCGTGAAAATGAAATAAATCTGTAGAACTATAAATTCCTGTGTAAACACATCTCATCCTGAGACATGCCGCTTCAGTTAGGGTTAAAAAGTCGACACAATGAACTGTAAAGCTTATTTCGACTTCGAAAGATTCAGGCCTGCTTGGGAGTTGGTATGGCCTTGTTCTCAGCCTGTCATTTTTGATGTGTTATGAGCTGGTAAAGTAGTAGCCTTGTTGCTTGCTCACCCATTTCCTTTGCATTGAGGATGGCTTGTGTGGTTGCTTTCTGTGTTTAAAACGGCCTGTGTTGTTTTTTGGGTTGTCTTTTTGTGGGCTTGGTGCATGGCTGAGTATTTCTCTGGAGAGCAGGAACAAGGGAAGAATAAGAGTTTATTTGGAGAAAAAAAGTCGCTCAGTGCATGGAAGTTGGATAAAGCTTCGCAATTTGGTTCAGGTCAGAAAAGAGAAAGGTGTGCTCCAGTCCAAGCAGATTTCTGTAGACTGAAGCAGTTTTGTCCTTTTTTAAAACTGTAAATCTGTAATAAAAATGCAAGAGTTTCAGGTACTGGGTAGGCTGGAACTTATTCTGGTATTTTGGTGTTTTCCTGTATCTTGCAGGGCTGAGCCTGTAATGTGTAGTCTAGTATTAAGACAGCCCCGCGATTAGTTGTCTTTGTAACACATGGTGAATAGAAAAGGCTTGAAGTTGGTTTTCATCACACTGAAAATTTGGATAATGAGCTACTTGTCTTCCTTGTTATGGATAATGACCCTACTTTGTGAAGTTTTGATTACGTTTGACTTGAGTGAGTGAGACATCTTTTGGTCCCATTTATCAATGCAAGTCCAAAGAAACATTACTTCCCTACTCCTGTGCCTTCACTCCATCTCTCTCCTCCTGCAGTCTCTCCTTGGTCTACACCTTCTTTTCAGGACGCTAACCCTTCATTATGCTGTATCCTCTGCCACCTCTTCCTTTGGCCCACAGGTGGCTGAACAGCAGCAAGAGGACCTTGAGTCTGCCTGGGCTCCCCGACAGGAGAAGCTAAGAAGGTGGTCTAATTGTCTGGCCCTGGGTCGGCACATGCTGTCTCTTGGCCCGGGCAGAGCATGGAGCTGTTCTGTTGAGTGTGACTGGATGAGACTTTTTCCAGCAGATGCTTTGGGAACCAGCCCAAGTGGTATTGAAAGGATGCATTACCCTTCAAATACATAATTACTGGTACACAGGCTCTTTACGGAAATATAAAATCATTCACATTCTGATTTTCCTGGAGGTAGTAAGCGCAGGACTTAAGTAGGTAACAGCCTTGTATTTTTGTAGGTGAAGCATAACGTTGAAAAAAGCAAACGGATTTTGTGTATGTTTTAAGTTCCTGAGGCCTCACTTCTTTACCATTTTTAAGAAGTATGCCTGTAACACAAACATTACCTGTTAAGGTCTTGCAGAAACTACACCAAGCTGCCTAGCTTTCCATAGCAAAAAGCAGTAATTAGCTTTCAGAGTTTGGGGTTTTTTGTTTGTTTTGTAGTAAACATCTTACATGATCAGTAAATTTCTTTTGTATATGGATTTGCTTGCAAGCCAGCATTTTCCACTGAGTTCAGAAGCGTGTGCACTTTGCCTTTGCGTGTTGCAACACACTAACTAGACTAACCTCTTCTATAGTCACTTTACAGGTGTGTGGAGTTGTAATAGAAACATTTTTCCATTTGAAAGGCATTTTACAATTTAGTGTTCCCTGTAGCACAAAGGGAAAGAAATCTGCATGATTAGTTTGAATAAAAAAAAAAAAACACCCACAGGATTATCGATCACCGTTCTGCTTAAACTTGCACTTCCATTAAAAAGAAGCTTTCTAGCTCATATTGTTCTTAGAGTTTTAACTATTTGCTGTTAAACCTGCAGGTAGATCTTCCTGTTCTTCTGCTCAAAGGTTCTGTGGAATTTAGAAGAAAAATGGATCTCTGCATTTTTTTCTCCTTTTGTTTTTGATCCATTTGAACATTTAAAATTAATTGTAGTCCGGTTTTGGACACACATAATATCAGAGCAGCCCAGAGATTACTCGAGAAGAATTCAGGTGGAGGCAGAGGAAAGGGTAGAACAGCAAACACAGAAGTCAAACGAATGGACGAGTTGAGTTTTTGGTACCTGGAAGGCTTGGATGCACTATGAAGTAATGCAATAAAGCAGTTTACTCCATTTTCCTCTCCCTCTTACTAGCAAGTATAAAACTAGTAATTGCAGGAAGTAGGATTGAGTGATTTTTTTAAATTTTATTTTATTTGTAATACAACTGATGAACATTCCTGGCATTCTGCCAAATTATTCAGCCACTATTAGGTCAGGTATGATTCATCAAATATTCATCAGTTTTATTTCACAAATCCCAAGGACAGTATTCAATTGTGTTTGTTTGGGTGTAGAAGTTAAGTATATTGAAAATGTATTGAAGAAATATTAAATACAAAGCTATTAGAGGTGCCATATATTATGTGGAAGAGTTTTTCAGTTCCTTTAAGGAGCAGAGGATAAAGTTCTTGGAGTCATGATGTTCTGGCAGAGTAAGATGGTGCAAATACCACCATAGCTAGCAGTCTCAGCCTCTAGTCGAATACAGTTTGAGCGGGGAGAAAAAAGTCCAAGTATTTAAGAAGTGAAACATCGTTGTATTTTATGATGTGCACAGACAATTCGAGTGAGGAACTAAGTGTGTTCAGGACTTGTTTAAATAGTTCTACTGATTTATAACTCTAGTACATACTGTAGAAGTAGCATACTGAAGAAGCAAGATGCCATGCTGGTCTGGGCTTGTGTATATTACATTGTATGCAGATCAGAGTTTCTCAAGTTTGTTCAAGACTGGTGATTATCTGTGGTCTTCATGACATCTGCAGAGCCATACATCTTTCATCTCTGTATCAGTTACCTTGTGTGCTAGGCAGTCTTGATTAGGAATGGCCAGAACCTGTGTCCTTCAGTGGGGCATTACATAACCAAGGTGTCTGTTGTGAAAGGTGGGGTTTGAATTTCACCTCCAGTTGTTCATTTCTATGGTAGCACTGCTGTGCTTGAGGGTGTTCATCTTTGAGCTGGTCTTCTTCCTTTCCATGCTGGCTTAGACAAGTGTTCTACTAAAAGATATAGAAAATTCCTAATGATAAAAAAGCCTGTTGAACAGTGTCTCTTCAATGGCTCTGCTGTAAATATGCCAAGTCCCTCCTGCTGGGCCATCTTCCTGTTTCTTCATTCCAGAATCTGCTCCCTGTCCCGCCACTTTCAAACTAGACAGACCTGTGCGTCTCCTTCACTAACACTTGTACCAGCACCAGTCCTTTAAAAATACTGTTCTGTCTCATACAAGTTCAGGTGCTGACTTTAAGGTTGCTGCGGTGGCAGACTTGGAAAACTTCTCTTAAGTTATCTTGATTCAAGATTAAAGCCCGATTTCCAAAATTTCACTTTTATCAGTAACCAAATAAATTATCGCATTTTGTATGCAATCACTGTTGCATTAGCATGACTGTACAGTAATCAAGTATGCTCACCACTGGAGTTTCACCACATACTATCTCATCTGAAGCATGGAATTGCTAACAAGGCTTTTCCAGTATCTTGACTGTTGAGATATCAGTCACTTGTTTTTCCTTTGCCAAAAGGAATACCCAGCTTGGCTTTGCCAAAAATAGTAGGGAAAATTATGTCGTGGTTGAAACATTGGAATGGAAGTAAAGAACAGACCTGCTGCTTTAGGCAGAGTCACTGTTCTTGTTTTTCAGAAATATTTCTCAAAGTTGCTAAATAAATTAATTACTGTTTGAGACTCTAGGATACCATTAAGGACTTAGTTGAGTAATACTGCTGTTACTGAAGCCTGTTTGCCAAAGTAGGCTGTTTGTTGTCATTGGGACTGTCAGAAATTGTAGAAACAGGATTCCCTGCTGCAGATTTCTGAGGAGCAGCATAATTTTGCTCCTTTGCTGTTTCAGTTATGAAAATAAGACTGTATTAATAGAATCACATCCTAATTTCTTCACAGTTGTAAGATCGTAGCAATTCTTATGCTGTTGTGGCAATGGATGCTCTTACCTGAACCCAAAGTATTTTTTGTAATGGTCTGAAACTAATCTTATTTGGGGCAATGAGCTTGATCCAGTTTATGTGGTACTGCCCTTTATTTTGGTTAGAATTTGATCAAGTTGTGTTCATTCCTGTTTTTCAAAGTTTTTTCTGAATGAATTTTTGCTGGTTGTACTTTCTAGGCATCTCAAGTTTAAGTCTCTTGTCCACAGCGGCGCTGTGTCAATGCAACAAGAGTGGTGATAAGGAGTTACGTCTTTTCTGATTTTGCTGCTAGGGTTTTTAGAGAAAATGAACAGTTAATCATTGCCACCCTGAAAACTGAGGTCAGTTAGATTTGTTACAAGGATTTCTGTTTGCTTCTCTGATACAAAGTTTTCTAACTTGATTGTGTGGTAATGTTGAAGAACAACCTTTCTTATCTTACTAATCACACTTAACTATTTCGCAATGGCTCAATGCTACAAGACAACATCTTACGTACCTCAGAGCTAAGGGTGAAGAGTACTCTGGACATGGGTAGAAAACATCAGTAGCCTCATCACATGTCTTGGGCTATATTGTGGGATACAGCTGAGTTGAAATGTCCGTTTCAGTCCAGAACAACCTATTGTGTGTGCTCCTTCAGCCCTTGTTGTGCCGTATCTTGGAATTTTAATTGATTTTCTTCATTGTTACAGATTATCATTAAAACCCAATTATATCCTATCCATACCAGATCTTTTGGGAGGTACAGTCAGTTTCATGCTAAATTCGGAGGTGAAACCTGAACATAGTGGTTCCAGGGTAATGGACAGAAGTCTTAGTTGACATGGCCAAATTCATAGTAATTCTCCCCAAGAAGGAGAAGTTAAAGTAAGCAACAGTGGCCAACAGAACTGATGTTGAATAATGGATTTTTCAGCAAGAGTCTGAAAAAAGAGTCACTTCAGTGAGTGAGGATTTCTAGTTTTACTTCTAGAAGACCTGTAACTGGTTGTCAGTGGCTGTTTACACAGGATTTTGTCAAATACAGGAATGAGGCCAATGCAAAAGCACAGACATAGCATAGATTTTTTTTTTCCCCCCTGCCTCAGTATTAAATGAAAAGGTACATATATTTCCTATCTTCTTCCTAATTTCAGTTTGACATTATTCTGTTCCTCTGGTTATACTCTACCAAGCAATGGTAGCTATGAAGGTATTGGTCACTTCCAAAAAGTAAGGCAAGCTGTGCAGGAGGAGGATTTCGGAGTCCCTTAAATTAGGCAATTACTGAAGTTGTTTCTTATACAGAACAGTTCCGTTCATTAACACCACAGAGCAACGGAAGAGGATGATTGGTTTCAATTTGACAGCAAAAAAATTATGCAAGTTTGCCCCAGAGGTTTTCAGCATTAACATACTTGTAAGGTTTGTGTGGTTTTTTTCAGTCCTTGGGTTTATACATCTTGTATTTGTCATGAAACTGAATCAGTGTGGTGGAACCTTTTGGCTAGAGCTGTTGAGCTCTTTGATACGGTTAGTACTCAAAAGACCCACTAATTCATGGTGAGTAGTTGCTTCTAATGCTTCCAGCTTTCAGAATCTTCTTTACTACATTTAGCTTGAATTAGTGCACCTTAGTGACTTGACCTGATCTAGTCTAGCTGTAGAGAGAGTAACTGTGCCGGAAAAGAGCCTTGAGCTGTGCAGCGTCTGGATTTACTCTCTTTAAGTTGCTGCATCTGAACTGTGCTGGAAGAAATCTATAGCATCTGAGTGGCAGACATGCATATCGTGCATTGTAAGTGCACGCCTTAGCTAACACTAAGGCCAAGTATGCTAAGACTTTCTGCTGCCAAAGGTCATAGCTAAGATAGCTATGTGATGCCACAAGCCGTAGTTCATGGCTGCTGCTGGGAGAAACTGCAGAGTTCCCTAAGGAGCACGTTGCTGTGGTTGAAAGGATTTGTCCACCTTGGTTCTGCTCAAGCCTCACAAACCCTCCAGGAAGAGGATAGCAGAGTGTCGAATCTGTGAATTGTGCTGGCAGAGCAGCCTGTTCTCCATCATACTTTCTCCTGGGGACTTTCACATGCAAGTAAAAAATTTACCTGTGCCCATGTGTGATCAGTTGTCCTACATGGTAACTCTTGTATGTGGTGGGGAATAGTCTGCAATATATTGTCTCTTATGATGACACAGGCTATGTCACCTGCTGAGGAAGAGAGGCTGAGTACAGTGAACTAGCGATGAGAAGTTAAGCTTGCATCTCCGCTGTCTCTTGGGACTGAATCCAATTTTGGTACTCATTCAGTAAAGAAAATCGTGTTCTTTGGCTAGTTCGTCATAGCATTGACTAAACTGAGAAGTGATTTCTTGTGGGGGTTTGGTTTTTTTAGGGTTTCTTTAAAGTACTCAAGTTTGTATTCGTTTTAATTCAATTAATTTGCAGATATTGGAGTTTAAAAAAATTGGCATTAAGTTGGAGTTAATGTGACCTGGGAAAATATGTAATCTTAGAAAACAGCTAAAAGTTCTTCATACTGGTTTTTGCAAAATTTTGTCTTTTTTAATACAAATTGCACACTGTTGTTTTGTTACTGTTCCAGTTCAAAGGACATAATGATTGGGAGTGTGATCCCATCCCACACATTTGGGGCTATATCCTTTTTACTCTCACCCCACTCTCTTAGAACCATCTGTGCTGGTCCAAGTAAGGAAAAAAGAAAAAAGCTGTCAATAACACCCCAGTGCTCCCATTTGCGAGCTTGGGGAGCAAAAGGTGCCTTCTTTGCTTTGATACTTGTTCGTGAGGAAAAACCTCTAGTTTTGCGTCCTTCCAGGTAGGAAGAAAAAAGGCATTTCTCCTTTATGTTGTTCTCCAAAGACTATCTTCAGCTTGCTCATGAGGTACTTTTGAGTCTGCTTCTCACCTGTTTAATCAGCTGCAAAAGCCAGCCTGGATGGATTCTTATGAGACTTTTTTTTTTTTTTAACTGCTGCAAAGTTGTTTAAAACTCTTGAATCAGCTAGATTGGACACATGCATCTTCTCAAGTGCCCTGCTAGAAAGGAGGTTTTCTGCTTTCCGTGTTTTGGTCTAGGTGATTCTTTTCTTAGGTTAAGTTGACTCATACCTGGTGGCAGCATAGATTCACTGTGCTATGAAGCTTCTAGGAAGACCCATGGTAACTCCTGATATTATGCTGAGTTAGAGCTGTTGTAAACTATTGATGTTACTGAACATACAGGACACTTCAATCTGTGGTGTAGTGATTATAAAATGTCTTACAAATAGAAAATTTAAGTTGGGGTGGCTATTAAATTATTCACTTATTAAATGCTAGCAGGATGTGAAGACTGCTTTGTGATGAAGAGGATTTGCATTTCTGGAAGTGAGTATGTGCAAAATATTTCATGTGTAATGGCAGGATCTAGTCTGCCACGTGCTCTGAATTTGATGCCGAGATACACACCTGCATGTGAAAATGCTGCATTTGACTGTTATCCTTGCTTTTTAGTTGGAAACATATATACTTGACCATTAAGATGTCTATTTTGAGAGGGAAGGAATACGTCGGAGGTAAAATGTACTGCCTGCTTACAGGTAGCAAACAGTCCGAGAGCCTGCTTCTGCACGTTTCAAACTTACAGCTGTAAAATTTCTAAGACACTTGTGAAAATTATTTGTTTATACAATATATAAAGAAAACAATGTTGAATTAAGTTTGGATGAAAGCCATCTCTGTGCTATTGTCAGCAGCCCTTAGGAATGCGACTATAATCAGTAGCATGGCCCCCGTGTATAGCCTTGTGGGTAACTGGAGTAGTTGCTTAAGAATCCAAGTCAGTCTTACTCTCTAGTGTTAGGCTTAGTAACAAGGTTTAGAAAGTAGATGCACTAGAGAGGGAAGATTCAAAAGGGGAAAACTGGGGGAAGCGGGAAACAAACTCCCATCTAGCAGTGAGCTGTCTAGATGTAGGTAAGCTGTAAATAGTGAACTCTTTCGCCTTTCTTCATAGCAGCCATCAAGGCAGCAATGCAGCGGAGTTCATTCACGCTTGACATGCTGAGGATGTGTATGTGTAAGACACCTGCTGGCCAAAGACTCATTCAGCACAGGTACCCTAATACAGTTCAGGGATCCAAACAGCAGAACATGACCCCTCCTTCCACCTCAGACTTGGGATTCTAGAGAATATGGGCGAGCTATGTTCATTATAATTTCACTGTCAGTCTCTGTCTAGTAATCACCATGTATTCAAATCCGCTGAATAAATACTTGGGGAGGGGAGCGCTGCAAATGCAAATTCTCTCCTACCTGCTATGGTCTTCCATGGTTTTGAAGAAGTCATACTCTTGTCTGCCTCATCTTACTAATTCTTTGTAGAATTGTATTAAAGCAGGTGTTATTTCCTTGCTATTAATAAAGAAAATGAGTTGAAAGGTATGAAAAGAATCTTGGTGTGTTTGGAGTAGGCTGTAATTCTGGCCACAGCATGTATAGAAAATCTTGTTAGATATCTTAAAACATCTGGTAACTTATTAAAGAAAAAGCTTTGAAGGGGAGCAAATGTGTAATAGAGATTCAGTGCTGATGGAGAGTCAGATTCTTTTCTTTTACACCATAAGCCTTAACCTTGCTTTTTAGAAGTTTAGCTTTTGTGTTTTCTCATTGCATGATGTCATAAGCCATAGCTGGAGCACTTGTCTGTCAAGCATCACAAGCAGGCTGTGGCTGCTGGCTTTGGAAGAGTATATGTGCAGGAGTTTAGCTTAGAGGAGGCAACTGTGCTCTTTTAGCAGCCTGGAACAGAGAAATAAGTTATTGCTGCAGAACAGCTGTCCCCAAAGTAAGGGTCAGCAGCTTAGGAATGACTACTACAAGCTATTCATCTGGGAGGAGATAAACTACCCAGATGAAGACCATTTCTGCTTCCAGCATGCCTGTATCCTTATGCCCCAAGAATACTTGAGATGTCACCGTTCCTGCTTCTGTGTTTGTTTTTTTTTTTTAATTTTTTTTTAATTACTGGTTCTTTTTTCTCCTCTTACTCAGAAACTACTGACTGACTCCCTTAAGGATTTTCTCTCCCATGCTGTGTATTACACTCATCTTTCCTCATGTTATTCTTTTTGTTCTTCCTTTCCCCTTTTCAATATTTACTGTCTCCTTTTTCTTCAAGGAATTTTCTTCCATGTTTCTGTTCCTGGAAGCCACAGATTCACCAAGATTTGTACCAGCCGTGGTGGCACATGCTCCATTCCTGACTTCCTTTTCTCTCATTCACACTTTTATTTAAGCTTGTTAGTCTGTAACTTGTTCAGAGAAGGAAATAAGTGTATGCATGGCTTCAAGTAGTAGAATCTCAGTGATGCTGTTGGACCCACTTTGGTGAAACAATCTCCTTTTCAAAAAAAGAAAATCAAGAACGAAACATGACCTTGATTTCATTTGTTCTCTTTCTTCCACTGTTGAAAACATACAAGGTGTGCATAGAATAAAGAAATTCATAAAATGACACTATTTGAAATGTTTCCGTTAGCAGAATGAAATAGGCTTGAAGTATTAAGCTGAAAGGTTGGAGAAATTGTTTATAGGAAATCACTCAAATTTGTCTTGATCTAGGAACGCCTGAAAATGGAGATGTATGGTACTTCGCTGAGGGATATATGCAGCTATGGATAGTTCTTCATTTGGTACTTCAGGTGGTACAAGTACATGATGAGTTCCTGATAATTTATTGGTCCTACCCAGTGTTCTTGGGGATGATGGGAACCTTTCCGTAGACTTAACTGGGTATAAACCCATAAATTTTTCCTCCGTGCAGCCTAAAGGGAGAATTTGTTACAATTCTCAGTGAGTATACCCTGTTGTAAAGTACCTTGCATCGTAAGGTCTCTATTACTCTGAGAAAAAGCTATGTGCAAATATTTCCTGTCTCTAGTATATATACCATCTTGGCTGACTTTCCTTAAACTTCAAGGTGAAAGACTGGTTGTTAGAGTATGTAAAATGGAACTGTTTAGAGATAAGATTTCATGTTCATAGTCAGCATCTGAGCAGCTGTACTTAAAGGCAAATTGTGAAACCCCAAAGTGTACCCCTTCTGCTTGTGACAGTGCCTTAGTTAACACTGGAGACGCATTCGTAAGTTCCTGTGGCTGCACCACTTTTGTGACAGGTTTTGCTGCTTTCACACCTACCTAGGTGGGAATAAATGGCAGTTCTGCTTGCAGGGAGGAGGCTGGGGTGGTAACTTTTATGACTGATGATTTCAATTAAAAAAAAAAAAACTTGATCCTGGTGTGTTGTCACATGTAACCTCTCTGTCAGCTCTGACCAGTGGCTGATTAAAGTGACTCAGCCAGCTACTTGAAAGCAGGTAGTGACTAAAAGCCATAAATAATAACCAGTCAAGTTTAATAATTTTAAAAAAAGACACCTATACAGATTTCCTCTTGCCTAACCCTTAATCTTCCTTTGCTAGCTGGTTGCCCTGCTAACTTTTCCTGTCTGCGGTGATAGAGGGAGTTGTCTTTTGGAAATGTTCAAAGTCAAGGTTGGACAGGGCTTTGAGCAACCTGATGTAGTGAAAGATGTCCCTGCCCATGGCAGAGGCATTGTAGTAGATGATCTTTGAAGAACCCTTCCAATCCAAATCATCCTATCATTCTTTTGTCGATAAGTTCCTCTTTGAGTCCATCTTGCTTTGCATGATCTCTCTGAGCATCTTTCTTCTCCTCCTCCTCTATCCTTTCCCTTTCTCCAAAGGGTGGCCACAGGATGGGGGAGCAAGATCCTTGGTTTGTGATGGCTCTAGGTCTTCAGCCTTGATATTTCAGCTGTATGACTTTACTACCTAAAAATAATAAATACACTTAATGGAATACCAGGTTTTTATACCTTTGAAGTTTGTTGGTGGTGTTTCCATCTGTGCTTTGGAAAAGGAAACTGGACACTAAACAGCACCTTTCATGATGCAAAAGCAATGTAAAGCAGAGAAGTTGGGGTAGATATGCCATTTTATTTTTTTAAGCATTCCCATAACATTCATGTAACTTTTTAAAGTTTTATTTTTAGAACTTTCTGCTTGATGGGAAGACCTGTTGGGTCTGCCTTTCATAACTTTTTTTGATGGCAGTGCTTAGAGAACAAATGGTGCCCATACATGCTTATGAATGCTCTTGCATAGTTAGTTTGGAGCAGTGTGAGGAAAGGTGGAATCCTGAACAACAGCATGTTTAGGATGACTTGAAAAGTGTTGGCTGTTACCCAGTTTTACACTCCTGTCAGCTATCCTGCCACCAGAACTGGTCAACTAATGTCAATGAGATCCTATTATGAATTACTTCCTAGTTGCCATAGAATTTGTGTCTGTGCTCAAGCAACGTGTGGTTTTTTTACTCTTATACTTGAGTCAGGGCATTGGTATTACTGTAAAATGAAACCTAAGAAGTTCTTAGCATTTGTTTAAGTGACTTAAAGTGTATGAATGACAACATTATTAAAGATTAACCAGGGAGTGGATTGACAGAAGTAAAATACTAAACTTGTTTTTAAAAGTTCATGTTGTGTGCCATTTTGCATCGCAGTTGCCTTGGATAATGAAGTGAGACTCATACACAAGCAAATTGTTGGAGTTGGATTTAATAAAACTGTAGATGAAACTGTAGATGTTTTAATTTCCAGTATGGCAAGATAATGTTAGTGTATACCAGTTTTGAAAGTTTGTATGTATGAGATGTATGTGGTATTCAAATTGATCATAAGAGGTTGCTTTCAGAGTATTTTTAAGCCAAGTTCCGATGATCTAATTTTTTTTTTCTGCCTGTATGGTTGTTGGAGGCTGTCTTGTGGTGTTTTTGTGAAAGATAATGGAGCTGAAGTGAGTTGAATGCTTACCAAGAGCTGTTATGACATAAGGTTTGCTTTTTATATTAAAGGCAAGTTGGATCTCTGTAGGCACTTATGCTTCCTGTTGTATCTTATCTGGGAAGTTGCTGTATGATAATGTCTCTTCAGTTATACATTTAAATTAGTGTTCTTACTAACATACAGGTTTTTTTTCTGGCGATGGAAAGAAGTTTTAATCACAGGAAGCTCATTAAACACAGTTTATTAAAATATTAGTACATTTACTAAAAGCCCTAGCTGTACTGATGCTTAATTTTGGGGGTGCAGAAATACTTTTGCTCTAAATTTTTTGAATGAATGTGCTCTGTTCTTCTTCAACAGAGGTGTTACGAACATAAGCAGTATAGAAATGGGCTGAAGTTCTGTAAACAGATCCTTTCTAACCCAAAGTTTGCAGAACATGGAGGTAAGTTTTTAAATGGCATGCGCTCTCTTTCTTCCTTATACTTTAGGATAGAGTAATTCGTAAGTTTTTGAAATATTTATAGCACTTTATTATTAACCTTTTGCCCATAAAGCAGTAAGAGCATCCAGAAACCTGCACCATGTTAAGCACTTATTGTTGGTAAGGTTTGTAATTTTAAAGACTGGTCTTGCCAGTAAGTTAGTAGTCATAGCTTGCCATTCTTTATCTTTATGCTGCAAGTCTAATATTCGTTACAGCATGGTGCAAGTTTCTTAATACAAGTATGCATTGCTTAAATCAATTCTCAGGGGAAATTGTTATTCGCTCATGTAGAAGTGAAAGACAAAAGGAAGAGATTGAATATTGTTCAGTACTGCATGTCTGTCAGCTTTGTGGTGTGCTACTTTTCCTGAAGGAATAGTGTTATTGTAAAAGGAGAAAAGGAGGTGTTTGTGTCCCTTGCTGTATTTTTAGTCAGTTCTTACTACTGAGTTGAGAGTTTCTTTCCACTGTCCAGAAATGTTTTTTTTTTCCTTTGCCAACAACTTTGGCATGGGTAAATATATGGAAGTCTGTGTTGTGAATAAATACTAGAGTAGTTATAATGCTCCTTTACAGTAAAAATGTTTGTAGAACAGACGGTTTTTAGTGCCTTTAAATTAAAATGCTGCTTCACATTTTGGTGGAAGTAATGCATAAAGTATACTGTCATGTATGGTATACTTCAGTCAATAATCTGCAGGTAGAGTTTTCCATGTGAAAAACGAATGCAAAATCTTGATGCTGCTAACTGAATCTAAATTTGCATTAAGCTTAAAAACCTATGAAAATGAATAACTGATACTTATTTAATCCTCTTTTTTTTTTTTTTTTTAGAAACCTTGGCGATGAAAGGACTAACATTAAACTGTCTAGGAAAGAAAGAAGAAGCTTATGAACTTGTGCGTAGAGGCCTAAGGAATGACTTGAAGAGTCATGTCTGTATCCTTTTCGAAATAGGTCTTTTCCGTATGAATGGAAAAGTTTATTTCTGCAACTACCTGATTTATAGAATTGCAAGAAAAGCCAGTACCATAAGGCTTCAAACTGGAGATTCAGAATTTTATATTTTGTTTCTAAAATACAAGAATATTTTGTCTAAGCTATCCAAAGGACAGATGATTTGCAGCTATCGTTACAGTCACAGTTAGCTCAAATATTATTCTGGCTTGCATTGTGTATCTTTTTTTTTTCATCATTAAGCTGCAACTCTAAACTTGTGGTGGGCTGAACTAGACATTTAAGCATGTGGTTTGCTTTAAAAACATTAGTAGTTGCCATTACATTGTTAAGGACTTGTCATGTACTTGCTGTACTTAAAATGCAGGAAGTGCAAACACTTCAGTTGTCTAATATAAGCCCTTACTCAAGTTGTGTTTGAGTAAGTCTGATAGTCTTTTCAGAGATCCTATTACTTGATTTCCTCCCCTAGTATGCAAAAAGTACAGTTTTCAGCATATTACATGCACCCTGTACATCTAACTGGCAAACAGTTCTCTGTCTTCAATTTGCAAGCAGTTTCTTTGTACAGCTGAGGAAAAGAATTGTGATGATTGTAATAGCATTACTGTCCATTTGTAAAACAGCTTAGGAGCTTTTTGCCAAATGTTTTGTCACTGCGATGTTGGATCCCTTTTCTCCCTGCTCAAGTTAGTAGAATCCTTAACAGAGTTCTCCAGGTTGGCATGTCTATGGCCTTCTTCAGAGGTCTGACAAGAAGTATGACGAAGCTATCAAATGCTATAGAAATGCACTGAAATGGGACAAAGACAATCTTCAAATCTTGAGAGATCTTTCTCTGCTACAGATTCAAATGAGGGATCTTGAAGGTTACAGGGTAAGTATACACACTGCTTTTATTATCAACTTCTAGGCAACTGCAGCAAAGGTGGCAAATTGTTTAATGACACTTTAAAAAAATATACAGAGTTAGATCTAGAGTGTTAAAAATCTTGTGCTACTCAATACTTTATGAAAGGAAAAGCAGACATGCTACTGAGCAATTTCTATAAAGTATACCGATATACTTATTAAATGATTGTTTTTGAGATCAGTGCAGAATTGTTTGCTTTTTTTTAATGCTGTATAATCCAGCTGTAGACAATCTTTGGTCTTTTTATTATTTTCTTGGAAGTATTCCTGTAGGTAAAAGGCAATGTGTTCAGAAGATGACTGTTATTCAGGCAAAGGAGCTTCTATTTTTTAATAACTTTTTACGTATATCCCTCCTCCTTTAAATCAGTGGCCACCAGTTTTCTCTTGGCAGTGGGTAACAATACAAAGCAAGTGGTATGCTGTCCATGAAACATCATATTTTGCTTCCCAGCCAACCTGGGCATTAGTGACAGCTCCTTTGGGTCGAAATATTTCCTTACTTTTCCTGTGAGCTGTAAGATTGTGGATCTGAATTCTTGAATATTCCTCTTCTTTTTTGGTTTAATACTCAAAATGTTTAGATTACTATCTTGTTTTCTTCTGTTTATTCTGTAATAAAGCTGCACGCAGTTTGGTAACTTAAATTGGAAGCCTCTTTCTGCCTGTTGCTGCAGCACCCAGTTATCTGCTGCCTTGTGTCAGTTGTCTGTATTTGCCATGTGAGATGTATCATGCTAACCAACCATTATAGGGTGCTAGTGTCATGGCTGTGATAGTTCTGTAAAGAGGAATACAAACTTTCTATTGTCTTTACAAATGCTACTCCTAATGTAGTTAGATTTTTTTTTTTCCCCTGTCGTCTTGAATTGCGAGCCTATCTTACCCGATACCTTTATTTCTTAAAAAGTAGCAGCTTCTGTTTAGTGTGCATATTTCAGAGATGTTTATGTGGTTCAGGCGAAGTCATAGTTGCTGCCCGTGGTCAATGTATGGCTCAGTTAGGATTAGACAGAACAATGATTATAGAAGTTTAGTTTCTTACCATGCCCTCCAGGGTAAGATGACAGTGGTCACCTTGAGTATTTATAATTCAAACATTAATTAATTAAAAAAACCCCAACCCTAATTCCTCCTAAATTACATTTTTGTGCCTGGAAATGTGTCTGTTTTTCAGCTGATATAGGCTGGTGTAATAAAGTATTCCTTTTCGGGGGAGGGAACCCAAAAGGAAACATCTTTGAAGTTTTACCTAAGACACCTTGGATAATATTTTGTCAGATTTTCATCTTTTCAGGCTTTCCTTGCACCTTTAAAGTTGTGGTTGTTAAAACACATTAGTTGGTCTCTTCATAGACTATTTCCGTTCCAAATTAGGGTAATGTTAGTATGCCAAGAACAAGTTTTGTTCTCGGAGGTATGTGGAACCATCAGCTAACATAGGTCCTCAGCGAACTTATTCCCAAGTTAGGACATTTCTTAATCACTGGTTTTTTCGTATTAGTAATTTAGAAATTTAACTCTTCTCTTGCTGAGACAAGAAAGCCAAAATGTAGCATAGGTGCCAAAATTCATTTGCAAATGTATGTTCTCTTGGCCTGTGGATAAATGTGAATACAAATGTGTGATTGCTAAACATAGAAGTAACACGTGGTTATAAAAAATGCATTAAGGATTAAATGTTAACATGCTTAGAAGCCAGTAATTCTTGATTGATCATATACTAGTTTCTGAAGAATGTGAATTTACTTTCAAAACCAGGAATAAGGTTGTAGGTTGTTTTGCCTTAGCTTTAACTTCCACCATCTCCTATTTTATAATATTTTGAGTGATACTGATTCTAATCAAACTGCTGTAACTAGTTTTAGTTCTTTCTTAACCCCTACTTCTGACTGTTTGGGCTTTTTTAGTAGGTAGTAACTTCTTTCCTTTATTTTAAATTACTTGAAGATGCCTTTCAGGAGTCTTTAACACAACAAGTACAACTTTTCCCTCAGATTAAAACAGCACGATACCAAGCAAACCTGTTGTATCTTCCAGCTGTAATTATCTTCTCACCAAAGAATAGGGATGCACTTGCATGACTGACTTTGCCTAACAACACTTGCAATGATTTAGTACATATGTACTTCCAAGGTGAATTTGAAACACCAGTGTATAGTAAATGTTCCTGCAACTCAAACCAACATATCCTTAGTCGCATTCTGTTCGTAAGTGGTAAGACAGGAAAAGCACGTGTGTCACGCCTTAACAAAGTTAGTCTGACTCATCAGTATTCAGTTGGACATGGTGTGTTACTGGGGGGGGGTGTTTTCGTTCAGTCAAGACCATTGTAATGTTTTAAAGTTTATTCTTTCTTGGGGTTTTAAAAAAATACATTTGCATATAGAATACTAATTTTTAGTGACATTCCTTAAATGTTAGAATATTGAAGACAGAGTATTGCATAATGGATTCTACAGAGCATCAGAATAAAGTCAGGAAAATTAGTAGCTACTTTTTTGCAGGAAACAAGATACCAGTTGCTTCAGCTCCGACCTGCACAGCGAGCGTCATGGATTGGTTATGCTATTGCTTACCATCTGCTGGAAGACTATGAAATGGCAGCAAAAATTTTAGAGGAATTTAGGAAGACACAGCAGGTAAGAGGAAAACATGAAATTCCTGTATGGATTGCTGCTTAAAGCAAAAATAAAACACTGCTTCCTTTCATGATGTGAAAACTTTATGCTGTTTCTTTAGTCAAATGAATTAAATCCCAGATGCATTCCTGAAGGCTGAACTTTCTCATGTGTCTTGCTTTCCCATGTAGACATCACCTGATAAAGTGGACTATGAGTACAGCGAACTGCTGCTATATCAAAATCAAGTCCTCCGGGAGGCAGGACTATATAAAGAAGCCTTGGAGCATCTTTGTACCTATGAAAAGCAGATCTGTGATAAACTGGCTGTTGAAGAAACGAAAGGTAATTAATTTTTGAAGTTACATTTAAACACATAGTATACAATGGAATGTCTGTACTGTCAGCTTTTCCCATCTTTTGGAACTTCATCTTTGATTTGTTTTTAGATTAATTTATTTAATTTTCCTGTGGCAAACAGCTGTCTTGCAGCTGTTCGGTTCCTGTCATACTCCTCTCCCAGGTTGATAAGACATCAGTAGAGTACACACATACCATTCTGAAACTCTTGAGCTGATGAGCATTTCAGACAGATGATCCTGACCTGATGTCCGTGCCATTATAGCTTTGATAGCGGTCCTGACAGGGAGACTTCTTGCTGAAAGGGCACAATCTTCTTTAGCAAAGTAGAAGGCTTTTAATTATACTCCATCACTCTTGCAGTGTATGGAAATAGGCTCTTTAGCTGGGCAACCCAATGCAGGCTTCTGTTATTGTATTACTATAATTCTAGTGTGTAATATTATAACACAGCAATATAATACTGTATCATGTATTCCATAGCCGGAATTACAGAGTGATAGAAGTTCATTCTTACAGCTCCATTAACAGGTGCACTTTTTCAAAGCATGCTTTGTTCCTCTTCTGCTTGATGCTTGTACAGTCCTTCTGTGAAACTTCCAATCTATCGAAGGTACTGTTTGTTCACGGCCCACACAGGAATCCGTTTGGATGATTGCTTGAAGCAAAGAGAAGAAATCTTTTTACTCTGCAATATTATTCATGTAGATGATGTAGCTAGCTCCCTGTTCCTGCTAACGGTAATCTCACTGTCTTGCAAAAAGAACCAAGGAAGTGAGTAGTGATGGTGTTATGGAAGGTGTGTGGTACTTCCTCAAGGAAAATGATTGCAGGTGACTCTCCACTGCTGCTGAATACATCACTTGGTTTGCCTATAAATGGAAATGGATGTAGGGATTCTACTATCACAGACCATTTTTCAGACATAGTTGTGGGAGTTGGGGGGGGGGGTGGTATTTTGTATGAGTTATCTTTTATCTGAAAGACCTTTTGACATACAACGTGTTCTTCAGTTTTTGATGAAGGTCCAAGGCTGGCACTGAAATAAGATTTTTCAAATAGGGCTCTGGGGAAAAAAAAACACCAAACAAAAAAACCCACAAACAACAACAACAAAAAAACCCCCACGCACAACCTTCTAGCAAGTTACCAGAAAAAAGGATGGAAATACTCTTTGCAGTCTGTGTGCTTTCAACAGGGTACAACTGATTAATTTTTTGGGGCACAGCTGCTGTTTCGTTGGTAGGTCTATCTTAGCTGCTGTGCCTACTACAGAAAAGCCTGCTAATAAATGAGTGTTGTCTACAAATTTTAAATGCATGTGCAAAAGCTATTGTGGATGAAGTACAACTGAGAAACACTGAAAATCATATTGGCATTTGGCACCATTAGATAAAAATTGTAGCTTCCACCTCAGAGAAAGAATTTAAGTTTATTTTCCAGATTCTGTCATTCTCAGTGAGTGAACTATTGATGTTTTCTCTGGCATTAGATACTGCATGTAGTCCTCAAGTTATCCTCTCTGTGGGAAGCAGCATCTCCTCACAAAATTATGTGTCGATTGCGTGACATAGGGAAGAAGAGAGCTAATGCTGACTCACATTTTCGTCTTGAAAATGGATGAGAAAATTTTACCTAATCTAGAATGACGCTATTACCTTCTGGTGTGCAATCTTTCAGTGCCTAACATTTGCCAATGGCAAAGCTTTGTAAAATACGGTTTCCCATTGTGAAATTGGGAGGTTGACTTTTGTTCCAACTACAACATCAGCAAAGATGCTCTATACAGTTGTTAGACCTAGACTTTACTTTTAACAGTTGTGTCTTGTAATGAAGTGTTATTAAAAGGAAACTTGCTTGCAGAATCTTGAGAATTCATTAATCAGATCAATGTCTTGATTTAAAACATTGAAGTTAATTTTATGAAATACCATACTGAAGAACCATTCTTATATTTGCAGCTCTGCAGTTTCAATTTGGTATTCAAGATGCTATATACGTTGACATACTGTGTACTGCTTTTAATTGCCGCCTGTAGTAAAAACTGCGCTTTAAGTAACCAGTCGCTTCAATAAGAGAGAAAAACACACATGCATCTTGCTTTTAACATTAAATTTTCAAGTATATTTCAAGAGTTACTGGCTGAGTTGTAGAATTCTATTGTAATTGCATCTGTTGCCAGAATAAAAGCATATCGGTCAGCTAGTTTGTGATGCCACTGTGATCATTTTTTTCTAAGAAATTAGAATCTACATGGAGTTAAGGATTACCTAATATTTTACTGTAAAGTGATTAATATTACATGGCTTCAGTATCTTGTTACCTGAATTTAAAACTTTTTGGATTTCACACAGGAGAACTCCTGCTTCAGCTTGGCAGACTTGAAGAAGCAGTTGAAGTCTACAGAGGACTGCAAGAAAGAAATCCTGAAAACTGGGCCTACTACAAAGGCCTAGAAAAGGCACTTAAACCAGGTAATTATTTGATATGTTGCAGTAAATAAGCTGTTCCTGCACATTTGGAATTTATATATTTGTTGAAAACTCGTATCGCTTTAAATAATAAAACTATTATTTAAAAACATCTCCATTTAAGTTTTGCTTTTTGCATAGTGTGTGACATATCATCATGATGTTTTATTTTTAAGAAAGGCTGCAAGTATTTCTTGTATTGTTGTTACCATGTCTTATTTAAAACCAAAACAACAAAAAAATGCAGTATTTTTTGTGCATGGTTGAAAGAAGAGAATTATTTCTTAGACAGTTTTGATGTAGAATTTTTCTTTTACTGTCTCTGTTATCTTATGTTGTAGGTAATACAGGTTTTGGAAAAACAGGCGTGATTTCCTGAATGGTTTTCTTTGTTCAAGATTTTAGCGCAGCGATAAGGCAGATGCTCTTTTTAAGATGAGAGATAAGCAGTTAGTCTTCCACTGCTGGAAGAGGAACTTACAGATACTGAATATCTGAAATCATTTAGTATGGCAGTTTTAAGAAGAATAAAATGGAAATTAGTGTTCTTTAGGAAGTATGTAGCCATTAGGTGCTATATATTCTGATTCTTTTTTTAACCAGATATAAATCACTCCCCGCCCCTTCTTCCCTTCTTGCCAAAAGGAATGAAAAAGTAAACTGTAAAATTCTGTTCCAGCTAATATGATGGAGAGGCTAAAGATCTATGAAGAGGCCTGGACTAAATACCCAAGGGGACTAGTTCCAAGAAGATTACCATTAAACTTTTTGTCGGGTAAGTGCATTTTTGCTGAGCAGGTAGTGATCAACACTCATGTTTCTTAGATAGTAATGTTTTAACAGCATCAACAGTCTGCAATTGACAAGTAATGTGTGGTAAAACAAAATCAACAGGTCTTTTTCCTCTCAAGGTGAAAAGTTTAAGGAATGTCTGGACAAGTTTCTAAGGATGAATTTCAGCAAAGGTTGCCCACCAGTCTTCAATACTTTGAGGTCATTATATAAAGACAAGGAGAAGGTAGGTTTTCCCCCCCACTTTTTACATGATCTACCTCAGAGCCGTGATACATTAAGGAGATGAAGAAACTCAGTCCATCAGCACTGTTGTATATTATGGCCTAATATTTCTAGGAAAAAATGGGTACAAGCATACGTAGCTTTCTGCTAAGTTGGTACATGTAGAAAGCTAAGATTTACTTAATTGTAAGCTGTGTAAGTGTTAACCCAGGGAGGCTTGGTCTTAATTTGTTAAAGAAAGAGGTGAGATTGAGTGCATTCCCATATGTATTGTAATTCAGGATACTGCAGAATTCTCTGACGAAAAATAACTAGTTTGGATAACACCAAGTAGTTCAAGTTGAAATAAAATACCATCTTGCCCACAGATTTTTTGTTTTTGTCTTGTCTTCCATGTGTAGGTGGCAATCATAGAAGAGCTTGTGATAGGTTATGAAACCTCTCTAAGAAGCTGCAGGTTATTTAACCCAAATGGTGAGTGCCAAGACTAGCATGTTTCATGAAAGTAGTGCCTGGTGTAAGCATTATGTGACCATTCAGAGGCAGGGAATCAGTGGGGAGTGAAGAAATTGATGGGGTTCACCCCCAATACAGAACTGAACCATAGCCATCCTTAGAATGGATTTAAGCTGTCAAATATAAAGTCTGTACTCAAAATCTAGTCACTTATTCTAAAAGTTTTGCTGGATCCATGAATTTGATCATCTCTTTGTGGTTTTGAGTTCAAGTATTCTATTTTCAAGGCTTGAGTTTATCATTGTCCAGGAAACTGAAATTTGAAAGCTATGATAAATCTTGAATTGAAGAAATGTCAAACAATAAGCAAAAACAGAGTCTTCAGGTGGGAGAGGGTTTTGGAGCTTTTGGTGGAGGCTGGGTTTTGTGCTCTTGGGGGTTTTGTTTGAGAGCTAAAAAGCATTTTCAGGTTTTGACTGACAGCTGTTTTGTCGTGAGGTATAGACCTACATGTATTGAATCCAGCCTTCGTAGTTTCCTCTCAGGTAGCTTTATGATGGTTTTTTTTTTTAGTCATTTGCCCAACCACTTCATAACAGAAAATCTCCAAGAAAAAAATTTTCTACATAGAATATCAACAGAAGATAGTCTTGAAATTTTGGTAGGTGAATTATAATGGTGTAATAATCAAGATAGCATGGATGATAATATACCTTAAAACCTTACAGGATAATCCTAATTATTAAAGACATTTTTATTGAAATTATAGCCAGTTATTTCCCTGCTTTACAGAAACATTAATGCAATACTTTGATATGAAATTCTCCTCTAAGTTGCCTGTTACACTTTTCCCTTGAATTTAATGCTATAGGCTACAATATAGCCTCTCGATACCTGTTTGAATTTGTCCAAGCCTTTCAAACGCCCTTGCCCTTTTCTGATTTAAGGAAAAGGCTTATTGTTATTTCAGATCAATTCAATATTTGATATTAAATTTCATTCAAATAAACAATTTTCTGCTACCTTAAAATGAACAAATGCATGTAATTGCATGGTTAAGGTATACCATAAACTGAAGAACCAGAACCTTTTGGCAGAACTAGAGCCCCTACACCCTCTTTTCCCCCTGGAAGGTGCTATCCTTCATAGTCAAAATTGAGTAGTGAAATGAACTTTTAAGACTTTGGTAGTATTTTGGATTTCAAACAGCGCTCTCACTTTCAAAAGTGACTTGTGTATAGGAGTGTTTTCTGGGATACATTTAGGCAAACAGTGATGATAAACTTGTCAAAAAGATTTTGCTCCTACCTTCAAACGTAGGATTGGGAACAGACAGCCTTTTTTGTTTAAAAATATTCAAGTCTACGAGTTGAAAACTTGTAAATGCTGAATGTACTGAGATCCTTTACGTTGTTTCTGTGCAACGCTTGCGTTTAGCAGGACTCTTTGCTATACCCTTTGTCTAAAATAGTTTTAAATAAGAACTCCACATCATTTACTAAGCTGCGTTAAGGGACTAGTTGGCACAAAATGCGACTCCCTTCTGACACACTAACTCACTTTTCCTTTCCCTTTAAACCACAGTAAGGGAAGGGAACAGTATGTGCTTAGGTCTTGTCGAAACATAAACTTAAAAGTTAGTGGATTTACCTGGACTCAGGTGTTTGAAAACACTCCCCAGGTCTGCTGTGACAGCCTGATACAAATTCAGAATTAACTTCAGTAGCTTGCTTTATAGCCCTCTGCTTCTGGCAATGTTGTTTTAATGAACTGAACAAAACAACTCCCTCTATTTTTCTCCCTCCAGATGATGGTAAAGAAGAACCTCCAACCACTTTACTCTGGGTCCAATATTATTTGGCTCAACATTATGATAAAATTGGACAGCCATCCCTGGCTCTAGAATATATAAATGCTGCTATAGAAAGTACACCTACTTTGATAGAACTCTTCCTCGTGAAGGCAAAAATCTATAAGGTAAGTTTGGCTTGTTCTTAGTGACCAGAGGTTATTTGTTTGTTATGGTGGAAGACTTTTACATATGCTTATACTATCCTGTAATGTTTCTGAAGTGAACATTGAAGTGCTAAGCTTGTATTAAACCAGACACATGAATAATCCATGGAAAATTACTTAGTGAGATTTAGTGAGTTTCTAGATAAGGGTGTTGTTTGGCTACTTGGGTTTTTTAGTGCATATGAATAAGCCTCTCCCTATGAAGATTTTTAAGTCAATAAAGGACAAGTATATTGCAAAGTGTGAATTCTCAGTTTACAATTATATTCTTCATATTAAAAATAACACGAATAAATTCAGTTGATGTTTCAAGTGTCTTCTACCTGTTCTTGCCTTGGCCGCCACTTTTTTTAACTACTTGAAAACAATTTCTCAACTGCACTATGGTATTGTATCAGAATATCATTATCCAAAGTGTCCTTTAAGCATTTTCAGGAAAAATATCTAGTGCCAAAAGACCTGTAATTCCATAACAAGGGAAAGTAATTTCTCTGCTTTTTTTCTTTAAAGGTCTGTTGTTTTCCTGAATGAAGCTATTTATTTTAAAATGTCTAAAAAATAAGTAATTGTAGAATCATAGTATAGTTTGGGTTGAAAAGGACCTTTTAAGGCCATCTAGTCCAACCCCCCTGCAATGAGCAGGGACATCTCCAACTAGATCAGGTTGCTCAGAGCCCCGTCCAGCCTGACCTGGAATGTTCCCAGGGATGGGGCATCTACCACCTCTCTGGGCAACCTGTGCCAGGGTTTCACCACCCTCATTGTGAAAAATTTCTTCCTTCTATCTAGTTTAAATCTATTGTTTTCTAGTTTAAAACTGTTACCCCTTGTCTTATTGCAACAGGCCCTGCTAAAAAGTCTGTCCTCATAGGCCCCCTTTAAGTACTGGAAGGCTGCAGTAAGGTCTCCCTGGAGCCTTCTCTCCTCCAGGCTGAACAACCCGAACTCTTTCAGCCTGTCCTCATAGGAGAGGTGTTCCATCCCTTGGATGAAACATCCCCTAATTATATTAAACAGTGAGTAAAACATGCATAGTTTATAATTACTGAATCTAACTTGAATTTCTGTCTCTTTAAGCATGCTGGAAATATTAAAGAAGCAGCAAGGTGGATGGATGAAGCTCAGGCTTTGGACACAGCAGACAGATTTATCAACTCCAAATGTGCAAAATATATGTTGAAAGCAAACTCCATTAAAGAAGCAGAAGAAATGTGTTCTAAGTTTACGAGGGTTTGTTGCATTTAACTATAGCTCTTTTGAATAATGTGAGCCTAATCACTTGTGGAATAACTTTTTGTGTTAACTTTCCACTCACCTTTACTGTAACCTTTAAGTTCTGTTTCAGAGCAACTATGATTGCTTGCTTCACTAATGGCAGCCAATATCAGGGTTTCAATTAATCTTGGATAAGCGTGATTCCATAGTATTAAGTGAAAACTCTAAAGCTTGAATTTGACAATTTTTGCCAGGTAGGAAAAACACAGCATGTCTGTTTTAGAGATAACTACTTTGAAAAAAATAATTTTTGAGAAGTCATTTGGTTTAATGTTGATTCTGTAGGATCCTTGAAAGATCTGATAAAGTTGCCCGTGTGTTTTCTTTTTTCCCCCTAATGGCAGTAAGTTAGAGAATTCAGACTTCTCTTGTAATGAAATTTCTGGGTGGCTACTAGGTGAGAGTCTTTCTGAGATGTCTTCCTTTTGTGAACAAGCTTTCATCCCTAAGGCCACGTTTAACAGTAACAAAGGAAAGATGCTTATTGTATCTTTTTTTTTTTCTTTTTTGTGGCTGCTTACCCATGACCAGTTAGCTGGCATAAAAAGTTTGCATTATGCAGATTGCTTAATGCATCAGTTTTTGTCCCTGCAGTAACCTATTCTGATATGTTTGATGGTCTCACAGATTGGTTACTCTTTAGATTGACTTCTCTTGCTGTTATTCTTTCATAACCGAAAGTCAAAACAGCTGTATAGTCTTTCCAGAATATTTGGCAAATGATAGCTTTTAGAATACTGGCAATATCATTTAATGTGTTGTCAGTGGGAGGCAGGCAACAAGCTATTGGAACCTACCTGCAGAGGTAATCCTTTTTGTCTGTTGTCCCATTTTTCTCTTCTCTCTTGAAGAGCAGGAAAAACCTGGAGTAAGGTAGGATTTGAACAGGGGTATATTTATGGGGGAAAGCTGAATGAATTTTGTGAAATGAAGGCTGTGTGCAGGCAAACATGGAGGGAGGGGAAGTTCTGTTTTATATAAGCTCAGTAGCTTCATGTGGGGTTTTTGATGCAAAACTGCTATGAATCTGGGTTAATTGACCTCTCTCAATGCATTAAGCAGCTTTAAGATGTCAAAAAAAGCAAGCATACCAGTTGCCCAAAACTGAACTTTAAAAATAGAATTTGATGATGTTTGCTCTGTGTTGTCTTTTACATCTCCTTTTGATCTTATGTCTCATGCTGAAATATACAAGGTTCCTAATTAAAAAACAGTAATTAAAGAAGACCTAAATTGAGCATAATGAAAATGGAACGAACAATTTTTCTGCGTTTTAGCTGCCTGAATCAGACTTATTTGAAGACTGCCTTTCTCTCTCGTTTGGGACATTCTCCTTACCCTTCCATTTGAGTATTATCTGTCATTTTCCCAGCTTTGGCTCTTGGCTGATTCTTGAATAGCCTGGTTTTTGCAAGATCAGTGTAAAGTCAGAATGGCTCCATCCACTGTGACATTAAGCTTCAAAGGCATATAATAAGTTCTACAGATGTATGCAAGTATATATAAATACTAGATTGGAAAGACAACTGTAATCTCCTTTTTTGAATCAGAAGGTGTGAAAGTTATTCCTTTTGTATTCCAGTATTCCTTTGGCTGGGCCACTACGCTCTGATACTGATCACATAAGAAATAAGCTATTACTACTGTCAGTTGCTACGCTTAGCTCAATCAGCAGGTCTCTGGAAGACACAGATGGCAGTTTTAGTTAAAAAACAAACCAAAAAACCCTGCAGGTATCCGTGTCATGCCACATGCTGGAACTTTTCTGCCATTTTTCTTCATGCTGCAATGTGTTATTTGTGCACACAATATTAAAAACACTGAATGATTGTCTCTCCTATCCTGAAGATGCAGAACTGTCATCGTTAAACAGTCACTACCTGGCTATTCATTGTGTATTTCTGACTCTCCTAATAAGTGGAACATAGAGGAAATTTTTTTTAAATAATGAACAAAGCAAGTCTATCTTAACTGTGGCATTTTTTAATTTCAGGGCTCTAATTTTGAAATTTAGCATTCTTTTGATAGCCTCTTTACTTGTGCTTTTAATTAGAATAAGATAAAAGAAACGGCAGTTAACAAGTTGAATGAGACTGACTTTTTTTATAATGCTGTTTTTGCTTTCAGGAAGGAACCTCGGCAGTAGAGAACTTGAATGAAATGCAGTGCATGTGGTTTCAGACAGAATGTGCGCAAGCTTACAAAGCAATGAACAAATTCGGAGAAGCACTTAAGAAATGCCATGAAATTGAGAGAGTACGTATCTAGTTACACTGCCTAGGTTGGAAAACACTAGCTTAAGTTTATTGTGCTAAGACGTTTCCTTTCTGAGCAGTATGAGTATACTTCATGTGGCTTCAGGAGAGATTTCATTTCGTGTTGGTTGCTGCGAGTTGATTAAGTTAACGTTTCTTCCTAAAAATGTCATTGTAAACTGTGTATTACAAAGAGATTCTATAGTCATTTGAAAATCTAGGAAAGAACAAAAAGCTCTCAGAAATAATCTGATTTTTGGCTGGGTATGTAAAAATCTATATTTGGGTACAAACCAAGAGTATGTGTACTTTAAGAGAATATGGCTGAGCTGACAAGCCCAGCCTTAAAGTAACGATGTTGCCTTGGTTATTGTTAAGGTACTGTATTTTAGAGGGAGACAATAAATGTAAAAAAACTATTAAAAAATTTAAATACCTTCTTTAAAAAAAAATTAAGCTACAGCTTAAAAGAAGCTATTAGAAACATAAAGACTTCTTAAAGTAGAAATTGTATCCAAGTCCGGGGGGGGGAGCATACTTGCACATTAAATACAGATCCATTGTAAGACAGACAACAAAAATAGGGTGCACAACTTGTAAAAAAATAAGTATGGATTTGGGGTTTTTTTAAGCACATTAGGGTCTAGAAAAAAGATCAGGCAGCTGAGGGTGCAAATTAAGCGCTCAAAGAAGAGAACTTAGTAGGAAGCTACACCTCTTTGCAAAAAGAGAGGTTTAAGAAGATTTCAATGCTGATGCTTTTCTGCAGAGGGGACTAGTCTGTGGAATATTCTCGGATTAGAACAAATCAACAAAGTGGTTTTCCAGGACTGTATTCTGTTCACACAAATCCTTTAAATAAACTTGTGTAATTTCTTTTAAATTCTTTTAAAAGAATTTGTGTAAGAAGCTACTAGTCTTGCAGATTGTCTGGGGTACCAGAAGGGGTCAGCAAATGAAGAGCTGACTTAGGCCACCCTAAAAAACGTTTCTACAGAAGAAATTAAGTCACTATATTTAATTTATTTATTTATTGGATTAATTGACTGAAGGTGTTGTAAAGATCAGAAATAAGATTGACAAATATGTTGTATTCAAGAACAACATCAACAAAGCTTTTGTAAGAAAAAGCGGTGCCTCTTAAATCTTTCAGAGGTGCCGGTTATGCTTAAGGCAGTCTAGTTGATAAAATGTGCAACATTTGCACTGTCTCAATACTAAATGACAAAATGGTACGTGAAACGTAGTGTTCGACAGTGTAGTCAGTGAAGGAGTGACAAGAAGAATTCTCTGTCTATACGTAAGTAGTAAAAGCTCTTACCTGAATTATTGCTGCTCAGGAAAGAAATCTTGGAACCATTATAGACAGTGCTGCAAAATCTTCTGTGTTGGTGTGGAGCAGAAGTCAAAAGGACAGTGTTTGGGAATTAAGTGACTAGAGTAGTAGTACTTTTCTTCCATTACACAAATCTGTTGTACTGTTTACATCTGAACATCACACCTCCTTTAAAATGTGCTAGTAAAATATGTGCAAGGAGTAACTTTGACGTGGAGAGATTGCAATTAGCTTGTCATGTTTAATATTTTATCTTCAGCTTTGACAAGCAACAACTGAGTTTAGGATAACCTTGTATGAGATCGTACGTACATGGAGAAGTTGAAGAGGGGAATGACTTTTCACTGCTTCTCAAACAAAAATAAGGGGACATCAGGTGACAATGAGGAAAGCAGATCTTGAACAAAAGGAAGTACTTTCTTACACTACGTGTGATTTAAGTGTGGAATTTGTTGCCGCAGTATTTAATGGACGTCAAAATTACACTTCTAACTGAAAAAATTAGAGGAGTTCATAGAAGAAAAATTCTTTGAGTGCTGTTTAAATACAATTAATGTAGAACCTTTGTCCCTTAAACTGCTAATTGTCAGAAGGTAGTAAATGTTAAGAGATTGTGAAATGGGTTCTGCCTAAGATGCCTGAAGGCATGGTTCTTTTCACCATGACTTTATTTTTGGAAGGTTTTGTTAACTCTCACCGTTTCTAAAAGTTAGGGTGTATTTGTCAAACAGCAGGCTTTTACTAAATTATTCCTTTGGGGAGAATGTATTTAAAAAGTCAAGGTTGATACCTGATTGTTAATGCTTGCTAAATAATGTTATGTTATGTTGTGTTAGCATTTTGTAGAAATCACAGATGACCAGTTTGACTTTCACACTTACTGTATGAGGAAGATTACCCTTAGGTCTTATGTGGACTTGTTAAAACTAGAAGATGTACTTCGACAACATCCGTTCTACTTCAAAGCAGCACGAATTGCAATAGAAATATATTTGAAACTTCATGATAATCCCTTAACAGATGAAAATAAAGAACATGAGGCTGATACAGGTATTCAACCTTCAGGATTTATTAAATACGCAGTTTCACTAATTATTTGGTATTTTATGAAAATACAGCATTCTTATAGTTGTCAACTGTAGTAGCCAAAAATAAGAGTTTTGTCACAACTCGAAGTAGGCAAATTGTAACTTAGCCTGCATGTAAAAGTAGATGTTCTACTGAAAGTTGAAACTACTACATGTTTTTATTTTGGTTATTATAAAACAATGATGGTTTTGTAGTGACAATTGTAATTCTTAAGTAAAAACATGTTTGTGTTACGAAATGGCTGAGAAAGCATGGAATTCTTATGGTTGTCGGTCCGTGAAATAACAGATGGAAACAGGTGTGCTTAGTGGTAACTTTTTTCTAAGCATTTTGTCAGTATGCAAAACTTTAACTAGGTAGCGACTTAAATCTTATCTCCTGCTTCTGATGCAAAAATAATGTTTAAGTTCGTGAATTCCTTCCCCCCCCCCCCCCCCGCTTATTTCTGATTGGAGAGCAACGTAAATGGTCATGGCTTGGGGCATCCCAGATGGTATGAATAGAGATTATTGAATCCCCCAGGAGGAATTGGTCAAGTTTTAATATTTCTCATCTCAGTTCATTTGTGTGGCTTCATGTTCAAATTAAGACACGTAGAAGTGTAACAGAATTTCTTGTAGCCACTTTCTGATTTGTTTTAAATTAATTTTCCATGCTTTAATTGGAGGGAGGAGAGGATCTAAATATGAATCAAATGTAAGATATAAGACCATTTAATTACTACATTAAACATAACTTGTGTTGTGTAATGCCTAAGGAATAAATCAATATGTATTGGTGTGCTTTTACTCCTGGCAGTGGATTTGTGCAGTCACGCAGTAATTGCTTGTCCCACCTTCAGCGTGTTACACTATTGTTCTAATTCCTGTTGCCTCAGTTTCACAAAGGAATTTGTGAATTATAAAGCAGCGGCGTAGACTGTAAAATAATCTTTTCCAACTGTAATGGCAGCATTACTATTTAGTAGATACGGTTTAAAGATGATGATGGTATTTGACAGCTGATTGAGACTGTTAATATTGGACATCAACATTGTTTGGTTTTGCCCTTTGCATGTGTACAGCGAATATGTCTGACAAGGAGCTAAAGAAGCTACGAAATAAGCAGAGAAGAGCGCAAAAGAAAGCACAGCTGGAGGAGGAGAAGAAGAATGCTGAGAAAGAGAAGCAACAGAGGAATCAGAAAAAGAAGAAAGATGATGATGATGAAGAAATCGGAGGACCGAAAGAAGAACTTATCCCTGAGAAGTTGGCAAAGGTGCTTACTAATGTAATAATGAAGTCATAGAAATTTCTAGAAAAGTTATAGTGAGCACACATACAGTCTGAAAGCCATTCAGATAACTTGTTTATTTTTTTGTATGGCTTATCTTCACAGATGGCATTTTAAAAATAATTGTTTTCTAGGAATAGTTTGTTGGATATACTATCAGTAATGTGATACTGATACAAAGTCACAGCTTTTGTGCCTACTTCTCAAAGGCAGCGACTGAATTCGTAGACATTTGCTATAGGTGGAATTATCTTCATGTGTGTATTGCACTAACTTGTTGATTATACCCTATTTCTAGTTGATCGGATGGAAGTCTTTCTATTCTGTATGTAAGGTGATTATCATTCACTCTTTATGTCCCATAATATTTTGTTTATTTATTAAGTATAGACAACCTGTGAAAGAGGAGACGTTGAAACACTGAATGCTTTAACAGCATTTGTTTGCATTTGTTCTGAATGGGGGGCGGGAAAAAGGATAAAGTAGCTGTTTGGAAATTGTAGTAGACTAGACTGAGATGGATTTTAAGATCTGGGTTAATAACTGTAGAGATGCATAAAAGGAAAGTGACCCAGAAGACTATTCTTGTGCTAAAAGTTGTACCTGTAAGGAGCAGGGAAACACTTGGAAAATGTGGGGAAAGATAATGAAAAAATTACATGGAGGCTGGAAAAATTAATTTATAGTAATAGTAGTATAGTACCCAAGTACCGATAGATATGGTGTTCGGTATTTCAACATTACACATATAATGAATGTCATTGACTCATGAAGGGACGGTATTTGAAAGCTGAGGCAGTGAACTTCACCCTGTAGCTGGGAAGCAAGTGACTTAAAAAACTTGACTAGTCATTTAAGAATATTGTTGCTATTCCCATTGTTGGGCTCACTCGTTGCAAGAATCAGCACTCTAACTGCAGTGCTAGTTAAGATTGAAATGGTCACAATGGTGCGTATTGAAATTGAGTTCTGGAGTACTGGGATGTCATGGCATATCCCAGGAAAATCTAGGCAGTCCCCAATATTACAGGGAATAGTTGCAGCTGTATAATGCTTTCCTTTGGCAAATCTTCCCTAAGAATACTCCAGATTTAATACCATGATGTAGGCACTTCCAAATTCAGTTGGTTCCTAGTGCCAGAAGATAATTTCTGACATAGCTGGTCACTTGCAAACAGTTTTCCTGAAACAGCTGCCCCTAGACTTCTTTGGGTATGTAGTTTTGGCATTAAAGGTATAGCTTTGAAATCGGTTTTATTACAGGTTCCAAATAGTTTAAGTGTGCAGTGTATGTAAGTTCTTGATGTATGCCAACTCATAACAGCACATATAAATAATGCAGGTTTTTTATTCAAACTGCTGTAGTATATGGTTAGCAGGAATTCCATAAGGTATCCGTCATTGTCTTCAGCTGAGTTATTTGCAATGAAGTGTATTGCTTCAACATTACTAAATTGTTACTGACAGACAACAATTAAGTTTTTTATCTGATTCTTAAAGAGTAGCTTGTCCTTCAGGTTTACATTTTTATGAATACAACAGACAGTTCTTGTTCAAGTTGTCCCTGACCTGTAGATGCAAGAGATCTGTCTGTAAATAATCCTTGCACAGAATTAATGTGTCAAAGCTGTCCATTTACTGGATTATGCTAGGTAAGACCAGGAGACCATGATCAATATCTAGTTACTTCAAGCTTGCTGTTAGTATGTTGGCTGGGAATGTTGCTGTGACCTGGCAGCTTTCAGGAACCTGTCTGAAGCTTCCATGAACAGACTCTGTCATGGCCATAAAGTAGTTGTTGACCAACATCTCAGGCCCATATGTGTAGATTGGCATGGGGAGCCATACTGGCCACTACAATGCAGGTTCAGCTGCAGCTGTGTTTACTACTGATGTACAATAGAAGGCAGAGACTTGTATCTCTGTAGGAAAATGTGATTTGTAATCATCACAAAGCAATTTTTTAGACTTGACAGTCTGTGTTTAGATACTAATATTTAGTGAAAGATGCAAAATTTGTAACAGAAGAGGTTCTAAGCATCTAATGCATTGCCTTATGAGAGTAACTCTCTGATGTGGCTCAGAAATAGCTAATTCTGTTGTAGAGTTGCTAGGTTTAAACTTTGACTTAGTTGTGTGTCACTTCCTTGAATCTGTAGGTTGAAGCACCTTTGGAAGAAGCCATTAAATTTTTAACACCCCTGAAGAATTTAGTGAAGAACAAAATAGAGACACATCTTTTTGCCTTTGAGATTTATTTTCGAAAAGGTAGGTGAGAAAACTAATGAAAGAAAGCAATCTGCAGTTCATAAAAATACGTCTTGGAATTTGAGAAAAAATTATTCATGAGATATGAGGAGTCAGTCCCTGTCGAGAGACACAACTTTTCATTGGACCAACACTGCAGCCATGTGCAGTCTGTGAAAAAACAAAGCTTGAATATTTGGTGATTATCCACTTTCTTTGCTGTGTTTAAATCTATAAGCAACGAGACTGTAGTTAATTCTCCCAGCTTGCATTTGCCCTAGTTATTTGTTTGTATCTATAGTTCGCAGAACCACACTCTGTAAAGAAGTGGTGTACAGTTGCTAATGAGAACTGGTCTTTTGAAACACTTGACTCTTGAATTCTTGTATCAGTTAAATATTATGCTTTAAGAACTTACTATGTTCAAATTCACCTGCTAGATTAACAACCTTAATTCACTGGTTAAATAAACACATGTTGGAAAAAACGGCTGTTGTTACTGCAACTGGCTGTTGCAGTACGCTTAGCTTTAATTTCTTCTGATCATTCTAATTTCAAACACTAAATACTCCTGCAGTATGATGCAGTGAGTCCCAGGCACAGGTTTTTGAACATTTGCCAACACTTTCTTTTCCAGAGAAGTTTCTTCTGATGCTTCAGTCTGTGAAGAGAGCCTTTGCTATTGATTCGAGTCATCCTTGGCTTCATGAGTGTATGATTCATCTCTTCAGCAGTGGTAAGTATCTGTTTGATATGACTTCATCTGTACATGCTTCCAGATGATGCCTAACCCGCATGCAGTCATTGATTTTTAGTTTATAGACTGTTAGCACAATTAATTCAAAATATTTGATATGTGTATTTAAGCTTTTTAAACAACTGATTCATCATAAAATTAAGTATATTTGTTATGACTGCAGCTGGATTTAGTAGTTATTCCACCAAGTATTAGTAAGTCTTTTTTAAGACTGAGTAGTGTAGTGAACCCCTGAAGGAGGGAGTAAATGAAGAAATTGAAACTGCAGAGTGAGGAATCTGGCTTTTCTGCTATCATCCTGTGTCAGCGTGTGAGGAGAAGGCTTAGACTTAGAATTCTGTCCTTTCTGTTAGAAGATTGGAGGATTCTCTCCCTTCCCTTGCCCCAAGGGTCGCCCTTCCTGTTGATGGCTACAGAATAGATACAGACTTTAAGAACAGACTTGTATGACCTTAATCTTTGAGCCTAGTAGATTTTAATCAGTAAGGGGGAGAGTGTATTGGAGGCTTTGTAAAAAGGCTTTGGCTTTTCCTAAGTGTCAGAAAACTGTCACAGTTCAGCTTTTTCCAACCAGATCCAGTTACTTACCTTCTGAATTTCATGCATCTTCCTTTGAGATTTTTTCCAATTATGTTAGTAATTTAAACATGAAAAATATTAAAATAAATGTATAAAGTAGATTTTACTGTTATTACCTGTGCTCACCTTGATTAACGTTTTTTCTTCCCCCCTCCCAATTCAATAGTATCCGAAAGTAAGGATCTGCCTGATGCAGTTAGAACAGTGTTAAACCAAGAAATGAATCGGCTTTTCGGAGCAACTAATCCAAAGAACTTCAATGAAGCTTTTCTTAAAAAGAACTATGACTCACTACCACATAGGTTATCAGGTATTTTGTTTTTATCCTTTCTGCCCTGCTGCTTTATTTTCTGTGCTTATCTAGCAGTGGCATCTCAGTATCAGCACCAGTGATGTAAAATCACTTTCCATCAGGAATGCTTTTCTCCTTTTGGTTTGTGCTCAGACATTGGAACAGGCTGCCCAGGGAGGTGGTGGAGTCACCTTCACTGGAAGTGTTCAAAAAATGTGTAGATATGGCACTTCAGGACATGGTTTAATGGGCATGTTGGTGTTGGGTTGATGGTTGGACTTGATGATCTTAAAGGTCTTTTCCAACCTTAATGATTCTGTGTATGTGACATGACCACCAGGTTGTCTGTGGTTTTCTTTAATTTTTTCTATATCCTGCTAAAATACAAAGTTTTGAACCTCTCTGCCCTGTTTTTGTTTCTGATGCATGCTGAATGTATCATAAGACTGTAACTGTATTTAATGTATCTGTGAAATGGTTCATATGTGCTACGGCATGTGAAGTAGTATTTTGAGTTTTGATATGTGTATTTGAAGAGGCCGAGTGCTCAGCAAGCCAGGTAACACCCAGAGCTCTTGGTATGCCGAACAAGAGGAGCATAGATGGTGCTGGTTACCTGTTACAAAAGGCTGTCTGTGAATAGTGACTGCATTACAGTGGGTACCACATGGGAAACAGGACATAAACCACCCAGCTGGGCAGCATTGCTGTTGTGGCTCTGTCTGGGCTCAGACCTGGCCACAAAAAGCAGTGAGTTTACTCTTGCATTTTTCTGGCATCACGTCCTTTCAACGACATCTGTGCCATGGGACTCAGAACTGCGTCCTGGTTGTGTTCTGACACTGTATTATAACAAGAGCTGTGTGCACACATCTGTGCCCCGGTTTCTGTGCGGAGATGTGAGCAGTGGTGCTGGAGGGAACTGTGGTGTGTTGCAGCAGGTCTAATTTGTTACCTTCACTGCCTGGGACTCCACAGTACACTGCAAAATGCTCCTGCCCTGCAGCATAGACAATGTCTATCTGTTTTAATGCTTTGTCTAGCATTGAATAATGGTCTAAAAGCTACCCTTCTACTTGCTCGGGTGTCAAGCTTTAATGCTCCAAGTGGTTCCATTTTGAACTACTACTGCAGTTCAGTATCCCCTCTTAGGTCGTATTGTCTCTATTTTATGTTTGTATATAAGATGTTTTTGGTCATCCCCCGGCTGATGAAGCTTATTTTTCCTCCTGTAGCTGCCAAAATGATGTACTATTTAGATCCTTCCAGTCAGAAAAGAGCAGTGGAGCTGGCAATGACCCTGGATGAATCCCTCACTAACAGAAATCTTCAGGTAACACATTTATAAATTGTAAACAACTTCTGGTATGTCTGTGAAAGCTTTATGCAAATTATGGAGGTAAGAGGAAGCTGGACCAATTGTTGTGTCTTATGGTAAGGAGGTTGGGTTGTCATGTTGAGAGAAGGAGTATTGGGCTCATCTGAACTGAAATGTATAATGTCTTTTTCGCACATTTAAATTAATCTAGTTTTGTCATAACGTGAAAATAGCTAGCTAGCAGCAGGAACCATGTTATTGCCGCAGGGAATAATGGGAAAGCTTATTAAACACTAGAGAATTCACATGGCGAAAGATGTTAAAGTTCTTCAGTAAGAAAAGATTGTCGTCTGTATGAGCTTTAGCTGTTATGCAGGCGACTTGACAAGAAGAAGATTGACTTAGGGGTGGCTCAGGCTCTGTGAAAGTTTTCCATGTTCATCCCCCTGAAAGCTGTGTGAATTATCTTAGTTTTAATAAAAGGTGCATGTGCACATTTTGGCCTTAGTATGTAGTTAAGTAAAAAGCTTATCAAATTTTGAAACTGCTCCATTCTGGTGATCATGGAACAACCTCCCTGTGCCACTGCCACCATGCCCCTTTCCCTGCTCCCCCACCTTCACTGGGAAGACTGTCAGTTCTGACTTGCAATTCAAAGTATTTGAGGGAAGGTAATTTTTTTTTTTAGTATCTTCAAATGTTTCGTATGTAGAATAAACAAACTTGTTTTTCTTTCCTATAACTGCACACTGTCAGAACCTTACCTGACAAAGCAGAGAAGGAATAAAATGTCCTGTCTCTTTTCTAGGCTTTTCTAATCTATTTCTGTATCCCAGTCAAACCATTTCCTTTGGCATCACTGTGGGAGTGTCCAGCGCATTTAATTAAGTACTAGAGAGATTCCTTGGCAGGCTGTGCAAACTTTAGGACATTCCATTTCTCTCAGTTCCCCTAGCACTTTTATTTCTTCGTGTCCTTTATGTCTGGGGACTCAGTAATTTTTTTAGATCTATTGCAAGTAAAATTGGTGAACTTTCTAGTAAAATTATTCTTTTGTGGGCAAAAAGCAGCATTTTTCAAAAAAATAGCCCTTTGAAAACAAACAGGGTTCAACAGAACTTCAATTGGGGAGGATTTTAAGTTCACAATAGAATTTTTGGACAAAACAGGGAGGGAAAAAGAGACAAGAAAAGACAATTTGCCATGATTTATAAACTTGCTTAGGATGTTAAAAAGATTCAGATCCTTTCTCTAGCTGATTAGGTTATGGGACACAAACTCCTATCTTTTATATCGTAAGTACACATTTAGCAGTTTTTATAAACTGTTTTTTTGTTTGGGTTTTTTTTTGTGTTACTGTTTGAGCAGTCTCAAAGAGCTTAAGACAGATTATTAATAGATTTAGGGGGAAAAAAAATTAAATTACCTTCAACAGCATTCTTTTTGCCTCACAGCTGTGTTTTTTGGCTGAGAGTGGGATTCTGGGAATTGGACTGGGGAAATATTAAAATGTAACCAAAAATGCTGGGTTGTTTTAGAGGTGTTATCTTGGTAGGACCCCAAGAAGCATTTACTGACTCGGCAGTGTATAAAGATGATGTACACAGCATTGTGATAAAACTGAAAAAGTTCAATTTAAGCATTCTTGGTGCCAACATAAAGTAAGAGTTGGAGTTCTACTGAACTTTTAGATGGGAAGTTGAAAGTGCCCTAAAAAAAATGAGAATCAGAAGGAGTCTACGTATTTGTTGAAAGGTATTCTCATGTGCAAAGAGATCAAATTTATTACATTTCATTTTAGTAAAGCCCATCTGTCTCAGGGCACGTTGCAGGCATAAATCTAGATCTGTTTGACCTTCTGTGGATGCCAGTGTGAAGAAAAAGGGTTGAAGAAAACTTCATAGCAGGAGGGCAGAGCAGTTAATCTCAATACACAGAACAAATAAAAGCTATAGTAAATGTCAGAGGAGTGGAAAAAGACCAGCTTACTATGCTAATGCTAGCATATGTAACATGGACAGATGTTAAATGCTGACAGGATTTAGTGAAGCTCAACAGTTTGGTTTCTCATGTTTGTAATGCAAGTTGGAAAAAAACCAACAGGAAATCTCCTTTTTCTCTAAGTCATGAACAAAAAATGGATATGAAGCTGCAGGTATATCTGAAAGATGCGATAATAGCCGAGTAATTTGGTTTGATTCACTAGTTACAGACACTTCAGTAAGTCACATATCCTTAAATGTAAAAATGTTGGGTTTTTTCTCCACCAGGAATGTTTTCACATCTAATTATGATTATTCAGCTGATGGTATTTTTCCCTTTTAATTATATTCCACAATTCTTCCAATTCTGTATGAAAGCACATTCACAAAAGTCATTATTAGGACATTATAGTATATATTCTGGATTCACTGTTTTTATTTGTAAACACTGAAATTCAAATGCACGTTACATATTGCTGAAATGCTCAGTGTATCCCAAAAGTGGGGGGAGGGGGTGTACTGCAAACCTAAAAAACACTTTTGTTTACAAGTAAGTGTGGTTCTTGGTTGCCAGCTAGTAAGAATCACTTTTTTCTTTTAAGGAATATAAGGAACAAGTGACAAATGAGTATTTTCATTTTCAGTCAAGATTTCTAGATGTTTTTAAATCCTTTTTTAAACTGCATTATTCCAAATCAGACTATACTGATACTTCATCCTGTCTCTAGTTAAAAAAAAGCCATTTGATATTGATAGAAACCTGAAAACAATACTTGGAGTTTATTTTCTTTGTAGTATTGTATTTCTGGTTTGTGACCGTTCAGATGGATGTGTAAGAAACCATAACACTTCTTTATTTTTCTCTTTAATTAGACTTGTATGGAGGTATTAGAAGCTTTGTGTGACGGTAGCCTTGGAGACTGTAAAGAAGCATCTGAAACTTACAGAGCAAATTGTCATAAGCTTTTCCCTTACGCTTTGGCTTTCATGCCCCCTGGATATGAAGAAGATATGAAGATCACAGTTAATGGAGATAGTTCTGCAGAACCTGAAGAACTGGCCAATGAAATATGAACAACTTTATTGGAAAAAAATTACATTGGACCATATCTGGTGTATAATATTTTTGTCACGCACCTGCTGAATTGTTCTAACTTACACAGAGAACAGAAGGAAAAAAAATGTTGCCTTCAAATAGTTTTACTTTTTTTTTATCCTGCTGACAAAGTATATATATAAAATATCTAACGTATTACTGGATATAGGTTGTTCGGTTTCTTAAAAATTAAAAGCTGCTAAAATTGAAGAAAAAAAAACCCTTCTCCTTACCTACCTACCCATGTTTTTAAACTAATTTATATGAAATCTGGAGGCGTGTAGCCCTCAGAGCAGGTGTGTGGCAGAAATATTACTTTAAATTTGTCTTGTGAGATTACTGTTATCTCAGACAGCAAAAATGCTGTTTTAGCACTGGATTCTTTCACTGAGCACAAAGAGTTGTTGGGGCTTTAGCATCTGACTGATTTTGATACGGGGATGATTCTGTCCATAGGAAGTATGCAATGTGAATCAGAATATACGGAGAAACCTGCAACATATATGTTATGTTGTGGATGCTGGGACATACGGATATCAAGCAGAATTAAGAAACATAGTGTGTTCAATAAGCTTGTTGTGTCTCTGAAATTCACTGTACACGATCAGTTTGGTGTTCTTGCACCACAGTTTTTAACTGAAGGAACCAGTTAAAACGATCTCTCTCTTTGAATTGAACTTGGGGGGCGGGTGGGGAGAATCAACATTGCTGTTCTTGAGATGAACCTATCAGCATAGGTTGGCCAAACTTTTTAAAACTGTAATGCAAGAACCAAATAAAATTATGCACTGTGATGTGGCACCAACTAATTAGAAAGATAGCATGCATTTTTCACATAGAGTGGAAACAAAATGAGAACATACTATGGCTTGAAGTTGCAAAGAGGAGAACTCCTGACTACCATTTTGACTGATCAAGAGACTAATAGTTTAAAACCTCAGCAGGCCTTGTTCATGTTATGCAGAAAAAAAAAAAAAAGTGCTGCAGTTTAGATACCTCTGGAACTTTTCCACAGTGTCACAGGTTTGTAATACTTGAAGCCCTACATTTCTAAGAATATATTTCTTGCTCAGTTGTTTCAGGCAAGCCCAAGACTTTGTAACTTTTAAGGGGCCCAAGATATTTTTTTTTTTCAATAACAGACCAGCTTCTTATTCCTGCAGTTACAGATGTAATTTCCTTTGTCAAACATAAGGTACCAAATATAATGCAATAAAACGTTTTGAAAAACAAATGTGTGAATATTTAAACCAATCTCTGTTGTACTTTGAAAATGAATGGGTTCACTAGAGTGCAGCTCAGGGTTGGCTTACTGTGCTGTCCCGTTACACTAATAATGTCACTGCTGATGGGTGGTTGTTAAGTATAAAGTGCAAATGCATTATATGTAAATACTGAATGTCTGGGAAGTCCTATAACACAGAATGCTTTACTACTTGGCTTTTAAGTTCCACCGATGTTACATTGAATTTTATTTTCTAAGTCAAGCTTCAGTCTACAAGTCTACTGTGTTAATAATATAGATAAGTGCTCAAATGTTTTTTTTATAGGCTCATCATATAAAACGGAGCAGAAAATAAACTACAGCTTATAAAGTGAGTGCCTTCTTTGCTGCAGGAGTTCAGTTACAGAGTATCTGTCATGTGGATACACAGCCTTCCTCTTCCACATTGTGGAATTCAGTGATTGACACGTACAGTTAAGAAATCCAGGAAGACTTATTGGGGTTTGTAGTTTTCTAACTGTCAGAAGAACAGCTTTTTGTTTCTTGTATATTGAGCACCATTTTCTTTTCATGGTTAGACTATCGTTGTGTATGTTTGCAGTGTAGTTCATGTCAGAAATGTAAGTTGTATTGCTATATTTGTATATTTAATCTGCTGGGCTTTTAGGGACTAGAATACCTACAGAGCCTTTAATTGACTCTGGTATTTATGTCTAGATCTCAGTCTTTTCTGCAGCCTGAGATACTTGGACTGCATGTCTTTTGCAACTATTGAAGATGGTTCAATCTTGGCTACACGAGCTATGAGCTTTTGGCCTTGCCTCTGAGTATTGCTGCCGTTTTCTTGGCTTCTGACGCTTAGCTGGAGGCAGATGAGTTCTCACTCTTTTTAAGAGATTGTGAATTGTATCAAACAATTTTTTTTCCCAAATTCTGGTTTTTTGGGCGCTGCCTATAAATGGCACTTTTTCACCGCCTGTTTTTGTGTTGAAATACATGAACTACAAGCAAGAAGTTACTTGTTCTCTTTCATTATGGAAGTGGGAAAGGATATTTCTGTGGGCCTTCTGGAAGCCTCCATCTGGACATCTGTTGTGATTTCCCCAAAGACGCTTTTTCATAATGTTGCTGAAAGGCATCCATAGTGCTTCAGAGAGGATGCTTTCAGATAAAGAGGTTCCTCATCCTTCTTCCTTCCAGAAGACTGCAGTCCTGGGAAATGAAACTAAGTCAAGAGTTTACCTGAAGAAGGTGCTGCTTTAATTAGCAAAGGAATTGCTATTCCTTCATCTTCGCATCTCCCCTGTCAGATGCAATGCTAACTTCTGAGGAAGAGTTTTTAAGAGCTGGAAATGAAGTTGTAGTCCAAGGCGGTGAGTCTTGCAAAGTAGTAGCACAGAATGCCATTCTACAGTGCGAACTCCTTTGCATGCTGAGATCCAAAATTGTAATCATTGGTGCTTGGCTGCCAAAGCAGGTGAGCAGGGATTGCAGGCGTGGTCAAGAGGGACCTAGAACATTGGCTAACTGATGACTTGATGTGGTTCGATTCTTCATGATTTTCACTGGAGAAAGATGTTTTCAACATCAGTGGAGCCTCTGGTGATGACACATGCCATGGGTATCTTTGCTGGGGGTGGGAAAAAAGTTCAAACAACAAATTTTCCCTATATAGAGAGTGTAGATGGTGCAAATGCATGTTGCATGAAGCAATGCCAGAGTCAGAAGTGGACTTAAATTGCAAGTAACTGGAAGTTGTTGTTTGCTCCAAGGTGACAGGTGAAGTATTCACTTTTTCCATTCAGAGACCAGAGCATTCAGGCATGTGATATGTGTAAACAAACAGGTAGAATAGTCTCAAAATTCAGTAACTCATTTATTTGCATCTTAAATGCCTTAAAAGCCTCTATATTCTTCTACAGTTGTGTTGTTTTTCAGTAGAGGTCTTAAATACTTCCATGTTCATAGGGGAGGAATCATGTCCTGATGTGTGGTGTGTCAGCCAGAAACCAGAAGGAAGTTTGTTGCTCAGTTTTTCTCCTGGCATAGGGAGAAAATTCCAAGTTTCCCAGGGAGCTCTCTAGGGCTAGATGAGGTATGTATAATTAGCCTATTAAATCTTCCTTTAGTGTTTGCTTTGGTTTGTTTTTTCCAGGTCTGGAGGTGCTCCAGCTGCACAGTAGACCCTGGAAGTTGGTGTAGCACCTTGCTCTTCAGACAGACGCTGTCGGTGACTTCATAGAAGGAAAATGTTGATGAGAGTAGGGTGAGATCAGGCCTGAGAAACCAGAGGTGCAAATACAGTTTCAGTATCGTGTGAGCAAGTTCAAATGAGAAAACTTAAGATCTTTCTCTAGCATGATGCCTTTGAGGGTTCGAGCAATGGTGCCATCATTCTGCAGTGCTAGCATCGCATACCACCACAGCCGTGCTTTGAATGGGTGCCACTAATGCTAACAAAACTACTTGATGTAATAATCCAGCTCAATATACCTGAATTGAAATTATATTATTTTTCCGTTTTCTTGATTGCTTTAAATGTTTCTGTAGGTGTTCCGTACTGGGTAGCTAGCTAGCTTTGAAGTCTTTCCCCTGTCTTTTCCCCTTAAGAAAGTTTTCTCTAAAACCAGAGTTTGTACCCAAGTGGCAATGTCAAATAGCTCGAGCTGTGTGGAAGTAAGAGTTATGCTTGTCTGGTAACATACTGCTTTGGGATTCTGTGGAGGAAAATTATGCAAATGTAGTATAATTAGTCATATCAGTACAGAATTGAGCAGTCTACAAGCTCATTAATGAAAGTTCCAGATGGAGGAAAATGGTTGTTGAGCTTGGGGAAAGACTCTTTCTTCCGGGACCGTTACAGTTATGAATTGTTCCTAGATGTTCTAAGGAGCAAAAGGCATACACTTTTACAAAACTCATGGTCATGTTGTCATAATTTTATTTCCTGCAAATTAAAGCTGCAGCCTACAAACCCCAGTTTTAATGCCTGATTTGGGCAGAGACTCTTCTTCCCAAGAGCATACAGCCAGCAGTGAGAATGGCAAGGAGCAATTGATAGAGCAGCTCAGCAAAAGGAGACTGAAGTGGGTTCTAAGGAGGTGGCATAATAGAAATTCCATTTTAGATTAAGTATAAAATAGCTTTTGTATTACTAGAAAGATTACTGAAGCTGTAAATACTATAAATGCAGTCTTCCCACGCCCAGGAAGCTGTAAATGTGTATTACTTTGAGTGGTACAAGCCAATGGTAGTACGTTTACAAAGATTCTAGCTTTGTATGTTAGTCTTGAAGTAAATCGTGGCAGAAAACTGGGAGGACAAAGATTTACAGGGGACCGTATCAAAGGGTTTGTAAGAATATTGCAAGAGAAATATTACTAGAAAATCCAAAGCATCTTAGAATAGCTTTCCTAAGATGTTTGTTGTTTTAATTGAAAATGTTCCATCTGCTAACTGTTCATAACAAAAAAAGTACTTTTTACAAAGTATTTCTGCCTGGCACTGCCCATTCAATATCTACCTCTACTAGTCCTAGTCTAGTTCAGCTACTGCATAATTTTAGCCATTTAGCATATAACATATGAAAAAGTGTCATTTACCTGGTTGGTGAACAAATGTATGATGATGGATAACATTTAAACTGTAATGCAATAAACCACAAACTTAGTGAACATCCTGTTGGTTCAGTGCAGCAGCATATTTATTGCTTCATTGCTGATCCATTCAAAAGAATCTTAAGTCTAAACTCCACCAAGTTACTTGCAATTGTACTGGGATTTGCTTTCCTTTCCAGCCTTCCTAACTGGTTAACAATGTTGTACTGTGTTTTTACGCTCTTCTCTGGTGGTAGCAAATATCAAAACTGGCAGGAAGTCAATCAATGAATAAAAATGCTGAGTTCTGTTTGTAAATGAGTGCTAGTGTTTCCTTGTAGGGTTCAGTGTCCTCCTTAGATGCCTACCAGCTTTGTAATAAAGGATCCCTTGACTAGTTCCCTTAATTCCCCATTGTATCCTTCCATGCCAACGGGCTGTAAGTTGGGGCACATGTCTTGCAAATGGGAGAAGATCAGTAAGGAAAGGCTGTGGCTCCCTTCGGAGTTGGGCTGGAAAAGAAACACCCTGTCAGGGAACTGTCTTTCCTACCCTACAAGCTAACTGTACGTCCATATAAAAAGATCCTTTGCTCTTTCAGGCCTCAAAGAGCCAATATGGGGATTTGGGCAATGCTCTTACTGAAGGATTGAATAAAAGGGGTTTGAGAGGCAAAAAAGGGGTTTGAGAGGCAAGCTGAATGAAGACGCACTTGCTATTTTCCTCAGATCTGCCTGGCGGGGGCGGGGGGGGGGGGGGGAAGTAACAAACCTCAGTAGCTGCCTCTTCCCCACCCACAAGCCCACAAAGCTTTCCTGACCCAGCATCCCCGGATGTCTTGTGGTTTTAATCAGTCAGCAGACAAAGTAAAATGGTAATGCTGGCAAACTGGAGCAAAAGTAACTAGCTAGCAGCTGACATAGCATTATAATAACCTATGGTGTGTTGTGAACTTGACAGTTAAGGTTACCTGGAAAAAATTGTTTGTTAACTACTGTCTGTAACGAATGACAGTTCTGATGAATGCTGTCGACAGCGAGCACGAAGGGCTCCAGTAACTTACAGGGTCTGTATTTTGTTAGAAATGCTGAGGGGAGATATGGAAGTGATTACAGCAATATCCTCATATGCACCCCTTTGGATGTGAAAGGGGAGCTTGTTGCAGTAAGGGTTGCTTTGCACTGATCATACCCAACTAAAAAATAGCATCCCCTGAAAAAGAGCATCCCTTCCTTATCAAGGTCTTCAGTAATTTCATTTTTCTTTTGTGAGAGGGGAAGGGCGTTCATGCTGGGTAACTGCCTGCCTTGAACATTTAGTACTTTCAGACTTCACCCTTCCATTTCTGGGAACAGCACCTCATGGTTGTCTACAAGAGGGCTTAAAGCACTGAAAATTTATGAGGAGCCAAGATAGTCTGGCGCTTTGTGTGTTATTTTATCTGCATAAATCAGTCAGGACTGATTCTTCACAGTATCCCTCCATCCCATCAGGTATAAAGGACCATCATTATACTTCTGGAAACTGTTCTGAAGGTCCCATGTGCAGAAGCAGGAAGACAACACCTCTCTGTGGCCACTCTGTCCCTCAGAACACTCCAGAGATGTGTGCTAATGGCCTAGCAAGTCTCCTTCCTACAACTATTAAACCTCACCAGATGCTACTGGAGGTGAATAAATACTGTTCTAAAACCAAAGAAAAACCACCTGGTCAACTCATTGTACAGTTGGCAAAGCAATGTCAGGGTTCTTCTCTCTTTAATTTATTATATTTTTTTAATACTACTTACAAAAGTAATGTTCTCATTTGGATTGCATGACGTCTGCAATGCCTAAACTGTTGTGAAGCAGGGGAAGGAGGAATCCCACTTGGTCTGCGACTTAGCTGTGCTGTAGGTAGAGCAGTCAGCCGTACTCCAAAACTGGACTCAGCTGCTGCTTTATTCCCATCTTTCCTCCATGCAGCTAACCCAAAGGATGTGTAAATGCCCTTTATTTAAGGGAAAGTAAAGGGTGAGCAAAGATGGGGCTGTTGAATGGTTCATGCAGTAAGACTGGCATTCCCATGGTAAGTGCAAGTTGTGGGTTTGTGAGTGCTCTTTCAGTGCCTTGCAGTGTTTGGCATTTTCTCCTGAACTTCTTCAAAACCAAGAGCCATTGCTCCATTCTTCCAAGGGCCCCACAGAGACGTCCTGTCAGCCCGAGAGCAAGAATGGCTCCGCTTCACTGGGTATATTTCGTACAATTTTATTGTACTTAAAAAAAGACACCCTTTGTAATGTATTGAACTGCTTTGATTAATTATCTGTTAATTTTTCTTGACGTTGTCTTTTTCATCTAGAAGCATTTTCATAAGTTTTTAGGAAAATGTTGACTTCTGGCTGTTTACATCCTACATTTCAAGCATTTTTTTTCCTCCTAGGAACCACCAAATGTTCATAATTCTGCATCTCACTTCACTTGCAATGTCAATAAATGTCTCAATAAAATGTAGCTGGAAAATATTTTTTAGGCATTCGAGCTGGGAAAACAATCTTTGCTTTATGGCAGAGTAAACTTGTTTGTGCTTTTGAATTCCTATTTTGTCCCCTGATGAACATCTTTCCACCATGTGTCCTCTACCTTCTGCTTTACTTTGCCAGGACCCTGATGATGAAGCATGGTTCCTCTCTTCAATTACATTTTTTAATTGTTTGGCAAAACTGGGCTGAGACTTCTTTATACTGCTGTATGTTATGTACAGCAGCATCACCTATCTGAAATCCTCCCCATGCACCAGTTATAGAATCCTGTCGCTCTCGGGGAAACAAATTCCCCTTTTCATGCTTAGCTTTTTCCCCCTGACTAGATGACCCCGAAGCACCTCCAAACTGGCTAAACCCTCTGTGTATCCTTCTGGCGTTTTTGCCAGCCCCAGTATGTGGCCATTTCAAAAGCCCACGCCAGCTGGCTAGGTTAGCATGAATCATGGAGAGGTGGGGGACCGCAAGTCTTGTCCAGCTCTCTAATTACCACTGTCTTTTTTCTTAGTTTTATTCTGTGTTTTCCACTGCGATCAAAGCCATGGAGGGAGAGGGAGCCGGGAAGGCTATGCAGACCAGAGAAGAGTTTAGGCGATAGCGACGACTGGGCAGCTGATCTCTTATGCCTCTGGTTCCTTCCACACAGCCTCTGCCACTCAGGTTGCTGGAGATCTGCTTTCCCAGGGGGTGATGCCCTTGACACAAGGGAGCTGGAATCGCTGCTCAAGGCAGTATACATGGGTAAGGGAAAACCTCCACCAGCAGAGAGCACAAAAGGATGCAAGACACTGGTTTTCAGACAAAAATATGAATGAACAATTTGAAAGCGTACCAAATCTTCTGGCTTGGTGGCACTGAAAAGGACAACTCAGAGCAAAGCTGTCCTGCCTTTTATAAATTATTGACAGGTACACAAAATGCAAGCATACTACGTGAATAATGTATGGTGACCTACATTTACCCTTATATAAAACCCTGAAAGAGAAAGGAATGGAGGAAAAGCCTTGTGTTGCAGCCAGGTTAAAACTGGGGAAGCAAAGTGATCTAAGTGCAGGGCTGTGAGTCCTGTCTGGAAGCACGGGCTGTAGCTGAATTTGAAGAAAGGGCAACAGGCAGATGGATGCCACTGGAATAAATACAAGTAGCAACTCCAAACAGAGTAAGACACTTAAAAATCTGATAGCAGAAGGGACATCTTACCAAACCACCAAGAAAACACAGCTTTTGCCTCATTCCTGTGTTAACAATATTATCAGATGCATGGGCTCCATCCATTTTGTTTTGGGTTTTTTTTCTTCTTTTTCTATATATGTTATAAATTATTCTTTCTGGTGAAATCATAGTATTTTCAATAGCACAAATACATTATAGTATTTGCTTTCTAATATCCTTTCATATGTAGCCCTCTCAAAAAGCAGATTTGTGTGGCTGACACCTTGAAGACTACTGTTCCTTCAGAGGAGATGTCCTTGGAGGAGGACATTTCAATATTTCAACAGAGCTGTGGATCCACGGTCCTGATAAAGAAGCAGGTTAGTCATCACAGCCCATTGGGTCTTTCCAGCCTCTGTATGGAAACCAATGACTGATGCTAGCTGCAATGTTTTGGGGTTTTGGGGGTAAGAAAGGGAGCAAAGAAAGGGTTTGCTATTTATAAAGGTAACATTGATTTTATTGGAGCCCCTAATCTTATTGCTGAAAACAAAACTGATGTTGCTGATGTAAGTGGGACTGAAGTGGGGACAGTTCCCAGTATTGTTCATAAGTGGGACTTTTTATTCAATGTTTTAATTAAAACTGGAGTAGGACTATGCCCTTGATAACAAATGAGATCCTGCAAAAAGGAGGAGGAAAGCTTATTCTTGCAGAAATAAGTAACAGCACCACACTCTGATATCACAGTATTTGAAGAAAAACCTGTTGCCAGAAAACAAAATGCACAATATATCCTCACATCAAACAAAGTCTTGGGGCTCAAGGTCTTCCATCTGGAGCTTACACATGCAGGCAAATTGTTGGCAGAGCACAGTACAAATGGATTTGTTTGCTGCCCGGGAATGATTTATCAGAGGCCATGGTGCAGACAGGTAAATATAGAAGCTTCGTGACATTTGATGAACCTTTCTGCAGTGCTGCTTTGAGACATGCAGAAACCCCCTGAGCACAGCACGTACAATTGCAGGGAGAGAGAAAATGGGGACACAGCTTTTGGTTTAACATACGCTTGGTAGATCAAAACGCTTCAGAATAGCTTCGCTGTCTGCGCCCCTGCTGTCAAGATGGTCAGGTTTTCTGATCCCCCTTGGGTGAGTCAGGCCAATGAGGCAGAGGGCATGCCTAGCACCAGAGCGGGGATGCGTAGGCAGCGCTGGTACAGGTTTGGGATTTGCAGAGAGCCTGTGTTTCAGTGATAAGCTCTTGATGCAGAAGTGATTCAGCTATCGCCTCGGCTACCTAGATAGGCCAAATGGCTCATTATTTCAGTCAGTGTCATCCAGGAGCTGCACAACATTGCATTTTTGTAGACCCAAATGGCCAAGCAGTGTTTCAAGCACTGAAGACACAATCCTGCAGCCATTCCAGTTCTGGTGAGTAGGGATGTCAAGTGGGTGCTCCTATTAAACTATCACTCATAAAGCTGCAGGTGCTGCCTTTAGCACCGAGGGTCCAGTTTTTCTCTGTCCATGTTTGGCAGGGGATTCTCACGGCAGGGATGTAAGGCTTCTGTCAGACAAAGACTATGGTGTTACGTCCAGTGGATGAGGCTTATTATTGCCATCCAGGCAACCTAAAACATACTCTGATCTGAACAGTAAAGCCCCAATCTCTCACCAGGCACACAATGAGAATAAAATCCAAGCACAAGTCAGAAATGGAAAAACTTCTCTTTCTTTTAATTTCCTTAAAACTTTCGTAGCTTTGACAAGAACAAGGGCATGGAGTGAATGAGAAAGTCACATTCCAGTAACTGGCAGTAAAAGCAGCTGTGTCAAAACGTTATTTCAATGCAAAGTTAGATGAGACATTTGGCTTTGTGATTTCACGAGGGTATGTTAATACTTTTTTCAGTCTGCTTTGAGAACCTGACATTCAGGGTACTTAAATCCTATCTCCTAAAAAGCTGCCCTTTGTTGACACAATATTTCTGCCATCCGTATTTTATCATAAAGGAACATGTTAACAGGAGGTCAAACTCCTCTTAGACTTGCAGAGTCAAGCCTTGCAATGGCAGAACTTTTCCTCGCAAAACCTCAGGACTTTTGCCTGCAGAAATGGAGGACATGAGGTCTCGCACAAAAGGACAAAGCCCCCAAAGGAATTCAGAAGTCAGAGGTACAGTATCTCTCCAGAAACATTAAAAGCTTTTTAAAACTGCCTGTCACTGAACAACCAGGATCAAAAGGACACACCTGGAAACTTTATGATCCCTTCAGAGAATAACAAGCAACACGAGACAGTCTTAGACTTATATTTCTTTCCTAATTCGTTTCTTAACTTAAAACCCAGTAGATATATTTTTTAGATATTGAATGGTCTGCATTTTCATGGGACTGACAAGTTAAAATATGCCTTCAGGGGAAAACAGAAATAACTATTCTTGAAATGCTAAGCAAGTCCAGAGACTTACAACTATTTTCAGAATCCCCTTCCTTAGAAACTTCTACATCTGCTAAATAACTGTGAACTTAGGCTCTTGTACATTCATTCACTGAATGCGTCTGAATAGCGTATTAAAAGTACTTGTCCTTGCAAAAGAAAAACAAAAGCTTTTTCAAATGCTTATATAGCAAGAAGCATTTTTAATCTATTCTGTTACTATAAATAAATTCAACTAGATTTGCTAGTCTCCAAATATATTAGAAAGGAACATCCAGAAATAGTCTGTGCTGCATGAAATGTAATGATCTAATCATCATCTTTATCCCTACATATATATCAGAAGTGATGAATTTCCAGCACTACACTGAAATAGGTCATATAAAAGTGACTTAAGCCAAGATTCTCCTGAGATCTCCCTGCATGGGAGTTACTGCATTAGTAATTTTTTAACCCGTCTGTAATTAAGAAGGTTTGGCCTTGTAGCCTACTGTTTCACAGCTGAGAACCTCTGAGAAACTATATGATCCTCCTTCTCTTTAGAGAATTGGCAAAGAAATACCGTACCTCCAACTTTCTTTGGCCACATCCCTGTATTTGCCAGAGTGAGGAGCACTTTGGTTGGTGAGGATTTCCAGGGGTGCAGTTCCACCCGCTGCAGTGCTAACCGGGCAGCTGCACCTGCCTTGCCATGGCCCTAGCAAGGGGAAAACAGGAGAGTGACTGCAAAGACGTTAACTGACCTTTTTCCTGTAGCCTATTGGAAAACATTTTCTGGCTCGTATTTGGAAAACATTGTAACCTAACACATCTTATTCAGGGCTGGCTTTCTCTGCTGAAAAAGGGCTGCGTACTTCACCGCAGGGCAACCAAGTGGCATAAAATATCCTGAAAAACACAGTGAAAACAGAATACCTCAGTTACTGTGGATCAGAGTTGCTGAGGCATCGGTTATCTACCTTGCTGTAGAATTAAAACCCAGGGCTTTACTGATGATTTTTTTTTTTTTTTTTTTACTTTGGAATAACTCCTGTGCACTTCCTGCTCTAAGATAAGCACCTTTCACAGTGAGAAGCCACCATTACAGAAGATGCATGAATCCCATTCGAATACTAGTGTCAATGTTCCCTACAAAGAAAGCTGGAAGGAAATTTTACCAAGTATCGATAACTTTCACTGTTCATTGACTTTTCACTCCTCTTTGGAGTTCAATGTCATAAAAGTTTTTGGGTTTTTTTACACTTAAAAAGCAAGAGTGATCTAGTTCAGTGTACTTCTTGACTTAACCGTAGTGAGAATTTCTGTGGAAGAGCTGCGTGGATTGATCTGAAAATCCTTCAAGCTATTAAGTGAATTTGTAAGTTGCTCCTATGTAGGCACTGCAAAATAATCATAATTCAAAAAGAGAATATACTTTAAGTTCAAAAGGTGCTTTAGATTTTCTGCTCTACAGCTGCTGGTAGAGTACTTTAAATCACTTACTTAAAGGATCAACTTTAAAATAAGTTTTAAGATAATTTTTAATTTACAGGCGAAGTGTATCAAAAATATTGGTTCTTATACAAAGGCGGACTTTCAACAGAACAGTTTTGATGCAATTTCTGTTTGTGAAATTGCTCACCACAGATCAGCAGAAGTCATGAGGGTGCAAAAACAGACTCTTTTCTCCCTTTTTTCTTGTAGTCTTCCCTTAAGCCTCCTCTTCGCACAGCAGGCAGGAGAGCAGATGCTGGATTTTAGCTCCAGCCAGGCTGGAACAGTTACAGTTGTCATACCCAAAAGAACACTGCATCAGTTTTGCATGGGTTTAGGTACCCAAAAGTCAGTAGGCCACAAACTTAAAGCAGTTGTTTACACGAATCTCTTTGTATGTAACCCAGTTTCACACTGCTCAGGCTGTACTTGATAGAAACATAGCTTGTCCTCCTGGTGAGCTACTGCTAGATGGACTAAATGACATGTACTGAAGGACATTGCGCCGGAGAATGGAAAGTTTTGACCTTTACCATGAACGGATATGTAGCAAACCCAGCATACATGAAGTTTCTGTTCCTCTTCAGCTGAAATGTGTGGCTAGCAATTAATTGTTGATCACCATGGGACAGGTATCTCTCAGTCTCAACTGGATATGAAAACCATGCGTGTTTTGCCCGCTGTTCTCCAGAACAGGATCTTGGGATTTCTGGTCCAGCTGGCAGAGTGTGTGGAACAGAGCAGTTCTGTCAGAAGGTGGAGGGAGGTCTTCACTCACTGCTAGCCGCCCTGTCCTTTGGAGCATTTAGTCAGTATGTGATACGCTGGGTCAAGTCCCTGTGATGGGACTGAAAACTGAAATTGTATTTTCCGGATTTGACACATTTTAGCCATCACCTATCCCTGCTTTCCTGCTCTGGGTCTGACTAGACATGCCGTTTTGAATCACAGAACTCTCTCCTGGGCAAGTTTTAGTCACTGAAAATACATTCCCATGAAAAATTCAATTTTGACAAACTGGAATTTTGTCATGTACACAATTTAGAGATTTAAGTAATCTCTACACAGCTTAGGAATTCTGGCTGAAACTATGAAGTCTGCACAGGTCTGCCCATGTAAATGAACTGACCTTTCCATCTCCATCTTATCACAGTTCAGCAGGGCAGTGGCATCTGGCCACCAAGCGCAGGACAGAGCCAGTGACTGCTGTCCTCTCAATGGGAAGCCACCTTCCCCCGAAACTCCTGCTCTGGAGGGACAGCTTTACTGGATAAAGGACGAATGGGTGGGATAGGTGAAATCACCTCGTGTCAAATCACTGAATTCTTACTGATTTATTAAGGCTGATCAGGAAGTCTCATGACTGGAGTAATAGGGAAGTTCAAAAAAGACAGTTAAAACTCCCCCATGTACTTTTACTAGCTCACACTAAGGCAAGCCACTGCAAGAAGAGCAGGCAAATACTGAGCACCACCAAGAAACCTTAAGTGAATAAGGAGCTTCATTAACTGCACTCAGGATTTTATTTTGGCCCCTGGAAGAACACTGCATTCTTAAGTAAAGAGTACTTTGCTTTCTGTACCCAGAAACCCTGAGCAAAATCTTCACTTATCGTCCACATCTGGGACAATATTTAAACTTCGCCCAGCTCACGGCAGTGAAGGGTTTTCAGAGGCTGGACTCCCCTAGGATAGTTACTCTCCCATGGGAAGCATCAGCAGAGGGTGACTCTCAGAAGGTATTTTTACTTCAAGTCCATTCTTCCAGGGGCCAGCTGTGTTCTGGAGCATCCCCAGGAAGGCGTTTCTGCGTGTCTTACAGCTAACAAACCAGAAACTAGGGTGGCTGTTGACAGTATTGAAAGGCAAATTCATGGGCAAGATGTTTGGGGTGTCAGTGTAAAATTAGCAGAGTGCCTAAGAATGCCTTTGCCACTAGATGGTGTATCGATTCTGCAATTTAAGGAGTCTTAGTCATTGAAATAAGAGATGTTGAGAGCTGTTGAAGAGCTCAGATCTAATTATAACTCACTTTGGCCCCCTTGGGCATAACCCAGATCAAACTCAGTTAAATGAGCTGTTGGCAGGCCCTGCCAAATAGCTGTTTAAACTCTCCTTTTAGCATGCTAGCCAGAGCCCAAATTAGAGCATTTCCCACCAGAATTAGGATTTCTCTACTACTTTAATCATTAGGCTATAGAGATATGCTTGTTTGTGCTCCCTCTCCTCAGCCATACACATTTTACATTCTGGCTGCAAAAAGGAACAATTCTGTAGAAGGGACAGCAAGAACTCAAGGGTGGCACAACCTCCTCACCTGCCTTTAATCTTATTTTCACCCTGGAACAAAATTACTCCTTTGACAGAATAAATTACTTGACAGCATAAATAAAGGCATATTGTCTCAGAAGAGGTCTACAGGGTGGAGGCATTTCTCTACCATCTTCCATTAGATTGGTCCAAGGAAGGGAGGAAGGCAGTAACAGGAACTAAGATGGGCACTGTAACTAAAGTTGCTCTGAACTCAGGGCATTTTTTTTTTTATGTAATCGAGCCTATTGTTTTTATATATGAGCAATGACAGGCTGCTCAAAGCACTATCTTCTATCCGCTATCCACTAGCCTTCAACTGCATGACAGTTGCTCTATAGGGAGCAATGATCTAAGGATCATTTCTTATTTGCACAGGCAGAATCCCCAAGTGGTCAGAAGCATGTGTAACAGGATGAAGAGGAGTCCCAATGGCTATTATTAGGCACCTGATCCAAACCTTAGGAATCCTGGCTCAGCTATCATTTTGCAGGCCAGAGAGCCACCGTTAGGGTAAGAGTTCTCTCAATTACTGCAATCTACAATTGCTTTTTAGTGCAGTGATTAAACTCCTTAGAAAATTCTTGCTGGTGGACACTGCTTAAACTTGATGTCTACATCCTACCTCTCTCCTAGGTTGATGCCCTTGGTGAGCTTATTAACAGATTCGTAAGGCAATACCATATTTCCCTTCTTATTGGGAGATACGTCAATCACATTTGGTCCCAGTGTCTCTCCGTTGGCGATGAACTTTCTGCCCTCTCATTCCTGTAAATGACAGCAGAATGGCCAGGCTGAAGCGCAGCAACGGTGTAGGGGTGGGCCAAGGTCTGCTTCCCCCTTGCTGCCTCACAGCATACACGCAGCCTCAACAAAACGCCCGCCAAGAAACTGAAGCAGGCTGCCCCACAGCAGCCTCAGGCCTGGGGAACTGTGAGATTCAGCAGTGCCTGAGCGAGCGGCCTGGGCTGTCCGCATCACGCCAGGTGCCACAAGCCGACCCACGAAATTATCACAGAAAATTCTCCCCACGATTAAAAACAAGCCCTCGGGACCTCGGCCTTCCTCGTCTCACTTCAGGCCTCACAGTTAGCCCTCTCGCCTCTAAACGCTTTACAGACACGTTCCTCCCCCCCCCGCCGGCGGAGGTGCTCCTCCGGCACAGGAGGGAAGGCCGGGCCGCTCCCGCTTCCCCCACGGGCGCCTGGCTGGGTCTGCGGGTACGCCCCGCTTCCCAAGCCCCGTCGGTGCCCAAGTTACCGCCATAAAAGCAACGAGGCGGGCGCAGGGCGAGCTGCCGTTCCGCTGGTCCCCCTGCTCGCCCGCCCCTCCGCGAAGCGCAGCCCGGCTTTGCCGCCCCGGCGCCTCAGGGCGGGCGAGCGGCTCCCCCCAGCGGCGGCGATGGCCGCGCGGCACCGACGCTCGCGCACGCGGCCCCCCGCGCCCGGGCATTGGCGGAGCGGCTGGCAGCGCCGCGCTCTCGCGAGATCTGCCCCGCGCTGCTGCTCCCAGCCGATGGGCGGGAGCAGCCGGGGCGCGGCGTGACGTGTCGCAGCGGCAGCGCGCGCGGGCGCTGCGAGCAGTCGTTTTTCCGCGGGGCGGCGGTTAACGGGCCGTGGGGCGCGCGTCCGTCCGCCGCGCGGGAGGGAGGAGGAGAGCGGGGCAGTCGCGTCGCCGTCCCCGAGGCGGTTCGCCCGGGCCCCCGGAGCGATGATGGCCGCGGCGGCCGACCTGGAGTCCTCGCTGGAGCTGAGCCTGACGGGCAGCGGCGCGCTCCCTGGCGGGCTGCCCCCCGCGCGCTCCCGCATCTTCAAGATCATCGTCATCGGGGACTCCAACGTGGGGAAGACGTGCCTCACCTACCGCTTCTGCGCCGGCCGCTTCCCCCAGCGCACCGAGGCCACCATCGGCGTGGACTTCCGCGAGCGCGCCGTCACCATCGACGGCGAGCGCATCAAGGTACCGCCGGGACCGGACCGGACCGGGCGAGGCGGGGGCAGGGTCTCGCCGCCCTCCCCGCGCTCGGCCCTGCCAGCCCCGGGCAAGGCCGCCGTCGTGTGTGCGCGCCGCCGGCCCCGACCCAGCCGCTGACAGGGGGCGGCAGCCCGCGCCTGGCGCAGGGCTCCAGTAGGGCTGTAGTTAGCAGCGGGGAGGCGGCGGGAGAGAGGGAGATGCGGGTGCTGGCAGGCGGCAGGCCGGGGCTGGTGAGCCGCTGCCAGCGCCTGAACAGCTCGCCTCCAAAGGCCCCGGGAGCCGCGCCTGCCGCTCGCAGGTGTGGTGTTTCTCAGTAGGGTTCGTAGGCTCTCACGTCACGCTTCCATACCCCAGAAGTTCAGTGCGGTTGCGTCGCAGAGCCGCAAGCCTCGGCTGTATCTGTTCTGCAACTTTGTTTAAAACTCTTTTTGCCTTGCTCCTGTTGGAAATGTAATTACTATGTAGGTTTCTACGAGGATTAAAAATTGCTACCGGCGCCCAAACCTTTGCGTAGCTTTTGGTAGGTGTTAATCAACAATTTCTCCATAAAATGGGCTTCTAGGTAGATCTCTTACCAGTATTTAGTGTTGGCTGTGCCTGGTACCAGCAGCTTGTTGCCTCCCAGAAATTCTGCCTCTGTGTTTATCAAGGATAGCAGTTAATTGGCTTAACCTTCAAGTCCACAAGCTATGCAGATGCCACTGTTAGGAGCGTTTTGCTTTAAAGATGAGACGTTAAGAAATCGAACACTGTTCAAGAGGGAGCTGCTGCATCAGCGATAGCAATGCGTTACAAATTTTAAATACTTTTTTTTTTAGCATTCTGTTAAGATTGCTGCATGTCAAGGCAAATGTGGTCCAGAACTGGACAGTGACAGGTTGGATATGTAGCTCACATTTGCCCATTGGTTTTCACTCTAGTTATAGGTTTACCTAAAGCTCAGTCTTACACAACTAAATTTAGTGAAAGATTGGATTGGAGGAAAAAATGCTTCTTTGCCTTCTTTGCCCTCTAAAGCAAATTTTAAAAGTATATGAAATATACCTGATCTGCCCAGGGGATACATGAATGTTAGTGGTGAAATGAACAGTCATTTGCAGATTAGACTGCTAGCTGCTTACAAATGCAGTGTTTGCTAGGAGTAACATGGTTTTAAACAGAATCCCCTTCTACTTCTGTATTGCAGGCTTTTTCTATGATCAAAGTTTAATAATGTGTAGAAAAAGGGAATAGCAGCACTCTTGGAATTGTACTTTTGCATTTATTATCACCAGGCTTTGTAATTACAGCTTACAGTCATGTAGCCAAAAGCTGTAGCTTCTCCTTTCTTACTTACTGATTAAAGAAATTGGAGATGGCATATAAGTCTGTTTGCTTTCCTCCTCTTGTGTTATTTTTCTCAACCTTGTATCCTTCTTTTTAACTAAAAAAGAAAAATGAGTAAGAGTCTTTCTTACTGTTTTTCTTTATAAAACTACTGAATAGCACTTCCCTGGCTGATAGCTGAGATTCTGTACCTCCAGGTCTGTTGCCATCCATGAAGGAGGAGAGAACCTCCTGAGGGATATCTTCTTGTCACCATCTGATTGACTTGACATTTTCACCACCTCTGGATTATGCCTTTTCTTGGAGAGAAGTGAAGAAGAACATAGCCTCATCCACAGTTCTGAGATGCTTCACATAGGTTATTGTGCCATTTTGTTATATGTTGTGGTATGTTGTTTTGCTGCGTTCTTGATAATATTACCCGTTGAATATACCAGTTCTGGTTGAGGGAGGCGGAGAACTGAAGGAGGCTGTTACGAGACATGTTGTTTCAGCTTTAAAAGGAATAAACTTTATCATTGTGGCCAGGACTCTAGCTCTTAGGGGGATGCTGTGCATCGTCAAGTGTGCACCAGTTTTTTGGGTTTGCCACCTCTATTCACTCATCTTCATCTTTCTTGCTTGTTGCAGTGAGCTCGAGCAATGCCTGTTAAACCAGGAAAGAGAGAGGCTCAGATGAACCGAATTACTGCTGTTCTTGCTGTGTCCTGAAGGGCTTGCTGAGCAGAGGAATTTTTCCTCTTGGGTTGAAGCAGATTATAAAGTAGCGTTTTTCTCTCTCCGCCCTTCCCCCAGCCAGCTGGATGGTCATTCTTGTGCTGCTACAGTGCTGAGCATTTCCCTCGCAGCTGGAGAAATGCTGTGTCATTGGCAGGAACACAAGCACAGTTCTTCTCACCAGGGGTCTCCCACACAGGAATTGTGTAAAATTCCAAGACATAGGGATGAGTGTGTTCCTTTGTAGCTTGCACAGTAGGCTACCAGCTTCGTATGAAACACCAATGCCTAGCTGTGATGAATAAATTAAAGTTTTCAACCAATGAATTTTTTGCATTCTAAATTTTCCTCCTCCTTAATTGATCTAAGCATTGAAAATCGAAGAAAACAATGATGTCCCTCTTTACTGACCTACATTAAAAGAGCAAAAGATGCAAATGAAATTCAAAAAAGAAAGTCCAAACATCATTTTCTGTAGCTTTGAGCTCTTCAAGTTCTTCTCCCCCATCTTGCGAAAGGAGACACAGTTTTACCATTTTATCTTTATTAAAGGCCAGTTATGTTTTTACCAGCGTGTTACAAACTGTACATGCTAAGGGAGTCCTTGTTTGGAAAACAGCCTTTCTGGATCCATAGAAAGGAATCAGAAGGTGGGAGGTGATAGCTGAGGCAGTATATTTAAGTACCGTTTGTCTTTCCTAGGGAGTGTGACAAAGTGATTCTGACCACGGTTTTATTAGCTGAATTATGCTGTTAACCCAAATTTTCAAATCGCACCTTTTAAAGGGCTATTATAAAAAATGTGCTCCCTTGAAGATGGATGGTATGGAACTAAAAATGAAACAGTAATCTTAATGTTAATTAATCGGGGCACATCTATTAATGTGAACATTTTCAGTAGAGCAAATATTTTTGGGGGGCCAGAAATGGAATGGTCTTCTCAAGCTCACCTGGTAAGAACTACAAAGAAACTTACAAAAAGTGTGAAATTTTCAGTCTTGGGGAAGGATTTGTCTCTCAGTGCAAGTGATTCCATGCCAAGAATATTAACATTTCTAATTTGAGGTAATACCTTTCAAGCTTGAAAGCTGCATGTAAATATAAAATTTAAGAGGAACTGTAGTTGAAGCTTAACTTGTAAGATATGTAAACCTTTAATTTAATTTCCCCTTCTCTACCCGAGGCTGGTAATACACTTGCGGACCTGTGCTTGACTGAAGCATGACTGATTTCTGCTCTCTGAATGAGGTGGGGAGAGAAGTGTAAGATCACAGCTGCTTGTGAAAATGAGCTCCCTCTTTAATTTAATTTGATACAGCATTTTCCAAGATTATCTATAGTGATTCCTTAACACTATGTTGTCTGAACATAAGGATTACTTCAGTCTGTGCTTCTTTCTTCTCTCACTAATTTGTGAAATTCCAAATTGATGAAATTTTTTCGCGAGTCTCCTGATTTTATAATGTTTTATATGTACATAGAACTAGAAGTATATCTTACCTGGGTAGGTGAATGGATCTTTCCCAAACTGAGGTGCCTATGTTTAATCAGATTGTCTAGACTCCCTTAGCAGACTGTGGAGATGCAGTCAATTGCATTTAGAGTGTAATACCATTGGCAAAAAGCAGGTATTTGCTCTAAAATGAGATGGATTGCAATTGACTACCATCTCTGCAATCAGAGGCTAGGGCGACTTGCCTTGCTTTTCTTAATAATCTTAATGACCCTTTTAGAAGCAGCACAGGGGTCTTTATAAGTTTGTGGATCAGAAGCTGCAGATAACTGGACTAGACTACAGAAGCCAAGCTGTTCTGATGTTCTCATGTAAATTCTCAGTTCCCCTGATGAAACCAGTAACTGCCATTTCTACCAGCTCCAGTGTGAGTTTTTCTTGAGGATGGGTGACCAAGGTTGAACATAATATTGCAGAAAAATCACACCATCCTGAAACATCACTTACTCTTTTTTCCTTCACTCTATCACATTAGTGATTCATAACATCCTGTGATTGACTCGTGTATTTGGATCATCATGCATTTTAATACTTTCCAAACTGATGAATCCTGCACTTACAGGAAAAGTCTTTATTATTAGTCACTATTGTCAAGACTTTGCATCTGCTTCTATTCAGTTTCACCCTATTTCTACTGTTACAGCTTTCAAAAAGGATTTTACGTGATACTGTAATCCTCCTCTTTCTGTGTTGCATCTTAGTTTCTTGCCATCAGCAAATTTCCCTGGCACTTGGCGCTCCTTTTTCTTTTTAATATCAAAGTCACTGGTAAAAATGGTAAACAAGGCAACTTTCATGATGCTTGCAATTTCTAAGTAACTTTTACTGAAACGTTTGGATCAAAGGAATGCAGAACTATGGTAATGGGAGTACAGTTTCATCAAAGGAAGATATCAGATGTACTTTTCATGGAAACAGATTGAATTTTAAATTTACCTTCACCATTTACAGAACATTTAATACTCCGTGAATTCTGAGTCTGAAGAAAAATTCTCCTTTCTTTCCCAGGGCGGAAGCATTTCTTTCTGACATTTCCTGCTCAAAAGTTAAAAGCTGAAATACTAATCAAACTGCCTCAGCCGTCAGGGATCCGCTGTACAGGACAGACAGGGTGCTAGGACTCAGCTTTGATGCAAGAAATTGGATGTTGTTGACACCGTCACTAAGGTGTGTGTGATAGAGCCACACACTAGTTTATTTCTTACAGCGTACAGTTAATCTAATGTTGTAGGTGAACTGGCCCTGGCTGCTGTATCCTGCAGTCCGGTGTCTCCTGGAGAGCAAGTTTGTTAAAACATCACTGTGTCCAATAAGTGCACAATTCTGTAGCGTACTCTATGCATCTGAGGACTCCAAGCTTCCATTATACCAGAATGATTGAGGCATTAAAAATTGTATTAGTTGTTGCTTACATCTGCTTGTGTTTCAAGGCTTGTTTTGTTCTAATCTGGACCCAAGAAGTTTGAAAGCATTTCAGTTTTTATGAATGTTTTTTCTCTGTTAGACTGTCTAGGCTTCAAACAAATATGTTCAGTCTGTTTGGGATAGAATGATGCGTACCTGCAAACAGTAGTAGCATGTTAAGCTAATAGGAAGTTTGTGCATTATTTTTATTTAAAATTTTTTTTGTTTGTTTTTTTCCTGTTACGCATGCTTTGATATTACAAACCGCAGTATGGTCCTAGTTTAAGCATTAAATGAGCTTACGTTCGAGGTTCAGCACAGGAGGGTTTGATTCCAATAGATACACTGCAGAGAAAGATTTCTTTGTCCTGTTTTTGTTGGTGGTGCTGTTATTCATGCGTGGTTTGATTTCTTCCTACTTTTATATAGTGCCACAATAGGCAGTTAACGTCACGCTAAGAACAAAACTTTGGGGAAGATGGTGTTATTTTTGGCAATTAAAAAAAATCGTATCAGCTGAGAGTTCTGCTGTGAAATACATGTTGTTTTTTCAAATAAAAGTGCTACTGCCAAGACTTCAGGAGTTGTTTTTGTAAACACCTTGCAAAATACATGCTCCAGTACACTTTCAGAAATCTGTATTTGTGATCAGGTTGCATTACCATTTCTTCCTGGCTTCAGTTGAGAGCAGCTTTGAAAGCCAAAGTTTCTGAAATTGTTTAAAAGCAACAGTTTTCTTCAGCACAAACTTTTAAGCACAGTTAATTCAGAAGAGTGGGTCCCTGTGATTGTGTGACTCCCCTAGCTACAGGTGATTTCTATTATTTTCCAACATGAGTAATAAAACATTTTTTCTCTCATTGTCTTTCCCCTTTCAGATCCAGCTATGGGATACAGCAGGCCAGGAGCGCTTCAGAAAGAGCATGGTGCAGCACTATTACAGGAATGTACATGCTGTCGTGTTTGTATATGATATGACAAACATTGCCAGTTTTCACAGTCTGCCATCATGGATAGAAGAATGCAAACAACACCTTCTTGCCAATGATATACCACGGATTCTTGTTGGAAATAAGTGTGACCTGAGAAGTGCTATTCAGGTGCCTACGGACTTGGCCCAGAAGTTTGCTGATACTCACAGTATGCCGTTATTTGAAACCTCTGCCAAAAACCCAAATGACAATGACCATGTGGAGGCCATATTTATGACACTGGCTCACAAGCTTAAAAGTCACAAGCCGTTAATGCTTAGTCAACCCCCAGATCGAGATGAAATACATATAAAGCCTGAACCAAAACCTGCCATAACCTGCTGGTGTTAAATCATACTATTATCAGCTATCACCTTGTCTTGTTTGCAGATGCTTAGAAATTATGATCTTGGCAAAGATCCAGGTTTTGGTAGCAATTATAGCGAATCTCTTTGGCACTTTAACGTGGGTGGTGGTGGTGGTTTGTTTTTTTTTTCTGGTGTAGATGTGCCCATCTCATGTTCTTGCACTTTGTAATTGTACTTTCCAAGTTACAAACGTTTCGCTATAAATATACAGGAAAGTAAACTTCCAAGTGAAGTTTTGACAAAGCAATTATACTTGAGCTCTTGCTGCCTGAGATTGTTTTCATCACTTCTGGTAAGTTTATAAATAGTAAGCCAGCTTACTAACATTTTTGGATGCTACTTGCATTGGTATAATGTAGGAGAAAATGTGTTTTGTGGCAGCCAGATAACTTGATTTTTGCATCAGCAAGTGAAGGTTTTTGGCATATGAAGGAATATTTGGTCACTGCTAGCAAATTGCTAAGCAAGTACCCTTTTATTATAAAAACAAAACCCAGGACTGCCAGATAAAGTTTGCGCTGTTGGTGTAGGTGCAAACTGCTAGCACTTGGCCTGTCATTCCACTGTAAACTTTGTCTGTTTCTTCATGGCAATGGTAAGAGAATTGACAAACTTGTCCCTATCTCTAGACAATTATTTGATACTTAAAACTTTATTAATTTTTTCATAATTAGCATGTAAAACTAAACTATGCATTCCTTCTTATGAAAAGTACTGTAGCACAGGATTTGGGGTAAATTTGGGACCATAACTGTCCATAACTTCTCTGATCTTACTAAAACTTATTTCTAAAGAGGCTGTGTTTGAGTTGAGTGTCCCAGGGTAAGTAAAAACACTTAAGTAAATAAAAGATTGAGTGAAGTTGGCAAAAGCATACTGGTTTTCCAAGGTGGAGGTTTCAGAGGATTTTAGTGATGATGAATGTTTTTCATGAAGAAGCTTTTTACAACCAACTTGGTAACATATTTTAGGGATGGAAATGCTTAGGACAAAATGTTAGGAATATGGGACTTCCTTAAAAGACTTCTGAATAGAAAATAAATTAGATCTCGAAATTTGGAGAAAATCTGCCAAATACATTGTCTGTTACAGTTTTTTTGAGCTAAAACCTGCTTGTGTAATGTCATGGCTATATGTGGGGCATCCTTGGCATTACTAATGTGAGTTAGTAATGTGTTGGGTCAGATGAGGGAAATTACTCCTCTAGAACCACCTTTTTCTGTGTTCTCATAATTGCAACCATTCTATTTCAGTTCTGTCTGAAGGTCAAGTTTCATAATAAAAATGGTGCTAGGCTGCGAAATGTGAGCCATAGAATGCAGTCTATGACTTCATTTATATGCCATGCCAAACAATGTTTCGTGACTTCATTTTTAAAGGAATTGAAGTAAAAATTAAGATTTTTGATTTGCCATGTGCAGTGTGTGATGCTGACTGGAAACCAAACAGAAGGGCCAGTTCAGAAGCTGCTGCCCTAGCGATCACATTAGAAGCAAATTATTGAAACAAGATAACTAATATTATTTGAACTATTACAGTTAATAAGATGTAATTGTATTGCAAGTTATAGTGACAAAAGAAATGCATTGACTTTTTTCTGGATTTAAAAAGAGCATTAAATTTGGCCTAATATGATTAAGGTGTTTAAAAAGAATCTAAGCAAAAGGTAGTATTTCTTTTTCCTGTGTAAAGCTGCTAGAACTGTGACAGTAATTTTGTTTAGGACACACTTGTAAAAGGGAACTTTTGTATTCACTCTGAACCTTACGTGACTAGAATTTGGTTTACAGTCCTTTCAGAAACAATCAGCTTTCTAACACTAGTGTCCTTAATGATTTTTTTTAAGAAAAGGGTTGATCTTAAATTTATGTGTATACTGTTGTAAATAAATATGGTTTACAGTCCTTCTGGACAATTTGTTTTTCACTCATGTCCTTAATCCTTTTTCTCAAAAGGATCCATCTTAACTATTTGTATAAGAAGTATGTCAGCAAACAAACATTCTCTTTTTATCATTATTATTATTAAAAAAATAGAATGAAGAATTCCAAGGTCAGTCAGTCAGGTTGGGGGTTGAGGTAGGGAAATCGTGTAGCTACGATGTTACTGTTAAATTTGATATCAAACATCTGCAAATCTGTTAAGGTTTACTTGAGTTATTCACCACCTGTATATAAGGGCCCTCATGTCATTAAAGTTGTGTGGAAACAGTGTTTCAGTATGTAATTTCATCTTCAGCACAAAGCATGTTTTAATGGTTCTGCGGCAAAGGTCGCGTGATCGTTAATGCAGTATTCAGTATGCTTCCTGGCTTTCAGTGGTAATCTTCTGCCCACAGAATTGATGTCAAAGGTACCGAATACTTCTTATATGTATTTTCACTTTACCGAATTGTAAAGTTGGGTTATTTTGTATGTGTTGGGGGGAGGGCAAGACACAATCCCAGAAACCTAATAAACTGGCTTTGCCACAAGCTGTTACCATGTGTTTTCAATAATTATACTAGGAATGATGATATAATTTCTTACGATAAAATCCATTTTAAAAAAAAACCTGTAAGGGAGAAAAAATAATTTGTAGTTTCTCTATGTGTGGGTGACAGTTTTGTGAAAGACTGTCACAACACTTGGACTACTGTCAGTGCTTTCTTGCAATGGCTCCAAGTTGTTTCGAAGCCTCTGAAGCACCCACCTGATGATTCAGAGGCATGTTTGGGATTTATTTCAGATTCCAGAAGAATGGGAAGTGATACAACAGTATAGAACTAGGAATTACTGACCTCTCTGCGTGTCGAGACCCTACAGGAGTCTTCTCCATTACTCTTCTCTTGGTCCCACCTCGTGTTCGGAAATAAAAGCTCTTAACTTCACATACAGGTGGGACTTCTTTGTTCTCTCAAAAGCCAGTCTTGCAGGCCTCCATACATGTGCGCATGCACACACACAGCAAGGCTTCAATTCCAGTTCAAGCTGGATTTTTGGTAAATATCCTAGCCCTCTCTCCACAAAGGAACTCTCAAACCGTTTGTGTTGCATGCTGTTTCACTACTGTCCTGTTGATGTACCTCTTCTAGTCCCACACTTAATAGTGTATTAAAAACAAAAAGGTAAAACACCTCTTCAGAGATGAGTTGCATCTCTAGGTATGATTGCAGTTGTCACTGCTCACATAGGCTGTTAATTCTCCAGAACACCTAAAAGGTGGTGTCTGTTGAACGTGTATACCTTGTGCTTTTGGACCCTGGGAATGACCAGAAGGGCCCTTGGTGGACTCCCAACAGCACGATGCAGTTGTGAGCCCTGGTTACTTCATCAAGCTGCTTATGAAGGAAGTGACTTTCAACTTGGGAAGGCAAGAGGCTGACATACGAACTCGAGATGTGTCCTAGTATTTCATGCGTATGCTTGCTGCATATTAGGGTTTTCTTGGTTTTGGGGGTTTTTTTAATGTCTCGTCTCATGTCTTCATCATGATGCTGTAGCTAAGAAGCATCAAAATGCATGGGGTTTTTATGTGTACTGTAATCTCCCCAAAGCAAAAAATTGCTTTTTTTGTAGACCATAAAAGGTCTACAGTACAAAGTCATTAAAGAATTTGAAAGATGAAATAGCTCCACCCTTGTAGCTTTTTCCAGCTTTATAAACCCCTGATTTTAAAAGGCAGCTTTCCAGATGTAGTGAGCATAGATGAGGACCCCTAATGAAAGTATTATCTCTCACTTTAATCTTATTTCATCTCTCAAATATGGCTTAATGATCTAAAAATCAGTTAAGCTCTTACTTCGATGGAAGGGAGCAATGTGGGAGCCTGTGCAAGAATCAAGGTAGAGGCAGCCCTGCCTCCTGCTCCCTCTTTGACCTTTACCACCTTCGCCTGTGCCTCTTGGGGGACTTTCCCACCTGGAACCAGCAGAAAAAAATCAGTAACTGCTTTCCCTCAAACACCACAGCTGTGCATAAAGACTAATCTGACCCGTGCAATGCTTGCCTATGGCTTCGATCACTCTTGGACCAAAAATCGCTGGGTTTGGCTTTGTCACCCGTAACATTTGATCAGGCGCTGGGAGGGCAGCTCCTCTCTTTTGCAGCTGGTCATAGATAGACCTTTGTTACCTGATTCATCCTGTATGACACGGCATGATGTTGGCATCTTTAAATTGTAACCCTGCACTAACATTTTCCCTGACTCATCATCTATCACCTTCCTGGTTTTATAAATTCGTTGGAAGTCATATTCCTTGTCCCCTCCTGGTGAATATTTTGAATATATCGTTCTAATGGTCTTTTTTTCCCCAGAGGCCTGCTTTCAAGGCCATTGACCAATGTTTCGTCACATCTCGATTCCCAGGTAAAAAGCAGAGGCACATGTCATTTTAAAGTAATGGTAATGTTACTTTTAAAATGACAGTCTGGTTTCCTACGCAAATCACCACAAAACGGACATGTGATCTTAAATCTAAAGTTGTAGATAACGTTAGAAATCGGCATTATTCTAGGACTCACAAAAAAAGGCTGTTTTGAGTTTGGAGGGGTGGGTTTTTTCATCAGTTGACGCTGGACGCCCGAAGGACGCCTCTCCATCCGGCTGAACGGCGGCGAGGGCGGCGAGGGCTGCGAAGCGGCATTGAGAGGGAAAGAACTGCTGCTGGTTTCCAGAGACGTCCTGGGACTCCCGGGGCTCCGTGCAGCCTCCCAGCTGCAAAACCAGCCTCCCGCGGGCTGGCACCTATGGAAGCGCTTGCTGAAGGCAGCTCCTTGTAGTTCGGGAAGATATTTCCAGAGCCCGAAGGCAGGCACGTAAAAGCCGCTAGCCATCCAGGAATGCTCGCTGAGGTGCGTAGTCCTGCTCCGTGCCGGTGTTGTCGACGCGTATTGTTTTCTGCCTTTGCTGAATCGCCTCTGGTTAATGCGAATCCTGCATGGTAGAACGCTTCGCTAGGCATTTAAAATGGATGAAAAGCGAATTTCCCAGCAGTATCAATGACCGTTTCAAGAAACTCAAAATCCTCTCCCCATCCTGCTCTCCTCACCCCTGAAAAACAACCCGGAATTGATGCAATGTGACTGAGGCTGGGGACTGCGGTACAGTGGTGATCGCTGACCAGAGACGTGTCTTCCAGCTGCAACGAAGAGCGAGAACGTCAGCTAGCGTCCCAGGGCACGCAAGGCTGAGTAGCGCACGCGCTGTTTGACCATATCTTGGTACCAGCAGAAGTCGTCCAGGCGTGGGCTGCGCTCACCTCGGTGGAAAAGGCTGCTGGGTGCCTCTAGCTACGGCAGCGATAGCAGCTTCACCTGCCCTCAGCTCAGAAAGCGACCCAGCGGACAGGCACACGGCATTTAACAGTTGTGCTGCACCCCCTTCTCCTCTCCCCCCCCCCCTTTTTTTTTTTTGGTTGTTGTTGGTATTTTGGGGTAGCAGAACTTGCAACTCACTTTTACTATCAGGTGTACGAGAGCTGGTATTGCCAGTATCAAGCATTCAAAAAGAAATAGCCTGTCCTCTCTTCTCTAAAATTAATTGTAATAAGATTGGCTTTGAAATAAATGGGCTATGTTAAAAAAAAAAAAAAAGGCAAAGGAGCGCGCGGTTTGGATTCCTGGCTGCTTGCATCTTATTTTGAAACTTGGGTTTCGCGGTCTCTTTCCGTTGAGAGATGGAGTTCAAAATCAGACTTTGCTTACACATTCCAAAAACAACAACAACAGCCCCACCAGAATCTTCGGGTAGTTACTTGCTCCCAGAGAATCAAGGAAAAGCAACTATCGCCATCTCTGGAAGTGGTCAAAACACGTGTGGATGTGGCGCTTCAGGACATGGTTTAGGGGACATGGTGGCGCTGGATTAATGGTTGTACTTGATGATCTTGAAGGTCCTTTCCAACCTTAGTGATCCTGTGATTCTGTGATATTTGACAACACCGAAGAGCTCAAGGGGCCTCTCTCTTCTCTCACCTGCCCACCGTCATCCAGCTTTCTGTGCAGTCACTTCACGTCAGGTCCTGGTTTAAAAGAAGTCGCTCTCCATACAGCACTGCAAAGAGCTTGCCGTGCAAGCTGAAAGCAGCAGCCCTGCCTCCAAGTTGGGGTTTTTTCTTTCTACTAATACTAATATTCCTCAGTAGGGGGTAGACGGGGCGTAACATTTAAAAAAAAAAAAGGATAAAAGCCTTGTGTTTCTAACCACGACCTTTATAAACTCCTTTTTAAATAGACTGTCTGTTTCAGATGCTCTCAACCCCCCGAAAAACAGAGAAGTGCTGCATAGATAGAGCCATAAGCACACAAAATCACAGCAACGTGGAGCCTGCAGAGCCTGCGTGGTTACAGCCTGTATTTTTCATACACACATGTGCACACACAGTGAGAGATGTTAAATAAAAGGGAAGAGGCAGCTAGCACGAATGTGAGCGGATGGAGAGTCATAAGACCGTGAGCTTAGCTCAGTACTTCCTTTTTTTATTATTTTTTACTGTTTGCATTGCCTCTTTGAGAAGGGCCCAGGCAGAAAAAAGACCCTGTTGTGAGGCAATACGGTAAACTCCCGCGTAATGAATATTTTTAGCTGTTTACTTTTCAAAACATCGCCCTGTGCATCTAAATCACACGTCAGAAAGCAGAGGCCGTGTTCGAAGACCCTTTTTTCCTCCTCCCGCTCATCTGAGCCTCGGTCGTCCCTTTGGGCGCGGAGCCCTGGGCTGGTGAGGTGCAGGCTGCTTGAAACCCCCATCCCCAGCCTGCAGCAAGGGGGAAAAACCCAAACCATCAGCCCAGCGCTGCCGAGTGAAGCCGGCAGAAGACAGGTTCAAGCAAAACGATGCTGTCTGTCACGCAGCACGGTTAAACTGGAAGGCCTGCCGAGGGGGTGCTGGCATTTTCTGGAGGTCTAAGAAAAAGAAGAACTATACACGTTAATGGAAGAGAATTTCTTTTTGCCTGTGATTAAATGGCGGGGGGGGCTCCAAGCTACAAGTAGTTAGCGGTGGAGTAGGAGAACGTGGCGTGTGCTGACCCTGCCCTTACACTCATTCTCAAGCGTGTGGTTTTGGGGTTTGTTTGGTTTTTTTTAAAAAAAAAGATTAAACTGACCCTAAAATACATGCAACAGCTTTTCCATTTCCTTCAAGCTATTTTTAAGCCACTCATAAATCAGAGGCAATGAAGGGCTCCTGGCTTCATCGACGAAAGATTCAGCTGCTGATAAAAAAAGCCATTTGCTAATCAGAGGGGGTTTTTGGGTTTGTATGTGATTATTCATCCTCATTACTACCATGAAGTACTAACTTCAATACCAAGCTAATATCTGAGTCACTCCGATGCTGCTGTTAAAAAGCGCAGCGCTGGCGGCCCTTGTGACGGGCTTCTAAGGCTTGCAGTAGTTGTGCTTTGCCCGGATTGCATCGGAAGCGAAATAAGTAATTTCAAAAGTTTCACCGTTCATTAAATAGGTATATATTTCATTTTTACGCACGGTGATAGATGACAATCTATAAATATATGTATGTTCCATTTATATGGAATATATTCCATATATTATTCCATCATTTATGTAAAATGATGACCAGAAAATATGTATATTCACTTTTGTTTTTTTTCATCGTAAGTGTGCATGCTTTGGCAATGTTATGCAACACTTTGCGGCGGGGAGGGTGGGATTGTGCACAATTACAAATTTTTGTTACGGTGGTGAGGTGACCGTGCGGTACAGGACACTCAGGGAACGCCAGCGTTAGCATCTGCTTGAAAGCTCCAGCTCTCGGGCTTGTAGCAAAGACGTGGGTCAATCAGGGCTGCTAGGCTGCCTGCCCGAGGCAAAGAGACACGGAAGCAACTCCGATGAGATACGGTTAGGGCGAAGAACTTGGCAAATGAGAACACCAGCCAGAATCCTAAATCAGTCTCACGCTTAGCGCATGGGGGCCAGGGCTTAACAATATTTGCACGTACTTTTTCAGTATAAACGCTATATATATGGCAACTAATAGCGATGAAAAAAAATGTGGTGAGTATATTTAAAAACATGTAGTGGACAGAAGTCAGAAGATGAAACACGAAACATCATTTTAAATCAAGACAACATATAAACGTCAAGTCAATTAAAGAGAACACACAAGTTTCTGGCAGTACCGAAGCTGTAGCTACCAAAAAAAAAAAAAAAAAAAGACATTACTGCAACAGCTCTCAGAAAGTGCAAGTGAAGCTATGTAGTTTCATAGTGTGTTTCAGTGAGATTGACCTGAAGAGGTGCAGGACACGGCAGTTGTTAGCATTACAGAAAAGAAAAGCTGCTAGGGAAGGCTGGGAAATGCCGTTTGCTTTGACGGGCTTTCCCTCCTCGAGTTAAGTCCAAGGACTTTTCCCCGTACTTACACACTGCTAGTGCTGGAGAATCACAGAGCCACAGGAGAACCTCAAGTAGGAAGGGACCATCCATAAGGATCAAGAAATCACACGGACTGACTCCAAAAAGCGCATGCTGTGCTCCGGTTACGTTAGGTGTGTTTCCTGCCGACTATAAAAAAAAAGCAAGGAAGCAGCCGGCCAGTGCAAGAAACTGCTGTACCAGGGCCGCTGGGACCGAGCAAAGCCTTTGGAGAGAAACTCTTATCGAGCCAGATGATAATTCTTCGCTATAAACTAGTACGCTTGCTTAGTAAATGGCTTATGTATTTTCCTTCATGAGCAAGAACGACGTATTCCTGGGGTCACTGCCTACACGAAATATTTCAGGCCAGTTCATCTACCTATAGCGAAGTTTTTGACTTAAATTTTTTAAGCACTTCATGCTAGAACAGGCAGGGCTACGGAGCACGCGGAGCTGTGATTTTTTTATCCCCTCGGGTTCTCACTGCCTTTGGCCAGCAAAGGGGAAGGAGGTTTGTGCCCACCAAAGGGGACCGCTTTCCGCTGCCCTGGCCCCGAGCAGAGAGGGGGGGAACCGCACCAACCGTACGTATCCGGAGCCTGCAAACCGCCTTAGCGGTGAGACTAAGCCCCCATGTTGGTGCGTTCCAGCGCACGCCACGTCGGTCTGAAACCGTTCGTCTGACTCAACGAGGCTGAGAAAAAAAGGCGAAATGTTCCTGTCAGCGAGCACGAGGTACGTGTTGGATTACAAGGCTGGAAGCGAAGTTAAAAAATAAATAAATAAATAAATCCCCGATAAGCTAGCGGTCAAAAATGTACCTGAAATGGTTCCCTGACCCTCACCGTGGTGAGGAGCCCTCCTCTCCCTCTCCTCCCCCAGCAGCTTCCAGCCCTTTCTGGGAGGGAAATGGCTTCAGCGAATACCCTGCCCTTAGTTGAACGTTAACTCACAGAATCAGCTTCCCTGATTAACCTCCTGATTACGCCCTGTGACTAACTCCGGCCACCGCTGAGGGAGAGGCTGGCAGCCTCGGCGTTCGTAGCCCGGGGATTTTGTGTTTTCTGCAGCGCTACCCACTTAGGGGGAGCGGCATTAAATCGGTGTAAGCTGCCACCGATTTCCATACCGCGGCTGTTTCTTTTCTAGAAACTCCCCTTTTGTAGAAGGAACCGTTGAAACTGTCCGTCTATAAGCGACCTTGGGTGCTGGTATCGCGATAGCCGTGCTGCGATTGCACCCCTGGAAGGACTGCAAAAAGGAATATACGGCCATCGAGAGCTTTATAGCTGCTGCCGAATCAATTGCCTGCATTTTTGTTTACAGAATCACAGAATCACAGAATCACTAGGTTGGAAAGGACCTTTAAGATCATCAAGTCCAACCATTAATCCAGAACCACCATGTCCCCTAAACCATGTCCTGAAGTGCCACATCCAAACGTTTTTTGAACACTTCCAGGGATGGCGACTCCACCACCTCCCTGGGCAGCCCGTTCCAATGCCTGACCACCCTCTCAGTGAAGAAATTTTTCCTAATATCCAATCTAAACCTCCCCTGGCGCAACTTGAGGCCATTTCCTCTTGTCCTATCACTAGTTACTTGGGAGAAGAGACCAACACCCTCATCGCCACAACCCCCTTTCAGGTAGTTGTAGAGAGCGATAAGGTCTCCCCTCAGCCTCCTCTTCTCCAGACTAAACAACCCCAGTTCCCTCAGCCGCTCCTCATAAGACATGTGCTCCAGACCCCTCACCAGCTTCGTTGCCCTTCTCTGGACACGCTCCAGCACCTCAACATCCTTCTTGTAGCGAGGGGCCCAAAACTGAACACAGGATTCAAGGTGCGGCCTCACCAGTGCTGAGTACAGGGGCACGATCACTTCCCTCCTCCTGCTGGCCACACTATTCCTGATAGAGGCCAGGACGCTGTTGGCCTTCTTGGCCACCTGGGCACACTGCCGGCTCATGTTCAGCCGGCTGTCAACCAGCACCCCCAGGTCCCTTTCCGCCGGGCTGCTCTCCAGCCACTCCTCCCCAAGCCTGTAGCATTGCATGGGGTTGTTGTGGCCAAAGTGCAGGACCCTGCACTTGGCCTTATTAAACCTCATACAGTTGGCCTCTGCCCATCGATCCAGCCTGTCCAGATCCCTCTGCAGAGCCCTCCTACCCTCCAGTTTAGGAGCAGCTTAGAGCATACTTCTCTTCTACACACTCATACTTCGAGATGTGCTGCGCCGGCCGCTTCCCGGCCGCAGGGGCACCTGCCACGCTGGCAGAGCTCTGCCTGCCGCTAATGGCCGCTGATGGCCGCTGGCGGCCGCTTCCGGAGCTGGGTGCTCGGCTTGCGCCTCGGCGCTGCGCCGGCAGCACCCGACCTGCGCCCGCATCTGTCCTGCAAGAGCAGCCACGGGTTTCGTACCCTCGGATCCGGACAGACTGGAGAGCTGGGTGAAGGGGAGCCTCACGAAATTTAACAAGGACAAGCGTGGAGTTCTGCATCTGGGGAGGAACAGCCCCATGCACCAGTACAGGTTAGGGGCTGACCTGCTGGAAAGCAGCTCCATGGAGAAGGACCTTGGAATCCTGGTAGACAAGAAGTTATCCATGGGACAGCAATGTGCCCTGGTGGCCAAGAGGGCCAATGGTGTCCTGGGGTGCACTAAGAAGAGTGTGACCAGCAGGTCGAGAGAGGTTATCCTCCCCCTCTACTCTGCACTGGTGGGGCCTCATCTGGAGTATTGTGGCTCCCCAGTTCAAGAGAGACAGGGAACTTTTGGAGAGCGTCCAACGCAGGGCTACCAGGATGATTAAGGGACTGGAACACCTCTCGTATGAGGAGAGGCTGAGAGACCTGGGGCTGTTCAGTCTGGAGAAGAGAAGGTTGAGAGGGGACCTTGTCAATGTCTATCAATCTCTGAAGGGTGCAGGATTGCAGGATGGAGCCCGTCTCTTTTCAGTAGTGCCCAGTGATAGGATGAGGGGCAACGGGCACAAACTGCAGCGCAGGAAGTTCCACCTCAACGTGAGGAAAAACATCTTTACTGTGAGGATGACGGAGCACTGGAACAGGCTGCCCAGAGAGGCTGTGGAGTCTCCTTCTCTGGAGACCTTCAAAACCCGACTGGATGCGTTCCTGTGCAACCTGCCCTAGGTGATCCTGCCTCGGCAGGGGCGTTGCACCAGATGATCTTCAGAGGTCCCTCCCAACCCCTGCCATTCTGTGATTCTGTGATCTCGAGAGTTACCCTTCCGAGCCGATGGAAACAGCGCTGCATCCGAACAAGGGCTAGCGACCTGTATTCTCTGCACGCTTGCAATTAAAGCTAATTGCTCTGTTCAACCCACAGTCGGACGCTGTTGAATTACACCCGGTACGTACCATCTCACACCGTACTGCCCAGTTACAGAACAGCGTTTGTGGATGGGGCCGTACCATGCGGTACGATGCGGTGACTGAGCGGTGCATTTTAGCAACAGCCAACTTCCAGCAAGTTTCTCCTTTCAAAGGCAAAATCCGTTTTAGGCTAAAAGAGAATCAAAGCCGCGCTGCTTTTAGCCTGCTGGCAATCACAATAACCTCTCAGGGAGTCTTGCTTTCTTTTAATGTACAAGAACAGCAGCTTAATGTCAATCAAGGAGTAAAGCCCCAGCGTTTCATCACTCACTGACTGGAGTTATGCCAGAAGCATCTGAGGACGGGGGAAGTAGTCACGCTCGGTGCTTTGATGCTTGCTGACAGGCACTATACCAGAGAAAAAGGCACAGCAGCACTTTTTGAATTACAGTGCTTGAATTACTTTTAATACAGTAATTCAGACATTGACACCTTCAAATGGACACCTGCAATGGCACCAGCGGTGTTTTGGTTGGTGTAGGCAAACATCTGAAGGCACGTAGAGCCGAAGCCGGAAGGAAATTTGGCTACTGTGGGCACCGTAGTCAAACTTCCAGTCGCTGGAGTAGGAGCTGCAGCCCCGAGTTAAGCCGCTGGCCCGGGCACCCAGGGCCGGGAGCCGTTGCCCCGGCAGAAGCTGGGCAGCGGAGGAAACGGTGCGTGACCAGCGAAGGGCGGCAGGCCGGAGGTTAGAGCTGCTGCCTTGATCACAGTACGTCTATAATCCCAGCCGTCAGTAATCTCAAAGGTTAAGGTCGGTAATGGAGACACTCGGTAAGCACCTAACGTACAAAGGGGTGCCAGAGTCCGCTAGAACTTCCTCGATAGGCAGCTTAGGGTATTTTTCTGTTCGAGATTACAACAAAAGGCGTAAAACATCTTCAGGTATAAACTCTTCAAAATCTGAAGATGTTTAGTCCTAGGAATTTTACAAATAATTTAATAGAAACTGTCCGTCTCCGCACCTCACCGACCCCAAGAGACTATGAAAGTTGGACAAGATTTGCTAACTTGCATATGCCAGGATTAATTCCATACCATGATGCTAATTTTTGACGATGTAGCTGTGGCAAGCGGTTTTGGAACCAAGGGCATTTTAAGTGCGCGTGTGCTAAGCACGAACTGAGAAGACTGCCTGGCATTTTGTCTGTACCGTGCTTTCATCAGGGGAAGGTCTCCATTTAGGTGTCAGAGTCCCTTTATTAGCGTTATGAAAAAGACCTCAGTTTCTAGGGGGGGGGGGGGGAATCAAGAACATTTTAATTCCCTCTTCCTTTGGGAATGGGAAAGGCACCTTATATGCTGCAGTAAGATAAATCTTATCTTAAGATTATCTTAAGATAGTTCCTGGAGTTGCATGCCTCATGGTGGGCACGACTGTTACTCGCAGCTCTTTCTCAAGATGGGAACTTACTTTCCAAGCCCCGTTCAAATGAATGTGCTGTGTCAATTTACACGGTGGGATAAGTAATCTCCCCCTTCATGCTGAAGGCCTGCGGGCAAGACATGCACTCAACAGGCACCTCTAAGGCTACCTGAAAGTGGAACATAAAGTACATATGGGAATATTATGCACCTCAGGAGATGATAGAAGCTGACTGGAAACTGTAGTTCCTTGGTCTTGAGGACCAAGAGGTCCTCGTGCCCACCAAGAGGTCCTCTAGAGAACCTCCAACACAAGACCTTGGTCTAGATCTGTAATGAATTTTAGCAGAATGGGCCCCCAAATAAGCATTTTTTTTTTAACTTTCAGTCTCCAAAGTCGAAACAGAAAAACCTGAACTAAATTCAGAGGAACGAAGTTACTCTGTAAGAGGAGCTACTGCAACCCTAGTTCCTACCACACACTAGGATTACATTTCAGCACGAAAACCAATTGCACCGACACAAGTACACCCCACAGAATCCACATGTTGACAGAGGTACCCGAATGGCACTGACAAGGCTTTGTATCACAAACCCCACCTGTCCCCATCCCTGCCACCAAGAAAAGGAAAAGCACTCTGAAGCTCAGTAATGAAGTGGGTCCTTCACTATCCTTCATCCACTATCATATCATCCAAATAATTCATTGGGTGAGGGGGAGAAATGGAGACAGCAGTTGGGGGAGGGGAAATACTCCACGACCAGTTTCTTTTAAAAATCAATTGTATTTAATATTTGAATGCCTAAGGCTAGCACTGCTAGACAAACTGCATGATAAATTCTAGTGGAATAAAACATGATTTAAGTACAAAAGCTGGAGGAAAAATGCTCAGGCTTTCCAGAGGCAATGAGGTATTTTAACTATACAAAGCCGGAATGTCCAAAAACATCTGCAGATCTTTCCCTTTGCACTGTCATCTTTGCTGAACGTTGGGCATTCGATAGCTCTGTCTTTCTGTGCGTTTTTTGAAAGGCCAAGGAAAAGTGCATAGCCATCTTTCAAGATGAAGAACTTCTTACATCTACCTTGCCCCATTTTTAGACCAGTAGCTTTAAAATGTTTGACCACTTTTTCAAGTCATTCTGATATATGGTGGAGGTTTGGATGCATCTTCCTCTGCATCTAAGTCCTGGGCTGGAAACCGATCTGGGAAGTCAAAAATTCTGCCCCCAGGCCCTGTGTGGGGAAGGAGAGAGGAAACCACTAAATCTGGTGTAGGCACTTGCACAAAACCCTGAGTTCCTTGTGGCTCTCAGTATTTTGGTTATCAGGATTTTGGCCTGGGATGTAAAGCTTATCCAGGATGTTCCTTCCACGTCCCTGGTGAACATCCAAATACACAGAGGGGAAGAGTTACTCACTTTGTACGGCGCAAACCATTTCCACAGCCTGATTTTGGTCCTCACTAGGTTGCAACCATTCCTACGAATGAAACAACGCCATCAAAAAACTCGTCTGTGAGCGTGTTCGAGAAGACATACTTGAACTCATTTTAAAAGTCCGTGTAGTCCACCTCTCCTAACAAGTTTTAGTTTGAAAGTGTAAAGCAGCCTCACATTACACACTCAGTGTCTTTAGTCAAGAACTGTAACCTGCACCCATTAATTCCTCACCAAATGAGATGGTCGGATGTATGTGCTTTAATACAGCATCAGAATTACTCTAGTAGAGAAGTAGCTGGTATTTACTGAGCTCACTTAGCAGAGACACACAACACGTGCCCCATGATTTGAGGTAGAGTCCTCATAAATTAGCAGTAAAATGTGGTGTGTCATCCCCCCCCCACACTTCACTCACGGTACAGGGGATTTTTTTATTATTGAATTTGTAGTTCTAGGGATAAAGCATCTTGGCATGTAAGTACCAGTAAAAGTCTCTGAAATGCTGTACCAGGAGCAATCGCTGGTTTAAGGGTGAGAGAAGAAGGAGCAGTTCTTGAGGAGAGCAGAAATTCATAGGAAATGGGACCTCAGTAGCTTCAGCACTAATGGTTTGGAAAATGGAGATAACTTATGCTAGGTCTTACACAAGACTAAATAAGAGGGAGGTAGTAAAAGGAAAAATACAAAAAGCATAAAACCCCTCTAACACCCACTTAATTTCTTAGAATTAGCCCTGGGGTGACTGGGGGTAGAGCTGAGGTTAGGATTGTAGAAGAAAAACACGTCTTCTCCCCAGTTTCTTCCCCTCCCACCCACACTCAGTACAAATAAATGGGTGCCCCGGGCTCCTCACTCACCATCCCAGTTACGCTATCGTAGCACGAGCAGCGCGGAAGACTCCGGCATCCCAAGTAAGCCATCACCAGCACAACAAAAGCACTGCAGAGAGATGCAGCTAGCATGGCTACGTTAGCACCCTTCACTACTTTATGAAGTACAAACTTCTGCAAGCAGAAAAGGAAATGTTAAAGCCACGTTGAAAAAAACGAAGTTCTCCACCAAAAAATATTCTAACGACTGCAAGGATGCTGTGATTGCATCGTAGGTGATTGATTCAGAGTTCAGTGTTATTTAAGGCTCTTCTTCCTGTGCTCTGAAGAGCAAGCCAAGTGTGGACCTCAAATAGGGAAAGAGCAAGCGGTAAAAAAAGTCTTCTGATTAAGTGTAAGACGCTATGCAACGGCAACAGCTTTGGAAATAGCTTTAACAGTGAACAGAAACCCAAGGAGCGGCTGCTCCTCTTCACGCTGAATATGAGAAATGCCTTATTGCTATAGTGCACCTTAGCAGCCTGACATTTCGATTTGTCCTGCAATAAACTAACGAACAGTCTCATCTACCTGTAATGTCCTCAATCCCGCAGGGAGCCGTCGCTTGTACCGAGTTTGAGGTTGCAAAAGGGCTAACTCGTTCCTTCTTTTCAGCTTTACTGCGGGGCATACGCTTGAAATAATACCTACTTTTAACCTGTAACCGCTGTATCACCTGAGGTGCACGCTGGAAAGGACTGGAGCCTAGCAATTCCCGTCTCAAACCAGGCCGGGGATACGGCCGGCAACTACCCCTTTTCATGGGCAGCACCGTGATTTTTTCCCGGAGCAACCCAAACGCTTTTGCGCCCAGCAGCAGCAGCAGGAAACCCGACTGCAGTGTGTTCAGGCATGTACCCAGCGTGCACGCCTCCGGGGACGAGCCGCGGCTCTCAAGCCGCTGCTAGTTCACATAGCCGCCGACACCAGCCATGCTGCGGCAGCAGCAAAAGGCAGGAACTAGCTATAAACCCCCCTGCGTGGGTTTTGTGGTTTTCGCTACCTAACTTGATGCTTAACTGTAGACTTACATAATTTTTTTTTTAAGCAAGTGCCCTGCCGCAGGCACCACTTCAAACTCTAATTTAGGCACCCTGGAAGTCTGGTTCTATTTCCAAGTCACACCTAGTAATTTTTGCGGATTAAGATAGTCACGTTCCCCGGTTATACACATGATATTGCTACTTACTGTGTGGATAACATGGACTGGGGCCGAACTCAGCTCCTCCTCTTCACCATAGTTCAGCGTGAGGGAGCTATAAACTATTACAATGAGGATGGCAACACAAGAAATTATGGAAGCACCTATCAACACATTCACCTAGGCAGAGAAAATAAAGGAATTAAAAGAGCAGGAATTAAAACTGTCCTCTGACAAATCAATGCAACTAATACAGGCAAAATGTACTAAGAAGCATTGTAGCCTTTGACCCCCCATAACATGAAAAAGCACCCGGTAGCAACAGTCACTGGGAAGCCAAACACACTGCAGTAAAGGTTCCCATGCTATCAAATTTCCGAGCTACGACTGAGTCCCAAATCTTAACCACGGGTCCTAGCTGGACCCAAAGACTTTGTTCTTGGAAACAATATCCCCTCCTTGGAATTTACATGGCTGGAGAGACCTGAATAGGAAATGCAAGTCAATGAAATTGTTTCCTATTTTAGCGTACACAGTTCTTAATAACAGGAACAACATAAGAAATGCATTCAAAAGCAAGCGTTTTTACAGACTTTTGCTTGTTATCAGAGCCAGCGCTCGTCTGCTACAACAGAAAGCGAGGTAACACTGCATCTTCCTTTTGCTTGGGAATGTAGCAGCTTTTATGAAGGTTAAGCTCTCAGTCCTGCAGAAGGACCAGCCAGCTCATTCCCTACCAAAACCATTTTCGATTGCCCCGAAAACATTTTGCCCCCACCCCATACACACACAATCCCTCCCCACCCAGGCTTACCAGAACTGGATTCTTCCTCTGAGAGGAAAACAAAGCCAGGACGCCTGGGACTCCCATCACCTGCAGGGCACAAAAAGAGTTGGTAACTTGGAAGACAAGTATCGGATTCGGAAGATAAACTACCACAGAGCAGAAGAAAAGCCCTCGTTTTCAAGGCTTGGATCAGAGTAACTGTTAGGTCAGAAATGGAAAGAGAATTGCTGATTTTTTCTGTTTTCCTCTGGGGCATCTCCAGGACACTGCGTGAAATGCATCTTGCCCACGCGCTACCCCCACGGCAGCAGTCCTCCAACTGGCTTTATGGCTCTGGCCAAGTAATAGAACTGATTAAATAAGTCTGATTAAAGTGCTAAAAATGCCCACTGCTTCCCCAAGTCCTTATGCATCGTGTAGAGGGAAGGAAGTTATTGCTGAAAGGAGACGGGCAGCCTCTGGATGGAAGAGAGGGCTTCAGCCCAGCTCCCTGGCAGGGCGGCTCGCCGGGGTACACACTGCACCATCAGGAGACCGAACCCCCGGCGTGAGGGTGCCTGCCGCCCGCTCCTCCTTGCGGTACGCTAATTCTAGTGACACTGTGCCGTGGGGATCATCATCCAGATGTTCGTCTACCTGACGCAAGCATGGCACGGTCCCTTCCTCACCTCCGGTGGCCTCTCTGTGGTCACCGCGCTTCTGCGGAAAACCCTGTCAATTGGCGCTATGCCCCGTGTTCTACGTTAGCCGGTAGAAATGTCTTTTATTTAGCTCCTTCAGAGGGAAGCCTGCGTGTGCTCTCCTGCCTATATCGTGATAAGGAAACTTTTATTATCTGGGTGGAAAGCAGCAAGCCAGGGAAGAGCTGGCAAGAAGTCCTGGCCCCCCATCCCACCTCCAAGCTGAGTGCTGGGGGGGGGGGAACAGGACCACAAAACACCACAAAACAAAACACAGAAAATACAGTGCAACTTTACCATCCCAGCCCAAATTGGAGCTCTGGTTTCACCCAGCTGAGACTCCGTTCTGAAAATGCCATCTACGAACCCACCGATGACGCACACCGTGCTGAAGGCTATCTGGAACAGACCCAGCACGACCATGTTCCGCTGGTTAAAGATGAAATACCGATAGCGATCCATTCTGCTTGGACTCACGCATAAATCCCCACGGGCGGAGACTGGAGGGCAGCGCCCTGGCCCCCCAGCCAAGGGGCAGCAGCTTTTCCTGCGGCGGGAGAGGAGCGTCAGCAGCCGGCGGCGCGGGGCTGCGGAGGAGCTCCGCGGGAGCGCCGAGCTCGCCCCGTTCCGGCCGGCTGAAAGCGAGCCAAGGTGAGCGCTCTTTTGAGAAAGCCCTCGCCCCGCTGCGAGGCAGGTGCCCGGGGCACCGTCGCTGGCGTTTGGGGAGAGAGGTGCCCGATCTGCACTTGAGCCCCCGCCGCTGGCCGTTTTCCTTCGGGGCTTCCGCGGCCCAGAAAGGCGCGGGGCTTTGCTTGGGTTTTGCTTCTGGAAGCCAAAGGCTGTACCTGGCCGGGAGGCGGCCGATACCGGCCAGCCGCCAGTAGGCCCTCGGGCAGGAGGCGGTCAGCGCAGCCGGCGCTCCGGGGGTGCTGCCGCCGCCGCCCCAGACCCGACTCTCCCCCCCGCTGCCGCCCTTCGCCAGCCGCGGAGCTGCCACAAGGGCGCGGCCCGACCCCGCGGAGACCCGCCCGGCGCCGCCCGGGCCCGCCCCGTGTGCCCCCCGGGCCCGGAGCCCCCGCGGCGGGGCGGCCCGGCCCGGCCCGGCCCGGCCCGGCCGGCACTCACCGGCCCTGCTCCGCGGCGGCGGCTGCGGGCGCCCCGTCCGGCGGAACCGAGGGCGGCAGCGAGGCAGGTACGGGGAAAAGCTCCGGCTCCGCCTCCGGGCGTGGGGGAGTTCAGACTCGGTGAGAAAAGGAACCGGAGGGGCTGGGAAAGGCCCCGCCGTGCCGGCAGCGGCCAGGAGCCGCGCAGGATGCCCGGAGGGTGGGTGCCCCTTCTGCCCTGGGAGGAACGCACAGGAGCCCGGCCAAGCGCCTCCCGCCCGGTCCGTCCCGAACTAGCACCGCACTAACGCACGTCCACCCCGAAACGGCCCGAAGAGCCCGATCCCTAAGGTTAGCTGCCTCTCGCTAAGCTCACGGCACCTCCACGCTGCGAGGGAGGGATGGCAGCACCAGCCCACGGCTGAAGTCAGCCCACCGCAGCATTCGCAACCCGAGCGTCACCTTCCACCCGGCTCGAGGTGGGGAGAACGCAAACACAGCGCCAGCACTCACCCTGTCAGCTTCAGGAGGGCAGAGGGTCAGTGGGCAACGCCAAGGCCAAATGAGTCCCTTCTCCCCACTTGCAGCGGGGGAGAGCGCAGCCTTCGCCCACCTACGCCCGGCCCGAGTTACCACAGCGGAGACCAGAGCGGCTGCCAGGGCAGGCACCAAAGTGCTGCCCCTTGCGGGACGCGCACCGAGAGCGGGAGACAGAGCAGTCTGTTACCTGCCTTACCTGGGAGTCAGAAACGGCAAAAGAAAAATATACCAGTGCGCGTTCACACGTTTTAGAATACAACTGTTAAAGACACGCTGGCATAGACAGGCAGCATGTTCTTTTGTACCCCAACACAAGTGAAGCCCATGTTACAGGTATTAAGAAGAGAGAGGTGAGTAACAAAAGCAGCAGAGGTGCCAGAAAAAAAGTGTGGCAGTGGCGTCAGGAGTGTTCTGCTGTTCGTTCACTATTAATATAACACGGCCTAGAAGTGTGTTAACTCGTGCGCCAAATCCCACTCCTGTGCACCAGCAATAACCGTGGCTACAAAGCGCAAGGGCGAGACAAAATCATGGCACACAAATAACAAGGAGAGATGACAGTTCTGTTGAATATTTTAATATCTGCATTGCCTTTGTAGCGCAATTAAAGCAATCTTTAAAATTCACTTATTACAAATGTTTGTCAAGTCTATTTTTCCCCAGAAACATTTTTCTTACTTCCTTGCACATACACCCAAACACACTATAAAAACCTCATTCATAACATCAAAGGAAGGGCAATCATCATTCATGTAAACATCTTTCTTAGAGTTATCCATTTTTTTTTTTTTAAAAGTTATGAATAAACCTACAGATGTTCAGTAAGGCTCATAGTTCGAGTACAAATGTCATAAAACACCTATCAAGTACTGTATACAAGTTAAATACTCCGGGGTTAACTGTTAACACACGTATAAGCTTACCCCAAGGATTATTCTTTAGCACTTAGTTCTTCAGAACAGACACCCAGTAATTATGGGCTACAGAGTATTAAAATAGCAGAAGGCCCAGCAGAAACTGTTAAGTAATACACAATTTTAGTCTGGATCTTAGCTCAAGAGTTAAATTCAGTACAGTTACAATAGGAAAGGTTTTCTAGGAGGAAATCTGCAGAAAGGAGGGATGGGTCCGTTTGTACAGTATCACAGAGGGACAAGCTGAGAGGTATGTCCTGAAGATGTGACTGGCCTTGCTACTGCAATTATTTATGACAGCCATGTGTAATGCTGCATAAATACTTCCCAAATAGCAGAAACGACCATTTGTAATTGTAAAGATCATTTGTTGCATCTCCCCTTAAAAAAAAAAAATTACTTATTGGCAATCAATTACACTTGCATCTTACAAAAAGACATCCTTTTAAATTTGGTTTAGATCTTACTGGAGCTTTTTTTTTTTTTTAATATTCATTCTACCATGAAAATATTTCATACAAACATCATTTTACATACAAATATGTTAAAACTTTAAGAGGGTCTTCCCACACTCATGATTCTATGGCTTGAACATTTAATTGCTTAGAATTTTTGTATATATATTTCTCCTGGGGGAAAAAAAAAAGTAGTTACAGTAAAACTGGTAGAGAAAGAGGGCAGGAGCTTCAATTGCCTGAAGACAGAAGAGCGCCAAGAAGAGGGTCCATTCAACAGACAGTGACCTTAGTGTTCAAAACCTTTGATCTGGGGCAAGTAAACATGCACTCAAATCTTGCACCTTTTTTTAAAAAAAAAAAAATCCCTTATAAGACTGTTTATAAATGCTTTGTCCAAAAATATAGTTCTCATGTTTCCAGTACACAAAGCAAAAGGAACAAGCTCTCCCCGGGGCACAGGTGAGCGTGAAGCCCACTCACACCTGCAGGTAAAGCTGCTCCCACGCCTGCGTTCCTCACCCAAATGCTCTCAGCGTACGACAGCGCGGTGTAAGTGAGGAAGAGGCGTCTAATGCAGCACCCCAGCATATAAGGAGACACTTCAGCAACATTGTTTTCAAAGGAATTGGTTTATTTTTAAGTGCTTGGAGGTGAATTCCTCAGGCAGTCACAGCTCCAGCAGTTCTGCTGTGCCAGAGGAAAACAAAGCAGCAGATAACCGGCTCTGTACAACTTGTTACCTTATCGCAACGGCAGCATTTTCCAAAAAGGCTATCAAATCGAGTGAAAGGACAGAAATCAGAGGGGTCTCTTGAGACAGAAGCAACACCGTACAGTTCCCGGCACAACCAAAGCAGCGAGTGCCGTTTTCGACTGAAGGACAAGGACACCCGTGAACGGCAACAGGGACAACTTGCCCACAGTCAGGGCTTGCAGCCAGCTGGGAAGGAAACAGGAAAGTGACGATTTCCACCACTTCTCAGTTTCTCATACCAGTATCTCGAGGGATGTATTTGCTCCTCTGCTCCTCCAGTGCCTGGCAGAGGGCGAGAAATCCCTGATGGCGCTCCCGCTCCTGCGCCGGCAACGTACCACAACGGCCCTGGGAAAGAAACCCCAGCCAGTGGCCAGCTGCGCGCAACACCAAAAGCTCTGCATCCGAAAAGGCTGAACTAAGGAGGAGAAGGCTACCTAGTCGCACCCGAAACACGCAGCCTCACAAGGCCGAGCAGCCGGCCGCCCAAAAGTCTCGAGATCTGCACGAGTCGCCCAGGAGCTGCATCTGGGAAAAAGCACAGGCCATCCTAGCGAGTACTGTTGCAACTGTGGAAAAAAGTCAAAAAGCTATCAAAGCTCTCTTTCTGATTGCTGAAGAGTCATATCCACCTACTGCCTTTGACATTTTCAACAGTTAAGACTTAAATGTGTTTATGTAGGTTAAGGTTTTTTTAATTACTACCAAAAAAAAAAAAAAGGAAAAAAGCCTTTTCAGATTTGTGAAGGAAAATCAGGTATTTTAGTAGATCCCAAAAAGTCAGATTATAGCATGAGACTCAACTTGAGACAACCCCCCTAGGCCTAAGCCCTTTTCCCTCTTATCCAGAGGAGTGACCCAGCAGCAGGTAGCTCTCAGCTGTAACTTCTCATGCTCTCTTGTCTCCAAGATTAACCGCTTCTCCAGAAAACTAAGCTTCTGTATTCTTGGTGACAAAACACAGTGCTGCCATAGTAGGAAGATCCATTTAAGTTTCGGGGGTTTTTTTAATTAAAAAGAGACAATCAGCAGCCTCTAACACAGGCTGATATAGGCTCCTTCTCATAAAGGAGCTCAGGCAACAACCCTCCCATCACAGAGGAGCTGCGTGCAGCACTGCAGACCAAAGGCAGATGTTGGAAACTGATCCATACCTGAAAAAAGCAGCAATTCCAGGTTCTCTTATGCCATTCTTTAGTCACGACGAGTACGCCGAGAGCCAGTCGCTCACCTAGGCTCAGCTGACAGGCATCAGCTCTTCTTCCAGTTCCTGTGCCAACAGGCTAGGTCTTTGGCCTGACTCAGAGAAGTGGAGCTTCTTATTGTGTATTCATCAGTCATCAGCTGCATTCAACGCTCAAATGGATTGTTTTGCAGAACGACTGCTTCCTCTGCTCCAAATTAAAACCATGTTTTGGTGTGGGTCTCATGTAACTATTGATAGTTTTGCTAAGCTGGTCTTGCTACCTAGTGAGCCCCAGAAGCTGAGCTGCAATACGTTGACCAAGTTAAGGCATTATTTGGAGTTCTGTAACTAACCTGTATTTGAACCTGTGGTTGCCAACGCACACCTCTCAAAAACCTCTGAAGGACACACTGAGCCCTTTTGTTAGCCAGTGGTAAAAACCATCCCAACCATCTCCACTCTAACAGATCACAAAGAAAAAGAAAATAAAGAAGAATTAAAAGGCTTGGTCCTGAATCAAGCCAAAACAGCTTTATAGTCACAACTTTTATAGAAGGTTGGTCACTGAAGAAGGGATCTATAGGAGGACCAATAGATTTTAACAGAGCAGAGAGAAAAAGGACAGTAGAGCTAACAGAGACAACAGCCACAGCTGTACCAGGCTACAAGCATAGGCAAGAGCAAGAGAATCCGCTTGACTGTCACCAAATTAACGGCTTTTGAGAACACACAGAGGATACCCTCAGTGCCTTCCCCCCCCCCCCCCCCGAATTTCCCTATTTTAGGATGCAGCCTTCAAACCTGATGCACAAAGAGCACCTATCTTGTATTTACCTAAAAAAATCAGGCAATATGAAGACTGACAAATCTACTGAAACATAAGCAATTCCACATGAAGAGGAATCAGAGACTGATCAGGAATGAAGCCAAAAGAGCTCTAGAGATCAGAACATTTACAGCACTACTCTCTAGTGGGCACAGAGAGGCAAGCAGTCCAAAGCAGGTTATCGAGACTGTGGAAGGAGTCACCATCACAGCAAGGTTAAGTCACATATTTTCCCTCTCCTCTTCCCTGCACTTAAGCACAAGCCTCAACCTTGCAAACTTTATGGTCCTGGCAGAATAATCTACACGATGCACACAACAGCTTCCTACCAGGGAGGCACGCTTTTCCGCAAATGGCTGAAACAGCAATGATCTAAAAGAATGACCTGTGGGCAGGTAGGGAAAGATCGAGACATGCATATTTCTTTTGGAAGTTCATCTGCTGAAGCTGTGCTGCCAATCAGCCTTTGACAGCTCTCCCTCACCTGTGAGGCTCAGTTCTGTCTCCGCAGGCTCAGCTGAGTCCCCGAGCTGTCACCTCTGCCAGTCACCTGCCTTGGATGAGAAGCGGAGCTGTGGTCTGAGCCTCCAGCGCAAGGAGATGGGTGGTGTCAAAGCTCACATTCAGATCACTGCTGGAAGTGTCAAAAAGCCCTGAGCCTACTTGCTCCCCCTCCAGCACACGCACCGAGCAGCTTCTGTGCAAGCTTAAATGGTGAGGTGCTGGAAAAGGTTTGTGACCAGCCACAGGAATTAAACAGAGCCCCGGGTTAGAGAGGTTCTTATTAATAACTCCTACCTTTGTACAGGTACCAAAGCAAGGATTCTCAGACTGCTCAAAACAGCAACCTCATCCTTCCACTTGGAGGTACCAACCCAACACATTCTCCACGTCTAGCTCCCCGGACAGCCAGACACCTCCAACCGTTCAAGCAACCAACGAAAATGTGTTGTAATAGAAAGGTAGGTCTGTTTTCCAAATCATTTATGTTACAGATATACAAACTTTTTTAAACTACAAACATTTAAAGAAAGTGTTGCAAATGCATCTGAGTTTTTCCTAAGCTGCTAAACCCAAAAGAGAGTATCAAAGTCCCAGAAGGGCTCCAGTATCCAGACCGAGACGATACATTATTTCTCTCTTATACAGCATTAGGCAAGACCAGTACAGTATCTGAAAAAATGCACAATTTCCCTACCCCTGAAAAATCCCAGAACACAGCCCTGCAGACAAATATTCACAAGCCCCCACTGCTGGCTGCAACAAAGCTATGGATTGACTGCTGTTTCTAAATATGAGCAGTGAGTGATGTTTTTACATTCATTGTTTGTCTTTCAAAAACAATCTTTTCACATCTTTTTTTTTTTAAATCTTATTTTGATATCTCATACTATATTAATCTACTGTGTCTTAAACCAGTACTACTAAAAGACGGCTACAAGGCTATATTCTTTGTCAATTGAACACATACAAAAGATACAGCTCTCCTTAACCGAGCACTACAGCCTGCCCTCAAATACATACACCTCCTTTAAGAGAACTCACGTGAGATGCAAGCGTCTCATTGCTAGAATTTTCGCCTTAAGAACTGGCCGCTTTAACAGGTGAAATACACAAACCAACTCAAGGACACCAATGCAAGCAATGTGCTTGCCTTCCAGAAAATGTACTTCTGAAAGTCCTTCAGAAAGTGAACCTGTTTCTCCTTTCAGAAAATCTTCATGCAAGGAACAGCTTCATTTGCGTGTCATAATCATAAATTAAATAAAATAAGCCAGCCGGAAAGGCTAGATAAATATTAGATTTGGACATGTTGCTATACTATTTAGAGAGCCACAGAGACCAACACACAGCACTCTCACATACACACACAAGCCTTTCCACTAGTTAGAAAGGATTTTCTCCTGCAAAAGAGGATTTGTAGAAAGAACAACGTTCAGACAAGAGGAAAGGGGAGTTAAAACCCAGCCTCCTATATGCTAATAAATAAACTGCTCTATTGCAAGATTCAGATCAAAGGTTTAAAAAGGCAAAATTATGCTACTATTAGAGAATATCAAAATATTACTGTTATCATCACAAGTGGCATATATGCAAAATGCAGTTGCACAATAATGCCTAGGCAGATAGAGAGCAACACTAAGTCTGCCGACTAAAAGTGAACGATATACCCATTTTAGTTTTCTGTCTAGTCTTTTGGCATCTTTGCATATGGTGCAAAAGCAGAAGCTACCAAAGAATATCACGTCTTGTATAGAATATTAAATAATTTCTCCAGATAAGACTGGTGCAACGCTAGCTAATTTTAAATCTGCTATGAGTAACACAGTCAAACCTAGTTAGTATGCAAGAAACTTATCTCTTAACACAGAATGCAAAGTTATGATGCAACAGCATGAACAATCCCTGGTTGTCCAGTTTTCGGTATAAAGGTAGTGCATAGATCCAAGTTTCTATTTCAGTTTGCTGAATGGAGAAGGAGCTCCCATTTCACTTTTGCTGAGCAGCCTGGAAAGCTTTCAGTTCCAGCTGGTACCACTCCGGTGCTTCTGGTCCGTTTTGCCCAACGGGGTTGTGATCGTATCCGTAAGCCACTGTTAATTCTTCATCCTTCTCCACAGCCCTGATGGTGCGGATACACTTGATAGGCCCAAAACGAGGATGAACAAACCTAGACAAAAAATAAACACCCTTGCTAGGCTTAGCCGCCAATCACAGGCTCTGTTGGCCCCTTTTATAGTTTCAGAAGTCACTCACAGTTCAGAGTAATATCACATAAACTGCTATCAGATGAGTAGATTGCTTTGAGACAACCTTATGAAGACTTAAGTAATAAGGGCAAAGATATCACTATATTAAACCAGCTTGGTGTAGCTCTATTCTAATTTGAGGTTTTTCAGCAGTCCTGCAACATTGTTTTATTTATTTATTAAAAACAACCAAAGTTAATCACTGCCACATGCCTTGGGCTTGCAGTGGTAAACATCCTCATGACCGGAAAACAGTATAGATTATGAGAGAATGGAGAGCATGGGAAATTGCTCATCTTAATTTCCTCAGCACAGGTTACTTGCCAAACAGTCATAACATACTTTTGTACATCTTCCCCCACAGTCCTGCAGTAAAGGGAACTGGCTTATATAATGAAGAAAAACTATTTTCTTCATCTATATTTCCACAGGTCTCTCTGTTTATACATTGGTATAAAAAAATTTTTATACCTTTGAACATATCTATACATCAAAAGTTTCCTAGTGCTCTGCACCAACTGCAGAGCAGCAAGATGCTAAGTTTATGAGTATCAGAAATGACAACACATTTGAAGGTGCTGGTCAAGTAGTTCAGCAACTATGGTGCAGTCCTACCCACGCTAGGATTTAGAGAGCTGTGCTTATGCATTTCAGAATCAAGAGGCAGCTCCTAAAGCTCATGACAAAATTAACGCAGTTGCAAACTTCAAGACACTCCATGGTGTAAGCCCCAAGAAACATCAAGCACCCGCAATGCCAGCCAGTTTCCAACTCGGCCCAGGTGGGCAGGGACTCCTCCAGTGCCTGGACCCACTACTCCCAGCCCCCCCGGCCGCTCCTCATTCTGCTGCCCAGAAACACCCTGTGAGCCCAGACTGCCGGGCTGCGGCTTCTGCTCCGAAACACAGGACTCTACTTACGGGTCATAGATGCAGTTAGGAGTGAAAGAATGGTTGGCCTTATGCCCCAGCGAGGCACAGTACTTGGCGGCGTGGTTGTAGGGCTCTGGCACGTCTATGACTGTTTCATCATCCAGGGATATTGTATTTCCATTGAGGGCCCAGTCTCTGCTGTCTACCTAGTTTGCAAGGCAAAAATCCAGTGTGTGTGTGTGGAGGTGTCAACTTTGCCAGCAGTTTGAAAGCAAACATTCAAATATATGCAACTAAAGCTTTTCCTCTGTGTAAGTCACTAAAAAACAACAAACCACCCACCACTTTTTTTTTTTATATATACATAGGTGTACATGCACTTTCTTTCAATAAACTCCATCATATTAGATCTTAAGGGTGAGCAGGGGGTGGTTGTAAAATTCTGCTATAAGAAGACGATTTCAGAAGGAGCCATGAAAATTCAGACTGACTTTTTTCTCTCCTTTACCTCCTGGTGTGTAATTCGCACTCCATTGTAAAAGGACATAACTGTACTGGCTTCTGCTGCTATTTTCGAAAATAATCCTTCTCCAGCACTGGAAATGAGCGAGACATCAACATACACCCTACAAGGGGAAAAGGGCATGGAATTAGTGATTGACCAGTTTTCATTTTCAAGAAGTAGTATCACAACACTACTGGCATAAAGACTTCAATATTATAATAAAACTAATAATAATAATTCAAAACCTCAACATGCAGTTCCTTCTCCTCTCTCTCCTCCCTATATTCTCTCTATTTTGGCGAAATGGAGATTTGGTGAGAAGTAGGGGCTGAATTTCTCTAATAGTTTGAAATTATTTTTTAAGTGCCAATCTACTATTACTCCTCAATGATGGCTTCAATGCAGGAACACCCTCAATAACATACCAGAATCCCAGAGGTCCCCATGTACACACCATGTACAGCTGAGGTTGCTGGTGTGTACGTGCACAGATGAGCAAGAGTTTTCAAGGTGAAGTCCTAGATCTTCAAGCACTTGATGCAAATTAATGCCAGCATTTTACTAATCACTTATTTAGATATTTCAGAGTATCAGAAAAGGACTACAATCGAGGTGTCTACAGAGCAAGGCCTCTTAAAAGTCTAGGTAAGAAGTGTAATTGTGAAATAGCCATGAAAGAGATACCACGACTGACTACGATGAGACAATTGCTGAGGAACGTGTTTTGACATTACAGGGTTGTCACAAACTGTATCTCACTTTCCTCCAGCTTGCTGATTTACTCTTCCCACTTTGCTAAATCTGTAAGGAGGGAAGAAAACTTTGCACAACTCATGCCATTCAGCGAGATGCATTGAATGCGGCACACTACAACCTGAAGCTAGTTACAGGTCTAGAAAATAGGGAACAGCGTACTTTTTTTGCTCAGAATGTTGTAGATGTGGGTTTAGTGGATTAGCGGAGTCCAGGACTTGACTGAACACGTCTTTGAAATGTTAAGAAATTATCCTAGTTTAATCTCTTAAAAAGTATTGCTGTGTTCTATCCACTAGAGTGCAATTTCATTGTGCAAGTCAGAAGGAAATTCAATCAAGTCAAATGCTGACTGATGTGCAGTAATGGGTTCCATTTCACAAACACTTACATACTTTTTTTTTTAAACCTTAAATGACGAAAGGTTTGCAAAATTAGGCCCCAAATATGTAACAGCAAAGAAATATGGACAATATTGAAAGAGGGGAGAAGAAAAAAAGCCTACCTCTCTGACTCATAAGGATCAGGAAGAAGTGCATTTGTAGAAATGCAGGATGAAGTAGATTTGTCAAAAGTGTACACTGGGCCTAAAAAAAACCCAAAACAACCATAAATCAACAAAGGAAATAAACTAATTGACAGTACTGAAAGCATGCAACCCTTAACTTAATCAAGACATTCAAAAATTAAATTTTAATGACTGCAAGAAATAAATGTTATGCTTCCAAAAAAAGGTATTAAATAGAACTGCACCAGGAAAAGTTTTTCAGTGAGAAGTGAGATCCTGTTTCTTGATTATCTTTTTCCCTCAACATACTAGAGTAGCAGTATTATCACAAAAAGTTGATATATATGCTCTTCAAACTACCAACTTTTAAAGGACTGGACAGTCTTTCAAAACTGACCCTCCCAGAGTCTCTAACTAAAATTAAAAAGTAAAGCAAAATGTGAAAGAACTTATTCAATGACACATTAGTGATAAAAAAAATCTTGGACTAATTCAAATATGAAATGTTTTCTAGTCGAAATCCTGAAGATACTTCAGCCAGAAGATAGGGTACACACTAAAGTACACTTGCTATAGTTATTTACTTCCTGACATTAATAAGCAACTTGGTGGTACAGCTCTAATCACGTCCTTACATCCCTCTCCAATCCACTGCCAGAGGACTATCTGGGAGATAGGTTAAGGTGCGTGTGGAAACAAGATGGGAAAAAACCCCCAAAACACAGTATTCCAATGTTTGATAAAAGGCCATTGTCCCTAGTGTCCAAGATGTGTTCTGGCTGAAGGCAGCTTCCTCCAGAGCATAATTCAATCCTATTTACAAAGCACAACTGTACCCTCTCAGAAGCTACCTTTTCAAGTTACATTTCAATTTGCTATCGCAACTGAGAGATTTAAAAAATAAAGTGTTACATGCATTTGCTTCTCGACGCCTTTTTGCTAAGTTTTATGTTCTAATTTGATATTGAATAAGACACTCTTTGCTGGCAAAACAGTAAACGTGTTAGCACAGTCCCTGTTTAACACTCATGGCCGTGCCAGCAGCTTAACCCGCTCACCTCCAAAACATCACATACGCCTCAGAGCAACAAAACTACTCCAGAACTATAGGCCCAAGGCATCACTGCCCTGCAGAAGGAGCACTGGCTACGTGGGTCGAGGACACCACCCTGACCCCAAACATTTCATAGCCACTTTCTATCAGCAGGACTAGTCAGACTGAAGGTTGTTGGTGAATCAGACTGTTACACAACTACTGAATCTAGTTCACTAATTCCAACCCCTGTGTCCTTTCAGCCCTGTAACGCAGATGCCGGAATATTCACAGTGCTAACATTCACTTGCACAAACCCAACTGGCAGAGCAACAACCAAACCGTGACTTCCCTCTTCACTTTTAGTTATTTTACTAACAAAACAAAGCCTGTATCTGTGCCAGCAGTAACGTGGTTAAGCAGGTTTTCACACTGGTGCAGATGGCAACGGTGAGTCCTGCGATGAGCAGGACTGCGCCCGTGAGCATGCGAGAGAAGGTTTATGAAATGCAATTCAGCGGCAACACCCGATGGGTCACTTCCCACTTGTTCCCAGAGCAAAGGAATCGCTCCACATGCCTTTCTGTCCAGCCTTTAGAGTTTAGAAAAAAGGTTTCTCGCTAACAGACATATCACGGCCAGCCTTTACAGTCTCTAATGGGGAACGTTATAGAAACCAAGCCGTTTGCAGCAAAGACATGGTAGTGAGAATACAAGTTTCTCTGGTAGCTGAACTTACTGCCTGGTACGACTTCAAACTGAGGTTTCCCATCCTCTACAGATGTCAGAGTTGCCAGTTTTGCTTCTATCATTTCTCCATCTATGAACCGTCCAGAATATGCAGTCTTTCCATCAGGGTACACATAGGCTATTTTCTCTCCAGTCATCTCCCCTTCTTCATTCACTTCTCCCACAAGGCTGCCTCCATCCTGAAAGCACGGACAAGAAAGAAAAGGCAGAGCATTTAGTCATACTTTACTATCTTCAGTAAATGAAAAATATTTTCCCCATTTTTTTAAAGCAGCAATCTAAGCTGCAGTAGAGTTCAGATGTGAGAGCATGAAAACGAGTGAGAAACAGAGACATGAAGAAGCTGGGTGAAGTCATTCCAGTCAGGATAAAACTGATAAAAGAAATTAATGGGTTTTTCTATGTTGTTTGAAATAGGCAAAACCCACGGTCTTTCCTTCCATATGACACAAATACTGAGCTTCAATTGACAAAATTTTTATACGAAGAGCCTGTGGACCAAGGCCCAAAGCCACACGCAAACTTTGTCTGAGTTTTCGTAGTAAGATATTGTGCTGGAGGAAACAAAAAATTAAAACACGCCTTGCTCACTGCTAATTCTCAGTACATCAAAAGACTTGAGCCTATTAAAAAAAAAGAAGAAAAGAAAAAGATTTGCTGGACAACTGGAGAGTGTCTCTGTCACCAGCACCCTCCACAATGTCAGGTCATACTCGATGAAAACAACTGTTTGCTGAAAGCCATCATCAGCAATGCTTTTCCTCTCTAAGTGTTACACATTTTAGCCCTGGGCTTTGCCATCTGTGATTTGCCTGCAACTCCGGTTAGGTCTATTTAGGGAATTGCAGAATGAGATGCATAGATTAGCACAGGTCTAATGACTTCAGGTGTTTGTTTCAAAAAGGACAAGGAAACATCTTCAAATAATGCCCTGGAGCAAAAACAGTAGGTGTGATGTGGAAACAGACTGGTTTAGATCAAGATCGCTGCACACAGACTCTACTTCAGAGTGGTGCCATTTTGTTCAACTCCAAGGATGAAAGAGCTTCAAACATACAGTAGTAAGGAACAGGGAACCTTAAGTCTGGGCAAAAATTTATCTGTGCACATAGCATCATGCACAGAACCATGCATAAACAATTGCTTCCATAGCAAAGGTTTTTTTGAAACACCTTGCATCCTTTAGTCAGGCAAGATGATAATGATCAGCAACCTCTAAATATCCACATTTCCAGAAGGTACAGCAACACTTTGCCAGCTGGAAAATGAAACAGGAGACATGACATGAAGGGTCAGCTGTGTGTATTTTATACACTAGTATTGAAAAACTGCTACTTGTTTGGCAGCATACATGTGCTGGTTTTGGCTGGGATAGAGTTAATTTTCTTCATAGTAGCTAGCAGGGGCCTATGTTTTGGCTTTGTGCTGAAAACAGTGTTGATTACACAGGGATGTTTTAGTTATTGCTGAGCAGTGCTTACGCAGAGTCAAGGCCTTTTCTGCTTCTCACCCCACCCCACCAGTGAGTAGACTTTCACAAGAAGTTGGGAAGGGACACAGCCAGGACAACGGACCCCAACTGGCCAAAGGGATATTCCACACCATGTGACATCATGCTCAGCGTATAAAGCTGGCAGAAGAAGAGGGAAGGGTGGGGGACCTTCGGGGTGCTGGCATTTGTCTTCCCAAGTAACTGTTACACATGATGGAGCCCTGCTCTCCTGGAGATGGCTGAACACCTGCCTGCGGATGGGAAGTGGCGAATGAATTCCTTGTTTTGCTTTGTTTGCATGTGCGGCTTTTGCTTTGCCTATTAAAGCATCTTTATCTCAAGCCATTGAGTTTTCTCACTTTTGCTCTTCCAATTCTCTCCCCCATCCCACCAGGAGGGAGTGAGAAAGTGGCTGTGTGGGGCTTAGCTGACAGCTGCGGTTAAACCACAACAGTACCCGAAGCATTTGTTGATTCTAACACATGCTTAATGGCAATAGTGAAAACCAGCAAATAAAAAGAACAGCCAATGGTGAGCATTTGAAATGAATCTGCAACTAAAGTATGTGCAACAGTGCAGAAATACATTGGGTTTTGACCAGCAGCTTAATGACATGCAGATGTTTCCCCCTCCTCAGCACAAGGTAAAGATTGAAAGGTTCAAGTCTAGAGTACTGTGTAAGGCTGAATAGGAATCAAAATTTTTAAAAAAAGTTACATCTGATTTGTTGAGGGAAGCCAGACTTCACAACACACCCTGCAGCAATGGACAAAGTCTCTCCTCCTAGTTAAATAAGGGCAGCAGGTTGCAATAGCTTGCAGGGCTCCCACGCTCTTCACCTGCAGTCAGCACTACAAAGTGGCAAAATTACTGGCTCAGCCTTCCCGAGAAGACACACATAAATGCACTTCCAAGGGGCTGAGTTCCCTGGAAGATGAAAATAGCGGAGGTAGCTCGCAGCCTTGTTGAATCCCGTCTACCGGACAAACATTCAACACCAAAAAGGTTCAGCCATATGTTGGATTATCCAAAACCAGAAGGCACAGAACTTCCACCCAGATTTTTGTGTTGACTGTTTGATATCTGGGTCATGCTGCATGGTTTTTTTTCAGCTAGGAAGAAAAGACAGATACATAATGGTACTATTCTGCAATAAAGAGAGCAGGTGGTCAAGCTTACCGGGTAATAAATCCAACAAACTCCATGTCGAATGTTGTCTTTATACTGCCCTTTGAATATCAGCCGCCCGTCACTGTCATACTCCTGGGCTGGTCCATTCAGCTCTCCATCCACATATGTGCCATGAAGGACCACTCCATCCTCATAAGTGTAGATTCCCTGGCCTTGCAGGGCATCATCAACGTAGTACCCTTCCAAGGTGCTGGTAGAGAGAGAAAGAAAACAGCAGTGGAAGACTATCCACCTTTCTAAGAGGTGAACTCAAAGCCGTGACACGAGGCACCGGCCAACCCCTTCTCTGCTCATCATTCTACATATTGTCGGTACAGAGAGGCTGAAGGGAAACATTCAAGAAAGTCAGGTCCTAGGAGGAGGTAACTGTTGATACCTGGTTTGCCATTGCTGGGTACCCTACAACCCTCCCCAAAACACACACCACCACTGCAACAATCACAGCTTTTCTCCATTTTGTCGGTGGCCTCTCTCCAAGAGCCCAGGCTGTTGCGGGGCAGAGCTATGCGCGGGCGGACTGAAAGGTACGCTGAAAGGCTCAGCGGCGGCTGCCGGGGCTCCCTCGCTGAGACACTGCTTCCAGCATCTCTCCTCCGTCCCCTGCCAGGCATCACTATCCCCCATGTCTGAAACTCTGACGTGTTTGCTAGTTTCAACCAAATTTGAGGGGGAACAAGGGGAAGGGGAGTAGGAAGATAAATCTGATCTCCCTGGAAAGCAAAGATGAAAACCAAACTGTTTTCTACAGACCTCCAAAGGCAGAAAGCAACTTACGCTGTCCTTTCACCAGGGTGCGCTGCATCAGCACACATTATTCATCTAAATTGCACTGCTGAGCTTTTTTTTTTTTTATAGGCTGGGGTAGCAAATTACAGCAACAAATGGATGCTCATGGTCAAAGAAGAAATTATTGCTCAAGCAGGCTGCTCTCATATTAGGATTTTCTACCTCCTACGTCTGGATCTTGACTGACATCTCCCTGGTGAGATGAAATTGAGCCATCGTACAGGTGGACCGCAACAGGGCACAAACTGCAACCTGCTACCCATCCGGTGTCAGCTCCCTAGCGATACACTTCGCAGCAATCTGTACCGGAGTCCCTAAAAGCACTGTCATTTTTCATGTATTTCTATTAAAATGGAACACAGCCGATCAAACTGAACTAGTGCTGCACTTGGATTTGAACAAAGAAACATTTCACTTCAGTTTTGTCTTGCAAACCCTTTAGAAGGGGCCCGGTAGTATCTTGCAATCTGCTTTGCTTCCTTTCTTCAAAAAGGCTGCTGAGAGAAACTACACAGAATGAAAGCATAACTGTAAAAGAGGATCTACTCAGCTATTTCTTTCTCAGGTTAGAACTAGCATAAGTAAATACAGACTGTGTAGATTTTAGCCCAGCGTATTCAGCTAACAGCCAGCTGCAGTATACATACTTTCACTGCATAATTCTTTTTCTGACACAGACTTCTAAGGTATAAGCCCAAACAGCGTCTGAGAGCACATGACTCTACACGTCTTACAAAACTTTTAAAAAACATATTTTCAAGAGTTGCGGAAGGAATGTTTTCCCAGAATTAACTTTTTGGCTTCTAAAGCTTCACTCTCTGTTTTTACATAACTTTGGCAAGCTGGCGGAGGTTCCCATAGGAAAATACACTACCGTAGAAGAAGGTACATTATCCATGACAGACAGTGTGTTTAGAAACAAGACTTCAGCTTTTGTGTTTTCACAGCTCCCTTCACAGCAATACTGTTTTAAACAGCTCCTTCCCTCACGCCGTGTGTTGTCCCACAGCAATGCTCACACAGCCTCAATGCAAACCAGATGCAGGGCAGGAAGCGGCAGGAAAGCTGTTTTACTTTTCAGTCAGATGAATTTCTTGATCCAGGTTGCTACAGAGCTGCAAGGACAGCTACGGCAACACAGCAAAGGGAAGGAGCAGAGCAGATGAGAGAACCACCAGAAATCTGTGCACTTACTCGACTATAAATGACACCACTTTCTCCTCTAGTTTATCACAGATCACCAGATTTGAATGTCATTGTAGCTGGCACCACATAGAGAGTCCACACGTAGGATTACTCTTTAAAAGAAGCAGCCACCCCCAGTTTACGTAATGAAACAGACCAAAAAACCTTCTCGTTACCTTTAATGGTATTAGTTGAAGTTAACAACTTGCTAAATTACAACAGTGCTTCAGCACTGGAAAAAAATAGCTGTTCTTTTACTGTAACTCAAATTTCTAGGTTTTCTTTCTTTGTATTAAGCTCCAAACAATGTCCAAAAGATCCATCTCCTCCTACTCTCACATCATCTAAGGAAATCAACAGAAAGATACCTGAAGAAAGAATTCCATGTCTTTCAACCTTGCCTAAAAAGCCATGTTCTCTAAAATTTCTATATTTCTTAGGTTTTGGAGTTCTACTCCCTGCCCCGCACCTCCCTTTTTTTTTTAAGCTCTCAAAGTATGGCATCCGCAGCCAGACACAATACTTGCAACCAAGACTTGATCAGCACAAAGAGGAATAAATAGCTCCTGTGTCTTGCATAAACAAAATCTTGTTAGTACAAACCCTGAGCTAGCCTGTACTTTTCCTGTTTGCTTCTCAGATTATCATATTTGGGATAATGTAAAGTTTTACTGAAGTCCTGATTTATCAGATTTACTGTCTTCCCATTATCTATCAGGCCTAGAGGGGATTTAGGGTATAAACCAATGATAAGAGTTGGGGGGTACAATACTTACTGCAACGTGCTTCCAGGTATTGAGTTACATCAACAGACCCTGATCCATTAATCCCTCATTCCCTGATCTCCCACCTTTCCCTCTATATGGGAACATTGAAAACTTTTTCCTGAAAATAAAACCATTCTCTGCTGTGTTCTGGGAGATGTCAGTTTACAAGAGCTTCTAGTTAAGAGAGAATTGCAGCTGCAGCTCAGCGCCAAACACGGCTCTCGCGCTCGCACTTGTTGCGCAAAGTGTTTTGCAAAGCACACTCCAGCAAACCTGAGCACCAATGAAAGCTCAAGTACAAGATCCAAAACAGGGAGTATGCCAGAGGTGAAACTTCTCTCTCTGAAAGAATATGCTAGGCTTTGTTGCACTTTTGAAGGGGGAGGAAAAAACAACCGAGATTTCATTCCAGGCTTCCACTCCCTTAAACAATCAACAGGAAGGGGGCAACTATTCCAATAAAGGAAAAAGTTTTGACTGAGGCAAAGAAGCCAGGCAGCCAACCCTATTTCCCAATGCTCAAAAAATGAGAATGCTTATATTGCTGCCAGTCCAGTGCCTGACAGGACTCAACTATTCCCAAACAACAGACCTACAGCAGTTCAGCTGTCAGCCTTTACCAGCAGCCTGTGAGGGAAACAAATCCAGGAATGCTGAAACCAGCTAACTTGCTGCACTGAAGCACACAATGCTGTAAGAGGAGAGGTATTTCGAGAAATTTGGGGGATTCATTTCTCTTCATAAACAGCCTTGCCCATGGCACAGTTGACGGAAACAGCACGTCCTATTTCATGCCAGATCATTCCTCCTGCAACATGTCATGATACCTGAACCATCCACTTCAGAGAGCAACTTACTCTTGCTACCTGGGTGTAGCTAGGTAAATTGCAACCTCCTTGGTAATTAGTCACTGCTCGGTTAAGGCTGCTTTAGCTAGATCAAAATAAGCTTAGGGCAGTTAACAAAAATATCCCATTTTCCAAAACCACAATATAGACTATTTTTATATATTTTTTTATTCTGCTAGCTCCTGAAGTCATACAATAGTCAACTGTTCCATTTTATCAGGGGTTATGAAAATAAAAAAAAAAAAAAAAAAAGAAGAGAAAGAAAAGAAGAAAAGAAGAGTTGGCAACACTGAAGCAGTACAGAAAAGGCTCAGCAGCAACCTGAGTTTTCCCACAGAGCACTGCCAGTACCCTGGATTACTTGGAGGAGCAGCCCTACAAGCAAAATAGTGGGTCACTTTCTCCGACAGTACAATCAGCAACTGCTCTGCTGAGATCATCAACAAGCACATTATGTACATGTGTCCATAGAGACACTGTCTGCCAACTTTAAAAAAAAAAAAAGGGCTATTTTAGAGAGGTCAGCTGCTGGACAGTACTGATTTTCAGTTACTCACACAAGATTTAATAAGCCCATTACCAACAACAGTGGGGATTTTTCTTCATCCAAGCTTGGAGGCCTGATCAGTTTCTGCATAACTGAATAAATATATTATCTTTCTCATGAAAAAAATCCACAATCCCCAGTATGAAGTAATTGCAAAGGCAAGTACAGACAAGGAGCTGACTCACTGAGACAGCACAATACCTCTGCTCCTGCTCAGAAGTTCACTGAGCAGGAGGAGAGCAGACCTGGCACGACTGTCAGTTTAAGGGCTGCTATTCATAGAGCCACCAACAGCTGCAAAACCATGAAGAATCGTGTCATTTTATACATCTGCTGCTCCTTTGGAGGAAGTTCTGAGCAACTGCAGAGAGACATGCTGCAGTTGGGTGAAGATGTACAAGGTGTTCATAATGAAGACCCGAGGAGAACACACATGCACAGACATGGAATAGCCCAATTTCACTGTCACAATTCCCAGCGAAGAGAGAGGAAACTACAGGGGCTTTTCTGAAAATAAATCAGGCCACAAGCAAACTGCAGAGGATTAGGTAGAGCTGGGAATAAACCCATATCTAACTCCGTCCTTTAACCACCACACAATCTCCAAGACCAAGCAGAGGGTAAGCCTCTCTTGTCAAGGTCCTACATCTGTATGTGAGGTCTGGCACAGGGAGTTCCCAGTCCAGCTGCAGTGTCTGCACAGGGCTGTAAGGCAAACAGAATTCCACCTGCAGTTATGGACTTGAACTTTGTAGTCCAAGTTGTTGGCAAGCATGGTTTCCAATAGCTCTGACCACGTCCCAGTTATTATGGTCTCTAATTAGTTTGTAAGTTTTGTACAGTGCTGAAAGAGCTCACACAGCTGCATTCTCCCACCAGGAAACCACTCCAGGCACCATGTTACACGCAAAGCCCCCAAGCCCACAAAGGTGTGGCCACAGCAGCAGTGGAGAAAACTTTCCAGTTACAGTTTTTAATGAGAAAGCTTATCCAGAAACTCAGCAGCATACAATCAATGTAGATCAGTTTTGTATCACTGCAAGCAGAAAGCAGAATATAGAAGAAAAATCAAAGTGTCAGTGTCTACCTTCCATCAAAAAAGAAGAACTTGCCACGGCCATTCTTTTCTCCATGCACAAAGTTTCCCTCAAATCTGTCTGTCGATGAATAGGTGACCGTACAGAATCCATGTGGCAAACCATCATCATCTAGATGCCCTGAAATAAAATGCAGACAAAGAGCAAAAGAACACATTAAACATCATATAAAATTGCAAACCTGTTCTGATTATGTAGACGCTTGAAATGCAGTAGCTCCCTAGTACAAAACAGTAATCCGCATCAAAACATTTCTGTTAGGAACAGCGATCAGAGGTTCAATACAACTGAAGTCTGTACTTGTGTAATATGCTTCACTTAAGACAAAAAATAAAAAGGGTCAGGATAAAAGAAAAGGGATGAGAGCCAGGACAGAGAAGAGAAGAATAAGCAAAAAGACATGTTTCTAAAAGAAACAAGGCTCATACTTATCTAACTTCTGTCAATATAAGTCTTAAAAATATTATAATTCTTTACCTAACATATGTATTTCCTGGTGAGAACAGAATAGATTTAGACTTTAATCCACTAAGTAAGACAAAGTTTGTTTTTTTATTTTGATAAGTACATGTCTTACAACAATGTGGGTGCGCCACCTCGTAGCTACATCCACAGGAATTTAAAGAGATAAAAGCGTGTAATATCTACAATACCATGCCCTTGCAGGATGTCACTCAACTTGCTGTCTCATATTTTAAATGCTGGTCTCCAGTGCCTTTCTGATGTCTTCACATTACATCGCCCCATCCCGTTCCCTTTCCTAACCGTATCAATTTTCCCCATTTTAGCTGTTGCACATGGGGAAAGTGGAGGGATGACACGCATGGATCCTCATCTGCATGGGTCTGTGTTTTACAGAATAAAAGTGGTCAACTCTGATTAAGTTAAAGCATAATAACGCTCGTATTGCATCTCTATCTGCCTCTTCAAAGCCACAAGAAAATGGAAGAAGAGAGTTTTAAACAATTGTTCTTGTCTAGTTTACCTGTGTGGACTTGGGAGTCCTTAGCGCTATGTCAGCGGAACATTGCTCCGACTGCAGAACGAAGACGCTCAAGCTCAGCAGGGCTGCTTTCAGCACAGCGATACACCAGCTGCGGGTCTAACAAGCTCCCATGGTGACATTTTGGCAGGTATAAATTTTGCATGAAAACCGACAAATAAAAGCTAGTGTATACTTATGTTCTTCCACATTTCCAAATAAAAACTGACCCCTGATTCCCCAAGTTCTTTGGTGAAGCATACAAAGCCTATTAGAGATGAGAGACAGCACACACATCTACTTCTACAGGCTCTAGGTCAAGCTCTTCCCTGACCAAACTTGCCCTAAACTGAACAGGTTCAATACATGTATGGAAAGGGCAGAAGTCCAGTGTGAGGGGGAGCGATTACAGCCCAGGTTGATAGAGGCAACAAGAGACACTTCAGTATTACCAGACCTCGAGTCCTATGCCCAGAGAGAAGACAAGCTGTGCAGACAGCAGTGGGAAAAGCCAGCCACCCATGCGGCTTCAGAAGTCCATCTATTCATGCCCCGGTTGCAACAGGTCCATAGGGTTCTGCGGGACAAGGGTACCCAGAAGGCACACGCACGCCCATGTGTTCTTCTTGCATCACCATAAGCTACTGCTTCCTTGGGATGCTTCCCAGCCCCTCAGGGACATCACAGATAGGGCATGGTGAGGATGTGGGGCAGCATCCGGTTAAGAAGCCCTTTCCTATGAGGCACGTGAGCTTCCCTAGACTTTCAATACCAGAATGATCAGCAGAAGAATGCCATACAGCATGGGATACTTTGTCAGGATATATTTCCAAACCTTTGTCTATCTCAAAGTAAAATTTCATTTAAAAAAGAAAAAAGAAAAAAGAACAGAGACAGACAAAAATACAGGAAGGAAAAAATAAAAAGAGCTAAACGAATGTTCCTCAAAGTAACCCAGTAAGGTCGTGCAGGTTTATTACCCATCTCCTGCACTTGTTACACTAAGTACGGAAATGCACCCGGAAAGAAGGTGTACAGGAGAAAATAATGGTGAGATATTTGAACTAATCCAAGATGCCCTCCTTCACCCTTCCCATGCGTGCTCCCCAAAGTTTCTCTCGTGCCTGCTCTGGCACTCGCCCAGCACCCTCTGCAAGCAGGACAAGTCACAAAGTTGGCAGAAAATTCTTCCCTTTGTTGTTTTGTTGCTGGTTCAGGAGGCTGATCCCACATCCCACCGCCACGGCAGGGCTGGGTGGCTGGGAGCCGATCTGCCCCTCTCGGGGGTGGCAACCCCACTTTGCTTCCAGTTCAGCCACCTCACACCATCACCGTGCTCTGAAATTAAGTTCCCAGTCCAAGCTACACTGAAAAGAGTTAAAAGCTTAAAAAGTTAGTAAAACCAAATCAGAGACTGCTTACTGTCCAAGCTGAGAGGAGTAACAGAGTAAAAAGAGCAAACGTGTGTGGGGGCAGGGGAGCTGCCTCACTAAAAGGCTTTTAGTAACTTTGAAGAGGAAACCTTTAAAACAGAAAGGGCAGCATGCTGCTCTCTCCAAACAGAGGAAAGGCTTTTTTCCCTCCCATTCAATCAGGACACCCCTTTTTGTAGAATGGCAAAGTTTTAGCAGTTATGTCAATTTAACTAAAAGATCAGTGAAATTTCTCATGTGAACACCTCTTCTAAAACAAAAACAACTATGTCAACATTTATGGTTTTAATTAAAGGCTTCAGTTTTATCAATATGGGATGGGTATACTGGTGTAAGTTAACAAACCCTAAACAATACAGTACCAGTTTTCCCCTCACTATAGGAGCAAAACTTATAAAACACTTGGATCAAAAAAAACCCCCACAACTGAAAGTATTGTGGCATTATACTTACAAAAAAAAAGAAAACCCAAACCAACAACAAACAAAAACCTTGCAACTTTGTTCTCTGTCATTACTCAGTTTTGCTGGATTTTGCTGGAATGCAAAGCCCAACACAAAAGCTGCCATGTTTATACACAGCACGCATGTCAGGACTTTTGCATGGTAGGATACAGACTATCCCAGAGAATTGTCACGGTCAGCTGTGATCTGACGGCCTCTATACAGAGTCGTAATCTCAGCCGTAACACAAAGAATCCAATTCTTCTAATATGGTAGAGATTTTCCCTATTAGAAAAGAAATTAAAATGTCCCCCACCCCAACAAAACAAGAGACATTCAGTCTCTCTTAGTCAATAGAGGGGAAAAAAGCAATTTCAAGTTTAATTACATAGATGCAATTTTTCCTATATGGCCGAGGCCTTAGGCTCTAATTCTGTTTCAGACGAAGTCAATGGAAAAAGTCCTTATTATTTCAGTGGGAGCAAAGCAGAGTGTTCCACTTCCCTTTCTCGCCTCTCTCCTCCACTTGTGAAAACAAACTCAGGATGTCTAAACATATTTTTAAATTATTGTAAAACCTCACTTTTGTTACTTCTTCAAGGGTCTCTCAAGATCTCCTTTTAAGCTCAGACCATGAACTTTTCAAGAAAAGGAATTACACTAACAGGGGCTAGCTCACAATGTGGCATGATGGGGTCACTTCCCAAAAACACCAATGTATACAAACAAAAGATGAAAGCCCTTTACTGTCAGTATTACTATTACTTCACAGAAGACATCACACGACAGTGTGCATCATTAATAGAAGATTCTGGCCACAAAGATGCCAGATGGATGTTTTAGGAATAACAACAATAAAACACAACAACAACCCCCCAACAACAACAAAAAAATGCTGATTTCTGTCCTAGTTCTAACTTCCTTTGGGTAAGTGCAAAAACCCCCAAACAGCACTCTGCTTCTGTGTCACTCAGGAAAACACATACTTTGGTACACACTGCTGAATAACATACGCTTTAAAAACTCATTTCCTTAGCCCACAGACACACTAAGCAAATCCACGATACAGCAGAACGCCTTATCTGTGCTATGAGGATCAAAACTATGACTCTGCACAGGACATAGTTGTCACCCATAGATTTGAAGAGCCGGGGGGGGGGGGGGGAGACACATCTACCAGGGCACACCTCATCCACAGCACCCTGCGTTTGAAGAATCTCACTCCCCTCAAAACCACGTCTTACACAGCCAAACTCCTCTTGGGCTGCGTTACCACATACCTAGGCAATAAATCCAGATCCTAGCAGCAGCTGCTTAGCTCGCATCTGTTGCTAAACTGAGCTGCCGTGCTCGATGCCCTCTTCGGAGAAACGTGCTTTGAGGCCTAATCCTCCTGCCACAAGATACAAACAGCCCGCCGTCGAACGATGGGAATTACTGGCACCCCCTCGCAAGCAGCTCCTCACTTTGCGCACTTAATCCCAACAGCTGAAAATCCAGGAATGCTCCTTTCCGGCAGGGCTATGCCCGGCGAGGACCCTCTGGGGAGCGGGCACTTTTACGTACAGCCGGCACGCTTTGCTCGAGAGCCGCACGAGGCAAACCCGTACCGCGCTCCTGGACGCCTCGCAGGACAGCAGCGTGCCGTCGAGTTGCATCGCTGGGCGCCAAGGCTTCCGTCAGCAATGCCTTCCAGAGGCGCGCGCCTCTGTTTTAAAACTCTGACGGGGTCAGTTCTCCGCTCGTACAAGGCGGGTGCAAGAGAGGGTGTACGCTGCCCATGAGACGGGCCTTCCCGCTCCAACGCGGGGGACTCGACTGCCAGCTCTGCTGCCCATGTGTACGGCCACAGTGACGTCCTCCAGCTGCCGTTTTCTTTTCCCTTTTGCACTCGCACGAAGGCAGCTGCGGTTACCGCCCCTCGCTTCCAGCGCGCCGGCAACGGGCAGTGCTCACCACGGCACACCAGCCACCCCCGAAGGAGCTAGCCAAGCTCCGGGCTCCTCTGCCACAAGCCCTGCCACCACGCTGAAGGACGCGGCTTCACAGGGCAGGCGGTCTGCAGCCTGCACGGCGGCTCAGGTGCCGGTACCGGGCATGGAAGAGAAGGGGCAGCGCGGCCCCGGTACCGTGCAGCGGGAGAGGCGGCGGCTGCCCCCCCCCCCAAGCACAACGCAGGGCAACCGTGCGGACCACGAAGGGCACCGGCTGCGCAGGGCAGAAAGCGCGGGCTGAGTGCCACCGCTGGCACGAGGGACACCGCAGGAAACAGCAAAACACCGTTGTTTTTTTTTTTCTTTTTTTCCTTTTTTCACATTAAGAGCAGAGTCAACGTCACCACCGGCTCTCACGCTCGGGCCAGCGCTGCAGCGGCGGGCGGTAGCCGAGCTACGCCAAGAGCCCGGGGCTGGTATCGGTTGAGGGCTGCCCTAAGCCAGGTCGGCCCGGCCCGGCCCGGCTGCCCAGCCGAAGCAGCAGCAGCCCCGTACCGGAGCCAGGCCCGGCCCCACACCACAGCGCTGCCCCCCGCTCCGCCAGCCCCCCCCCCGCCCCGCCGGCGGTCACACACCGCCACGTGCGCGGCGGCGGCCCGGCAGCGCGGCCGTTGCATAAGCCCGCTGATGTCATGCGCTGCCGCCGGCCCCGGGCGCCCCTCTCGGGCCGCCGCCGGCCCGCGCTCCCCCCCTCCCCCCCGGCGCTGCCCGGCGCCCGCGGGGCCGCCTCCCTCCGCCCCCTTCCTGCCGGTGCCGGCACCCCCCCTACCCCCCCGGGGCCAGGTACCTTCCACGGTCTCCTCCAGCGTCTCCTCGTCGCTGTCCATGGCGGCGGCGGCGGCGGCAACGGGCGGGGCGCAGCCGCGGTAACACGGGCGGGCGGGCGGGCGCGCGCGCCGCCCCACCTCTCCCCGCCCCGAGGGAGGGGTCAATCCGTAGCCCAGCCCCACGGTCGGGGCCGGGAAGGGCGTGGCGAGGGCGTGGCCGAGGCGCGCGGCGCCCGCCCGGAGGCCGGTGGGGGAGTTCGAGGCGGAGACACCCCACCCCGCAGCAAAATGGCGGCTGGTGGAGGGTGCGGCGATGAGGGGAGCGTCTTCGGGCGGCCGTCAGACGGCTACAGCCACCTTCAGTGGAAGCGGCGGTGGGCGCGGATCCCCCCACACACGCGTGAGAGACCCACAGTGATGGGGATGCACGAGGAAGGCCTTAATTGCTGCTGAAGAATGTCCCTAAAATGGCACAAAGCAGCACAGGCGGGCAGGTAACCCCCAGCCCACCCAGCGCTGGGCTCCCAGGGCACTCAGTCTTGCACAGGGCTAGCACACAGCGCCCTCGGACTGCTGCTTCAAATTTGCACTTCTACACTTCACCTCATAATCGAGGCCTCCTTATGGAGCCCTAAGATGCACCCTGACACCACTTCTCCCTCCGCCACACCAAGAACCACTCTTACCTGCTGCTCTTGACATTGAAGGATTTAACTGCCAAAACACACAGGCTCTGGGATTTCAGTTTTGCAGGAAAGGTGACAACCCCAAGAAGTGGGTGCAATTTGTGAGCTCTTACACAGGGAATGTGAGGACGACGCTCTATCACCACATGCCTCTCTACTGCAGGGACCTCACCCTCCACCGCAGCTTGACAATATGCAGGAATCACCTTAAAGGAGGGCCAGAGTGTTCCTAGGTCTTCCAGACAGCTGTCTTAGCACAGGGGGTATCTCCTTCATCCTACTGGAGATGACCCAGACAGTCGGGGGCTGGAGCACACACTCTGCGAGGTGAGACTGAGGGAACAGGGCTTGTTCAGCCAGGAGATGAGACAGCTTTGGGGGGACCTAGCGGCAGCCCATCAGCACTTACAGCAGCGCTACGAAGAAAACAGGCTCTTCGCTGTGATGGGAGGACAAGAGGCAACAGGCATTACTGAAGGCAAGAGAGGTTCAGATGTGACGTAAGGAGAAACTTGCTCCCCGTGAGGACAGCCAAGTGGTGCATCAGGCTGCACAGAGAGGTTGTCCAGTCTCTGTCTTTGGGGGTGTTTAAAGACTGACCAGGTAAAGCCTGGAGCAGCCTGATCTGACCCTGCCATGAGCAGCAGGTTGGAGCGGAGAGCTCCTCAGGTCCCTTCCTGCCTGAAGGACTTGGTGAGTCTACGCTGAGTCAGCCATGTGCTGCCAGGCAGTGCTGCTGAAGTCAGGGGCAACATCACACCAGGAAAACAGGACAGCTACAGCTGAGCAAAACCAAATAATTAGATACATCTGCAGAAAGAGAGTTTGGAAATCTTTAAACAGGAGCATAATGAGGTTAGTATTTGACCTAATTGATATGAGAATTTATAAAATATTAATCTCAAGAGCTTTGGAGAGGATTTGAGATGTACAGAAAGCTTGAGCACAACAGAAAGGCTTGCTTCTGTATCGTAGGTAGTTAATTTAACTAATGAACAGTCAATTTTGCTGTTTAGGAGAGAGGATTTGTGGTTTAAAGCCCATATACTTAAAACAATTCTGATCTCAACCCACCAAAAAGGAAACTGAGGTACAAGAACAAGGCATAGTCATTGTTTTCCTTAGATCTGCAGGTTTAGGAACCCCTATACAATGTATCTATCTGTTTTGTTTCACTGTGAGTCTCTGAAGCGATTAATTGATAGTCAGTGCATATATAGTGTTGGAGTTATAAAAGGTGATGTGCTTAAGCTGTTAACATATCTGGTGAGCAGAAAGGAGACGAGGCCATGGGCCGGGAGCTGGAACACACGGTAGGTACCCTCTTCATTAAGAGATAATAAGAGTTCAAGAAGTACAACAGAAAGCAAGGAAACGGGCACTGCGGTGACCTACACACAAATAAGAAAGAGCAGATCAACAAGATCTTTAAACATGGTAGCGTGGTGGGTGCTCACCTGCAGAAGCTCGTCAGGTTGTGGGATAGCCGCATTCATACTAAAAGCACATGCTTTTCCCCTGCCTTTTGCCCAAAATCGCACAGTAAAAATGCTAAGGTAACAAGTTCTCCAAATACAAGAAATACCCCTCCAACTGCAATGTGCCCCGCTCTGTGTACCAGCTCTTCTCCTTGCCTTTAACTACATAACCACATCTTTTCTTCCAGAGGACCCATGCCTTGCTGTATGATTACAGATCTGCCTTTTGCCCTTTTCATTCCACGTACAGCCTCAGGCCTTGCTTATTCTATTTACTATCCTCCACTGCATACAAAGGTAACACTTATGAGAGCTTCTGCTCTTCTCCTTCCACGGTACCCAGCTTTCTTACACATTAACTAACTTATTTTTGCAGTACAGCGATGACACTTGGCATGTTATCATTTCTACAGCAGGAAAACTAAGGGACTCCAGCTAAAACTATTGAAGTGTCTGGTAAATATCAAGTACTGGATTGTTGTCAAGAGTTCTTAGCATTACACAGCATTTCACATGTTCAAAGCATAATTTCCATTAACTTCAAATACAGCTGTAAGAACAGCATAGCAACACTAAATGAAAATGATGGTAAAGACATTGTTCAGGCATTCCATGGTAGATATTAGGAAGTGGGAAAAAATTTTGACATCAAACTAGAAAAAACTCAACTTGCACCCATTACCCACTGCCAGGCTGCATGATGAGAGCTCAGCCATATGCTGAGCTATTCCCAGGTGTCCCTTGTGGAGCAGAAAACAAATGGCTATCAGCTGTGAACAGTTTGGTTCAGCCAATGTGCCCACCACAGGAGCAACCCCAAGCAAACACTTAGTAGGCTGCAGTGTTTAGGTGTATCATCAGTTTAGACTTCTTCATTTGTTTTGGCAGCCTGCAGAGGCACCTCTAGGCTGGTGTTCATCTTTTTTAACTGTCTAAACAGACAAGCAGATGTGTTGGGACTCACAGTGTGTCTTCACATCATTAAGCATTGTTCAAGTTTGTTCCAGCTGCTAGGAACTGGCTGCCTCTTTTATTTTCTTCTAAGCAGGGGCCTGGCAGTGCCTTGCCCTCCTAAAATGTTAACTCTGCATCCGACAGTCTAATCTTATTATTGTTTCTGCAATCCCTTGCCTTGCCTATTATTTAATGCCAACCTCTGGGAGGAAAAAGAAGCCTAAATCTCCCTGCACTACTCTGATTGTGGTAAGGATCCTTTGGGAACAAACATGTGATCATATAATGAGAGAGAGGAGCAACACACACAGAATAATGTGGTGAGGTTGGACATGCAATCTCTCTTCCTTTACTTCCTTTGCATTTCAGTTTGGAAGAGCAGTAACATTCCTTTTTAACAGAAGTTCATAAGACTCCTAATTAACAACAACAACAAAGTATGACAATGACTTTTAGCTATGCTCCTAAGGTCACAGAAATAATGTAGGAGCTGGTAGCATCAGGACATTGTCACCCATGGGGAGGAGATAGTGGGGCAAGAAGGAGTGACTGTTTTGCAAGGGGACCTTGGAGCTGCTTGCTGAGAGCACCAAAAGGAATCCAGAGATTTAATCATTCTAAGGGGATTTTGGAAGGAAGCGTCTTTGTTGATTTAAAATCTCTGCTGATCCCCAACAGTCTCCCCTTACTTACAGCTTTCCACCTCTTTCTCTTCTTCTGGTCCTTTTTCCTTCCCTGAGTACTCCGTAGAACCTCCTGGTCAAGCATTGGAACAGGCTGCCCAGGGAGATGGTGGAGTCACCATCACTGGAGGTATTAAAAAAAACGTGTAGATGTGGCACTTCGTGACATGGTTTAGTGGGCATGGTGGTGGTGGGTTGACAGTTGGGCTTGATGATCTTAGAGGCCTTTTCCAACCTTGATGATTCTGTGATTCTATGATACTGAGCCCTGCCAGCTCTCACCCAGCCCACCTGTGTGCCCTGCTCGGCTGCCCTTTTTGCCTCATGCAACCTAGGCAGAGCTCAGGTACAGCCTGCCACCTCGTAACAAATGGGTTTTGTCATCTCTAAGTAGGACAAGCCTTATTAAAACAGAAAAGGGAATGACCGCTTCCTAAAACTTGAAATGCTAAAATAAGAAATAACCCTTTCAGCACTCCAGGCTGTTGCTTATTTAATCTGCAATGCTACAAGTGTTTACAAGATACTCTGTTTTTTGAAGGACAGTACTTGAAGGTTTAAATCAAGGCACAGTGGGTTGTTCTTTGGTGATTGCTGAACTGTGAACAATATTCCTTCAGACATTGATAACACAGAAATGGCTCCTGTAACACATGAAAACTTTTGCATCTCTATAATAAAGCAGCAATATAATTTCTTAATCCAATTTACATTCAAACCACTCCCATTTTATTCTTACCGCTGAAGTTGACTATCACTGCTCCTTTGTCAGACGAGACACAGCAGCTGTGGTTGATATTTCTGGCCAGGGCTGTAGCAGCTTGGGTATCTGCTGAGGGGTAAATCTGCTAAAGTTGCAATGTCAGCACATGTAGAGGCAGCCATTTGTGTCCAATTTCTGTAGGAGGCTCACAAATTTGGGGCTGCTGTGGATGGTCAGGCCCTTAGGGCTGTCTAGGTCTGAACACCTTGAGACGATGGTGTTCTCCAGTGTCTCTGCAGTGAGAGGCTCAGAGCTATCCCAGCTAAGGCCACAAAAACTGGGCTTTTAAAACCCCAGAGCCTAGATAGGTCAGGAAGTATCTCATCAAACCCAGAGAGTCCCAGGGCTCCCACTGGGATGAAAGTACACCTAATTTTTTTGTCTAGCCCAAGCCAGGCCTTGCTGATGTAGGGAAGACTGAATGGTTTAAATTGCAAGCTGTGGACTCTGCCCACAGGACACTGACAGAAGCTGGGCAGCAAAAAGCATGTGTACAGCCTGGTGGTGTGTCCAGCCTCATCATCAAGTTACAGGGGACTTGCAGGTGGATTTCTTTCAATTTATACTCCCAAGACTTCCCTTTTGCATTCAAGGGGGGAAAAGAATCACTGAGCCTAAGGAGAAGTAGATTATTAGCTCTGCAGCCTAGCAATATTGGACACACTCAGATAAGGAAAAGACAAGTTTGTGTCCAAGTTGTTTATCCTGAATGAATATTGAATTACTTCCTTGGGAATGTTTCACTTGATAGGAGAGACTGATGAAGCATCATCGTGAATGCCCCATTTTCAAGACACTTCTTTACAGCTAGGATAATGGCGGTTAGGCTGTTTATTCATGAAACCTGAGACCCTCTGGGGATAATTTACAACTCTTGCCTCCCCCATGTGTTGCTGGCTACTTTAGGTAGTTTACCAGGTTCAGTGAATGCCATTTGCAGGTGTGAATTGTATGAGCAGCCTGAGCTCGCTAACTTGAAGAATTTATGTAGGTGATTGCCTGTCAATAGGTTGTATTGCTTCCATCGATGGAGAAATCCAGAGAGTGGATGCTATGGGAAGAAATATATATACACCTTCTCAAATTCTTTCATCATGATATCATAGCATGCACAAGCTATGCTTAAGGCTTGGACTATATAGATGAATGCACTATAGGGTAGAGACTCTGTGCCTCATAATGCTTATAGAGCCAAATGCCATTCTTCCGCGCTGCTCATCAGTATGGACAGAGGACTTCCCTCTGCAATTGAGTGCTTTACAAAAGATTACTATGTTTAAGTGACACTCCTGAGCAGACAGCCCATGGTTCCTAGTACCAACAATATGCATCTTTTCTCTATGGTTTCTTGCTGCATGCATCAAATACTAAATTCATCTGAGACGGTTACTTGAAGGTGTCAGAATTTTTCTTTTCTGTGTTTCAGTTCTCTCTTTCCTCGGAGATAGTGGAGGAATAAGGCAGATAAATCTTACATTATTACAAAAAACTGACTTAGCCTTGGGGTTTTTCTTTCCAACAAAAAGTGCCTCATCTGGCTATATCCCAGTGATTTGCCTGCCTTTAACAAACCCTCTAAACTCAGTATTGGGAACACAGAGAAGTGTTCACATTAAGTAACGGAGTAAATGGTGAGGAAAGTTTCCAGTGCAAAGCTGAGGTTGAACTTTTAGTCCATAAATTCTCATTATGGCTCATCGGTAGAGGAAGCCTTGTGTAACAGATAAGGTTCCTTTGGTTTGTGTGTTTCTTATGGTCCGTTTCCCTAACATTTGAAATTACCTCTCATGCTTAAGATTGGAGAAGTTTATCATATTTCCTAGCCTTTCCAATACACACATTATCTAGAAGCTATTCTGTTTTCTAAATCAAATTCCATCCTAATAGAGTGGCTGAAGAGGCTCTGCATCTGCCAGATGATGTACACAAACCACAGCATGTTGTCAGTAATGACATTCAAGCTACATTCTGTTCTCTTGTTTAGTCTGGGAAACTTGTAGTACTCTTTCACAGGCCACAAGAGTTTAGAGTAGATGGGAGCAAAAGAAGGAATAAGGTAGATGGACGCTACACACACAGACTGGGGAAACCTGGTGGAGAGTTCTCTCCCAAAGGCATGGGAGGGATGTGTCTTTCTGTCTCTACCGCATTGCTTTACTAAGTTCACCGATGGGTTTATGCATCTGATTTGCATTGCAGCAAATTCTCCCAGGTTTAGACTTTTGGGAGAGGCAAAGCAAAAGGCAATGGGGGAGCACATGCACCTGAAATTTTGATAGCAAGCTTGTTTTAATCCAGTTTCCTCATCAGCCAAATAATTAGTAGCTGGCTCCACATAGTGGTTTCTCATGTAATTCCACTGAGTAGGGGTTTGGTATTTGGTATTTTCTCTCCCCAAATAGCATTGCATTAGTTTTCCAGTGAGGTGCCATTTGCAAGCCTGATGAGTCTTGCAGCCTTTGCAAGCCTCTGAACAGTAGAACACTGAAAGCTGGCTGGAGCCCTTCTGGCCACTGCCAGTTCCATTTGTGGAGGGGGAGATTAGGGATTAGAATGATGGTTGTGTTCCCGTGTGCATCACTGAATGTGATATCAGGTGTCTGCAGAGATAGGGATAGCGTATCAGTGGGTGAGTTTGCCCTCTATTACCTTAAGGGCACACTGAGATTTCTTAAAAAAAAAAAAAAAAAGCAGACAGCTGAGTTTGTGGAAATAATATACCAACCCAAGTCAGTGTCTGGCACTTAAGAAATAACCATGTACAACCCACAACCTTGGCTTAGAGGTCTTATGGCAGACAAGTTTTTCACACACGGTTATGGAAAAGTACTCTGCCAGACAGAACTCTTACTTCATTTTCCCCTCTGGAGCCTTCTACCTGGTAGGAAAACTCTCACAGAAGTTTAAAAACCTCTTTTCTGCTGAAGCTGAGACATACAAATTTATCCCTCATGCTCCTTCAGACCTACAAGCATGACATTATATCAAGCGTTGCTGTGTGTGTCAAAGAGAGCATACGTGCTGGTAAGATGTAGCTGTTTACCTGGCCTGTTAGGGTGCTACAATGCCAAAGATACTCCCGTGGAACATCTTTCAGAGGCCAACCTACCTATCCCCTCACTCAACTCATCTTTGAAAAATGAGCCATTTTTCAAGCAGAGGACTAAAAGAAGGAAAAAGCATGTGCCCGCTTTTATTCCCAACTTCCAGCTTTGCAGGTGACCCTTCATCTGCACAGCACCTGCCTGTTGCTCAGCTAAAGCCTGAGTTTCTGACAGTGCTTCAGTGCAGCTCCAGATACAGTTTGCTAGAGTTGAATCCCAGAGCTTCAGAAGAATCCTCTGGCAAAGGAAAAAAGGCCAAAGCGACTATAGGATCTTGCTGTTTGTTTGTTTGTTTCTACAAAGCCCTTGCCAATATTTATTTGCCCATCTGAATGTGAGGGTTAATTTCCTTCAGCACTGAGTGAGGATTTCTAAAGCTATGACAAATCTGCTAAAAGTATCTCATTTCAGAAGAAGTCGTGGTGAATGAGATATTTTACTGTAAGGACCTTGTTAGTGTGTGTGGTGCGCACAGCTGTGTGATTTTTTATCATTTTGTTAAGCTGTGACCCCACTGTGTTACTCAGAGGCTTTGATTTCAGTTGTGTAAGTGTCTGTGTCAGCTTGAGAGGGAGCCAAGCTGATCCACACAAATAATGCTGGACTTGTGGACTGTAAAAAGCGTGACTAAACTCTAATCAGAAACTTTCTGACACTTGTTAACAACAAAACGGGTTCCCGTCTGCTTCCAATTTTGCAATCTGTTCTCTCTGTGGGATGTGCAGGGTTAACATGTAGCTTTCCATTAAAACATGATTCAGTAACTGGTACCGATCATCATTTCCGGGAAACGTATGTGCTTCTGGCACCAGCCAGTGAGAACGGGAACTCTGATGCTCCTTTGAAAGTGCCAGCACATGCAACTCTAGCTGGTGAGTCTTCAGCTCACAGCATAGACAAACTCTTCTTCCACTAAATGTCCTGCTGCTTCTGGTAAGCTCTGTCTCACGATGCAGTGACGTCAAGTCTGTAGGTGCAGTGAGTAGGCTCATCCTTGGCCTGTCTCTGTATAAACCAGTTGTAAAAATAAAAAAGGTGATGTGCAGGTGTTGAAGGGAGTGGTGGGGAAACGAGAGAGGAGAGAGAAAAAAAAGACTCCTCCTTCTGGAGGATGGATATATAATGTATAAAGGCAAACTCAGTAAAGATCTGGTGGGGTAGGACAAAATCTTGTCTGACTACATCATGTTAATACATTCACCAAATAGTGCTTGCCCTCTTGACAGCCAGTTGGCATTTGGTTCACACAGCAAGACAGCAGTATACAAACAACTGCTGTGTATGCGCATGGCTGTGGAGTGGGACCTCAGGCTCTGAGATGTAAGGAATCATAGCTGTCAACAGATCATGCAGCAAGCATCAGAATGGCAACCCGGTGTCACACAGGATGAATAACTGACATGGTTAATGTGTACATGTGCACATGCATCTGGATACTACTCTTAAGCTCTTATCTCTACCACAGTGACTTTTGACAATCTATTCTGCCTCAGTTGAGAAGCAGATGGGGATGCTTAGCACTTACGTTTTCTACTGAAAGAAGTAACATGCCATACGTGTGTGCATGAAACATCCCAAACATCTATTCCTACAGCAAATCAGATTTTTATAACCACATCTTTTTAAAGACAGCTAACGATAAAAGTTGTATACTTGCGCCACTCTTTAATTATGCCAAAGTTTCACCAAATGCAGCTGTGCATTCTTAAACTTTCTATCTCTACATATGTCCCTCACTTTTCAGTAATTTTCAACAGGACCACTCTCTGACTTGCTAACAAAAGAGAAAGAAAGGCGAGGTTATAGTGCAACACTCACTCTGTAATCACATCCTTTCAATTCACTGAAACGGCTGTGCAGACCTCAACAAAGCAAAAATAATTTCTTCCAGATATTTCTAGAGGCATGGCTAGTGTTTAGAATGGTGTTGCCAGAAGAAACTAAGAACCTTTATGGTTTTATTTAATCTTTGGTCTACAAATCTATGTAAAAGTGCTCAAGAAAGTCTAATGTATACCTAAGTATTGCAATAGGTGGGTTGGCAAAATGCAGTTGTGAATCTGCACAGTCCTCGGCTGCAGCTGTATGAAGAGTCCATGTGAAAAGCTGGATTTGTTCTAGTCACCAGCAGGCCAATCATGTGGGATACTGCTTTGTGGTAACTTAAACTCTCCATGCTATTGTTGAAAACATGTCTCAACAACACACAACTTACTTGGCATCATAGGGTAGTGGGGACTGGTACTGCCCTCCTACTGCTCACACTCCAAAGTTAGCAAGGTCTTTGAGCCAACTGCTTCACACCAACCGGTCTTGGGCAGAGTCTTCCTTGACAGTTTTTTCCTTCCTTCCTTCAAGCCTTCTTTTGAAATTCTCAGGGCTGTTCTGATACTGTGCAAACCCACAGTTAATATTAGAGCAGCTACGCCCTGCAATGGCAGAAAATTAAAGCTACTGCTGTGGAACAGCTGTGCACAACTACTTGCTTTCAAAGCTGAGAGCACGTGCTACTTTTTTCTTAATAGAGATACTTCTAAATGTATGCTGCCAGTGTAACAGTGAATGTTTTATGCACCCATCTAGTGCTGACAGAAGGACTGCATTCTGATCAGTTTGCACAGGGAGGCATGCAATTCTGTCAGTAAAGCCATCAAAATAAGCCCTCTGCATAGAGTGCCCATACCTTGTTAGCAAGGACATCCACACATACACCTGCACAGAGACAGTGCTCCAAATAAGTCAAAATTTGGGTTAACTCTCAATTGAAAATGTAGGTGTTGAATCTCTTTTTTCCTCTGAAATGGCAGGTTAGCAATATCACTGGACCTGGGGGCAGACAAAATGCTCCTTTGATGAAGGATCTTGGCTGTGTGACAGACCCTCCAGGGAGCCTGCTACAAGTCATTTCAGGCAATGCTTTCCATAAAATTTTTCCCTGGCTCAGGTCTATTTACTGTCATTGACTTCTGCTTGCGCAAGAGTAAACTAGTTCTAGGTACTTCTGAAAAGCCTACGGTTAACCCTCCTGCAAGCCTGACAAGCTGTGAACTTGACATGCTTCTTACTGACTGTAAAGCTACTCTCCCTCTCTTTCTCTCCACACAACACACATGCCATAGATGTGAAGATGTAGCTTTTTTGAAGCTGTTTTGAAGCAAAATTAATGTTTGTAAAGCATTAAGATCCTCAGTTATGTAAATCTGAAGTTTTGCTAGTAGCTTGGAACTTCTTTGGCTGCAGACCTATCAAAAGAGTGCAGAAAGATGGGGTGGGCAGATGCACAGAGGGAGATGCGTACCTCTGCTGAGCTTTCACCTGCTGCCTCTTTTATCTTGGTCGGTCCCGTTCCATTAGTTGCCTGTTACCGTGAGCTAAGCCGAGTGCTGCACTGATATATACCCTACCGTCCAGAAAGCTTAGGGCCAGCCTCGGTAATTCTGCTGGCCAGTGCTTCAGGGAAAACTGGCAGTATAACTCATCAACTGAGTCATTCACCATGTACTTCCTAGAAGGATTATGACCGATGGTAATTGCTCATAATGAACAGGCACCCATCTTTTCCAAAAGATTAACTTCCATTGCACAGGGGTGAGGTAATCTGCACAGGTTTATATTATACTCCCTTGCTTATGCCCAGCTCAATTTTAAGATGGATCTCCTTCCCCAAAAAAGCTCATAAAATGCATAGCTCTTGTCTTTATTTCTAAAGCCCCAGTGGTTTTGTTAGACAGATGCATGGCTACAGCAAAAGGTTATTTCATGTATAAAATGCAAAGCAACAGGCTTGATAGCCATCGCAGCAGGGAGAGGGCTCTGTTGGCAAGGGAGGAAGCCGCTCTGGGGGGTGGAGGTAAGAGTGCTATGTACCTTCAGAAAGGCCACTGCACAAATAAGGGAGAACTGCAAACCCTGACCATGCAGGAGGGATAAATTAATGTACACCCTCACTTGTTCTGTCCGTCCTTCCTCCTGAGCACTGCACTGATACACATAAGGACAAATGTTCTTTGATGCACCCGTTATGGGCAGGACCTTCTGCTAACATAAACCAGGGAGGCTGACGTAACTTACGAAGCTCCCAATCTTATTACAGTGCTGAGAGCCAGCAGCTACCACACATTCACATGCTCACTACCGTCTCTCCTCTGGTGTCCCACAGAGCGGAGGCTGGAGCGCAACTCTTGGTATGTTTTTGCAATCCTACATGGCATCCACAGCTGTTTTGCTGCAGGGAAAAGAACGGGAGTAAGAAGCAACCAGTGCCGGCTACAAGCGCAGGGAGGCTGTAGGTGTAATGCAGGGATGTTCGGTGCCGCTGGAGGCAGTTAACTAATGGCTGCAGATCTGCATGCCCAAGTAGCTTATCAAATTATGCTTGGGCCTACATCCCCCTCAGTAATCAAGGCTCTGCTGGCAGTTCCAATTACAAACTCTCTTTATCACAGGTTAATAACTAAGCTGTAAGCACTCAGTCTACGGCAGCACACTGTGGCAGCAAAGTCTTGGAGCATTTCGTTCTTAAAGCATATGCTCTTTCTATGTGTTTTGTTTTTTCTTTTAAGAACAGTGATTGCAAATAGTAAGAGAAACAATTTAAAAAACAACAATACACTCAGAAGCTCACTAGGCTCATAAAATGGAAATCTGACCTGCTTTATGAAAGTTATTTCAGGATTCTTGCATTTTTAATTTTAAAATGTTACCATTCACCAGCTGGTCATAGTGTATTTCAGTGTTATTACCTGCTTCCCTATTATCACAGTGGTCTGACAGTAAAGTCAGACTAAGAACAAAAGTGTTAATGCATAAGCTATCACATGTTGCCATTTCTATCAAGTCTAGCTTTGAAAAGTGTCTACACCTTTATTAGGCAGACTGACTTTCAAATACCAAGTATGGTGACCCATCTTGCCCCCTTGGCCTCCGTCTTGCTTCCTGGCTGTTTTGTGCCTTCACTCACACGAGCCCTGGCAGGCAGAGGACAGAAGTTGTGCACCAGCATATGCAAGTGGTTTTGATTATTTCAGCAACCTGTTTTCCTAACATTCATTTGGGGCCACCACTTTTCCATCCTGGTAGATTAAGCATGGAAGGTGACACAAGGCATTTCTGCAGCCATGCAGACACACACGTGCATGCACAAGTGTACTTCTCTGCAGTAAGGATCCGGACAAAAGTATTTAAAGGATCAATGTAATGAGCTTTGGAGATTGCCTAAGTTATGGTGTCTCTAGAACGTGCTTATTTTTCCACTCCTGGGAAGTGCTGTAGCAGTTACAGAGAGAGGTTTGTATTCAAACCAGCAAACACAGGCTTCAGTTTGTGCTAAATCTCAGTATTCGCCTGAAATATTTAATAGGAATAAAATAACATTAGTGTTTTGCAACTGGATTCAGTAATAGCCATGGCATCTAATTAGTTCCCGTCACCAGAGGGCATTGGAGGACAAGCTGATTTTTAGAAAGTACGGGCCCTATCCTTTCAGCTAAACCGGTGAATATTAATGAAGCCAGTGGGCATGAGGCTTCCCTCTTGTTGATACACAACGAGCAACTGTGGCACAATCAAACAGGGGATGGGGCCCAGGGTTTGCCCCATACAGAGCTGCAGGCTAAGGGGCATCTCCTCGCTTGTCCCCCTGCAGCTCTGCATGCATCTGAGGACAAGCTTGAGTGCAAATCAGGAGCATGACTAAATAGTGCTTCAGAGATTGCCATGCAGCCACGTCACAAGTATGTTGGGATGGCTCTTGAGGTACCAACCATTCTCCAACAAAAAAATGCCAATACTTGGCAATCAGCCTCTTGGGTCCCCAAGTGCGGTGCAGTGGGTTACTTCAGAGGAGAGAGTGCAAGAGAGGCAAACAAAGCGCCCAGTGACCTTCCTCCTGGAAGGTGCTGAGCAAGGGGCTGGGGTCAAATTTGAACTAGGCAGTCTATGAACTAGCAGAACTAGCTCCCCAGCCCAGGCCAGCTGTCTCGTAACACACCTACAGCGTACATGGAGCCTATGAGGCTCTTGTAGGCTCCAGCAGTTTCCTTCTAATTCCTAGTCTGATTCATGAAATTCATTTCTATGTTAAATACAGGCTCAGAGGTTTACAGCAGGAGAGGCTTTTCTTAGACTGCCTCACTTGACTGAAGGCAACCTCTTGAGATTAGCAAGGGAATAAAACCAATCTGAGCCTGGAAACAGCGTGAGAAGTACTCACTTTGAGTGACAAAATGGCAAATATATTTCAGTTAGCAGAAAGAGATACTGTCCATTAGAATCAAACAACGAGGCTTTCTATGCATTATGAACACTTTGCTTTTAAATGGGAGGGAGTAGGCCAAGTGGCCCTGGTCTCTTACCACTGTAAAATAGCAATGCTCTTTTATAAACCACAACTGTGGCAAATTTATGCCCCATGTCAGATCCCCAAGGCTATGAGACCATTGACTTCAATTAGAGAGTGAATACTGCTGTGTAACCGTCAAAAGCATTTAAGACTAAAGCAGGGGTTCTTGTGCTTTTCAAGCAGGGCCAGCTCAACACCCTAATAATAATGTTCTAGGCTGTACCAGGCAATGGTTTAATTTGGATCATATTCTACTACCTTGTTTTTCCTTTAGACATGGGGTTTTTTTATTCCAGTTCTTGCTCCACTTCATTCTTGCAATATGTTAGGCAACTACAACAGTCAAGTGAAAGAGGAAAGGCAATGAGGTGTAGATGGTTTAGATGTAAAGCCTTGTCAAGTATATGAAATACAATAATCAATGTACGGACCGTTCCAGCACATCACATATTCCAAAGGTAGCATGTATACATTGCCAAAAATGCCAAGTCATTCATTTCTCTTTAAAAGCCAGGTGTTTTACAAAAAATGGGTACTGAAAGTTGTCACATTGACATTGTTGTGGATCACAGAAAACAAAAGGAACTGCCCTTATAGAGAATGCTTCCAAGTTGTCCATGAAGTTTAAAATACAGGGGATCTGACATGAATTCATGACTTGTGTTGGTAGTGGGACATGCCTCAAAACAAAATGCATCCCATTCTCTATCCTGTGTAAATTGCTTTATTTTTCTCAAAGCTTATAATCTGGAAAGACACAATTTCTCATGAGTACTACACCCTTAAATTTTTTATATAATCAATAGAACAGATTCAAAATTACAAAAGCAGGGATTAAACAAAGCAATGTATCTGTTGGGATACCTGTTTTTTGTGCACAGATCTGAACACTTTCACTAATGTGCTTTTAGCAGGAAAACTATTTCAAGAAAGGCCAAATGTTAATTTATTTTGAAACTTAATTGTTGCATTTTAAACCAAGTTAAAAGTAGAAGTAGTGTTTTAATTTCAAAATAGAAAAATGCTTGGAATATTGATCTTTTTTTCCCATTAAAGAGTTGACCTCCTTCTGCTTCCCTTTGGGGAAATGTGGGATTTAAAGCGACAGGTAAAACCAGAACCAAAATCTTAAAATAATACTAAGTTAGCAAATGCCAAAACCCAAGTTTTGATTAAGAAATAAAACTACAGTAATGCCCATAGGAAATTAAAAAGGGATACATCTCCAAAATTACCTAAAACGCTTTTGTTTACTTTTGAATTAACATAAATCGTGAATGATACTGAAACAACACAATTTGAAGTCTATTCCAATATTCTCTGCCCATGGTCATGCTATTCTTATTTCAGGCTATGAGAGATTTCTATTATCTCCATTTTATAAGAGAACACTGCTTATACAGTCATGCCCACGTATGATAATACGCACATAGCTCTAACCACTAGGGAAACTAAGCACAATTTATATGTTGATGCTCTTGAAAGTTAGTGGAAAGAAAAGAATCTTGAAAGATAGTGGAAATGCGACTTCCCTACCTGCAACTCCAGATTTTGGCAGGTAGGCATTCCCCTACCATTTTATTTATTGCCCTATTTATTTTCTCCAGTCATTTGTCTTTTAGATTATCTGAGCAAGGCTTCCTAAAGGAACAGTACCAGTCAAAGAAAATGGACCAAAACTTGCCTCTTGGTCCTCCTGTAAGGCAATGCTGCCTGCTTCCCTCAACTCCTCAGTACTTACAAATTACATCTGCACCAACTCCTGGGCGCTGATGCTTTTCCACAGCTTCAGCTAAGGACCTGCAGCCTCTCATCTCCTCTTTGCTCCCTTCTCATTTTGAGATGTGGGTGAGGGACCCGCAGCCTCTCATCTCCTCTTTGCTCTCTTCTAATTTTGAGATGTGGGTGAGGGAAATTCCATTTTCCTTGCAAGTGACAAGGAAAACTGCTGTGGACTTCCATCATCTCCATAGGCACTTCATTAATTTGTGGAAGCAGTAAACCAGTCTTGTGAGATGGGTCACACTGCGCGGTTTGACCACTTGAGCCGCTCCGGGTCAGAAACAGCAGCTAATGCACGAAGCACTTGTGTGTAGCCTCCCACCAGTCCCCAGGGGAGATACCATTTTTCTGGCAAGTGGGGCAGCCGGGATTGTAGAGGAGAATGTTATCAAGCAGGCTAGGGGCTACAAGTCTGTCTGGGGTTTGTGACAAATTTTGAGAGCAGGAAGTAAATTTGCCAGTGACAGACTTTTGATTCTTTCTTGCTTTGTCCTTTCTATAACACATGTTGACAAAGAAAGTGTTATTGCTCTGAAGTTCCCACAGTGCCAGTGTCATGGGCAAGGACTGCCTTGCATAAAGCATGAGTAAGCAAAGGAGAGCAAGGACAGGAGCAGTTTGCACATGCTATTGATGACACAAAGAAGGACCAGGCCGCTGAAATCCAAGGAAGTGAAATATGTAACACTGATTAGGAATAGGCAGAAATGGGATATGTTCTATTTCATATCAATACAATACAAAATACGCAGTTTCCCAAAAGCAACCCCTTCTTCCTCAGGAAAATAACTAATGGATTTTAGGAGCTATGAGGGCTTTTTCTGTCAAAGGAGTGCGAGAGTGCTGTGGAATGGAAGGAAATACGATTGCCATGCGCAGCAGGGAGAAGCGCTACACACTCATATCAGAGGCCCCGGATCTCAATGGAAGATATTTATAACTCTGCCTCTGAAGAAGATGAAAGTAGTTCTTATGCTGAGAAATGGAACAAAAAGCGTTACCTAAAAATAAACGTCCCAAGTTAATGCCACCTATTTCTACATTCACTGTTTCAGAGTTGGCTAAATGAACTATATCGAGAAACATTTGGGTTGTGCAGAGAATAATAAGGCCATTGTGGAACTGGAATGGCTCTTACTCTCAAACTCTGCTAATTTATCAGCAGTTTTCTGTACTCTGCAATATCATCTCTCACTGAGTTGAGAAAGGCAATTCAGTCAGCACAAGGATGTTAACTGATCCAGACAGTGACCAGGGTAAGGCGACCGATGAAAAGTACACATTAATTGCACTCCCACCTTACTTGGTTTAACTCCTACAAGCCTCAGTATGAGCATTACTAGGTTATGCTTTGAGCTGACACTTCTTCCCCACTTCTGTTTCCACCGGAAAACCCAGAGGGGTTTGCAAACTGAAGAAGACTGAAAACTATACCTGTCTGGGCAATGCTCATTAAAGAATTTCAAAGCACTCTCCAAATGACTTTGCAGAGTTTCACAGAACTCCTGTTTTGTAAGCTATTGCACGCACCTGGGGTGCAGAGCTGCTGCTGAGTAGGTGCAGCTGGGAAACTCTCTCAGATCTCTCGGTTTGACCATGGAGCTGTTTGTGCTTAGAAGGGGTGTAAATTAGAAAAAAAACAACAACAAAAAACCCATATACAATATACCTTTTCTGCTGTCACTGTAGATTCAGGAAATAAATGCCTGACAGTGGGTCATTAATGCAGATAATTCTGTCCTGGATTGATTTCAGAGAACTCCACCTAAGCAACCAGCCTGCCTAGGCTAACTGAGCCTGATCTGGAGCTTGTTTTTGTTCTCCGAGGAAGAGCTGGGCCATAGTGTCCTCTTCCTTCTCTACTGGTGCAAGCCCATAGAAATGCAAGCTGCCCCCTCCTTGCAGGTGCACCTCTCTGTTGTAGTGCCTTAGCACTGGGTCTTCCTTTCAAGGCCTTTCAATAACCCCTGCTGTGGGAAAACTGGATTTTAAAGTGGATTCAGAGTCTTCATCTAAGAGCTTTTAGACTGAGACTTTCACTTGTCTCTACTCAGCATGAAGATAAGTGAGCAGATGTAGAGCAGGCAGTATGCCTTAGAGCTGCGGTCAGAAACCATCTCTGCATTCAATTCCAACAGATCAGAAATGTACAAACAAAACCTGAATATACGATCTCAATAGTGTAGTGGCAAACTAGCAAACCAACCCTGTACATACGCATCCTCTGTAAAGTCAGCTCGATCAGTCAGAAGAGCTGGATGAGAAAAATATTTACAGACCCGTATTTTTTAACTCTGCTGCACATTGGAGATGGCTTTTATGCTCCTCCGCAGCTTGGGCCCTGGTGAGGGGGACATGCCGGTTCTGGGTTAGCTCCTGTGCTGCTTGTTGCACTGATGCTGTGTGACAATCACCTGCTGAATAAAACCACCTGTCCTGTTTGCCAGCCAGCTACCTGCAGGCAGCCTTAGTTCCCGGAGAGGTGATTTTTTAAAGCAAAGGAGAGGCTTCTACTCAGGTAATTAAAAGGGTTCCTCCGGCTGAGATAGCAGAGGGCACTCTCCAGTAGTTCTGGCATACCCCAGCAGAGGGCAATGGCAGATGTACATATGCATCTGTCACTGCAGAGCAGCCCTACAGTATAAAACAAAGTTCTCCCCTGCCTGTCAGATCTTGTCACAAGCTGGAGAGTCAGTCCGTGCTAACAAATGGAACAAAAGCTATCTAGAGCTGAATCAAGGCCCAGCAGAAGATCTGGCAGCACATAACTAGCCAGCAGCATGAACAAAGCTTTCCAGATCCGTCCTGAGTGACAAAAGCCTATCAAGTAAGGAAAGGCCTCAGCAGGATTTTCATTGTAAGATCAGAAAACACATGTGGTCTGGCTTTCTCGCTGTGCTCTTTTAGAGAAAACAGATAAGTGAAGCTATATGTCTTCTTTGGCACATCCACAAATGCAAACCGGAAAGACTAAGCTGGAAGTGGTTAGTGTGGGAGAGAAAAGGGCAAACAGATAAGGTGGAGACTCAGACATCAGGAAAAACCCTGGCTGCTTTATCTCTGTTCGTGGAAATGTTTTCACTTTGAAATCTTAATGTTAGCCTTAATGTCCTTTTGAAAGGGACAGAAAGCAATTCAGAGCAGAATTTGTTAAATGTATGCATACCTAAAAACAAGAGCTACAATTTGAGGCAGTTAAGCTGGACTCTCTTACATTAGATTTTTGCACTTCCTTGGACATCTCAATGTGGGGCTGAAAAATGGAAACGTCCAGAACCAGCAACCTATTTAAAAAAAAAGGCCAATAAGATTGTACATCGTGTGCACTGAAACGCAGTGACTATTCATTAATGAAGCAGGTGTGCCACAAAAGCACGTAAGAAATCTATTTTGCCCAAGGAAGGATGTGGAGAAATGTTTACAAATCCTTTCACAGCCATAACCATAAATAACAAGTAAACAGCAACAGGAGCAACTGCTGCTGTAATATTGCTGTCATTTGTTGTGCGTGCATCAGCAAGCACTGCAAGGGGAAATGACTGTCGGAGGAGACAGAAATATGTTGCCAAGCAACACGAGACCCTGGCCAGGAACCCCCTCCCCTGCCCGGGAGCAGACAAAGCTTCCTGGGCCTCCCAGCTTTAACGTACAGCCACGCTGAAAGCTAAGCCAGCATCCATCAGGGAAGAGTGGACACGGGTGGAGCGAGCGAGTGGAAGAGAGGATGAGAGCAGAGCCTCTAATCGGCGAGGAGAGGCTGCGGAGACCAAGAGAAGGAATGGCAATCGCGCTGGGGAGGGATACTGAAAGGAGCTGAGGGGATAGGCAGAAGCCAGGCCAGGATGGAGTGGATGACCTGGGAGTGTGGCTCATCCGATAGTGTTTGGATCAAACCCTCCTCCAGCATGGAAGGGCTGGACCAGACTGGGGCTGCCCCGGCTGGAGAGAGATGGAGAAGCATGGTAGAAAGAAGATACTCTCCAGGGTTTTTTTTCTTTTCAAAACATGTCCGTGTAAATATGGCAGTCCCAACAGCAGCCACTTACATTATTTTTCTTGAGGGAGCTGGCATCTAGGTCCCTGCATGCTCTGTGACCTGCCAGATCGGAGGAGGGTGCAGAGTCTGGAATTCAAAGCTCAGAGGCAGCAGCCAGATATCTGCTCTTGTTCCTGTCTCTGCTTAACCTCCTCTGTTAGCACAGAGAAGTCACACAAGACTTTCAAGTGAATCTCAGGGAATTAGGCATCCCACCTGATAGAAATTTGGGAGCAGCTAGGAAACGAACTACAGCAGGCACCTTGGAAAACTGTCCATTTTTCAGTTATGACAATGACTGGGGCTGCGACATCCCTGTGGTAGCTGGGGTCAAGCAAGCATCACGCCGACACCGAGAGCCAACACTTACCAGTAGCATCTCTGAACGGTTGAAGATGATGGCAATAAATTATGGCACACAGTTGTGACTGTCTGTAACGTGAGCCACGCTGAAGAGCTGGCCAGGCTGGAGGGCCTGGCTTGCCCGCTACCTGAGCAAATGCTAAGATCTGCCTTATCGCCTAAAGGCATCGGATAAGGATGAACATGAGCACAATTTACCTCCTACTTCCTAAGCATAGCTGATTTCCACAAAGATGAAATTAAACTTCCTTCTGTAGAGATGAAAAGACTCGCTTGAGCTGAAGTGGTTCACTAATTAAAATAGCTCTTTGTCCAAGGTTAACAAGTTAAAAAATAGCAAGTGCTACGTTGTCACAAATCTGCTCGGTGTTGTGAAGGGAGACAAGAGATGTACAACCAACACATCTTCAAATCTCTTGCTGAATCTCCATTAATCCCCTGCATTCCAGATATCAGAGCAGTCACGCTGGCCTGGGGATCTGGTTCCATTTGGTCAATAGCAACAGGAAAATCTTTAAACCTCCTTTTGATCCAGACATAAGTCGTGCAGGATCTGCATCTCGCAGACCAGCCCTGGCTTCTCCCAAGACTACCTGCTGCAAGCCGGAGATACCGTATGCAGAGCCAGAGGGACTGCGCAATGCAGGAAGTATTCTAACGTCTGGAAGCACCGCTGGCTCCCAGTTCCCACCACTTATTAATGCGTTATTATTCATAGCTGAAGTGCTGCCAATTTGTATTATACAGGCAGTCAGGCAAGATGATCATAGTGGTCCACAGCAGCTTTAGCCTGTGAGTGAGGCGCGGAGCGTAAGCCACACTGATTTCCATAGGGTGAAGAATGTGGGAGAGTTGCTTCAACTCTTCAGGCATAATCACGTGCACTGACAAAAGAAATGTGACTTTGCCTAACTCTCTCCTCGGGCATTGTGAGACTGCAAGGCCCACCACAACCCGTCTCCAGGCTGGTGGCTTTTGCAGCACGCATTAAATACCTCACAAGGAAAGTCAAAGGAAAGAATGGGATATAGCTTTGTATATCGCATTTCGTCCCTCTCTTCTGCTGAATAGAAGAGGCAGGGTTTGCAGAATTCCCTCCTTGTGCTAGGCTGTACCTCTTCTCTGGAGATTTAGCACTTTTTCCAGAAACATTCAGGTTAGGAGGAGATCTGAGACATGGAAGGTGAGGAATATTCAGCCTCTACCCAGTTCCATGCCCTGGGTATTGCTTGATCACCATATACACACAGCTTTTTTACATAGCACTGCAGATGTGCTTGTGTGTGCACCATTTTACCCACAGGTTCTGATAACCTCCCCCAAACCATTGACTTCTGAACTCCTCAGATCTGAGAACAGGTGAAGATATTTTAAGAAAAAAACCCATGTTTTTTGACAGAAAAGCACATTTTAACAAAACACCCCACACTATAATTACATGAAGATACTTCTTGTAATAATCTAGACTCCTTTTTGCTGCTACTTTGAAAACCTGCTATGATTACAATGGGATATTATGCAAGATTGACACAGTTTATGTTTTATAAACATATGTAAAAACATATTATTCTCTATCGCAATCCATAGTTGCATCCCAGATATATTCCTGCAATGTCCAAAGTAAAAAAATGTAATGATACCCAGAGGCTATAAGGAAATCCAAGAGGCCTGTGGGCATACGGGCCTGTGGGAATTTATGTGCATATCACAACTGACATTAACACTGATGGGAGTTAAAGCACATCCATCTTTTGTGCACCCAGATGAGAACACCATGAACCAATTCTTTCCTGACTAATATCCAATATTGACGGAGGTGACATAAGGCATAAGGTGCAGAACAAGGAAGAATCTGAACGTCTGGCTACTACTCTGTTTAATCCTTTAAAACCTGCTCTGCCCACCACCATCAAAAATAGTCTAATCTCATGCCACCAGTGTCCAGAGGATGGGGATAGAAACAAGGATCTGTTTTATCATTTGGTAACACTGTCACAAAGCAGGGGACTTTGTACAACCAGACCTGAAAATGAACTTAATAAAATGGACTGTTCATCCTTCCTCTGAGGCCCCATGCAAAGCATATGTGAAACAACAGAAGACGTGGGTTACAATTGGTATTCAGGAGGTAGAAGTAGAAACGTTTGGAGGAATAAACATATTTTCTTCCTCTTTCACCTGTTTCATAGTTCTGATAAATTTAAAGCCCGAGTATGACCTAGTGCCACACAGGTCCATGTTCTTTGTAATATATTGTTGAAAAGCGGACTAAATTAATAAACCGCAGAGCTCACTACTGTTACTGCTATAGCTAAACTGCTTTAGATACATGAGCTAGCCTCATACATTGTAATAGTCTTGATTTACCCTATAAACATTTCCAGTGAAATATGAGAGAGGTCAGGTATGTTTTCCCTTCCAGCCAGAGGAGCCGCTCTGTTCTTCAGAGCCTGTCTTCCAGAAGGTGTTTAAAAATAAAAGATGCTGCACTGCCACTTGTGACAGGCCTTTAAGTAGCTGCACCCCAGCACAGACTGAATGCTGCCCTTTGCAAAGCTCTTTTCAGCTCTTCCAGAGACGAAAACTGAGCAGCTTTTTAACTCCATTAAAAGAGCTTATTTGATCAGTCTGTTTTCACACTTAAAATGCTCACTTACCCCAGCCGTGTGCTCTCCCGTGACAGCAGTTCTGCCACCCTGCTGGGAGCTGCCTTCACTGCTGGTCAACAGGAGCTTCTCTACAGAGGGAAGAGCCAGCCTCTTTGGGAAGGTCTGCCAGGGACACACAGGTCAGCAAGAGGCAGGACCACTAATTTGCCTTAAATCCTGGGGCTACGCAGACGCCCTGCTCTGACACACAGCTGCTGTGTGAAACTAGCAAGTCTCGTCCCTACCCAATGCCTCAGTTTCCACTGCTGTAAATTATGGTTAGAGAAACTTGTTTTCCCTGCAGAGCACACATACAAAGTACAGTGCCGCAATAAAATACTACTGTTTCCAATAAAAGACCTAAGCCTGGTAAGATACCACCAGTATCTGTGACTTCACATTACATTTTACTGCTCAGAGCCTCTGTTCTTTCTTTGGAGATAGCTTTGGGCAGCTGCAGAAGACACATGCATTTACAACAGCAGAGATGAGTAAAGGCACATAGGAAATACATGCAAGTGAAGGAAGTGCAAAATCAAATTACATTCATCAGGAACAAGCTGAGAAATCGGCCACAGACAAGCCATCAAAATGTTCTGACATAATTGGAGAGATCATAGGATCATAGAATCTTTTAGTTGAAAGGGGCCTTTTAAGGTCATCTAGTCCAACCCCCAAATCTCTTGGTTGATCCTGGCATCTGTTTCTGTATTGGGGCTTATACCCATCATAGAACTCTGGGCATCCGAGGTACTACTGTATTTCCACAATCATAAGTAAACACAATCTTTTTTTTATATGATACAACCTTCTATTCTGGGTTACACAGGGAGGAAGCATAACATTGTCTATGGACTATGTATGACTAAAAGCATTATAAATTTACAGGCAACTACAAACTCTCTGCTACTGGTGGAAAGTTAACAGAGCTTTAAGCAGACTCTAGCTCAGCCATAGAGTGGACATGTAACTTATAATATTTCCATGCATTTAACCCCCTGCCGTAAGTTGCATTCCTTCCTACTTTTAAGTCAATCTTTGCTGGATTTTGTGTGCCCATTGCCATTTTGAAATTCACACCCTTTGAATAAAGGCAGGAAAAACCCCATAACTTCAATGTCAGCTGGCCTTAAAATGTTTAGCCCTTGTGATTTTAACTTTTCAAATGACCGGCTCTGTCAGAGTTTTCCTTCACTTCCCTGTATCAGCAGGGTGGCAGTGCTTTGAACATTTCTGAGCTGGCCCCTAAAAACAGCTTTCTGTGGTCAGAAAGCTAACCCATACTACAACAAGAACCACAATTAAAGTGCATAAATCAGCAATTAAAGAGTTAGTAAGCACAAACGTCCAACTACTGTTATTACAGTGTATCTAATCATCCAGTCTTTAGAAAGAACAATATACTGAATTAATACCCAAGAAATATCCTTTTAAAATTTGGCAATGTAAAATAACTATTTTAAAGTCCTTTTTATGTTAGCCTTTAAAATTAGCAAATTTGACTAAAGCCAATGAAATAGCCCATTTTAACATCAGCTGGACGCACCGTGGATAGATAATCCTGGAGTCACAGCAAACATTACACTGATTTTGTTCCAGTGGTCTTGTGGGATCATAACGGCTTATGACATTAAGCTTTCTGTTAGTTAGGGCTAGCTGATGAAAAAATATTCCTTGAGAGAATCTCTCCCAGTTTTAGGACTAAGCATAAGCTATAGGAAGTGTAGTCTGGGCAGTAAAATGAGGGGAGCTATTTCTTCCTTTCTCAGTTGTTTTACCCTTTGAACTATCCTGAACGATTCCTTTCTGCATGCTGACCACTTGTAAAGTGGCTGTCACATCACCCGTCAGAGCCTACGTTGTACATGTTCGGCAAAACCCGTAAATCAAGTGTAGGGACAGCACAAAGCTCCGCTCCCCCCTCGCATCTCCTGCACCTGCTGCTTTTGAGTGGCACTAGTGGTGGTGGACGCAGACCTCGCCACGCTAGACCCTGTACAACCACAGAACAAAAAGTCTTTGCCCCCAAAGAGATTGCAACTGAAATCTAAGACATAAAAGAACAGCTGAATCCACAGAGGCAGGAAAGGCTGGTTTTGTTCTTTCTACGATTTCACACAGGCAAGAAGCAGGCAGGGCTGGCTGACTGTATTTGAACTTTTTCAGGAATGAAAAATGGCCATAATTTTGCAGTCTTGTTTTAAAAAGTTAGGCTGTTTTATTTCCAGGGCAGACCTTTGTTGTAATGCTGAAAAGCACTATAATTCTCCCACCTGTTGTTTTTCCTTATTGCTCACTCAAGCTCTCTCTTCAATACACACATCCTGCTCGCACACGGAAGCTGCTGGGAATATGGCTGGTGATTTCATTTTGCTTGCAGCTGTCTCTCTTCTTTCCGCCTTCCAGCAATGTAAGACCTGTGGGGTTGCGTGGCTGGGGCTTGGGGAGGTTTCCACCAGTTCTGAAGTACTGGAAATTATTTTATGATAAACTGTTCTGAGAACTGTTTTCTGAGAACTCCTAAGACTTTTCTCACCGGAGCTTTGTTTACCCTCTCTGTAGTCTCAGAGGGAGTCAGCTCAGTGGGACAGATTACTTTTCCCTGTGGGAGAAGCTAATTTTATTTCAATTCTGTTTTGCTTGCTGACTTTTTGGAATCATATTATTATGAGAGCTTGTAACTAGCTTTAAAGTTACCCCAAAGCCACATCGTATCTTGGTTTCTATTCTTATTTAGGCACCTATACAATTAAAAATGTCAAAAGTGAGAGTAAATTTGTGACATCAAATACACCAATGCTGGACTGAAAGCACTGTAAAAACTATTTCCTGATACAGAGATATATACTAGGTATCTGAAATGCCAGAAGAAAGCAAACCTTTACACCAAGCAGGAAAAACACGAAATGTTCCATATTATGTCCTCATCATTACATTTCTTTAAGATCTAAATGTATTTACTTTATCCCCTCCTGATATGCTGCTGAGAATCAAGGACTAGGGTAAGAAGTGGGCAAGTCTGAAATATCTTTTTGCTGTGTTTCAGTCCAAAACTGCAGTAGCATTTTTAATGCTTGTCATTATTTTCTTTGAAATATGTTGAATTCATATAGTTGTGTTTACACCAGGAAACAAGATGCATTTTGAAGGTTTTTGTGCTATACTAGTATGAGATTAAGAGCAAGTTAAAAATAATTACTCTGCCTTTTTCTCAATGTCTATAGCACTACCAACATATCTAGCAACATATCTGTGTGGCTTGATTGTTTGTTTATTTGTTCTCAAAGCCTCAACTACTGAAATAACATTTGTACCCGCCAGAAAAAAAGCTTGAGAATGTGACCCTTCCCAGTTAAAAAAAGCCCAACACAACAGAAGGCAAATAAAAAGCACCTAAAATTCTCTTTTTCTGTCATCAGATCAGCTACAACATACCCTTGTGATCTTCACAGAACATTTCTGTCCGATGGCAGTATTTACCATCAACTTCTGTGAAAGTTCAACTTGCCTGCCTTGATTTTTAATGTAAAAGTGTGAAGGATTAAAAACAAACAAACATACACTATCTGGAAAAGTACTGCAGTTTGAAAACTCAAGGAATTGTACAGGTACTCAAACTGTGAAGGGAGGGGGAAAATACCTATGTTCTTCCTTGTGATGGTTAATCCATATTAGTTAATCTTAGTTAAATCACAGAAAAGACAAGATAACCTGGGTTTTAATGTACACTGGCAGTCTGACATCAAGCCCAAAAAGAAACCTGTGTAAGAATCTGATCTGCTGATCTGATTTAAATCATCACAGCTTGGTTTACTTTCAGCATGCTTTCTAGCATGGGTAAGCCAACACAGATTAATTTATGGGAGTTCAAATGAATGTTGTGAATGTTGTGAAACTGGCACCGTAAGCATGTGTTATAACCAGCTCACGCAAGGAGAGTTGCTCAGCATGTGACCGCGCGGTGTGAACAAAACACACACAACATACACAGCACTGGGTGCTCTGTTGGCTCTTCTGTTTATTCTGCTGAGCCTCCAGTCCTGAGTTAGGAAGGTGCTAATGGGCAATACGACCTACCTGAAGCAGTGCTGCAAGTCAGGTTTCACTTAGCAATCATCAGAGGTACACGATTTAGTGTCTCAGAACCATGAGTTATTCAAAGAATCAGGTCAGTCAGAGATTAAGCCATGCAAGAAATGCTCTAGGGTAGGAAGAGCGAGCAGAAACAATGCAGAAAGTGGTTTCCAGTCATGAATCCAGTTTTAAGCAGCTGAGATTTGCTTGAGAGATTAGTGTTTTGTAGACTGATGGGAAGACAAGGGAATCCAATGAAAGCACAGGATGAATCCCAGTCGTTGATATAGGAGAGAACAGGGAGGACAGGAGTCCCACTACTATTTTGAAGCATGTGTCTGAACTAGCACCTTTTAAATCACTCTTAGCAATTCCAGGACCCAGCATGACATTATTAAAAAATTTTTTTTTTTTTTTTTAAAAGGTTGTTAGGCCAGGCCATGCAAATTAAAATGCACTATCATACACTGCAATACAGGTAGCAGCTTCTCTACAGGCTTTTTAACACATACAAAATGTTTGAGAGTAATGCTCCTTGAAAGCCAGTTTTGTCCCATGTTTTCAGAGTAAAGATATTAACTCAGTAACTATAAATGCCACCTGAAGATGAAGGCGAAACAAAAGAAAACAAAGGCAAGTCAGCATACTTTGTAACTACCTCAGTCATGTAATTTAGCCTGCTATAATCAAACAACTTGATACAGGGAGAAGAAAAGGCTATGAAAAATCTTTACTTACTCCTGCTGCAATGCTTTCTGGAGTCTTCACGACAGCACCTCTGGTGGGTGGGGCAGAAGAGCTCTCCCACTGCTTCATTGTTTACTTTAGCCCTTGTTAAACCATAATCACAAAACTTAAATTTAGAGTTACATCGCTACTTTCCATTCACCAGAAAGGAACTAAAAGGCAAGTCCTATGCAGTTAAAAAAAATACAGTAATTTTTCCTCTCCTGAGCTCTTTTTGAGACTCTGGTTGACACCTGCCTTGCTCTGCACACCAGGGTCACCTTTTCTTTTAAGGTGACAGGCATGACTCTAGTTCTCCGTTACGCAGTGCCACAGCTTGGTTTTCATGGGCATATAAAAGCCCACTTGTCCCTAATTGAAGCAAAGTTCCCATCAATCATAGTTGGAAGCCACTAAAGTGGATTTTATGATGGCCGGCCGTACTATTGTACTATCACAAACTGTTTCTGCATATGGCTAACCAGAGTCTCCCATGTGCAAATCCCTGCCCCTCGAACTAGAGCCTTGCTGACCAAGCAATACCAAGGGCAAATCACATTACAGCTGACGCCAGGGTTATACCATGGCCTTGACGATTTGCTTTGGTTAATTGCACTGAAAGAACAAGAACGATTTGGCCCCTACAGTGCCTTAATCATCTTATTTCCCCCAATAAATTTATTTTGTCCGGCATCCGTTCAAGGCTTTTTTTTAATTGATTTGGATGTAATGAGCTGCCTTGGCTTGCCTTAGCGCTCCTCAGTAGAAAAAACCTGGTCCCAGACTGGTGGTGAGCATTGAATGGCTCAGTGCAGCCAGAAAACGAGGAACACCTTGCTGGCTAAAAACGCCATTGCATGTAACACTATGGCTCACCTGCCACTTTGATAAGCCAGGCAGGATTTGCCAGGATGTAGCATTTGTCATAAAAAATACATAATTTTGAGGGCAACAGAAGTTAAAAAGCAACTTTTCCGTTAAGTTTTCTGGGAAAATACTTCTCAGAGGTAACTCCTGTGCTTCCACAACTTTCAGTCTCCCTGAAGCACGTTCCCTAAACCTTCGCCATTATGATTCTTCCCTTCTGAAAGAGCTGCAGGGTGGCAAATAATGGGTGAATCACCAGGCATGACAAGAGATGCGTCAGTGGGAGTGGAGGAGGTCTTGCTGGCTGCAAACATAATGAAAGGTCCTGTAAACCTGCCTTACAGAGAGATACCTGAGATGCTCTGAGTAGTCCCTGGAGAGAAAGGTTAAGAGGTCACTTGAACACAGCCTGTAATTACTTATATGGGGAGAAGACAGATGGGAAAATGCTTTTTTGGGAAGAGGCTTTGGCCAGAAGGCTAAGACATATGAGGTGCACAGGGCAGCACCACTAATATCTCTAGTTGTATTTTAATGCCACTGCTCCCAGAAGGGAGGACAGAAGTTATGCTCTAGGCTCGCCCCTTAGACAAGTCTTTTTAGTGAACTCAGGTGGGTGCCTGGTTTCTGGATCCAGGTGAAGTTTAGGTACCAGGTAGACAGAGAGCTCCTCATACAGGGTGGCTATGACACAGCCAAAAAAATAACTCCAGGTACCCAAGTAGCTTTAAAGTCAAACAGGGTGATGCCCAGTAGCTCTGCTGCATATAGAAAATTGCTGTCTGCGTATTGCCTTTTGTCCTTGTGAGCCTCTGTTGAACTTTTAGGGGGAGATTTCTGCAATGAGGACACCAAGAAAATGAGGTATACATATACATGTCAGAAGTGATCCTAGAAATACAGAAGTGCAGAGATAGTGTTTGACTGGTTTGAGGTTTTTTGGTAACTGATATTTAGTCACTGTACAGTAAGTAATCTTGTTCATGGCACTGCATCAGTTCTAAAACATGCTTTTTACAAGGCAGGTAAGTACTATCAACTCCAATCAGTGGAGGAGAAAACAGCATAGGTCCTCCAAGAGATAGCTCTCAGAGCTCTCCAGCAGATGAGGTGGAGAGCAAGGAACAGGCTACAGCCTCCCCGGCTGCAGCTCTCTGGTCTTTCCAACATACTGAATTTTGAGAGTCCGAGACAATAACCATAGATGGAAAAGCCTGCGCTAAAAGATACGGATAAATAACTTTAAAAAGGTGGCAACCAGATTTTTGTTTCCAGAGGTCGTAATGCTGCCTCATATTCCAAAGCATCACAGCTCTTTGTGTCACTAAAACAAAATGACCATATGCTATTCAACCAAGTTAGGGAAGTGACTTCCATCAGGGCAATTTGGTTACTGAGATACCGCTATGGCAGCACACTGCCACTGTAGCAGAACTAGACCGCTCCTAGGCTGTGCAGCTCTAGGATCCAGATGAGGCAGAAGGATATTTAAGTCATAGCTAGTGTGGCAAATGCAAAAAAAGAGAATTAATATATTTGTGAAATAACAGTTTTTCCCCTTCCTCATGAGTGTCACTCTTGAAGATAAGATCTAAACTTTTGTACGGAAAAACTATTTTATCTAATATTGGTCTCTCTGTGTCAAACGAAATGGAAAGAGCTGAAGAACAATAATCTCTATTTAAAAAATTACTGACATGTTAGGGATGAAACTGAGCTGAGGAACTGTGTAATTCATGAGCCCTTATTTTTGCTTACAGGTCATTTTGCTTGGCTGGTGGGGAAATCAAGAATGAAGCACAAGGTCATGCCCCCAGCTGTCACTGGAGCTCCCGAATTTGACAGAACATTTCGTGCACAGTAAGTCCAGAGATCATTAAGATGGTGGCAATGAATAATAATTCAGTCCAGAAGAGAAGCAAAACCATTATCTTAAAATGTTACCTTTTCTTTGCTCACCCCCCCGCCGCAACAGATTGCTTTTCAAATGGTTTAGCTATTATTTTAATGATAATGGGGTAAGTTCAGCTCATTTGAAACAGTCACTGCTCAAATTCTGATCAAACTAGGCAATCAGATTACCCAAACCTAAACAGGGCCTGAGAGCTGATTGACTGTAACTTAAGAGAATTCAGATGTTCTGGATCTAGCAAGCTGTGCTGTCAGTTCTTGGACTGTGGCTAACACCAAGCATGTGGAAGGTGAGCACACAAAACTTCTGTCTTCACAGTGAATAACGGTGGAATAGCCTGTATAAGACAGCGTTTTCCTAAAGGGCTTCAGTTTGTGATTAGCTAATGACCCTGTGCAGAAGCTTTTATATTTATTTCAAAAAATTCCATCTGCTGTAACTGTAGTCGTGTGGATAAAAATAATGAGACATAGAATACGATAGATAACATATTAGATAACAGAATATGTTAGATATAGAAGGATGCCTAATTTGTTAAAAAGAAATTCTTTTAGAACAACCAAGAAAAGATAACCCAACAAAATATTGGTGGGAAAACTAACAATGTCCACAAATAAAGATGTTACGGTCCTCACCATAAGAAGACCTATTGTGTGCCCATCATAAAGGCAGTGGACCTCAGCAGGGCAATCCAAGCTGCCTACACACAGCTCTATGCTTCCTCTTGCCATCCTGGGAATGCTGACCCACAAAACTTGCATACCAAGTATGGAGATAAGTGATTAACATCACATCCATGTGCTGGAATTCCTGCCTCTCTGCTGCACAGGGACTTGATTTAGGATTATTTGTCCTATCTATTTCTATGTAGTTGGGATCCAGATTTTTGTCTAAGTTTAAATACCAGAAAAATATTTGAAATAGTTTGTATTTGAGATTACAAAGATGTGAATTTTTAAGAACACCTAATGCTGGCTTGATTGTGCTCCCATTGGATTTGATAGCATTAACTTTAGTGGCAACAAAAATGAGGCCAAATCCAAGTCTCCTTGAAAATCCCACCCATAGTTCTTTTCCTTTCCAGACTAATGTTCTTTCAAATTTTTTCTGCAGACAAAACTGTGTGGAGTTTTATCCAATATTCCTGACTGTCCTCTGGACTGCAGGATGTTTTTTTAATCAAGGTACACACTTTCCATTTTTATCTTAGACTGAGAAGTTTTACATAACTTTTAAAAACATTTTAGTTTTTTTAGGAGGTAAATGAAGGTAAATGACTGTAGACATCTTTTTAACTTCTTTTAATTGCATTACCTTAGCATAGCCTTCCTAGAAGAATGCTCAGTGACACTGAAATCCCCACTTAGTCATGGCATTTACCATAGCCCCACCAGCTTTCACTTCTCTCTGCAAACCAAGGAGCCAGTACATGGCACATTTATCATACATTCAGTGGATCTTCAAGGTGAATCATTCAGAAAAGCAGCTCCCAGATGCTTCCCACTAACAATTATTTGCACATTATGGGACAATTCTCACAGGACATCAAGCATAGCTATTGCTCCTTGGGAGGAGGCAGCCTGAAAATATTCAGGTCAGAGCACTCATTCCTGTGGCTGGAGACCTGGCTGATGGAGATAGAGCTCAAGCCAGCAAACCTTTGGGTTTTTACATCCCCGATGAGTGATATCGCCACTGGGCTATGACTCATTTGTTTGTTCTGGGACATAGCACTGAAGCACAGTCATAACAGTGGCATCTCCAGCCATAGATACTGTACTTCAGGTATGCAGCGGGGACTCCTGAAAACCTATTACATTTCCTCAGGCACATAGCGGGGGGCATTTTTTGGCCAAATGTTCCGAACTGAGATGCACAGAGCTTTCACACCTCTCACTGTTGGACTTCCCAAGGTGGGTCTGTGATGTCTCCTAACGGTGATGAGGTGGACTCTCATAGAGATATAACTTGTGACAGAGTCTAATTTTTGCATTCTGCTTTTATTAACCCTTCCTCAGCTGATGTTTTAGAAGCATGAAGTCTGTGGGCTAGAGAAAGGATAACTAGCTCGTGCCCACTATACCTCTCCTTCCCGAACAACTAGCTTTCTTCTCCATTTTCTATGTTTGCTCCAAAACAGTAATTTTGTTTTGGTACTCTTATAGCTAGAGTCCCACCTCCACTACAAATCCAGTGTAAATCCAAAGCAGCACCACTTAAGTCAACAAATTGGATACAAGATAGTACATATGCTCATAGACAGACATTTGAATCAAGGAAAATCACAGTTGCTAACCAGCAACACAGACAAGTGCTGTCATATGTAAGAAAAGAAGGATTATGTTAACCTCCTCCTTAAGTAATTTTTTTTAGCTGAGCATCTCCCATAGGTATGTTTACATGAGTTAATCTAGAACACAGTAAAAGCTGTCCTCTGTGATACTCACCCGCGTGGTTTGAAAGAAAACAAAATTAAGTAGCACTGCTTAGTCCTGGATAATAAGACTGACCTACACACCCTGCTCCATCTATCAAATGGAGGTGACTTTATCCTCTTCCCACAGGGAGGTCAGAAAGCTAACTTCACTACAGCTTTCTCTCATGTCCTTGGATAAAAGCTGCTATATAAATGCAAAGCAGGTTATTAACAACATAAATAAGATTCTCTTTCCAAAACAAACACTCCCCTTTAGCATGGGCTGCCATAACAATGCAAAATGACAGCGCTGGGTCAAGCCACAGTGCTCCAACCCACTATCCTATCTCTGGCATAACCACCAAGCTGGGGCAGGGGGTTAGGTACAGATTCCTGTCAGCTCTTGAGATCTCCTTTTCAGGGAATGCTTTTAGATTTTTTTGGACAGTCCTATGCCCACCCCTATCTGTAAACCCGTATCAAGAGCCTGCTGTAGTGAATATTTAAGAGTACATGTATCTCTTTTGAATTATTCTTTCCCAAGATAACTTCCCAGGGTATGGGTAGCTATGAAAATACCCAGAGCTATTCAACTACAAAACATAACTAAAGTGGTTAACTGTCTACAATCCTGATTTTTTAGTTTTCTAACTGTTTCCCCCCCTCCCTTAATCTTGTCTTTCTTAGAATTAGCTTCCTTTCTGGGTCTGTTGTACGTGTTTGCCCGCTACAAGTACTTCCATGGTTACATACAAACTGTGAAAGGAAGGTAAGGAGTTACCAACCGAATGCAGGTTAAAAGCTCCAGGCTGTGGTCTGAAGCTGGGCTGAGAGCCAAGGACTGGCAGTGAAAAGTGACTATAATTGAATACGTGTGTAAAGTGTCAGCAAGAGGTCTGGCGTGGAAGCCCTCAGGGAAGAGGGCTGGCTGTTACAGCAGAAGCCTAGGTTAAGGTGTGCACGTGCTACAGGTCACGAGAGAGAAAAGGTTTGATGCTTACCTGGTGGGTGCCTGCTTTGTACTGAGCATATTGGCACCCAGACTCAGAGAGGTCAGAAAACAGGTGCCCAGTTTTGTGGCCCAGGACTGCTGTAGGATGGGAGATGGCTCAGGCAAGTCTTGCACGGTGCCTGCCTGTCTGCTATTTTCATTTTTCCTCAGTTTGTCCCATTAAGACCTTTGCTCTCGCCATACAAAATGTGCTAAAGGAAGCAAGCAAATCTGTCTTTGGAGGCTGATGAACTTTTATCAAACAGATAAGAGAACACAGCTTCAGATAAGCATATGTTAATGAATGTTAAGTGCACAGCATCTTGTAACATGAATTCTGCTTCAGCAAACATGCCCCCTAGCAAAACCCCTCCTCTATAAACACTCAAACACACAGTTTATTTCTTGTTTCACTGAAGCCACTGCACTATCTTCTGTGTCCTGACCTAAGGCTCCTCTTCCAGCACACATATCAGTCATAAAAAGAAAATAGCATGAGGTATCCTTGTCATAAAATTAAAAGACTTGGGATGGGTATTTCTAGAGGAAGATACAAAACAATCAGACTATTTTGTAGTGAATAATCCTGCAGCAGCAAAAGACTGTATTACAGTCAATTATTACTATTGTAATTATTATTACAATTATTATTTTCTATAGCCTGTGTACCGATGTTACCATTCTCCTTTACTACGGTCTCCACCAATCCTTCGCCCTCTTTGGAAGAACTGTTGCTTAGGAGAAGGAGAGGCTGTATTTTCCAGAGCAAATATATGGAGATAATTTTATATCTCCCAGTGTGAGATGCAATAACTCAAATGATGCAATGAATACCAACCGGAAGACTAGCAACTATTAAGGAAGTTGGGGGAGCAAAACCCTGTAAATAAATGAACAAGCACAGCATAAGAGATTTCTCTTTAATCAACTATCTAAAAAGTCCGTTGTTCAAGAAAGCTTCCCCATGCTTTACTTCAGTACTCTTAGACCAGTAGATTCAGCGTCTCAAGGAAGCCTAAGAACAGTGGCTGGCTTCACTATTGGACAGAGCTTTACATTCTGGTGAGACTCCAGTTTCTTTGCACTGAACAGAAGGTGCTGAGAGTCAGCCTGGCAGCCCTAGAAAACGGCTTTGCTCACCAGGCCTGGCTAGTGCGAACCTCCAGCGGGCGCTTCAGCTAGCAACAGGTCAGCACAAGTCAGGCATGCAGAACCCGGCCCCAAAACATACAACAGGCCTCCAGCAGTCCTAGTAGCGAGAAGGTAATTAGTCTTCACACTGATTCTCAGCCATAATCACTGACTACAGCCATGCTAGTTATAAAGACAAACCTGGTCCGTGTACTCCAAGAGCTGGTTACGACACATGCTAGGTCGCTTGGCAGTTCAGATTTGCCAAGGCTGGATTTTTTAAGAACACAACATGCACCTTCTACTCAGTTTCTGTGCTGGAAAGGCCTTTGTGAGGGAGCTGTATCCTCTGCCCTTCCCTCCAGCTGTCTCTGATGGATACTTAAAGGGCTAAGCTAAAGACTTTTTTCATGCTCTCCTGAAACTGAGAAAATGTCATACTTCGCCATTTTCAAATCCATGTCTAGACGTGGCATGCCCAGAAAGGCTACTTACATCAAGTCTTTAGGCACCAGTGAGATTCTCAAGCTCCCCACACCCCCAGAAGTGCCTGAGCACCTAACCTCTTCACCCTCTGGGGGTGTGGGTACAGCTGGCTATCAATTGAAGGCTGACAAGCCCTACAGACCTCTCTCCAGTGCTTAATGTGATAGGATTTTCTGAAGAGAGCTTTTGTTGCTTACTTTGCCAGCAGAGGCCAACCCAGCAGAAACTCCCAGAATATGCCTATGAGACCAGAGTCTGCACCAAGACAACCAAGAACAGCTTCAGGAGAGTGTGCGGGCAGGGGAAGCTCCCTGCTCACATGTGCGCAAAAAGCGAGCTCTGCATTTCAGAGCTGAAGGGCTCTCCCAGCCTCTTCTGTGGGAGCTTTCCATTTTGTACAAATAAAATAACCTGATCCTCTCCCATCCCCAGCAAGTACCTTAATCACTGATTTTTTAGGATCAACACACTTTCTGGTCCAAAAATCCATCTCCAAGTCAAAGTGATAACTAGTAGCAGACCTCCCAGCTCAGTGGAGAGTACCTGACCAACAGATGTGGATGTAAGAGACACGCACACCTCTCCCTCAGTCCCTAAGACTTCTCTCCCACACTCTTACACCTAGAGTTGCAGTGGGGTGCTCAAGCTTGTCTGTGGCTTTACCTGCAGGTCTTCATGTCATGGGATGAGGTAGCTTCATCCTGGAGCAAGTTCCTAAATTCCACATGTATTTAGAAACACTGGGGAAGACTTCTCCCCCAGAGAGGATATTGGGAACCTCTCTGCTCCCTAGCAAAAGTCACATGTTGGAGTGGTTTATTACCAGAATGCCCCAAGGTAGCGTTGCAGCAGTGATCCTTTCTGATTCTACACACCTCTTCTTAACTGGTATGAACAAGCAGTTTCACTGTAGACACACCATGTACAGCTCATAACAGTGTGTTTCTGCTTTACACTTCTAGGTTAACAGGTTTTTATTTGAATTTGATAATTCTAACTTGCCTGATAACCCTGGGTGCAGCTGGGATGGTTAATAGCTTTCTGGATGAATACCTGGACTTCAGCATTATGAAGAAACTACATAAATTGTTCTGAAGACTGTTCTTCTGGCTTTTTAAAATAAATAAATAAATAATGTGGATGCTTTCCCTGAGCACCAAAAAGATGAGAAGCTGCGTATGAATAAAGCGTCAGAGCTCTTTACAAACAGCCTGTTGCAATGTAAAATGCATGTTTTTCCTGAGCTCTTTATGCTTTCTCCTTTCCCTACACTCTCAAAAGAGTCAGTAAGACAGAATGTCATGTCACATCTGCATTTGCAATTAAATGTTCTGTTTTCCCGTATGGTATTGTAAACTCTAAACAAATTACATAAAACTAAGCCCATTAATTCACTAAGTAATTCAGTTGCAACTGGGACTGCAAGAATCAGCCCATCTTACCCAAAGTCCTTCAGCTTTGCCCATGCCTCTGTAGTCTTCCTTCACTCCTCTTCATTTCCCCCAGCAGTGCCATCCGTTCCACGCAAATGTAAAAACATGCTTTGATGCAATATGCTGCTGCGACATCCCAATTTTCCATGTATATCCAATCCCACTGCAGGAGGCTGTTTAAGCATATATGGAAACACTGCTTTCTTCAGGAAAACAGATAAAGCTGCACTTGACCCTACGTTTCTGTGAAGGCCTTTTGATTTTATATGCATATTTACAGTTCAACACATGCTCAAACACTCTTCTTGTAGAAGTGGGGCCCTGCTGTAGGCAGATCCCAGTCCTCACACAAAGCCTCCTGAAGACAGGCTCTACCCACAACGCAGCACTTGTGACGAGGAGAGCCAGCCCAGACAAAAAGAAGGCACAGATGCTCGCCTAACAGTTGGGTCTACTGCATTGTCTCCCACCAAGGCACAGATGGCTGGGTGTGGAAAAGAGTAGACAAACGTCCCAGTATGGCCACAGCTCTGGGAATCATAAAATGACGATGAAAAGCAAACTATGAAAACAGGTATCTGCTAAAAGGGGGAAAAGTCATGGCTTACCACCGCGAGCTCAAAGTATGCTGATGGTCAATTTAAACTATGTAGATGAACAGAGGAGCAAGGCCATACCTCTTTTGGTAGGTCCTGATAATTACAATTATTTAGGCAATGCTGAATATGCTCATGCTAGAGCCATCAGGCAGAAATTTTCCTTGTCATGCCTCTGTAGACGTGATTTGGCCAAAAATACTGCATGTTTATAGTGGTATTCAGTCAGGTCTATATAATGGACATGCTTAGGGTCTTTCTAGAAGTGTACTGAGGTTGATAACCTGACCACAAAACAATCAAGTGCTGTATCAGGTCGTCCATAGTAACCTTTCACATGAAAAAGGTGGACACATGTGCAGATGTTAGCTTGTGATTAAAAGAGACAACTTGGTGCCTGCAGGTGGCAAAGGCTGAAATGGCATTTGCAACTATAAAATAAAGTAAGTACAAAGGTGCAAGACGTGGGTCCAATAATGGCTGCCAAGGGGAAAAGGACAGATCGTGATGGTGAACAGGCTGGAGCTGACACAGCTGCAGAAAGGGCAACTCCCTGGCACTTGTCTCCAGGGAGAAACTACAACAGGGTCAGATTTAACAACTGCAGACGTCACTGGGAATTCTTCTGCTCGCTTTCCTTCTATGGGCTGAAAGAACAGAAAATGTACCTACCCGCTTGCCAGCGATGCCTTCAGACAGTCCCAGGCAGCAGGAAGTGCTGCCGCCAGAATCAAAAGCAAGACAAAGCTCCAAACTATGTAACAGGCTTGAAATACACACTAGAGGAGGCCCAAAGCTCCCTGTGTTCAAACAGGTATTTGCCTCTGAAATTGTTCTATTCCAAGGTTACCTGTTGTAGTGGTCTGGCATGTTTATAGGTAGCATCCCATACCCCATCGACTCGACTTCTCTTCTCCTTTTCTCTTGTCTTCTTTTCTCTTTTCTCTCTTCTCTTCTCTCCTCTCCTCTCTCTTCTCCTCTTCTCTCCTCTCCCTCTCCTCTTCTCCTTTCTCTCCCTTCTCCTCTCTTCTCTCTCTCCTCTCCCCTCCCCTCTCCCCTTCTCTCTTTTTTTTTTTCTTTTTTCTTCTCCACTCCTATTTCACAGAAAGGAATAAATTGCTGTCACACAGGGATAATTTCATACGCGAAAAAATGCAGGTAAGAGGCTGCAAAGCATCATCCAGCAGCACAAAGCCAGAATGCTAGGAGATAAACGTGAACCTAACATTTTAGGAGGTGCATCAGCTAACAAGAGAGCTGAAGTAGGGCTAGAGTCGAGGATGTCACCTGTCTTCTGAGTCACTGCTTTTTCCCCAGTAAGCCAGGACAGAATGCCTGTGTGTTCAAAAAGTGTCAAAAACAGACTCATCTGTAATTAACACCAAAACAAACACACCTGTAACAGACGGATGCTGTATTTAGTTTAAACCCTAGTGAGAACCACGCCACTTCCCACCTGCTGATCGAGGAGTTGGCATCAGGCTGCACGTTCAGCATACGCTGCAAGTTGATGCAAACGTGAGTTGAGCGTTCAAGGTCAGGCTGGATGGGACTCTGAGCAACCTGATCTAGTTGGAGATGTCCCTGCTCACTGCAGGGGGCTTGGACGAGATGACCTTTAAAGGTCCTTTTCGACCCAAACTGTTCTATGATTCTGCGATTCTAAATGTTCATCTCCCGGTCATGATCAGAAACGGCGATGGTCCCTGCTGCAGCTTCAAAGCCAGTCAGCAACTAGGGGCCTCTTGTGGAAAGCATCTTTTCTCAGCCAGCCCTCTGCCAGCACATGCTGAGGAGAAACTCTGGCAAGCTGCTCTGATCTGGGCCAGCCTCCTTCTTTGTGCCCCATTATCCACATTTAGAATGGCAAAGGTCTGACATTAAGGAGAGAAGGGGAACCTCACCTTAAAGGTTGTACAAGGAGCCAAGCCACACCGACATCCCGAACAGCGAGCTGTGCAACAGAAGTCCAACGTCTGATCCCCCATGCCTCGCCGGCAGGCTGGAAACATGGAGAAGTCAGTGCTGAGCCTGGAAGGCTACATGGCATGTTTACCTTGAATGGGTCACACAAGTTCAACAGGCCTACCTGCGCTTTCCAAAAGGCTTCTGACAACACAATTCTCACACCGTAGTAGTAGTAGGTGATAGGGAACTACTCTAGGCGTGTGTCTTCATGCTTCCCCAGTTTCCTCATCTCTTCTTTCCAACCTCTATGTCCAAACCCACATCTCCCTTCTTCCACCCCACCTCGCCTCCTCAGATCTCAGCCACAGGACTCCTACATCCTGGGCTTTCCATCTCGTGTCCTTCCCTGAAAGCACTTCCCCACTCCCTACTTTTGCTCCCTACACGGAATACACGCAAAAGTTTGGAGCTGCCACCTCTTACCGGGCCCAATTCTGGACCAACACCCCCGTAGCACCTGCCTGAGTGCAGACCTCACCCTCAGAGCCTACGCAGTTTTGATAGCTCACCCTGCTCTGAGGAAGGGGCACTATGGCCCCAAAGGCAGGCAGACACCCGACCAAGCGCTTCCCACCCGGCCACCTCTGGCTCCACCGCCGCAGGGGGAGCGGCTCGGGTGTGCCCAGTGGGGCTAACCGGGAGGTGGGGGCCGATACCGGCTGCCAAGCAAGCCCAGGACAAGAGGGGTGGCCTGGCACCGGCTGTACCCTGCCTGTAACGCCCCGGCTGCGGCTGGGTGAGAGCAGCTCCACAGGGTGCTGTGAGAGAAACCCCGGGGACAAAACCAGGCCCACCTGAAGCCAGCTTCCTTCCTTCCCCTGGGAGATCACCCACTGAGGCGCAGGAGTGGGGCGAGAGGTGATGCTATAAAACAGCCTTGTATAGGACTCAGATAACCATCTTTTATTTGGGGTTTTTTTTGTTGTTTTTCTTTTTCTTTAAAAGTGGTATGTTAACATCAGGTTTTTTTCTACATTTTCAGAGCTCTGTACAGGTCTTAAAAGGAAATAAGCAATGCTTAATGTACAAAGTAAAAACAGAAAACTAGAAAAATCTGAATAAAATGGAGCAAGTTGCTGTCAGGGATACAGCACAAATTAGTAAATAGACGTCATCTGAAGTGCAATACCACTGCAGTAAGGATGAGTTAAGGAATGAAATAAAAATACTCTATTTTAAACAAACAGTATATATATATATTTTTATATGTATATATTTTACAGATAGTAGACCCAGTGATATCTGTAGAATTGTAAAAACATATTTACAAATAACTTTTTTTTTTTAACATTACATATACATCAGCACCATAGTAAGAAAGAAAAAAAACAACCCCAAATCTATTAAAATCTACCTCTCTAGTACTTGGTCCCAGTACGGAGTATTTGGAGGAAGCTTTACAAAGACAGCAGAGACCCAGCCATCATCACCATTTATTCACCAAAGCCTGCATCTCCCTCATGCACGCGGATTTGCACTTGCCCACCGCGCGGCGGTTGCGTTTTTCTAAACCCTCATCTCCCAGCTCTGCATCAGCAGGCGACCCCCGGTCACTCGCACGCGAGAAAGGGATGCTGTGCCGCCCCCCGCGCAGCGGGCTCGCTGCCGCCTCGTCCCGGCATGCCTGTCGTACGGGGCAGGACAGGTACGTGCCACACCAGCCTGTCGCTCCCTCACCCTCACCCACACACACACACATACGCACGATGCCCTCGTCCCTTCAGGGTACCGTTTCTCTCATTCTTTCCCCATCCCTTCCCTTCAGGCTAGTCCAGCCTAGAGCCGCTTACCCACAAGACGGACCGAGAACTTGGGCTGGTTGCTCTCTCTCACCGAACTAGGGCCCAACCCAGCTCCTGCTGAAGCGGCCGACAGGCAAACCCCGATCATCTTCAGTAGAAACTGGAATAGGTCCTTGCGCTGTATTTTAAAAAGGGGTTAGCTAAAAGAGATGGAACTAAAGCGTTTTTTAAAAATTTAGCAGTCAGGGCAAGCTGGATGGAGAGCTCACCTTGACCAGCTAGTCCATGTTAAAAATGCAGCTTGTCCTGCCTACATTATAGCATTTAAAACAGATACTTCCCCTCGTCTTGGTAAGCTCTGCAAGGGGTTACTGCACAAAAGGGAACTGTAACGGGGCACCGAGATGGTTCCAGGCCCATTTTGCTCCCATTCCTTAATGCGACGCGTATCTGTGCTCCACAGGGAAAGGCAGGACTTGAAAATGCAAGGTGCCCAGCCCCGGCGCTCCCGTGGGTTTCAGTGGCTCAGCGCCTCGCATCGCTGGGCCCAAGGAGAGCAGCGCACAAGGAGGTAATCGGTAGCTGGACAGCTGGTACTGGCAGTTGTACGCTGGAGACACTTCCGCTGCAGAGCACATCTTATGGCTCACAGATGCCAGCATTAGGCCACAGGTTCCCAAACTTTCTGGACTGTGGACCACATTAAGAGTTTTTATGCACTGGTATATAACCTGATAAGCAGCTGTCAGCTGACAACACTAAAAAAGCGATAGGTTTCAGTGCACAGCTTACCTCGGCCTCAGACTGCTTGGGAACTGCTGCTTTAGACACGCAGAATGGCTGGCCTCTCAGTATTGTGCAAAACACATCACAACTTCTTCACAGTGCTGCTCAGCACCAGTCCACACAGTGGAGACAGTGATAATGTTGCTAATACTGAAAAGCTTCTTCGGCCAGACCCCATGTTTGTAATAACTACACCAAATAGTTTACCCATTCATGAATAACCTTTACAGTAGTCCTTCACTGGTTGCTGTTCTTCAAATACTGCAGTAAATTTTGTTGCAGACCAAACATCTCGATCGGGTTGCATATAACATCACATCGAGAGCCCAGGAACGCCAGGGTAATACTACCTGCCAAACTTGCATGTTTCAAGAGGAGAGGAGAAACTGATTCTGTGCGCCAAACCCTCCCTGTACATTTCCTCATGCCTGTTTTCTCCTCCCCTGCCTGCCCTTTTGTGGCAGTTGTTGCTAACCTGAAAAAAAGTGCAGGCAGCTCACCTTGCTTTATGCTGAATGACAGGAGGGGAAGGAAGTGAACCGAACACACACTGGGAAGGAAGGAGAGAGAGAGACCCGCTTAGGCCCTACACTGATTTCTCTTCATACCTCTTAGCCCTTCAACACCATGTGTAGCTGCTGTTCTGCACCCCAGGCAGCCGATACACACCTAAGTGCTCTGACAGGGAAGCGCTACTGCAAGTCCCAAGGGGACTAAATAGCTCAATTAAGTTAACCCACCCACCTAAGCCATCTCCAGCAGCAGTCCCATAATCAAACTGCCCTCACCACGCTGCCACATTCATGTTCTCCTACACTTTCATTGGATTTTTATCACTCTGCAGTGAGAATGGTGACCTTGTTGTGACTGTTTAGGTTTGTCACGTGTGTGCTGCATGTTCCCTTGTGACAGCCCAGAGCCAGCCCTGTGGGCCTGGCTATGGCTCACCGAGACCTGCTTACCCCCGCGGTTACGCCTGTTTCCTACCAGGGCCTGCGCAATCGCCCGCAGATGTTTTTAGGCTTTAGCTCCTGGCTGTTTTCATCTGCTCCCCTGAAAGTTGCAGTGTTTACAGCTACATGAGGTGGGAGATACTGGGACAGCCCCACACCACTGTGCCACGAAGCCTTGTTTCGTTGGGAAAGACCAAATTTTCCCAACCAGAGGCATCAGCTGGCTTTTCCAGTTTCCCCATCCTGCCCCCGCCCACACGCAGGGGGTGCTGCCAGGCAACGGAGATTGCTTGGTGGAAGTCTTGGGATGCCGATGTTTTCATCGTCCCTTGAATCTTCCAAAGTTGGCTACAGATCAGCTCAGTTTGCACAACTAAAAACAAAAGAAAACAAAATAAACCCAAACCAAACCAATTCAAACAAAAAACCTATCCAAGGATGGGGAGAACATCCAACTCTCTTTTCGCTTTTTGCAAACATAACAACCAAAGCTCCAGACTATACAAGCCCATTCATTGGGGGTTTCCAAACAACTCATCAAGTTCTTGTATCCACTCATCCCCTGGTCCGCTCTTAATGATGGAGTCCACAAGGTCTGCGCCCTCTGATAAACCGGAGAATGACCCCCCTGCTCCTTCATTACTGTAGTTATAAGATATGTCCTGAGTGGGATTCCTCTCGTAGGCCTGGCCTTGGCTGCTCTGAGCAAAGTTGCCACCTGGCATTTGCTGTGTTGGAGGCTGACTAAAGCCAGACATCGTGGGGACCCCTTGGCTTATCGCAGGCATTACCATCGGCCTGGCCTGGCTGGCTCCTTGTTGCCCAGGCAGTGGTTGCAGCAGCTGTCTCCCCATTGCTGGGTTCAGGGCTCTGACTGTTCCACTCGTGTCCACAACTGTCTGATTAAGCCCCTGTGGGAAATGTTGCTTGGACAGCCGTGGCTGCCCAGACTGCAATGAGTACGTTGTGCCGTTATTGAAGGGCCCCATTTCACTGCTAGTCCTTCCAGGTATACCTTGTAAGCCACGCTGCTGCCAGCTTTGCGTTCCTTGAGGGACAGTCCCCATCAGGTTTTGAAGTCGTGGTGCTTGCGGCCTGGGTACGACCTGGCCTACGGGTCCTTTCATCTGCTGCTGATGCTGGGGAAGAGCAGAGTTTACCAGCATGTTCTGACCAAAATTGCCAACCATTCCCACCGTTTGTCCAGAGGCAGGCTGCCTCGTTCCCTGGCCTGCGTTATGTGTCATGTTCATACCACTTTGGTTTGGGTGCTGCAACATTTGGCTCATCCCTGTGCTCATACTGTACATTCCCGGCTGGCTGGAAGAGGCGTTGCTGTAAGGAGCCATGCCCATGTCTGACTGGCCTGCGGTCGTGGGCAGTGTGCTCGGGTTCTGGGAGGGACCCATTGCCATCATGCTCGCGTTCTGGGCCATCATTCGGGATGTCCTCATGCTCTGGAGTGCTGCTTGGTTTCTCACAGCTGCGATATCCTGGGGAGAACCTACACCAAAAAGGGAGGAAGGTAAGAAAAAAACCACAACCCTGTACATCTTACTTAACACATCTTTGCATAAAAGAGAATCTGTAGGAGCTTTCTGCATCACAGTAGGATTTCAGATTGCTGTGCTTTCTGAGTGTATAAATTGTTTCTCGTGAAGGCCAGCAGAGAGCTAGAAGGCTATCCATCCTTGGGACACATGCTTGCTGCCTAATGTTAGCTGCATTTCTGAGATTATGTGTTCCCCAACTCACTCTGGCTGCAGCCTCTGTCTGGGCCTGCCAAGTCCCCTCTCCTTGAAGGTAAGAGTCAACACAGCTCAAATGCTACCCTAAACAGGAATTGCTGATCATGTTATGTATTCAATTTGTGAAGTGGGACACTGTTCAGCAGAGAATACCATCCATGCAGACGAGCAGCCTAATTTCCCTTAAGGCCTAAAATGAGGCTGGCAAGGTTAAAAGGCCAATGATTTACTCACTAAGTTATTCTCAGTTATGACAATTTTGGGATGTGCACCCAAAGGGATTCATGCCTTCAGGTTCTTGAAGAATCGAGGCAACACGATTGCATGCGTGATGCATGATTACAGCCATGGTTGCCTCCCTGATAATAACCTACTCGGGTACCTCAGCTAGACAGCCACAGGAGCTGCAGGGCTAAAATAGGCCTGCCTTTCTCTTACTTTGCTAGGACCAGAGATTAAAAGTTTTAAGAAGTGACCTGGGAGTCAAAGTCCCCTTTCAAAAGTAAATGTGAATCTTTCTTTTTGTGTGCATTTTTTCCCCAAGACCAGTGATAATGTGCACCCTCCTCCATGAAAAAAAATTAGTCCCTAAGACTTCAAAGTTGCATATGCACTGTGATTCAGTAGCTCTTATCTTCTTCACATAAGCCTCATTCAGCTTCTAGCAAGCAAATGAGAAAGCTTCCACTGGTCGTCTTTAATGGCAGCAAAGCAGCTGAACTTCAGTTTACCATTCAAAGCTCTCTTTTAAATATCTCCATTGTCTTTCAAAAGTAAGCCTTGAAAATGGAAATGTCAGACTCAGAAGGCAAATCAATTTTTTAATAGCTGAGGAGGCATAAATGAATGGATTTTCTATACCATTGCTACTGATTGAGTCTATGGAAAGAAGAAAAATTGTTTTTTGCGGACATTTAAAGCAGGGAGAGTGTATTAGTGAATCGATATTATAAGCACATTTTACTCCACCTTAGGCCAGTGATGGGAAACCAGAAAATCCTAACCTTGTTAAATTCCACACCGTGGCAGATAACTGAACCATGCTTGTGTCTTCCTTTCAGGGGTGGGGGGAGCTATCGATTTCTGGGAAGCTGATATGCTTCTGTATTTGCTATCTTTATTTAAAAACAGTTACCGGAGCTCTGATCATGCCATGGGTTCATTGTGGTTTTTGGGTCACTACCATACCGAACTAAACACAATACTCCACTGGTGAGGCTCTGAGTAGGAGGCAGACAATTACTCCCGGCACAAACCTTATTAAATGCGAGATGTAAATATAAAATGATTACTTTAAGACTCATGAACCGTACAACAAAATCTGAACATTCCTAAACCAACGCCTATATGTTGTCCCTCAGTGGCAGACAACATACCTGAACATCCATGGAGAACACAGAATACTGGGCCCTGTTATTTACGTCGGTTTGGTTTCTGTGAGAAATGGGTATGAATAGAGGAAGAGCCATTTCTATAGTTTTGCACATAATGCAGAGAATGGCTACATCTCCTTTTTGCTGCAGCAGGATAAGCTTCTGGAGGATGCTTTCAGCTCCAACATACAGATAAATGAAACATTTTGTAGCATGAAGAGAGACCATCTGGATCGCACTTGAACAGGGCAAATGTAGTTGCAGCTTTTACTTTATCCATGCGATCAAACCGTTCTCTTAACGATTAGCACTGGAGTCCCCTTGATTTTTCCTAAATTGGATCACCTCCTCCTTCCATGGTTAGAAACAGACTCTTTTTACAATGACTCCAGCAAGTGCTTAGGACTCAGATAACATAAAAAACTTACTTAATGCATCTTTAGCTATTTTTCAATTGAAAATGGCGGTTGAAAACCTCCAAAGGAGTCACTACCAGCAAGTGGTTCACGTACTACTTTTGTTAACTACCTTGCTCGGCATGAGAAACAGGAGATCAGACAAGGAGCAGTTAAAAGAGAGATGCTACAGATTTTAAGATTTTGGGCCACCTTCTGGTCTCATTTACACATAACCTACTGCACTGGACTACATTCTTGTGACTAACTAGGAATAACAGGGAAATCACAGAATGGTTTAGGTTGGCAGGGACCTTAAATACCATCTAAAAATTTATATTTTAATTAGCTCATTTATGAAAATTAATTCCTTGCTCTGTCAGATTAGCCTAAACACTCTTCTTTATTTCTTTTAAATAATACATATGAAGGCAAGGTTTCAAAGAAGCATTAACGCAGAAAGATTTTACATGTACATCTCAATGTAAGGCAGCGCAAACACATATGTTTTGATTTTGCAAATGAATTGTCGGGGGGGGGGGGGAAATCATTTCATACAGAATTTATGCTGCCAAAGATAAGAACGAGAAGGCGATTAGAAGGAGCCACCCTGACCTATACCAGCAGCAGATCTGGCTGCCTGCTCACTTCCTGGGTACGAGAACTGCAATATGCTTGCCTCCCTAGTTTTCTGCTGCAGTTACATGACGCTATTGTGAACATAGAGCACAAGAGCACATTCATTTCACATCTATTTAGAATCTGTGGTTAGCGAAGATATTCAGCTAATGCTTTACACCTAAAAAGCTCAGAATGAACTTCTTTTCCTAAGCCAAAATGACTGTACTTACATTCTTCAGTTATCTGCAAGCACATCGACATAATACTTGCTTTTTTTAAGATCATTAAAAAATTTTCCATTTACGTCTCAGGTATTTCACTCTGTTTCCCACAGTTGACCTTTATCAGTCACTTTTCCAGAGAAGGATGACCTCTCTGAAATCTTCTGCTCACCAAACTAGATAAAGTGGGGAATGAAGAGGGGTAAAGCCAAGATACAGTAAGAGACACTAGCTTAAAAAAAAACAAAAAAAACAAACCAAAAGGCATAATGAGAGTGGAAGCAAACAAGATAAATCCATAGAATCTAGATATCAAGGAGGCAAAACAAATGTCAAATAAAAAATGCAGCTTTTGCTGAGGGGAGCAGAAAGGAAATTGGAAACTTAACTAAATACACAAACCTGGGCATTGCCCTTTGGTAAAATATGTGGTATGTGCAAGTGCGCAACAGCCTGTCTTCCTCTTCTGGCACACTGCTTAAACCCTGGTCTTCACAGAATGTATGAACTTTCATGTGCCCACTACAGGGACATACGTTGACTCCAACATAGGAAAAAGAATTTGACTTTTACCTTGGAACTGATTGACCTGTTGCACTGGATACGGGCTCCGCTGTTGCTGCAGATGCTGCCGAGGCAAATGTGACTGCTGCTGCAACTGCTGAAAACGAATGAGGGAAAGAAAGCAGAAGAGAAAAAGATGATTGATTAATTCATTAGCGAGCTGAGAAAGGGGCTGGTGGCAAAAGTACTGCAGCAGAACTGCAGCATTTCTTATCTAGCAAGCTGTTCTGGAGAGACACGCAGAATCATTTGAAGAGTCTTCCTGAGAGCCCTTGGGACTCTCAGGTCAGCACACGGACTCCTTTTGGTTCAAAAAGGAACAAGGACTAAGGCTAACATCATCTCTCCTTACTTACAACCCCTTCATCTCAGCCTCTACAGTGCAAACTTAGCTGTCTTCAGGCTGAAAGGAGAGGGAGGGACGTGAAATAACTTTGCTTACCTAGGTCTAAGGGCAACTAAGGCCACACACCCTTTCCTTCCCCCAGCCCTGCCAAGGTCTAGAGGTTTGTGTTCCTGGTGCAAGACTTTCCTCCACCTCTGCACTCAAAACACTCAGCTGCAAGGAGTACTGCATCCTGACCTCAGCAGTGTGGCCTGGGACCATTCCTGCTGCTAAGGCACATTTCCTCTTGGGCTTCACTGAATGATATTCGGAGAGCAGGTGATTGCAGAATGCCTCCCTCCCTTGATCCAGTCCACACTGCTCCTCTGTGGTTATTTTCTATGAACACTCATGCATCTAAAACAGAATCAAGGGTTGATTATAAAAACAGAGAGTGTGTTTACCAGGGCTTTCAAAGCCTAGGGTATACTTGACTAAGCATTTACTAAAAGGACATGTCTTGCTGCTTCATCTGCAGCTGTACAAATACTGTGTCCAAAAACAAGGACGTGTAACGAAGGTAACAGAATGGCAAAGCTGGGAAAGAAGCAAGTACTAATCCCTGTGTTCATAAATTTTTATTATAAACTATCTAAAAGACAAAAGGAACCTTATTAGGCACAAAACACCCAAAAGCTAGAAGCTTGAGGACTGTAGCTTCATTGCTTTTCATCTATGCCAGCACACTTGACAGCTTCAGCCTTGTGGTTTTTCAACACTTTTAGGCACGTCTTCAGCAGCCAAGTCACTGACTGGCTCTTGGGTTTATGCACTTGAATTGACCTAACCCATGATGGGGGAACATTACTGCACCCTCGCTCTTCTGCCCTTGTTCACCCCTGAACCAATTCATGCGTCTTTATCCTGAATATTTCTAGAAGCATCCTTCCTGTTCATTGGGTGTGAATTTTTCTGTTTCTCAAGAGGACCATGAGAAGAGGGGAAGGCTATCAGTATTTCTGTGGTTTATAGAACCCGCACAAGTGCTAATGCAAATTAAAGCAGACCCCAGCTCTAAACTGTATTCCCCCAGCAAGAGAGGTGAAGCCAAGCTTAAAGCAACTACCCGCCTTTCAGAACATCATCGAGGTGACGCAAGGGAACTGTAAGGTTAAACTTGGGTATAAGCTTATAAGGAACTGAACACTATGACTTCTCACTGACTTTCTCCTGGGCTGCTTTTAAACTACAGCCGAGTTAAATATGTGTACGATATCACCGCTCAGGCTGGGTAATTTCACATCCATATTGCACAGCCCAGAGGTCCAGAAGCTGGGTGACAGGCTCCAACGCAGCCATTCCACACTGCCACCATGAGAGGTGGTTTTACTGCTCTCCCACTTCAGCCTCTGGTTCCCCTCTTGGTGCTGCCTCTCCCTTGTGCTAACATAATTGCTCATACTGGTATGTGACAAACCAGATTAAGGAATTGATCTGGGCAAATACTTTTTTTTTCTTTGCCAGGTTACTGTTAACCCACATCAATCCTTTGTCTCAGCAGACCGCTGCACGCTGTACACAGCTTTTACCAGTGCAAGACCATAGCCAGAAGTACGGGGAAGCACCGGCAACTTGTACCTGTAGCAGAGTCTTCTTCTACCAGCGTTAAATGCACCATGAGATACCAGGCTAAGAGCTACCTTTTCCAGTGTCTAAAATCCCACGTGACTGCCCAGCCAACTGCTGGGAACATGGGTAATATTTGCCACGCTAATGGTAAGATTGAGGCAGATTCTTTGATAACCATTGCTGAAACAGCACGATAGGAGCCACAGAGAATTACCAAAGATGAAAGGAAGGGCTGGCGTTGCACTGTCTAGTGCTCAAGCTGTCACAACAGCAACACTGCAGTGCCCGAGACAAATGGATACCATACCTGCTCTGCTAGGATTTGCTGCTGCTGCCTTTGCTCTCTTAGAAACTGTTGTTTCTGCTGCTCTATCACGTGGAGCTGGGCTCTTTGCTCAATCAGCATCTGCTTCATGATGGCCGCTTGAGGTTGGTTTCCTAGGAAGGGACCCCCAGAGCTTGTGCCTGTGACCACACTGCTGGAGCCTGGTGGGACAGAAGGCTGCATAGGCCCTGCGGTCCGAGACAATCCCACCTGGTGCTGCTCCTGTGCAAAGAGAGAGAGAAGGCCTCGTTACTTAGGGTGCTCCATGGGCAAGGACAAGTACGGCTCGTTAACAAGAAGCCTTGAGTCTGTGGGTGAAGACTGGAGCTTGACAGAAGTAAAGAGTCCTCAGAAAGGCGCTTGTGGCTTACGACCAACCCATGGGCTGTTTCCCACAGGGGGTGGCAGGTTCCTCTTCTCTCCCAGAGTTCAAAGCCCCCTCAGATACAGCAAGAGCACTTTACAATTCATTACTAAAAAAATAATAGAGTTGCATACTAGGTTTATTTTCACGCAGGGTATGCAACTTCAGAGTCATGTTTTTCTAACCCTCTTCTCTCTCATCGTGGAGACAAGTTTGTTTTCTCTCCCGTTCCATTTCCCTTTCTCAGTAACGGCAGTTTCACGCAGTTCTCTGGATTGAGGAGCCAAGGGTTTGGGTGCACACAAAAAACAGCGGGAGCTGGCAGCATTAATTCCCCCTATATTGCACCGGAATCTCAGGATTTTACCACATAACGTGTTCAAGTAAGATTTCCATCCCGCAGCAACGGGCCAAAAGCGGGTAGCAGGAAGGATGCAGGGCGCGCGATGCCGCAGACACCCTCTCCTGAGGCCGCCCTGCTTTCTCTTCATGCTTCGAATCCCGTTTGCTGCCTGTTAGCGCCGGGAAAACGAAGCCACCGAAGGCCAGGGCGTGACTCTCCAGACCGGGCCTCCACCAGGCGCCGGCCGCGGGCAGCGCGGGGGCCGGGGAGTCCGCCCGGCCCGGCAGGGAACCGGGGTTCTGGCCCCAGCCCCAACCCCGGCGCTCCCGCCGCCGCTGCCCGGGGGAGGCTGCGCCACCGCCCGCCGGCAGGTGTCGCTGCCCGCCCGCGGCGCGGCGGGGCCCCCCGGGCAGCCTTCACGGGGGGCCCGCGGAGCCGCCCGGTGAAAGCGGAGCGTGCGGCCGACCCCCGCCACAGAGCGGCACCGCTCCCGCCCCGCCCGCGCGGGAGACCCAAAGCCGGGGCCTCTCGTCCCCCCGGGCCGGGATGCGGAGGAGCGCGGCGGTTGGCTCCGGCTGCCCTCCCGCAGGGCACACACCGCCCGTGTGCCGGAGCAACCTTTACCTAGTGCCGGGAGAGGCCCCACACGTGCCGGCTGGCGGCGACGCCGGGCCCGGCCCCTCTGCCGGGCTAAACAGGGCGAGCGCGGCAGCGCGCTCGGCGGCACCGGTCTTAACACCTGCTCGCTAGAACCTCTTCCATCTTCCATTATTTCGTAGAGATGGGCCCTCACCCAGAAACATCGGCTTGATGGAAAGGGCCTGTATCACTTCAGGACCCTTTCTGCAAAGCGTTCCTGCGTGAGGTTCAGATTTCACCTGCTTCATCGGTGTTACGTCAATTACTGTGCAATTGTGAACGTATATTAAAGTAATCGTATGGCACCCACCCCAACACAGTCAATGAAAGGGTTAAAACTGGCGCTTGAGTGTAGCTTGGGAAATTGGGATCGGCCTTTCTGCACGAAGGTCAGGTTTTCAAGGACCCTTCTGAGGAAGTAACAAGAAAATACAATTTGACCACATCTCTACTTTGCACAGATATTCCCTGAAGAGCTCCCTGCTGAAAGGCAGCTCTCCGATACTTAGGTTCTTTCTCTTTTTAACACCTGCCCTGGTTTGAAGGTTCCCTCCCCGCTCCTCTTTTCACATCTTCCCCCATCCCATCTCATGCTGCACTTTACAACCCAGCCAAGCATGGTCTGTAAGGGCAAGGGCTGCGGCAGCTGCTGGGGCTTCCCTCAGCCGGGGTCAGGGAAACGCACTCACTAGTGATCCCTTTCACCCACCCGTCGCTGAGCTCCCGTTTTCTCTGCTTTGGGGGATACACAGGCATCAGCTGTCTCCTGCAGAGCTGATGGTAAAGGCTTTTTCCTACCACCCCCTGGCCCTCCCCCGACTTCTGATGAAGTCATCAAGTTACAGATTGCATAACTGATGCACAGGACTATCTTGTGTTATACTGGGAGATGGGCCAACTGCTTCCATTTATAGACAAAAGCAATGCCACGCTGCCAAATAATGGAGTCTTTGCTGCAGTCACTACAAGGAAAAACAAAAGGGAGGGGGGGGAACCCCATGACCGAAAGGGCTTGCTGTGAAGTGACATCATTCGGAGCTTCCTCCACCGACCTCAGCGCACAGCTGCCTTCGGTGCTGCAGCCCAAGTCCTCACTCAATCGCCTTCAAAACAATCCTACTACAGAACTACTGTCCTGGCTCTTATGCGCACACAGGCGCGGCTGAGGGATGCGTTCACCCCACAGTAATGCTGCAGAAGGCACTCTATTCTGTATCGTGTTACAAGTTAATTCCAGAGCTTAAAAGGGAAGAAAGCTTTGAAAGGAGCCCCATCAGATGAGCCCCCTGCAACCGGGCAGCAGTGGAGGAATACGAAGATTAGCACAAAGGTGTTACTTCCAGTGTTGTGTATTTAGTCATTTCGAGGTACGAGAGTTTACCTAATCATAGTGAAAACTTCCTCTTTCCAGTTTTAATAACAGGTTTAAAGCCAGGCCTTCTTCATCAAGCCCAAACACCACCCTGCCGCCCAGAATATTTCTTCTCCTTTCCACTTTTTTTGGTGAAAACTCTTCCCAACCAATGATGAAAGGTCCCTCTGACATCACTGGGAGCAGCCCTGGGTTCTGTGTCCCAAAAAGAGGAGCACAGCCCAGGCAAAAGGTCTCCACAGGCAGAAGAATGCTCCTTCGTGCCTGTGAACAGCGCTGTCTGCCAAGAGCACCTCTGCAGCCCGGCATGGCTTCTGTTAACCTCCCAGGGAGGTTGCACGGCCCTGCCCAGCCCTGGCAGCAGTGCGGGGCCACGAGGGCTTCTGGGCACCTTCAGCTACCCAGCCACGGGTGTGCACACCCACCCTCTTTCCACTGTTCCCTCCAGAGGTCTGGCACAGAGGTGAAACCTGGAAGTGGGCTGGGGGGTACATGCATGTGGCTGGCAACTGGTGAGGAAAGAAGCAACGCTCTACGCAGCTGCCTCTTACAAACCATGCCTGCTCCAGGCCCAGATGCAGTCTTACCACAGGAGCCGAGCATCACGTTGAGCACCTCGGGCTGAGTGCAGCACTTACACAGTTACAGAGCTTTGAAACCAAACTAATCCAAGCTTCATGGACAACACCCTTTGCTCCTGCACTGCCTGCCAGCTCCCTCATCCTCCTACTGCACCCTGAGCCTTCCTGCCCCTAGACCTCCTGCTCCTCCTCCTCATTCCCTGCTGTCCCTTTCTCCTTCCTACACCAACCGGCACTGCTGCCTCTTCGTTCTCCAGACACCCCCATCAGCACCCGGGCTAACCAGCTCCTGGCTGCACATCATCTCCACAGCTGACAGCGCTGGTACCCAGTGGCCCGTGGCCACAGTCTGCCTCACCGCGTGGTTCAGCCTGCCACCGCTCCGGAGGGATCCCTGGGGATCCCCAGCAGCAAGGGGACAACCCAGCTCCTTCCCCCAGGGCCCCGTGCTCGTGTGCGTGTGGGCACGTGCATACAGGGATGACCTGTGTGGGTGTAGGTAGGCACGTAGTCCCTGACAAGAGTGACAAGATGTCCTGGAGTGGGCAACACGTGCTGTATTCTCAGCCTGTCTCTCATCAGCCTGTTACATCTGGGAAGAAGGTACAGCGTGGCTTCTGATTTTCACTCTGGCTATTTTCATTAACACCCAAAGCCACTGTGTGCTACCCACTGGCTGCAAACAGCTCTCTTCTGGTAACGGTGGCTCATGCAGAGTTACACGCGCTCCAGCCGGGAACAGGGAAGCTGCAGCTCCGCCACGAGGTCCTCGCCGGGGGGCAGGCAAAGCCAAGAGGCCGGTTATGTGAGGGCAGACAGTGCCAAGGCCTCTTCCTGTGACTCGGCTATGCCGCAGAGCGAGTTCAAATGCAAGCGTTGGCCCTGGCAAAGCCTCCCAGGGACCCTGCCGGGACCCCTCCTGCCTCTGCCTCCTCAGCCACCCGCTTTTAAATTGGCCCAGGGACAGAACCGAGTGCTCGGCCCCTAGGAGCAAAACCAGGTATTGAAAGAGCCAAGTTGCCATTTGTAGAGCCAAAAAAGAGCCACAGTTTTCAAATGGTCACACGTCTGGAGAGGTTTTTACAGTTGCAGAGCACTCAGTAACACAAACTTTTGCAGGGATCTGGCTGCTTAAGTTAATGCCTACATGGGAGTTGCCCGCTGTTGATAATCTGATCCTTAGTTAAGCAACAGGAGCATAAATCCTGGGTCCTCCTGTTTTATCTCCAGGGATCTGCTGGAGTGACGGGATCCTCTGCAGGAGTTCAGGGGTGATGTGTATGCATATACATACAGTTATGCACACTAAACATAAAGTGACTTTAAAAAGAGAACAAAGGTGAGTGGAAAAGGTATTTTCCTTCATCTCAAATCTTATATGCCTCTCTTCCTTATCATGCAGTGATTTATTCCTTCTGTATGTCATTCAATCTCCCAACTACAGCTAAAAGCAATCACACAATTTTCTCTCAGAACAAGCAGAATGACCACGAGCTGATGCCCTGAGAGCTGGGCAGCTGGGTGTGGGTGGGCACAGGCGGGGGACTGGCCAAGCCTACTCATCAGCCTTCTGTGCGCAGCCTGCTGATCCAAGCCCTCGGACATGGGTGAGCTGCTGAAGTCCAGAAGGGCAGAGCAGGACCCCAGGGAAAAGGGGCTGTTCCAGGCAACTGCTGGCAGAAATCGATGGAGGACAGGTATTCCACATCTGGGAACAAAGCGTTTCCCAAAAACCCGAGGGAAGCCGAGACTTGAAAGCAAGGTCTTACTGTGCAAAACGGACAATCACACGTGAGCTCGCTGTGCCATTCTGTGGTAGGTGAGCTAACGCAATCCTTGAATATACAAAGAGCAGAAGCGCAAACAGAAGCCAGGAGGTGGCTTATCCTGCGTACTGCTTTAGAGGAACGATACTAGAAAAACGTATACAATCAGACGTCTACATTTTAGAGTCAGAGCAGCAAAAGAAGACACAAAAATTATTTGAGGCAGAAAGTGTCTGCCAGTGAGTGACTTAAAGAGCTTGATCCATTTAGCTTACCATAAAGAAAACTGAGAGATGCTTTGACCGCGGTATATAAAAATACCTTCATGAGGAAGAAATCCTTTAAAGAGTTCTTTTATCCAGTGAAGAAGGCAAAATCAGGAAAAAGGGCTGGAAGCTGAAGACAGATTCAAACCAGAAAGAAGAATCAAATTTTTACATTACGATTTCATTACCCATCAGAAATGGCAGATCATCACGTTTTGATGTCTTCCAGGATGACAGCCTTTCTGCATAAACACAACTTAGTGGCGGGACTGAATGGCCTGCGATGTACAAGATGGAACAGCGCCAGTCTGCCCTTACCTCTGCACTGCTCTCAGCTGCGGCTCCCTGGCACCCGCAGAGGCAACTGGCCCTCCTGCACCGCGCTGGTGCTAAGCTGACGGGCATTACTCCTTTGTCGTGGGGTTCTTGGGTACTCTGGAGGTCTCCAACCTATTTCTGGGATCTAAAAATATTACTCAATTTCCATGTGCTATGTCACAGTAAAACATCATCTCTACCCAGCGTTTTCAGAGCAGCCTGAAAGCATATTCCTATATTCCCCCCAGAAATATTTCTATTAAATTCCTCGGAATGTTGTTACTTATTGTGTCTGGCAGGGATCTTAATCCCTCTCTCTAAATCAGGCTCCCCAGAGCAAAGCCACCTTTCGCAGAATGGTACCATCCAACAGACTAAGGGAATTACAAATTCATTCATTTCAGACCTTGGGTTTTTTTGTTGGTTGGGTTTTTTTTTTTTCCTTGAAAGAGCCAGCATACAGGACGGAGGGATGGAATAAGCTGGGTCACAACTCTGACTCCGGCAGCAGGCTCTGCAGAGCAGATTGCTTCACCTATTCCCTCTGTCACCCAGCCTCAGGGAGGGGCTACAAACCTCCCCTCACTCCCTGGCCCCCGGCGCCATGGTCTTTCATACAGTATCTGAGCGAACGAGATCCCTCTGACGTTTGACACCAGACCTCTGCATGCATCCAATCTGTTTTCCTTTCACCTCCCTTCACCTGCATCTCTCCTCCCCGCATTTTCAATACAGTTTTATTCTTCCCAAAGAACAAATGGAATCTCTCAGGCTGTTACTTCTGCGTGTTTTCATTTGTTCATGAGAGGCTCTTCATTTCTGGTGACCAAGTAGATAACGAAGGATTCTAAAATGAGCAACTGTTTTTCTAATACCATTTAAGAGCTGAAGACAGTCAGAAGCTCCTCTCAAAGACTGCGAGGCAGAAGCAGTCGCCACTTTACCGGGTTGCCCCAGAAGCCCTGGCTCCCCAGGCACCGGCTGCTGCTGCCGTGCTGTGGTTTGACTCCACAGAGCTGGAGCACCACTGGTGGGATTCAGAAATGCAGCATTCCAACAGAACACTGCTGAACTTCAACCAGCGTCATTAAACCAGGCTCATTTCCTCTTTTACAAATAACAACTCTGGCGTTTTCTCCCCTCCCCCAAGAAAGAAACCTTTGCAGGGGAAATCGCTCCTGCTTTTCAGTTTTTTACCAGCTGGTCGCAAGGTATGGAGCGTAAGGATACAATGGTTGGGTTTGTGTGCAAAGGCAGAACTGTTCATTTATCTCAAATAACTAGTTTTCTCCTAATTGCAATTTTTTATTGGTCTTATTTTTAGGAGGAGGAAAAAAAAGTATCAGCCCAAATTAAACCCAAAATAGCCTTTTTACATACATCTCTTAAAAAAGGGGAGAAATAAGTATACAAAAATACTTGTGAAGTGTAAAATTAAGATGAGCTCTTCTTATTTGCTTTAATGAGTTAAAAGTCGTGGCTCAAGCAGAGCCTCCTGCAAGTCTACCGTTATCACCAGTACCCACTCGGTCACCTATGGGATGTGAACCTTGGGGTCCTTGGCAAGTCCCCATGGATATGCCCGTTCACACTGTGTATGGCAGGGGCTAGTGACCGTGCTACCAGCTGGCTCCGAGGAGCTGAGACCTGAGCAGGCGCAGAGCCCTTGCGACTCTGGCAGGTCCAGGAGACAGCCAGGGCCGCTTCTGGTGCTCCCACCCAGCCCTTGCAACAGGAACGAATCCGCCCACTCTGCAACCTCACCTGCTCTTGAGCCGATGGCACCAGCGCTCATGCTCCAGTGAAACGGTATCTTACATAGTTTTCTTGCAGGAGTGAACTAATGGGGTTAATCAAGCCATTAATTTGACCCGCAGAGGGAATGGCTGCACAGACACGTTTCTGTGAGGCAAGCCCAGGTGTGGTTTTATGGTGCATGGGTTACTCCGAGGTTACTCCCCCGTATGGCTCGCACCCCGCAGGAGTATGGAGCAGCCCTCCTTTCCCTGAAGAGCAGCCAGCCTGCAGTAGTGTCTCGAGGTAAGAGGCCTGAGGGGGCTCCCAATGCCCACGAAGCCAGCCCCAGCTGGCCGCTTGGCACTGTCTCTGCAGCTGTGCTCTCCAATGCCTGCTGCCCACTGCCGCAGCCCCGGTTTCTGAGCTCCGGCCCCTGAGCGGGGCTGGTGGCAGGGAGGGAAGGCAGGCGAGGATTTGAAGAAACACCAAGTGCCCAACCTTCTATTTTACGTGTATTATGAAGGCTGTAATTACTCCCCTCAAAGACTGCTGCGTGAAGCTGTGCCATCATGGCATTTCATGGCGTGCCCCACCACTCTGAAAGCAAGCAGCAACCTTTGGGGAGCACAAGGCAGGAGGAGAGAGTTGAAAAACCAGCCCACGCCACAGCTTTTCCACACCCTGCCCCTGCCTTCTAACCACAGGCATCGCTGGGGACTTTCAAAGGTACAAATCAGGCTGCTCTAGAGGAGCTGCGACTGCCCTCTCGCTGCCAGCTTGGCCCCGTCTTGTCAAATTTCCCGGGGTTTTGGAAGCTAGTCCGGGAGCAAAGCAGAGCAAGGGCTGAGCTCATGGAAGCGGCTGGATCCTGAACCTGGTGCCTGATAGAAATTCTCCTGCTAAAGGTTTTAGCTTTAATCAATGCCCCCTTCGAGTCCATCCTGGAGCAGGGGGGAGGAAAGCTAATGTGAAGTGAAATGATAATCATGGCTAGAGAGCCCCCGGGAAGGGGCAGAGAAGAAAAATGGAAGATGAAAGCAGGCAAATGGTTTAAACAAACAGTCGCACAGGGCCAATGAAAAGGGGGAACAGAGGGAAAATGACACAATAAAAATAAATGCTGTAAGAGAAAGAAAAGCTTCTAGCGCACACAGGGAAACATGTGGGGTCTGGAAAAAGCAAAAGTATGAGGAAAAGATGCTCTAATGGAGCTCTCTAGCAGCAAACACTAAGCCATTACCAGGCAGCCCCTTTCCTTCTAATGGCCTGGGCCTCTACCCCATTATCACCTTGTACCCCATGGAGTTCGCTGGTATTTCACAGAGCCTGGCTCTAGGTCACGCCTGGCAGAAGCTGCCTGAAGTCTCCTGCGGACGATTGCAGAGATTTTTAATTTTTTTTTTTACTCTAGGTGAAATTTTGTTAAATTTCCTCTTGGTTGTTTTGTTTGAGCATAAACAAAAGGTATTTTTCACACTTAAGGGCATTTTTCAGACCCTTTTCTCTGTGCTGCGATAAATGAAATCCCTTTCATTTTTAGAAATTCAAACTTGGCACTTGTGTTGCTCCTCAGCAAGCAGCATGTATTTGCCAAGCCTGAAAGAATCCTGGCTGAGAAATAAACACAGTGGGCCATATGCTCTCCTTCCCTTATGCAGAAGGCACCTTACCTCAAAAATTGGGAAGAGGCTGCAATCGCCCTATGTCATTGCTTCTGCCAAGGCAAAAAAAAAAAAAAAAATCCACAGAAAAATTTAGAGCAAAGGTTTGGGGCTGTCACAAAGTAGCCCTCTTTCTGCCTGTCTCCAGGGACCTCCCCTGCGCTGTCACGGGCTCCATGGCTGGCTTCTGGCCTGGCAGAAACGCAGGGAGGGGTCAGGGAGCGCGTATGCCACGTCCCTGGTGCTCACAGTAAAGCTGCGTTAGCTTTTATCAGTGTTTCCTGGCACAACTTGCTTTGCAAGTGAACGATCTGCAGAGCACGACTGTTCCTTTAATACTACTCTTTTCTAGCGCTTTCACATCGTGCCCTTACGGGAGGAAGATGACACACCAGAAGGACTCGGGTGAAGTGAGGACTTCTTTCTGCTCCATGCCCATAAGAAACACAGAGGGAGAGCGTGCCACGTACATGCAGCACCTCAGTTTTCTGGTGGGCTCTGGCAGATGACGAGTGTGACTGATAAAAAGACCAGAGCAGACACACTGGTGCTTATGAGGAATGGTCATCTATACAAATCCATGCATAAATTACACAATCTTCCCCTGTCTGACACCGACTTCAAAGCGTTGGAGTAACTCCCTTGTCTTTGGTTGCAGACGCTCGTCCATGCAGGCTCTCTGCAGGTGGTATTTCAGTCTAAAATCGAGAGCCAAATGTTTCCAAAAGGTAGCTGGCAAGACCAAGGGAAGTGACCTTCCACTGCAGCTGCCCAGCAAAGCCACATTATCTTTGCTGTGGTTTCAAATAACTACCTGCTGATAAGCTGAGGTGGCTGGGATGCCATACAAGGCCTATGATTTCCCCAGATAGTTCTTTTAACGTCCTTGAACCCAGGCTACCCAGATCACCTAGTTCCAGTACTTGAAAACCTTTTGCTTCTTCTTCACCTTGGACATGGTCTTTGTGTTTCCACTAGCCACCTGGCCTTTGTTTTGACATTCAATCTTACTAGCCCCAGTGGAACTGAGACAAGGTATTCTGATTTGGGCTATGCCTAGGTTGTCTTTAAGCTTGACATGCTCTTCACTGCATGGTTCCTCACCTCTCTCCAAGGTCTACTTTATTTATATGGCTAAGGAAAACTCCACTATTGAATTAATTTCTTTTGCAAGGCCTAACTCAGCTCGGCTTTTGGCAGTACTGACTTAATCCCTAGATTTCCATGTCTCTAAGGCATAGCTTCCTTTGCTGATCAAGCCCTTATTCATGCCGTCTGAGGCTTTTTAGATATCCTTGATACCTCTTCTGAGACAACTACTTATCTCTTAAGCTTTAAACTTCCCCCTTTTTTTTTCTTTTTTACTTCCTCCACTGTGAATGCTTTTTTGCCTCCTTCTAGCCTGCCATCTTCCTAATGTATACTCATGTTCACCAGCTTAACTAGCTCTCACAGCTGCAATCCCAGCTCCTCAAGCCCTGCCTTCTCCTGCCTTCACTGGAGACAGGTCTTTGCACAGGAGCGTGTTGATGTCTCCCATGAGAGACTTAACAAAGCAAGACATGATCTCCCCCCTCCCACTGCTTGCTTCCCTTCGTTTCCTGCTCTCCCCTCCTGGCCACACAGGCCGTGGCCTCATCAGTGGTCCCTAGCCCTCTGCTTGTCCTGGCGACCTCGCTGCATCCTGTCTTCTCATCTCTCTTGCCCCCATCTGCCTCCTTCTTTGTATCTTGCTCTTCTCTCACTCCCTCCCCCTTTGCAGCACAAGCATGCTTTATCTATGTGCTTTAAAAAAAAAAAAAAAAATCCAAACAACACTTGACTCCAAGTGACTCTCCAGTTCTCACCCTATCTCTCTTCTCACTGTCATCTCTTAAGCTTATTGAGTGTGCTGCCTATGATTTATATGATTTAGGCTGAATTTGGTCTCCAACTCCAACATAGATTCTTTCCCAAACAGGCTGTCGCTTCTCGCCTGTCGCAGAAACCAGTATCACAGAGTCTCTAATACCCTTTGTCTGGCTGCAGCTCTGCACTATTACACCACGCTCGCTGCCACAGCCTGTCAGCTCCTTCCAGTGCTGCTGACCACACTCCACTGGAAATCTGGTCCTCCTTTCCCAGTGCTCCTACTTGACTCCAACACCTTCTGTTGCTTGCCCGGTGTTACGCGGACTCTTTTGTCACTACTCAGCCTCCTACCTGCCGCTGTTCTGTGGCTCTGCGTCCTTGTCCCTCATCTCCTTTCCCTCCCACTCGTATCTCTGGAGCAAGCTCACTCTCCATGCACATTCAAGGACCTTCTCTACACCAGCAACTCACAGACCTACCTCTCTGTCCCCAGCCAGTTCCCGTCTGTTCCAACTAAATTCATGCCTTGCCGGGATCATCTCATGGATACCTGTCAGCTCAAGCTCCAAGTAGGCTCTCATCCTACTCCCTAGGCTTCCTCTCCTTCCTGTTTCTTCAGTCCCCATGGACACCACCATCACTTGCCTATCACTCAGCCCATAACCTGGTTGTCATCTTTGCCTCAACCCTCCCTGCAGAGTCCCACAGCCTGGCTCTCATCGCCTTGCACCCTGACAATTGCAGTCTTACCCCGCTTGCAGACAGAGTGCTTGCTGCCCAGGCCATTTTCTTTGCCCGTTGTCTTGACTGTGGCATCTCTGTCTTTGCAACCCTCTCTTGGCTTCCACCTCTTGTGGATTTCAGCCCCCTCCCTTGCTCTCAATCCAGCTGCAGCAATGCCACCTTGCGCATCATCTCTCATTCACTGCTGGGACCTTCCGTCACCTCGTCATGGCCCGCGCTTTTCCACATGTTACATTTTAGCTAGAAGTGCCTTCACGCTTTCTTCCCTGCTGCATTTCATTTTGGGGAGGAGATTATCAAAATCATACAAATGTGACCCTGAACTCTGCCCCCAGTATAGTTGCATTTGCAGAAGTCTGTAGAAATTCCTGTCTCCATGATGTCCAGCAGTCTCCTCTGTTTCCTTGTACTCCCTGGTGTGTTTGTCTCCCTGTGTTATCTCTTATCTTACACTTAGACTGGAAGTATTTCGGGGGAAGGAAACATATTTACATCCTGCATCTGTAGGGAGCCTAGCACAATGGGACTCCCAAACTGTGAGTACGACTCAGAGGTGCTACCCACCACAGGGCAGGGAGTTACAAACACAACTTAGATCTGCGTACAGCTAAATATGCTATTTTATATTCTGTAGATGTGAGAACACCAACATTTCAATGTGCCCTTGCTCCACTTCTTCTTCTTTTAAAGGACACAATATTAGAATGAGATATTGTATGCTGAAAAAGTCGGGAAATGCTAAGTTACAGTTCCCACGGCAATTGTAACTCTGCCTCATATGGTGGGGCACAAAGGTTATCACCATATACAATAACAGAGGATGCTGAACACATGCAAAGTGACCAAATTACTGTCGTGGCAGATAACCAGGTCTTTGAACTTCTGTGCAGGTAAAAATCTTAGACACTTACTGGGCTTTTAGCATTTAATTCTAGAAATGGGAAGTCCGACACCCTATAAATAAAAGTCAAAATTACGTTGTATAGCAAGTCACCGGTTCCAGCAGTAGCTTGTAGCCCTCTTTGCAGAAACGCAGCTAATGGCAACAAGAAATATTTCCGTTACTTTATGAGCTCTGGTAGCTGTCAACTGAGAGAGGGATCTGCCGATCAGAGAAATCTGGGAAGACATGAGCGTGTCAGAACAAGTGAAAAGACTTGACACAGAGGGCACATTTTTGTTGAGCAATTTGCATTAGCACTTCTGGACAAATTCTACATTTCACATGCAATTCACAAACCAACAGCAGCGCTGCTAATTGGTGCAGTTGCCACTCAACTGCAGCACCTTGTTTGAGCTATCGCTAACGTGAATGAAGACTACAGACTTTTTTTGAGTTGGGTTCCCCCTGCCCCCACTTTCATCTTTATAATTTCATTACATCAGTAACTTAAAAAGGTCCTGGAATAGAAAAATGCAAACCTCAGAAAAGTCCCGTTGAGGTTATTAAAAAAAACCAAACCAACCAAAAACCTGTTTGCAAAGCATGACACCCTTCATCAATGTAACTGTTAGCCCTACCATCACTGTGAATTTGACCGACTCCCAGAGTGCCAATGCAAAGCTACATGTTGATCTGAAAAAAATAACAGTAAGTGGCAGAATACTGGTGAGACTGAAAATTGCAGCCACCAAACCAGGGCTGTGCTCTGCACGTATCTAAAATGCTGATGGGATGACAGAATCTCTCTGCTTCCTCTTAGGTGGTACCAGAAGTTATTTAATTGAAAACAGGGCAGATCTCTCATCCATCATTCTTTATCCTTTGTAAAATCAAGTCTCCTGAGAAAAGGAAAGAGCTTCCATACTGCAGCTTTTACCGTTGTTCAAAATGCTCAGGCAGCTGCGGCTCAGCAGGTTTGGCTGACTCCTTTTCATAAGTTGGATGGCTATTTTTAGGCCATATTTCCTTTAGACCCCTACAGTGCAAAATCCAAAGGAGCTAATGGGATTGGCAGGTGCATAGATTATTGGTAACCTCTTCTCACCCAATGTTCACATTTCCCTACCATATTTTTTTCCTAATGTACAGTGAAAAGGGGAACAACCTACAATTAAAGACTTTCCTAGCCAGCCTCGATACCTTTTAGATTCAAATGCTTGATGAAAAATCAATGCACAACAGCAAAAGATGGAACAGCATGAGAAAAACTATACAGATACACCTAGATCTAAATAAATCTAAATCTGAAGAACTTGATTTTTAATGGAGTATTTTTGTTGCATCCCTACAGACAAATAGGCATCTGTAATGTACTTTCATTCTGATCCTGATCTTTCTGCAGCTGCAAGAATCCCACCCCCTTTCTTGTTTCCCTTGAGATGACCTTGGCCTCATCCTACTAAGGGTCCAACCTCGTTGTTGGAGAAGTCACTAGGAAAAGGCCCATCTTACCCATGGCTCCCAGCTGTGCTCTCCTCAGGAAGAACAAGAGAAACTACAGTTAAGCTAGTGTTAACTCCCAATCCTGATCACGAGTGGGTCTGAATCCCAGATACGGATGTCATTTCATTTTCTGCAGTGAAGCACAAACCAGACTGTTGGGCAAACTCCTGTAGTACATCCTTGTGGTATGAATAACTCAGCTGGGGCTTCCTTCTGCCACACCCTGGGTTACAGGCACAGCAGTCACATTTCAGTGACTAAATCCTGATTTGCAGGCCCAATTATTTTGAGTATGACTGCATGGTCTTCTTGGAAATCTCTGCTCCCCAGGCTGTAGTATTCAGGGACGCAGGGGCTGGCTGGGACCTCTGCGTGTGCTGTCCCGAACGCGGCAGGGCTGCTCCAGAGGGCACTTCAGCCCAGTGGGGCTCTTGTCTCCTGGCCTCCCTCTGAGCATCTCTCCAGTACCCACCTGGCAGGGCATGAAAAAAGAGAGCCCCTGAAATCCCCAGTGATATAGGTTGCCTCCTTCCTTCCAGCTACTTTATCCTCTGCCTGTATTCAAAAGACTTTGTCTGGAGAGCTGATACCTCAAACCCTTGACAAAGAGAAGCAAACGATGCCTCTGTGAAACCACAGGCTGTACTTCCCAACGGTAGAGCAGGGCTCCAATTTACCAGCACATGGTGTGGCCATCAGCTGTGATTCTACAAAAGCTGCAGAAGGTATCTTTGGACCTCTTAATATCTTATTTCTGACATATGGAGGGACTGGGGAGCTTGCAGCTTCCCACCTGCTTAAATATAATTCACTACAAAACATCAAACAGATGCATTCAGCCCTTTGTAGACATATCATTACCTTATGTGTTCATGTAACACGCATCTGTAGCACATTGGCAGTACACCCAGTTAATGTGTGGGAGACTCCCAGGTTCAAAGCCTCCAGTGTTTCTTTTGTTCTCTAATGAATCCTTCTTTTGTTTAGCTCCCCCTCCCCTTAGGTTGTAGCTGTAACTCTGTCATTAGCATCTTAAAAATCTTTTCCTCCAGAACTACCTACAACACTGCAATAAGCTGGGAACGTACTAGGAAGCACCTAAATGAATCATGATTCTTACTTAAGACAGGTTGAACAGGTCTGGGTCATTGTTTTCAGCAGCACTGTTGCTTCGTTAGCAAACTCGGTAATCAAATATTCCCCTAAAAAACAGGTGAGGTGAGATTCCTGTGCCATATTCCAGCTGGTAAGTGAGGTTCACAATGTTTCAAATAAAAGATGCATTCATGACTACTAGGGGTGTCACAATTTTTGTGAGTCTCTGCAGACCAGCATCTGCTTCTCAGTGTCCAAAAATCAAAGCCTTCAGGCACCTCCACAACAGCCCACTGAAAATGCTGAGCTGTATCCTTTGTGTGGAAATGCTGAATTCACTGGACTTCAACGTAATGACCCGAAACTTGATTTTCTAGATAGGTATGCACGAAAACACACATGTAACACTGAGATACCATCTGCAACACAGAGTGGCAACTTTGGTGTCCGCCAAATTCACTGTCCCTCCCAATGCTGGCATCTTCCTGGGCTTCGCCAAAAGGGACCAACTACCAACAAGTTCTGGGAAACAGGTAGCAGAAGATGCTGATAAGGAAATGTTATCACAGACAGGCACAAAGACAGAAAGACTTTACTCATGTTCTGACAACTATTTGTCTGTGAATGAAATGCAGTGTGGGTTTTGCCCCTAGAAAAATGCCAAGCTAACATTCACTGAGTTACTGTGCCTTCAGCGGGCAGTTCTTCCCAAAGTTGTCAGACCTCTTCTCCCAGACAGCTTAGGGGCTGCTAGAGATGGCCAACGGTCAGGATGTGATCTGGGGAACTTCCTCTCTGAGAAACCCAGTGGCAAGGCAGGATGGCCACACCACTGGCAGAAGCGTCGGGACTACCGAGTGCGGTGCCGCTTACACCTCACGGACATCTCCGGCAACTTGACCGCAGTGCTCGCGCTTCCATGTACGGTGGTCTGAGTAACTGTGCACCCCAGTCAGACAGTTCAGCTTTATAACAAGGCTTGTGATTCTTAGCCAGCATGGTGATCTATACCTAATTTCATGAGACAACTCCAAACTATAACAGAATTGGCAGATTTCAGCATTCAGTTTGTCACTGAAAAAAAATCAGCTCCTTAACAAGCACAACACATTAGCAATGTGTATTGTTGCCCTATATTCATCAATTAGCATTATTATCTTTTTTTAACTTTAAGTGGCATGTTTTCTTTGCTGGCTTCCTTCCAAAATTGTCTGTTACTCTGAGCTGAGGTAGTAGTACGTGTTCACACTGCGTGTGATGAGACATTTCTCTCTTAAAAAACATAAACACACCACCACCTTAAGAATGGTATAGTGACAATGCCCAGGAAAAAAGACAACCATAAATAAACCCCGTTCTTCCTCTTCCTGACTTTTCAGAAACAGTCCTGCAGCAAACTCCATCTCCTTTGGCTAGCCACTAAAATCAGCAAAGATAGGAGCCAAAGCAGAGCTCCAAGCCTTCAAAAGCTGCTGAGGGAAGTGGTACAGGGAGCTCCTGGAGTGCCCCTGCCTTCCCGATGTTCCTCCTCACAGCAGAATGGGAACCTCTGTCCCGTAGCTCTCCGCAGTGACTGTGAGTGCAGCGACAGCCTTAGTTAAAGCTCAGCTGGTAGCAAACTCCCTTCTGAAAACTGAACAGCAAGCTCACGCAGATCAACAGCCAAATGGAGCTGCAGATGAGGAAGGCCTGCTGCATCTTCAGCAGGTGCTGGGCATGGACACGTCTGCTTACAAGCGGAAACGACCGACGATTCACAATGGCGAAAGCAAGGCATACAACCTGAAAGACTAATTGGCTTTTTCCCCTCCCCTCAAAACATTTTCTTATGGCCTAAAAATACATCCTATATCTTACATAAAATGAAGAGGAGCACATTGTTAACAGCCACGTCATAATAAAATCACCTCTAAATATTCAGGAAGCAAAGATATTCCCGTTCCCAAGCTCATACTCGGAAGAATCACTCTGAGTGTGTGGCATCAGTTTGGCACTGGTGCTAGGAAGAGAAACAAGCCAGTGCTGTATGTCTGATTTATATGTTTTTACTGTTATTCTCACTTACTAATAGACTGCTTCAAAATTCATTTTCTCTCCTTTCTTAAAGGCTGTGGCCATGCTGACGAGTACAAGTGAAAAGCTACAAGATTTTTCCGAAGCCAAAGTCATTGCCTACAGGATGAAAACCTTCATCCACAACGGGCTCGACAGTCAAGCTGAGAGCCGAGTGCAGTGGTGCAACGTAGGTCATACGGTCTTTTCTACGGGAATACAAACAAGGATTAGTGCAGAAAGAGGTCCAAAGATTATTTAAATGCCAAAACAAACTTAATTGCCTAATTAATTGAACCAGGCCCCACCTCCTCCAGAATAACTCGACCCGTTCAGCACTGGAAAAAACTTGTGTTGACACTGCCCTTGTTTGTTTGGCTGCATGTCAGCCCGAGAGGGTATATTTAGCTTTAGCGCGCTTGCAGGATTGCATCTTGCAGCTCAACAGGAAATCTCTGGAGTCAAAGCTAAAGATATCACTGCACGCTCGGAAATTTATGGCCAGCTGTAAAAGTGGAGCTGTGGTGGTCAGAGTGCTCAACAGCCTTCTTTTAAATGAGCGAGGAGGCTGAATTAAACACTCTGCTGAGTTCACAGCAGACAGGGTGCACCCACCAAGCTAAAAATAGCAATAGAGGAGGCTCTTCTCTTGCTGGGATAATACTGAATTAATACATCCCATTCCCATTCCCAAAGCTCGTACTCACGAGGAGTAGGCAGGAGGGTGAGAAATCTGAGAAGGGATTGCTGGGGACTGCATGCACGTGAAGGATTGCTGAAGGAGCACAGAGAACTCTCCCTCCTCTGAAGCTTTCAGAAATTTTAACAGTTGTCGGATCCATTTCAAAAAAGATAAAACACAAAAGAGAACACGCATCTAACGGGCTTGCTTTTCCATGAAAAAATCTAGACGCAGGTTATGGCACCAATTCACCAGGGCAAGTGAACAGAGAGAAAATCCTTTTCTTGTGGTCTTGCCTGTCCTTGGCGGTGTTAAGTGGCATTTTACCTGATGCTCTCATGGCTCCTGAGCACACCTCTCCAGAGTAAGCACGGGGCACCTCAGCTGCAGCCTCCCCTAATGCTTCCGTCTCACAGAAATACGTTACTCAGGGAAGAATTTACTAACGTGACTTTTGTGCCAAAAGTTGAAAAGGTTAAAAAGTAACCTGGGTATGGAAACTCACACCTCCATGGTCTCTCTCATGAAGTCAGCAGCGATATCCTGGTGGATGGCTGACAGCGGGCGAGCACCTGAAGAGGCCTGTGGTACCGTGCGACGATGCCAGCCCTGTGCCCGAACAAGTCCTGACACCTTGGTACAGTCACCCAGCAGGTGGAAAAAAGCAACCCCCACCACAGAAGCCCAGGGAAGACAAGGCCTTGGAGCAAACCCTGACTCGTGGAGAGCCGTTCTGCAGCATCTCGTTTGTATGGCCTGATCGTACAAGCTTCATAAGGCATTTTGTAAAGCACTGGGACGTATTAACTCCGCGAAGCTCTGTGGTACCCTGAAGGATCAGGCCCTTCTACTTCACTGCAGCTAAGGCATGAACATGACCCAGGACCATTCTCTACTGAGATAATGAAAAGGCAGGATGTAAAAATGGCTCGCTTTCTCTTAATAAGTTCTTTCTCTCTCTATCTTACCACTTTCTCTCAAGTAATGGCTAGCTGACTGTTTACATTTCTTCTCAGCTTTGGGAACGCTTTGTACGGTCCAAGTAATCCAAGTAAGACGGAGCGCACCTCCCTCTGCTCAGTGATAGGGCAGCTATGTGTGTTGAAGCAGCAAAATCAAAAAGGGGTAAATGTAAACAAGCTCTTTGAAGAGTTCCTCGGGACACAAAGTGTTCTGTCCATAGCTGTGTAAGGAAGTACCGCGGCCTTAGAGTCATGCTGTTGATACCAAAAAAAGCAACTTTGTTAATCTAAGTAAGATTAACCTGTTTTCTTTCAAGCAAAAAGCCGCAGGTGCCACCCTGCCCACAGCTGACTGGTCTCACAAGAACAGACTGATTTCTTTGACTCCAGACAGGTCATTACCTGGTGGAGAGGAGGTCGGTAGGTGGTCGTAGGCTTAGGAAGTGTGCAGACTTTGGTTTTATTAACTCTACACAGGAAAAGGCTAGTTGTAAGGCTGGGGTCTGGCAGCCTGATGCACTCACAATCTGGATTTTGGACAAATCACTCCCCTGCCTCATGCCTCAGCATCCCCATCTGTATGGCCAGAACGGTGACAGTTCCTGATTTCACCAGACTGCCCTGGACCCCAGCAAGGCAGCCAGGATCCAGGGAGATATAGTGCTCTGGTTACATCTTCAGAGAATACATTTTCTCCAAAAAAGCCCAGAATTGTATTTCTTGTCTGCATGCACCTGAACAAACCAACAGGCAAACATCTTACTCAGAACACAAAAAGGAAGAAAAGAAAGAAATGTTTCTATTCTGTTCGACTCCCGCTTCCTTTCAGCAATGTTACTGAAAACACAGGTTAAGGAGAAAGCAGGAGGAGAGGAGCAGGCTTCTTGGCTAAAAACGAGGGATGTGCTGTGGCCCCAACAGTGACAGCTTTTCTGGGTCCCGGACAAGCCTCTCCTCCTCTCCAGGGCTGGGTGAGACAGAGCAGCAGAGCCCCGTGCATCTGCCATGGCTGTCGCGAGCCGACAGCTGTGTGCTCCCTCAGCAAGCTGCTTCCTCTTTGTCAGGTGTAACTTCAGTGCCACGCACCACCGGGCGCACGTTCGGCCCCCCGTTACAGGCACCTTTGCGGTACCAGAGCAAGGCTTGGTCGCCGTTGGAAGATTTAAGGGACGATGCTGAGATGGGGGCCAAGGCTGGCCGTGGCCAGCTGCTTTCGGCTGCTCCCATGGCAGCGCTGCTTGCTGGAGGAGGCGGGGTGCCTCTCGGGCTGTGCCGGCGTGTTACACTACCAGCGCTAGCTCATCGCTGAATCCGCTAAAGGAAACAAGGTTCAGCTGTAAATGGGAGACCCCTCAGCAGGGAGAAACCCTGCAGATTTCCCACGAGTGGAAGAACTTGAGAAGGCGCGGAGCCCTTCTGCGCCAAGGCACGGGTCCAAGCCGCCTGAGCGCACGGCAAGGTAAAAGGCAGCTCAGCAGCCCGCTCTCCTGGGGCAGCTCTTCAGGATGGTGACAGCTCCGTGGAACAACCCGCCGCGATCCCAAAAACTTGCTGTGCCAAGTCATGACCTGATTGGCAGAAGATGGAAATCAAGCCGCAGTCCCCTGAGTCCGCACCAGATGCTTAGACTGCAAAACCGCTGCTTTGGTTAAGCTGTCTACACTTTCTATTATGTGATGTACTTGGAGCTAAAAAGACTCTGCTTGGATAATCCCGGTGTTTTAGAGCTTTACTGCCAGGAGTGCTCTCTAAGGGCACTGTTTAGAGCAGCGTCATGTACAAACGACAGAAACACAGAAGGCAGAGATAGAGAAGATCACCTGGCCTGTCTCTCAGGCTGTGCGGGGTTTCTCCCATGAGGACTTTTTAGTCCAACACATAGGAATTACCATAATGAGAGAATCTCACAGTGCATCAATGCTCCTTAACAAACAATGAAAGCCTGGGAAGAGGAGGTGATCAAGAACTTTGTGATATATGCCCGTTAACAGACAGGTCCTTCTAGAGATGGCCTGGAGATTGTTCTTGTTAAAAGCCAATTGGATGAGTGACATTTAAAAAAAAAAAAAAAAGATCCGTGTGTCACTTTTCACCAGCTTCCCCCTGGCTCAGTTCAGACAATTACAGCTTAACTACCAGGGTTGAGTTGAAGCCTTCCACAGTGTCAGAATATAAGATAGAGAGGGACACTGTCAACTTCTTTGGGTATTGAAATCTCATTTATGAGAAAGGAAGGCATTCTCTGTCAGCTCTTTCTTTCACATCTGAAAGAACTAAGTCAAAGTAGTCACAAAGGAAAAATGCGGTGGGTGTTTTTCACAGTAGCCTTTACCTGTGGTCTTTCATTTGCATGGCTGCTGTGAGAGAAGCCTACTCAGCAGCTCTCCAGGGTAAAACTGTTCTGCCATTTGACAAAGGGGGAATGGTGCCTTCCCTGCAAGCCTCCTCCTGGTGAGCTCCATCAGAAGTTTCCCAGGTGAGTTTCCAGCAGAGCCGTCGCCTTGCCACCCGCAAGCCTGCGGGCTCCCTGCCTAAGGACAACACACACCCGTGGGTACAGACTGAACTGGCAGCGTCGCCACCCCCGAAATCACATCCCTGCATGTGCAGCGAGGTGCTGCGTTACCACCCTCCCGTGATGCGCTCCCTGAAGCTGCCACTTGGCACTAGGAGAGGGGAACTGGGAGCTGACCTTTAACCAAAGGTGCCTACTCACAGGCACGAGATGCCACTGAGTTTTGTTCAGCTCTGAAGTGCTGTTAAGGCATGGCGAACACCTCTCAATGGGAAGGTGAAAGATACGTAAGAAAGTGATCTGAAAGTTTCTGCAGCCTGGCAGCAAAATGCCCTTCTCACACTTTTGAAGAGGCTAAGCAAGCAGTCAGGCTTCCAGTAACTTGTAAAGTACCAGCACCAACACCAAGTTATAGGTACCCCTGGAAGTCACGGCACCATGGCAATCACTGCTTCTGCAAGAGACTCTTGGAAGGACAGGATGCCCCTGGTTCCTGGAGTGCTGCAAATCTCAGTGCTGCAGCTCCCTCGTGTTTCAAAATCGGGAGCTGGTCTCTCCTTCCTCCCCCAGACAGTTAAGGAGATAAAACACCTGCAGTCAGTTCTGCTCCAGGCTTAAAACTTTACATCTGGGGAGTACAGAAACTTGTTTAAAAAATACAAGAGCTGAGGTGAGACATTCAATCACCTGACACCAGGAATCAAAGTATTGGGACAAAAATCAATGCATAAAATCCCAAGGTGTGACAACGTTACCTCTGCCTATACATGGCAGGTTCAACAAGGGATAAACAGAATCACAGAATCATTAAGGTTGGAAAAGACCTTCGAGATCATCAAGTCCAACCATTAACCCAACACCACCATGCCCACTAAACCATGTCTTGAAGTGCCACATCCACACGTTTTTTGAACACTTCCAGTGATGGTGACTCCACCACCTCCCTGGGCAGCCTGTTCCAATGCTTGACCACTCTCTCGGTGAAGAAATTTTTCCTAATATCCAATCTAAACCTCCCCTGGTGCAACTTGAGGCCATTTCCTCTTGTCCTATCACTAGTTACTTGGGAGAAGAGACAAACATCCACGTCGCCACAACCCGCTTTCAGGTAGTTGTAGAGAACGATGAGGTCTCCCCTCAGCCTCCTCTTCTCCAGACTGAACACCCCAAGTTCCCTCAGCCACTCCTCATAAGACTTGTGCTCCAGACCCCTCACCAGCTTCGTTGCCCTTCGAAGAGACACAGTTTTCTGTGAAGAAGCCTAGGAAGGCAGAAGCTTAAAGCAAAATGATGTAGAAAGCTACTAAATTTATTTCTAGGATTGCCAACATAACTACATGTTATGATGGCATTCAGTTATGTTTAGAAAGGGAAGATAAGTTTTGCTGTGTGTTTAATACCATTTCTTAAGGCTTGCCCCCCCCCCCCCCCCCATGTTTAAGTAGTTATCTGGAGCACTAGAAGTCAAGAAATCCAAGACGCAGCCTGTCGCTTGCCCACTATCAGATCTGAACATATCATATATACTGTGGGGATAACATTTCCAGTGCGTTGAGACACATGTGCAAAGTACTATTACTTCTTCCACATACATTTAATCACTTTCAGAGCAAAATTTGTTCTTGGATGCTTGCACGAATACCATGCCAAAAGCAATGGACGTGCACGTACACTTTCAAAAAACAGGCTTTGGCTTCCTGAAGGGAAAGTTTTTGTTGTTGTTTGGTTTGCAGCAAAGGCCTCTTTCCAAGGGCAGAGGGAACCACCCTTCTGCAAAACGACAAATTATGAGTGTTTCCCTCAACCACACACAGGCTCTGTGCAAACTTAGGAGGATTCATTTCGGAAAGCAGGGAGGGACTGCCCCAAGCTCTGGGAGGAAGGTTTTCTTTCTTTTTCTTACGTTTCTCATTGTTAAATGAACTGCTTCTCCTTTAAGGCCACAGTACACATTAGCATAGCTTTAATTGCTGTCCACATGCATCTCTGTTTGTGAGGTTCACTTGGCTACCTCATTTCACAAAGCAAATCCTGGAGTTCTCAGGCCGGTGTGGGACCCTAGGGGACACGGCAGGAAGCAGTAACCCTCCATGAAGAAATGCTGCTTGTGAGGAATTTTACTGCTGTGTCTGCTTCTAATGCAAAGAAAGGGAAGGGACAGCCAGCTGAGGGAGGAGGGAAGAACAAATTTATACCTTCTGGGGCAGCAAAGCCACAGTAACCTTCTGTTCAAATCTTCTACAAGATGCTTCTTTATGCCGACTACTTTCCATCCCTCTCAACGGCTCCCTGTTTTAAGGCATGCCCCATGCTTGCCCTCTCCTACTTCCCACATATAGTGTTCAAGGATTCTCAGCTGCAACATGTTCCTTTTTTTCAACAGAAACATCTGTTTTCAGGGACTTAACATGCAGACACACATGTGGCCCCCTCCTTCACACCAGCTCTGAACTGGTATCTCGTCCACTGACCCAAATGCAATCTGTTCTGTACAAACCAGTCTGGACAAAAGCCACCGATTTTAGATACCGGAGATCTCAACCAGAATGAAGATGGCAAATGACCCAATAACACACAACTGTTGCTGTCACCAAAAAGTCTTGACTTTCACCAAAAAGACCTTTCAGAAAATCTCTACGCATGTCATTTTGATACACTGCGAAAATTATTTCAGCAGGTTTTTGAGGCTCAGCATTTTTACATCTTCTATACCAACAGCTAACATATTTTACTGTAGAAAATGCCCCTTCCCGGAAGAGGCCATTTCAGAATTTGAGGTGCTGGGAGGGACAGGACAGCTCAAAGTCCTGTTGCAGTGCTGGGGTCACCTCTGACCTTCCTGCTTTGAAATAAAAGTCTCACTCATTCATGTTTGTGCACATCCTTAATCACTGGGTACAGTGTTAAGGCCTTTAAATAAGTACACGCGTCAGAAGACAGACCTGCGCAGCACTGTGGTCAGGCCGAGGTTATTGAAAGGTTCAGCAGCAAGACTGGTTATGAAAAACAAGCACCGGCATTTATTTACAGATCCACAGACCCACCGGTTTGATTTTATTTTCGTCCGCAGTGGGATCTTCCATCTATACAGCCTTTGAAATATGAATCTGTAACTTTATTTTGGGGGACAGTCTTCAAAATCATTTGTTACCAAATGTCATGCTCTTGAGTTTATTTCAACTACTGCTCCATCACTGTGCTAAAATAAGGAATAATAAATAATGGTGGCAGCAGCAGCAATAGCAGGAGCTGCAGTATCCAAACCCAATCCATACTACAAAGGGAAGCAAGTCATATCTATTTCTCTCCTTCTCTTTTAATTTCTTTTCCCATTTTTTACCATGGATTCTGTTGTCATTATTGTCCACTTTATCTTTTGCTTCCTCTGTTTCTTTCTCCCAAGGATGGTGGAGGTCTCTGAGAGGTCAGAGGATTTCACAATATCAGCCCTCTGCTTATTTTAGGTACTGACTGTTACTGGAATACGTAATTAAATCCTAACGACTGGGTAAGAAGAAGGTGTCCCTACTAACCTTTGCTCTTACTTTTTCCGTAGGTCTTATGCATTTTGGGCCCATCCTGGACAGGGATGATAAATGTCTATTCAGAGAAATGTTAGTCAGCATACCTACCCCACTGGACACCAACTTAGTTTATTATTCTTCCCTCTATCACCTCCAGTTTGTGCTGCCAAACTGGAAAGCACAAGTAAAACAGTGCCTGAAGGATGAACACACACGACGCCATCGGATCCCTCCTCCCATGAGCGCTGGATCTGTTCTCTGAAGTGCCTGGTCTGCTGACAAGTTGCTTTTCCTTGGCTAGTCACACAGGAAACCACCAAGGTTGCACTGTGGTCTCTTCTGGCTGACTCATCCCTCACACCACGACAGGACCAAATGGCTCCTACCAAGCTAACAAAAAACCTCGTGTACATGCACCTTAGAGCTCCAAGAGAGAATTACAGCCTGCGGAGGCAAGACACAACACTTAATAGTCTGAAAACACTGGTGGAAGAGCAAAGTAAAGCATAAGAAAGATGTATCTGTCTGTGATCAGAAGCTGCTCCAGCTCTGAAAAACAGCCATGCTTGCCCCCCGCTCCAAATTTGACTTAAAAAGAGAGTTTCAAGAAAATGGATCAGTGGGGGCTTTCAGTGACTGAAGTACTAAATCCGCGACTTTCATACAAGATGCAGGAACAGTCCCGTGTGACCTATATGCCAGGTCACACGGGACAGGTTGATTACCGGATCTTTGTTCCCCAAAACAGCCAAGGTAAGGAGCACTACAAAGCTCACATCTTAGAGGAAAATGGGAAATGATTCACTCTGACCGCCTCTGACCATTAAATGGACACTGCTTGTGGCACTAAAAAGGCAACGCGCAATCTTGTTGGCTGGGAAAACAGTGACATTATTTCTGAACCATGGCCTCACAAAGTGCTTTTGCAGATGGGCAGTGTTTTACTAAAATGCTGGGACTGGGTAAAAAGTTTCTTTTGAGACTTCTTTTCCCTGGAAAATTACCATTTCAACTGTACAACATTCATCACAACAGGTTCCTGTTTTCTGGAGAAAAATTAATAAGTTTTGCCAGATACTGGGGAAAAAAGTGCATAGAAAACAGAGCGCTTCAGACAAGTCTTCCAATTTTCAGCAGAACACACATTTTACAAGAAGAGTCACTAGTTTCTACAGAAGAAAAAAAACTACACTCTATCCAGCAGTGCTTGACGCCAATTTTTGTCCAGTGACACTCCCTTAAAGGCAACCTTCTGACCAGAGTCAGATGGATGGCTTTGTGGATGTCTCAGCACTTAACTTGATAGATCACCGTATACAAAACCAACCGAACAAAATACTGCTGCACAAACTGAACAGCATGTGCTGACCACTTCTAGAAGGTACAGCTTTTTGCAAAAGTTGATTCGTTTTGCGACAGAAGTGGATCTGTTCTGTAACAATTTATGAATACTATAAAAGTTGACCTGGTCATTGTAATGCTTACATTATAAGTGTACTCATTTCATTTCATTTCAGGCTACCAAAAAAAGAAACCAGGAAGGAAACACGTAGTCCTGACAAGCTATCCGTTGGCAAACACAGGTCTGCCAAAAGACAAAACTTGCACTATTAGCACTGAAGGTCCTACCGCCTGCCTCTAGCCAGCTAACAAATGGTTTGAAAAGGACTCCACACAAATCGGGTGAGAACAAGAACAAAAACTAAGGAAGTTCAGAAGGGACTCTACGAAAGAGAAAAGGGCTTGCTGAGGGAAAAACATCTGCTGGGATATCCTGAAAAGTCTACGTAAGGTACCATCTGCTGGGCAGGGAGACGTGCATGTGCACCACTGATTTCCAATATGTTGTATCCGTAGGGTCTCTCCCTACCGTTAAAATAAAGAAAACTTTTTGCCACTGGCCATATGCTCCTACAAGAAGAACCATGTTTGTCCAAACTCAGTCCAGTGCAGTTGACCACAAGACAGTGTACAGCCTACAGCCCAGTGGAAGAGTAGGACGGTGTCAGACATGAGCCTTGGGAAAGATAAAAGCTTGATGCTCAAGCCTTGCAAGACAGACTTGAGAGAGTCCAGGAAGGGAACAGAGAAGTTACAGCTCTGTCACTGTGCCAACTATCACTTGAGATTTCGAAGCTTCAATGAGTTGAATTTCATGACAGTCTTCCACTTAATAAACGTACAGAATTAGTCTGAGGAACTTGGAGGAAGGGAGACTCTTTCTGGGGCACATCAGGGGACCAGAGTCCTACCTTTGCCATTGTGTGTGGCTTTCTTTGCACATCAGGAAGTCTCAAAGAGGTGGCTCCTTTTCTCGATACAGACAGCATTATTTGTGAACTCTATTTTACAATTACAGTTAGTTTGGAATCAAGTTATGGTATTGATAATTTACCTTTTGAAGCCAACCAATGCAGACAATGAAAACGCATGTTACACTGCGCCTTGCTCTTCCCACAGTGCTTTTCTCTATAGACACACACATGTGTAAAAATAAAGCAACAAAAATGCTCCTAAACTTCAATGTTTTTAACCACTGAGCCAGGGGACTTGTCTGAGAGCACTCTGTTTATTAGATATAGATTCCTGACAGGAAAGTGCCGTAGCTGTTTGGTTTTTATTTAAAAAAAGAAAAGAAAAAAAAAGAAAAAAGTAACATGCCTGTGCAGTAGAAATTATAAAGACAGTCCTTCAGAGCAGACAGTGAGAGACCTGGCAAGTTCTTTCTGGCTATATAGCTGTGTGACTAACATGACCAAATGTCAACACACGCTCCCTAAACCTTCACCCAGACTAATCTAGCAGTAACTGTCCCTTGGTGACAGGGAGTTTCTTAAATCAAAGTTCCAAGCAGCAACTTGATGGATGCGCGGCTCTAAGCGGTGCAGAGCATGGCCGTGCTGGGCGAGCTGATAAACAGCCACACGGCACTGATTAGATCTACCAGCTTCTCTCCCTCTCAGGACGCAGTGTAGCATTCAAGGTTCACAGCCCAGGAACATGCTGCAGAGCCTAAGCCTGTACCAATGCCTGCATTTTCCTGCCCGAAGCGAAGGGCTGTAGAAGTCACTTTGCCTCCTCATTTGCAGTTGGGCTCTCCTTTCCCTTGCTAAACACCTATGTCCCTGCCTCCCAGCTTTCCATGATGGGACATCCAAAATTGACAGGCATCTCTGCAAACGGCGCAGGGGGGAGCAGCTCTCAGCTGCCACTCGCTACAATAGCCAGGGAGGGTTTGTCAGGGTGGCTGGTGGCAGACCTCTCTATAACTGGAAGTGAATGGGGCTTCTGTGTGCCTTTCATGCCATTGTGTACAACTGAAGTGCAGGACAATGAGAATGGAAACATTTTGCCTGTTGTTGACATCTAACTGCCTCCTGGAGGATACAGCCTCCACCAGACAGATGGCTAATTTCTTTACCCTAACCTCCTTCTACAGCACTCCAGTGTTAGTATGATGTTCTGCCCCTGGAGTGAAGCCCTAATTGCTGTCAAACATTCAGAGACAAAAGTGGTGTCTACATATCATTCATGCAAGTGTTGTTACCAGGGTGTGAATTAAACAGCAGAAGCCACTTGTCAATTGACTCCAACATGAGCCATTCTGCTCAAATGCCGGTTCGCATTTTAAAGGATCAAGGTTGACAATTTTTATTTCAGTGCAGGCAGGGACCACGTGCACCAGAAGACGCAGCATCTTTCACTGAAGGACCCTCAGCTGCTCTACCTCCATTAGGCTTACAAAGGACGCAGGGTGCTCTTTCCCCAGATCGTTCAGAAATCCTCCCACTGAAGAAAAACGTTCATTTTCCTTTGTCCTCGCCAGCTAAAGCCAAGTGGCTGTTCAGCGTGAAACGGGCGCTGAGCACAAAGCCAAGACAGAGTTCCTCATTTGTCTCATTCACACATAAGACATATTTTGGGACCGACGAACTTCTTGGTTCCTGGAGACGCGGCTGCCATTGAACAGACAGGTAATACTAATGGCCAGACGGTGACAGTCAGCTATTGGTAGGCTGATTGGATGCACATTCATCTTCAAATTATGTTGTGTGACAGCACAGGCTGCTGAACACCATTTTAACATGCAGAGTAACTCCTCAGGAGGCTCTTCATTATGCATTCAGCGGGCTATTTTCAGACTAAACAGCATGTCAGTGGCTGTGTTTATCCCTTTCCACCTGGGCAGAGGAAACAGTTCAATGTCCCTCCCGGGAATTAATATATATTACAACCCACACGTCGATTCTTCTCAACAGACAGAAATGGCCAGACATACTACACGTTTCCAGAAAATATTGAAGTCCTGACAGTGACGGATTGCTAGAGGAAAAAATGCGTTCGAGCAGAGATCCTCAGTTAAAAGGAAGCCAAATTCCCCAGGATCAGCATGAAACGCTCCCCGCTCTCCCTCTGCGCGGAGGTGTACACGCGCGAACATGCACACAGATACGTGCGGCGTCTCTCACCCAACCGCTTCTGACAGCGCACTGAGAGGGGCATGCTTCTCCTGTGCCCAAAACGGTGCTATGAGGCATGGCGCCCGGATCCCCCGCAGCCTCGCGAGCTGCCCCGGCAAGCCGCAAGGCCAACCCCATCAGCGTCCGCCCCGAGATGCTGCCGGCTGCTCCCAGGCTGAGCAGGCAACATCTGCAGTGAGGCTCAGGGGGGCCTTCCCTCTCTCTCTGTCTCCTTCCCGGCGTGATTTACTTCCACTTGCTGCAAATACTTCATCTCGTGCCCTTTAACAAATTCTGCTGGTGGCTTCCTGGGAATGGATTCATGCCCACGCCTGTAACTCCACAGCATTGACTGAAGAATGTAAAAATCAGTATTTGTACTCTGCTTCTTCTGCCCTTAACCCACAGAGCTTTCACAAAAAATGGCACCTGCAAGAAGCTACCCTCCCCAAGCCTCAAAGTAACACCTGGGACTTTTCCTGGACCTAGCAAGTCCAAAAAAGAGCAATAAAATTGTTACGGGGATGCCTGCGGTTTTCTTGCTAACAGAGCAGGGGTGGGGGTACATGGCTGGAAATAGTGAGGGTGGGGGACATCGGTGCCAGAGATGGCAGCGAGAAGGGTGGGAGGTGGGCCACGACGCCTCATGGCAGGAGAGCAGTACCAGAGGCAGGCCGCCTCCTTTGACAGCTCATGGTCCGGCACAGACCTGGCGCTGCAGAGAGGTACCTCAGCCCCAAAGGCACGACCCCAGGTCTCAGCCCCCCTTAGTCCCACCATGTCAGGCTCCTAGCATGGATTCAAGCCAAGACGCTGACTCTGCCCTTTATTTATCCCCAGACTTTAAAGTGGCTGCACTGCAATACTGAGCCTTATCAAGTTTGGCACAGTCCGGGCTCAGAGGAGAGCGTGATCCAAACGGAGCCACTGCTAGTTAAACGCCTCCAATTAAACACAGAGACATGACCGGTGGTTCTGGAAGTCCCTGAGCTGCAGACTGCTGAAAGCTCAGAGAGTCCCCTGGGGGAAAGGTCCTCTTTCCTGCCCTCATGCTCCTCCTGAGGCGTCGGCTCACACCCACGGTTCAGGATGGGAACACCGGGTCCATGGACTCAGGCTGGTCACCGTCCGGTCCTTCATTCCCGCTCCCCCACCCCTGGCCTCCGCTTCCAGCAGCACACAAGGGAGGGCAGTGAGGGAGGATGTTACATGTATTCAGTGAGCAGCCCTGACACGGGAGATCACAAGGTCAGCAGCCCCCCTCTCCACTGGTAAAACCTAAACCAAATTTGAAATGAAAGACTGTTTATTAAAATTGACATTTCTATGGTGCCTGCCCAGCTGATTAGAAGTAACAGCTGTGAAGCCAGCAGCAAAGAGGCCTGATATCCCAGAAGCTGTGAAATCACTTTATATCCTGCTTCATTACTGATTTAACAGCCACAGGAAAAGATTTAGAGCTAAGTTTCTGCAGCCTGTGAGGGCCACACTGCTCGGCGTAGCCACCTGCAGTGCCAGCTGCCCAGCCCCGGCCGAGGGGAGCTTTGTCACCAACGTCCCAGACTTGGGCAGAGGCTGGGGACACTTGCGTGAGCGGGGTCCGGCAAGGGTCTGCTGGCAGCCGCAGAAGGTGGAGGCGATCCCCGGCTGCTCGGGGCCAGGCAGCGGAGGGTGGAGGTGCTGCTGGAGGCTCCTCGGAGGCAGGGCCGCTCCTCCTAACAGTGACAGTAAAGCTCATTTGAGATGGCTTTCTCTGGCAGAGGAATATTGAATTCATTATACTGCAGGGAAAAACTGAGAGGTTAAAATAAAATGGCAGCAGGTGCATCTAATAAGATTACAAGGTCTCCCCGGGATGTACCGGGAGAGCAGTTTCACAGTGTATTTTAAACCAGACTATACTGTTGAAATCAACAGGATTTTTAGTTCCAAAAGGCAAGCTAATTGGGAATTCAATTCATGATTATTCAGGTATAAGGCATAACACAGAGAGAGATGTGCTCAAATAACACCTGCTTGATCTAAGCTAGAAAGAACAAAGTGGATATACCTCATGAGTACAAATGTATGAGATCGGAGTATAGAAATACAGGTAGAAGTATACCTTACAGAGATTTCTGTACTGTCATTAAAAAGACATTCCAGTGAAAACAGAATGAAATATATTGTGCTAAAATACCATTTAGATTCTGAGGCTTTCTGCTTTAATACCTCACACAGCCTCAGAGGAGGAGCTAGAAATGCCAGTATATCACCCTCAACTAACCAAGCCATTCTCAGATCTGTAGCTTACACATGACCTTATACAATGAACGGAAACAAACCTTAAACTTTATTTTAATGTATCTGCCAAAAAATTAGAGGCAGACTGCAATTCTGCCATGCTGCATCTAAACAGTACCTGTACAGCCACCTTTCAGATGTGTTCATAAGGCAGAACTGACAGGCTGAACAGAGGAGATGCTCCGAAGAACCTACATGACCCTTCAGATAAATCTCTGAATTTCTAGTTGAGCCAATCAATCTGGCTCTCCAAGTGTCAGCTGGTAACACACACATCTGTCAGCATCCAAGTGCTGCAGTCACAGGGTAAGCTATATTCACAGCTGGAAACTTAGCTTAGCAATTGCTTACATTTAAGTAAAAGATAACCCTGGATTATGCGTTTCACACAGCAGAGGTTAAAAACAAGACTGAGGCTTGGGTTAATGCCAGTACAATGTTTCTGTCTGACACTAAGCACACATAATGTTGCCTTTAGTAATGTTTCCTCTCAGTTCCACCTTCTGTGCTGCCCAGGAAAAATAAGGGAGGGCCCCCATTGCAACTGGGACTCACCTGCAGAGCTTGTAAATCCCAAAGAAGTCAGCTTTTACTACCAAAAGTCCTATCCGATTCTCTGTGGGAAGCTTCCAGCTTCTGCCTGGGAGCATACACTTGCTCACCTTTCTATCATTACATTAGCTTGCATGTCGACAACTGCTATTAATGTCTACACAGGTATCTAAGCACCCTATGGGATCCTACCAGCCCTTGGAAATCTTTACCTCTAGAGCTCAGGAATAGAAAGCATCTCTATATGCCTCACCTGAAAAGATGGCAGTAAGGCAGACATTTCAGCTAGCTAAGTCGAAACAAATGTGTTTCTCAAACAAACTCCAGCTGGGCCATCCCAAAAGGCCAGCAACATCAACAGCTGACTGGTAACAGACTTCTTAGTGAGTAACAGATACGGAAGGCTACTCACAACATACTGAAGACCCAACTTCCCAGGGGGCTTAAAGAGAGGTTCCCGTTTCTGACCTGGCCCTAGAAATGGGCAAGGAGCTGCTGAAACGCAACCGGCACCGGTGCAGGTTTTGCTCACTTCTGAGCACGGGGCACGCATCCTGCCCTCTCTGCCAGCAAGCAGGCACCCTCCTCCAAATCCAGCTGCTCTGACTGAAAAGCTCCCTCTCCCCCACATGGTCACTAGGCTGTTTTCCATTGCCTTCTAACAAGAGGTGACAACTCACTCAAATCATCCAGTGCAAAAACTTGTGTAAGTGCTTTTTACTCCACTGCAGTCTAAATGAAAAGGGTTCAATAGTACAAGCAGCAAGTTTCCTAACCTGCTCCTTTTGGCTGAAGCAGGTCAGGGAATATTCACAAGAGCAGCAATGATGGCACACTTGAGGAGAAGAGCCATGAACTCTTCCAGTAGCTGCAGCATGGTCACTGGCGGCCTGAGCTCCTACCTGCACCCTTCCCCAAAGCGGCAGGATTCCATTGGTATCCCAAACCATCTGAACCTTGATGTCTAGTTATGACATGGAAGAAAGAGAGCTTAGTTTAATTTGAGATCTTGGGTAAAATAAGAGGAGTGGAAATGAGAAAAAAAAAAATCGTATTTCTACTAGTCTGGAGGATTTTTGACAGAGAAACCACCACCATCTTCTTCTCTGAGTGACTTCTCAGGCATGAGCAGCACTGGAAAACCTGCGAGGCTAGCCCTTGACTACATGTGCTCCCCGGAAGTGATTAATCCCTGCTTCTCCTACAAAAGCAAAAGGGGAATTATTTCTGGTACCTCAGAAGTGGCACTGCTCACACAAGACTATCCATCATAAGTGACATGTGTACAAGGTTGCATTAACCTCTTCAGTGCCACCCATCTATCACACCTACAACGCTGCTGTTACCTATTAATATTTCGTTGAAATCTCTCTACCCGTACATTTCCTAGTGCATACCTCACAGAAGTGTTGATGAGCAAACCAGACCCCTAGTAAATTCTACAGGAAGATACAAAGAAGATTATTTTCAAATCAAGCAATTGATGAAACAACTTTACCATGATTCAGGAGCACTTCAAGGGGCTAGAAAGTTAACAGAAAGATAACCACGCGTTTGACTGCAAGAAAGATGCAGATTCTTCTACACTTTCAATCAAGGTTTCCCAGAGCTGCGTTCACAAAGGACTACTGCTTAGCTCCCTGGGAGTACCAGGAACACTGACTTGAGCAACCAGGCTCTCCAGTGGGAATCTGGTCCAATTTTCTGGATAGTCATCCTATGAAGCAGCATCCCTATATTCAACAGATGTAACAGAAGAAAAAAGAAACACCCGGCAGCTGGCCCTGGGCCTGCTCTTTGGACCTGCCAGGAGGAAGAGCTGGGCCCTTTCTCCAGGCCATCTTTCTTTCCCATCCCACTGGGGACTCCCATGGTCCCTCACCCTCTGGCTTTCCCTCCAGTGAAATCAGAACCGCTCCCGTGCTGTCAGTCAGAGCCAGTGAGGGATGCCAGTGACTAAATGGCACAACATGGCACTCAGTGAGGCTACCTGAGGGGCTGCGTCAGGGAGCTGGGAGAGTTCACCTTCCTCTTCTTGCACGGGGGCTGCTCGCCATGCCAGCCCGCAAGATCAATGAACCACTCTGCAGTGTGGGAGTGCAGCTCTCGAGATGACAGTCCTCACTGAACGACACAAGGGCTTCATCACCACCTCTGGCAAGTGCTTCAGTGCAGGAAATCATCCCTCCCCTTTCACTCCACACGGGAACTGCCATTTTTTCCCACCAAGTCAACAGCTTCCTTCAAACTGAGGCCTGGTGTGAAATAGGGTTGCGGATGCAGGTATTTTAATTCCATTTTATGATTCTTAACATCCTCACCTCAAAGGCAAGGTGCTTTTTAACTCTGGTTCATTTTTAAACAGCAGGAAAGGTAGTTTAATAAGTTTTTCAAAAGTGGTGAGACCAGAAAGGGAAAAATATAGGCAGTTGGGAGAATAAATGGAACAGGAAACTGAATGTTGTATCTGCAAAACATTATGTACTTTTCATGCAGAGAGGATTAGCATGAACCAAAGGGTTTAAGAAAGCAAGAAGTATGGTACTAGAGAGAGCAGGATGCCATTGCTAACACAAAGGTCTTTATCCCTAGCACTTCACATCCCTTATTCCTAACTCTTGGCCCTTTACGTCTTTGTGTCCCAGTTCTCATAAAAGGGACATCACAACTGCTTCCTTCCTAATAATTAGGAGGGCAATCCCCGTCACTAACCGGCACTGCCGGCACACCTACCGCCAACCGCAGCGGGGGATCTGGGCCAGGAGGGCTCCCTGAGCCTGACCCTGCAGCGTAGGGAGCACACCAAAATCCTCGCGCTTCCCTGCAGCATGCAAACTCACTCATCTTCAGCTTGACAGTTCACTCTCAAGCGCTGACGGATGAAGCTGGGGCTGTGTCCATCCCACTGCACTTCCACAGCGGTCTACCTGTGCGGTAGGGAGAGCTTCACTGCTGGAAAAGCCTCTCTTTGCTCGGCTGCAGTCCATTAAGGCAAACTGCAGTCTGTGCCAGTTCACCTTATTGTGCTGGGCTATGAGCTATGGCAGCTCCGGAGCCAATTCAAAAATGATTAAGCCGCTCTCGCTGCGAGGGGAGCAACTTCGGGACCAGGGGTGGGTGGCAGCTGGGCACACCAAATTCCTCCACTGCTGCAGGCTAACTCACAAACATCTGCGGGCCCAGGCCCTGAGAAGGAAAGAGGGTCACTGAGGAATTCACAGGTCACAGTATGTTTTAATACAGACCCTGTCAGGTACATACACGTGTGTGGCACATATGTGTCTCTTCGCGGTTTTGCTGCCATACGCCTCATCCCATTCCCACCCATATACACGGCTTGTAGCCCATAAACTATTTTTTCCTCACTGCTTGTGTGTTCACCTCAACTTTTTAGAGAGAGGGAGGAGTGCCTGTAGAGCATGGAGCAGGCAATCCGAAGAGGGAAGGATGTTGCTGGCTCTGACTGCCATGCCCACGGCCCAGCACTTTGGCACCTGTGAGCCAGCCACAGGACAGTGCACAGTGGGCACACGTTTATCCCCTCTTCTTAGCCCAGAGACTGTGCTGGAAATGGTGCAAGCAACTTGTCCGGGAGACTCCAGCTGCCAGTCAGCCACACTGGCTGCGCTCCTTTGTTTCTCAGCCTTTCTCTTAGGGCCCTGCACAGAGGGAGGCTGAAGCGTGTGCTCAGCAGCTGGGCTCCATGCCCACAAAGAAAGAAGGGCAGGAGGCATCTGAAATGCTGGCAGAGCAGCTTGTTTGCAGCACGGAAAAGAGGCAATATCAGCTCTGGCACTGCACTGGAAATGGAAGCAGGCTTCCACTGTGGAGACCGGCAAAGCAAGTGGGTGCCGCAGAATCAAATGGTGCAGGCTGTATTTCAAAACTAACAGGCATCACTACTGAACGGCCCTTAACAGCAATACATGACTCGCCAGCAAGGCAGCCAGCACAGGCTCATACAGAGAGCCAGCAGCAGCCCTGTGAGATGCTCTGAGCCAGCATGTTGCTGGGTCCCACAGCAGCAGCTCCCATGCTACTGTGCAGCTCTGCTGCCCAGCTCACATATACCCTTGGACATAACCCAGTCGTAGAGGCTGCTCCAGCCAGGCTCCGAGGGATGGTGGGCTCAGGAGAGAGGAGCCTGGCCCACCGTGGCCCAGTGGCACAGCAGGAACACAGGCCAGACCTCCAGGCTCCTACTCTGGTCCTCTGTGCCCCTCACCCCCTTGTTCATATGCACTGATTTTACTTTATATATAATTCCCACATTTATTCTTAGTTGGAGCTATGCCCTCAAAACTACTCAGACCACTGGGGTTCAGTGAACAGTTAAGAAAAGATCATTTTGATAGCAAGTCACAGATACATATTAAATACACTAACAACTACACCCCACTGCTTCTACTGTGAAAGTGATGGGGTGAATTAAGCAGCTCCCTCTTCGTTTGGTTTGCAGCTGGTGGCTGCTCCTCTAGTGCTGCTTTGGAGCCCTGCTATTTTACTATCACCATCTTTATGACTGCCCAAGGAAAGAGCAATTGCAGCTTTGCAGCTTCCCGGAGCAGCTGTCCTCCTGCACCGCTGCAGCCAGCAAGAGGACACCAGACCCCGGCGCGATGCTTTTTAAGGCCGTTCCACTCCTAATCGGAGCAACAAGGAGCATGCAGAGTCATGCACTGACTCAAAGAGATATTAGCTAATTGAAATTGTGCCGCCAGTCCACTAAATGCTAGTCACTTAAATCAATCTCTTGCCGCTTCCTCCCACCTCTATCTCATTCTCCCCACCTTCCCTGCGCCTCCACCCTTCCCTCCCCCTCTCCTCCTTCCCAAAATCCCCCCTGATCATAGCAGGAACAACAACAAAGGGAAGGCGACAGAAAACCCCATTATTTATCCTCTGCAGCACATTCTCCCCTCAGGCTTGCAGCACCAACCCCTGCTGCAGGTTGCTCCCCCCAGTCCCGGGGCCGACGGCCCCCGCCGGCTGGGGTACCTGGGGTGCTGCGCAGTTGTAGCGGGCGCCTTTCCCCCCGCCCTGCACCTAAGAAGCACTCGTCTTTCTCGGAGCAATTACCACGAATGATTTATGTGGCCAGTCAAGAGGGCCTGCCAGGGTTCTTATTTCATCTCTGAAAAAAGGAACTCTGCTGGAATTTTATCAGGGAGCTTGGATTAAATTGACAGCTGCCTTTTGTTTTGTTTTTAAAGACCCTCCCTTTGGAGCACGGCATTCTGCCTGGATCTAGGGGGGGAAATCCAACACCATGCAAAGGGTACAAGCCCCCCCCCGTAAGAGAAAAATCCATTTTCTTCTCTCCATATACATTTGAAGTGAAGCCGTTTTTAAGGAGCTGACATCTGAGAATGATCCCCACTCCCACCGACTCAAAACAGCATTTTATTTCACTTCGCTGAAGCCACCAAGGCAACAGCTTTTCCTCCCTGGTACAAGTGTCTGTCAGGCTGACAGAGGGAGACGACAGAGGCTCCATCTCAACAAGAGCACAGTCATCGAATTGAGTTTAAAACGCTGCCAGCCCCACCATGCACAAAGACTCCCGCATCCCGTCCCGCGGCCAGGCGCACAAGCACACCGAGACACGGGGATGCACGGGGAGCGATGTGGGCAGGCAGACAGGCAGATGCGGTGGGAGATGCACACACTGAAAGTCAGGACTGCATGGGGAGGCGGATGCCGGCACGTTGGCTGAATCTGAGAGACTCGCGCAGCCAGCAAGGCACAGGCAGACATGCTGGGACGCACCGGAGCAGAGCCCGTCTGGAGCACGCCGGCAAACACAAGCCAAAGTGAGGCATGCACGCGAGAGACACGCCAACAGGCGTGCAACTAGAGACAAAATCGCATGGCACAAAAACATGCCGACAAAGGCAAATGCAAACGCAGAAAGCAGAGACAGACACACAGACAGAGCTGATTAAAACTTCAGGCTCTGCCAACAGCGAGAGGTATTAACAAGTATATAACAGTGTCAGCTGCCTCCTGCCTTCCTTCGCTTAGTGGCTGGTTCTTGCACACCCTTCGAACATATGTGAAAGCATTTGTTCTCTAGATAACACAGTTTTGGTCTTCGTATGTATATTTGTGAGGCAAAGTCTAACATAAGGACATAAAATTATTGAAGATGCCAGTGGAGATACAGCATCGATGCTGAGAGGTCTAGATCTGCATGTATTGCCTTAAAAACAATTCTGGTTTTGATACAAAGCAGCAGACTTTCTCTGTACTGCAGGGTGGGAGGGGAGAGGAGAAGAATATGTTAATTTTGTTTAAAAAAAGGTGAAAAAGATTACAAAATAGAGATGAGCAGTCCAATAACAACACTGAAGAGGCGACAGAGAGAGGATGCAGGGCGGTATAGTTCACACAAAGGAGAGGCGTGTCTCACTGCAAAGGACTCTGTCAAGGCATTTCCCAGACACAAATTTAAAGTATTTTCAACAAATTCACCTACCCAGACGCCTGCTCCAGCTTCTCGTCTTTTCTGCTGACATTTTCATACTTTCAGATGATTCTCTGCCTGCTGTCACTTCATGGAAGAGCTAAACATGTATTTGGGGGAACAAACCAACTACACAGAAAAAACACGGACACCAACTACACACATGCTGTTAAGTGCACCAAGACATTAGACAGGAGAAAAAGAAAAAAACCCACTGTTTTCCCTCATATTTTCTCCCCTAATCGATTTCAGAAGAAAAGGCACTTTAAAGCCAGTTGGCATCCCTTTGAGAGGCAAAGCCTTTAAAGAGCCATTTCTTTCTTGCTACTCTGCCCACCCACACTGCTGCGCACCCTCTGGGCACAGATGTCAGAAGCATGGCCCAGCTACATCGGGCTAGACTGGTCCAAGACCATCCCACCTTTCAAAGACTTGTTTTGCTCTTCAGCTTTTACCAGAGATCACCAGGCTGCTATAGCCACACACCGCAGTGCAAACTGCCTTGCTGGGTCTACTTGCCTGGGCGCCTGCCTATTTAGGGACACTCAGGAACACCTGGACAAAACTGATTTTGTATTTCGACGCTCATAGAACAAGGTTAAAACCCTGTAAATGCTCTTTCGTGCAAAGAAAGTGGCCATGGATCAGAAATTCCCCACAGTGGGCCCAGGATGAATCACAGCACTTAATGTTGAATCCAAAAAAGCTGCGCTTTGTGTTGCTGCTTCAGGTATTACAAAATGGCCGCGTTTTCTTACTTACTCCTTCCTGTCTCCCATCACTACTTTTCCTCTAAGTGAGCACGTTTACAGAAGCTTAAGAGCTTCCAGCTCCTGTGCGCTGGCTTCACTCTCCCAGCTATAGGCTTTCTGCCTGTCCCCGGGCAGAAAAGTGCTGGAAAAAGCAATATGGAAAAATGACCGGGAAAGCACAAGAGAATACAGCCTCTCTGCAAAGTTGCAAGACGCCTTTGTCAAGTCCCTGACTCAGCTGCGCTGGCTTCTCTAGCTTCCCAATGGTATGGTAACGAACGGTGCAGCTACAGCTGTATGGTACGCTGGATGATGTGCAGATGCATCTTCTTCGTCTGTTGCTGGAGGGAAATAAAGGCTAACACAGGCAGGACGTTCTTTGCATTCGTAGAGGGAAGAGGAAAATAAAATCAATGCAAGAAGGCAGTGGAAGCCGACTGCTGTGCATCTGTCCCTTATAACACCCTCAGCAAATACGCTTGCCACACCAGGCCCTTCCACCGACCATGTGAGATGCTGGGAGCACCGTCACACTGGTCAAAGCAGGACACTCAGCAGTGGTGCCCAAACCCTAGCCCTGCTCTCACAGCTAACACAAGAGCAGTCACATCACGGAGCCTGTAATTAAGCACCTGAGGAAAAGTGGTGGATTTTTCCGAGCTCTTAGCTTCTCTGACTGATAGAGATATTGCTGCTCCCAGGACTCACATCCCTGACAAATCAAGGCACTTGTATATAGACAGCTATCCAACTGGAGACCTGTGTTTGAAAACGTGGGTATCGGTCATCTGCTACAGAACAGTTGCCACCTAAGCGTGCAGCTGGCAGGGGCACTCTGTTCTCCTCTTGAAGTCGGGGTGAACGCTTTGGCATTCGATGACCAAGCTAGTGTCTTCACCACCGACCTCTTAAAGATCTCACCAAGACCAGTCACTCCCCCCTGCCCCTGGTCACATCACTTGGATACAGGAGGAGAGCTGGATAGCTTTCTGTAGAGCTGTTAAACAAAGAGGGTTATGTTAATTTTATGCTAATTAGGTGCATCCATACAGCCCTGCTGTAGAATTGCCTACCCCTGCTCAGGCTGTCTCCACACCGCAGGAAGGATGACGGGGGAGGTTATTGGGGAGCGCAGTGAAGATGACGAGTATAATGCAGGGAGTTCAGCATCACAGAGAGAAAAAACAAACCCCTGTTACCTTTGGTGGGCTTTGCTCCGTTTCTGGCTCAGTCCCCTCTCAGTGCAACCCTCTGCAAGGCTGCCAAGCTCTCAGCCCCAGAAATAGCATGTCAGGCAGCAGAAAAACCAGAGGGGAGGGGGAGATGCAGATAAAAATAGAGAGAAATGTTGATTGCATTGTTACTGCTTCAATTAAGCTCAGACACTTCAGCCTGATGAGTCAACAGCAATGACAAGAGGGCACAGAAAACAAGAGCGACTGCAATGCAAAACCAGTTTACCAGTCCCATTAATGTGGAAGGCACTAATCTCCCAAACCAGTCACTTTGATAGGGAAAGGAGGAACAGCTCTGACATTGTCCCCTCGTGCAAGTCTGACAACAGCAGTAGAAACAACAAAAAGGCAGAGAGTTAATAATGACCGGGCAGCCAGAGCCAGTGGCTCTGTGGAGGAGCAGCCCTCAACAGCCCAGCATGCAGCAGCAGGGTAGTAAAAGCGGGGCAACGGAGGCCAGCTCGGCTTGTTCAAATGAAGCCATTGTATTCTCCAGGGGTTTAAATCACACTTGTGATGCTTTGTGAGCTGCTTCGGCAGCCGAGGAGACAGGGAGGTAACAGATGGGTGCAATTACAGGGACCAAGGCGCAGTCCCCTCTCCACCACCCCGTGCAATGCATGTTTTCTCTACGGGAACCAACTGCCCTGCGCCCCCCATGAGGGGGGTGATCCTACCCCCTCCCTGCACCACCACTGCTGCTGGGAGCTGACAGAGCAGGCATTTTGGTCAAGGCAGAGGCACAAATACAACATGTTCTGAGTGAGGGGGAGGACGAGCAGTGCTACAGGAGGAGAGGTTTCCGCGGGAGGGCACTGTGGTTGGGTGGGAGCAGCCACCAGCTGCCCTGATGGGTCCTTCTCTTTGGGTCCGAGTGGCAGAGGACAGGCAACAGCGGGGTGCAAGACAGCCAAAAATTCTCGAATGACCTTTGGACTAAGAAATTACTGTTGTGGTTGTCTGTGTCACCCACTACGTAAAGTTGTCTCTGAAGAGAAAAGAAGAGAAGCAGTAGGTCACAACTTCAAACAGCCTGTCTCTCGGCCTCGCAACACCACACCCTGGGAAATGTTCACCTCTCTCTGTGAAGTGGTTTACAACATGTACAACATCAGCGTTTATTGCACTGTCTGCCAATGTTCCTTCTTTGACCATCCCCATCAAAGGGTTGCTGAGGAAGTCACGTATGAGACTGCTTATGACCAGCAGCAGTTCCGTAAAGCTCTGCTCCGCAGCCTGGGCTGCCCAGGTTATCCCACCATGTCCCGATGCAGAGGTTCACTCCACCCTTGTCCTGTCGGCATAACTTAATGGTCTTACATGTAAAGGTTTTCTTAGCCCAGTATCCCGTCTCTGACGGCAGCCAACCACAAATGCTTAGGGAAAGTGTAAAAGGAACAAGGATGAATATAAAGCGAGCCTTCCCCTGGGATTCCTCCCAGCTTCCAACAATCTGAGAATTAAGAGCATCCTGTGTTGATCTAGCACACTCGTTCTCAACTGCAGACCTCTCTGTTGTGTATTTATCCGATCCCTTTTACATGCAGTCTTTGCAACAGCATGCAGCAGGAAATTTTGCACATTAAGTAGATGTTGTGCAGAAAACAAAACAAAACCAAAACATCCTTTTGCTTTAAAGCTGCTGCCCACTCCTGTGCTCCTGGAGTGCTCCAGAGACACTACAAATCTTGCTCTCTTTTTCCTTGACAGTGGGGTGACCTCACATTTGGGGCAGTTGCCCGAGTACCTGGCTACCTCCTGAAGTTCCACCTGTGTCTCCTTTGCTGAATGGCTTTTCAAGTGATCCTCACCTCTCTGTAGCTGACTAGCTAGCCATCGATTGTGGCAGGGATATACAATTTTAAGACGATGCTATGCTTAGGTTAAAAAGGTCCCTTTTGAGCCTAGCAGCCCATTAATTTGCATGGTTCACGCTTGCTGTGCCCACCAGCGTTTGAGAAAGCAAGGTGCCAAGCTGTAGCTCCAGCTGCCTTTGGCTCCTTTGTCCAGGGGAGGAGGTGCCCACACAACGTGGGGTTGATTGGGGTGACATTTGGCAGAAGTCTGGAAAGGGGCTCCCAGGCCTAGCATGGCACAGCCTGTCCACCAGCCCAAAACACACGCAGAGCATTCCAGGCTTTAGAGTTGAAACACTGACAGTTTAACATCAGGCTTAACTGAGCTGGACTAGGTGCTGGTGCAGGAGAAAGGAAATGCCGACCTGCTGCGAGCCTGGGCGCTCCACAAGGGCACCTGGGAATTGCATTTTACTTTCTGGGCTGGGGCAGTGTCTGAGCGAAAGGGAGCTGCTGAAAGGAAAATTAGTACACCTGGAAACACATGATAGCACCTCGGGTGAAAAACTGCATACCCCGCTGCACTGTGGGGATACAGTGATCCGCTTCTGAGACATGAATCTGCCAGAGAGGAAAAGGGCTGGCACAGGATTAGAGCAACTAACGTTTGGAAGTCCTTAGATCCCATGTTTGCACATGCACGGGGCCAGATCCAAGGTTCACGCTCTTTCTGGTAGCTATTCATCAAAACATTTGCACTGCCAATTTGGACAACAGTCGTTAAAATCTATGTTTAGTTTGCAAGGCTCATGCCAGACTGTCCAAATAAATGACCCACCGAATTGACCTCTTTTCCTAGTGTTATCTCCCAATATTTAGGATGACTTCATGCCAGATACCGTGCTAAAGAGATGAGAGTGGGGTTGGGGGAGGAGCGGAGAGGGAGCTGCTCAGGGGAAGAGCCCAGCCGATATTCATTCCCTTTCACTCCCCTGTGAGTCCCTTTCCATCATCACACTACTGAGCACAACACAATTAGTGAAAAGGGCCCATTTTTTCCTCCAGGAGCCAAGGTCCCAAAAAGGTACAGCTTCAACATCATTAGCAGTTCATCTTCTTAAACCTCCGAGCAGCCCCTAGGCAGATCCCCTCATGCAAACCCCACACCCCTCCCCCTTTTTGGTGTCTGCTTATCAAACTAATGAAGCACATCCAGACTGAAAGGTCTCGGGCTAGAAGACAGAAGCTTAACCATGATTCAGTACATGTCCTTTCCCCTCCTCCTCTTTATCAAATAAAGCAAGCAGAATTTCCTACACTTAAATGGAAGGGAGGAGGAAGGAAGGAGGGTAAGGGGAGGGAGACGTTTGTCTAGTAATTCCCTGCAGAAGGAGATGTCTGTTTACTTTCTTTGACTGTGCACTTGCATATTAAAAAGGCTTGGCTCCTTAGCGGACAGGATTTATCAGTGCCACATTTTCTACTTGATAGGGCAGAGCTTGGCGATGCCTGCTCCAGGCAGCTGGAGAATAAAACAACTTCTTGTGACCTTCCCCTTGCCCTTCTCCAAGTCCACTCTGCGCAGGGGAGCCAGCGGAGGATGCAGAGGGAGCTGAAAGCTGAGAGCTGTGCGGTGGGGAAGGATGCTTTGCGTGCCATAGCCCTAAAACACCACTGCAAAAGCAATGAAAAGCAATGAAAGCACAACAAGGCTCCATTAGCTTTTTTCCATTCAGTGATATCCGGAAAGGCAATTTCCACCTTTAGGTAAAAACACATAAACATCTTTCATCATGTCACTGACCTAAATATAGACGATTACTTCAAGGCAAGTGAAAAAAAAAAAAAAAAAGGGGCAGGAAGAGAGCCCTATTCTTATACCTTCAAAAGCTACGAAGCCCTACAAGCAGGCTGCAGTAAAGAGGAGCAATAGATAACCAGTCAGATGTGAAGAAAGAGAGAGAGAAATGCATGTTCTCCAACGATTGTCCTGACGGACCATTATCCTGCGCCCCGCATTCATCCGCCCGGCCAACACAGGCCTCCCCTGTGCCCGCCCGCACCCTTGGCTGGCTCCTGGGCTGCTCCTGGCACCCGCTCCCTTCTCCCCGCTGCCAGGGCAGCCCAGCCCAGCAAGCAGGACCTTTGCTTTGGCATAAAGCCTCCAGAGTTCAGACTCACATTAACCCCATCTTAGCCAGGCCACTCCACTGCCCTAAAGGGTCAGGCCACGTTTTTCAAAGGGACATAAACCTGCCCTTGGACCTAGGGGCACACTTTTAAACACGTCAAGGCTACACAGGAGCCTGCGTCGTGCCAGCCTTCAGCAGTCCTTGAGCAGCAACCTAACTAAGAGCACTTGAGCATGTTTCCTCCTGGGTCACCCTCACACCGAAGCAAGGCTGCACTCTTCTCATCGAGGGTAAGTGGTTTTGCTCACAGCAGCTGTGCTGGCTCGCAGCAGCAGTCCTCGACACCGCAGTGCCAGGGACCCCACCACGAACTAATAAGCTAGAGGGTCCCTGTATATAAACACAGGCACTGCCAACCTGGCAGCATGGGCAAGCTCTTCCTACTAACACAACCCAAATATTAAATATCAGTGACAAGTCATGATCCTCCACATTTAATACACGCCCTACCATTCAGAACCACAGAATCACACTTTATGACCCTCACTGGTACATGCTGGGGACAGAATCAGGTACTTAATTGCCCCCCTGCCTCAGTTTACCCCATACATAAATGGTACATCAGCAGCATATACAGAAAAACTACCATCTTGGGACAGTGAGTGAACTAAGTCATAGGGGTTTGCAAAGACATCTGTGTGTATTGGTGATAACCTGCTGTTCATTTTAAATCAAGTAACGTACACTTAAACCCTCTGTGCTGTGAGTCATAGATGTTGTTGTTACAGTTTCAGCTCAGTCTTCATTCTGCTGGGTCAGCAGGAGTTTTGCCTGAAAAAGAGCTTCAGGAGCAAGAAACCTATTGTTTATGTAGTAAAAAATTATTCTTGTCAAATAAACTGGATATTCTTTTTAGAAGAGTTTAGTAGGTATAGCTCATTGTCATAAGCACTTGCTGCTGTACAGGATCTTGCCAAGTGTTGTGCAATCGCCTGCTGACAAGCCACTTTGAGTTTGGGCTGCCAGAGACTGCCTTCATTTAGACCCAGAAACTCCCTCTTGCTCCCTAACACTAGACCCTCCTGCATTTGCGGCACCACGCTCGATTCTTCTGAGACAAGGCAAAGCGCAATCGATCTATTGTACCTCCTTTGAAATCTTACTGTATTGGAAAAACTTAACAAATCCTAAGTTTTGTCTCTTGAAAGGCAGGGATCAGGTGAAACCAGCCAAAAATACCATGCACGTATCAACCTCATTGCAGACCAACCATGCAGATGACAATGTTGACTGAAACCCAAGGAACCCACTGGATCCTTTTTTTAAAACAAGTTTGCAAAAGCATAAAAAACCCAAATTTTTTCTCTCCCATTAATGTGGGTTAAGAGTCATTTCCATCAGTGCAGATGAGATCAACACGTGGATTTCAGTGTCAAAAAGAAAAAAGAAAAAAACCCCGAAACAACAACAAAAAAAGCAGCTGGAAGCAGATGGCTCGGGGAAGTCCTCCCTAGCGGACATGAGGTTTGCAGGGAACCAGCCCTGCCACCACGTAATGGAAATCTGCCTGCAGATACCAATGGCTCCTCCGAAGAGTGACACCTGCATGCTCAATCCTGTTCGTAGATCTTTGGGTCAGTCGGTTTAGCGAGGTCGCAGGCCTGGGCTGCACCCTCGTGTCTTCTTCTGTTGACTGTCTATTTGCTATGCAGAAATAAGCAGTGACCAAAAATAGCAGCACAACAAAACCAATGTGGCATCAGACAGCAAGTCACCCGTAGTAACTGCACAAATCTTCCTCCTTGGGAGACAGGTTTGAACGCGGGTTGTGCCACAAGCGAAACTGAAGCCAATGCCTTATTCTAGTCTTGCTTTGTCCAAAAGACCCAGAACCAGTCCCAGCTGGGATTGGCATCCTTCTGAGGGTCCCTGGCCAAAAGCAGATGTAGGTGCCTCCTGCTGGGCCCCCCGGGTTCGCTGAGATTCCAGAGCCAGAGAGAAGGAGACCAAGCGGTGGCTTGCTGTTTAGCTGCCCAAGAGCCATTCTTGCCCCCCACTTTCCTAAGCACTGCATACAAGAATGGAAATAGTTTTGTGGAACTTCAGAATATCACTACAGATTATAAAATACACTGCATTGTATGTGCTGGGAATTCCTGGGAATCACTGGGCCTCTTCCATGGAAGACCCATGTTTAGTGAAGAGTCTCTCAACTACCATTTCTCTTTCTGATGCCGCTTCTCAACCACCATTTCAACTGCAAGGTGAAGGCTACAAACAGTGTCGAAACCCCATATTCCTTGTCTCACAAAATACCTACTGCTTAAACTGTCAAAGGAAATGAAAAGCCACACTCTCAACTCCATAACAAAACTTGCTTGCTTTTTTTTTCCCCTTGGAAATGCACAGATATTCTTGCACTACAGGCTACTTCTCATGCTTTGTAACACAGTCTTTGACACAGAGGAATCCACGCACTACCGTGTTTGTAAAATTTGCTGCCAGCCTGATATGCCCCAGAAGACTCCTCCAACACTGTCAATCCTGTGCACATATCTAGTGGACCTGAACGTGAAGACTACTAAAAATGCTCTGGTGCCTTCCATGATGGGTACTTGCAGGGCTGGTAGGTTCTGTGATTCCTGACTTTCAAGCCAAGCATGGGAGTTGCTCAGCACACTTGTCCACGCAAGCAAAAAGAGCTTTATGAGCATGTGGTAGGGGAGAGAAACCCCTGGCATGAGGAACTTGCTTCTGAGGGCTGGCACCAACTGGATTGCTATTCCTCTCTCATGTTTCAGTATGGCACTTTTCTAAGAAGTATACATGAAGCTGCAGACCAACCCCAAGCCTGTGTCCTTTGAAATCTTTAATCAACCACTCCATGGGTTTAAGAGAGGAGCTGAAGACGGCACAAGGCCAATGCCTTGTCCACAGCGTTAAACATCACAGAGGATTATTCTCCATTATGACACTGTTCTCTGAGGTTTAACATAACCAGCGTACTTACACTCTGCTCCCCATTATCATGCTGCTTAGCCTCTTTATTGTTTTAGCTCAAGATAAAACCTTACTCTTCCCTACAAAAAAGACCTGCTTTTCCCTGTCATTATTGAACGTATCTCTCCACTGTTAACACTCAGAAGATGTGCAATCTGAAGTTAAGCTTGCTGGGTCAAAACCAGGGGAACTAATGGGAACCTTGTCATCAAAACTGCCCTGGGGAAACAATGCAGCTCTCCAGGAAATTTGTGTGAAAATACACTGTAAATGCACACAAGCACACAAACACACACACAGGGAGACTTCATATGCGATTTGGCTATGAGTGCCCTGACACACAAACTTATTTGTACAACAAAAACACCCATAGGCACCAGGAACACAAGTATATCTTGTCTTTAAATGTCCTCCCTGTTTGTGCCACCATTAAGTTTCTGCCACTAGTAGCTGGTGCCTGGTCATGGTGTTCAGCTCCTCCGTGGCCTGGCTGAGCTGTAAGCAGAGCCAAATTCAGTGTTGGAGGCCAAGAGCCAGCCTGCCCCAGCGGGTCCCCTTGCTCCCACCTGTGGTGTGGAGCACTGGCAGGAAACCCTCAGCAGGAGCAGCCAAAGCAGCACAGCTGGAAAGCTGCAAGTGATAAAACGTACCGGGTTCAGGAGCTGCATGGACACAACGAACTAAAGGAATGGAAAACCTGCACAGAGAGAGCCTGAACACGTTTCAAGAATATTAAGGGGAGGGAAGAGTCCATGAGTTAGAGAGTTATCCAGTTTCTGTACCTGACAGAGACAAGCTTGCTCTACAAAATGAGCATCTGGAAGTAAGGTTCCATTTTTGCCCACTTTAAGTTTGGATTGGTGTTTGGATTGCAGTTCCTAGCCGAGTCAGACAAACATCTTTCTGAGAGTGCCGTGTTTGTTGTTAGCTTGTGTGCTTGATCACATTGTAATCAGTCCAACAGCCCATCTCTTGTCTAAAATGTAAATACTAATTTGAGGGCTCAGGGAGAACAGCTATTTTATTTTCCCTTTTCTTTTCTTCTTTTTTTTTTTTTTTTAAGAGAGAGAGAAAGAGGCTTGGCATCATAACAGTAATTTATTATTTTACTGGTATATTATCATTGGGTAATAAAAGCAACTTGAAACTGCCAATTATCTCATAAGAGGGGTATCACCTTTTCTATTTTGAACGACTCCATCGATAAATGCAGGTTCTGCTTGCTAACACTCCATCACATAATCAGCGGCCTTACAGCAGGAGAGACGAGTGCATGAGAACGAGAGAAAAAACAAACCCGCAAATGCACAAACACTTGATGTGAGCTAAGCCCTTGGCTCGGCAACAGAGAGAGGGGAGGGGGCCGAGGGGGTTCGGAGGAATCGCCCGGAGCAGTCGGCAGGTCACACACACAGAGTGTGCAACAGCAAACTCAGTTTACAAAGAGACATCTGTTCCATTACTTCGATGCATTGTGGCTAATTACATCCTGGCCCGTCTGTGAAATGACAGCCACTTATTCTCCAGTGAACCGTAAAATCTGTACATGTTCGATGTGGGCAGTGGGGAGTAAGAGGAGTGCAGGGGAGTAGGAGAGGGGGAGGACAGAGTGGGGAGAATGGGAGAATGGCACAGGCAAAGCACTGGGAAAACGTACCCTGTCTCTCCTACCAGTTTGATATCAGTCGGGAAAGGGCATGAGAAAGCAAGCCACTCTGGAAGAAAGGCCCTAACAAAGCACTGCCATTTTGATGCAGGGCTGCAATGCCTGCTCTAACCCGAAGCTTTGTCACTCATCTTTGCCTTCGCAGGGGAAGCAAGACGGTGCCAGCAGCAGAAATTACACCAGACCTGCATCCGTGTGCCTTGTAGATTTCTACAGCATTTCTGCCATTGCTGTTTATAGCTTCCTTACCTAGCTTTGTTAAGAGGCTATTCTCCTTAACACCAGTTTAATTTTAGACTTAGATGAATTAAAACCAAGGACTTCTCATCTCCCACCACCTCCCACAGAGTTTTAGAAATGTGACGGAAGCTGGAAGAAAATGCATCTCGCCTCAACTTTTCTACATAACAAAACGGGCCTTGCATTCAAGCGTGACTGCAAGCCACTGAGTCAGATAACACAAGGCAAATCATATTTCCAGACCTAGAGTATATAAGCCAAGGTAACGGCATTCCACACCGTACCATCTAACAAGGGTTAAATCCTGATCCCAGTAGGTCTGTCAAGAAAACCGCAAACTTTTCAGTAAAGCTGGGTTACACATCAAATGAGCCAAAGGCTCCAAAGGTTTGAAAGTAACTTTTGTTAGAGGAATAGTGGCTTTGCTTGATGCTAGCACAGAGCTCTCATGGCAGTGGCTCCAACAGCAGCTATTAGCTGGTGAATTCTGAACCCATGTCCAGCCACAATCCCTGCTGCACAGACTTCTGCAAAATTTCATGTTTTGGTAGCTCTGGTGAACGGAGCACTGGAGTGGTGGAAGTGGCCAAACTGTTAAGGTGGCAATTAAATAAAAAAGGCTACGTGGTTAAGGGGGGGCGGGGGCTGCAGACTAGAAACAAAGACTGGCTGCTCAATGCCAACTGACCAGCTCTGTAACTGGGGGCACTGATTTTGTCCCATGATTTCTGGTTGAAAGTATCACTTTTCCATTAATGCAATCACAGCTCGTGGATTTGGGCAGAATTTGCTCAGTGTGATGAACTGCTCGCTCCCAAAATATAAGCAAAACTAAATGTACAAGGAAGGAGGGAAGGAGGATTGCTCATATCATGCACAAGCCGAAGCTGCAGAAATCTGATGAGGTCTAAAAACAGTACTGCAACAGCCAAACTAAAGAAAGCTAGGATGCTTTGGGATGGGATTTCTACTTCCATTTGGCTATGGGCTAAAGGGACATATTAATCCATCTGAATTCCATGACTGTACCAAATCCTGCAGGTGTTTTATGGCCATTCAAGATGGTCAGATGTAGAGGGGAAGAAAAACACAATTAATCTGCGTTCACTTACATGATACACAAACAGATGCAGAAAAAGGGAGCTGGTTTGTATTCACAGCTTAAAGCAAAACTACCTGAGGTTGAAGCATCAGGAAGAGTAGTGCAAGCATGATGTTTTTGCTCCGACTTTAAAACTGGCCTCTGCAGCTGTTGGCAAACCAACATAACAGGGAAAAAAGGATCGGGACCTAGTGTTCCTGCCAGGTTGGGAGTAAAAATTACTGGAAAATGTAATGGATTTTTCATTAAAACGTACACCACTTCCTCCAACTTTTGGTCTACATTCTGTGGTTTCTGTTTTAATCCTTCTTTCCTGACAAAGGCTTCAACGCTTTTTAAGGCCAGAATGAATATTTACAGTCACCTTGCTTGTGAAACGCAGGTCACGGACTCTCTGGCAGTAACCTATACACGAAGCTGGTAATGTCTGGTTGTCGTTGAGCAGGGATCCTCCAGTGCAGCCTTACAGAGAGCCCTGTGCTCTGCTTGGAGCAGCTCCAGCTGAGGGCCTTCTGCTGGGACATGAGGATGCTGGAAGAGCAGTGTCTCCAGACCAGCTTACCTCTCCGGCATGAAGGCAGCCGCACCTTAGCTCTGGGTGGAGTAGAGAGGTGTCTTTGTAACGGACAGAGTGACTGGCCAAGGCTTTGAAAGGTTTCTCCATGGGTAGATGGAGAAACCTCTGTACCGCTGAGCTCTGCTAGCGGTTGACATATACCATAGTTTGCGAAACCCAGAGGTAAAGCACAACTCTTCTGAAGCATCCGCTTTGACTGACAGCTTTAAAGCATGGGGCTCCGTATCACTGTACTTGGCAAAACCTGAAGAGGTATTGAAAGGCATCTGGGCAACTGAGTGGTGTCAGGCTAACTCAGAATGGATGATGCATCCATCTTACCAATTTCACGGCACAACAGGCAATCGGAGTAGGCAAACCAAGGGGACGGAGAGGGCTGAGTGTGCTGAATTCAATTCTGCAGTGGATTCCTCTGCTGGAACAGCTGGCGCTTAGTCTATGGATAAATAGAGGATTTCATTTTCCATGGACTTCAGGCTGCCTTTCCTCACCAGCACTAAACTCAGCCTCACAAAAGAAAAGATTAACAGAAAAAGAAGCTCACAGTGTGTAACTCTACAAAGAGCTTACAGGAAGGATTTGTAGTAAATTAATATCACCAGCAACCACACAGTTCACAGAAGCTCACAACCTTTTCGTGTTGGCTAACACGTTAGGTGTAAGATCCAGCAACCTCAATTATGCTCTTCATTCCCTACCTGTGCAGAGGGACCTCCTCCCCACACTGCCTTAATGATGAACTTAGTTTCAGCCATGTTTTTGTTGTATGTATTGACCCGTCACTTCTGATCATTCATCTGGGCGTGATGGTCTGCACAGCGTCTTAGCCTGCTCTTGTGTCTGAAGCCCAAATGTTTTACAGTAGGTTATCACAAGTTCAACTTAATGAGAATCAAGAAAGCATATCAGGTGCAGGCCCAGGGTTGATCCCGAGTTCATTCTGATCTGAGAAGATTAAAAGATATATTCCCCCTCCTCTATTTTTCACTTGCCTTTCACATTGTATATGGACACCCAAGGTGAGTTTCTCCTCTCTTCTCCAGCAAAAGCTATGACAACTGGAGAAGAGCAAATGGGTGACATCACAGGAGTCAAAAGTGAAAAATGAAGCAATGGGAGAAGGCAGGGTTTTTAATCATTCTATTTAAAATGCTGCTTCCCCCTGAGTTTGTGTGGTGTGAATTCTTGCTCATATCTATTTCAATAAGGAATGAAAAATTTGTAACAAAGGACATCTGCTCTGTAAATGCAAAGCTCCTAGCTCTTCAATAAAAGTGAAAAAAAAAAAGAAGTCTTTGAGACTTTCAGGAGTTTCTCTGTCAGAAAGCTGAGATATCCTTGAGGCATCTACAGCAAAGTGAAATCTACCTGCTCTCTTTCAGAATTCGTCCCTTCCCTCCCTACTGTTGCCTGATGTGAAAGCCTTTTTAAGCCATTTTCCCCAACTGTAAAATAAAGGTGACCACCACAGGGTTTCAAAGATACAGCTCTATGCTTCCTCTTAGGTAAATTCTTCAAAGGCAAGGGAGGTATGACTTTGCAAAAGCTGAAAGCATTCCCAACCAGAGCAAAGTGCTGAATTCCTCCCCTGAGAATCTTCCCTGTTCACAGAGAGATGCCACCATTACGAGCCTTCCCGGTTATATCCCCCGCTCAGATTTTGTGAGCTGGTGACGCTTATCCCTAAAGTAGGGCAGATGCATGCACTGATTTTTCTTAGGGGAGAAGACAGCAAGCCACCTGCTACTTACTTCCCCCATTACCTGGTTACAGTCTTGCTACCGAGGTGATTAGACAGCAGTACATTAAGAAACCAGATGAAGAGAAGGAACCAATCATTTTACCTTAATGGAAAAGATTGGAGGGGGATATTTGTCTCTAAATTTGAAGGTTGACACAAGCAGCATTTGAGCTAGCTTTAAAATATTAGTCCCTCACCTACCAGAGTTACAATGGCAGAGAACGAGTTAGCTTGGGCCTTTGAAAGTTCAGTATAAATGAAATAGAGAAAAAAAGGAAACTTCAGGAATATCTATTAATTGACAAGCCAACAGGGGATGAGTTTTAGGTAAATGCATGCCATGCTAACTAAGGCAAAAAAAACCTGGAAGAGACATTAAGAATATGTGTGCACACACACAAAATATACAGGGCTGCTACAGGTGTAACTGCTTGGATCTCTGCAATCAAATGATCAGTCTTTTGTGCACGAATGCTACCTGTAGGTAAATCTGAATAGGAACTGCTTTTGAAAACGCAGAGCAAGGCAAATTACACGTATTTTACAGATGCATGCAAAAGTGACAAGTTCCAGATGCTTAAGAAAAGCCATCCCAGGAAATAAATGAAATACAGACACAAGCCATACCAGAAACACCACTTCACATGTGAGCCTGTGTGTTCTGAGCAGGGGGAGAGGGGAGGAGGGAAGTAGAGGGGCAATATTTTGACAGAGGACAGGCTCTGCGTTCCTTTCCATAAGTACCCATAAAACCAAACTGCAAATGTAACACATGGCACGCGCATCTGATTTGTGCCTGCAACCACATGGCACGAAGCAATGCCATGTACTTTATTTGGCCAGCGGCAGGGCAGAGCAGGGGTGCTAAGTGGTCTAACGGGAAGAGCTTACTCATTGGGAAGGTCAGTCCTTAGAAAGCATGTTTCAAGGAATTTGGAGTGTTTAGCGTTATTCAAATAAACCTAGTGCGACTGTGGCAGCTTGGAGGAAAGGGCTGTGTTTATTTCTGCTGCGCACACAGGGAAGTGGTGGCAAAGCTGGGCTGGCCAGGGTGTCCAGAGAAGCACTGGGAGGAATTGACGGGAGCTCTGCCTCCCAGTCCTTGGCCACTGACCTTGGCGCTTAGGCTTCCAGAGCGTAACACTCAATTACTGAAACGGTCGCTGGCAGAATAAAAATCATGAGTTTAAGTCCCTCCGTGAGGCTGGTTTACAGTAGCTGCAAGTGTTGCTTCTTGGAGATGGAGCAAATATGCAGCTGGACCCCGAGTGTGCCGGGGCTGCTCACTGCCTCCATCGGCGAGTACATCGGTCCCTGCACACCCGCCCTCCTGGCTGGTCACAATTAGTGGCGCTTGCTTGTGAGAGACCCGAGTCATTAGTTGGCATAGAAAGTTAATCACCTGTCCGCCATTACAAAAGGGATGGTCCCTTCAGGAGAAAGGTCGGTGGCTGGGACCACTCAGGGGACAATGTCTGTTCTCTAAATGGTGCCCTATGAATAAATCAATGTCCAAATCCCAGGGCTTCTGAACCTCTACAAACACAAACACTCCGTAAGTATATACATTAGAAAATTATTTGGAATAAAAACGTCTCCCCCTGAGCCCCAGCTTTCGAATGCCATCCCTCTGGTTAACCCCTCCCAGCCCAGGCTACCCTGTCTGCTTCACAGAGTGTGTTTTGTTGTTCCCATAGTACATTATTTGTTGAAATAAATATGGAAATAAGGCTGAGCAAGACAACCAAGACAGCCAGACTGAAATAAATTCATCACTCATGGGCTCTCAAGGGAAGAAAACCGCGCATTTTTTCTAAATGATTATTTCTGAAGCACTGAAGGAATGGCTATATCACTAATGAGGCCAGTGCTCCATGACTGCTGATTATAAATGACCTAAAAAGAGACAAGGGGATGGTGTATGTGTGTATAGGGGGATGGGGAACGAGATGAATTGTTCTTCCCTAGAATCTGGAATCATCTCCCCAGACTCCTCAAAAGTCTGAGAGCATTTGTGGTTCACCACAAAGGCAGGCCTGGCATATTTATAGCCACGCGAGGAAGTTTGGGCTGCAGCGTTGAACTGTTCTAACAAGTAGGCACGCAATTCCTCTCCTCCCTTGGTAGGTCACCATCTATTCACTACAATAATAATTAAAAAGGAAAACGATCTCTCTCAGTCGCCCCTGGGTCTAAATTATAGGTCCTGCAGGTTGATGCAACCAGACTCAAGGCAAGAGGAGGCTAAAGCGAGGAGTAAGATTCACTTATGTCTTCCTTCTACCTCGCTAATTCCCATGGAAACAAGCAGCTCACGACAAATGACTCAAATATGCTTGCAAAAATCTTACTCATATGTTTTGCTTATATATTTTACCTTCCCCCACACCTCCAGGTTGAATGATTACAGATATATTACACACGCAGCAACCCCAGTGCAGGGCTGATTGTGGAAAAGGACAGCATGGCCACATGTAAAGGTGGGCAGGATGTGAGCCACGAGGAGCGAAATCAGCAGCGGGAATTCAGAGAATAATACAGCAATTTGGCCATAAAAAGCAGCAGCTTTCTGATTCCTAGCAGTATTATTTATATCACATCATATGTAGAAGTGACAGCATCCAGAAGTAAAAGAAAATCTAAGGGACGAGCTCTAATACACAACATGACCTATACCCAAATCAGAGTACTGAGAAGATGGGATTTACTCATTTATTTAATGGGGGTTTGGTTTATACACAGAAATTACCCAGGACACCTTGAAGAGCAGAGATCTGAAAATAAGCTTCTGCAGAAGCTCAGACAAAGGAGCCCTGACAGATACTAGATGGATTACAGTCACGCACCACTGCCAGAGGTTTCCTAACACTTTCTGAAGACTCTCCCCTTTTGCAGGCAGCAATGTCCTCTTGCAAAAGCTGATGGGGTTTGAGAGATGCAGCTTTGCTTCCATGAAAACCTTTCCAACTTAAGTGTGGACTTAGGGTAGCAAATGGACACATTTTTGGCACAGAGCCTCAGGCCAGGGCTCCTGCTATCGCTGGTAGTCTCTAGTTCAGCTGACTGGGGTGGCTCATCACATAAAGAGTTACTGCAGTCGCAGTGGGGAACTCCAGAAGATTTTCTCCCCCTCGTGGGGGAGACCCTTTCCTTGGAGTCTGGCATCACGCTCTGATCCCCTCACCAGTACCCATCTTTACAAAGACCGAGAGCACATCTAGACTTAGCGCTGCTGCTAAATCTAGGAGTGGGGGCAGGGAAGAAAAGTTTAACTAAGTTTCCCTCCTTCTCCCAGGTCATTTGTCACAAACCTTTATAGCTAATAACCTCTCTGTAAAATTTATAAGCCAAGTTAGAGAACTACAGAATAGGGAAATAATTCACTAATAGCCTATATAAAGTGGTTTGGAAATCTTGGTAGGAAAGAACTCCAATATATTAAATGCCACAGGTTTCAGAAGTAAATGCTGTAGCTGCCATTCTTTTTAACCCTATCGAGTTCAGCAGGCCTAGATCTATGCAAGCTCTATTTGAGCCCAGCCACTGCCGCAGGTCTTCTCTCAGAAACATCACTACTGAGAGCTGGGGCCACCAGCCAGCTGCACACAACCCACGCTGGAGCCTGTGTCCTTCTCCTCCCTCAGGAGTTACAGAGAAGGTTCCCTTCCTTCTCCTCATGTAAGCACACCTACAGACAAACAAAGTACTTCATTTGCTGTTCCAAAAGCCTTGGACTACTTTGCCACAGAAAGTAAATCTGACAAGCAAGTGAAGACTGTCCACTGGGTTACACTGACTCACTCCCTCTTGCTTGGAGCAGGGACTATAAAGAAATCAGGCCAGACGCTGTATCAGTATGATTTCTGAAGTACTCCAACGAATCTGACCCCAAGCTGAAGCTTTCAAAGAGTGTAGTGGCGTGTCAATGTGAACAGCTAAAACTAGTGTCATGTCAAGTGGTAACAAGGCCACTGCTGTTTTTACAAGCTTCATGCACTTAGCAGATAAAAATGAGCATCCTATCAAAGCCCGCCACGAGCCGCCCTTATCGCCAGCGAGAAGAAACAATGCCCCCGCACAATTGCCATTACTCGGTGCCGCTGACAGCAAGTCCAATTTCTTACGAGCTGTCCCATTAGTATGATGAAGAGACTAATAACCACCACACATGGGTTTTTATCTTTTCTTTTTCTCGTTGTTGGTCCACTGGCAACTGCTAATAGCTTTCCGGGGCTTCTTTAAATAAACAGAACTAATTACTCTGCACAATGACACCGTGGCTTACAGACAGCTAATTATGTCATGGAGGGGTTTCTTAACACGCACGTTTATTTGCAGAGGGCCACGTCTAACACGAAGCAAATTTATTCAGCCTTTATGCTATCAGCTGGTACCAAAATAACACTGAACACACAGCAGATCCAGATTGCAGAACTTTAGCAGGCAAGCTCTCCCAGGAGGCTGAAAAACAACACATGGAGTACGCATATTACAGAACATGTGTAGCCGCGTCGCTGCTAGTCTCCTGCGCATTTAATGTAGTGCCATGCACAGACTGATACTGTTGTGTAAATAAAGCTCTGCTTTTCTTTGCTTGCATTTGCTATACGTTGAACAGGCAATCACCACTTGCTATGCCTTATGCCCCGACTACATGCCTTGCTGGAGAAATAATGGAAATCCTTCTCCAAAAAACCACAGAACTGAACAGATGGGCAACATAAAAGACAAGATACACTGGGAAACTGTTCTACCAGTAAGAGAAGAAGAAAGAGAGAAGTTAAGTGACTCACCGTATGTCACACGGCCAGCTGTGTTAGAGGCTGGAAGCAAACCTAGGGTTTCCTGACACCCCCTCCCTTTTTAGGCAAGAGATAGTATAAAACTAAAACTATTTTTTTAAATAGACTTTGCAGACAGATATCTAACTGACAAGACAGGTTCATACCAAATTATTCAAAGTGGATGCGACTGAATGCCTTTTTGAGCTCCTGCAAATCTAAAATGACTTTGTTCTTTAAAACGAGATGCTGGGTGAGAAAATTTTTTAAGGTGCGCAAGCACCACCAGCCCCCCCCCGCAAAGACAAAGACAAATGAAAGCATTTCATTTGCAGGCCTTTCTGGACAGCCATGTCATACCAACAGTAACTCCTTCTCCTCAGACTCAATATCCTGAAAGAATGTAGCAAAGACACATCTCCACACACACTCATAACAATCCTTAGCATTAATAAGAGTTATATGCATAAAAAGCATCATATATCTTGCTTCGCATGTCTGAGTGGCAGATGAACTGATATAAGAGGGCAGAATACCTTATTTGGAGCTATTAGCTGACTGTCTGGTCAAAACACCAGTGTAGAAATGTATACCCAATTATACATGTATTAAACTCTCATTCACGTATCAAGACCACCTACACCTCTACAAAGAACATGGTCCTTAACTTGCTGTTTAAAGCATTTGAGTCAACGGGTTTCATAAGAAAATGGTAGCCTTTATAAAGGGGCTTCAAAAATCTCATTTAAGATGTGAGCCACTGTTTTCTGCAATTCTCTAAGGCTCTATCTTCCTCTGCTAAACAAGAGGATGAGAACAAACTGAACTACAGATCGCAAGCTCACTGTAAAACTGTAGCAGAAATAGGAGACGGGCAGTTTTCCAGGGACCAGGCTGACCTTGATGAGCAACGTCAAGATAAAAGCTACAGTGCCTGGTCTCCCACTATGATTTTGCAGAGGTGGGTCACTTCAGTTAAGGAACCACTGGAAAATGACAAGATATTCCCAGAAAACTCTGACATGGAAGTTGAGAAAAAAAATAGCACGAACAAGACAAAGAACAAGGGTGCATCATGCCCTCGGTGTGCCCCTGCAGCCATGGCTGAGTAGTGCTGCAGCAGGTCTTTATTAACTAGGCAGAAGGTGGCCAAACAAACCTGTTGAGAATTGTGTAATATTAGGCATGAGGCGGTCAGGTAAGGTCCTCATTAAGGGTATCATTACCCACCTTGATTTTGTACTGCCCAACTTTGGATTAATGCCAAGTGACAAGAAAAAAAAGAACAGAATCAGCACAAACGGTTCATTTCTTTTAAGACTGGACAAACAACTTGATTAAAGGAAGGAAAAACGTACCAATCCTGAAAAAGAACTTCTGCTCAGAACCATCTCCTCTTCCTTTATGCCTCTGATTTTCAGATCAATTTAAAGGAAACTATATGTACCTCCACAGCAAGCATACCCATGACCTAGTTATCATTTCCCATGGGAAACCCCAAGGTAGCTCTCACAGCATTTTTCTCACTCTCATGCTAGGGAGACTACAGAGCAGCCAACACTGAGTGTTTAAATATCAGGAAGCAAGTACCTAAAATCATGGCACTACCATTCAAGTTTCTTCTTAGTATCATTAAGTTTTATGGTTTTCTCCATTTGCCCATTGCTGCAGGCATCAGGTTCAAGCTTTCCTTTCCTAGATGATGCTTTTTTCGAAAAATAAAAACTAAGACTCTCTCATAAGCTGTGGCACCAGAATCTGTGGCCTTCCAAAGAAGACACCAGATATCAACTCCATGCTAAAATGTGAGCTGGAAAACATGGATTGTCCCCTGTAGCTCAAAGCATGGTGCTCACTGATCAACCCTTCTGAGCCTCAGGAATAGGCAGAAGCCATATGGGTGTTTTGCACCTAGGTCTCTTCAAATGAAACTACACTGCCTGAATTCCCAAGGCCAATGGCCACACACGTAAAAAACAGAGAGGAATTATCAATTTCATACAGTCTGGTATTATACTCCTGTTCTTAATTTTAATGTATTGATAGCAAAAAGATATACAACCCCCCTAGCCTTTCCTGTTAAGGTTATTGGGGTAGCAATTCAGTAACGTGGATTTTAGTTATCTTAAATTAATATAGGATTTATCTGTGCATTTTTCCCTCCAAGAATGGAGATGTAGAGGGCACAGCAAGACACATTTTATTCTGTCAAAGTGGTCTGTAACAGGAACAGAAAACCTCTGCTTTCTGGTATTACAGGATGAAGCATGTTGCAGGCTGAAAGGAAAACAGGTTCTTGGTGCCTCCACACATGCAGGTGCCCTTGAGTGGGTGCAGAGATCCATGCTCTGATCACAAGGCAGCACTGAAGGATGTCAAAACTGTTGAAGAACCCCATGCCTGCAGGCAAGCAGTGATTTCCTTCTGCCTTTAAGACTTTTATCTTCAAATTTATCACTCAAACAGGAGTCCAAAGATGGGCAACACACTACCACCTCCCTTTGGAAAGCATTTGTTCCGATAGCCTGACTGTGTGTGAACCACAGGTCATCATCCCCTGTGTGCAGCTGCAGCAGGGAAACCAAATTCCCCACAGGATGCAGTTCTACATGGGTGATTGATATACGTGGTGACTATTGACAGGCAGCCTGAAATTTTGGTATTTGTTCCACATTTTGATTCCTTAAACTTCAGTACCGTAGGACTGAGTGCTCAGAAGCCATGAGTTCTGGGGACAGCGTATCATTTACAGCGGGGCTTTGCACCTTTCCTCTCTTCTCCCCCTTCTCTTCTGGGTATTTATACAGGATTTTTTTTTTTTTCCTTCCCCCCGCCTGCCTGCAATTGATACAGGAGAAAGTAAAGGTCACAGGAAGAGTAAAGACACATAATCTAATCTTCATTTTGTCCATTAATCATGCACGATTTCAGCCAGTCATTTAACAAGGTGGAACTCCAAAGTGATCTCTCCACTGATGGGGGAAAATTCCTGTTGCTGTTTCACTCTCTTGTTTGGGCTGCACAGAGCAGCCTCTCCTCCTTACACAGAAAAATTAAATCCACATGTTCAGGAAAACATACACTCTCCTAGAAGTTTTCTCAAAAGCTTTTTGCTAAATTTAAGAGTGTCCAGCTGAAGCTGTTGGTGTTCTGTTCGTAGGTGGCTGTGTTTGGGGGGCTGTGGATCAATGCAAGCCCAATAGGAAGCTCTGTATTTTAATCCATTTTGATATGAAGCTGTCAATAATGCTGTCAAATGCATTAACTTAACTCACAAATAAGAAGCTTAGAAGAAGTTCCCCATGTCTGTGCCCCCTATATGCTCTCTGCTATTTTGCTAGTCTCCCAGCTAGTCAGGACCAAATCTCCTTTTTCCTAAAGTAGGATGATTCTGGAAGTGAAAAAGATGTGCAGTCATCATAGGTAAGGTCGAGGAGATTGGAGGCATCATGCCTTGGACATCCACAAATGAGGCAGGAAAAGGCATCTTCTTTCTCAGGTGAGGTTTGACAAGTACTGCAGTATTCACCACCTTGGAAGATGATGTGTGGTCCTCAGCTCATTTATCTATATCACCTTTGTTTAATTCTTTACAAAAATTACCTAGTGTGTGGAGCGGAAGAAATCTCTTTATGGTTCAAGAATGGTCCTTAGCAGCTGTATTGGGAGTGAGGGCTGAGGAGCCCAAAAGGGTGTGTAGCAAGGCACACTTCTCAGTAATCATCCGTCTGCTCAAGAAGAGAGGCACTGATTCCCACTCTACATCAGTGTAAGAACTGTGGAGAACCCAGTAACTCCATATGAAAGGAAGTGTCCCTATTTCATAAGGTTTCTATGTCAGCTGAGAATGTCTCGGTCTCTCCTCCATTTACCATGTTTTTGTTAGACAGAGGAACAGAGCAAAGGCTTATCCTGGGCTGAGAGGAAAGAGGCCCAAGGACATTCATATCTCCCTGACTAACCTTGTGGGGAAACAAAGGGCCTTCCAAATCTGTCGTGGTTTCAGCTGGGAGAGTTAATTTTCTTCCTGATAGCTGGTATAGTGTTGTGTTTTGGATTTGGGATGAAAATAATGTCAGTAACATACTGATGTTTTGGGTTGCTGCTAAGCAGCCAAGGGCAGTCCAGCTTCTCCTGCTGGGCTGCCCGCGAGCAGGCCAGGGGTGCCCGGGGAGCTGAGAGGGGACACGGCCAGGACAGCTGACGCAGGCTGGCCACAGGCATATCCCATACCACACAATGTCGTGCTTGGTATAGAAAGCTGGGAGAAGAAGAAGGAAGGGGGGACTTTCGGAGTTATGGTGTTTGTCTTCCCAAGAAACCATTACATGTGATGGAGCCCTGCTCTCCTGGAGATGGCTGAACACCTGCCTGGCGCCCATGGGGAGTGGTGAATGAATTTTGCTTTGCTTGCGTGCATGGCTTTTGCTTTACCTACGAAACTGTCTTCATCTCAATCCACGAGTTTTCTCACTTTTACCCTTCTGATTCTCTCCCTCATCCCACCGAGGGGGAGTGAGTGAGCGGCTGCAGGGGGGCTTAGTTGCTGGCTGGGGCTAAACCATGACAGTTCTTTTTGGGGCCCAAAAGGCAATATGCCTGCAAAACAGTCTCTCTCTCACAAGACGCTCAAGGGCGTAATTCAGCAGAAAGTAACATTTAGCAGTAGATTCCTTCACCCTTGCAAGGTTTCAAAGAAACAGTGGGATGTTTAAAGAAAGAGGAGTACAGATGCACAAAAGCAGCGTAAGATTTGAGTATGGTAAAGACTGAGTTACTGATGAGCACTTGACCTATTTCAGAGGGATCCTGAGCAGTTCTGCTCTGTGATGGACAATGCATTTGCCAAGACAACATTGCCACTTCTTTCTCTACTCTGATGACCAGTAAGTGCTCATCTGTTCTAGGGGAAAAAAACCCAAACTGTGTTCTGCAGCAGGCTGCCCCATCTTTCTCTAAAAAAGTTACATCCTCATTTCCAAGAGTATCTAGATTTCTCTAGTAAGACCACTGACTTAAGCAAAAGTGCTACAATTCCTAGGCCCAGTCTTTAAGTCCTCAGAACTACAGGGATTTCCCAATATGCCAGTGCCCTATCAAGTCCTGACGCAGGCTGTGGAGAAGTGGCATGGGGAGCAAAAGCCCCTTTAACAAAACCCTGATAGAAACAAGGTGACAAACAGGTGAAATGAAAGATTTATTACGTTTTCTTTTCATGTTCTGAATTTGAGTCTAATAATCTTAGGGACTAACAGACAGTGCCTATGAAACCAGGAATATGGGAACGGTAGCAGGGATTATATTCATCTGTTAGTGTTTCTGATGAGATGGATCAACTCTGGGAAGATGTGTGGGCATTCTTGTCAGAGAAAAATAATAAAGATGCAGATAGGAATTTTTAAAAGAAGAAATAAGAATTAGAGATCTAACCTGCACCAACTTTCTGTGGGATTTGGATGCATCACTGCCCTTTTGAAAACTTCCCTTTGCACGTGAAGAACACAGTCACGTGAACCGAGATACCACACCTACAGTCAAGAGTATGAACAAGAACAGATGTACGTCTCAATTCTTATGACTCTATTAAATTAATTTTTAGCACTCCAAGCAGAAATACCATAAAGTTCAGGAAAGACCTTCTTCGACATGAAAATGGATAAACAGCTACATATAATAATTAAAAGAGTTTTCACAGTGCCATTACTGAGCCAGCCATTCATACTACAAACAATTTTATCAGGCGCTGCGCCAAACCATATTTCACAAGGCAAAAACCTGATCAGAGATCACAGTTGCAAGGAGAGTATTATGTAGTGTTCTCTGTTCACCTGCTTGATCCGAAAGTAGCAGCACAGAACTAAAACCTCAGGTCTGATTCTTCGCTGTATGCGTGAGTTTTGTAAATTACATATTGCAAGCAATCCCTGGGTGTGCCATCCCACCTCTGCTAATAGACTTTTATATTCTCATAGGGATGCTCAACAGCGTGAAATAATCCTCTTCAATTTACAAAAGAAGCTCCCAATCTCTGAGTTTGAAACTATTAGTGATCCATCACTTGCAACAAAAAACAACGTAGCTACTCTGTTAAGGGGCTGGATTTCAAATATTCACAGTGGCTGTTTGCCTGTGTGTGCAGAAATGACTAACTCTGTGCTCCAGCTTCCAGAGACAATGTCTCAAAAACAAGAGGGGATTGTATAAGTGGACTATTTTCTGGTTAAGTATTTTAATGAGTTTCATCTTTTCCCCCATCATGCATTATCCTAAGCAAGAGAATGTGACTCTACTTGCAGGGGAAAAAAAAGAAGCAGATGATGGAACAGGAAAGCAGAGAGATATACACACAGAGGCCATTTAAAAAAAAAAAAAAATTACTAACACCACCATTGGAATGCAAAATGCAAAGAGAAACAACAATAAATATCCAAGCTTGTTTCTAAAGGAAGGAATAATCCCAAAATTCTTTCAAAAAGCTTGTATTAAAAAATCTGATGTGTGCCTTTTAAATAAAGCAGTTCAACTTTGGAGTGACTGAGATACTTCAACTTAGTCATGACCTTAATTGGATCCAGACACTATGATGACAAGCTCATGAGAAATCATTTGATATGAAATAGGAAAAAAAATAGGACAGATACCCATTCCCGACCAATAATGATCCAATACAAAACATGTGCATACACTTTTAAGAACAACAACAACAAATTATTTAAATCCTTGTCTACCTTCTGCAACTGAACCAGGAGATTTCCTTCCAAAATAAGCCTGAAGACACTTTTTTTTTTAGTCATATGCTGCTTTTGGATCAAGATTTGTGCTTTTCTCCTGTTCCCAAATTCTTCCTTTGTGGGAAAATAAAAGTAAATATAAAAACAAATGTAATGAGTATGGTCAAAACATCTCTGTGCTTATCATCTTTTCTGTTGACACTGGTTATAACAGGGATCATTTTGCCATTTTAAAAATCAACCCTAACTGAATGCTGCTAAGACATCCAAAACTGCACCAACAAATGAAGGTCCTACTCTATTAATGTCTGTTTCCGTTTTCCAGGAATATCATGTATTGGAAGGTATGACCTACTTTCTTTCAGAATATATCCATAAGGAAGATCTCATTGCTAAATATATTTAAAAACCAGAAGAAAGAGGGGGAAATCACAAGCAGTAGGGCAGAGAGAGGTGGGGTTGGGCAAGGCAGAGGCAGCTTGCTAGAGAATGCAAAAATTCTTCGTTTTCATTACTGAGTGACCGCAACTTTTTTTTAACAAGGACACAGCATTTATGTAACAAGGGCTTCACTCGTTCGATGCCAAGCTGTGCCTGGGTACTACTGGGAAGTGAAATAATTACATCACGTGTACTCCCCTTTCTCTCTGGAAGGAAAATGTGTCTTTGCGCAGTGCTTGACCACTTCAAATCTCCCCACAAAACTCCTCAAAGGCTTCATGCCAGCCCGGGTGCCAGGAGTGTGGCTCAGGATGCCAGCCTCGCTGGCCAGAGCATCGCCTACGCTGGGTCTTGCAGGGACTACGGTTCCACTAACAAGCCTTGGGACTCGGCTGCGTCATTAAAGGACGTTAAACTCCCATGTGCTGAGGTGGCTCTTGTACAAGCCTGAGGCTTAGTTTGCTGTAGGTTATGTCCTGGGGTCCCCACGTGAAAAAGCCCCAAAAACGTCCCTTGGGTACCAACTGCTGCAACCTCTGCCCCAGTCATTTGTTGTACTCTGCTCTGAGTATCAGCACTTATTCCCCAACTTCACGCAGCTTTTAAGCAGTGTATGACCAAGCAGCTTATGACCTGTTTCTGCAGTAATAGACATTAACTTCTCTGAACTAATTATCAGAAACAGTACACACCTTCTCCATGAATCCACCTAAACACTGAAGCTTTACTAAACATACTCTGTTCTCTGGTCAAAGTACATGGGCCTGATTTTCTTGCACAGGGTGAGGCAGGATCTGGCAGCTACCAAGGCTGCAAGCCCCAAATGCAACATGACTAAGAACTGCACTGCTCTGTTTCCAGAGCTAATGGAAGACCCACATGCTAATTCTCTGCTAAGCCAAAGCATGGGGCTTTGATTTCCTAACCTCAGGATGTTATCTGGCTCCAGTATAGGATTACCATTAGCTCTGTACGTCTGTCCTTACAGCAGGGTCACTGTCATGCCATATGCCACTTGGACAACCTTTATTCTTTCTAGATTTTTCTTTTTTTTAAATCACAGTGTTCATCTGGAAGAGCCTGGATTCCCTTGGCTTTCAAAATCTGCTTTGCATTGCTAATGCATGGGGCTGTAGGCAAAGTTGCATTAGCAAGACAGAGAGAGATACTAAAAATCTGCTAAGATAAAATATGTCTTCAGGGTGCTCTTCTCTTAAATAGTAACAAAAAAACCAGAGAAGGTTTATTCAATTTCCCTTTACCAAACAAAAGACCCAGTTCTTTTCTAAAATGGCTTCTGCATAACTTTGTTAACTTCAATGAATATTCCTGACTTGCGCCACCGTAACTAGAAAGAGTCTGACCTAGAAAGAGCAGGTCAGGCTCCGCGTGGAAGTCATAGCAGGGTGGGGAGTCACAGCATCAGTACACACAAGTTATCCTGATCATTTGATACAGCAGGAGAAACCTCCCGCAAAATTCATGGACAATTAATTCTTCCCTCTCCCCCTGCCGGTACTATGGTAAGAGAAAGGGTTATCAGTCTCCAGATTGTCACTCTCAGTAGAACAAGAAAAGAAAGAAATCGGGGAATCTGGAGGGAGAATTGAAATGGCTGTTCCAAGATTGATAGCCAGCCTTCTGAGATATTAAGAGGATTTTATACTCATATACTACCTTTCATCCCAAAGGAACTCAAACACCTTTCTAATGATATACTGATCTTGCATGAAGACTACAGCCATTGAAAGGAAGCAGAGAAAACCACGACCATAAAGGTGACAGTGTCACAGCAAGGGGCGGCCACCGTGCTGCAAGGAGCACAGAAGAGCACCTACAGTAGGTCCGGGTCTCTGCCCCAGGGGTTTAACAAGCCTGGGTCCGACTGTATAGCCACCAACTGGTGAATCCCAGGAGAAGAAAGATGTGATGCCATCTCTGTCACAGGGGGACTGTTGAAGCAGTGAGGACTGATAGTGTTCCTCCCCATGCCTGGACAAGCAATCCAACGCAAGCAGCTCATCAGAGGCTGCTTGACCCCTATGCCAATGCGACAGCACTAGAACAGCATCTCCTGTGCTCTGTAACACTCCTCCCTGCATTCCCATTTCCCCTTTCAGTAGACCTAAGGCTGAGAGAGCTTCCTATGCTTTCTAGGGAGAGGTGAATGAAGAGAAAGTCTTTCGGGTTTACAAAAAGGAGGAAAGGAAAAAAGTGTGAAGGCAAGAGTGAAAGGAGAATGGACAAAGATTGCAAGGGAGTGCAGGGAGGATGGAGATGACCAAAACACAAAGAGGCCACCAAAAAGGGAAAGAGAAAAGACATTTATAGCTTGCTTCAGTGGGGAAGAACATCAAGTCAAACCACGTATCTAAGAAGCAAATGGAAACACTCCACAGCTGTTCAGAAACATAACCAAAAACAGCGGAATTGCAGTGAAGCTGCGAGGGAGATCCAGGGCACATTCCTCTTGTAGATTAAGACAACAGGACTTTTTCTACCAGCTTAAGAACGAGCAAGTCACAGCAGAGTTTGGACTCAAGGTGAAGACACCAAAGAGAAGAGCCTGACTCATTGAAAACCACCATGGTTCCCTGCCTCACTTCCACATCTCATCTTCCACTGCTTTTCCAGTGAAAAGTTCAGCACGGAGTGCAGATACAAGAGCTGTACCGGCCGCATCCCTACCAGGTTATCCAGTGAAATAAAGGTGCTCTCGCAGCCCTGACTCAAACTGGTCAGCTCAAAAGTGCTGTTGGAGAGCTTGTGCAAACAGTTTTCAAGCAAATCCAGTTACGCTCAAAGGCAAAGATACAGCAACTATATCTGTTGTTGTTCCACCTAGGGTAAATCTTCACCTAAGCATCAGATGCTTAAAACCCATCTTAACAGCTCGTCTTCCTGTGCCTCCTGTGTTTCCCTATCCCCTCCCAGTCTGGGGCAGCCGGGTATGGCTGTGATCTTGTCCATGCTGGGACGGTAAGATACAAATGACAGAGGAAGAAACTACAGGTTGACCTCATTGTCAGATAAAATCCATTATGCATGATTAAAACTTAACCAAATGCAATCACATTAAAAATGACTATCATGAAGTGCACCATGATTTACTGAGTAAATGAATGAGAAATTTATCTGAATAAAATAGTCCTAGCCCCACTGCATTGGTAATGCATGATAAATTGCTGATTGTGAGAAGATCATTGCTTGCTGTTGGATGACATACATACATTGATTTTTCCTAACAACACTAATTAGCATAATAGCATCTCCACATATATTACCTAAAGTTTCCTCTTAGCAAGCAAAAATTATTTCAAGCCCTCAAGTCCCAAACTGCAAAGAATAAAGATGGAAAGGAAGGATTTACTAACTGCCCCCTTGTCCTTTATTATGCAGATCAAAGGTCCAACCCACTGGATGTTACTTAATCTTGAAGAGATGGGAACAACATTCAAGAAAGCGCAGGCATTGTGCAATTAAGCTGTGATCACAGTGGGTTGTTTTTTGCATAGTGGTGATCTAATTTTGTGAGGCCAAAAAAAAAGTCTTTTTAGTCTAATCCTAAAGAACCAGAAAAAAACCCCCACATTTCTCCAATTTCCTTCAGACGCACAGGGGGCAGCCCATGCAATCCTTATGTAAGTGCCCCCATTGACTAGGGCTGTGTAGGTGAGAAAGCACTCACCAAGCTGAAAAGGCAAAGCACAGTCTATTAATAGGCAAACAAAAGTGGTAGAATAAGTAAGGAAAATGGGGGAGAGAGAGCGCACATGATTCTCAATTAAGTGGAAATCAATCACAATAACCCACTTTTTTTTTCCTTTGAAAAATCTGAGGTGATAAAAGACCACCTTAAAAACAAAACAAAAAAACCCTTGCCATTCAGTGTGCTCTGCAGTACATGGATTTCAGACTTATCCATGAGGATTTCCCAGAAGTTCATGCTTTTTCCAGAGGAACATGCTCCTCAGGGGCATGAATATAACAGCTTATTTACCTACATTAACGATTGGGGTTTTTTTGGCATGGTACATTGTACGTAGAGCAGAGGACCTGAGCAGAAGCAGAGGAAAGCAGACACCTAAGCTGCCTTTGGCAAAAGCAGCAATGCGGGAGTGCACCCAGCCTGCGCTGGCCATCCCACAGCTGCTGTTCACTATAGCAGTTGCAATGCTGGGAGCTCTGCTGAGGTTACAGCCCCAACACTTCCACTCTGCTTTGACTTATATTGCCCAGAGCCAAAGCACGCACCCTCTCCAACACGAGGCTCCGCAGGGTGGCTGGGAGGCAGAGCGGGTCAGCGGGATGCTCAGGGCAGGTGAGTAGGCAATAAGCCGTATGAGGTTTGGCTTCTGCTGGTCTTTATTTGGCTTCCCCTGCCCAGCTGCAGTGGGAAACATCCCGTTCAGCGCAACGCGTGGCCACATGCACACAGCGACAGGCACGGAAGAGAGTCAGGGGTGCGAGCAGCGCAGCTTTTACTTGGAGGCAGTAGAGCTTAGGGGCCCTGCTCCTTCCACGAGCCCCTTTTCTCTTGAAGGGCTGCACTGGTACCCTTGTTTTTTACCCCTTCGCAAGCCCCCGTCATTGCCACTGCTGTATTGTGACTTCTCCACGGCTTCACTAGCATTAAACTCATATGCTGGCAGTGCAGCTGGCACGCTGGCCATCCCCAGCCAAAGCAGCCTCCCTCAAGCTGGGAGTGCATCTGCAGGTGACACCGGTGTCCCTTTCAGCAGGGCCCTTGGAAAACAGCCCACTCTTTACGTAACTGGACTCAAGGATTACTTGTTTTGGTAGCGGTTTTCACTCTTATCTGCGGCCTGGGGAGGACTGAGGATGTAATCTCGGTGCTGACTGCAAAACAGGTGCAGGAACCGGGCAAGGGCAAACGGAAACTTCTGCAACAGCGCAGCTGCTGACTTTTCTTCCGTCATGGTGCGAAATCTCCGACATCTCCAACTGAAACTCAGAGCTTCATCTGCTTCAGACACACCAGCTTTTTGGTACTGTCCCATACATTTGCCCCACCATCATGTCTTTTACTGCATAGACTAAGGTTGGTGGATGTGAGCAGGCGCTTGGTGAAGCCACTGGTACCTCCCAGAAATACAGAGATGTTTCTTATTGATTCTGGACTAGCAACCCCCATGTAGTAAGATGAATGAGGTAAATACAGCCTCAGAGCAACCATGTGTATTAAATTCTACTGTACATTCGTGTGCATCGTGTAATTTGTGACATATGTAGTAACTATTCCAGAAGTCTTAAAAGGCTTTAAGTATTTTTGTTCTACGTATTTCTCTGCAGGAACAGTGAAGCTGTCTTCAAATGATGAGACTGGTTTCACATGACATGAAGGGCAAGAGAAAGTATCATTAATACAGCTTAAAAGTCACGCCTTCCCCTCCCCCCCATCACTTAAAATCGCTTTTCCATCTGTAAGAATGCAAGGGCTTGTAAGACTAATTTACTGCCTTCTACTGTGAGAGACAAATCCTCAAGGTATGGGAAACTACATGTCACTGGCAATTTAACAATAGAAAACTCCAACTTTTTTATTTTTTTTATTTTTGTTTTAGCCATCTGTGATAAGGGTACACTACACACAATCTTGATCCAGTGAAGCTGCTCCATAGTTTGCAACTTTAAAGTCCTGGCTGAGATGGATTAGTGGGAAGACTGAAGGTGGAGTGGCCAAATTTATCACATGGATGGTGCCACCACATTAGTGAGATTATAGCTAAGATCCCCCAGTCCTTCATCTGTCTCATGACTGGTTAAAAAAACGTTTAATATGACAAAAAATATTTCATACTATTTCCATCTGCCAGAGGTATACAGACCACAGAAAGCCGTGGTGTCTACAGTGATTTCCTGCACACTTGTGACAATACCAAAAAACAGGCCTGTGCTATTAAATGGATAAGAAGGGGAGGCAGAAAAACAAAAGCTGGATGAGAGGAAACAAGAGGGTAAACTTGAGCAGGGAGCTTAGAGAGAGAATTAGAAAAATGGCTCATGGAATAGCAGGGGAACAGACAAATAATACAGGGCAGGTTTAAAAAAGTAAAAAACTTAACCTGCTGGACTCAGAGGGAAGGATATACACAGTGGAAAAATAATTCCCTGGAAAGTGCATGTTGGGCAATCTCAGGAATTTTGCTTTCTCTAGGCAATACTATATACAAAAAATAATTTAAAATGCAGATTCTTTTGAGGATCTTAACTCTCAAGCCTGTAAGGAACATCATGTCAGAAAGGAGGAGTCATGTTCTCAGGGCAGACTTCATAGTCCTTCTACGTTGACCCTTTCAAACGATTTTTTTTTCTGTTTTTTTCAAGATATTGTCTTTCCCTCAGTTTCTCCAAATAGCATACGGAAACAAGAGACAGCTTAAAGGTATACCTCTGTTTTTCAAAAAAGGACATTTTAGCTAGCCACAAGGAACCTGGCAGAACGGTTTACAGAAGGATACTAGTGTGAGCAGCCAAAGACTGAGCTTCTGGAGTGAGGAATAGACTTTAATATTGCACAAGTGTGAAACAGAAGTGATAAAGAGACAGAGAAAACATTAACACATTATTTTGTGACAGTGCTGCTGGACTTGGCCTTGCTTTCTTAAGATACTTGACCCTCTCTAGACAGCTCCCACTCTTACTATAGAGCAAGAACTGCTAACAAGCTCCCACCAGCTGTAAATGAGGAAGCCACCTGTTTGGAAGATGTGTTGACACAAAATGGGTGGTTTCCTCACTATGTGTAAGATACACTTGCAGGCTAATGCATGCAAAATTTTCCTCACACACACGAAAAGGGACTAAATAAGTGCAGGAGGACTCAAGAATACAAGTATGCGCACACTACCTGAGAATGAAGAATGTAGGGACCAACAGACTGCTTTCCCTCCTTAGTAACAGTTGGCTGTCTCAGACTTAATACTAAGCTGCTGAACAATAACATAAAAACGGCAAGTTTCCCACTGCCCATGAGGAATGAAATCTTTGCTGAGAGCGCAGAAGCCACATTCTTTAGCAAATTAGATGCATCAGCTGGGATTTGGCAGAACCTCCTGCATGCAGGACTCCAAATCTGCACTTAACCACTTACTGGGACAGTCTTTCAAGAGGTATTAAGTGTTCCTACTATGGACACATGCACATTGCAGACATTAGGAAATCTTTCTGGAGGGAACACACATGCCAATAGCATAATGCTTCTAGGTAGCACTGGGCTTGAATATCCAAACATGCTGTGGAAAGCACCAGAATAAAGATCCACGTAGATAAAAGACAAAATAGGAATTCAGAAGTGCAAGGTACCCTTCACTGTTGAGCTGGAACATCATAGCCGGCTGGGTAGCCTAGACTGCTCATCAAAGCACACTCCTTCACACAGACACAGATTAGGCAGAATCTGTGAGAGAGAGAACACGAAGAGCAGAAGTTGCGCTTGAGGCTTTGAACGCACACCAACACCTGTTCTGGCACTGCAGTGCTGCACCGCTCTGGGATCGGGTGGCCAAAGCCGTCTGCTGATGGCTCAGAAGCAGGCTCTAGGTCACACTGCTTTAGTGAAGGGGCAGAAAAGCTGCTGATAAGATATGCCCAAAAAGGTATGTTAGCCACAAAGGAGTATGTACATGCAAATTTAAAAAGAGCCGTTGGGCTTCACGTGTAAACAGTGACGTCGTCTGCTCACACGTTCAGAACACGCCTGAGCTACAAGCCAAAGGTGAGTGAAAATGAGCTACTAAAGATGGGACTATTACTTTTCCTCTGAAAATATGAGTGTTACTTGGTCCTAAGTTCCTAGTTGGAACATTTATCAGTACTTACTGATGTTGTCCTCAAGCAAAAGAGCTGAGCTGTATTCATACTCTTGGGACAAACAAGCAGCCTCTTTTCAGCACCACTGAAATGCTGCTGAGAGGGGGAAGTTGTTTAAGGAACACGGGGATTAGGACAGAGCAGGGGATTTTCTCTTTCTGGCAGTGCTCAGCGTCCCATAAGATATTTGTACGCTTTAGCTTCTCTCCCTGTGCCCTTCTTCCTCTTCTGCCATTTCCTGCACCTTGCAGAGTTGCACAGATAGTTGTGGACAACTTCAATTGTGGCACTTCTGATTTTTTGAGCTCTTCACAGTGCTACCCAAAATTAAGCTGTCACCGTGTGTAATCTTTAATCAGCTGCAAGATCTCTGAGGTGGGCGCCACCTCTTCTGACACGTGGCTCCCACACCTAGCACAAAGGCCCAGACTGAGCACCACCACAGCAGAAATACTAGGATTTTCCTCCCTCACCACATTTTTTTTGTCAGCTTGATCAGACAGATGTGACAGCCTTCAGGAGCAGTTGTAAAGGAACTGCCACTTAGTCCCCCACCTCCCCTCCCACTTGCAAAAGAACTGATTTCCCCATTACACTGGTAACTCTGGTGATAGGTACGGTGGGTTTGCCCTGCTCTCCTCTCCCCCGCTCCCCAGCCTGGCTCTCTATGAGCACCAAAGCTCAGCCTTGGAAACACGGCAGCCCTTCTGACCTAGCCTCCCCAAAAGCCAGTGCCTTTCCCAGTCAGCTGGCAAACAGGACGGAGGAGCTTGGTGCAGAATACAGCAAAGGAGGATGCACACAGCATGGGGTGCTGCCCACGCTCCCGCCCCACAGCACACAGCCCTCTGGGGGGAAGCAGACCCCATGCCGACCTTCCGTAACTCACCTCCCGTGGTGTCTCTTCTTCTGTTTACCTGAGCATAGAGCTCTGGGCAGGGAAGGAGTCACCTATGTCACAGGACCCCCAACCCCCCCCCCCCCAACTGAAAAAAAAGAGAAGAACAGGATGGAGCTTGCTTTTAAAGTAACCATGATCTATTAATAGTTCAAAATAGGCTTTTTTATTACAGGATACCCTACAAACTCTACCCTTATCGACTGATTGTTTGACCTTAACAGACAGAAATCAGAGCAGAGTGAGAATGCAGGAAAGAAAAAGGGGTCCTTGACAGAGCAGGCTGGGTGACCACCGAAGCCTGTGGTGGGAGCAGAAACTGCATGAAACGTACTTAACTGAGTGAAGCAGCAGAGCCATTGCATCCCTCCTGTGGCAAAGGGAGCATGGGTAAGGGTACTGCTTATTCAGGAATAGTTCTTGTGGCAAGAATATTTCTATATGTAAAATGAATCTTTTCCTCAAACACTAACAAAAAAATTTACAAGTTTTCTTGGAATTAAATCTCAGTTTGTATAAGCCCCTACTATGGGAGGGAGACGGAAAAAGAGATGGAAAGAGAATTTTTAATCCAGTCTCCAGTTTTCTTTGCAAAGGTTTGGAAAGACAGTGAGGGTATACTTAAATTGGAGAATAAACTCCCAGACTACCTGGAAGAGGCTTCCTTAGCAAAGGGATTTGCTAACCGTTTGTTCCCTGCAGAAAATAATAGTCAAAAGGCCATTTTAAATCTAGTGTCAGCAGAGATGAAGAAAACAACACCCAGGCTTAGAAGTGCTGCGAAGGGTAGAAACACAGCCTGAATGGAGGCAGTCCAGTTCATCTCTTACAATCAGTACAGGAAGCGCTGAAGGGTCTAGCTCTCATTAATCTAAAGCACATTGCTATATGCCTGATGGAGACATCCCTTATTTATTTATAAACAGATCTTTCAAAATGATAGGAAAAAAAAAAAGACACTTTAAATGGTTCTTCTGTAGAAACATGGTAGGTCTGTGTATCTTCAGATGCAAAACGGAACAGTAAGCGCTAGCAGGAGGCCACTGAGACATGGCCCTCCTTGCTGACAGCAGAGGCACGCACCGTAGAACACGTACCCCGTACAATGGTTGTACGTACACGTACCCCGTACAATGGTTGTACATCTGACTTGGAAGGTGTCCCCTGCAGGACTGCCCGCAGCACAGGAAACGGGTGGACAGCTGCAAAGCCTTCCCTGGCCTTTCTAGCAAAGCCTCTTCTCTTCCAAAATTAGTTGTAAGGCTTGCTTGATTCCCTTTACCGGCAAGGGGAAGCTGACCACCGACCTCGGCACGGGCTAGCGTGAGACCCGGAAGATCGGGTGGCGGAGGAAGAAGAGATCTTCCTTGTGCCTCCAAAACAGAGATGAAATGCATGCCTCCCTAGCCCTCTGTGCTGCTAGATCTGGTCAGGAGCTGGTGACAACTTCATTACTGCTGTTAGCTGCAAGGTCTAATAAATCCACTCCACGCAGAAAATGCATGTGCAGCCTCCTTGTTGGTGGCAAATGAAGCAATTTTGGTACACACTGAGCAATTACTTCACCCATGTCCTCAGTACAGACAGTAACTTGGAAACAATGCCATTTGCTTCTTTGAGGTGTCTCTTCTAAAAGGACTACATGATGTGTTAGAAATACAAACGCAACCAAAGAGAAGCTTCCGAGAAAGAGGTCTGGAGTTGCACCACAACCTCAATGGTCCGGCCGGGTAGCACAAGAACAGATGACACTGAAATGGGGAGTAAGGAAAATCCCCATTATTACATCATATAATTTGACAAGTTTTCCTTTAAGTTTCATTTTCTAGAGTCAAGAGGGTGAGGGAGAATCAAAGCTTTACTTTAAAAAGGAAACTTCTGTCTCAGGTGGACAAATTAAAACTGGAAAACAAAATCCCAGCGGTTCTGAAAACCGGAATACAACTACCACCACCATTCCCAATATATATTATTTTTATCAGCTCATGATTTTAAAGCAATTTTAGAATTTCTGAATATTTATGACCAGCAGTGTTATGTGGCACAAGTTGACTTTTTTTTTTAAGACATTCAGACTTATGTATTCATTAATTTAAACAGAGAAATAGAGATTCCTCTAAAATTAAGGTCTAATTAATATTTCTGAGATGTTGAGAAGCAAATGGCAAACTTGGGAATTATGGAAGGAAAATGAAAATACGGGGGCAAGAAGTACTCTAAATGTCCAAAATCCAGAAAAAGGTAAAGTTAAGGACAGTCATGGTCTTAGACAAACCACACAGGACAAATTTAAAACTCCAAAATATTACCTAAGGTGCAAGCTGTGATCAAATCTGCATCCTGGTTGGGCCACACAGGATCAGAGACTGGAAAGAAAGTGATGAGACCAAGTCACGCCAAAATGCTCAGACAAGCACTCTGTGAGCTCTGGCAGCCAGCTGGCTGAGACACTAAATGGTAAACAGACAAAGCGCACTGCCAAGGATGGCAACCTTAGTCTTAGTCTTCGGATTAAGTCTTCTCTCAAAATAAAAACAAAGAATAACAGAAATCAACTCACGAGCTGAACCCACTTGTCTACATCAAAACACGACAGGTACCATTTTGCAACAAACGCTTTTCCTGGTCCACAGAGAGTAAAGGCGTCAATGGATGACTGGGTTTACCCCTGTAGCTCTGACGCAGCAAATGCACCAATTCTTCGAGGTGACCACTGAGGTGGAGGAAGCAGGACAGGACGGAGGACTTTTGATTTTCCAGAGAACATCAGAACACTGTTATATGAAGAAAAGGCTATGTGGATCTTTCAGTCACCATCTAGCACTGAAAGCATCGACGTTTTCATTCTAAATTAGTTATGCCAATGCTCACAGGGCAGCAAACTAGCCTGTGGAAGAGCACAGCAGTGGGGAGAGTAGGGTATAAACATCTCAGTATGTTCAGCAGTGCTGTATCACCAGCTTATAACAGATCTAACCATAAAAGTGGGTGGAAAGGACAGAGTTTTGCACCATGTGTATATTAACATTAAGAACATATACAATAAACAAGAAGAGTTACAGAGGTTCATGGACAATAAGAAATGGATTATGGCTGGTATTGCTGAAAGCAGGTGGAATGGGTCATGAGACTGGAAAACTAAAATTGATGATGATAACTTGCACTTTAAGGAGAAAATAGCCAAAAAAACCCTAACAAACCCAAAACATATTTTACTTTATGTAAAAATATGCTGCTACTAGCTATAGACATTTCAAAATCACAGTGCTTCGCAATTCCAGTCGTAACTAATAAAACTAAAAGAGAGTTGGTTGGCACATGTTGTATCATCAGACTAACAGGCCTCACTAAATAACAGAATGAACTGCTCTTTATGTAGCAATCTAGCTCATGTAGGAAGAAAAAAATATGCTATCATGGTGACTTCAAAGTAAGGGACATTTAATATACATGTCGTGCAGCCAGTAACACAAATTTTCTGTTTCTAAAAGTAATGGAGGACAATTTCTTCAGAGATGAGAATAACTCACACTCTGAGTCTTTGAGAAACTAGACAAGAAGCAAACCACACAACAATGTATTTTAACAAATCTTGAAGAAGTATGGAAGTTTTTAAGAACCAAAGATTTACCACTACAACTATGATATTTAAAAAGAGGAAAAGAATGGTTATTCTGACACATTTTCTAGCAAAACAATGGAACAACTGGTTTCAGTTCTCTACCAGCAATGACTCGGAGGACAAAACAGGAATACTGGTCAGCATGGTTTCAGGAAAGTAGGTTTCACTGAAGACATCTATGGTTTTCGTATGATAAGATGATTGGTTCAGTTAGGGCATGGGAGCAGTGCTCTTATACTTCCGATTTTGCGAGGCTTAGACTAGAGAAAAAACTTAGTATTGCAGAAGAACATTTACCATATGGAATGAACAAAGTATGTATTAGGCTAAAAAGTACACGCCCACAAAGTGAGGAATACCAACAAGCCAAAATTTGGGTTTCAGGAATATGTCATGGAGATATGATCCTAGCCAAGTGCCGTCCAACATTTGTTTCTAGTGATGTTTCTTAGCTAACATGACCTCCTTCCCAACGCAATGGGCAGATGACAGCAGGAACAGTAAGAAGCCCAGGCTACTGCTTACAAATCGCCTGTTGAGATGGTCAGAACCCATCCGAGCACATTTCAATTACCTGTCTGTCCTTAGGAGTCTGTGGGAGACTGGTTTCTGGGGAGCAAATTTCGGCATTTGTAAAAGCCAGGCACAACATCTGAACTCCAGGGCAAACCTTTTGTGGAAAACAGTGTCTACGAGTCAAACATAGCATAGACGGGTGCTCACTACATTTCTACAGACGGTTCAGCAAGTGATCCTCGCAGTCTCAGTCTTTACTTCCATTCCAGCTTGTCTCCCCTAAAATCTGGTAAGACAGTTGTGTTTCTGCCACACTTCCATGCAGTGACTACAAATCTGTAGACCTTCTTCTTTACTTTTGGGTAGGCTTTTAAAAAGGACCAAATCCCAGAACATCAACAATCTCTTTTTCTCACTATCCCAAAGATAACCTTCAAAAAAGTATACAACCTTTTACAATTCCACTAACAAACATTTGGAGATGTTCTCTGGACACAGATCTCCCTTTATCCTTCACATCTAAAACTGGGCTGAGCATATAATGCATCTTGAATTTATAAGATTAAAACAAAAGACAGAAAAGAGAACATAAAGATATTCTTCCAGAATGGTGTAATTTCTCCTCTTCATTCACATCCCCCCGATTTCAAACAACCTAACTAGTGGTTTCAATAGGAACTATAATTGCAGCATCCTCGCAGTCCCATGCAGGCAAAGAGCTGCAGTCTAGTTTTATTTTTCTTACACCCACGGAGAATTCTGTTTTGTTTCAACCTCTCATTACTCTCCTCACTCACTTGGCTCCAAACATCAAATTCTGTCTCAGCCATTCAACATCTATTCTGTTGGGCTGCTTTTTTCTCTTACCATTATGCATACATATTGAACAGCTGGAACCAAGAAAAGGCACAATTAATGATTTTGAAATTTTCCAAAGAAAATGTTTTTACTTTTCCCCGATTTGAAATTACTTTTTGGTTTAAAGGGGGTGGGGGGGAAAAGAAAAGGAAAAAAGTGCCTCCCATAAAACCTTACATATACCTCAAAAACTAAATGGAACATTTTAGGTTAAACAAAGCTCTGATTTTTGAGGGAGGATGTTGGTTTACGCTTGCTTGCTTTTTTTCTTAAATTACATAAAAAGGCTAAACAAAGCCCCTGTTGCATCTTGGTATGAAACCAATTTCTTTTATTATCACATGGGAACCAGAATAGCAGCAGACCTCTAGCCCTCAAATACCTAACAAGTTACCAGCCCCAGTGAAAATCTGTACTTGCTGTTTTAGCCCATAGCCACAGATAAGCAAGAATGAAAGAACCAGCCAGGAAAAGCAAGAGGCTGAAGGGCAATACCTGCCACATACTCACAAACCACCAATTGGTTTTAGGGCAGATCAGGGTGCGTGGGGCAAGGCAAAGAGCAGGGATTTCTAAGTACAAGCCTGACCAAGTGGAGAACGGGCAGGCATGAGGGAACACCAGTAGCAGGACAGGGCCTTGCTGAAGGTACATGGGTCAGCATCCGACCATGGTTTTAACAGTCAATTCCACAAAAAGCAGTCTGAATTACCTTTGGGCTAACCCTGGAAAAATTACCAACTCCAAAATCCAAACAAGTATCTGCTTCGTGGAAAAACAGACAAATACCCCAAATCCAGTGCTCCTGTGAAGAGAACAAGCTATAGTATAAAACAGATGACATCGTGGTTCAGGGCACATGGGTTGTTCAGCATCAGCGTAACAACCACAGCGCCAGTACCAGTCCTGGATCTGCACAGCAAAGCAAAGGACTAACACATCTGGCAGGAAGAGTTTCAACACCACCAGCGTAGAAAGCCTTTAGAGAAATCCTACTTTTGTTGGATACTAGTTTTGCTAGGTAAGCTGCTAATTTAGCACTCTGCCTGTCCAACCACCCACATGGATATTGAGCTGCATGGCTTCCTCTCTCGCTGCTCACCTCTCTTTACGAGAGTATGCAAGCGATGCTTGGCAAGCCCAGGACACAAGCCCAGAGCGCCAGCACTCACATGTTAATAGGACAGTCAGGGGCAACTGACCTCCACAGAGCATTTGCAAGGTCCCAGCTGGACTGAAGAAATGGTGTGTCTTTCTAAAGTACGCTCAACAACTGAAGCAATGAGTGCATGTAAAAATCCTGCTTATTAACAACACAACTACCTTAGGCCCAAGTGGACATGGGTTTCATCAGTGTATGTAGTGCATGTATGCACACAATTAGCCATACTTGAATTCTACAGCAGTACACAGAAAATAAGACCAGGTGTTTTTCTACATGTCTGACATTCCCTAAATCACCTTCTGATTCTCTAATATGCCCTTGTAATAGTCACCTGACAGAAATACATGGTCAGTGGTAATCATGAGATGCAATAGCTGGATATTTTTTTTCCCCTTAAATGCCATTTGTTAAATCCTCATGATTATTTCACACACACACACACACGCACTTCTACAATTCTGTGTCAAAGACCAAAACTACAATCAAAGTAGAAATTATAAACTGACAGATATATTCACTTTACAATCAGAAATGTGTTTCAAACTGAAGAGTGCAATTTCCATATTTTCCATAAATGATCTGGCAAGTCTGACCATCCGCATCATGCAGTAAGTAGCAGAATCAGATAATCTGCATCAGTCTGGATTTAACTCAATGATATCAACATACCGTTCTTACCACATCTGCAAAAAACAATCCGTTTCCACCAAGCACATTTCACAATAATAAGCTTTACCATTTTCCACAGAAAAATACTTCTCAGGGAAGCAGGAACGGAAGGAATAAAGAAATACATTACAGAAACCTATTATTTCAAACTTCCTCACCAAACAAAAATCCCCTCAGTGTAGACAAGTAGGCTGCACAAGCAGTGAAGGGACCTTTCTACATCTATATACAAGCAAGAAGTCCCTCAACCTGACTGGGTCAACAAACGTGAACTGCACATAACATACAACAAAGTATGGCTTTGCCTTAAGTTTCTTCTTTATAAGATACCGAAATCACTTAATATCTGGACTTGTTTTTGGAAGAATGTCTAGCTGTATCCAAATATCTAGGTTTTCCTACATTAAAAAAAAGGAACTGAATGAGATTAGATATATGGAATCTTGGCTTCCTGTTCACACTGGAGAACTGCAGAGAGATATTAACATGAATTTCTCAACTTATGAAATGGAGCAGATGACATTAACTCTTTCACATACACAGTTTGTCCTCTCAACTGTTTGATAGCTCTTTGAGTTCAACACATTTAACAAAAACAAAGAAAAGAAACAATAGAGCATTAGACAGCCTGACAAAACATCCTCTGCCTCTCAGTTATAACCTGAAAAATTCTGTAGCTCAGATTACAATCTGAGTTTTATGTCGTTATCACAGTATTTCTCTAGATAGTCTTCACAAAAAGAAGAGGCTTTAGACCAGCTATTTCTAATGCAACAGGTGAGCAGAATTCACACAGAGATACGACCCTTTGAGCTGTCACCATACATACTGAACCAAAAACAGGAGGCAGATGAACATTTCTCTTTGTTTTGCAATTAATTTTAAACAATGTGATGGGCTCTGACCTGGTAAGGCTCCTACTCCTCCTATTGGTAGATCCCCAAACTCCACAGGCTGAAGAAATGACAAATTTTTCTGTATTTCAACATGCATTACGGTGTGAGTCACAGTTAAACAATACTCAGAAGGATGTACTCCTTGTAGGTGGTGTGGAAACAGCTCATTTGGTAAAAAGCTGTTACGCTAAATCTATCAACCAACAATTCTATTATTGTCCTATTGTATCGGAATTCCTGACATGTTTTGGTGGCACACAACTTCTGTGAAGGCATTGCCTAACTTGTGAACTAATTATTAACTTTATTTCTTTTTAAAACCCTTAAAACAACATTCAGAAAACTTCTTCTCAAGCCTTTCCATGACACCAGTGTGCAGATCTTTATAGGGCTGTGCAACTAAGAATACCCAGCTGACCTCAGAGGCGACAGGGCATTACTATAACCGTTACTCAAATCAGTTATTAATTCATTCCAAAGCATTCCCCAAGCCTGCCAGCTACTGATCCAGAGGTTAGCATGGAATACATGTGACATAGTGATGCCAAGTCACTTAAGCCAACATGGCTTTAGCCTCTTGCTAAAAGACTCTACAGTTTCATAACAATAAAATACTTGAGGCTGCTAAAGACTGCTTGAAAGTCCTGGAATAAACCATCTCATTTCACACATGGTTCAAGCACCACTAAAAGCATTCAGTTGTGCTTACTTCTTCCAGTGGAAACCAAAGGCACTCAGCACCCAAAATGTCCTTCCTTTGCTACCTGAGCCAAAATGCCAAAGATGCTGTTTAAAGCTGGCTGGATCCCTGCCTCAAAGAAGAAGGGGCCAGCCACTCTGTCTTTTTGTTACAATGCGAACGACACTCTGGAAACTAAGCCATGCAGTGGTTTGGGATCCAAAAGTATCAAGTCTTACATTATGACAAAAAGGAAACAAACCCTCCAAGGAGGTCCACTTCCGACCCAAAACTTCCAAGAGTGACCCTAAGCACTCATCAGTAGAAGTACAGGGAAAGAGTGCTAGTTCAGAAACACAACCATTTAACAACATTTCTAAAGCATAATGAACATCATCTCAGTAATTTCTTAAAACGATCAAGCTCCAAAACCACATGAAAACTCCAAGAAGAGTCTGCAATGACATTCCATACTTCCCAGGAGAAACAGACCACACAAAGAGTTACTAAGCCTTCATATCAGCCTCTTTTTGGTTGCCCACGTATCACGCACTCACGCTTACCTGACCAAGGGAAGGAAGTGCTGCATACGCCATAGGCTGGGTCATCATTCCTTTCTGTTTCATGATGAGCATGCGTTTCTGTTCCTCGCTCAGGTGCGCCATCTGAGCTTGCATCTGCGGCTGCTGGGACTGCTGCTGCTGGATGTACGGCATCATGGGGTTCTTGCTGGGATTTGCCATTGGCGGGGTCATCCTCTGACTCAGCTCAGCATTGAAGTGGGTCAGAGGTTTGGTGTTGCCGTAAGAAAGCATATTGGGCTGTTTGCTTAAGGAGTTTGTGCCCAGGTTATTTGGCTGCTGACTGATCATATTCATGTGATTTTGAGGGAGGTAGTTATTAATTGTGGTCTTCTGTGGATTGTTTGCCATAGGAGGCACTATTGGGTTTTGGTTGTTAAAGGCTTGGGGATACATCATTGGACTATTTGGTTTGTCTGCACTGAAGGGTCCTCCGTATGGACTAGATGGAGGGCCCACAGGTGACCAGCTTGAGGCTTGATTTGGATGCTGCTGCTGCTGCTTCTGCTGCATGAGCTTAGCTCTTTGCTGCTGCTGGGCTGCCATTTGCTTGAGCTGTTCAGCTGGAGACAAGTCAGCGCTTGGCATATTCACAGGCCCAGGCCCTGATCCCGCCACAGTTGCTGCTGCTGGATTCATAAGGTAGCCATTTCCAGATCGCGTCTGCGTCTGGCCTGGAGTGTGTGCCTGGCTAGGAGTTTGAGGTGACTGAACAACACAGTTTGCTGGTGAGCCGGCGGCGACTGCGGCTGATGGGGCGCTGGACACAGAAGCTATGCTAGAAGCTGTGGAGACATTTGAAAACGGAGGACCGGAGGAAGAAGGCCTCACCTGGGGAGACCCTAATGGGACATGAGCAAATGGAGAATGAGATGGATCGCTCTTCACGCTTGCACTTTCTTGAGTCTCTGTGGCAGGCCTGGGAAATTCCGGCTCCTTCTTCTCTTCAAAGTCTTCGTTGAACAAATCTTGTATATCATCTTCTGGAACAGTGTTTGCCAGTTCATCTATTAGCTCCTGCCACTCTTGATCGTTCAGGTTAATGTCTGAGAAGAGCTTGTTCTGATTTGAAAGAGATGTTTCAGAAGTGTCTATGCAGCTGGGGTCATCCAAAGGCTCTTGCTTTAGCTCCTTGTTCTGCAGGATGTTAAAACCATCGTCTAGCTCATTGCAACCATTAACAGGGAGCTTTATCTCAGAAAGTCCACCGTTTTTACCCAAGTCTTCTAGACCACTACCATGAGTTCCACTGTTCTGTAGGGGTAGGGGAGCTTTCATGTCAAGCTGGTGAAGAGGAGAAACAGCAGGCAAAGGCAAATTATTGGGCAAGCTGTTGATTGCCTCGATGCCTGGTACATCCTTCCGTATCCGCTTGCTAGTCGGAGAAAAGCTCCCATCACAAACTCCATTCTGCTGTTCTCCATTGAGAGGTGAACGTGCGCCTTCCAACTTCCTTTTGACTGTCTCTTGAAGCTTAAAGAAAAACAACAGGAAAAAAAAAATTAACCAGTTGCAGAGACAAAAAAAAGTGCTGATGACCCTTGCGACAGATACTCCTCATCAAGCCTAATAGTGACAATAAGGTTTAAAAACTGATTAGGAAGTTTCTTTGATTTCCTTGTTAGGCCTTGATCAATTTGAGAAGATGGTCTAAAGCCAAAAAGGAAACAAAGAAACAAAGAAAAAACAACGCCCTCAAAAAAAAACAAAACCAAATCTGCCCCTGAATAGAAGAGCAGAACTGTGAAATATGTCTGTGCTCTCCAAACTATGGAGCAAACTGAAGAATTCAACTTTTTGGTGCCTAACAGAGTGATAAGACTTAAGCAGTGCCTAATACAGTGAGAAGTCTTAAACTAGACCAAAAAAAAGAAACACTAAGATTTACTATTTACTCTGAAAATCTTCTTGTTGGAAGTTTCTAGAAGGTTCTTGAAACATACCTACAGTACAATTGATTGATTAGTTGTACTGAAACACGTGTTGTTGACACTGAATTTTTTTTAGAAAATTCATTAACATAGTTTAATTTGATTAGCCCTCTGTTCTTGGCTACAAAATATATTGAGAATCAGTTTTAAGTGAGGAAAAAAACATACCTACCCTAACAAATAGAAGGCACTTTGCATCAAATAACAAAAAAAGGAAATAACCTGTGTGCTAGGAGCTAATGTAAAAGGTAAATAACTAAAAGAAATGATAGCAAGACAAATCTCCAGGAAAGCAATTAAATCAGAATATAAGAATATTATTTTAAAAGTGTATTAATATAAGCTTTAATTCAGGTTAAAAGCAGCAGAGCAGAGCACTGTAACAACATACAGTCCTCTTCTATCACACCAAACATTAAGTCCTCTGCTTATGTATCAGGCTAAAAAAAGCATCCCTCTCTGGCTAAGGCAAAAAACAATAGTGGGTAGGGGAGGAAGCAAAGAGGTCACAGCTCTAGCGAACGCCTTCAGAACACACTTGCATCCTTGATACTAGAACAATAGAAGACAAAATACTGAAAGATTTTATCAATTTTTAAAGTATTTTTACTGGTATGAAAATCCCAGACTCACAGCTCCCACCCCTTCCCTAACCTAGAGGTTCTCAACCTTCTTTCTTCCCACAATCCAGATCCCATTTATTTCTCCCACCCCAGAGGGCTAGTTCCCCTTTCATCCCCTGCATAAGACAGGCAAGCAAATCCATATCTCATCCCCATTTTAGAGGGAGCAGTTCCAAGAAGGCTGTGCCCTTCTCTCACCCTTCAGGCCTGCACAGCCTCTTCAGCATGCAACGCAGAAGGACATGGCCAACAACACTCGTCGCTGTAGTCCCAGCTGAACATGCGTGGGACACTAAGCTACGTGCTGGTCCTCTGCAGAGATGTGACCTTTTTAACAAAGCAGAAAGGCAAGTCTACGAGTCCTTAAGCAGACAGTCAATGGCTTCATTTGTACTGGAGCGGAAGAGCGTTTTTATGTGGGAAAATTATTAACATGTGGCTAAGAGTCACCAGCGGGTCCCTGTTGGCACACGCGCTCAAGACTCTGCTGCCTGTCCCCCCTGCACAAAGCCAGCGCATGCCAAGCCTCCCACAGGCTGCAACTCCTTCTCCTCTTGGCCTCTATGGTGCCGCACGCAGACCGCTGCTCGACCAGCCTCCTCCTCCGGTGCAGGGTGCCTGCACAGCTCCACGAGAGCTGTTCATAGCCCGAGTCTTTCCCTGCCCCTGGTTTCTGGGGGTCAGGAAGGCCATGAGCATGTTCTGGGCCACTCCACTGCACTTGTAGAGTCCCCATCACTGGGCTCCCACTCCTCACCCGACCGCAGCAGCTCTTACCCCAACGAGCTCCACAGATGCCCGGGGATGGAGAGGGGTCCTGCACATGGTGGCAGACGCAGGCGAGAGCACACACCGCACCAGCACTCTCTCAATTAAAGCCCAGCACAGTCACGTTAATCAGCCATGATCTGCAGGAGCACGGAGCCCCACAGCAGAGGCATCACCTTTGCATCCCACTGTGCCATGGAAGCGGCAAGCCCTAGCAAGAGGTGCTTGCCTAGGGGTGGTAATTGCCTCATCTGTGCCGCTTCACAGCGATGCGGAAGGTAAGTCAACACCCAGGACTAGCACGAAGGATAAAAATCAGATCCCACAAGGAGTCTTACGATACAGCTCTTGCCTCCGCTGCCTCCCTCCCCTAAAAACCCATGTTAAGCTGAATGTCACCAATACAGCGTTACAGTTTCCTGCTGCTTTCTGACCGGTGTAACTGGTGTGTGGCAGAAGACTACAGCGGAGCCACTGCGCTTGTTTCACTGATCTTTATATAACCCTGGTTCAGAACCCGGAGACAAGGAAAGGACGATATGGATGTGGTAACGGCACACAAGTACAGGAGCACAGTCACTTCCAAGTTTCCTTTCTTCAGAGCAAGAAAAGAAAGAGCACAATTTGGCCTCAAGTGCAGGTGGTCAGTAACACAGTTGATATAATGGCTTAAAATAGCATATTTAAACATTGCCCCTAATGGGCCACTCACACAATTTACAATACTGCTTTATCCCCATTTCAGCTCCTAAGCTGTCTCACTACAAAGTCACTATCCCTCTTTGCCTTCCACAACAGAAAAACAGTCACTGAGCGGAAAGTGACTCCAGGCCAGGTTCAGTGGGCGCACACACACAAAAACAGGGTTCAAGGAAATGTCCAGATCTTGCGATGGTCCTTTGCCCCAAGTTCATACTGGCCAAATGCTGGGCTAAAGTAAGAACAGGCATGCCAAAGGACCTGGTGACAGGTTTCTAGTCATGAAGAAAAGTTCACATAAGGAATAGGGGAAAAAAATGAATTTGTCTTAATGACAAGTCCGGGATCAGTGAGAGTCATTATATCCTGAGAAATACAAGAGAACTGACTCCATACATTTCACAACAGTTTGAAGGTACCCCTTACAGAATACCGGTAAGAGTGATACACTTTCACAACATTTCACACTTTTAGGTTTCACATCGTTTACTAATTTATCCTGAATCCATCACCTCATTTGTACATGAATATTTGCCAAAAGAATCAAAACTATCTAGTGGCAAATAACCAGCCCTAAAAATATCAGCGCCTGAAGTTTCATCATGTGCCGAAACTTGGATGTCCCCCTGTACAAATATACAGTGACTTTAGTGAAACTAAAAGCAGGCCCAGTATATAAATATTCATAATTGTGTTTATCATGCATCACAGCAAAAGGAGCTTTAACATGTAAACTATTTTCCATCAAACATAAAACGTGCAGAAATTGTGCCGTGTTGCAAACAAAAACAAAATAAAACCTGTTCTAAGTTTGTAGCTCCACATTATTTTCCTTCAGAGGCTTTACAATTTGGGGGGGTCAACAGGCACTAGGAAAAAACTAATCTTCTTTGTTTGTTTGTTTGCTCATTGAAAAACTGTAGGTTAGACAAAAACATAGCATGAAATATTTGTTTGAAGGCAACATGCTGGCTACAACCTTTGCAGGTGGAGAAGCACCTCGGCTCCTGCATTTCGCAGGGGTTGGGAGCCATAACAACAGATGCATTTCTTTTTGGGATACAACAGAGATATATTCTTACCAAATGATTTCATTGAAAATGTTCATTTTTATATCTTGATTTCATCCCCCATCACTAGATCAACTGTAGGATGGCTTCAATATCATATGCTGACCATATACTGGCAAACAGTTGACCACCACCAGGACTCCACAGTGCGTCAGACTAAAATCCCAGCAGTTCCCCTTCCCTTTGTAAACACAATGCCTGAAGTAAAATACTCTCCTGTAAAATATCTTCCCTCTCCTTCTAAGTAGTAGTATATAGCTTGTGCATGCAATTTGCAGTATGCATCATGAAGATATTAGCAGCAGCTTAGAGATTTATGTCTAGGAGCAGAAGACTCTTGATGCATAAAATAAAAGGAAAATATTAAAATAAAATAAAACCCTTGCCAGCTTCATAGGCCTTTAGCTTTATTCACACAAAATATTTGGCTGAATGGAGCTACATTTCACAGCAGGTTTCTACCCCAAAGCAGAAGAGAGTGAAGCAGGAGTCACTATTCTTTATATGCCTTTGGAGAAACTCTAGTTGCAGAGCAAGAAAAGGTCAAACTTTGGCAGGTTGACTTTTTAAATGACTCTTGATTGGGGAAGAGATGGGGGGACAGAGGCAGTGCACACAAACACGCAGACCCAAATGGTCTAATCCAACCCATCCCGAAATTTTTGGCAGAGCTGCTCGGACATGCCACGACAGACCAAATACATAAACAAGAGAGTGTTGAGGCTGTCGGTAGAGCTTTCAGCTTTCTGCGGGGAGAAGCTGCTCTGCTTCGTCCCACCAGCAGCAAATCATTTTTCAAAAGAAATGAGACCGAGGTGCTGTCGTTATAGCAACAGCTGAGCCACTCGACAGCCCATCCTCCACTGTTGCGCTGCCTTCAGCGGGCGGCTGTTCCAGTCATCCACGGGGAGTGACCAGGGCTATGGCAGCAGCTTAGTCCTTTCATTGCTCTTCCCCCCCCCAAAAAGGGGGGGGGGGGGGGGGGGGGGGCAAAAAAGCAAAGCGCAAAAAAAAAAGTGGGGGACACGGCGTGGAACAGAGAGGCTAAATTCTCGTTTTGCTTGGTGGCCAGATGATCTTTGAGCCCACAGACAAGGAGGCTGGGGTCTCTTTTACAGACGTGTTTGTGCATCAGCTACACAGTGGACATGTTGCTGCTGACTTCCCCCTTGTTAAGGCAGCTCCAGCCACTTCAACATGAAGCAAGAGAGACAACTGCGCGAGGTCTGCGCTGGGATGCACCTTGCTCCGTAGCTATCTTTGCTCCCCATGGGAAAGCAGAGAAACCAGCCAAAGCCCAAAGTCCATCTTCCTCAGGGAATATCCATGTTTACAAAAAACAAGGGTTATCATAATCTCCACACTGCTCTTCCATGACTCTTTCTGTTAAAAATAAAAATTGATCTTTTGCATTCCTCACGTTGAATCACGGTCTGGCCCACCAGCCATCCATGCTCAAATAGGATTCAGGTCCCTTCCATGGCAATGACTCAGTCTTGGCCTTTCCTGCAGGACTTCTACTCTCCCTCCCATCAGTTTGTCTGGTCTAGCACCTCCTCTTCCAGGTGGTCCTGTGCTTGCCCCACTTTTCTTCTCCCTTATTCTCCCAGAACTTCTCCAGACAGATCTTGACCCCCTCCTGCCTCTGACAAGGAGTCCTCACCACGAGCTCTGCCAAACACCACCCCAATTCAGTCATCTCTAGCCTGCACCCTGAGGACTAAGTCAAGTTTGCTCCATAACTTCTTATGCTGCACTCAAATCCTATCAACAACTTAGCAAGTGTCCCAGGGGTTACTGTAAAGTGACACTAAGCAACTGGATTTGACATGACAGCTCTTCTAAGCAAAGACATAATGACCATAATCACCTCATCTGAGGTCAATCAGGAATAACCAATATTGCCATTCGCATGCCAGCAATCCAGCTTCAATATTTGAAAAGACTCCTCATTTCTTGCACATCCTTCCTTGCTGTACCACTTCTGAGACTGCTATTAGAAAGTCAACAGTGCCAAAGGGCACCACTGCCTGCGGTACAACCACATCTTGTGACCTGTGTCTGAGTCCATCAGCTCCACAGCGGCCTCTTTAATGACACTTGCTGCAGGTGTCACGCAGAGCTGGTGGAGAGCACAGGACAACCTTTCAAAAGCCAGGTTGGAGCTGAGCTCAGACAAGTGGCCAAGCAAAGCAGAGGTGGGTTACATACCACTGCTTCCAACAAACGAAAGTATTTCATGCATCAAACCACTCCCCTACTACTAGAATTTCCTCATGATGCTAAAAGCACGGCACCAATGCCTGCTAACTCACAGGATGAAGCCTGACATAGCAAATTGATTTTGGATCGCAAATCGCTCACTTAAAGCACATGCTGTGCTCTTCCACGCGGGGCCTGCCTGCCCAGTTCTTGTTGGCCAGGGCAATGTTTCGAATACGCAGGGAACTCATGTTGTGAAATCTGTTTGATGTTGGTAAAATCTCAATCTGCCAACCTAGCCACTAACCTGTTCAACTCTGCAGGCTCACAGAGCAACCTCTGCCTCATGAAGATCAAACCTTTGCCTGTTACCCAAGCTGCTAAGGGCTGCTGGGGACTCTGTCATCGCCCTCGTTTTTGTAAATGGTCATCAGAAGAACAAACCCACTCTCATTAAGGATAAGAAGTAAAAGATGTTCAAGGCACCGATTAAATCTGAAAGCGCAAACGGAGAGGAAAACAATCTGCTTCCTCACATTTTAGCTGGGCTGGTGGAACAGGAAGGGCTCCTCTCTCAAGCAGCCAAAGTAGAGAATACCGGCTGCCGGGATGCAAAGCAGGCAGTGCAGGGATGCACAGGGTCCGCACCGGAGCTGCCTGCTCTGGCCAGCTGTCAGGCTCCCAGCCACCAGTGGGAACTGGATCACACTGGGAGGTCAAGTAGAGGACAGGGAAGAAGGATTACAAAAAAGGCACCGGTTGAGAACAAAACAGCGACAGCACTGGCCAAGTCAAACCAGGCAAACGCCATGACCCTACCAGCCCTCAGTCAGCCAGGAAAGGATGCAGATGTGTGCTAAAACAGCTTGAGAAAAGCAAGAACTGGCACGAGTGTCCATCAGAGCTTTGCGAGAGGGATGAGCAAGAGAAGGGTAAGGGGACATATTTCAGAGAGACTGAGAGAGAAAGAGAGGTAGCTTCTTCTCCCATGGCTAGACTCTGCCTGACCCCAGTGGAGACGTATTTTCATCGCATACTGAAGAAGTTTTGTACTTTTGTTGCTCAGGTCATGTGATAAGAGGACTTCTTTGTCTGTGTGTATTAATTTTATTAAAAAAAAAAAGAAAAAAAGATAAGCACGTATAACTTTACTCATGTTTACTGCTGTCTTTTAAACCACCCCATTGCATTGCTGCCAGAAAGACATTTTCTGCTGCAGAAATGAACAGTGTGGAGAATGCCTAGCTAGTGAGGGATGCAGGCTTGAAGAAATCTGTACAGAAATTAGTAGAGAAATATCTACAAAAAATACTAACTATCCTGCTCAAATTGTATGTGTCTAGAACAGGCTGAGGAAAAAAGTGTGATCCTTCTGAAGCATAGGTGTATATATCATATATCAATTCCAGTTTACCTTTAAAGTATTTTTTCTTTCATAATTTCTGTCTCTCCCTCTACACAACTCCAACTTAAATTTGAATGCAAAGATGCTAAATGACACGCTTCTGAGGAGATCTGGCATGCAGGGTCCCTGGGGAAGCTGTTGAGTAAAACACAGGCAATGGATGCAATTAATTTTCTCAATACCAGATTACTGGCAAGTTTAACTGGACTTCAGAGCACAAATTATTTCACGGATGAAATGCTGTCGTCATTGTCAAACAGCCTTCCTGCCTGAACGTATGATCTACCTGGCTTCCTCCTCTTCAGGTCCATCCAATTTAATCCCACTTTAGCCCAATAGGATAAACACTGGCAAAGTAGTAACCTCATCACTTAGGGAGTGCCAGCATTCCTCCGTTTGCGCAAAAGTCTTAATGAAGGTGCTAAGAGTCTGAGAGCTAAACTACTTAGCTGGCAGTGCCTACTGTGGCCTCTCACATGGAAAAGCGGAGCTACATTCTCCCTGCAACTGTCCTCACAGACGGCAGGAACTACATTTTCAAAGCGCGTTACGAGGATTTAGTCAGGCAGCCTCTAATTGACTTGTCTGGGAGTTGTGCTGATAAATCTTCACCCTTTGAAAACATTCCCAATCTGCTTTGTATCTGGACAGGAGAGAAGCTAATGATAAAAAGCAGACGCTGCAGATTATTAAAGCTGTACCTCCTGAAGAACTCCTGGAAATCAGGGTAGAAAAGAAGTGCAGAAACCTCTTGTGTTTTAAACTAAGCAGCAGCAAAGCAACATATCCAGTGTTGTTGCCCATGCACCATAGCTACTCATTCACAACTCATTAGTTCTTTGAACTGCACATGCACACTAGAAACGGTCTGCTGGGGAAAATCTTGCCCCGATTCATCCTTGGATGGGCACACATTGTAGCAAGCTAGTGCATTGGTGCCACCCTGCCTGCCTAGTGAAGGGGCATTTGGGACAGGAAAGTGTTCTTGTGCTGACACAGCCTCTGCTTTCCTTCATCATCAAGGCACTGGTAGGATATGAGCTCTGTTTATGACTTCAGAACTGACAGACTAAGTCTAACTGCTTAAGGGAAGAGCCCTTCCTATGCTTAGAGCACGCAAATTACCTTCCAGTTGCAGGCAGAGTACTGCTATGGCACAATCTAAATGCAGAATATAATATTCCAGAATATTCTTGGAGAAACTCCAAAGAAGGAGGCAGAAGAGACAAGGGATGGAGTACTCCCCCCTGATGACACTAATGGTTTCCATGGACTATGAGCTTGTATTCAACTTCTTTTATTACCAAAGCCTGTCTAGCGCATGACCTCTAGAAGACCAACAGCAAGCCGTCAGAAGGCTGAACTCTGAAATGGTACGGTTGTCTCCCATTCATGTCACTGGTGTTAACTCCCAACAAACACCACCTCATGTTAACATGGCTACTTATTCCACAGTTGCCTGAAGTAGCATCCTCCAGTTCCTCAAATCAACATAAGTAATTTCCAGGATTCTTCCACACAACTAAGTTCAAAGTGTTTGATACAATCAAAAAAGGAAGGAAATGAGAGCCAGATAGTCTATACACTGTACCTGTTCAATCCCACACACTGTAGTCACCCTTTTGGGATAACATTATCATAAATGAAACTTCCATTTGAAAGTAATTTAAGATCAAAATTAACAGATTTCCATAACTAACACATAAAAAAGAAAAACCTTGTGAATCGAGAACAGGACAAGTTATACTGTGCTGCAGACAAAATGGTGAATTTATCCCAGAGCTTGTCTCCGTTAGCCTGCCTCGTCTCCTCTTCCTCAGCTGTCCCCTGTGCCTGACTGTACAGCTTGTCTGAGGACATAGGTGACCTGAAGATCTCTTTGCAAGGACAAATACTTTCAAAGCTAAGTACAGGTTAAACAATCAACAGTGCAGTAGGCATTGCAAAGGAGACCCAATGCTAAGGAATTAATACTCATATTTTTCAAAGCCTTAATTCTTATTATGCTCCTGAACTATGTCTTTTGGGGAGAGGAAAAAAATAAACACGGGACAGATGAGTTTGGAAGTAGAATTGCGCTAGACTTTAATCCATAAAAAATGAAACAATTAACTGAAAATTCTAAAATAGAAAAGATACCGGGAACATCCAGAATGGATCTGGCTTCTTCCTTCATCCAAACATTTTCCTGATCAGCAGAATCAGCTTGATCCATCTCTAGGAAAGAAGAGCAATGCTAGAACTGCTTGTTTACCTTGCTTTTGCATATCTATTTACAAGAATGCATGCAGCAGCAGTTTTGTAAGACTCCTGTACAAAACTCAGAGCTCGATCATGAGAGATGCTGAAGCTCTCTGTTCCTGTCAAGTTCACTGGGAGTTAGAGATCCACTGATAAGATCACTTTTTCTACACCAAAATTTCCTCAGAGATGGACCCTAAGTCTGATGGAACAACTCTTCTTTACATTCCTTTTTTGCTTTCAATATAAATTATAGCCAGCATTGTAAAAAATATTGCAGGATCCTTGAAGATCTGTGAAGACTGATGGAGTCAAAGGATTGTACAGGATGCCCCAGACATGTTCTGAATTACTCACAGTTTGAGCGCTCTTTGTCACAGGCTAAAGGCCAGACAGCACTGAATAGCAGTTTTGCCCTAAAGATGGCCAAGCAAACCATACAAACTTTACTTCTTTGTCACCTCAGTACCTTCACCTCAAGCTGACCTTGGGTCCCATAAAGGCATGCAACAGCAACTAATGGAAAAGTACGTGTCTGGTCTCCCAGATCCCAGCAATTATCAGAGTCACAGAGTCCCAAATCTGGACCTGCTGTGTGGGGTGAACTGCAAACGTACTATTTAAGTCTACTGATGAAGTGTAAAGAAGAAAAGAGATTTTAAGCAAATCTAGGCACTGATTCAGCAGAATATTTAAGCACATGCTTCACCTTGAGTTCCCTAAGCAACCTCAAATACAAGGAATGGTTTATGCAATGAACCACAACATCAGACCAAGACCTTCACTCAGGTCTTACCTTCCCTATTTCATCTACAGCAGCTGTCTACAACCCAGGCTAAACCTATTTCTGTCTCCCATCGCTAGTCTGAATATACATACAGAGTGTAGTTGATTTGCATATGTGCACTGGCTTCATGCTTCCCCAAAAGGACAGATCCTAAAAAGGATGCACTGTGTTGCAATCTGGTGAATCTGCTCACTCCCTGCACATTCCTAGAGCACCTAGGAAAAACAGCAGCAGCCCTGGGAGCCCAAGCAATTCATGCTGTTTGCTCCTGGCTTTCATGGCCTTGCAGCGGGTGATGTGGACTGTTTCTCCCAGTGTCCCCAGTACCTTCCTCAAGAGTGCGAATGCACATTTGCTTGTCACATGATAATGACTCCCAACGTGGGCATGGGTGCGATACCGTATTGGGGAATGGGCTGCGAGGCACCTAGGACAGATGGCTGCCAGGAGCAAATGCCAGCAGTAACTGTAAAATCATCCAGCCTAAAGTCTTTCTTCTGTTGATGTCCGAGTGTCATCAAGAAAAAATGGTGCCCGTGTTCAATCTAAATGAACTACACTATCAGGTGGGGAAAGGCTCACCTCAGCAGTAACCAGTCTTGTGAACAGATGTCCCATGCTTGCCTGCTCTGCCCTCCTTCTAAAGCTGTTACGTGAACTCTGCAGATACTTTATCATCAGAGCATCTTATCGTTAAATGCTTTTGGAAAAGTGTTAGCTACTGCTAGGGGGAAACCACATCTCTACCTTAAGTCATCTATTCGAAAAGGTGCTCAGTTCTACTCAGAGCTTGTCTAAAGCAACAGTGTCCCAGAGTACAACAGCAGCAGCAGCAGCAGCCTTTCTGCAGGCAAATTCCCAAAGTTGCTAGCTGTTGGGGGGTTGAACTCATTGTAGCAATGGCAGAAGTTTGCCAAAAACCCAAAGGTGTGTAAGATTTTGAGACGTCTCCATGCAAACCAAAAAAATGACCAGGAGAAAGGTGGTCAGTGCTCTGCTGAACAGGTCAAATTCCCAGTTAGTCCCAGCCGTGCGCCAGAGTACTATCAGGCACTCTTATCTATTTGTGTATTTTGAAAACAACCCTCCAAAGGAAGGAACTGCAACTCATAACGCTACATGTGCCTGTGCATGCCCATTGTGCACAACACAGCTTTTTTTCTTTTAATTTTTTCTTTTTGCTGGCAAAAAAAAATTTCCTGTATTTTTCACATACGTGCAACATGCACATGTAGTTGCTGCCTATGACAGTCCCATGGGTTTTCATCTCCGCAATCTATGAGACCGAATCAATGAATCTGTATCAGTAAGCATGTAACAGCAGCTAATCCAAATTAAATTTAGACTTCAGGTCCCATTCACCACTGAGAGTTTATGCCCTTAACAGTGTCAAACAAACATGTGAAAACAAAAGAGCATTGCTATTGTTAGATGCTGTAGGTAAGACTGAGTCACTGAGAACATTACAGTTCTTTCCTAAACCCCTTGGAGGCATGAAGCACAAGACATTATAGTTTGCTGTTAGGTAAGCCGTAGAAATGCAGCATAAGCCAGCTGTGCATTCTTGTAATGGGCTTCCATATTTTCCTTCTTAAAAGACTTTTCATTCCCACCACCTTCTCCTGTTCTAGAAGTGACAAGCCACCTAGTACTAAGGCACTTTTAATTCGTTAGTCTGGAGATAAAGTACTCTTGGGCCACTACCAGAATTATATGGATTTTGGTCTCAGAAAAGAACAGAGGTGGTCTGAATCTACAAAGACACCCCCCCTCAATCTATTTGTGTGTCAAAAAAAACCCCCAAAAACCCCATCACTTAGCACTTAAATGGCGTCTGTCATTCAAATGCGAACATGTATTAAATCTCTGCATTTCACTTAAGAAAACAGAGCTTGCCTAAAGCTGTAGATGAAGTCAGTGGCAGGGTCAGCATTGGACTCAAATCCTGTGCCCAGCCAATGGGAATATAAAACGCCTTACATCTTCTCAAATCAATAGGTGCTTTTGCTTCTGTTTCTTTTCTTATTCAGAAAAAAGAAAGGTGGGGGCTGGGGGGAGGAAAGGCTATGAACAGGAGAGAAAGAGCCTGGGAACTCCTGTAGGCACCATAAGAAAGTTGCAGGCAAGAACAAGTCGATTCATTCTGGTCTTAAGGATGTGATTCATATCCCCTATACCAGACCAAGATAGGAATGAGATAAATCATGCTCTAGAAGTGTCTCTTTCTTTTCATGGACCTTAAAGGGAGCCTTGGTAACTAGCTCAAAGAGAGGCATCCACAGTCAGATGCCTGCACCTGGATCCTCCCCAAGCCACCAACATTATTTGCCCAGTCACAATTAGGGCACTAATTATATGCTACTGCTGTTGACATCTGCGTTTAATAAAGATTTCTGTCTGCGTGGGTCAGGTCCTTCCCCCAGTTTCATTTCCAGAGGCTTCAGTTTTGTCCCACTAAACTCTAAGAAAAAAGCTTAAAATATTCATAGTTTGGCCTATAATTATGATATTGCATTTGCTCTTGGAAAGAGTCTTACTTTCTTGTAGTGCCAAGAAAAAGAAGGTTGCACAGCTCCTAGTTCTTGCTTAGTTACTTACATGCTTAATCACTTCTGGATTATTTAAGAGAGGCAAGGATAAGGAGAGAGGTAGCAGGAGGGGCTGTGAGTTTATATTCCAGATAAATAGTAGTGTTATAACCATGATGGTCTAAGCAAAGTCTGTAGAAAGGAGGAAAAAAAAAAAAAAAAAAGTAAAGCATTTTGAATTAGATACACAGATAGCAGGGAAATACAGACAAGCTTTGGGGTAAGCAAGCACTTCCTCCTTCTTAAATAACAGTTGTAGTAACCTTAGTAACAACTTTAACAATGAGCAAGCATGCTTAAGAAATGATGGAGAATCATGTCAATACTGGGCATATAGGATTGTGTGCAAATCTGCTGTGTGATAAAGCTTCCCACAGTATGAAAGTTTGTTTTTAAAGGAAATTACATAGACAGTAGGTTGAGGCTTTTCCTAGGGCTATTTACAATACTCTTTTATTTTTCCTCCTTTCTTCTAAGCTTTTCAAAACTGTCAAATGAAAACAAAAGCCTGGCAATTAGCATATTTCAGAATTACATTAAGGCCCAGCTTTAAAATGCACAGCTGCCCAAGACTTTTTTCAATGCCAGGTGGAAGACACAAGGCCAAGAACCAACCTTGGATATTGTGGGTCCTGGTGGCTGTAGGATTTGCAGGAGACTGTGGTCTCAGTACGTCTGGGGACATAAGTCACTACTATTCTATGTATTTTTTTTTTTCTTTTTTTCCCCAACCAAAGCTGTCTGGTATTGCCAAACTCCAAATTCAGTCCCACAATAATCATGTGAGAAGCATTTGACACTGCAAACATAGAGGATTTTCCTGACTCATCAGTAAAGTAGTGCCAGCCTTCTCCTCTCCCTTCTAATGAGAAAGGACTGCAACGCCTGAAAGTAGAGCATATATTTTTCCCCTCACGCGTTCCCCATGTTTCTGTACGGCAGCATAAACTACCCAGGGGTGTTCTCTCCGTACAGGGCCTGGAAATGTTACCAGACAGTGAGCTACTAAATGGGTACTGGGTGAAAGGCTCCCTAAGGAGCTGCGGGGGGAACACAGCGGGGCACAGCACCCTTCTTGGGAACACCATCGCTCCACACAGCCACTGTCTAGCAGAGGTTCAAACCACAAGGATTCAAACTAAACCACAGAACCGTACAGATTTGCGTCTCGGTCCCAGCACAGCAGGGCTGCAGACAGCCTGTGCGCTCTTGGCACTCCTGGCTTACGCTCCAACGTCTCTTAGTAAAGGCATGCAGGCAGAAGTCCCTGGGGACAAAGCTTGCCCTCCTGCTGCTGCCCCATGAGGGGCTAAGAGCTACAACTGGTCCCTGCCTCCTCTGCTTTCCCATAGCTCTGCTGGACCCTTGCAGCTCCCACCTGGGTGGCAGCAGCCATCAGACGAGGCTATGACAAACAAGTGGTAAGCTAGCAACAGCAGCCACGGCTCTATGTGATGATGGGAGGCTTCGGGGAGCTGGGTACAAAATGTGCATCAGGCAGGTGGGGAACATTTGCTCCTCCCTTGCATAGTCCCATCTTTTTTCCTCTCCTGTCACCATTTCCCGTATTTTCACAGTTCAAATCTCTCAGCCTCGTACATAAATTATGTGGCTGCAGAAGGCAAAGTGGCTCTAGAGCATTAGCCTTCCTTCTGACAGTTACGAGGCCTCTTCTTGCTCCCACCCTCAGTACATACTCATATTCTGCGATCAGCCTCTCCCCATCTATCTGACCGCTTGCTTCCCAGCTCTGATGGTGTTTACAGGTCTTGGAAAAAGCCATGAGAAAAACTGACCTCATTAGCAGTTTCCTCAAAAAGTCAGTTGGAGCCGGGCATCCGTCTCCTCCAGCAATTCTCAAACTCACATAAAATACATGAAAGGGAGTGATGCCTCGGGTTGCTCCAGGAATTCCTGCTACCACCAATGAGAGGAATTTGCATAACTTGCCCCCATCTGCGGTGCAAGCAAGAAGTTTCTGCTGCAACTGTTTCTTGGCTTTCCTCATTTTCACCCCACCCTTCAAGAACAAGAAGAAATCTTCTTGACATATGCAGGGGGCTACAAAAGCAAACTGCTTACAGGTGGGCTCAGCAAGCGGTTCTTACAGCTGTGATGGCTGGACAGATATGCCAGATGATGGGAAGATACGCCAGGGAAGGCTAACTCTGTGCCTGCTCTGTTTCTTACAACTCTGCTTATTGACTTCTGTCACGGAGAAGACACTGGGCTACATGGCCCTTTGAGATGACCCAGTACAATTGTTCTTATACACACAGAGCCTGCAGAAGAAAAGCTACTTAGAAGCTTTTTACTAAAATAAAATAAACAGAACCTTCCCTCTGCCAGTTTTTAAATGTTCTAGTTCTGAAGTATTTTGATGATAATACATGATTTTATAAAGCTGCAGCTATACAAGGCAAAGTGGCACAAACTCATTTCCAGTGACCCCTAAATAAAGAGGAGTTGGTGCAGGAGTAACAACCTTAAGCACTTGCTTAACCGCTTTTTGAACATGGACTGAATGCCAGACTGCTGTCATCCTACTAAAAGATAAACAAATGACCATACTTGCTCCCCTTCCCCTGGTCATCCCCCACCTTCTCCCAAAACTCCCAGCTCCAGCATAACCATGCCCTACCTGTCTGATTTTGGGTGACTAAAGACTATTATTGCAGTTTGGTATCTAAAAGGCAGAACTGTGATAACTGTCATACCAAATATGAGGAGGCATAAGTAAGTGATTTTAGCTGTTAGTTCTTCTAGAGGATCTCAACATACTTTATAAGGAGAACTCTTCTTACTAATATCCAAGGCATACAATATAAAGAAAAGATACTATTTCATACACAGAGTGGGTATCACAGTGAAAGGCCACGGAAAGCAAAAGACACCAGTGGGAGCAGCAGACAAGGGAGCCTTGAGGCCGAAATCTTCAACCTCCTGAGGCCCCTGATACGAACGACAATGTCATGTACGAAAATCAGGCTTTGGCAGAGAACAGACTAGCCACATCATAGATAAAAAGTCACACTACTGATAGAGTCACTTAAGAAAATGTGAATTGTCACAATACCCTAAATGTATTTTCTCTGCTTCATATGCAGAATGGGATCCTCTCAGAACATGTAATCTAATTGAATTTATTTAAACGATCAACACATTAAATGCTTGAAAATACAGAAGAATAAATATAGAGAGAGATCCTAGATACGCAAAGAGACTACTCTTCCTAGCTTTCCCTACTTTTCACATATGGTGCTCTGACTCAAATAAAGTCCACAAAGTCTGAATATAAAAAGATCGCCACATTAATTTTTTAACAGAGAGGGAGAAAATCAACCTCCTTGGCAGAACTTGAACTCCATTCCTCAGAATGATTAGTTTGGCCACTGGAGGGCTCCAATATTGTTCGATAAAAGCAGAAGAAAGTTTACTAGGAAGGATAAACACATAACAAATAGCCTAGGCAATAAAGTTCAAACATAATATGCAGTCTGAACCAAGATCTATAGGCTTGCAAGCATTCTGTACGAGTCAGAGCTAATTTAACCATTGTTTTGCTCATGTAGCACAAAAAGAGTTGAAGAAGAATGATTTTTTTACAGTTTGGCTATAAACATCTCCTCAAATACAGCACCTATTGAAGTAATTCTTGTATGCAGTAGTACAATGACTAGGTGTCTGCAGCAAAGCAAACTCCATAGGTTTCACTGGTACATGCCAGTAAAACGCTTCTGCACTAAAGCCCAGTGCTGCAGAGTACAAAAGAAGTACATTCTCTGTCCCTCTCATGGCTCCAGTCTTCTCAATGGAAGTGCACCAAGATAAATCACGCAACTCAGCAACTGGGAGCGCAGGGAGGAGAGCCTGCTACATAAAGTCCTTGATTGATTGTTCTTTTTTGGATAAGCCATGGCTGGGAGTTGCCTTATATTTTCCAAGGGGATTTATATGTTCAGGTATGGAAAGTCAAGGAATAACTGGCCCTAAAACTAATGGGTATTCTCCCAGTAACTAGCATCCAAGATTTAATCAGAAAAATGTATGTGGTCCTGCAGAAGCCAGTAAGGGCACTGATGTCAGCTGATAAGCTAATGACTGCAATGCTCCAGTTAAGGATAAAACAAAAGCTATTTCATTATAGGAGCATGAGAAAAAGTATCTCAGACATCATTCTAGCTACAAACTTACAGAAGAGAGCAAAATGTCAAAGTACCCCCCGCACTCCCCAATCCCTCCAGTTCGGGGTGGAGGGAATTAACCCTGGGCTGAGATCCTGATGTTAGAACTTTCACACTGAGCCGAGTTTTACAGCTGAGTTAAGCACTCCTGAAAATAAAGAAGGTTTATCAGAAATACTGAAAGATGCTAGCAGGTACTATGATAAGCCCAACTGAGCACTGTTCTTGTTCGATGAAGTGTACTGTATCGGGCTGATGCACAAAACATCATGGTTTGCTGGCACCTTGCCCCGCGCACACTATTTTTTCCGCTTCTTCAATGTAAAGGAAAAAAGAAAAAAACATAACTTGCTTAAAATATCGCTGCCGCTCTCCTGTAGCCCCTTCCTCCAGCACATCACATGTTAATGCCAATCTGCTGGGAGACTGCAATTCGAACATAATGAGATATTAATGAGCTTTGCACATGTCCCCACTCGCAAGAGTTTCCCCCCCACCCCCCGGCTCATTTCTCACAAACCTACAGAGATGCTTTGCTTGTCTTCCTGACACTACATTTGTGTCTCCCCCATCCTGCCCTCCCCAAGCAAGCCCTGCTGCACCATTCCCCGTAAGCTGCCAGCTCTAAAGAGCACCAAATGGGCTGGCACTGTCTTGTTTCCTGGCCTAATGGATGCTTGTTTAAACACTGGAGCTGTTTGCATTGCTGCAGCTCACTGCATGTTAAACACAGTCCTCTGAAACTCTACGCCAATCCAATAAAGGTATCAGCAGTTCAGCGTGGGGAGGCAATTACTATAAAGTCCCAAGTGTGCCTTCTAAGCTCAAGGAAGGAAAATTTTATCGAACAACTAAAAGCAAAATCTGATTCGGTTCAGTATCACGTGGAGGACACGAGGTTTAACTGCAGCCAGGCCTATGGAGGGCAGGGGGAAATCAATGGACGAGCTGGGGAGAGCAACTGCACATAGTCAAGAGGGCTTTAAGCTGGCCTGTTAGCAATGCTCTCTGCTGCCTTCACAGAGCCGCCTCCCTCCCCCTTCCTCTGCACGCCAAGGTGTGCTGTCTTTACCTTTTTTTTTTTTTTTTAATGATATGCTGCCAATTTCCTTTCACTCTTCATCAATTCTTGAAACAATTCTTCTTCTGGTAAAGGTCCTTCCCCTGTACAAAGTCATTGTCATATCAAAGGGGAAGCGTTACACAGGAACAGCTATGATAGAAGGTTGATGGTAACCAAAAAAAGATCTGTGCTTCATTGAGAGATGAAAAAAATCCAAACCTCAGACTAACGATAGTCAATATTTCAATGAAACAGCTCTTTACCTGGCCAAGGGCAGAATATATCAAGGGAGGAAGAAGCTGTACTTCAATTCATTTAATCCATAGAAACAAAGCTGCTTTAAAATGTTCTACTTCCTTTACTTTTAAGTGAGAGATAAGGAGATGGAGCGAGGGAACATTTTTTTGTTAATTTTTACCAGACTCTATAAGATGTCCTCACTCCGAGGGCAGCTTTGCAAATCATGCGGAAAGTTTTCCAAGCACTTGCCATGGCCACAGGCTACCCTCAGGAACGTAGGAAAAGGGGATTTGCCACACCAGATTAGGCCAGTGAGCCAGCACGTTTGGCATCGTGCCCCTAGCTGTGTCCCACACCTCCGGCTGCTGAGGGGGCCAAAACCTTCCTCGCCCCTCCAGAATGCAGGGAAGGGACTGTACATACGGCCGGGAATCAAGGGAGGTATCTTTGAGGGGGAACCTGCCATCCTCAGAGCCCAGTCCCCAATCCTGTGGGCCGGGTTCACCCCACCGAAGGACGTGGCCGGCAGTGCACAGCTGGCACCTGCCCGTGCCCAGCGCTACCCGCCATCACCCCAGCCAGGGTTGGCATCTGGCTAATGGGCTTAAGGATCAAGCTGTCCCTTCAAAGCAGAGTCCTCACAGGTTAGAAATCCCATGCAATCCTAAGAAGCGCAGGCGGAAAGGTAGAGCGCTGCATCAGTTAACCGATTGCCGAAGGATGAATGTCAACTGGGCTGCCGTCACTCCCGTCGGCGCTCACAGCACTGAAACGAGGAGGGCAGGGAGAGGAAGCACCCTCTAGTTTTAAGAAGGGCTATCTGCGGAGAGAGATTGTTTCCTTATTTGTTTTTTTACAGTTTAAAAGAACAACTTGTGGGGAGAGGATGGAGTTAATCCCAAGATCTCGCCTTCAGTGCGCTCCAGGGTTACTCTGTGAGCTGCAAAACCCCCTGGACTTGAAACGGTGCAGGCAACAGAATGCCACTGGTGGCCTGAGTACAGCTAGTTAGAGGGTGACTGCCTGATGGTGTTATGACAGAAATTAGGGGCTTTCAACTAAGAGGGAAAAATGGTTGGGAAACATCTGTTTTGTCAAAAAAAAAAAAAAGAAAAAAAAGAAAAAAGGAGAGAGAGAGAGGAAAAAAAAAGGCACAGTAACTTTCCTATTTTCAGTTTTATAGCAAAATACAAGAAAACAAATAGCACTTGTTTTTGCTGGCATTCCTTGCCAAGGCTGAGGGGTGGGGGGAGGATGAGCTGGAGACATAATGTCTAGGTAAAGGGGGAATCCTTCCACATACTGCCCTTCAGTTAGGGCTTTGAATTTGGAGATTTAATTTCCATACCTTACAACAAGGATCGCTACTAAGAAGACAGGGCAAAGAGCACCATCCTCATGGGTGGAGCAATGCAGCAGCCAGAGCTAACCAATACCAAAACAAACAAAAACTAGGCTGTCTTGAAAGCATCAGACCCGGAGATCCCCAAGAGACTCTTGTCACATTATAACTCCTTCCCTCTCTTGAAGCTGAGGATACTGCTTCTGTAAGGGCTTGAGAAACCCACTCACCTACTCACCAGTGGTAAGTGGAATGATTTCCTGATGAGACTGGGGAAGGATGTGGCTCTGGAAATCATCAGGTTCTGCAGAATCTAGCCTTTAATTTGAACAAAACAGCAACAACAAAAAAACACAACCCAGCCCATGTGATTGCACAGATAACTTTCCAAATATGACCCACTGCCATGGTGTGTTTCTGAGTCTGCAGACAGGCTTCTCCTGTTGTTCCCAAGAAGCCGCACAGTGAGATCAATAAGACTCATTAATGATAATCAGTACCCTATGGGCAGCAGCAAAACTGGCAAGAATCCTGCCAATTTTGTCCTTCTGCTGTTATTTGGGGAAGACCTGACTGACAGGAGAGGTAGATTTCCCACTTGCTTGCATTCAGTAGTGAGAGGCAGGTGCAGACATAGAGTCCTCTGGGAAGGTCCAGCCACAGCATCCCACACGGAGTATCAGCATTTGCTCTGGTCAGAGAAGGGCTTTGCACTCTCACAGTCACCCCAATACATGGGATGAAGATCTTCTCTTTCTTCTTTTACGTCTTGGTACATTGCTCATCCCTGAACACAACAGGCTTTCCTGCCCCCTGACCCCAACAAGCTGCTGAGCCAATAAGCTTGAAGTCCTGACACAAGCCATACCCTCAGCTTTGAGATGCACAAGGAGCTATACCATGAAAGACAGACTAGGCTTTTAAATAACACAAGGTGAGCTAGGTATTATTTCCACTCTCTTAACTGGCTCAGCGACAAGACGATCTGCCACCCATTCTTTTCCCATCCGTTGGTGGTGAACCACTAAGGAGATATTTTGGGACTCAGGGAAGGGACTCAATGGTCCCTTCAGCTTCTTCAAGGTCTGCCTCCCCTCTAGCTCTCCTCCCACTTCTGGGACCTCCATTTTTTGCTTGCTCCCTTCAGACCAGATCTCCTTGGGCACAAGCTGGCCCTGCACTCCAACATGCATGCTCTCCAAGACTGACCAGCACAAGCGACAAAACAGATGTGTAGACAGGGCCGTGAAGATCAACTCCCATGGATATTTTCATTTCAGGATGAAATTATTAATAATTTTTACAATAGAGATACTCAAAGGCATACATTGCACACTTCTGCAATGTTTAAAACATATTTCACTATTTGATTTATAATGGCACCTCTGAAGGGGGTGATTGGTTTCAATCTTTGAGATCTGACTCAAGAAGATATGCAAAAAACACAGTAAGGTTTAAAGCAGCAAGAATTTCCTGCTTCCCATCCCCTTTGAATAAAATGCACCATGATAGCATAGCTATACATTTATAATTTGAGTGGATCATTGCTGAGAATAAAATAGCCTTTTCCAGAACCTAGGCCTACACAATAGAGATAGTTTTCTATTAATCAGTATTGTGGAAGAAAAGTATAATAAATTGATGTCTGCACATCCAATGTCTGTAATCTGCTTAGATTAAAAACCTGAACGTTCTTCTAAGTCACACTTTCAAGGGAAATAAATGGAGGGATTGACAGAGCCTACATTTTTCAGGAGAAAAACCTGGGGGGTGCAGGGATCCCCTAAGAGTTTCTCAAGTATGGTATCATCTCACCAGATGATGCACAGGGGTAAAGGAAATGGAGAAAATGCCATTTCCTGCTTCATTTCCTCCAGGGAGAATCTGGAGCAAGGTTTCATCAGATTAGAAATCCAAACAACCACACGTAGACTAGATGTTTTGTTTGCAGTTCCAGGCCTCCAAGGGAAGCACTCTGCTACAAGCATCAGTGTGTTAGCTCTGCCTCCATGAAGGAGTGGCGAAAAGTGGAAGAGGAGCCAGAGAAACTGGTGACGTGAGGAGTAAAGAGTGGTGGTTGTCACCGCCAGTCTCCGTTTCTAGGCCCCGAGTAGGGCAAGTACAAGCTCCACTACAGAAAACAAGGTTACTGGCCTGGGGGGAGGACTTTCAGGTTGTCAGTTACAGAAACCGGAGAGAAAACAAACCAAAACAAAAAAACAACCACCTATCTTTTAACTTCCAGAACGGTTCAAATATGAACGGCACCCCAATTACACATATAAAGGAGTCAGGTTTTGAAAAAATGCTTTTTGATACTTTTGAAAAGTATCAGATCTCTAAACGTCAGACCTTTGCACATACTGGTACTCCCAAGATTGAAAAGACATTTTTGGAAATGTCCTTCTGTTCCTGCCAGTTCACATCAATACTCACTGCCTTGAAAGTGGCAATGTTAGACTGGCATTTACTGTCACTAACCACACAAATTTGCCACATAATGGTGCACAAAAATGGCAGAAGTCATCAGTTGCACTTCACTACAAAGAAGGTATCTAACGGGAATGTTGTTACATACCCAAACATTAATAAACTTACATCAGAAGCTGCTGACTACATTTGTTTCCAGTTGGGCCCTCTAAGAAGCCTGAAGAATGGAGGCAAATTGGATGCTGTTCATATCAGAAAGCACTTTGCAGAACACCCTGATAGTGGCCCAGACTTTAGCAGAATTTAGAAAGCACACAAGGGATTGAGGGGCTTTAGGACACTGACACACAAGAGAAGCTAGTTCGGCTTCCAACAGCCAAAAACATTCCCACTTTTGGTCATCTGCCGTGTCCCACACTGGAACCTTTAGCGCCGCACCTCAACCATCTCCTAAGATCCCTGCAACTCTTAGTACAGCATTTAAAACAAACTGAAAGCTGTGCTGGACTTACCTTAAAATGCCCCACTGAAATCTTTCTGGAGCTCGTTCTGGGCCTGATTGACAAGGCCATCGGGTGCCTCTGGCGCAGCTCTGTCAGCCATTTCAAAGCAAGAAGCCTTTGCTTCTCTAGCACGGCCCTCAGCCTCGTTTCCAAAATGGCTGCTGGTACTTCCCCAGATAAAGTGTGGGTGATAGAGCCAAAGTGTTTCACTCGCAGTGATGCTACGGACTGGGGATGGCCCGTCTGTGGCATAAGGACCAGATCTGGCCTGCAAGGTGTTTTTTCTTGGTGCCCACATCACCAGAGCAAACCAATTACAATTTTCAGCACACTCCCGGTGTCTCGAGCACTGACAGGTGACTGAAAGGATTGACAGTTATGAAAAGGACTGCGGTCGATCAGGGCACCAGGCATTTTTCTACCAACTAAATGGAACAACTGTCCTCTTTGGCCTGAGACACCAAGATCTATCAATCCTACAATGCAGACTTAAGGTCATCCAGTAGCACATACTTTCTCCTTTCTCTGTTGCACGTCTAGACAACCAGAGAGACTGTTATTAACGTTGAACATGGTATCAACAGTGCTTGAACTGCTCGGACTAATGCAATTCCAGTAACTGGCAACAGTAACTGCTTCGGGATCAAAACTCAGATGCCAACCTGGAGCTCGGATCTCAAAACCATTTTTCAGAGGCCGTTCACAGACAACCAAACCAACACTGACAGGAAACCTCACCCAGCTTTGGTACAGGTACCCAACCCCCTCCAAGTCACTCAGGCCCCACAGTGGCCCAGAGAACTCCACCTTATGCTTCCTTGGACATGCTGCTCTTTTTGTATAGGAAACACCATCACATACCTCTTTGCTCATAACAGCCTCCTCCCTCCCTCTCGGTGCACAGTGAAGCATGTGGATGTGTGAGAAAGTTCACTCCACGTCTCAGATCTCTGCTAGTTACCTGATTTGCATCTGTTCTGCACACGGAGATATTGTAGAAAGCTTTAAGAAAGTTTAAAAAAAAAAAAAAATCCAAACAAATATAATGCTCCTCTTGGCACTTGTGTTTTAGTAGCCAGGTTGATAGTTCTGCCTATGGAAGTGACAAGTTTTGCACTGTATGTATGTGTTGTGCCGTCTGCCATTCTCCTTTGGAAGCAAGCACACAGACTCTAGCAGCAGCAGTGTTGTACAGATTGAAAGAAACAGTACAAATCTGTTCGAGGCCTTCCCTGGAAGCCCTTCCAATAAAGGCTGAGGGATTATTTTTTTGCAATTTGCACAGGTGATCACTCCGAACCAGAATTCCCGGAACATTCCTGTGCTTGAACATAATTCTAGATTCTGATCTACACTTCACATAAATCCACTACCTGGGTAACAGCTGCAAATCAAAACCAAGACAGACATAGACATGATGGGTAGGCCAAGCGCTCGGCCTTTTGGGCTGCCCGATTTTGGCAACTAACTCCTACGGCAGCTCCTGCCTACCCACTCCTTGCTGGCCAGAACGACCTCAGGAAGTTGGCAGATTTTGCAAGTAACACGCCGCGGTGAAGACTCAGATCCACCAGGAACCAGTTGCCTTGTGTCAGCCGTGACCACAACCCAGCTGCGAATGCCACAAAATTAGAGAAAACTTGAGTTGTACTTTGCGGGTAGCCCCTTTGCCTCATTTTGATTACTTGGTCTTCCGGGACTTTATCTTCATTCTGGCTTACAAAGCATCCCCTGCTGCTGGGCTGACACAAACAGAGCCAGTAGCAAAGGAGCCTGCTATTGTCTTAGTCAGAAAAGTCTCCTCAGAAGAGTAAGTGACAGGAGGGGAGAGGAAACCCCGTGGAGCAAACGTACACAGAGACTCTTGTGCTGGTGCTAGCTCTGCTTCTCTAGCTCCTATTGATGTTTATTTCTGAAACGTGTCAGAAATAACAGAAACATCACCCAGCGTTGATTTTGAGAAGAGAGAGAAAGGAGAATGTCCTTTTCTTCTCTCTCCCATTTAGTTTGCAAGGCCAGCCCCCCCCTCAGCCTGGCCCACCCCTTGCATGCTGGCTCTGCTGCAGCTGGGGCTCTGCCAAGGAGGCCATGCCCCGGATCGGAGGAGTGAATGCCCTGCACTGTTGTGCTTGCGTTTGCTGGGCCTTTGGCCAGCTATTGGTGGTTTACCCTGCCATATATCATGCACTCCTTGATGTTTACAGGCTAGGCAGGCTCTGCCTGCCAGATATTTACTGCATCTAATGTGCCCAATCAAGCTTGGGGTCTGATAAATGTATTATAGTAACAGGAGGCTCTTGACCTTCTGTGCCTCTCTGCTTCCTGAGGTCCATCCTGGGTGTGTTGTGAAACCAGAGCCTTGCTGTTACTGCAGTAGGGTCTGTGGAGAGAAGATGACAGAAGTGACTTTCAGCTCTGACCTGTCATGATTTTGGTCTCTGATAGACTTACATCTTGAACAGACTGAAGTTTCCAGCACTATCACTTATAGGAAGGAGGAGGCAGACGGACTGTTGTTCTCTCCAGTGATTCCCTGCTCCTCCTTTCTACCCGCCTACGCTTCTCCAGGGAGCTGGAGGACAGAAGGTCTTGAGGTGCCTATTTTCCATTTGGCAATTCCTGCCAGATCAGGCTCTGAGGTGCCAGTAGTAAGCTTGCAATGAATTAGCACTACATTAAAGAGACAATTAATAGCATTAATACAGCTCTCCTTAAAGCAACATACCAATACTGGGACTAGGAGTAAGGAGATTTTTTTTTTTCTTTCAGGGGAAGAAAAATAAATCACAGCGCACTCACTTAAAACTACCTCTTTATGTAGAGATGCTACAGAAGCCTTTAAAGAGCAGAGAAAGAATGGAGAAAGACCACCAGTAGGTTAAAATGTTCTGTTTATGAAACCCTCTGCCCAGTCTGCCTCAGTAAGTCAATATTTCTCAGCATCAACCAGCCCAATTCATAGAGGAAGTACCTTCATGCAAATAGAACAGGGTTTAGCAAAGAAATTCTCTGCTTTGCTGTTTACTTAATGTCCTGGGCAAGGTATTAGTCAAAACATTCTATGAAGGTATATTAAATCATCCATTTCAATCCCTTCTCTTCCAAAAGCTTTGGTCCTCTGTGGAAGAGCTTTTCTTTACACAGCCCACAGAAAGACAAGACACTCAGTCTCCTTTTTTCCTAGCCAAATATTCTATTAATCTTCACTAGTTTATTATTTTGACTTATAACAATCAGATTGTTATGTAATTCTTAATTGCAGCAAGAACTGTCTAGAGCCTAATGCTTAGATCTCACTGACAGAAAGCTTTTTTTTTTAATGTCTTAGATTATGTTTAAAGAAAGATAAACATAGCAAAGTTTATTTATTTCTAGACAAAATATTCATTATGCTTTCCCAGATGATGCCACTTTTGTTCTGGCACACTATCAATAAAGAAAAAACAGAATCATGAAGGTCTTGGCTCTGTTTTCACACGGTCTCAGAATAGGTAAGTGCAGAATCGGAATGTCAATATTTGGCCCATAATTAATAAATTCAGCTCAACAAATTCTTTCCTTCATGGTGAGAAGTGTTGTTTGAGCCAACAGTCCAAAATCCCAGGGAAAGCAAGGAGAAGTGAGGTTTATGTGTTCGACTCTCAGATAGCAGTGCTATTCAAGCAAATTTTTGGAAACAGAGGGACCTGCAGTGTTGCAGAAAATGAGGGAGCTTTTCATCCTTTATATAGGAAATGAGCACCCTTCTCAGGGGAGGGCTGCCACGATACTGCTAAAACAAAGCCAAGAAACACAGCACATAGGCAAAATACCACCTCATGATCTTGAATTATCTTACCCACCCTCAGCCATCAGGGTTGTTTATTATCATAACAGTTATTTTCTAGTAAGATGCTGGAATGTCTTTGAGCATGGTCCTGTCTAAATTAAAAACATTTTCAATTATTATTATTTCCAACTAGAACCTCTCTCTTTTGGGATTTTGCAAATGCCACTTGTGTAGATTTCTGCTCATCAGGTGAGCAGTCTCAATAGAATCCTTGCACCATGCTAATAGGAGAAATTGTGTGAGTCCCATGGGGGTAGGAAAACAGTTTACCTTAGATACATGAATTTATATTGTTACATTATAAAAGCTTTGCAGAAAGGAGAATTTCTATCAGGTGTCAAGCTTCTGTACTGCATAATCTATCATCAAATCTCAAAGACATCTGGCCAATTCTTTTATTTTCCTTTTAAAAACCAAGGGGGGAAATAAAAGCAATTTAACATTTACATTACTATTTGTGAAAGTGAAAACAACGTCTCTTCCAGCAAGTTATGTCATATTTACTTTTTAGTGTAACACGTCAACAAATTAAATATTTTGAAGAAAACTTCTCCACTACCATTAAAAAGAAGCATTTTTTCCCCCACTTTATGGCAGCTCCAATCAATGTTAAAAAAAAAAAAAAAAAAAAAAAAAAGAAGGGCAGATGCTACTCACTTTGAATTACTTTGTTTCTTTAAAGAATCTTTTCCTAGGTGCAGACTGAATCTTGGGCTTCCAAATTCCTTTCTTTGCCCAGACAGCAAAGCATACCTGGGCTCCGCTTTGCTTGCCCCAGCGCAGAGCCTCTCCGGGTTCCCCATGCTGCCGCACCCCTGTGCAGCGGAACGCTCCTTGCTGCCTGTCCCATCCGCCCAGCACCCTCTGTCGCAGTACAGCCCACAGTACTGCCCGGGAGTTGCCACCCCAGTGTGCTAGCAGGAGTTTCAGCGAAACCCCTCAGAAACCTGACCTTCTACGCATGGCCACGGACCTCCCCACACCTGTGCTTCCATGAGGTTCACGTGCTTGGCTTCCGCACGCCTTGCTGGTTCAGTATGAAATGACCCTTGAAATCAAGCAAGATGCTTTCAGGATGTAATGCTTCCATCTCCTGCATCTCTGTAGGTGCTCTAGGCTTGAGGACTTCACAGACAGCTAACTACACAGAGGTATCAAGGGCTCGGGTCTTCAGGACTTAGTGACCAAGAGAAGCACTCAGCACCTGGCTGGTGCCAAACACTGAACCCTCTCCTGCAGCAGCGTGTTTACAGCAATGCAGTCTTCTCCGAGTAACTTCAACGGGTCCTTTGTAGAAAAGGCAAACATGCACCATCCAGCCGCCGCTCCCTCCAAATCCTCTACGTTTCCCGGTTTCTAAACGTTTTCCTTTGCAGCCTTAAGGTCCTTCGCTGTTCAGGTACAACACACACACATCACAAGCTCTCTACCACCACATCTCAGATGCAACAGCTCTCAGCAATGCTATCCTCCGGAGCAGAGCGTGCCAGCCCCTGCAAAGCATGTCCTGATTCCATGATAAGGACAAAAGTCTCCTTACAGCTTGGCAATTATTGTAAGGAGCTAGCAGTTATCTCTTAAGGCAGGAAGGCTGAATCACATGTGCTTTTTCATCGGTTTTGGATGCAAAACTTGCTAACTTGCCAGTTTTATTTTCCTATTGTAATCCTCTAGCAGGTACCCAATCATAAACACAGCAGCAAAAGCAGGTCCATACTAAAATCTTAACAGATAATTTGGGGTACAATAGAAAAGTGAATTGCAAGGGGGAAGAAAGGAACAGCAACCAGCCATGCCTTCCTCCTGACATTGATTCATTTCAGCTGGTGCGAAGTTACGAGCTGGGAACTGCACAACTACTATCACCGGTTTTGTCAGAGAATCCTTCTCAAATTTCACAGAACGCATTTCAACTCCCGCTGCTGTTACAAAAGCATCATAAAAATAGCAGCAAAACTGTGCTTTTTGAAGCAAGCAGTGCAGAAAAATATCCTTCACAAAAGCAAAGTTTGCAGCATGCTGTAATTAAGCTCACATCCTGACAGCGGGAGCATGAAGTTTTATGCTAAATATAGCAGAAGTCTCTCCAATGTACAACCCCCTTTTTAATGCAAGATATACAAAATTAGTCATTATATGCCAGCACCCTCCTAGGAATACTTTAAAAAATATTTTGGGTTTTAATGCAGGGAGCTTTACAGCAGGGATTCAATGTAATCTCTAGCGTCAAATAATTTTGGTTTGTTTACTTATTGCCCTCACAGCGCTTGGAGTCGGGCAGACACTACACACAGGCAGGAAGATGCAGCCTCTGCCAGGCTTGACGGCTTGAGCAGGCAGCAGCACATACAGAACACAAAGGGTAGACAAATTCCTTGACTTTTCCCCTAACATTGATCTCTTTTCCCAGCTTTCTGCACCTGTTTCTCACAACATTTTACCTTGAGCTGGCAAGGCAGTAAAGACTCCATCAAACAACTCCAACTTGGGGTTGTCTTTGTTTAATTCGGTCTAAAGCAGAGATTTAAGCCAGCTCAGGCTAGCCCATATTAAAATGCAGCTTGGCTGGCTGGCATGAATAAGACCACACCAAGTTTAAACTGAGTTTGGAAACCATGTTCTTAAATAGATAGTCTTAAAATAGATCAGGTCCAAATCCTGATCCTAACAGCATCAGCTGAAGGCAGAATAATTAATAATTTCCACAAAGAAACTGTCCTGTAACCCCAAAGAAATGAGATTCTGGCCTGCGTTTTGTGTTTCTGGTTCAGGTTGCAGGCTTCATCTGCATTTTGCACCGGCTTTGCGCTGGAAAGGGAAGAGGAAGGAAGCCCCTGGGTCACCCTCCATTGCAGTGCCTGTGTTGCAGGAGCTTTTCTTGGGTGGGTAAGCGGCCTGCCTCCTGCTGAGAGCCTCTGGAGAGATGAACTTGGCTCTGAGGTAGCACAACACCAGGCAGGATGAGCGTTTCCAACAAGGTGTAACTACAACTGCTTCAGACAGCTGCAATGGCTCCAAAGCAGCTGGGTAAACTCCTATAAAAATAGCAACAGGCTCCCAGCAAAATCCATTTTTGATTGTGTCCAGCCTATCTCCTCCCTGCACTCTGTAAACTGAGCCCAGCCGCTGGCAACACGCAGCTCAAAGCTGGGCTCTGGGGGTTGTATCCAGTTTCACTGACTGGTGCAGCACCTACGCAAGTTTGGTAGAAGCAGAATCCGTCTCCTCAGCTCCACGCTTGCTGGCTAACCAGGCCATGTGAACCTACAGGAAAGCGGCAGAACGTGGGGATACCCTGGTGATACTAACAAGTGCCGATACGCTCACGTAATTACAAGAGAAGCCTTGTTCCCGCGTCTACACCGCCCCAGATGAGCCTGACACTGTACTTTTTTCTGCCCTCTGCTGCCCAGCATTTCATCTGTGTAAAACATGCAAGCCTGCTGCAGCGCACGGTATTTAATACTGATCAGCAGCACACTGTGCGGTTTCTACATCATTCACCTTGAAGGTGGACATCGCAATGATGACACGGAACATCGGACCTGTGAGTCCCTCTTCGATCCCCACGTTGTCTCAGGGATGGCCAAATTATCCGACTCAAAAGCCAGGATCCTGCATGCCTATGGCTGCTGCTCTGCTTGGAAGTCTTGGTATTTCTCCTGTTCTACACAGTATGATGCTCAACGAATCTCTCTCCTACTGCACATACCAAAACTCACACGGAAAACCGAGCAATATCATAGCCTGTATCAATTCCCTTTAAAAACAAAATTCCAAACCCTGTGTTTTGTAAGAGGCTCCAGACTGTGCCTGGAAGCTGTGAACATGTAACAGTGAGCAAATCCACCATTTACCCAAGGCTGTTTTCCTTGTGGTTTTTTTCAGTAGCATGCATGCATGCCTTCAGTGTTTACTGTCAGCAATTTTCAACGTGCTGACACGGCTAAAAGTGACCACAAAGCCAATGCAAGCAGGCCAAGAGAAGAAACAGAAGTAGAAACGTCAGGAGGCACAGACTCAAAACTTTGCACTTCTGCAGCAGTAACTACCAAGGTAACCTGGCCATCACAGGAAAGAATGCAATTAGCACAACTTGGAGCAGCCTCACCTTTTTCCTCCTCTTTCATTAACCACAGAGCTTTGTTCCCGATGTTGCTATTTTTGTGGCTGACGCACGCAAAGAGCGAAGGAGAGTGCCTTTCACACTACAAGTGTTATATTTCTTTCCCCCCTATTGGCTCATTCAGGGTGGCTGGGTTGTTTTTCCAGCAGCTCCATGGACTTCTCCTCCACAGTTTAACTCCAAGAGTTTGTATTTACTTACTTTTGAGGAGCAGCAGTTGAAAGCTAGATGAACAATGCAGTGCATGAAAACATCCTGCGAACAATTAATAGAGACTTTAGAAACATCACCACAAATTTTCGGTCCCCAGCTTGCCATGCCTTTAAGGTGCAGGACTGTAAACTACTACATGCAGATTTTAAATATCTATACCTGGATTTTAAAACGCTCTGTGCAAAAGCAAAAATATTAATGAACCAGGACAGGCATAAAAAGCACCTCTTAACCTGAGATTACATATTAAGAACTTGCTCTTAGTTTTACAAGGAAAACTTGTTAAGCCCACCTCTCTGGCTTGCTGTCTAGAATAAGCAGCTGGAAGCAGCAGAACAAAGTCACACGGGCCGTTGTTTCCTCTAACTCCCAAGCTGATGCAGAGCCATTTTTTTAGAAAATGGAAAGAACCAAATGAAGATTTTCTTACCACTCCACTGGAAAAAGCCCATCTCTGTGGAAAAGCTTTACTATAGTAACTTGTAACAATACATGTGAAAAGCTGCCCATGTAGCAGAAGTTTCCATTTCTCCTTAAGTTTAATATTTCTCCATTTTTACATTCCAGTTCTCATACAGGTGACAGATGCTAAGTACCACAGATTCAAAGAAAACCTATGAAATGTGCTGTTGATTATACTTTGAAACCTTGCTAGGAATGAAACAAACTTCCCTGGTTTACCTTATTTAGGTAGTATTTCCAATACCAATAGGCATATATACGTTAGAACAAGAAGTCCTAGGGTCGCTATATCTAAGATTAATGTACGTACCATGTAGCATCCAAATAACAGGCACTGAAAGAGCATTGGCACCTGAACGTGTCTCTAAAGAGCTCCAACCGATTATTGATTTAATCTATAAATAACGGCAACGAACGCTTACATGTGAGCATTTTTGCAAGAGAGATCCAGCCCTTTGCGGAAGAGAAGAGTAAGGAAGAGAACAACAAGGGAAGCACATTCCTCTGTACACTGGTGCTTTCACAGAGAGCACTCAACCTCTCCTGCGTTTACAGACTGGGTTCTCCTCATCCAAAGTTCACTGCTGTGTGTGCCTCCCTGTGCAGGGAGCAGAGTAACACATTCAGTTATGATGAAGCATTTGAGGTCACGGAGCTGCTGGATGCCTGTGTCGTTGATGGTCATGACTTGTACGAGTGAGGAAAGAGCACAACAGTACAGATCACACCGCCTCCCCGTCCTGCGAGGCCGTTTGTGGAGAATCAATAGCTTCCCCGGCCAGGGTCCAACATCCCAGCCTGCAGGATCAATCCAGAGGCATGATTTGATAGTTATGCTGCTGTGAACTCCTTGCAAATCCCAGCGGTGATTTAAGAGCTGTGCTAAGAGCAGAGCCGTGAACTCTCCTGACTGGAGAGGCAAGATCGGAGTTTCCCAAAGCGACATCCAGCCCAGGTCTTTTCCTGGGCTGTGCACGACCACCCCACGCAGGCTGGACACAAGTGGCCAGGCTGTGTAAGCACCCTGCCCGTCCAGTCCAGTTTTGGGCTGCTTCTCAGCAGGGACCACGTGCCCCGGCCGCACACCCCACTGAGCGGCTGCGCTGCTCCTTCCAACTCCCCTCTGGATCAGCTTGTGGCCTCCTTGCAGGCATTCCTACACCCAGCTTGGGGTGAAACTACACAAACCAATTCCAGCACAGAATAAAGGCGACAAGGGGAGGCCTTCAAAACATACCCGGAACCTGCTAAAACAGCCAGCAAGAAAAACGCTTGGAGAGAGAAAAGCCAAGGTTGTTCTATAGCCACTTTTCTTGTTGTAACCCAAATAAGATCCCCACCATCGCCCACAATATGAATTTCTTATTTCTTAAGAATTTCCTTTCACGTCCAGTTGAAAATATTAACCAGAGCCTTTTTTTTTTTTTCCAGTCTAGTGCAGAAGTAATGATCAGGGCTTGATAGACACTAACGGGCTTCAATGGCCCTGACCAGCCCTGTGTGGGCCCCAGGCCCCCACACCAGCCCCCCGGGGCCACCAGCCCCTGCCCCAGCGCCGCCACAGCAGGGCCGGTCTCCAGCTCCCCACAGCCCTGCCCGGCCACCCGTGGGCCCATGTCCCGGCCCAGCTGGCCGGTCTTGCCCTGCAGACCCCCATGCGGAGCCCCTCCTGTCCCCAGCCCCAGAAACCCCCGGCCCACACAGTGCCCCGATAGAAGTGCTGGAGGATTAGAAACAAGCTTCTGTTAATTAACTTATTAAAATGTGTTTTTCAAGGCCAGTAATCGCATGAGATTTGTCAGGTTTAGATCCACCCCCCAGCTGTTTTCAGTCCAAGATACCAGAGAAATAGCCATAAAAATAACTGACCCTGTCCATTTTCCTTTGTCCAAATCCCAAGAATTGCAAATTTGGACCAGCTTCAATGCAAGTACATATCACAGCTGAAAATCATAATTTTTATTAATGTTCTCTGTAATTATGGATGGTAGAACTATTTATGTAGCAAAACGCACTCAAAAGCCCTAATAAAATACATTGTGAATCTTTTACTTTGCCATGGATGCAGACATATTTTAAAGAGGAAAGGAAGATGGGAAATTATGGCTTCACAATGAGCTCCCAACACCACTTTAGGCACCGGTGCGGCAAGGTATAGTGAATATAGCTCCCCGTATAGTGGATGGGAATAGGCAAGCTCTCCAGGGAACTACTTGGATCCTCTAACTTGGTTCCTGCTCCAAACATGCCTCTGGAGGAACTGCTCCTCTTAACTGTGACACCTCATACGTGGTGCAAATATCCGCCTTTCTTCACAGAATCTGAAATTTGCCTCTGCCCAACAGAAGAGGCTTAAGCTGGGTCTTCTTCATGGGAACGGAGTTCCCCCACCATGAAGGTAACAAGCTTGTCAAGCTCTAGCACAGGAACAGGGACAACCTGGCACTTGCTTGACTCTAGTCTGTCAAAAGCAGCTCGTAATGCTAAACCTGAGGTGTTCTCACCGGAGATCTCACCGGAGATCTAGGGCAGAGTAAGGCATTGTTCCTTTGCACGCCTGCCAGTGGCGCACATAAAAAGAACGAGGATCTACCTGGTTTTGATTGACCAGCGTAGCTATAAAGCAGTTATGTTCTTTACTGCTGCTGTTCCCACTTCAACTTCTAAAACTAAAAGCACGATCAAAATGCCGCATCAGCTGTAGTGGTGAGACATTAACTAACTGTGGGTTGTTTCGGTGCTCAGTCTCTTTCATATCCCTTCCTAAACTGCAGTAAAAACATACCCCCAAACTGAAGCCAGATGGGGCAACACAACTGTGATAAGAGTTGCAAAATATAATCATTTGCATATCCGTGACTGACACAGGAGATCATTAATTAGGCATTCTGAGTATAAGTATATATGTATAAATTAGCATCTATTCATCATTTAAACTGTAATAGTTTTTTTTTTTTATATCTGAATATTAACTACGTAGGAAAATTACTAAGTTTTCTATGGATGGGCATCCAACAAGAAATTTTATCACCAAAAATAAAACAAGAATTATAAAAATAATCAAAATACTAGAGTGAAGAATCTGACCTCAGTAGCACCTATCACGGCTCTGTTCCACATCACTTGTTTGCAAGCTCTCTGCTACCACTCTCACCAACTTCCCAACACCAATGCACACACATCCCCAACAATTCTCTATGGTAGGATCATTTCAGGAGTAGTATCTCTGAATTTGAAAGGCAATGTAAAAACCTTCAGGATTTCACACATCTGCTATCCAAGCAATCCCTACACCTCATTAATACTAAAGATGACTGAGCGCAGAACTTCTAACTACACCTCTACCTAGCAGAGCTCCCAAAGATACACATCTTGCACCAGCACAGACTAATTCTTACTGGGGAGAACAATTAGAAGGAAAGAGGAGTTCTATGTTTTTAAAAAAGCTGGATGTAACCTCTTTGCCAGGAAGTACAAGACACTTCAAAGACTGTACTTTTGCAAATGAAAGAAATCTGGTGATTTTGGAAGTGTGAGATGACAACTTGGAAAATTACCAAAGCTCAGAGCTCTTGAGCAGAAGTAAACAAGACAGGAATGCTGGAAAAATGATAAGCAAGACAGAAACTAATGAAGATATAATTGCCAATAACGCTATTAACAAAGTTTGCTTGGAGCTACAAAATGCACAAAGGGTAGATAAAAAAAGATAAAAAGGGGGTCCTCAGGTGGCATAAGTGGAAGCAGCTGCTTTGCTATGCGGATTTACCCTTTCCAAGCATCTGGCCTGTACTTTTAAGAACATCAGTGCCTACAAGTCAGCCAGTGAAATGGAAAACCAACAGAAACAGCATCCTCCAAAGGGTGGATATTTATATAGTAGAGAGCGAAGATAAATTTCATGGAAGTTCTTACTGGGCTACCTATTTGTGCTAGTAAGACACAGAAAACAGATAGCAAACTAGCAAAAGAACAAACTGTAAAACCTCAATTTTCTTCTGTTACTTTTCCCCTTAAGAAACAGGGAACACCAACTGTTCCCTGTCCATCAAAGTGGTGGTATTTACATGCAATGGTTTGGCAGGTGCTGTCCCAGCATCTTCAGCACTAGTAGAGATGGAAAGTCCATAACCACAATGTTAAATGTAATTTAGTTCTGTGTGATATCATTGAGAGTAATACAACTGTGTGGCTGATACCTAAGTTACTTCAGCTGGACAATAAAATAGAGTAGCTGGGAGAGAAGAAAAAAATTTAAAGAAAATTTGATTTAAAAAAAAAAAAAAGATGCAGGTTTCTTTGTGATTCAGGTTTCCTGAATTCAGCTAAATTTAGATTCAGGGTAGCAAGCACAATGAATGTACTCCCACTCTTTGGCTTCATCAATATGCAAGCCCATTGACCTTGCCCAACAACTCTGCCTTACCCTATTATTACAATATCAGCTTATCTGTATCTTTAAAATATTCATATATAGAACCCATTAAAAGGCTGAAAACTCATTGAAACATGTACACACACTCATCCAAAAGAAGCAAAACTGGTAGCAGCATCTTTAGTGGTTTAGGCTTCCCCTCTTCAAATTAAAGAACAAAACAAAACAAAACAACCACACAAAAAATCTGGAGGAAGAAAACTCTGGCTTAATTTTCTGCCTTTCTGCAAATGTAAATCTGTCTATCGTTCATCACCTCTGCATTTTGGGGTTGTTTTTAGCTCTCAGACTCCAAGTCTGATCTAGAGAGTTGCAGAGCGCTGACAGCTCCCACTAAACACACGCACGAATGACTCCAGCTTTGCCAGAACTAAGCAGGGGGTGGGTACAACTTTCTAAAGGTCCTTCAGAACAAACAGAAACAACTTGCGATTTTCTGCGTGCCAGTTTTCCAGCTCATGCCTGCTTGAGCATGATCCCTAAAATTACAGGGCTCATGAGGGCACGGAGAAGATAGGTCATAGCTGTGTCTTGGGGTCAAGCAAAGCTGCGCTGAACAGTATGCAGATGAAGCTAAAGGAGCATTGTAGATAACATACAGACAAGCACAGGTCACTTCTGGTGTCAAGGCAAGAATTATAACCACCAAAGCTAAGGAGATCCATTTAAGTGACAGAGTCCTTAGTGTCAAGAACATTCATCCACCAATCCAGACTAATGCCTGCCATGCAGCAAGCCATAGGAACCACACAAACAAAACGGAAAATTCAGGTAGTAGCTAAATGAAAACTGATGAGATAAATAAGCATAACTTGATACAGGAGGGTCTCTTCAAATGTCATGATTAAATACGAACAGGACAAGGGTAGTCTGCAGGGTCCAGTGCTCAAAGCAGCCTCAGACAAGTGCAAGATTCCCGTTTCCGCGGTTAATGAAAGAGCAGAGGCAAGTCCGGGTCATGGCCTTGCAGATTTTATCACAAGGACCTGTTCTTCTGTGCCTAAGAAGCTGCTAATGATCTGGTTGAAGGGGCGTGAATCCCTGAAGAAAGGATCCTTCAAAAGATAGAGCAAAAATCTTTGATTGAGGCTTTGAATTAAATAAAGTGGCTTCAGATATTTTGGGACAAATTCAGCTCTCAAAGCTGAACATAATTCAATCCCAAACTCTTGTAACATCCACTGTTTATAGAAAGGGACTGATTTCTTGAAAAAGATTGTTCTGGCAAGAGCATGAAGGAAAAAAAAAAAAAGCTCTATCATTTATATGCAAGAAAAAGACCACCTTCGGTGTGCTAGGCCATAGCTTTTCCAGGAGGACAATTAGACTACCTTGCACTTCATGCTGCTGCAACAACCTTCCTTCTGGAGCTTGGGACAGACTTCCTCTGGGACAAAGCAGTTGTCTCCATGGCACACCACAGCCCAGGCCTCACTCACACCTTGTGCCTGGGGTGGACTGGGGGAAAGGGTCCACAGCAGAAAGCCCACAGTGCATGGATTTTGCTGGAGGACATCATCCTGAGAAAGAAACCTGACTGAAAGAAAGTAAAAGAGAACCACTGACAAAGGTCCAGTAGCATCAGAGGAGGAGAAGGTTACTCAAAAGTCTGGGAAAAAAAAAAACACCCCACCAAAAAACAACCAACCCCGCTGTCAATTTGCTTGCAGGCTCTTGCCAACAGGTACCCTTTCGTAAGCCTCAAAAATCTGAATTTACCAGAATCCTGCTCTAGCTAGAGCAACACTAGTTATACAACTTGATCTTAATTGAAATATTTGGTGCCTGCTGATATGTTCAAACAAATTCACCAGATCTTGATTATGCACTGGCAATTAAAGCCATTAAGTCAGTAGACAGACAGCAGGTTATTTCATTGCTATTTGACAAAGCCAGCCGTCGTTCTTTCCCCCTTGTCTATGTGACAGCACTGTAATTAGCAGTAATCAAATACTATTTGTGCTAGGTGTTGTGAGTTTGCTTCCTTAGCTAGCAAGATACCTCTGCCAACTGCAGAACACAGAAATCTACCTCTGGTCAGACAATAAGCAAGATAAAAAGAGAAGAAGAAAATGAAACATGAAGAACGAAGGACAATTGCTTATTTTAAGCTGAAGGAGTTTGGTTCTGAAAGCAAAATTAAGAACGTTTTTTAATTCTGCAAGTTATGTATTAAAAAAAGCTAAATTACAAAAGCCTGATTGAGTAATACTGTAAAATGCAACAATAATTACAATTATATTTAGCATTTATGTATTCTCTGCTTGAGAAATGCATGCAACCGCCATTAGCATTAATGGGTGTTCTACTCATGCATCAAGCAGAGACTAGAGCCTAATAGTGCATTACATCTTCAAAGTGCTGTACAAACATTAACTAATTAATCCTCATAACCACCCCGCACGGTAGGTAAGTGATACATGAAACGTATATCAGAGCAAGCCCAAGAGCAAGACAGCACCACTCAGTGCCCTTCAACACAGACCAGCAATTCATCACGTTTATACTGTTACCGAATTCAGATGTATTTTACAAGAGGCAAGAGAGGGACCCATGGTGAGCCAAGTTCACTGAAGCCAGCAAAAAAAGGAAATTATACCTCCCTCTCTCCTCCCTGGGTTCTGGTGGGCTGCTCCCTTCTTGATGAGCAGGAAGTATTAGTGCCCACTGCTTCCCCTTTGGATTTCTACTGGGGGGAAGAGAGCTCTTGAACCCTGGGAAGGACAGAGGAAAAGATCCACGGGAGCCTCATCACTGCAGACTTCTCCTCTGTCAGTAATACCCCCTTTGATATCTTGATCTTTCCCCCTTTCTGCTACTGTTCTTCCTGGCAGGCTTTCTGCCTTCAAAACCTTTTGACAAAGTCTGTATATCAAAGTTGCAACAGGACCCCAGGAGGAGGAACTCAGCTCACGATTGGGGTATTGCAATTAGAGCACCCAGGTGATTTCTCTTTAAATAGTAATCTAGCAACGAACATGTTTCATCTTTCCCTGATGAAAAGATACCGCATTCTGAACACCTGTTTTGCAACTGGCCATAGGCAGGAACTTTGATGGTATAACTTTATAAGCAGCCAACTATTTTAATACCATGCAGAGAGGTCCCTGGACATGTCTGCTTAGAGAGCATTTTAGCAAGACAGTGAGACAACACAGTAGTACACCATGAGAGAGAGGGGTTGCTCTTGGAGAAGAAAAGGGAGGAAAGGGGAAAAATATTAAATCAAAAGGGAAAAAGGAAAAGCAGACCAGGTACTTAATACAAACATTACACTGCACCATTTCCATCACTACTCTGCCTTCCAAAGCTCACTCAGCCCTGTATATGCCACAGTGAATTGGTGAGGTAGCAGGTGTTCCAGCAAGCAAGCACAAAGGTATTCAAGGTGCCTAAGCTTTCCTCCCAAAGCCTCGGAAGCTCAGTGTCATCGAGTCAAGGCCACAGCTGAAATCCATGGGTCTCTGACAAGCTGGGCTGCTTCATGGAAAGAGGCCAAGCTCAACCTTCCTCTCTGCACACGTAGTCCTGGCTTCGCCAGCAGCCGCGGGCACTTCTCCATGGTTGCTACTTGCCTGCAAAGTGATGTGTGCCATTTACAAGCCCCAAAGCCGGTGGGGGTGCAGGGAGAAGCACGAGCATGAACAAAAACACACATTCAAGAGAGAAAGATGCTTTTAAAACGGTGCTTTACTACCTTCTGGTGTCACATCAAACACAAGAGCAGCTGGTATGAAATACGAGAAAATTTCCTTGAATTCATTGAAGAATGCTTAGAGTTTTGCTTAAAAGTAGCCCACACAACATAAATTATACTTCAAATGTCAAATCTTCAGCTGAAGATGGTACTCAAACCCTGTTTACCCCGACTACTTTAGCATGCAGAGTTCGGGGCTTGGATGGCAACGGGAGCTGTAGATGGCTTGGCTGGTGTGTTTGGTCTTTAGAGATGGAAACACATTTGAAATATGATGTTTTTATTTGCCACAGGCTGCCTAGAAAGTTTTACAGACATGTATCCTAAATACGTATGTACTTACTTATATCAATCCACAATATCAATGAAGTTTCAACAAGGCTATGTATAAATCTTCTTAGAAAATGAGCTCTCATGTTCCCTAGAGTTTCCTGTCAATATTTCAACAAAATGTGCCATGGTATAGAGAGGAAACAGCAGTGACAACTGTGACGCTCCCGATGCTTGGGAAGGAAAACAAACCTGAATTTTGCCTAGAACAATTAAAAATGGAAATGAACTTTCTGGGTAGTGCTTTTCTGTTTGTAAAAATCAGGTTAAGACTTTCAGCACTGGGTGTTCACAACTAGAGGCAACCAAACCCAATGGGAATCACAGTTCCCCTTCTCTTTATCTAACATGATTCAGAAAGTCCACAGCGGTAGCAGATGCAGCCTTTGCCCTGGATGGGTACCCCGCGCTGGCCATTTTTATATCGAGCGATAGAGCAGTGCCGCTCCTAGCTTAAGGCAAGCGCATGTCTGCAGAAGGGAACTATATGGTTTTTTTCTGCATTAGAACTAAGAACTTGTATATTATTTTTACCTGCTTTTCTTTCATGGAAGAAAAGGCTTTTCCAAAATCTTGTCTTGCTAAGAAATCAATCCGCAAGCGTGAGGAACACAAGGCAGCCTCCTAACCGTGCAAGGTTTCTTGCACACCGAAAAGCCTACTACAAGCTCTGCCCTTACAGGTCTCAACTTTTGGGGTAAGTGTGTGCCACCAGAGCCCTCCGCCTTCCCCACCCCAGCCTTGACCAGGCACCCAGACCCACCTTCCCTTCCCTGAGCAAGTGGGAGCCCTGAAACACTCCGCACACACGCCTGCAACACCAACTTCACACTGCCCCATCTTCCCAATATGAAGAGAACTAAAGGAAATTTCTTTCATGCCTTCCCTAATCCTGTCGCTTGATATGGGGGGAGAGAGAACAGCCCAGAGAAATGAGACTGTGAGAAACTGGTCTCATTTCAAAGGAGCCCTACCTCTCCGCTAGTAAATATTCAGCAAATGTTGTGACCATTTAATTTCTATCCTCTCTCTCCCCCTCAGTCAATGACTATATAATTTTCAAAGATGTTGAGGCAATATTCCCTGATCATCTGAAATTTAGTGTAGACAAATGCAAGGTAATGCACATAAAAAGAGGCAGTTTCCTCATACACGCTGATGGATGTTATCTTAACTCCAACTGCTCTGGAAAATTCTTCGGCATCGCTGTAGGCAGCTGAGTGAAAACACCTGCTCTGAACAGAAGGACAAAGAAGTGGCAAAGAAACAAGACAACAGGGTGGGAGAATGTCTTAATACAAGGAAACAAAAAAAAAAGTAAAGCCGTATGTAAAGCCTTCATGCACACCCAAGCTCAAGTACTTGCTGCCTCATTTCAAAAAGGATACAGGAGAACAAAAGTTATTACAGCCACGGGGAAGTTCCCATCTGAAGAAGGATTTAAAAGATTATAACTATTAAGTTTAGAGAGAACTCAGGTCAGGACTGACATGATAAAAAGTATGCCAAATAACACATGCTTTAAGAAAGGTTCCAGAAATTTGTCTATCTCCCTTTTTCCTATTTTTTTTCTTAAGCAGAAGAAAACGAGGACCCAGACATTTAATGGGAAATATATCTAAAGGGCAGTATGTTTAAAAATAATGCTTAATGCCTTGTTGAGACAAAGGTCTCAAAGCTTTCAAAAAATAATACATGTTCATAGCTAAAGAGATTTATAGTTTTGCTATGAGTTTGTATAGGTTATCAGCTCTCCTGCTTCAGCCTTTTAAAAGATAACTGTGATAACCAGGCAGGGGAAAAAATTCCTCCTTGGAGACCTCACTGTATCATCTCTCAGGACTTCCAAAGCAGCTATGCGAGTTGAGCACCTGGCTCCTCCTGAAATCCATGGGAGCTAGGTGCCCAGATCCCACCATGCTGTTGACCATCCTCCTCATCTCCCCCCAACCATAAACCTACACCTTCAAACATCTAAAGCTCTGCCTACGTGGGGCAGCAGGCAAGCAACACCTGAGGCAGGGGGGACCAGACTCACTCTGGAAGTAGGAGAGCCCAGCTCGGCGTGGGCTCTACAGAGAGAGAGATGCTGGCTGGTGGGGCCTGTGGGGCCGGTGCCTCCGTGCAGCATGGTGGCAGGGCAGTGGTGACAGGTCTCTGCCCAGAGCCACCATACAGCACAGATGTGGCTGGATCACCTTGGCAAATCCTGTGCCCTGGTTCTGGCCACTGCTGGGGCGGCTGGAAAACCAGGGGCCCCAGTCCAATGCTGAGGACATCTCCTCCTCCCGTGTGTCACACCACTGCTCTTCGGGATGAGTCCGAAACATCCACGTCTCCAGGTTCACAAGCAACGTGACAGGCTTCCCGTTCAAAGCTGAGATTGAGCTGCATCAGATACAATTCTGGCTTGATTTTCAAACAGGCCTAATTCTGCTCTCACTTTGAGTTTTTCGGTAATGCAAATGAATTAACTGCAGCTATATGCTAATGCCACTAAGAATACAATTCAGAAATTACAGAAGGCTATTTTGGGGATTTTCTTTTATTTCATGAAAGACCCTTAACTCCCCTAGTCTTTCAAAGTAAGCCAAAGCATTCAGATGTTGCTGGTATAAACTGCATCACGCAAGACACAGACATAAAGAGTAAAACAAGTGCTGTAATTTAACATTCAGGCAACCGCTGCAAAGCCCCTGCATATTGTTGCAAAGGAACAAAAGTTTAGAATTGACTCCTCTTTCCAGAGCAGTAAAGGAACCCCCCGCTGGCATTTTGTTTTGGTTTTGTTTTTCAAATTACAGTCTCGTGGTTCGTGCAATTACAACAAGCATATATAAATGGAGCTGCTCGGCCTAAAGAATTTCTCACAACACAAAGCAATCCAAAATACTATGATACTTGCTTGTTTGTTTGCTTTTAATGTTACTGATCGCTTCCCACCGCAAATCCTTTCCATCCTTTGCCCAATTACCCATTGCCACAGTTCGCCAGCTCCCCTCTGCCGCACTTCAGCACTTTCAGGCCTGGGTTGGTCACCGTAACGCAGGAGGGTCTCATCCTGCAAAGTGCCCAGCAAAGCCTGAATCCGGGGTTCACAGCGACCATTCTCCAGCAGTCAGGGCTGCTACGGCCAAGCCGAGCAGGCTGGAGGCCTGCTTGCGTTTTACCATCACCCAACGCCCTCCCTTCATTTCATAAAGCATTCCAGAAAGATGGCACTCAAAATGCAAATCTCTGTGGAAGGAAGCCAACTCACCCTCCCCGTGGGCAGAAAGGCAGCTAGCCCTGTAAAGGTCACAGACTCAGGCTCTCTGCTTTCGGTGCCCGAGCGCGTACGAGGAAGGAAAACTCATTTCCTGCCCCTTTGTGTGACATTTGCACCCAAGCTGCCCGCAGCACAGCCCTCCCCACGCGCGCCGAGGGCGTTTCAGAAGCACGCAGTGAGCAACGTTACAACTGGAGTGCAAAGGGAAGCCAGAAAGTATTCGTGCAGGTTCTCTGAGGAGAAGGAAGGGTGACGCTGCCGATCAGAGCATCCCAAATTCTCTTTGAAACCCAAGACAGTGCTGCGGGGACAGAAGCTTCTGTTACTCTGGACATGAAGCACAAGCTCCACTCCTCTGCCCCGTGCGACTGCGGTCACCGTGTTTTTCTCCCCTTTGTGCCGGGAGTGAGAGCAGACCGACAATGAGCAACTAGCTCATTGTTCTCGGAGATTTACACGCTGGAAAATCACGTGCACCCTCTCTTTCCCTCCCTCTCTCCCACCGTCGCTGTCTCACTTGCATGTGCACACACAGAGCAGCCATCCCCTCCTCCTTTACGTTCATCCCGGGCGGCTGCACCGCGCCCCGGGAGCACATCTGCACCGCCAGCCACACCTGCTCACCGCAGGAGACCCCAGCGAGCCGCACAGCAAAGCAAGGTGCGGTTCGAGGGCTGGGAGGTGAAAAGGTGCGTGAAAAATATCTGCCAAAGCAATGGCATTAACGCGGGCAATACTGCATAAATCATGATATTGCGGGTGTCTTTTTGCTGCTCGCGCCAGCTAAAAGCAATAAACTAAAGCGTAAACAAGACACCTCCTCCCCCAGCACAAGTTACATTAAGACAGGAACTGACTGATGCTTGGGCTGCCTTGGGAATTGCATTACTTTAATGCAGACTTGCAAAATTTTACTCATCCACTCAAGGCAAGTCACATTTTGATGGACAGGCAAAATAAATAGATTTTTCATTGTAAGTGTCCTACTAAGAGGCTGACAAATAAATCTTCCCGCAGTGGTATTACCGTCCATGGTAGTTTTGGTGCTCTGACTGCCAGGAATATATAACAGGTATTTAAATGCGTTTGTTCATATTCATATACAATTGCCTTTTTGCGTAACAACGAAAGTCCAAGTTTTTGTCTCAACCATACTGGTGTAAATCCCAACTAAATCTACTGATGTTTCCCATTTAGGAAGGGCAAGCTTATTCCAAGGACATGTAATGGGATAGTTATCAGTTGGCCCACTAAGATTTCTTAGTACACCCTGATTTTATCTGCTCTTCTGCTGGAAATAAAATGAAAAAAGAAAACAGGAACCACTATCAAAGAAAAACAAGAGGCTATGTTCTCACTTCTCTATTTTCTGGGTGCAGTTGGAATTCAAGGGGATCACTGTAGCTCAACAGGAACTTTAAAAGGTAAGCTCATGATTTACATCAACGAAATTTGTCATTTCCAGCAAAATCTATCCTAATGATGAAATTTCTTTCCTGATCATGCTGTAGAAAAAAAAAAAAATCATGAAAGATTCCTCAGCTTTCTGTGCCTTCCTGTTTACAGACAGATAAAACTTTCAGAGCTGAAGCACAGTGAATTACTGCTTCAGAGACCCGTAACTTTCCTCTGCCCCCAGTAACGTACATTACTATTGACTGGAACCCAGGTGTAGTCAAATTCCAAAGGCCTACAGGCTTTTAGAATATGAAATACAGTTTTTCATTTAAAAAAGAAAACCCATCAGTTCAATTTAGGGATTTCTATACTCCTGCCATCTGAGTACCTATGCTGCTACCTAAACAGAATTAGACAAAAATCTGCTTCGGTGGGCGAACTACCATCAAAAGTTTGTTTCATCCAGCTTCTTCCGAGAATAAAGAATACAAAGAGGATTTAAGCACAAAACAAGTGTAGCCCTTCCGTTGCTCGTGGCACAGAAAAGACAATGCAGACAGCGAAGCTACCGCCTAGATACGGCGCGTAATAGATTCCCTATAACCAGATCCGCACGCTCACACAAACGCATCCGCCAGCGCAGCCACCAGCCAAGGACTATTTTAAAATTGCAGCTTACGGAGGCGTTTCCTCAAACCAAGATGCAAACCCCAGAAAAGGACTTCCTGGCTGGCACGGCTGCAAGTACGCTCTGGCTTTAACAGCATCGCCTGGAGCGAGGCCCCAGCCCAAAGCAACACGCCAGCGGGAGCACGGCCCATGTCTCTCCAGAGCTGCCGTTACGGTTGGCCATCGACCTGCCGGCGCCCGTGCCGGGCGCCCTGCTTGCCATCTTCCACCCCAGCGCCGCTCGGGGCGGATGGCCCCGGCCACCGGGCAGGCCTCCTCCGCTCCCCGGCTTTATTTGCAGCCGGTTCCCTCGGCCAGCCTGCACGGCCGAATTTAACCTATTTTCATTGCATGCTCGGGAAAGGAGCAAAAGGAAGACAGGATTGTGCCGCCTCCATTTCGAGAGCATAGTGTCAGACACTGAACTTCAGAAAAACTCCCCTGGGACTGTTCAGACTAGGGAAAAATTGCTGTTTCCAGCGAACTGCCTTAACTCGATTGATTATCCCACTTCAGTGCCAATATAGACGCATTTTAGCCCCTCTCACACAATACTATCAGGCCAAGTAAATGTTACAGACTGACACACCGTTGCCAACATTGCTTTACCAGGCGGGCCCTGAATGAGCCCGAGATAAAAGGAGCTCTATTTTGTTACTAGATTCAAGCCGAAAGCTATTTGTAGGCGCATAAACTGTCTTTAATGTCACCATTTATTGCTCATTTACATGCATCGTACAAACAACCAGCCTCTTCCGTGGGTGCTAAGATACAAACTTCAATGCTTAACCGCAGGCATGTTAAAAACACGTGAAAAATGCTGTTCTCTTTCCTGTCCCATCTTCTCTTGCTTTAAAAGAAGGTGGTGATTGCGAGGATCCAAACATATGCCGATACACCACAGTCATGTGAGTTACACACCAAGACGTTCGATGCAAACTCTGCATCGCTTCAATTTCCCAGAGTTTTAAGTGTAACTACTTTGGACAAAGATAACCAGTGATTTCTCTACCTTTCTTAAGCTTTTTGTTGTTGTTTCTTGGAAGACTCCTGGCTTATATGATGGACCCAGACACCTGACAACAGACAACTTTAGGGGGAAAAAAAAAAAAAAAAATCAGCAGTCATAAACTCAAACCGAAGAGGAATTACCTCTGAGAAGGAAAACCCAAGTAAAATACAAACATAGAAATGCTTTCAGAGCTACGGAGGTGCTCAGACATGGGTGAAGCACGCAGGCTGGAGGCAAGCCTCAGTGCCGCAGCCAGCCCAGCGAAGGCGGGTGCACACCCCAAGAGGCTGAAGGAAGAGGAGGCACAGGAGGAGCCAGGACTTGCTGGAGGTGCTGAAGAGGGCTGCAGACCTGGGAGCTGGTGTACCCAAGGCTGTGGGAGGGCTCTCCGTGGGCCCACCAGCATGGCTGCCACTAATGACGGGGCTCTGGGACTTTGCCCCGGCCAGTACTGGCAGAGGAAGGAGCTTGCTGAGCAGATAAATGACCGACAATCTGCATGCCCAATTCTCCTCCTCCTGCATAGAGGGTAATGCTGGCCGCACGGCTCCCTTTTGAGACAGCGTCCACACATCCGCACCACTGCAAGAAATTAAAACCCTGTGCGTTTGTAAAGGTGCTGCCTGCACTAGTTTGCTCCATCTCTCCGATTTCTGTTCTTGTGAAGATCACAGCTGCAATATAAGATATGTGATTTTTAACTGTTCAGCAGGATTATTCTGCCAGGGCTGGCAGCAAATACATTGAGAGGTTGAAAGAATGAAGAAAAGCTTTCTCTTCCTCAGAGCGCTGCAGTTGAAGCAAAGGAAGAAAAACTGCTAAAGGCTCCCTTCTTTCTCCTCCTTCCCAACATCTACCTTCCCTTCTCTAACGTTCACAAGACGTGATATTCGTGTTCATAACAAAGGTCACGCATGTCTTCATAGCAAGTGCTGGCCCAAGAACTGATATGGACTTAAGTGACATAGACCCACAACAGCCTTTTGAGTGATGAGCCTGTTTCTCACGATAAATTTCAGCCAGCGAGGAAGCCAGCGCTGCTGGATCTGCGCTCACATAGTCATGCTGCTGCCACTGCAAACGCTAAAGCTGAGGCTGTGGAAGGATTACGCTCCCACCCAAAGGAAGTTAAGTTCAATTGGCACCAATGCGGTTACATCAGTACTGGGGCCTCTGAACCCTAGTAAAGTGTAATAATGCAGAATATTGAAAGAACTCTGGAAAAGTTACTCAGAAGTCCGACAAGAGTGACACAATTTACATCAGGTGCCATGAACAGCCCTCCAGGACTCAATGGCCACAGTCATTGACACTGGGCAAAAACTGAGATGTTGCGGTGGCTAGTGTCATTCAAAGTAGCTGTAACTTTTATTAAGTTCAGGAAACCACAGAAAAACTGTAAATAAATAATAAACAATAAATAATAAACCATAGAAAATATATAATAAAATAATAATAAAAGTAATAAACCATAGAAAAACTGCAGAAAACAGAAATTATTCATTAAAACGCTTCTGAAGCAGAAAACTTTATTGCTGATAGGAAATTTTCTAAGATGACTGCTCGCTCTCTCTCACGCACGAGCACCCATATGTCCACACATCAACATACGAGCCCTGTTTCTCAGGTGAGGGTCACCTGGCCGCTTCAGACAGGCCCTCCCCATGTCAGCAGTCATGTTCGTGTAGTTGCACATCAGACTGCAACCAGAGCGCATCCCGATTCAAACCTGTGCTCCCCCAAACCAGGCCAGTTTTTGGCTGAACCGCCCCTCAGCCAGCTCTCATGAACATCACTGCCGGCACACGATAGGCGGGGAAACACGGAGCGAAGAGCAAGATGTGTAGGGCGGGCTGTCTCGCTTCACCAAAGCCTCATGCTGGACATAAGTGGAATAACCTTGAAGTATTAAACACAACTAATTTCCACCATTAGCTTTATTTAAAAACCACTCGCTGCTGAAAGAGGAACCTCATCCTCATGCCCACACCGAGTTGTGTTCTGTGGTATTATTTAAAAACAAAATGTACAAACCAGCAGCTCAGCTGTATGTCAAATGACAAAACTGGGTTCCTGATTTTTTTTTTTTAAATGGGCAGTAGGCATCTGCAGAACCTCCCTGAGTGCACTGAAATGCGTACAAGCGTCTCACCAGCCAGGGCCAAATTATTTTCTTGCCTGCTTTCCACAAGCAGTCTCACTGGTGTCGGTAGAATTATTTGTTCGACTGCAGGGAACACACTTCGATAACAAATGTGTCCTTCAGTGTCAAAGAAAACCCCAAACTAAAATGCACAACCTGAAGGACTGATAGGAAACACTCCCTTCTCCTTGCAAGGCTCTGGCACACAGCAGAAACACAGAGACAACATGAAGATGCTTGCCTATGATTTGAGAGGCATTTGCCAAGGCTAACGCTGCCCCAATTCCCGTGTGGAGCAGGACTGTTCCTGGCTAAGGTTCCAGTTCAGGACCATCTGATATATTTCAGGTTCTTTCCTGTTTAGGACAGAAAATTTACCACATGGTTAAACAAACATGCATGGAGGCAGCGGACAGACCAGACTATAGCAGAAGAGTTACTACATCCTCTCATTTTTAAGAAATGACCTTGATCAAGGTCAGAAATGCTGGAAACACAGAGCAAAAAACACGCTGCCAATGCCCCTGTGGTGCCAGTTCTGTAAAGAAAGGACTCCAGTGTTCACTGCTGTCATTTTTTTACCTGTTATGAATGCAGAAAAACCCAACTTAAAAATAAAAAGCCCAAAGTTGCCATAACAAGCCTTGAGTCTCTAAACAGTTCCAACAACTAAATACTACCCTAACTTTAAAGGCTGTAATTGGCAACTGGTTATTTAAAATTAATGTTCAAGCACTGCTTTAACAAAAATGGCTTTTCCTGTGAAAATCAAGAACTCCATCCGAGTCAAACACTTGTTAAGAGATCCTGCCACCCTCCACCACAGTGCTGAAAAAATGCATTAGCAGAGATACAGGTTGGCTTCCTCCCCCTTTTCTGCTCATTACCATCAGTTTTGAGAACTGATTAGCTGTGGTTGTTATTCATTAGTAACATCTCTAAAATCTGAATTATAAACACCTCTGTGAGGTCTTATTCTAATCAACCTATTTTGAGTCTTGCAATTAATACTAACACCAGAAAAATAATTGAACAGTGTGCATTTAAAGACCACCCCCTCTTCCCACAAAAATCCAGGCTTAGATTTGCATGAAAAGGAAGACTAAAACAAGATCTACGATTGCTGCCATCCCCGCTATACATCCTTCTCCCATGTACACTGCAGCCAGTTCAGGTGGTTAGTACAGGTGACATAATGGGTACACGGTAAATATGAAGCAGCCGTAAATGATTTTCCTGATGGGGTCAGATGCTACACAGCTGATAGATCTCAGGAGGACCAGAACATGCAGGCATGACAGATTAAGTGACTGCCATTGGCTGTGTGCTTGCTCTGAATACTCAGCTATGGACAATAATCAATTACTTGGGGCTGCTAATGATACCGGTGAAATGCACTTAGCACTCAGCAGCTTGAGGGCTACCATCCTGACACTTGGAAAATACACAAGCTACCCAATGGGCAAGATGAAATAAGAGGCTGGTACCAGCAAAATCCTCAAAGTCAACAGGAAAAACAGCTTTTTCCTTCTTTCCCCCGCCCCCCCGCTGCCTGAAATTATAAAACAATATTTGCTTAGGAGTAAGCACAATCCTCCCCAAAAGACAATACAATTTAGAGATACTACAGCCATCTGTGAAAGGTTGAGGCCAGCTGTTGACATGGAGGGACCCCACCACTGCTTGAAGAATGACTTGTTAGAGGAACCGAGAAGTGTATTACCACCACACGTATTGGCTTCCAGAGCTCTATGTAACAGGCCGCCTTGGCTCCTGACGCTGCTTCCCAGGCTTGAACCTACAATCCAGGGTGATTTGGCTTCCTCATTATCATCAGCTCATGATGTTGATCTCTTTCCAGCTTTCACAACCAGGAAAAGTAAAAAAAGTTGCCACTGGTTTCAGAGAGCACAAGAACAGGGTAAACATTTCTTAGTTTTTCTCAGGCATCCTAAACCACAACTCCCTCTTTTAAGGGTTAGGATGGGGTTGAAGGATTGGCATTTATAATTTTTTAAAATAAATAAGGCTTTGTTCATGCACAAAAAACTCTACTGCTTTAACTGTACAGGTTACTTATTCCCTATTCCTATACAGAAAAAGGATTCATTGCACCGCAATATAAGGCCGTGTTACGCATACCTGAGATTATACCATTCATTTTAGAGGATCATACCCTTCCTTTAAGATGTTAAAAAAAGTATTACTCTAACTGACAGAGGAAATCACTTCTCTAATTGGTAAGAAAAGCAGTAAGTTAGACCAGGCCTAATGTCCTGACTGGTTCTTTGCTCTCGACTCCCAGAACTGGGATTCTGGGCATCTAAAACCAACTATTTTGTCCTTTGGGAATCACCCTTCCTTCGGCTGTATGGCAGACAGTCCCATAGCAACACTTCAACTGACCACAGGGATCAGCCGGCAAGATGGAACACAGTCAAAAATGTCTTTACAAGTACGCTGCATTTAATCACCACAAGAAAAATAAATTTTGAAGAAATTACCGAACAGAACTGTCTGAAGAGAATTTGTAATCGTTAGTCCTGCAGAAAACTCTATGTTCCCTGGCAGCCCTTTCTCTAAATGCAGGACATTAACTGCAGAAAACGTCTTTTCAAATAATAATAAACCAGCAAATGAAGATAGCGCAGATCTGTACCACCAAGCTGTTTTTGCAAGCCATGTGCCAAGATTATTGCTCATCTGTTCTGGGGTTACCTCATCAGCACGCATCAGGCCAGGACATGAGGAAATATATACCCTACCTGCCCGAACTTTCAGGGGGGACTTTCCACAGGCAGAATGCAGTAACTATTTGGATTTTTAGCTAAAATTTACTCATTGTGTAGAATGAAAAGAAGAATCCACACCACAATGCACAGTGAGGATTCATTAAACTGTTAAGAAAGAAGCGTGTACTAAGAGCCCTGCGCTTAGTTCGTAGTTATTCATTACTGAAAGAGCTAGCTCCAAGTATGCCAGCAGTGACGGTTAATCCCTTCTTTCTCTCATTTGTTCCTGCAGAAAGTGCCACAGGAATCCTCCACAACTGCTGGTTTTCAAAAGCTCAGTTCTAGGGCTCAAGATACCCCAGAAGGACCACAGTTTCTCATTATGTCCAGACGTACCAGCGTTCCAGTAAGTGCTGACTGAGGCAGATAAGCTGATGACATAGAGCAAGGCTGCTAGGGGCAAACACGACATGGTCTACACAAAATGACCTTGTACAGCATCAGGTCCAACACAGGTGCCTACAACTCAACCTGTTACATCCTCCCTCCCCATTACCGCCTACAAGAATGACAGAATGACGTTAAGCCCTAAAAATGGCAGGCAAAGAGGAGGTTTTCTTGCTGTCTTTAATGAATGAGAGGGTGTAGCCAGTCTCTTAGTGGATCACAAAGTTGTAGATAGAGGGACAAGACATGAACTTCAACAGAGGAAACTGCAATTATGTACCAGAAAAAAGATTTTCAATGGGAGTGGAGTAAAACACTGGAGCAGGCTGCCCAGAGCAACTGTGGGTTCTCCATCCTTGGAGATATTCAAAGCCCCACTGAACAAGGTCCTCTGCGACCTGATGCAGCTGACCCTGCTTTGAGGAGGGGCTGGACTGGATAACCTCCAGAGCTTCAACTATGTTATCCTTATTCCGCAATGCCAGTTTTAGGAGAAAGACCTACACAGCTCTGGGGATTTCTTCTTCCCTCTTGCTGTTTAGCCCTAGAATACAGCAGAACAGAAGTGCACTGGAAGGTGAGAATGGAGAAACAGGCACTCTCGTTATTGATATTCAATTAATTACTTCAGTTGTGAATATTGAAGGCAGAAGGGTATCTTTTTTCTGCTGTATCTGTGCTGCCCAGGTGTGGATACCTTCAGCCGGATCCAGATACACGGCCAGGGCTTACAAGCGGTTCCCCAACAAGCACGAGTTTGTTGCCAGCTTGAAGGATGTTAGGTGCTTTTTACTACCATGGAATGCACTCCAACATACGCTATCAAACACACACATTCAAGAAAAAAAAAAAAACAAAACCAAAACCAACCATCCTCTGCTCAATTAAAGTACATTAAAAGGCAGAAAACACAGAAGCAAATCCTATCCTCCTTGTGAGCAGACATTAAACCGATGAGATATGTCTTCTGCAAGCTGGAATGATTTCCCAGCGAGCCTGTTGGCCACAAACTTCTGAGAACCCGCCAGAGAGGTAGCTACTTTAATGCAACTTGCTCATGCCATGCATTAAATTATTCTTGTTCTTACTGTCTGTTCCACCTAAGGGCTGCTTTGAGGCAATTACTAGTAACTTGTTATTGCATTCCGTTACACAATTCAACTCTCAAAAAATGCAATAAACTAATTCTTTCCTGTAACACGCTCAGTCTACTCATTCTCTTGGCTACTCCACATACCCAGCTAAAATACAATGTCAGAAATATCAGCATTTTCTCCACAGTATTAGGCATCAGATACCCAAGATGTGTACAGAAGTGCTTGAAATGCCACAAACAGATTATCCTTGATAAATTGGTATTTTGAGCAAACATTTCAGAAATAAAATAATTCCTATCATTTAAGTCCTCTGGCATATTTAATTCACTGTGTCATTCCAATTCTCCCTTCCCTCATTCATCTGAATGCTCAAATGCTGCTCTCAGACATGCGCCTCTCTCACCTTTCTCTGGGACTAGAAAACTAGTTTTGCATATTGAATCATTATTTATTTCCATGGATGTTGCTGGGTTCCTTTGACAGCTTTATCTTACTGATGAGGATAAATGTTCTTTCAAAAGCTACTGCCAGGCTGCCCTCATTCTCAGATGTCGAAGGATGTGGTCGGCAGAATCTGTCAAAAATAACTCATGTGGTCTGAGGGAGCTGAAAATTACAATTGATAGTTTTGAAAATACAATTGATACACGGTAGCTTTGGGTAGGTCCACTTCACCACTAGCACCCAATCCCTTCTTGCCTTTTCATTTCTCCTGGTCGCCATGGGAATTATTCATTTGAAAAACAAATTAGAAAGCAGCAGTGATATGACTTCAGTATCTCTGAAAATGAGATTGCTTTTTCTCTTCAGATTCTGCAGGTACTCATGTCTAGAAACATTCTGAAGCATAAAGGAAACAAAATGAAGGAAGTTAATTTAAACTCAAACCAGAATCCTGTAATGGCCTGGGGCTTCTCTAGCCACTGCTTTTGCCGGCATCCAAATCCAACTCTGGAAGCTAATGTTCATTTTTCAAGGCTAAATGCAGGACGTACTAACTGAGGAGGATTAGCAGAGGCAACCAGATTGACCCCACAGGTGCCAAGAGGTACAGGATGCATCCCCTGAGCCAGTGAGGGAACATGCAGCAGAAAGCCAGCTCTTCTCCCCTTCCCTCCACCTACCCCGTGGGGAGACAGTGATTGCCTTCAGGAGGCCCCATACCCAGACCAACCCTCTCCTCCCTATCAGTGGTTGCGCCAGTTAATTCACACATTCCTGCTGCCAGAGACATGGTGTCAGGAAGCTGCCAGAGCAGCACCTTGGCTTCAAACTCGCCTTCTCTGGGCTCCCAAATAGGACACGAGGGAGCAGGGGAGCGAACTCCTTCCAGACGATGATGGCATTGTGTTTTAACTTCAAAAGGGCTCTTACAGAAAGGAAGATGATTCTTCTCAGGCCAGGCTACTACAAGTATCTGAAGGAAACCGCACAGCTTGATAGCGAGCTCTCTAGAAAGCAGTTCCTTCACTGATGCTCCAGATCTGAAGCATATTGACCTTCATGGTTTAGTGTCAGGCTTTCAACTGGGTGGCGTGAGCTGATGGTGGTCCAGGAATGCAATGGTAGGCTTGGGTGTGCCGCCCAGGTAAGCAGCATTGGGTAAAAACGTAAGTCAATTTACTGAAGATTTTTTTACATCCATAAAAGGAGGATGGCACTTTGGGTCAGAGTTTATACAGATCAGTATGAGCTGTTTAGCTCTTACCAGCCACCAAACCCTGTGTGTACACTCGTGCACGCACTCGCATAACGCAGCGTAGCTAAGCCTCATTACAACATTTTATATCCACAAGTGAGAAGATCAGGTGGCTACGGCACTTGAGAATTATCCAGTGCCTCCTTTCCAGTGAAGATAAACACAATGCTCCTATCAAACCTGAGCCACTGCAAACTGCATCCTGACCGACAGCAGTACATTCAACTTGTGTGTTCTCCCAAGACACTGTCTCACCGACCTTTTTTTAAAGTAATTAAACAAAATTATTCAAAATACCTTTTTTTTTTTTTTTTTAGGCTTTTTACAAGAACCACCCCATTATACTAGATCACCGATCCACTTAGCCTGGTATCCATTCTTTGACAGTGCCCAGCAACGGGTGCTTAAAGACTGCAAGAAGCAAGGCAAAGACAGAGGATGCCTTCCCCTTGTACACCTTACCCAGCTTCCACAATTGGCCAGTGGCTTGGGCACCCTTGGCCCTGAAAAAGGGTCATAGCTTGACATGGTCCCCCATTCCAAGAATTTGCCCACTTCTCTTTTGATCTAATTTAGACTTTCACCCATTATTGCAGCCTATGGTAAAGTTTCACAGCTTCATTACCTTCCTGGCTTCTTTCGTTCGCACCGACTGCCTAGGATTCCTGCAGTTTCTACATTTGCCTTTTTCACCCATTTGTGATTTTAACTCACACCTCTGCAGCTTACTCTTACCCAGGCTAAACGGGGCTCAGCTATTCACAGTATTCCGTCAATGGAAATCTTGAGGCAGCCGTATTCGCATCTCCAAGGCCCCCATCGTACATTTTAACTGTGATTTTACTGTATATTTGTACAAAGAGTAGAAGTGTTTGTGTGAACACTTGTGAGCTGTTGCTCGCAATGTGCCTGCACTTGTGACATAAGCAGCTGGCACTTCTGAACTGGAAGATGAAAACCTCCTACACTGAAAATTTACAGCCTTTGCTGAGGTTCATCTCAAACGGAGTAGTACGCTCCCTGCAGTGATGTACGCTCTGCCAGAATACAGAGCCTTCTCTCATTCCCCACAAGCAGAAACACCAAAGCAATCAAAAACCAAAATCAAGAAGCTATTTCTCTTCTTACATGGCCAGGAGCACTTTGAAGCCGGTTTAGGTGAGGCGCACGTTCCTGAACCCACATTGCCCTGCTCAGGCTGGTCTCCAGCTGCTCCAAGACTCAGGAGCCCCACAGCAGCTAAGGCACGCACTGGGGCCATCCTACGCTGCCTGCAGGTGGCCAAAATGGCCAGTCCATCAAGCAGTGCCTGCATGTGTTGTTATTAAGATGGCACCAGCCAAGATCCAAGCCAGTTCCAGGCTTGGTGCCTCTGAAACGTTGCCCGAGTCACAGGTCTGACTGGATCTCCTCTACCTCACAGCAGCAGGTCCAGCTGAGAGCATGCAGACAGCACAGGTATATGCCTGCCTGCATTTCCCATGGAATCCATTGGAGAGTGGCCAAGCTGTCCTTGCAAACGAGCAATTACTGTTTGCCACCGATGACACCTTGAGACCTTTGTCTGCAGCAGGTTACTTAGCATGGCTGCAACTTAAGAAGTATTTTTCAAGAGGCCACTCTGGGATGCAGCCAGATCTTTACAAGGTCCTGTAATTTCAGTAATGAAATTAAACCCAGAATTTAGCACTTGCGGGACTGAAGGAAATGAAACGTGTGGCTAAGTAGTGCCCGCTCACATTTTTTTCTTTACGACATCTCTCAATCTGCTAAATAAAAATCACACAGTTCTTCATGATCAAGAATGCAAATCACAAAACCAGCTTCTTGATAAGGCAGCAAGTATAAGGCTGAGAGGCTTAAAGGGATATGGCTAAAAAGAAAATATTGACTGTTCTAGACAAATGATCTGAATGGACTGCTCCCACCCTTGGATCTAGTTTCTGCAGTGCTTAGTGGATCTGGACTGGTGTATTTAAACAAGCTAGAATCCATAGCAAGTTTTTTTTAAACAAAAATAGTAAAAAATTAAGTAGCTGCTTAAATACTAGACAGAGAGAACATTTTGGTCCCAGTCAGGACTAGGATCCTTTTGAGAGATCTGGGAATACACACTGGCTAGGACCTCACGTCCACTGGGGGGGGGGAGATTATATGGAGTGCAGAAAGATTATATGGAGTGCAGATACTACATATGCCAATTCAGTTGCATGCACAGCCAAAGCCCTGAAAACCAAGGCTCATAGGAAATCCGAACACATCTGGCCCCAACTCAGGTTTGTCATCAACCATAGTCCAAACATTACTGCAAAGAGTCAAAATTACTTCTTAATTCCTAAATTCCAACTAATATGAATTTTAACTACCAATTTATAATCCCTTGTGTCCCTCCAATGAAAAGGAGTGAGGAACGAAAACCAAATCTGCAGCAGACCCTTGTGTAGAAAAAACTGGAAATGGCTGCTGTACAAACACAAATTGTATTACTAATGTGATCTGGCAGTTTTACTCGAGTCCCATAGCTGCAGCTTAATCATATCTTTGACACAGCTAAATTGCTAGGATACAATGGGACCTGCAGCTAATAACATTGCTTCAAAAATAAACAAACTCCTGTTTTTCTAAAGTGATTATGAGGAACTCCCATATATTTTACATGAACTGCATCTGCTTAACCATCTTGTTCTGAGACAAATTCGCAAGTAACTGGCCCGTTTTGTGTGATTACGGTGGGAAGGGATCAAACAGTATTTTGCAATAGGCATTCTCACCGTCATTCTCAAATGCCCTCTCTTGGGTTACACTGACATTTAACGCAGCAGCGACGGAAAGCGGAATGATTTTGTTTTTATTTTTTAACAAGAGAAAACAAGGTAGCGTAGATAGCAAAATCACAATTGCTAGTAAGGGCATAGGGCAGATAAAAAGAAGTAGGTTTAACCACTGCGCCTAGCTTCCAAGCTGATGTGATGCCACAGAAACGCTCAGCCTCAAACTTCATCGCTCAGTCCTGGAAAATGTGGCGTCCAAGCACGGCCAGGCTCAGCGAGGTACCAGCTGGCTGACATCCCCTCTGGCACCACCAGATCTGCAAACTACCCTTTGTTTGAGAGCTCCCTAACCTTTTTCAGTTAAAACCACTTGTGCTTAGTAAATACCAAACTCTTAACTCAGTTAACTGAAACCAGCTGATTTTTGACTGAAGTGGATACAGGAGCACTCACATGAGCAGTGCCAACACAGACTGGCAGGGGCACTCATCTCCTGCAAGTGTTAGCGAGAGCCGCGGGTTAAACTCTTTATAACTCATTACAACTCTCTGAAGATCCTGGCCCCCACCCTGAGCTTGCATATGCTGGCCTGAATATGGCTCAGAATCTCTGCATTTGCAAAGGCTGGAGGGAGAAGTCATTCTGCTATCACGTGGGTTGAAAAATATTTGGGAATGGGATCTTTTGGATAAAGGTGACATGAACCATAAGCCAACCCTCTTCCTCTTTACCATTCCCAAATGTATGCTAGAGACATCCAGAATTGCGTGTATGAAGTATAAGATATATATATCTGCACGTGTGCACAAGGGGCTGATATAAGAACAGCGTGCTTGGTCCAGCTCAGTACCCCACACACCCACAGCATGAGACAAGAGTGTTCTGAGTGTTTCTTCTGGAAGTTCAAGCAGTTCCTTTTCAGGCCTTTGCTGATTCTTTACTCTTACAACCACCTTGCCTCCACCACTAAGGCTATGCAACATACCTGAAGTTGCAAGCACCATTTAATCCATTCTCTAGATGGGTACAGTAAAGTCTCACTTCATCTTACTTCTGGGTGGCACACAGATAAAAGGACCCTTTCTAACTACCCATCCTGGAAAATCACGGTGGACACTGAGGATGAACTCCTAATGACATCAAACGAGCCTCACAAATTAACTCAGGTGGGATCACGGTTCTCCCCTGAGTTTGATCAGTTTCTTTCTTTCTTAATGACCTGTACTAGAAGACTTCTTTCTTTGGTTGCATCTATTGTAGTGACAATTCTTCTTAATTTCAGGTGATACTTCTTTTCTAGTTGTGAATTTTTAATTAAAAATACTTTTCCTTTATTAAAGGGAGTCAATCTGATCCTACCAAGGTCAGTAGAAGCCTGGAACCTCCTCCCCATTTTTAGTGCCTATTCAGACAGGCATCAGACTTCACATGTGCATCAAAAAGAGCTCATTTCAATGCATTTCAGACAACACAGGTACTTCACAATGGGTTTATGGTTGTGTTCTTTCCTTTATTAACCATAGCACGTAAAGTAAAAGCACAAAAGGCAATTCTCAAAGAGCAAAATCCCAGAATGCTTTGGGAAAAAATATCTAAACAACTATTCTGCTGTTCTCTAATGTGTTACTAAAGACACCATCATTCCTCATCCCTCCAGAAGTGTTCTTAATTAAATAAGAATCTATTAAAAAATACAGTGCCCCTCAGCGTAAACTCCCACCCCCACCCTTCTCTTTCAATTTTGAAAGTGATATATCTTGCCTTCTCCCTGCCTAGGAGCTCATTAGAAACAGCCCCTTCTGCACATAAGCATCACCTAACACAGATTTGGAGGGAGACAGACAGAAGAAAGGGAGAGAAAGAAATTAGAAAGTGAATGAAAATAGTAGGCCTGCGAGACACGAAAGCAACTGCAGACAAAGAACACCCGGTACTCACAAGGGAACAATGAAGGCTGAGGGATGAATGCTGGTACCATGGGATTAAAACAGAAGCTATTGCCTAACTTTGCAGCAGAGATGCAGTGTTGCTCTAACTAAATGCAATTACCAACAATAACCAAGGCAAATCGGACAGATCTATCACATCACTTTCTCTGGGTGGCAAAAGGTTGCCATTAAAGACGCCTTAAACTTCAAATGGAAACGCCAAGCGCAGACCACGTTCCTGTCACATGCACAGCCACTACCTGCCGATTGCTACGTGAAGCCCAAAGGATCGTTCCCCGCCGCCCTCGTTCCTCAGCACCCGACTCCAAACATCACCCAGCTCACTTGTTGTCTGCAAAGTCCAAGCTGGTCAAAGCAAAAAGAGCAACAACCAAATCCCTCTCCGACAGCTACAGAGGTGACAAAATCGGCAACCCAGGAGTGGCCAATTTTTCCATCCATTTTCTGTAACAGAGCTCTACTTGAAGAATTAACTCCTAACAGTTCATCTTAAAATCACTCTTCCATCCTGCAGGAACTTTTCCCACCTTGATCCAGATATCCCAAGGAGCAGTATGGCACTTGTCAATGGCAAGCAACTCCAAACAAGAAGTTCCCTTTGAGCTCTACTCTATGGCAAGATAAGTGATAAACAAGTATTTTCTCAACCTCTCTGACACCAGGAAGGACGAGGATGAGGGAACAGGCATCACAGGAGTCCTGGGATAGAGACAAATTCAAAATGCAGTAAATCATAGAATCATTAAGGTTGGAAAAGGCCTGTAAGATCATCAAGTACAAGTACAACTGTCAACCCAACACCACCATGCCCACTAAACCATGTCCCAAAGTGCCACGTCTACACGTTTTTTGAACACTTCCAGGGATGGCGACTCCACCACTGCCCTGGGCAGCCTGTTCCAATGTTTGACCACCCTCTCGGTGAAGAAATTTTTCCTAATATCTCATCTAAACCTCCCCTGGCGCAACTTGTGGCCATTTCCTCTCATCCTAGATGTGCCTGCCTTAATGCTAGGAGGGGCTGAATTCACACCTAACCTTCAGCCATTGCTTAAAATATCTACAAAGTATAATTTTAACTCCAGGCTTAAGCGGGGCCTTTTACATAACTCCTTAGATACATCTGCCTAAAAGGTGGCTCTGCCCTCAAGATAGTCTCTGCTTGTCCTGCACTGATCTGAATGAAAACCTGAACCTTCTGATACTTGAGCTGTAAAATTACGCGAGCCACATGCCTTTACTGTATTTTTTTTTTTTAACTAAAACGTTGTTTCTGCAATGGATTGTAAGTAACTTCATACAGCTGCCTGGCACAGCTGCCCGGCAGTCTCTTCAGTACTGTGGTGGGAAGATCCTTCCATCTCTGTCCCTTGGAAAACTGTGCTAGAAGGGACTAACAGAGGGGATCCAAAATGAGGCCCATAACTAAGCGTGACTGCAGAGTTACTTGTTTTGGAATGTTGTGCTAGGTTTCCTCCTCCACACATGATGGATCTGTCCTTCACCTAAATTACAATGGAATTTGCTCCAACCTCAATTTTAATTATATAAATACCAGGCATCCCACTCCAAGACCAGTGCTTTCAGATGATGATGCAGTGTTTCATTCAGGGAGACTCCTAGGGATTTCTTTGCTTGTATATGTAGAAACATAGGGATGCAGCCTGACAAAATGTCTTACTGATCTGAAAAGAGTGTGTCCGGAAAAGATTTTGTCTTCCTCCAAAACATAACTTAAGATTGGTTCACTTTGTCCTTTTTTCTGATGTTACAGAGTCACCCCCTTGCTGAAACTCCAAGGCATTCTCATCTGATGGCTTTTTTCCAGTACACTCTCCTGTAAGAGTTTTGTTCTTTATGATTGCTAAGCTCACACTCATGAGAGGACAGACAGCAAAAGCTGTAAACCAGACTGAGGTAACCGCAGTCACACTGAGTAGCAAGCTTGATTAGATTTTTAATAATGCCAACATATTAAGCAAAACTATGACAAGAAGAACAGCCTCGAAGAAGCCATGGAGGTAGCTACAGTTTTAATAAAGCCTTTGCCGATCTGGGAAGTGGGAGGGCGAGAGAGCCCTGATCTCAGCATGTAAAACTGAGGCCGTAGCTTAGAAATGAGACCTGGTGTGTTACTGGACTACTGCTGGGAAACAACATGGAAAGACATAGCTCCATATTCTAAAATTTAAGCAGTCAGATCTTGGCTTCTAATGTCTCTTCCTGAAAAGTATTTTAAAAAAATGACAGTAAAAAAATCTTTTTAAGATCTCAGATAATTTCAGGAACCAACCCCACGCTCTGCATTTAGAGCTATAGGATCTAAGACTGTAGAACACTCTTGAGTTCTGCCACGCACACAGTTGTTTCAAAACAGAGGTTATACACCAGAAGCTTACTTGCAGTCTTTTAGCATCTGCCAGGCTGCACTCAAACCACGGTGTTGCTGGCAGCAACAAACCATCTTGGCAGATGCTGTGCCCAAGCGCCTGGCTCAGCTGGGTGGCGAAGGGAAGGGACTGCCTTGTTCATGCTGCTGTGGCACTCCAGGTGCCCTCCCTATTGCCCATCCCCGACTCTGTCTCCTCCCCATCTGGACTCCCTGGCTTCCTGGCACTTCCACGTACCATCAAGTAATACCTTGCCTCATGCTTTTGCTTGGTCTCTGGCCATGCTTTCACCTGGATCTGGGGAATGGTGTACCTTTTGATTTCTCCATTTCTTAATCTTGGCCCACACTCACTGTTTGCTGTTCGTTTTGTTCCGGGCTCAAATGGATCTAAGTGAAGCAACCTTATCTGTGATTAACTAATGCAACCCTATGCCAAGCAGCTACAAAGTAAGTCTCCTTGCAAAAGAAAAACTGCAGGATCAGAAGCTCTGTCAGTAAAGCAGAATAATTTGTTTAGCCCTTAGTAATGGGGAAGCACGAGGAAAAGGAAAGAAAGAATGTGAGAGAGTATTTAGAGTCATTAAAAGCAACTAATACTTACAATTTTGCCAATGCCCACTTCCAGGTCACAAGAAAAATACCATTTTATTTTAGCAACAGCTTAAAATGAAGGAGACACCACTGCCAATGAAGAATCTTCAACATGAAGAAAAAAAGAGAGAAGAAAAAAAAAGAACATGGAAAAAAGGCCTTCAAAGACAAGTTTTGCCCTTTAACATGCAGAGCTGTTGCTGCATTGATGGAATTTCGAGCTGAACACTTGGGTACAAATCGCATCAGGTCCTTCAGGTCTCAATGGATGTTCCAAGTACCAGAGTCTGAGTACGAGATGTTGTTCGTACTGTCTTTCATGCACATAAACCTTGCCTTTCGTATGAAGAAAGGCATGTAACAGTTATTTGAGTAATTGCAACCCAATTACTGCCCCAGGACAGACAGATCATTCTCAGCAACGCATCCAGGTACTTGCATGTATTTCAGAACGAAGATACCAGAAAGCATCTTGTGCAGGTACAGAACAATCCTGCTTCTAACCACCCGGTTTGTTAATCAACATAAGCAGGGACACTGTCCCCAGATATCCAAGGGGTGCACTGTGGTTGCGGCTTGGGAGTCGCAGGAGAGGAAAATACAATGGCAGTGCAGGGGCTACATGTACCCAGCCTCCACTCAAGGCAAAGGAAGAACACTTAGGCGCTGTCTGGGTATGTGCTAAGTTGAGTATTAATGTGCACGATAGTTACTGGAACCTTTAATATTTAAATTACTTGTTTTTATGTTATGGTGAAGGCCAACTGACAGAAATAAAACATTGCTTCTCTTGGTACTCTCTACTTAAATTGCAGCAGTAAATATTTTTAAGAATAGTGTTGTCAAATCTCAAGTACAGGTTCATCCCTCTAGATTGTACATCATGCTAGCTTGTTATCTACCATTTCATTATGAGCTTCCATAAATAAACTGGGAGCTACCTCTCTCCTGGGCTAGCTAGTTCCAGAATTTGTTTCAGTAAAAATTCCTGCCTTTCCAATCCTCCCACACAAGAAACAACTGCTTTATTTCTGCTGAAAGCAAACTAACTCTACATGCCTGCCCTACCTGCCTGAGGATCTGTTCAGTAGCTATCGAGATCCAACTTTCTTGAATTTCACAACTTTAGACAAAATGTAAAGATTGTTTCTCACATACTTAGAGAAACGTGAATCTTTCATAACCCACTTTTCAAATAAACTCCTATTGCCTTTCTCCAAAGGAGAAATAAAAGTAATGATAGATTGAAAATACAAATTTCTAGTTTCTTAATCAAAAGAGAATGAAACCAAACTGATTTCCAAACAAGTCTGAGAAAGGACAAAAGAGCAACAACTGAAAAACACGCTTTCCTTGATGTGCTAAGGCTGTGATTGCCTAAGATGATTTCCCTTTCAAAACTCTCCGTTCCTGCGAGTCACAAATGTCTTCGATAGTGGTTTGCTGACAGTCTCCCATATGCTGGTTGTCTCAAAAATGCACACAGCTTGGCCAGTGAAGTGCTAAACCTCAGCATTCTGCACCCTCAAAGTTTATCTAGCAATTACATTTGCTACAAAAAAAGCTGCTGTTTGCTAAACACATTTATAATCATTTCAGCTGTTTCTGAGAGCGTATACAAGAACAGAATGCCCCGGCATATACAGTAACTAAAAGCGAGGGACAGCTCTATTTTGTGGTTGTTACATGTGCTGCTGACAAAGGAGATGCTGTTTGGTAACTAAATACATACAAGATTGATATTGGCCTTTATTTCTGTTTCCTGATTTAACTTTTGTTTCAGAACATTACTGCTTTGGCTTACACACTTTGTCTTCCAGTAAATCACAGCATGCACTTACAAACACAGAGGGAGCCTCCAGCTTTTCCCAGGCACTGAAAGGGTGATTAGAAAATCATCCGGTATCATGAACTGCAGGTCTGAACCTGATGAGTGACACACAGGCTGTAGAAAGAAGGCAGCTGAGGGTGAGAAAGGGAACTGTTGCATAGAGTGCAGATAGATTTATTGTCTAATTACTTTTTGTGGCTTGCATGGGCAGAAGGGGCTTTAACTGACATTACTGTAGTTTTGAGTTTCACAGGACTCCAGAAACGTGCAAATGTCCAAGCCATGACACAAACTCAAATCGCATCGCAGGGACTGACTAGTTTGTGAGGTTTTCCATTAGATGTTGCCTGCTCGCAGCAGAAGGGTACAGAACTGCACCGATGCCGACCTGGCAGTGCTGCAGAGCAGTTCAGCCCTGTATACCTCCGCTTCAGTGACAGAGGACAAAAAAATAGATTCAAGTTTTACAACTTGCAAACCCAGCTCCTCATTCTTTTCCTCCAAACCTCTTCCTACACCTTTAGATCTTTCTAAGATGTTTACCCATCTCCCCCACCCCCAAGACCTTGCCTGCAGCACAGCAGTATATGAATTTGCCTGGCAACCTGACATAAATATCCAACCAACCAGCAAATAAAGCCTGGCACGCTCTGAGCCACAGCGTTCCTGTGCACAGCCTTACAAGACATCAGAGCTGTCCACCAGACAAGGAATTAACTCATTTTCTTCAGCTCACAGGTCGAGGGGAGAGGTGGACATTTGCCTGCCTTTATTTTACTTTGCTGTATGCAACGTTCAGAGCTCTGCTACAGACCTCTCTCTCCATCTTTGTTCAGAAAATACAAAGCGCTGTATCTGCTCTATGCCATTTTAAACTGGTTTGATAAATAACTCTACCAGGATGAGGTGAGATAAAGTGCAAGGAAAGGCGGGGTGCGAGTGGCCAGAGATACACTGGAAAACACACAGAAATGAATGATGTTTGACAGACTCAGGCTGGGATCCTGCGGGCGATGAGCACCCCAGCTCTCTTCAACGAAACCCACCGCAAGACCCGAGCTGTGCCCAAGGAACGGGGCAGAGCTCTGACGCTGAACGGGATCATTTCAGAAGCAGCGCGCCACAGGAGGCACTGCTGTGGGGCAGCAATTTCTGCAAAACATCATGGGCAGCCTTCTTCGAGATTTCTGCCAACACCAGTCCTCACAGAGCCCTGAGCTGCCCCGGAGGAGAGAGGACTACCTGCCCTGAGCGGCTCCTGCTGTCTGGGCTAGTAGCCGGTGGCCTTCCGCAGCAGTTCCATCGGGTAACGGGAGCTACGCCCGGCGCAGAGAGCAGCACCGCACCCAGGCGCTGCCGGCTGTGTCTATCCATTCTCTGAGGACACACAATACACAACGAGCGTTTCAGAGGTCACCGTGTCCTCTGGACCCCAAGCCACCAAATTTAAGATAAGTACATAGCAAGAAATCCCCATCTCATTTCTTTCCACCTATAAACGTGGAAAAAAGTAAATGAGGCCTGTATCCTACATCAACCACAAGCAGAGCTGAAAGGAAGGTGTGACATCCATAGTTCACCGTAATTAAACTCCTACATTCCATACCGCCGCAAAAAACGGACTCCTTGAGACTGGAAATCAAAACACAGGACCAAGCTGAATCAGAAACAAGGTTCCACTCCATCCTTAGTTGCCTCTGCAACTGCAGCAGCTCGCACAAAGGTCCAAGTCGCTGCCGAGCGCACGGGAGCCCGTCTCGCTGCTGCCGCCCTTCATACGTGCAATAAAGAACCCAAGCAAGACATCCTCCGTGAAAGAAGTAGATGAGGAAGGCTGACATGAAGCGCCACACTCTGACACATCATAGAAGCCTTCTTTTACACTTTGCTTAAGATAAAGCATTGCTTACGCAAATAATTTTCAATAATAATGCAGTGCGATAATATTAGGATCTGGTTTGTGTGGGATGGAGGCAAATTTAAATGACATGCCTTGTAAAAAAGCACAAATGGAGATTAGCAGCTGACAGGCTGTACTGCATAGTGGCATGGCTGGAGTGAGAAATGAAGGGAAAGCCTTAACTCCTAACGTGCCGTTTTTTCCCCCATCCGCTTGCCAACTAAATCGTTAGCAAGAGTGCACATCAAGAGGGTAAGGTCAAGAGAGAGGGACACGACCCAAAAGTAAAAATATTTCTTACCACCGCGACCAGTAGAGATACTGCAGACTTGGGAAATCCGAAGGACAAAGGTAGCTTTGCCTTGCCCTGACTACTTGGCTTGGACTTGCAGGGTCAGGCCCTTCCACCTTCTGTCTGGGTTGGCTGCACCTCAGCATTGCTCTGGCACAGACGGCAGCAGGCTCAACGCACACAAACCCCTCCGGCCCGCGGGGTCTGCCGACGTACCCGGCTGGTATCGAGACACCCGCTGCACCCTTTGGACCCTTGCTCTGAGCTGGGCGCCGTTCTCGCTCTGGTGGCTAGTGGCTCGGCTGCCGCAAGCAGGGTCCAGGCTTCAGGGGCAAGGAGCGAGGCGTTCCTCTTTCCCTTTCAAAGCCCCTGGATTATTTGGCATGGCTTTCTGGCTTGCGCAGAGGACAGGAGACAGAGCTAGGCCCACTAAGGTATCACAGCATCGCCCTCCATCCTCCCCAGAGCAAAGGGCAACGGGAAGCAAAGGCTTTCTTCTCTCGGGCCTCCACCTGGCTAGAAGCTTGGTCTGTCACGTGCACAGAGCATCAGTTCCTTCCTTGATTTTTTTAAAATTTATTTTTGCATGTCAGTACAACTTCCCAGAGCAAAATTGTCTCAACTCTCATTACTTCTCAAACTAACCAACAGTAGACTCCTTGGGTAAGTTTCTCAGGTACTTAGCTTTCACTATCTGAAAAAATGAGAGTAAGCTTGCTGGCCACATCAAACGCCTTCATGCTTTGTCTTTCCCCACAGAAAACAATGGGAGCAGAGTCAGGCTTCAGAAGAGTTAGTGAAGCCTCAACAGAGTAGAGGTAAGCAAAAGCAGAAACTCATCCACCACCCCCGTGTCTAGAGGCAGATGAACATAAACAGACACCAACAACAACTTTTTACAGTAAGCCAGTAAGCTCACTCTGTCCTCAAAAGCTTCATTTTATACAGTATGGTGTTGTATGCAACATGACTTCTACTTGTGAATATTTGGGAAAAATCAGTCAGCGTACCAACTGACATTTGGATTCTTATTTTCATAACCAAAGGAAAATAACCTTTCTTGCCCATTTCTATTTTACTTTCTAAAACAAAAGCTTACACTGAGAGAGATCCTGGAACATTTGGGAAAGAGTCTGGTGACACAGAACAGTCCCAAGGTACAAAAAGGGGGTAGCTTTATTTATTCTTCTAAGAAAAAGAGAGGAAAAGCAAGTCCAAACAAACCATATGCATTCTGCCTTGTTGGCCAGGTTTGGACAAATCACATGTCAAACACCCACATTATACAGCATGTTTTCTGAAACCTGAAACACAAGCTAGTTTGTCTGAGTATGCTCATTTTACAACTACACTGCATAAACTAAAGAAATTAATGCTTCAGGCAGTTACCTAACAATGATCATTGCCAAGACCCCCATAATTAAAATCCTGTTGTGAATCTGGATAAAAGAAAGCCCTATTTTGATCAGACCCCACATAAATGTAATGCTCACAATCAGCCTGCAGAGCCACACACCATGCCCAAGCTCGGGGCTTTTCTTTATCTCTGCCTGTTCCCCTAAACCAAGACACAACTACACCGTCCTGAGCACGGGCACCACAGTGCAAACAAGACGTAACATCCCAGCTGGGGATCTGAATGGGAACACATGACACAGATAAAATGAGTGAAACCAACAAGTTTTTAGTCCAGACCTCCATACAGCTATTTCAAAATTTCTTTAAAATATTCAAATAAAATGAAAACGTTCATTAACACCATGACAAAGAGAAGCACATGAATTTAATTCTGCTAATTGCGGCAACCCTCTCACCCTAGAGTGAATGTTTCTTACTCCAAATACCTCAGAAACACATCATTGTTCAAGCTATTGACAGTTTGTATTATGGCAGGTACTACTCAGTATTATCTTCACTTACTACTGCAAGGATATCTATCTATATTTTTTATGTATATGCTTGATCTTTTTCCCCAGAGGTAAACAGAAGTGATGGCATATTTAAAGCATATGCGTGAAACACAACATTTTTGAAGTGAGAGCAGCCGCAGCATTGGCAGCAGGTTAGCATTTGGCTAATTGAGCCATTCAGGTTAATGAGCTCCACAATTGTGAGGATCCACTGGAGAAAAACAAAATTCTTTAACATCATAAGCATTGAGAGCTTGCTCAACCAGGTTTCCAGAAGAATCCTACTCGTATAAAAAGGAACGAGAAGGACATGAATCAGGACTGAAAAGAGCACTCCTGCACCCCCACATACCCCCCAAGAAAGCAGGACTCTCTCAGACACCACCTATTTGAGATGCCAAGCTGGAACGCTGAAACAAGACCCTTACTGATAGCAAATGGTGCAGACTCTCCAGCTCCTTCCTTCCAGTGGAATAATTAACAATACTGGCAAGTACATTATCATAAACTTCAGCGTTAACACCCCCACTGCAAAGAACAAAGGCGCTTCACATCCCTCCCTGAGCTCCTGCTGCAGACGGGGTGCCGATCCTGACAAGTTGCTCTGCACAAATTTAGATTCCGTGCACATTTGGAAGATTATGCTCATAACCACGAGCTACAGAATGCTTTCCAAATGATGCCGGAAAGCACAGAAAACAGCTCGCTGAAAACCTGCAAGCCAGCCCAGATCACCTCCCGATTACACTGTTGATTTAGCTGTATCTGTGCAGAACTCAAACAAATATGGCATCCTTTATCTCAAAGTACCCTGAAGTGCTTCTAGACTGAGACTTCTTGTGCACTTGATTACCAGGCACCCTCTCCCTTGATAGGCCTGTAAGTTGGAGGAAGCCAGATACCTGCAAAAGTAGGTCCAAAACACTTACATGAAGAATTTTGTCCCACCTCTGATACAGTCAGCAGCTGACAACACACAGCAGCTTAAGTTGTATCAGCTTAAGTGAGATGGCTGATACCCACTCTGCACTAGGCAGAGGCGACTGGAAGGACTAGTTACGTGCAGCCTGTGTTAGCTGACCAACTGGAGCCTGCTCATCACTTCATTTGTTGGTGAAGTCTACAACTTGAAAATCTAGCAAGAATCTGAGTTGTTTCAGAGGCTTATTTCAATACAGAAGCAACAAGGGCACTTGCTACTCATGTCTGGTGGCTATACAGCTTTCATCTGGATACACCACCATCAATACAATCCATCCCCAGGATATTTTCAGATTAATGAAACCCACTCAGCAAGATGTGTTCTATGCTGCTGTCAAGACTGCAAATGCTGTGAGGTGTTGCAGCTCAGAAAGGATACACAAGCGGAGTCTCTGGTATTTCTGATCTATGGTGCTGAGAACAGACCTCAGGTTACTATGCTTTTTTTTTCCCCCCCCCCATTTATAAACTCCAACTGGTCTGAGCGCCACTCTAACACAAGCATCATCCTTTTGCATACACCTTACTTCTACTTTGTGAAGTTGGAGGTTTATAACAGAGGAATAATTTCTGTAAGGGGCCTTGGGAATGAGACTCTTGGTTTTTTTTTTCTCGCTGGTCTGCCCCATAGCCAGGACAAAGCCTCTGGTCGTGAGGTTGGCGCTTGGTTTCTTTTGGGATAGTTAGGCATTGAAGAAGGAACAGCTGCTTTGTATTTTTAATGGATTCTATTGAGCGAGGACGGATTTCTAATGGAAAGCCACAATATGTACAACACCAGAGAAGTATGTTTTTCAATGTGCTGAAACAAGTAATAAAAAGACCCAATACAAGGTGCTTCACTACAGATATTTTAAGTTCTTGTGGCTGTTAATTTATTCTGCAAATTTCTCTTTCGAATAGCTATCTCAAACTCTGCAAGTGTGATGACAAAAGCTGACATTTCTAGGAGGCAAGTGATGTCAGAGTGCAGCAACCTTATCCATGAGGTAACAAAATGAAGATCACCATGCACTGGGAAAATAGATGGCCCGTGAAAAAGCAACTGCACTGTAAAAATAAACCAAACCAGATTCCAACTAAATCAAATGAGGCCATCCCCCTTACCTCCTCTGCCCCTTCCAAATACCTCTGGTAGCTAGCTTCCAGAATGAACCACGGCACCAGGGCTTCTCACTTTAATCAGTACATACAGCCTCTCTGTTAGGCAGTACGCTCTGCTTAGACAAAACCAACCCTCCAGAGTTTGGGAATCTAGTGTTTCTGCCTTTTTTACAGGGAGTGGGGGTGAAATTCCTCTCACTGAGAGCAGACCTGTTTTTTACCTGACCTTTGTCAGCTACGGATGCTGCACTACATTTGGACGTAAGTAATAACAATGGCTATGACCTGCCTTGTTTACTCAATGTTAAGTATTAACAAGGCCTGTGCTATCTCAGCCACAGCCATATTTCACTAGGCAAGATCTGCCTGCATTAAGTGGCTTTATACAAACACCAGTTCAGCCTCCGGGAAGGATAGCGCATCCCAGGAACAGGGAAAAGAGGCCAATGGCATTTTCATGCTGCTTAGAAGAACTGAGCGGTAAAATAAAGCAGGGTGGGGAAGCAAGAATCCGTGTTTATAGAAAACTCAGCTATTTGTCAGTCACAGAATGCTTATTTCCATCTTCAAGAAATACAGAAGATTTCACCTTTGGAGTTGACTTCTGGATTTCTCTCACAAATAAATAACAACTACTTCTCAGTAGACAAAGAAACAATGATTCTCAGGCTCTAGTCTGTAGGGATTAATCTTTTCAGTTTCTCATACACAGTGGAAATGTAAATTTTGTTATCTGCTGCTGTGGAGAGGGAAAGCCAGTGAAAGTTTATTGCAGCACATTCTCAGGATTCTAAACATACCGTATCACATACACACTGTAATGAGTTTTATTTTAACTGCTTTTGGAGATTGCTTTAGTGGACAGTGAAATTGAATAACCAGCTCTGCTCACAGAATGAAAGAAACTATAACGCTACACATAAAAGGTCTGTCATTACGTTACAGAGGGCCTTGGACATAACCCACGCAGGAGGAGTGCAATGGACAGCCATCCTCCTTCTTGGGGGTTTAAAAACAAAAAACAAGCAAACAAACAAAACCCGCCAAACAAACAAAAACCCCAAAACACATCATGGAGCCATCGTTTCCATGCATACATACTTCATCAGGGCTATACAAAGGTGCCATGGTTACAGGCTGGCAAGTCACGCAGCAGCACGAAGGTAGCTTCCCCCCCACAACACTACAATACCCTTATGGGCAGACATCTGCTCCTGGAATTTACATTTTCAGCTTCCTGCCATTTTAAATGCTCTATTTTACCCTCCTTTTCCACCTATAACCTCTCATTGGTAATTTTGGCCTGGGGAATTGATGCATTAGGAAAACTATTCAGCTTGCTCTGAAGCAAAGAGAGAAGGGGATATTCTTCACAGCTTGAGGAAAGTCAGTCATACTTTGCACGCTCACTGTACCCAATTACTTGGATATCAAATGCTAACCTGTCCCCCAAACTTTTATTTGTTCCACCCCACATAAATGAGCTATCTACCCATTAAGAAAATCTACAGTGACCTCTCTTTCCAGCACCTCTTTTTTGCCACTGCTTTCAAAAGGCAATACAGGTTCACACTTTCAGTGATGCCAGTGGAAATCTTCACCATTTACTTGAAAATGAGTGAGAGTAGAAAAACATCGCCACAGAGGCCTGATCCCGGCTTGTCTACATACAGTTACTAAGCAATAAGCCTGTAGCTGAAACCAATCCAAAAAAAGACATCACAGAAAACACCACAAATCCTATTGACTCTACGGGATGTGGGTTTTAGCAATTTTATAGTTCAGAAGAATAAATATTTTAGAACTTCCTTTTTTCCTCATAAGATCTACTACACATGAAACACAACTTTCACTGACTGCCCTGAACCTGCCTCATTCTCTGTGTTAGTCCATGTTCAATATGTCACTGACAGACCTCTAAGCTAGTGCTTGACATTGGCAGGTCCAAGAGGTTACTGGTTTTGCAGTCCAAAACAAAGCATCTAAGACACTGCTGATATTTGAAAACATTCCCCACCAATGGCAGGCAAAAGCAAAAGTCACATTAAAAAATGCTTTCGACATCAAAAATGAAAGTGCTGTGCTGCTATGTTGCTTGTACTTTGTCCCTACTTCTGAAGAAGATTTTTCATCCTCCTTGCAGACGTAACGGGGGAAGCCATTGCTACAAAGAGCGCAGACACACGCAGATTCCACCTGCAACCATTTCACTGCTAACAGAGGAAGACATGTGTTAGTTTCCAGCCATTATAAGCTTGTTCAGCTCCATTCTGTCCCTCAGTTTAATATTTGGATGCTGTTTACATTTGTTCAGTTAAAATAACCACTCAGACCCTAGCCTGCCTATACACGAGAAAACAAAAGATGCGGGGCGGGGGGGGGAAGCTTTTATAAGATAAAAGATCACTAAGTGGCAATGTACTCCTCCATCAAAATTTGATGAGAGCAAAGAAGCATTTTTTTGGACCAAAGTCCATAGAAATTTTTCAGGAATGTTTATGCAGTATCGATACTACAGGTTATGGCTACCTGAGTACTGGTCATTGTCTGACAGGCATTAAAAGCAGCAGGAAGTTAGAAGCCAAGAGCTTCCCTGACAGATCTTAAAGCATATATTAAAAAAAGACATCAGCTACCCCTAAACCACTAGGAAAACACTAACAAAATCTTCAGATGTTACAGACCCAGACAGCCCTTTAGGCAACACTGTGGGCAGCCTATAAAACAGTATTTTCCAGCTGCTCCCCAGCCAGTGTCACGCCACCTTCCTTCGGCTGGTCTCAATACGCCTTTTTGGTACATAGAGCTGGCAGGCCTGTATACATCTACCCTTACTTCGCAAGTGCAAAGATTAGTGAACTTAGAGTTTTCCAATGCCTAGGGAGAGCCGAGAGGCAGAACTTAGGCACAGAAAGTCATCTGTCTGAAGAGGTTTGTTTGCAGGGGAGTGCAACACTGCTGTACCCATAGTTTCCCATTCCTAGTTCCTCCTCCTTGCCTGAACTTCGTTAGTACTTAAGTGTACATGATGCACATGATCCTTTTATTCCTCATCTCTTGCACCACTTGTCACTACTCTCTTCGCTATCGAGGTTTGCTACACCGATTTTACTAACCCACGGCACACTGCGTCGCCTCCTCCGCCCCTCTTTCTCTGGGGTCTTCACCCCCTCCCGCCAGTTCACCACCAGTGAGGAGCCCGTCACCCACCTGCACTTCCACCCACCCGCCAGGCAGGCGCCGCACATCCGCACACATCTCCCCCAGTCCGTTACGACTCCGTATGGTTTGGGTACATTGGCTCAATTTAGCCTCTACACACTCGTTACACCCCGCCAGCAGCAAGGGACCGTGCTCCCAGGGCATAAACCCGTACTAGTGTAGTGGAGCACGCCCTGGGGAACGCTCTTGGCCAGCAACAGGGGAGAGTAAACGAGGGGGAAAAAAAGCTTCAGAAACAAAAACATGTAAGAAAGGGAAAAACTAGAGAAAGAGAGAATGAGAGAACTGCTTATTATTACATTAACAAGCCTGAACTATTTATAAGCACTACATCTATCTATCTATCACTTCAATTACACGTTTCTAAATGAGGCTGAAGCAAGATATCCATAATTATTACTGAAATGCCGTTTTTATATTAGCCCAACAGTTGCGTGCGTTCTTCGCAAAATGCAATAAGCAAACCACCAATTTATTATTTTCTGTAAATTGCAGATAAATCAATCTAAATACCCCTTTTGCAATAGATTTGATTTTTAACCCAGAATTCCCATTTCCTTTGAACAGCACAAGCTGCAGAAAGCATCCATTTCCCTTCTATCTCCTCTTTTAGAGAGCTTTTCCTCCCCCATTCTGTTTAGTCTAAGGATGCTCAGAGGGAGAAGTGACATTAAAAAGGCTTGTTTGACTTGCTTGATAAGACTGTGTTATTCTTTACTCCTCTCCCCCCCCCCTTCTTCCATTTGTCCTTTTGTGAAGCTCGTTCTTACAGCCCCTTCATGCTATCTCTGCGCCACTCTCCTCTTTTCTGTCACATTGCCCTTTGCCTCTTGCTGGCAAGAAGCACGGGAGGTGATGTCTGCTCCAGCGATGCGCTCCCTTCGTTTGGATGACCAGGAGCAGAGGCTGGCCAGCCCCTGCACCTCGCCAGCCCCGGAGCTGAACCCGGACGTGCCGCGTATTTGTGGGCTCACCCCAAGTCAGTGTGTACCGGGGGCTGGGGACCACCCATGTCGTACTCTCGTGCCCCACCTATTCTCCCATCTGCGCAACCCTTACGCCCAGGGGTTTGCTGTCCTGCTCATTCTTTCCTTCCCTTGCTGGCAAGACCAGCTTTCTTTCCCAGCCTCCTATTCTATCTCATCATTGCTAGAAATAATTTTCCATTCCCATAAAAGCACCAGGAAGCTTTACAAACCACAGATCTTGTCTTCAGACTTTATGGAGAAGGAAATGGAGGCATGAAGAGGTGAGATCCCTTTTCTGAAGTCAGACAGAGCATGCTGAGCAGGCCTGAACACAGATCCTTAGAGGTGCTCATTTGCCTCTGCACATTTTAGTTTGCTAGAGATGTAGCTGTGGTCTAAATAGTCTCTCTCACCACATACAATTTCCCTGCCTGTGCTTTTAAAGGTTTAAGCCACATGCAAAGTATAATCTATTCTCGGACAAACTTTTTTTCCCCACCAAATTAAACTGTTACAGCAACAGAAGTTGTTTGAAATGGTTGTGCAGAAGCCCCCACAGACACTCCCCGCTATCAAACACTTTCATCACTCTCCACAGAAAGAGCAGCAAAAAATTCCTATATCAGATGACAACTTTTTACCAAAACCTGTATTAAAACTAATTATAAAAGTTGATGAAATTTTAAATCAGCCAAAATAAAGACTAAAATCTGTATCTGAACTGCAACAGCACTGTAATTCACTTGTCATTTAATCCACAGCACTGGCTTAAGTCAGAGAAGTGCAGAAAAAGGTGTAACTATCTCATGGGAAGGCTACTGCGAGCTTTCACCGCTGCCCACAGCCTACGAGTAACCCAGCAGCCTGCTGCCAGCCTGTTAGCTTACCCAGCCCCTGTGCTGGAGGTGCGCCGTCTGGAGACAAGAAAACAAAGATCTACCTTCAGGTTGGCGGCTCTCTCGCAGCTTACTGCACCCCTCTTGGAAGGGTCACAAGAACAAAGCGGCTGAACGCAGCGAGCCCCAGCTCAGAGGAGAGGTGCTGTCCCCCTCGCGGCTGCTTCGCTTGCTTCCCCTCGGATCATCCGGGAGCCTCAGCTCCCCCGTACCCCTTTACAACATGCTCAACCTTACAAAGCGCCGGCACGCTGCATCCCAGCCGCCACCTCCGCGTTCTGTTCTGCTGCAGCGGATTAGGCACGGCAAAGCAGAGAGGCAAGGAGAGCAGTTCCATGCTCGCAGCATCCTCTTGCTCAGCTAGCTGGACTTTTGGCTGGAGCCTCCTGCTCAAAATCCCCGCCCTGGGGGAGGATGGGGGATTTGAGCTCGCATTTAGCAATCACCAAACAACATTTCATTCTCAACACCATTCTCAAACAGAATTAACCAGTTCCCGATCCCGGGATTCCTCTAGAAGGGATGCACCCATTTGGTAACCAAATATGGGTGACATTCACGGTAGAGTAGCTAGGTATTGAAAACTAAGCATCTGAACATAAAAGTGAGAAATCTTCCACAGCTGCCAAGAACAGGAGTTGTCTTCTACCAAAAAATTATAATTTAATCAATCAACTGATAAATGCTCTATCTGCCCACCCCACAAACTTGTATATTTGGTTACAGCGTAATCCCACCGTCCTTTCCACCGCCATCCTTTGCTGCCTTCTACTTCGAAAACAGTCCTGAAAATCTACCGGTGCTTTTTGTCCTATTGCCAAGATCACACTCAAATCCTTCTCACAGGACCTTCAGGACCTTGTCTGGGTTCTAAGGTTTGTTCCGCTGCAATTACTACATTTTTAACACCCCTCTTGCCTTAACTCTGTTGAGCTACCACGCTGTACTGCTAGAGGGGTGCCTGTCCTACAACTCTGCCCTCATTTTGTATTTACCTACTGCCATTTCTGTCAGTTCAGGAAAACGCCCTTCTTCAACTCATGACAGCACAACATTTCACTTGGTGTCTTTTGACTGGAAAAGTCTTTGCAAGTTAAGATACCTGGTCACCCCTTCCCTGCCTTTGAAGCCATGCTAAGACTCGGCTTTCTTGATCAGTCTTCCACAGCTACCTGTTCTCTCCTCACCCCTTGCCTACGTGGGAGTACATACAACTCAAACCAGGATATTATTAAAATTAAAGTAAAATTAGAATGTTCTGTGTTTACACAGTGTTATCTATGTATTTGCACGGTCCAATCACCCATACTTTTTGACTTTGTAATTCAGATTGTCAGCTTTCTAGGGAAGGGAACTTGCCATCTGGGGTTTACTTTGAGAATGTGATGCTGACCCTTGAATTACTATTCAGTTTTCAAAAGCAGAGACTAGACTAGGTATAGATCTACATTTTCACAGTGTACAGGTGCCATCACACAACCACTTTAACTCACCATAAGATCATATCATTACAAGTACAGCAGGAGTCTGGATTTTGTTTTTTTATCAGTTTATTTTCTGCTGGATCAGCCCTACCAGCCACCTTACTATGTGGTTGTAGGAAATTTGGTGCTGGCATGAGAATGCAGCAGGAACAAGTGTCTAAAAGTAGGACCTCCACTACTGGCAGCACGGCAGATTCATATTAGATGAAAGTGAAACAGCAACTGCAGCCAAAAGCCCAAGGAATTGCCTTGTCGTTAACGACAGCGTTGTAAATTTGTAGTGAAGAAGAGGACAGCAAAGTCTGACTGCAAACGTGAAGGGAGGATAATCTAATTCTTACATAAATATTTTGAAAGAGAGAATTATTAAGTTTATTTTAAAGTCATTTTCAGTGCTAGTATGTTCTAGCTCTCTGCATGCCTACTTCTGCTGGGTCTTTTTTCACCTGACTAAATAATCAAGGACGGTATTTGCTCATTCTGAGATCACAGAAGACGTGAGCTGTGCGTCCCAAGGACAGGCATTTTCACATTATTCCAGGAATGTTCAGTACATGGCACAGGTGCCGAGAGCACAGAACCCCATCCTATGGCACTGGCAGGTCCTACAGATGTTCACTTTACATAACTGTATCAAAAAATCAAGTCAACGACAAACTCATTTTAGAATCAAAACTTGATGCAGTACAAGCTGGACAGAGGCATTACCTCTCCTAACTCAACCTTGGTAACTGTCGGGCAGCAGCTCTCTCCGTGCCTGGCAGGCGAGACGTTTGCTGGGATGCCAGAGGTCCAGCGCTGCACTGGGGCTGAAGAGGCATGCCGTTTTGTCTGAAGGGAGCATCACACTGACGTTTGGGTGATTGGCACTTTAAGATCTCCCAGAAGATTTGTGTCACGAAACCTTGAATAATTCTTCGCACCCAGCACAATCCTATCTACAGTGAAGGGCTGCATATGCAAGAATCAAGGCAGGCTGGACAGAAACTTAGAATGCAACTTTGAAAATAAAATTCAAAATAAATAAAAAAGTTGGGATGGCTCACACAGAACGACACGAAGCAGATGTTCACGCTGAATAAAGCCCCACTTCGGCTGGCTATGGCTAGCATGTAGAAAATCACACATTATCAGTAGGTGAAAGAAGCAAACATAGACTTCTTTGCTGACTACAGGTTCAGCCTCAGCCGAAACCGTCCTTTTCCTTACCCAGGAGTGCCATTATTGCATCTTGGGTTGCATCTCTTAATATAATACAGCTTTTAAGAGACGGCTCATTTTTTTACCTTTAGGGAATGCCTGAGAAGTCTTTTCATTAAAATACTAATAGAACAATAAAGTTTAACACCGAATTTCCCCCATTTGAGTTTGAAAGCAAATGGTTTGGTCTAATTCCGACCAGAACACTGTCTATTTTTTCATTAAAGTTTTATTCTGATGTATTTATTATTGAGGAGCCTGTGAGGAGCTGCATTATATTCCAGAATGAACTGAAATGAACTCTGAAGCAAGAAACAAAGCCTGTCTATGCAAGGGAGCAAACTGCATACGGAATTAAGAGTTGAGGCTTACGGCATTTCTAAGTGGTTTGTCACTGTAATATAGCACTATTTTGTTGTTCTTGGGGCTACCAACTGCACTTACCCCTCTGGTCCACTTTATTTGGTCTGTTCATTAAATAAAAAAGCAATAACACTTAGCATGCACATTCGTGATGTTTCCTAGACTGGCTCTCAATTAATCTACATACTAATGCAAAAGGACACATTCTGCAATACAAACAAGCCCTGTGTCACGTTGAGTTACATGTTCTCTGGCTTTTCCCAGCGTGTGGGAGGGTGCAGACTCTCTGCAAAGCTACCGCTACCCAAAAAAATGGGGCAAGAATGCTTCCAGCTTCCATCGTCCTTGTCAGTCAATAACAACCGAGGATGAAAGAAATGCTTAGCTTAAAACTTGGCTTTCTCAAAATAACTGTAGATCAGCAGTGCCCAGTGCTTCTGTTACTCTACTACTGCGACAGCCCAAAGATGTAATTTGCCGGCCAACCATGCAGAGCTGAAGCACACGACAAAATGTAAAGAAGATTCAACAATCCAACACATTTTTCCCTTAGCTCTGCTCAGCCCTCTTGGAGCGCTCTTTTCGAGCGCTGGATTATACACTCTCAATAACTAAACACTTAAAGAAACTGCAATCCATGCACTTGCATGCACACAGCCATGTGATTTTCTCACAGAACCCCCTCCTTTCTTTTCCTCTGCCTTTTCTCCCATTTCCCTTTTCTCCCCATCCATTCAGATTACTGACTCCATGGGACACAGCCCAAACTCTCTACCTGACATCCTCTGTGGTCCCCCCTGCGAAGGGGCAAGAACAGACAGTAAAGTTAAGAGAAAAAGGGGAATACAGCATGCACATGCTTTCCATTTTGTATAGGAAAAGGAATCCACATCCTCCTGTGTCACCTGCCCTTATTTGAGAAATTTCTTTTCTTCTGGTTCTCATTACAGTTTTAATGAAGCAAGGAAAGCTTATTTAAAATCATTCTGCTACAAATGAGCTGAATTTAAAAAAAAAAAAAAAAGGCAATGCATTACTAGAGGTGAGCTTCCTAGCCAACACTCCAAGAGCATGTTTTTGCAGAATCCATGGGGAGCACAGTACTGGGGAGGCAGATCTCTGCTTCCAGGAGACACCTGAACAGCACAGAGGGCCTGACAGGACTGCCTCGCTTCTGCTGCAGCAGAGGAAGAGGAGGGCACCGCTGCACAGTGCCAGCCCAAGCAGTGCAGGGCTGGGCGAACGGTGCTGGGGCAGGAGAGGACAGGATGAGGAGAGGACAGTAGCTCCACACAGCTGCTCCTCCCAAAACCACGGGAGCCACCCCACACAGGGGCACCAGCCTTCCTGGCATCTTCTGTCCCAGTCATTGATTCTTACCAGTCCTCATGTTCTCTTCAGCCTTCTTTATCAAAATTCCTACAGAGGTGGCCAAAATTCAAGGGCATGACGCACCCCTCCTTTCTCTTTGCCATTCGGGACGTTGCCATTAACACAAGGATTCCCAGAGGAAGAGCTGTGCTGCTCCCGCTGCGTCTCTGTCCACAGCGGGCTGGAGGCACGTCACGTACATGCATGCTTCGTGGGGCGACAGCAGCGGCCGTGCTGTGCCACAGGCTCTGGGTGCTGAGGACCACGGGCTGGCCGGCCATGGGGCAGAGCCCATGCTCCAGAGCCCACCCTGGCTTCCCAGGCAGAGAGAGAAGGAATTTTAGCTTTGCCGCTGATGCTGGAAAAATAGCAAACGTTCCCGAAATGCTGGAAACTAGGCCCGTAAGAGAATCGTACAATGTGCTCTTTCCTTTCTCCAGAAAACTGCCTTTTCATTTCAAGCAAAGATATCAACGATTGAAGTCCTAAGTACAAAGGAAAAAAAAAAACAACACCCAAACAACTTTCCATCTCAATTACTGCACAAACATTCCTCCAAAACTTAGAGCTACATGAAAGGAAAATAAGCACAAAAAGAATTTGAATAATGCCCGTGTCTAAGGGTTACTATCTAAATAGCACATACCCCAGCACTTATGAATCACAAGGCTCATTCAGGTATAAATCTCTCCAGAATACTGTCTGTTAACACCTCATGATGCCTCCATTTATTTTTAACCTTCTACATCCACTTAAGGTCACTTAACGTCAAAACACTAACACCACAACCAGAAATCAGTACAGGGGTTGCCTTACAGAAGTTTCAAGGTGTTCTTCATTGTGCTTTCACAAAAAAGCAAAAAACAACAAAAACCAGGAAACCCACCAACCCCCCCCCCCCCCCAAAAAAAAAAAACCCACAAAAAAAACCCCAAACCATTTAAGAGTTTAACAAAATCTCAGCTGGCACTGACTAGACATAATCGTATAAGGGTCTTTTGTCTCTGCCTGAACTCTATGGGTATATAGCACTCTTTGCTGTGATAATTGGTTTGGCTGTCCATTCCACCCATCAGGTGATAGAAAACTATCAATCAGACTAAATGCAATGTGAGAGAAGTCTCTTTAGCCAATTAGTTGGTAATGAGAACATTAGCCACAGTATCTTCTGCAGAGGGCACCTTAGCAATTCCAGCGGAGCCCAGAAAGATGACAGTTCTATCTGTATGATTAATAGCAAGCATATGACACTATAGGAATTCTACACAGTTGTGTAAAATCAGGGAGGAATGATCCACTTTATGCTCTTAAATATTTTAAGAGCCACAGATGATTTTATATTACATTCTAAGACATACGCTTATTTTGTGTCTTGAAATTAACTCTCCTGCACCAAGAATAGTTTTTAAAGCATCTGGAGTTCTCCAGACAAGGGGAATTGTATAAATTCAAGTAATCAGGAGCAACAGTTACAGAATGATAGATTCCTCTTCATACAGTGTGGACACTAGGAGGGCAAAACGAAGTCAGCCCGTTTCTCCACTCTCACCTTAAGTATATTCTTCTGGACTCTATAGAAGCGCGGCTTAACTTCCAATCTGGCAGGTCAGAAACATCCACCTGTGTAACAGGCAAGGCAAGGCGAAGTCAATATTTATTTTTCCCAGAAAGATTTTTGGGACAGAGAGTACTTGCCATGTGAACACATGTGCGCCCATGCAAAAGTCTGTTCAAACATGCTCTGATCTTGATAAGATTGCACCCCAAAGTCCTTCGCATCAACCGAAAAGCAAGGGGAACTGTGTACCCTCAGCTGGGCTGCGGCACCAGCGAGGAGAGGATTCGAGGACCACCGCACCCAGAACTGTACCACCAGCCACAGGCACCACTGACCCGTGACTTGTCTTTAAAACACCAGGAAGGGCACTGCCGCACGCCAGCACCCCGAGCCGACGGACCAAATGGTCAGATGCTAAGTTTCAAACCCCACATCTCTTGTTGCTGGATTGCACAACAGCTTAGCTGTGCTACAAACAGAAAAAAAAACCCAAAACCCACCAACTATCCCGGCACCTGAATTGATTTAGTTACACCAGCGAAAAATCTTTAACTTGGCCCACCACAAGGATATATTCCAGATTAGCCTAATTGGAGTTAATTGCCAAACCAGCTTAAACAATTGGAGTTTCCTGTTGTGCCAGAAGGGTGCTCCTAAGAGAAGTCTGCAATGGGGCAGCTATTGATACAGCAATTTATTTACACTGCAGACTTGCCTAATGCAAACAAAGCCCGAGTGAGTTGTGCTGGGGCAGAAGGGATTAACGAACGATGCAGTTATGGGAAGTGACAGGGCGATCAATAACCTGCAGGTTCAGAGAGTTAATTGAATGGACAAAAGTCAGCCTTAGTTTGCATACCAAAATTTCACGTGTATAAATCCTCTGTGGAGAAAGGAGGAGTAATGTAACCACTAGGATGATCTGAACCTATTTTCTTCTCTAGCTCCTCTTCCAACTGTAATTTCTTCCTTAGTCCTTCCTCTTATCAAAGCTTTGTTAAGCTGGAAACACGCGGCAAATTTCAGATGGAACGTATTGAAAAGTGCTTGGATACCATGGCGATAGGCACATTGGGAGCACCACACAACACAACAGCTGGGATAGACAAAAGGGTTTGCACGTAGTGAATTTTGTACAAGAGAATTAAAATAAATCTGCAAAAGGTGTGTGGGGGGGAATAGTCTTCATGGAAATTTTACAAAGGCAGTAAAACATAACAGGCCTATCATGCAAACTCACGCCTTTGGTGAGTGAACAAGCCAAAGTAGTAAGAAATACTCTCATGCAGCATTACACAGAGGTCTGAACGATTTCAAGCAAGCAAAAATAACCTTTGAGAAGTGCACGGACTTTGCTGTGCGAGTCCTATATATATAGCGATGGTTGCTCTGGTACCTGCCCTGCAGAGGCAGCAAGGGGCAGGAGCAGGCAGAGGAGGGATGCTGGGATGCTGCTGCAGGTAGCCCAGGCCCAGAAGAGCTCAGCGCTGGAGGCCTTGCTGCCAAGCCCCATGAGGGAAAGAGACCCCCTCCATGGAACAAGGCTGCCCCAGCTTTGGCTACGGGCTCACCCTTCACAATTCAATGAGGCTTTGCATGAGGGAGGAAGGACTCTTCTGAGAGCAGAGCCTCTGAGCAGACACACAAATGAGAATCCACCCCAAGTTGTTTTGCTTGTTTTCTTGAAACCTGTGGATCAGAACTATTTTTTATCAAGTACACTTCTGTGCTTTTATGTAAATTATTCTTTTATGTAAGGGCAGTTAATCTGGTAATACTGCAAAGGGAGTTGTTCAAAACTGGAAATTAAAATTGGATTGACAATTGTGGATTGACAACGTGTCATCTGTTAATTAAAGGTAAGTGACGGCTGTAACATCATATTTCATTGTACAGTGAAAAATTATTGACTGTGGCAAGCTCTTCAAAGTTTTATCACTCTTCTACAGTAGTCAGCAGGGTTAAAGAGGCAAGCACGGCATTAGTTCTGCAAAGCACTAAACAAATTTGCCAGATACTTACTAACAGATGGTTTCTGTTGGCTTGAAAGAGCCAGTGTCACGTCCCTGCTCGGTGGCACAGCAGCAGCTGTGACATGTCAAGGCAAAAGACATGAGTGATTCACATGGAACCTGACTGTAAGCAGAACAACCTTTGGTTTAAAGGAACGCCCAGCGAAGCACTGCTGACCCTATGTGAAACTATTGCATCACATGGATTCGTTCAGATTTCAGGCTTCTCCTCCTTAGCAGACAGGAGAACAGTCTTTGCCCCCAAATCCTTGCCTCAACGCTGACATCCTCACCAAACACCACCCTGCCTTCGGGTTCCTGCTGCAGGCAGAGATGCTGAAGCAGAGCCACTCCAGCACCACGCGGGAAGCTCAACTCTCCTTCAGTCCAGTCTACGTGTTTTATTACGTTACCTACAACCTGGAGGTTACATTATGCACTATGATATGCTGTGGACTTCACAGTTTGCTCACTGTCTTCTGGTGACGGATGAAGAAAAGAGAGAGCTATGCTGATCTTTTTAGATTATCAGGAAACCCTTCACTGCTACTGCTCAAAGCCATCAATAAACTGTCTGTTAACAATCATGATGTGGCTTAAGTGGATCAATTGTCATTTATGGGTACAATCTTCGAAAAAAAAAAAATCTCATTTCTTTAACGGTATATTTGAATTTCACAGGCTTACTCTGCTCATCAGGTCCAACCACCAGTTCTGAAGGGTTCACCCCACCCAACCACTGCCTCTCTGCAAGGTATCATTTATCTACTCACCATTTGCCTTGAGATTTGCAGCTGGGGAAACTTGTTGGCTGTGTCACCCAAACAATAATTGCTGCACATGCTCCTCTCATTTACACTTAACACGAAGGTTATGTCTTTGTCCCTCCAGATCCAGAACCAACTGCAACCACCCACATTGCTGCTTAGGGGCAAGGCAAGTGCTATATTCCCCACAGCAAACTCAAGCCAGACGTAGGGCGAACACAAATACTTTACACTGGCACTGATGGTTTACAGATACTCTCTTCTTTGCTGTGCCTAGAGAACTTTGACCAAGATGCAAACATATTTGAATGGGGAGAACTTAAGATACAAGAAAAATAACCTACAAGAAGTCTTCACAGTAGGTTAACACTGAACATTAAGCTACCACGCACATGCTTTAGCTTAGCACTTGGATCACAAAAATCCTGTGCTCTATTTGTGAGCACGTGAGCTATAACCTATTTCTTTTTACAAAACACGACTACAAGATGGCCAATTCCTACAGCTGGTCGCACAGCTGTCTGCTCATTGGGACTGCAGTCATCACACAAGTGCCTGCAGGGTGCTGAGCAACCTCCGCCTCCCCAAATACTCACGGAGGAGAGCAAGGGAACAATAGTCATGATAAATGTATCAGAATTAGCAAGGGGAAGGCTGAAACCCCACTCGATGTTTCTCTGATTGAGGGAAAGATGAGCCTCACAAAATATTCCAGTATCAGTGATTAGTAGAAGATAAACAGCTATGAAAGCCACAGCAAAATAACTTCACGGTGTTAACTCACTTCCTAATCACAGCTTGGAGCTCATAGCACAAGGAAAAACATTTTTGCCTGTCTGAGCGTATAAATACAAAGGGAGCATCACATTCTCTTTCTTTCCCCAGGTATTCCTGCATTTATCTCCAGAACATGAATGGCCATTATGAATTATCTCCACCATCCTGTGTTCTCCCTCTCCCCTCCCCACTTCCCCCGTGAAAGGGGGGTGGTGGGAGGAGAGCAAAGAAAAGACAGCACCGTTGGATTCCCTTTCTTCAGCTTTTACCAGCCTTTGGAGGTCAGGATGCTATTGGCTCCGCTCTGCGTGCGAGCTAGAGCTGTTCACTTAGCAACAGAAAGCAGAAGCGGCAGACAGCAAAACGATCCAGCTACGTGTGAGCGAGAGAAGGAAAGGATGGTTTAGACGATGTCCTCCACGGAGGGTCCCCTCTGGAGACGTGCCGTGCACCTCCGGGGACGGCGGCAACAGGTGCCCGTGCTCTGCATCGCGCTGGCTCCCACCCTCAGCAAGCAGCTCGAGCGCTCAGCATATTGCGTTTTTTAATATAGGAGCTTAATTAGAGCCTACTGCCAATAACAACAGACAATCTCAATAAAGCCCGTGTTTAATGCAAGTCGTAAAGAGTGTCTTCTGTGCCTGAAACAGTAAGGATGTGAAATGCGACGTGCTAAACGAAAAAAGATAAGAAAGGAATGAAGCCAGAGCTAAGGTTATGGAGAAAGAACAAATGAGTTGTTTACTTTCATCTACCTTTTCTCCCCCCATAAAGGCAAAAAAACCCAAAAAATCAAAACTTAAACTTTAGTAAGATACTGCCTGTAGTGTTATTCAACCTCCAGAAGGATGAGCTTGTATCCCAGCTACTCCTAAACCTGAGAAGGGAAAGAAATAGCAGAGGAAGGTGTAGATAGAATGATGCATATTTCGCAGTTCTGAGTTCCTTTGTGAAAGGAAGAGGCTACTGTTGAGAGATTATTCCATGCTGCCATTCAGAGCAACAGAAGCGATTTCGTGCAGATCATTCCACGGGGAACGTGCAGCCTGCAACCCTCCTGTGCGACTGGCATCAGACGTTTTCCTTCCCACCCCTGCCATGGCAGAGCTCTGAGCACATGCCAGGGAAAGTGTCATCTTCTCCTATATGGAAGCCATGTCTCCCTCCTCCCCATCCCATTCCTGAGTAAATTAATTGTGGAGCAAACGTAACTGACCCTATTCTTTTTCCCAGCTGCTCTACGTTTCTTTTCAACTTTAATTTTAAAACTAAATGTAACTTTCTCTACACGCGGAATGTATCACTGCTAGCCTTTCCAACTTTGAACACGTAACTTCTCAAATCAAACCCACTTTGCCAAAGCCTACTGACATGCAGTGGCTGAACAACTACTTCAGTTCTTCACAGCTCTAAACAGATGGGGTAAAACAAACCAACCAGGACCCTCTTGCTATTGAGGGGAGCTTGAAAGCAACCAAGTGTGTTGTTTTATCCTTTTCACCTCTTTTGTGTGACATTTCTATTACATTTTCCTTACATTCAACAATACAATGGATATGTAATAAAGGAAAGGAAACGGTACTTCCCTAGATTCAATATATCCAAAATGTATATGTGACTGTTAAAGAGAAGCCTATATTTTTTGAGGAACAGAACTACAGCATGGGTTTCAGGCCTAGTTCTCCTATTATTTCCTCCATAAAAAGACTTCAACTTGCCAACAAAACCTACAGCTTACTGGAACTGGGCAGAGGTGGAAAAAGTTGTCTATCGGAAGTAGCTCATTGGTACTATGAGAAGCAGTCTGGTGGGGGGGAGGGGGGGGGAAGAACTCTCAGTTTACCTGGCTGAGCAGGACCAAAAAGCACTGTAAAAAGCCAACAACTTAAAGATGAAAAAGAATCCAAACTACAGGTAGGAATCACAGCTACACAATGGAGCACCAAAACTGAAGTTTGTTGTTGTACAGCTTCAAGAGATGGAAAAAAAATAGAAGTATTAGAGCTGGTGTCTCATGAAAATGAGCACCTATGAACGTGACCTGAAAGATACCACCCCAAACCTCCACCACAATCAGGAAGCGTGGGGCACACGTGGTACCTCCAGGCACCCCAAGGAGACCCCCTCGGCGCAGGGCACAGCTGCCGCTTCCCACATTGCAGAGCGGCGAAGCCTGGCAAACACCCGCTTTCCTTTCTGCACCGCTTGTAAATGTGAGTGAGCAGCAAAATGGGCGTTTGACAGGATGCCCGGGCTAAAAAAGGGAGAAGCCGTCCCCGAAGTGGAGCCTCCTTCGGCAGCCAAGGCACTGAAGCTCAGCACTCAGCAGGCACAGGGACCTTCCCACCCCGCTCCTCTCCTCCGCGATGGCCCAAGTTACAAAACAAAGCTGCGTGGGAGGGAAGCTGCCTACCTTGCTGCATAACCCGCTCCTGCGCAGACCAACCTCTTGCAACCACAATTCACCGTTTCGTTGCCGTCAGTCTGGCAGACGAGCAGAGTCAAGGGCTGCCGCCAGCCAGCGGGGCTCTGCCAGGCTTGGCCCTGCCACGCTGGCTCTGCCGGCCTCACCCTGCTCCCGCGGCAACCTGCTGGGTTACCTCCTTAGGCTTTAGAGCATTTCCAGTCGGATTCACCAGCTGCTTGGGGGTTTTTTGTTCTTAAAATCTCTTCACCTCTTCTTTCAATTCAGATATATTTTTGCTCACTACTTCTGCTATGTATTAGGGTTTTCTTCACTCCTGCCATTCTTCTGCTTTTTCACTGCATCTTATTCTTGCACCAGTGATGGTTTTTAACCTTTATTAGTTTTTGAATCATTGCTTATATACAGGTATAAAGTAAAGGCACTATAGGAAGAAGTATGAACATTTATCCCGAAGACACAAACATCAGTGATCCTCTCGCTTCCTGTTGTTCCTAAAACTTATGCATTTGCTTACATTAGATCAATCCTTCCTTTCACAGTTCTTTACGAGTGAAAGAACCTAACAGAAGTGAGGCCCTGGCATAGCCACCTTTCCTGTGCCTCAGTCAAAGTCTTACCAAAGCCAGTGCGAATGCTCCCTTACTGAAAATTGCTCAATTGTTCAGATTTTGTAATCTGAAGAAAAGAAATACTGATCTTCTTCACCAGTAATGTGAAAGGCGTAATGTAGAAGTCACATTAGTGCTAACCCTGGACACAGATGAAATACAGGAAAATACACAACACGTTGCAGGTAGTTTGGGCGTTAACAAGAAGGTGCTCTGTACATCTAAAATTCGCGCGCTGTTGGTCTGCCATCACATGGATTTGGTCACCTGCATTCAAGGGACACCGAGAGGCCTATCTTGTTTCCTTGAACTCTCCTGGGGCCTAAATTCTGCAACATCACCTACAACTCAGGCTGCAGCCTGCCATCATCTCGCCAGCCACCGTGGTAGCTGGTAATCTCCCCAGGGGTTTGCCTGGTTTGCCCTCTGCAGAACTGCTCTGGGAAAGCACAAATGTGTGGCACCAAGGGCAAAGTTGCCGAGCTCCAGGGAAAGGAACAGGGATTTTTACGACTGCAAAAAGTCTACCTCGGAGTTAGATGGGCTTTTTTTAGAAGGTGCCTTTTGACACTTTTTGGTCAGGGAGGTTACTTGAAGCATTTGAATTTGCAGTCATCTTCTACTAGTACCTAAAAACTAACTCAAAATGTGAACTTAGGTATTAGATAGCTTTGAGGACTCCTAATGGGATACATTTGTAACTTAAATGAAGTCATGGTCATTGTTATCATCTTGTGAATGTGAAATCTGTTTGTGGTATCAGTGCAGTTAAGAGATGAAAGCCCAGACCCAACAACACATTTAGGCTTCCAACGTCCCGTTTTCATCTGTCTGCGCATAGCACTTGAAGCGGAGAAGAAAACAGAAAGAGCGGTGATACGGGGGCTCCAAGCTCAGCAGCACTAGGACCCGCTGCCCGTCGGTATGTCTGAGGCCTGTTCCTCATCTCCCATCATTTTGCGGCAGCAAGGAGCTAGAAGCAACCGCTTCCGTTAGGAGACCCAGTGCCCACCTCACATGGAGCACTGAGGTCCCGGGAGCCAACAGCAATGGCCTCGCGGAAGGCAAGGACTCGGTTCTGCTGAAGGCATCAGCTCCCATTTGTCGCTGAGCTCTGACTTCAGGAAGAGCTGGGAGCCAAGAGCAGTATCCCGCCTTACAAGACGCAGCATCCCTCAAGGCAGCCCGCTCCACAGTGCTTGCAGGAATTACGGTACCAAATGTATTTCAAATGTAGCGGGTCATTCTCTCTCACTGTTTTCAGTGAGAGAATTTTCAAAATAAAAAGGGGGTGGCCTAGTCTATCAGGGTGAATCACCACATACTGAGGTATCTTCTGTTTTACCCATCGAGTTGCTTTTCCCGGCACAGAGCCTTGTGCCAGAAGTACCGGACTACAATGTTCATCCATCTTGCTCGCACTGTGAGGAGCGGTTTCATTTGTTTGGTACCTGTTGTGAGTGGCACGACCCCAATCCTTCCTGTGTTCCAACGACCCTGATCGCACCGAGACGGTCCGGCTGAACAACCTGCAGATCTACATCCGCTCCCTGCACTGACTGAAGTCACGGAGCTGTGCCCAGCGAGGCGCCGAGCCCCGAGGAGTGGCAGCGCCCGTTTGCCGGACCTTGGCACGGCACCGACATAGCCGGCACGGCTCCGAGCAGGGGTGCAGTGGGCGCTCTCTCGTCCACCCCCAAAGGAAGCTGCAGAGACACTGACCATATTCCATGGTGTCTGCACAGGCTCAGGGCTGTCCCACGATTTCCACATTACACGCAGTTTAAAAGCTTGCACTTTAAGGATTGAGTTCCATGCCCAGCCCCAAACTGGCAAGACCAGAGGAATAACTGTGTCTGCTAACAGCCCATCTTTTAATTTGTACTTAAAGTTACTGGAATGAGCAGGGGGGAAGGGAGTGATTAAGCTTTTTTTTTTTTTTTTTTTTTTTTAAAAAAAACACCACAAACATCGCATTTCCTATATGCTTCAGCAATTTCACTGTAGGAGACAAATCAATACTCCTCTCTTTGGAGTTAAAGATTCTCATTTGGTAACGGAGAATAGGGGATTTGCCTCAACGAAAACAATATATATTTCTTTAGAAGAAAAAAAACACCTTCCTTTTTGTCTAGTTTCTGTTTTGTCAATAAAAACTAAGCACACTAGAGGGAAGGGATTTTCTTTACATACAAGATTTTCATAAACAAACTTGTTCCTTTCAACACATCGAAGAACAAACAGAAGTGTATGCTGAGAACAAGAAAAAGCCTACAGGACAAAAACATTTTAGAAATGCCCTGGATTCCCCTCTTAAAACCCAGCTATATTCTGTCCTTCCTGAGCAGCCATGGAGGAACAGCTCAGGCCAACAGGACCCCACAATAAAGCAACCACCAAAGTACGTGCCCTCACTCTCTTTGCATGGGATTCAGTCTCAGTTGCATTTTGGGAGAGGTTTTTTGGGGGTGGTGGAGGGTATCACTTTTCACCCAATCCCTAGTCCTGTTCATGCCCATACCACGTTGCCCATACAATCCTTCTGTCTGTGATGAACATGACAGCTAGCTCTAAGCTCCCACCTTCCCACGTCACTCATTTTAGCATAACTGTTTTTGTAAACTAAACGGAAATGTTTATGTAAAGGTTTTCTCAGCATAACTAATCTGGAATTCCTAGCAGCCAAAGGAATTCCCGACTGCTTCTAAAACTGAGGTTTACCTATATTTTATATAGTTCCCTTTAAGCAACAGCCTGCTTTTAAAATGTCCATACTGGTTTTGATAACAGAAGTTAAGCCAATACAGAGTGATGGTGTTTCGCTGACAGACAGCTGGTAAGCAAAACATCACGCTGGGATCTTGCTAACCGGCACACCCTACACACTGTCACCGAGGTCTTCTCAGTAAACATGACCTGGCATTAAACCACTGGCTTTTTGCTTTTGTAATGGACTTTCTTACTTGTTCATGGCGGGGGGGCCTTTCCTCTGCCTCATTTAATCAGAGCAACTCTAGACATTTCAGTAGGGTAACACCCTTCTTTCATGGGGTGGATCACCAGACCCTATACAGTCCAAACCATTTTAATGGTCGACCAACTCTCACAGCACGTTTACGGCACATCTAGGGCAGAGGATCCAGAGGGATACTCCCTTCTCTCCTAGCTGTGACGACTGAAGCAGCTGACATAACTCTGCTAAATCAGACAATATGTAAATAGCAGCATGACAATGAAAAGCTCAACTAGTCAACTCCAGGCTTTAAATTCATTCTGATTAGATCATTAAATACCTCAAAAAAAAAAAAAAAAGTCTTATAAAATTATCATAGAAATACATTTCCAAGCAATTGTGAGCCATTTGGTAAAACTGGTGCTTTATGTCACTCACATCACTGGTAACAGAACGCCAGCTGAGAATCTCGCTGCTGGTGTCAAGCGGTTCCACCAAAAACCAGACTTCTTTTTCAAAGCCTCAGTGGAATGATGGCTCTTATCATGGAAAGAGAATTTCACGAGGTAGAAGAGTAACAGCAAAATGCTCTGTGACTGGCAGAGTGAAATCCAGTTCCACAGACAGTCAGGAAGGCAGCGGCAGCAACAGTAGGTGGTTATCAAGACAGTTTCATCAGACAGTCGAAGGCCATGCAAAGCTTTATAAATCAGTATGAAGAGTTTACAACTGACACACCATTGAACAGAGAACACTAAAGACTTCCCCTGTTCTGAAAAGCTGATTTCTTGGCATCAGCCTTCATGCAGCTTTCGGATTTTGCTTACAAGAGTTAAGGAGTGGAAGCAGATAGAATCAAATAACCCAGTCTCAAACTCAAGAAAGCATGAATTAAAATCTGTCTCCATGACTGAGGGAAATTATCTGTTGGTGATAATATTGCTCAGATAATGTAAGTCAGGATGTGAAACAGCTGACGTACTACAGGGGACCCAAAACAATAAATCAGCGCGCTAGACAAGTGTGACATCCTCTACCACCCAAAAGACAGTTTTGCCCACCTGAGGTTTGACCTCACTGCCAGGGTCCTATCCTCTGGTGAGAAACCAAGGGCTGCAGGTGCAGGCACCCCAGGCAGCCCTGCCTGGGATTCGGACACCCAGAATGAAAGAAGTGCCCCTGAAAGCGACTTCAAATGGAGCAAAATGACACCTGCAAACAATTGCTAAAAAATTTAAGTTTTATAAGGAGACAAACATGGTATCTTCCTGCAAGCCCAAGACGAGATTCTAGTGACAACTGCAACAATTTAATAGTCAACCTTTTAATTTTGGGAAGGCAAGAATTGACAAGGGCACCCACATACCATCTACAATTACACATTTCACTAGTCTAAGTCTAACGTTACTGAGCAGTAATTGGAACTGGAAGATCTAAAACAATTGATAGATGGCAAAGTATGCAGGAACAGCCATATTCTACACTACAAAAAAAAAAAAAACCAACCCCAACCAACCCACAACTGAACTTCAATCACTCTGTCCCCTGCTACCTAACAATATCATAGTCACTGAAGAAGAAAACTTCCTCTCCACCACTTACTATCAAGTGGAGATAACAGAGGCACAAACAAGAAATCCACTTGGACTAGGGATGCAGGAACTAGTGATGGGCTCAAAGGACCTTGCGTATATATCGTTAGCCGAAAACTATCCCAGGTATGAAGGGGGAAAGACTTCCCTTTCCATCAGAAATACAATGAAACAAGAGGAACAACCATCCAGGTAACACTCTTATGCATCCATTTTAGCAATATGGGTAAAAACTTCTGTTAATAAACCCCAAAGAGAAATTCACTGAATATTTTTTTACCTATAATTCAAAAATTATTCCCCTATTTCAAACAAGATACCAGGTTTTTCATGCCCTGCGCATTTTTTTTTCTAGGGGGAAAAAAACAAACGAGAGAGGGGGAAGAGAGATAAGAGAGACAGTCAGTTCTCATTTTAATAACCCGATTCTTGGAAAGACTGACCCTCCAGAGAAGATAATTAGCAGCCAGGCCAGTAATTCCCTTTAGCCACACAAGTACAGCTATTAACCCTTTCTCTAAAACAAGGATAAAACACTGAGATAAAGGATAACTGCAGTGTGTATCTTGTGTGTGACATTCCAACAGCCCAACATTTTCTTATCAAGTTTGACTAGTCCTTCTGCATCAAGCAGCAGATGTAATGTAAGAGTTGCAGATGTCATCTACATGCAAGGAAGTCCAAATAAAGAAAATAATGCAGTAATTAAGGAAGAAAAGTCCATGAAATAAATAAAAGAAAGCTTGTACAATGTTTGAAAGACGCAATATAAAAACTTTCCCTGTATTACAAATGCCTAGTACAGCTTGGAAGCGCATCACTACAGATATCCACCTTAATGTGCTAATGACATGACACCAAGAAAGAGACATCACAGTAGCAAATCTGTGATAAAACCATGAGAAATCTGAAAGAAAACCTGAAATGGGACTGAGAGGGCAATAAATGGCCAAAATTAAAAGAGGATTTATGGTGTCACAAGAAACAGTAATGTGTTCAAGAGAATTATTGTGAACTGAGTGCCAAATGGAACAATTTAAAGAACAGAGACACATAACAGAAGTGTTACCATTGTACCTAAGAATCAGAGATTTATGGGCAGCACAGACATCAGTGGGAGTATGTTTTGGCTATTATAAATCACTACCTCTTCACCATTTAAAAAGCATTCCGGACTTCACAGTGATCTGAAACACTCTTAGGGCCAGAGGGAGCTATGTCAATTTACATCTCTGAGGATAATGGCGTATGATGCTGAGGAAGCGAGAGCAGTTTACACCAGCAAAGGGCACGCTCCAAGTGACTTTGGAGGAGCTCTGTTAATTCTAGGCCACCTGGGGGGCTCCCTCTCCTCTCCACCCTCCCCACCTGGTTTGCAGGTTTGGACCCTGGGCTTCCTGAACACTGAGCAGCTCAGTGTCCAGACAGACTACTTGTTGGAAGAAGAAAGTCAACAAACACTTTTTTTAATATTCACTGATCTAAACTGATCACTAAACTGACCTCCAGCCTCCCCACCTGGGTGGGTCCCCATCACGGTCCAAATTTTGTCCAGTGAGATAAACACAGGCTTCTGGCAAGAAAAATAGTTCCCATTACACTTGAAAGAAACAACTTGTAAAAAACACACCAACAAAAGTAGCAGTAACACAATGACACATGCTCTCACCCAATTTAACTAAAAGAATGGACGAGACGTGCCCCACAGCACACAGAGTGTCGTCCCCCTGCAGCATACCTTCATATCCACCATGAGGCTTTCAACCAGAAACATACTGACCCATCGTAGGTTGTTCAGGCATTAACAACATTTTGGTTCTACCTTTACTGACCGCAGTTTCTGCATTATGCAGCAGCTCTCATTAATGACTGGATGGTGGAACCATTTGTTATTAAGTGGCTACTTTATGCTCTAGCACTTGGTTAAACTTCAGTAACAATAATCTCAGCTCACTCCACACAGGGAGTTTTGCGGTTCATTAACAAACCTTTTTATTTGAACCCCTTTGAGAGCTACGTGTCCCTTTCTAGTGCCGTTCTGCTAGCCGAGAGCATCTTGTCTAAATTGCTGGATCAAATCCAGAAAAAAATGCATAGTAACTGAAAGCCATTACCATCTGGTGACTGTTCAACATCCTACATGGACACTAGCCCGCGTCCAGCACTGGGTGAACAGGTGTCCACATAATACCAGCCATCACAGTTGTCACTGGTTTGTAATCCCATTTGCAGACTTGACAGGCACAATACTGAAAGCCTGTCATCCTTCGGCAGATCCCCCCGGCACGCTCGCGAGGAAACTTCCTTACTGCTCCTCTGCCTCACACTGTCAAGTAGCTGTTGGTGAATTCTGTGCTGGATTTCATTTGCTAATACTTCCATTCTTGTTCACTTTAAAAGAACAAGCAAACAGCGCTAACAAAAAGAAACACCCTTGGAAATCCAGTGTTGTGCAAATACACAGGGACTAAGACCTCTCTGTCTGCCATTCAGACTCCAAAACCACCAATACTCCCCCACAACATGGGTCTCCGTCATGTAAGCAGTAGTGAAACCAGCTATTTATGCCCAGTAGGAAAAGCATGTTACCTATAACTTTAGAGAAAAGAGAAATAACAGACTCCTTCCCTGGGTTCAGTGAGTATCTAAGAGAGACAGTAATTTTCCTTGAAAAGGCTGACCCAACCATAAAGTCTTCTTACTAACCTAAAGAACACATACATTTGATTAATAGACAGATGTCAAATCAGTTACAATTTAAAAAAAATTTTAAAAATTACACAGAATAAGGCAGGCTGTGGATTTCCCTAGTGTCTGTGAGTTCACAGTAGTCGTCAAGTTTACAAGCATAACAAATTACCAGGACTCAGATGACCCACAGTAAGTAATTGTTTGCACATTCCTAAGTCATAGCAAATATGAGGCAAAGGCTCATTAACTTACAACTTTCCCACTGAGGTATAAACTAACACATTGTACCTGGTCTCTTCTAAGAGGTTGCACATAGTCATGTAACTCTTCAGCTGAGGCCGGGTGGCTTGCGAAGCCATGAATTTCCCTCAGGCACAGGACCCCTGAGCTGAGTGCTAATATCTAACCCCACGTTCACAGGCAAAGATATCCTCCATGTGGAAAATCCCTCACTGGTAGCCACCCCCGTGCATTTGAATCCCCCCGTTCCACCTACCAGCAGCACTCTGAACCTTTGACAGCCAAGTTGGTCGGAAGAGTCTTGAACAGAGACCGAGCTCACATGGAGGGGGGATGTCCTCCAACAATTTCAGAGAGGTGAATGTCCAGTTTCTAACTGGTTTAGCTTGCTCCCTCAACAGTCTGCAGCGAATAAAACCAACAAAGAAACTACACTCCAAAACCTGTGTGTTGAGCTCTTTATAACCTGCAAAACGAACTACAGGTACTACAGTCTCCTGTGGGCTTACGTCATTAACCTGCTCCACAGTTAGCAAATGAGGAACATCCCTGGCGAGTCGCCGAAGAGCCTCCTCTGAGCAAAGGATGGGCATCCCAGACTCATGCTCTTTTTGGCAAGTGATCCATACTATTTAAATATTTGCTAGCTACCATGCCAGTAACTCCCTCTTGCTCTTCACGGCTAGCTACATTCCTTGTTCTTTACAAACTTGACCAGTATTCCCATGTCCAGAAAAGCATTTACACACTTTACACAATTATTCAAAGCAAAGCTTTCTCATTAATAAAAAACGTGCTGTGAAGCTTGCTGGAAGGATAAAATACGGTTACTTTCCAAACACCAAGAGGAAACCAGCTTCAGAATACTTTGGCAAGGTTTAGAAGTGAGATTCTTAAAGTGGATCTGGAATGACCAAATGTAATAATTACGTATTTTGCCACGGAATATACACGTAGAATCATAGAATCATGTAGGTTGGAAAAAACCTGTAAGGCCATCGAGTCCAACCATTTAACGTAACATTGCCAAGTCCCACTAAGCCATGCCCCTAAGCACCACATCTACATGTCTTTTAAATACCTCCAGGGATGGTGACTCCACCACTTCCCTGGGCAGCCTGTTCCAATGCTTGACAGCCCTTTTGGTGAAGAAGTTTTTCCCAATATCCAATCTAAACCTCCCCTGGAGCAACTTGAGGCCATCTCCTCTTGTCCTATCGCTTGCTGCTGGAGAGAAGAAACCAACACCCACCTCACTACAACCCCCTTTCAGGTAGCTGTAGAGAGCGGTAAGGTCTCCCCTCAGCCTCCTCTTCTCCAGACTGAACATCACCAGTTCCCTCAGCTGCTCCTCGTAAGACTTGTGTTCCGGACCCTTCAAAGCATCATTGCCCTTCTTTGGGCACGCTCCAGCACCTCAGTGGCTTGTCTTGTAGTGAGTAAACAGATAAGGCTTTGCCGTGCTGTTGCTCCAGCCTTATAACAGAATTACTCCCTTTACATTATGAAAGTTAATTACACCATCATCTAACTACAGAAACAGAGTAGAGAATCTGGATTGGTTTTTTGTCCTATGCTTGGCTACATATGTTAGTATGTCTGTATGCACACACACACATGAACATTCACATTATACTGAGATAAAACATGACAAGAACAGTGAGGATTTTGTCATCTTTAATACAGTCCTGTTATAACCTTGCAGCTTAAATATAAGTTTAAACCTGAATCTCTCACATGCATAAAGATATATACTTATTTATAGCTACAGCAATAGGGAGGCTGCTGAGAAAGTAGAACATCTTTGGAAAAAGTGGGTGGTGATAATGCAAAACAGAATCCACTTTTCAACTTTATTGGCACCTCTGGTCTATGAAAACTGAACTTGAATCCTCTTTTTCTGCCCAGTGGAATTCTTTGAATCATACAACATAACCCTATACCTTAGTGTTTTCTTAGCTGACCTATCCCCTCAATTGCACTTCAGGAGTTTGGCTGCATTCTGGCCATCTGAAATTGTAGGAGGATGAGCAGAAGTGAACTCCTTGACACTTTGTGTTCCCATACAAGCAAAAGAGCAACAGAAAGCAGGCAGCGCTGGGCACGGAGTTCAAAGTTACTGTGCCTCACGGAGTGAAGATCTCTGAAATTCTGCTGTGACTGCTACAAATAGTGGGACACTGTCTCAGAGCTGAGGGTACCTTACAAACCACAAAACTGCCCAGCCGCCCCCACTGTTTAATATCTGCAGCATAAATTTTGCTTTCATTTCGTAATTCAAGGGAAGGGGACAAGTTCACTACTAGGAAAGTCAGTCACTTGAAAGACTAGTGACTCAAAGTTCATTACTCACCAAAAGGGAAGTAAATGCTTGAGAACAGGTCATATGCCGCCGGGCTGTACCCAGGAGTGCCGTGTTACACGCACCAGCGCAGCAGTATCTGATAGAGCACAGGATGCGGCCTGTCTGCAATAAAGGTACACTTGACTGGAACCGTGGAAAGCTTGATGGCAAATGCATTGCGGTTTGTGGCTTATTCAGCTCCAACTTCAACTTTTTTTTTTCTCTAGCCTTTCATCTGTAAGGGTCTTTAGGGAAAATTTGTGTGTTCTGCATTATAAGCTTTAGCAAAGAGGAATTCAAGATGCTTGTTATACACATAGTTTCTAATAGCCAGTAAGCCATTATAGGTTGTGGTTCAATGGGTAAATCATGTGTCTGTCATGGGTATTTTGCATGTTACATCATATTTCTATGAAACGCACAGACCAGCTAGCGGATCTTTTCACGTATCCTCAGCCCTCTGTTGTTCCTCTCAGCTCACAGTAACGGCAAGAAAAATAAAGCTGCATCTGTCCCCTCACAATGAAGGTGACGGGAAGTGGGAAACGATGGAAGGTCCAGGCCCAACTCTCAACTTGTTAAACACTGCAGGTGAAACTGCACTTCACTGCAGTCACCACAAGGCCTGCCCTTTTCTTCAGCAGCACCAGAATTTCACCTATACACATGTTGTCTTGGCTTAATCCAGACACTTACATCATACCAGCCATGCCAGTTTTAACTACACCTTTAAAATACTGCACACTAATTTCAGTATTTAACACTACCGTAGGAAGGCTCAGTGAGTGTTAGGAAATTGAAACAGGCCTCCTGTGCCTACCCTGTGTAGGCAGAGACTTTGTAAAGGCAGCTTATGCCTGGGGAGGCTGTGCAAACTGTTCAGCTGTTAAGACATTTTCCTGACCTCTTGTCTAAGTTAACTGGAGACTTACTGGGAGATTTGTAAAACATTGCTGCTTCTAATACGTTCAGTTTATAATCGAATAACTTGTTCATGGCTCACTCACATCGGTCAGGCATGAAATGTTTTCTGTGGATAAGGCAGATAAAACGGTCGTATTCACCCCCATTCCCTCACCTTAGCTGGGTGGTTGGGATTTTGCATGTTGAGTCAGGCAGAGAGAGCACTTGAAGAATGGGGTTAAAACTAAGTCAGCCCTTCTGTTCTCTCTCAATGATTTTCAATCGATTCCAACCTCTGCTATTGTCAGCTCAGCACAGACCTACTGTGAAGTTTGCTTTCCTCTGTCTCTTACATTACAGCCACTACCAAGGACTTTGCAGTGCTAGAACCATCTGACAATTTCATTCAGGGAAAAGAGACCCAACATTGCTGCTCCACCGACACAGCAATGCTAATAGGAGTAAAATCTTGGTTGTGTCCTTGAAATTAATAGTTAGGACTTGCTGGATGTGCTGGGAAAAGATCTGCTGAAACAGAGGGAATCGACTAGGTGGTTTCACCTTGGGGGCAGCTGTATTCCAGTCTGGAAACCTTGCATGTTCTACTGACGCTCTGATGTATTCATCTGTGGGGCCTTGCACACATACAGGAGAGGAAAAAAGATCCTTAAACACAGATATGGCATGAGAAAGGCTGCATTTCAACGCAGCAAATACAGGAGGAGGTGTTCCCAAACCCTCTAGGAGAAGTGGGAGGCCACACAGAAGCACGCTGTGGGTCTAGTGCAACACGAAGACCACCAGCTGAAATGTTTCATCTACAGTAGCAGACTGGCAGCATGACATAGCATGTTATCATGACTGCAGTGATAAAAATATATCTGGGGGATATAAGAGTTATGTCCTACTGTCTGAAATCTCTGCAGGCCCAGTAACTAAGCAACCTCTAAACCTTTGCATTCCTCATTAGAGTAATGCAAGCCCATTAACTTTGCTTGGACTGATAAGGGTCAGAATTTAACACAGTATTTTCAAGTTGGCTTTCTTTTTGCAGTCATGCCAGAAGTCACACATGATTATCCCACATGGTACCAACAGCCAAGCAAACACCCAAAGAAACCCAATATTAAAGGAGACCCAGCTTTTCACGCCTCCGATCCATACGGGAACTAACACAGTTGTGATCTTTACTTCAGATTTAAAAAAAAAAAAGCCAGGAAACACTGATTTTCAACCACACCTCTGCCATTCCCCTGTAAAATGGCCCTGGGTACGTCAGTTCTGTCACCCTTTTGCCTCCTCTCTCTTCCCTATGCCACTAGTGGTATGACTCCATGCCTCCCTCCAACCCTGTCCAACTCACTAAACAATAAAAATGGAATCAATTAGAACAAAGCAGAGGATTAAGTGAAATGGAAGCAACAAAACGCTTGCCAGGCATCACCAAGTGTTTCACTAGTACACTCCATACCTTGCCTTCAGTTTTTCTATTTCAGCCCCATTCAACAAAGCATCTTTATTAGGATACAATCCAAACAAGTACTTAAATGCCTACTTAAATGCTGTCATTAATACAGATGGTTTAAATACTTTTCTGAATGAAACCCTTTAACTATAAGCTCTTCAGGACAGAAAGAATGCTTTAGTTTTGGCTTACACAGAATTGAAAAATGAGATAGAAGAATGCTCTTCATGGCTGCATCGGTGGCTTGCTGACAGCACACACGAAAAAATATCTTCTTGCTTCCTCTCAACTTTGTGGTTTGGATGTTAAAGAAGGAGCAGACAACAGAAAACACCTACAAATCTCATCAGACAGACTGCTAAGCACGTGCTCAGAGAAAATCCATGGAGCTGCCATTTCTGGAACAGACTTACAATCGTTCAACATCAGAGTCTTCATGTGTACAACAGGGAAAGTGCAGCTCAATCCATCCCAGAAGACATTAATATGATTTGTTGCTTGCCCAGTGCTTTGAGATAGAGAGTCCTCTTTATGCCAATACTAAAATTACCAGAAGCTCTTTTTTCCCCTGAGTCTCTCAAGTGTTTTTCATGGCCTCCCACTGTGGGTGGACTACCTCCTCCTGACAACAGCTGCGTGCAGCTTCCACCAACGCCTGTGAGCCGCACTCCTACAGAAGGCAAAGGGGCCACCACAAAGCAACCACAGACGATCCAAAAAGGGCTTCATGGACCCTGCAGCACTCCTGAGCCTCGCTGCCCTTAAAAAAGGGAGTGGGCACAAGTCAGCATTTTTTGACTTGGGAATTGCTTCTTCCCTCCCTTTCCTTTCAATCGTTTAATTAAATCTTTGCTAAAACAATAACAAACAACAAAACACCCCCACCCTCCCATCTTCCACTTCCATGGCAGAAAGTCCAGCACACATTTTGATTCAGCAGCCTCTCTCCCAGTGAACCAAAATTCATGAATGCGGCAAGGCCACGAAGAATATGTGCATATTGTCCAGCCTTAAGCACACAGAGGACTCTGATAGTGGTGGCATGTTTTGTGTTGTTTTAATGACACACAGCCCTGCTAGTTCCCCCCCCCCAGCTTTATGTAGGAGGCATAATTATGTAATAAAATTCCTATTTCTGCAGCGTTCGCCCCGTACCAACACAGAAATGCAGGCTTTATTATTCTTCCCAGCTGGTAGGCACTGAATTACTAGTGTTTTAACCCTCTTTGCACTAAAACCTCAGTTTGATTTCTGACTTGCAGCAGCAGGAGAAACAGCCACTGATCATTTCTGCTCTCTCCACTTGTGAGGTTGATTCTTGCCCTTTGAGATCACTTTTTATCAGCTCATAAAACACCTTCTTGTTAAGGATCCAATCTATTTCCTGGGGAAACTTTTAGTCATTGTGGTTGAGTTGTTTCCAGGACTGGTATGCCTCAGCCTCGGGACAGAACTACTTGACCCGGTTTTACACCGTGACCGCACCGAGGAGGATGGCACGCACGCCGCAAAAGGGCAAAGGTACAACTGAGCGGTACGTTATGCTGCTCTGCTGACTACGAGGCCTCCATAAAGGTGAGACCCTAGGTACGTGATTGATACTGAAAGGGTAACTTCCTCTGACATCTTGGGTTTCATTCCTTGAAAGAGCAGGGGCCATGCACTCACACGAGACGTCTTCCCTCGCTGCCAGCAGCCGGGTTGCTAGGCAGGCTTTGTGTCTGACTGGTGGGGCATGGGTTTGCTTTTCAGTACCCTGCTTGCTGTTACTCAGGGGTGCAGTCATTTTGGAAGAGTTCTTAAGCAAAACGTGGACTGAAATCTCACCAAGATAGGAGCTAGTGGCCAACACACCTTACTGGTGTCTTTTCAACCAAATGGAGTGCCTTCTCTATTGCAGAAGGGGCATCCACACCCAGACAGCAGGATGGGGATCACCCAGAAAAGAGAAGGCCTCTTCCATTCCCAGATTTATGCCCTTTCAGACAAAACATTAAAGACACTTTATGATTAAGGTTTCCGAGCCATATGCTGCCAAGCTTACGTCTGAATGGGCAAGCGTTTACAGTTAATTACCAAGTAACCCCTCTTGTGATACTGGAACTCCCACAGACGATTCGGAAAGGCATCGGGTACCTGGGAGCATGTACACTACCGGAGCAGCCTCAAGCAAGATCACGTCTTGACGTCTCCCTCTACAGCCTAGCACCACAGCTGGGCAAGAAGGTGCAGAGGTGCTCACACACACAGCTCCTCTCCCCGTGCCGCAGAGCAGAGCCTGTTCCAGCCCCCATAACGCTGTCCTGGAGCCCCAATTCTTCCACGCCTGGGAGAGTGAGCTGCCAGCTGAGCCACATCGCACCTTCCAACCGTCCTCCCTACAGTGCAGCGACTCCCAGAGCCTTCCCTCCACCACTCCTCACTGCGGCGACTCTGCCAAGTCAGCTAGCAAGGGGGGACAGGATTTGGTCCCCCCATGAGGTACTTGTTACAGAGAAAATTAGCCACCAGCAGGAGCACGCCCCGGAGCAGCACCCGAATTCTCCAGGCTTCAGAGCTGAATTATGCCGCGGCGTTGTGCATCTGTGTATCATTTCCACAATTACGATTCACAGCAGCTTTCTTACTAGACAACATGGCTGTCGCCACTTTAACAATACTCATTCATCAGCCCTCGCTGACCTTCATTTGCAATCTCCCCGAGCAAGTATTTCCTGCTACGTGTTTGTGGCAGACTCGAAACCCCAGCAGCCTAATTCTGGGATACAGATCCCTCTCTAACCGTTTATCCACATGGAGCTGTGAACACGATACATGATCTTCCCCATAACCTGCACTGAGTAAGGCCTGCTGAGTCACGATCGTAATTTTTTCTGTAGGCATAAATTTTCACAGCCCACCACGAGCACAGTGTAAGCAGTTGCACAGCAGCACAGACCGAAACAAAAACCTTAACACGAAGGAAGGAGGGGTGCTTTCTCACCACGGCCTGAAGGCCCGAAAACAACGAGGAGTTGAGGACAAGACCGTCTTCCCCCAACTCTGCCCTCCTGACCCCGACTAATCTGGTCAGCCTTAACTGCTCCCACCAGCAGCTCTCCTCCGGGAGGGCTCATGGGGAAGGACCATCCCTTGTTGGTTAATGGTGTCCCGGGCCATTTGTGCTGCTAGTTAGTTCAGCTGTCACCTGCTTATCCTGGTCTGGGTGCTATAAATAGACTTTCGCTTTCATCAGCAACCTCAGTTTAGGAAGTTCCCCACAGCACAGAACTCCAAAGTAATTCTGCATTCTTAAATAAAGTTATAGACAGAGTTGTAAAATCTTCAGCTCACCTCCCCTTTCATTCCTGTGACCATTTGCTTTTGTTATGTAAAAATGTTTAATTGGGGGAGAGGGGAGAGGAAAGAAAACTTTTTAAAAAATTAGGAAGAGTAATTGTGCCCTTTCTTATTCCACAGCTTCCCCTATAAACACGCAGTTAAATAAAAGGTGGGTTTTTTTTCCCTGAGCTGAGCCACAAGAGACAGTGTGAGACTGGGGAACAGCTAACAGAAAAGATGATCTGACCTTTGCTATAAACAGCTTGGGAGGGGCAGGGGGGAGCTCAGGAAGGTTTTTCCTCCTGTGAAGCTTCAGGCAGCCACAGGAATTTATCTCTAGGAACAGGCTGGCTGCATAAACTGGATAGAACAAGTTCCGAGCAGTGCCGTAGCTTGCTCCGACGCCATTTCGGAGCGGGAGGGAGAGTTTCAGCTACAGAGGCAAGCGGCTGCTGCGGGGCCGCCGCTTGCACCCTCAGCAACGGCAAGGCACCCGGCAAATTCTGGTGGCATCCGCAGCAGAAAGGAGGGACAGCGACAGAAGCAGAACAGCAGGCTTGTGTTTCTGTAGCTGCTGCATCTCGAATCCACGGGCTGGAGCTGCGATTCTTGCCAAGGCTTGGCTGTGGTCATGAAGAAGCTTGGGTAGGGCTGGGATCAGGCTGAGACATGAAGCCGTGTCCCTCAATAAGCAGAGCTGGGATAGCAGCGTTTCCACTTTCTAGTGATAAGTCTTACGAACTTTGTATAACAGGAGGAATCAGTGTGTGGGTGTATTTATGTTGAAATTAACTTAAGTTTAATCGCATACAGCAAATAGTTGGTTTTCTGTCTACTTTAACAGAGCCTGTTTCCTTCAACGAAGGTACTTGCCTGAACTTGAACATTAATTCAGATTAAGGTAGGATGTGAAACTAAAGCACTACTGTTGGTCCTGAAGAACTGCAACTGCCGGTAACCCCCTGTGGAACAAGAATGTCTTGATCCAGTTTGGTTTAGCTTAGCTAAACTGGATGAGAGTGTAAGTCACACTTCTGAGAGGTCCCTGAAACCATCAATTCCTTGCATGGCTAAATTCTTATTAAGAGATGTAATTTCTATTATGTATAGTTAATGATGCAGGGGTTTTTTTAGTGGTAAAGAAAAAGGAGATTTTACTACTGTAACATTCTACCATACATGTCCTGATTTACTTTTGACCTGCTAAGAGGATGCAGTTGTTGCTGAGTTTGGTCAGGGCTAAGACCACTGTGCAAGGACAGCAGCTGACATCCACGGCTCTGTTCTGAGACGTCTCACCTCAGTGCTTGTCGGCCAGGCGAATGTGGCAATTATTATACTGACAATAAGCGGTGTTTTATGGCATGGAGCTGCTAGCTTTATACTGCCATTACTTGACTAAGTTCCATGGAGGTAACATTGTTATGAAAAAGTACAAGGCGAATCAAATCCAGCAGTTCTTAGATGGAGCCCAGTGGAATGTTTTTTTTTCCTCTCAGTAGCACTAGAGATACTCTGGAGCATCCCTATACAACAGGCCCCTGCAGATATGGACTTTACACTGGTACTAATGACTTTCAACTTGGTCCAGATGTTTAAAACACCCTCCAGGAAGATAAATTTATATTCGTTCTACAGATTCCATTGAAGATACGACCTGATGCACCAAGAATCTAAACGACATGCCCAAACCTACAAGAGCCTGTAGAGAGAATCACAGAATGGCAGGGGTTGGGAGGGACCTTTGAAGATCATCTGGTCCAACGCCCCTGCCGAGGCAGGATCACCTAGGGCAGGTTGCACAGGAACGCATCCAGTCGGGTTTTGAAGGTCTGCCCAGCCTCTCTGGGCAGCCTGTTCCAGCGCTCCGTCACCCTCACAGTAAAGACGTTTTTCCTCACGTTGAGGTGGAACTTCCTGCGCTGCAGTTTGTGCCCGTTGCTCAATCACTGGGCACTACTGAAAAGAGACGGGCTCCATCCTGCAATCCTGCACCCTTCAGAGATTGATAGACATTGACAAGGTCCCCTCTCAGCCTTCTCTTCTCCAGACTGAACAGCCCCAGGTCTCTCAGCCTCTCCTCATACGAGAGGTGTTCCAGTCCCTTAATCATCCTGGTAGCCCTGCGTTGGACGCTCTCCAAAAGTTCCCTGTCTCTCTTGAACTGGGGAGCCCAGAACTGGACACAATACTCCAGATGAGGCCCCACCAGTGCAGAGTAGAGGGGGAGGATAACCTCTCTCGACCTGCTGGTCACACTCTTCTTAGTGCACCCCAGGACACCATTGGCCCTCTTGGCCACCAGGGCACATTGCTGTCCCATGGATAACTTCTTGTCTACCAGGATTCCAAGGTCCTTCTCCATGGAGCTGCTTTCCAGCAGGTCAGCCCCTAACCTGTACTGGTGCATGGGGCTGTTCCTCCCCAGATGCAGAACTCTACACTTGTCCTTGTTAAATTTCATGAGGTTCCCCTCCATCCAACTCTCCAGTCTGTCCAGATCCCATTGAACGGCAGCACAGCCTCCTGGTGTATCAGCCACTCAAGAAGAAGGTGAGGAATACCTGGTCTCTTACAGAAGAGAAGTTATCTGAACTCTAAACTGTCAGTTCTATGCATATTTCATATAAAAAAAGCCAAACAAACCTACCAAATTATTTACATTATTTTAGCTCTTCCCAATCTGGAATGCAAATGTAGTAATTCAAATATTTTTTCTTTCAATTTACAAATGTTAAAGATCTGATTAAATAGTATGTATCTGTAGTTGTAAGCAATGCTTAGCTTTTTCATTAAACAGGACTATAATCAAAGTTTTTATATTGTAAGTGTATTTGTGTGCAAATACATTTCTCCTGCAATGGTTAATCCGCAGGAAAAGAAGGCAGCAACATGTGTAATTAGCACAAACGTAATCAGCATTAAATGATGAGAAGGGAAGACAAATGAAAATGCTTTAGAAAGGCTGTTGGTAATGGTGTGCTATTTCAGATAAAGATTTTTTCCATGCTTCCCTTCCAGGTTAGATTGCGATTTCTCTCTCAGTAAGTTTAGAAAGCCTGGGCCAAATTCTTCCTCAATGTAATTCCACTTGGATTGATTATATCAGGATGACTTTAACCTAGTGCTTCAAAATCATGTTTCATTTCTTTCTCACGTAAAGCTGAATATTAATTATGAAACTCAAGAATGAGATAGAGCAGAGCTAAGTAACTTGAAAAACAACGCATCGCATCTCTCTGGCTTTAATCAGGCAAAATTCCAACGTAAGTTGTACCTAATTAGAGGTAGGGTTTTTCTTCCCTTTTTAAGGCCCACATTACCCATTTCTTTTCTCCGTTTCACACTTGCTAGTCTTACAATTAACCTTTATAAGCATTATAATGGAAATATTTTTTTCCATCATTAATGTCTTTTTCAGAATGCCTTTTCAGCTGTTTGTGAATTGCCAGCTGCACTGTGGTTCTACAGTCAACTTCTACTGTAACTGCAGACTCATTGCCCAGAAACAGCCAGCTATAACACTGTGACACTGTGGTTACCAAACACTAACTAGCAGGCAAGTTTGGGCAAGCGCTGTCTCCAAAACAACTTTTACTACTTAGTATTACTCTTTCTTTTTCAAAATACAGTTCACAAGATTTTGTGTCAAGTATGTCCTCTTAAAGACGGTGGTTGTCTGCTTGTTTGTCTCCTCCTTTTGTCTTGTTTATGTTACATGCTCTAGCTTCACATTTTCTATAATGACCACCTATGTAGCTGGAGTTTACTATATTACCAGAACTGCAAAAACTTAAAAAGGCTTTAAGCATTAGAACTGAATTTTCTTCCCAGTTGTGCAAAGATATCCAACTGACAGGCAGGTGTTTAAGAAGCAAAACCAAACAAGTCCAAAACAACCAAACAAAAGCAAAGCAAAAAAAAAAAAAAAAAAAAACACCCAACAAAACCAAAACCACTCATTAAAAATATTTTGACTTCAAAAGAACTATTCAATTGAGAATCGAAAAGGTACCCCACCACCACTTTTAACTCTCTTTTTTTTTTTTTTTAAATTCTGGCTGATGTACAGCCAGATAATGAACAAACTTGAAATACCCAAGATAACTATTGAGTTTTTAAAGAGCAATGATGAAATAAGAATCACTTCTGGAAACTTTTTTCCAAGTCACTTAAGTTTCTTTTCAGTGCTAAGTAACATTTTGCCTTCCACTACCAAAAAAAAATACACGTGTACAAACTCACACACAAAGAAGTGATCTCTAGAGGAATCAAGATGAAAACTGAGAGCGCAACAGAGAAATGCACTGGGCTAACGATTGCCCTCCGCTGCAATCCAGACAGGTGTCTCCTCACTCTGCGGTCACATTTGGTTATTTAGGCTGAAGTGGATAAAGCCACACGCGTACGCAAACTGCTGCTGCTACACGTAGCGGCGGTAGGGAGGAACCAGCCCCGCTCCAGCGCGCACCCCCCGGGAGGGGAAAGCCACGGTGGGGCAGAGCACGGGAAGGGGATTAAGGCCATAATGCTTCTGCTTGGTAGAAGTACACCCCAAATTCTGACAGATCAGATTGCATCACTGCTCTAGTAAACAGGGCCTGGATTTGCCATTTCACCTAGACGGAAGCCTAAAATACAGAAACTATATTCTGTAGTCCCAGAGACAGGCGGCGTGTGCCCTTCCCACCTTAATAAACAGGGCACAGCATCATCAAAGGCCCTTCTGGAATGGGGCTGAAGCTGCTTAAGCTATCGCTCCTTCGATCAGATTTACATTTCCCACACTAACCTTCACCTGGTTTATTGCCAGGTGCCTTCCTGCAAACCGGGAGGTTCTGCTTTGAAGGCCTACTTGCAGAGAGCTGGAGGGGCAGGAAAGTTAAAGCAGAAGCCATGGCAACAGAGGGATAAGCTGAAGTGACTGCTCCCATAGGGAAAAAAAAATAGCCTGAGAGTAGCTGCCCAATGAGGTTTGCTGCGTGAGCATAAGGAACAGGCTGGGAAGCTGCAGAATATAAAGAATTCATGCTGTGTTTCCTTCCCCCAATGTGTCTCCTTTATATTCAAGAGCGTTCACTAAAACAGTTTCTGAACGCATTAGCTTTTCGCATCTGGAGACACGGGTTCAATCGTGCGTTAGCCTGTACGTCTCCATTTCTTCCCTGAAGAAAACACATGTATCCGTAGACAAGCAGGTATCCAGAGGAACCCCACAATCACAGTCAGGGAAAACAACATACCTTCTATCTGTTTGGAATCTTGCTACAGGTTTTCAGCATCTCTCATGTTTTCTTGAACTACATACAAGCTTGAAAAAACTTCTAGTTTTTGGAACAACTCTTTTGAGTGTGAGAACGTACAACCATAGAGAAGTATGGATGAGGGGATTTAAAGTCACACTTAGGGCATGAAACCCCTTTACCAGCTCATGGCTACTGAAGAGAGGAGCTCCCACATTATCTTGCCACCTCCTGTCGCTCACTCCTCCCAGCCATAGCTCATGAAGCTTACTCTGTGTTGGAAATGTTCAGAAAACCATGTAGATGTGGCACTTGGACATGGTTTAGTGGGCATGGTGGTGTTGGGCTGATGGTCGGACTTGATGATCTTAAAGCTCTTTTCCAACCTTAATGATTCTGTGATTGTCATATCTGTCAATGAGCCATTTAAAATTGTTAAAGGGTAGAAAGCTGGGGGGTTCGTGGGGGGTGGTGTGTGTGGGAAAGCTACACAGATTTCCAGTGGTTTAGGGAGTTAAAGAAAAAAGAAGAAAAAAAAATCTCCCGAGATGGCCTAACAATTGACAAAAAATTAAGAAGTAGAGACCAGGAGAAGCTGGAAACACTGGGGAGAGGAACTCGCACACAAAGTTTTGGTCTTTTCTTGCCAAATTTTTCAGCAAGCCATCTTCGAGCCTTTCAGAAAAGGTATGAAACCAACAGAAAAACACTGCTTGCTGCTACGCAACTGGAACACTGGGCAATGGTGGGTGCAGCCCAAAACTAGGAACAGGCTCAACCAGGGATTAAAACAACTTAATAGACTGTTGATCCACCCATTGTTTCTAAACCAGAAGGTCTTCAAGGAAATCCCTTGACTGCTGATTATCAGAAACTGGAAAGGTATAAGGCACGATATAGGGAGGATCACTCTGGCCCCTTGGGATCTGCTAACGGCCACTACCAAAATCAGAAGGCCAAATACAACTTGGCACAAAAGCACCCCTGAAGACACTGATTTTTAACTAGTTGTGTCCCACTCTGGAAGGCCAGCAGACCTGCATTAGCTAGCTGAAGCTGTTTCCAGAACAAGGCTATTTCCCAAGCATGGATCAGAGCTAGACATAACCACTGCTGACTTTTTAATGCAAAGGTGACTACTTCACCACTGAGCCTCTTGCAAAGGCTTTCACACGACTATGCCACAAATACTTGAACATACTGTCAAATATTTATTATATGCCTGCCTTTGCTTTATCTTTGGGCACCACCGTCAAAGTCCTTACACTTCAGTGCATGTTTACCCACACTGAGGGTTCAGCTGAACTAAGCAAGCACTTTGGAAACTCCTCTTGGAAGGTTTCCCAGTTCTTCTACACAGGCTTGATTGACAAAACCAATGTTGTATCTCTTTTAGGGGTTGGTAATCAGCCTGCTTAGCCCTTCTTCCAGATCATTAGTACTGTTATCATTCAGTACAGTAGGATGACCCCCAAGGTGCTCTACCATTAACATTTTCCCATGATGACAAAGAAATTCTTTTCCCTGGTAAGAATTTACAATTGCTTTGCTTCCTATCTAAAATAGTTTTTAAACCCGTACTATGACTGTAAGACTCACCTCATAATTACCAGCTTTCCCCAATAGCCTCTTTTGACAAACTTTAACAAAAAACCTTTTAGGAGTGTAAATAAGTTACAGTGTATCTAACATTTTTCCCATTATTCGCTATTTCAAAGAATTCTCATAAATTAGAGAGTTTACACTGACAGAAAGCTATGCTGATTTGCACCTTGGGTACTCCATAATGACATCTGTAATGACTTTCTCAACAATTTTCTTAGGTGCTTAAATGAGAGTGATGTTCGTAATTCCCTGGATCACCCTTATCTTTCCCACCTCAATACAGAGAACACCAGCAACCTAACAGATTCTTCTTACTGTAGCTGTAATGATAAATTAAATAATTTTTATTTTGGGGTTGTTTTTTCCTGGGAGGTAATTCAGCTAATACTAAAAAAAAATTAACTACTGCCTTCATAAATGAATGTAGTCCAAATATTAAAAATATTAATACTCTCTACATTTACATACACATATCAGTCAATCTCAAACTGCTTTAAAAACAAAGCCAACATCTTTATCTCCATTTTGAAGACAAGGAAAATGAAGCATAGACCAAGGCATTATGGGGCAAAGCTACAAGCAGAGTCCACGCCTCATACTTGTATCATTGCCTGCTAAATCATATGATTCAATGAGGTCTTATTAAAAGTATCGCTACTCCTGCCAACTCTTTACCTTTACCAAAAGTAACGCAAAACTCAAGAAGTACCCCTCTGTATGGAAGACCAGTGTAAAAAGTATTTTACATTCTAATTTTCTCAATTGTCCCTTGAGTCTCCTGAGCTATTCAGGCTCATCAGTTCTCCCGTGGATTTCCTAATATAATTCTGGAATAAATTACTCTTTTTATTTGTCCTTTTAACTTCCTTTCATCCATCGTGGTCTGTAGCTTTCCTACAAAAGCATATGCTTCACTCTACTTGCATGACTCGCGCTGAGTTTGTTTCCCCCTCTAAACTATTTCTCTAGCCTGCATAAATATTTGTCCTTTCTCATTTCAGCATATTTTTTAATTTTCTCTCCTTCTGCTTCTTTCTCTCCCATTTCACTATAAAGATAAGTGTCATCATTTTGTGTTATGCTTTTACTTGTATAAACATCTAATCACATTCAGTAGTACCAAGCTGATGGATACAGAGATACCCTGCAGCCATCAGTTCCATGGAGTAAGCAATTAAGTTCTTAATTTCTTTTTTTCTGGGACAGATCCTCAAAATGGGCTAAAACAGAGCTTTTCAGTCCAGCCAAAGACTAAGAGAGAGGCTGGTCTTCCTCATATCAAGTCAATGGATTACTCCACCTTGTTTCAGGCTCTTTTCAACTGGTTTTCTCACTCTTCTATTCTGGTAATGGCAACCTGATATTCTTTCATTTCTGTTCCCTGAAAAAGCCCTTCTTGAAGTTAGGCATCACATTAACATTAATAAATTCAGTGTACATGGCATCTTTTATCTAGAAGGATCCCAAAGAGCTTTGGAAACTCTACACAGTTTCATTTACTGAAGTGACTCATCCATGAACAGGAGGAAGATATACAGCAGCTGTTTATCAGCACATGGAAACAGAGTGCACAATAGGATGGGAGTTGTAAATTGGCAAAGGAGTAAGAAGTTAGGTGAACAAAATATAATTACTGCACCTGGAATTGGGTTGGACATTACTGTTAACACCTTTTTTTCTAGGAAAAGTATCATGGAATAGCTACTACTTATAACATTTTTCAAATTCCTGAGTAAGCATTTCATCCAAAATACACAAGGTGAAATTTTAGCTCTTGCTCCAGTGCTTGTGTGCCCAGGGAAAAAGGAAGGGAGGCTCTCCTGCGTGAAAGCTCCCATGACGTGGCAACAGTAAAATCCAGCTCTACTGCTCGTTTCATGGTCCTCCTTGGAGGAGCTTTCGAGTTGGGATATAAAACAAGCATCCAGAGAAACACATTTCAGTGGGCCCCTGCCATGGAGGATTGCAGACCTTCTGGTAGTGCTGTGGTCCTGTGGCCAATGCAAAGGACTCCCAGGCACACACTCACTCATGAGCATATGGTGGCCTACTTGGGACAACTGCTCAAGTTACTTGCTACACAGATGTCTGTGTATCTTATAGCCAATCTGACTTGTAATAACCCCACTTTTAGGTAGGTAGACACCAGATTCAATATACCCAAAACATCACACAGTAAACCACTGGGATTTAGAAGCTACTCTGAGCAGATCTGCCACCTGTACAGCAGAAGTGCCGCAAATAGCTCAGGGTGATATCTTGGACAGTTATACCCTAATCTAAGTCATCTCTACTTGTGTGTCAGACCACTAGGCTGAATAAATGATGTTAAAGTTGCTTCAAGCTGCAGATCAGCACAAGATCAAGAGCATGCAAGAGCAGTTTTTGTTCTGCTCCGTCCTGTACCTTTCTTAAAAACAGGCGTTCCACATAAGCTATCCTTTTCCTTTATTCTTCATCATGAAGTTAACACTACAGCACCTGGACATGGACTCAAGGCATTTAAGCTGTAGGTACCCAAGTGTTATGCTTTGTACAGGTGTCATGCTTTTCAGTAAAATTATCACTTTTCCCTCTCCCCCTACAATTAGTCATATTAGCATCTCCACCAAACAGCAACCTGCCCAGCCTAACAATTATGAGATAAGATGAGACAGCATTTCACAGTACAGTGCAACCACGTCCCTTTCTGAAGATAGCTACTGGAAGACATAAAATGAGCCATCAAAACGGGCCAGCCATATTTACTTCCAGAATGAAATCTTGCATTAAAACTCCAGACAGCCCTTCTCTTGAATATTTCAGAAAACTAAAACCAACCCCATTCCAAAATGTTCTTGTCTGGAGTCCTGACAGATTCCTTACCCACTCCTACAAACTATGTCGTGCATCATTTACAACCTGTTTACATTAGGAGGCAGATGGAGCCATCATTGCCCTTCTGGCCGATTTTGCCAGCTCTTTAAACTCTTCTTGAGACGCTGCACTTGCTGTCACCACTTTGATCCAGAGACTGACAGCACACTACTTGCTGCTGCAGCTTTACTGTCTGTCCTGGAATTTTTATCCCTGCCGTTTCTCTACTTTATAGTCCTTCACGCTGAAACACTCCTGCAAGGGAGCTCCTGGAATCTTTTACGCAATGCATTACTTTTCCACGGGTAAAACCAACCTATCTTTTCTGTAGAGTTTGTTACGTGCCAGTATTACAATATTCATTGCCCACACTGTGTCTCAGACAGTCAGTCCTCAGTCAAGTCTGTTCTGTGGTAGCATCAGAGTCTCTTGCTCCCAGATCCTCTTCTACTCAGTCTTTAAAATCTAGTAAAGAAGGAAGTTTTGGTTGTCTCTTATGAACATTAGTGAATGTACCATTTTAACTTCTTTATACTGCACGGCAGGATGGAAACACAGTGAGGAAGCCCAGAGTCTTCCACACTATGATCAGTGTTGAATCTAGAGCTGTAAAAAACAATTTCCAAATTAAGGATAAATTATATATATGCTGTACAGTAAACTATTCAGTAAAATAATGTGTATTTTCTATCCATTTAAGTTACTGCTGCCAGACTTTTTCTTCAGATGTGAAGGAAATATGTCATCCCTGAGCTGCTCAGTGTGAAGTGCACATTTTTAATTTGTAAGCATCAAGATCTACAGCTTATCAGGAATATTAAAACCTTTTTTTAACTTGCAGCCAGTACTACATCTACCTCGTATTATTTCTCTCCTAACAGCTCCTACCTTAAAAAAAAAAAAAAAGGCAGCTAGTCAATCTTAGGAGACGACATGACAAATGACACACATTTCAATAGGATTTAATAATAAACAGCCACCTCAACAAAGAAGAGCCTTCCCCCACCTCCCCACTAAAGCAGAATCAGACAAGAAACTAAGCGAGACGTGTTAACAGAGGAGCACTCCAATTAACGTGTTACAGCTCCGTTAAAGCAGAGACCAAAGGGGCTGCTCGGGATGCTGGAGGCCACAGAGCAGTAATTGTCACTCGGGCGCTTCGCTCCCCGCGCCCGGCTCCCTCCCAGCCGCGTTCCTCTCTCGGCAATTACCGCTGTCATTTGCATTTCAATGTCATCAGGCGCCAGGGCTGAGGCACCAGCCACGGAAACACAGCAAAGCCAAGGGGGGTTCCCGAGGCGGGCTGATGCCAGGCCGTGTCATTTGGGTACAGGACCTGCTGGCCAGCGTGCTTTGCTCCAGGGTGGGCTCAGGGAGCTGGCAGAGCGACCGCTGTCACACCGGTGCCCACCCCAGGCTGACTGGCAGCGCCGGGGATTGGGAAGACACCCCAAGGAAAACCGAGAACCTGCAGGAGCCCACAGAGGGCTTTTTCAGGAGCGGTTCACACGTGAGACACGTGCTGGGTACAAACAGCGCAAGCCAGAGAGACCTGGGTGAGCTCAAGGAATGGGCCCATGTGAACCTCGTGAGGTTCAACAAGGCCAAGTGCAGGGTGCTGGGCCTGGGTTGGGGCAACCCCCGGTATCAGCACAGGCTGGGGGAGGAAGGGATCAAGAGCAGCCCTGCTGAGAAGGACTTGGGGGTGCTGGTGGATGAAGAGCTAGATATGAGCTGACAATGCGCGCTCACAGCCCCAAAGGCCAACTGTATCCTGGGCTGCACCCAAAGCAGCATGGCCAGCAGAGCGAGGAAGGGGATTCTGCCCCTCTGCTCTGCTGGGACCTCACCTGGAGTCCTGCATCCAGCTCTGGAACCCTCAGCACAGGAAAAACATGGACCTGTTGGAGAGGGTCCAGAGGAGGCCACAAAAATGATCAGAGGGATGGAACACCTCTCCTATGAGGACAGGCTAAGAGAGTTGGGGTTGTTCAACCTGGAGAAGAAAAGGCTCCGGGGAGACCTTAATGCAGCCTTCCAGTACTTAAAGGGGGCCTACAGGAAAGATGGGGACAGACTTTTTAGCAGGGCCTGCAGCGATAGGACAAGGGGTAACGCTTTTCCACTAAAAGACAGTAGATTCAGGCTAGATAAAAGAAGAAATTTCCCCCAATGCGGGTGGTGAAACCCTAGCACATGTTGCCCAGAGAGGTGGTAGATGCCCCATCCCTGGAAACATTCCAGGTCAGGCTGGACGGGGCTCTGAGCAACCTGATCTAGTTGAAGCTGTCCCTGCTCACTGCAGCGCGGCTGGACTAGATGGCCTTAAAAGGTCCCTTCCAACCCAAACTATTTTATGATTCTATGAAGTCTTATTTCTGACACATCTCCCAATGATGGTTTTTGCATTTGCTACTCAAAATTCAGTCACGCTGCAAAGCAGCATGACAGGCAGGATTTTGTATTTCACTGCTGTTATTCTTCAGTACTTGTACTCTTGTAGCACCTACAAGCACTTGGCTGCGCATTAAGACCCACGATGCTAGGCACTGTATAGAAGCTGAACAGGAGCAGCCTGTGTCGCACACCCTCTCTATAAGAATGACCCAGAAGGCATACAGGTAAGCGTCAGAAAGTGCTCTCCAAAAAGGAGAGCGACAGGTTGCCTTTGCCACTGTGAAAGAGATCTGCCTTGGAGGACAGCAATGAAAGGTCCCTTCCTGAAACCATAACAAGTGAGAAACAAAGCTTGCCATGTGGGTTCAGTAGACCTAGGAGACAATCTTTAAGGAAAACTACAAGATGGACAAGGCTGAGAAGGACCTTAGCAATCAAAGCAATTATTTTGTGCCTGATGCAAACAGCAAAGGGAACACCCAGTGAGGGCATTCAAACAACATGGGTCACATTCAAAGAAATGGGGGGGGCGGAAGAGAGAGAGATCCCTGTGCTGCATTCTGCATGAGAAGAGGCAAAGGCAGGGAAAAGTATGTCACAGTAATTTAGAAGCGACATTATGAGATCCTCAACAAGAGCTTGTCAAGATGTCCAGAAACAAAACTACTATCTTCGGCAAGATGAAAGTGTTATCAGCTCAGTTGTCTTAGAGGGGGAACTACAGGCTGTGGCTAAGCCATTTCCATGAAAGATGCCAGAATTCAAGGCCAACATTTTAACTTGGAAGAAAAGGAGGCAGTGCATCACAAAGGAGCAGATATGAAGGTCACGTGTTATAGACAGTGGCTCTAGGTTTTTTTTCCTGCACATGTGATTGCCCTGATACAAGGTACAGAAGGAGATAAAGGACACCTGCCCAGAAAGCTTTGAGTAGAATGAAGAGGTTTCCCTAAAGCACAAATTCAAAAAAGCAATCACAGAGAGAGGAAGACCAAGGCATGGACAGAGTCATGGGCGACAAAGGAATCCTTACCAGGGAATGGTAGAGAACCAAGCTTGAGCAGGTTGAAAGTACTGGATTGGTCAAGAAAGAATGAGGAAGGAACAAGGGTTCTCAGCTTCTTGGCTATGGGTCATGATATGCATTGGCAGTGCGTTATTACTTGACTGCACAGAGCTGGGAGTAGATTTAAGAGGGTCTAGGATGAGACTGGGGAGGCTGGAAATCCAAAGGGCAACCACTGACTGCATACTCCATGGAGGAGAGGCGAAAACTCAGCACTTGCAGCTATTCTTACCTGTTGCTTTGCTTCCTAAACAGCGCCGCTTAAGACAATATCACATAAATTCGTCAATATTTAACGGATTCCCTTCCCCAAAGGTTGAAGCCTGCCTATCTGCAAATTATGACGACTGAAGTTTGCCACCCAGTTTTAGAGGGTATACAGTACAATCCATGTACTTAACAGTATGTGGAGCTCGAGAATCAGTCTTCCTAGCTGACAGAAAAGTCAGCAGTGCCTCCATTTGTCAGCCCGCTCTGTGACATCTCATCACCACACGAGGTGCAGCAGATACCTCTGAGGAGAGGGAAGAACTGCTCTAGCTAGATCCAATTCAGCATGGCCTCTGTAAATGAAATAGGATTTCTTCTGATTTCCAGAACCAAGAGAGTCAGATGTATAAAACCAATAGTTCTGTTTGCTGACAAGATGCATTTCCATGGGTTTTCCCTTGAGTGAGAGAATGAAAAAAAAAATAAAAATCTGTGGGCAACTCAGACTGTCCACCCACTGCACAAATGGAGTGGGATACAAATAGCCAGCAAGTGCAGAACAAATGCTACATCCTACTTGAGAGTGTGTTAAGGAAAGGTTGGTTGTCACTGATGAGCTGCAATCACAGGGCTATAAACTATCCATAGCATATCTGAGAAGCATTTTGCTCCATGCTAACCAAAGAAAAGCAAAGATAAAAATCAAACCAAAACAAAAATACACTGCATTTCTTTTCTTAACTAGCCACCAGAAAAGCAACAGAAGACTAAGATTTGCTGCAACACCTAGATTGCTGCTCCCAATTAAGAACAGCACGTGCGTGTAAAGCTCGCAAACGCAGCGCCTATTTTCCCCTGCCATCAAGATCTCTCTCCTTGGAGAAAAATGAAAGGATATTTAAATGAAGAAGCCAAAGCTGCTTCTAAAAAGTAAGTAGCCAGAGCATGGACTATGGTTAATTGAAGACCAACACAAAAGTAGTTTGCCCTTTCTTTTGTTTCTTTTTAAGCGTTTTTAAACACTTTTTTTTTTTTGGCTGACTGTATATTTGAAACCCTCTGTATTAATAAGCTGATCAGTTACTGTCTCCCTGTCTGCCAAACTGAGCCAACAAACTGCTCTTTTCTCTTTTGTCTCCGAGCCAAAAGAAACTTTTATGGGGAATAAGTTCTCCCCCTCCCCCTGCACTGAGTCACAACACAATGGTGATTTGGAAACCTTCCATTTATCACCAGGAACGAAAATGCTAAGCCAGACAGCAAATAAGGGTTTGAAACGGGCTCTCTGGAACAAAAATTCCCACTACCACAGTCTGCACAACTCTCGACTCAGGCGTTCCGCCTCTGAACACCGCTGCCGCACAGATAATGCTATCCTTCGGTTCCACTTCATAGTGGCTCGGCTGACCTCGTGTTCTCCTGCAATTCTGTGTTATCAAAGTACGGCTAATTCCACTACAAAAAGTAATGCAGACTTTTGTTTCTTGATTTACCAATTTGGTTCTGCCAAACTCAAAATCTGCATTTGCGAAGCATGCAGTTTCCCTGTGCTTTTAAAAGTGGAACAGTGGTCTGATCCAGGCATCAAATCTGTTAGGTGGAGAACAAGTTCCACAGAGGGGATTTCTTAAGACAAGTTGAATGACAGCTGGGGACGAAGAGTCTGCTGGAATCATCTGGGATGACTTCACTGAATGACATTGCTTCTCAAGGTGACACAACAAGACAGCCTGGAGAGTAGGCTAAAGACCAAGGCTGGCTCCACATGACGCTGCCCAAATATACATATATACACACACACACACACAGAGTCTGTCCAGCAGGAGTAGGGAAGTGATTGTGCCCCTGTACTCGGCACTGGTGAGGCCGCACCTTGAATCCTGTGTGCAGTTTTGGGCCCTCACTACAAGAAGGATGTTGAGATGCTGGAGCATGTCCAGAGAAGGGCAACAAAGCTGGTGAGGGGTCTGGAGCACAAGTCTTATGGGGAGCGGCTGAGGGAACTGGGGTTGTTTAGTCTGGAGAAGAGGAGGCTGAGGGGAGATCTCATCGCTCTCTACAACTACCTGAAAGGGGGCTGTGGCGACGACGGTGTTGGTCTCTTCTCCCAAGTAACCAGTGATAAGACGAGAGGAAATGGCCTCAAGTTGCACCAGGGGAGTTTTAGATTGGATATTAGGAAAAATTTCTTCATCAAGAGGGTGGTCAAGCATTGGAACAGGCTGCCCAGGGAGGTGGTGGAGTCACCATCACTGGAAGTGTTCAAAAAATGTGTGGATGTGGTGCTTCAAGACATGGTTTAGGGAACATGGTGGCGCTGGATTAATGGTTGGACTTGGTGATCTTGAAGGTCCTTTCCAACTTTAGTGATTCTGTGATATGCTCCCCTCCAGGCTTACCCTGTTAACCCTACCTTTAGCAACCTGTCCAGCCACCTCTCGAAGATCTCTGCTGTGGAGGGCTTAGCTTCCCATCAGCACAGCAGCTGAATTAGTGCACATTTGTTGTAGCCCCTGTCACCCTCTATGGAGCTTTGATTAAAACCTGCTGCTGCTCCCTGTTTTAATGTCCTTACTATACAAAATGAGGGATGTATGTGCTCCCATCCTACCCAGAGATGACTGCTTCCTTAAGAACACACAGTATCTACCTTCCATGTACCAGCAGGTATGAAATGCACTCCACATGTAGTTTTCTAAGAAGGTTGTTAGATCTTCCCTAAATCAGCACAATTCATTGTTTCAGTATCCATCATCACCATCTTCACATGCACAATACCCCTTCATACTGAATTCTCAGAGAATTATGCTATCTGAACACCAGAGAGCATGAACAACAGACAAAACAATAGCTTGACTGGTTAGATTATGAGACCTGTATATCGGGTCCTCCCAGCTGAGATAGACTATGGCCTTGGCTAAGTGGCAGTAATTACTTGGACCTTAAACTATAAAAAGCAAGACAAATTCCACTGAAATCCTGAATCACTTTGAAGTCGGATGTAAAATACAGCCAGTTTCCTTTCTGCCTGCCCCACATCCCCAAACACAGTGAGTCAGACAGTATGAAAAACCCAGCTCTCACATTAATACTGCATAGTCTTACAGAAGTCTGTAATAAGAAAAGCATAGGCAGAATCACAACAAATAACTACTTATTTTTTTAACCTACACAGGACAAAACACTGCTCTTCTGGTGATTTTGACTGTGATTTAGTGTTGTATCAGATGCAGAGCTCCTTCTCATGCATACATGTGCACATATCCTCCGAAACAGCTGAGAACATACACATTTCAGTTTCCCTCCCACTGGTCAGTCAATTTAATTAACAGCAATCATTAATTGCCTACAGCAGACAGAAGTAACCTGACTATAATTTACACCTTGACAGTAAGCAATCAGCCAGATTTCCAGAGGCAGACAGCACTCACCAATCTTGGAACTTAATTGAAGTTTGTGTGCCCGGCATCTGCTCGGTTATATTTCAATTTCAGACCTGGCCTGTTCTCCGGGACTTCCCGCCGCCCCCCGCCATCAGTCACTTATTTTGCAGGTCACCAGCTGCTTCTTTTGCTTGAAGTTCCCCCCACCCCTTTTCTGCTCTTCTACATCTACAGTTTGTTTCCCCCTTCCTACACCTCCTGTTGAAACCCTTACAGCTCATGTTCAGCGTAGTGTAGCTCAAGCTGTAACCAGTACAACCTGATGGGATACGGCTGACGTAGGACTCTAGCCTGAGCCAAGTGTTGTCTTTAGCCAAACTATCTGGACCAAAGCCGCAGGCTACAGCGTGTCCGTTACGAACGCTGACAGAACATGCTCCGAAGATCTAGCTATTTAGCGCTATTACTCTAAACGCTTCAACTGACAAATAGTATTTTTACAGTGTAGCGCTGACAAGAAGCAGGCCACCCTTGGAGGAGTTAGCAACTCGGACCATGGGTATTGTGACCTCCACTGCAGTGAAGACACAGTTTAAATATTGATGTCTGTAATTAAACCCTTCTTTCACACGTTATTCCAGTTCTGCAGAAATAGGATTAGATGGAGGTGGAAGATGTTGATGCTTATGGAGCATACAGAGGGTGTGGAGGCAAAAGAGGCACTAAACAGAAGTCTCTGCTACATGCTTCAACTCCCTCACTGCCAATGTGCTCAGTTCAAGCAATACTTATCACACACAGTAATTACACACAGTTTCTTCAATCCCAATAGTTAATGCATACTCATAAATGAAGAAGAGATGCCTTAATAACTCCAAATCCCATAAGCAAAGAAGCACTACACTATACACTGTAAACTCCATTAATAAGGATGTAAGTCAAACTCTGGGAAAGGCTCAATGTAATTTTTCACCTGCATATACAATACTTGGCTACCGAACCTGCAAAGTAGCAAGTGCACCAAGTACACCTTTTTAAAGCTTGGGGTTTTTTTCTTCCCTCAAATGTACAGCTCAGCAAAGAATGCTCCTGCTTTCATCATCTAGTTCCCTGTCTCAAGGGAACTTGGGAAAATTACCTTTTCCTAGCAAACAGAAGTCTGTAACAATTTCCAAATCAACCATATATGGTACACCATCTTGCTTTTATTATGGAAGAACAATTCTAGCACTGATATTCTACTATAAAATACTTCATTCAGTAATTTTCAAACCTGGGTGCTTGAAGCTAGGCTTCCAAAAGTTCCCAGAAGGGTACTTAGGCACTTAAAAGTATTTGCCTAGAAAAAGTATCGCGCGCTGTTGAGGCAGGGAGAGGCAACAAGTGCAGGATTCTTTTCTCCTGCCTTGACAGTCCAGCCTCACTATACCCATCCCAAATGCATTGCAAAGGGGCTGTACTAGATTTTGTTCGGGTTTTGTTGTTGTTGTTTGGGGTTTTTTGTGGTTTTGTTGGGTTTTCTTCCCCACTGCATCACAGATCATGGTCATTCAAGCACTCCTCTCTCTAGGAAGCTACTTCTCTTCACATTCAAGGCTCTTCATAGCCTCTCTCTTCCTCCAAAATCACATTTAGACTTTCACCTCTGATCAGCTCATGGCAGACACTGACTCCTCTCCACTCATTATATCGTCAAACAAATGTCTTCAAGCTCTTTCATGTGCTCTCCTTCATGCCTGTCAGAATCTCTCCATAAACTCTCATAATTCCTCAATTCCTGCAAATTTCTCCAAGGATGGAGAAAGTACTGAGACCATTGCTATTGTGTTGTTCAGCATCTTGCCACTGCCACTTTGCTTTCTGCCTGCTACCCATCTGTTGTCCCTTTTTATACCTAGAATACAACTGTCTTTTTGTACAGCACCTAACATAAGACAGCCTCAGGCTTTGGCTAAGCTCTTCATACTCTGCTAATACAAAAAAGTTAAAAGCAGCAGGGACAGGGCAACAGCAGAAAGGTTTAATAGATTTGACCACTTACAACACTAACCTGTGGGAGCACGTACTAGTCCCATTACCTGTGCTGGCCTTCATCAAAAATAGTTGCACAAAAGCTTCAGAAATCATCACTATTGTCATCACGTTCTCTACCACTTGGGCAATGGCCTTTTTACCTTTCTTCCATTACTGCTAGAAGGAATGCCTGGTCCCTGAGGGCAGGTGTGTTTTCTCCTTCTCCAGCATATATATTATTTCCTCTACTGTGCAAAGGTATTTCCACACAGATAGAAAGGAAGAGTTGCTCTCCCTGGCAGATGATAAACCAAAGGCATACAGAGGACCTATCAAGCTAGCATGACCATGGTGGCTTACTAAAGCCCAAGCTTTGGTACGTGCTTTTGAAGAGCATAGAAACTCTCAGAGACACAGAATGCATGTCAGTCCTGGGAATGGACTATGTAATTACTCCATCTTCATTTCAATCTTTACTCATGCTAGCTATAAATCATGCTAGCCTATACCACAACTACAGCTTCTTGTTAATATGTGAATAGTTTTGGCTTTCCTCCAGCTGGTCCAGGGCACATGCTGACCAGTAGGATCATGCACATGTAAAAGCACATGCTCTGATCCCCTTTGTTTTGTGGCACAGCTGCACTCAAACTGACAGCATGTCAATGTTGGCATGACTGGCAGAACAAAGGAGACTAAGGCTGACACAGGAGAGGGAGACTTTATTGGGCTCCTGAAACAGTGATGTTAAAGTTTTTAAAAATAAATAAATAAATCAAACTTTATGAAAGGATGCACCTGGACCAGGAGTAATTTTTAAAGGAGGAGGCTCTGCCCATCTGGCATCTGTGAAATTGAGGGCTCACCATTCATAAAACCCAGTCTTTCCTTACAGTTTTGTGCAACAGAGCATGGATTTAGTGAACAGAGACAGATCCAGTAGCTCATTTCCTATGGCACTACAGACCTAGCAATGCACACATTGCCTTATCTCTTTGTAAACAAGCTAAACCAGGCTGGGCTAAGTGTGCAGGAAAGTACACTAACCATGAGTAGATTTAGGCTTTTGGCACTAGACACAGTCACTTGCTTTAAGTAGCACGTGTCTTAGTATTAAGGCTCATGTTAAGCAGTTGCAAATGGATGTGGCAGGCACACTACACTCGGCACCGACTTTAATGCAGGAAATTGCCTATGCTCCAATACTGCAATGTACTAAATTATCTCAGAGGCTAAAAATGCATATTGGGGAATTAGATGTTTCATCTTCTCCCCCCTGCTCCATCCCCAGCTCAAGGGTGCCAGAATGGCCAACGTATAGCCTCATCTTCAAACATACCCTGATCTGCACTCATTTCCAGTACTATCTAATATGCAAGGAGCATTTCCAGGGAGACAAAAGGCTATATCTCCATCCCAAGCAGCTCACAAACTAAGGATATTCAGAAGGGACTGATATGCCACTTCAGTCTCTCCCTCTGCACAGCATCAGAGCCAAAACTTACTTCTATCCACCCAATTAAAAGGAGTACATTGCTGCATTTATTTGGATGTTAGCACAGCAAGAGACATCTCCAGCTGCACTGACACTGTGCAAGTGACTTTTGCAAATGCCATTGTTCTTAGACATAGTATTTCATTACATAAAGCCTGCCTATTGAGAAATGGGGGGGAGGGGGGGCGGAGGAAGGAGAGGGAGGGAGACTTTAAACAGAGTGGGGAAAAAAGAAACCCTCAGAGATCCAAAATAAATGATTCTTGATGCACAGGGAGGCAGGAAATAGAGCTCACACCCAGAGACACTCCTCCATGGCCCACAAGCATCCTGACGCTTGTTGGCTTTGTTGTTCCTGCAGGAAACTCCCCCGCCAGCTCTGCAGCGTGGGGCTGTGGGAGGCAGAAGCCACCCGTGTTTTGCTTTTGCGCCTCCCTCGCAGGAGCTATCAGCTACTCGTTGCTGGAACATACCACAGAGCAGTTGAAATGAGAAGCATCTCAGAGATGCAGCATCTTTCAACTCACTCAACAAATATCACCTTTAATTCCAAGGGCTGACAGTAAACCAGGTATTACAAAAAAAAAAAAAAAAGAAAAAAACAAACTTCCTGTGGGTTAACACAGCAAATGGTATAGTACAAAACTTACGATACAACACCATATGGCTTCTGCATTTTTACCAATAACATAAAACAACATGTTCTGTTGTAACTGCAACAGCCACAACACTGTTACAGCTTGTTTGTGCTGGGATTAATGTTGAAGTCGTTTCTTATTAAGCATGGGTTTATAACAAGCAATAGCTGCAGTCACTATTCTGAGCTGAAAAGAGGGGACAGAACCAGAGAGATCTGCCCTGCTGCAACGAACTGCAAACTTAATCAGGATCCATATCAGCTGGAAATATGTAATCTGTATTGCCCATTTCCCACTGCCTCTCTGCGTGCGCACAGATGGTCAAAACCTTACAGCTAACCCTGAGCAAAGGATAATGAGGTAATAACTCTGCCCAGCCTACAGCCTCTGTGGTTACTTCCAAATTAAACATGCAAACTGCATTATCAGATTCACAACACCAGAAACAAGAGCCTAGTTCACCAGCCAGACCATCTTGTTACTTGGGAAATGGTTATAGCAGCTACATTTCTGCACCTATTTCTGCTCTTTAAAGTTGTGTATGGCTAAGTAAACATACACATCAAACCATCTCTACTTTCCAGCTTCAAGAGAACAACAAAAAAAAAACCACTGGAAAAACAAAAACAATCCCCTCCTACCCCGACTTTTCCTGAATACTAATGCTAAAACTATCACAAATGCTAATTTGGTAGCAACAACCTATGATTAAAAAAACAATGAAGCACCTCAAGCACATGAATTAAGGCATCATCTTAAAACACACTCTTTTCATCTTAAGCTAGAAAACCCTTATATATACATCTGGGCCTTTTTTTTTGCTCTCGATCTCAAAGCTATATTACAGATGCAAGTCTTTATGTAAGATAATCTACTGCATTTTGGGTCTGAATGAAAACTAGAGACACCAACAGTACTTTTTGAAGAGAACCACAGATGAAGGCAAAATCTCAGTTAAGATTTTTTTCTGTTGGTAAACACAAGCTCGTGGATTACTGGGATGCCTATTGAGTTACTCAAGTACCATTACCGAACATTTGGCACTTGGTAAAGAACATCACCACTTTACATATGCTTTCAGTCAAGTACTTAAGAAGTGTCAAGGATGCACTTTCAACAAGACTTTTGAGGCAAGGATCTCAAAGTTTTAGTAACACTAATTCAACTTTGCAGTTCTCGTTTTAGCTCTTGTTTTAAAGTATAGGCAACCAAAGCTCGAACGGCTGATTTCATTCTCTATGTTGCGCCGCTCACCAACGGCAAAGCTTGAAATAAAAACCTTAGTGCTCAATTCCTTTTCCTGTGCTCAAACCATCAGACGCTACTCCCTTAATACTACATCAAGTTTTTTTATTCTGATCCTGTATTTGTGCATAACATTTAACCTACTTAATATCTTCCATCAAGAGTGGAAAAAGCAGGCAAAACCCCCAAATTTCTTGCAAACATAATGGCCATTAGAGAGAAGGAAGAACAGACTGCTTGCCCAGAGCCAACTGTTAAACTGCAGGACCTCCCTTTCCCACCCCATCCTTCACTTCTGTCTAAAACACTGAGACGTTTAAAACAGGGGCAGAACCTAACCTTTGCAAAGTATGTGGCAAAAAAAAAAAAAAAAAAAAAAAAAATCAGTTACCAAGAGAGGAAAGAACCCAGAATGTCCTCCACTCTCACCCAGATCAGAACTTTCCTTTATACAATGTGTCTTAGCAAAAATAAAAACAGTATCTGGCAAATTAATTATAAAAATTAAATAACTCCCTACATCAATAGTATCCTTGATACATTCCTAAGTAAGTATTTGACTCTAGTTAAACCCTCCATAGGGACCTTTGGCAAAAAATAAAAGCTCCTCCTCCTATTAATAAAAACATTTGTATCATCTAAAACCCCAGTGATACATCAAACCAAAACATGTAATGCTGGGTTCTGGAGCATGGAGAAGCCAAATACTGGCTCAGAAAGCATTAAGTCAGGAAGTTAAAAAGGAGTATTTTTTTCTCCCATTTGAAAATTGTAGCCACATCAGATTGATCATACTTTTCAACTGATAAAACATCTACATTGCTTGGCTGATGTTTTCCAGTTCACAGTTCCATGTAATTAACTATTCCAAGCAATTCCAGCCTCACCGATGACCACTAGGCTTACGCCAAAAACTGTTGTTCTTGATTATGCTTCGTATTTAGTGTGTTTCCTTTTACGATCTTGCAAAAGGCGCCGTGATTCCAAAGGTGACGATCCAAAAACCCGCAATGCCTAGCCAAGTGCAAGATTAGAAGCATTCTTTCAAATGCCTGCCTTACTTTCAACTCTACTTTTTCTAGCAGTTTTAGTCTTCCATACTCACAGTATCAGAGAGGTTGGGTTTTTTTCCTCATAAAGGTTTCCCATGCCTGCCTCTGCATTTGAAATAGTGAGACCTACCTTGCTGAGGCAGGATGAGAAGATGAGAGTGGGGCTTGCCAAATGTCGACTACCCCTGTGAGATGAAGTCACTTTCCCCGCTCCCTGTGTTGCTGACTAGCAGTCTAACAGAGCAAATTAAATGTAGGAAACCAAACTATTCTGTGCGCGCTCTGAAGCGATACTGATTTTTCTATGTACAGTTTAGCCAAAAGAGCATGGAGGACATGAACATATGCTTTGGACAGACCACCAATGGCATATCTGAACAATAGATAAGCGTATTTCAACAAACAATGGAAAGAGGAAGGCAAAACTTGCATAGGATCTCCCATAACTAAACAAAGTAGTATTTCTACTTCCGATCAGAGTAAACTACCAAGACCAAAATCACCCCAAAGCCACCCAACTAAATTCCCATGGACAAAAGTACTGAAGGGGAAAAAAATACTTAACATTCAACTAAAATCTAGAGGGGGGCGTGGGGGGGGGGGTTTACCATCATTTTCACTATTCTCTTTGCAAAGAGTTTGCTTCCATTAGAGGCTGAAGGTAGGTCAATAGCTAGTGCAAGGCAGTGATACTTAAGCAAAATAACACAGATTAACTAACTTCAGTGTCAGGAACTACTGTAAATCTCAGCAGTTTGAAAGGTGCTGTCAGCTGGAGAAGGAAAGGGATGAGAGTCAGAATTTATCTGGAACTTCATGGAATATAAACTACAAACCCATTAGAATGATAACTGCTCTGAAGAAGAAATTACTTCGTAGCAAATCTAACGGACATTTTCTGTAAGACACCTTGACTTTAAGATGCTATTTCACAGTTTAAGTTTTGATATCCCTTTAACATCTCTACGTCTGGTCAACTTTCTATCAGCAATTACATCCCGAGACACAGCAGTGAATACATCATATTTTTCTCAGTTAGTACTGAGGTTCTAGGGTCTGCTCCAGCCGTCAGCTGGAAGTATTTGCTTTTCTTCCCATTTCTTTTCCATCTCAGCCTAACACCATCATCATCTTGACTCTGAGAAAGTAGAAAAGACATAATAAAGACATATTATTTGTATATATTTTCCCCTTTAAAACTGTTTTTGCTCATATAAAGGCATAAACACTCTAAAGAACCATCCCTGAGCCATCTACAGCTTTCACAAAAAGCTGCTTTTAAAGCTGCCTAGCTCTCTTCCACCTGATCCTATAAACACTGCTGGCAATTTTTCCCCCATGCCTCTAACATATTTTCACTTAGCACCAGTTTGATGTATAAGATCTGACAGCCAGGCAGTTATAGGCCACCTGCATCACTGTCGCCATGACAACAGTGAAAGACAATCCATGATCCCATGCCCTGGTCACACGTTTCAATACAGCTTATCTGTCCAAAGCCACTGAGTCTAATGGAAGAGAGTAATTACAATCTTCCACTCATTGTCAAAATTCTCACCATATAATGCTCTTCAAAATTATTTTATTCCCCTCACATGGCTGCTTTGCAAAAAAAAAAAAAAAAAAACCAAAAAAACCAACCAAACAAACAAAAAAACCCAAAAAAAAAACCCCAACCAAAAACACAAACCCGGAAAGAAACCTGAAGCAGGTTTGGGAGCGAGGGAAAGAGGGAAAAGCAAGGCTGTGACTGATGCAAAAATGTAGCAGTGTGTGCAAAGTGTCTCTTTGCAGTGTTAAGGGACTAATCGGAAGCAGGGGAATGTACCAACCACTAAAGAGGGATAAACGAAAATTTCTCTTCTATTCATAGAGCGTCACTTAAGATCCTTTCAGTTTTGCCCTGAAGGTGAAGAGAGGATACCAGCTGCCCTCTTTTCCCCTCCCCTTCCTGGAAATCTTCCTGTCAAAATGAACAAGCACTATACTGCACTGTGCGGCAGCAGCATGGCTCTTCAGATGCTCATGTCACTACAAAGCTGCCTGTGACAGCCAAGGAGCAGCTCTTCCTCTCTATTTCACCCTCTTTAACAAACTTCCAGGCTATCCTTTCGTTTTTCATTTTTGAAGCAGGGGTGCAGGGAACAGCTTCAGAATTGTATCCTTTTCGATCACCCTCCCTAAAAGAATCACTGCGTTCTCTCTGCTTCTGGCGGAAAATGACAAAACGTTATTCCTCTGTCTGTGGCCACAGCCACAACTGGAATGGACCGACTGAGTGCTTTGCCCCAGCACAGGAGGTCAGGGGAAAATTGGACTCGGTTTCCACCTGTAAAAAAGGGACACGACTTCCCAGCCTTGTCGGAAACCAAGAGGACAGCCACACTAAGGAGCGGAAAACAACGATGACAAAAGACCAGGGGCACCTATTTTGAACTATGGCAAACGCTGGACAGTCAAGTTGCCCTGGGCCCTCATCCTGCAGCAGGTATGATTACAATACCTTCTGGCACAGAATTTAGTACTGGAGAATTGGGTCACAGCCATAACCAATGAGAAAAGGTTCGCCTTCTGCTTGATCCTCCCCCTCCCAACCCTTCTTTCTCCTCCAAGCACCTTAATGCGGATCCGTCAGAATGTCAAAGCTCCAATTCATTAGGCATGTAATACCTCTTGAATTAGTAAAATACAATAAATCAGAAAAAGGCAGACAAAAAGACACAGTAATTTATTAGAATGTTTCATCCACCCATGTCCAAACCACACCAGTAAATAAAAACATCAGATGACTGCCCATTTTAGAGACGTATTTTTAGTTGGATGCTTTAGGCCACAGTGTCAGCACCAGGAACTGAATGCTTCATTCAGAGCACATTACTTGCATTTCCCGTACACCGTTACCATGGATCACCTGACACACAGTAACTCGACTGTACGCTTGGGCCCCAGAGTCCTAACTCTCAACTCCCAAACCACAAGGTAAATAAAAAGTCAGTCTTTTTTGGTCTGTACTTACAGGAACACAAATAGGTCTGAGGACCCTCAGCCCAAGTGTAGTTCAAGCATTCATCTGAATACTTGTGTTACCTCCAGCATTGATGGCAAAATCACTTTGAAGAGAAGCGATGCTGTCATTTAATCAGCATCTTTTTAGCATATTAGGTAAATAAAATGTTATAACCAAGGAAGGTAACAGTATCTTTAAGCTTCTGTAGAGCTGTGCCTCCCTCCCAAAACACGACACAGACTTAGTGCCTGCACACACGACGCTGCCCACCACCGCCGTGCAGCCATCTCTGTGGCTGAGCACCAGAGACAGTCAACGCTGCCTTCCGAAGCCGCAGGGATACTTTCAGAGGGGCAGCACGCAAGGCCTGGCACAGGGCTCAGCCAACACAGCAGATCCCACAGAGGACGAGTCGCGGAACACCTACTGTTGGACAAGCAGGGAAAGCTCCGCTTTCACCTGGCGCTTTTAAGACAGATTTTTCCGCCGGCGTCTATCAGCAGACCTGTGCGGATGAGCATCTGGTCCAGGGCTGGGATCTGCGGCGTTCCCCCTACCCCTTCCCTCTGGCACCGGTTCAGCACCATCTCAAAGGGAAGGGTGCCACCTACAGCACTGCGAACAACGCTTCCTCTAGCACCATGGCTTTTCTTGGACGTCTCCCAGTGAAGAATTAATCAGGTCCAGCTACCTTGAAGGGCAGCTTGGCGATTCTTCCATGACAGAGGTAGACAATGTCCTCAGGCTGTTTGTTTACTTTACGAATGCAGAGGTAGTGTCTCTCAAATAGATTCCTCACCTTTATTCCCTTGGTGTCTTGCTGTTGCAGTGTGTTTCCTCTTCTACTATACTTGCATGTCAGTACTATCAAAACCACCACACTATCTTTAAAAAAAAAAAAGTAGAAGTTACCTTAGAATGTCAAACATGCTTTACTTCAGAACTTATTCAAAGAAGATTTGGTCCCTGCCCCTCACGCTTACGCCCTTAATTGCTTTTTCTCTCCCTTCGATGGGAAGGATCGATTCAGGTAACACGTTTTCACTCTTGTATGAGCCACATCTTTTGGAGTTCCTGTGTGTGCAACATCTAACCTCTGAAAAGGTATTAGAAGTGAGGTGCCACTTCCTGTTTCTAATCTTACTAAACCACTACTAATTCACACAGGAGATGCAGAACCAATAAGTAGAGCCTAGAAACCAATTCTCGCTCTTACGGAAGCATGCCGGCTCTATCCGTCAATGCTAATCAGAGATAAATATCCCTGTGCAGAATACACGACACACACGCTGTCCAGAAGGAAGATAAAGAATTTGAATTAGTCTGATGGAACCCACCTGCCTTTGCTGAAGAAACAGTCAGTAAATGAATAGGTATCCATAGCCACTGCAAAAACTAAAAGCATAATCCAGTGAACCAGAATAACAGTCTAGCTAAATATGAGGATGAGATTCTCCTCTTCTCTTCACACTCCAGTTTTTATTACGCAAGAATTTTTCTAATTATTACAGATTTGCAATGAAAAGCAAGCTCTGGTCACAGTGTTAAGACTCTACAAAGATAGAAAACAGGAAAAATCAGAATTAATGACTCTTTAATAGCTTTAAAGGATAGACTGTTTTCATTCATAACTGCCTGAGTGTTCTCCCTGCTTGGGGTGACTTTAGGAATGACCCTGTGAGCCAAGGGCCACAACAGCATGCTTCACTGAAGCTTGATGTGGTCAGAAAACATCTTGTCTAGCAGATTCTGCATACTGTAAGTGAAATCCGCTGCTGATGCATCAGGCGGTACATCTCCATGTCTAGAGGCCTGTGCTCAGGGACAGGTTGCAAAGCAGCCGCAGGGGGATAGCCACGTACCACCACCACACAGGGTCTTTGCCAGCACCGTATACAGCTAATCTAGAGTGAAAAAAGTCACGCTGGAAACAGGCCAGGGAAAGGTCAGGAGTCTGTCTTTGCACTAATCCAGCCATTTCGGTGCTCTGTGCGTCTGATGCAGTTGGGCTACTGGGAGGAACAGCAGCTGGGAAGCTCCTTTGCCAGCTTCCCTGCCTTCCACATACCCATTGCCCAAACACTGGGATCCTGTACAGTGATGAGTCTTTTGCTCCCTGTGCCTCGCTCCCATCTACAGCTGCTGCAGGGATCTAGCTCCCTCTCGAGCGTGGCACAGGCTGGGAGGAGGACAGCAGGATGCACTGCTTTTGCGGGGATCTCGTGCACACACAGGATCACTTAAGACCTTACACTAGGGCTCATGGGCAACAAGACAGTTGGAAAGGAGCTGACGGAGAAGCAAGTGCTGCGGCCTGACAGCAGAAACACAAATGCCCAATGTCAGAACTCTGCTGTTCTGCTCCTCTCACACTGTTCCGAGGCGTTCTCCCTATTAACACTCTTACTCCTGTGGCTAACAGCCATCAAAGGCTTTAAACTTACATGGAAACCATGATGACCCAATGAGTCTTCAGCCTTCAAGAAGAACAAAATCCCACCACTGAAAGTGACATGGGTCAAAATCTTAGATAAGGTCTCATCTATCTGCATTTACATAAATTTATATATAATAAGTCATTTATATTTATAGCTGTTTATACCTAAATGAAGACTACTGGAAGCCAAAATGTGATGAGCACAGCAGTCAGGAGAAAAAAAAAAACCACACACACAGAGAAATGTGAATCACACTCAGAAGCAAGGGGAAGCATCAGAGAAACAGCAAAAACAGTGACCAAAGAGAGCTGTGTACCTACACATCATGTGCTTCCACATCTATCATGCCTCTCCTCCGTAAGTACAGGTGCCTTCAGCAAGCAGTTCAAAGCAGCTCAAGCTGTATGCCAGTGCTGTAGCTGGCAGCATGCTGAAGAGGAGAGGTATAATACTCGATACTTGCTTTGTCAAATGAGGTGTTTTCAGACAGACATACCAGATATGGATGTACCTGCACATTTAGTACTTGCATACCACGACTGCTTCTACACTAATGAGCCACCATGTTCACAAACAAGTTGTATGTTCAAATGGACATGTCAGACATCTCCAGCTTCATTGCCACTGCACGTGTTAATAAATATCTAACTGCGTTTTTGTTCTGGTATTTATTTATTTATACTCTCAGTCTTAATTTATTCATATTGATTTTCTTACAGAGGCAGGATCCTGTGCTCATAACAGCACTTGTCTGCTAGGCTTTACATCAACCCAAGGACAACTAACTTCTATTGTCCAAGAGTTATTGGGGTCTTTTTTTTAAAAAAAAAAAAAGTGAAAAAAAGAAAAAATCTTAACCAAGATTGAAACACACAAGAATCTGCAGGATAAGAGTTTAAAGTCTCACCTGAAGTCCAAGGGTGGTGTGGGCTTGCCAGTTTGATGCTGTATGTAGAACGGAAGCTTTAGAGCAGCTGGGACTAACCCCACCAATACTTTCCTAGTTTATTTCACAACAAGCACATGCTTTTCACAGCACTGACTGACCTCCTGCTGAAACCGAAGACCTGGCTACTTCAATGAGAACTCTTGTACAGCTTCATTTGTAGGTGACTAGTAGATACCGACTTACAGGAGTGAAATCCCCTTTCACTACTTCTTTCTCAAATGGGTAAGAAGTTTGGTTTTGCTAATAGCAAGACAGAAAAGTGTATTCATTAAACTACTGTTTTGAAGATCTAGTACTTGTACAGAGGCTGGTGAGCATCCAACCCACATAACTTTAAAACAGAGTTCCGTCTTTCCTCAGGAATAAACACAAGAAATCCCCTAACAGATCTCCACCTCCCTGAAAGGCAAGCCACAGCATTCCTTCCCCAGCATTATTTCCCTATCTCCCTACAGCAGATATCAGACTAATCCTAAAGAATATATGCAGCAGAGGAGGCTTAATAAAAAAAGTTACTTTTCTAAGATACAACAATTAACAGATTTGCCAGAAGAAAACAGAAACTGTCATGACCAAAAATTCTCAGCAGCGACCATTCCTGTATGTCAACAAGTAAGCTAACATTAGTTGTAAAGAAAGCCACAAATCACAATCAACTGCACCTTCTAAAATGAAGCCTGACTAAAAGGGAAACACCTACAGTGTGAACCTGGATGCCTTTGCTAATGAGAGGTATTAAATTACAGGCTGCTACAGACACCTCCCCTGAAAAAGCCCAGCTTTTCGGGAAGGTGAAGACTTCGGCAACAAACTCGTAACTATAGAGAAACCAACAGAACCCTCTCTATCGCCCAGTAATACTTGAAACTCATCTAGAAAGATGTGCTATATTTTTATTCTTACTTAGCAAGCCCCAATTTGTAAAGCTATGACCATAAATTTTCATAAATAAGTCTGTTTAATTTCTCTTTCTACCCTGGCTTAATGAACAGTTAGACACTATTGACACCAGAGCTATTACCACCTTCTTCTCCTTCCCTCCCCCTAATAGATGCCCTCTTAGAGAATTTTCATATTTCTCATTAACGTTTATTATATTAAACCCTAAACCCACCTACAGGTGTGAGAGTACTGAATCTAATCTCTGTCCAGAACGCATCGTAGCTATCAGTACAGTCTGTTCCAGGCGCTTGCTGGATCAGGTCCTCAGACCAGATTATCTGGGAGTTACTGTGCCTACAAGTATCCAGAGAAAATGTTATGTTTAACTGATGTTTCAGACTGAGGGAAAAGTGTTTTCTAGCAAATACTGCAATAATTTCTCACCAAGGGGCATGTGGGGGGCTTTTTTCCAGTACTGTTTCTCAGTTACAGCAATAATTAATGCTACTCCATTAGGTATCCATTTTTATTCCTACAAAATAACCAAATATAACTCAATGTTTTGAGACTTTATTATACGCAGAAGCTTGGCGCCACGTGGGTCTGCAAAGAAGTGGCCTAGAGGTATCTGTCTACCTTCTAACACAAATATAACTGGGAAAAGGAGATCAAGCCACATAAATGTTTCTACATCAATCTGTTGCATGTCATCATCTTCCCATTTTTCCCACAGTCCAATTTTAGAAATTCTATTTTTAGTCTATCAGAATTTGATCTTTTTCCATGGTCAGAAAGGAAAGGTTGGTCACAGATGAGATTTGCTAATGTTCTCCTAATCACAGAATTGGGCGGGGGAGGGGGGATGTATGTAAATGTATTTTATTACTCTGCACTCAATATCTAACTCCAAAGAGCAAGAGAGAAAAAAAGTTCTCTTACATATGTATCTACAAATTAAAAGTTCTCACGATATTTGAGCAATCTCCAGCTAAGCACTTTCCATGGTGGTCTACCAGGTTACAGTTAGCAAACTACATTTAAATTATTCCCAAGACACAGAAGTTGTCTTTTTCTACAGAAAGTAGCATTTACAGCATTTGCTGGAAATTCTCTATGGGCTGCTGAATTGGCAACAGTATCAATTGTATTTTCGTTAGGTAAACATACACTTAGATTAGCACTTTTTGCAAAACTGCATGCCATGCTATATATTATTACATAATCTTTAAGCTAGCTGTTCACACCAGCCACTTCTAATAAATACAACCTCAAATCTTGTTTCTTGTCTCTGTGCACCTCCATGCACTGCGATGAAGCAAACTTATTAATCAAAACCACAGTGAATCATGCTTCTTATTCACTCTGCTCCATGTTGTATCCCAGGTGTACAAAGTACTTCCCAAACATAGTCACAGACTCCTTGTTCCAGGAATTACTGGGAAAGGTTAAAACCTCATAGCTTCCCCTTTGTTTTCTACTGCAGCAAGACCTGTACAATCAGAAAAAGTAACACATCTGCCAAACAATTTCTTTCTTTTCATCTGCACATACGCCCATTTCTTCAAGGAATTTTACTGTCAAGCAGTTCCCACCCATGTCCTTCTAAGGATAGAGGTATCGGAATCAGGTCTCCAGCAAATCCAACCCCGACTTAAAACTCACTGGTGATGGAAACATGTCTCAATCTGTGCTGATTTTATTCTAATCTATACAACTAAATACTGATGATGAGGAGACTAGATAAAAAGATGCATTCCAACAGGACAGGCTAACAGATACATTGTTCAGCTGCTGTGCACTAACTTGGAAACTTTAACTCACCTCTATTAGTACTTTAAACTTTCTTGATGATATTTCATTTTTTTCCTCCCTTTAAGAACATGAACACTAGACATTTAACAGTCTAGGCACTGAAATTAAGACTCTGGAGATGATATCAGCATTTCACAACCTTCAAGTCTTAATCTGCTAATTAACTGTAAACTAAACATTGTGGAATGAAATCTGGGGCATGACTCTTGAATTTAAACACAAATATTTCTTTGGTCACAATGTCTGCACACTAGTTTTTAAACAAGAAAAAAGGCGCTTTTCAGAATCCTCCACCAAAGCAACTTTGCATTTCTAACACCTACTAAAATAGTAGGCCACCGGTTTACAATTCAATTTCTGCAAAAACAACTTCTGTGTTTTACTTAAACATTTTGTCTGTCTTCATTGTTTTTGACACTTAAAATGACAAATGAGTCTGAAATTACAGTTGGCACATAAGAAAACTTCCCGTTATGATATCTCATAAAACAAACTTAACTTAGGTAAATAAAAATAATCAGTTTACCCTACTTGGCAGATCAGTGCATTCATTGGGTCTGTTTGCTCTGAAGACCACAACACACACCTTCACCACCTGGCAGCTGAGCATGGACAAAGCCCATCTGATCTGGAGGCTGGAGTGGAAAAAGTACCGTTTTCTCCTACGATTTCAAGCTAAAGGAAAAGGGATAAGGGAGGGCCAGGGCTTGATGTCCTTAGTTAAAAAACAAACCACAAACGCCAAACAAAACAAAAAAAAAACCCTCATCAAGGTCTCACTGACCTTTTAGCCCAGTAAAAATTGAAAGAAATTAACTGGATAAAATATTTACTGGTCATGAACTTCTGTGGGCATTACACATTTGTGCTGCATTATCATCTAAATTACACTGTTAAACCACTCAACCCCTTCCTTACTCTGATACAAGATTCATGTTAAAAAATACACCAAGGAAGACGTCTGAACTGATGAGCACAGCAAAGGAAGTGTGGATAGATATCAGACAGGCTGCGTAAACGATTTAAAATAGGACGACGGAATAAGCGTAGTGCCAAATGGTAGAGGGTCTAAAGCCCTAGCTTGTTCCCACTTAGTTTGAAGGCAGAATGGTTGATATAAATCAAAGTGATTTAAATTGCTGATTTTAATCAGGATTTAAATTATCAGGCAGGAAATGCTGATCTGAACAAATCAGTTTGGGAGCATTTTTGTTTTTATAATTGTTTTTCTAGGAAAGGGTCAATTCTTACTGGTTGGTAACTATTAAAGCATGTTACTTTGCAATTCCATATGTCCGCTGCATTAAATCTCATACTTTTTCTTAATATGTGGAAGGACTACACTGTTGTATGAAGGCTGTATTTCTTGCAAGACAACTTCTCTTTTAAACTTTGTTTCTGATTGCTACAAAGACACATTTAGATACAAAGCACAGCAAGACACTTTTTAATTAATTAAAAAATATTTGTAATTACAAGTACCTTCAGTGTACCTGTCATGTAAGACTAGAAGTTTATAAAACTGGGTTTTCTCTGTATTTAAAAGGATTTAAAAATTAGTAGAGACCTTGCCTTTTGCCCTATGAGAAGCAGAACTCTCCTCCGGCTCTCTCAGCAATCAACTTTCAGCCTTAACTAATTGAACTGACTAAACTGATGAAAACACGAGGTCCGTATCAGCACAGAAGGCTCCTATTGTCTTGGTTAGCAATTTTAGGACCCTCTTGTTCCAGATTATTTCCTAAATGTTGACCTTTGCTCCTTTGATTTCCTTGAAAACTTCAGTATAAATATGGCACTCAGTTGCTTTTTTATGACTGGAGTATTTTAACAGGTGACAGTAAGTTCAGGCATAAACTATCCTATTTTCACACCTACACTGCATCTAAAGAAATTAATTTTAAGTTTACTATTGAGCTTACAACTCTGAATTATTAAAAGCTGGGTAAAAATAAGTTCGTCAGGTTAGTGATTTTTATCCACCCTCATTTGGGGGGGGCTGTTTAAAAAAAAAAAAAAAAATCACACCAACAAGGGCCTAAGCAGAGAAATTGAAGTGAACCCCCATGACAAAAAACTCATGAAAGGACAACTGCAGCTGATGTATGAATAAACACCCTCATCCATCAGTTTATTCTGGTCAGTTTTGAATTATCTTTTTGGAACATCGACTGCAAGTAACCAGAGGGACAACAGCATAACCGCAAAAACTGGGGGAGGAAGAATGCTTTATGGACCTGAGGAAAAGGAGCATTAGGATAAGATATTCTAAGTCTCAAGATCTTGTTTCAAAATTTCTTGTCTCACTATGCTAATTCCTTCTAAGTAGGTGAGTTCTGTGAAAATCCAGACAAAGTGCATGCAAGGGGTAGCGATGCTGCTATTAAGTGTTTCTTCACTATGACAGGGACTACACTCCTAGAAATGTGACAGAAACCCTTCAAACAAGTCTGCAGTGACCAACAGATAAGGCTTAATTTTAGTCTCCCTGTATCCTCCTTCAGCTTGCAAGGAGCAGGATCACTCATGTCTGCAGAACAAAAAAAAAAGAGGTGGCAGATTTTTCCTTTTTCCAGTCTAATCTATTTTACTAATTATGGCAGCAGGTCTTCAGAAAAAGACACAGAGTAATTGCTACTATTAGCAGCATAATCCACCTTGTGTTTCTTTCTCCTGTCTTGGTGAATTCTTCACATGCTGCCTCTGTCAGTCTACTTTCTGGGGCAGAAGCTGAGCGAACAGGGCACAACACAGTGTGGTCAGTAATACACGCATACAGAAGTGATCAAAGACTCAAGCATATAGGGAATCTGCAAGCTTTTCTCACGTATCAGTCCACGCCAAAGTAGGAAAAACAAGTGTAGAAATACAATGTTTGTTTTAAAGCTGTTGTCAAATCTTTCTCCCACTGCACAAAGTGAGTGAGACAGAGCAGGCAAAGTGCATTGGAAGAAACCACTACAGAAAATTACTAAATGAAAAAATAAAATAAAAATCACAACATGCCAGGTGGAATATGAAAAGGACATACATTTCGTACAGTATCTTTTTTAAAGCATTTGCTCCCCTACCACAAAGCAGTTCAGTGAACAGTTGAATTTTACCCCCAGAAAGAAATACTAGAACTTTGGCCATTACTTTGATTTAATAAATCACATTTTAACACCTGGAGCAGAACTCAGTTGGATCATCACCAAGAGCATGTATTATTTTATGAAATAATAGTTTTTAAAAAGGAGACATTTCAAACATTAACATCCAGTTAAAAAAAGTTAAGCACTACCAACCGTCTTAGAAAGGCTCTATCGAAACACACAAAAGCGAGGCAGTTCGAATTAAAATCATCACGCTCTCAGCGTGGAGTCGGGAGCGGCTTCAGGGCTGAGTGCCAGCAGGGCCGTTCGGAGCACCGCTCCGGCATGCCTTGCGTGGGACAGAGCAGCGGATCTCCCACACGCCGCGCTGGGCTGCGGCCAGACTCCTCTCAGTGTGGCTCCCCTTCGACAACTGCGTCAGCGGCAGCGACCAGGCATGAAGGGAAGAAGTCCGGGCTAAAGCCAAACAGATCTGCCCGGTGGCCACCAGAACGGACGCTTACTAGACCGTGTGCGCTCCGGCAGCTTCACGGGACTCCCCGCAAGCTGGAGGGAGCCAGAATGACCTCTCGGCTATTCTCCATTTCCTTCAACTTTCAGAGAAGTTCATACCCTTTCTCTTGTCTGACTCAGTTTCCAGAAGTGGGTAAAGATTAAATAAATATCCAAGCTAAAGAACAAAAAGAGGCAATATAAAACCTTCCTTCAAATTAAAATTACTTCCTTTTACGTAAAACCCATCTCTTGCTTGCAGGCTGCTGACCAGCACATCAAGCAGTGAATAAAATAAGAAGTGCACATTTCCTCCTGCCTCCTAAGCCTCCTCGCAGCCCTGCCATAGCCTGGACAGGTGGCTATTTTTACGTCCAGGATGGCGTGTGAGCTCAGGGCTTCTTACCAAGGTTTTCCCCGGCACACAGTAGTAATCCCAGGGATTTTTTTATTTTTTTCATTGCAGGAATGGGCTCCAGATATATAATTATAACATCTTAGGCTTTGTGAGAGATTTACGTAACTTATTTACCTTCCTTAACTTCTCTTTTAAGAACAGACTTAATTTCAGCATTTATAATTGTTTTGGTTCTTTCTTTAAAGTACCTAATATGCTTCCTCATATGAATGTATTGAACTGATAAGTGCTTTTAGTATTAAATATGGAAGATTTGTCTTCCAGAAAAAAAACAAAATCCTGAAATCACGCAAGTGAGTAGATCAACCTAGAGCTCAGCACATGCTAATGGGGGACCAGTGCGATTCTGCCTCTCCACGTTACCCTCCTCCAGCCTGACCAGCAAACTGGAGCACTCAGATGGATCTGACAGGGCAACAAGGACAAGCAGCCAACAGTACAGCCTTGTCGTCCTTCACCTTGCGCTGCTGCGAGCACGAAGGGACAGGCTAATGCCCTTTCCCCAGTGCTTGCTCGTTTGCTAGACTAACACGGACAGGTGTTAACTGCTCAGAAAATACAGAGCTGGCAGCACCTTGAGAAAGAAAAGGCAGTCAGACAAAAAAGCCTACTATTTTTGCCCATCAGGGTCTCCAGGCCATGACAGGCTGTGCAGAACTAGCCCTCCTGACTCAGCCGTTATTTGCTACAAAAATTCAAGATGTATACTTTTTTTGGTCACCCTGAAGAAAACCTGCAGCCTTCATTACTGTGTAAGTCAGAATATATTTCTCCTAACATCACACCAAATGAAAATAGCTCCACATACTACCACTGGGAAAGAGATTGCCACTTCTCCATTCCCACACATTCTGCTCAATGAGGTGACTAGATTACAATCCAGTTTTCACAAAAGCAATGGCCTACCTCACAGAAGTTTCAGCCAGAAAGAATAAAGCCAACACTAAATTTTTCAAATATAGCCTAGGTCTGAAACTTCATCTCCCCATCTGTGACTGAGCCATTATTGATATAAATCCATATGGATAAATCCATATCCAGTAAAAAGGGATACTGCATTGAAGCAGCCAGTAAAACCCTGCTGCAGAAACAGAGTTGTGTTGTGGGTCATGTGCCCCCCCCCCCCACACACTTCCTTTGGAGGAATTAAACCAACTTAGCAGTGCCAGGATGAAAGGCCTTTGCAGAAAAATGATATTGGAGGAAATGAAGACTTTTTCCAATCACATAATTTTCTTGAAGTGTCAGAGCCCTCCAATTCTTCAAACTTCCACCTTACAAACGGAAATTAAAAGTATGGTCCCAGTTGTCAAAACAGACATTTACCACAAATAAATCCATTAGTCACTGCAAGGTTCTCTCTGTATGAATTATACCATCTTATGAGCAATTTCGGTGTGAGGCTACTGAACTGTAAAGACTAGCTGTACGTCTCTTCCCCGATACTTAAAAAACTAATGCAACATCCTCTGCTACGAAGAATGACAGCCTTAGAGCAACTTGACATACTTATGATTATAAAGCACTTGTGAAAGTATGTTTTCTTAATAAAAACTGAACCATCAGTGGGCATAATCTATGCTGAATGAAACCAATCATATAGTGACTGCACATAAATATAAACACATATATGAAATGTACATACAGGTTTACTGTGAGGAATTAGAAATACAGAATTTATGTGCTTTTACGTCAGTTATACCACCCAGACAAATAACATTCACATGCAAGCACCGAGAATTCTGAAGATTTGGGTCTCAGGGCCCTGCCACTGGAAGAAGTGGTCTGGTTTGCACTCATAAATCCTGTATCCTCTTTCTTTCACCCAGAGCCCAGCCCACACACCTCAACAATCATTTGAATCTAATCTCTCCTAAACTTGCAACATATCTTGCACTTGACATGTGGCTTTTAATGTCTGTATTAGTTTTTAATAGCTTCCAATTTGCAGATCCTTTGCTTTCAGGGAGGGAGAAGGAGGGTCCCAGCAGAGATACAGGTAACTTTCAGAAATTTCCCATACACAAGTCGCTTGACTACCAGAGTATTGCATGATCCCACAAGTGTGCAGACTGTATGTGAGAAATGACAGCTCTGGATTTCTAAATGCTAGAGTTCAGAAAGAAAAGCTATACATAAGGAGTATTGGAAAACACAGCCAGGAAGTGCTGACATCCAAAAGAAAAAAGTTAGGAATAACATCATCTTTACAAATGGCTCAAATATAAGCAATGAACTTTTATTTTTTGTGCAGCTTGCCAAAACTCAGTTTATTACACGAATTAGCATAGTTCTTTATGCAGGTATTGGATTCTGCCTGTCAGTAGTAACTTTCCAAGATACCCCTCCAAATTTGTGCTATATATTACCACAAAGCTCCCACTTCTGTCTCCACTGGTATCTTTTACTTTCTTTTCTGACATGTTCTATGCCTCAAAGATGAGCTAAATGATGTTAAATGACCCCTTTAATGCCTTATTATACAAACAATCTCTTCACAATATAACAAAGAATAAGAGATTGATTCATATTGATATTTACAGAACAACAAAAGCAACACACAAAAACACGGCTGTCAATAATCAGAGAGGAAAATAAGCACGCTGTTACTTAGTATTACCAAAATACACGAGACCTTCAATTCAGTTCTACACTCCTAGGAGAAAGAAAAAGGTCTCTCACAGCCTGGTGCATCCTATATCCTCGGTGTGAAACTCGATGGATTTTCCTGTTCTCTTGCAACACTAAGTGTCCATATCATTCTTTGCCTTTACCTCAAGGCCAAACTCAAACTTCTTGTGATGAAGGCAAGTCAAATTGGCTGAACTGAGCGCAGATACTTCTTGGACAGGTAAAACATTGTGCTGAAAATACACAGTCAGCTAAATATGTCCTTCTGCCACTCCTCTCAGATGAAAGAGGGCAGCTCTGCGACATAAGATGCCTTACTGAAATTTCAGTATTATGAATGTTTACTAATTGAGGAATGTTGCCACCTCAGTATTATGACTGAAACATGAAGTACTACAGACAAAACTTAGTTCTGTCAACTACCCAAGCAATTTAAGTCTGCAAAAGGCATACTTTTGGATCATACAAATCCTATTACAAAGCACTCTGAAGGGTTTTTAAGACATTCTTATGGAAAAACTCCATTCTTTTGCCTGAGACAGTACTGGCCCAAGTTGTGCAGGTACAAGTAGGTTGGATGAAACATGGCATTAATTTTCAAGCTCACCCAAGTTGCATACTGTTAAACAATTAACCACTCCAACCATCTGAAGCACTAAGCACCCACTTCACTCACTATGGCACAGACAGGATTGCTCAGCCAACAAGAGGACACAATTGTAACTATGGCATATTGCATTATCAAGTCTGTAAATCTTCCTGAAGGTCCTGGCTGTTTGGTGGCATAGTTTGACCTCAGGGACAGAAGCTCATTCTCTCCCTTCCAGAAATATGAGACACTGCCACCCAAGGGAAAGGAAACCTCTCATAGCCGTTTAGTAATACAAAGCTTGCAGTGCACTCCTCAGCATTTCTCTCTGCATCCACCAGAAACCAGGAATACAGCCAGTCACTAAACCACTGTACCTAAAATACTTTCCACTTGTTCGAGAAACACGCATTGCCTTCTACCTGCCACAGCAATCAAGTTTGTAAACTGGTTTATATTAGCAGTGAAGGCGGGGGGGGGGGGAAGTATCGAAATGTAGCTGCTTTTAGCAAAACAAAGCTGATCCATGGGAGAAAAACCCGTACCACTTAGTTAACCAACTTTAGAAACATGTAAACAGGATTTGGACATAAAAGACTTAAAATACACACATGTGTCCGTTGCTAATGTGTAAGAGGTCACTTGGGCAATGGTTTTCATGTGAACTGCTGCAGTCTGTCGGTGACTTCCAAGGAATACGCAACAGGTAACTAAGAAAAGCAAGCCTGCTGTCCACAGACCTACATTTGCTGAATGACTGTCACATAAATTCATTATCCGTGCCACTGGAAAGTGTTTAGTATTCCTCAAATCTGAACAAAAAAAAAGGCACCACCTAATTTAACAGTGCAGAAAATCAGATAGCATAACACACTGCAATGCTTTGATGGACGTAAGATCTGGAAAAGCCAGAAAACACAACTCCAAAACAACTGATTTGCCTGACATTTGTGGCCAACCAGGAGTATGGCCCTATTAAAAGCCCCTGCACCAGGCTCTGGCTACTGAAGCTAGCAAAAGCAGAGTTAATTACAAGCACATGTGCTCTCATTTACTAGCTGTGGCCAGCACCTGGTGAAGCCCGAGTACATGGGCAAAGTTCTACTCTCCCGTCTGGTTCAACAAGTCCAATGCCCTCTCATATTTTTCTGTCCTTCTATTACAGCTGATGTCCACACCAGTCTGCGTTCTGTCCATCTCCTGACCCACACTTTCTTCCTGTCCTCCCGTCCACCTCCTCAGGTCTCTGCATTTCTGACACAGTGCCTTCTTGTTTCTCCTTCCAAACTGGAAGGAGCTGACAGTGCAGAGAAGGCACGCTTTCTCATCTACCACTCCTAGGATGAGTGGGATAGCGGTCCCTGAAAGCTGGGAGGAGGCACTGGGGGAAAGACCTACCAAGTTCCTGCTCACGAAGGCGGGAACATGCTCCAACAAGCTCCGGGCCCGCATGGGCACCTTCCAGTCGGTCTGTCAGGGCTACAAGGAGGCAGACTAAGTCTTCATCACCTTAGCAAGCAAATACTAAGCACATTGAAGGTATTCCTTTTTCCCCCACAGGTAATAAAGTAGCTAAATCTCCCTCTCCTCTCCATTCCCACTGCTGCCAGAGGGACCACAAACGGCAGACCACAATGTTAGTTCAGGTGTACTACAGTTTCTCACTGTAATCGTTTCAAGAACTTCCTAAAAGAGCAGGAAAAACAGTGTATATTCTCCTAATCTGATTCTCGGGTTAAACAAGTAAACCACGTTAGGCAAATTTCTCCCCAAGTTTCCAACTAAGAAAAACCAGCTTTGAAAATATAAACAACTGAAAACAGGGTGGGTTTTTTTGTTGGTTTTTTTTTTTAAAAAGAGTACTACATGGCCTTAGGAAGGCAGCCTTATCATGATCTGTGTGCAAGTGCAACTGGTGCAACACACAACCCCTGAGAGCAGTATCCAGACAGTTACAAAACTCTGTGATAAACTACAGTAACATATACACTTGACTTTCCCATCTGCACTCAGGCTGCTAATCCATCTCCGCTACAACTGTAGAGACAGCTATACCTGGGACTCCACCTTTTTAAGCAGAACCAGGCAAAACCAACCAACCAACGTCCCAACAAGAAGAGTAAAAAACCTTCTCCATCCCACAAAACCCCCAAACAATTAAACCAAGGGCAAAAGCAAGGAAAAGATCCTAACCAAAGTGAATTCTTGCAAAAATTCTGTCAGTGTGCATTATAAAAGTAATAGCATATGGATTTTGTTTAGTTAATTATCAAATTATATTTAATATCACACTGATAGAAGTTTTATACTACTATAGGCATTTACTGTCCTCCCTTCACAACAGGAAAGGCATTTGATTCTCAGCTTAAATATTGAATCTGAAAACATGCAAGAACTGCATTTCTGAATGAACTCATCTTTATGAGTTTCTTTATGCTACATTCCTCTACAGAGCCCTGTGTGTATGTATTAATCATTGTTCGTCACTTATTGGCCTCAGTTATCTTCCTACATTTACAAATGTCTAAGTTAGTAGATGAAGAGCTCAGAAAAGCTTCTCTTACCTTTAAAAAAAAAAAAAGGTGCACTCTAAAAACAAGGAGAAAAATACGAGGTGAAATATTTTGGTTAAAATTTGTTACATATTCTACTGCTATTTGAGATGACCAGCACAATTTGCTCCTGCCGTTACTTGTATGGGCAAGCCAGCCAGTCCAAATCTGTTCTGATAAACTCTTTTATGTGACTTTACGACATACGCTCACCATGTGTTTATCCACAACAGATAAGTCACAGATTTGAGAAGTAAATAATTTTGAAACCAGAAACAATGTCTCTTCAAGTAACCACTGGTGAAGCTTGACATATGGAACACACTCTGTTAGAAATACCAATATTGCTAATACTGTTGTTTACCTGTTGTGCTACCAGGTTGGATTCTAACAAGTGAGCTAATTCTAAAATAAAACATCTGAGAAAGGAGGATAAACAAACAACAAACCCCAAACCAACACAAATAACCCCACTGAACATCCCATCCCTAACCTATTTAAAAAATAATTAAATCCCCTACGCTAATCAGCATTCAAAGTACAATTTCATGAAAAAAACATTCAAAGAAGTAAAGATGATGTAAACTATAATTCTAATAATTTTCACATTACAAAGCCAAGTTGGCAGAAGTTGTTCCATCTGTGATTTTTTTTCCTAGACTACTTGAATAAAAATTATTATCATATTACCCAGAGTTGGATTCAGATAGAAGGAAAATAAAACCACAGGCAACTGTCTTCAACTTGGACACAGCAGCTCACTTCAGCATTACCTCAAGTCCCGTACGTAAGTCAAGGTATCACATCCCATGAACGGCGATACCTTTTACGTGGGCCTTTCATAATTATTTTACCTAGTTTATTATTCTATGTGGAATTAAAATGAGCATAAACACATCTGAGTAGCCCGAAAAAAAGATGCTATTACCAGATTGTAAAGATTAGGCAGAATCATGTTTTTTCCTTGTTTTATCAGAGACACATAAACAAAGTTTATCAATTTCCAGAAGGAAATTAGGAAACAAAAGAAATATGAACACAAGCACTTTTTTTTTTTACCTCACAGAAAGGACAGCAGTCACCTACCTGATACAAGCCCACACTGAGGCCAACATGATGTCTTTGGACTAGATTAGGGTGAAAAGATACTTTTCTCAGCCTTCTTTACACTTTGGATCATGACCTCAACCTTACAAGTAACTGCACCAGTATTCCCAACGACACTTCCAGTAACGCTCTGCCTGGTGTTCCATAAACCACTGAAGTACTTCCTCCCACATTAACTACACCAACGCACCACCACTACCAGGCTTCCAACTGGGAGCCCACCAGAGAACTGGCAGAGGACAAGGGCACAGGGGACAGGCAGAGCTTGTTTCACAGCTTTGCTGAGGCGGTACCTCGTGCCTCCCCTTTCCTCAGTACTGCGTTGCACAGTTTCACCTGCCATCAAAAAATAAACACCATTTTCCTCCCAGCCAGGTAATTTTCCTGCTTAGTACCACAGAGAGCGTGCTCCCCAGGCCAGCACAGGTATAGGACTGCAGCAGGGAGGGATGAGGAGGAGCCCACCCCACTTAATGGCAGCGAACTGTTAAACTTGCTTCAGCTGCCTCATCTAATTAACCCTAAGGCAGTAACATATGAAGAGACCATAAAGAGGTTAACTAGCTAGGTTTTCCAGAGTCTGTCATGTTTTCAGTACCTGCATAATAAAGTTTTTGTATTGTATGCAGTGTGCCATGAGAATGCAGATACTCCATTTGGATAAACTACTTAAGAGACAGGTAAACATCATGTGTTCTTACCATTGGCTTTAAATAGTGTGAAATTTTACAGTAAAAAGAGGGTAACAGACAAGCCTGCCATTCCTGAGGAATCACTTTTTCAAGATATTTGGTATTTTCACTAAATGAAAAACTCAAAATACCGTGTTTCTTTATAGTTGCTATGGATATTTGAATACAAGAAAGATGGTCTATGGCAACTTCCCAGAACCCTTCTCTGGCTGTAACTAGACCGCCATACACTTCACCACAGTAACAGGTGAGGGAGAGGTGAAGCTTTTAATGCCACTAGTCAGAATCAGTTCAGGTTTTGCTATTCTACATTCACAAATCTGCATTATGCCTACCCACTTGCTGGCATTTCCCACAACAAAAACGTTAGCGAGAAGGGCAGTAAACCCTAGTGTGAATATGAAGGGGTTTGTTTTGTTGTAAATGAAATGGAGGAGAGAAAATAAATGGATTTTTGCTGTTGTTTTGCATGATGTAGAATACACATCAAAATGTGTTAGAAAAAATAAGCCCCAGTCAACTTCCCTGGGGTGAAAAAACACAGCACCAAATTCTCTCAGGTGAATTTTCAAAACTGCGGCAATCCAGCCTTTAAATAATCTTTCAGCCTACAAATTATTTGTCATCAAAATAGGAAAAAAGATACCACTGCAACCTCAGCATGGTATCTCCACTTTCACTGGAATGCAAAGACTGCGAGCTCAGCCCAGAACTGTGCTGTAACAGAAGGTCCTACAGATTATTTTGAACCATTACTTCATATCCAGCCACGGATTACAGGCCAGAATGCTTCAGCCAATTTGGAGTTCAAACAATGCAGCCGACGTTCAGTTACAGAAGTCTAGAGTCTTCTGCAGGAGTCTGCTAAAGTCTTCAAAGCTACGTTACCTGTTTCAATGACAACTAAAAATACGTATAATGAATAAAGATACTGCTTCGCAAAAACATCATTAAAAATCGGTTATTTAACATCAGCAGCAGTTCTCCCTATGCTGCCTCAGTTCTGCACAGGAATGCAATCCAGAGAAATCAGAACAACAGCCACCAGCTTCAAAGGCAGAAATGAACAGCAGCAAAAATCACAGCTGAAACATAACAATCTTTTTAGCAGTCTAAAGACAACTACTGCCAGTTAAGGCAGTCATATTTTAAAGCCATTTTCTCAAATACTAGAGAGTCTGTAACCACAATATTCTGCATAAACAGAAGTGGTAGGAAATGCTACAATTTTGCTTTTCGCTAAGTGCTGGTCTATCCTCCTTAACGTAAGGAAATATCTTAAAATGACTAAAAAACTCCAATACTTGCCAGAACTCTTCCAGCATCTCATCTGCCATAACCACCTCCCTTCCTCCTTTAGATTAAACACAATGAAGAAGCGCCAAAACATCACAGTGAATTAGATATGAGCGAAGAGAAAGAGGCTGAAAATATAGAAAATGGGAGCACAGCAGTGGTTCTTAAACTTAGCAGACTAGTACATCCCCTTTCACCATCAAAACTGATCACTGATCATAAATCCTTGCACTTTGTCTCGCAGTGCAGTTTAAAAACCAGCACGTTTGTACACATACTGGTTTATATAAACACACATACATAGACATATTGGCTTCTTGTGGTAATGCCCAGAGTCAGAGCAAGATTAAGGGATGATTCTCTGCTCTTTACCTAGGTACCCAATATCCAAGAACTTTCTCAACAGGCCTGAGATTTTCACCAGCAGCATAAATACGATGCAGAAAAAGCTACACCTTCGCTGCAGCACTTCGCAGCCGTTCCTCTGACTCTAAAGATCGGAGGAAAATGAAGTTTAATTGTTTTATTAAGCACCTGCAATGCTCCTGTATGGCACATAGTTAAAGCAACACAGGGAGCAGACTGAAGTGTGAAGAAGGGAGGAGGGGAAGAGGCACAGCCCAACAGCCCCACCTTCAATCAGTTAAAATGCAGCTCCACCAATGTTGAGAGCTGAGAACCTTCTAGAACACTAGAGCACCCTACAAGAAAATCTTGCAGAAAGCAGTCTTGACAAAAAAAGAAATCTGGGAAAGAAAATCCTTGAGCTGTTGGTCTTCCTGTTTATTAGCTTAGTTATTCTGAAAGTCATAAATTCAAACCTCTTTTCTACTCCACGTATGCTGTGGTTCTGCGGAACTGACAGCAAGCAAACAGCCGTAGATCATCCACGCTACCAGCAGCATTAGCCTTAGCAGTTACACAAACGTACAGAAAATACAAAGTTCCTATGAGTGGACACGCTTCTCTCAGGTCAGCTAAACATTGAAGTACTCTCATCTCCTTGCCAATCTTTAACCGTATGTGGTGGCAAACAAAATCAATACAAAAGAGAAGTCTTGAAAGAAGGCAGCTCAACCCCTTTCTGTAAGCACAAAATTTCAGCAGCCGCTATCTTATTAACTACTGCAAGTTTAAAGAGACGTTTTTTCCTAACCCCCATGAAACTGGGTTTCAAGTATTCAAAAAGTAAACTGGAGCAGTCTAAGGTGACTTTTGAGTTACAAACACTGCGAAACCAAAGCGTGTGAGGGGGAAGCAAAAGAGCAAAGTTACATGATTTTGCGATTCACCATCTTAGACAAACTGGGAAAAAAAAGACAAACTTTCCAAACTAGGAAAATTGCTAAGACTCCCAAATTCCCACTGAACATACAAGTACATTGCTTATCTGAACAGCCTGTGAGATCCCAGACTGGAAAACACGTTCCTAACTTCAGTCTGAGACTGTACCTCAAATTTCAATTCACAAAACAATACACTTGAAGGATTCCAGTCAGCAGTTCCTGGCTGTCAGACCCATCCCTAAACCTCTGCTAATCCAAGCACATCTCTCATATGACTTATACATATTGGAGTAATATGCAATCAAATGTCACATACACATAAGTGCTTAAGTAAAAATGAACTCTTGAGTCCTTTGCTACTTACAGCCTTTCCTCTTTCAGTGTCTGTATTCAGGAACAGAACCAATGTGCACTGACACCAGGTGTTACTGAGCTCAGGTAAAATGCACGTGACCAGGTGAGCACATTTTAACTAACAGGTCCCAGGTGTTTATCCTGGGATAAAGGTGAAGTTTCACAAGAGGATTAAGGTGTTGTAAGACAGTGCTGCCCACAGGAGGGCCAGTCAAGCAAATCCTGGATCTGATCCAGCTGAAAACTAACCAGAAGAAAAGTGTCTGTCCTCCTTACCTGCTCAGCGGGCCAGCTGACAGTGGAGCTACATGAGCAAGGGCTAGCATTAGCAAAGGGAGGCAGCAAGAACATGCAGCCACTGACAAGAGCATGAAAGAAGAGACCTCCTCAGTGGCAGCAGCTCAGGTTTACACCAGCTTAAGCCACTTGCAAAGCCTTAAGCTTTAGGTCATGTTACAGTAAATTTAGGTTAACCTAAACGCAACCAATTGTCCTAACACAATTACATGTTAATATTTTTGGCTTTGCATTAGCAGAATGAGTTTTGGATGTGTTCCAGCCAAAGTTGTTCTTCCTGAACCTAACAAAGCCTAGAACTCCACGGCAGGACTTTCAACACGTGCCATTTGGTCAAGCTGCAGCTTAGATTTCACTATGACTGGCTGCGGTATGTCAAAATACAACTTGCCCTGCCCCAGCTATGGCTCATAATTACCCAATCCACTATCTCTTAAAGGGACACACTTTCTATTGGGGCATATAAAGGTCATTAAAGGCTAGCAGTGCTTGAAGTGAAGTGTCTCTCCATTCCTTTCAGTTTGCTAAGCTGAAACCCCCTGTGCCGAATAGCTGCAAAAGGAGCTCAGCACAGAAACTCCTCGTCCTGAAGGACAGTAATCACACAAGAGCAACAAGCGGGAGATGGTATGAAAAGGAAGAGAAATGGGAGAGGCTGTGGAGTAAGAGAGAGAGAGATCCACCCTTACAGGAAGAGCAAAATGAAAAGGGTTACAGGATGACTCCTTCTATGATGCATATGAAAGCGAAGGAGCATTGCTGGCCTGGGATTTAATTCTGGTATCATCCCAGTTTTCCATTTACTACTGACTTAACCCCAGTGTGAGCAAGATCAGACATAGCTTATTAACTGAAGAGATGCTTAATCCTACCTAGTCATCAGGCATGAATAAGGGCTGTAGTATTTGACCTCTTGTGGAAAATAAAAAGAAACATCTGAAAAAAATCTGTCTTTTTCATCTTTGCAATGATAGAGAAATAGGTATTTCCTACAGTGTAACTGATGAACTCCTGAACACCTGCAAAGTAAGTTAAACAGCAATGTTACACAAGAACGAAGACAAGAAATGTGCACAGGTTTATGAATGTACACACAGGTAGACATTAAAAAGAGCAGGTGGAAACTTTAAAAAAATACTCACAAGACTGACAGCATTCTTCAGTCGGCACCCAATTTCATTAAAAAAATTATCTGTGAATCACCAAGACAAATTAAGAAGTTACACTTTTCACTCGGCACACCTTTTTTCAGCAAAAAGGAGAGATCGGGGGAAAACTACTTTTCTGTGGTGGACTACCTGCCAGCAAGGAAGAGATAACCAGATTTCCATAATTCCGAACATGTCATTCTGTCCCTACACAAAGCAAGCTGAAAGGACTGGCCTGCCCCTCTCCCTTCCCTCAGGTAGAAGGGCAATGTGATCATTAACTTCCATGAGGCAGTGCATTAGCCCAGAACGGGTAAAAAGCAGTATTGGAAAATACAGTATTTGCCAGCCATGTTTTCTCTAACTTTAAAGTAATCCTGAACTGGCATAGTATGCTTTGGCAAGGGAACAGAAAAGATGATCCAATAGGTCATTTGACTTCCGTCACCAATTTCTGCGATCTAAAAAACATTTTATGTTTACGGCATTTAAAACTCAATTCCCTAAGGACTAGTTTTAGGGTTAGAAATGGTCAGTATGACAGTAGCTATCAAACCCATAATGACGCTAAATAAGAAAAGTCTCGAAGAGCTTTTAAAATAGGAAGAAGTAGCTCCAGCCCCTTACACTTCACAGTAGAGCTCAGATGCACGTAAATGTGCATTAGAAGGTCAATATGGTAATTACAGATATAGTGTTTCATTGGATAAAAAATGCACAATAAGAACAGCAGTGTCAGGGATAAGAAACAGAGGTGATCTAACTTGCAACAGTTATTATATATTTGGCTATGTATTATATACTAAGTACATATTCTTTATTATTTTTTTTATATACAACCTGTATATGCATACACACACACACACACAACTCTGAACCACACACCATAACATGGATGCAGAGCCAGAATACTCTTGCACTTGAAGGAGGAAACAAGCAAGCAGATTAGCTCACAATGAACCAAAGAACTGAAATAATGGGTTGATATCTCCTGGAACCAGCCCGAAGATGAGCAGCAGAGTTTTGGATGGGCTGCAAATTTTCTCAGTACTTCCTTTGAAAAGCAAGCTGGTACAACATTCTAAGAATCCAACTCAAAGGCATGGACAACAACTTTGGCTTTTGTCAGGTTGAACTGGGAAGGGGTGTGGGGGGTGTGGGGGGTGTGTGTGTAGAAAAAAAAGTCCTCCCAGACATTTATAACCGATTTTAATTTTGTGCATGTCCCACTCAATGCCTATATGGGAGCAAACTAGCTCTGAAACCCACTGTTCTCCTCAAGCAGAAGAGGTTGAAATAGTTATAAATCCAGGTATTTCAAAATTCAGCAAGTGAAAACTTGGTCTATAACAAGACAGAAATTCAAAGTAGATCAGGTTTCACGAAATACAGCCAAGTCTATGCTCCTACATCCCTTTTTCAAAAAAGGCTCCCATTGATAACTGCTTTTCTCTTGACACGGAGTCCTAAACAGTGGAAACTGCGTAATCCCTTTCATGAACTCAGGGGGTGAGGGTGTAAACCGTGGGGGTGGCGACAAGGAGCACTGTACAGACTGGAGAGTTTGTACTCCATCAAACGAAGAAAATCAGAGTACACGTCTTTAAATGATAACCATCTTCTAAAGCTGTTTTTTACCCAGCTTGCTGAAGGGCACGTCAGCACCAGCTTCTAGGAGGGCTTGTTGGGCTACTGCTGCCCTGACCCTGCACACATCTCCCCTTCCTTCTCTGCGTCTCTCAATTTGGAGAGGGGGACACACACAGACTGGTAATAATTTCCTTTGATTTGCCTTGATAAAAAAGAACCAGAAGCAGTATTTCTTGCTACCCTAATTGTATTTGTTGTCATTTAATCCTGACTGCTTCATTTCCAAACTGTGCACTATAATAATCTGAGGGAAGAATTTAATAATGATTTTGTGCAAAGAGTAAAGCAGTAGCAGACCCATATTCTTGTTCCACTGTAAACCTCTCAGTGGAGTTTACCAGAGAATAACGAAAGGGAGAAAACCCCAAGATGTAGTTTACTGTCTTCTCATGCCAAAAGAAAACGTTAAATAAAGTTGAACTGTTTTGGTAAATAAAAGTCATGATACACATAAACAGGGAAACTTACCAAACTGTTATGATTGCTAGAAATCAAGAAGTTTCTTTTTTTTTGGCACTATAAAATGAATAAACATCTCAAAGAAAATACTTTTCAATTGCTTTAAAAGGAGCAATTTCTCAGGTTTTAAGTCTTACTTTCATGTACCCTAGCCGCCTTAGACATTAGACAAAAATCATAATTAACATTCTACAAGTAAAACAAAGCCGATAACGTTTCTAATTTTTTCAACAATGTTTGTGTATGCATTCTTAAAAAAAAACAAAGTAACTAGTTGGTGGAAATGGGTTATTTTTTATAAAGTACCATAATTTCTCTTTTTAAGATGAAAAACATAGCGCATATCAAGTACATTTAACTAGCATGATGACTGTAGCACAAAAATTCAGTTATGATGATTTCCATAGCAAACTACCCTTTAATTAGGCCGCTCTTAGCTCTTCGAGTGTCCCTACCCAAAACAAATTAATAATAGCGAGAGCTGCAACTGCATTTCCTTCTTTTGTTACTGCGTTTCCACAACTTTCACAGTATAGTGCGTGTATCTGCCCTAGATCTTCCAGGGGAGGCCAACAAATGAGCTACTTAACTAAAAACCCTGCCTTTAGCGGTTTATCCTGGGGTTTGGGAAGAAGGGGAAAGGACGACCCACCACCCGCCAGGGCCTAGAGGCACAGAGGCTGCTCTGGACGCGCACACGGCGCACCGCGGGGCTTCCCCGCAAGCCAAGTGATTCTGAGGTCTCCTGAGCCTCCAGCCCGTTTCCTGTACCCTGTTGGCAACGGGACGGGACGCAAAAAGGGATGCGAGGACACTCCGGCTGACTGAGAGAGAGTCCCAGCTCATGGAGTTCGGCGACAGCCTCGGTACCGCGCCAGGAGTAGCTGCGCGCCGAGGCGAGGCGCCGCGGGGCGGGGAGCGCGGCGGCACGGGCGCATGTAAAAGCCTCGGTGCTGCGGTAAGGCGTGAGGGAGGGAAGAAAAATACGGTTCTGCCCTGCTGGTACCGTCAAGGGAGCGACAAGATGTCAGTGAGGTTTTTCTGCTTCCTGTTTTGCGAACGCTCCCCCCGCACACACCACACCACACCCCCCCGCCGCTTTGTGTGGTTCCTGCCAGCGCTCCCGCCCCGCCGCCGCGGAGCCGTCCTGCTCCCCAGCTCGGCCCGGCCCGGAGGTGTGCCGGGTGGCCGGGGCGGCTCCCCGGCGGGCAGGAGGCAGGCAAGAAGGAGCCGCGCTCTGCTCCTGAGCGGCGGGGCGGGAGGTGGGGACCGGGCTCGGCGGTCAGCTTTTGTTTTGCTGCTGGCGAAGCCATCCCCACCTCCTCGCCTGCCCCCGAGGAAGCGGGGCTGCGGGGCAGACAAAGCGCCCGGTAGGCCGGCGAGGGGCGGAGGGGAAGGTGCTGCTCGCGGGACCGCGCAGGGGAGGAGCCGGCGGGCACCGACCCGGAGCCGGGGCTGGGTTGGGGGGGGTGGAAGCCGGGACGGCCGCCTCCCCGACGCTTTGTCACGGAGACACCCCCCCCACGCGGGGGCCGGCGGCAGCTGCCGCCCCGCTGGACCCTCCCGCCCTGCCGCGCCGCCCCATGCAGCAGGGGAGGGCGAGAGGGAGGGACGTGCGAGGCTTGTAAACCACACGCTGCCACCGCACCGCCCTCCCTCCTCCCCGCCGCCCATTGTGCGCCCGGCAGGCGGCGAAGACCCGGCAGCCCCGTGTCCGCCCCCGAGCACCGGGCATCGCCGCCACGCCACGGCCCGGCGCGAGGGGACACGCCAGGACACGCACGCGTTTCCCCCGCGGCAGACGCGCCCGCTCGCCCCCGCCGACCGAGACCAACACGTCGAGCCGCCACCAACTCCCGCCAGGACGACGGGCGGCCGCGACCTGCTGCAAGCCCGGCCCCCCTGCACCGCCGGTGTAACCCATCGCCGGCGCGGCCCGGGGGTGGGAAACGCCGCTTCCTACTCGCCGCCACGCTCCCTGCGGCCCAGCCCCCGCCCCCTTCCCCCCCCGCGCCTCGCCGAGCTCCTTAAAGCCCAAGGAAAGTTTGGGAAGCCACTCAGCGCCGGCCGCGGCTCCCGCGGGCCGCCGGGCGAGGCCTGCCGAGCGGCGGCCCTCTGCCGCCAGCCCAGCTCGCTTCCACCATTCGCCGCCGCGGGGTTTAACGAAAGGGCAACCAGCAAAGGCGCACGGCCGAGCAGCCCCACGCCCCCCCTGCACTCCCCCCCGACGCGGAAAAGCCGTCGCAAAACACGCATGCACACAAACCCCTCCTCTGGCTTTCAGCAGCCCATGGCCGGCACCTTTCCTCTTTTCCCCCGGGGCAGCTCTTCCCTTCCGAAAGAGACGGGGGAAAAAAGTTTCTCCGCTTCCCCCCGCCCCTGCCCGTGAGAAGTTGCGGCAGCCCCCGCTCGCCCAGCCGTCGCCAAAGTTGAGGGGAGCCCCGTCCCCGTCTGGCAAACAACGGGGGCGACCTCCAGCTCATCCTAACGAGAGAGCCGGAGCTGACGGCGACACCCCCCGCGCCCCGACCCGCATCTCCTTACCATGATCAGCGTGTGGTTCCTCTGCTCCGCTGCGGCAGGCTCGGCATCTTGCTGCTGCTTGCCCTGGTGCTGGTGCTTGCTGCCGGTGCCGGTTTTCTTGGCCCGCTGCTCCAGGGTCCGCTGGTAGAGGCTCACCGTGTCCCTGCGCTCCAGCTCCAGCTGCTCCGCCTGGGCTTGCTGGTACCTGCTCTCGCAGTTGACATGGTGCCGGCGGCAGCCCTCGATGCGCTGCCTCAGCCGCTCCACCACCGTGCTGTGCTTGGGAATGCCGCCGCTGCTGGCGTTATTGTTACCGGGAGCGGCGGCAGCAGGGCCGTGGGGAGCGCTGCTAACGCCGGTACCGACACCGCCAGCCCCGCCGAGGCTGCTGTTCAGGTTATTGTTGATGCAGATACTGCTGCCGTTTGCGGCGGCAGCGGGGGCTGCAAAATCCCCCATCCTCTTCCCCGGGCACACTATTTTGGAAGAACTTTTTATCCTACCCCTCACACACACACAGTCTCCTCCGGGGTCCTGACGGGATACTTTTTAGAGCACCGGGGGGGTGGGGAGGAGGGGGCACCACCATGTACCAGGGAAACAGCGATCCCGAGCAAATGTTTCTCTTTCCCCCCAGCCAATCCCTCTCGAGAAGCTCCAAAACATTAAAAAGAGAGGGGTGGGGGAGGGAAATAGAGAAGGTGCTAAAAGGTTATCACCAGCAACAAACACACACAAAAAAAAAGCAGCACAACAAACTAAGCGGCAGCAATTCGGGTAGCAAACTCCAGGAGATATCAGACCAGTTCCTTTCCTCCTTTTTCTTTTTTATAATCCATTATTTCAAAATAGATTCCATGAGATTTCCGGAGGTTTTGCCAAAAGCCTTCTCTCCCCATGTATAAGGAGAGACACACGCGCCCCTCCACATGCACCCACATATACATACACGCACGTTCGCACACACACATCCAAGCACACGCGGGGCACACACGGCACACTCACTCGCGCTCCCGGGCATCGAAAGACAGGCAAAGCCGCTCTCTTATTGTATTTTCCTTCTAGAAAAAAGTTTTTGTGTTTATGCCGCACCGCGTTCGCAAAGTACTTGGGCTGCTCAGTTGCATTTCAACAGGAACCTAAATAGCGAATCCTCGGGCTGGGGGAAGTAAACACATGAACAATCCGGGACGAGCTGGAAAAAAAAGAAAAAAAAAAAAGAAGAAAAAAAAAAGTGGAGCTCTGAAGTCTTTGCAAAACGCCGAGCTGATACAGCCTAGCGCTTCTGCTCTGCTCTGCTCTGCCCTGCTCGCTGCCGCTCCTCCTGCCACCATCACAATGATCAAATGCTCTCCTCCTCCACCTCCTCCTCCTCCATGCCAGCGGAGTGATACCAGGACAGGAGCGCTCAGTAAACACCGCGGCGGCGGCGGCGGCTCCAGCTCCTCCAGGCCGTGAGGCAGACCCGGGGACAAGGTGCAAAACCCGGCACGGACGTCGCCCAGCAGGAGCGGACATGGCGCTCCCCCTCCCTCCGTCCCCCCCACAGCGGGCACGGCGGCGCGGAGCGGGGGCCACCACCTGCCGCCCCCGGGGCGCCTCGCCGCCTCCCGTTGCTCTGCCGGGGCTTTGCCGGCGGGCGGCCGCGGGCCCGGCGGCTGCTGCGCGCTGTGGCGGAGCTCAGCGCGGCGGGGCGGGAGGCGCCGGGGCCGGCGGCAGAGGGCGGAGGGCCCGGGGGGCCCGCGGGCGGGCAGCGGGAGGCAGCGGCGGGGGCCGGGCTTCCCCCCGGTGCGACCCCGCGGGAGGAGGGCCAGGCGAGCGCGGGGCCCCGAGCCGCGGGCTGAGCTTTGCGCGTTAAACACGAGGGGAGGCCGGACAGGAGCGCCGACCCACGCGGGGCGGGCAGCGCGGGGAGAACATCCCGGGAACCGAGTTGCAACCCGTCTCGCAGACAAAGCTACTGCACGAACCGATCGCTGTTTTCTAGCTAGCGCTGTGAGCGATGCGCTCCCCGTTCTTTGTTAGTTGGGTGGTTGGGGTTTTTTTTAATATACCCATAGAGAGCAGAATTATCTCGGAGGGACACCCTTGTTCTCTAACATGCAGCTGGAAATAGAGAAAATTGGGAACGCATACATTAGTCATGATATCTGATTTAAACCGTCTTCATTTCTGCCACTGCAGATTAGCACAGGATACTATTTCTAAGCCACTGACAGCAGTAAGGAGCTGTCTTTGTCTTCTTCAAGCGCTCAGCAGTATGAAATTTGGTTTTAATTTCATTCCTATTGCAACAATTCCTGACTGTGTTGAGATGGAAGAGAATAGTGGACAAACAAAATTAGGAATTGGTACCTTCCCTGCATTGGGACTAACAAGTGTGTCTCCTCCCCCCCTTAAAACTTTTCTGTAGTATCAGTTTGAGACCCAAAGTGAAGCTACTGGCTGGTGCTCGTGATTGCCGATTGCTACTTTATCACAGAACAAACGGGAAAATCATAGCTCTGGTCAGAAGCTGCCCAAGAGCGATGGGAAACCGCAAATCCCGCGTCATTTACACAGATCGGTACCTCTGCTAATTTGGGCTGTGTTGAAGCTCTTCAGTAACTATTCCTCTCATCCATCTCCACAAGACAACAGGATTATTTGATTGTGTAGGAATATGTATGGAAAGATTGAATGGAAGAACTGAGAAGGGAAAGAAAGGAAGAGGAGGCTTTCTTGGGTTTGGGGTTTTTGTTTCTTTCTTTCTTTCTTTCTTTTTTTGATTGAAATGGAAAGTGTCAGTAGGCCAGAAACGGAGACAGCTGTGAATTAGGTTTAACTATGAGAAAATGCTTTTTGGGTTCCCAGGCAGCGTCCCCTACAGCCCGCTAGCTCACTGGCCAACAGCAGTTCTCTAAAGGACGTGCGGACCCAAAAAGCACCCAAGTCCACAAAAAGATAGACACGTTTCCTAGAGCCACAGAGTCAGCAATACATGTAAAAGCAGTGTGTGTTTGGGGTTTTTTTTAAAGACTGCTTTTTGGTGCATTTTACAGAAGTTGTGTTCTTTTCCTACAACTAGGATAAACACCATTTGTCAATTTATGTGGAGTGACAGAAACGTAACTTTCAGTGTATCACTTTGGCAGCAAACATGGTATTTTTTAAGTGCATGCTGGACTGTTACAGAATTAAATTCCAGCCTATTAAAAATTTAGGAATTTTTCCCCTCTCAGCTACATACCTTGCTTCTGCCAGGCTGCACAGCCCAGGGGTGACGATTTGAGTAACAAAGTTTTGTAGGAACCAGTGCTTAGTGTTAGAAGTTTTGCAAACAGATCAATCACCAGTTTTGTTAAAACAAAAAACATCTGAATACGTTCTAAAAACAGTTAATTCTGATCAAAAGATAGTTTTAAATCATCTGAGGTTAAAACAACGCTGAGAAAATATGTATCCCTCTACTTCCCCACTCATTTTAACAGCAACAGTGGGGATACTTGTATTATTCTATAGTACAACCTTTAATAACATAAAGCACTATCCCCTATATCTAAAAACAATCAATAGAATCAGCATTTCATAAAAAATGTCAATCATGCTATGGTACTTTACAGCTGTCATCCAGCATCTAAGAGCTAACTAAAATTTTTCATCCTACAGGAAAGTTTTCTTTTAAAGCCAAGTATTAAATGGCAATTGTAAACAGTGTAATAGGGACAAGATTTTAATAGGGACAAGATTTCACAGTTCATTTTTGCATCACTTGTATTATAAGGATACTTACACAAACAGTTCTGAAAAACTAAGGCCAAAATGAGCTATTTAGGGAACTACTGAAATTAAATTTTTTGTAAAGGGCAACACTTCTGCTAAGCCACCAAGTCTGAATAAATAAAAACAGGAAAAAACCCTCAGGTTATAGCCTGGGCAATGCAAGAAATAGAGCTATCTCAGCTTTGTTCTACTACTGATTATTGTCATTAAAACAGATGTTCTTCACAACCTTGACCAAACAACTCTGTTCTGTAATCAAACACAAGCACAGCCTCAGTCATGAGAGGATGAGTGCACTTACACTTATGACCACAGACATACACACACTCCCCTCTTATGTAGTAATTTTCTTTGCACACACAGATGTCTATATTTGTTCTATACCTTTTTTTTTTTAAGTTCCCCTGCACACCAGCTTTAAGAAAACTTCACAACTGGAATTTCAAAAGAATCAAATACATCAGAATTCTAAGTGATGTAAGACGAACTTGCTGATGCCAGCAGTTGAACACTAATGCCTACCGATATCAGCTGACAGGACACTAATTACTAGTTACAGGAGATGATTGCTTGGTAAAGGATCTATTCAGTGAGTTACGATTTTGAAAAATTATAAAGTACAGGCCTGATCTGTGAAAAGATACGCAGTATGAAAATACAGCATACGTTCTCAAGATGATTATCATGACAGAGATCTGTCTAATTAGGAAGAATCTATTTTAATGCTAAGATATGAAAGAGCCCAGCTGGGAGAGGAATTTAGAGGAAGACACAGAAACATGACTGTTAAGCTGACAGCAAGTGCAGCCTAAGCATGTTCCAATGACAGCTTCTAAAAAAAAAATTCATCTCAGCATTTAATCAATAGTGGTTTCAGAACAAGTACAGTCTTACTAGTCTTGTTAGTCTAGTCATATTAGTGGGAGGAGCTCCATAAATAACACAGAAAATAGGCCTTTGCAGAGCAACATACTAAAACCACTTTCCTTTTGTCAGCTGAGCTAGGGGTTATCCAGTAGATGGGCAGCATTAAAAATATCACCATGAGGATAAACATGAATCCCACTCCATTAGAAACCACTCTTTAGTGGTTGTCACCAGTCAGGTTGGAAGCTGCAATCATTGTGGCAGCACGTTTCAAACCATCTTGGGCAACAGATTAACCTTCAGAGTGGCCGCCTGGGTAGAAACCTTTTTGAAAGCTCCTACTATAATTAAATGGTTTATGTCTAAATCGATGGATGACATGGTGACACAGGCATCTGCTGGAAGGCGAACCTAGAGTCAACCACGCAGCACGTTCACTGAATATAACTTTGAAAACCAGCTAACAGACACTTTTCGGGACTGCAAGAAGCAGCTTTCTTACACAGCGGAAAGGGTTTCAGAAGATTTCTGCTGAAGGTTCTTGCGGCTACACGGTGCTATCTAACCGAGTAAATCAGATGTACTTCAGTTACTAACACAAGCTATTTAAGTGGATGTTGCCTAATAACATCCGTAGCCAAAAAAGAATAATAATGTCATTTGGAGAGTACTTAAAGCAAAGTAGTATCGTTGAGAGTTGACTGAAAAAAAAAAACCCCACAACCTCCATGAATGTGTCTGTGAAATCCAACTACAGCATGGCAAAAATTCTCATGACAGCTGGGGTGGCCACAAGCTTACGGCTGTCAGAAGAACATCCAGAGCTGCAGGAATTCTTCAAGGGATGAACCGAGTCTGGAGCAAAAGAAGTTAAGGAAAGAGTCATCAAGGCTGAAAAGGAACAGAAGACTAAAACAATAAAGGGAGGAAGGGGAAGCAACAAAGAAAATCAGAAAGCGAGTTAAAACTGCAAAAGTTAGAGCTTTAAGGCATTGCAGGAAGTGGAGTGATCACTATGAGTAAACACAAACAAAGCCAAAACACCCTCAAAACCACGTGCTTTCCAGTGTATACATTTCAAGTTGTAGAACATGGGGAATCCAAGTCAGAATTTTTACAAAATCTTCTCAGTTGTGAACACCACTGAAAGCTCCAGTTCAGCAAGGACAGGCACATGGATAGACACACATGCATACCTAAGTACTCTGCTGAATCAGGCCTGGAAAAATATGGGGAAGGAATGCAAAATGTATACTTGTTCTCTCCTCTTCTGATGACAGATAGGTCGCAACAAGAACATTAAAAAAAAAAAGTGAATGCCATGAATTGGCATTGTTACCCACGTACTATCCTGTCAGGTTAATGAAATATGTTCTAGTTTAGGAAGCAGGATTAAGATAATTAGTCCTGATATACCACAGTGTGTCTTTCTGTTATTTTGAAAATCCGGTTCTGGAGCTACCAGCTGTAGGAGGTACTCATGGAGAGAGCTAGCAGGGAGCTTGAAGGGGGGAAAGGAAATCATTGCTTGGGCACAGGCCCCATCTAAGCCTTTGAACTGTCACACTGATCTCAAGAGAATAAGGGGGTTGGAATGGAGGAGCCAGGGGGGTGGAGAGAGAGAGAAGAAAGAACACTAGGAAAAATTCCAGAGAGATGCTTCTGGGGGTTCCTTGCAGCTTAGACTAGAAATATAGGTGAAGGAATTTAAATTTCTTTAGCCATTCTTATACTGAGTAGCCCACTGCTTCTCAGTAAAGACTTCCCCATTTCCATTTAGCTTGAATTAACAGGGCAACAAACAAAAAATCCTTCATCAATAAAATCAAATGCCAACTTTGGTGATGAGGAAGCAGCTGGGAGAATTTTTTTCTGTTTTCTCTCCAAGGCAATTGCTGTTTAGATGTCAGCCATTTCTAAGAATTTCAGAGTGAACATGATCCCTTTGAAATTTCTGAGCCAGAAGGGAGCCTGAACCTATTGAAAATTATTCTTCATCCTCCTTCATATGGGAGACTGATGATTGTTCTGCGATCCTTGGCATAACCAATCAAGTTTAATATTCAAACAAGAACATTTTTGTAAGTTCTTAAATTACAGGAAAACAGAAATAAAGGGTCATTTTCCACAGTGGTAATTTTTTGTAAGATATATACAAGTTTTGTCTTCAAGATAGAGAAATACTGTACTTTCCTCCCCGTGCCAACGTGCTGACTGACACCACCATTGTTCACTGAAACTGCTACAGTTTACAATCTATAAATATACATGTATATAGCATACATTTAAAAACTTATACTAAAAGTACATCACTGAAGTTGCAGTCTTGCAGTCAATGAGTTTAAAACCACCAAAATCAAAGCACTTGTGCAATCTTTATTTGGCTTACCTTGCGCAATCCACAGTATGATGAAGTCTTCAAATACACCCGTACACACCATTTTTCCACAGGATGTTTGCTTCATTCTGTACACACAATTGTCAGTGCTCACCAGTGAGCAGCTATTGAATACATTTTTTTCCTTTTTGTTCCACATATCACGTCATATCTATTTACTAATTCAAACCCTGTTCACAGACATTCATTTCCTCAGAATGGCCACCACTATTGCTGCTGAGTGCTTCACATTTACCAATAAACTGATTTTCACAATTCATTGCAAGTGAGAGGACAGTGCTCTTACTCATGTTAGAGACTGGAAACTGAAACAAAGAAATTAAGCTCAAAAGGTTTTTCTATAATGCCTCTTTTTTAAAAAAGACTTAAAATACACTGTATTTTCTAAGAGCAGCCCACATCAACTTGAGTTGAATCCGTAGGTGCTTAGCATTTCTGCTAGGCAGAACCCCCTTCTCAAGTCAGGTACCTGGAAAACTAAGTGCGCAATTAGTGATCACCTGCAAGAAGCAGAGTTTAAGTGAACTGAGTGGCATCTCTTAAAGACAGCTCAAACATTTCGTCTCAGACCCATATAGTTTGGTGAATGGCAGGCAAACCCAGAAATTAGACCTTATGGGAAGGAAAGAAAATATTACAGGCTGTGTTTCAGGAATATGTTAAAGGAAATCTTTTTGTCCCACTTTTTACGTAGACACACCTTTCAAATAGCCTTTACTGAAGCAAAGTACTGCTCAGGGAAAGTTTACCTGCAGCCAGAAAACACTAAAGAGATAAGACATTAAAATAACATGAAAATCCCTAAAAGGATACAGAAAAGATGCCTATTCATGCTTGGTCATATTAACCAAAATACAAAATCCAGTAACTACTAGCTACATTAAAAATCAAGCCTGCATTCAGGCTATTTCCAGAGTCACTAAAGTTACTAGACAGCATTCATCAGAAGTCTAGGACGCCTCCCATCTTAGCTCAGGCTTGCAGTTAACTAATGGTTTACAGCAAACAACAGCTGATTAGATTCCAGTTAGACAGGAAAAAAAATCCTTCTCATAGTATGAATAGTGAGACTTTAAATAGATTACTTATGGAGGCTGTTGAGTCTCCATCACTGAAAGCTTTAGGAACAGGTTAGACAAATTTGTCCGTAAGGACACAAATGTCATTGATTTTGCCATGGAACAGGGCGATGGATTAGGTGACTTCTTAAGGTTCCTCCCAGTCCTAACTTTTCATAACATTATGATTATTTAGGGAGCTTGAAAGGTATAAACATTTTTAAGCCATTAATAACTTAATTTATTTAATTCTGACTTTGGTGTACAATGAGGAGGTTACATACGAACTTACACGTTGGTTCAGACCACAGGTCCATCTAGCACAGAGCTCTATCTCTCACATTACCCATGGAGCACATACTGCCTCCCAGCCTTCAAACATTTTCAAGTTAGGTTGTGTGATTCATCTAGTTGGTAGACTCCACAGCATCTCTTCCAAGTTTTTTTCCAGCATCTCTAGAAACTCCTCAATCCAGAAAGTCATTTGAGGAAGAGTACCACATAGGCTGTCTGAAGAACTGGTTCCTCTGGTTTGTTCTGAATGAAGCTCTTAACTTCTTCAGATATCCCTCATGCTTGTATTAGAAGAGAAACAGTGAAAAGCCAATCCCACTTCACTTCTCTGCAGACCTCTCAGTTCTGCAGACCTCTTCTTACGTTCCCCGTGTCACTTTTTTCCCAAATGAAGATTCTTGGTGTCCTGGTTTCAGCTGGAACAGAGTTAATTTTCTTCATAGAAGCTAGTATGAGGCTGTGTTTTGGATTTGGGATGAAAATAATGTAGATAACATACTGGTGTTTTCAGTTGTTGCTAAGCAGTGAAGGACTGTTCAGCTTCTTGTGCTGGCCTAGATGTTCAGAATTATGGTGTTTTGTCCTCCCAAGTAAGGGTTACATGTGATGGAGCCCTGCTTTCCCAGAGATGGCTGAACACCTGCCTGCCCATGGGAAGTGGTGAATTAATTCCTTGGTTTGCTTTGGTTGTGCAGGTAGCTTTTGCTCTACTTACTAAACTGTCTTTATTTCAACCCATGAGTTTTCTTACTTTTACCTTTCTGGTTCTCTCCCCCATCCCTCCAAGGGGGAGTGAGCAAGTAGCTGCGTGGTGCTTAGCTGCCAGCTGGGGTTAAATCACGACACTTAGCTATTCAACAGATGGAGTTCCTTCCATGTTGTAATGGAAGTCACAGTATACCTCTGATTATCCTTATCATCTCTGAATATCCTTATCATCTCTGAATACTTTTCAGTTCTAGTATGTCTTGTCCGAGACAAATGGACCAGAATTGCATGCAGTATTCAAGTGTGTAAACCTTGGATTTTTACAGTAGCATATGGACTTGAGCAGTAAGCATAATGATCCTTTCTGGTTTATTCTCTATTTGCTTCTTAATCAGCCCTAACCTATATTTTTTTTCTTCAACTACTACTAAGTGGTATTTTCATGGAACTACCTACCATAACGCAAAGGTCTTGTTCCTAAAGATCTTTGGGCCATCTTAGAAATGATCCAAGATGTGAAGATAGGATTATTCTTCCCCAAATGTATCACTTCACAATTAATCTACACTGAATTGCACCTGTCACTTTATTGTACAGTCAGTCTTTCTGCAAGCTATGCAGTCTCCCTTGTCCTTACTACTTGTATAACCTCCTATCATCAGCAAAGTTTTGTCACCTCACTGATCACTTCCCTTCTCCAGGACATTTAAGAATATATTGAATGGTACAGGTCCCAAGATAGACACCATATGGAATTTCACTAGCCATCTCCCTCTTGTGCAAGAATTGACCACTTACTTCCATCCAGTGATGGTCTACCCTCTGTTCACATCTTTTAAATCATACTCTCATTCATTCCAGCACCTTCCTTCTTATGCCAGTGAATTCTTGTGTTGCTTCGTTTTCCTAAACCACTTTGATAAAAAAGTTCTGTCAGAAGTCTTTTGGAAATCCAAGTTGACTGTATCAGTCAGATGATCCTCATCTATATATCACTGATGCCATCAAAGAACTCAGAGAGCTTTGTTAACTCTCACTGATTAGATAATATTTATTCAGGTTGATACTGATTTTCTCTCTTATTACAATATCCACTCATTCACCTGGAACAGATGTCAAATTTTAGTTTGCTGGATACCATTGGAACCTTTCTTAATGACTGACATCACATTTGGCACCTTCTGATTTTCATGTACTGAAGAATATTGAAGAGACAAGTTACATGCTGCTATTAGTAGATGTTTCATCCCTGAGTTCTCTTAGAATTCTTGGGTGAATCCTTCAGATCCCGGAGATTCATCTGTATTCATCTGCCTTTTGTACCATTACCTCTTCCAGATACTTCCATTTCAGAGACATTCTCGGACGAGTTCCCTGAATGCACCAAAAGGTCTCTGGAAGGACAGCTTCCCTAATTTCTTCCACAGGATGCAAATGGTTCTGCTTCTCTCCAGTGCCTTTGTCCTCCCTGAGAGTTCATTTCTGAATGAGTCTCTGTGCCCAGCAAGATCACGGAGCAGATCCTCTTGGAAACTATTGCTAAGGCACATGGAAAATAAGGAGGTGATTGGCAACAGCCAACATGGCTTCACTAAGGGAAAATCGTACCTGACAGATGTGGTGGCCTTCTACAATGGGGTTACATTTGGTGGAGGGGAAGAGGACCTGATGTCATCTACCTGCACCTGTGCAAAGCATTTGACACTGTGCCACACAACATCCTTGTCTCTAAATTGGAGAGACAGATAGACCACTCAGTGGATAAGGAATTGGCTGGATGGTCATGCTCAAAGGCTTTAGATATTGCTGAACGAGAAAAATGGCCAGTACTCTATCTTTATACTGACTCATGGATGGTGGCAAATGCTCTATGGGGGTGGCTACAGCAATGGAAGCAGAGCAACTGGCAACGCAGAGGCAAGCCCATCTGGGCTGCTGAATTGTGGCAAGATATTGCTGCCCGACTAGAGAATCTCGTCATAAAAGTACGTCACGTAGATGCTCACGTACCCAAGAGTCGGGCCACCGAAGAACATCAAAACAACCATCAGGTGGATCAGGCTGCTAAGATTGAAGTGGCTCAGGTGGATCTGGACTGGCAACATAAGGGTGAATTATTTATAGCTCGGTGGGCCCATGACACCTCAGGCCATCAGGGAAGAGATGCAACATATAGATGGGCTCGGGATCGAGGGGTGGACCTGACCATGGATGCTATTGCACAGGTTATCCATGAATGTGAGACGTGTGCTGCGATCAAACAAGCCAAGCGGTTAAAGCCCCTCTGGTATGAAGGACGATGGTTGAAATATAAATATGGGGAGGCCTGGCAGATTGACTATATCACACTTCCACAAACTCGCCAAGGCAAGCACTATGTGCTTACCATGGTGGAAGCAACCACTGGATGGCTGGAAACATACCCTGTGCCCCATGCCACCGCCCGGAACACTATCCTGGGCCTTGAAAAGCAAGTCTTATGGCGACATGGCACCCCTGAAAGAATTGAGTCAGACAATGGGACTCATTTCCGAAACAACCTCATAGACACCTGGGGCAAAGAGCACGGCTTGAGTGGGTGTATCATATCCCCTATCATGCACCAGCTTCCGGAAAAATTGAACGATACAACGGACTGTTAAAGACTACCCTGAGAGCAATGGGTGATGGGACATTCAAACATTGGGATAAACATTTAGCCAAAGCCACCTGGTTAGTCAACACTAGGGGATCTACTAATAGAGCCGGCCCTGCCCAATCAAAACTTCTACGTACTGTAGAAGGGGATAAAGTCCCTGTGGTGCATGTGAGAAACATGCTGGGGAAGACAGTCTGGGTTACTCCTGCCTTAGGAAAAGGCAAACCCGTTCGTGGGATTGCCTTTGCCCAGGGAACTGGGTGCACTTGGTGGGTAATGCAGAAGGATGGGGAAGTCCGATGTGTACCTCAAGGAGACTTGATTTTGGGTGAAAACAGTCAATGATTTGAATTGTATTATGTTAATTGTTCAGTATGACATTACTACTATGGCTGCTATCTACCATATCAATGGTATTATAGTAAGAATCACCCAGACTGATGAAGAATGAGCTTCACTGAAACCAAGCAACATGCAGCAGTGATGAAACCAGAACTGGCTTCAGCAGCTTTGTTGTGCCCAACAAATGCCTCGAGACTGACATCTTCGACCTGCAGATCATGGACATGGACCGTGCCAGATGACAATCCAACACCACATACCATCTCCCCTGCCCTGAGAGACTGCTATGATGGATGAAGCCCGGAGTCATGGACTGACTGAACTCCACAGACATTTTAAAGTGATGGCCCATGGACTAAGAAAGTGATATCTGTGTGTATATATTAAAAGACAGGAAGAGTAATAATGAATAATTGGAATGTATTGAAAAGTATAGGACCTGGGCATGACGTAAATGGTATGGAATAAGGGGTGGATACTGTCCTGGTTTCAGCCAGGATAGAGCTGGTTTTCTTCACAGAAGCTAGTGTGAGACTGTGTTTTGGATTTGGGATGAGAAATTGTTGATAATGTGCTGATGTTTTGGGTTGTTGCTGAGCAGTCAAGGACCGTCCAGCTTCTTGTGCTGGCCTGCCAGCGAGCAGGCTGGGGGTGCACGGGGAGCTGGGAGGGGACACAGCCGGGACAGCTGACCCAGACTGGCCAAAGAGGTATTCCCTACCATACGACGTCATGCCCAGTACATAAACTGGAGTTGGCCGGGGGGCGGAAATCGCTGCTCGGGGACGGGCTGTCGATCACTGGGTGGTGAGCAATCTCTGTATTGGGCCTCACTTGTTCTTGTACATTCCTTTGTTGGTATTATCATTATTGTTCCCTTCTTTCTTTCTGTCCTATTAAACCGTGTTTATCTCAACCCACGAGGTTTTTCCTAATTCTCTCCCTCGTCCCACTGTGGGAGGGGGAGTGAGCGAGCGGCTGTGTGGTGTTTAGTTGCCGGCTGGGGCTAAACCACGACAGCCAACCATATCCTGGGCTGCATCAAAAGAAGCGTGACCAGCAGGTCAAGGAAGGTGATTCTGCCCCTCTATTCTGCTCTCATGAAATCCCACCTGGAGTCCTGCATCCAGCTGTGGGGCCCCCAACATAAGAAGGACATGGACCTGTTGGAGCAAGTCCAGAGGAGAGCCACAAAGATGATCTGAGGGCTGGAGTGCCTCTCCTATGAAGACAGGCTGAGAGAGTTGGGTTTGTCCAGCCTGGAGAAGAGAAGGCCCCAGGGAGACCTTATAGCAGCCTTCCAGTACCAGGACTTTTTACAAGGGCTTGTAGTGATAGGACAACAAGTAATGGCTTTAAACTGAAAGAGGGTAGATTTAGATTAGATATAAGGAACAAATTCTTCACTATGAGGGTGGTGAGGCACTGAAACAGGTTGCCCAGAGAGGTGGTAGATGCCCCATCTCTGGAAGTGCTCAAGGACAGGCTGGATGGGGTTTTGAGCAATCTGGTCTAGTGGAAGGTGTCCTGGCCCATGGCAGTGGGGTTGGAACTAGATGATCTTTGAGGTCGCTTCCAACCCAAACCATTCTATGATTCTATGATTTTATACCCTTGTCATATTCAGAATCACTGACAATGTTTTTTCCCTCCTGATGCATTGGAAGAACTATTTTTGATTCTTAGCTAGTTAGGTGTCAGACTCATCGTTGGTCTGCCTAATAATAATTTTAATAGTATATCTGTCAGTGTTTATGGTACTTTTGTATTTTTTTTATTTGGATGTGTCTTTAGCTTTTGGAAGGACACCTTCTTCTTTCTAGTAGCTTCTCTTTGCTGTTTGGCCATGACCGCTTCTTTTTACTTTCTCAGGCATGCCCAGTAAATCATCTGCATTGGAATTGTGCTTCCTGTTTGGCGTCCTTCTGTTATAGATTTAATTGTCTTGTGTGCCACTTTTTGATTATTCTTGGTAAACTTTCTCATTTTTACATAGTTTCCTGTGTTGAAATGAACACAACAGTGGTGGGCATTTTGGCCTCTACTGCTCCCCAAAGATATTGAATCCAAAAGTGTTATAGCCATACTTAAAGAGCAGTCTTAATGTTCAGCAAGATATATATGCATATATGGATATATACACATATGTATACGTGTATGTATATATGTATTCATTATATATTATTGTGCAAATTGCAATACAGGGCAGATGTGGCTGGTAAACTGGGAAGCAACTGTGAAAGGACTTCTGGTTCTTTCCAGATATAACCAGACATGAGTAAGGGTTCATTTCTGAGTTCACCTGAAACATATGCTGATAATAATAAGCATTTATTGCATGTAGCTCTCAAACCCTTCTAAGCATCATTATCCCTCTTTGCAGAGCAATTATGAGCCACAGAACAATGAAGTGACAAAAGACAGTACCTATGATTCTTCATTTCACTCTACTACCTATACTGGCACCTCCTTTATTTACTAGGAACCACTAACTTTGCAAACTATTGGAGGCATTGCTTTCAAACCATGCTATTATAATTATAGTTGATTTTGTGTGGTCAACATGCCCAGATAAGGCATTTACATCCTTATTTTCAGTCCTCCTTTTGTCTGCATATAACAAATATTTGTGTTGTAACAATATAACATAGCATGATTTTCATGCAATATTTTAAAGTAACTTTGTTAGTTTCTTAAGCTTGGTTTGCAGTTCGTAGCTCAACAAGGCATTCTGATTGAGTAAGGTGATACAAACACAAAGTCTATGTGTTGGCACTTTGAGCTCATGGACGTTCCCCTGATTCACATGGTACCTATTCTAGAGAAATGTAGCACTACAGACCAAGAATACCAGAGCACCATGTTTGCCTAAGTACACAATACCCCATAAAATAGGAAATGAATAGCAGCATTTTAACTTTCCATGGTGTAGCATTGAAACCTACAGGTATAGATTTTTTTTTCCTAATTCTTGTCCTATGAGATGTACAATCATTCCTTTTCTACTTCACCTTTCTAACTCTCATTTCTTCTGTTAATCTATGTTACTCAAACAGAACTCCGTAAAAAGGTGTCTTAGTTTTGCATGTCTCACTCACAGGGAGATAACCTGTTAGCACAATAATTCTGCATATTGGTCTATACCAACCTAGTGTCTCCACTTCTCCAGTTTCTTCACAGTAACTTGCATATTGGTATTTTGAGTTCTAGGTCAGTACACTGACTACCATTTAATTTTGGGGGGGAGAGTTACTTGCTTTACTAGCCAAGCAATTTGTCTTGTCAAGACCTGCAGATGATAAAATATAGAAAGGTAGTACCTTTTCATGACAGGTTTGGTGGGGTTTTTTGAATCTACATTTCCTTTATGGAAAAGGAAACGCATGCTTCCTCAGCTACTATGGCACCAGAAGCTTGATGCTTTGTTTTCTGAATTGACTGCTATCAGCCATTGTTAACTATAAGTTAAAGCAGCGTCACAAACTTCACTTCCATAGAGAAGAAAAAGATTAATTGTTCACTAACCAGTGGGTGATATTTATCAGCCCTTCCAGTACTCTCACACACTAGATATAGTTTTAGTAATGGTTTGATGCTACGTCAAGCTCTCTGTTGCATATCATCTCAAGCTGGAATACCCAGAAGTGACTCCCTTTAGCTCCACTTTACCAGTTTTGTCCCAAGTGTAGCTACACACATTGCCAGCTGCAAAAAAAAGGCTTTCTTTGGTGGGGTTTCTTTCGTGTTTAATAGCATGCTGCTTCTTCAATTTCTATGTCAGTGTCACACCATTCAGTTGGTGTACGGATTAGGTACGTTTATGTGCATAAAGGCATCTCATGAGCCATGAAAATTAATCAAGTTGAATATTGTACTCATGAAAGCATTTAACTTTGTACAGACAGGAAAAAGCCAAAAAGAGACCTGAAGAGTATAGAGTATCATTCCTTAAATTGCAAAGATACTGAATTGGCAGAGTTAGTTATCTTCAGCTCTCCACATCATTTTGTTACTAAATGAACCATCCATCAGAATGTATACTAGCTCTATAGACTTACTTATTTGTACATGGTTCTTCAGTACCATTTTATAGCAGTGACACTGAGAAGCCAAAAACTGGATACACAGTTTCCCCATTTTTCTGTCTTGTGACTCAGAAAGAGGACTGTCATCTCTCCCACGCTGCCTGGTACAGTAACTTAATTGGAATTTCATCTCCAAGACACAATAACAATAGAATTTTGGTACTCTACCAATATTCAAAATTCCCTTACAGTCATTGCTAATTTACTGATTCTTAGCTCTGCTGAATCAGCATCACTGAAAGCAAGGTCTCCCCTTAATCACTGACAGAAAGCAGTGCCTCTGCAAGGGCAGAGTCAACAAAGAACAGGATTAGGGTGGACTGACAGTAGCTGTATCAACTCCTATGGAATCGTTTTAAAATTATCTAAAATCACTAACCTTTCACTTCTGGAGCACGAGGTTCAATTCTCTGTTTAGCCATGCATGAAAATGAGTTCAGCAATCTTGGTTTAGCCTCCACAGAATCATTCATGTAATTTTCTGCGATGGGCAGATTTTGCTGTGGAGGAAGAGTGAGTATGAATTAGAAAATAAAAGTGAGGTTTTGTCAGGTTGAAAAATCAAACATCAATAAATCTGAGAGTCAGAACCACAGAGAACAAATTCAGATCTGAAAGCTTGGACGTTCACATGGACAGAATAAAAAATGGAATTGAAGGCAGGCTCTACTGTGAGCACAATGTACCAGTCATCACAGCATCAATGGAGCAGTCACTGAAACAGTACTGTTAGGTAGGATGGTTGCACACCAATGGACTACTCCTAAACTCTACTCCTCAAAACACATGGTGTCTTCTTATCCACAGGAGAAGTATTGCCCACTCAAGTATTGCAGGCAGCTTTGTGTCTCAGACATGCCCTACATTTTGCAAAGGCCGGCAGCCCTGCTTCACCCATCGCCAATGAATTCTGGGGTGCTGCTTAGAATCAAAAAGTTAACAGTCTGTTTCCAGACAGTGAGGAAGACCGCGAGTCCCTCTTTTCCATGAAGGAGCACTTCCTGACCCATAAGGAAATACAAATTAAAACCTAGAAAAAATTCAAAAAGGGTAAAAACAAGAGTGAGAGAGAAGTGAAGAATGGCAACCCCTCATCTGTCATAATCCTCTTCTCACTTGCTTTGGGTGACTAACCCTTAGGTCCAAACCCAAGCACCCCATATGAAATGAACCTAGGTGACATTCTGTGAACTTCCTCAGTAAGGACAGCAGATAGTCTTTTGACTCGGGCTGTACATACAACTGCTCTGTGATTAACTTGTCCACCTTATGTATAATTTCTTTTTTTCTTCTTCGACAAATACTAAACTTTGCATCATTAGAATTCTTTGAAAGCAGCCATACAATGATGCACTGTCATTTCAAAGTTTAAATGGAACCGAAAAAAGATGGTATCCTTTCTCTGGTGACCCAAATCAAGACACATGCCTGATGCAGATTGTTCTTATATTATACACACTTTCAAGAAGGAATGACGTCCTTCTATTTGTTTACACAACATCTGCCAGAAAAGGATATGGATTCTGACTGGAGCCCTGTGCGTTACTGTAGGATAAATAGTGTAAAACCCACCTATACCTTTCATTCACTGCTCTATCTAAAAAAAAAAGCGCCAAGGTGAAGAAAAAGAAACACAAGAGGTTGATTGGTTTAACATAAATATTAGCTGCAACTCTTTCTGTAAGATTTAACTGGTTTACTTTAATAAAAGCAGTAACAGCATGTGTACAGCAGACATTAACAAAGGGGGTGTCTAAAGCACCCATCAGGGCTGCAGTTATTCAGATTATATTTAGCACTCTGCAGTCATCGCATTATGTGGGGAACCCTGCAAATAAAACTCTAGCAAATCTAACCATCTTTGTTACCCAGCAAGGAAACTGCTTCTGTTTCTATCCAAAACCTTGCCTGCAGGCCTGCCAGATTCAGACCATAATTCAACCTGTTGTATACTAACTTTAACGTACAACAACTTTCTATCTTACACAATGGTAGTCTATATATAAATATCTAATAAAGATATTCTGAGCTGTGATTTGTTGTAGAAAATTTTTCAGTTGCAGAAATTCTTTAATTCTTCTTTTCCCTCCTCTTGGATGTGTCTTCTGCATCCAAGACTATAGACTTAGGTGGGTGTTAGTGTATTTTTTCCTCTCTGGGTTCTTTGACAATGTGGTCTGCTTTTGGGAAGAGCCAGTGCCACTACCACTAGCAGTGAAATGCCCTGTCATACTCCTATGTTGTAACAAAAAGACAGCCTTTTAGCCCACCTCCCATTTTCTCAATACTACTTCAAGAACCGTCATTTAACAACAAAAAAAATAAACAAAGCAAAAGAATGACAACAAAATCTAATTTAACCATCCTTTGGCTAAATCCACCAACCACATTAGAACCTAATCCACTATAGTCTTATCTAAAAATGGGTGGCTGAAAGGTGCCGTAGGATTTATAAAAAGAAAACAGATTGTCTCAGAGGCTGATGCCAAATAACTCATTGCCTGAGTTATCACTCTTCAATCAAAAAGTATATGAAGAAACTACATAAGTCATTTCGACAGCAATCACCATGGAGTTATGCTGGCCTCTCATGTCAGTGATGAAACAGCCAAATTCCTTGACAGTGGTGAGTTATTCCTTTTATCACTGGCAGAGCTGCCAAAAGAATCATCAAGGCTACAGGCATGGAAAACATGAGGCCTCTCCAAATTCAAGTGATAAAAATATGATATGTTTTCTTACTTTACTTTAATCTTTATCATTTAAGTTTTGCAAAAAAAATTACAACAATGTGATTAATTTAAACTCAGTATTTAATTCCTATAAGGAAGCTTTCTTCCAGACTAGGATCTTCAGGATTCTGTTCCTGCCTCCCTCAGCCCATTATCTCTCTCATAACTAAACACATATCTTTCAGGCCTGACAAAGCCAGTATAAAATATTGGGTGTTTTATTACAAATTGTAATTCAGTCACTTTGGAGGTGTTTTTTCTTTCTCTAGTTATAGTAATGACTTAGTATAAAAAGTTGATAATTTTTTGTTGCACTTTAACATTGCTGGAGAGGTCACATACTGTAAGCGAGAGTATATGTGTTTAGAAATATTTCTCTGCCTGGCCTGACTGCCTTTAAAAAACCTAGAAAAAGTAAAAATATATTAATTCTCTTGTATAGTTTTAAATACTTGTTTTAAAAAGCTAGCATGTATTGAAGAAAAGCAAGTTTTGTGGGCCTGATTTCAATTTGAGCAGAATTTCAGTTAATAATGTTGCACACATAAACCCTCTTTTAACAGTCCATAATATTAAACTGAAGACAGAATTGCTAAAGAACTTTGTTATTTTTTCTCCCTATTAAATCAGCATTACAGACTTTCAGCAGATGTCTTTAATAGACATTGTTATTTAAAAAAGTATTACATAAAATAAATTCAGACCATTTCTTCAGTATTACTTACTCCCACCATTAAGAGCAGAATTTCTCCTGCATCTTCAAATTATTACATTTATGCCTGATGCAAATAAACAAAAACTCATCTCCAGATACTATAAACCTCTGTCAGCATCCATATTATTCCTATATTTAAAAAACAGTCACTGCTTCCATTTACAGCAACCCCCTATTATTATAGGTTTGAAAGCTGGCCTTAAGAATGTGTTCTAGTAGAAAAGTTTCAGCCCATATGTTTTTTTCTTTTTTTTTTTTTTTTTTAAGTTGGTAAAAACATCCATCTTCTTTTTAAGCTCTTGGGTGCCAAAGAGGTTTTGTAGTGTCAGGTATTTTTCTGAGCTTTTATAACTCAAAAATAATGTCAGTTTTGAGTTAATTTCTTGCAATGTATCAGCTAATAAATATGTACCTTTGCATTTTTACTGTTTTGGAAAATGTTGTTAAATAAAAACATTTTTTCATGGCAAAAAACCCACCACAGGTGATGTCTCTGGGTCAAACAGTCAGTAATACTACATGTCTGATATAAGTACATGAAGTCACCCTTATGCTCCTGCCATAAAATAAGCCTTGTTGCTCTGATGTGAACATACAGTTCTTTATCCCCAACAATTAGGCTATTTATTCACCTAAGTAAATACAGATTTATGAGCTACAGCTCTCTTCTCTTTCCCTTCCATCTGCACAGGTAACCTGACTGTATATAAACTGGGAGATGTCTGAGTACTTCAGAGTTTCTAGGTCTTGACCAAATCTCATCTTCATATATAGCAGCTTTCTCCCTCTACAGCCTGATTTCCACAGAAGCCTAATGCATGATCAGATGGGGAACAGTGGCAAGTTCTTGGTCTGGATAAGTAGGAGACAGGATCTAGAAGAAACCTTGAGAAACATCTAGAGACATAATGGGCTTTGGAGTTAGGATTCTCCGGAGTAATCCTACGGAAAGCAGTGAAGTTATTCTTAATTTTTTTTTTAATATATAAAAATTCATATTTTTAAACTGAGTAAATTAAAGTAGACTTTGGTCCATCAGCAGTAGATAATACTCTTTCTTACATACTTGTTGTATGAGTGAGAGAAAGAGAGAAACAATGACATAATAGTTAGGCACTATGGTTAAATCCACCTTCCCAGCACAGACCCCTAAATGCTCAACTCATAACTCCACACTTGTCTCAACAAGAGACCTGTAAGGCTAAATGCATTAAATACTATGAGGCATGCAATGACTTTGAACTAGAAATACCAGTGATGCATGGTTTTGTGTACTTCCTTGATGTTGGAACACAAAAAGATGCCCAAAAGCACATCCAGAAATGCTTTGCCTTAAAGGTCTAAAGGCACTTTCTCTAGCTTTGAAGAGCATCAGAGCTCTATGAATTCAACCTCAAGTGCTGCATGAATTGCTCATGTAATACAGGTGCTTTCAAAGGTTGGTCACTGTTTGCTGTGGAAATCTTCACAGAGATGGTCACAATACCTTTAGCATCATGACCTTTTCCAGCAGCAGGCTCTTTTGTAGCCATGGAAAAGAACAGTTTAAGTCCATCATTAAGGGTTGTAGGACGAAACTGGGGTGCTTGAGTTTGTTTTATAGAACAGACTATTTCCGTTGTAAGGGACCTACAACAATTGTCTAGTCCAACTGCCTGATCGCTTCAGGGCTGAACAAAAGTTAAAGCATGTTATTAAGGGCATTGTCCAAATGCCTCTCAAACACTGACAGGCACGGGGCATCGACCACCTCTCTAGGAAGCCTGTACAGATACAGGTACTTCCACACAGGTAGCACCTTAGCTTTGTGGTTGAAGGGTGACCAGCTCAGGGTCATAACTACACCACAGTCATTGCTTTTAGCCAAGACACTAGATTTTTCAGGCTTCAGAAAAATAGTCTTCATTCAACAGTAATCATTATTTATGTTAAAATTTCAAGCTCTTTAAAAACTGGCAAGAAATTTTAAAGAAAATTAAAGCTATTTTCTTTATCTTCCTAATTCTGCTTGGGGAAAATATCAGTGAGAATTTGTAACTAAATTAGGGAATAAAAAATAAAAGCTCCCCAAAAACTATGATTGCCACTGAGGAATACTCTAATTCATACTATGAATGCCGGTACTCTTTCATGGTGTTTGATGCTGTTGAATCAAAAGACCTCACCTTTTAAACAGAAAAGTGCATCTGAGAAGCTTGTCCAAAGCATCCTAGTTTTAATATCCTCTGCTGGTAGTAAAGCAGCCATAATAACGTAGAGTTGTTCCCGAGACTCAAGTCAGCTGCAGCTGCCTAGCTACATGTAGTATCCACATACAGCACTAAAGTATGAGGTATGAAGCACAGAAATTGTTTGAAAGAACTGCTGATGTCATTAGGTAACACCTGAATTAATCAAGACACTTCCTCTCATAAGATAACTCATCTGGATGGCCCCAAGAAGTATCTACATCTGAGAAACAAGAGTAAAAGAAAAAAAACACCCCACACCCAAGTCACAGTTCTGCTGTACCCCCCGCTATAATCCGGCACAGCAGATAATCTTGCCCACTTTTATACCTTTACTATGCACCTTGGCTGCTTCATCTGCTAAAGACATAAATCATGGTTGCCCGGAGGGGCCAAAATTTAGAGGGATGCAACCACAGACCACGGAGTTGATGACTGACTCTGACATCTGAGAATAGCTCCGAGTAAACTGCTGCTTTTCTATCAAGAGTGGGATCGTTTTTTTCCCCTCTAGGTATACACATTTCATAGCAACACATTCTGTTGCTATTTAGGATTCACTGGCCACTTCCATTACAAATGTTCTTTTCCCGAAATTTATAACCAGAGCTTTTGTTACAATGCCCAGTGCCAGACAAAACTTGCCTCATTTTGGGTTTCATTGCAAAACCAGGACTACAGCCACCTTCACAGAAATTTTTGCAATTCTTTTGGCAAGCTTGAGACAATTACTAGGTGATGTTAGAACAACACATAGCTTAAGGTCAAGAGTCAGCAAAAACTCTTCAACTCCAAATTGATTTGGCTGTTTAAAAATAAAAAAAATAAGGAATCCTCTGCATTCAAAGCAGAATCAGCATTGAGTGGAGGGCTGAATCCAATGATTGAAACCAAAGAAAATGTTTGTGTGAACCCCAGTGAGAATCAAAATAGATGCATTTTGCACTGCTCTATTTATAACTCTATAATTTTAAATGGCAAGACCAAAAATAGTCATTGCAATATGTCAGCTCAATGTTAATTTTCTTTCCAAGAGACATAAATCAGTCTAATTTTTTTTTTTTGTAAAGAATAGTAAAATAAATAATAAATCATTTCCAGATAGTTTTAGAGGGTTTTTTGTTACTAAAGTTTTAGTCCTTTGTGGCAGGAGTTCCTGGCATCTGAATATGGCCTTTCCCTCATCTGACTTCATTTAGGATATACATCTATCAAGGGACTTTCAGAAATATGTAATGATTCAACAAGGCAGCTAGTTCAAGTGGGGCTCCGTGCCACTGTTTTTACTCTCTCCGTCTCCACTGTATCCTTAACAGCAGCGTATCTGCAGCCAAGCGTTGCACACTCCCCACAGCCAGCAACTTCCTCCGAAGCTGCAGTGCGTAATTACAACCAGCTGCGAAGGGCTACTGAGAGCAGGACAAGCAGCACCTTCCTGCCCCGACACTAACCCCCAGGCTCTGCTATCTGGACACCCCCAAGGAGGCTCCCGCACTCTTGTAGTAAGAGTTAAGAGACAGCAACACCCCCCTGCCCCGTTCCCTGTACCAACAGAGATACTAAAAGCACAGCGTATTTCAGCCTCCCTCCGCCTTCTCTCCTTCCCCTAAATCCATGTTTAAAGGGAAGGAAGCCTCCTCTTACGGCCCCTGCTGCTGCTCTGTGTGACCCACTACAGTGCTGCTTTGAGGCCGCCGGACCCACACATGGCTCTTTCCCCCCGAGTGACAGGAGGCACCGCACGCGCCGCGGAACCGACACTGACAAGCGAACGGAGACGAAGGCTCTTTTTGACTTGCATTCGCTAGCTCCTGCGAGCTTCACCTGCAGCACAGGATTTTATCCTTTAAAGTGCAGAATCCTTGCTGCCTGTCATCAAAGTTCGTGGTAAACCTCAACGGTATCCTGAAGTGTTTGAGACTCAGGGACATCAGGTATACACAGATGGTTTGCAGTTACGTAGCACTAAGATCACAGAACGCATACGTGCTGATGAACTCTCTCTCTTCAAATCACTTTTATACCTAAAGAAAGCAATACCAGATGCATTCAACATTTTGCTCAAAACAACAGAAAAATCTGTGATGGATTTGGGGACAAGAAGACTTGCGTTCTTACCCTTACATTGTGTTAGGATTACAGAATTACAGCATTCAGAAAGTAAAACTGTGTTATATATGGAACTGCAGACTCAACCTGTATAGACAGGTAGATACAGCTCATGTGAAAGAATCCTATGCCAAACAAAATCACCCTGGGTTTTCTCTTACAGGATGCTAAGATTCACAAGAGTACGGGAGGGAGCTCTCATGAGGCTTCACAAACAGATTTCTGCAAAAGGACGAGAATACCAAGTACCCCCTAAACCCATGGCATGTACAATCAGGGCTCTTGGGTAGAACATCAGTACTGACTGCATCCATGTGCAATGGCCAATAACAGTAAATGAAAGTTTCAGAAGTGCCCAAGTGATTTAGGAGCACAACACATATTATTGGAGTGGATTTTACACTCGGATATATAAAAATTCGATAATAGGGTTTAGTGTTTATCTCTTTTTTTTCTTTTTTTTTCCTCCCTCCTTCCTGGGTGGAGAAGCACAGTTGGAACAGCAAATGAAATCATCATTCCAAAGTCATGATGGTTTTTTGTGCCATAATACGTAGCTGTATGGGAATCCTGTCAGGTTCACTGTTTACACGTTCCCCATGAGTGTAAACATGCCTCAAACACTCCAGCTTTCACACTGTACTTGTCTTTCGCACTACCATTGCCTGTACAGCACACACATGGCCTTTCTCTGCTTCTTACTGCACAACCAGCAGGGCATTGTAACCTCCTCACTTCTCAGGCTACAGTTTTGCATTATATTGGCTTTGGCACTAAAATAGGCTTAAGAAATTGCCCTCCGCTGTTTGCCTCGCCTGCTCTGTTTATCCTGATTCATTTCACTGATCCCATTCCAGCTGATCCCATTCCCACTGGCAAAGAGGGAAGCAAGGGGTGGTAAATTGTGGTAAAAAGAGGGATGAATGAGCAACGAGCAGATGGATGGAGAGGAAAGTGGTAAACCATCGTTGCTGCTGGAGAATGTACAAGGAAAAAATTTTCTCAAAGAGCTTGGTTATTGGTAAATCAACTTTACTCCTCTGACTGCTTCTCTCTATTACACATAGTCCACTTTGCATGACTTCAAAGTAGCAACCAGAACACTTGGAGAGGGATCTCAGAGCCTCAAACAGACTGCGTAAGTTTCACTTTAAGCTATGGCCACTGGGAGAGGAAAGAAGAATGGAGGCATGAAGAATGCACACCATAGTAGAGCACAAGGATAGGAAGGGCACATATACATTCTATAGCAATAGGGAAAAAAAAAGAATACAAGCCCAAGGGCTTGAGGTACAGAAAGGTGTGCACAAGGAAACATACTTGGAAGAGAACTAGAGGAAGATCTGCTTTGCCCAAAACAAGAGCCTGATTCTGACTGCTGTAAAGGCGGTTGTAATTTATGAAAGTCACACAGGTAGCACAAGGAAAAGTGCACACATGAACAATGCCACTTTGGTAGCATTTTGCACTCGTGACCTGGTGTCAATGATGAGTAAGCAAAGTGGTCTGGTAGCAGAGAGAGGCCATATAGGCATAAACATGCACAGCTAGACTGCCTACTTCTTTGTTCTGCCTTTGCAATTTCTGATAACCTTCTGAAACTTAATTCCTTATTAGTCGTCTTTAAGATTAATCAAAATTTCCATTTTTCCACCTTCAAGGATGGGCTCACACACCTCAAATAAAATTCTAATCTTGACTGTTCATTCTGAATGTTTTCTTGAGCAACAGCGAGCTCAGCTGACCTCCTCATTTTGCGCAATTTGCAGCTCCCAGTGACTTGGCTATAGGATTTGCTAAAGGAAAAGGAACAAACTTAGTATATGAACAAAAAAGTTTCGGCTCACATACACCTAACGTTATAAAGCACTAACAGTCGAGCGTGCAAACTCAGAGGATGTCGTCATGTAATTACCACTCTGTTGGTGCCAGATCGGTGCTTTTGCAATCAAATCACAGGATCACAGAAGAGTTGAGGTCAGGACATATCTCTGGAGATTATCCACTCCAAGCCCCCTGCTCCAAGATGGTGGCTCAGAGGTGTGTTCAGCTGGGTTTTGAATATCTGCAAGGATGGAGATTCTACAACCTTTCTGGGCAACCTGGGCCACTGCTTGGTTACCCTCACAGCGAAAAAGCCTTTTTTTAATGTTTAAATGGAATTTCTTGCATTTCAATCTGAGCCAGTTGCCTCTCGTCCTGTCACTGGGTGCTACTGACAACTGGCTCCATCTTTTTTACATCCTTCCATCAGATAGTTAGATAGTTTATGTAGGAGAAAACATGGTGTAGGAAAAAGTCTAGCAACACAAGCCTAAAACACAAAAGGTCTTCACTTCAGTCTTGAACGCATAAAAATATTCCCCATTTTGCTATCAATATAATTAAAGTTGCAAATTCATCATCTAGCTGTTTCAGCAAGGATTCTGCTTTACTTGTATATTCTCTATGTTCCTCTGCCTGCTCAGTAATCACTGGGATTATTTGACAGCAACTACATTATTTTACATTTACAAACATACCAGCTCAGTTCCAGTTGAAAACTTCTGTTTTATTTGTGTGTGTGAAGCAAGAGTCCAACCGTGAGTAAAGACAAGCTGCTAAACTCTGACCAGTCAGCAACCTATCAGTCAGCAAACTATCTTCTGAGCACTGGGTAAAAGCAACAAAATCCTTTAATCTTATTTTTTTAAAGTGTGATACAAACCAGGAAGTTTCTCATTTTTAGCAAAGGAACAAAAGGTAAATTTCTATCAAGATTTATACTTGTACCAGCAAGTCTTTCCAGACAGTCTAGGAAAAATTGTCAACAGTGTTGTCAGACTTCAGAAAAATAATGAGTATCTTATTTCAACAAATGTGATTTGATCACTAAATCCAACCTTCATGAAAGAGAAATGCAGTTGCAGGTTTGGGGCCTCTTACCCTTTCCCCCAAAAAGCTGACAGTTAAAAGCTTGTAAGAGCTGATGGAGTTTTAAAATCAAAAGTTTGCAACTTTCAAAACACCCCTCATCTCCAATATCCCCACGTTCCCTTCCCCCAAGTAATTTCTGGAGAAAATGTCCCAGTGGTGGTCATGACAAGGATTTCTGCTTGAAAGCATGATTTTCTTTGTTAGCTTCAAATTATACTGAAACGTTCCCATATATTCACTGAAAATTTGGTCTTGGCTAACTATTTTGCTCTGTTAGGTTTTGCTTTTAGCAAAGTAAAGCAACTATTGCAGTTTTGGCACAGCAGAGTAGGAAAGACTTTTTTTTTTTTTTACACTCCTTTTGCATCATAAACAGTTATTAACTTGCCCTGAAATCAGAATGTATTAGTGTGGTGTGGGAGACAGTTTCTGGCTAAATTTGCAGGCCTGGTAATTAGAGATAATCTTTTATTTCTCTGTGTGCATCTCTGAAAGATAATAACCATAGTGCCCAATGACAGCATTTTTACAATTTTCCTTTGGAGAAAAACTGCAATTTCAGGCATGTTAATCATGAAACAGTCACTCTCATAAAAGTCATTCTCAAGAAAATGATCATAAGATGGAAGCGCAATGAATATAGCAAAAATCCTTATTAGCCCACAGGCCGAAGTAGAGGTGGTATAAGACTGTAAAGACACAGGCTAGGCATGGATAGCTGTTCTGATTAAGGGACAAAGCATTAAGAAAGAACACAGCTTGTTAGAGATGTCAATATCAAAGAGTGACTGGAATTACTTAGAATGGTTCAAGATAATAAATCTTCAGCAAATGGAATGTACTTAAGAAAGGAGAAATTTAGGTCAAATCTCAGGAAAAGATTTCTAACGGTGAAGCACAGAAGGTTATGGAATATTTGCCTGAAGGAAGAGACACAAAGCATATCCCTGGAGACTTTTAAAACTACACTGGAAAAAGCACTGAAGTATCTGGTACACAATAATCCTACACCAGGAAGGAGAAAGGCTAGATGATCTAACTGGGCTTTTCCATCTCTGCTTTCTGTGATTCAGTGGTAATTCCACTGGCCAGTTCTAGTTTCAAATTCAGAAACCCAACATCAGCTGTAAGCATTCCCCTGTTGAATGCAAATGCTGTAGAATAACTTACCTCTTCACCCCAGCACAGAATGCAAATGCTCTTCAGAAATGAAAACAGATCCCATGTTTTAAGTTACTTGCTTTGACTGTCTCCATTATGACGAGAAGAAAATGCATTAAAAATGTGAAGGCATTCTGTTTGTACTTAGAGCCGGGATCAGATGTGCTCAACTGGCTACTCACATGAAAATTTCCAAATTTTTAATCAAAACTGTACAGGTACTGTTTAATTGAGGTAGATTGTGTAGGTGTTGTTATAAAAGTGCTCAGCATGAGGAAGAGTGATAGAACAAGATTCTGTGAACTTTCAAAGGCAGGCTTACACCTTTCTTACTTTCAGCTTTTTTTTTTTTTTAGATGATGCTGAAGGAATAAAGAGAAAAAAAAAAAGAGACTCTATATTTTACATAGAGTCCTCTGAAAATCTTACATTTTTCACTTCAAATAACCACTACCTGGTCTTGATCTCAGGTTTGGAAAGGGCTGCAGTTATCTGCCCTTCTGAAATCCAAAAAGACACATGCTGTTCTGCAAAAGCTCTTGTTCTATCACAGTTGATCACAAGTCAGTAGCAAGGATTGGGCCAGCAGTCTGTCTAAACTTCATGAAATACGTGAATTACATAAATGGTACAAAAAGCGAGTAAGGGTTGTAGGACTGGATGAAGACGTGTTAACAAAAAAGATGCACAGAGTGCATCTGCATTACCATTTCAGTTTGTATGAGGAGTGTGCTTTTGAAGAGATTTCTCCTGATTGTTTCATCATGGCTGGTGCATGCCATGGAGCAGTTTGAAGCTGGATTACTTTCAAATGAAGCTAAACTGGAAGATGTTTCCAGCCATTACTGGACATTCAGTCCACTGCTCCAGTCCAGAGCTAGTACAAAGCAAACCATCTTGAAAGGCATATAGCATGGTCCACCACGTAGGAATGGTGTCCATGGGGGCTGGTTTGCTCCTGTCTGGCACAAATTTTGTACAGAAAGTATGGGACAAGGTTTGGGAGTGAACCTCCTTGGGATGATAGCTCTTGTCCTTATCTAATGAGGGGAAGACTTGGCAGGACCCAGCCATGTGGGGGCTTGCAGCATGGTACTGAGAAAAGCCCTGGTTTCCTTTTGGTGCTGGAGATCTGGCACTTGCAGGAAGGGTCTGTCAGGTGCTACTGCAGGTGCAGGCACAATGGGGTGTCCTGGTGCCTCTCAGGCTAGATTCACTGTACAGAACCACTCGTACTGCACCACATTACTTGCTAACACAGATGTCGCCACAACGCCTCTAAGAGCCCCCTTCCCACAACTGATGGCCTGACTAACAAGACTGTTAGGAAATTAACGGAGAACCCGGAGCAATACAATGCACACTAGACACTATAGTCTGGCTCAGCAGTGACGACTTCTTTTCTATCTCCTTCCTAAATCAGGTTCTTTTGCTTATTTCAGCACTTGCATCAGCTCACGTCAAAATCCCGCCGGATGGGCTGACACCCAGCACACCCACCCGGTGTGTCGGGGAAAGGCATGCGGCCGCTTCCAGCCCTTCCACCCACAGGTCACCAGCAGGCCCATTCCGGCCAAACACGCCGTCCCCATCGCGGCACCCTGCCTCGCACCGGTCCCCACCGGCGCTCCAGGCAAGCTCCGCCGCTCCCCGGCGGGGCCATCGTCGGGTGTGGGCCCGCAGAGCCAAGGGGCCGCGGGACAGAGCCCTCACTGGGCGCAGGCCACCCACTCCCACGGGACGAGTCCCGTGGTTAGAGCTGCCGCGCTACGGCTGGAAGCCGGCTACGGCAGCTGCGAAGCGAGCGCCGCTCGACCCCGGGTCGCCGGCAGCGCGGCCGCCCGAGCTGCGCGCCTCGCCCGCCCCCCTCCGCCGCCGCCGCCGCCGCCGAGGGGACTGCCGACGCCTGCTGCCCGAACCAAAGTGCCGCACGGGCACGGCCCGGCGGAGCGCCCGCCACACCCTCGGCAGCACTAACAAGGGGCGAACGCAGGCGCTCCGCCGGCAGCCACATCCAAGCGGGAGCGCGCCCCCGGTGGCGCCCCGGCCCCACAGCCCGCCGTTTCATCGGTTCTCTCACAGACAGTGCCACCGGCCTGCAGCTGCGGGGGGCAGGTGTTAAGACAAAGGTGCCTGCAAGGCGTCTGCATTTCGCATCCCAGCTTTGGAAACTTGCAAACTTCACACTCGTATCAGTGAATTCCGGCGCGTTCACGGCTACAGCTATCGCCTGCCTGCTAGAAACGCCGGGCGGAGACTCTCATCTTGTTAAAGCGAGCTTTCGAGGTACGCTGCCGGTGCAATAAAGACACGATCCCCCGAACAGGAAGCAGCGCACCGATAATGCCCGGAAAATTGCCTGTCACGGCCTTACAGGGCAGGACCAGGTCCTGGGAGCTCAAGCACCAGGTCTGGACAGTCGCCACCTAAAGTGTCCTGCGGCTTCAGGCTGCGAGAGGGTCACAGTACTCCAAAGAGCGGCCTGCGTGAGAGCTGCAAAACGTCCTTCCTTGTCAGCTCCCTCCCAGCAGCAGAGGCTTCTCCCCTCCTCTCCCGTCAGACCGCAGCCCCGCTCCCCGGGCTCCAGCGAGGGGGCCGGCCCCCAAACAGGCAAGGCTCGCCCCTCCCCCCCCAGCGGGGCTCGCCGCCTGCCTGCACAAAGCTGCAGCTACGGCGCTGCCTGCGCCCCGCGCTCGCAACCCCCGGCCCCACCGCCGCCCGCAGTAGCCGGAGGAGCGGGGCCGGCTCCTCCTGCCGGGCTGGGGCTGCCACCGGCGGCACCGAGCCTGCGCGCAAGAGTTGCGGGCGGCGGGCTGGCCCGGCGGCCGCCACTGCCTCCTTCCCAGGCTGCTCTCCCGCCTCCCCGGGCGCCCTCCGCCGCCCAGCCTCGCCGAGCGATGGCGGGGGGGAGGAAACGCCGGGCAAGCGGGCACCGCCTTCCCCTCGCCGCGGCTCGCAGCAGGCCCAGCACCCAGGGGCAGGGCCCCGGCACTGCGCCCAGCCCGCCGGGGATGCGAGGCGAGGCCCGGCCCGGCGCCATCCCGGCCCATGCCCGACCTCCCTCCCAGGAGGGGAGCTAGGGCAGCCCCAGGGCGAGCGACGCGGTCAGCTGGGCGGAGGGAGGACAGGTCTAGCAGCAACAGCGGTAACAAACTGCTCCCACTGAAACTGGCGTGGCAAGAGAGGGCAATACCGCCTGAGGGGCGAAGGGATCGAGAGCAGCCCTGCCAAGAAGGACTTCATCTGGCGGATGAAGAGCTGGACATGAGCTGGCAACCTGCGCTCACAGCCCAGAAAGCCAACCGTATCCTGGGCTGCATCCAAAGTAGTGTGGCCAGCAGGTTGAGGGAGGTGGTTCCGCCCCTCTGCTCTGCTCTGCTGAGACCCCACCTGCAGGGCTGTGTCCAGCTCTGGAGCCCTCAGCACAGGGAAGACATGGACCTGTTGCAGCGGGTCCAGAGGAGGGCCACAAAAATGCTCAGAGGGCTGGAACACCTCTCCTATGAGGACAGGCTGAGAGAGTTGGGGTTGTTCAGCCTGGAGAAGAAAAGGCTCCAGGGAGACCTTATTGCAGCTTTCCAGTACTTAAAGGGGGCCTATAAGAAACATGAGGACGAACTTTTTATCAGGGCCTGTAGCAATAAGGCAAGGGGTAACAGTTTTAACCTAAAAGAGGGTAGATTTAGACTGGATAGAAGGAAGACATTTTTCACAATGAAGGTGGTAAAACCCTGGCCCAGGTTGCCCAGAGAGGTGGTAGATGCCCCATCCCTGGAAACATTCCAGGTCAGGCTCTAAGCAACCTGATCTAGTTGGAGATGACCCTGCTTACTGCAGGGGTGTTAGACTAGGTGACCTTTAAAGGTCCCTTCCAACCCAAACTATTCTATGATTCTATAAAGATGGAACATAGTACACCATCTATTAGAAGAAGATTAGCTCTCATTTGAGTAAAACTTCATTAAAGATGTTTTGAAGAGAACAAATTAAAGCGATGAAGGTAAGTAGAAAAGCAGGTAAAATGCAACACCAGATGCTGTACATTGTCCTTTTCTCCTTCTTGCAGTCACCCCCAGTCCAGGAAAACAGAAGTCAGACAGGCAGTGCTGCCAAAGATGACCCTGACAATCACAGCACTCATCACATGAAAGGAGATTGAAACGTCTTAGTTTACAGGGCCTAGCAAAAGAGAGAGGGCAGGGCTGCTTTCTGTACCGGTATCGACACCACGGAGAACGTTCTGCTATGAGAACAAGTGAATACAGTTAAACTGGACAGCAAGAGCAAAAACTTGAACCACCCTCTGATAGTGACTGAGTTCCTGCAATGATCTTCCAATCAACATGGCGTAGGCCAGAAAGATAATTTACATTTGAAATATGTCTAAAAACAGTTACTGCATGCTGTTGTCTGCAGCGGTAATGGCTTGGGTGGCCTCTCAGTTTTACGTTCCTGTTGCCTCTACATATCCAGTCTAGAAAGGACAGGACAGCCCCATTCTAAAACAGCAAACCAAATGTCTTCTGAGTGCTCCCCACTGATGAAGAGGCGCAATGCAAAAATAAAATGGGGAGAGCCCCTACTCACAGGTATGAGAAATGAGAGGTGGGCACACAGAGACCTGGCTGGGGTCCGGGTGGGAGGGTAGCCTTTCTGCAGAGAAACAGACCTCCACCACAGGATGAGCAACAGGAATCAACAGTGTCATTCTGTGGGGGAAAAGGCAAACATCGTATTTGGTGTGTAACAGGAAATTGCTCAGTGAGACAAGTGAAATAATCCTTCTGCTTTCTTTAGTACTGGTAAGGCATCAGCCATGAGTACAGTGCCTTGGTTTTGGCACCACATTTCAAGAATGATGTTGATAACTGGAGAGAGCAGCAGAGAGCAATGAGAATGATCAGAGGGTTAGAAAACAGGACCTATGATGAGAGATCAAAAGAACTGCAATTGTTTAATCTCCAGATGGGAAGACTGAGGAGGAGTATGGCCACAGTTTTCAAAGGAAAGGAGTAATTGTTTTCCACACCCGTCATGAACAAGAAGTAATAGATTTAAATTGCAGCAAACTTTTTTGGTGATAAGCACAGTGAGATGTTGAAACATACTGCCTGGAGAGGTTGTGGTATATTTGTCACTGGAGAACAAGTTAAACAAACATATTTCAAGACCAACATAAACAGAGTGGAACTCTTAATGGGGATGAAATTTATGACTGCCAGAGATCCCTTCCAGTTTTTGCTATTATTTTATGAGAGAAAAAATGCTTTTTTGCTTCAAACACAATTAGGATTCAAAAAAGGGGGATACTATTGCCATTTTTTTGACTGGCTTACTGCATGAACCACAAGCATTTCTTTATCTCAGCTCCCCATCAATAAAATGGAGGTAGTAATGCACAATTTATGAGAATACTGCGAGTCCATAATGCATTACTGTAACCTTGTGGATGCTAGGAAAGGAGGTGGTATATAAATGTAAAATATTTCCAGACCCTCAGTTTCTTTTTCATACTGGCACTGCTTTAAACACTGTAATTTGTTTTCCTTTCTTCTCAAAGAGTTTATAGGCTAAGTACACTGTGATCTCTACTAGTAACAGAAGTACAGCTCTTCCCAAAGAGGAACAAAACAGAGTTCATGTAGTTTAATAGAACATTGAAGTTGGGAAACGCCCCTAGGTTCAAAAACCCCACAAACCCTAACCATTACATTTCATACTACTTCAAGTTTCCTTTATCATGTACATTTCACCAGAAGAAATTTCTAATTCAGACACAGCAATCCTTTCTGCTTGCTTACGGATGTTGAAAGGTCTCCTAAAAAAAATCCACCTCCCCAAAATAATCAGTGAACACTTACAGCCAACACTAGCAGTGAATGTTTAGAAGACCCGTCCAACTAAAGCAGAGCTGAAGTACCTCATTATTGCATCCCTTCCAAAATGCAACAATGGCTTATATTCACTAGAACTTTAAAACATTCTTTGTTGCTAATAAGGTTTGTATTTAAAGAAAAACTATTCAGGTAAACATGGCATACTGTATAATCCAGGGAGATAACTGCAGTTCAGATCCACTAAAAACACTGATCCCAAATTTAAATAATTTTTAAAAGCCTTCTTCAGACACTTTTTTCTAATCACCTTATTACAAACACTTCCTTTCTGCCGATTTCTGCAACAATATCCAAAATAATCCCTGCTCCTTCTTGCCATGCTAGTGTCCTGCTCTCCTGCCAGCATGGCAGCCATTCCTCTCAGTAACAAAATAGACCCCCCCAGAGCCCAGTTTCTTTGTGGTACCGGGACAGTGGCTGTGATGGGGTAGTGGCAGTGTCCAGGACAGAAACTGTGCATGGGGAAAGCAAGAGGCACGGTGCTGGGGATGGAAGTATGGCTATGGCACACATCAATGCAAGGCCTATCAAAAAATGTGGGAAAGCCCTCCTTGATCTTCTGCAGGAACTTAATCCTCACTCCTGTTGTTCATGCTGTTAAGATAGCATTTTCAAGTCCAGTTCTGACATACATTTTTCCTGAGCACAAGTATACACATATCACTTACTAAAGTGACTGGGATTATTTACACATACCTTGTTCCTCATGTGTGCATCTACATTAATGTTTAAGAACACAATCCTGGAAAAATTATTTGAAAAATAATTTCTGTTTAGCATACTGGCTGCTGAGATGATTAAGTCACTAATATTTTGTAAGTTCTCCAGCTCTCAAGAGACCTCTTGCATTTGGTATTATTTGTAGAAGTGCAAAATCCCTAATTCCTATCTAGCTTAAGTCAAAACCCATTGCAATCAATTCACTCTCGTAAAAAAAAATTATTATTACAAAGACATCACATCAGAACTGCTGCTACATTCCATTGCACTTTCCATACAGCACTGCTTTTAAACTGATTACTTCTCATTTATTAAAACTGAACACAAGTATTACAAACTACATTTAAAAGCATATTTGTATTATTTTAACAAATAGAGTTCTACACAGTTGAACTGTTGGATTACTTTGCTCTATAGCAGTATATTTGAAGATACAGGGAAAAGTTTTGCAAAGACGTGATCAGCAATCAAATGCTTATACCACACAGGAAGTCAAGGAAAGTCAGACACTTAACCCTCACTTGTGCTTATTAAAAGCCACCTCTGCAAAATGTATCATATATGGCCTTTGCTATTAAAAAAATAACTAAAATCACAACAATGAGCAGAAGTTGAAGTGAGATGATCAAATATATTATTAATGGGGCTGCTCAATATTTAGTACTATACATTATTTTCAACCTTTATTTTCTGCAACTCTAAGATTTCAAGTGATAGCAACTATCACTGCCATCTCTCTCCTGTACCTGGAGAAATGCTTCAGCCTTCTTCAAAACCCTTCAGCGGGAAAATTTCTGAGAGTCAGTTCTCCTTGACTTCTGTCAGCTTACTGTTCAATAATATTCTTTTGGTGTGCAAAGCCATTTGCATTGACAGTTTTTTGCTGGTCACAGTCAGAGACTGTGATACTTTCTGGCTAGCTGACACCACATAACAGTACTATTCAATGATAAAGCAAATTTATAAGTTCTACCAAAACTTGTAAGTTGTACCTAATCAAAGTCTTCAAATTACAAACAAACAAACTGGACTTAGGTAATACAGTTTCTTGAATCAGCTACAGAGAGGTCAAGAACAAGGCAGAAATGATTGCCATTTTGAAAAAGGACCTTGTTTGGGGATAGAGTCAGTCTAGAAACTGGAGTAGGGAAGGAAATGGACACGAACTATCCTGACAAGTAGCGTAGGAGTCTGAATCAAGGAGGGAAATTAAAGATGAGGAGGGAACTGATTCATTAAGGTAACTGCAGTAGATGAAGAAACAGTGGACCTGCAAACCAGAGAGCAGAGTTGAGTTTAGGCATGATGAGATACTGAAGTATCCATGAGAGCTAGTCTGATGTAGTAGGATCCAGAACTGATGAAAAGGGAAATAGGAACCAGAATTGTACAAAATGTCTAAAGAAAGGAGATGGCATCCAGGAGCAGTAGGTATTAGGAAGTGGGCAAAGAGCGAGTACAGAATCAGTCATTGTGAAAAAGGCCAAAGAAGTGAGGAGTCAGGAAGATGGAAACCAGTATTAATTGGCCAAGGACTGGAATAAGGAGCTTGGAGAGATTAGATAAGGAAGAAAAACTGAGTGAGTGAAGAGAAGCACCATGGAATGAGGGCAGAGAAGAAAAGGAGAACTAGGAGAAGGACAGGCTGGAGAAGACAGGGTATAAAGGGTCACAGTTGTCCTTTTGACAGAAGCTATCATTGCAAAGCCTGGAGCAGCCCCCGCCACGCCTGAATCCCAACTGTCTGTGAACCCACTGCCAAAGCCCTCTTGCAGCGTATGCGGAGAACATGCGCCATAACAAATTCAAGTTTTTGCAAGAGCTCTAAAGTTACAAAAGTGCAGATGATACATAGAGATGCCAGTATGGCATTGTGTGACAAACACAGAATAGCATCTCCCAAACACAACGGGAAGTTCTGCCAAACTACGAACTCACATATTAGCAAATGCCAGAACCATGCAGCTTTTTTGTGTGTGTGTTATCACACTAATTATATGAACATGTGCTAATTTTTCCACAATCCCCTTGCCTAAACAGAGCAGCTCTGGTGACAAACAGAGGTGTACAGCACAAAAAGATATTCTCCATTTCATTTATGCTTCATTTGTTGCTGGAAATGGAAAATAGTAAGTGAAGCACAGACTTTCAGGAAGAGAAAGGAATATGTCACACTTAAAACACCTGAAGAATACCCTGGTAAAACATATGCTACTTTATTCCTGCCCCAAGTTTTCCCATGTAATTCCAGTTCCAGTTGCCTGTGATCAGTTTTGCACACTGCGTATTCACAGTTCTGGTGTAGCCAGTGGGACTTGTGCAGTCAACCTACTGAAGTGCTATATGTATTCTAAAAACTCAGATCTTACGTGCATTAAATCACATGCTTGTAATTTAATGGATACTTCTAATATCTTCATGTCTGATTTTTTTTTCCTCCATAAAACAGTATTAAGGCCTCCTTTTGTTCACGCGTGGGAACCTTGCGCAGCAGCTGTCCCTGAGAAGCAACCTCCCTAATGTTCTTTAACCTAAACTCCTATGTTTCTGAAACACTCCGGCATGCTATGGATGCACACCTGTAAGGAAGGCCTCAGGCCACACACCAAACAAACAAATAGGCAAAACATTTAAAAAAAAAAAAAGCCAACAACAACCTCAATAAGTCTTCACAGCAAAAGCAGCATGTGTCTGTATCACAAATAACCACTTCCATAACCCTGCCGGATAGGTTAAACGTCCATGGAAATGTGGCAGAGCGTTCAGTGCTAGATTGTACAAATCCTCTGGGCAGGCTGGGCACACATTTAGGTCATGCTTTATCAAAACTGGAATCTCACACCGCTGTCAGTGTTACCTGTACCTTCCAGGTCACAGACTTGTATTTTGATGCACAGATTTATTTCCATTTAACACTGAGACAGAGAAATAGGAAAAACAAAACAGAGTACAATGATACTCAAATTGTATGCCACAATGAAAAATACAAAAAGGAGAAAATTAAATAGGTTAAATATAAGGTATTAACTATGACACTTCTTAATTTTGAATACTCGACTTTGCAGTCATGATAGTGTTATTCTAAAATAGTTGTGTGTGGATAGGGTATGGACAGATATATACATAAAATTATTCTTATAAATGAGTGTCAAAAGAAAGAGTATGCTCAATGTGATTTTAAAGAACATCTTTAAACAATAAATTAATTCAATTAGTCAGTGCCCTTACATCTTTTTTAATTTTATTATGAAAAAATACTTTTATATTGAACAACTGAACATTGGATTTATTAATGCTAACTATTTACTAAATATTCATCATTCTCAAAGCTGAAAATTATTCCGAAGCAACTGATTGGTTTTTTTGTCGGCCACATATATTAGGGCAACAAGAACCTCCTTGAAACAGGTTCTTAATCCTCATTAAGTTGAAGAGCTGTCAGTAAATATCATGCAAAAGACAAGGTTATTGATAATAGAACATATAAGAGAGGTTCAAGTCCTGTTGTCCCAAACTTGGTCACAAGAGAATATTCTGTCCAATTAGTGAAAGATGAAGATGTCTGGAAGCACAAGGATGTAATGATACAAGCATACTTAAAAACAGGGCCCACATTTTAAGTGAGACTGTGGGATTTCATCCAAGATACACATTTATCAATCCTGATTCAACTGAATCCCTCTTTTAGAAATGTTTTCTCTGCATATGATGCTGCAAACATTCAGATCCAATGAAGTTAAAGAGAACTGATGGAAGCTACAGGATACCTAATAAACTAACAGTAGCCATTGTTCCAATAAACCAAGATACCATAATTTAAGAAAATTAACACTGCCTTTTCATCTCCTTGCTGTAATTTCAATGGTAGTATAAGTGATACTATTCATAGCATGCTGTGAATCAATTCTTTTCAAATTTGGATACAGGTTTTTTGATAAAATACATTAGAACAACTACAGAGAAGCTAACAAAAAGTCCATCTGGGCAGTATGCTATATCTCCAACAACATTATGCATAGGAAGAGCATCACTACATACTTGCCATGTTTGTAAACGGTAGCCCAGGGACTTCCTTGAGCCAAAGTTAGAGGCTTAATGGTTCTCAGTCTCTTGCGCTTTGAAAATGCATCCAGTCACTTTTCTGTGAACGCTAACCTTCCTGTCATACTTTCTGAAGAATACAGCATGATAATGCAAAATAAATTGTGCATAGTTTCATGCCAAGTTTCAAGATTAGCCGTGATGCAGAACAGATGAACTTTCGAAGCAGGATTAGATAAGCTGCTTAATTAAGTGAGTTCAGATTCCTCAGGAAAGCTACTGGGGTTGTTTAAAGCCGAGTAAAGAATTCTGCAATAGTAGAAGTAGATATACACAGCGTCAAGTCAATGCTGGAATTGGAAGGAAAGGTGAAAAAGAATCTCTCTTATGGTAACAGGAAAATCCACCCAGAATTAGTAAATTGTGATTCATTTCCGCAAACGACAGAAAGGTCAATAACTTTGGATAGAAAGCAGATTAAAAAAAATTGCACAATCAGCTGTCTCACTTCTGAGAAAGCTAAAGGCATCCAATGTAAATACAACTGCTGTAATCCTTGCTGCTCACCCCAAGACAAATTACTGGTTTTTGACGAGACAAAGAAGTTTTTAGGATGCAAGATTCTATAACGGCTGTGCAAAACCAGAAATGAGAACTACAGTTACATCAAGGAGAACTACAATACATCAAGGCTATTGCCTACATTACGTAGTAGCATGGACTGATAGGAACATACTTGTAAAATGAAAGATGCAACACTAGGAATCTGACAGCTACCTTGTATGCATTCCAGAGCATTTTTACTTTGGAACAGCTGTGTTGGGAGCCTTGCGGAAGGCATATATTCAAGGAGTCAGTGATCTTGAGCAAGCCATGTCTGCCTGGGCCTTGTACTTCAGGCTTGAGAAGCCTCTACATTAACATGAGCAGCTTCAGTAATGATGGAGTGCCACATGCCAGCCTGTGCTGCGCGCTGGTGGATGTTATAACAGAGATAACATTCCAGCCTGTCAGGAGAAGACTCTGCTTGGTGATTCTGCTTGGTCCACAATATAAAAGGCACCATGGCACAGGTGGGAAGAGGAACCTCTCCACTGACAGAGTCTGTGCAGCGTGCCATGGGAAATGGACAAATGCAGGGCCATGGACAGATGCACAAATGCAGTGTTCCCAGCATCTGACTGGTGGAAGATCTACTCACTCTCTGTATTCCTCTTTTTATTTTAGCTTATTAAACCAGTTATTTTATTAAGCCATTTGTTGTCAGGCCTTTCTTCTTGAGATCCAGAAAGAATCCTGCACCATCTCTGTCGCTCCCTGGCCTGTGCAGAACACTAGCTCTGGTCGATTCTATAGACTGAATGCCCATTAGTGTTCGGAGCATATGGAAGTGTGGTCCCGGTACCCAACTGATTTAACTTCATCAAAGAGAAAGTCAGTTTGTACACTCAGAGCAATTCATGATTTGAACAGAAATCCCAGCAAGAGGGCGTGATCATTGCGTTCATGATCTGACCAACACAAATGTAAAGCACCCCTAACTTAAGATTATCATGGAAGTAGACTATCTATGTTTTATGCACAAGTACTGTGGACTAAGTTCCAAAGAAGAAATGGAAAACAGGACAGAGAATAGAGGAATGGAAAGGAAAAGGGATTTAATTTTTTGAAGGACATAGTTCAAGATTAGGTTAGGTAGTTCATAAGAAAACCCTGAAAGGAAGTAAATGTATGAAAAATAAGAACTAGAATGTAACTTACTCAGAGAACACCAATTGTTTTGTATACAAAAAATGTAGGACAAATTCTGTTTTAACTTACACGAGTATATAATCATATATACGTGCAACTTCCCTGGAAACCTCTCCCCTTAATGTTCTCCAAGTAATTGTCTCCAGGGAGTTAGCTCACAAAATTTGTGCTGCTTTTAGCTGCTGAAAATTTTCAGCATGGAATACTATTCTCTTGGTGATTTCTGTAGGAATCCCATTGTTGCTGAATCTAAATTTCAGTTCAAATTTTAGATTATTTTAAGTTAAAGACACTACATTATTCTCAGTTAAAGGACAACATGTGTACTGTCCAGACATTTCAAGCCATTTAAAGGTTTAGCTCTCTGAGGCACATGCCACTGGCTCCAAAGAAGGAATGCTTTTGAACTGGGAGACACGTACTAGTTTTATTACTCAATTAAGTGAGCTCCATGAATACACTTGGCTGTCCACAAACAGCAATGTGCTGTTATAGCTCAGGACTCCAAACTGTTAAGATTAAGAAAAAGAGGGGACATCAGTTATTTAATTTGCGTAACTTGTAATGTAAGTAGTTTAGAGAATGGACCATATAGAGAAGTTCAACAGCTGCCTGTAGTGGAATATATACAAAACAGGAGTCACTTCTAATTATAGTACTGTTTCTAGTAAATCTTTAAAGTTACTTTCCTTATATGCCTTCTTCAGAAAGGAAATGTGTAGCCACAGGTAGCTCTGGGGGCAAGAAGGAGCAGGGAAGATGATAAAAACAGTGGAAAAGATCCTTGGTAAGCAGCTGTAACCCATCATGTAAGACAATGAAATCCAAGGAAAAGAAAGAAAAGACTGATTCCTCTAAGAAGATGAAGCTCAGTTCAGGTAAATGAATTTATGGGCATGTAGTGAGGCAGAACAGTTACAAAAGCCACAAGCTGCAATGAGTTGTCAAGGTAAGTCTTTGCAAAAAGACTTCTGTGATTTAATTTGGTAAATAAAAAGTCAGAGGGAAGGGAAGAAATTGCACATGAAGGAAATTTAAAATGCCTTAAAGGTAGGAAGAGGTATTGAACTTGTTAACAAAAGAGAAAAAAAATTTAAAGAACTGTCAGTAAAATAATTTCCATCCACTCAATCATAATCCAAATGTTTTCTTCCCTAATCTAAATATTCATGGTCTTGAAAGGAATGTGAAAAAGCTCTGAATAACACAAAAGTGAAATAATCAACAATTAGAAAGTTGTCTTCATATACACAGCACTGCTTTAATTGTTGAAGCGGTAACAAAACTGTAAATAGATTTTTTTTTAGCTCAAGAAACTCTGTAAAGATGACGTAAGAAGAATTTATGAATATGTTTTTAAAGGGAAATGTTCTGTCTCATTTTGACTTTCTATCTTGATCAAGGAGTTAAGTGGCTGGAAAATGGACAGTGCAGGAGGAGGGAATTCTTCATTATATAATAAATTGTTAACACGGGTTTCAGTTATTTGTGAACAGTGAAATGTCTGGGGAGACCTCCTTTTCACCTAAGAATTTTACAGACTGTCTTTAAAGGAAACTGATGTATAGACAGGAAAGAAGTTAGAATGAACAGCCAAACTTTACTGATTGAATCTTTTAGCAATCCTGGGATAAATCCTGAAACTATCTCACTCTCCAAACTTATACCAGGTTGCACTTGTTAAGTGATGGCATTAGTAAAACAAATTCAAGATTGCTGCAAATACAGAAAAAAAAAAACAGAGGAAGCTGGTTGATTAAACATGTTTTGGCCCTTTATCCTGGGCCAAACTGCAATACATTGCTTCTTAAGGCCACTGCAAGAGCAACATGATGATACAAGTTGAATATTTCCTCAGCAAGACAAATTTCTCTGCTACAAATATGTATATAAAATTGTGATTCGCTGAATGTACTAGAAACAAAATGCAGTCGTTCAGAAATACTAGCCTGCCTTTTAATCAATCCTGTGCTCTAATGAGCTCTCTCTCTTGCCTCTCAAATAACCTACACTTCATTGGTTTTCTCACTTTCTGCTTCTGAAATAGAGTCACTCAAATCTCTAGTTCAATGCCTTAGACTCTACATTAGCAATCGGCAACAGGGAAATCTCTCATCTCTTGTGTTGGTTTTTCCACAGTTCTTCGCCGTGAAGACCATGCTACCACAGGTAACAGCTTCTACTGCTTCACTTCTCTTACTGCTAAAGGGAGCTAATTCCCTCAGGGCCAAGCAAAACATGGTTCTGCATGCCCAATAATTTCATCTGTGACTGGCTGGGATATCAGACACACTCCCCAGCTGGGTCCCAAATGTCAGTTCTGAGAGTGACTTATCCCAGCAACAAAAAAATTATGGAATTCAACTGACTTAAGAATTATTTACCTAATTTTTATCAGAACATTGTCATGACAAAGACCCAAATTGATTTTCATCTTGTCCAAGTCACTTTAGAGTTTTTTTTTTTTTCCTTCTCTCCCAATTCTCTAATTGGCAGATCAGGAGAGGGTGTTTCTAGTTCATCTCTCATGTGGAGTGGCCAGACTAGAATATGAACGTTTTGTTTTAATTCATTACTAGAAACTAAAATTGCAAATCATATGTTATTCTAGTATCATGGAAGCTTTTAACTGCACTAGAGACTAATTCTGGTCTCTGTGTTCCTCCTTCCAGGGGACTAGGATATTTCCACTTCTGATAAGCAAGGAGGAAAAAATGGCAACCATGCTTTTATCACAGCCACATTTTTCACTGAACAGCCAATCCCCTGCTCTCCTGCATGGAAAGATAACAAACCACTCGCAACACAGTCTACAGACACCAAGCAGCATTATTTTGCTTAAGCCTAGACTTAAGTGCAGCAACAACGTCACAATACTAATTTTCCAGTCATGCAACAGCATGTCCTGAGAACTCCTGAATCCAAAGGCCCCATCACAGCGACATATTTTGTCTCCTGCCTACAAACTTTCTTTCAAACAGCTATTGGTGGAAAAGTTTTGTCGGCTTAATCACTGCTGCTGTAAATTTCAGATAGTGCAAGTAATTTCGCCATGGAGAGTTTAGATCTCTCCTGCAGTAAGCTAGCAACATCATTTGTGTCCTGTGTCAGCCAGTACATTTTACAAGTGGAGTCCAATATCAAAAGGACTCTGAAACATGGGTGAGCTGAAAGAGCCACAAACTCCCTTTTCAGTTCTGAAAAATGTTAAATCATGCTGTTGACTCCTGGAATGGATTCCCTTTTTCATCCAGCCTATGTAGTGGTTTTGAAATATGTGTAAGCTTACAGATAAACCTTCTGTAATGGGAATGGTACCCTTTAAAAATCTGCAGACCTGTGAGTTTTGGGGGAGTTAAACAGTTCTGCAGAATTTCCACTCTCCTGACACCCCTTCCTCCAAGCAAATTCTTGTCTCGCTGGTTATGCCTAGTTTGTCTCTTTACAGAGTAACTGCCATTTCTTTTGCTTTAATTACAGACTGGTAGCCTTTGGGTTATTCTAAATCATCTGTGAGAGTACCGATTCCTCTTCAGAGGTGTGGTAAGCACCAAGACACCTTCTAGGTGTAAAATGGCTCCTTCTGAGTCTCTATGAAGCCATGAAGCATGAACCAAGCAAAAAAAAAAAGCCATTCATATTGCCATAGGCCACATCCTGCTGTGAAAGCATCTATTTCCTCATCTTTTAAAATTATTTGATTTTCAAATGGTCCATAGAGAATCTAATGCTAATAATTTTTCCCAAGTATGTGCAAGACCCAAGCAATGGCCAACAGTGCAGTTAGATTATTCTGACAGTGATCTGAAAAGCTTCTGCCCTCTTTGCAACTGCTTGATTAGCTAGCCCCTACTCCACACACCCATTTTGTCCAGGACCACCATAATAGAATTTGTCTCTTTGTTATGTTGGGGAAAAACACCCCAATTCCTAAGAAGGTCTCAGACCATTCTGTTCCACCTCATTTGAACATACAGCATAGTGCTGAAATACACTGAACAGAATCTTGGCTATCCCCCGACGAGCATTTTTCTATCAGCTGGTACTAGCTCTGATAGCTCACACTTTGTGAAGTCAACCACTGCAGTTATTTCTTGCAGGGCAGGAACATGCAGCAACACATTGTTGTTCAGACTCACACAAACTTCAGCAGGTACACTCCTTCTAGGATTTTTCTTTTAAAATAAATCTTTCTCTCACTATGAAGTTAGTACAACGTCTGAGCTTTGAGCTTTTACCTGTCGGAACAGGTAAAAGCATCCCACCCTGGCAATCAAAACATCTACCATGGGCAACCCGGTGTATTTAAGAATTCTCCTTCACCCCTTCTTTCCTCCATCCTCTAATTATCAATGTTTCTTCTTCTGCTTCACTGCGTTTTTTCACATTACTGCAACTTCCCATTTTAAAGACCAAATTTCCCCCTCTCACACTATTTTCAAAACTGCCATGAATTAGATTAAAACCTGCTTCCATCTTTCCCTACACATGTACTTACAGGGGTTACAGCTGTGAAATTCCACCCCCCATGGCAGCAGCTCCTGCCTCAGCTGGTTCCAGTCCACGGTGAGCTGCCAGCCCATCAGTGGCATGGCCATCCCATCACTGACCTCAGCCAAGGACAGCTCAAGTGCTATGCCCTTCAAGCTGTGCTCAACAAAGGATACTGCAACTCCCACTCCCCTAAGTATGAGAAGATATGCACTGAAGGAGATAGACTAGCTTTGGGCCTGATCCCAGGAGACACAGAGCTGATGATATAAATGCTTAGAGCCAAGGATACTCTCAGTGCTTTGTTAAACTGGATCCAGAGAAGTAAAACATTTCATTCCAAGTGGATTTTCATACACAAATACATGCTGTACTCCTCAGCCCTTTTAGAGATTTCTCTAATATTGTGTTTTAGTTCTCATGTTCTTAAATACAGTTTTCCTTAATTTCAGTATAAAGATTTTGATAATCTTTCTTCTGGCTTTAGAGAGGTTATTACATATTTTTTTTGAGTTTAAAGAACTACACTGTTCAGTAAATTTTGCTCTTCATATTCCAAAATTACAAGGATAAGTGAAGTTACATCATGTGAATTATGAAGTGATAATGTCTTTAGTTCTGCGCCAATCAGAAGTGTAACTGTTTAAGGCTTGTAATAATCATGTTCAAACATATTCAGATTATAATTACTTTTCTTCTGATAATGATAGCCCGTCTGATTGGATGATTACCTATTTGACTTTGATAAGTCTCGAAGGTCAAAGAAGATAATTACAGACATCTGTTTTCTAAGAAAAATAAACTCTTGGAAAATAATATTTAAAGTGACATCTGCAAATAAGCGTTTTAGAAGCATGCTGCTCATGTGAAAGTCACAGGCAGGCAAATAAAATAACAAAAGCAAACTGTAAAGTCACCAAGTTATCACACTTCCTTTGTAAGTGTGCAAGTTTTTATTTGTTACTTACATAAGCATAAGTAACTTTCAGTCTGATCAAAATATATTTGAGTAGACGTTAAGAATAAACAAAATAAGTAATGCATGTTCCATACATGTTTAAACCATTCTCATAGGCATAATTTTTTGAAAAGAAAAATATTTATTTAATCAAAGAGGGTAGCAGATTATGTACCCCACCTGTCCTTATTTCCAAGGAAAAAAGTGGAATATTATTCCAAGAAAATAAGCCAAAGCATTTCAGTGTCCTAACATACAGTGATCAGAATGAACTCACGTTTTTGATTTGAGCTGTCACGCTCTCCAGTGGCCAAAGGTGCACTGATCAAGAACTAGTACCAAGGCTATGGAGTACTGAAGCATTAAGAATTGTTAAACAAACTAACGTAGAGCAGAAGTCCTATGCATTTGTCTCTGAAAGAAGAGGAGGCAGGAAAAGAGCCATAGGACCTAAAATAAATTTTCAATAAAGCAAATGTTCTTCACTCAGACGGTTTTCCTTTGCCTTGTACCCTCTACATCAGGTTTCTCTTCAGGTAAGTGAGCACAAAAATGCTGTCAAACCAAAATTCTCAGCTCAAACTAATGAGAACTTCTTCACTCCCAATTTTCACCCATTTCTTCTGCATCAACAAAATCTTATAGTTCAAATAGCTTTTCTCCTCAGCAGGCAGTCAAATAGACAATTTGACAGAAGCTTCTGCACTGCTGTCGTTGCTCGGCTGCCGCTACACAATGTAGATTTTCATTACCTTTTTTTTTTTTTTTTTGAAAGGTAAACAATTATACTTAAGAACTTTCCGGATGCTCCCCAGCAATGAAGGTCTAATTTATGTAGTTCAACAAAAAGCAGAAGTCACAATAACCTACTAAAGCCAACAGCTGACAAGAGACACATCCTCCTCCTGTTCTTTGTAATACCAAGCCATAATAAGATCAGCTTCAATATAACTACTGTAAATATTCTGTTAGATTGGTACACACAATCATTGACTTATGTTGATCTGTAACCTTTCTAGTTTTGTGAAACTTCACCTTGAGGTAAAATTCCTGAATTATTCTGCTTAGAATATGAACAGTGAAAAGAAATCAAGATACCATTACTTATCTTCCAAACTAGTCTCCAGAGGCAGGTTGAAATCAAGTTAGAATCACCGTATCTTGAACAAGGCAGCTAGCTGGGTTGCATGACGGCAAGGAGATTAGGATCTTGTAAAACAGAGAAACATCCATTCTAAAAGAGATCATACTGAGAAAGAAAAAAACACTGCAACAGAATGAGGAAGAACACAAATTCTTGGATGGTGAAAACACGCTGATGAGCATTGTGTCTTAGGAGGGAATGTGGAAGATAATTAGGAAAGTCATTGGCAACATTAGATTCAGAATGCAGACAGCTGGCCCACATCTTTGGAAAAGCAGCTATATAGGCTTATATTTTGTACTTTGAAATACTAAATCAAAAGATCAGGGGCCTGAAAATTTAAATTCTACTCCCAAAGAATAACCACACAGTTCAATTTCATTTTAAAGTACAAAAAAAAAAATCATAAACATATTGCGAAACATAAGCAAATAGAAAATATGGGCAAATAGGTGGCTTTTTCTACATTTCTTGAAAATCTGAAGATCTGAAAATCTGTCATGCAATAATGGATAGATCCTTTTCAGGTTAAGTCTGATTTACAGTATTGTGCTATAGCCCTCAAAATTATAATACACACCTGTCTTTTAAAACAAAGTCTGTTAGGTATTGTCAAGGAAATTAGACACTGAAGAAAAGTGCACTCAATTTTCTTAATATATGATAATCAAAACTTAAGAAATTCTCTTGAAAATTTAAAGATTGTTTTTAAAAAAACAAATGCAAATATTTGATAAGTACTGAAACAGGAAAAGCAACCAAACATTAAATGAGAACAGAGATGAGTAACGGGATAGATTAACCCCAATTAAAACTGGTCTTGTACAGATATGTAATAACAGACAGTTCTTCAGAAAAGGACTATCTGTCTAAACAGATGAGCTAGATAGATGATAGGAGAAAAAAGAAAAAAATGAGAGAAAAGGAAAAGAGCACAAGACCCATTAATAACCTTGGCCCAGTACTAGACATTTTTATCAGGGATATAGTTTGAATTTGTGTCTTCTGATTTACTAATCTCTCAGTCTTTAGGAAGCATTTTTTCCCAATTCCACAGTAGCACAGATTAAAAGAAAAAAACCAAACACATTTGCGACCATGACTCTAATAAAGCAGGACAACAAAGACCCGTAACGCAGTCAACAGTAGGTTAACACTGCAGTTTATACCTGCAGAGGTACCACTGCTAAAATAGATACCAGGCATCTTTGCATGGAGTAGCACTTCTCATTCTGCCTTCCCATTTTCTGATCTCACCAGCTTTGATCTAACTAGATTATGACTTTGGGGTGGGTTTAAAACAGCACCCAAGGGGCTGGCAGACCACAGACTGAGTGGAAAAAATCTTGGGCTATTCCTTATCTGCCAGGATGGAGGTGGGAAGAGAGAATCAGAGACTACTTTTCTCATTTGATGCTGAATCACAATCAGACTAAAGAACAACTGTTCTTGCTTTGAACAGCTTGGCAGCAAAGGAAATAATGATGAGGCTTCAGGGTGTACTCTGTATTTTCTGGCACAAGTACTGCCCCTAAGTCAAGTGGGATACAACTGAAAGGGAAGGGGAGAAGAGCTGATCCCTTGGGAAGTTGCTACTTGCCCAGGATCCAGATCTTTCTTCTCTATTCATTCATCTCCACTCAACAGCATGGTCTTTTATTCTCCTTTTATTCTGTTGCCTACCTAAATTAACATATGAAAACTGGAGAGGAAGAAGTAACTCCACATACTGCTATGTGAACCAGAACTATTGTTAACAAGTGAACATTCACCACCTGGGAGGAGAAGAGGTGCTGCTCCTGTCCCAACACTTCTTTGCCACAGAAGATGGGAGAGACTGGGTCACCTCACCAGGTCCTTCTGAAGTGAACAGACCTAACTGGAACTAACCAACTTCGAGGCAGGCTTGAATACACAGACTTTGAAGGGAAGCATAGGATGTCCTAAGTGTTCCCCCTGCATGAAACAGGTCTTAAAGCAAATCATTATATTATTACATAATTAGCCTTATTACTGATATGCCAAACAGAGCAAGACATAAATAAAAATAAATCATCTGGCATGCTCATTTTTGCAGAAGGTGACTGCCTGTGACAATGACCCCTGAATGCAGAAACACTTAAAAAACTTGGGGAATACCTCAACAAATAAGCATACTGATGTTTTTGTTTCTTTTTTGTTTTTTTTCTTTTTTGTTTCTTATTTGTACTAGCTCTGATGAACTTGAACATGCACTTTCCAGTGCGTGACAAATGTTCCATCTCTCCAGCCATGACACCAACAGAAGATGTATATAACAAATACAGTGTGTATATATATATGTGTGTGTATATATATGTATATAACAAATACACATATTGTGTGTATCTATTGAAAAGCTGCACCCAAATCATCTTTTCGTCAGTATCAGTGTTACTCTATCCTATGATCAGTACCAGAAAACAACAAAACAGAGCAACAACTGATGCACCTCTTTAAATGCCTTTTTTTCCCCTTTAATCACAGGTCAATATTGACCATAAAAAAAAGTAATTTTTCAATGGGTTAAATGTCATTCAGTGCAAGAGATTGTTCATCTTTGGAAACAGACTTTGAGCTGTCTGGTCATCTCAGAGAGGGGAAAGGAGTTGTCTTGCAATCAAACTGTATTTTTAGAGCATAGACCAGACAGTGGAAGGGAGATTCCTGAACCTGTTTTGACACTTCCTGGCAAAAAACCCCAAATACTATAGACATGAGAAATTATAATTAAGTTCAAACTGGATTTTCAAAAGCACTCAACACTGGTCCAACCTATGTTTTGACACATAGACCTTACTATAGAGTCAATAACAACAATCACATTTTTGTACTATATTTCTGTAGGCAAATAATTGTGCTGTAACAATATGCACTAAGTATTTTAACTGGCAATTAAACAACACATATTTACAATATATGTGTAGGAAAGTTTTTAATTTCTTTAGGTAAAAGACGAACAGCTCTCTGACAATGAGTAACAACTGGCAAATCCCTGTTCCTGAGGTAGATGCCTGTTGCAGTAACTTCACAAAGGGGAAGCTGTAATTCAAGTGCATTTGTCATCGCTATTCTTATTGAAATTTTTATTGAAATATGAGACCCAGGTATAAAATGACCCCAAGATAACGTAAGAGTTAAATGTTATTCAAGTCTCTCAAGTCGTGCTGGAACTATAGGTGAAATTAATGTGCCACTCAAGAAGCAATGGATTATATTAACCAAACAAACATTATTTCACCTGATGAATATATTTTTTTTTTTCTTCCATAAGCTACCTAGGCAAAATAGAGGATCCTGAGATTCCTGAAGATAATTCAGAACAGCACATTCTTCTGCTGTAACACAATTGGCAGGAAATAAATCTTAATTTCTCTAATGATTGCAGAAGACCTTGTCTACCTCCTTGGATTCTGAAATCTTAACTAGATAGTGCTAACAGAAAAGAGGTATCATGTCATCTATAACCTTGCATGACAGGTTAGATGATTTTTGAGCATTCTAAAGAGAAAAAAAGTTACAAAGCTTTAAGCAGGACACCATGTTATTGCAGCACATATGAATTTTGAAAGCCAGTAAGTGTTCTGCAGACAGTGATTGAGTAGGCCTTCAAGGGCAGCGTCTCTCCCCACATGAAATCACATGGGTTATGGCTTTCCCTGACTGCCATGAATAACAGAAAAAATAACAGGAGGCAAAAGACTGTTTGTCCCTACAGCTGTGAGAACAAGAGAATCAAGCACCATTATTATACTCCATTTAGTCAGTCTGAATGACTCCCATCTATCTCCTTTGAAAATTATCCATTTACATTTGGAGAGAAGTGTGTATGTACAGGACTCCTCATAAAGGCAGCACAAGAGTGAGAAAATATCTTTAAGTTTCTTATTAGAGTTAGTTTTCAAGACCTGTACTCTTTATCTCCTTAAGCTAGAAGTTATAACAACCGGAAAAATTAAACATGTCCTGGGAAAATTGGAGATTTCCTATAAAAGGACACAGGACTACTAGTCTCTATGATAGGCCCAGTTGTCAAACTGTTTCCTGGAAAGAGGATTTTAAGATGCCAGGGGCGATGCCAGCAGAAGTTAGAAGCAACAGCAGGTTAGGAAAACATCGTAGCTGAAAAACAGCGCTGAAGTGAGTGACGCAGACAGAAATAACTCACAGCAGAACACAACTGACATCACTATTTTCCACCCCAACTCCTTCATGTCTCACCATGCAGCTCTCTGTGTACTCCTTTCTCCCCTTACATCACCAAGTGCTCGTCAAGAACAGAAGGAGCCACACATTTATTCAGAACCGTAAGTTTTGCTTCCCTGTGCAACAAGCCTGCTGCCTTTTTTTTTTTTAAGTAGCTAAGTCACTCTACCCAAAAGGTTCCCAGCTCTTGGCATTGCTGTCTTGTATTTCTAAAGCCACACTACACACAGCTGCAACTTTGGAATTTCGTTGAACTTATTTTCAGCACCCAGCCAAGTAAAAGGGATAGCTATCAAAATGTCGTTTTGTTTGGAGCAGCCAGCATCCTTCCCTCACATTAACTCTCAAAAAGATTTCACGGGGAAGTGTTCCAAGGAAGTTCTCTGACCTACATGCTAGCCTTCACATGAGCTAACATTTTATTCCATAGAAAAGATTGTTTGAGGAACATATGAGAAAGATCCCCGATAACAGAATACGGTAATGACTCAGCTAGGATTTAATTTTTATCATCTGTGATTTATAATACTGAGACATAATTATATATCTTTTTAACCATATAAATTAATTTACAGTAAAGCTTTATTCCAGGGACTGAGCATCAGAAGAAGAAAAGGTCCAATTATCACCCTTAGAATTTCCAGAAAGCAGCAAATTCTGTAGCCATTTGTTTGCCAGATTCTGTCTGTAGTCTTAACTCTAACAAACAAACTGGTTTACTTGTACATGAACTGGGAGAAAACTATGAACTTGTTACTCCAGCTAATGGCATCTTTCAGCAAGTAACAGTTAAAGACCCAAACGTTGTTACCAAGTAAGGAAGAAGAATCAAGTCAAACTTGACTAGTAAATGGTGTAAACTTGACTAGTCGGTGCAACACAGGGCTGGTAAAAACCCATAAATCAGAAAACAGGGCTTGGATCATAATTTAAGCCCAGTCAGCTGCTCTGCAGGTGTTTGAGACAGTGGTGTATTTATTGAGTCCTGCAGGCCCTTATCTTTCAGTTTAGCTTATGAGAATCATCACCTCTGAGGGTAGATACACAATACTTATGCAAGGTTACAGTACGAAGGCTGCTGATTTGAGCGGCACTGAAAACAGTGAAGAAAAAGACCAACTTTGACCTTATAATCAGATTTATGCAGACAGACTCTGGCTGCAGTATGCTGCCATATGAAAGCAGTGCTTTGAAAAACCTTGTAACAGTTTACTGTTTACCTCTTTCATCTGTCTTTTCACCCTTTCTCCCACTAGCTCTCAAATGAACAGTTTGATAACTGTTTTAATAAACACCTTCTTGAGACAGATGACCTGTACTTTCCATTAGAAGTTAATTTGTTCAGCACAAGCAGACTACCTATGTATCTGGTACATTCTTTCTGTACAACATATCTAAGCCGTGACTTTTCTGACCCATCCACACAGCTGAAACTCTTGATTCTCCTCTTGATTACCACAACATCCTTCTCTTTGGCCTTGACAAATGCAATCTCCTCTGTCTTATTTCATTCAAAATACTACTGCAAAGATGATTTCTCTTAGCCCATTCTTTTGACTGGGCCATCTCTCTCCTCGTAGTTTTCAAATAGCAGCTGCTTCTCTACTACAAACTCAGCTCACTCATTTTGATTCCTAAGACTTCCCAGTTCTCTTCCTCCCTCATCTTCTTGTGCCTTACCAAGTTGCTCCATTCCTATCACACTGTGACGCAGGCTTGCATGCCTAATCATTACATTCCTGAGCTTTCCGCCATGCTTCCCCTGGTGATTAGGAGATCCCTAAAGATAGTTGCAACATATTGGCCATATTGCCCTATTATCTTTATCCACAACTCCCTTCAGAACCCTCTTTCCCTTGATGCACTAAGAAAAGCTCTGACAATAGTCAGACTGTCAGTGTGCTGAAAAATACTGCCCGCGCGTTGCCAACATTATCCCATCGTTTCCTCACGTTTCCTCCTCTTTTTAGTTCGTCTTAATTGCACCCTCTTTGGAGCGGTGATCTTTCTGTTCTGTATTTGTACAGCATCAAACACAGTGAAATCCCCACCTACAGTTAAGGATCAGGTACACAACATAAATATAAACAATAACGCAACTAAAGAGGTTCACAGTTCCTTTGAGAAAATACTGCAGGGCAGAGCCAGAGGAGCTGCCAATAAGCTTGAGTCATACTTGTAAGGAGGATGACATTTATGTCAATTATGCTGGCACACTTTCTCATTTCTAAAGGACATCATAATATTTCTAGGTAGCGTTTCTGGCAAAACATTTAAAAATATTTAAAAATATATTTTGGCAGAAACAAAAAATATTTTAGTGTTAAAAAATTAGGAAAAAGCATTCTGTCAGGACTGTGGGCACAGTTGTAAGCAAGAACCTCGCAAATTACAGCACTCTAGATTAAATCCAGAGGTAAGTTTTACTATGAAGGCAACTATGGTTCAGGGACACTCAGCATTACAAACCCTTTTTTTCTCTCCTGTGTCTGATGAGTTCAAGTATCTGAGGTAAGCATCTCACCTGTCCATCTGCGGAGCTTTTCTCTATTCTTTGTTCCACATGAATGAATTTAATACACCCAGTTGTGCAACACAGTCCAGCTCTCCCCAAAAGCACGTTTCCTATCTTTTTATCCAGCCTGGTTCTCAGAGTTTCTGGTGATCGAGAAGGTTTGCACACTTGTTATAACCTGACTGCAGTTGTTCTGTAGTCAAAACAGCCTGATCTGCACTAAATTTTACGCCTTTAAATTTCATCTCTTTACTGTTATCATACCACTCCATCTAACTCTCCTCCATTCTTGCTACTTATCTAGTCCAAATATCCAGAAGCATGTGGCTTTGCTAAGGTAAAGCCATAAAATTCCTCTAATCTCTCCTCATAAATCATATTTCTTCTGAGGATGTGTTTCATAATGGTTCTAATACCAACTAGGACATGGGAAACTCATGGTAAGTTCTCAGTTCTGCTGCTAGACTTCAACTTAAGGGGGTATTCTCTATATCCCTTTCTGTTAAACAGGGATCACAGTATCAGCTTGTTTTGTAAAGCACCTTGTACAAAATGATGAAATCTGAATAAAACCAGTAGAGTTTGAGGTACTGGAGATCATCAGTGATATCAATACAGCTTCTGTTTTTCAACATTTTTAACTATCTAGTTTGGGCACATTTAGAAAAATATAAAAATAAAAAATATAGATAAAATGTCTGTACTTGTTTTTAAACATTCATACTAAATTTGCTTCTCATTATTACTTACACAATTCCATTCAGAAGGCCACTCTGGAACAAGCTCTACTGTACAAAGAGAATTGATGATTGTCTCTTGACTACTTATGCTGAAAAGAAAACACACTGAATGACTATACCTTCTTGCATGTTTCCAATGTTCTTTAAAGTTTATGCAACTTTTTAATATCGCCAGTGTTCTTTATTCATCACATTTATCTTTTGCTACAGGAAAAAAACAGACAGCTACTAAGCATATCCCTTTGTCTGTGACTTCACACTGTATCTCCTAAGGCGTTATTAGTTCAGGAATCAATTCAAAGTCAACCAAAACATTTCTCAATTGGCTTTGGAAGACCTACAAATCAAATGTCTCCCATCACAGAAGTTGTTCCAAAGTTCTGTAAATCCACATGAGTTCTTTTCAAATCCCTTGCTAACTTCAGCATTCTTCTTTCTTTTCTTACATCAAATGATGTGTGACTTCCCAAGACATATCATGACTGCTCTCCCTACCTCTCACTAGCCTTCCCTTGCCATTACCTATTCTCAAGCAACAGAACAAGCAGAAGTATCGAGTATTCTTCAGCATGCCTTTCTCTTACTGAGCTACTATGCTGAGTTAGAAAGAGTGGCTCTCCAAGATAATCAGCCAGGCTACTGAGCTGTGTTCTAAATACACTCTTATCATACTTACCAGTATTGTCATACTACTGCTTTTCCAGAAAAGGAAGAAAAATTGTAAAAGGTACACTTTTAACTATACTGTCCAAAATGACTTGATGTAAGACTCCAAATATCACTAAAATTATTTCTAAAAAGTAAGTCCTATTGCCACATTACATGTAATACCTAGCTAGTGAATCTCCATACAGTATAACTGTCAGCATACAGAGAAGAAACCACATGCCCTCCTAAAAGAGGTAACAGGAAAACTATGTTAAAATCATGGCATTTAAGAGATGTGTACATTATTTATCACCATATTTAACAAATGCCCACACGCCTGAGCTACTGGAAAATAACTGCCAGATTGCCTCAAGCCTACACCACAGCGCAGTCCTGTAGGTAGTCATCTGGTATGACCAAATACTGATGACCTATATGCAGCTGTAACAATCTTACAACAAGTAAGGCTATAAAGACAATGAGTTGTTGGATGTTGAATGCGTTGCCTCAATATACACACTGAGACAGAAAGAGGGAGAAAGCGAGCGTGTGCATCTCCACTAAATTACCTCTTGCAAGTAATCCATGCTCTTGATGTGACTCAGTGACACTAGTGCACTTCAGGAAGTAAATGACCATGGCTTTACACAGAAACTCAGCTTTTTGTGTCCTACCATCGTTTGAGTAATACCTTCTTAGTTGCTATGCTTATTAGCCACCAGGGGAGCTTGAATTCCTATTATTTATTTCATCTATCCTAAGGCCTAACTTTTCAAATCTGTGTGCACAGATGACAATTGCATTGCTTACTTGAGCCCCATCACACAAAACTGACTTCAGTTAGGGGTGTGTGCTGTGGATATTAGATTCACAGCATAAAAGTGCTAAAATTAAGGCTGAACAACAAAAAGCAGAACTAGAAATGCTGAGGTTTGACTTCCTTAGTCTGCGTGTGTAAGAATTCATTGCTGGGTTTTATTGCTCTGGCATTCCCAGAATCGAGTAAACATTCCCTTCAAAACCGGGAGCTTTTCTAGTTTTGTTTAATTCCACTTTCTATTCTACTCAGAAATATATTCTGAAAAAAACAAAAACAAACATTAAAAAAACCCAAAAACCAAACTTACCAAAACTTTACTTTTAACATACTAGGTATATTTAGCGCAATGAAATGCAACTGAACTACTCTTGGACTTTCCAACTAGTCTGTAGTAACTGATGATAGATGCATTACTACTATGCCACAACTACGTTGCGGAATGTGTTAGCTTAACTCACCTTTGTGAACTGCTCTGTGAGCATATGAAAATACTCATTGCCTCATCCATAATTTAAAATCTATACACTGTAGCAGGGCAGGGATTTAGTAAAATGTATTTCTCCATTAGCTGCTGGTAATTGGAAGCTGATCACGCTCTCTGCTGACCCAAGCAACAACTGTCACAGCAACTTCAATTAAAAAAAAGCATCTGAAAAGTCTCTCAATCAGACTTCTTTTTCAAACAAACCAAAAGAAATGCGTCCCTTTAAAAAAAAAGAAAACACTGCCCTCCTTTGGATCAGACATCAATGCTCTTCAGTTTAGAATATAGCAGGAAAATCTCCTCTTCTGGAGGAAGGAGTGAAGTCTGGTATCACGTCCTTTAGCTGATTCCTATGTAAAGTCCATCTTGGAAGAGACCTTGCAAACCGTCTGCCACATTTTGTTCTAAAATACCAGAGTACAATTGTACTGTATTTTAAAGCAAAAAGTGAGAGAGCTTGCTGTTTTGGGGTTTTTTTTAAGAGACTGAGAACTATTTTAACAGTTTTTACAAAGTTGTAGACATACCTGAAAAGTGGCAGAGCAAAACAGAATTTTTGCCTGCTATTTCTAGATGTAAATAAATACAGCTTATGTAAGGTCATTAAAAATCATGTGAAAGAGGGAAGCTAGATAAACCATAATTAACCAAATTAGAAATCAGAGCAACTATCAGTGATAAAAATTTAGCAACAAAAATCATGGTTTAAAATCTTATCTAAAAGGTATCACCCTCAACAACCACACATCACATGCTATGTTTGCTGTAGATCTGGAGGTGGGACTATTTACTAAATGTATCACTTTATGCAGTAGTCCCTGGAACCAGCTCCAGTCTGAATGACAATGGGCATACTTCTAGACACTTATTCAGGGACGTTACAAAATGGCTTGGCAATGTCTTCCCTACTTTCAGTGGAGAGGATAATTTGCGTACAAAGCAACGGATTTTTGGAAACATGTAGGTAGCACTCAGCTAATCAAATAAATAGCTGTAGAGATCTGGTTTCCATACACATGCAAAGTATACAACACACAGAACATGAATAATTAGCATTAACGAATGTCAAGATCATCACTGAAGACTGTTGATTCAGAACACTGCTGGAGTGCTACCACTCCACTAGGAACTAATACAAGGAATGGGACTGAAGTCTACTGGGAAATTCAGAGATGAAGGGGACCGTCTGTGAAAAGAGTACTAAGAAAAAACATGTTTCTTTTTCCCTTTGTAAGGCAAATACACCCTCTGACAATTTGCTCTGATGAATGACAGTTCTGAGAGGTTTGTTGTTTTGTTTGTTTGTTGGGGGTTTTTTTGAACCACAGTTTTTCCTCAGAGCTTGTCAAACGAAAAACTGAGTAGGCATCTTAGGATCTGACTCTTCACACACTAGCTGGATGTAGAGAAGTAATAACGCCTTTTTTACAAAGAATCCGTGGAGCTTACGAAAGTGGTTTATCCATTAATTTCTGTTACACACAGACTCAATCTTTACTTTCTGTCTGAAATTGTTCGCTGCTTGCCACCTCTGAAGTTACTGCATTTCATTCCCAAAGGACAAAACTTGTGATAATATAATTATAAACCAATTCTTCATTTTCCACTATGAAGGCATCCTTCACGTGAAGTTGTTCAGTATGATTTTCATAAAAATAAGGCCAGATTTCCCAGCCATCCCTCCCACCCAGGAGTAGGTACTAGACTCTTGCCTTATGTTTATGACCAAAGAGTAGGGAGCTGTGAACCACATTAAAAAAAAAAAAAGAAAAAGATTCTCACATAATTTCAGTTTTGTTTTTTTTAAGGATACACCAACTATTTTAAGACTCATGATAAAACTAAGATCTGGGCACAATTCTATTAAAGTCACTGGGAAATAGGCCATTTTATAGGGGCAAAAAAGTGCCTTTCCTCCTCCAGAAACTGTTTTTTCATACATGAGGTCTCTCTCAACTGAAATTTCTCTGCCATTTTATTATTATAAGCATTATTGATCATCAAGTCCATTAAAAGCATTAGTCACCTTAAATAATTCATCTCTCCAGACTAGCTTCGGCCACAGATGCCATGAACAATAACCTTCCAGGAGACTTGTACTAAAGAAAAGCCAACATAGCTGCAGCTTAAATAAGACAACGTCCAAGAATAAGCAAGACAAAAATGACTGAGCAAACATGTCACATGATTACATTCCACTGGGGATTTCTGCGAGTAGTGTTTAATAATCTCAGAGTTCTGGAAACCAGGTATGTAACAACAGAAAATGCGTGATCCTCAAATGGGGCATCCGTATGCACATGTCAATAATATTTGTTAAAGTACGGAACTTTGAAAAATATATATATACATGGACAGACTTTGTCCTCCTCATTGTCAGCCTTTCAGTATCTGCCTGCTGACTGACTGACACCTTATTCTGCAGAGTGCTCCACTGGCAGCTCAGTAGGCGAAGAGCAGCAGCCTGTTTATGTGCCTTGGCGAGCATTTCAGAGATGTGACAGACCACGAGGCAGGCTGCAGCAGAGAACCTGACTGTCATGGTTTAGCCCCAGCCGGCAACTAAGCACCACGCAGCCGCTCGCTCACTCCCCCTCCCACAGTGGGACGGGGGAGAGAATTAGGAAAAACCTCGTGGGTTGAGATAAACATGGTTTAATAGGACAGAAAGAAAGAAGGGAACAATAATGATAATACCAACAAAGGAATGTACAAGAACAAGTGAGGCCCAATACAGAGATTGCTCACCACCCCGTGATCGACAGCCCGTCCCCGAGCAGCGATTTCCGCCCCCCGGCCAACTCCAGTTTATGTACTGGGCATGACGTCGTATGGTAGGGAATATCTCTTTGGCCAGTCTGGGTCAGCTGTCCCAGCTGTGTCCCCTCCCAGCTCCCCGTGCACCCCCAGCCTGCTTGCTGGCAGGCCAACACAAGAAACTGGACTGTCCTTGACGGCTCAGCAACAACCCAAAGCATCAGCACATTATCAACAGTTCCTCATCCCAAATCCAAAACACAGTCTCACACTGGCTTCTGTGAAGAAAACCAGCTCTATCCTGGCTGAAACCAGGACACTGACAAACGCCAGATTTGTTTTAGCTAATAAATTGTTGGGGTTTTGGAATTCTGCCTTAGGTACTCTGGACTCAGTCCTTTTCACCAGTTGCACACTACAGAGCTATGAAGAAGCCAAAATACCCTGTGAAAGAAAAACTCGCTCGGTGTACAAAGTATGCAAGACCAGCATATGCAGTTCCACGTGACCATCTTTCAAAGCCTGTGGCAATAGCAGCCATCCCAGGCAGAGTACTTGCAATGAAGCTGATCAAACCCAAGGTAGGCAGAATTCAGGCCATAAAGAGATCACATTTGATTTTTTTAAAAAAGATTTGAAATGGCAAAATACTTTACAATACTTGCCCTATTTTTTTGCCTGTTAAGTGCTATGCTTCAGAGAGAAGCTACAGAGGGCCAGTGGGCTGACACACTGTCAGACTGCATACCAGTATCCACCTTACCGCTGCAGCACGGGGCTCATGAAAGCCAACTTACTCTGCTCTTGAAGCTAGCAGTAATTCTGAAGCCAGCTCTGAAATCTGTGTCACTAGAGCCAGACTGCTTAAGTACTCAAACTATCCGCACCTGAACTGTCCTGTGGGAATTCTCTATGGCTGCATTGAGATCCACCTTTTTTTGCAATCTGCTTGCAAAGTAAAATCTATTAGTATTCTATGAATTTAGCTGTTGGTTAATCAACGAACTTTGATTGGATTGAACCTCTCCCATCCATTTAACAATGACAATTTTAATGACTACACATTTAAAATCTGAAGTGTTTTGCATTTAACTGCACTGTGGAACAGAAGAAACACACAGGTTAGTTGGTTACACACCTGGAGGGCTCTAGGAAGGACCAGGAAGAAGAAAATGTTCCCATGTTCTGACTGGTCACGTTCACTTTAGAAGGATGCTAGTGGTCAGACACGTTAGAGAACACTGTCAAAAGCATAAGGAACACAAACCCCGGGACAGGCTATGCACTGCCCAACTCTCTGCATCTCTGTATTACAAAGAGGTGGAGGAAACATTTAGTATGCCTGTAGAGTGATGAAACAAAAAATGGCGTCTTGTCATTTTCTACACTGGTACCCTCCCCTGAGCTAAGCAATAATTTCGTACTATCTTTAATGAACACAACAAAGAATTATTACAGATGCAGAATTACTTGAGCCAATGCTGTTCCTGAATTACTGCCATCTCTAGAATTATAGATCGATGGAGTGAAGCAGAACAGGCTTTCATTCAAAAGGAAAAGCAGACTGATCATTCCAAAGTCCAGTGAAGAGTCCTGTTCTGCTGCACACTGCATATATCGAGTCACCTAGTTAAGAATTATGAGAAGACGTATCAGATGAAAGAGAAAGGAGCAGGAAATGGAAGACGACACACTAGTAAAATATAGATAGGCTCACCCATTGCCCAGTCACTGTTTGGTTTTACAGGAATCATAATAGACTGAAACTGAGTATTTGAAGTAGTCTGAAGTAGTAATTTTTTTTTTTTTAAATTTAGCAGGTAAATGTTCTCCAAGTCTAGACAGATGCATGACAGGAAAACTGAGAGTAGAATGGACAAGTGTGAAGGAAAGAGGATCTATTTTAAGACATACATACCAGATGTTATGAACAAGTCACTCATTTTCAGACAGCAGATCCAAATTTAAAAAAAAAAAAAATTACTCATGCAGAAAAGAATAACATGTATGCATTTATCAAAATGAAATGTAATAAGTGAGTGGATATGAATGCAAATGGGCAGTTGTTGTGGATGGCTTCCAGGCGTCCAATTTTGGGTGCAGCTTCAGAAGCAGCATTTGCAAATAATGATGCTCATTTGCATAACGTGCCCTCAGAGTATATCTCAAAATTTGCAAGACTATCTCAGCCACAACATGGCTTCTAAGTATCTTAAGCTGGTAAGTGGTGAGTGAGGAGGGAAGCGGGAGGAAGACAATATACACCTAGGAGACTTACTGACAAGTATAAATATACTGCAGTTTACAGGTTAAATCTGCGAATGACACATTTAATACACTTCTGTCACCACCTTAGTAAACTGTTGTTCTGCAAGTAGGTTACTGTCATACAGTGTCAGTCAGACTAGCTTTGAACACCCTGTGAATTTACTAGTACGATTACTGCTTTATTAGCATGCACTAAGCACGTGCCACAGTTCCTTTCTGTCAAAGTTCATTAAAACAGAAATGCACTGGCAGCTGTCATTTCCTAACAAGGCACACATTGTTAAAATGCTGTGTTTTATATACAGTGTGAAACTGATACATTGGATGCATTTTCGTAATGCTTTGTGTAAGAAAAATAATTCCAAACACTTTGTTGTATGCTAGAAAGTACCGGCAAATTTATACAAATGTACATTACCTAATTGTACAGTCAGAGCTGGATTCTACTCTTTAGTCAGAGCTTATTGTCTCACATGAAAAAAATACAAATCAAAAGGAATATTTTGGGGTTTGTTTTTAAATGTGCTGACTAAAAGCAGAAGGATGCAATATCTCCTAAGAATGCAAAACATAGTTTTCTTATTTCAGAATCCTTTAGCGGCTTACTTCATATACTCTGTTGCTTACATCATATACATCCACATTTGCAGAACTTGTCTTCAGATTGGACTCCTGATCAAACCACTGTATAACAAAAGCCGATGAATGCATTAAGATTGTACAGTGCAACCTGATGGAAGATCAGCCATTACACCTATGTTGCAACAACTCCTACCCGGAGTACCCTGACTCTGCCCCAGTATTCTCTGAAATCAACAGAAACCTTCTTTTACTTGAGTGCTTTTCTGACTTAAAAAAGAAAAAATCTTTTCTATTCTTGATACTCAGAAAGTATCTGAGCAACAGCAGGCATGTCTATACAATTACACCTTTGGAACAAGGGGTCAGTGAGGTTTTTCCAGGTGGTGCAGACAGCACAAATGTCTCTCAACTGACTAACGTCCTGTCTCCAACCCCACTCTTCCCTCTTGCCTTTCCAAGTTAGAAAAATATTTGAAATAGAGACACTGAAAAGTGTTTCCAAAAGGCACCGCAGCTGCGGGTTCCCAGAGATAACAAATTAGCACTGTAACAGGAAACAAGGGAAGCAGGTGAAAAGGGCTGTTGAATGTTTTAATGTTGTAGCTCAGTTCATAAAGCGCAAGGCTGAACCGTACAAAAAATGCGTGGTACCGAACTCTGCCTCAACCGCTCTCTAAGCACTGTTACGCTCTTAGTATAAATAGGAGTCACAGCACATGCTGTGGTTTAGCTAAAATGTTCCATACATCTGTACTTAACTCTGAGCCAACTTCCTTTTGAGGTCACTATTAAATCATTTTAATTAGGAAATAGTTACATGGTACACACAGTAATAAAAATCTGAACCTACTACCAGGCAGGTTTAGCTACGGTGTTTTAAATTTAAGGACCTAAACCCTCCTGTAACTGTGCACTTGACACAAAGTTGCCTGACCAACTACAATATCCTGAGCTTGGAGAACCATTTCAGTACCAAACATGAAGACATTCTTGGGTATTTATCTACTGCTTTCATGATATCCAGACAGTGACCTGCTAATGTGCTTGCTATCAATACTCATCAAAACTGGGCTAGCACATGGCTCCATCAACTGATGCTATTGCTATAAAGTCAAATGAAAGTCTTACAGGAGTGGCTGTAGGAGAGGCTGTCCCCACGCTTCCTCTACCCTCAACCTCCTCTGACAGTTTATGCCACCTATTTTAAAAGGCAGCCAGACGGCTGCTAGGTACTTCACAACCTCTGTTCAACTGTCCTGGTTTCAGCTGGAATAGAGTTAATTTTCTTCATAGAAGCTAGTGTGAGGCTGTGTTTTGGATTTGGGACAAGAAAATGTTGATAACATACTGATGTTTTGGGTTGTTGCTAAGCCATCAAGGACAACCCAGCTTCTAGAGCTGGCCTGCCAGCGAGCAGGCTGGGGGTGCCTGGGGAGCTGGGAGGGGACACGGCCAGGACAGCTGACCCAGGCTGGCCACAGGGATATCCCATACCATACGATGTCATGCTCGGTATATAAAGTTGGGGCAAGGAAGAAGGAAGGGGTGGAGGAGACATTTGGGGTTATGGTGTCCATCTTCCCAAGTAACCATTACATGTGATGGAGCCCTGCTCTCCTGGAGATGGCTGAACACCTGCCTGCCCACGGAAAGTGGTGAAGGACTTCCTCATTTCACTCTGCTTGCGTGTGCGGCTTTTGCTTTACCTATTAAATTGTCTTTATCTCAAACCACGAGTTTTCTCACTTTTACTCATCTGATTCTCTCCCCCATCCCACCACAGGGAGTGAGCAAGTGGCTGCCTGGGGCTTAGTTGCCGGCTGGGGCTAAACCACGACAAACTTAGTAATGAAACCCTCAGAAAGATGAGCTGACATTTTATAATCAAATTAACTTTTACATTCATGTCCATTACTCAAGTGAAAATAATTCACACATGGAGATAGCTAAACTCATTGTGCTCCAACAGTTAATTCTATTACACAACTTTCTTTTAAGCTGGTCAGAGTTCCTCTGTCTGCTGACGCTCCTCTCTGTTCTTACTTGTAAAACAAATATGATGACAGCAAGAAATGGGTACTTCTACTTTACATTTACAGGGTAACTCTTATCCAAAGACCTCGTTTCACTAATAAAATATCAGGCCACCACCAAAGAAAATGTTTCTCATCACAGCACTCACAAAAATGGACAAGCTACAGATATAATTCCACGGTGCCTTTAAAATTATAGAACACGACCATATGTTGAAGTACAAAAAAATCTCTTGGGCAAGAAAGCAACAAGAACACATCTGTAGAGTCCTCTTAGTTACACCGCATCCCTCTCAGTTGGTAAATGAGTCTCCATTTCCATGAACCAGCCCTGTAAGTCTCCCACAAACCTAACTGATCCCCAGGTCCTCATGAAAGGCAACAGCCTTCTGTAAAACAGTGCAGCTCCAGAGTCCCCTTTTGTTTATATACACATGCACACAACTAGATACATGCACCCAACCACATGTATCTATACTTTCTGCTCTCTCCTTCTTCAGAGGTAGAGGCCCTGACTGAGGAAACGACGCAAGCAATCTGCCCAAAGGCCCTTCTTTCAAAGGGAGCTTTAATGAGCTCTGAAACACTTGCAGAGCAGCCTTATTTTTGAGCCTTGGAGCCTTGACTCTGTAGGGCAGGAAGAGTACCTCCTCGGGTAACCTGCTCTGTGGTGCCACATGGAGTGGAACGCGCTTGGCACAAAGGCCTGACTCCAGAAGTTGCAGGGATCAGTTTATCTCGCAGGAGGCAGCCAAACTCCTTCCTCAGTCATATCCTTCACCCTGAGGAGACTTTCTTACTGGCTCTTATTAAAGTACAGCTTTTACTCTGCATCACTTTCACTAATGGCTTTGATCTAGACATGAGTAACAACTGCACAACATCCATATTCACTAGGCTACTATAAGAGTCTGTCTAAAACCAGCTAATAATTTACATGGAAATTGTATCTACTCGAAGGAGCCCATATGGCCTATATAATAGAACAATATTGACACAGGCAAGAAAAGTTAATTAAACCTTTTAGATGAGGGCTACACAGTTCAGACAAGATAAAACCCTTAGTTCCACAGGCATATGATTTTTACAAAATTCAGAAGTAACAGATTATATAACTGCATGTGGTTTTAGGACCTGCCATTCCAATCTGAGTTGCTGAAATGCTTCTACTGTACATAACATGTCTGAGAACAATAAAAGACATAATAATGACAAAAGATCAAAATGTTTTCTAGCTTTATTATTATCGTCACAAGAGCTTTGAAGCATGCTGTTGCATCACTGAAAGAAGAAAAAAACCAATCCAAAACCTGATCCAGACCCTCCTTGTGATACTCAAGCATTTGGAATGAAACCAAATTCACTCCAAAAGAATCAGTAGATCTCTTTACAGACTACTCAAGACCAAGAAGGTAAATTTTGAACTGGTTGTGATCAATGTGAAGCAAGAATGAGTAACTCTCAGCACAATTCTGAAAATGCAAGAAATACTTGGCTTCCAGTAACCTCTGAAGGCAGCTGTCAGTAACTTCACTGACACCAACAGAAAAGCTAAAATAAAACTAGGCAGTTAAAGGATGAGGAGAAAATACTAAATAGCAGCTTTACATTTATAATTTCTGCAAGCCGCACCAATTCCAATGCTTAGCGGCTTAGGCCCTTTGTCCTGCAAAGTTAGATGCATTTACCTTTGTACATGGAAGCTGTGTCAGGAGTCCACATCAAGATTACGTCTAAAAGTGTGAAAGGCAAACTGTAAATTCTGAGAACTCTCTCATTCTATAGTTGGACAGTGCTTCACAAAACTAAGATTAAATTCTTAGTGAGACTTCAGAGAGGTTCCTAATTGCAATTAAGAAAAAATTATTTGCCAGCATCCTAAATACAGATTAAAAAGTTAAAAGACAGGTAGATTCTGAACATGCAACCCCCTGAAAATGAAGTGGTTCCACTGTTGACTATACTGTCTTTAATCAAGTCCAGGGCCATTTACACTTTTAAATACATTGCAAGAAAACATTCTATTCCAGGAGTACAAGAAAGCCATTTCTAAAGAGGTTAAGTAGTTTGAGGTGAATTTCTAGTTTGTATGTGCAAACTATGTTCAATTTTCTTTAAGAAGCAAAACAAGAAGATCAAAATGGGGTTTTGTTTGAACTGGATTTCTCTTCCTTCCTCCTGTCTACTATCACAGAACATCACACGCTCACTTGTATAACAACACTTGTTCACGTTACCGGATTGGTTTTGATGCAACTGTTCATGTAAGTAAAATTACTCACATTCCTAGGTATTTGAAGATTACATTTTAAATTTGCTGCTCCAAAATCCATCCATTGCATTGCTTGGACTGTAAGTAACATTTTTTGAACACATTAAATTACTTGCCCTCTTTTCTCTTATTAAAAAAACCTCCAACAAAAAAACATACACAGCCCTAGACAACGTGAAGAACAACAAAAAACCCAGCTAGGGTCAATACACAGTTCTTTCACAGAAAGAGCCTGCAATAACAGCGTGTGCTCGGCATGTGTCTGACAAAGCAGTTAGAACTCAGAAAACTTCTAGCTTAACAATTTCCGGAAAAGAGCTCAAGGTTCAGATGAGATACCACACAGAGTAAGACGTGTGCGGTTGCCAACAGTATCTGATAACACCTGTGTGTTGGACTCATTAAAGATTTAACCAGAGAAGTCATGTGCATACTGAAAAATGGCTGACAACTGCCATGCTTAATGCACAGCTCAAAAACTTTGAAAAAAGGAAGCAAAATGGAGTTGCCTTCAGACGAGGAGGATGGTGCTTTCACCAACATTTCTTTGGCAGACGATTCAGGTAAGAAACTACAGTAATCTACTAATACAATGCAAGTTCCATGGGCTGAATAGTAGTACTGGGTGAGCACACAAATCTGTAGATCCTAATTACCAGCTACAACATATTTTTAGCAAATACCCTCAAGTAAACTTTTCTAGTTGTGTAGTTGAATAAGCCTTGTGATTAGTTATGAATTGAGATTTTGGGGATATGGAGGCCACCACAGTCTTCACATAATAGCATATGGTAATATATCTTCATCATCTGAGCACAAAGAACCTGTCGCAGTTTTGAAAGAAAAAGTTACAGAAATGGCAACTCAGTAGTTACTACTATTAAAGAAAATGCATATCATGCTGGCCTTTCCTCCTGAATATGGAAAGATAATCTCTTTGACATACTCCAGTGAGAGCCACAAGAAGTGATGCAAATTAATTACTAATGGAAATAAGCTGATCCATTTAAATCCCCACCATTAAACTTTTAAAACAATTAAAAGAAACTACAAAGGCAAAGATGCACTGGTTTTAATGAACTCTAGCGCATTTGTAATTGCATAAGGCTTTCCTCCCATTTCTTAAAACGTACTGGAAACAAGACTAAACAGACAGGTAGAACAGCACGCTATGTATGTACAATCTAAAGCATAATCAGAATACAGTCTTCATATTAAAGTTTCTTTAGTACTGTGAAAAGCCATTGTGGCAAAGGTTAGTGAGCCTGATTAACTGAGTACAATGCATGAATATTGAATTGCTATTGCTCTTTCAAAACAGCAGCGTTTCTCTATTTGTCAAGTACATAGGTATTAAAAATACATCACCTGCATGTAAATCAAGATGAACACAAAATGGTAGCAAAATGGGAACTTCTTGATAAGTATTTTAATAGCAATATCAAAATTTATGAAATCAAGGAAAGCATTCATTAACAGCATTTGTGAAAATACTGTCACCTTTAATGAAAGAAATACCTTTTCATTTAGAAACTCAGAGCACTTGATAAAGCTCCCTCAAAAAATTACCTACTCAAACAAAACCACAGAGGAAATTAAACAAAAAATAAAACAAAACAGTGAAACGATGCCCAACAGCTGCAAAAATGTCTGTATTGTTCTTCTGATCAATGGTCTCTCAGTAAATCTAAGGCGCTCTTACTTTATCATAAAGAACCTAGAAATTCTCTTACTTTTTTTTCAAATACACTTTCCAGAAAACCAATATTAAGGACCACATCGCTCACATAAAGCCCTCCTTTTAAAAACCAAACCTCTAAATGTTTAGGCCTAACTTGCAGAAAGGAAAAACAGTTTTTCCATCTCATTAAGTCACAAGTAAAGCTCTACAGAACCTTTCTAAAAAGTCGTTCCACAAAATTTGGTAGCAAACCTATAGCTGATGATTACAAGGAGGATCAAACAGTTAACAGGCCAACATTAGGTCATATATATTGGTATTCACAGCCTAAAACTGCAAAGAGTTCAGTTGCTCAGTTTATTTAAAAATGGATTTTTGTGGAGTCAGAGTAGAAATGAGAACATTTGCGCTCATGCACAGTCTTGCAAAAGATAGAATGCAGTTACGTTAGAAGGCAGACCTTTTCAGCATTAAAGAGAAAATATGACTTTCTAAGGCTTTCTTTTTGTAGACTTTCTAAAGAGATTGTTGGGTTTTTTTCCCAACTGTATGCTCACAGGTTACGTCATCTGATGAGGTGCCATTCTCATTCAGGACCTAAGGCACTACCAAAACACGCACAATAGGCAAGGACACAAACAATAGTTACACCAATGTAAGCTAAAGTAGCTGCTCATTTTATATCATTTGATTTGGCTGGGAAAAGTGCAAACTAGGAACTACTCAAATTCTACATTTGACAGAAGTCTGTAATTGTAAATTTGCACAAGGCTACAAAGCCTTTTGAGGTTACTCGGAAAGAGTAACAAGAATCGCAAAGAAATGTGGTGTAAAGCAACATTATTTGAAAAAAAAGCTTCTCACAGTCTGTCATTTCCACAGAGAAACAAAATGATGAAGATTTGTTGTAAAGGCTCTTGCAAGTCAGTACTGCAGAGAAAAAGGTTTAAGCCATTTGTATTCCTTTTTGTCTTTTTCTTTGTGGCAATAATTAGTTGAAGGAGAAAACAGTACAGTTCAAATAGCAAACTCATCTCAGAAATATGTACAATACCTTCTTCTGTTAATGAAAAGAATAAATTTCTATTCTAGTGGTGAATAGTGAAGCCTCTGTCATCAGCCAGCTTACGCAGGCGCCTCCAGCGCCTGAAACATTGCCAAAAAGGAAGTGAAAGGCTTGTTGGTTTGCTCTGTGTACCATGGAAAAAACAGGATGTACACCAGAGTTTCAGAAATAAAACATCTGAAAGCGTTTGTCATTAGCAGCACTGACTTAGAATCCAAGTCCAGAGCAATAAAATTCTCTCCTGTAGTTTTGTAATTGCACACATACATGCATTCAGGTTAGCTATTAACGATGCCTTATATCCTAGGGAGATTGTTGCTATTTTAAGCAAAAAATACTCCTCCAGTGAAACGGAATAAATTAATTCCTTTTGCAAGCAATGTTGGCTAGTTTTAGGAAAGCTTAACTGGAATGTAACATACAAGTAAGTATAGATAATTGCATTTGTAAAGTGAAACTTGTTGTTCCTATAAATTTAATATAGATGACAATATTATGAATGCCTCCTCTGCTTTAACCAAGTGCCTTAGAAAACATAATATGAATGAGAAAGAAAGGAAGGGATTAGCACCTCTTCTTAGTTACATCCAAGTCAGTTTTGACTTTGGGAGCTCTGACACATTGCTAAAAATTACAAGCTCTCTTTTATAACTCTTCAGTCAGAAAATCCACTTACCTGAAGCAAGTGATCTAGTGTGTACTGTAAAAGCAGTTTAATAAACCAAAAAATGGAGCATAACTTAGGGCAGTGTTATTCTCTTTATTATTGGCAAGTATTTCCAGTAATAAAGAGAATCCTCTTACTACTTCTTTTAAACTGCAGAGCGGATATTAGTATGTTGTTATGCTGCTCCACAGGAGAAAACAATTAATTTCTAGCATTTGTGAATATTATTTTATTGTCTTAATAAGGCATACGTTCTCTAAAGTAGACAGCAGTAAGTTTGTAAGCAGAACTAAAAAAAAAAGCTTTGTGAACACAGGTTGTGCCCAGTCTCTCGGCCTTGTGCTGCATATTTAAAAGACTCAAAGTAAACAGCCACATAGCGAAGCTGACCAACTTACATGTAATTAGTATTTACCCCATTAATTTTGCCCCTCCCAGTGAGTGGGGAAACCACAGACAAGCAAATGCTGCCGGATCCCTGTCAAACAGAAGCCAGTCTTTAGAAGCATTGTTTCAGGTTCTCCTGGGAACAGTCCCCAGAGAAGACCTGCTGTGCTAACAACTTACAGAACAAAGAAATTACACTTTCTAACACAAGAGTTAACAAAATGCTGCAGGCTGATAAAAGCAAGAATTGTTATACAAGGGCTTGAGCTGGCCACCTCCAGCCAAAGGGGAAACGAAGCACACCCCTAAAATGCAAGGTACTATTTGGTTACTCTACACACAGGCAGAGGTATGCCTTCCCTGGGACAGAGTCTGCATTATGAAAGGAATCTTATTGTTTGGGACATAATCTAAATCCCTAGAGACTCAAATTGAAAGCGCGCAACAAATTTCATTGATGATATATTATCCAATGCCAGACAGTGAGGTAAGGAATTTGAAAAACCAAGAGGTGGATCATGTGATATGCTAAGCTTCTGTTGTTTTGGTTGATTTCTCATAAAAAATACTTTGGGCTGTGGGCTTTTTTCTGCATTGTGTGGTGGGTTTGTTTTTTTGTTAGTTTGTTTAAAACTGGTAATGCATCAGCTATTTAGAACCCTAGGGTTGACTTCTTTGTGCTGGAAAAGCAAGATGAGCTAGGCATTCTCTCTGTGGAATTTGCGCCCAGCCGCATCAATCCAACAGTCTTGGTCCCTGGACTGGGCAGACCAGGACTGTGCGCAGCAGGGCTGCTCCCTGCTGGCTCAGCACTTAGGTATACTTCCCTTGGAAATCAGGGGATGAAGGCTAGGGAAAGGAAAAAAAAAAAAAAAATAACATGCATGGATCTTGCACTTAAGAGTAGGAAGATGATGCATTGTGTGAGATGCAGAACGGCCGAGCATACTATGGTACAAACCTAAGGAGGCATCCATGCAACCGTTTAACACTAACCTAGTAACACACAGCACTATCTGAACTAAGGACCACCATCCGTTCTCTGCTGCCAGCCCCTCCGCAACGCTAACAGTGGAGGCTCAGACAGAGACAATTTTCTCCATACGAAAACCAAAACACCTCTCACTTCTGAAAAGGAGTCTCAGCCTGGTGCTCAAGCTCAAACATCAGAGTTAAGAATAAAAAAAAAATACTGCAGTCAGAAACCACAACCATGCAACGCAGAACGAACTCTCAAGAGTATTTGTACCAAAATGGAAACAGTAGGTAAACCAGCAACTCGTGGAATTACTACTCTGTTTTGGCTACAATAGCATAGGAGCCAATATGTCTGGTTTGCATTCTGTCCCATAATTTAATGTTAAGGATTTTCCCACTTTGCTCATTTTTGGACGGTTTAGACAATAAACTGCAAATGTAATGCAGCAAGCAAAGTGGAATTTCTGCAGCAGGGAGGTGCATCTCCCCAAGATTCTCCCGCAATTTCTGCCCCCCCCGAGCATAAAACACAGCAAATTCTTTCACCAGGTAAGCAAGCTCTCCATCCATCTGTATCCATCTGCAGACTTTGACCATATTTTCCCCCTGTTAATCAAAGTGCTGGAGACTGTCTTGTTAGAAAGAATTATGAGAACCTTTTGATTTGCAGGCTTGCCACATAGCGAGTGCAGCAAGCAAGATCGTAACACGGTGAGAAGAACCTATCATTTTAAAAACAGCAATCAAGGAGAGTTACTAACAAGCTCCTAAAACCCAGCCACCATCTGAGAGGACTGCTTGCAGGGATTAAGGAGGATTATTGGGTTAAAAATGCCTTTTGTAGAGAAGGTGATATACTTTCAAGCAAACCATCTAACAGAACTGAAAACAACAGATTCATTTTCCAGTACAAACAGACTGCAGGACTCTAATTAAAATATGTTTTCATAACTTGAACGGCATTCAGTCTAATCTGGATTTATCCAATTGTGAGGTTAAAAAAGTTACCAACACAATGTTAATAATATTGTGGAGGCACCCAGAAGATGTAGATATTAGAAATACATTCTTTATGAAGTACGTTAAAAACATACAGTAGAGGGCACACTTCCCAAATGCCTTATCTTCCCGAGTATCCACACAGCATCACATTATTTATTTATAACTGGATCTATTCCTGCAACATACAGATACGACATGGATATATTTCACTGCAACATACGTTTCAAGCTACATAGTACCTATAAGGATACTACAGGTTATGCAGTGCAGTCACTTCCATGAAGCCACTAAAATTAGCTCGGGTCCTGCATGTTGTCTTTACCAGGGCTCACAGGCTGCCCTAGGATGTCCAAAGGGAACACTCTGTGCAGCATGTTCTGCAAGGGGTTTTCCCTCCAGGGAACACAGAAACAGGAGTGTTGGTTTGGAGCTACTGAGCTACTAGATGAGAGCAACACCACTACGTCACTTAAGGTTTCTGTGCAATGTGATCTCTAATGCTGCACGATCCAGAAGCAAGGAGCTAAGTCACCAGGTTCTTAGTCTGGACGTGGCTGTGCAGCAGGCCTATCGATCTACCAGACTGGAAGCAGCTTGGCCAGCCCTGCAGGGTACTGAACTGGAGCAGGGAAATCCTGCTGGGACTCTGGCTGGGAGCCCTCTCTCCAATAGCTCCACGTACCAGCACCCAAGAGTTAACTGCCACCACAGGCACCCCGGCTTTTCTCCGACGTTCCTCAGGCTTTGCCAAACGCCAAAACCCGGAGGAGTGACACATTGGAAAGCACCCGCTTTCTTAATTTCGCCTGAACGCAACACAGAGCGACTAACTGCCATGCGAGGACCACCGCCCTGAACATCCGCACCAGCGGATGGGCACAAAACGAATTTATCAGAGAAGACGTCGGCATGAACTTAATCGTGTACTTACTAGTTACTGCCGCTATTTTATCTGCAACTCGGTGGGATTTAACGGGAAAGGGCCGCGTACGATTAAGGACACCCATGATGAAGGCGGAGGCGGGCGGACTCCCTTCCTCTGCGCCCGCTCCACCCGCGGCGGGGCGAGGCCCGGACGTTGCCGGGGAGGACACACGGACACAACCCTCTCTTCCAGCCCCGCCGCCGCCCTGCAGGCTGCCGGGTACGGGCCGCACAGCTAGCCGTGGGACGGGCCGGACGCGGGGAAGGTGGGACACGGACGCCCCGCGCCTCAAGGCGGAGGGAGCGGCTGCCGCCTGAGGCGGCCGGAGCACGCGGCCCGCACGCGCTGCGGAGGCAACGGCCAGCGGGACTCCTCCCGCCTACCAGCGACGTTGCCGGGGCTCCGCCCAGGCGCGCCCATTGGCTAGCGCGAGTGCAGGCCTGTGCGCGCGCAGGGCCAGCCGGCGGGAAGGCGGCGCAGGCGCGGCGGGGAGGCGCACAGCTGCGGCCGGGGCGGGCCGGGGCGCGGGGCGCAGCCCGCGGGGAGGCGGCAGGTGAGGAGGCGGGGCGGCGGCGCCGCGCCTTGGCGGGCGGCCCGAGGGTGTTCTTAGGCCGCAGAGCGGGCCGGGGCCGGCCGCGGCGGCGGGAGGGCCGGGGCTGCGCGGGTAGGGCCGCGGAGGTGCCGGCAGCTGCCGGAGCGACCTGCGCGGAAGCTCCCCGCCGTGCTGCCGCCCCCCGCCCCGGGCCGGCGCTTCCCGGCAGCGGGGCCGGCGCACGAGCGCTGCCCTTAACCGTTCCCGTTCCGTCCCGCAGCGAAGGGCCGGGGTGCGGGGGCAGGGCCTGAAGCTACCAGGCTCGTCGCTGCGCCCGGCAGGCCCAGTGTCCGCCCGTGAGAGCAGCGAAAGGCGGCGGCTGCTGCCGTTGTGCTCCTCCAGCAGCCGGTTCCAGAAGGATCGGCGCTGGGAAGGCGGCGGTTGTATCATTGAAACACGGGGTCGTTTTATGCATTCGAGGGCAATCGAGCTCAGTCGTTTTTGTAAGCCGGAGCATAGTTACTTGAAGGATCACGTTTACATACCGCATAAGGCTCTAGGAAAAATAGTGAAAGGACGTTAAATAATGTTGTTCTGCCTTAGGCTTAAGTGCTGGCTTTTCAACACCAATTAGAAAAATGCATCTAAAATCCAAGTATAAAGGCAGTTACAGTAATGATTGCTTCAGTGTTTCTTTTTTTTTCCCCCCTTTAAGCAGAGCATCTCTCAGGAATACCCTCTTCAAAAGTGGAAAGCGCCCATTCTACAATGATGAATGCCGACATGGATGGTATAAGTTCTTAATGTTTTTCTTCTTCATTGTTATTTTCTACTTAATGTAATTTCCAACTGTTAGAGAGATTGCATTAAAACTTGTATGATTTATTGCAGCTGTTGAGGCTGAGAATCAGGTGGAATTAGAAGAGAAAACACGGCTCATTAATCAAGTTTTGGAACTGCAGCACACACTTGAAGGTTAGCAGTTTGACACATCAGATTTTTTACTAGCACATGGTAATAAGCAAAATAAGAGAACCTTACTACTCTGCCCTACCTTAGAGTGTCCAGAAGTATGTCACACAGTTGAAGGTACATAAGCAAGGCCTCAGAAATAATTTTTTGTTTTTCCTTTTTACGCAACATAACATTTGCTGGACTCATAATACACATCAAGCAGAGGGGACAACACAGTTAACTTTCCCAGGCTCATTAGTTGACGTACATCTTTGAGTCTGCTCATCACTGAACTTTTCTTTCCAGCTAGTTTAGTTTGCAATAGCTTAATTCAAAAATGCAAGAAAAAGAATAAAGATACAGACTAACGGTACATTTGTGTAACAAGTTTGTCAAAATACTGTACTACAAAATAATATAGGAAAAATGGGCTTTAGATAAAACTTGCGACTAGCACAGTTTTATAAGATAATACTTTGTGACATTGTTTCCTGCATTAAAAGTGTGAATACTTTGATGTAGGCACATAGAACATATTTATTACTGTATGCAATAGCATCTAATTTTTCTTACAATATCACCTTTGCAGATCTCTCAGCACGAGTAGATGCTGTTAAGGAAGAAAACTTGAAACTGAAATCAGAAAACCAAGTTCTTGGACAGTATATAGAAAATCTGATGTCAGCATCTAGTGTTTTCCAAACAACTGACGCAAAAAGCAAAAGGAAGTAAGGGTTGACTGACAGATGATGTCATTGTATTGCTGCTGTCTTTTTTTGTTTTAATTGGCATAGGCTACATGAGCTAAAATACCTTAGTTTGTGGCGTTATTGGGTACCTGAAGATTATAAACTTTGGTGGTAAAAAGAATTAAGAACATTATCATGAACAGGAGACAAAGTTTGTGTATTGTTAAGATTAAGCAATGTGCAAATGTAGTGTAGAGACTTATTAAACCTTCATATTTGTTTTATAAAAGAGCATATCTTGTAAGAACTGGATTCAGTTTGTCAGGTTAAGCAAAAGTCTGCTGGTGCTCTTTGAGGTCTTACAGTAGTGTTCTTGACTAGCAAAATAATAGTTATAATATTGTGTCAAAGCCTCATTTGATAAAAATATTCAAAGTCTAATTGCATCACCTTTTTCACCTCAGATATATTTAGATTACTGTATAGTACTGTCCAGAGCTCCGCAAAGCAACTTTAAAGAAAAACCTATAAACCAGTTAACGCAGTAACAACAGTATAATGTTACTTGCAGGGCTTGTGTACAGAAAAACACTTAAGAGTTTTTGGGAAGGGGGAGGGTAAGGGAACAGGAACAAGGACAAGCAACTTACATCAGGGAAATGCCAAACTGGTGCAGCATCAGAGTGTTTGTAGCTTGTAAGACGTACATGTCAAACCATTCCCACTTTCCTGTTTCCTCAAAGAATGATCAGGCACAGCATCACGATGTATGATCTTCCTGAAGCTTTTCAGTTGTGTGATGAAGAGTTAAATAAAAACAAGTAATAAGCTTTACAGAAACAGGCGGCTAGCAATGTTCCCCATGCTCATGGTGAACAATGCAGTGAGGAGCTGAGAACAAGTCTTTCCTTACCACCTTTTACTTTCCTCCTGAAGTGCCAAACTTGTCTTTGCTTTAGGCCTTAGAGCAACTGTTCTCCTGCCCCAGAGCCCAAGCTTGTGAAGTACCTTTTGAGGCACTGCACAAAAGCATCTAAGGCAGAAGACTGCAGTGGAACAAAGGTGGCTTTTGCCTCCCAAATGTGTGCTGCTCTGAGCAATGCCTAGTGTCAAGATGCCCTGTGTTTTACTGGCTTGGCTGTTTCTTAGCAGGTTTTGTAAAGGAGCTCAGCCCAGATTATGGGTCTGAGCACTTCCCATAGAGGCGGCGTGTTTAGCATAATCAGTATTAAGGGAGAGCAGAAGCTGAAATACAAACAACGATGTAAGTTTTAGCAGTACTCATTTGCATCTGTGTTATCTTGCCATACAGCAGCATTGCAGACTTCTTTACAGATGTTACCTAGAACCAAGGTCAGTCTCTTCAGTAATGAAGCCATTGTACTGTACCTTTTAACAAAAGGAAATCACTAGTTCAAGGATCCGTTTCAATTTGTGTGATGAATTCTAATAGAACAAAGCTGCAGGAACTGAACAAGTAGATGCAGTAGTAGACTAAATCCCTCTCAAACCTCAAGTTTCTTGGCAGTGAAGCACTGCTGTCTCTCAAGTGTAAGCTGATGTTGTGAGGTCATCGCCCCCCACCCCCCCAAAGGAGTGGTCTCTCATTTCTCCTTGTTTAAGATAACTGCCACGCTCACCGGACTGTCAGCAAAGTCAAATGACTGCAAACAAAGCACTAATAGTTGAGTCTCGAGGGCTGTTTACACGTCTGAGAACCCGATCATGAGAAAAGTTTTATCCACCCAGGCACAAATGGCTGATACCATTTGTGTCATGGTGTCCTGTAAACATCCAAAATGATTTTTAATCTTTATGGACTACTGTCTCACTTTATTGCCTATCTGAAACTCGAAATTAGTCTAAGAATTGCTATGAGGTAGAGTAGATCACATGGTTAGTCCAGGGTTTGAGCATTAACAAAAACAAAAATATCACACTGAGCACTTGACTCCTAAAGATTGCATTGCATTACAGCCATCCTCGCTTTAAAGCTGTGTCACTGCACATCACCATCTGCACTGTAGGAGATCAAGCAGTAACAGAGCATGCGCTTGTTAGACTTCAGCAATTTTCCTGAGATCAAGTAGGCTTAAAATCATGGCTTTGTATTGTAAGCTTGGATAGTGATATTTCATCCATTGGTGTATATATATAGTAGTCATTTCATCTATATACCATTTTATATCCCACTACTGTGGCCTTCATTAACTTATGAACATTTTAAACATGTTGTATTTCTGACTTTACATAAATAAAAACTTCTGATTTGTCTCGATTAGTTTGGTTTAACATTTGTAAACCCTAAAACTTCTCATAACTATCTGTAGTGAAAAGGTGGAAAAGTAGTGTTTGCCATCATCTTAATTGTTTCTACACAGCTGAAGTATCTGAAAGGCTAGATGCCATTAGTAAGTATTAAGATTAAACCTGGGTTAATTAATCTATTTTCAGCAAGCTGCCAGTTCCTGACTCACTTGGTATTTTCACCCATGAATCTTAACATTTCTGTGTACTTTTCTGTTCTGGCTAAAGGCCAAAAGGAAAGGATTGGTAGACTGCAACCAATGTTGTCAAAGCTAAAACTTGCACCTCTTCCTGTGGGAGAACTTTAAGCCAATTTAGAAGAGATTTTATCTTTTCCTACACAGGTAGTGAGCTCTACCCAGAACCCAGAATTACTACTTCACACCTTCAGGAAGGTGGAAGCTAACTGAGGAGTAACTTCATCTGTAATTAAAAAGACCTCAGTCCTACTTGGCCTTCCCTGAATATAGAAGATTCTCAGCCTGGGATTTGGTGTCCTCAGTAAGACCACTTTTACTAAGCTCTGATGTAGCCAGTGGGAGTGCAGGCTGCAGAGGTCTGATACTCGTGGAGTTCCAAAGATGACTGACAGTTTTAATAGCAAGGCGTCCTGAAACTGGATTATCATTAGTTTGTTCATTTCAAAGCACTTTCAAGCAGCCATGATAGTAAGATCAAGCATTTTTCCTGAAATACCCATCGAGAGATAAATGGACGACGCACAGGAACCGCAGGTTAAATCTCAGTGTTCCGAGTGTCAATGGAAGGGGTTCCCCTTTTGCCTGGCCTTCTAGATCTAGACCCTCAAATTCACAAAGCTCTCATATTTCTCCCCTAATTACTAGCATAAGACTAGATCCAAGTAAGCTGATGTGCAGAAGGATGTCTTCTATCTCCAGGTTCCAGGTAATCTAAGTCATTAAGTCAGTATTAAACTGAGATAGGCCTTACAGAGTCCGTATTATTGCAAATGGCACTCTTGATCCGGGGGCCTTACAAGACCATTTTACCCATAATAAATGGCTCCTTGTTTACTGAAGTGAGGAACAAGCAAAGATGTTGATAGGGCATTAATCAAGACTTTATGGGAACCTTAAGTTCAAAACCCTAAGGGAAGACTAGCATCCCTGTGGGGTGACCAATCCCTGGAGTAACTATATCGCACCAAACAAAAACAGCAACAAAAAGCAAAACCAACCAAAGAAAAACCAACCCCCAAACCACACCCAAATGCTGTTAACAATTCCAAAGGACTTTTGCCAGGCTCAAGACAAGATTCATTCGAAAGGAGTGCTGAAATGCCCCCCCACAGCTCATGGTAGCTGTTGCTAGCAGGATACCACATTGGTGGTAACTTCTATCTATTGCTGAGAAGTCACAGACAGGAGGAGGAATCTGGAGTCTGCACTTCTTACCTTCTGCATGTAGACTCTAAATAAAGAGGAGGGAACTTGCATTTAAAAACCACCAAAAAACACCCCCCAAAAAACCAGAGGCGTTTCTATGTAGTTCACACAAACTAAAGTCCAATATAATTAACTTTTGAATCCTTCAACACAAGCACTTGAAGACACTGGCTTCTTCATTAGGGTTAATTAAGCACCCATTTGCTAGAGACTTCCACGGAATCTTTGCTGACTTAATTTGCTGTGAAAATATTTCTTTAAGTGAGCTAACTTCTTGCCAGGCCCCAGGAAATCTGCTGGTTCCTTATGAATGAATGTATTTCTACTTGTTTTTAATGTATGACTGCTTTTGCTAGCTTTTTACACCCTAACATTAACAGCAGCTGCCAAGCAGCAAGAGGTTTCTGGTGACAGCAGTTTTATTGGTTGGTTTGTTTGGGGTGGGTTTTTTTTTTTATATACAGCTGAACTTCAACAAAACAAAGTTTCTTTTACAATATGCAGTTTATTTAAACTATATTATGAGAATGCCCAGTTACTCCGATCTGTAAAAAACTTAATCCATCAAAAATTCTTATCTATATTAATAAATTTCATGTTAAGCAAGAATTATTAAATATTTTCAGGAGGCAATGTATACTTAGCAAGTATTCTACAAACAGAGATGATATCACTCTGGCTTGGAACATGAGAACTATAAAAGTTTGAAAAAATCATCTGTATATCACCTCTGCAGATTTGATACCTGCATTCAAAAGTAAAACAAGTCACATCAATTACCACTTTTTCTATGAGTATTCTATTTTAAAATATCTCTCAGAAATAAATTACTGTAACCAATGTCTAAAGTGAACAGGTGACCACTCATGTAACAAGATCAACTAAAATAAATAATTTACAATAAAAATCCTTGCTAGCAGTAAATCATCATACAAAAACAATTATTGCATTTAGCTCTGCACAAAAAAAAAAATACCTTTACTCATACCAATGTGAACTGCTATAGATGCTACATCTAAACTATCATCCTCTTTCATCTGAAAAAGAGTAAACAGCTAATTTTGTGCTAGAGCTGCAAAAATATTATAATTTATTCATGTTTTTTAAAAATATTTAAAGTAAGTTTATCTCCAACTAATACCAATTCATAGGAATCTTTGTATCTTAAGAATCTTCACCTTAACATCAGTTGGCCAACCCATAATTTCACTTTTATTCTGAATTTGAAACATCAGCTAACTCCTCACAGATAGTACTTCTCCTTAAAAAGGGAATCAAGGAAGTTTGGGAAGGTTAAAAGAGGTTAGAGAATTAAAATAGAAGGTGAAGTAGCGATGGGTCCCCCTTTTTCCTTCAAATCTCAGGAACCTGCATGCTGTCAGGCCCACTGAAGTGGCATACCCAAAGTTACTATTATCTAGACCTACAAATACTAGCTGAAGTAACTCAGTCCTTTCGTACTCTTCTTTTGCGCACTGATTTCAGTGGACCGTCTCCAGAACTTGTGCCTTCATCAGCTTCTTTCATCTGAAAAAAAAAAAAAAAAAACAACCAAAAAAACCAACAGTATTAAAATTTTAAACCCATTTAAAATTGAAATTGGCATGTTACTTTATTCGGCCTCCCAACACCCCAATCATATGATCACTAAATGCCACACTTAAGTGATAGGACTTTTTTTTTCCCACAATACTAATCTAACGATAAGGTGGGTAGAAAACTTTTCCCTTCTATATTCAGAAGGAAGAGAACAGTACATCTAAACTGATGCCAGAAATTTGGTTTTGCCCATTTACTCACTGGTTTAAAAGCAGCAACTTTTTAATGAATTTAGCAACTTTCTTAAAGTGCATTTTGTGCTAATTCTAATTTCCACTTCTTAAGCAAGAAGCATATAAAACGTTCTAACCACCGCCTTTGGAGAGCTACAAATAGAAAAAACTGTTCCTAAGTCAGATGTTTTCTTCTCTGTTTAAAAGCCATTAGCTTACAGAGGCGCACAAAAGGCTTTTCCAGCATGAACTCCATTCTCAGACAATGCATTGCCTCCTCACTTCCCTGCATCACCTAATGGAAAGCACCTCATTCCAAAGGGGCAGCTCACAGAATGTGGCACCACCTGAGTGAGGACATGGTGTGCATGGCATCTCCCAAGTAGGTCACTAGCTAACTCATGACAGAAACTTGTACACCCTGTAAACACCCAGAGAAGAGCAAGCCATGACCTCATTGTGATACTGTGTAGTGGCATACACATATTCAGATCTTGTTATTACTTTCACAAAGAATCACATGCATCTTAATGGGGTTCATGAGACACTGTATTGCTAGGTAAATGCACAAGGAAAAAAAAAACTTCTTACAGGAACAAGAGTAAGTACTGAATTAATGCAATTAATGAAGAATTTTAGTGCTGAAACAATGCAACCTCATGCAAGGCACAGTTTCCTAGAGGAATTTTATATGAAAAGGAGTTAACATTAAACAACTCCCCTAATCTGGGAAGGGACTCACTGAGGGAGTGGCAAGCATGAGATGACCAAGAGAAATACTGTAGGTGGATCTAAAGCATTTCAGACATACCAGAGTTTCTAAATGAAAGGATAACGAGTAGTTGACAAGCAAGAAAAGCACACACAAATACCATTCTACAATGTTATTTTCTGAAAAACATTTTCTAGATTATCTGGTGACTGGATTAATCTGCACAAGCAAAATGAAACGGCAGTTACTGAATTCAAAACCAGTATGGTCATTTTGCTTAAAACCTTATTTTGCAATTAAAAAAACCCCAAAGATAACTGAAGGCTTAAGGTTTTTCTAGGTCTTACTGAAAGGCTATTCAGTTAGAAGCACATGTTCCATCAATTAAGTAGCATGATAAAGAGAGATTGACATCTACTGCAGCATCCAAATTTTCAAGACTCGCAACTCATTTAATAGCCTGTTAAAAACTATACTCCTATAAGAACATTTCATGTTTAGAGACCTGCATGATCATTTCTATACTATACCTGTATTTTACAATAATATCACCTCCTAGCCAAAATTACACAGGAAGAGACATGTTTCACAAACCTATGTAGAACATTTGAGGTGTCAAACTCAAAAGCACATCCTCACATCCTCATGATTTGTTTTATGGCTCAAGAGAAGAAAAACTGTTGTTATAGGTAACTAGTCTTAGTCAGTAATGAAGTTCAATGTTGGACAAGGAGAAAATGGGAAAAAAAAACCCAACAAAACTTACCTCATCTTCTGAACCAGATTTATTTGACTTATCACCTTCTTCTTGACTTCCATCTGCAACTTCATTTTCTTCATCTTCATCAATACCTTCACCACCTTCACCCTCATCTTCTGCAGAAGAAAGTATTTTACTTTGTGAGCAGGACTATATTAAAAATGCACTATATCCAGACATACTAGTAAGTTCAGTCTTAGAATGAATGAACTGCTTGTTTACAATAAGCCATAAAAACATCTCTGTGATAGAGAGAGTAGAATTCTCATGAATTAGTAGAAATTGATCACTGTTGGATTTAATAGCCAATTTTAACAGCTTCAGCCCAGCCTCTTTTCACAATAGCACCTATTCTCTTCAGACTTGTAAGTGACCAACTAAAATGACAACCTTAAGTTGGTTTCCTTTAGGGAAGTCCTTAAATCCAAGTATTATATTAGACAGTTTTGATACCAGAGTCCAAAACAGGACAACTCGGGCATCCCAAATCTGACTAAATTCTGACTTAGCACAGTACAACATTGCAGTTTTCAGTCATCCACCATAGGGCATGCCTACATCCTAAGGGAACTCCCCTTTGCAGCAGGGAATTCTTTTGGCATACTGTTTTGCTTGAGGGGAAAGCAGCTCTGTGCTTACCTGCTTCTTACACATTACTACAATGTAGAAACTAGTCAGAAAAGCACTGTACTCCCCTCAGCTCACTCAAAGTATGTCCAGCTTGCACTAGTAGGATAAAGCTACCCACAAAAAGCAGTAAGCTTTCTATGAGACCTGGTGTCAGTTAGACCTTTGAACTGACAGGGGCTGGAGAAGAAAAAAAGTACCTTTTTAGTCTCTAGAATTCCCTGGACAAACTATAGACTATGCAACACAAAGGTGGCTTCTACTTTCTTTCTGAGGCCATGTCACTGCTCTAAAAAGAAGCGCATGTGCAAAACATTGCAAATTCTAGGCTGCTCTCTGACCAGCATGTAGGTTGCCCTTCTAGGGTAACCAACTCTCTATATCCTGCATATTTTGTGAAGGAGGCCAGGCACCCAACTGGTTTGATTTCCACTTCGGTACTTGCAAGCTGGCACTCCCATGCCTGCATTTTAGGCATCTGTGCTCATTATAAGAACTAAACCTCAGCAACCACAGCATGATTCAAAGAAACATTACTGGGGTTTGGCAAGTCTCTTCCTTTACTTCAAGCTAAGGTCTTGAAGTGAGAATTTTGAGAAATCGAGTACCCTTTGCAATACTTTCTATCAAGAATAAACAAACCAAAAAAATCATACCTAAGTCTGATAGAAATTATAGAAGATGGAATTTTACAACTTAACAGTCTGCCAGTGGCTCTCTTAAAAACAGTAATGAAGCTGTGCTCAATTCTTTCCTTACCAGGTCATACCTACATCTCATAAGCACCACTTCAGTGTTAAAAACACCAAAAAGTCAACCCCCACCAAAAGCAACCATATAAATTCAGATGGTAGTCACATATAAGATGCGACTCTCCTGATTCTTGGTGATGAAAATCTAGAACCCCCCTAATGTATTAAAATATTTGAGACTTTTGTAGGAGTACCAAAAAACTTTGCCTATAGTATAAATTGAGCCAAACAGTTCATAGCAATTAGTGGAGCTCTAAGTAGTTTAGTTTTCCCATCTGTAAATATACCTGCTACATGTCTACAATAGTAAGTTTCTAGTATTGTTATTGAAAGGAGAAATATGACCTAAAAATGGAGATCATAGTTTAAGATAGATGTAGACAAAAACTTATCCCTTAAAAATAAGACCTTAACAGAAGAGCTTGCCAAACGCACAAACTCTTTGCTCTTCTTCTAACGAAGAAATTAGAACTTTTAAATTATGCCAATCCAGCACCTCCCATAACTACTAATTTCAATAGAGGGAAAAAAACAAACCAAAGCAAAAAACTTCAGGCATCGGAAGTAGTAAAAGCCAGAACTGGACAACTATACTATTTAAAATGATTAATTTTAATTTAGATTTCACTTTAGTCTAATATTAAACAGTATTTCATATAAATAAATGTATAACTTCACACAAAAGGTTCAGACTATGCCCCTGAAATTCCATTTCGTGGCAACATTCTCTTACTTCCTGGAATACTTTTCTAGAGGGCAAGAAAAGCAAGGAGACAAAGCAGATGAGTGAACAAGTCAAGAACACATCATCCTTTAGCAATGCCACAAAGGTTAAGATAGAACAAAATAAAACAGTAAATCCCATGGACTATGCTCTTCAGGAAGCACTCTGCCAGCAACTCATTCTCACTGAAGCCAAAGAAATCTACAAGTGTTTCTGAAATTTGCTATTGTGCTACGTTTTTTCTTTTTTTAATGACCCCGTGATAAAATGTGGATCTCAAGTCAAGACATTCAGTATTCCACAGCTCAAACGCTGTTACCTTCAACCCCAGAAAACAAAGAAGTGGATAAAGGACTATAAAGGAATTGTAAAAATTATTAGGATCCAAAGAGACTAGTAGAAAATATTTATGACTATAGATACCACACTGAGAAATCTCAGAGGAAGCTCACATCTGTATCTGATATAAGCTGGCATCCACCAGCTTGAAGTTCTACCATCAACAAGGAAGCAGAGGGAAAAAAACAACAAAAAGGAGAGACCGTTTTCAGGTCCTGGACCAAATTACTTCCCTTTTCCAGTACCTGAAGGAGGAGCCTCCCTTCCCATCTTCTTTGTGTCCTTTATAAGCTCTCTTTTTGTCTCTTCCATTTCTCTTCTCTCTGTAGCAAAAAGAATCAGCAGAAGGAGGCAGAAGACAAATTCTCCAATGCTCTCAGATACGAAGAGGCAAAAGAGTGACAGAAAAAAAGGGAAGATTTCAACTGGCAAATGTAAAAGGTGGCAGGAAGCTAAGGGCAGCTAACCAATTCTTCTTAAAGAAAGAGAAACCGGGAAGTCATATGACAGCAAAGTGTAATCCTTCCCTCTGAAGCCTAGAATTTACTTGAAAACCTTGGAACAGTCTTAAAAAAGCTAGCTACGTTAGTTTTATTCTGTGTTCATTTTGCTAACTAGAAGTAAAGGTCTAAAATGGAACCTCCTTTTGAAACATCATGAACAGCTGTTCCAAGCAAAATTCTTTAAAGAAGTTGTGAGAGCTAAACAGCCTTCCTCTGCGATTGCCTAGACTTTACTTCCAACATTCAAACACACACTTTAACATATTATTTAAGTGATGTGCTGTAATTAATTAAATTAACTGACTGACTTAACAGAAGAATATTGGAATTCAGGTATCTCAGACAGCCTTGCAACAGTAGCATACTAGGTAAAAAACGTATCTATGATCTGCATCAAGACTGGGTAAAAGAAAACAGATTCTCTAATTCAGGAGCAAAGAGCAGGTAAAGTACAGTAAGATCAAAAGGAAAATGTAGGAAGATACACTGCTGAAATGCTGTACTGACAATTTATGCTAATGTAAAATTATATATAACATAACTAAAATAATTAAATGCCTAGGTAAGGCTCTCAAATGGTAAGGCAGATGGACTAAGTTTGGTGTGGCAAGTATTGTGCCAACAATGTACTCAATTCTGTAAGTACTGGCATGGGAACATCTGATGCCGAGTAAACTTTTAAGTCATACAGGCAGAAGCCATCACCACTCATGGAACATAGCGCAGAGACAGACAAAACCTGTAAAGTTGCAGTCAGTAATACAAAGCAATATCAGTATTAAGATAAAAAAACCAACACTGTGAATGTCTGCTAGGTTTCTAACTTTACATGCCGGTCACATGTCACTTTCTTTGCTCCTACCAAGGAAGAGTAAAGTAAGAGGCAGAACCTTGCAGAGGTCTGAGGCTAAGGATTTTCTCATGGAAGTCAAGATCATGCACTGTAAGTTTGGTGATTTGCTTTTTATTCATTACTATAGACTCAGGGAAATGCTAACAGAAGAAAGCCATTGTTGAATAGTACCAATAATCTTTGGTACAGTAACACAAGATAATTTTATCCTTGGGTGCCAGAGTATAGCTCAACCTACTGAATCATTGATTTCTCCCTTGGGGCAGCTGGACAGACCTCTGCAGGCGTACAATGCATTGCTAGAAAGCTACACAAAGGAAGCAGCAGACTTTCAAGTCTACTGTATTTTCAGGCTTTAACAAGAGTTATGAAAATCAGTGACTGACAGAATAGGTCAAGGTACAACCCCCCCACAGGGAAGTAAACAGAAAGACCTATGTTAAAGGCTATTCCAGACAGACACATTTTAGAGACAACAACGTGACTGTAACCACTTCAGGTACATGTATCTGAACCAAATATCTTCAATATGAAACATTTAGAAGGGAGAAAATATGCATCACTATCTACAAACATAAAAAGACTGTCAGAATCACATTAACTTCTGGAAAGTGAAAAAATACTGAAGAGAGCCTTACTTTCCTGTTTATATTTATCAAAGAGCTATTAGCCATGGAATGCCACCCACTGGAGGTTGTCAAAGAGAAAAAGACGACTCAGATCAGGACAGGTTTTGCGTATTCTAAGATAATTGGTTGTAATTATTGGCAATACAATCCATGAACTAGTCCTATTCATGTCTTTATATTTAATCAAACTGCAAGCTAGCTTGCTCACTTACCATCTTCAGCAGTATCTTCATTTTCTTTTTCTTCTTCTAATTGTATTTCATCATCTTCTAACTCTTCTCTTTCTTGTTTTAGTTCTCCCTTTGTAATTGGCTTGGATATATCCATTTTTTTGAAGTCAATACCTTCATCTGCTTTCTACAACAAATTAAACATCAATTTACATTTAAACTCAAATTAAGAATTAAACACAACAGCCACTGTAAGCTAAGTAATATCAATGGCACATTAAAAGTGCATATTGTTGCAGAGATGCTAAGAGTTTTCAAATAAAGTATAACCAAATAAAAATATAGTAAATTTCTCTAACCTTTGCTGGCCAGCAGAACAACACACCTAGACCAACAGGGAGAGCTAATGTCAGGATGTAAAGAACCCAGAGCCATGGGTGGTCTTCTGCAGCAGTCACCAGTTGACTAAACATACCAGGCTATATTAAAAACAATTTAAAATAATTTTAAAATTTTTGCATTTACATCCCTCTCAGCACTTCAACAAGTTTATAAAGTGTAAGCTTTATGTTGCCCAAAGAAAACTCTTCTTTACCTTTGCTTTTTAATGACTAAAACAATATTGGATTTCAATACTAGTAAAGTAACAAGTTGACAGATTGCAAATAAGTAGCAAGTGCTAAGTAAGAAGGAACAAACCTGGTACTCCAAACATACCAGACTGACCACTACGCAATTTTATAAAGTGACATTTGGAGTCTTGGCAACCTCACACTTTACACCCTTCCCAGCTACTCTATTTTTTTCCCCACACTGTGCTAACTCAGCTGAAAGCTCCCAAAGCATCAAGAACCTCAGAGCAGCAGCCAGCCTCCTGAAGAGCTCCGTCTGTACTACCCTACCATGTTCTCTTTTTCGACAGCCAGTTATTCAGGGAGTAAACTGTCCTCCCAGCCCAGTTCTGACTTACATGGTAGAGGTAGGTAGGCAAGTTCCTGCTCCAATAAGACCCCTGGAAAGGGTACATCAGCAGCTAAGGTAGGAAGTTTGAGAGGCACAGCGGAGTGAAGGGACTCAAGGGAGTATTTTTCGCTATTGTGTGTACAGGTATAGATGCAGGTCCAGATGTAAACCCAAATATTTCAGAAAAGGGCAAGGTTGTGGGAAGAGGTGGCTTTCCTAACTGCATGGATAGATACGCTGTTGCTACTTGCTCATCCAGTGACAAACAGCAGCTGTCAGGAATTGGCCACATTTGCCACCAACCCATCGTTTCTTTCCCACAACTGCAGGCCTGCTCTTGCCACTCAATGAAAATGTAGAACTGTCAGAAAGAAGCTGTAGTCAGTAAAGGCAGCCACTAGAGGGGCTCACAATCCCGTATGTCAGGACAAGTTCATCCTACAGCACACAAAAGAGACCTAGAAAAAAAACTGTGGTAGCTGGCCAAGTGTAATATACAAACACAATGTGGATACACACATAGAAACAGAAGAACAAACGCAGCTCCATAAACATAGGTGCACTATTTTCAGAGCTGTATAATATACATCTAAGCAGCCAAAGGCCTAAAATTATTGAACAGAAAAGACACATGACTATTCCTCACGGGAGGGAAACAGCTAAAGAACATATATAATAGAGTTTGCCACAAGAAAAAAGAAAAAGAGGTCTCTATAACTTAGCTTCCATTTGCTGACAGATACTGTATTTCTAGTATCACCATGAACAGCAGAAGACACATTAACTACAATGAAGCCAATTTCTTGCTAGGTGTTTAAGTAAAATGTTGTACCCTTTTAATTTCAAGAAGGTATTGAAAAAAGCCAAACTACGAGGGAAAAAAAAAAAAACTATCATAGTTACTCAGCAAGATTCTTAATTGCAGAGACATTAATATTCTGTCAGCATTAATTGACAGCAAATTCTTCCAACAGCACATATTCCTCACTACTTTTTGATAAAAGAATAGTAAAGTTTATACCTCATTAGCACTGGCTACTAATTTCTTCAAGCCCCAGCCATCTGCTGCCCAACGATCTGCTACTTCTTTTTCTGAACATATAATGAAGTTATCAAAGTAGATATCAGGCGTCATAGACCAGAGTTCTAAGCCAATAGCACTGACAGTGGTCATCTTGAATGGGTGAAGATCTTCAAAATAGTCTGGGTTCGGTATTTTTCGAGGGCTCCAGATTCCCTTATAAGGAAAAAAAAAAAAATGTAATCACATTACCCATACCACACTAAAAAAAACCTGAATAAAAGTTAGAATTTCCCGACTATTTTAAATGCATTAATTAAGACGACAAGCAGTAGAGTTTAACCTACATAAAAACAGAATTGGAAATAGCCTATAGGATTTTGGCAAATGGGTCTCAATTTTCTGGCTTAAGGCAGACCTCTTTTTTCTTTTTTTTTTTTTTTTTGTACATACAGGGTTACAGTAACCAACGGCTGTACAAAGTATTTCTGTTCTTCCCGGTACTGGCAATTCCAAGCACAGTCTTTGTAAACTTCCTAGAGAAAGTCCAGTAAACAAATTTCCTAAATACTGCAGACAAATAAGACATTACTTCTTCCTCTAGTCTCTCCTTACATAATATATAGTTTTGGCTTTTGTTCATCAATATAGCTTATACATTTTTGTAAGGGCACTGGTCAATATTTTGTGGTCAGTTACAGAATCTTCTGAGGTAAGCAGCTATTATCTGGTGGCCGAAGACTGCCGGTGAACTACTACATCCTGTGATCCACACGGTCCCTTTCAGGGTATGTATCTATATAACTGACAGCTAGTGTAACCAGAAGTATTAGGGAAAATTTTAGGGAAGGAATGTTCAGCCTTATGATACCTGTGCAAATTAGAGCCAAATTTTGCTTACAAACCTGCTTAGGATCTTAAGCCTAAAGAAATTGCATACAAGTACTCCCCAGCTATAATTAATACAGAGTAACTCTCTAATTTCCAACTGATTACCTCTTATATCTGGAGGGGAGAAAGGAACTTAAATTATCCAAAATTGATACTTCCACTAAAATTGAACTAGTAAGTCAATCTGCTTAGTGAAAGGTTTCATTTTTTTAATAAAAAAATTGTTTATTTAAAAGACCCACACTTAAACCTCCGAAGAGAAATATTTTGTTAAATAACGAATTCAGAATACAATTCTACAGAGCATATTAAATAAGTGGTACCAGTGAAAAATTGTTGCAAAAGCAACTTTTAAAAGAAGATAAATTGTTTTAATACAGGAAGCATTTCTATTTTCCAGTATACTTAAAGAAAAAAAAGCAAATTAAATACAAAAAAGCTCAAGATGTTTAGTGAGGGTATTCAGATTCATTCCAAAATATAAATATACTGTAAAAAAGCCTAGATAAATATACTGCTTTCACTTGCCTGCTCTGTTGAACTCTGCACCGTTTAACAGTGACCTACAATATTACTATTACCTGATAGTTAGGATTATCTATCATAGGTGCTTTCCATTTTCCTTTATAGTTTGGGTTATTCTTCATGGGACGCACCCACTGTCCACACCCAGGTGCACTCTCACACTTTGGATTAGGGATCTGAGGGGCTTCCCACTCCCCATCCATTTCTTCATCCCTACAGATAAAAAAATTACAAACAACTGATCTGAGATCAGACTGGTCTGAACACTAGCAGTCAGTCTGAAGTTAGGGTCCTTACACAGTTTTCTATAACCACCTCAGAATTTTGACTGGCTCACAGAACTTTACTCAACAGTATAAACTTCTTGTTTTTTTTTTTTTTTTTTTTGAGTGCTACACCCTTTTTTTAAAAAAGGTTAGATGTTCATAACTACCACAGCATGACTGAATGCAATTATATTCCTGCATCTGCAGACAGCTTGAAACACTTTTCCATATGATGCTCAGAGATCCCTTAGAGACTATTATGATGATTTCAAGTTATCAACTTAAACTGTTTCATGGTTTAATATTGTAGCAAATTTGTTCAAAGGGGTCCTCATTTTTTTTTTTAAATATATCTTCAGAAAACAAAAGGCAATTGACATGTTCATGTTTTTCTAAAAGCAGACCCCCAAAACAACAAATATTTGGCCATACCTTATTACCTCAAAAGACAATGTGATTTGGATTGACTTCTGATCCACAACTCATTTTGCCACAGAGGACAGGGAGGCTTACCTAAAAGACACGTTAACAACCTGCACTTATTGATCAAGTTCTTACCAGTCCTTTGGTTTTTCAGCATTAGGGTCTGGAACATACTGCGGTTCATCATCAAGCCATCCCTCAGGCTTAACAGCATCAGGATCTTCTATTTTGGAAGGCTCATCTTCATCCCTTCAATTACAGACTTACGTCAAAAAATACAGCAGCCTGCCTCAATTCATGTAACTGGCATGAAAGGGGTGATTTTCAAAGGCACAACAGAATTAGACACACTGATTATCAGACATCCAATTATCTGTTTGTAAGTATTTTAATTATATTTACATTGTTTCAAAGCACTACTTAGCCCAGAAACTGCTCCCATCAACTGGCAGGCATCAGTCAGGCCTTCCCATTAAGTTTCTCCCTCCTCTTCCTGAGTTGCTGTATGAACAGTAGCTCGCACAGAAGGAAGTAGAAATCACTGGGTGTAAGTTAAGACTATATGGTGAAAAAAAACCCTCTTCTAGGTACAGTAATGTTTCAGGTACAGTAATCTTAGTTATTAATTGCAACCATGGAAGGTACAAATCAGCCAAAAGCACAATTATTTCTTTCCTTACAAGACAATCAGATCCTTGTACCCAACTCAATTATGTTTTCAAACTTTAGTACTTTTAGTAGTGAAACATATCCCAATTGTCATTAGGAAAAAACCCAATAAAACCAAATATTTCAAATTAATAACCTGCATGTAAAAGGTATTGTACAGATAAAAATGTTCTTCTTACCAGTCATCTGGTTTGACAGCATTTGGATCAGGTATTTTTGGTGTCTCATCCCAATCATCAGGTTTCTTATCATTAGGATCCTCTGTTTCCTTGGGAGGGTTTACTGGAGGAACCATATCCTCAAGAAGACTTCCTTTATTGACAACCGATTGGTCGATTAACATTTCAAATGTATCATCTGGTTTTAGCACTAAATTGAAGAAACTTGTATTAAAGAAATAAGGCAAGCATTCATTTTACAAGTATCTTTAACCCAAACCTTTATAATAAGCACAGACTTGAACAAATAACAGCAAACAGGATCTTCACTAGCAGAGCAGGAGACTCCCCACCCAGTTGCTGGACCTGGACAAAAAACATTAAAGTTGCTGCTGTGGAGCTGTATGACCAGCATCAGGCCCCCCAAAATGAAACCTTTAGACAATTCAATTGCTGAAACACATCCAAGCACATTCTAAGAGATTTTTCAAAAACCTACCACTCAAATAAAGCAGAATTTTGTCTAATTAAAAACGCCAACAATGAAAGACAAACCTCTGCCCCAAAAGGCATCTCTGCTACCAAATTACAATTTCACACATGAAAGCATGGAAACAGAAGAACTGTGTCAGTAACACAGCTGAAGGGTCATCAAAGCAATATTTTCTCTGATTTGAGTTTGACAGCCATTTCCGTCAAATGCCAGGCTGCGAAGACAGAAAATGCTCTTCAAATGTTTAAGTATTTCAGCAAGTGAGAGTAACTGAGAAGCCAGGGTCACAGAACTGAGCAGGGTCAGACTCAGTAACAGATGTTGTATCCAGACCCATTTCTAATAACCAGTGAGCACATTTGTAAGTGCTTAACAAGTATATTCAAATGTCCATTCAACATACAGATTATTCATTCAAAGTAAATACTACTCCACTTCTGTGACAGTTTTATAAAAACGGGTGATGAAAACTAGAGCAGCAGTCCTACAATGACTGTTTGATAATATCTAATGAAGCTCTTGCAGCCTGAATTCAACAGTATTAAAATATCCATAAATGTAAAAATTAAACCCCCATATCACTTCATATACAATACAAAGAACTGATTTTTAAACTTATGCTATCAGTCAGTCACATAATGCCTCAGAATCACACAGCTCTATGGAGGCTATTTGAACAACTGTAACAGAATAAATGCAATCTGAGTTTCAGTATCATTAATCATGATTTCTAACAAATAGCCCAAATACAGGACACATGCATTCCTTTACCACAAGAACAATGTTTTGTTTCACTTCTTCCTAGTGGTCAAGCATTGGAACAGGCTGCCCAGGGAGGGGGTGGAGTCACCATCACCAGAAGTGTTCAAAAAACGTGTAGACGTGGCACTTCAGGACATGATTTAAAGGGCATGGTGGTGTTGGGTTAACAGTTGGACTTGATGATCTTAAAGGTCTTTTCCAACCTTAATGATTCTGTGACTATCTAAAAATGAATATTTGCTATCACACACTATAGTAATTTATTATAAAGAACAGTTAAGTGTGCCCATGGCACAGCAGTTGAACATGCCTTCCATTATTATTCAATGGAAGTTCAAAAGTGCAGTCAATTTTGCTGGATTTGCAGTATGCCACAGATTAGCCCATTCTCCTCTGATTATTCATTCCTCCTCAGAAGTTCAGAAAAAGATGGGAAAAAGAACTAAGAAATTAAACTTTCATCTCTGCTATACTGTTCATTGGTACAGAAAGAGATTGCACATGAAGTAAAACCAGCCCATATTCATTCACTTTCAGAGAATGCGGTAACATATCTATGCACACTGCTGCAGGTGCAGGTGTTAATGAGAACTTTTAACATGGGGAGGAGAGTTGTGTGTGGCATGCTGCAGGTTTAACCACATTCCTGTGAACTGCTGCCTTCCTAGAATATTGGATGGTTATGGGTTTTTTAATATCTTTCTTAACAAAAATATTTTTATCATAATAAATACTGAAAGTATTAATCAATTCTTCACACTAAAGGCTGGCCAGGGCTGATACTTTTTTTCCTGTAACTGAATATTAAACATCAGCATTTCAAAGCCACTTTTATGTCCTGCAGATAAGCCCAGTCATTAAATCATGTAAGCCCAAATCATTAAGCAACCACCCCTCAGAATTAATAGGCTATTACAAACAAAAAAGCAGACTCAAACACAAAGCTTCAGTAGACAGAAACACATTTTTAATCTCTCCCTTCCAATTTAAACTTGTAAGAATTAAACAATACCAAGAGTATATAGATGCGTCTTCTTGTCCAAATAGAATTTTTTTAGGTCTACATCAGGACGTTTTGCATGTTTTTCATCATATTCTCCAGTTTTAGGATTCTTATGTCTGAAGATAAAGTGTAGTTTGTAATCTTCTCCACATTTATCTGGTCCAAACATAATAGTATAAGGTGTTTTGTCAAAAAAGTATTCCTGTAGAAGCAAGAAAGCTGAGCATGTGTTATACTGTACATCTTAATGAAGTCATCTTGGGTGATACTTTTCCTTGGTGCTGCAGCATACAGCGCAGTTACCTTTTAGAAAAAGGTAAAAAAAAAACCCCACACAAAAACCTGGTAGAGTAAATCATGAAAGGAATCAAACAGTCCTCTTGAGCTGCTGAGTGCTCTCTGTTCTCAGAGCTCTCTAACCATAGAGATCACTTAAGCCTCTTCAAGGGAAGATGAGTATATTTATTTAGACCTTACCCTTACATTAAGCGGAAATGCCTGTCACAAATCAAAACACCCAAATACCTATAACCGTCTACAAACATTACACTAAAAGATGGAAAGGAACTAGTTACTCTTCTTCATATCAATTTTATTTTTTAATAAAGAGAAAAAACAGGGTATTATAATCCAGTATTTTATCAGTCTTCTTGCTCCACATTAAATAACAACAAACTCTGAAAATATCAGGTATAGTTATTGTCCTTCAGAGTATGTTGCAGTAAGTTGTTCAGATATGCCAGTGTTTTTCAACTATTTATATGATTTTTGTATTTGTAATACACAGTAACATGCTGCCTTGCATTCTTAAGCAATTGCTTGAAGGAAAAAAACCACTCGATTCCTGGAAGTTTTCTCCTTGCAAGATACACTCTGACATAAATGTATTGTTTGAAATAAGTCTGTGTTTTTAAATTTTTTGAATGCAATGTAAAACATTTTCACTTTATGCACTATGGAAGTGCATGTATTTTCAGTTTGGTCCCTTTTACAACATTCAACAGTCTCAGGAAAATATCACTGCTAAGAATTAACAATAATTAACTGACTATTCTAATAGCAGTAAGCATATATATAGTATTGAGACGTGCAATTTTAAAGGTTAAAAAAAAAAAGAGGGAGAACACATTGACTCTTTTAAGTTACCTCATCACATAGCCAGTGAAACTCCAAAAACAGTACAGGATGAGTTGTGAGCCAGGCCATAAACAGGCAAATTTTGCATTTGCTGTCTTCTGGTTTACCTTATAGTAAGATGACAGATACTGGAGACTTACAGTTTCATGTGTAATTAAGATTAGTATCTTGATCTCACACCTTCTTTTAAAATGCAAAACTTTTTGCTTTTACTATCATTTACCTATCTTTCCATTAGGAAAGATGTCATGCCTCTACTTGCTTTCCTGCATTCTGTGTTTTTATTACTTATCTATTAGTACTCAAGTTACTTGAACACACACTAGCATATAAATTTTAGGAAAAAGGAAGAGCACTAGGAAGTTGCACTAAAGCTTTTATTAATACATCTTAGAAATGCTTACAAGCAACTTCTTATGCGTGTCGCCATCTCCTACACTTTTGCAGAGGTACGCATTATCCCTTGTATCTCACAAAGAGTCGCACTGTTAAGTGGTTCTTCCTGACCATTCATCTGCAGGTCAGGTCAAGCAATGTCTTGAGCCTGTCCTGAGCAATCTCCTCTTCATTTTGCATATACACAGGGCATCGCGCTGCACTGCTGTTCTCAGTACTTGAAAGTCAAGGTTATGGCCTCATGGGTCAAGGCAGCAGCTGTAGGCACAGGCATCTCAGGGATAAAAGCACAGATGAAAAATCTCAGCCAGAGAGGAAATAATGAATTCTGCTCACACTCCTGTTACAAGTTTTTTTCCAGACTATTCCCTATTGTTTTTCACATGAGCTTGCCTTCCTACCTTACCAAATCTTGGTGAGCAAATGGTATAGCCTGATGCATCTCAAACCCAACAACTTCTATAGCCTATACAGGTTGTGAATGAGATTGCCTCACAAACTTCTGTCACTGTACTACTACTGAATGCTGGCTCAACACCACCAATTAGCCACAAAGCCATAGCAGTTAGGGTAGTCAGCTTTTAAGTGGCCACAGCAACCTGCTTCAGGATTGGAAGTACCCTTATCACTTCATGTTTGTACTGCTGAATCAATGCAAGTTCCTCCTACCGCACGATGTACCATTTTGAATCCACACTGGTCATTCCAAGCCTGTCCACATGCATAATCCTATTCTGTAACTGCTGCTATGTACCAAAATCACCAGCTCCCACCAAAGCAGCTGCAGCAACTGTTGTATATCTCAGCCATTCCTACTCTCTCAACACAACATTTGTATTGCACAAGCTCCTATGCCACAATTCACTGCCAGTTCTGAATGTAAAAAAAAAAAAAAAGAATTGCTAAAATATCCCCCATTTCAGGCTAGACAGCTTATATCTACACCCCAGTGTAGTGGCAGAAATATTAGAAGTGGAAACAACCAGTTAGCATGTGCCAGAACTGAGATGTGGATAGAACAGGCAGAATTTTAAGCGAGAAATACCTGATTACATTGGCATAGTAATAAAGAGTTCTGCAGACAAGTTTGGAAAGGACAGGCAAGTTCACATCAATATATTTAAAAACAGTCTACAAAATGGTCCAGCATACTAAGGCACTTATTAATTTTTCACCCCTGATCATTCAGACCTTTTCCTGGGAACAGAGATTCTCCATCACTTTCAGCTTCTAAATCCAAGTCGTGGCCCTTTCTAAGATGCCAGGTTGTGTGCCAAACAATAAAAAAAAAAAACCCAAAAATGTTTCACAAGCTACAAGTTGAGGTTCTATGGCTTCTATTATTACAGAAAGTCCTTTGTCCTGGATATAAGGCATCGCTCGTGCAGAACTAAGAGGAGTATGTTAATCACAGCAAAATCTTCATTCTAACCTTCTGAAATTCACATTTTAAGACTTCTTGTGTAAATATAGATCTTAATAGCTTACTTTAAGTTTTAGACTACCTACAAGTTTCATTAAAATAAATGGAAGTTCTAACAACAATAATGTTATCAAATATTCCACCAATCAAAAATGCACAACTCTAAAGGTTTTTTGTGTATGTAATAAATTATATGTATCTTATTATCTTGCCCAATCTTCTGCTTAAACATTTGGAAAACGTAAGAATTTAGGATGCATTAGAAAGTAATTTCTTATTGACATTTCACAAGAACAATTACACATTCCTCAAATGAACAACTGATAGCAAATGTTGAGTAAGAGGACATACCAGATTCAAGTCATCATTACTGGAGAGAAGTTTAATATATGCACCACCACAGTCAATGCCTTCTTGAAAATTCACTTCATATCTGGGCAAAGAGCAAATTAAAAAAACATTCCAAGTATCAGACAAATACAAATTAACTTCTAATCTGCAGTTCTAATTATGAATACATCAAGACTGTGTATTAGTCACTACTGTCAAAACACATCTATAGGACCAAAAGGTTTTAATTGCTACATAAGCTAACACAGCAGTCAAAACACACCGCTAGCAATTGCTACAGTTGTTACCCGCAGTAAGAAAAGTTTGAAGGTAGTATCAACCAACTTGCAAACATCAAAGTGAAGCAGAAATGGGCAACAGTTCTAGAAAGTTTGTGGCATCTTTGAAACTGCCTGTATGACATACTGAATTTAGCCAGAGGAGTTAACTAGATATGTTTCTAAGTATAACAAAGCAAGTCTGAAAAATCAGAGAAAAGTAGTCATATTGCCACAGTGCTCATCATCACTGATACAGCTATAATGCATTCAGGATTCAAGCTGCTTTTACGGAGCTACACAGAAGTATGCTGTAAGTGGAAAAGCACTGCACTCAAACTATATATGATTTAAATCTTTTAGACTAAGACTGAAAATTAATTAGCTTTTTCAGCAATGTTGTAAAATATTAGATTTCTGTCAAAAAATATTTTAAAAGATAGTTTAAATATCACTTCTTAACACTTGTACTATAATCTTACTTGATTATTAAATCATTCATGATTACAGTTCTGATAGCTCTGGATATGATAGGTCAATGCTATATGAAAGTCAGTATTTTTCTACAGGGATTCACATTACTTTCTTGACTTATAGATTTTAATAATAAATATTTAAGTAAAAAAATATGAGGAATTACTTACTGAACAATCAAAGGTTTATTATCGAAAATAAATGCCTTGGTGAGCATAGCTGATATTGCATGATGCTTTGCCACAGATTTTAACACTAATCCTCTGTCTCCAGGCACTGTGTTTTCTTTCAGCTCTTCTACCTCCCATCTTCCTAAAGACAACACACAAACACAGAGTCTTTGGAAAAAACGTAGGCTGAAGTAAAGAAATCATAGCCTTGCTGAAAGCAAGGAGTTAACAGTAAATAAAGACTAGTTGTCAGAGTAGGAAAGAAATCTTGACATCTTATGTCAAAGAAGTTATAACAATAACCATCCAATTCATTACTGGTAATTCTACTGTGGATACAAAACATTACTCAAGTCCAGCTTACACTTCCCCAAACTAACTGCTCTACGGCACTCAAACATAAAAAAAAAACCCAAAAACCCAAACATTCATGGTACAAGCTTGCTGCTCATGTCTTTCTATCAAATCACCGACAAAATGTTTTAACCATCACTTTTCAAGAATTAGAAGCCACTAGAATTCCAGCTCCACAGCTAGATGATAAAATAAAAACTGTGTCATGCCAAAAGATCCATCTAATGCAATGTTCTGGCTCAGACAGCAAGAAGGAAAGAAAGAGGAAAGGGTGCAAGTAGTTGTAACAACAAGTGCCAAGCTTTTTCTTTTTCCTTTCCCCAAGTAGCTATTTCTACAGCAGTAAAAATTCCAGTTTCGTAACTGTTATAACCAAAAGAAAGAAAATGATCAAAATCTCAGTTTTGGGTGTAAAACAGAATTTTCCAATTAAAAAAAAGCCAGCCACGGACTCCAGAGTAGGAAAGAACTACATCCTTACCGTAATCGACCATAAACCAATGAAATTGAATAGAAAAAATGTACACATTTAACAAATTGTTTTTCCATCATAAAATTTAATTAAGTTTATTGCACAGACCTGTACCAAGTGTGAATATCCACTGGTATTTGCTTAATGGCAATATTGTATGCAGGAATCAATACATTTTAGATATTTTATTCAAGCCTAATGCTTGCACTGCTAATACAGAGACTGTTTCAAAGCTCTGGTTCATATTTGATGAGTTTTATTGTAAAAATCTATTTCAGGTGTTAAGAAATTGGCAGATAATTAAAGAGATGCCTACACGTTGGGTATGCATAGCTCTACACAGAAAAGCCCACCCTCCCATTTCACCAGAAAGATATTAGTTCTAGCCAGTTAGGATAATGCTAGCTTTCAGTATTTTAAAGATGGCACATGTGTAAAGTACACATTATTCCTTGCTCTCCTCAAATTTACAGAAATCTACAAAACTTTAATATCATAGATCAGTATCTTTAGACTGTGGTATCCCACAATGCCTAGAGGAACATAAAGTATTTCACTAGGTTTTAGGTTTATTCCTACCATCATCACATAAAAAGTCATAAGGCACTGTGTAAGCTAGATACCTGCATGGTTCTGCCCCTCCTGCTTAAACAGAATTAGAATCTTTCAGGTCAAATCTAATAATGTGAGAGATGAAGTCTCCTTCCCACAAAGTCTTTCCAAGAATTATCAGATTTGATTAATTTAAAGACAAACAAACAAGCCTACAGCTTTAAAAATAAAGGAGTACATCATTATAAATTCTCTAAGTTTGGGAAAAATACAATTGATTACACATGTGGGCAATATCCAAGGAACAAGATTTCTAAAAAGGCAGTTATATTTTCTCAGAGCTCAGCAGCACAAGATTCATTGATTCCGCCCCCCCCAGGAATGAACACAGCACAGAAGACAGACTACTTTTACAATTCGCTGTAATCTTGAAAAAAGCCTGCGTCAATGTGAACAAAAGGAAGAAACCGTAATGAGTTCTTCAGCATGTGTTTTCAAGAAGATTCATAAATTGTGAAATCCAAATGAAACAGCTATTTACTTTTATTCAACTGAAGTGTGATTTGTGAAAGGTCATTAAGGAAGGGCAAATATGCATGTCAAGAACAAATCCCTGCTTTCTTCTAGTCTGCTAAACAGACTAGAGGATTCCCTCCTCTTCAATAGTGTTCCTTCCTGGAACCTAAGACCAAGCAATACTGACAGGCAAAATCAGAAGACAAAAAAAATTAAATTGGAAAATAGTTCAAAAAAGTCTTTTCACCACAGACTTTGTTCATGTTGAATTGTCTAGGTGAATTTAAGCAAATATGACTGTTTTGACATTAGAGACAATTTCTATCTAATACGAGGCCCGGTAATCAGAGAGACGTCAGTTCTTATAAGCATCTTATCTGTATGGATATCTCCTGTGCAACTTCTTTATTCTTACCAGTTATTTCTGGTAACTGCTAAACCTAATCACATCTGTTCTATACTGTTTTGCACACCAAAGTCCTACAAGTTACATCTGCTTATCACTTTCTATTAACATTAATTGATTTCATTTCACATAAAAGCAGTAGCAAATACTTTTCTTGCGCAGCAGAAACTTTTTCTGTTCTCCCCATTTTCTCTTAAATGAAATAAATTCAGGTTGCAAAATTATTCCCACAGATCACACATCTGTCAGTTTAAAATTACATTCAAGCAGGCAATTCTAGCCCAGGAATTTATAAGCCAAGTGCAAACACCAATGATAAAAGCCATTGAAACAACTTTTTCATTATTACTTTCCACATTTTTTTAAGACTACTGTAAGAATAAACTGTACAAGAACCACTGGAGAACCCTATGTTCAAGCACAGTGAATCTGAAAAAGTATTTTGAAGAAAAACCTCATTCAGTTTAACTTTTTTGTTTCAGAGGCTAGACTGAGAGACCAACCCATGAATCAGTAGGACAGACACAGCAACATGGAACATGTTGCTTTAGAAACGTGTTTAACAACTGAAATTGAAGTGGTAAATCTCTCCGACAGAATTTGAGAGAAGACAGTTTTCAAGAAGCACTATTCATAAACAATCAATACCAAATATTCAGATACCAGAGAATATTCTAGGATCATTCACTGCAATAAAAAAAAAAAAATATCCTCACGCTAAGTAACCCAACAAGCAACATTTCACACCTCAAGTTTCAGAATAATAGTCATTACACAAACTAATATTTTTGACCTATCTCACCTAGGTTTTCAAAGTTCAGTGTAATGGGTAATTATTTCTCAAAAAGCAATAGAACATCAGAAACTATATAGTGGAAGTAAACATTAAAACCGCCTACCATCGTATTTAGAAATGTTATCATCCGTGTCTTCTTTCTTGGTTTTAGACAACACCCACCTAAAACAAAAAGTGTACTAGTCATTGAGCTACCTAGGCAAAGCTGTATTATTTAACAAGCACTGGAAAGCCACCTTTCTCTTCTAGGCTGTGAACCTCTGATAATGATTTTGACAGTCAGCATCCTGGAACTTTGTGTAGTTCAAAGAACATGGAAAAAAAATTAATAGATTAGTCTAATATAGCATTTCAAAATACTTCCTAAGAATGTAAATGTTATACAATTATAACTCTAAAGTAACTCAATTTTTCTGAATAAACTTCAGTTTTATATACAAGCTGAGTTTGGCAGAATGTAAGAATATTACCTAAGCATACAATGTCAAAAATACATGGAAAATAGCAATGGTCAAGTGCAAAACCTTCAGTACGATAAGGAAAGGAAAAAAAGCACCCAAAGAAACTGTAACGCTATCCAACAGTAACAGTATACATGCATAGCAGAGGACAAAAGGAAGAGGTAAAAGTTTCCAAATGACAAACGCAACTATGCACCGAACAGATTCTAAATGTATTGCACACAGGGCATCCCAGCAGGGCAAACTAACTTCTGATCTCCTGGACACTATGAACAAGGCAAACTCAGCTTATCAAATTGAGGTTACCAAAAAGATATGCACATACTCTACACACAAAGCGTTCATTCAAAGGAGGGTTAAAAAAAGTGCAAAAAGAAAAAGGGCAGTCCACCCTCATCTCATCATACAGTGGTTCTATCCTGATCCATGCACAGTGTCACTGAACTCATTGTATCAACTACAATACCATATTCTCATGATTAATTCTATAAAAAACTATTTTCATTCATCCTGAACTGCCCTCTGCATGGAGTATTTCAGGGATGAGTACTTTTATCTTTTCTGCCTGAATTTCAGTCAGATTGTTCACCGTTAACAGAGATGCTGGAAAAGCTTTACAGTACAAATGCGAGGTGCATTGACCCTGGCTGGACAGCAGGTGCCCACCAACACCACTCCATCTCCCCTCCTGGACAGGGGAGGGAAAATACAATGAAACGCTCAGTGGGTTGAGATAAGGACAGGGAGATCACCCACCAATTACTGTCACAGGCAAAACAGATTTGACTTGGGGAAATTACTTTAATTTATTACCAATCAAATCAGAGTAGGGTAATGAGAAATAAAAATAAAATCTTAAAGACACCTTCTCCCCACCCCTCCCTTCTTCTCAGGCTTAACTTCACTCCTGAATTCTCTACCTCCTCCCCCAGGAGCGGCACAGGACGGGGAACAGGGGTTGTGGTCAGTTCATCACATGTTGTCACTGCTGCTCCTTCCTCCTCACAGGGAGGACTCCTCTCACTCTGCCCCTGCTCCAGCGTGGGGTCCCTCCCACGGAAGACAGTCCTCCAAAACTTCTCCAACATGAGTCTTTCCCATGGGCTGCAGTTCTTCACAAACTGCTCCAGCTTGGGTCCCCCACAGCACCGCAGGTCCTGCCAAGAGCCTGCTCCAGCATGGGCTTCCCATGGGGTCACAGCCTCCTTCAGGCATCCACCTGCTCCAGCGTGGGGTCCTCCACAGTGAGGACAGGAAAGGGGGGCAGGGGGACAGCCTGCCTTACCATGGTCTTCACCGCAGGCTGCAGGGGAATCTCTGCTCTGGCACCTGGAGCACCTCCTCCCCCTCCTTCACTGAACTTGGTGTCTGCAGAGCTGTTCCTCTCACATCTTCTCACTCCTCTCTCCAGCTGCAGTTGCACAGGTTTTCCTCCCCTTCTCAAATATGTTATCCCAGAGGCATTACCACCATTGCTGATGGGCTCAGCCTTGGCCAGTGGTTGGTCTGACTTGGAGCCAGCTGGCGTTGGCTCCATCAGACACAGGGGAAGCTTCTAGCAGCTTCTCACAGAAGCCACCCCTGCAGCCCCACCGTTACTAAAACCTTGCCACACAAACTGAAGACAAAATAGCAAACTAGATCCTTGGTCTACCAGAAGAAGGACTAATGAGGAAATAAAACGTCTCTACAAGTCATGCAGAAGATTTTCAAGGCCCATTCTCAAAAAAGCCGGTGGTTTACCTAGTCAATTTATATGTATTCTTTTCTCCAATTTTAGGAAAGAAAGGCAACATGCTGCTTACTTTCTCATATACCTTAGTTCCATACTTGTTATTCTTATGTAAATTATGTACAGCTAGACTAAAAAAATCCCAAGCATTGTAGCTAAAGCTTTGAATATTAGATTCAGTAGGAACACAAACTAACCTTCGAACAGATCTCATGAAGCTAGAAATTGGGATGAATGGTATCGTTCAAGCATCCCAGTTAAGTTTTTGCATTTATTAATCTAGGTTTTCAGTTGTTTGGGTTTTTTAACAACCATTATCACCACCTCTTATTAAATTATTATTTAATAATTTTTCCTGTCTTCATTGGTACTGCTTTTGTATTCCACTTAACATTTAGAAGTGACATATCATTAAGACAAGCGATACATGAAAACGGAAACGGGAGCTTGTTAATTTATTTTCCTTCTACATCTGGTGTAAATATGTAACAAAAATAAGCAAATACGAAAGAACATAATGTGAGTAATGACAGACTAATGTTCAGTGGCCCTGTAACTCTACAGAAGAGAACAGTTTAGAAACAATTGGAAAAAAGGAGTAAGATTTAATCTTACAGAAGTTACTGGTCCCTGCTACCACGTTATTTTGTTTACAGCTTAAATCATGCATCTTCAGTAGACATACATGTCTTATGATGGTATAACCTCACTCCTACAATAGTTGGATCTCAGTCTTCTCACAGGACGTAAAAAAAGGCAGCTTTAAGTTCTACCATAATGAATGTATCATATTACATCTCCTCTCACCTCTCTGGCTGGCTCTTCACAAGAGTTAGTTTTTGTTCCATTAACATAGGAAAACACCTTTTTTCATGATTCTTCACAAATCAAGAAACAGCTCTTTGGTTCAACAGCAAAGTGCACAGGAAAAAAAATATACCAACAAAACCTGACTTGTCATTAAAAACCAGACTTACTTTCACATTTTAAAAACTTTTCTCATAGCAAGAAAGTATTCTAACAACTCATCACACCAGCTCTTACTAAAGAGATTTCTACTGCATTCAGAGATTCTACTTGGATGCACACTTACTTAACTTGAGCCAATGACAGTACACTAACCTGGCTTGATTCAAAAAAGAAAAGTTAGTGATCACACAGACCACATTTACATAGTACTCATTTGTTTCTCTTTGATATTCTACACCCTTTACATCTGAGCTAGGAAGAGGACTGTAAGCCAAATTGTTTTCCAAATAAAAGTAGTAATTCTATTCCAGAAACAGAAAGTAATATATTATACTGAATCTTATCAGCAGCACATTGGTGGCAACTGACTATACCTCACAATACACTGCTTTTCGTTGAGCACCGGAAGTCACCCAGGAGCAGATGCACCTTTCATTGCCAAATTCTTGGAGGAAAACTTATAAGATATAGACAAGACAAAAATTTCTGGCTTAAGAATTGAGATAAACTTGAAGGTTTTTTTCTAAAATGTCAATGCAGCAAGGTCAAACTACCTAGGAACACTTCAGTAGTCTCATAAATATCTAATTCTTAGTGAGTAAGGGAAGCAATAAAAAGAATTAAAAAACATTTGCTAAAAAAGTCTTACCCAATTGAGGTTTTACCTATAATGCTGAAGGTGGTGCCTTCTTACACATACTTAAGTGCATGTAAAGAGGAAGAAAGTTTGCTACTGCAGTGTAATGGCTATGCATTTCACCTTGCAGCTAGTTAAACTCAACTGGCTAAATCTTTAACTTATATTATTTTTCTTAGTGTCCATAGACCCAGAGTTTATTAAAATCTTCCTTAAAACACAAAAAATAGCAACATACCTGAAATGTTAACTGTCCGGTTTAACACTATGATGTATTTGGAGCAAGCATTACCAGCCTTCCCAATTCTAACCCCTGCAAAAATTAATTTTTATAAAGATACTCGCAGAAAAATATGTACAAAATAAGTCCTGCCACTGTAAGTTAAACTGCTGAAAGTAAAAGTTTATAATTTTAAGGCATAAACTTACCCAGCCAGTACTCCATCAAAGGTTTCTATAAAATACACTTCCCCAGTTGGCTTTGGAGTCTGGTACACAACCTAAAAAGACATGTACAGATACATGCTCTAACATAAATTACAATTTTTCATTTGAAATACACTACTATACATCCAGAAGTAGTCCACACAGACAGACCACCAGATTTTTTTCAACAGAAACATCTAGCAGCATTAACACACCTTTCCCCACACCATCTGTGCCACTTTCATTTCTACAGTTTGGGCACATCCCTCTAACAGTGAGCAATTTCACATCTGTGAATTTAAAAAATTGCTTCCTGTGTTCAAAGCTAAAGTATTGTTACACATCTCATGTGTAACAAAAACCCAGAAAAATTTACTGAACTTGCACCAATTCTCTGCTTCCTCCCTATTTCTTTCTATACATATTTTCCATTCTTCTATTTTCCTAACTACCTGGCACACTACAGTTGGGCTACACAGTAAAAACTAAAAGTTGAAGAAGTAACTTGTTAATATTGCCCACATCTATATGAAGTACATCATAACAAATGCAGAAAGATTTTCCAAGAATGAAGACAGTGTCAAAAGGCAGCTGTGACTGATGAAATCAAGAAACTGGTCTAAAGTCAAAATCTCAATAAGACCAAGATGCTTTCTGCTCTAGAAATGGCATGTTAGGACTTACAACAAAAGGTTCTGTATCTAGACTGAAGCACAGACTAGCAAAACCTTCTTCATGACTACCCACCACAGGCAGGAGATCTGATTTTACACTTCAGCACAGTAGAATCATTCACTAAGCTTTTCCTACATGTCACATACAGCAACTGAAAAGCTCAGACTGGTGGCTTTGACACCCATGATGTCTAATGAACAACACTTGGTTGTCAACTGCGTGTTAACTTGCTCTTTTTAAAACGCATTTGTCCACCAATTTCTCTTCTAGTTATAACTACGTATCTTATAAGTAAACAAGCTTTAGCTAAAGGCTTCTGTGATCTTACCTCCAAGGAAGATTTCTCTGTGTCACCATCAGCTTCTTCAGACTGCTTGTCAAAATCCTCCATTTCAACATCTGCATCCAGAGTTTCTTCATTTTCAATTTCTGCAGTCACTGAGCTAATTATCAGGACACCCAAGCACAGCCAGTCCCACTGGAACTGCATCCTGGTTATCTGAAGAACTGAAAGTTTTCAATTTTAAATTATCAATGAAAAGATATTATCAATACTGTTTCAATTTTACCCCAGACTTTATCTACAAGAGGAAGAACACATTAAAATAATGAGAAATAAAGATCATAAAGTATTGCCACTATAGTATTTTAGTAAAGTGCTACACGTAATTTGAAAAATTGCTTACTACACAGTCCCTGACTCAGAGTCTTTTTTCCCTGCCTGCTGTCCCTACAGAAGTGCTTGTAGCCTGTTCCCTTATCTTGCCAGGCTACAAATCTAGCAAGAATTTGACTGCAGCATAGATGCGTTTTTAAGTAAGACTGCTTTTATTTTTCCCATTCCTTAACAATCTGAACAAGTAATCAAATTGAATCAGTTTCTACAGTGTCGCAAAAAGTAACATCCCTTTCATTAGGAAAAATAAAATTGATAGATTTAGGACGTGTTATTATGCTGTGCCAGAATCACTTATTTGTAATTGGCTTTTCTTCCACTGTCTACATTTAGATGAGTGCAGAGTTTATACCAACTCCAGCAGGAAGTGCCAAAAGAAAGTCAAAAGATTGTTTCAGAAAGCATTTCCTGTTTCAAAACCATCCAATAAGTACAAAAGTTTGAGCTTAAATGCAAATATATATCTAATTTCAGGGAAACCTGAAAATCTTTAATCTGTTTAAGTATGAATGTCAATAGCAGGTAACTACCCTAGCCTCTCATGTTGCCCAGTATTTTTTGCTTCACATCTGTAAGACATACAAATCCAGTTTTATATTAGAGTATCCAGTGGTTTTGAGCAGTGTAGTATCAAGCACATGCCTATGCAAGTTTCCTCAACGGTCTTGCCAAAAATGGAGTCTTTCTGAATTTGTTTTTGTCTGAATTTGGAAATAGAAGGATGACAGATTCTAGATACCCCTGCACAGGTATTTATGCTTTGGTTCTTACTAATTCCTATCCACAGTAAGTTATAAAGACAGACAAATACTGATATTTAGTTTGCTATTGTAAGACATTGTCAAACCTTGCATTACTTTTAGCCACTAGTAGTCATACTAAATATTCTGCTACTGAGGTGCTTTCTGCACCTGAGAAAGCAGTCACCTTCTTAGTTGTATCATTGCTCTTTAGAGTTAAAATTGTTTACCACCACAACCCTAAATGTCCCAGCAATTCAAGATACCGCCTTTAGCCTGGACATGTGAGTCTCTTTCTTCCTGGCTTTATCAGACTGGCTAAGAAATTCAAACATTAAAATTGCACCAATAATTATTTACCATTCAATTTGTAACATCTGCCAAGTTCTATCAATGAACACATATAGAGATCAAACAGTATCAGGGCTAAAAAACCCCCACATCCCAGTATGACTGTGCTACAAATGTCCAAAGAGAAAACTAATTATTTTTTCCTTATTCTTTTTAAGATCTATTAATTTAATATTGACTGCATTGATTATATTTAGAGCCAAAACCCAGGAGTACCATAAAGAAGTGTTGCACACACTAGTACTATGTGTGTATTAGGAAATCATCAAAAGCCTCCCTTCTTGGGACAAACACCCATTTTCCACAAAACTGCATTAATTATGTTACCGTTCTTTTTTTCTCCCCTGCTATTATCCATAATCCATGCCATTCTTTGCGGGACTTTTCACCCCGGTGTATATTTTGCTTGAGGATGGAAAGTACATGGTTTTCTCTTTTCTCAGTTATTAAAACATCTCAAAAGTTATCTGCAAATTTTACTACGATTTTTGTAATTTTTTTATTTTAGTTAAAAACTATGGATATTCTTAATTCATAGACCTCCATGGCCAATTCTAGAACTTAAAATAATCTTGTCCTGAAGATTTAAAACCATTCAGTTTATAATATGTGAACATTCAATCTTATTTGTGTACTTGTGAACACCTTTGGAGGCTATCACACTTAGTTGTACCACACCCATTTTTTTGATCTTTGGCATTGTATTAGGACAAACAGTTGAAGAATTTCATACCAATACCTTCCAGGACTCCTTAGCTCTTAGCACATATTGATCTTAGCTCTGGCATATATTAATCAGGTATTAGACTTGCTTTTTTAGCATAAAACTTGCCTACCTTCCTTTAGCTAGTTTGTCATGCAGGTGGTCTCCTCCTCTTCTCCTAAAGCAGATGAAGGGAATCATCTTTCTTTGTCAACACATTTCAGCTGTATTTTGGGTATGATACAAAATGCCTCTCACACAGGTGTAATTTTCCTGTAATTAGCCCCATCCACACCTTTCCACACAGTTCCCTTCCAAAACTCCTGATGCTTTCACTTCATTCATGTTGAGCCTTAGCACTACTCCCTGATCCTAGCCTAGAACATTCCTAATTCCATTCAGTCTTCAATTATGTCTCTTACTTTTCCTTTCAAGAGGAGAAAGCAATGCTTTTTTGACCTTTGGACACGCTGTTAAAATAATCCCAGAAACACTGAAATACGTTATCAAGAACAATTACAGTTATCACTCAATTGCCAGGCAAAGATGGTCTTAAACAAGACCATTACATCTTTTATTTTTGTGAACTCTGCCACCACTAGTCTTAGAATGTAAAACAAATCTTTCAACTAAGCCAAATTGTTCCTGGTCTCAAAACAGAACTTCACACCACACATTGTCTTTAAAACGTACTGGACTTTCCCAATTAAGACATGAAGACCTATGAAAAACTTTTCTTATTCTTTCCTCAAGGTGACCATAAAAATAAGTCAAAAGGATCCCCACTGTTAAGAGCTTCTCTGCAGAACAAAACAAGTTATCCCGGTCTATGGCACTCATACAAATGCCAAACAAGTTTACTAGCAGTCTTGGCCTAAACGCCAAAGACCAGTGACTTCCAAACCACCTTTCAGGGAGCTACAGCAAACAGGTAATTGCAAAACCGTACACCTTGACAACCATTCAATTAGGAACATACTAGAGCTATAGTATGACCCACAGGAGAACTGGATAGCCATTCTTCAGTCTGAAAAGCTGTAATCACAGAAGTTGAGTTACAGAAATTTACACAGCAATAACTACACCTCCAAAACGGAATTCCCAATCGTTCCTTTTGGGATGGGCAGCTTATATTCAGCTTTCTCTAGATAAACATATTGACAATTCTGTCATCAGGCATGTAAATTTAAACTTAATTTTTGCATAGCTTGGTCACTCTACCACAGGAACATGGGTAACTACAACACATCTACACATCAGAGGAGACATATGAGCCAGCAGTACTACTGTAAAGCGTGCTCTTGGGGCCAGCACCAGTGCTCCAACATCAGCGTGATACTGCACCTAAAGTAACGAGCCACTCTTTCCGAAACACATACTAGTATTTAGGAAATCAGGCATAAACTGAAAGAATATTCTGACCGGATATTAGAATTTTTTTTCCCCCATGAAGGCAGGCAAGCAGTGGTATAGGCTGCCTAGTCTCAGTCCTTGGGGTTTTCCAAGGATAAAGCCCTGAGGAATCTGAACTGGCCTCAGAGCTGACCCTGCCGCGAGCAGCAGGTTGGAGTAGAGAGCTGCTGGGGTCCTTTCCCACCTGAATGATTTGATTTCTACAGAGGGTTGCACAGGGCAAGTCAGTCAATCTTCAGACCTCTGCAACACGGTCTTTTGCATATTCTACACATGCCATTAAATTAATGGCACTGTTATTCCATTTAATGCAGAACTAATAGAGGTCAGGATCTTTTAGATCATTACTAACTTTTCCTTGGACTTTGAAGAGGGTCATGCCTTTTTCATGAAATTCTCATAGTTCCACATTCTCAAGCGGAAAGGGTGTAAGACTGCCATGAAAACAGCCTTTCTCACTCAAGAGGTCTAAAGCTCCTGCATCCAGTACCAGCACATGGGCTTTTCCCAGGGCCAAATACCAGTTCCACTCAGGGCAACGTGAAGCGGTGTTTTTCCCCATCTCTTCTTCTATCCCTAACTGCGTGCTGCCTTGTTCCTCCCCCACATCGCTGCATTGGCATCAACCTGATCAAAGCCACCATTCAGCTGAAACTGCTCCATCAAAAGCACCCAGGAGTTCTTACACGACTTTTTATTTTCCTTTCATTTTGCATGAAAATTCTACTTGCCCATCTTTTGCTGAAGCGTTAAAAACATTGTACCAAGATGAATACTAAATGTGTAATTTAGCGATTACTCAGGCCACAATGCTGTATCCCTGCAGATGCCTTTTATTGGTACAGTTAGCTTTAGTAAAACCTCCAGGACGAGGTTATTTTTCAATTTAAAAAAAAAAAAACAACAAACCCAAACCCAAAACAACAACTCAGAGCCAAGTGGTGCCCAGGCAGTGCCCAAAGCGTACCCGCTTCCCGCATTTTACACAGAGGCCACAAAGGGCGGGCGGACCGCCGCCCCACAGCCGCGCGTAGCCACGGGAGCCACGTTCTTCCTCACGCGTGGGGCCAGGGGCCGAACCGCCCCTCCCTCCCGCCCCAGCACAGACCCCGGCGCCTCGCCGCCGGCCGGGAGCGGCGGGCGAAGCGCGGGGCGCGCGGGCTCCGCCCGCGCTTCGAGCCTCCGCTGCGGGCAGCCCAACGGCCAGTAACGGCCGGCGCGCGAGGAAGCCCCGCGGGGGCAGGACGAGACCGACAGGAGAGCCGCTGGCCGGCCTCCCCTCGCCACACAGGGAGCGCCGGCGGAGACCCACCCTCGCACCCGCGGAGCGGCGGAGAGAGCACGGGTGGTACAGTGGGCCGACACACACCACCCCACACCCCCACCGCGGCAAGCCCGGGCGGCGGCCGCCGCTTCCACCCCACCCCACCCCCCCCCGCCCACCTCCCGCCCTAGTTATTAAACGCGGCAACGCAGAGAGCATCCGCCCGGCGCCGACGGCCAGCCCCCGCACGGAACGAGAGGCGGCCACGGTGGCAGACCCAACACAGACCCTCCCCACAACGAGAGATTACCGACGGCAAAATCCCCTCCGCGCCCCGCTAGCCGAACCCGGCCGCTTTTCCCAGGGCATCACCGGCTGCGCATGCGCACTGCCTCCCCCCGCGCTCCCCGGGATGCGGGCGCCGAGGAGCAGGTGCTGCCGCTCGCGCCGCTCCGCCCAAGCCAATCAAAGGCGCAGCCCTGCCCGACTCCGCGCGGCGAACCACGACCTCAACGAGCCGCCGCGAAGCGTGTCTGGGCGAGAATGGCGGGCAGGTAGCCGCGCCAATGGAAGGCGCCCTCCCTGCGGCCTGCGCCAATCGCGGCACGGCCCGCCGATGCCTGCCTCCCCGCACGTGGTGCCCGAGCCAATCGCCCCTTCCCAGGCTGCCCCTCGGCTTCGCCGCGGCGACGCCATTCGGGAGCCAGGCCCGCCCCGGAGGAGGTGCTGCCCCCTGCCGGAGTCTGCGTTTTCCCCGGCTTTGGCGCCAAACGCTCTGCCCCCGCTTGAGGAAAAGGTGCTGGGAGAGGCGGAAGATTCAGTTACGTTGGGTTTGACGTGCGTCCGTGCCTGTGCTCCAGTGTGGGGTTTTTTTAGATCCACTTTGCCATCACGGCCACGGTCAGTGGGACCTTAACGTTTACGCTGGGTGGTATCGTCGTGCTCTGCGCACCTGCGGTCAGTGGTCAGGACAGATGAAGATGTGGCAGCTTCTCCATCGCTAACTGGAGCAATTAATCTCAAATTAACAAAGCCCTTTATTACAATTGGAGGCTGGGTCCAATTGTAATAGATCCCCAACCTACGCTGGAGGGATCGCAAAGTGGAGCAGCTCTGGCATTAATGCCTGACTGATTTTTTAAAAGCCCCAGGCCTGCTGAAGACAGGGTTACTGTCCTGAGGAGCTTTCTGGCTCGACTCAAGGTGTATCTTTACACTCTGGGCAGTGTACAGTCTGTAAGCATTTAAAACCTCATCCATGGCACTGAGGAGAGGGCTGAGAGAAAAGCGATTCCTTGAGGGATGACGAGGAACGTAGAAGTTGCAGCTGCCCAGCTGCTGACAGACCGGGCCAGGGTTTGGTACGTTTGCATGTGACACTGCGTCACTCGATGACTTGCATCATCAAGGCCTTCCTTCTAGCCAAAGGCTGTAGGGCACACCATCCTCATTTCAAGCTCAACGTTTGTTCTGGACACCAACCATCAGGCCATTATTTGAGGTGAACCATATGACTACAGCCACTGCCTTTGATTCTTACTGTTGAATCCCTTTGAAGGGTGCATCTGCAGCTCTTGACCAAAGACTGCTTTTGAAAAGTACACTCCTATGCAGCCAAGGGCATGTGTCATGGCAGTATCAGCCGTCCCTGCAAATGCAGGCACATTTCACTGCCCAAGGAAATCTTAATTATTAAGGCACATGGTATGCAGAGCTCTGCTTTCTACTGCCTATGAAACTGTGGGTCTGTGAAAGAAAAGAAGGAAGGAAGTACAAGAAATGTTGATAGCCATAAGAAAAAGTGGCACTTTTTTGTCATAACTCTAAGCCTCTTTCAGCTAGTGCTCAGGCCACAAGAACGTGTTTTATGTTATTTGATTCTTACCATGTTGAGATAACTCTGTTTTGGACGTAACAATTATGGCCTATACACCATTAAGCTAAGCTTCCCCCTTCCTCAAATAATTTATAACTTCAGATAATTTTTATAGATATCTCCATTTGGTTTATGTCTACCACATAGTAGCTTATTGACTCAGAACTGTTTGGAGTTACCATTAGAATATGTAATTAGTTACTCATATTTATTTTTGTGATATTCTGCCTTTCAAGTATTATAAGGTCATTGTAAATTAATGCACAAGTGTAAAACTTAAACTGATTATATTTCTTTTTTGATAGTGTCATCAAAACTTAAGATTGCCATAGGTTATTACAATTACAAGCTCCAAAGAGCAATGTAAACTTCACAACTTAAATGCAGTGCATGTTTATGTCGTAGAAAAGCAGCACAATTTCTTCTCTTGTTAAGGCTTAGCTAGAGATGTCTAAAGACTGAAGTTTCTGTAGGACTGTGGTACTATTTCTCACAGTGATATGATTCTGTGATTGTAATGCTGATCAGAAAGGTCTGTTATGCCTTAATTCAAAACCTTATTTAATGTACTTTTGAGAAATGGTACCATAGTCCCACAGAAACTTCAATCTTTAGACATCCCTATCTTAAAAAAAAATTATGGAATGTTCTTGAGCAATCCATCATGAAGCAGAGACACATGAAAACTGTCCTCGCAGCTTGACATCCACATACATCCTTTGAGAAGTAATTGCAGAATTAAAGATTTCTGCTTACTGCAGAATTAATTGTTAATATTCCTACTGTTCATTGTAACACACCTATGAAAGATTTATTTATTTGCATAAATGTAAGATTCCAGATAATAGTTTAAAAAAAAAAAACACAACCCAAAACACTCTCAGACAAGACAATTAGTTTGTGCAACCAATAACAAAGCTAACAAATGTGTGACTTATGAGTAATAGAAAAAGTGAATGTTTGGGAAAATTGGGATCCCGGTGTATGGGACACTATCCACTTCCTCAAACATGTGGGAGAAAAGATTTTCAATTCAATAAGGAAATACATCTTCACCTTTGGATTAAATAGCTCCTAATTAATTTTAATAGATACTCCTGTTAAGAGTCTAGTCTCTTCTCCGTATACATTTAGCATTTACAGTAGACATGTGCTTGTACTAAGCTGTGCAAAAAGTCATAGTGACACTGATGAGATTAGGGGCCCATGTAATTAATGGAAATAAAAACAGTTTAAAAAATCGTCAAAGCAAAGTTCAGAACTGCCTTTTTTATTGAAGACAAATATTAGCATCCCCCTTTCAAAAGTCCCTCAAAAGATTTAAGACAGGAGTGGAGACACACCATTCAGAGAAATGAAGAACTGCGCTCCAGTGAAAATCAAAATGGGTTGAATAAACTGTCATTAATATTGAATTATCTTGAAAAAGATGCTTTCTTCCCACGCAGGCATTTAACCCACTTAAGCACGTGTACAATGAGCCTGAGGTAGTCAATATTTTTGAGACTATGTTTTAAACCACATGAAAGTACTGAAGTGAAATTTCCTACTGAGGAGCTTGGTGATCTGTACAGAATCTGAAATGCCTTTCATAGTTGTTTTTTGACTTAAGCAAGGGAAGGTTGAGAGGCACATGGCTTCTCTAGCCAAAGGATGTTTGGACAAGGGGTGATGGTTTTAAACTAAAAGAGGGTAGATTCAGGCTAGATACAAGGAAGACATTTTTGACAATGAGGGTGGTGAAACCATGGCCCAGGTTGCCCAGAGAGGTGGTAGATGCCCCATCCCTGGAAACATTCAAGGTCAATGAAATGATCTGAGCAACCTGATCTAGTTGAAGTTGTCCCTGCTCACTGCAGCGGAGTTGGACTAGATGACCTTAAAAGGTCCCTTCCAACCCAAAGATTCTATGATTTGGTCCAAGAAATACATGTATGCATACATGTGTGTACATGTGTATCTACAGACACATATATAGCACCACTGTATACAAACAATACTGGAGATTATCAAAATATTATGAGGTGGTCTTTAAAAAAACACCCTTCTGAACTGTTTTAATGCAAGAAAATTAATTTCATCTTATTCTAAATAAAAATACTCTTGCATTAAGAATACAATTCTACATTAATGTAACCCATTTAATACAAATCCATGCAAAAGTGTACAGTGCAGCTTATTTCTCACTCTCTGCTGTTAGGATGCAATGCATGTGCAGGAGAATGAGGGCGCAGTCGTGCTCCAAGTGCTAAGGAAGTGATACAGGAGTTCTGCACATTAACAGGTAGATGTTCAAGGTGGATTGTCATTTCCCAAAAACATTTCAAATGAGACTACTGTGGCTTACCTTTTATTTTCAAACTTATATTAAGTTTTGCCTTGTGACGAGGATTTAAGTATCAATACATATTGATTATCAAATTAAAGGATCCAAAATTTTATTTAAATACATTTTCTTTTTACAAAAATATAGTTACAGGTAATACCCTTATTATTTCCTGTAGTTAATTCAATGCACAATTCACTGAAAAGTTTTACAACCCTCCAAACAATAGCTGTTTAAATTTCAAGTTATTCAGATGGTAACTTGTAGGCACTTCCCATTAAAAAAAAAATCCAATCATAACTTATGCTACATTATGGCTGAAACACACTTCTGTTAAGTTTGAGATCCATTTTCGTATTGTTAAGTTGTTCATATTTCTGTGGACTGCTCTAATACTTGCAAAGAATATTGACAACTTTTCCTTCAATTCTACTTTCCCTCCAAAATTGAACCATGTTCTTAGTCAAGTTGAAAACTGTGTCCTTAATATTTTTCAAAAATGTCCATATTTTTAGCTCTGGTGAAACACCATACTTTTATGCTTTAGTCCCTGAGACAGCCTGTAACGCCTTATCAATTGTTTGTAACAATATATATTGAATGTTGCCAAGCTAAGGTGAGATTTTTATATATGACACCTTACTCAAGAACATTTTACAGAAATTACTAACATAATCGTGTTCTTTATAGCTTTTAATATTCTTTATATAAATATTTAATAGCTATCTCAACTCTTTCCTAATACACAGTATTAAGAATTAAATGGGTTTGGATTTGTTCTTTTTACCCAGCCAGTTCTTTGTTGCTGTTAGCCTAGTTTTCAAACAATCTGTAACAAGCGACATGTCAAAAATGTATTTTTTTTCAGTTTTCAGAAGTCTTGATAAGTACCTGAAAAAAACCAAATATATTATTTTCTAAAATCTGCAGAAGCATTACCTAAGGCATTAGCTTTTCCCTCTTTCCAACTATGGCTATAGTTTAAGGCTGCAGTAATTCTCTTCAGTGACTTCTGCTGAATATTTTCTACTTAGCGGTTCACACACATTCAGAGAAATCTGAAGAATAAAAAAAATTCATACGTTCATCTGAAAATGTTTGCATATTATAATTAGTAACCAAGATGGTGACTGAAAAAAGCTAGAAAAGCCTCCCTTGTCTCCTTTGGTTGGTTTGTTTATCACAACCCAAATTCTAGCAGCTATATTTACAGCACTGCAAAACAGGAAAATCATCCCATTTGAGCATTTCCAGCACTTTTTCTGTTAAGTAAATTTAACTTCTCCCTTGAATAATTAATGTAATTCTCCACTCGTGTGAGTTTTTCTACACAAAATCTGATTCAAAATCAAACAAAAATTGATGATTATCAATACTATATGGTAGGAAGAACTGAAACTCATTTAATAAAGCTTTAATTAAATGCTTACCTCACTAAGTATTGCCCATACAGGAGAATCAGAATTGACTGATAAACGAATAGCCTGTATTTTTCCTATTGACTGATTGATACTGCCTTCTGCAATTCCATTTTCAAAAGCCCCTAAATAAAAAAATAAAACAAGACCTGTATAAACATATATTAGAATGAAATGTGCTTCCAAGTGAACTTATGCAAAAGCTCTAAATTCCAAATTATAAATTAACTCCAGGGATACAACATTAGGGAAAATAAGTCTTTTGGAAAGAGTCAAACAATTAAAAACTGAAAGATAAAGCTGTAAACAAAAAGAAGGATTCATTCTTTCAGTTACAGCAACTAGGAGCTGGAGAAGAATACAAGAAAATAAAGAACCTATAGCTACAAATGTTAAAAAATAAATTCAAATACATTAGTAGTGACCATACACATATGGCACACATGGTCATGTTAAATAATCTAAAAGAGCTTCTCTCAGAAGTATGCTTATTTTCAAAAAGATGCATTAGGAATCATGGGACAATTCTGATACAGTTCTTCACAATGCTTTTTAACTAACCTTGTTAAACTGGCAAAAAATGACCACAGAAAAATGAAAAACTCTCATCCCATGTATGATACTCATTTCCTATCAACTTGCCTGTGTAGCTGTGAGTTGCTAGCACTTCAGTTTGGATCTCTAATTAGGGCAAAACAGCCATGAGAAGGTGGGAGAGAGGTGCCAATCAAAGCAAACAAGAAGCACTGGTGAGGTGAGAGTGGTTCACTGGGAGAAGAAAGCAATTCTGTAGTAGAAGAGACAGAAGAAAGTGGCAAGCAAAGCAGATCTCCCAGTAGTCCGTTGTTGTTCACATAGTGGCATTTTAGTTTAGGTAATAGCAGAAACCAGGCCTTGGCAAGCATGTGAAGAATTTGCAGTTCATTTAAGAGAAGTCACAGCCCACTGTGAGGAAGGAAGAAGGGGCAGCAGGGGTGGGGGCAAAAAGGGGGAAGGTGCATTGCGTTATGCTTCATCTTCACTTCAAGTTCATGCTGCCATAATCATAAGAACACACAAGTTAATGCTGTCATAATCATAAGAAATCCTCGTCTTCAGCTAAGGTTGCAAAATCCAAACCAGAATCAATTATCCTATTAAGACCTTGCAGAGACTGCAGTTAGTTTTTCTTCTAATTAGATGTCTTGGCTTTTGCCACTGCTGGTAGGATTCTTCATTACTTAAAACCAAATAGGATCGTCGTTGGTCAAGCTTCATACACTGTAATATGCAGTAGCGCAGAGAGTTTCTTTTCCTTACTAGTTCATCTGGGAATGTCGTGTTTATTACAGAGTTAGTGAAATTCTCAAATGCAGAAACATTTTATATGTAAGAACAAAATTTCCGCTTTTGAAGTGACAATAAACAATCTACCTATTTTTAAATATCCGTCCTCAGTTGCTGGGTAGTTAAATTTACTTCCATTGTCAACCAGTTCTTTTCTTAGCATTTCCTGTAAAACATAAAACAATAAATTCTCCAGATATATTTTCTAACGCATGACATTTTATGCTGAACATCATTCTTAAAATAAAATAGCACTGTGTAGTACAGTTGGAAATGAGAGACTTACATCAGCTGGCAACACTTCCACGGTAGTGTTAAACAGTTTATCACCAGGGTGCTCCATGTTTCCACTTCTGAAGAAGTACCTGATGATACAGATGTATTATTTTCAGGTATTTTATACTTTAGAAAACTTTTAGGGAAGTAATTCTTTCCAGTTTCAAAGGAAAGTTTCAAATACCTTTTCTTTAATTAGTTGTGGGCTATAGAGAACAGAAATAGGCATTGAAACTTTCCAATGTGTGACCAAACCATACTAGAGGCTTTTTATTTCAAACAGAACAAGCATTAAAACCATCTTTCTCTGGAGCCACGAATGCATGTGTTCCCCCTTTTCAGTGCTCAAGTTCCAAATAAATTAACTTTCCAGGTTTAAACGGCTAAGGAAAATGTGCTCTCTGATCTGTTCCTATCATCCTAAGGCCGAGGTGGGATGGGCTTCTGTAATGCAATGGCAGCAAAATCCCTGTTTCTACTAGACCATATGCTACATGCCAAGAGAATCCCCCTTTTTATCAATACTCATCAACTCAGGTGCTTCTAAATAATGTCCTTTATAGCTAATGAGCAACAGCACTGTCAAAGAATCCAAGCAAAAACACCTATGAGATTTTAAAAAGGGAAATAAATCCCTGTTTGGTTTTAAATTTCTGGCATTAGAGTTCTTAGCTTTTTAAATCCAAAAAGAGCTAAGGAAGCTTAAAGCATCAACCACCCTCTTCTGGCATCAAATAATCAAGACCTAAGATGGCCACCAAATATTACAGGATTAACTATACATTTTCACATGTATAGCAATGTGATGGAGCTGGGACCCTATGTAAGTTAGCTTCATCCAATACAGCTTCCCAGTAACAGGAAAATTTAAAAATATAGGCTACCCATGTTTCCCAAAGCATAAACCAGTTAATTAACACTGTTGATCAGAGAACACCAGTGTTTATTATAACAACTGTCATTTAGTGCAACTCACTAGAGGGAGATATAGACTTGCTTTCTTAGATTTTTTTTTTTTTAAATAAATGAGAAATCTACAGTCTTTGCAGAAATGGAAGACTCTTAGTTTGGTGACCAGTTTTGGCAGGAACTGTAACAGTGAAGGGAGTTTTCTCTCTGAATATCATTACAGAGATCTGGTAATTATGGCAATTTGTGTCAGAGACCCTCTCCTGGAACTATATTTCTTGCTCAGTTAGTTTTAACTCAGATCTGTTCTCCAATCTGACACACAGAGAAGAAGAAACTTTGCTGAACCAGGCAGGACTGCTTCTTTTTGATGCCAACCTCAATTTGTATTGTTCATAGAGTAAGTCCTGAAAAACACTTCTCTATCTTAAGCTACAGGTGTCTCTTCCTTTCAAAGATGCCCAATAATGTGAAAACAGAGAAGATAGTTTCATCTTTTAGAATGAGAAAAACATTCAAGGTGGGACTTGCCTGTAGATCCAAACACGTGAAGATAGAAGTCTGTCTGTGACCCAAGCGTTCAAGCTCTCATTACATGCAAGGGAGATATACTCAGTACGGTCAGTGAAACTTAGCAGTTGACTCAGGTGACCAGAGAATGAGATGAATAGCTGTCTAGCTTCCACTGACTGTATCAGGTAGATCTCTATCTGTCATGTATAGCAGGAGCTTACACACTTTATGTAGCCATCTCTACTGTAAACATCTATATTCAAGTGTCTGAACGTTCAACTGAATCCCACTTCTATTAGTTCACTCATCATTATTTCCCACAACAGTGATATTTTCGCTTCGCTTTCACGTACACTGGTAAGTGTCTGGTCTGGGACATGGCCTTTGACTTGACATCATGCAAGCTGACAACCTTCTGTTGACAACTACAGAAATAAAGCTTTCATTGACTCCATTGATGAAATTCACTAGTTAAAAACAAACTCCTTTGAGAATTATTGTAAGAGAATATAAAATATTTAACTGAAGGAATAAAAGGAAAAAATAAAATAGGAAACTCTCCAATTACCAAGGAAGAAATGTTATTCAGGAGGGGAATTCAAGAAGGGGAGAGGATAAATAGCAAATAATGGATTTTTTGTCATTAACGAGGCTATGGTTTATGTGAACAGTTGAGCACTGGTGCTTTTGAACAGACTCATTTCCAAACTGGATATATGTAGGCTTCCATATTCCATATCATGAAATACTTACTTTTCAACTTTCAGTGGATTTAAAAAGGTGAAGCTGATGTAGTCCCCTGCCACTGGAGCTGAAGCCCAAAAACAGTCTTTTCCTTCATAAATTTTTTCCAGGGTATATTGCTGGTATATATGTAGGCTTGTATGCACTTTTGCAGGTGGATTATTATGTGCTTTATGTAGCACATTTTTGCCAAAATCTTTATCCTGTTGGATATAAAGAAATGTAATTTCACTATATAATGAAAAAAAAGTGCTCCGACATCTTGAATTACTACCGGAAGCTATTACAGAAAACAATTACCTCAGTGTCAAAAAATATAGAACCTATTTCTAATAAAAATAGAATATTCATTTCAATGTAATCACTAAGACTCAACGTTACAGTTTGTAGACAGAGCTGCAGTGATTATTTCTCAGTTGTCTAGATTTAAAAATAAACTCCTCTACAGCAGGCTATTTCATAGCCATGTCTACTATGCCTTCTGCCAGAACATCTGATATTGGGTCTCTGCGAAAGGCTACATGAACCTCTAGTCTGATCCAATACAGCAATTTGAATGATCTCACAACTAGTCTGAATGGCACCATCAGGACATCCCTGAAGTCTCGTGCTTCGTTGTTCTTGTCCTTATCAGATACATAGCAGATCCATTGTTTGCCCTCCAAACTTTCCCTAAAAATCTATGGCCGTCATGATAGCCACACCCTTGTCCTACCAGTACACCTTCTTCTTCATAGTCCCTCATATTGGGATTGTGGACTATTTGGCCAAAACAAACCACCATAGCTGTTTGTGTTTGTATGGTGCAGAGCACATGAAACCTTGTGCTGTGAAGAGGGTTCCTACATGCCATGAAATGCTACGATGACTAGAGGTTCAAAGATGTTTGTGCAGAAGCAGTGTGCACCACCTGCAGTTTAGATACCAGATCAGTATGCTCGCCCAGATCTGTAAACCAACGTTCTTGGATATGGAAATGCCACCTAATGCCAAAGATGCAATGCTTGAAACTGATTGGAGAAACAAGTCAGAACACAAGCATATAATTTAGAAGTATGGCATTAATTTCTTGTCCTTACTTTCAAATTCTGTATCTTCCCAGCCAATGATGAATAAATTCCCACATGCTGAAAGAGAGATGGTTTAGCACGGATACGTAACTTTGCCTTTTCCTTTTCACAGTGTATCTGGAAAGAAAGTAAAAGGGAGTGAAGTTTTATTTAAACAGAGGAGAGACAAACCAAGTTCCATAAGGCAATTTAATTATGTAGTTGAGGGTATGGGTCCAGGTTTTCTATGCATATATAAATGAGTAATCCTTAAATTAACAGTCACCTTATTTCAAATACACTGTTTCTAGACCTAAACTCGTAATTCCACTCATGGTGCTATGTAGATTTGAAGGCTCAATCACCACTAGTTCAGGGATTTCTGCACTGTATACCAGTGAGTACACCTCAGAGTGACGAAAATGGACCTCAAATCTGAAACTGATTGGGTTTTTTAATTTTAATTTTTTAAAATTTTAAATTTTTGGAAATTTCATTTCAACTTTTGGCCTTGCCATATCATTCTAATTAAACTATTTTGACCAAAACTGACCTTCTTGAGATAGATTCCGGTTACATTTCAGTCTTTATCATTTTGGCTCTTCCTGCTATGTTTGAGATGCTTATAATGTACTATACTATAACTTATGTATCTTTTATCTTATAATTACATAAAGCCCTTAGATACCGTAATTCAATCCCGATTTTCCAGTTTAGTACACTTTGTGACATCACATATACCAGGGAATTAAATAACTGTAATTGGTACTAATTTCTGAGTGTCTTGATTTTTGAATGATAGCAAATTACTTCTTTAAATTTAATTTTTGTTCTATATCTATAGAGAATCATAGTTTGATATAATAAAGCAAACATGCTACAATAATGAGATATAATGAACCATAATGCCACAGAACAGAGCTAAAATGAGACTCCCTAGGTTCTACTCTCAGTTCTGCCACGGAATTATTGTATGAGTTTGGAAGATCATTTAACTTCTCTGTATCCCAGGCCTCACATCTTTAGATTTGAGAGGATAACGTGTTTACCTCTTCAATCAAGTGCTTTCAGTTCTAGAAAAGAAAAATATTACATAATATACCAATGTCTTCCAAAGCTAGAAGTGATAAAGTCTTCACTCAGCTGGCTTAAACACCAAAGCTCACAGGGGATTTATGGTTTCCACAGAAGTACTAATTAAAAGTTCAAAACCATCTGGAAGGCTATAGAAAGAACTAAGTATTTTTATGTTTGTCCGCAGCAGATGTTCAGCAAAACAATGTAAAAACACAATACATGCAAACTGATCTGTTGGCAGCTGTTTCTTTGAAAAGCACGCTATACTTTTGCTAGAAGAAAAATCATTATAAGAAAATAAACTTGTGATCTTTCTACTGACAGGGTTTGCAGTTCATCCCCTGTAACAATGTAGTCTCTAGCATGTCTCCTTTTATGCTATGGCAGCACTACCAAAAGACTACTTCTGGTAGCAGCTGACAATAATCAGTAGCACAGGACTGGTGTGGTCATTTGTGCAGAAACTGAGATGAGGCTCCTCACTGAGTCAGGGCTCCCATCTTTGCAGCCTGCTAGTCCCCACTACACTTGATAGATACATGTCACTGCATAGGATCACAGAATCCTAGAATGATTTGGGTTGGAAGGGACCTTTGAACATCATCTAGGTCCAACCCCCTGCCATGGGCAGGGACATCTTCAGCTAGATCAGGTCGCTCAAAGCTCCATCCAACCTGACTTTCAACACTTCCAGTGATCGGTCATCCACAGCTGCCCTGGGAAACCTCTTCCAGTGTCTCACTACCCTCACTGTAAAAAATGTCTTCTTTATGTCCAATCTAAATCTATCCTCTTTCCATTTAAGACTGTTGCCGCTTGTCCTGTCACGACATGCCCTGGTAAAAAGTCTTTCTCCATCTTTCTTCTAAGCCCCTTTCAAGTACTGGAAGGCTGCAGTAAGGTCTTCCCAGAGCCTTCTCTTCTCCAGGCTGAACAACCCCAACTCTCTCAGCCTGTCCTCATAGGAGAGCTGTTCCATCCCTCTGATCGTTTTTGTGGCCCTCCTCTGGACCCGCTCCAACAGGTCCATGTCTTCTTTGTACTAGGGACCCCAGAATTGGATGATGGTTCATAGGAGGTAAAAATTATGACGTTTCTGAACCACACAGAGATCTGATGGCTCTGATCATCACAAACTACCTTTTCCAAGCCTGTGAGCAGATGTAGCTGAATCTTGGTATGTTAATACTCAGCCCAGGCAGTAAACACTTGCCAAACACTCATCACCACAGGATGGCACATAAAAGCCACAAGCAGCTGCCCCATTGACCCTCCTGTGAGGCACAGCATGTGGTCACTCAGTGACATTCTTAGAGCTGCTTGGAAAGGGGAAAGTGCGAGGATTTCTGTCAGCTTGCCTTCTCTGGCGCCTGTAGGAAATTCCACTGCTTCAACCTGTCAAGCAGAGGAGGAGCAGCAGCTGGGATCTCTGTCCTTCTTCCAGCCTCCATTTTGTGCATTCTCATGAATAGTCCCAGCAGGTCATGCCACTGGTCATTCCCACCCAAGGGTAGCATTCGAGTGACTTGTCTCAATAGGTTTTTGCTACCCACAGCAATTGAAATTGCAATTGCAGAAGTGAAACTCAACAGAAACCTGCTGGTACCACTCCGCTTTGGCTTGGCCGGAGCAGATTCGCACGAGCTGCCTGCCTGCCTTTCAGGAACACAGCTTCATTTTAGGTATGAATCAGGTCTTAGAAGCCAGAACAGTCATTTAAAAATAAAAGTAAAACGTTTCATCTATAGGATGGAAGTTGGCACACGTTAGACAGATCTGGAATTGATGATGTTAACCTAATAGTATCTCTTTTTAATTCTGTTATCACAGGCAGACGAGAACTTAAATTACAGGTCTTGAGGCTCACTCTAAGTCCTATAATCTGGCCTAACCCATGGAGTAGGATTTCAAAGCTTACTCCTATCCGTATGAAATGATGTGCTGGGATAGAGTTAATTTTCTTCCTAGTAGCTAGTATGGTGCTGTGTTTTGGATTTGTGCTGAAAAAAGTATTGATGAGATAGAGATGTTTTTGTTATTGCTGAGCAGTGCTTACACAGAGTCAAGGCCTTTTCTGCTTTTCACCCCACCAGTGAGCAGGCTGGGGGTGCACAAGAAGCTGGGAGGGGACACAGCTGGGAGAGCTGACTCCAACTGCCCAAAGGGATATTCCACACCATAGATGTCATGCTCAGCATATAAAGCTGGGGGAAAAAGAAGGACGGGGGGATGTCCGGAGCGATGGAGTCTGTCTTCCCAAGTAACTGTTATGTGTGATGGAGCCCTCCTCTCCTGGAGATGGCTGAACACCTGCCTGCCCGTGGGGAGTGGTGAATGGATTCCTTGTTTTGCTTTGCTTGTGTGCACGGCTTTTGCTTTCCCTGTGAAACTGTCTTTATCTCAACCCATGAGTTTTCTCACTTTTACCCTTCTGATTCTCTCCCCTATCCCATCGGGGGGGAGTGAGCAAGTGGCTGCGTGGGGCTTAGTTGCCAGCTGGGGTTAAACCACAGCAAGTGGGAATTAAGACTCCTCAGTGGCATAACTAAATGTAAAACCAGGGACCTTCCACCATCCCCAGGTGTCACCTCTGCTACACAGCAAAACTTGAAGCTTGTTTGTTCCACTCCCCTCCGTCTCCTGCTCCACACAGCTCCTGTCTCTTCTTCCATCTTTATCAACACAAAAGTAACATGTGCGAATGCCTGGAGTGGGAACTGGCTACACTAATCATATAAAACTCTTGAACCTTAAAAACCAAGAAGGAGCAGAAACTCTGGTCATTCCTTCATGGCACAGTCCGTTATACAAGAAGAGTCTGAGCAGTGACCAGCACCAAAGACTGGTGAGAGAAAGAATGCAAAGGGACACAAAGAAATACTTACCATGTCATTGGTCTGTAGTGCTAGAAATGGCACCTTTCGCAATTCAGCACAACTCTTTCTTCGATTTTCAGTGAAAAGTATAATTTAGTTAGTTTGATCTACATGTTTCCCTGCATTTTTTTTTTTCTGGCAAACAGTCAATTTTTTTCCCAGGTAGTAAAACATTTAAAGCAAAACAGTTAAGGTCTGCTTCCTAAAAGAAGGAATTGGTACACAAAATTCAGAACAACTATGATTGCAAAAATTGTATGCTTTACTGACTTTCATATTAGAAGGTCAGCAGGAGGTTACAAGAAGTGATAGTCCACATAGGTTTACATATTCAAAATTTTCTTTGCTGCTGCAGGGTTGCGTACGTGACCAGCTGCAAGCAGATGTGAGCTTGTGCTGTCCATGTTCTGAGCTGACGGAGGTAAAAGAGTTCTGGTGTGCAGACCTGTCCCCACAAATTCTAAAGTAAGTCAGGTTTGAGAGGTTTCTATTCTGCTTTTTGAAAATATTGTTTGAATACTGTTTGAATATTACTTACGTTTATAAATGCATAGACATACTTACTGCATCCTTTTCTGGATTGCACACTTTAACCCAGAGCAGGTGGTCTATAAGCCAGTCTATGGGCTTATCTCTATAGAACATGAGAAAAAATTCCACTATGAGTGGCAGGTCTTCTGATTTAAACAATTTTCCTGAAAACAAGACAAGAAGTTACATATTCAGATATTTTTATTGCTATGCAAAAATCACCAGCCTGTTTACTCCACCCTTAAACATATGGATGTAATTCTGATATTTATTGGAAGTTTTACACAGGCTCCATCTGTGGAGATTTTCTTATCCTCCAGCTTGTTGAGATTTTGAAAAGATTTCCATTCCATACCTGGCTATAGTCTCACATGGTCAACCAGTTGACTAATAAAGCATGCAGTTATATCCTAGTTCCAAACACAAATCTGCCAGTCATCTGTATCAGTGTGTCAGATGAAAGAAAGTCTGAATAATTCCTCAAAATGCTAGACATGCAATTTCACTGTCAATACTATACTGAATATCTTTAAATTAAGACCTAGAAATGAAACATGGTGCTTTTAAAATACTATCACTGTTTATTTACTTCTCTTGCTATTTGTATTAGATTTTGTTAGATTTCTTTGTTTGACCTAACACTTATAAGGTGTTATCACAAGTAAATTGTATTAGAACCAAAGAAAAAAGACAAAAAGAAAATAATAAAAAACCTTCCCTGTGATATGGGATGCATGTTTTTCTCTATAACAGAAAGGAAGCAGATTTTTTATAGATTGTTTAAATTGCATTCTTGAAAAGACGACTACCCTCTACAGGGGCACATAGTGCCCTGAGGTTGAGGTGGAACAATTTGCTTCTTCTGGGAACCCAACTACTAGATCCTATGCTGAGGACACTCTGCATTAATAAGACAGTTCTAGAGAACACAGAAAGTAAAAGACTTTCAGTGGGAGCTTTCCTGAAGACAAGGCAGTTTTGGTATGCGAGTCCTTCCATGCTTTAAAATGTAATTCCAAGTGAGACCCACTCAACGTACACAGCTCCAAATCCAATCAGCCCTGCTGAGGTCTTAATACTTACCAATAAATCCAAGCTGAGAGAACTCGAGAATCATCCACTCTTGGGACTGTTGAGCAGCAAAGTTTTTTATACTTTCAATATAATCAGGTTTGGCTATAATATCATCTTCCAGCTGGGGGGAAAAAAAGGCAACAAAAAACAGAAGGCAAGTGGTGGTGATGCTGCCACATGTAAGTGATAACTGCATTGTGTTTCACTGCTGTACAGTGTGTACTGAAGTTGTGCCAAACTACAGCGCATTTCTATTTAGCTTCTACATATACCTCTGTTTTGCTATCATTCGTTAAATATTTATTTACAGGAGTGACTATACACCATGAGTGCTTCTCACTTTTTTGAGACGAGAGGACTCCCTACGTTAAAGAGATCTCACTTAAAAGAAAACATTAAGCAAAAAGATAGAGGTTGCGGCAGAAGACAGCAGGCAATCTGTACTGAAGTTGTATAAGCATTGATAAGCAGCAGGAGCAAATTGTTTGAAAAGAGAGGCATCTAAAGCAGATGGTTAAAAGCTCTGTAGAGTAGCCTAGGCAGACTTTGTTGTAGCTAAATGATGACAGAGAAGAACTATGGATGATTACTGAGACGCCAGTAGAAAGCAAGATGTTTCAGTGAATGCTAGTCATGAAAGAAGGAACATGCTGTGAAGCACACTGAAGGACAGGAATACATAGAGCTTTTGAGGTGTTGTAAAGGCTGACACAGAATACAGCAGTAGAGGCAGCTAAAGGATACTCAGAAAAGGAGACTGACTTCCATCAAGGAAACGGGAAAGGCCTTGGCTGCATTCTTGCATGGCTTTCAGAGAAGAAAGGGGGATCTGAAAAGCCAGAAGCTGTTCCAGTTATTAAAGCTGAGGATAACGAGTCCAAACAAGGAGTTCAGAGGTAATGACACAAAGGACATAAATGAATTCCAGAAATAATTAAGCAGCAAGTAATTCAAGGTTTGAATTTGGTATGGGTGTGAAAAACACAGGAAGAGGAAGCTAAGCCTTCAGGAAAATGTTGTTGGGGTGCAGTGTAATGATACCATTAATTTGGTCTAACTGCTGTACTTCATTGGCCCTGGTGCTTGTCCAGTGGTGCTGGAATCTGATTCAGAAAGCTAAACAGCTAGAAAATGAATGCTATGAGAAATGCACGGTTTCCTGCTGGTTTTGCATCCTCAACTGACTCAGCGCAGAGTCAGCAGCAAGAGCATGAGAGAACAGGCCCACAGCTTTTAGCTGAATTTGGCCATTACTACAAATGTAGGGCTGGTGGGGGAGAAATGCGTTGTCGACAATGAGCCCAGGAGGAAGTAGAATGAAATTTGAAAGAGAAGATTAAAAGATCTGTTTTGACCCTGTCAGCTTTTGGTGATGGTAAGATAACAAAAAATAGATGGAGATGAACAGATCAAGATGAATGCTTATTAACAGATTCTGAGATCTGGGGACTGAGTTGAGGTGACAGTTATGCAGAAGAAAACAACAAAAAAAACCCAAAACATCAACTGACAAGAAATCTTCCGTAAAATTAAATGAGCTAAGAGGATTATCCAGTAGCTGGATGTAAAGAGAGAAGAGCAAGGAATCAGTGTCAGAGAAACCTTAAAGAGAAATTGAGGGGCACCCAAAAAAGGATGAAAGGCAGAGAGAGGAGCATCTCAAAAACCTAGTGAGACCACCGTATTGAGAAACACTAGAAGAAAGCATACAGTAGTAGTAAAGATGAAAAATATAGAGGCTGATGCAAAGTGGATGTGAATGTGGTTACGAACGGAAAATAGTTTTGCATAGTGAAAAGTCTGAAACAGTCTTTTCTGAAGCTGACAGTTAAAAGTGAATATTGGAGAATGTAGTTTGATATCCTATGTAGCACAGGCCATTAAAAGTTGTTTATTTAGCCCTGTACTGAGCCCCGTAATTTGTGTTCAACTAAAGCACATCTTCTTGAAGAGGATCTGCCAATGCCTAGAGATTCCAGTATCAGTTCTTTTTCAGTAAGGTATACTATATGTAATTATCCTGAACGCTTAGTATGTGGTACCCAAATTCTAATTTGAATTTTTCTGGCTTCAGATTACAGCCACTTCTTTTTCATATGCTTTTACCTACCAAAGGAGATTACGCAGTGGCTGTACACAGCTGGATCAGGAAGTTTAAGATATGAACTGTCTACTCCATTTGCCCCATCGCCATGAGAAGGCCAGCAGAACACATGATTGCAGCTGATTTCCCTTCACTCATCAGTACTTTGGGATGAAAAAAGTTATGTGCACAATAGCAAGGCTATGTAAGTTTCTTAAATGACAGACAATAAATGGGTTTCCATTTGTTTTTCTTATGTGGGCTACCTGTCTAAGAGAAGTGAAAATAAAGAAGCAACAAAAAAGTGGTAGCATACAATGGAAGCGTAGGCATCAGACAGGAAAGTATCTTCCTTTCTAAATTATAGTAAGGTATTTTTATATTTTGAAGACTGTTAAGCTGAGAAATCTTATTCTCTCACTTTTCTACAGAAAACAAAACTCCAATAGTTCATTCCATAAAGATTGTGTATTGTTTTAGGTTTTTTTAGTACAAGCATAAGGAAAATTTCAGCTAAAAATGCACTTTCATGAAAGTTATTCCTTTTAGGGACTCTACTAAACAACAGGCTTGACCTAGAGTCTAGTGGGGGGAAGAAAAATAAAAGTCAATACAAAGACTCCTAATGACTTCACTGAACTATTGCTCAGGCCTTAAAACCATTAGAGAAACACACAAGAGAAATTATAATAATGGTGTACAGATAAGTGCTGCTGGCAATATATATTACCAGTATGTACATTTATGTTACATATGTAATAGGCTAAGCTCCCCCAGCCTCCACAAGGAAAAAACTCATTAGGTGAAAAAAGCATAGCAGTAGTTCAGTTAACTAAGTTTGACGTTTATAATGGATTTTAACTGAAGATAGTACAAGATTGATTTAATGCTTTATTTTTGGTTCACCTGAGTGCTAATAGAAAACACTTCCCAAAAACTGCTGTATCCAAGTTTCTCACTTTGAAATGTTTAATCACTTCAGAATAAACTAAGTCTACATGAACACAAAGAACAAATGCATCTCCTCACTACTAGATTGTGCTTCAACTGCCTGCTTTTATGGCTGTGTAAGGTCCCATTATCTTGTCTCTGACATTATTACAAGTGTCTCAAGGGACTCTGGTGGACTCCAGGAAGTATAGTGAAAGTGGAAACAAGTATTTCAAAGTTTTATTGATTAAGAAAACAGTAGGAGCAGTAGCTGGTTCAGGGAAAAACAAACAAACAAACAACAAAAAGCCAGGCAAAGTAGAAGAGATGCTCCGAGTAAAAGAGGTGAGATGGCTGATGGGATTTATTGTCTTTTTTCAAAGATTATGTTTCATCGGTACGTGAGGTTCATCCACAGCGTAACCCCGTTAGCTTCAATGGACTTCACAAAGCTACTTGCTTAAATCCTGATTCAGCAGTATCCTAGAATGAGTGTTTATGTGTTTATTCAGCTAAGATCTTGCCTGGCTCATGATATCATGCAGACATCAAGAGTAATTACATATGCTTATCTTCTTTCAAAATTCAGAAGTTAATATCAGTCACATAAATTATACTATTCCTGACAAAACAGTAAATAGTCTAAACTAGTTCAAGTTTTCTCTAAGAGTACTGAAGTACACCTTTGTACCAGGCTGAAAAAAGGGATTTTTAAGTTATTTGCTTTCCATTAATACAAGGCTTCCAAATGGAATGAGATCACGCCTAACTTTATGGCAGCATGTGTTCCCTCTTTTTACCTGTACTCTACAGAGTATTCTCAGGGCAGACCAGCATCTGTGCTACAGAAGCAGCTGCAGACTGGACACACAAGTGAAGAAGTGAACATAGTAGGTAATGGTATGAGGGAAGCATAGGTTTTTTTAAAGAAAATTCTGAATGCAACCATAACTACCACCAGACCATCACAATTCAGGCTTTGCTCCGAATAATACAGCTCAGCCCTTATATTAACATCGCACATAGGAAAACACATATTCTCAAATTTCTTTAAAAACACAAATGCATAAGTATGCAATTTCCATGCAAACATGAGTGCTTGGATATAAGGGACATTAAGTGTCTGGCAGCATGCTTAACATTTCCCTTCACCATGTTTCCCACGCCTTAATGCTCTAGTGCACTTAGTAAACTTGGGTACCGTTCTTAAAAATATACAGAAGTCACAGGAAAATACTTCATTTTCCAGTAAACCTTAACTGTTCAATAGGCAACATTTTTCTTTGTCCACCTGAGTGCCTATGCCAAATTTGAGAACGGAGCATAGACTCCTGAGTAGCCAAGCTCCAAGGCATTTGTGTTAAATCCTGACAAGAACTGTACAAGGGTGCCTGCTCTTGCAGTCTTCTCTTCTGCTTGTGGGAATCTTGTGATGTACTTATGTGATGCAGAGTTCGAAGCTTGTTCAAGCAGGAAAAGACCCAGGAAAACTAAGAACTAAGCAAAATGTTGTTCTGAGCTTTTTTTAAAACTGTTGACATTCACGAGCTACATGAAATTTTATGGACCTGTTCCATTATTGAACAGTCATGATAATCACCACCAGAGATTCCAAAATTTATCATCTTTATGGAGTGCAAATTAGCACAAATGATGGCTAAACCTAAGCCTGCATGGATGGAGATCTTCTTAAAGTGTAACTCTCTACATTTTCTGGAGATCTGTAACAACTTGGAGTTTAGCCTTGTCTCCAGTATCACAATACTAGTATGCTTCCCTATCTGCAAGGGTTTTTTGGTTCATTGTGATCTGGGCTATAACCTGGACCTACCACCACTAATCTGTCTTGCTGCACCACGTGAAAACACATTAAACTCTGACTTTATTAACCTAATCAAATAAGGGTTTCATGCTTCAGTTACCTTGTTATTCAAACTCACAAATGACAGGAAGGTACAGATGGATTTTATCAAATAGTACCTGTCTACAAGATGTATATAAACACAGAAATATGTGGATACTTATAAAAAGCACAGGCAAAATACACAGAAAATGACAATAGATTGCTGGTTTTATTGAGGCCTTTAAAACAAATTAAAATTGCCAAAGCTAATAATCAGTACAGATATACTGCAGCTACTTAATGATACTGTGAACATACCTGTAAATAAAATGTTCCCTTAGGTTGGGCATACAGCATTAAAAAGCTATAATCCAAATTCTGTTTAGTTCTCCACCTAAACATAAGCAGCAAATTCTGATAAGCTTTTTTTGGGGGGGTTGCAAGAGTTATTTCTACAAAAAAAAGCATTTCTAATGCTCTGCATTTTTTTCTCTACAGCAAAATTGTAAGGTTGAGCATTCTAACTCATTATTAAGAGAATAAAAATTCCTCTATAATCAGTGTAAACATTTGTAAATAATTTGACTTTCCTATAAAAGTTAACATTAACTAAATAAAAAATTTTGATCTGTATCAATGCAGCCTGAAACAAAATGTCTAACAAGTACATTGAAGTCAAATGACTGAAAGATTCTACTCATTATATTATGAACAGTAGAGATCAACACACAATAGTTATTTAAAGACTAAAATTAAGTGGGTTTGCTGATGAACAGCACAGAAAACGGGTTGATAAACTTCATTTTCAGGTTTAAATGTAAACACAGATTTTTTTCTACAAAGTACAGTCTCTCCTTTTACCAGAGGATAAAGCTGATGTTGGATAATCAATGCTAAAAGACTAGAGAGTAATTTATCAGTATTTAACTAACATTAAAGTGTTTTGGATTTAAATCTAATAATATTTGAAACTTAAGTATTAGTATGTAAACATGTTTATGTTCTAAAAGACATAAGGTTTTTCTATAAACCCAATATACCTCCTTCCATACACTTGACGATTTCCTTCAACCTAATCTCTTGGTACTGCAAGTCTCTTGCTGCATTGTTGGGGTAGCTTTTAATAAATTAGTTATCGTTGACCAAAAGAAAATTATTTTCCTCCAATAAATCTATGTTGTTAGGTTATAATCTCCATCTCGGTGAATTTGGGGCACATGAGCAAATGAAATCACCAGTTAGGATATATTATTAACAGTAGTATAAAAAGTCCATGATCACCAGGTTAGGCCATTAATTAAACCCACAGTACTTGTTATAGTTAGCTAAGGGGCCACAGGGGGTTTCCTTTGTGTGTTCACAGAGCCTCTCCCTCATCTGTCACATAAAACAATTCCCCGTTTTTTCCTTTATGACCAGATAATCTAGCCTGTCACCTCTTGGCATTATCCATGTGGTTTAAAACCTGTGGGACACCTAGAGTCAAGACGCAAAGGAGAAGCCTTGGCTCTCACCCTGAAGCTGTTGTTAAGAATAGCTTTTCTCAAGACCCACTTGTGTAGTAATTTTTTTTTAAAAAGTACACTTGAGGTCCATTAGCTCTGAAATACAAAACCATTATCAGTTCAAACAATGTTGGCTTTTGCAGAATTTTCCATTTTATACTCTTTAGCAAAAGTTCTTAGGTTTTATACAGCTATCTTACCTTACTCTGTCCTCTGAATCCCCAAATGTTTTCTTCAGGTTGGAAAGATCTGGATAATAAGAAGCAGGAGGAGAAATAACCTCTAGGACTCCAGACTGGACTTCTCTGGGGAAGCTGTGAAGAGAAGCTTAGTGAGACCCCATGCCTCAAAAAGCTCCCCAGAGTTAGGCCTGCTCCTCCATAAGTGGAATTCACAACTCTGGCAAAGAAACTAAGTCACATAGATTGTAAATTAGGAACCAAGAAGGGGTCTCTGACAACCATCAGAACACGCAGCACTATAACTCATCAAAGTCACAGAAAACACTGAAGAGAAGTGCATCTCAGAAATCTTGCCCCACCTGCATCTATAGATGCTTACTCATAATCCCAAGATGGTTGCCAAAATGCAGCAGTAATTCACAACCAAATCCAGTATCTAGAACTACACACAACTGTTCCCCCTTACATGAGAGCCCCTAGCTTCCTTACCCTTGCTCTAACTATAGTTCCACATTCTAGCCAAACTGATACTGTCCTGGAGTGGGGGTTTGGTATGGGGAGTCTGGGTCTAGTCTTTTTAAGCCAAGTTAAAAAGTCATTGAAAAAAATGCATAATCAACCTTGGGAGCCAAACCTGGAAATCAAATCTCCCTCTTCCTCCAGAGTATCTTAAAAAAATAAATTAATTCTTCAGTTTTTAATAGGTATAGGATCACTGAAAGAAGGAGTTTTCAGAACAGAGTTCCCCATTTCCTACGCTTAATGGGAAAAAAAGCTAACAATAAAAATAAAGACATCACACTACAACCATGCTTATGAAAAAGAATCTCAGTCTTACTGTGTAACACTGACAAAGCATCTACTCTGCAGTAATATTTTCAAAAACCATAAATAAAAAAAATAAATTATCTAAGTGCTTAAGTTGCTGTATGTATCGTACCTTGTGGTGCCAAATGGTACTGAGGAGGACAGCCTCTTTACTTTGTCCTAGCTGCAGCACTCTCAGCTTACTACACTATACCACTGCTTGGAAAGCAGCTTTTGTAACACAAAATAAATCTACCAATGAATGTACTTTTTTGCCCTCGTGAAAAATGAATGTATTTTTTTGCCTCCATGAAAAAGAGACAAATGAGGAAACAAAAACACCTAGAAAACATGACAGACATTGGAATACATTGCAGGGCTGTGAAGTCAGTGGGGACCTAATACGTGTAGCCTCAGATGCCTTGAATTGCATCATTAATTTCACGGGGAAAAGACTGAGGTTCAAGTAAATATTTATCAGAGGTTTAAGTTGAGACCTTGCCTGATCAGTTAAAGCATATTTATGATATAAGAAAAGGAAAATAAACTGATACACATCCTTCTGTTCTGAATTTCACATTGTGTTATAATAAACATATTAGGAGTGGACCTTTGCCTCATTTCTTAGTAGTTCCATTTCTGTATGGTAGAGTTGTAATTTATTACTGAAATGTTCAAATTCTTTCCATAAAAGCTCAAAACATATTTATTAGCTGTTCAGCGTTACACTCTATGGGACTTACCTGGTTTTAACACTTTCTGCAATACTGTTAACATATTCTGCATTCACCTAAAGAAAAGAAGGGGGGGGTCATTTCAAGTCACCCATTTTTGTATTAAGCAAAACTTTGTAGGTAATATTTACATGCAAAATCTTAATTTTTATTCTCCAATTCTTTTCACTCCAAACAAAAGCAATATGTTATAGCAGCATTTCTACTAAAGGCCAGTATGGGGTTTTCAAGCAAACTGAACTTTCAATGTAATCGAAAGTAGAACTGAACTATCTCCAGCTGTAGTTTCTGCATTTTGCTTCTTCACTGCTTCTGCAGGAGGCCAAGCTATTTTCTGCATAAAATTCTGTTCTACAGCTTTCATTTATACCAGAAAAGCACAGTCATATAACTGTCACTAAAAACTGCTGTTTCAAATCAATCACCCAAAAATCACAAAAGAGGCCTAAGGCCGTTGAGAAAAGTCACCTAAGCAAAATTTTCTAAAGCTAGTAATACTTGACATTTTTATTTAGAGTTTCTTCCTAATATAACAGATTTATGCCTCTTAGTCTGGAAATTTTGAGGACATACTTATTTTTATGAAACAGCAGCAATGAATAAGTTTTAATGTAGAAAACACATCTGTTAAATATATTAAACAGTGCCAAGTTTTATGGATTTCGAAAGCAATGTAATACCTGTCTTAGCAGTTCTGATTTTTTTTTAATACACAAATAATCATTACCAGCTATATATTAAATTTGTAATAAGTAAAAAAGATGCAATGTGATAAGCAAAGAACTGTAATAAGAAAAAAATACCAATAGCTTTAAAACTCACTTTCAGTCAACAAGTTACTCTGACTTAACCCATGATATAAACATTTAACTCAATCTTCTGAAACTTTCTGGGAAAAAGGGCAGTGTGAATTCATGATCAGTGAACACACCTGCCCGCCTCTCATAATTAAATGTTCTTATTACCACTCATATCAGCACGATCAACCTGCTCTAATTTACTGCATGGCTGAAAAATGGAAGCCACGAGAACGTGACGTTGGGCACAGGAGAAAGAGGAGAGACTGATTCTTACAAGGGCAGTTTATTCCTAAATTTGCTGAAATGGACTATTACTACAACTACAGCTACTGTTTGTTAAAAGCGCCACATTAGGACTGCCCACAGTGGGAAACTACTATTCGCAAGTTAACCCTTAAAAACTCAAAGAACTCTGAAGCCGTAACAGACGGTTTATCTGAATGGCAGCTGGGCAAAGCTCATCACTGCCAGGGCTCTTCATTGGGAAATAGCAACTGTAAAATAAGTTCAGGTCCTGAAAACTATGCTGAAGAGGAACTACAGCCAGTAAAATTTGGCCTACGTACTTATAGTTGTGATCCAAACAGAAAAGTGGAAGTCGTGACCTAACTTAATAAAGTGAACTATGTTCTGTTTGACAGTATTATAGTTGCAAAAGCTGCTCTGAGTGATGACTGAAATAAAAAAGGAAACTTTAACCGTTAATGAATACAGGTATGAAATTTAATGTTGTTTATGGAAGGACACAGAAATACAAAGAATAAATATGAAGTCTGAATAATTGCACGGTCTTTTTACCCCCAAGTAACTATCACTAGCTAATTCCCTTCTGCTGCTCTTTTCCAAAGTGATTTTGGAATGAGAAAAAATTTGTTTACCCCTAATGTTTTACCTTGAGCACTGTTTACTCTCCCAAACATGGAACCATTCAAGTTTCTGAACAGTTTTCTTTTTCACAAGAAATGCCAATACACATGCAGAAGGCAAGGCTCCAGCATGTCAAGGTACTTTGCAAGATACACGATATCAAAGCAGCAGATAAATAATCTGAACTTTTGTTATGACTAAGTTTAATTTTTTCAGGTTCTATGAAACTTTTCTGTGGAGGTTTCACATTTCATTCCTGAAGTAGAACACTTTCAGAGATAAGTAATGAGCTCATATGGTTTTATTTGAAAATCTGACCGCAACAACGGTGTTTGTAAATGTAACATGACTTTTTACCCTTCGATCATCTGAGTGTAAGGGTTATTTCCACATATGAACAGAGGCACTAATTGCTCACTATCTCCTCCAGCCCTGAAGAAATCCCTCCCAAAGGCCTAGCTAACAGTATTTTGCAGCCTCTCGTATACTATTACCCTAAAGACATGAATTTCCATATTGTCTTTCTATCAGCATACTGCATCTTTCCATGCAAACTTACCTCTGCTACAAAGATGATTATTACGCAGTCGTTCTTCTGCTCTTCAGAAAGACCGTACAGTAGGGAATGCAGTGTATTAATCAGATAATGTTGTTTTTCCCTTTTCACAGTAGGAATACCCATCACCAGTGAGACTGCAAAGAAAGAAGTCCACAAGCCATGTAATTTTAAGTCAGGTAACGGGAAACTGAAATTACATTTTAATTTTGATGTGACCATGAGACTTGGTGACAGTTAATATTCCTACAGTACTGTGACAGCATTTGCTTTACTACCTGGAAGGAGAGATATCTCCAGCCAAATTAAGGTTAGAGGTACCTGTGTCTGTGTCATAAGCACGAGGTCTACACTGTGTAGACTGTCAAGATTTGAGAACTTGGAGATACTGCTACCTCTGGCAAACACATAGGTATCTGCTACTGAGTTCCAAAAGTGGGTATTGCAAAATAAGTGCTAGCTCTTGGTATGGAGTTGAAGATCTCAGCAGTAACGTGTTAAACACACTGCTTTACTGAACAACTTGTCACAGGAGGTGAGCACTGTGCATCTCCGAAAGGAATGCAAAAATAAAAATCTCAAAAATCTTTCTGAGCAGTTTAAGTTAGGTGAATCCATGGCTTTGACATAATCAATAGAAGAAAGGAAGTTAGACATTATTATAAAGAACAGAACTGAAATTGTCTCTGGCAAAGACTCCACTAGTAGCTAACGTGTGCTATATTACATCATTAGATTGTAAGCAGGACCTCTCTTTTTTCATTCATGAGGGCATTACTGAAGTCAGTAACCTAATATGGCTCAGTAAACTCATAGAATTCTTAATCCTTGCAGAAGGACTTAGTCTTCTTGCAGAAGAATGGAGAATGCTTCCCCCAGTCACCAAAACCTCATGAAGCTGGTACGGAAGCAGCAAATTTTGAAGGAAATGAGTAGGTGCAGTTAGTGACTTGCTCCAGACTTCAAGATTTCTGCCAGCATCAGCTCAAAAATGCCAAAGTTCCAAGGTTCCTTTCCAGCATAAACCTGCTAAACCACTGGGACTTTGTTTGGTTTTACAGGCTGAAGGTCAACCTGTACTTGTTAAAGTGTGGCCTTGCTATTGTGATTTTCATGTACAAATAAATGAAATTAAACATGCAGCAAATGCAGCATTCTTTTAGTATTTATTACTTTTTTACCCACCCACCCCACCCACCCCCCCGCCCCTTTTTGCTTGCTTGCTTGCGAATATATCTGGGGTTTTGTTTCTGGTTCTCTTGCAAATCATTTTGCTCACTACCTGTGGTCTTTTGCATACTCACACTGATCTGTGGGCTCATAGATCTCACTCCAGTGAGAACCACAGCACTACTCCAGTAGAACTACTAGCCCGTGTCATGGGCACGGCCAAGTTATTTTTTAGTTAAAACAAAAGTGCTGCCAATGTTTCTTTACAGAAAATCACCCTAGAGAAAAGTAAAAGTTTCAACAAAATACAAAACTCGGCAAAATAGTTGACTAGTTCCTTATTTGCTTATTGCTTTTGAATGTTCTTTTTACCTATCACACAACAACTAGGAGAAGATGTAACTTAATAATTTGTACTATAGTTCACTGGAATTCATTATGAGTTGTGCAGGTGTCAGCTGATTTCTGACGTGGATGAAAAAGTTACACTGAAGATTTATTAATATTCTTCAAATGATCACATCATCTTTCTATTTGCTTCTAACTTTAGCAAACAGTGTGAATTGCAAATTCTCCCTGGCTTCCTTACTCATAGTAATTTTGCAGGGAAAAAGAAAGTCAGCTAATGCACCTTTGCCACATGAATCCGTGACTAAGAACAAAAATAATACTGGTTTTCAGTTATGACTATTTTTTGTTGATATTTGAAAACGTTTATCAGAATACTTTGTGGAAGATGTGAAATTGGGATGGGAGTGGTAAAAGTGCCTGTGGTAAAAGTGCTTTTGCCATCCCCATTAAAACTTATGCAGTTTGGCAACATTATAAAGTTTAGGGAGAAAACCCCCTCCAAACTTTGAGTATGCTTCATTGCTAGAATTTAATATAAAATATAAACAACTAGAAAATAGAAGCCAAACTTTATTTCCTACCTCCAGTTCTCTGTTGCCCAAAAATAACATTTGGGAAAATGGCATCTTCATATTCTCGAAGGTGAGGTAGATAGTAGTACATGTTTGTAAGATGCACGGGCAGTTTTCTGGTGAGGTTTAACACTTTCCACCTCATATCATCTTAAAGAAACAACAAACCCACATATACACATAAAATAAAAAGCCAGCAGTAAAGCCTATTATTTCAACTGTTTTCCTCAACTGAACACTAACAGATTACCACACACAAGGTTATTCAATCAGAACTATTCCTCAGAAGTGATTATATGTCATATATATTACACAGTAACAGTAAGCACAGTTAGCAGTTATTTTAAAAGTAGCAGGAAAAAGACTGGTTTCTTTTTTTCACAGTTGGCAAGCAACTTTTTAAATGAAAAGAAACACAGATTCTGGTTAATAACCTTCTTAATTACTTAACAAACTTAAATGCTTTCCCCAAAACGTAACACATGGTGGTTTTCAGGGCTCAAACAGAAGTTCTCAGGTTATAAAAATTCCTATGGCAAAAAGGACAACCAGATCCAGACCTTTAAAAACTATTAGAGAAACAAAAGACTGTGGCAGATAAGAGAAAAGGAGGGAATTTTTATTTTTTCTTTACTAGTTTAAAATAAAGAAGAAAATAATTAGACTATTTATTCATGTTGAAATAACCCATGTGACCTTATAAAAATCCTATTTTTTTAAATAAGCCATATAAAAACCAAATACAATTAATTTACTAATTTATCTTCCTTGATATAAACATTCCTGAATGTCCCAGTGGTTGTAAAAATCTGTTAAAATAAATTTAATAAAAACCTGAACAACCTAATTCTAAAATCATTATAAAATCAATTATAAGCTTGCAAAAAAACCTATGCTTAATATAAGATAGCCACAGTGGCAGAGATGATATGCACCATGCAATTTTAAAAAAAAGTATTTGAATGGATTAAAATGAAGACTATATTTATGAAGAATAGCAAATGGTCTTTCTAATATTTAAGAAAACTGCTTGGAAACAAAACTGAAGATCACTCCAGACTTTATTTACCAGTTGTCTAAAGGCTTAAATCTTGCTTTCCTGACACAGGCAGCATATGGCTCTCGTACTAGAATTTTGTCTGCCATTCTCTGTTGCTGAATTCTTCTATACCCTACTAGCTACCTACAATGTGTATGTCTTCTTGCCCTGAAAGAAAAATAAATCTCCTATGAATTTATCTAAGATAATTCATACTTCAGTGAGTGCCTCCTCCAGACACTTTATTGGTTGAGCAAAGAGGCTGGTGCTAGGGCACTTTGTGCTACTGGAACACCACCTCAATTAGTTTTAGCCAACAAAATCATGCTATCAGCCTTCCAAGCTGCAGAAAAGTGAAGACTCTCAGTTTCACAGTCAGCAAAGCAACAGAAGGTTTATTGACTTAGATGGAAAGTTATTTTTCCTAAGAAATGCATCCAAGATAACTCCCCAAATTTACCACCCTTCAAAGTGACTTAAAACAAGTCTTACACATGACCATCATCAGCTTTGTTCACTCGGCTTAGATCGATGAAGACAGAGGCTTACTGAATGGGCATTATTTATTTCAAGTTTTTCAATTTCCAAAAGATATTCCAAATAAAAATTAAGACTTGACAGAGACTCCTCACTCTACAGAAAACAGTTTAAAAAAAAACCAAAAACACAACTAAACATGTATTTATGTCCAGACATTTGTGTAGGAAAGAGATACCCACAATTCCTCCCACTCTGCTTTGCTATTAAGTATACTGGAATTTTGCTGCATAGAAACTTTTTTTTTTTTTAAACTTTTAAAAACTACCTTCATAACTATTCAAGGACTTTCCATTTTTATTTGTAAGTACTACCTATCAAGGGTTGGGTAAGGGACTTCAGTTTTACTGCATACAATAAACTTTTTCATTTTTGTTGTACAATAAAACTTGGCTGAAATGGGATGCAGAAGAGTGAGTAAAAATAAAAGAAAAACTATTCAGTGATTTTAAGCAATTTCTGCTTTGAATCCTGGGAATTGACAGCTTTAATACTTTCTAATATTCAGCTGGCTCCAAGAAGAACGAATAGCAGAGGGAAGGGGAACTTGCACTCTCCTCTTCATGCATTAGGCAGTAACTCTTTGTCCACAGTATGTGGGGCTACCGGTAGCTGACAACATGGTCTCTATCCTAAAGCTTGGAAGGCCACAACCCTGCCAACACTCAAGCATCTGTTTATACAGTCCCACTGAATTAAATTGAATAAACAGACCAAAGAGGCAGCAAAGAACAGGGTAAGAAATTAAGCTGACCACACAAAGCAGGAATGCACCTCGTTCCTTCGTCCCCTGTAACAGTCCGGGTTAATTCCCTATTTTAATTTGCTACCAGCCCACTGTACTGAATCCAATAAGGATTTTTAAAAAGCAGTTTTCAGTAGCATCCAGACCCTTTTTGAAGTCGGGGTGTGTTGTGGAATGCCTCCAGCGCAGAGATGCCCCTTCTAGTTTTTCTTCTCTCCCCAGAGAAGTAGCTCATCCAATCTGAGCTGGGAGGAAGGCAGATCCTGCACAACTACATAATTTCTTTTAGGGGACAGAATCAAACTGTCTCATCTATTGTATGCAACTACAGCGTGCAGACAGATGGGGATGTACAACAGTCTGTAAAGCAAGGATCTACTATCTTCTTAAATAAATAAGAAGTTTAATTAATCAATGGGAAGAAGCCAGATCACTAAACTTAATTGCATGCTGGTGTCTCGCTAAAGAAAAAACAAAAGCCAAGGTTTTCTTTTAATTGGCATCACTTACAAGCATTCACATTTCCTTCAGATTATTAACAAATTACTTGCAAGATAAAAATAAATTCTGGAGGGAACACTCTTAGGGTGTATCTAGCCAGCAAGACCTCATGGGGCTTCTCAACTCCTGGGTTCAGGCAAGCACCCAGCTGTAGGTTATCTGCCTGCTGAGATGAGGCTGCGCACCCACCACACACATCGGTGCCTGGGGTCTGCTGGCAGGATGGCACAGCACCATGATGGCCAAGAAGTCCCCCAAAATGTTACGCCACCTGGACAGGAGGGGGACAAGTACTGTGAAACATCTGAGGAGTACCTGCCTTCCAGATTAGACACAGCCACTATCAGGGTGTAGTGGCATAGTAAAAGCCGGTAAAAATAGCTTATTCGGTCCTCTGTAGTTGGCAGCAAGAGAGGGATAAGCACTCTAAGAAACTCAATTAGCAATATGTACAGCTCTGCCACTATGACACCACTGCAGTCTATTGTGTCCCCTTTCTTTTCCTCTCCTTATTTGTTTAGTTACTAACCAATCCTATTTAAAGAGGGCCTACAGATTTCTTCCTCACCCTTTTTTTAAAGTAGAAACTTCTACCTAATGCTAATATAATCAAATCAATTATTTTTCTCCCCCCACCAGTGATAAAGAAACATGAGCACACCAAACTTTGAACTGTTTACACAGTACATTTTTATACATACAAACCTGTATGATTTGTTGTCAAGTTCATTCTTTTTGCAACTATACGTTTAATTTCATCTAGGGCACTGCTCAGTTCGTGTGACCTTTTTTTGTTTTCCTTTTCAGCATACAATAGTCTTTGCCGAAGTTCCAGAAACTGGCTTTGGTACATGTCTAAATCATTTCCTGCAATGAGAACATAATTTCTTATCAAAGAGGTGAATTATATGGTGGAATAAAGAGAAAGTTTAAGAACAGGAGATGGTCCAGAAGAAGACATGACCAGAAGTGTATAAACGATAATAAAAGAGGCCGCTCAAAGTTTATTCATGGAACAAAGAAGTCTGGAACAGTATTAAGAAGGAGAGTTTAGGGAGCACAGCTGGGTAAAGGCTTGCAATTGAAGACATGAACAAGCATATAACATCCCTAATAAGGAAAAAATCAGTGAAATGCGTTCAGGGGAAGGTGCTATCTAGTAAAGCCAACAACATTCTTCACCAAGTGACAAATCTTGATGACCCTGGGCACATTGAAGACTGTAACTATATAATGGCTTGTCTTTTGTATAAAACACTATTAAGATTAAAATATAGATATTACGGTATTCTGTCTTCATCTATGAGTTAAAAAGTGCCTGGAGTACATTAAGAGCTATTAGTAAAGGTGGTTATTTGAACTCCTGGATATATTTAATTAGATAACAACTGGAACTCTGCTCTGGATTGCAGGATACCTTTGTAATATATAGCCCACCTTTGATGAAATACTCTGCAATCATATCGATATTAGAAACACTGCACTCTCAGTCATGGTTATCAGACAGCTCTGCTGTTTGGCATAGTATTCTCAGATAATGTCAATGTTATATTTACAGAATATCCACTTCCCTAAGAAGCAAGTACCATCAGAACTTCTCAGTTAGCACAGATGATATATAAGACTTGTACCTGTCAGTGCCTCCACTGACTCATTGCCACATGAATAAAGATTGTTAGACTTTCTAAAATTAATATAAGACAACACTTCAATAATGTCACTCACTTTGCAATAGGAAGTAAACTAAGTAGAGGGCAGAAGGGGACTTCTACTTCATTTTAAAATGTTTTATAATGCTACTTTTTTTTTTTTTTTTCTTCAATGCTGTTATTTAGACACTTCTCCCATTCTATTTGTGGATTGTGCTGAGTCTCATCCTGGGCAGGACTCATTTTCCAGGACCCACCATTGTCTCTCAGCAAAAGCAAATTCCCGGGGATTCTAGCCTATAAAAGAGCAAAATGCACGTGATACAAATCTGTGAGGATTTGCAGAGGCATTTCAAACTGGAATTAATTTGCATTTTGGATAAACAGGGTTTTTTATTTGCAATAAATACAAGTCCTTAATTTAATCAATAAATGTATGATTGGAAAACCCCGAAGTTTAAAACATCTAGGAAGAATGTAGTTAGAAAAAAGTAAACATGTGATCTGTATTATTATTATTGATCTCATTAAGAATTTAAAGTTTGTTTAGTAAAATGCCCATAAAAATGAATGCTTCCTAAAATTTTCTGACAGTCTTAGAAGTGTTTTGACTTGCAAGAAAGGCATTCATATCTAGGAGCATTCTGTACTATGCAGCTATGTAAATTTAGCGTTACTGAAAGGAGGGGAAAACTGGGTTATTTCATCTGTGTGTAACAAGAAAGTTCTATTTTACTGAAGTAAGCTTCCCTAAAATATAATCGGAGAATAAATAAATAAATGGAAGGTCAAATGAGGAAACAGATGGAGAGTCCATCTTTTAAGAAATGCAGGGGAAAGGTTAAAATAGATTTCCAATACACATATGTCATAAGGCATCATGCTACAGAGCTAGAACGCCAAACGAGCTAAATTATTGCAGCATCTAAGGACAATCCCTTTCATCAACTACTATGTAGGAATACACTCTTGTTTTATGCTTTTCTTTTGCAACTGTGTTTCCAATGCTGTAATCCAACCTTTAGCTTTAGAATGTATATGAATGTCATGAAAAAATAATGTTTAAACTGATTTCGGTGACTGACAGACGTTAATCATAGTGTTTTCATAGCAAGAAAGTGATTCCAAGTACAGCATCAATACATGTAAACATGGTGGAGATTTATCTTGCGATTCCAAGACAAAGTCAGAGACATAAACTAAAGACACAGTAACAGATGTGCATTTTTCTTTAAATTCCAACTGCCTTTATTAGGAGTTAGATAGCATCAAGCGCCAAGAAAAAGCGGAGGTTTAATCCACAGTAAAGATCCACGTGCTCCTGGGAAGATGCAAACAACAAAGAGCAAGCCCACAATTCCAGGATAAATACATGTTATCACAGGACGCAACTTACTGCTTCTGAAAAGGGAATCAATCATTTTGCAATGGAGGTGTTTTGTAATTAAATGCTGGAAAGTGTTGTTCCATTGACATTTCCAGTGCTGTAATAGCATAAGATTTTGCTAAACCAAACTAAAACTCCCCTCAGTACAACTATATTATAGGAGGAACCATTCAAGAAATTGCAGATTAATAACAACATCGTAGTCCCTTTCTTTACAATTCTTTCAGCTATCCAGTGTCAGTGTGACTCAAAGCAGCTGGTGTCACTACTGGGTTGACATTTTGGCAAGCACCAAGTAATTGTAGTTTTATTTGCTTACTTACAGGACAGCCTACCAAAAGATCACAGATGCCTCTGGCAAACAAAAGGTTAATATTCAGCTATCACTCAGCACACCCAAAGAAGCTGGCATTTGTAACTGGCCTTATCTATTTCTTCAGGCCAGAAAAGAGAAACCACATTTTTGAGTTCTTCAGAATTGAAGCCTCTGTTCCGTTAGTAGAACAAGACTCTTAGCAATGGCTTATCTCATTTGATTTTGACAGCTGGAGAAGCAGGGCTTTGACAAAAGGAACATAGTAATCACTCTTAGCGAAGAAAGAGTTTGTAATTACAAACATATATAGTTTGAAATAGAACATGAAATGTTCTAAGTGTTATTAGAGCATATGTAAATGAGCAACATTAACTATTAAGCAAACCATTGGCGAAAACGTGTGTTTGGAAAGCAGTACTGAACTTTTTGTATTTTGCTGTGCAATAAAGTACAATAGTACAAAGCAATAAATGAGCAGTATTTATTACTGATATAATTATAGCAAGCTAGGAAGGTAAAATTAGAAACATTATGAAGCTAAAGACTCTAAATATTTAAATGGTCATTAAGTTTAAATGGATTTGTGTGTGCGTGCGTGGAAAGTGTTGCTCTTTAAGTATCTAAGGATCTACACAGAACTAAAACAGTTGTTTGCAATAGCTTGCTCAGAAAGCATTTTCACAAATATAGCTCACTCTGGCAAGGCGGGCCAGGAGAAAGGAGCTTGGGCTGTATCACGAAACACCGTCTGTCCCCAGCGATAGCCTGACTTGGCAACACCTCGTCTACCAACAGTTCTATCAGCAACAGGGAGCGTCAGGATAAAACCGGAAAACAGCGAGATTAGGACCTATGGCAAAAGTACAAAAAATTTATGAGGGTAAAAGCTTCTTCTCCCCTTGGTGAGCTGAAGGTGTATCACTGTGCTGGGATAAGGAAACCCTCCTAGGAGATTTCAATGGGGTTACACTGGCTACAAGCCAGGGGAGAAAAAAAACCCACCAACAACCAGACTCAGCCATAGCACTCAAAGCTTCTGCAACAAATTTTCAGCTCTACTACAGCATTTGCTCTGACTGTTTACTACGTTGTCATATATGTCACATTGCGGCTACTGTAATCCTAAAATGGCAATACTTAACATGGTTTTAAATGCAATCTTGTGTTATCTCCTAGTAGATACATATATATGAGTTTCTGCACCAGAAACTGAAACTGCTTAGAAACAATACTAATCTCTAAAGCAAATGCTCATTCTGAAAGTCAATCGATTATTTCTCTTAGCTTCACGCACACGTACTTCCTATTATCATAAATGCTTCCAGTTTATTAACAATTGATTTCTGGCAATATTTAAGAGCTGTGGAACGATTCATCACTACCTCCCTCCTAGCATTGAGAGAAAAAAGAAAATAAAAGCAAAATTGGGAGTGGCAGAAAGGAGGGAAGAAAAGACCCTACAGTCTAGCAGTGACTCTTATTCCTATTTCTTGATTACAAGCCACACTGCTTATCATACCTGAAGATACTTTCTTTTAGAAACTGAATTTTGGTTAATTCCCTCTTTAAAAGAAAACTATATAAGTACACTAACTGCAAAAGGTCTTGTCATACTCCACACTTGGAACCACTGCTCACTGTTCGGGTTAATGAAGCATATTAAACCACTGAGGCATGCATTGCACTAATAACTGTGGCGGTTTGTTATCTTCCCGTAACTGATCTAAAATAGAGACCTTTCTAAATCTTGTTACACGCTTTGCAAGCTTGGGTTTTGTTCTCTCAGAGTAAGGAGGAAAAAAAATTCCCCAAACAATGCCTCTTAGTTCAGAGTAGCCACTTCTTAGGCAAACACTTAAATTCAACAATGTACTAAAGTCTAAGGGTATTTATGTACCTTTCCAGGTAAGGACACCTTCCTGAATTTGCGCACAATCTTTAAATATTTTGTTCATAGCATTAGAGCACAGAATTATTCATGTCTCACAACAGGCTAGAGACAGCCAAGAAAAACTACCATAAAGTCAGAAGCCACTTCACCTGCACTGGGTACATTCACCCATTATATTTAATGTTCATCAGAACTGTGGTAGCTTCCATTGTTGAGCGTTAAGCATAAGACACAGCATGTCTTTACGCATATCTTAAATCCGCAGGAGCCTCTGAAGTCAGTCAGTGCTGAGGTTGGTTTATGTTACACAGTTGAAAGGGGAAGGTTAAGTGAGCAGGTTAAGAAGCTTCTCATTGTTTCCACTCATCTGTCCTGTCCATGCTCTGATGGCAACTGGGCTGCAGGGACTATTGCTATGGCGGATGGTAGAGGATACAAGTAGGAGTAGAAAGATTAATTTCAGCCAGGCCCAATTCTCAGCCGGCTGGCTGAAACCTTTGCCCAGCTGTGACGCAGCAGTATCAAACATGCAGGCTTGGTAAGCTGAAGCACGGGGCTTAACATGCAGCGAGGACTCTCTCACCACGTTTTTATAGCTCTATAAAGCTCTATAGCTCGCTCTCTACACGTAGGTGTCGAAGCAAGTGGAGGAACCAGGCGGCAGTACGTTCTGCCAGTGCGTCTACTCGTCTTTGACATCAAGAGCTTCCAGACAGAGGAGGCCAGCGGACAAATACTGCATTAAACCAGTGACAGCAAAGAAAAGCAGTGTGCCAGCAATGTGCGGGGGACATTAGGGTTCCTCTGTGCCGATACGGAGGATATACTAAGAAAAAAATCAGAATCGCTTTCCAGTATTAAAGCACACACATACCTTACAGTGTTAAAGGCAGATCAAAGTTAATAACTGAACTTTAAAAAAACATTCAATTGTATAATGAACGTGGACTTGTTGTTGGGTTTGGCACAGAATACTTTTTACTCAGCCATTTACATACTATATCTAACTGAAGATAGATAGGCAAACTTGTTTCAAAGAAAATACAATTTAAGTTCTAATAATATTTTCTTAAATGTTGGCAAACAATCCTCATTTTAGATCTGAGTATTTTCCTATATTAGAATGTAGTGAAAAGTGATCTTAAAACATTCAGTCAGAACATCACTATATAGGAAAGCAATTGTATTAAAATAAGTGGAAAAACGTATAAATTGGATGGATATTGCATGGTGTTTCCCCATAATTGGTGTACTTAGATTTTAACATAGTAATGTTAGGAACACAATGTAGGTTCTCAATAGCAGTGGAAAATTCCGATTTGAATATGGCCTTTATCGGATAAATAAAAAGTACTCATTGACTTCAGACAACGGTTATTGCTTCATTCTGGTTAGTATTTTTAATATTTTTACTATTCTGCCTGATATAGCAACAATCACTCATTTATACACACATTTAATTAAATGCCTAGCCACTAACTAAAGCATTTCTGGATAAAACTGTGTTCCTCAAAACTCATGTGAAGGTCATATCTTTACACCTGTTTAAGCACAGGTTGTGATAGGACACTGCACAGCAAACAAAGAGAGGTCTGAAGTGTTCCCCACCCCTTTCTCTACGAAAACCACAGTAACTAGTCTCATTTTTGTACCTGAATCTTTATAGGATTTATGACTCTGCTCCTCTACTTTTGAGGACAAGGCAGCCACTATTACACCTGAAGTAACCACAAGAAGTGGCCGACTCTTAGTTCAGTACATTACACACTTAGAAGCCAGTAAAACTATACAGCTTTTGTAAGGCTTGGATATGAATTTTAATACACAATTTGAGATCAGTAAATACTAAGTCTTAAGTCCCATCTGAGGCTGTTGTATGGGGTTTTTTTTTAATACCTAAATGCAGAACTACGCAAAGAAACTGAGTAGCAATCAGTGGCCTGGAGAAACTCTTCCCCTACCACACTCTGCATTTCGGCCACCTCCTGACTGCAGGTTGGGGCCAAAGCTGGCTCTGTATGCTCTCAGTTCCACTGGAAGGAAATGTATGCATGAAGGCAAGGAGGGAAGATGTAGCCTACCAGTCAACTGGGACAAGTAGAGAAAATGGTGGTTAAACATAGCCTAACAGGCCTAGAGAAGGCAGGGAAATTGGCTTCTGCATGTTCATAAATCTGGATAAGCTGTATTGGCTGAAACGAGAATGGTGTAATTCAAGACCCCTTATCAAATCTGTCTATTTCCCACTATTTAGTGGAAGCTTTGAGCCAGAGTGTGCCAGCTGGGTCTGGACAGGAAGCCTGCAAAGAACTCTGTCACAAAGGACAGACTCTCCTGGGGACCTGCGCTTGGGTGCAGAGCAGGAGCAGGGGCTGCCCCGACGAAGCAAAGCATCACACTGTGGGCAGAAAATTATTGGAAATAAAAGAAATGTGTCATCAGCTGTGTGGGCTAGCACGTACATTACTACATTTCAACTGCAAAAACAGGACTTTTCATCAGAAATACCTTTTTAACTCTTTGCACCCCTTTTCCTGATGAAAAGTTTTGTGAAATAATGAAAAATTTAGTATGTTAAACAATCTGATAAACCTTAAGTATACTCCTGTGAATGCAATTAGGTACGAACAGTTTCTCTCTTCTTCACCCCACCTCCAAGGAATAACTACAGAAATCCAGGATTCACAGTGCTTGACTCAACACGTATATATTAACATACTTAGGTCCTTGTGATGTCGTATTTTAGCATCACTTTCTCCTAACTTCCAGACAAAGTTTTTAGTTTTAATTTACTTGGATAAAAAACATTAGTTTGAATTTACTTGGATAAAGTATCCCACAAATTTAGGTGAAGAGGGCAGCAACACGTTACAAATGAATTTAAAGAGATCTAATCTTCTAACATTTACAAGCAGCATGAAGAAGCGCTGCCATGTGAGATGATCTGATTTACCTCATTGCTGTGACTTCTAAAAAGTTCATTGTTATTCAGCCAAGACACTGAAATTTCTTTTTATTCACAGATGGTCTTCCCTCTGAAGAAACTTTATGTAAGGTCATAATGAGCTTATAACGCCCTCTTGCCTTCTCTTTTACTGTTATTCAAGATTTGCTACCTCCTTACATTTACTTTTATATTTCTTGTTGACTAACATTGACGTGGAAAATGGTAGCTAAAACTGTGTGAGAAAATCACTACATATATTGGACATTGTGTTCTACTTTCCATAACTACAAATCTGTACGAAGAGTGTTTATATGAGAGCAAATACTTTTGGTCAGGTGAACTAACAAGTGGATTGTAACTGAGTTGCACAAGAGTAGGAACATCTGCATCATCCTGACAACAGCCTTTCCTATCCCCAGATGCAAACTGTTTGCTTCCGGACAGCTTTTGCTTGGGGCCCGGGGAGGGACCAAAAAGCTCACAGCAAAACCATGCAAGACGTGGAACAGGTATTGCTACAGCACTCCATCTGATTGCTTGCTAATAGCAGCCTGTGTTCACAAACACTCTAAGAGGATGTTGAAGGAATCACCATGCAAGTTTAGACACAGTATCAGACTTTGCTGAAGATCTGGTGATTACCAATCGTCTCCGTAATTACTTTTATTTCTTTTTTTCCCCCCGTCAAGAATATTAGCCTATTTAAAATGAAACCTCTGCTTATATTTACAAAGCTACAGAAAAAATGACTGTGGAAACATCTTTGTAAGGGTAGTTAAAATGTACATAATATTACCCACAGTAGCTGAAGTCTAGTGACTTTGGTAGATTCTAGACTTCCATTTTCAAGTGCATGAGTGATGCAGAAGCATCTTCCCTGCCACACCAGTTCAAGTTACCCGTACTCCAGGTAAGTCTCACAACTGCAAGTCAACACTCAGGCTGCACTGAGTAGTTAGAAGCAGTACCAAACAGCCAATTATTTACTGCTGTCATTGACAGCAAACACATTTCCACTCAAATCCCTCAAGCTAGCCTGCTGCTTAGTATAAGGCGTTTAAAGGTCGCTGGCTTAAGTTGTTGATTCTTATTTGCCCAGAAATCGGGACAGAGCCAATACCCGATTTACACTTCAAGGCTGAAAGGCTCCAAGACTGCAGACAAACTGAACAATATTTTACAAGGCTATTATATACTTTTCATATTATGGAAATACTTAAGACCACTAGTCTTGAGCTAGGATGCCCTGTTCTACTTGCACAACAAACAAAAAAGATTATTTTCTATCCCAGCGTCACTAGAGTCCAAGAAACAAGAACTGGATAGAAACCGGAGGGGATACCACAGACTACTGCTGCTCAGTGCGATCTGCTGTAGTCAAAGATCAAGAGCAGCCTGAATGTTTTAATGAGCAAAGAAGGAAACTGAAGTAAGAAGAGATTCAACAAACGTGTGGAAGAAAATGAGGCAGAGAAGAACATTTGACAAATGATTGAGAGAGATGAGAGCTGACAAGCTGAGACAGTACCTGACCTCTCAGTAACGGGTGGAATAAATGAAAAGGGCATGAGAAAAGAAAACAAACATCGCAGTTTGAGATGCGAGAAAAGTGGGACCTCCTATAGTGCTCTAGGCATGTCAGCGGAGAGGCACGTCCAGCTGTGCAGAAGGGAAGAAGAGAGGTTTAACAATATCTAAGTGGAGGTATCTGCCTGTTTTCAGAGAAAAATATTAATTTCAAAACCACCTTCTTAAACAGGTAACTCTGTGACAATAGAGCATTAGTTGTTTTGCTCCCAGTTCTCGTCTGTCTATGAAAAAAGGCAACAACACAGGGCTGTTCCCGGGTTTTTCTGGATGGGTAGGCGGCTTCTGTTTTCTAACACCACTCAGGAGCAAAGACTATCTTTCCAGCAAAATAAACTTAATACAAAGTCATTCATCACGTGCTGTTATCTTCTTCTTTAGTTACCGGTATCAACTCTTTTATTTACACATTTGTAAGATTTACCAAGCTTAAGAGAGAATGTGTCTCTGAACACTACATATTTACATTTGTAATGGTTAAAAGCTTGTTAAGAAAACAGGTGCTAATAATAATAATTAGGAAAATGATACCATCTGAGAGGAATTAGTTACTCTGTTTACTGTGGAGGAGGAGGCAAATGTGGAAAGAGAAAAATTAAAACAACACACATACATACATACCACAACACATGTTACACCTTCACCCAAAAACACCCCGGCCCCAAAGCAAAATACCCCGGCATTGAACACAGCAGAGAAAGGCTGAAAAGAAAGCAGAATTTCAGCAACAAGGAAGCACTTAAAGATCCACTCCCTCACCATCACCCCAGACAAACTGTCACGTAACAAGCCGGGTCTGCAGTCCTCAGAAGTACCCTTTGGAGAGAACTTCTAATTTATTTTCAGAAAACAGCATCAGTTTTATCTTTCCTATGCAGGTTCAGAGACTCTTAGACATGGCTAAGGTAGATCTGTAAGATTGATCTATCCAACATCTGCCACCTACATGGCCTATTAAAAAGATATTACGTAATTTTAAAGTTTATAAATAAAAATATAAAAACGCAGGTATTTTTTCTCTGGATTGAACATTGTGCTCTGGTGCTGGAAAGGTAGAGGTGGAAAAGTGGCTGCATGTGAGGCACAAATACAACCGCAGAACGGATAATGCTACTTTGTCCTCCCCGAGTAATACTCAGGAACACTTAAAAAGTGACAGCCGCGTTTTAAGGTTACGGGACGCAATCCTGTAAGCGGCTGGGCAAGCGTGCAGCCGGCAGCCTTCGCCTCACGCGTGGCCGAGCCTCCCGGTCGCGCACGGTCCCACTTCAGAGCCCCGCGGGGCACCGGGGTTGCGGGGCAGCCCCCGGCCCATATAAACCTCCCGGCCGGGAAGCTGAGCGCCGGCAGCGCGGCCGTTACCGGCCCTCCCGCCGCAGGGTGGGGGACCCCGCCCTCCCCGCCGCGCCCCCGCCCTGACCCTCGCCGTTGCAGGCGGGCGGACCCCGGCCGCCGGCAGGGAGCCCGGCGAGAGGGAGGCAGCAGGTGCCGCCGGGCCGCCCGCTCTCCGCGCCCCGGCTGGCCCTCGCCTCGCCCACGCTCACCTTGGCCCCCCGGCCACGCCGCGTACCACAGCAGGGGGAAGGCGGCGCCGAGGCACAGCGCCGCCAGGAGCGGGCCCTGCCGGAGCCGCATCTCCCGGCCGGGCGCGGCCCGCTCGCCCCCCGCCGCGCCGCCTCGCCCCGCCGCCTCGCCCCGCCGCGGCTCTGCCGCCCGGGCAACTGCCGGCCGGGCGTGTCCGCGCCGCGCTAACCTGCCCGCCCGCCCCTGCCTGCGCCGAAAGGGGCCGGGGCAGCGGGGAGGGCATGCCCCGGCCCCCCCGCAAAATCGTTTTACGGCAAAAAACCGTGCCGGCTCAGCCCTTCGGCGGGTACTGATTAGCCCGAGTCACAACACCGTAATGGTTAGGAGCATTTTGCTCGTTTAAAGCCAACGGTGCGTTTGTTTGCATATTGCTAATAAGATCGTATCAGGAAGCCGCGCCGTAGTGTACAGTTAACAGATGCATTTTGCACGGTCAGGCAAAGAAACAAAGCTGCTCAGTTCACCTCTGCAGAAGTAGGGAAAGGAGCTGCAAAATCTGACCTGATGGAATCCTACTGCACCCTGGTAAAGATAGTTTACTTCTGCCACCGTGCCCTGTTTCACCCGCGCGCCTTCCCATTACGGCGGGCACACCTCTTTTCCTTTTTAGGTCCCCAGCCATCCATAGGCAAACGAAAAATTAGTCACTGTTTAGAATGCATCTTCTATAGCATAGTGTATAAAGGGAAGGGAAATCTTATTCACAGAGCTTCCCAGAGCCTCCTACAGGGACATAGTTTTAACAGAACGATCCGTGTTCTACGAGAAAAAAGACCCTCTTTTTCAAACCTGGTCTGCGGGCAGTCGGTGGCTTTCAGCATGACGTGTTCACTACCTGCTCGCAAATCTAACCCCCCCATTTCACACCTGCGACGAGGAAAATACGGTTTCCTGTTCTGTGTGGCAAAGACCTAAAGGACAACTTCAGGAATCATACTGGACTTTGTCAGCTGATAAAAGCTGTGAGCTGACTGCTATCTAATCTGTTACCTATCATTTCCTTAGCTTATTGCTAGCATATATAACTTATTACCTTATTTACCCAAAGCATATAGTATTTTATATAATTTGGTTTATAAAAATACACTTGTATTATTAGCACAGTATCTCTTTCCTCCTTTTCTCTGTTTGTGTACTTAACAAAGTGCACCTCATCTTATACCAAAACCCAAAGTCATTCAGAATAGTGTTGTGTAAAGCAAACCAAAAACCTACAACACTGGTGTCCAGACACAAGCATGCCGGAGTCCTAATGTGAATGCTGCCTTTATGTGCCACTCTTTATACCACTAACAGCACAACTATCTCCTTTTTGGAAAGTTAATCTTAGACTCCCCAAATTGTACATTGCTGCTCTTGCGAGGTTAGTGTAACCTTCGTGTGTTTGAACAAGGATATGGGTGGGTATACTGCTCTGTTTACTAATTACTTTGAATTATGAATGTTACTATTCATTAATAATGCAGAAGACTGCTAGAAGCCTGCATCAGTATACAAATGGAGAACTAAAAATCTGAGCATGGCTCCATGAATCACCACGAAACCTTGAGTTAGACCTCACTATTCCTGATGTGTACTCATTCACTCTAAACTTCCCTCTTCTGTTTCTGACTGTATCTTTGATATTTTTACCGATGAATCTTTTTTAAGTGACACTTTGAATATGTATTTGTAATTGTGCATATTAACCAATGTGATTACAACTCAATCCTCTCTTATGCTGTTGCCTCCATGTCACCATTTCCCTCTCTAAGTTAACAAAATAAAAGCTGCTACTGAAGGCACTACTTTTACTGGAGTATCAATGCAGATTTTGGCACATTTGCAGTAAAATAGAGATTTAGAACTAAGAGGAACAAATAAACATTAAATATGTCACATGTAATGGCTAAAATGCCTTTCAATTGACTGGCTGGTGGCTTTTCTGTTACAAAGCCAAAGTGGACATGTAAGTGATGTGGACAAGCAGGAAGGCTACTGAAAATAACAGAAATCTAACACACGCTTAACTTAAGCTTATTTTCAGAGCCAGTAAGGTGGGGGGGGAAATCAGATATTTCCAGAAACTAGTAACACACCTATACACTGTACAGTGAATGTCTGTGGAGACTGCCGCCAAATGCATTAGATGTTACTTATTAAGGCTGACTGTAAAGCAGACACAGTTACTCAGCCATCCTGAGTTGTGGTGATCATTTACTTAATGCTGACTTCTTAGACTAGTGCATTAACTTACGATGAAGTAGTGCATTAACTGTTCCTCAAAAAAAAAAAAAAAAATCAAAATACCTAATCAAACACCTAAAATGTCATGAACTTCCACTGCCTTGGGACTTCCTTGCAAATAGGTCCTCTTTTCTTGAATCACAGAATCATTAAGGTTGGAAAAGACCTTCAAGATCATCAAAACCAACCACCCAACCAATGCAACTCCACCATGCCCACTAAACCATGTCCCAAAATGCCACGTCCACATGTTTTTTTAATACTTCCAGGGATGGTGACTCCACCACCTCCCTGGGCAGCCTGTTCCAATGTTTGACCACTCAGTAAAGATTTTTCCTAATATTTAGTCTAAACCTCCCCGGCGCAACTTGAGGCCAATTCCTCTTGTCCTATCGCTAGTTACTTGGGAGAAAAGATCAACACCCACCTCACCACAAACCCCAGGGTGCTGGTACAACTCCCGACTATAGGGAGTAGTAGAGAGCAGTAAGGTCTCCCCTCAGCCTCCTCTTCTCCAGCCTAAACAACCCCAGTTCCCTCAGCCGCTCCTCATCAGACTTGTGCTCCAGACCCCTCACCAGCTTCATTGCCCTTCTCTGGACACGCTCCAGCAACTCAATGTCCTTCTTGTAGTGGGAGGCCCAAAACTGCACACAGTATTCGAGGTGTGGCCTCACGAGTGCCCAGTACAGGGGCACTGCTTGCTTTCTGCTTTCCTGCTATCTTCCTCCCAGTGCCCTTTTCATATGTTATTTCATATGCTCAAAGAACTATGTACAACCAAACAAGATGCACAGGGTATTTGGGGGGGGGGTTAAATGTTTCAGACCAGTTCTACCTCCCAGCAGCAGACTTTCTGCATTTTTGGCAAACTGATCATCTCTAAAAATACTGTATAGAACATGTTGCTGAGTAATCTCTTCGTACTTACACTAAGCGAGTCATTCAATGGACGAGTTCCATCAAGGCAGCTGCCCTGCAAGAAAGAGTTTCTAGGTTTGTCCTCATGCTTTGTAACTGAAGGTCTTTTCTTGCTAAGATGGTTGTCTTACGTTTTTGATACGGTTTTCACACATCTGTATGTAAGCAAGAGCAGAGATAAGAAAGATTAAAATAAATATTTGACAAAATACAGGCTCCTGGGTGAAACAAGTAATGGATTATTTTGCATGTGGGTTGCAGCTGTCCTTCATCCACAAGGGTACACAAACAAAGAATAATTACCAGTAACAATAGGTAATAGTCCCTGCCATGGAAAGTTTTCTGACTGCATAGAGAACCAACTGATATTACTGGTTAAAGTCCTCTTTTATTTGCCCTGCTGTCACCTAAGAAATGTGATTTTAAAAGGTAAACAGTAGGTCATTATCTTTCCTTCAACCAAAGTCTCTGTGAAGGTAATGCTGGAAGTCATTGAACTGAACATGAAAGGACAAAGCTAGAACTTCTTTTCTTAAGCTACCGCTTTATATTTTTGACTGTCCTAATATAATTTATGAATTGACTGAACATGATGATACAGAAGCATCTTGCCTGATTCAAGTACTAACATTTGTGTAAAATCAAACATGTTCGCTGCCGGGTCACTCAGTTCTGTAAAGAACCCAATGAAGATTTAGGTCAAGCACGCTTGCTTGTTATGCACTGAAGAAGATGATCAAGTTTGGAACCTAAAGAGAAATTAACACACCTGAAATTACCAATTTTGGTATAATCACCTTATCTTCTGCCTTACTTACAGTAAATAAGCTGTATATATTTTTAAAAACAAGACATAAAAAGCTGTGAAAAAACTTTCAGAAACATATGCATTAATATTTTTAAATAAATAAATGTAATTGGTTACAGATTTTGCTTTAAAATAGAGATTTAAGAAAACACTGTATGAGCAAAAAAAAATATAGATTAAAACTTGCATCTCACATTTTAGAAGTGCTTTAAACAAGACTTTAAAAATTTTCAAGCTTACCTCAACAAGTCTAATTATAACACAGAGAAGTAATTTGTAATGCATTGTCAACACCAGATACTCTACACATCAGTCCTGGAGACTGGAAGCAAAGAGAACTGACTGAGAAAAGAACAATCGTATGCTGTGTGTATTTATTGTTAACGGTAAAGTTTAAGACTGTCATAAACCAGAATAGGAAGTGGAACAAATTCTAAAATCTGTAGTAGGAGAAGTAGTTAACAATCCATACAAACAGCGTTTTCTGGTTAAGTATAAATAACAGAAAAATAATTAATCTTATTGATATGAAACTATTTAATCAATTAAAAGACGCAACTGAAAGTGAAACTCTTGAAGCAGTAGTAAGGTTTTATTTTGGTTCTACATCAACAGAAGTCTCATCAGCTACAAATTTCCCTGTGTTGTTTACACAGGCCCACACTTTAAGGAGGCACCTGCTGGACTTTCTAAGTAATTCCGGTAGCTGATGCTCCTAATGAACAATCTCAGAGAAATCCATGCATGTGCATGAAGACTGACAGTAAGGACTTGACCACCCTTCCATTTCTTCTTGTTACAACTCCTCCGCCTTCCCAACATCAAACTGTAACACCCCACTGCTGCTGAAGCCTGGATTCTCCCAATGACAAGCTTTCAGCCTACTTGTGTTTAAATATCACAGCAGCAGCGCTCTGCCAAATCATCAGGTGGGAGGTGGAAGGCAGTATTTTTTTCCTGATCTGGATTATTTGCTCAGAGTTGTTTCCCATACAAGCTAGGTGGGAGCTGTAGCTCACCCAGGTCCTGCCATGCAGACAGATGTCTGTCTTCCGACTTCTTTTATCAGTTCTTAGGCACTAGATCTTTGGTATTTTTTCCGAGGTATTTTCTGGTTTTTGGCTATCTTGGACCAACTTATATGTAGGTAATGTGTTAGAACCACCATGCCATCCTGTCACCAAGTAAGAATGCTTTTTAATAGAGTGAAATATTTTTTAGTTTATTTTTGTCCAGTAGCACTCCAATGCTTTAAAAGTCAGATCACTCACTTAAGAAGTTACACTGAAAAAAATGACCACCTTCTGCCTCTTAACATGCACCATCTTTCCTCATAGTTTTTAAGAGCAGGAATCAGATCTGCAAACAATTGAAGTTCACCTGTCAGTGATTCCCCCATATGAAACTCTGCACTCCTACGAGCATAAAAATCCAAAGGGAGGATGCCAAATGTGTTGTTCCACCCTCCGAAATCCTCTGTCGGACACAGGCCACCAGACCTGCTGTGTGGCTTTTGATTCTGTGTAAAAGGTACTTCAATTTCCTCACATTAAAAAATGTATCAGAATGTGGTCAAGCAAGTCTGTCAGCTCTCTTTCAACCCTCCAAATTTTGCATACAATTTAGAGGAAAAGGAATTGCTTTCTCAAAGGAACTGCTCAACCCATGTTTACTGAAATAATAATGAACTATAATACAATGTAGGTACTGACTGGAACCAAATGGAACACTTAAGCTGAACCTCCCTGTTCAGCAACGGCAAAGCACACCTCTTTAAAAGCACCTACCCCAACTAAGTTCATGACATCTTGCTGCTTAGCGTTGCCTTCAGCTATAGCGGAGGCAAGGAACAAGTCTTCAAGCACAGTTTTGTAAACACTTAAACATGCCCAAGCGATCCCCATCTGTATTTTGGAAGGCATCACGCTCGAGCTGAAGGCGTTGACTAGCGAGATGGTACACCGACTTTTGGCCCAGGTACAGCACTGGGGTCAGAGCGGTGTGTGCCGGCCGCCAGGCCTGCGCAGGGCACCACTGACCGACTAACGTGTCAGGCGAGGGCCTCCGTGTCACTGCCTAGGGAGGCACGCCTGCCACCTCAGCCTGCGGCCCCGGCGCCCGACCGGCACCCGAAGCCACTGGGCTTTCGAGGTGCTCCGCCCGGGCGAGGCCGCCCGCTCCCACACGGCGCAAGCCAGCCGCAGGCCGCGCTCGACTGCCTGGTCTCCCATCGCCCCTTGCCCCGAGCCAAGCGCGCCTGGAAGGGAAAGGCGCCCGCAGAGGGAAAGCAACTACAGCCGGCGGCGGCTGCCCCGCCCGGGCTTCCTCCGTGGCAGCCTCGGGACGGGGGAGAGCTCCTCCGTCCCGCAGCGGCGGCAGCGGGGCCGAACCCTCAGACGCCATAGCGGGGCAGCGGGCGGGCGTCGCCGGCTGAGGGAACGGAGCCGGGCGACTGGCGCCCCCCGCTGTCACGGCCCTCCTAGGAGCGCGCGACACTGCCGGCAACAGCCACCGAAGCGGGCAAGACCCTTCCCAACCGGCACCTCCCACCTCCCGTGCCCGCGATCACTTCCGGGTGGGGGCGGCGGCTTCCGGCGGGAGGATGCGGGGGGCGGCTGGGAGCCGCTAGGTCGCCGCCACGGTGGGCGTGGGGCGGCGGTTCGGCCCTTCGCCGCGGAGGCGCTGACCGTTAACGGCTCGCGAGGGTGGCGCGGGGCTAAGGGGGGACCCGGCCTGGGGCGGGTGGCCCCGGAGGAGGCTGTTGTGGGGCGGCGGCGGGGCGGGTCAGGCTGGTCGCGCAGGGGGCCGCCGCCGCCGCGACCCTCCTGCTGACGCGGGGCTTACTTCACGCAGAAGATGCTGGTGTACTTCTGGGGGTTCCTGTACAGCAACTACTTTCGGTTTTGGCTGAAGTGGATCTTGAGGCTGCTGACTCGGAAGTGCGAATTGCAGCGGCTCTTTGATGGCTCGGAGGCGGGCGCGCGGCGGACGCTGAGCGTAGGTAATGGCGGGCGCAGGGCCAGGGGCCTGGCCTAGGGCTGCGGGAACGGCGTGAAGAGCGGTAGCGGGAAACCAGTACCCGTCCCCAGTGCCCCCGCAGCCGGTTGTATGTGTTCCCTTCATCCTGGCTGTCCTAGGAGAGTTTTAAATCGGAGTGCCCGATCTTCTTCCCTTGCCAGCTTGCTAAGGTAATTCCGCTTGGCTTCAAAAAGCGGAGCAGAAGTCTTGTATTTCCCCCCCCCCCCCCCCCGAGTCTTCCCGTCACTTTGTGTACGTTGTTACCTTCCTGTTTCTAAAATAGTCACACAGAAGAAACACCAGTGCATTCTTGTGGAGGGAGGAGGAGTGATTAAACGCACAGTTCTGCTCCATGCAGAATTTTTATCTAAAATAGTAGTTAAAGAAGCTACTTGTAGTTATTGCCGTTTTAACAATAGCTTGAGGAAGTGACTTTGCTTCCTTATTCTTCAGTAATAAACACAAACGCTTCTAAGAATAGAAAAATATCAAGACCTGTTTTTGTCTTGATACCTTTTCAGATTTGTTCTTCTACACGTAATTGATCAATGTTTCAAAAATCTGAGTATTTTCAGCATCGTACTCGATTATAAAAAATATCTATGTAAATTAAGGCTTTCAGTTACCTGATTCCTGTTATTTTAAGATTGAGTAATTTTTGATTAATTACGTGTGTAAAAGGAATGCAGAATTTTATAATACTTGCATGCCGCAAGGACACCTACTGTCAATTGTTTAAAACAATTCCATTCAATTTAACTGTGACGTTTACTTCTTTGTATTGCAGAACGTTCACTGGAATCATCAAAGAATAAGGTAAAGCTACTAGAGATCAAACTGTGATAAAACCTTCTTTCAGAGACAGATGCCAGAAAAGAACGTACTTTTTGAGGGTGGGGGAAAGTAGAGGAATAAAAGGCAGAGGGGAAAGGACAGCATTTTGGGTTCTGTGTGCTAGGGTTAGTCAAGGTTTCTCAAAAATAACCCCATGTTCCTTCAAACGTTTGTTTTGCTCTCTCGGAAAGATTGCCTGCTCTTTAGCAGCAAGTCAGACAAGTCCTTGACAGAGCTTTTGTTCTTGGAGAGGGTCAGTTCCTCCTGTCACAACAATCTCTTTTGCTGTTTTGGTAAATTTTGATAAATGGCATGGATAAAGCAATTAAATGCAGCCTATACAATATCATCTTGAATTGTTGAAAAAAGTGTAATGCAAGTTTGCAGCTAAAGGTTTCACTGACAACCTCGTTCCAGTTGTTCTAGAGCAGTTAGACATAAGCTAACGCTTATTTCCTTACTTTAGAAACTTATTTCCTCTCTATAGGACGAGAGGAAGTGGCCTCAAGTTGCACCAGGGGAGGTTTAGATTAGATATTAGGAAAAATTTCTTTACAGAGAGAGTGGTCAAGCATTGGAACAGGCTGCCCAGGGCGGTGGTGGAGTCACCATCAGTGGAAGTGTTCAAAAAAACATTTGGATGTGGCACTTCAGGACATGGTTTAGGGGCCATGGTGGCGTTGGGTTGGTAGTTGGACTTGATGATCTTGAAGGTCTTTTCCAACCTTAGTGATTCTGTGACTTTAAACCCTCAAGTTTGTATATCTTGAACAAAACTTATGCTCTATAGACAGCAAGGTGACTGCATTTTCTAGCTGATCACTGCAGTGTGATGTTGAGAGAGAGTTAGGAACTGCCACAAGCATCTTTGTTGCAGTAGAGCACAGGATGGGTGGGTCTTTTAGCATCCCTTAATTAAATAGTTAAAGATATTATGTTCAGTTTTAAAAGAGTTAACCCTTTTGCTTTACTGAAATGAAGCTGCTTTGGTGTTAGCACAAGTTGTATTAAAGAATGCATTGTGACCATAAAAAGTTCAGAAGACAAAGTTAAATTGTTGTGAAGTGATTTTAGGTGGGCAGTGTATAATTATCATTACTAGTAATTTGCCCTTTACTCTAGAAAACTGCAGAGTAGCAATATCTTACATTCTTTAGTTCCACCCCAGCATTGAAACCTCAACTTCATTAGTTCACTGTCTCCTAATTCTTCATTGTTTTCTCATTGAAGTTTTATCACTTTTGCTCCTCAATAGCTGTGTTTCTTTCACTTCGATTAGGAAGAATGTGTTTCAATTCAGTATTTGAAAGCAACCAAGAACCTACACTAAACAGCTCTTGAGCTTGTTATTTATTCTTTATGGGACTCCCATATAACCATTGCTTACAGTCTGCCAAAGTTACAAATTACACTTTTATGTAATTATTGCAGATATTTTGTATGCAATTTGAGCCCATTTATTGTAAACATTTGCAATAAATTAACTATTCTCCTTTTATAGTAAAGGTTACATATGTGGCAGGTATACAGAGGATGAGAAAAAAAGAAGTAGGTGATAGATTTCTGCATTCCTCATGAGGTCTTTTACTGTGTTAACTTCCTAGGTTTTAAGAAATGCTGTACATGTTGAGGAAACTGAAGTGGAGAACTGTGTCAGAGATGTAATGAAAGAAAAGAAAATTGAACAGAAGGATATGAGGTATGTTTGGGACCTGAACATCAGTTCTTCATGGCAGATAATTCTGACTTCTTGGCATATTCTTGCCGTTGCTTAATCTAATACAGTATTTAGGCCATTCAGCACACATCTTTAGAAAGAATTAGAAGATAAGGTGTGGTTATGTCCTCTTCAGTTCTGGAAAATAAATTGCAAAGTTTTAATTGACATGGATTTGGGATAACTGCATCTCTATCTTGCTGGTTCCCTTCTATTACTCCTTATTTCTAGGTAAGGTGATTATCACATTGGTTGATTACATGAACTATGCAATTGCTTAGATACATTTGAGGAGTGTAGTGATGCCCGATTAATGTTTGCATTCATCTGCATAAGTAATTATGAGCAACTGAGAGGAAGAAATTGTGAATAGTCAAAAGTTTGAAGTTTTAAAACTTACAGCTTCAAAGAAGCGTTTCATTTCTGACAAAGTTTCACTTTAAGACTTAGAAAAAGTTGGGGGGGGTGAAGGTACAGTGGTCAGGATGATATATGGAGTTTTCTTGTCATCACAGGTTTTAGCCAAGTTTTTTTTTTTTTTCCCATAATTTAAGTGAATAGGGCCTGACTGCAGCACTGGAATTGGCTAGAGTTTTGTTGGTTTTTTTTTTAAAATAGAAATAAAATCCATATAACAGTATACTTAACCAATCTGCTGCAGTTTGAAAGATAAACAAAGCACTTCCTAATTCTAGTATTTACATTGCATTAACATAATATCTTATCTGGTAGTTCAAGCAAGAATTTATGGCTAACTATGCCTCTTAATAGCTTCTGTGTGGTGTTTTGTTATTATTTCAGGTTTAAGACAAATCTGCACATATCCCTACTGCAGATATCAGGTTATAAAAAACTTTATTTGAATGTGGAAAATCTGAGGAAGGTCCCATATGATTCGGATAATGAAGAGCATGAGGAACAGTTAATTGAGGTGAAAATAATCTTTTAAATACAAGAGCTGTTTGTTTGTTTTTTTTCCCTCCAAGTCTAACAGCTTGAATTAACTTAATTTAGTGGTAGTATTCTTACCAGCTGGCCTATTTAAAGCTGTTTCCTACTCCTAAACTGCTAAGCCATTACAGAGTGACACATTAAAATACAACATCAAAGCAAAACAAATTAGTAAGCTAGATATACTTGGACCAGGATTATTTTGTGTGAAATCAGACATAACAACACATAAGTAGCAAAATAATTTTGTAATGGATCACTGAAGGATTGTAACTAAAAAAGTACTTAACCTTATGCACAGGTCTAACTTTGCAAACCAATAATTACTAAATAAAAAAACACACTAGTGTTTTCTTATTACTGCATCCCAGTCAATGTCAAAGAGGCTAGTTTAATGCTGGAAGATAAACTATCAGTACTGTATTTTAGGTAGCAATAAATAATAGCAAGGAAATAATATAATACTGCTTGAGGCTTTTTAAAATAGCTTCTACTGCACAAATATATTAACATGTCATTTTCTTAGCATTTCATGGTTATCTCAACTTGCTATACAAGTCCCAACATTGATGTGTTAATTAAGCATTCATTGAGAATTCACATTTCAGTTTAGAGCTGTCATATCAGGAAATTATGCATAAATTAATTTCTAAAGGGAAAGAAGTCTTTGTTTTGTTAGTATAGATTCATTGGCTTTGTCCGTGAAGGGAAATGATCTCATTTAATGTTAAATGTAATAATTTTCTTAATTGCTGAAGAAAGCCATTGTAGTATAACTCCAGATTGCCGCTAACTGGAAAGAACAGCGTACAGATTGTATCCTGTTCCTTGGTGAATGGTTTCTAATGTGCAGCAGGAAGTGTTCTGAATTATGTAACTTGGAATACTTTAGCAGCTGTGCATAACACGGAAGCATATTTGTGCAGCTTTGGAATTCGCTGATGCCTCATGAGAATCTGAAGGCCAGAATCACCAAGCAGTGGTGTGACATTGGCTTCCAAGGTGATGATCCCAAAACAGACTTCAGAGGAATGGGCCTGCTGGGGTTAGTGAATCTGGTGTAAGTGAAAAGAAGTATTTAATTTCTGTTGTATCTAATTTTCAGTATCTACGTATTTTCTCCAGTTAGTGCTATTTCTACTAAAGCCTGAATAGAAGCAAACAGAAATGGTGGCTTCTGTACAGTGAAAAACCAGTATTTTCTATATAAGTCAACATTTCTAGTGGCTGCACATCTGTAAATGTGTGGTTGGGTAGAGGCCAACAAGCGAGGGGAGGAACAGAAAGTTGCCCAAGACACCTTATTTTTTTGTTGTCATGTGATAGATTTGATAGGTTATAACTTAGAAAGTAACTTGTCAAAATCTTTTAAAATTCCTGAATTAATTACTGTAATGAAAAATAAACAGGTTTTTGTAACTTTGCTAAGCTAATTTGTGCACTTGAGTGATCTTCATATTTGATATTCAGATCACAATGATTTAAAAAATTTTTTTTTCTGTATTAGTTCATGCTGAATATAATTTAATTTGCCACCTTTTCCTTGGTTTTCATTTTGTGCCATTTTTCAGTACAGAGTATTATTCAGCTTTAGTTTAAAGCTACACATTACATTTTGATGTTGAACACTTTTTTTTTTTTATATGAAGTTAAAAAAAAATAATGGAAGATCCTATTTCACACTGACAGGTATTTTAGTAAGCATTACACCAACGAAGCTCGTCAGATCCTTTCTCGTTCAAATCACCCAAAGCTGGGGTAAGTCGCTATATGACTTTTTCTGGCTTGTTCTCTGTAAGAGCTCATGTGAAGACTGCCAAGTCTTGTCAGTCCTGAAAATGAAGAGAAAAATGTTTGTGTTTTTTTAAATTAAAGGATGAAAGGCATGAGAAACCCAACACAGAAATCCGTTTCAGGCTGGGAACTATGTGCAGCTCTTTTTTTTTCTTCAGAATAGACTTGCAAAATACTAGTTTTGGTTAACACAGTGAATACCTTTAACATCATAGTTACCTTTATTTGTAATAGGCTTAGGTTAGATTTAGAAAAGAATACTTATTTTTTGCCTTCTTACTGATCCTGTGTTGGGATGGTATAGACTATCTCTTAAGGTCCCTTTTTTCCTTGCTAGGTTTCTGTTCTGTAGTAAGTATTTTGTTATTGTTCAATTTTAACTTAATTTTCAAAAACTTTACATATTAAAGCATTGAGCTTATTTCACAGTGAAATATACTCTAAAACCAGTCAGACAGAGAGGAAAGCTGGTAAATTCATCTAGTTCCCAGTTAACCACCTACCAAGAATGGGAGGCTTTCATGACTTCCATTGTAAATAATATTACCTTATGCAACTAGGTCATGAATAGAATATCCGAGGAGGCATTTAGATCAATTAAATAAAATATCATGGACACAAATTAACTGTTTTTTTCCTTCCCCCAGAAACACTTGTTTTAACAGTCCTTTAAGAATTTCTATTGTGGTGCTTTCTATTCCATGCAACAGAAAAAACAGATTTTTTCAGGTTGAGGTGGACATTCCATTTATACTGTAACAACGTTTTTGATGCACAATTTTTCATACTCTAGCAGATTTAATCATATCAAATGAGCAAATTAAGGTCAATGTTGATTAGCCTTACCATCTCATTAGTGCCTAATGGAGGCATTTGCCATACTACTGTATAGAAAACTAGTGTTTTTAACTAACTTCTACATGGTTGGATGCACCAGGGAATGGAAAGAGTGGTCTATAGGCTGGAGTCAACTTGTCAACAAGTTTCGTAGGAAGAGTTGACTCTTACAGTTATCCTAACACGGACTGTTTCAAGGAAGCTTTTAAGTCCTTCGATCCATACGGTAAAACACAACCTATGATTGGTGTTGCAGATATTCTTATGCAATAGTTGGAATCAATCTGACAGAAATGGCATACAGCTTGCTTAAGAATGGTGCTCTGAAGTCACATCTGTACAACATGGTCTCTGGATTGCCACAGATGGAGCACTTCCACCAGTTTTACTGTAAGTATCTGTAGCCTCTTTAGAACAGAGTACCAAGCAGGAGGCCTACAACGGAGAGCTTAGTTTTTTTGGAGTGCGTTTCCACTCTTTTCTCATTACCCAGAGCAAGCTGTTTATCTTCTGAATGCACCTGATGCTTAAACATTGTGCTACAGAAATGTACATTTAAGGGATAAATGTGGGTGGCTTTCTATATATAAGACTACAGTCTGAAAACTCAGTATGTGCATATTTATTTTTTTATTCATTATTACAGTGTACAAAAGCTTGCTGTTGACCAGGATGGGAGACTCCCTATTTTAAGGGATTGGATAGAGTCTAAAGGGTCATTCTAGGTCTAGCTGGATCAAGCAGAAAATTGTGGAGGTAAATTTTGTGGATCTGCATTTTATTTTCTTCACAGGTTATCTGGTTTATGAGTTTGACAAGTTCTGGTTTGAGGAGGAACCAGAAAGCATTATGCACTTCAACCAGTACAGAGAGAAATTCCATGAAAAGATTAAGGCACTTCTGCTGGATTGTGATGTGATACTAACCTTACAAAGTACAAAGAAACCTTAACTCCTCTGCAGTCTATGACGTTCTGCATCAAAAATGGAATTATGCATTTCGATGGAAGTTTTGCATGTTTCACCAAAAACTGTTTAATAATAGAACTTTTTTTTTACATTTAAAAAAATAATCAAAATTCAGTTAAGAAAGCTTGGACAATCAGCCTCTGTTTACAGGTCTTTATATGCTATTCTCCAAAGGACAGCTTTTTTTAAAAAAATAAAACACACCAAAAAACAACCAACAAACCAACACAAAGAACAACCTACAAATCTAAAGAGCCTCTGGATAGCTTGCTTTCACAATTTCTTTTATACTTCTTGGTGCAGGAATGTGAAGCAGGTATTTATGCTGCATCATGTTTTCCATGAATAGGTTTGACTGTCTTTTAAAAACTTCTTTTAGTAGAAATTACTGTGGTTTTAGACTTTTTGTGTTCTTGTTCTGTAGTTGATGTAGTTGATCGTTCACTCATCAATGTTAAATTTCTCTATAATGAAGAGGTCCATGAAGGGGATGTATGGGTCACTTATGATTTTGGAGAAGAGGCTTAATCCATCAACATACTGATGTACTTACTAGAAATTACTTCTGGCAAGGAGGTTGTTTTTATCTATGTATTTGCACCACCAAATTCCTATGCTTGGAAAAAGCTTAGTTTGCAAACAAAACAAAAAGAATAACAAGTCATCAGTGTGAGGATCAGATCCTCAGACTAAAGCTACTCCTAAAAATATTCCTACTGTAAAAATTTTCAATTCTTTCTAATCTGACTTTAGCTATTCAGTCTGCTTGACTTGGTACCTGTTGTCAGCCCTTTCTTTTAGCAGCTAATGGAGTATTCTCAGTGGGAAGTGCAAGAGAGTTAGTTTAGCCCTTTTATAAATTACACCCGTTAAAAACCTTTACTGCAGCTGCAATTCCTATTTTGTGAAAATAAGTTTGCACCTGAGTAAAAGTCTCTAACAAAGGTGTATTTTCCATGGAAGGGATGCAACTGTGACACATTACTTAATCTTGACATCCTCAGACAATCTAGTCAATAGGACTTCACGTCTATATTGTAACTAATTATTGCTTAAAGCAACTTTAAACAGATTTGGTATAACCATAACTTCGTTTTCTAAAACCTAATATTAAATAAGTGCCTTCTGCTTTATTCAATCAGTGTTTTATTTTGATTCTGTAACCAGATCACAGCCTTAAAAGCTTGAGTTATTTGGGAAAGACTCTTTCAGTATATGCTTAAGTAGCACACAGTGGCACAAAATTTGTATACTAATAGAAGCTTTCATGCCTTTTTTTTTTTAAATCATCTCAGGTAAATTAGTTAACTTCTAGTCAGTGACTAATCATGAAGAGATTCCTGAAGAATACAAATACTGAACAGAAGGAAAAAAAAAAAGACAACCCCCTTTTTGTAATGAGTGATGTTACACTACATAGGTATTAAATTTATTATAATATGTAACACTACATCTCCTTGGAGATAATCATAACTCAACTGGACATGGTCCACATGGTCCAGGACCACCGCCTGCTTTAAGTGACCCTGCTTTGGGCAGGGGGGTTGGACTAGGTGATCTCCACAGGCACCTTCCCACCTCAGTAATTCTGAGTCTGTATTGTATAACCTGCGACTCCTTGCATCGCATCCACCCAACTGCTCTTGATCCCTTAAATGTTGGTGATCTCTTACTTGTGGGAAAGCTGCTGATCAGGGTAGACGGTATATATGTAGGAAGTAACAGTTCTGTTTTCTTTTTATGATACCTTATGATAGGTATAGACAAGAGTTAAACAATTCTTAAGTTTAACATGTGCAGGGTGGAGAAGGGTTCATCTCATCTGTTTTGGGTTGATGCTATTATACTTTAAAAAAAAAGGGAAGAAAAAGTAATGTGAAAATGCTTGTAGGGAGAGTATTTATGGTTATGCCATAGCTTGTAAGTTGAACAGCTAAACTGACTAGATTAGACACAAAATTGACCACAAGAAGCCTAGATCTTTTGATACTTCCAGATACTTGGGTCCTGTAATTCTCACCACTGAAAAAGCTGAGATCCTGTGGAGAGTGTTCTGGGATTCAGATCCAGCAGTGGAGCTCTGTTTCTCTGATGCTTGTAGATACTGGACATTCCTAAAATCTGAGGAAGGAAGTGGACTCTTTTCCTGTGGCTGAGAAGTTTGTTGTCTGTTACTTTCTAGCCCCAGCTTCTGTCATGTTTGTCTTATTAATAAATTTTTACTATTGCTTGTAGATGTCCTTTGCAAGCAAAGTGAGACTGCCATTTTGAATTTCAGAAGTGACCCTAATGAGTTCAGCAGCAGGAGGAAAGGAGATGGCTTTTTTTTTTATCTACTGCTTGCTAGCAAGTAGCAACATTACTTGAACCACCTCTCTAAAACCCTCCCCTGTGCTAGATTCTGCAACCTTTTTTTTTTTTAACAGTTGCAAAAATAATCTACACCCTGTTTCCAGCCTTGAAACTTTCACTCAGCTCCTTGTTCACTAGAGAGAGACTGACATTTAACTACTGCTGAGGCCTTTAAAGCCCAGCCATCAAGATTCAGATTTCCTATCACTTGCCTAGGACATTTTAGTGTAGAATGTAGATTGAGCCTGCTGTGAGATGCATCATTAGTTTTTTTAAAATCAAAGTGTGAGCTGGGAGTATAAAAGGAAAAAAGTAAACCCAGCCATCATCAGATGAGTGAGGTATATGGGAATGCATTAGTTTGTATGTAGTCCTTAAGGTGAATGTTTATGTTAGGCTCCAATACACCTTCCCAGTAAACAGTTAGAATTTGCATGTAGTTTTGTATGATCAAGTAGCCCAGTCCTTCTGTCGAGGAGCCACTCACTGTATGTAGACTAGTACTGGGTGTCCCTGTTTTGCACCAGTGGTAGGCTAATTGTATTATGGTGGTAGCTAGTAAATAGATGGAAAAAAGTAAAATTGTGTTTAGGGAAGGGAAAAAACAATGTTTCGCTAGTCAATGGTAGATTTTATACTAACTCTGTTTTAGGGTGACAATCCTGAGGTTATGGAAGATTCAAAATAGAGGCAGGCCACCTTCCTGCATGGCGATATAGTCGGTTTGTTTAACATCAGAATTTGTTGCTCATGATTTACTCTAAGAGTCTCAAAACCTTGGTAAATTCTCTTGTTATTTATTAACTGTCATGTTTTAACATATGTAGTATCTTATTAAAATTTGCAGGTACTGTTATTTTCTAGCTTCCTGCCTCTTTAAAGCATTCACTATGTGAAAGCTTATATGCAATAGTAATTTCAGAAAAAAATAATCTAAAACTGAAGACAACAAGGTGGTTCTCTCAATTTTTTTTTTTGTTGTTCATGTAGCAACTGTTTTAAAAAAACTACCTCCACTTTTGTTGTTTAGTGTATGCTTGAAACATGGTGCTGCTCCATGAACAAATTAATCTGAAGCAGAAGTTTACCACAGGCAAAAGTAAAATCTAGTCTTTCAATAAGTAAACACATTGCTTCATAAGTAACCACCTTGCTTGGAAAGCGATTTGAAGACAGTGCTACTTAGGAAGAAAGAAACAAAGAATGTTTGTAAACTCGTTGTGCTTCTGCCATCTGATACAGCAGTGTAAAGAAAAGGGCATTTTGTCCTGAAGGACAATAGGAAAAGGGGCCAATCTAAGCACCTCGGATAAATAGTTTTGGATTTTCACTCTTTGAAAAACAAAACAAAAACATGCAAACAAAAATTAAACACACACAAAGCCCCATGCATTAATCTTCCAGATTTTCCTTGCTAGTTTAAATAACAAACACTTAAAAAATTGGTTAGCCTTGTTTTAAGAATTATTGTGATGAAAAAGTTCGTATTTAGGTGGGAGTTCAGCAGTCAGTATTCTTGAAAATACTGCTAGTGGCTGTCTGGTGAAGATGTAACCTGTTGTTTCTTTCTGTCATACTTTCGTGTTGCTGTAGTACAGTGCTGATCAATCTTTGGGCTGATGTTTCTTGTGTCAGGCAATATGTAGTCTTTTGTTAGGGAAGAAAAAACCCACACAGCCCAAGGCAGCTTATGGGCAGTTTCTTCTTATCACACGGTGTTTAGATAGCTGCATACTAATAGAAATTTCTGTTTGCCACAGTATAAAAGCAATAATGTAAACTGTGATGTCTGTGTAATGGAAAGAGATGTTTACAATGGTAGCAAATAAAGAACGAGTTATTCCAAAATGTTGTCAACAGTAGTGTTACAGCCTGCTAGAAAATGTAGCAATTGCCAGTTAGCCATGCTCTCGGTTCATGCATGTGCACTGTGATACAAGAGAAAGCTTTATTCTATCTTTGATTTGTTTTGCTTTTTGCTTTTCCCCCCAGCTCTGAGAACTTGTTCAGAGGTCTCTGTGGTTCTTGTACTGGGCTTGCGTTTGTGCCTTTCCCAATAAGGCTATAGCACTGTTGATAGAGAGATACAGCTATAGAGCTGTTGAAACAGTAGGCAGCAGAACATCTGCATGTGTGGAAGCTGAACTGGAAAAAAAAAAAACAGCAACAGCTGGAACAAACACTAGCTGGCTCACATAGGTTTTCTAGTTTTTAAATAGCCATCCACGATATGTACCTTAAACACCAGAAGAAAGGAATAGGATTTAAATCTGACTGAGATCCATACTAAGAGTGTTTGTTTTTAACTCTCAGGATTGGTCTGATACCATAGAAGACCATGCTTACATGCAAGTCCACTTGAAATCTTACATCTGTTGTGACAGGAAATTATGCAATGGCAAAGTCTGAGTTGGATGTGCATTATGAATTTCTGTATATTACGGCCTTTAACACTCCCTCGACCTTCATCGACCTGTCATTCCGAACCCAAGTCACAGCTACGGCCCATGGCACTGACCAACGGCACTAGCACGAGGCGAGGGGAAAGGCTTCCTGCTTTTTTAGCTGAGGGGCTTCTCCAGCCATCATCTCACTTTGTTCCACACCTGCCCTGAAAGGTGGCCGCATCCCTTTTTGCCAAATCTTTTGGGCCATACCACAAAAAGTAAACCTCACCTCCTTGATACACAGTATATACGAGAAGCATATTGGGTTGGAAGGAGACAGAGTAGTTTGGCCAAGTTTCTTTAGCTAGAGCACGACATTGCTCTCTTCAGTGATGGACCAGAATTTTGGTTATGGAATGCAAGAGAATATTGCACAGGTAGGCTGCCATACTCTGCTGCAAGTGGTAGAGATCTATTACTGCTTTATTTCAATTGCTCTTGAAATCCTTACTTTAAAAGAAGCTCTGTTTTAAGCTTTAAAAACCCAACAAAGCCCGAAACAAACCAAACCCAGCCAAAACGCCAAAAAACAGAGTAAGTATTTTGTTTGAAGGACCTGGAAGTTAACTCTTGCAGTTAACTCGAGGTGCAAACGTTTTTGTTCAGGAGTGCAAAACTGAGAGTTAGAGATGAACTCTAGAGAAAGAGAGAAACCCTGATTTGTTTTCTTTTTTTTTTTTTTAACTAAGAAAATACTTTAACCTCTGTATCTTCCACCATGCCTTCATCTCCATACAAGCTATGTTAAATAACTTACTTGGTTTTTCAGTTCCATCTGTACTTCTCAGTTCTTACTCCTGAATTTTGGAGACCAAACGCTTCTGTTAATGTACCGAAGGGCCACCACATGAGAACTACAAGATGGCACCTGTAGCAATTTTATTCCTTCAGAAGCCTAGAACAGGCCCTGCGCTACAGAAACATCCCACTCCTGCAAGGCCCAAATGTCAAGCTGGTCAGTTATACAAATACCAATTATTTTAGAACATACTCAGGAAATTTAAATTGAGATCCTGAGTACCACACAAGCGAGAAGAACCAGAGTTAAATTCTCTTCTGATGTGACATGCCTTGAGATGTTACCTGCCACCACTTCTTGAGAGCATCCTGCACTGCAGTTAAGACTAACTTCCTATATGTCATCCCTCGTATTCCCAGCACTGAAACACTCTTACACGATGACTCTGCTGACACCAGCACGTATCACACATTTCTGTTATTAGCCATATTCCTACGTAATGTTCACTCCCACAGTTTTGTTCCAATTATTTGCTGTCAGGCTAATTTGTATTTTCACTATTGAATAAATCAGCATTTTACATGAGCATCAAAAATCACAGTTGCTGCTTGAAGTACGTAACATTTGACTCAAGTCTATCTTCTAGCGGAAAGAAATAGAAATAGCATTAAAAAAAAGTTTTCTTCCAACCAGAGGATAAGGCTCCGTAATAGATGCGAGTGCTTCACTTTCTTGCTATAATGCTACACCTCAGCGTGTATCTAAACTGGTGAGCTCTGGTCACGGACCAGCCTGCTCCCACAGCATCAGAGGTTGATGCCAGAGTCCAAAGGAAGCCCTGGAGGCTGGAACCTCGTGCTCTAACTAAGCAAAAGGCCAGGATACTAAGGCACGCTCCGCCATAGGCTGAGCTCACCTACCAACCCATACACTATTCCTCAGTATTTTCTCATTTTTTTTCCCAGATGCTTTAGTCTAAGCCCAACTAGTCCATTTTTCTTACAACAGCATCAAGTATTTTTTTACAGTTCATATTACATTTCTGATAAAAGGCACCTTCTAGCTACAGCGTACCTCATTATTACCGAATTACCAAGAACTGGAACAGACCAGAGATGACAGGTAAGTCGCTCACAGAGATGCCAGAAGTTTGGCGAGTAACAGCACCGAACCTCGTCAGCGTGCACACAACCCAAACTGGCGGGGACTTGGTGAGCCATGCTCCCTACCTGCAATTCGCTGGCACAGCCACAGGTGCCTCCTCTGACCTATCGCTTTGCCATTTAGGCAAGTTACAGGCTTACAGTGCTTCTGCACCAGCGTCGTTTTGTAGCTCAAAGTATCCTGTTGGGATTCAAACTTCCCAACAGTTTCTTGTTGGTTTCTGTATCACGCCTACTGTTGAGAGACCCAACTACTGCAGTTTCAAAACGCCGCTGCAAGGTTAAAGATCAGTAATGAAGACCCTGTGACAGGAAGGATCCAGAAGCTTGGAGAGCAGCCAGCTGAAGAACCAGACCCAGCTGCACAGCTTTCCAAGAAAAAGCACCTTCTCTTTGCTTGATCAACTGCTTTAAGGCTATTGCCTTTCTCTCTCGCAGCCCCCTTACATACCACAATGCATATACCATACCAGCCTCTGCCTCTTTACTTATACACACCTGACATATGACATCTACTGTAACAGAAGCTCCAGCATCACTGTGTGAGAACTGCTAAGGTGCTTCTCTTGAGAAGAGTTTTGATGTCAAATTTTCAGTAGATTTAATACATCACATAAGCTTTCTGTCTGCTTTGCCCAAAATTTGTGCGACAGAGACCTTCACAAATTTCAAACACAACCCTTACTCAGCTCCAACACCTCAAATTCAGGAGCTGCAAGATGCTACAATGAAGGAAATAAGTATCACTGAACTTCCATAATGCTATCAGCATCTGAGTAAGTTGAAAGACAGAGTGGAAGAAAACTTGAGTAGAATGTTTATGTCTTTTTGTTTGTTTGTTTTGTTTTGAGAAAGCTCTAGAAAATAACCTTCCACTCCTCCATCATTTGCTGTCTGTCTCTTGGCAGGCAGGCAGCACCCTGTGCCATCAGGCTCCTACCAAGCTAGAAAAGCAGCACATGTCAGCGTCCAGTCACAGATTTCAGCTCTGAAGAGGAAAGATACCCCCCCTCCAGCTGCAAGACAGACAACCCTACCCAAACTCTACAGTTCACAAATTAAAGAGACATAGAAAGCACAAGGCCTAGGCGCTTCCAAAGGCACACTGACTTGCTTGGGTAGCATCCCAACACATACAAAGATTTTAAAAGCATTCACTCACATTTTCTCAAAGGTTTCATGTCACTGTACACTGGTTGGTTGAACTCTTCTGCAGCTCTCCTCTCATCAACGACCACCCAGCTACTAAAGAAGAAGTCACAGCAGAACTTCTCATCAAATAGGCAACCCCAGGTGGCCATTTGGTGTGGCCCCAATCAGGTGAGCTGCCTCACCCAAAACAATCTGGAGAAAAATGGGCTCCCCTGGCTGCTACCTATAGCAAAGCCCTTCTTAAAGGTGACCTGGCTTACACTTAGGAGCTTTGTTGACATGATCAGGAAGGTAAGGAAGGCTACTGGAGCAAAACAAAAAGAAGTTGTCTTGTAAAATGGAGCAGAGGTCTACTTGTTGATGCCTCCTCTTGTTACAGAAGTTCTAACAGCAAAATAATTTTCACGATACGTTGAACCCCCAGCCCTGGGGGTGGGGTGTGAGCAGAGCTGGCAAGCGCTTTTAAGATAAAGAAATGTTTTTCATCTGTGGTCTGTGCATCTCTAGGGGTGTGTGGAAGATTGCCGATAGGCTTAAGTTCACTTTACCAGGACAGACACCTGGTAATAAGAGAAATATTTTAGGGATCTACAATCTTAAAAAGGTCAACAGTCCGCTTAAGGATGTTAACCCTTGGTGCTGAAGACTTCTGTGGTAACTTACTCTGCTGCCAGGCATTACAATAAAGCACACTGCTCTGGCCTTGGCATCTCAAGTTAAAGTCATATTCTTCAAAATGGTGATTATGGCTTCAAATGAGTATCATTATTTGATACATATGTAAAGCAATCCACATAGCCTCATATGCAGAAAGACTCTATTGCTTTTTCGTATTTGTTACATGTAGTCTACATATGGCTATATTACAAAGGAGAGAACTCCGCTCAACAAAAGAAAAAAACAACCAACAGTAAACTGAGACAAAGGATACATGAGCAGTGCTCAGAAATTACCAGCCACGTTATCAGCTTTGTATATACACAAATAGATAGTAAGTTTCAAAAATATAGTTCACTGAATAGAGCACATCCATGTCTGTTCTGTCACTGGCAAGGTTTTGAGGCTGACATCTCAGCTTACCAGTAGCCTGTAAATAACATTCCAATGTTTAAAGCCTTGAGAGCATGCCTGGTGAGCTACAGCAAGCATAGGCGGGTCATAAAATATCTGGGGGTCTTAAAAACTAGTAACAACTGTTGTCACCGAACACGAGCATAGCAGGGAGCACTGTCTAATGAAATTGGGTAGTGTGAGAGAAGCTTGCCCGGGTTGCTTCTTGCAGATGGAATTAAACACATTCAAGCGTTAAACAAAACCAGGCATGGAAACCACAAATGGTTTTTGTTCTGAGACCTGGTGTTGAAGATCCAAAGTCATTTCTCTGTGTAATAAAACACAATCACCTACTTTTACCTCTAGCATGACTTTAATAGTTAAAAATCAAATCTGTGCAGAGTGTACGTTATTTGTTCACATTACCTATTTGTGGTTAAAAACCACTTCATCTGACAGTTTAAAAGCATTCTTTTAAAAGAAAAGAATTAAACAATAGCTTCTGCTAAAAAATCTGCAAGTTACATGGATGCAATATACAGGAGTATAAAAAAATCAACAGTATTGTACAGAAAATATTCTCAAAACAGCAAATAAAGATTAGGCATGTAGGCATGATCCTGAACTGAACAAATATGAATTATAAAACAGCTAACAAAATTTAAAAAAAAATCCTGAATATCTGTATAAAAGAAGCAAGGATTCAAAGTGCAGGTGCTCCAGTTTCCATTTTAACATATTATTCAGTAGGTTAATACAGGATACTGTTCATTTCATATAAAGTGACAGTGTTCTCAGTAAGACTTAAACATTCAGTTACATTATCTTGCAGATTTTTTTCATTACTGCTACTTTACACTGTTGTAAATGAAGACTTATGCAATACAAGTTTTTATTTTCTTAATCTAACAAGGATATAATAGGTTCGTGGTAAAGGTTAGTTTTAAAAGCGAAGCTATATATGCTATAGAACCAGCCTTAGAAGTATACATATATATTTTTTTTTAACTTTTAAAAACAGCTTTCAATTTTTAAAAAGAGACTCTACCGGTCTGTTCTGGGACCTGCATACACTGTCTTTGGAGCACACCAGCAAAGCTTCCAAGTCCATGGGTTAGGAATACAGCCCCAGGCAGGGCTGTGCTGGGGATCTTCCCCGGGTGGCCGCAGCTGGGAAAGGGCTTTCTCTCTGCTGGGTTTGGTGCAGCCAGAGGCCGCTGAGCCCAGGGGAAGGCAAATGGGCTCTGCCTTCTGTCGGAGCGGAAATCATCACATTTAACCACGTTTGCCTGAACGTGCCAGCTAGGCTTGGGATGGACTTCTCACTTCTATTTGAGTGTACCAGTCTCAAGCAGAGGAAGTTAGGAGCCAGGCAGGTGTCACTGAAGTGATCTTTCACATATTCAAAACAATAAAATTGAAGCATGCATTAAAACCCATTATCTTTGAAAAAAAAAAAACTTACATGAAATAAAATTATCCTTCAGGGATGTTGCCTGGAACTTAATTTCACCTGAGGTCCTATTTAGTTTGACAGTGTCCCTTTAAATTTTAGGTACTTCCTGTTTCATTCGTTTTTCTCCCCCAAGAATCAGATCTCTCTATATGTCTATTTTAAAAATGCACATAAATATCACCATTAAGTTTACATTTAGAAATCAAGAACTAATCTTTACCATTTTATATTGACAGCAAGGTTAATAATACACCCACTTCACTGACAACTGTTATTTTTTTCTATATTTTGAATAAAATTTGCATTTGTGTAACATTTCCCACAGAAAGAGTGATTATACTTCAAGATAGTTAAGTTTGCACCCCAACATTTTCACATTGGTGAAAACAATCATGTTTTGAAAATACCAGGGCCTGTGCCAGGTACTAATAGAGAATAAAAAAAACCCCAAAAAACCCGACTGCCTTTTATCCCGACATAGTAGAGATTTCATAGTCACTGGCCGAGGTTATTGGTTTACCCATCATCCTCATGTTTTTAGCATTAGTAATCCTAGCCATCATGGACACAGGCTTGTCAAAGTACCTAACCAGTGCTGGCTCAGTCAAAAGGGAGGCTAAAAATTGTTCAAAGGTAATGGCCCAGTCTCTGTCAATGCTAGTGCTTCTACGAAGAGAAGTGGTGTGGTTGCTCCGTACCAAAACAGTGTCTTCACCGATGTCCTCGCAGTGCAGCTTTTCTTCTTCATGTGAACCTGCACTCAGTACCGAGTAGGAGGACATCGAACTATCATCTTTTGTATCATCATCGGAAATGAGCATGGAAGAACAGGCTCCGTTGTCCCTGGGAGAAGAGTCTTCGAGCTTAATGTCTTCCATCTGCATGCCCAGGGTGCTGTCGGTGCAAACGGCCTCCTCATCGTTGGCGACGAGGCTGCTTTGGAACGGCTTGTGCTGTTCAAGGGGGTACTGCTCATTCTTCTGAAACAGCTCGCTCTGAATAGTTTTGCTGCAGCTGTTACTGCTGCTGTCTGTCTCTTTTGTGGGCTGCACACTGAAGAGCTTACCAACCTCACCTATCTCCAAAAGCAAGCTTGTCACAGCAGCAGTAGCATGGTACAGATCTTGTTCATTGGGGTCTTCACTGAACATATTGTACATTGTCTTGCACAGTTCAATGAACTGTCCCTAAACACAGAAGAAGGAAATGTTAAAGAGAAAGCAGGAAACAATTCAGACTGAGATCTACGAAATCAGTTCAAAAAGTCTGGAATGGAGGTATGACACAATAGTTTATGTGATTGAACTAAAACTGGAAATAATCTAGGTGCAGTCTAGAAAGCATTTTCTATGACTGGGCAGCCAGATGTGTTGCCTCTCCCAAAGCTATTTAGAATAAACAGCTGGATGTTTCTTCCAACATGAGACAAATTTATTTCTTTGCAGCCACAGGAGGGCAACAGAGAGCGAGCAGCAAGACACTAAGGCATTCATTTTGGTGGATTTTCTTGTAGGAATGATGTGAAATACAGAAGTTCATAGAATCATAGAACAGTTTGGGTTGGAAGGGGCCTTTTAAGGTCATCTAGTCCAACCTCCCTGCCATGAGCAGGGACATCTCCAACTAGATCAGGTTGCTCAGAGCCCCGTCCAGCCTGACCTGGAATGGTGCCAGGGATGAGGCATCTACCACCTCTCTGGGCAACCTGTGCCAGGGTTTCACCACCCGCATTGGGAGAAATTTCTTCCTTCTATCTAGTCTAAATCTACCCTCTTTCAGTTTAAAACCGTTATCCTTTGTCCCATTGCTACAGGACCTACTAAAAAGTCTGTCCCCATCTTTCCTATAGGCCCCCTTTAAGTACTGGAAGGCTGCAATAAGGTCTCTCTGGAGCCTTCTCTTCTCCAGGCTGAACCACGCCAACTCCCTCAGCCTGTCCTCATAGGAGAGGTGTTCCAGCCCTCCGAGCATTTTTGTGGCCCTCCTCTGGACCCGCTGCAACAGGTCCATGTCTTTCCTGTGCTGAGGGCTCCAGAGCTGGACACAGCCCTGCAGGTGGGGTCTCACCAGAGCAGAGCAGAGGGGCAGAATCACCTCCCTTGACCTGCTGGCCACACTGCTTTGGATGCAGCCCAGGATAACTAGGGGTCTGATAAAACTAATGAAAAATGAAAGGAGAGACCTACAGCACTCTCTTAATTGACAGCGGTAATGTAATTGGATGTGAGCCTTTTGGAATTCAAAACTCACAAATTAAACAGGAAGGAGAGTTGCTCAGGGCTACCTTAAGTAAGAAGCATTGTTCTACAGTGAAAAAACCTTCCCTGCATGCTCTGGAGGAAACAGCTGTCCCGGTGGGTCTCCTCCTTAGCTGCTTATGGATCTAAGGGGAATAAGACTGACAATATAAATTACAAAACATAAAATGCTTCTTTCAGGTAATGTGTACCAGATATTATGAGCTAGCTGGTGATATTCAGTGTCGTATCACCCTTTGTCTAGAGATCAAAATAATATGTTATCATTCCTGTACCTGTATACCTCATTTTTAGTATGTTTTGGGAGCCGAATGCCAGTTACAGTATGTTGAAAACTATCTTCCTCAAAATAAAACTTTTATTAAGTGTTAATGTATTGAATATTTATAGGTATGTGAAGAAAGTTTAAAGTTAATGAAAGATAGGTAAGTGTCAGCAGAAGTACCTGATTCAGTTTGGGCAAGTCCTTTGTGGTTTTTGCTTTGGATTTATTCTCTTGGCTCCACATTCTCAGATAATTTCGATTCTCTTGTGAGCTCTTCTTGCCTATTGTTAACAAATTACCCAGAGATGCAGGAAAAGTCCATGAAGAAACCTTAAATTAATACTTTTTTGTTCCATTTTCAAAAGGAGCATCTTTACAAGAAATGAAAAATGTAATTCAAATGGAGACACCATGCATACCTTTGTCTGTTTTCAGACTCACTGTAACAAACCCATCATCTACTCCTTGTTTGTTCCTGCTGTCTAGGCCAACAACTAGGAAGTGGAGGGGCGGGGGGAGAGAGAGATCAGTGTGGGTTTAGATACATACATACTTTTCATATGTACAGTGCAAAATAAAACGCTCACACTGCAGGAAATGCAGAGTAAAAAGGATAGGACTAAATGATGATTTTTGCGTATTCTTAAATCTGCTGACAAATTCCACATAATTAATAACATAAACACTAAGACAGGGAACATCCTAGGTTTTGTTTGTGTAGTGCAATGATTAGCCTGTGTTACCACAACATAAACAGCTTCTAGCGTGATATATGTTTGGTGGTTATACTAGTGCATCTCCTTCTGTCTATCAGGGCTTAAAATTGCCATCTCTAGTCTATTAATTCTTATCTGTATTTTCAAACAACCTTCCTTCCCCCTGTAATCTGAATGGATGGACAATATTTTTCTTGAATCAGAGAGAAACCTAACATCAAATATCTCAAGAAAGAGAATGCCATTTAAGACAACAGCAATGAGACCCAAGTTCTCATTAGGGCACAAAAAGACTTCAAACTGCTGAACTACATTTTGATATATCTTTTGGCTTCAGTTTTTTAGCATATTTTTAAGTTCTGATCCAAATATTTCTTGAAAGCCAATATATTTATTCTCATTCTCCATCAAGGCATATATGCTGCACTTAGCACAAAATTACTTCTATTGCAACACACTGATGACATTATCCCACGAGTACTTCTGCAATGCATAGTCCACGGGAGTTCTTAGTGTACACATGCCTGCATATCTACGGATATAAAAATACATACAAAGGCTTCTTTTTACAGACAGTATTTCACTTACAAAGTTTAATCCAATAAGAAAGATATGTTGTTTGAAATGCTTTACCTCATCTTTTCATGCCTGAGACAAAAGATGCCTACCGTGTGTACATTCTGGTGTGATGTCTTCAAAAAAGTACTGAGTAGCTTCAAAAGCAGAGTCTGGCTCTTCTTGCTCAGGGGATGGATCTAAGCAATATAATAAAATTCTTTAATTAAAAAATCCACCCTTTAATTAAAAACTCAACATAATTCCATTGATACATCTACCTAGAATGTCAGTTTCTAGAAGTGAAAGTGTCAAGATGTGACAGGTTAGGAATCATCTCTTTTCAACTCACAGGAGATGAACAACTGAACCTGTACTGTCCCTTTCCCTGGTATCTGGTACTTTCTGACTAACAAGTAGCTGTTTGCCTTCAGAGTCTGGCTTGTCTATTGTCCCATGTCTACTTCCATTACTTTCTTCTGTGCAGCTCACCATGTCCTAAGCAGGGTATGAACCATTTTCTAGTGGGAAACAGTCTGTCAAGATTTGGTATGAGCTTACCAGTCACCAAATTCTTAAAAATGGATTTCTTTTGTTATCGCTCAATAAAATTGTGGTTTTTTCCAGTTAAATTAGTGAATCACTCGGCCTACCTCCACCAAAGCCAGCTGGGAGCAATCAGGGACATGTTCAAAGCACATGAAGGTGAATGTCCTCTCAAAGCTTTTAGCTATCTTTACCACGTAAATATAAATATGCACAAGAATTAAACTACCCAAACGGCTGCAACAAGTGAGGACAGCAATAGGTTCTTTATGGCACATATGTGACAAGCCAGAGAGGCTATAGTTCCAGGACATAATTTTCTTCAGAGGCAAAACTGTTTTGAGATGCTTCCATCCCCTCTCCACCCTAAATTGCCTTTCTCACTTAGCTGAGCCCAACAGTTTGTACAGCTCCCTGGAAAAAACATCTATGAAACAATCTGGAGCTTCTCTCCACAAACAGTTGTATCAGCCTGGGGACAGAAACGAGTAGCCGGGGCACACAGGAATATTTTAAGCTACCTTCACTGTTAAATAAAGTGCATTACGGTAACAAATACTGAAGAACACTGTATTTGTTAGGCATGGGGGAAGTCACCAACCCCGGCTAAATTGTCAAGAGACACATATAAATGGCCTGTCTGTGGCCAGAGCAATAGAGGGCTGCACGGGTAGTTATGTGTCTAGTTATGGTAGAAGTGCTCTTATTTTACTGCTGCATAAACAGCTACAATAATTCCCACAGATTAATTTTTAACTGGGAAAGCTAGTCATAAACAACTCTGCTCCAAATTTCTGTTCTCAACAAGATGACAGCTATTTTAACATCATTTACTTACCAGGCAAAACATGCATTTTATACAGTAGCTTCAGCTTCTCGGTAAGATCTCCATGGCATGCTGCACCTAAACAGCATTATATACTGTATGTTAATACTCAGCATTCAATGCCATTCTATTTATCACTACAATATTTTGTTTTAGAAGCGGCTACATTCACTCTGGGAAGCACTGTACTCCCTTTACAGCCTGACATCATAAGGCAGTCACTTGACTTCTAAGATCACACGGTCTGCAGTAGAAAGAGCAAGAGAACACAGACCACCTTACCCTGAATTTTGTACTTCAACCTTGGGTCGTTCATTAAATGTCTGTTTTATAACACTCAAAAATAATCTATGATCATCACATTATCACTCAGAATGGCCTCCAGCTAAAAGTTAAGATGACCTTTTTGTGTGGACTTCAAACTTTCTGATCTGAGGATCCAATAATAACATCACATGATCTAGAATAATAAGGTATTTACCAAAAAAAAGAGAGAGAAATTCAAGTAAACAGCATTTACCACAGCTTAGCCACAGGCTAAACTGATGCTCAGGCAATACTTTCTAATGATTTATCCACCTCAACCCCTATTCCTTTCTGGTCTAGACTACAATTAGCTGTATGAAATCCAAGCTGTCTATTGTAGCCCCTCCTTCCAAGTAATTAAATGGATGTTAGTTAATTTTAAAGTACTGAAATAACCAATAATCAGACTTCTTCATAAGTCTTACTTGCCATGACATGTAATTCATAAATAAATTAATTAACCTTCATTAATTAGGTTCCGCAGAGTTTTATTTTACCTTACAAGCTACCGTGTCAACTAACCCCTGTTATGCAAACTACAAAGTGTGGTTTGGCAAATGCTAACAATCACAGTCTACTGTAAGGCTTAAGACTACAATAAATACAGATGTTAGGCCAAATAATTGAGTACATCTACATTAGCCATTTCGCTTTCAACTTGGTCCTTTTTAAGCACAAAACGTCCTTATGTTCCTGTCTGGTGTACCACACCATGCAGATAATGCTTTCTCTTCTGGTCAAACTGCATCTTAGGTTATGTACCCAGGTACCAGATGATGTGCCCCACTGCTACATGCGACATGAAATAACCAAAACGCAGCTTCAGCTGCAGTTCTGCATTCTCCAGCAACAGCTAGAGATGCATTCACCAAAATGGGATTCAGGGCACAGGGTATCTGGTGACATATGTAGGCTTGTTCCTCTCCCTGTCCCCAGATGTGAAGAGAACTGAAAAAGCTCAACTGCTACTGCTTTTTGCCCAAGATGAATCTGTGCGTTCTTCCTAATGCCGGGCCCTTTTCCCCCGCAAAATGTACATGAATGAAGACAACACAATGTGGGACAAGTCGACCGAAGATGTTAACTGGACTCTCAGGGTCAACCCTTTGGGTCTCCCCCGGGAGAGGTCGGAAAGTTTTACAACAGGAAGAACAGGCTACCGGCAATTTGCAGGAACTGCCTGACAGTGAGCTGTAGTGGGCTACCCAAGATCTGAGGACCGATGTTGTATTAAACAAAAAAATTCAGCTACATTCTGGACCTCTGGTAGACATGCCCCTATTATGGAGAGTTAGGGGAGACCTTTGTATGGGTGGATACCTCAGCTCAGGCCACCATTTTGACCTGCATGCTGCAGTACACGGATAATTTCATAGGAGGGCCCAGAGAATTCAGTGGCCTCCTGCACAGCCCCTGCTTCCCTGAACAGCAAAGCAGATGACCCTGCTGAGTGCCTGTGAACAGCACTAGGGGGGTGGTCTTAGTCCCAACCATAAATACTTCCTTCCTGGCACTCTGGAGTCACAGGCCTTAAAAACCTTCAACAACTTTCAACAAGTCTTGTCTTTTTGCAGCAGGAGTCTCAGATGATGTATCACCAGGTTTTATCCAGAAGTTTTAAAGTTACTTTGTGGTGAGAGAAGAAACTGTGCTTGGAAGAGAGCATGACTACACCCTTGGAATCCTTCCTCCTACCTGAAACTGGAACAGTGAAAACTCTCATCTTCACACTGCAACCAACATCCTCACACACACCAGCTCTTACCCCTCTCAGGGCTTGACCACCACACCCCTTTTCGTGGCATGACTAGGAACAACCTTCACTGAGCCCCCTTTCTGACTGTTCCTCTTCTGTCAACACCATACAGGTGTCGGTCTTTTCTGGGCATAATGTCATATGTACACAGTTCCCTGTCTTCTTTGAGGCCATTAACAAACTAATTAAACAAGTTAGAACTTTATTCTGTTAATATAAAACCTAGTAGCAACATAAGAGTGTTGGCTTCAGTTGCCCCTCTCTTGAACACAGGTGGAGGGGTGTGGAGTGTTTGTAGAGCATTTAGCTCCCCAAAAGGATGGGAGGAGTGGTAAGGTTACTCTGCTTTCTGAACATCCTCCTGTGACTTGTGCTTGGAGAAAAGATGTTTTCCAGAAAAAGAGAAATACACTCAGGTACTCCTTGAGAAACAGTTTTCATGGTGCTGACTTTTGCACCAAGGCTGTGGCGAGTGCTGCAGACACCAGCAGTCACTGGAGAGGTGCAGCAGCTGCGTGCTCTGTGGAGGGAGTATTGCAAAAACGTGATAGGAGGCAGGAGGCCATTTTGAGTCTACGTGGAAATCTCTCTAGCTTACTGGGATCCTGAGTCAACAACTGACGTGCTATAATTCAGTGTGGTATGGGGGTGCAGGTGAGCTTCTTCATGAGTGAATACACCAAACAGCTCATAACCAAGGGTGACAACCCTTTCTGAGCAGCACAACTCCTAGAGCAAACTAATCAAGAGCATTCCTTTATTTGAACTTGCAGTAACGACAGAGTAAATGTACAGAAGAATATGCCAGGTTGTTCCATCTTTGCTCAGCTGAGGCCCTAGAGGCACCTGAAGTAGGAAGTTCTTGAGCTACTTGCTGCAAGGGCTCTGAAAAGGAAATGGAGATTTCCAGTTGCAATTACAGTGCTTTTGTATCCCAAGGATTTCATGCTGACACAGAAGAAAGGGCCACGAGCCCATACCAGGACATACAGCACCCCTTTTTACCTCCTCTTCATGGAGCTCCTAGGAGGAGTCAGTGGCATCAGAGAGAGGCTTTGAGGGAACAGATCCTTACGGCTACATGGAATAAGGCAACTTAAAGACAGAATTGTGAAACAGAAATGCCTCAGGGGCCATGGCTGCTTCAGCCATCAACAAGCACCCTCTGAGATGGGCCATGCCTCAGAAGCACTTGAATAGGACAATTCCTTTAGAAAAGGCAGACTTGAGTAACCACAGCCAGGGTCCAATACTGCTGTTTGGACACAGTAAGAAGAGAGGGAGGATGGTGCCCACAGGTCACCTCCAGAATGCCCATCCTCTGACCATGCTTTCCAGGACAGCCACAAGGAAACGGCAACAGGGGCCCCTGTTGAGCAGATGCATCTTGCTCCAACAGAAGACACTCCTCATTTAGGAGACTTTCCTAACCAAGGTATATTGGGTTGGTGAGGTAGACTGAAGCAGCTGATGTTTGTGAAATCTTTAAAAGTCCTGGGGGATGGTGAAATATGCTCAAACAAATCCCATGTTGTTTTTGTTGACTGTGGTGTCTTTGCTACCATTCATGTGCTGCTTAAACAAAAAAGGGGCTGGGAGGGGTTGACTTTTTTAAAAAAAAAGTTTCCAAGCTATTGCCACATTGAGCTTAATTTCTGAAAAAAATGTGTTTTTGCAGAATGAGCAGTTTTGATTGTTGAGCCCATTGAAGATTTTTAGTTCAGTCATGTTGGCTTATAGCCACATTTGTGCATTTTATATTCATGTCTGTTCACAGTGCTCAACACTGTTCCTTGTTCTTATCACTCATTATTGCTTCTAAGAAATGCTGCCTCAACCAATAACTGACTGATTATTAACAGCATCCTGTAAGAAAGCAAGAATAGTTAATCCATGGGTCATGTCTCAATAAGTCATTAAGTGTTACCTGGCAAACAGTCCCTCAAATACAACTCAGAACTGCATCATAGGAAGCACTGGGGTTTTTTGGGTGGTGTGAAGGGGAGGCATGCATCAGTTTTACTGTCATATAGCTGTTTTGCACCTGTGAGAGAACAGGTATCACCAGTGCTGTACAGAGGTTTTAATGCAAGGCTGCATTTAGAGCCCTAATGCTTAAAAATACTGTTACAAAGAGTTGCTGAAAGCCAGACTGGGAAACATTTTCTCTCTCAAAAAGGATCATAATGTAAAGCTGGAGGAAACATCAGGTTGCCATGAAATAACATGATAGATGATGAGATGTTGGTCACTTACAGTGAATAATTCCTGCTACATTAAAAAAAGGGGTACCAGCTTCTGCCTCATCTTTGCCTCTTCATGTTAATCCTGGGGCTTGCACATTCCCTTTGTTGTGATATTGATTTTCATGTCTTGAAATCTTGCTTTTTCAAGACTTGCATGGGGCGTAATCTCCATTAAAGACATTCAGCCTCCCTATCTGACCTGCACCTCCACTTTCTCCTTTTCAGGTGACTTCCATCCTGCTCTCTTAGTCTGCAGACTCAGTTATTGACTTCAGAAGTAATATAGGTAGTATCTCTCATTACATATACTACAAGGTGTGATACCTTCCCCTCACACAGGGACACATGTGCCTGGGGTGTCAGCAAACTTCTAAACAGCGGCACTTCTATGCAGTGGCAAAAAAACCTAGCATTCTCACTCTACCATTCTCCTGCCCTTCTACGTGCACATAAATTTCTCAGAAGTGGGGACCTTATAAATGTCTATAAATCTCTGAAGGGTGGCTGTCAGCAGGATGGAGCCTGTCTCTTTTCAGTAGTGCCCAGTGATAGGATGAGGGGCAACGGGCACAAACTGCAGCACAGGAAGTTCCACCTCAACATGAGGAAAAACTTCTTTACTGTGAGGGTGACGGAGCGCTGGAACAGGCTGCCCAGAGAGGCTGTGGAGTCTCCTTCTCTGGCGACCTTCAAAACCCAACTGGACATGTTCACGCGTGCCCTAGGTGATCCTGCCTTGGCAGGGGGGTTGGACCAGATGATCTTCAGAGGTCCCTTCCAACATCTGCCATTCTGTGATTCTGTACTCTTTCTGAACAATCACGGGAGCAAATGCTGCCTCTCTTCCCTTTCCAGAGCTGGTAGCACTGACAAAAGCTATAACTTCCCAAAGGAAATACTTTGATTAGAAGTAATCACATCATTAAGCACACAAGTTGCAGGTCATTTTTGTGTTGAGAGTTAGCAGCCAGGGAAATCCTCAGACTCTAATGGATATGTAGTTCATGTGTGGTCCTTCTCCCAGTGTGATACACCACTGACTAATGTAGATGCACCTACAGAGACCAGCCTAAACCCCAGTGGGAACCACTGTCACAGGCATGATAAAATGAACTGAATGGTAGCATGAACAGCTCTTAAAACACAGGTGACCTAGGCAAATCGGCATACGTCAAACTCAAACTCATTATGTGGTAGTTAATATAACATCTGTGTTTCTGAAGGACTGGATCTCCTTTAGAAACAAACTGTTTTGGTCAGATCATTTTGAGAGTGCTGTGAAGTCTCCTTACTTAGCCCAGAGACGAATTCACGGAAGTTGATGAGCAAGTCTCCATTTTCATCAAGTAGCCTGAATAAGCGCGCAGCTAATACATCTGAATGAGTTCCACATGCCCAAGGAAAGAGGAGAGCGAACATCCCCTTGAACTGCTCAAAGTCAATACGGTACTGCTCCAGATAAGGCAGGCTGGGATCATGCCGGTCAGTAGCATTGCTGTTTCCTCCCCAGTAGCAGCTAGTCAGATGTTCTGCCTGAACAGAAGGCAAATGCTGTGAGATTGTCATCATTTCTGTAAACAACTCATCACTATCAATAATTAAAAAAAAAAATCCAAACAGCTCATACACACACATTCTTAAAACAACACAAGACTAGCAGATGTATTTCCAGCTACCTCACCCTTGCAATTTCTGCAAGAGGTTTCTCCTCTAGCCAGCACAAAAAGACATCTCTCTACAAAAAAAAGAAGATAAAGCAAAACTTTTTCTGCCTCCCAGTCAGAAGAAACATGAAATACCTATTTTGAACAGCGCAGTAAGCAGCTGTGACTTGCACACATACAGCCTTGTTGGGCTTAGTCATCCCCTTCAACCTCACCACACAGTCAAGTCAGAAAGGGGACTCATGAAATCTTTAACTAAAGATTAACAGCTAAATAAAATAGCTGTTTATTTGAAATATTTTCATTGAACTGCATAGTCTCAAAAATACTGTATGAAGTCCTACTCTTTCAGTCTTACTGAAGTCAGTGAAAGTTCTGGAGCTGATTTTGGTGGAATCTAATTCAAAATGATTCAGGAGCTTAGAGAAAGAGATCCTAGCACTGCACAGTGATCAACCAGCGTGGGCTGTCTGACCTGGTCTCACCTATTCCATGGAAGACAGAAAGGTGGCAGCTGGTCACAAGCAGTGTTCCCCAGGGCTCAGTTTTGGGGCCAGTCTTGTTTAATAACTTTATCGATGATCTGAATGAGAGGATTGAGTGCTCCCTCAGTACGTTTGCAGATGATACCAAGTTGGGTGGGAGTGTTGATCTGCTGGAGGGTAGGAGGGCTCTGCAGAGGGATCTGGACAGGCTGGATCGATGGGCAGAGGTCAACCGTATGAGGTTTAACAAGGCCAAGTGCCAGGTGCTGCACTTGGGTCACAACCACACCATGCAATGCTACAGGCTTGGGGAGGGGTGGCTGGAGAGCTGCCTGGCGGAAAAGTACCTGGGAGTGCTGGTTGACAGCCAGCTGAACATGAGCCGGCAGCGTGCCCAGGTGGCCAAGAAGGCCAACAGCGTCCTGGCCTGTATCAGAACTCGTGTGGCCAGCAGGAGTAGGGAAGTGATCGTGCCCCTGTACTCCGCAGCTTGAATCCTGTGTTCAGTTTTGGGCCCCCCACTACAAGAACGATGCTGAGGTGCTGGAGCGTGTCCAGAGAAGGGCAACAAAGCTGGTGAGGGGGCTGGAGCACAAGTCTTATGGGGAGCAGCTGAGGGAACTGGGGTTGGTTAGTCTGCAGAAGAGGAGGATGAGGGGAGACCTTCTCAATCGCTACAACTACCTGAAAGGGGGTTGTGGTGAGGTGGGTGTTGGTCTCTTCTCCCAAGTAACTAGCGATAGGATGAGAGGAAATGGCCTCACGTTGTGCCAGGGGAGGTTTAGACTAGGTATTAGGAAAAATTTCTTCACTGAGAGGTCAAACATTGGAACAGGCTGCCCAGGGAGGTGGTGGAGTCACCATCACTGGAAGTATTCAAAAAACATGTGGATGTGGCACTTCAGGACATAGTTTAGGGGACATGGTGGTGTTGGGTTGATGGTTGGACTTGATGATCTTGAAGGTCTTTTCCAACCTTAATGATTTTGTGGCACTGCAAGATTTGGACAATTGTAAGACCTGACATTATAGACGGGAAATTGAAAGGAAAGAAGTTCTCCATGGTATACCAAAAAATCTCTGTTATAACAAAACAGAGGAAGAAAGTATCTTGTTTTAAGTGACTGTGCATGAAGGTGAGGCTAAAGCATTTTAACTGCTCACCTTCATATTTGTGGATTTAATGGTATTGCTGTACAATCAACTTACAAAGACACATCACTTTGTGACACTAAATTTCCATGTAATAGAGTATACATTAAAGCATTGAGAATGGCAAAAATCAGCTATTGTAATAGGGAAGTATCAACTGTGTTAGATAGTAGAATAAAGGTATTTCTGTGCTAAACTCCAAAACTTGGGTCAAGTAGAGGGAGACATACATAAGTTTCTAATGACTGATCAAAAGCCTCTATTCACTTTTTCACTATAATAGTTTTCGCCAGTATACTAATTTTTTCCATGGACAAATCACTTGGTGAATTACTTATTTCCGGAGCTTTAAAAACTAGTTGTTTGGGGTTTTTTTGGTATATTCAATAATACAGCAGCTAATTCAAGTTTGTATTAAAATACCCGACAGTAAGTAACTCTTAGATTCAACCTGGTCTTTAGAAAAGACACAGTCCCATATCAAAAATAAACATCTGCATTTCCTGCAGGCACATGATCGTATCTTCACTTAGCTTTACCTTGAAAAGAGCATACAGTTCCTCCAGTTCATCGATAGTAAAAGAAGTCTCTGTCACAATAGTCCGTACCTTTTGAAACATAACATTAACAGTTACAGATCTGAAATCCATGTCTCATTGAAAAGCTAATTTACATTTCAGAAACTGACTGACCTTAATCTTTAAAAAGTTACATTATTTCAGTACTTACCACATTGCGCTTTGTAGTATCTTCAAGGGTTTGGATAACTTTCAGCCTTTGTTTGAATCTCATTTGTTCAATTAAATCTGCTCGGATACTTCCAAATTTCTTCAAAGAGAAAAAGTACAGGGCAGTCTTTGTATTAGTATTTGGAATACTTAGCTTGCCTTTAAAGTATTTGAGAAATTAAATTAATTATGTGATATACCACAAATGGTATATGTATAAAAAACTGCTGTTAAGCTGTTTTTCTAACACATGACAAAGTTAAGACGACTTCAGGAATATATCACTACATTTTCTTTTTCCCAATAATTTATTTTCATTTAATTTGAAAGGTCTTTATTTACAAATCCTCACATTTCAAACCATAATCTCAGTAGTTTGAAATTTCTTGCCTGGCAAATCTATGAATAGATTGTTTCATAACTCCTTCTGCAGGGCTTTATTTCAAGTTGTCCTGAAATATCTCTTAATTGCTACTGGGAGAAAAGATATTTAGACTAACTGGATCTCTCATGGCTGAGACAGTATAGCAGTCCTTACGTTCACGAGGGTCTGAAACCAAGAATCAAGAATGCAACTTCCATTAAGAAGAAGATTCTCTAAAGTGCCCAAGTCTTATTTTCAGAAGGTTTTGGTTTTTTTTTTCTCCACAATGCACGGAACACTCTCAGGGAGCTCCCTCATGTACTACAGAAGCATCTTACAGGAAAACTTATTAAGAATAGTATTCTGTGTTTTCGTATGTAAAAGAATGCCTAAACCCTACGATTTATTTGTGTGAACTACACGTAGAAGTTTTTTGCCATCAAGAAAACACTTGTAACATACTTAGAAATGCACAGATGACCAGCAGGAACAATAATGCCAGACATCAAGTATGCCACATGTAAAACTAAAAGGGGGTGGCAAGATAACGCTTTCATACAGGATGGATTTATATTTCCAGTGCAAGCGCATCTACATAAGCGGGTCATAATTTGCTAGCACATTCTTGTGTGATCAAATCAACACTAAAGCTGCATCTATCTGTAAAGCTGTGCACCTTTCTTATGTACATTGGGAGTAAAGCGATGTTTCATGTATTTGGAGCATTCTGCAAATAAAGAATTCTGGAAAAAAATGGAATCTAGATAAACATCCATGAATATCAAGCACCACAGAAGTCACAAGACCTTGAAAACAGAGGTCTTTCATGGCTCTGAGGCCAAATCTATTCCAGTAATCATGGCTTATTCTCTGGTCCAGAGGCCAAATGAGGTGGTCTGTTCACATCCATACAACTAAAACTCATGTAGCCTACAGAAAAGGCAGGTTGCATGCAGTTACCTTCTGGGAATGGTCCCTTGCCCATGCTAACTTCCAAATTATACAAGCAATTGTTGGAAGTGTCACTTGTTCTAGATCAAAACTGTATCAAACCTTCCAACAACACAGACCTTTGAGTATCAGTTGTTTAGTTAAAATGGCCAAGATCCAAATATGACTATAGAATGTTAGGCTTAAATGTTTAAGGCCCATTTCTTTCCAAATTAATTAGCACACAAATCAGAGCTGTTATGTGCTTAACTCCTTTGAATATCTGCATATACACTCCACTGACAGCTAGTGAGCTATGTACAGGCTTTTAAAGCTGTAGTGATTATGCATTATTTCAGTCACTTCTATTGTAATTATTGTAACATCAGGCTCTACGGCCTCTGAATTAATTGCAAAATTGAATGGAAAGATAAGAGATTTCTTACTAAAAAGTACTTTCAGTAAATGAAAAAAATTACTGGCAGGGTAAAATGTACTTGTTACGTATATTCTCTTATTTCGGGAATGTTTCTCTCTTAAAAGCAAAAAGTCAGTTCAATATCATCACAGAGAGGGGTGCTAATTGCTTAATTACCAACACTCCAGCTTTCACTGGAAACTTCTCATACTTGCATCTGCCATGATTACCCCAGAGCTGGACAGGATCAGAGCATGATAGGAAGTAGCTCTTCATAAAACAATCCAAATGTTGTGCTTTTGTCAGTGCTATGCCTTCACCAAGTTCTCAGACTCATCACGCTCCCAGGACAAATGTCATAGGACAGTCTGCAAGGGACAAGGTTTCCCCTTCCTCACTGGTGGTGTGTGTATGTTTGAGGGAGGGCAAAGGACTTCAGGAATAAGCATTTTTTTCAGCTGTAGGTCTTCCTATTTTTTTCATAAGCAATAAATGTCTAGAAGATTAAGGATAGGTGGTTACCCAACAAGTACCTTTAGCAGCTTAAATTCTAAAAATAGCAAACATATGCTCACTTACTTGATAATTCACTCTTTGTAGCTGCAACAAAGCTAACGGTGAGTTCCCAGCCCTGACTGCACACAGCTAATTGAGGAACATAACAGTAATTGAGGAACACATGCCTTGGAATTTTTTTTATCTTGATAGTTTACTATTGAATTGTTAGTTGTTTTTTTTTAATAATCAAATCAATCAACAACAACTGTGCTGAAACTAATTCTCTCTTTGCAACCATCTCCTGCTTTCCTCACAGTTGTTCACTCCCCATACTATTTGTTTTGTCTAACTATATTGGAGTACAGCTGGTTATTTATCTAGAAGGACCTACAAGGTTCTGTGCTGCATAAGCCCCAAAAATACAGGCTGGCTTTGCATGGAGTCAGGTTATTCACCTAAAAGCAGTTAAGCCAATGCAAACTGTCTTCATGATGAGGAAATCGGAAAAATACAAGGGAAACAGAATTTCACATAAACATCCTTCTCCCCATTCTAACCTTGTGTGAAGGACTATACATCTAACTTGACTTGGTTTGCCCTTCAGTGTAGAACACACTAAGGACTACCTACTTCTTTGTCAAATAGAATGTTATTAAAGCAAGGAGGTTTTAGGGACATAAGAAGTGCCTCTGAAACAGCTGTCATATTGCTAAGTATGAACCTACATCTTGAGCTAAAAATACTAATTTACCCTGCATATCAATGGAAGGAAAAAAGGAAATTAAGAAGAATAACTCTTTAAAGTTACTCTTTAATTTTTATAAAAAATTAATATGGCAGTGAAATCATCAGCGATATTTTAATCGATGGCTTATTTTTAGAATTTAAGGACAATGAACTGCTTTGCAAATTTTAGGGTTTTTTGCAGGCTTTGTCCTGTTCTTTACAGATATTAGCTATTACCAGCTCCTTTCACTTGAAATTTTTTTAGCTTTGGTGATAATACAGAAGCTAGTCACCAGTGGTCATAATCAGCACTTGCTGAAAAAAAAAAGCAGCTATAAAAAACAATGTTCCACTGATAATAGAAAGGTCTTCTGAAATCATATAGACTTTGTTAACATTTCAGTTTGGAAAGCAAGAAAAAGCTTAAATGAGAATTAACCTTTTCTGAATTACAAGTTCATCCTTTTGTTTGTCAACCACTTTTTCGTTGTGGGCTGCTCTTTGATGCTGTAGCCTTCTATACAAAACAGCTCCAATTAAAAGTTTTTATTAGAAGAAAAAGAAAGACTAACCCCTTTCTCCTGCCCCATTTCAGACTTCTGAGATGAGTCTGTATTTCTTTTACGTCCTTTCAGCTCCAAGCAAAGCCAAACTATAGAGTATCTATTTTCCCTGTAAAGCAGAACTAGTGTGAATCAGCAAGTTCCTGTTAAGAAATCCTGTCCTACCTCATAGGAAGACCTGATTAGTCTGAAGATATCCACCTCAGGATAAGGCTCTACATCATCACTGAGCAGTGAATGAAGATGAGGAATAGGCGGAAGAGTGCTGCCCTTATTAGTTACGCTGTCCAAATATCTGGTGGGGAAAAACAAAAAGAAATGAGAAACCCAAGATTCATTTGTACCCCCCCCCCTTCTGAGGGTTAACAGAATAAGGATTATATAGAGATTATAAATGTGAAAATGATCAAGCCCCTCTCTACTAATGAACTACATGATTTTTGACATCAGTAATTTGCCAAAAACTAACACTGCTTTTTCTCAAAGAGAGCTAAGGTAACCCATGTCATTCATTATCCTTATCAAGAAATAGCTCAAATATAGCTAGTCACAAAAGAGTGGCTTACTGAACAGGTTTGTTGCTTCTGGCTGTTTGAATATGCCAAGGGAAGTATGACACCATGGGAACAAGGATCAGTGTGCTTCAGTCTACATACCACCCTGCCCTACTAGTACCTAACCTTGACAGAAGAGGCTTTAAGGGCTTGCTCCTCCCACCAGTGCAGCTGCTGTAGGTCATGTATCTTCTACCCTGCAGCTGCAAAACACTTAATTCCTCAGCAAGCATTGGGACTTCAGAGAAAACACAACCACAGTCGTCTTTAATCCCAAAGAAATTAACAACAGACTTCAGTAATGCTATACCGATGAAACTTATTAGGAAAATATTCCAAAGTTTCAGCAGCATCTTGAAAACTAAACACTGCTACCAAACACGAGGAAATCAGAGGTTGCACTCAGCAGTATTAGTTTGTATTAAATGACTCAATCCAGTCTATTTATCAGCCCCTTGTCACTGAAACCTATTCATTCAAGAGCCTACTTAATTCTTGAGTTCCATTTAGTCCATTCCCAAAACAATTTCCCTTAAGATCAAGGCTTTTTCTTAGCAGTATTTAAAAGGTAGTAGGCAAAAGATGAAGTAACAAAAACCATGTAAATCAACTAAAATAATCAACGAAAATAAGTTTCTATAACCAGGTTTAGGAAGTTTATTTTAATGTCTTGAAATAAGAATGTATATCTTGTTGGACACAACATTATTTTAAAATAATATAAAGAGTACCTTATATGGGTGAAAAGGGACTATAAGCATGTACAAGATTTACATATATTGTACTGGTTTGAGTATTTCAACATAGAAGAACACAAATCAGAAAAGCAAGCAAAAAGAAAAATAAAATGAAGATAATTTATTTTCTGTAATAAATACCTTCCCAAGACTGTCATGGCTTCTCCATCATCTTTACAGCTAAGCAGCTTGTCTACATTAGCATCGAGGACAGCGAGAGCTAATTGAAATATCACCTTTATTCCTTCACAGAAGAAACAATCCACAACCACCACTGCACTTTCAAATGGCATTACGCTGAGGAAGAGAGTGAGGAACCAGGACAAGGAAATGGTGGATATTACACCCAAGTCCTGCATGCAGTCATAAAGCTGGGGAACATAGTCACAAGCCAACTCTTCAAAGACACCCTGATCCACCAATGCTCCTGTTGAAAATAAATAAGTTGGAAGCCTGTTAATTCAGAGGCAACTGACCACATCGCCATTTAGGGGAGAAAGATATACATACATATATTCTATAGGTATAAATACAAATCCTAAAAATATTCTACATGATGCTTACACCCATTTTCTCACTTTCACATAAAGAACAGATTCTATTCCACTACAGAGCTGTACATACCAACTGAACTGTAATAAGTTTTTTTTGTTTTAATTATATACTTCATAAGGGTCTAGCACCTACAGAAGTTATATGATGGCTTAGTACTCACCATTACTAACTAGAGTTAAGACGTCTCAGCATCACCTGTTGGAGGAGGCCAGGATGACTGTCTGTGAGGGTTTGGATTTATTATTTCAAGAAAACCCTGTGTTATACATATCTATGCCATAACATCAGTGTCTTAAGCAGGCCAGGAAGAATCATTCTAAGGCTGAATGAGCATCTCAGTCATTTGTCAGCTACAGTAAATACAGTTTCCCTGACAAACTGAAGAGCCATTCACTTCCACATACAGGAGGAAACTGTCATCTGACAACTATAGCATTCAGATACTTGTGCTCTTTCAAATCAGAGGTAAACAGGCATGAAGACTTCTATTGCAAATTGCCAAAGCTCCTCTTTCCACCTTACCTTAATTAGGTAACTGTATCATCTAAAATTAAAATTTTAGCCTCCCATTTCTTTTTTATTTACTTTAAGTACACTTTAGAATGCCATCTAATCCTAAGTAAGTGAAAAACTATTAACTATAACAGTATCTGCTTAAGTAACTGCCTCTGTGCTCCTGAGCAAGCTGTCTTGCCACTAACATTCACAGTTATATCGATGCCACACATACATCTACACATATGCTTGTTTCAATACAAGTAATAACAATTAATTTGGTCAATTTTTATACCGTAATTTTAGAACATTTCCCCTTAACATACCGACTACTCTTGTGTTGTAGTAGTCAGGTAGCATACGTTCACACAGAGCCACCAGCAGCCAGAAAGCTTCCTCCTCTTTTGCATAAAGGAGGAGTACTGAAGTAACGATATTCATAGCCTAGAAGAAAGAGAAACAGAAACTGCTAGACCCATTTATTCAATACCTAGCACAGTAATTGGACAGACAAGTGGTTACTATGGTTAGGAAATTAGCTGTATCTCCCCCTGCAGACCCCAAACTGTTCAAGTATTTTCCTGTAAAAACAGGAGGCAGTGTTTTCCCAGTGCTCAAAGGAAGGCTTATGGAAGCCTCAAATGCACCACAAAAAATTGTTAGGTTGTTTCGGGTGGGTTTTTTTGGTTTGGTTTTGTTGTTGTTGTTTGTTTTTTTAAGGAGGAAATCAAATCAAGAGTTCTTTTCATAATCAAGGGCCCACTCAGGTCTGCAAGCATGCAGTTACACTGCTACTGATATCCTGCCAAAAGGTGCTCTTGGGGAATCTGGGTCTGATGCAGACCAAACGCCTCCTACAGCACTAACGATGGCCGCTGCTGTGCCACTCCTCGTGGTACAGCATGGGCACGTCTGCACTCCCCACGCTTGCTGCTCCTATGAAAAGGTCAAGACACAGCATCTGTGAGCCAAGGCAAACGCCTGTAACAGTGTCAGTCACAAACAAGCAGAGCTCAGAGAAACAAGAAGTCTCTCGCTGTTGCTCACTCTCCATGTTTGACTGTGTACATGGCAGTTTTTTTATGGCCTGTTGCACCCATTTCAAGTATCACAGCCTTGTACAACGACCTCTGAATTGTTTGCTTACAGCCTTTGACTAGACATCTGTTAGTCTGAAGAAATGAAGTATTTCGGCACCATTTTCTTCTCACTTTGCCTCATAAGGCATTAGCTGCTCATTTCAGATCCTGTAACATTTTAAGACTCCAGCTTGATCATTACCTGTTCGAAAGAGCAACTAAGGTTTCAACTGAAACGCAGAACAGTGTTACAACTCTGTCAAAGTCTATGCTATTCCTTTTTATCTTGTCTATCATGTATGAAATACTTCAGCGCCTGAAATCTCAGTGCAACTGTGAATCAGCATTCTGAATGCCATGGACCAAGTCCCAAGGCTATTAACAATTACTGTGGCAGCTTTAGGAACCAGAATCACAGTGTCTTTCTACTGTTACTCTGTTAAATAACCTTCACAAAAAGTTATTGTAACTATTACTTAGTATTATATTTGCTATTAAATATTTTATGATGGTATCTGTTAGAATTACTTGCACTTTCATTTACTTGTCTTCTATCTAGGAGTCTTAACAGTCAGAGAATAATCAGGCTTCTTAATGCTCATGAATTCAAGTTTCCTTTTTGCAAAAATAGGTAGGAAGACAAAAACAGGGCCCAGGTGATACGTCAAAGTTACATAGCAAGAAAGAATGATTTGGGACCAGAAACCAAAGTGACCTGAATCACAGGCATAAGAACTCCAAAACCACACACTGGTCAGCATTAACTCTACCGATACATAGTTGTGATGCACAGTGATAAGGCATCTTCTAGGGTGCTTTATTTTTGGATTTTTTTTTTTTTTAGTTTTGTTTTGAATGATTGAATGGCATCATTGAAAAAAAGTAAAGGAGGTTCCTGAGGGTTATTACAACTAATACATTGAATAAGTAGGTAAAAATTTAAGGCTGAACAATTAAAGGTTTTTGGGGTTTTTTCTGCTAAAAAAAAAAAAAAGAACCTTTCTTCAGGGTCCATTTGTCATTTTCTGTAGAGGCACTTCAGGACAGCTCTGCTGTTATCTTATCTTCAGTCCAGTCTCTAAATTTATGAGCAGAAAATATGCTTACAGAAAACTATGCACATCTCTCAGCATGTGCTGCTAATACTTCTGTTAGAGTAGGTCCTTGAGTCAAATCCCTCTGACCCCAGCATTACTGTAATTCTGCAGCACTGAGGCTTTACCTCACAGCATTATACACGTATCTGTGTACTTTACAGAGCCAAATGCTCATGTTCATGACTGAAGAAACAGGAGTATAAGGAAAGAACTGGAATTCCAGAAACTGAAGGAGTGCCAAGGTATTTAAATTACCTGACAATATCCTATGTTTGGATTTCTAAAAGCATAAGCTGTCAAGACTCTCCTTAGAGCAGCAATACCCATCTCATTCTGGAATGCAGGGTGTTCTGGTAGGGAGCGGTGCAGATCCCTTTCTATCTCCTCTGTAGCAAGATTATACTTCCCCATCGATTTCTCCACTAGGTCCTCATAATAGCCAGGATGAGTGGCCATTTCATTAATGGCTCCTGGGAGTGCGAGAACAGTATTAAAACAAGAAGAAAAAAAGCAAGGGTTAGCAGATACAGTATCCCAACATGATCTTCTGCTACCTTTTAATCTTGAATGTCACCAACAAGCACTTTGAAAGCAAGTATGAAATGCTATTTTTATAAAGGTGATTTTAAAAAAAAAAAAAAAAAAGGAAGATGATAAAACCTCTCTCTTTCAGCCAGAAAGAAACAGGAGGCATGAAGAACCAACCAGCTGTGTAGTCACATGGTATCATGAGCTCTCTCTGCAGCTGGCTGTGGGTTTGATTATCCTAAATAACTCAAAACATGCCTCTGAGAAAGCTACTTGCCCTGAGGGGGGGAGTAGATTAATGCTTCGTTGCAGAAAGTATGACATCTCAGCCAAGAGCAAGAAACAGGAACTCCTGAGCTCTATTCCTGCTTCTGAAAATGACTCTGTCATCTTGGGCAGGGCACTTAGCCTGTCTTAGGGATACTACTGCATGCTCACAGAGTTGCTGTGAGATTGCACTGCTGACTTTAAACCTTCTCTGGAAATTAAAATCTCAGCAGCAAAGGAAACCAAATGTCAGTAGCACAAAGTGATGCACACAGATAAATACTAATTACACATATAACATGAAAATTAGTCCAAACTAACTATTAATCAGACACGGGACAGATCTGTGCATTCCTGTGTTTATTTCCTGAAAACATTTGTTTAATACCCAACAACAAAGAGAAGATTAAGCAATATTAGGGAAGGAATAGAAAACAAAACAGAAAGCATCATTAGGTCATCATATAAAGTCCCTGGTGTGCTCATATCCTAAATGGTGTGGGTAGCTGTGGTAACTATCTTGGGGAGGGGCAGAGCTAGAGAAGGCATACAATAAGTGAAAGGTTATGAAGAAGGCCTGAGGTACGGGCTGATTTCCATATAACTAATACTAAAATGAATAAGAGTCTACAACTTTGAAAAAAAAAGCCTAAGGGGACACAGGTCCAGAGAATCCTTGACGGCACAGAGGATTCTGTGATATTTTCTGATCATTTTCACATACCGGGGGGCACCTAATAAAATGATAAAGCAACTTTTTCTTTATTATTAAAAAAAAAAAAAAAGATATTGGTTCCACACAACATACTTAAACTTTGGAATTCCTTGCAACAACTTGCTGTGAAGGACAGAAGCTTAACTGGATTCAGAAATGATTAAACAAATGGGAAGTAGGCCTGCTGGTGGTTGCTGAACATCCAGAAGCCACTAGACTGCTGGCTTCTGGTAACAGAGTGTGCGTTCTGCTTTTTTATATTCTTCCCCAATTATTTGAGCCTGTTTGAGAAAGTGTATTTACTGGTCTAAATAGAACTCTTGTCTAAACCAGTCTGGTGCCTGCTAACAATCACTGTCTTACTTGCTCCAAATATTTTTAGATGCTTATTATCTGTACCTTTAAACATCTTTGAAATCCTCTTTCCCTCATGCTTTTTGCTCACATCCCAGTCACATTCAAATGAATTCCTACCTGAAAATAGCAGCCAAAGTTCCCCTCTCATGCTTTCTGGAATGCCCTTCAGCACAAGGTCTCTGGTTTTCTCTGTACGATACATACAGACTCCTTGGCCGTATTCAGCAAAGTGAATCTTCCAGGCCTGTTCCTTCAAGAACTCTTTAGCCTAAAAGCAAAGAAAGGCAGGCATAAAGATACAGCTTCCCCTTCTAACACTCTGCCCCACTGAATACTAACTGCTAAAAAGCCTGCAACATCCTAACTTTCCAAGTGAGCAAGAAATAACTTGGCTACAGCCCAATTCTCTTCTTAATGGGCTGTCTCCTCCCATTTCTTAGTTTCTACCCCAGTAGACCTTGCTGTTTAAAGAATATTGTTGAAGCAGCTGTACTTAAAAGCAGGCATACCACCTCTCCTTGATTTACATCCAACTTTGCTTTTTTTATCTAGTGAAGTTGTTTGTATTGGCAAAATGACAGCATGTTCATTATTTCTGTGAAAAATACTGCCTCAACTGTCTGTGGCAGCATGAAACTCTTCTGAGTCAGAAACACAGATTTTAAAGAAAAACATAATTGAACAACTTTTTCAGTTAGGTACAGCACTCTCAGGTGTATTTTACCAGCTTGGGGTTGAACTCCTCAGGTGACCTCCGTCGATACATTGTCATTAAAGCTTGCGTTGCTGTTGGAATGCCATTGTCATTGAGATTGAACTGTCGCTCTCCCTCCGACTCAGAGCTGATGCTTTTATGAGGGCTGGCAGAAATTAAACTATTTGATCTTGTAAACACCTGTAGAAAATAGTCACAAGCAATACAGACATGGGGCTGAGCCAGCGTCTGGACTTTTTACTTCATTTTACTTCAAAATTTATACACACTAACAGCTAACAAAAGCTAAGCAAATTAAGTCACCCAGGTACATTCACAGGCTGAGCATATGACAGCAGAAGTTAAACCAGTATAGAATAATGAAACAGTTTCCAGTTTCTCAATAGCTTCCTCCCACCACTCCGCAAGAAGAGTAAACAAATCCTATAATCAGAATTGCTAAGGTAGTGTTAACTTTGAGTAGCCCATGGCAATTAAACCATTAAACTCCCTTGGTCTCATGTCAATATCATAGGAGTGTTGGCTCCCCAGGTGGCTCCTTGTAAGATGTAAGATTTATATATAACATATTTATATGTGTTTGCTTACACAGACACATACATATTTATATCTGTACATATGTTTATACAGACATACACAAAGTAAGTTACTTTGTCCTCATTCTCACTTCAGAAAAACCCATGTTCTACAGAAAATTCAACACTGTCAGATTGTGATTTGGAAGAAAAATATTTTGAAGAAAAGGATTTTCTGACTTCTCAAACAGCTTCGAAAAATCTATCACACTAAGATCTCATATTCACACCAAACGCCTGAAATTTAAACTAGTAGTCATGCATGTCTACATATGCAGTCATATTACTAGATGTAATAATAATGCTTGCAATTGTTAATTTGTGTTCATAATTCAGTAGGTAGCATATGTAGATACATTTAGGGCAAAAGGCAAGACAAAGTTTCAGCATTATACATATATGCACATGTGCTCTGGTATACAACTACAACAACAGACAATTATACCTCACCATCAACAAAGTAAAAAACTGATGTAAGATTTACATGGCAAATAGTGTAGAGCTACTCAGTGAAATACTAAGGTATGGCTTAGTACAGGCTTGGAAGTATTCAAAAAATATGTAGACATGGCACTTCAGGACATGGTTTAGTGGGCATGGTTCTGTTGGGTTGATAGTTGGACTTGATCATCTTAAAGGCCTTTTCCAACCTTAATGATTCTGTGATCTACCTACATAAAACCAAAATGATACACTACAAAAGCCTTTTCTGTTTTGAGCTCTGAACTGCTAAGCTTTGCTGGGTGTAACAGATCTGATGAGGTTTTGATGTGAAGCACCTAAATTTCATACATAAAACCCAGGAATTCAGCAGAAGCCTTGACATTCAAAGTGCCTTAGAAAAGTTTACCTAATCATATCTTTTAAGAACCATTTACTTTGCATAGGTAAATAGGGAGGTGGTTCAGAATAGGGCCATCTGAGGTCCAGGACAAGTTTGGGTTTTGGTTTTTTTGTTTGTTTGTTCATTCTAATGTCCCAAAGTTTGCTAGCAGTGCACATGCAAACTTGCTCAGCTCAGACATCATTTTCTGAAGAATTAAAAGATGAGATTTAGCAGCTAAAGTCTTGAATAAAGAGCTTCATATCAGCTGATAATTCCTTCAAATTCTTAAAATTCCACAATTACATTTTAACTCAGACAAGTTAGATATTAAACAGTATTATTCAATTAACTAGTTAGTTAATTATGACACTTTCCAACAAGATAGACTGTAATTTCAGAATGTGGCAGCAGGAGTTAGAGTAGCTCTTCCACAGCAATGGTGATTTCTCTTAGGTCTAACATGAAAAAACAGATCTCCTAAGCTGAACAGTTAAAATGTTATGATTAAGGAAGCTAAAGGCATTAACACAAAAGAAGTAACACACTTCTGTGCACAAAGGTTTAGCTTTACAAAAACTTAAAGGGTTTTCATGGCTTCTCTCTCCCCACACCAGTTAAAATCCCCTTCTTCCAGTAAGTAATTCATGTTCCTCCACATACCTCATCATCTGAGCTGATATAGCTTCCAGAAAGATTTTTTTCCAAGTATATTTTTGACGTGGTTTGCTGCAGAAAGTCTGAGATCCTCTGTACAAGAAAGTCTCTGTCTTTCAAGTTAGCAAAGAGGAACGTCATTCTGTTTTTCGTGCTGATTGATAATGGGCTGGGCAACACACTGGAGCTGTCTGCCTTTTCCACTATTGTTACCTAGAGAGAAATAGTGGCTACAGCTTAAAATCTTCAATTAATCCAGTAGTTTGGTCTAAGAAACCACCTTAATACAACAAACCCATGCCCCTTCCACCCTTATATCAGCTCACTATGGACATGCCTCTGCAGGAAAATGGGATTTGGATACAAGGACTTACAAGTCTGAAAGATGAAGACTGTCATCCCTGAAACAACTGGCTTCAGTACGTTCTCCAGAAAAACTCCTTTGCACTGCTTAGTTTATTTTCCTCAGACTTTATTTTAAGACAGTAAAACAAAATTTCTTCTGTGGGATGAAGATCTATCGGCTTTTTTGTAGGACCTCCGAATCCCTCTCCTGCTCCCCAACACCAGCACAGGCTGAATCAGCAGAGACTTTTGCTTACTTTTTATTGCCAATATATGTGAATAAGCCTTTTTTTTGATAACACTCCTGTTTATTATATTATAGTTGCATACTGCGATAACGACTGTTACTGCAACTGTATTTTCACAGTACACAGAAACCTGCAACAAAGGGAAACTAACACCATGTCTTTCCTTACAAAGGAAAACATCTAACCCTGTGATGTGGAGGTTTCTGTTTGGCCTTCAGTTGCCAGTGAAATGGTCACCAATCTAACTGAACTCCAACCTGTAAACAGTACTCACACCACAATCTACGGAGTATAGGGCACTTGTTCCCTGAGCAAAAAGGTAAAGCACGTTAACACAAAAAGTCTCAGGCATAAGTCATACACTCTGGATGAATTATATAACAGCTGCATACTCTAAACATCATCTAAACATTACCAATTATTAGACTTAAAAACAAATAAACCAATCAAGCTTGTGCAGTTCATGTATTAAAGAAAACAGAAATCACAATTGTAAGTACAGTTAATCACCGCTTTTATGACTTCAAAGAATTTTCTAGGTAATGAAAACTGTCTTACTACCTTCAGAATAGACGAGGGCACATTTCAGTTTATCAGGACCTTTACTTTTACTCTTTTTTTTTAAAACCCTTTTTAAAATAGAGATCAACGGTCAGACATTAGTGCTATAATATTAATACTTCTCTGGCTAAAAGGATAGGATAACTGGTTTTCACACAACATTTTCTTTGAAGATGTATTTAAAGACTGCAATGCACAGCTCAGGTGCTAAATCGCTTCTCTATCCTTCCAACTTCCTTTTATTTTGCTGTTAACTACAAATCTATTAGTTCTTCATTAACTTAAAGGAGCTTCACTAATAGCATATTGAAATTAGCTAAAAAGCGTTCCTATGTCATTTTTCTGTTCCGCGTAAAAACTGTTTGAGCGTAATCGGCACAAAAGACCTAATCGGCACAAAAGACAGACAACTTCCACAGGCACAGGACAGACATTATAGCAAGCATGCTTTGCTATAGTGAGAGCTGACATCCACTTATTTCCTGTTCAAGCAGAGACACGCACATATCTGAACTGCTGATCTTGGAGACTGCACCTACTGGGTGCCACTGATTTCAGCCACTGAAAATCACCTTTTCCGATCATAATTTCTGAACCAATGCTTTGCTATTGCCTCACCTGTCAAAACAGCTACAGAATATCACAGAATACTGGAATTAGGTTAGGGTCTGACCCAAAGCTTTAATTAAATAGAAAGCTTCCCTGTAATTATTAAGGGTACTGATCTGTTGTTCTGAGGGCTGGCACTACACAGTGTGTTACTGTTCTCCTTGCTGGTACTGAGACTTTACCTGTTGAGACAAAAGCACTTACTCCTTCAGCTATTTCTTTCTCTTAAAGCTTTAGAGCTGCTTTGAATCCCACGCTGCTGCAGCAGTGGTTATCAAAAGCAGTTGCTGAATGTGCATCCAGGAAAAGGGGTCCTGTTAAATGCAGATTTTGTTCTCCTCTTCCACCACATTACCCGGAGGATCATTGCTCCCTTGCAGCTCCAGAAAAAACAGTGCAGCCATAATCAAATGTCTCTCCTCAAATAACCAAAGTCATTGCAACACACTGTGGAGAAGTTGTACTTCAAGGTTTCCAAACAAATACCATTTGGATTTACTCCTAATGATTTGTCGGGGAAAAACAGTGCCTTGAAATATTCCATGGTTCTTCCTTCAAGCCAAACTGTCCTTGATTACATCAGCTTTCCTACTGTTTCCAAGATTTACTTTACACATTTTTCCATCAATCCACAAATCAAGACAATCATAAAAAACCTCCCCGACAATTTTTTTCATTGCATCAAGCTTAAATTCTTTTTACTGAACATCTGCTTTAAGCAACTAGCTTTAAAAAGGGAAGCACACCAATTTGTAAAATGCTGACAAATATGTTCCATATACAGGAATAAATGATTGCAAGTCTGTGTGAAGAGACAATTCAAATATTTAGGATTATGAATCTTTTTACATCTGACAAAAGCAAATCTTATCTGACAGATTCTTTAACAGAAGTTCCAACTCATCAATCTAGGAAGTTTTATTGTCCATCCCTCCCTATGAGGCACCAAAAAAAAAAAGTACCATGGGGCTGTAAATCAGAACATAAATTATGGGAGAGGAAGGACTCATGAGGGTTGTAAAAACTGACAGGGAAAACTCCCTGTGAATTTTAGTAGTAGGAACTAAGATACAGAGTCATAAAATATTACTTAGAACACATCACGAGATTAAAGGGATGAAATAATGAAAAAAACATCAAACCTAGAATGCACTCAGTAGGATATTGCTTTATTATTTGCCCTATCAATTTACACGTATGAATATTTACCTCTCGAAGAGGGATAATAAGGCTGCACAAATTCTCTTCTTTACTAGTAAAGCAAATGTAGTTTGTAGAAACAAACATCTGACCCAAAATATGCATTTTGTTGAATGGAGTCCATAGAGTACAGTCTGTGTGTCCATCTAATTTCTCGTCCTTGGGAAGTCGGAACAATGCACGGTATCTCTCACTCTTTGCTCTGGCATCAAGATCCCTGAAAAAAAAACAAACAAAAAAAACACAGAAAGCTGTTGCTTGTTTTAAGAAATATGTAATACATTTTAAGATATATTTTATACAAATCATTGCAAGTTACCTGCAACATACAACTCAGTTAAGCACTGAGTGTAGAGCAAAACAATGGGAATAGTTTGCATACAGGAGATTCATAGTCTTTGCTGCTGGAAGATTCTAAAACTACATTAAAAAAAAAGAAATTTCTGCCATGAATGACCTAGATACATTGATCCTGACTTCTCAGAGGGGACAGTCTGGGTGATCTTCTGGCATTCAGCCCTACTTGCTGAGAGTATATACAACAGATACATTTAGTATTAAATAACACCATGTAATATTACATCAAAAAATGCATCTTGGCATCTTATTTATTAACATGATGGAATCCTTAGGGCTAGAGTTTGTTAATAATTTCAAGACTTAGTCTTGACAATTCATTTAGTGCAAAACACTAAATAGTTAGAAAGACATACCTAAATGATATAACGCATGTCGGATGTCACTAAGTAATAAGAAATATAAACAAGCACTGGTTAAAATTCTGTATGGATCACTAATATGATCAACATATAAAATAATGAAAAAATTAACAAGAAACTATTATATTTCATTACGATATCTATAAAAGAAGCAGAAATATTTTCCAAACTTTTTTTTACCTCTTAGAATTTTATGTCAGTTTTGTACCTCTGCTACCTAAAATAAGTTCTAGATAGAATTCATCATCTAGAGTAATTTTTCAATCCCAATTATAGGATGAAGAATGAATGTTAGGCACGTTTCTTAGTAATATTTAAATCACTTTATTACCCCAGTAACATAAAAGGGCCTTACAACAGATACCTAACACAGACAGTGTCAAGAGATACATTGAAGAGCTTCTGAACAAATAAGAAATTGGCTCAAGTATATTTCTTTCCTTTTTGCAACATGTTCATATTCACATGTTTTTCCTTTCCTATTTCAACAGGAGACCGAGTAAATATATCTAAATAATTCTTCAGATTTTGACACCACTGGAATTAATCATTCATTTTGGAGTAACAGTAAATGGCAGCAACAGTAGAAAACTTTCGGACAAAATGCTGCAAGTAAAAGGACTGGGGAGAAACAAATGACTACGAGCAAGTGCTACCTACCGTTTCAGTGCAGATACTTTTTTTTGGGATTTCTTTTTCAGTTTGGGTAATGACCTGTCTTGTTCAAATCCTTCATTGTCCAAAAGCTGTCGCATAGCTATATTGGCAAGCTGTTCCATTAGTTTAAATGTCTCACTGATATTCAGAAATACGGAGAAGAAATGTTCACTTGACCTTGTGCTCACTTTGATCATATCAGGGAAGAGGAGTGTAGCATTCTTCTCAAGTTGAGTGATATCAACCCAGCGGATAACTAACTTTGCTGATCAGAACCAAATAAAAAAAAAATTTCAGTAAAAAAATCAGCATATTCAAAAGCATTTATCTTCCACTTCCTATAAAATGTATTCAGCTGAAATTTTCTTGCATCTTCAAAAGTTGGGAGGACAGCATAAATAGACCCAGTTTGTAAAAACAAACTATGATCACCTGACAAACCGTAGATAAAAGAGTTTAAACATCATTTTCTTCTGTACAGAACACCACACATAAGCATTACAAAGCTAGGTGGGCTAACATAATTCACCGTTGCCACAGCACCTGCTCAGACTCTGATAGCCTCTCTTCCTACAGAAGAACGGAAATGTAGTCTGAACACATCAGACAGGCTTGCATTATTTTTATACATCAAAGCATTTCAAATATTAGAGTAATGACAGATCCTTGGCTTTTTTTCAAACACCACTACAGGTTAGGATACTGTCCTTAAAAACAGGGACTAAATCTACACTTATTTTTGTCAAAAATAGTTAAAAAATAATCCTGTTAATCACTAGGGTATGTTTACATAGCTCAACAGAAAGACCTGGGCATGATCCATTGCCCATAACCAAGTACTGCAGACTCGCCCACCTCCACACTGCTTAGAATTAACTCCCTCTAGAGCAGATTGGTTGTACCCACACTATGTAGCTCTTGATCCTGGGTCTCCTCTGAGCCCTTTGTGATGCTCTGGTGTTGTACAAAAGTAAATGTGGCATTTGAGGTTGCAAGGTCTGCCAGAGTAGTACTGGAGGATTGTATAAGAGCAGAAGGACCCAAAACCGGTGTGATCTCATCTCTATTCCCATTTGGGCACAGTCCCGAGAGCTAGCCATGCCTCTAAACGATGCCCGGGTATTATTTTACAGAGAACTAGTTTGAGAAACACAAAACAAACAAGGGAACAAGTGCACAGTTAAGCAGCGTGACAGTCAGGGAATTGCTCCCTGCTCCTCTTTTCCCCAGCAGTGACTTTGCACACCCAGTGGTTCAGCAGGTAACAGTAAGAAACTACAGAAGATTTCCTAACAATTCTTAGATGCACAGACCACCGTTCCACTGTAAAACATACCTTCCCTGCCCATAAGGAAAGAGTAGAAGCAAAGGTGATTAATGCTGAGATACACCCAGCCCTGACGGGGAACCTTCCCCTTCCAGTAACTGCAGGAGTAGTAGTTCACTAATTTCTCTTCCTCTGGCATTCCAAATAGCTTGTGAAATTTCACTATAGCTTCCTTAAATTTTTCTGTATCGTCATCCTCCTTGATGCCATTGATTTTGTTGTACTCGGCGATGATACCCTAGTAGGGAGTGAAAGAAATGCACAGCATGTTAGTTGCTATGGGGTAGCAGATATCCCTATGCTGTCAGGGCCAAAGGCCACAACAGTTACTGCAATGTCAAGAAAGTCTTTTGCTTATCCCTTAATTCTTCTACTCATTCTTTTGCTTATATAGTTATTTACTTTATTCAAGGCTGTCTTTCTGATAGCCTTGCTCCCTACCATGCCTACGTCAAAAGCAACCAAACACCAACCACTTGCCAGTACCCTGTTTTAAATAAACCAGCCTTTCTCAAATACTCCTAACAACTCTCTAAAGCACTTAAGACTTGTAATATTTTCCCCTTCTGGGTAAATATGCTCCCCGAGGAGACAGGGATAGGAAGATTTTCTTCCAAAAGGAATGAAAAATGTCAAAGGAAAAAAGCATCTGTTATTCATTAGGGAAAATACCAAAACTACTTTTATGACCCTTCTTGGAGGGCCTTGAGCAAAAGAGAAGAGCAAAAGGAAAAATAGAAATATCTTCTACTAGATTAACTGGCAGAATGGAAAAATGATTCACACTTTCACATGCAGAAGACCTTCATCAAACTTGAAGTGGCAGCACTCTGGTGAAAAGATGCTTTTTGATACCTCCAAGACTACGGTTCCTTCTGTTCTATACTGAAGTTACAGTCTATTGACTTATTTTCCCAATCTCCTTTTTAAGTCTTCTCTATTGCCTTCTATATTGAAGTTATAAACAGGAAAGTGTCTTCTTGCCTTCAAATTGCTCCATATTTACATGGAATGCAGAGTATAAGACAGCAAAGCATCATTCATATTTAACATTTGTCCAAGTCTAAAAAGTAACCATTTCCTTAAAGGGTTATATTTCACAAGACATCTGTCTTCTTGCATAAGGTGTTTCCATGATCATCTATAGCCCTTATACCTGATTCACTAGTAAAACACAAACAACTAGGGGATTCCTAAGACAGCACTACATGAAATGTTAAAAAAGGAACGAGAGAAAGCCAACGCTTAGAATACATACCAAGTATGTACAGTAATTTTGCTTACAATCCATTTTTTACCAAAATATTTATTTTTAGATAATACTTAGTGTGGATAAAGTACTTTTTACTAGTATAGCTACTATTTCTCCTATAAGGAGAAAAAGAAATTCTGGAAAAACAAAACAAACCAACCAACCAACCAAAAAAAAAAAATCAACCAACCAGCAACCCCTAACACCTATATGAAGTGTAGATGCAAACACTACAGGATTTAACTACACAGAAGAGGGTAAGGAGACACTATACAATGAGTGCATGAAACAAAATCAAAGCTTTTCACTAGAAAAGTAGTTACATAGAAAATTGTCAAAGACAGAAGCAAGACTGCAATTAATTTTAGAACATATAATGTTAGAAGCTCTGCCTATATGTATAAATTATATTTTAAAATGTGTATTTAATCACACTGCTGTAGTTCTATGCACTGATCCCAGTTTACCTAATTTTTACACACATGTTGCTACTTAGAATCTGGATTTCCTCCAAAAAGGTGGAGCAGCCTGGGGACTACCAGGTCAAATTTGTTTAGAATTCACATCAGTTTTCATTCCACAGTCACATTTATCATTAACAACATTTATAATAATATACTTAACTACCTGTATTTTTCCTCTGACAAATGTATTTATGTCATTCTCATTTTCAAAGATTGAAAGAGTTTGCAACAAATTCTGTTCAAGCCATTCCCAGTGTTCAGTGATTTCCTTCCTTGAGCAACCTGTATATAAAAAAAAACACCCCACAACTCAAAAGTCACAAAATAAATAATTCACCAATGTCAATGTCCTCTAGATCATAAACAAAAGACTCATAAAATTTGCTGGTAACTGGAGATGCAATATTGCATGAGATGCTGTGTCCCTGGAAATTCCAAAATTTTCTCCCATAGTCTTTAATTTCATAATAAATAGGTAGCAATCTTCAAGATTATTCTTTGAGAAGCACAAGCTACTTATGTCAGTATCCTGAACAAAAACCCTCTACATTTAGAATTCTAACCACAATAACAACAGCTGCCCAACATCATATTTAAGAGTTACCAAAGGTATTGCCTGCATCTGATAGGAACTGCCAAAAACCCCAACAGTGGTATATTCTACCACTGGTTCCCAATTCTTCACCATTATATGCAACTAAAAATCATGAATGATAATGATAAAATTTCAAGAGTAAAAGCTGAAAAGGATAATTTTCCTGGCAAGTCTATTACAATGTCTTTTTCTCAAAAGAATAGTGCTGAGAGACCTCTAAGAAAGCTGTATCTTTTTAGGGGAAGAGGGTTGTCAGAGGTGGTTTACTGAAATGATTAAAGAATAAACTAAACGTCGATGACTCTAGTTTGCTTAGGAGACCAAAATGGGTCAGGTAAAGTATCTTTGATGCTGAGGAATCAGCATACATGTAGTCTGTAAAGTAGTACAGAACAGAGATGAAAAAGTTTCTTGTATGAACTAGAGTTTATGTATGCAAATTTCTACTTCTATTTTATTTGAGATGGATTGTAATAAATAACACTTCCATTTTGACCTCCTGTTCTCAACATCTTGCAGAATAAATTTGTTGGTGATCTTCAGGATCTCTCTGTGCCCACCCTGAAGGAAGAATAAATTCAAGCACTCACAAAAAAATGTTCCTCCAAAAAAGAATGCTGGGGCAATTATGTCAAAACCAGGACTTCTAAGTAAGTATTTTCAGAAAAAAAAAATTACATGTTCATATAGGAACATCAGTACCTGAAGCTTGATTAAAAGTATCTCAATCCAGGTAGGAAATAGCATCAATACTACATCATCTTTTTGTTCAAAATCACAGACTTGGCCCATTTTACTCAGAACTAGCAAGTAAATGTACCTGCCTGCTAACTAATGCCTACAGAACCCAACAAAGTGAAGGGGCTCATGTGAAGCAACCATTGGAAAGAGGTTAAATTACAACAAGCTGTCTGGGTGTAAATGTTTCCATGGTTTGTAGAAGAACTCAATGCAACCATCTTGAATACATACCAAACAATCATTTTTCTTGTTGTTCAGCAATAAACGATGGGGAAAAATATTCTTTCTGCAGTATACAGTCAGAGCTTTACACAACTCTAATGAAAGCAACAGAACACAACATTCTGTGCAACTTCCAGGGGAATTTCACAATGCTAGTTGTAGCATGGGTACGTAAATCATGTTGCAGGATAGCCTGCATATGGAACCAATATTTCAGAGCCACAAGTGATCGCCACTGCTGATTTTCTTTAGAACTACTGGATGCAACCAAACCTTTCTTGAACTCAGGAGGTGGTCTGGAAACTAGTTTATTTCTTTTTGGCTTTTACACTGCTGTAAAAACCAATGATGAAATATGTGAGCTATGTATATAAAGCCTGACTGTCATCAGAAAAATCACTCATCTCTTGAAGAGCAGTGCCAAGCAATGCAAACACACTATCATGACAAATTCTTTCTTAAAGCCATCTATTTCTTGCTTGTGGTTCATTAATTATTTTTCATCACTTCTTATGAAACAGCTTTGGTTGATTATTCTCAGCCTGTAATAATCCATCTCATTGTCTCCATTGCTTTTTGTCTCCACTATCTTATTGTTTACTCTCCCAGTCTCACCTACAGCAGATCATGCAATCAGGCCAAAACCCACATCCCAGTTCTCATTAATTTATCATCACAGCTTAGATCTTTCTCTTTGCTTGGCTGAATCAGAATTAAAAAACACTTTCGCTGCGATGTTTTACACTACAGATCTATTTTAACCCTGCTACTGGCAAGTCTTTGCCTGTCTTAGTGTATGAGAAGCACTCACCATTTTGCCATCACTGACCTTTTAGGTAAATTAAGCAATATCTCTAACTTTCTGGGAAAGAGAAAAAAATGGCATTTAACCATTAAACCACCGCACTTTGGAATACATAGCCCCCAAGACTGGCAGGAAATTAAAGGGAAAATAGCTACGATGCATAGCATAGGCTACTAATCACTCCTTCCCCTCCTCTAAATGGTGTGCTTAGCTTATGGTGTGCTCCATGGCTGAAATGATGTAATGCTGGCCAGCATCCCCAGTAGATTGAGCTATTTTCCTCAGTCTTCAGGGAGGAAACTGGTAAGCATGTTAAACAGAAGTTGGAAGGCTAAAGGAGGTCTAGACCAGAAGAGCCAGATGGAAGAAGGATGCACGGTGCTGGAGCAAGGATGAGAAGGGGCAATTGCCTGGCAGGTGCAGTGGAGTAACAACATGAGCAACACGGGAACATCTCTGGGTGTCAGGGTTAGTTTTCTAGCATCTGGGTTGGTTTGTCTAAGGTAAGAGGTCCAGAGGGAATGTGACCGAGTTCAGGACTGAGAAGAAAATTAACAAGTCATATAAACATGCTTTCAAACACACTCGGAAGTATAGTTTCAGTCAGTGACTGAGGAATAGGAACGGCTTAACCTGAGACAGGTGATGAGGCTCTCATGTCCAGTCTTCTCTCCCAAGCAGATACTTACCCGAGATGCTTATTAGTCAGCCTGAACTGCTACCTTAACAGAATGCACTGCAGGAGAACCTGTAACACTTCAGGGAGCCTAAAACTGTTCTTGCAAGTAACAGCAGGTTCAGGAGCGGACTGGCAAAACCTCAGTTTGCACAGAGAGGGAGGAAGAAATAGTAACGGCTGGTAAACACAACAGCACTCTAACTAAAACTTGTAGCTTTGTTAACCAAAGCACATGGGCTTTTCTGAAAACCTTTTCCAAGGCATATAATAAAATTTCAAGATTGACACTTTAAAATAATCCATAATTCATTTTTTTCACATGTGAAATACAGATTTAGAAACTTCTATAGAAATGCCTCTAAATACTGTTAACATAAAAAAAACCCTACAGCAATGATTGGTTCTATACCCGAAAAACACACAAAGCCATAGTAAGAATGACTGATTTTATAGGTGGAGATCTATAAGAAATTGTTCATTTCCAAACAGAGTTTACATATACCACCCCCTAAATTAAACACTAGCAGACTGGGGTGGGGCGACACACTGACATGGGACACAGAAGGGCTATTAAAATATGCAAAACTGATAATGTACAACATTTTGGACTTCTAGACCATTATGACATTAATATGCTTAAAACTGTTCTTGAAAAGTTACATCTTTCCAGTATAGCTCAATAGACAGATCTCTAATGCGTGGCATGTTCAACACAACACTGCACTGGAGAGAGTGCTGATAACAGGCCTCCTTTACAGAGGTATAAAGCCTCAAATCTAACCAGGCAGCATTCTCATACAACCTAGATCAGTTGAGTTAATACCCCCAAAAATCTACATCCAAAATTAATTATAAAAAAATCTGGGGTCCAATCATAACTTAAAACAGTCGTTTTAGAGCAAACAAAACCCCTTGGATTATTTTTTACCCTCAGAATAGTCTTGTACAGAACAAGACCAAATGTCATGCAGCATGAATGAACCAGGAAACAATCACATTTGTTCCAGTCACTCTGTATAGCTACTTGCTGAAAAATGGAGAACATTGCTTTATAAAAGTCAGAGGAGAATATGACAAATTTCTATAAAAATAAGAGGTTACAAGTACCAAATAACCAGCAGTCTACCCCTAGGGAACAGGGAGTGTCAGCTGTACAATGCAGGACAAATCAGAGTTGCACAGCTAAATGCAGCCAAATCCCTTAGTCACCTGTATAATGGTAACAAGCCTTGATCAGTTCAGAAGAAATTGCTTTAGTTGCAAGTTCATAAAATAACCACAGTGCAGACCCTTAGGCAACACTGGGCTGCTCAGCTTCAAGGTTGCTTAGAGAAATAACTTGCTCTCTGTAAAATTTCACCTCCTTCTAAGAGCCACGCTACTCCCCTCAGGGGACAAGACTAAGCTAGTACAGTCTTATAATTTAATAAAAATAACTAAGCCAATCAGCCAGCTAGATATTAGGAGACTAAAAATTCAAGAAACACTCCACAAAATGGAAACACAGATATATACATTAACTACTTTGTTAGCAATTTCAGTTGGGGTTAAGATTCATAACTGAAAGCTAGCTTAAATGTAAACAGAGTACTGTATTTCCACATAAAAACTGCAATATCTGTTACAGAAAAGAAACAAAACTATCACAGTTCAGCAGCAGCATAAATTTCTACATGTATATGTGCTTATTCTGGGGCCATAACTCATCTGCCTTCAATTTTGTGCCCCTGGTTATCTGAGGATACACATTGGAGATACAACATTATAGTAATTTTCTATAGGTCTCATGCGAAAACCCTGCAAATGCACTTAGAGAACAGCCACATAGCCTATTTCCAAAGTCTTAAAAATTAATTTCTGAATATGTGCACAGTACATGTGTCTTTGAGGAAACACTATTTTCTTGAGAGCTTTGCGATATGTTATTTTCTTTGGAAGGGAGTCTGCAAACGGCAAGAAAATTTGTGCTCTCAGTTGCTCTCCTTCAAGTTTATGGAACAGAAATGCTTACTAATTGCTGTGCACTAACATTTGGGTGAAGAAAAGAAGGGATTGTATGTGCACTTCCAACTACCTCTGCTAGTGCACAAATAGTGTAAATAAATATACTGGCAAGTACTTTACCCTTCTTTGTCATGATTGAAAACTATGGAAAGCTGACATGCAAGGTCCCATTGCTTATGGTCACAGCAGAGTAGCTGACAGTCCAAAGCAAGCAGTTAAATGAAGATTTGGAAATGAACTTCATAATATTCAACAATTTCATTGATATCTGTTTTTCCTATTAGCTGTCACTAAAGGCAAGTTATGTTACATGAATTTCAAAATATTCAGTGAGCTGGGAAAAATGGCTGTTTAAATCAATGCCTTCTTCAGGTCTACCACCAAAAGTAGCAAGAAATACTTGTGCTGAGATGAGCTATTCAAAAATTTCCTACTGGATTCAGAACATGACACAGCTCCAGTATCACCTTTGTCAGATGCACAAGTCATATGCTCAGAAGAATAGAGCCTGCTTTGAACCGCTTAAATTACTAGATCTATGGCAAACCTTCACCCATTCCTCCCCTCCCCAAGAGAGAGGATTTCTCTGGAAGAAAAGTCATCCAACTAATCTAAATGTCAAATTTTGTTGGGAGAACGGGCACAGATGAGAGGGCACTGTAAGGCAAGAAGTCTACAGCTTCACTAACTAGTATTTTTGAATGTCAGGCAGCGTTGGAGGTGCTGGAAGTTACCAGTCTGTTAAAGAGATGACAGGCATGTGTACACTTCTCATTTGTCTTCTTTCTCAATTTTCTTTCAAATGAACAGAGTTCTGGGTGCTGCCTAAAACAGCGTTTGAAACTTTAGAGCTAGAGGAGTTGCATTCAAAAGTTTCCATTTGCTAAGACTGAAAAGCAGTATTTTCAAACTGAGCATGTCACCTTACAAGCTTGGCCAAAGCTAAATAACCTCAACCTTCTGCATTCAGCTTCAGACACCATTTTCAGAGCTGACAAACAGAACAAGAGACTAACTACATATTGCTTTACGCTACTTGCAATAGGTACCTGACCCTAGAAATAAGCATTTAGTATTTACAGGGTCTGGTGTATGCAAAAATCCTACTTAATGTACCGAAATATCAACTTCATTGATTTCACCAACTACTATAATGACAGAAGAAACAGTCTTACAGTTAGATTTGACAAAGTTTGGGCCTTAAAGACCCAAACTCTTAAGAGTTGTTGCATCTATGTAAGAACATACACTTCTGTATTTAGCACTAACCTAGCTATCATCTTGCTGACTTTTTAAGTACATGACATTTAGAAGGTGAACACACTGTCTGAAATAAACATCCAAGAGGTGGGCATCCCTGGGATCTAGATGGTATTTATGCTGGAGCTCGCTATCCAGGAAATGCTGTACCAATATTCAGTACTCAGGAGAGAGCTGGGCTTGAACTATCTTTCCAGTTTCCATTTCAAGGGAAGCCAGGTGCCCTGTCTGGGTAATTTGAGGGGGCTGTAACCCAGGTACTCCTCCTACCATACTCTTGAGAGATAACCCATCACCCAGGAATGCTGCACTTTAAAAGTGCTGTAGGAGTGAGCCATAGGCACAGACAAGAACATGCAAGGAGAAGGGATGGATACTAGACTGCTTGTCTGGGAACATATTTGGGACATGAAGGGCAGGAAAGAACAGAGGCTTCTGCCCCTGTTCCAGGGCCATTTTTGGTTTTACTCTGTCGTTGTGCATAACACATACACACATGCTGGCATTCAAGGTCTGAATATTAGATGCTCTGCAGCTTCTTAATTTAACCTCTAGAGCAGGTTTTCATCCTGACCCATTTATTTGTCCCGAAATGACTGTGCTCAGCAGGCATGATGCTCTATTAGTTATGTGGCACAGTATCCAGAAAGAATAAAAACCCACATGTCAGTATGTTTGTCCTTACCACAGGCAATAGTCCAATAGACCAAGGAGTCTGGTGCTTGGTAGAGGATTCGATACGGTGCCACTCTGGCACTGGAGTCCAACACGACATCGAGAGTACCCACAAGGAGACCTATGGAATAGGAAATTCTTATGAATACACAGTGATGGATCACCCAAGATCCCACAGGAGGGGGGTCTGAAGCCCGCCCGCCCCCCCCCTCCATTTCACTCTCCACAGCAAAATGCAGACCTATGTATTCATCCCCACACTCATTGCCTCATGTTGTAAAGAGGGAAGTGACTACTCAACATGGAAAAATCTTCAGTTTGAACAAGACTTCCACTTTTAAACATACATCGATTCTAGCATAAAGGCAGACAAATTGAAGCAAAGCAGAAGGTAGCTGTTTTATAAAACCTTGTTTAATAGTTACTTAGTTCTTTCCTGTGTTTCATATACTCTTAGAGCCCTGGGGGGAAAAAAAAACCAAACACCAAACAACAAAACACCCCACCAAAACACCAACAAAACGCCCTAGACAATACACCCTAAAAGGGTTCTAAACTCAAATGCCAACTAGGAAAAACTAAGACTTCCAGCAAAAATAATTATGCTACTTAATGGTCTGATTCTTTAGGGTAGAAAGGATCAAAATGCCTAACAGTCAAGCTGTTTTTCAGCTGAAAGGATACTGAAGACAGACAAAGCTATACTGTTTCCCCAAAGTAGCTTTGAAAATTCTTTGCTGCCGAGGGGGCCATCAACAGCTGCATACCAAATGCTACCAATAATTTCTAACTATATTTCCACAAATTCTAGATCATATTTTAATAAGATATTACACACAAAACTCTAACCCCTCAAACACTCTCCCATAAGATGCTCTATCTATTTTTAAAAAAATGTGTAAATTTTTTACCTCCACAAAGAATTATCATCTCCCCTGCAAAGATGTCAGATTTAAATTCTCTTGTTGAAGTTCTCAGGAAATTCACATATTGAAAATAGATTGATAAAGTTTCAAGGATCCCCCCCCCGCCCCGAAAATATTTATTTGAGCAGTTATTAGCTGTTTTTTTAAACAGCTGAAAAACTGCATGCACAAAAAAATTTCTAAAACATTCCTGTTAAAATGCTCTTCTTGTTTCGAGTGGCCGTTTCCATCTGTTACTATCATAGTTTTATTAATTCCCCATTCTGCACTGCCATAACTGGCAAAGACGACTGCTTTCCTCGCTGCTCTTCTTTCAGATTTGCTTTATGTATCAGAAATACACAAAAGCACTATGCATTTTCCATCTTAGTAGACCTCTTAAATCTGAACTGAAACTGATATTTGGAAATACCCCAGCTATCAGTGGTTTTGTATTCCCCATTCTACGCTTTTTATTTGTATTTTGTTTTATGCAGATCTTCACAGACCAGATCAAATGTAAGCTCTTCCTGCCCAATGCATTAATATCCACCACTTTTTAATCCAAGAATTCTGAAATATACGAGAAACAAGTCTGGACACAGCATCAGGTCAGTCATTAGCAAGCAGCGTTAGAGAGCTGTCTGCTGATTATAGGATATGAACACAAAATATTAATGTAAAATATCCCACTGCTCATTAGTCTAACTAGCTTTAGTTGTTCCTGTCGCCATCTTAAATGATCATCTCTCATGCATTTTGATTACTGGTGGTGTATGCTGACAACCCGTCTCTGATCAATCCTCCCACCAGCCCTCCTAGATACTTTCAAACTCAGCAGACTGAAGTAGGTTATAATGTTCTTTTTAAACATTTTTTCTGTTACATATACTCTCCATTCTAGCTTCACGAAACCAGTATGGCCCTGGTCCAGAAAGCACATGTGTGCACATTTCACTTCAACCATGGGCAAAGGTCCTCAAACGCTTAAAGCTGCTAGTGAGCTCAGGAGTATTGCTCAACTGGAGTGCAGACCACGCCAGACACTCCACTGCATTAATCTTCTGGGTTTGCTGCAAACATGTAGCAGGGCTTAGGATAAAGATTCTTCATGCTTTGCATCTTCATATGCCTACTGAGAGTACTAAAAATGCAACGGGCATGACGTAATAGCTAAATGAAGTTGGATGCTGGCCAAATGTAGCCTTCTCTGAGGTACAGATACGCTGTTTAAATTCCTGTAAACTTTAAAAATACACTTGTTTCTTTCCTCCTGCTGTATTTCCAAACCTGTTGGTGTGCGGGTGGTCCTACCAACCAATTCCGCCACTAGTTCCAGGGGAGCGCTGCAGCTGTAGAACAGCTGGGATACACGGCTAAGGTCAGAGTGCCGGAACAAACCCACTGACTTGTAGGGCAACATCAAGGTAAGAGGAGCTTCCCGTCTTACCTCTTTCTCCCTGAGCTACTGGAGACAGGAGGAGGAGAGGAAAATCCCCCTGCCCCACCAAACAGAAATAATGTAAGAGAGCAGTGTATTCAAGAAATGTGGAGAGTACAAAAAAAAACACCCCACCCCCACCCCCAAAAAAACCCCACCCAAAAACCCACAAAAAAACCAACCTAGCCAGCACTGAAACAACAGATGAGAGGTAAGGAAAAGAAAAGAAAGAATACTTTCCACTGCTGCAGTATGTAGGCATTCCCTTGTGCCCTTTCAGTCATGGAAGCAGGTTGTAGAAATATCCATGCAGTGAGGTTAAAGGAAGAAAATTCACAGAACTCCAGAAGACCGCATGGAAATTCAAAGTCTAACATACCAAGGTAATTGCAACAGGCAGTTTATCAGTAAAATTTTACTTATATCATGAAATAGCTGTTTTGATGGATGATACATGTGATATTTAAAAAGAAAATTATGTGTTCTTATATACAGTAAAGACAATTAATATTTACTCTTGCAATCCCTGATTGCTGTCCTTGAGGAGTTGTTCCATTTTGCATTGGTTTGGGGGTGTGGTTTTTTTACTGCAGACGTGATGCAACCAGAATGAAATCACAGCAGTTCAAACTGATAATCTTTCTGAGGAATTTCTACACGAGTGATCATAATAAAATAAAAGAATAACAATTTACTTTAATATTGTTAATTAATTTTTCAAATAGCAAGTACCTTTTGCGACATGACTAAGAACTAAGTAACCAAAAGTTTCTATAGAAACAGAACAGGCAACACAGAATCGTATTCCTTAAATTAGACTGGTTCTTGGGCAAGAGCCAGTGAATTATCCAGACATCAAATCAGGTGACTACACTGCAAATTTTTTTCCATTATTTCATCAGGTTTCTGACTACACAGTAAAATAAGGGGAGGAATTCCCAATGTAAGAACACTAAATCTGCAAGCCCGTGTTCAAGCGAGCAGTTTTCATGAGCAAAGGGTTTAAAGCACATGTTAAATTCTGTGGGATTAGCGTCTGGCTGCCAACAGCCCTGATCCTGAAGGCACTCAAGCACAAGCAACAAGTTCCTTACACCAAGGAACGGTCCGGTCCCATCAGACACACACGCCAAATGTCCAGCGCAATGATCCCTATACATGGGAGCAGGAGGGGAAAAGGGAAGGATAACGCCTTCATTTTGTTTGATACAGCTGTTTGAATAAAGTCAGCTGCTTCTTTCACAAACTTGTATTCTAAAGCAAAGGTCCAGAAAATGGTTCAATATTCTTTCTTTTCTGTAAAATATAGGTATTAGCAGAGGAAAAGCAGCTGAATGTAATATCTGAAACCAGAGAATACAAAGCCACAACTGGTTAGGGGTCCTGGGCAATTGCTCCTGCATCATGATACTGGAAAAACATACCATGCACTAGAGGGTATTACTGGAAAGGGGTTCAGTTACCTGATGCAATTTATGCTGAAGGAGGAAATCGTACTACATTTTACTTATCCGATCACTGTGTCTCACATTTAGTTGTAAGCTGGAGGGGAAGCCTATAACCGTTGCACAAAGTATACAGATTAGCAGTCCGTATTCATGCATTAAATTATGATGTACTGTACTTGTACCCTTACCCTAGCAACCAGTTTGCAAACTGGTTTTTGCTAGAAGGGATTATGACCACATGAAGCCTGACCTCCTGCATAACACAGATGCCCTTTAAGTCAAATGACTTCTATCTGACCAAAGGATATTTTCCAGAAAGGTAGGTCATCTTGATTTGAAAACTAAGCCAATTGATTCGGCCAGTTAAGACTTCTTCCAAGCACCACGACACTCTCTACTCTTTGGGGACCAGCATTCCAGACAGCTTACAGTCCAGACTGACTGCAAATTGCCCACAAATGGTAATGAAATCAAGGGATGACCTGCAGTAGAATCAGCTTGGTCCATTGTAAGCTACCATCTCTGAAAACACACACACACTTTATAGTATATGCACTCAAATACCTGTAGTAAGTCACAATGTTTTCAGCTGTTTGGATATCTGTGGCACAGATCTTTGCCACAGGAATATTTCTCCCTCATTCTTTCCTTTCTTTTAAAATATAACTAGTGATTATTTTTTTATCTTTCATAAGAATTTGCAAGTTTCTTTGCAAAACAGCGATAAGTGGTGTTTTTGAAGGAAAAGCAAGTTTATGCACCTTACACATGAACAATCTTTTTTTATTACAAAAGGATTTTCTTACTGACAAACTGTAACCCTCTTTCACAAAAAGTCATGCTCTGATTTAAATAAAACACACACAAAGGTCAAGTAGCCTTTATCACCTTTCTACAGTCCCCCTGACAGCTATCTTATGATTATGTTTGTGACCCTGTGGTGGTTTTACCTATTAAAATACACAGGATTCTCAAACTAAATTGGATTACATATTCAAGAGTGAACACCTGGATTATATATTACCTCTAGGGCAACTTATTGAAACACCAAAGCCAATTTATTTACTGTTTATGAATGATAATAAATAATGACACTTCAGACCTTGAAAATCACCAGTAGCCATGGCTTTGTTGCACAGCAAACACTATCAAAAACTCGGGGCAATATCAGAGCGTGACACTTCCCGTCCAGCTTTAACCACGCAGCCCTCAGACTTGAGGTATTTTCGGCACACACCAGTGACCTGTGATACATCCATTTTTCAGTGTCACAGGTAACTTGCATCAAACCTTGCCTAGAGCTGGAAGGAGGTCACTCTGCAGTTGGTGCCACTGTCGTGCCCGATACAGTCACCCAGGGACACCTTCCCCTCCTCCATTTTGCCAGCCATGTGTTCTTCACCTGGCTTCTGAGAGCCGAGTCCTGCCCTATCCTTACCCCAGCTCTAAACTAATATAACCTACAGCCTGACAGCTTCTCAAGACACCTTCTGTTAAGAGATTTTTATCTTAAAAAATGCCTAAAAACCAGCATACATCTTTTTAGAACATAGAGCAAATACAGAAGTATATCCTCCAAGAGTTGAGATTTAATACAGGTCAGACTGTGACTCTTGGAGTCATGCTCATGAGTTATCACTCAACTAGTCCCATGGATGTCAGCAGCCTATTTGTGTATGAGGTCGACACTGCAACTAGGAAAACTTGCAATGTCACGTATGTCATTAGAAAGATTTTTTCAAAACAGGCATCATGACATTCCAACACCAAATGAAACACGTAACACTTAAACGGTTCCCAATGTTTAAAATGTGATGATGAACCCTTCTCCTTCCACTAAAGTAAGATGGACACATAATGAGCTCCAGTCATAAACCTGAAACATCCAAGGGACCTATTTGGATTGTAGATGCCAGCTGATTTCTGAGAAAGCCTCAATCAGTAGGGTCGACTTAAGTCATATTTGCACTCTGAGCATTCAGTTTTATATTGATCTCATGGACAATGAATAACCTCTTCCTAAAGTTTAAGTGTTACTACCTGGACTGTAAAAACAATAACTCATAATAACACATAGCTAAAGGGTACAGTACAAACTATTGTTTTTCCTCGTAACTATGATGAATCATTACTCTTACATCCGTTCTCAAGGCAGTCCATGTGTTTACGTGATTAGCTCTCTCATTTGTTATTACAGAATGAGGTCATCCAATTATTTGTCTGTCAAAAGTCAACCTAAAGCAACAATCGGAACTCCATGGGTAATAATACTATGGACAAATCCTTTTAAAGGGCAGGGTCAATTCTATTTGATTTAATTTCATGAGCTAGCCTAAATGAATAATAAATATTATGTACCACTCAAAAATAATTACAATGTTAAACTTCCAATCCTGGCAACAGCAGCCACAAAAGTATGAAAATAACCTCTTCATTGTGAACACCACCCTTGGAATTTTGTAACATGTTATACAATTTTGTTTTATAGGTGTTCATTCCTATAAATGAAAGCAAAATAACCTCTAAACACTTATTTGATAACTGTCTTCCCGCGTGGGTTGCATTGGCTTATATGGACATGTAATGCAGCATCAAGAAAAACAAATTCTTCCTCTGAAATTGAGGTCTAAGATTTGTTAAGTCTTCCCCAATGCCTGCCTTTGTCGCTCCGCCTTTTTGCCAGCACAGTTTTCTAGAGCCCCGATTTGCCCAGCCACTCTTTCCTTTGCAGACGAGTTTTCAGATACATCCAGGGAAACTGACTTTGAGGAAGTACTGACACTCCACTGGCATTCAGCAAGACAAGCAGCAAAAACAGTACTTGTTTTTTCTGCCTTCAGGCTGATGAATCCAAATGAGCGATGATTGAAAACCTAACCACTAATCTTTAGAAGAAAGCTCAGGAAGGGCCAGTGTGATGATCTGACTTGACTACTGCAGGATAAAGCAGTAACAAAGGACAGAGCTTTCATCCTGCCTTTGAGTGATTGATTCAATTGTGATTGAATTAGATTATCTTCCAAATATCTTAATTTAAAAGTGATCAGCAATTGAACGTCTACCACAGTGCTTGTCAAGGTGTCCAAAGAACTCATGACCATCCCTGTAAAAATCTGCATCTTAACTCGAACCTAAACCCAATTGGGTTTAGACTTTCAGCTTCTAGAACTTTTTGTAACTTTGTCTGCTAAGCTGAAGGGCCCTAATCATTCTAAGATATAACCACATTTGTCAGTGTTATTTAAGCAACATTTAAAATATTTTAGGGTTGTAAAGCTTTGCTGTTTTTCTCTTCAACAGAGAAGAAACCAGAATGTGCATTACAATCTATATCTATCGCTACATACAGATACATACACATACAGCAAAAGAATTGCCTTTACTTCCACTGAGGCCCAGTTTGCCCATGATGAAATGTCCAGACGCAGAAACTCACACAATCTTCATGAAAAGCCATTTTAAACAGTCTGAATCACTGCCAGGCATATGCCCTGGCTAAAGCAACTCCACAATCTCATTTCAGATTATTTCCAAACAATAAGTTCCCAGAAACAAACCCACTAGACTTGACCCGAAACAAAAACCTAGAAGTAGGAAAAGGCTGAGTAGAGAGGTGAGCACTGTGACAGGACAAGCTAGAGAGTTATGGGTACGTGAAGGCTTACAACACAGAGGAAATTGATATTTGGACAAAACCCCAAACAAATAATCTCACACACCTAAAGAAAATTAATTTTATACTACATGTCAATCACACCAAACTATACGAAATTATGGAGAAACAGTAAGTAGAATACAGATGGAGTTAAGAAATGCCTTCAAGGTATGACATAAGCATTTACCTCTAAGTTTGTTAAAAAAACCAACCACCACCACTTAGGAAAATCACGATCAAGTACCATTGACCCAAACAGCAGGGAAGTCACTGAATTTCACTCAAAACTAATCCTTTAAGTATCCCATTCTTTCAGAGTAGCATAATCAAGTTAAACAGATTTCATGCAAGAGCAAAATTTAAATCAACTATATCTGAATCTTACATTGGTGCAGATGAACTACACAAGATTAAAGAACCAATCAAGTATGAGCAACCGAAGAGGAAAAAAAGGCAACCAAAAAAAGCCAAACAAAAGCCAACAACCACGACTGCTAAACTAAGAAAAACAATTGTAAACTGATTTTAGCCAACAAAATCAATGGTACAAATTGAGAACTGAAGCGTGTGCAGTAAATTCAGCTTGAACTAAGGAACAGTGCTGAAGCACAGCATAGTCAAATACAAGCTAAATCTGAAGACAAGCAACAGTTTCAGGAAAAAAAAATTATTCAGATACCAACTGTTCTAACTGAATACCTGCAGATAGATCAGATTTCAATAAGCTATCAGAGAAGGCACTTTACCAGGGAAAGGAATGATACTGGACAGAAAAACCCAAGGACGCTGACTAATAAAATACTGGAAAACGCAGAGGGGAAGCACAAGACAGGACTGTGAAGAACAAACCAAAAACACGTTAAGAACTTACTAGCTGAAGTCAGGACTGTTGCTGTAGTAGGAACTCATACACCCCAGTTTCCATCTGGAAACTTCAGAACAGTGATTCAGAAACTTCAGAACAAAGAAAAGGAAAGAACAATCAGAAATCAGGCCTAGAAAATACATGCAACCTTTCTTTTGAAAAGAAAACAAATGGAAAGATTTTGAAGGAGTTGTCTAGAAGCTAAGTCCACCTCAGCACCGGATTTAAAGGCAAAATGCAAATGGAGATTACTGAATATCAACACTGATCAGACATCAGTAGTATGATCAGCGATCAAAGAGCTAAAGAAAAGCCAGAGTTCAGTCAAACGCTTACAGCCCTTTATACACCTTGTATCATCATACTTTAGCAAAGTCAGCGGCAGCAACAACTCCTATCTGTTACAGGAAAAAGCCACACACAGTGTGATACCATGAAGGATAAAAAAAAAGTAGAGGTTGCAAATCTTAGAGAAGAACAGAGAAAGCTGAATGGTTTCTGCCTATACCAAATATTTACATGCACAATTATATAAGAATACGTATGTTTTAATTAACTTTCCAAAGCATTTGAGAATATATACCAGTGCCAGTGTGGCACTAGAAAGTAATACCAAAAATCCCATAAGCAATAAAAACTCTGGTATAATGCAGAAAATTACTAAGAGACCTAAACATTTATTGCTTACTATATTGTGATCCCGTGTGACATTTCCAACAGGGTTTCATACAACCAGAGATCTCAGGAGAAAAAGCAGGCCACCTTGAATTCCGGGTCAAGCAATAACATTATGTCAGAAGGCAAAACTGGCAAATGACAGCTCAGCTTAGAGGCCTTGATGGGTCATGCTACTCAAAGTGTAAAAGATGAAGTAACATCAAGGAAAGCCTTTGACCAAAAAGCATTACAGTACAGAAAGCAGAGCTACACTAAGCAACAATCCCAGGCACTGTATCTGCACAAACACTGCACTGCCTGTAAGAAAAGGAGATCAAAAGAAGCATTAAGCAGGAAATGAGACACCTTCCAACTAAGCACCCGTGAAAGCATCTGAGAATTCAACAGAAAGACTCGTGTCTCAACTGTACCAAGTCTGACATGCAAAATCCTAACTGCTTGAGTCAACAAGGACATAAAGTGTCAAGTTTGTTAAAGCATGTACCATCTTTTCAGCAGTCAGATGGTATACTGGCCAAAAGCTTTCCTAAATCTTAAGTATAAACAGGTTTTCAGAGCAACCTTTTCCTCAACCCTCCGAACTAAGAGGCTGAGAGCAAGATAGAATCATATCTCCTAAAATTTGAGCTACTAATTGCGTTGTCCAGCAAGCCTGCAGAAAAGCGTTCCAAGTTAGAACACTGTCAGAGTACTAAAAATTATATTAGATTTGACATTGAAGGCTTGCATCAGCCAGCTGAGCTCAGAACCTCTCCTTTCTGCCTTTCCAATGTGGAAATTACATGATAACCCCTTCTGGAAAAATATCTGGAGAAAAAGATAGGATTTCACTAACTGTTTTTATCACCAGTAGTCAGCAAATTTCCATCTGCCCTCTTCTGCTTAAGTATTTGAATCATCTTTGGCAACATCTCATGGACTTACAAACTCGTACTGAATCTCTCACACATGCACTGTTCCAGCTGTAAGCATAAACACCCTATCTGCAAAATAATTCACACCTAAAATCAGTTCTTGCAAACTAAGAACAATTTATTTGCCTTGGGATTCAAAGAGATCTTACAATAACATTTTAAACAACATTACTTAGAAATTCATCTCCACTTCCCACACAAACATACACACGCAAAGGGAGCACAGCAGTCACAGGCTTATCGTACCACACCTTCCATCTCTCTTCCTGTAAGCTCTGTGAACATGTTGCTCTGCCCTCAACTATCCGTAGCACTAATTCCTTGCAATATTGTTTGCAAATAAAAGAGTTTGGCAAGCGTTACCACGGTACTGAAGAAAGCACTTACAGACATTTGTTAACCTATTTGTTGCATCAGAATGCAAGATATACTTAACACCAAAACATGCGCCTCTTAGTTATTTATAAACTTTATGACACGTGCAAGATCCTTACATCCACAGAAGTAATATGGTCATACAGGGCACGGTGCCCAAATGATGGAAGAGATCTGGGTTCATGTCCCCCTCCAAACGCCTCTGCTCCAGCTGAGACAGGTTGCCACGTAGCACACTGGATCTCTCTGGAGAAGGCAGTATTTCATACAGGCCAAACTACCAGGCTGCCCAGGGAAGGCAGCTGATAAGCAGGAAGCAGAGTAGGTGCGAAAGAGAGAGGGTTTGGACTTGATGATCTTAAAGGTCTTTTCCAACCCTAGTAATTCTGAAAACATCCAGCACCTTTGAGAAAGCTAGTAGGAGGAAAGAAAAGACTTTTTCCCCTGTTGGTGAACAACAGGAAGATGAAGCTCTTGAGCAAGGGTCACACAGAAGTAAAATACAGGCATGGCATTATGTATGAGGCATTAAACAATTTAATTATGGAGAAAGCTCATCAACCATCAAATACTTTTAAAGCAGGAAAGTACATTTTTTGGTCTTATCCTGGAAGATTAATGCAGTGATGCAAGATAATGTGACTTTGCAGAACAGCAATGAAAATCCAATTTAAAATCCAATTTACAAGTCTTTCCCATTTTTCTTTTGTTAAAAAGGAAAACAAAACCCAAACAACCCTTCAATTAAGGCATGCTTACAAAGGAAAGTCGCATTGATGCGACTGGTACTGACATAGACACAACCATTTAAAAGAGTCCAGGCCTTAATTCAGTATAAAAATGGATCCACACTGCTTAGTAGAGAAGCCCTATCTCTCACGTAAATCTATTAATCAGATACATTTTGTTAGCAGAGATGACTTCTAGGGACTCACTAATTAGGCACTGCCCTAACACATAACAAGATCATCATGCTTCTAACTTCTTACAATCCAATCTTACAGTAAGTGCAGAAAATGTCTCCAATGTCCAAACAAGCATTTAAGTATGAGGGCTTTCTCTGTTCAACTAAGTTACCTAAATTGAGGCCAAGAGGAGAGAATCAGTGTAGAAAGGGATGATTTGTCACCCCTTCCCCCAAAGAGACTGGCACTCCTTTTCCTGGAGAACAGGTAACACGAGTACTGCTCTTCTGCTTCAACATAAAGCCACCAAGAATTACTTTCACTCACTCCCAAGGCTATGTAAACTACTTGGTTTTAGACTGAGACATGTTGAAAGACCTAAAAGATGTGGTGTTCTGGACTTTGCTCTGGTGATGGCAACCTCCATCCACAGAATGATAGTAAGTGATGGAAGACAGGTAACATGGACACCCTGGCAGCTGCTTCGGGGGTGATCATCAGCCTTCAGCCACATTTTTACAGCCACAGCATCCAGACACACTGCTGTCTGAAGAGGTCTGTCCCCAGCTTTACCCCCTCATTCCCATTCACCCACGGGAAAGCACACTATCTCTTCCTTCAGCCATGCCAACAAAACCGCATTACATTGCAGTCTCAACTGAAGTTCTTTGGAGTTTGACATGTTCACAGATGGAGAAAAGGGCATTACACAACCCTGATTGGTTTCACAGCAAACTGAGATTCAAGGGCAATGCCAAAGAATCAATGCTTCTAATTGTCCAACCACCTCTTAAGTTACAAAGCAAAGCCATCTCACGTCATCAAGCCCGTAGTCTCATCAATTTGAAAGTCAATTGTCATTCTATAATTTATGACAAATGACTTCAAGAGTCAATAATGAGGGAGTACAAGTCAGCAGAAGTTAGATCACAAAAAAAAAAGGTGACAGCTGTATTTATTATCCTCTCTTGCATATATAAATTCAGACCACTCCCACCACAGCGAAAATCTTGCGTACCCTATTTCTAGTCAACTTCAAGGACACATAATCTGGTTTCCCACAGAGCAACCAGGCCAAATTTTATACCACATTCATGGGTGGATAACTTTTTAGATTATATCTGAGGTCCCTCAATACCTTGCTTTGAGCCAGTCTTACCTACCAAGAACAACCCATTGTCTTCCTTCACCTGCCTCAGCCATCAATGGGCAGACCACAGCCATTACAACCACCAGTGTAAAATTCCAGTACTTCCATGAAAAACAAATAATCGTAAGTTCCACTTATGACTATGCCTACCAAGCTGAGAGTAGTCTGAACACTCTACATCCCTCCCTTTCTTAAGCCATGTGCTTAAAATGGCAAGGCCTGACACGTTCCTACACAGACCTCTAAATACCGCCAGCACTAATAACTTTCTGCATGATAGTAATGGGTGTTTGTTTAGTTACGGTTCTGGCAACATACTGAAAAAACTACAACTTTTTTCCAGCCCTTCCCCATACAAACCAACCCCCTAGAAATTGTTTAGCTACTTGTTGCTAATACCTCAGTGCCACAGCAGCTGCAATTCCAGGCAAAGCACAGACATTAATAAAAGCTACATGGAAAGCAGTTTTCAAAATATGCATATAACTCTTGCATTCTAAATCATATTCACTATACAGACTGCATTCACATACTAAATTAATGGATACAGTGCACAAAAGCTTAAATTCCACGGAGGAAAAATGCAGAAAAAGAGACGGGACTATTTCTGTATTCTGAACTCTCACCAAATGCCGCCGACCTTCACAAAAAAAAAAAAAGTGCACATTTATGAATCCTACTCCCACTCAAGGCCTAATCTTGAAAAGTGATCTCTCCATCTGTACAGCAGTATCATCAATGAGACTATTATACATACAACTGCAAGAAGGCTTAGATATACATGCACTGTGCAAACAGGTTGAAAAGAAAATCCAAAATTCTCAAAATGTTTCCCCAATAACTGAGAAATGTTTGGAAAATTGACTGGGTATCTGAAATGATCTCAAATTCAAAGATAACAAAGTCAGGAAGGTACAAGAATGCTTTGTCAGACGACTTACAGTAAGATAGAGGAAGAAATCTTGTTCAAGAGGTTGGGGGGTGGAGGTAAGCCGTGAAAGGAGAATCTGCAAAGAATTTCTGAGTAAATACAGCAGGGGTGAACTTTTGAGACAAGACAGGCATTTTAGGGATTTGCCTACACTGTCCATAATTCACAAGATTTTAAAAAAAAATTTTAAAACATTTACAGCCAATGTGAAGTGGCTGCTGGTCACTTTCCAGGCAAGAATGAAGTGGTTTATCAACATACAACACTGAAGAAGAGTGAAGATCTCAAGAGCCTACATGAAAACACACCTCACACTGGTGTGTTAGTTTAGACTGTAAATTGTTTACAAGTCCACAGAGCATTCAAAGGCTGAAGAAACATTTAATCTCATGGTAAATATGCACAAGACCTTGAACCAAACACAGATGTAGTCCGTATGTTTATTTTGATTAGAATGAAGAACCAGCTGCAATACAAGTGAGTAAGGAAGAAACCATAGCTTTTTAGAGAATGAGTTTGACCATTTTGTGCCAACTCAAGAAGGACCGGTGGTAACACCATCGGGTTCTGTATCTCCAATTTCACAGAAATGCATATATATTGCCCAAAAATGGTGAAAGGTCTCAACAAATGTATATGCACAGTATTTCCGATGTCTACGAAAGCGTCTCCAGTTGCCAGCGGTCAAAACCAAAGCCTTCAGGGACACACTTTACAAGGACATCCTGAAGAATACAGAGAAGCCGAAGCAAATCTCTTCTCATAGTACGCGTCTGTGAATTACAACTGGATCTTATTTTCAGCCACGTGTGTCAGGGGTGCAAAAATAAGACCCCCGAGAACCCGGGCGGGTCACGCCCCGATGTATGAAGGCATCGGGGACCGGCGACCAGCCGCACAAAGCTCCACAGCCCGTAAATCCCCAGGGAAACATCGGCGGGCCCCGCACAGCCAAACGCCTCAACACCAACAAGGCGCCCACGGGCCCCGCCGCCCCGTGCGAGGGAGGCCCGGGTCCCCTCCGGCCCTCCCCGGCAGCCCCGCGCGGCAACGCCTCGCCCCACGGCGGCTGCGCGGGTGCCGCTCCCCGAGGGCCGTTACGGGGACCCTCCGCCACCCCGGGGGAGCCGCTGAGGGAGACAGCGCGAAAGGCGGCCCGGCCCCGGCCTCCCCGCGACCCCCGGCCGCCGCCCTTACCCGCCAGTCCCCCGCCGCCGCCATCGCCTCCGTGCCCCTTCCTCCTCTGGAGGATGAAGTAGGGGTTGGCCCGCTCCGTCACCCACAGGGCGTTCGCCAGCAGCACCTCCTCAGGGTTCACCCACATGCTCCCAGCGCAGACAAAGGCCGGCCCGACCGGCCGGCCGCCTGCGAGGCGCGGTGATTCACGCACGCACCGTCCGCATCAGACGCCACCATACCCGGCTGCCGCGGCGGCGGACGGCGCAGCCCCGCGGGCACCAGCGGGCGCAGGGCGGAGGAGGGCCGGCAGCCGCATGCCCTCGCGGCTCCCGCCGCCTACCCGCCCACCGCCGGGCACGGAGGCGCGGCCACAGCGGCCAGGGGCGGCGGCCCCGGCAGCACCCGCCGCAGCGCCGCGGGCAGCAGTGACATCAGCGCCCGGCCCGGCCCCGCCGGCGGTGGCGCCCGGCCGCGCGCTCGCCTTCCCCGCACAAAGCCGGCGGCAGCCGCCGGGCACCCGCACGCCGCCGCTCGCTCGCTCGCTCTGCCTGGCGGGGGCGGGAACGCGCTCCGCGCGCCCCGCACCTGCGCGCACGGTGGGGCGGGGCCGCCGCGCGCCGAGGGGGCGGGGCGGGGCTGCGGCGTGCGCGCGGAGGCGGCCGTTTCCTCAGCGCGGCCGTCGCAACGGGCAGCCCGGGGGGGGGGGGGGGGGGGGGGCACGGCCGCCCTGCGTCGCCGTCCTTTCCCCGCATGCCTCGGGGCGCCGAGGGGGCTTCGCCCCTTCAGCGGCCGTGGCTGGCTGGCGGTCCGTCCCTGGCATTCATCTGCGGGGCCGCTGGGGAGGAGGTAGCTACGCCCTCTACCTAGCCGCCGGCCTTGGCAGGCTTGGCATTTTCACCCCGTGGCTCGGAGAAGTTTCCGACGTTGGGTGTTGAAAGGACGCGCTGGTTCCGGCCTCGACTTTGAAGGCAGCCGTCCACCAGAGGCGGTGGGACTGCCCTCCTGCCGCAGCCCCTTTTTGACGCACTCCTGCTCTGCCGTGCCCGGTGCCGCGTTGGAAGTTCACATCTGCTGCTGAAGACCCCGCTGTGCCTGCTGCCCGAGACTGGGGGGGGAATTTCTGAGGGCCTGAAAAGCCCTAAAATAGCCCGGTATATTTGGCAGGTATGCCAAGCCCACTTAGAGAGTATAGCACTATACATAGATAACTTGTATTTTGCACCCTCGCAGCTCTTGAACACTACTTTGATGTCCAAGTTTGACTCGCTGGCCTCCGTTTAGTGAGAAAACTGTTACTCTCTGATCGGATACTTATTTTTTATTCATTAAAGATGTTAAGAAGAGTAAATTAAACCCCAAAGAAAACACTAAACCTGTGTTCCAAGCACAAACGTTTCATACGCAGGCCCTAGCTTTAGAGTTCAGCCTTTCGTCACTTCATGCTGGCGTGGAGCTGGATAGCCAGCGCTCATCACGCGGAGATGGACACATGGTCATGGGAGAAATGAGTCTTCATCTGAGGTAGCGGTCACACGGCTGTTAGTGCGTAGGTAAAAAGTTCCAGAGGGGGAAGTGACCATCTGATGAACGCTTGAAAATTTGACAGTACTGCTCTCAGTCCCCCCACACCATGGGGAACATTTGTCATTGTTGCTAAGGCACTGCGATCTAAATGGGAATGCAGAAGAGCTTCTTCACCCTTTCTGAATTTATCATAGAATCAGATTATTTTAAATTTCAGTATTGTTGAAGTGACCTTGTCCTTTTAACTGGAAGATGTTGGGAGGGACCAGTATTTTTAAAGAACATCTCTGAACAAGCAAATTTCTTATAGCTTTGAGAAGAAATTTCAGGATTTTTTTTTTTTTAAACCAGCTCTAGTTAAAACCTTCATGCCAAGTAGCTCGAAAGTTAAGTTCTAGCCTTGGCTAAAAATAGTGGCAAAAATTCCTAGTAACTTCCTTTAGTAAAGGCAGGATGTCACACACACAAGGCTTGTCAATGCTCCCGTGTTCTCACAGGAGTACTGATGGCATTACATACAAGTGATGTCATCATTGCCAACAACCTGCAGTAGAACTACTAAAGCCACACCAACATTTTAGGAAAGAATAGTCAAATGATACTCTGTGGCAATCAGAGCTGATGATGAAGTTTATTTTCTTTGTGAACAGTGCAGCTGACCTCGAGAAGGAAAAGAGCATTATCAGAGGCTGGGAACTCCTCTTGCTTCCCCTTCCTAACTTGCTTTTCAGCAGAGGGCACAGGCAGTTACGCATGCAAAACTGTAAGCTCTGAAAGCAGCTGCCAGGCCTTATTACTGCCAGTTAGCCAGCTATTGATGTGAGTAGGGTGACATATATTAATGGCATGAAGAACACCAAAAGCAAAATTTCTAACATCCTTCCTATTTGTTTTCCATTAAGCATTCTAGAACATTTGAATAAAACTGGAAAGAAATAAAATGTCATCACTCAAGTAATGCTTTGAGGTGCTCAAGCGTGTCCAGAGAAGGGCAACGAAGCTGGTGAGGGGAATGGAGCACAAGTCTTATGAGGAGCAGCTGAGGGAACTGGGGTTGTTCAGTCTGGAGAAGAGGAGGCTGAGGGGAGACCTTATCGCTCTCTACAGCTACCTGAAAGGGGGTTCTGGTGAGGTGGGTGTTGGTCTCTTCTCCCAAGTAACTAGTGATAGGATGAGAGGAAATGGCCTCAAGTTGCGCCAGGGGAGGTTTAGATTGGATATTAGGAAAAATTTCTTCATCAAGAGGGTGGTCAAGCATTAGAACAGGCTGCCCGGGGATGTGGTGGAGTCACCGTCACTGGAAGTGTTCAAAAAATGTGTGGACGTGGCACGCCAGGACATGGTTTAGTGGGCATGGTGGTGTTGGGTTAACAGCTGGACTTGATGATCTTGAAGGTCTTTTCCAACCTTAATGATTCTGTGATTCTGTGAAGTAAATGGCATTGAAAATGAGGTTATATTGTGTCTTTCTGTTGCTGTGCTGTAGATAATGTCAAGGCACTTTTAAATGGAAACCTGATCTGCTTTCACAGTAATGAAAAATAGGTGTTGTGCCTATTTTGCTGACGTTTTTGTTGAAGCCAATGCAAATATTCCCTCCTGTATGACCATCGCATATTTTTATCCCTCATGTAATATGCTTGTCTATGTGCATTTTTTCAGATCTTAGTGCTCCGTTAAAAAGTTTCTTTTTCATCATGTAGCTTGGGAACAAAATAAAGAACTTCTGGCCAGTCCTGTGAGTTATAAATTAAATTTTAAAAATCCTACATGCAAATAAAGGAATAATTGCCCCAGCTTGTTTTGTAATATTTTGTTGAAAACTTATCAGGTTGGAACCTCAGTGTGGCTTTAACATTGAATGGGACTGTTCAAAGATCTCTATGCCATTAGATTTAAAACTTCAACATATGCTATTCAATTTTGAAAAACAAATTAAAGAAATCAGGAGCAGATACCAATACAAACTAAGGAATTATTTCTTATAATGCTGTATTATAAACCTCTCAGGGAAGAAAAGAAACATGATTGTAGAAGGACAACCATTCTGTGCAATGTCATCAGACTAATGGACAATAACAGTACTGAAGCAGGAAAAAGATGAAATAAAGCAGACATTTTACCATTTATTCCCCGGAAGACCATCTTACAATGGACCTCTTTTTTAGATGCAGCCAGCTAACATTTCCTAGTGGTTCAGGACAGACATTCAGTTGTCTAGGAGTAAAGATAAAAATATCAGGATGTCAAAAATTATCTTTGAGAAATGCACGCCTTGTTTACGTTGTAATAACAGCCATATAGGTCCTACATGAGGACTTACCTTAGCATGGAGAAGCACCTAGCCATCATTATCTAGAAGCTTAGAGCCTTCAGCTGCTGTAAATCAATACCTTATTTGTACATGGAGAGGTGGGCGTTTAGATTTTTGTGAGAAGTGTTTCATTTTATTAATAGTACTAAAGCTTTAAAAGGCGGGAGGGCATTGCTTTAGGTGTGATGTGGGATGAAACAGAAAGTGGGGAAAAAAAGTATCTGAGATTTCTTAGTGTGTGGTCAACTCAACTGCCACAAACCTCAGTGTTCATATGCCCATAACACCCTGTACTGAAGAAACTCAAAGGATTCAAAAATAATATCACTTTTGTCATGCTCTTGCAAGTATGTGTTATGAGCACTTCTACAGGTGAGCAAACTGAGTCGTACAAAGCAATTCTTGTTTTGGGTCATCCAGCAAGCCTGCGAGTCAAAGGAATCAAATCGCAGCAGCCGCTACCTGCAGTTCCCGCTCGCCAGCTGTGATCACTGTATCCTTCAAAGGCATGACCAAGGTTAGTGACTCCCAGGCCCTTTGTCATCCCAGAATAATTTTATACTCCTTGGGCCTAGTCTCAAAAGTCGTTAGTGGATTGATCGCATACATGAGGCCCATTTGTGTCGAGTGCCTGCTGTAAGATGTACGTTTTGTATGAAGTATAAGATTCGATGCGTGTCAAGTCTTTACTCCAAATTGGAGCACGACCTGCCTGATAGGAGAGAGTTAATTTCTGTAGGATTGAGGCAGTCATTCCGTACCAGGCCACCAGAAATATCATTTACTATCTCAGGAGGACAATGTCAAAATGTCTCCCAAGGGAATCTGGAAACAAAATATTTCAAGGTCAAGGAGAGAGAAGGTATCAGAAAGAATCCCAAAGAAGCCCCAGGAGTTTGCAACAAGAGGTGGGGGCATGTTTGCCAGAGTGAAAGCAATGTGAGAGGACAAAGTGTGCCCTAGCTGCACAGGCTAGATAAGCATCTGCACCTCATTAAAAGAATGCTGACAGAAGATTTTTGGATTTGCTGCTTTGCAGAAGAACAAAGGTCACCTTTTTTTTAACCGTTTTCCTTTCTGTAACCTTTCTTGCCTGTCTTGCATGCCATAAATTAAAACATTTAATGGCTTCTGCATTAATTTAGCTCGATTGAAAGGTGATTTCAAAACAACAGGCTAGCAGCAGGCCATTCTTTTCCTATTGATGTGGTGATTCTTAGAAAGGAAGTGTCCAGTGTTTCTTCCAAGTACCTACGGAGCAGCAGGGTGGATCTTCACTGAGCTCTACCGGCTCGTTTTGGAGCTTGGCACACCAGACGTGGAACAGAGGAGCAGCATTTGAATGGTCTCAGGCATGCAGCGAGGCAGCAGGGAGAGCACCTGACCCTCTGGCAGGAACTCTTGGCAGCGACTTTCTCATTTACCCATATTCAACAAGAGGCTTTTACTAAAGCTACCTGCCTACCTACCAGGAGGTGTGTTACAGCTGAATTTTTTTATGTTTGCGTATCTGACAGGAAACATCGGCTTTAAAGATGATATCCAATTGTATGTTCCTCTTCTCAGAACATTTTTATTGCCTGGGAAGACTGTCAAATTGAGGACAAACACACTGACTGCAAGCTTTCAGTCTGGATGAGGAATCCACATTTCCAAGGAAGGTTAAATAAAAGTTTCCTATTCTGCGATGCATTTTTGGCACTTCCCTATAATTATGACAGCTCTTCCTGAATATGCCACCTAATCCTTTTTCTCTCATTGTGAATGACAGCTTTTTTAGGCCAGTCTTTTGTTAGATTCTGCCAGTCTCCTATGGCAAAGGGACAACTTGTTGCAGGTTGATAAAAACCAGTTCTCTGCTTTCTGGCAAGACGTTATAATTAACTACCCTTAGGTATTATAATGACAACTTTACTGTTGTCATAAAGCACTGCTGGTGTACCAGGCTCTCCACAGGTAAGGCAGCTGCCTGCCTACAACCCGCATGTCCGTTTGTGGCCTGCCTTGCTTGATGAGGTGTGTCAGATAAGACTCACAATTTCCAGCTCTCCTGTCATGTGTGTACTATCCTTTGAAGTCCGACAATTTCTGAAGTGTGGGTATCGGAATTGAACACAGTATTTCAACGGAGCTTTACCAATTTTTGTTTTGTTTTGACGGAAGCAAGGTCTTTGCTACTTTGGAGACATTCTGTCCGAATCATCCTTTTTTGACACAGCACTGCACTGGGAACACGTTGAGCACTTTATCCAAAATCTTTAGGCAGGAAGAGCTTTCCAAAGCAGCCACCCATATTTTGGGCATAATTGGCACTCTTTGCCTTATATCTCATTTATGGACATAAGCACTGGCCTGTAGGAGAATGATCTGGGTCCTGATATAGCAGTGACCTTACATCACTATTTATTATCTTGTCAATTCCTATGTCATTTAGAAGCATTGTCATTAAAGATCCACAGTATTGATCACATAGAATACTAAAGTTATATATGGACTGCTACAAACCATCCCACTCACTATTAATCCCCTTGTTCTGAACTCTCTCTGTGGGTTCATTTGATACCCAGCTGTTATGACCAAGTTAATTCCATATATGAACCATCTTTGCAACTAAAACTGCTTTGGCAAAATCAGACGTATGATATCAACTCTACTATCTCTATTGACCAAAGCTTTTACCCTGACAAAAAAAGAAACAAGCTTTGTTTGACAGGACCTACTTCCATGAGACCGTGTATGGACTGTTCAAGATAAAATACAATTATATTCTTGTCCTGGAACTATCTGTTAACATTGTGGCAGATTAATCATTCTGTTATTGTAACAAAGTTCAGTGACAGATTAACTAACTAGGTCTAACTAACTAATTAACAAAGCTTGCTGTTTTTAAATATGGGAACTACATCACTGTAAGGATGAATGTATAAAAATTTCAACATCTGCTATCTTCCAGTGGAATGAAAATAGAAAAAGCTTAAGAATTGAAACTGCAAAGAAACTATTAAAATTTCCTACAGCAAAACAAAGCTGGCATAATCATAAAACTGAGAAACAAAATAACAGCCCTTTTGAATATGCCTTAGGAGGCTACACACAGCTGAGCTAACGTGACTAATGTAAGTGGAAAGCCAACAAGCATTTGACGGCAGCTATTTTAAGTGCAACAGTGCCCCGAAAAAGGCACCGTTATCATACTTCAGCGAGACTCTAGAAAAACAAGGGAGGTGTACGTCTTGGTAACAGCACAGCCTGCCCCTTTCTCTCAGATTCAGAGATCCAGCTTCATCTTGCACCTTCCTTGCTAGCACCTTCAGGAGCCACCAGCCGCCAGACTTCAGATGAGGAGTCATTGAACCAGTTCAGCAAGCAGCTTCATTGGCACTGCTGCTGCAGCATGACAGGAGTGAGAAAGTTTGGAGAAAAACACTGGCAAGGAACGAGGTTTTTTTTAACGATTTTGATGGTTTCATTACGTGCTCCTGTAATTAATGACTTGTACCAGTTGGAGATGATAGATTTCTTGAGCGACAACATAAGTTATGTTGGACAGCAGAGAAATGCTGGGCTTAATCCGGGTTTAAGAGTGCTAATACTCAGCAATTACCCCAGAACCTCTTCATTAATTACTTATGCTAAGCACCCGAATTTAAACACTTTATTATGTGTCATAAGACTTAATTAACTTTGTCCATTCATAAACTGGTTAGGTTGGTTTATCCTTAAATTCAGAATAGTTGTTGTTTACCCTCTGATGACGTTCTTTGCTTTTCTATGCATTGTTTTTGTTATCTGTGCTATGCTAAAATAGAGCGCACATCTGATTTGAAATTATTTAGAGAAGCAGCGTTCCATTGGAGATGGGGACTGAACCTACATTAGACCTATGGAAACACAGGGGAAAAGTCAGGGTACTGCTCTATTTAGTCATTTGTGTATTGAATGATTTACAGAGTTAATTTAATTTGCAGTTAGTTTACTCTAGTGCTTTCCTCACTGTTTGTTGGTCTGGGGTCCCCAGCAACGTTTCTGGTTGCTGAAACCAAAAACCTGAAAACTGGCTCAGCGATTTCCAAAGCATAACTGGGCAGGGAGACATCAAGAAGCAGAACACAGAATTTTCCCCCTTGGTTTGGCATACAAACTGAGAGTTAATAAATAAGAATCAGAGTAATGTATTATAATAATTGCAGTTCTTCTGTTTAATTGTGATGACCTTTACCCTTTGCAAAATAATTTTATGTGATTATGGAGGCAGTCAACAAAGATGTTGATTTGGCAAGTGCTTGCATAGAGATGGTAACATAATTTGTGGGGGCGGATGTGTCTGTTCAGAGAGAGGGTATAAATGGAGGTGGGGCTTTGTTTACTTGGGGGGAGGTTGGGTTTTGGGTTTGTTTTTTTTTGAACAAGGAAGGGGTTAATATAAATTTGTGCTCTGGGTTCTACTCATGTCCCTCTTGTTGAACAGGCTCTTCAGAAAACGAGTTATCTTTGATACTTATTTCTGATGCAGTGCCACATGTATGATAGCCTTTTGAATATGGGTCAAACGGGAGATATATATTATGAAATGTGTATAATATACATATATATGAAAAATATACATATATTATGAAATTTTTAGATTGAACTCCTTGATGATCTTACCAGGGCCCTTTTTAACAAACAGTTGGGGTAAATAGGCTATAGTTGAATAATCACTACCTTAAGTATTTCACAAATTATTGTGCAGTTTATTTATTTTAGTTTCATTTTACCTTTATTAATTATGTCTGCTTCTTTTTAAGTGCCTCTGAGACGTCCTCTGCTTACTTACTTATAAAATATAAGAATATGCAGTGTACACCAAATACATTTCTAATACAACTTTAGTGCGATCAGTGAAGATACACGAAGGAGGAATCTTGCTTTAATGTTACTCAATGCTTAATAATTTATTATTGGCTGGTATCTGAATTGGTACTTAGAAATTTCTCTTATATATCTTAAAGGAACCAGATAGTTCCTGAAATGCTGATAAAATATGCTTGATTTGACATTTAAATGACATGTAATAAACTGTTTACCGGTTGCTTGCCTGCATATTGAAAATAACATAGGCAACACCAAGATGAGTTAAGGTACTGAAATCTGGAAAGCATCAGTAAACATCACATCAGTTCCAGCTGAACACGTTAAAATCCGCTGTAAATAATGCCATCATACTTGGTGTAACCCAGGAGGCCAAGTTTGCCATAGCAGTTGATCCACACAGCCTCACAAAACCAAATACATGAATTGGTTTGTGCTCATTTCCTGAATGTTCCATGTAAAGAAACACTGTCCTGGATAATGTTGAGATATTTTTTCAGTTTCTTAGAGCACTGTTGCCTACATGTAATCCTGGGCTTACAACACTACGTTGCTTGTTTAGCTCTCTGAAACCTAAAAGAAGAAGAAAGCATGCAAGTTTTTATTGCTGTTACTATTATTACTGGTTTTGTAGATTCAAAAAGAAAACATACATTTCAGTGTTTACCAAAAAGTGTGGCCAAAGGAGCATATGTGTGTGGCATGCTTTGAAAAGCATGGATGAGGTGGTACTCAGTGTAAGAGAATGTGATGTCAGCTGGACTGATAATAGATCTTTAATTCTTAGGAAATTTAGAAGAGCATATCTAGGTGGAGGGGGATAAAAAGTCTCTGATTACCACAGGAAGAGAAAAGGTATGAAACAATTTTGTGAAGAAGCATGGAAGGCCCACTCTGATTCCTCTCAAAACAAACAAATGAGAAAAACCCGACTGCCCCCATCCCCGACCTGAAGTTGAGACCTACTCCATCTCCATTCAACAACCAGATTTAACCCCCCTCTCTCCGAGGTGGCAGCTGAGGGGAAGCGAGCTGAAATGCGCCTGGCCATGATGAAGCATGCTGCTTCATCAGCCCAGCACCCGTGGCTGGCTGCTGAGCGACCTGGAGGTGCAGTGGTCGCTACAGGGGACCCTCGCCATGCTTCGGTGAATGCTAGGGAGGGGATCGAGTCACAACTCGCCCCTCAGCCTTTTTGTTTCACCTGACCATTCTCACCTCTCTAGTCCCAGCCTGTAAAATTTAGTATTTCTCCATTAGGATCCTTTTTACTTTCTTCCAACCACCTCTCCTCCCCGCAGGCAGAAGAGAGCGACAGTTTGTTTTGGCATTACAATACATCCATAATGAACAGCTCAAATCAGGGTGCCTACCCAGACGAACGTAGAAACCAACACAGTCAGTGCAATTTCTGCACAGCTCCCTGCTGGCCAAGGAACGCATCACTAGCATGCACGTTTCATTGTGCAAGTTACGGAAAAATATAGTATACGATATGTATGTTGTATTTTTATTATTTGTATGTGTTATTTATTACTTGTACATTGTATTCTTATTAAAATACAAACAATATGCTTGAAAATAAAACTGCAGAACTGGCTGTATATTGCAGAATGCCGCTCACAGCCCCTTTCCCCTCCGGAAGAAATTGCTGTTGTGGGCTGGGCGATTACTTCACGTGTTTGCTCGTGATTATGTCTTGTGCTAATGGCTCCTATGGAAGCAGCTGCTCTATATTCCCTGTGCTGATGGAGCTGTACGGGAAGAATTTGGAGTGAGGGAATAAGGGACCAGGAGGTGCTAGTAAGAATAAAATGCCCCTCAAATACTTAAAAATGATTCTTCAGTCATTTATAACAATTTCTCTTCCATCCCACTGCCTAGGAAAAACTATCTACAGCAAATCAAATCTTGTGGCTGACCACCTGTATTAGCAGTAGCTTTCTGTAGAAAAGTACGGTTTGGTTCATTTTCAGGTGGGTGCTTGAGGTGCAGACCTCAAAAACTGAGAAGAGGAATTTCTTCAAATTTTTTCTCTTTTGCTTGAAAACAGTCACTGAAAGCATTCATAGAAAATATCAGCTGTAAAAAGAAACCTGTCGAGAAAGTCACACATACCAGGCAAGTCACGAACACGCAGAGCTACGGCGATTGGATTGCAACCTGAACTACGGCACGGACTACGCCAAGAGCTTTCAGTACAATTAATATTTTATTTTGCTGTTCATTTGATTTGCAATTCACATGGACTATTATGTCCAAGATGGTCTTGACAACAGCATTTGTAGTGATTTGTGTAGTTTTGTTAGATGTCCTATAGTAACTCTGGCATCTTTTTACTCTTCTCTGCTCGCTCACCCTGAGGTAGCGGAAAGGATATGTAAAAGCTGATCTGTATCAGAAATGAAACATCTATCTGTTAAACATGGCAGGAGTTTTAAAATTGTTTTTGTTCCAAAAACCCGGTACATTGTTACTATAGTTGAGAGGGCAACACATCAGAGGGATGTTAGAAATCAATAGTCAGGAAGAAGTATCTCTGTATGAAGAGTTTTACCTCTAATTTTTTGGGGGTGTGGAAATTTGTGTTAGAGTCGGGTTTGTTGTTTGTTTGGTTTTGGGTTTTTTTCCAAGAGAAGGCCTTTGGGACATACAGAAATTAAATCTGCCTGCAGCAGGAAGGATCATGCCTGTACTTTCTACCACACCCCCCCAAATCTGTTCTTAAGCCTTTCAGAAATCTAGTGGAGATGATGGGTACTCGCAGCTGAACTGCAACCCTGCTTGCCACTGCAAGTTAAGCTATATCTGTAGAACCTTATACATCGATTTAAACTTTAATTTTACACATTACGCTTTGGCGGGGGGCGGAACCCCACAAATAGCCCTGTTTATGTTAAGGATTTCGGGCTTGTGAAAATGATAACGACTTATGCAAAGGAAAAAAATAACCCCGAAATAGTGTAAAATATATAGATATACGCTTTACTAATCCATATGCGTGTATTAATATATAATGTATAAAATGCATTTTCTAATAATAAAGGGTGACAGTCACTATCTAGTGAACTATTTGCTAATTTTATTTGTAAAGGACTTTATCAGTGTACGGACTACGGTCATATTCACGTGACAGAGCTTCCAACAGTCCTGAATTGCAGCACTTTGGAGAAACCTGCAGCGTTCGATGTCTCCGAAAAACTGAGACGAACAGGAAGGTCAAAGTTCAGACGTAAGAAGGAAAGAATCGGGAGACTTCCAAGCCATGTGTGGCTCGGAGTTCCTCCTGTAACCGAGGGTAACTCCAAGGTGAGATTAAAGCTCTCATTTTAAGGTAATATGCAATTAAAAGGCTAATAGCTGTCATTTTGTTCCGCTTACAGCCAGCACCGCTTTAGTCTTCGCTGCCTCACCCTGCCACCCCCAGAAAAAGCAGCTCCCGCTGTAGTTTCTGGTGATGGAGGAGGCCTGCTGGTGCAGCCCAGCCACCGCACGGCAAAAGCTTGTCTTTTGCAGCTTGTCTTCCTTTGGGCCTCGCTGTTAATGAAGCCACAGCAAGTCACACGCAATTTTAGCGGCACAGGCAAAAGCAGCTCTGTGGCAGGCCCCCGGCTGCTGCTCCCTCCCGGCCGCCCGCCCAGCCGCTGCTGAGGGCCTGGGATCAGGGTTTCCAGGCGTCCATAAAGGTCCTAATGTCTTCCCACAGTTCCCTCCGGGGCAAAGACAAGCTTTCCCTCATTTGTGGCATGGGATCAAAACGTATTAGTGTAAAGCACCGCGGTACCTACTCCCACCCACGTATGCAGAAACAGCAAAAGCACCATTAAACCCAGCACAAATGCGCTTGGCGGAGGCTCATACCCTGTCGGGATGCAAGCATGCAAAATATTTGCTACCAGCGGTGACACCCGCATGTCATTGCTTGATAGCATCAGAGTTCAGGGCAAAACTGCGCCTTTGAGGCATTCTGGTAATCTCTGCCAGGGGCTAAGAGAAGCAGATGAAGATTCTTCAACCCATTCTTGGCTATTGACGAAGGAGAGTGAGAGAGAGGAATGAGAGAAATGGAAGAAGGAGAATGCAGAAGGGAATGGCTTAATGTTGAAGGAAAAAGAAGAGAAAACGATACATAAATATAGAAATGAAAAGCAGAGAAGGAGAAAAGCAACTAATAGAAGTGTATGGAGGAAGGGGTGGAGAAGAACCGAAAGACAAGAAGAGAGAAATGAAAGTAAGGACTGAGGCAACACATCGAACGATCATAGTGTTTTAACATTGGCGGATTCTTTCAGTGCCTTGGTACTTGCTTTCTTGCATCACAGGAGAATTCGGTCCACAAGAACATCGTGGTAACCCATGCCGGGGTGTATGCAGAGCCAGCCCTGCCGGCGCCTGGCAAGTGCTACCGGCGCCATGTGCCCTGTGCTTTGCAGTGCTAGTGCATCGCTTTCTGCTCAGACTGTCTCCTTTTCTAGCCCCTCTAGGCAGCTCCCTTTTGTCAGGGGTGGTTTCTTTCTGGCTGTGGCTTTCAACCGCAGCTGAAGGCAAATCTCTCTTACTTTGGCTAGTGATGGCATCGGCCCACAGCTTCCTAGGAGTGCCGCTACCTTCTCTATCACTGCGTTATTTTCCACCTTCTTCATCATGATTGGACGTGTACACACGTGAGCAGGAGCAAAAAGGAATTAAAGCTCTTCACTTAACTCATTAATTTGTTTTTCAGTTTGCATTTATCCCTCTAGTGAAGGCACAGAAGAAAAACAGTTACCCATAGCATCTCAAACAACCAACTTTCCCCCCACAAAATTAAAAACATGTAAACAAAGGTATTTTCTCATTTTTCCGGGTCCATGTACTCTTACTTCCACATCAGCGGGCACTGCATAGCCTGACCTCGCTTTGCCTTCCTATCCAACTCGAAGGCTTTGAAACAGCGCACGCAAGAGTCAAAAATCTTCTGCCTGGTTCAGGGGCTGTTTCTCCATGTGGCACACCCTGGGGCTGTACGCCGTGGAAACCCAAGGCTGTTTGCAGGCAGCTGCCTCCACGCGGAGCATTCTTGCCTGCGAGATGGAGCTCTCAGTTAGTCTGAGCCTAACCCAGGAGCTGCACTCCCCAGATCGATAACTCTACATCCGTCACTACCAGCCCGCCCAGCGGTATCGGTCTGATCCACACGGGATCCTATTTTCATCAAATTAGAGCACGGTAATAACGCCAGCCCTGTCCTGGCTCCAAAGGATAAATATTTGACCCAGCCCCAAGCCCATCACAAAGTTAATCAGTCACAGGTTTTGGACAAGATTTGAAGAGAAGCCGATGTTCCGAAGGCTCTGATCCGGTACGAAGCCCTGCTTTGCAAGTACCGTATTGTTGAACTGCATCCCCAAAGATAGCATTTACTTGTGGTTATTTGAGGTGGTGACTGAGGATTCTGAAAATTTCCTGTGGAGGCATCACCTGTGCATCATCCTTTCCTGGAGGGGCTGGAGGTAATGTGGAGAGGAATGTTAAGCAAGAAGAGTGTCGATTTATCATAGAAAAATCATAAACCGATGTGTTTGTTCTTCGACAAGGTTACTGTTGAACGCCAATACAGCTGTGGGTCACCCAGCTTTGTTTTGTGCTTGTACAAGCCACGTACCAGTGAGGGCTGAATTATCTGGATTTATACCAGTGAGGTATCCAAATACTGTACTGTCCTGGGGGTGCCACTGAAATGAGGGGGACAGCCCCTGATGTAAGCTGGCTGCTCGGCTGCCGGTTAAGCAGCGTCAGGCTCACTCTGCCACAGCAGAATTAAGTTGCCTATTTCCAGTGCACAGTCGCAAGGTAAAAAAAAAAACAAAACAAACCCTGTTGAGAGATCACTTCACATGAAGAAAGCCTGGTCCCCATTGATCCCGCTGCTTAGCATCAGCCCAATTTGAGCAGCATAATCGTTTGCCCATTACAGAGAAAAGACTGGCTAAGGGTAAAACAAGCCAACCCGCCAAGAACGGTAAAACCAACGTGATCTGGAGAACATAAATAATGCAGAAGTTGAAGGAGGAGTCATTCGATTAGAGTGGGAAAGGAAAATAGATTGGATGAGGGCTCAAGTATGACTGAGCGTGGTGATGAGGCACCAGAAGAACAAAGAATTAAAGGAACCACTGCAGAAAGGGTTTCGTGCCAGGAGGGGCAAAAATAACCGTTTTCGTCTTTTCTTTACGGTGATAACAGACCGAAGACGACAGAGAATAAATGAAAGATGACAACAGTGATGAAAAAGGAAGGAAATAAAACATGCCAGTACCTAAGTAAATCATTCCACTATCAATCTCAACAGACTCATGGAGAAAAGTCATCATCTCACAGCTAGTAACTACATCGATGTGTACGCCATGGCTGTCTTACTGAAGTGAATCATTCTTCAAATCCCTACTATCTTGCCACGTAAAGAAAAAAAAAATTAAAAAAAGAAAAAAAAGAGAGATGTATTGAATGAGTCTTTCAAAATAATTTGTCAAGAAAGATACATTTAAAGCAGTAGTATATGCTCCACCAAAACACAAAAAAGGCTGCTTCTGTGTTTTTTTACTACACAGCGTCCCGGAAGCAGAGTTGTTAGTGGCACAGAACCGCAACAGGAAACCACTTTCACCACTTTCACTAATTTTTCTAGGTATGACTAAGTACGAAATTGTTTCACAACAGGTAGAGCACCAGAGGCGTTATTTAGTCTTCAGCTATGCCGAGTAGTTATTTTTGAAAATAGAAGATCTTTTTGGAAACACTATCCCATAAAATATCAGCGATGGATTATACAGAGCAGTCCATAAACATACCAACATACAAAAAGATGAAACTTCTTTCTAAGTAACTCATACTCTATCTTAAACCAATTCCAAGGCCAAAACAAGTTTAAGTACTAAACATTAACATTTTCTATTAACAACAGCCCGCAGCCTTTTAACAAGGGAGCATTTTTACCAGTTAGAAACTCTGAAATAACTCTCTATACTATTCCAAAAGGTCCCCCACCGATAAAATTCATTAGTTACTTTGTAGAATTAATTTATTTTGTATTGTTACGTATACTGTATGCATATGCATCATTAACAGCTTTGTAAACCCAGGCTAATGCCTTTGGTACTGTCCCCTTCCAGAAGCTGCCAAACGCCAGCGAAATGCCCGATGACCTGTGGATTTTTTTCCCCCTCCCCGAAGAGCTTATGCAACCCTTTAGCTAGGAGCGGTGGACAACCTGGAGGAGCTCCCGTCCTCATCTTCTACGCGCTGGGAGCGAAAGGGCAGACGGCGTCACCAGGAGGGCGACGACAGCACCGGTGCCGCACGCCGATGAGATCCCCCGGAGCTTGCGCGTAGGGATGGACGGCCGGGCTCCGCACCCCCAGCTGCTGGGATTTGCGCGGCTGGGCTCGATCTGTTCCCCTATGACAAAAAAAAGAAGGCATCACTCGGATGCATGTTTTAAAATAAAACAAAACATTAGAATTAAAAAAAAAAAAAAAATCACAAACATGACTGATGCACAGGCCATACATGAATTTTTGTCACTAAAACATCTTTTACCTTGTCTGTGACTCGGATCCTCAGGGATGTTGGTGGTGCTGCTTATATCTCAGGCTGTGTAACGAGCCCGGTGTTTGCGCAGGCGGGGAAGAGGACAACACCTCCCTTCCCCACTCGGAAGCATTCACGTTCAGCAACCATCTCAAAAGTTCACAGCTCACAGCTCTTTACAAGTCAGCAACTACAGGGAACAGAAAATTAAGGTTGAAAATAATGACCGTAAAATATTGCAATTTTTTTTTTTTTCTGTGGAAGTAGAGAGGCTTCCACATAAAGAACAAAGTCCGTGTCATTGCATATATCAGTTTTGTGGGGCGGGATGGAGGCTCAAGCATTCAGTCTCCAAAATTTTACAAGTAATTTAGGAAAAATAATTATTTTCTATCTCAGAACCCAGTTTTTCTGACAGCCTATCTATGCACAGAAGTGGTATTTCTGTAGCCACGAAAACCACTGTGGGAAATCAAGGAAGGTGGTCAGGCAACTTCGGGTTGAAAAGTATTGACGGTAATCCGGTACACCAACTTCAGAAAAGAAAAGATTGATTCAATTTTACATAAGACAGTCTTTAGTTACAATCCTAACATATTTCCGAATGCATGTGTATATATACACATATTGAATGGAAAAATCTCAGAAGTCAATCTGTTGCAATCAGAGAGAAGCAGCCGGGAATACTTATTCTCCGTATAGCTCCATGACTTATTTTATTTGTGGTTTGCTCTGAAAAGATGAGGTATAATTGCTCACAAGGCAAGAACAGACATGGAGCTTTTCAGAGACGGTAAAGTCATGTGTGTCTTGATCAGTGATTTTTCTTTTTTCTTCCCTAAAAAAACAAGGGGGAAAAAAAAGGGAAGCAAACTCTTGAGACGGAAGAAAATTGCTATACAAGAGGAAGACAAGCTCAAATGCACACACACACACGTGAATTTTGGGTAACTGAAGGTCCTGTTGTGGCATACGTGTGTCAGCAAAGCAGTCACAGGCTTTCTTGGACATATATAATTTTACAGTGTTTTCTTCTCATTCTGATTGTTTTTGTAAAAACTGCTGATGTAGTCGAAAATGCCTTTTGGAGTCAAACCTGCAAGTTTCAACACTTTAGCTGTCTGTAACACTAGTTGCACTACCTGTTGAACCTGGCTTTGGCAATTGCTGTGGATCCCAACCCTCTAATTGTCCCTGCAAAACTACCCCACGCCCTTGGTTCAGGTCTGTGAGAGCGTTAAGTGTCCCCAAAAATATAAAGGGGAATTCTCGCGTCTTCGGACGTCAAACACAAACCGGATCAGAAACAGTACTGAAGGGATCCATGAATGGCCACCACCCTCCTGGGTAATCACCCGTAATAGGTGATCACCTACAAGGTAAATTCTGTTTAAACGTAGAGTTGTCCCTGGCTTGGCGGGAGGTGCAGAAGCTTCCTAACGCAGAAGGGCCGCGAGAGCCCTCTCCTGTGCCCGCCCTCATCAGGCTAACGAGAGGGTAACGTGGTCGATCCACGACATTTAACATATACAAGAAACAGCAGGTGCAGTCATAGTGGAGAACGTGCAAAATAGTTACATACCTGCTTCCTCTACTTCTCTTGTTAAAAAAAAACCCAAAAACCACCAGCCCCCAAACCCAGCTGATTCGTAGAGAGGCGTTTACCCTCAGGTAGTCTTAATAGTAAAGTGCCGGTACGAGTTTCAAAAAGCAAGAAAAAAACCCCAGTGTTAAAGAAAAATTGTCCTGACCTGGTGGAGTTTTCATGGGCTGGCTGCAAGTCAGTCCCTCAGCGTTTCCCATGTGCTCTTTAATAGCTGAGTATCAAAGTGATTGGAGAAGGAGGAGAAGAAAAATAGATGGTAGTGGTGGTGGTGAAATTAAAAAAAAAAAAAAACAAAAACCAAAAACAATGGGATCTGGGCAATCTGTTCAAAGAAAAAACTCCAATGTAACAAATAACCTGTGTAATCATTCCAAAATGACTCCACGTTCAGACAGATTTATTTAATAATAATTTTGGTTTTGTCAAGCATAAATGTGAAAGTGGATTATACAAATCTGGATTAAAGGACTCCTTTTTTTCCCCCAGAATAAGATTACGCTCCAAGGAATCATCCAGACACAAATATCGCATTATAAATCCACAACCTCCCATAACCTACCTTAATTTTCATGCGTAGACCCGTGCTTTGCGGAAGGACAAAGTTAAACATGACTACTATTATAAATGTTTTCAAATAATACTTTGCTGGCTGCATCTTAGTTAATGAACATGGCAGCGGGGATGACCTGGAGGCTCGGGGGTTTCCTGTCAATTGCCCGTCCGCGCTCAGTTCGACCGACCCAGACCAGGGTGAAACCGGAGTGACACCATGGGGAAGACAACAGCGGCTTTCACCCGCTGCAAATCGACACGTCAACAGCCTTAGGCTGTCGTGTTTCAGGCGTTGTCTCCAGAGGATTGGGATCTCCACTTAACGGTATTTGGCTTCCACGCACCCCGGCTGGGCCGGTCTCCCTGTACGCTGACAGCCTGAGTAGCCAGGGGTGCCCACATGTTCCTTTCCAGATGTTCGCCCACATGTTCAGCCGGAAGGTGGTCTGGGAAGAGCCAGAACAGCGAGGCCCGTGATGAAGGAGATTCTTTCCCTCTGCCTCGCTCCACTTTGTTATCGGTGCCCCTGAAAGAGTTATTTGATAAAGCTGCACTTTAATTGATAAAGCTACTGCTTAACCAGTTACACCTTTCACACTGATTTATGGGGGATGACAGATGGGCTTACAGTGCAGGGCGAGACTGATAGACGGTGAGAGCGTATTACCACACCAAGGCGGCATAAAAGAATTATTCTTTGGTTATTGAGGAGGAAGAGGTCTCTCCCAGCGTGGATAAACACACCCCATTACCTGCTGCACCTCCGCTGCCCTCAGTGCAAGAGGACTGCCAAATCAGGGAAACATTATTGCTGATTCGCATTTATTCAGCTTACAAAAATGCACCTACTAAAGCTCAGAGATGATGGAAGATTACGTATTTGCAAGCCCCTTGCCAGAAATATTTTCCCTTTCATAGCACACGTTTCATAAATCAGTGAAAGATTTAAACATTTCATCCCTTCGAACGTCTAAACCTCTTTCTAATAACTACCTTAGCTCAGACACCTGCTGGGTCACTTCCACGGGCTTTCCCGTACCGCTGGATCCAGACCCCCGCGTTTCGGAGCGCATCGAGCCAATCCACCCAGCCCCGTCTCTGCATCCCCTTTGCGAGACCTGTAGCCGCTCTCCCATCTCTCTCCCATCTCCAAAGGCAGCTGGGCCTGGAGAGGAGCTGGAAAAGGGGCGTGGGAGCACGCCAGGACACCCCTGCAGCACCGTTGGCGTGGCAAATGTGACATCCCACCCCCCCCCCCCCGCTGACGGGCGCATCCCAGCCCTCCCACCCGCCGGCTCGGACAGGCAACGCCGTGGGTCCGTCTCTAAAGGGTGAAGGCGAGGAGCGGTGCCGGGGGTGCCAGCAGCTCTTCCGCCAGCATCTTCTCGGCTGGACGCGGAGGCTCGCCGCACCGCGGAGGCGCCGGGACCTCTCCCAGGGTGACCCCGCTCCAGCACCCCTCCTGTCACGTTCCGTGGGTTCACCCTCGCGGGCCCGGCAGAGCTGCGACGTGCCGGGGGAAGGTGATGAGTTCCGAGGTGGAAAAAGCTCTTTGCAGCATGTGCCCGCAGAGAGCATCCTGCTGCGCTGCGTCAGGCGCGAGGAGGTCTGGCGGGGAGTCGCGTCTCCTTCCTCTGTTGAAGGAAAGGTGCTCCGAAATACCGGGTTAAAAGCTTTTCCCCCCTCCCTCCCTATTAAAGCAGACCAGTTACCGGGCAGGTGCTGGCGTCACCGCCCTTGTCCTGGCTGTTTCCAGGGATGTCTGAGCATCCCTCCTCTTCTCCCCTTGGCCATGCAGGCAGCAGCCCCCCCCCGTGTCAGAAATCAGCAACCAGGAGCAAAGGCTTTTCCAGAACTAACAGGGGAACAGGTAACTCGGCCAGCAAAGCGTTCGCTACCTGGCAATAGCCGCCGATCTGCTCGCTGTCGATTCATTCCCCCGCCAGGTATTTCAGCTCCTTCCCCCAGGGTCTCGGTCCGCACCGCGTTTGGACTGCGAGCCCGCGCCGCGTGTGCCTGGCCCCGGGGACGCGTGGCCGTCACAAGACGCTGCCGCGGCGGCATCGCAGCCCCTGCGCTGGCACCCGCATTGGCTTTTAGAGCTGTTAGTTTCACCTTATTTATTTCCCAAGGCTCTTTCAGGTACGCCCTCGGACCTTGCAGCAGACGGACGTTTCTGGGGCTGGGGTGTTCCCTCCTGCCTCCATCGGCACCTCTGGCCACGCTCCCGTGTCTAACCACAGCTCGGCCACCGGCCGCTCGCCCGCAGGCGCCGCGGTGACACCGCACACCAGCGCTGGAGGGAGATGGGTCTTTGTAACGCAGAGCTGCCGCCTCGGGCGAGCCCAGCTCCTCCAGCCGAGGGGGCTTCCCACCCGCCGCCTCCCAGCGCTGGGGACGGGCACCGTGGCTGCTCCTCCGACCTGCCTCCGCGTCCGCAGACCACCTCTGACCATCTCCTACTCCCACGGGAGACCGCGGCCACGGTAATGCCTTGCCTCCAAGGACAAAAGATTTGCTTCATCTTCAGCCCTGTCCAGTTTTTAATTTCTTTCTCATTCTTCTTGCTAGAAGGGACGTGCCACTCTCCCAGCCAAACAGTCCCTCTAGCCCTTTGCTACCTGATCACGGCGTTAACCACGTACCTTCCTGGTGAGGATTGGGAAAGCTGTTTCTGCATTACCTCTAACAGGTTGTTTGGTTTTTTTTTTTCTTTAAATATAAAGGCCTTACCGATTTTTTTTTTTTAAAAGCTCCGATATACAGTTAACATCGGGAGTGTGTCTGCAGGTAGCTGGAATCATGAAGCTTCATTGTTAATCAGCCGATGACTTCGGCTGGGCTGACATTTTCCCGGCTATTTTTAGAGTATGACTCAGACACTGTGCTACGGAGCCTGCAAAGTCCCTGCGGGCTGGCACCGGAGCCTCATTCAAAGCTGTGTTGAAGCATCACGCGAGAGGGAAAGAGAGTCAAAGCGGGCAAAGGCTTTTGCTCGCCCGCCTTTGGGGTTCCCTTTAGAAAAAGCAAGTAAACGTGGGAAACAAGGTCTTATGGCAACGTAGCGGGATGTTAGGATCGGGAAGGGAAGTCCTCTTACCTGGCTCTCACAGGAACATTTCCATCACGCTTTATTGGGCTGGCGTGAACAAAACCGGAGCCTTGCGTGCGCCCGCTCCTAGACGTGCGGCTGAAAACGCAGAAGGAAAACGTTGAGGGTTCTTGGTTAGTTTTCCCCACCCCTCCACAACCAGTCCTATGGGTACGTCCCTGCTTCCCTGCCTGTATAAAAGTCCATTGCTTGAGTCTCGGCTCTCACCTAGTCTTCCTACAAGTTGTTGTCGTGAAGAGAAGACCCACAGACCCCATTAGTGACTCTGTCTGGTAGGGTCCAAGGATACAGGAGCTATTTGTGCTGGGAAAGAAAAAAAGGCACCAGTCTTTTGTGAGCTGCCTTGTTCTCAGGCATAGCTTGGTTATGCATCACTTCAGAGAGGGCTGACGGCGATATCCTTGGAGGCGAGATTGGGCACGTGCGTAAACCCCTGCGCGGTCTCCGAGACCCGCAGCGCATCACTGGAGAAGCAGCTACTCCTGTGAGCTGGGTTTCTCTTATGAAGGATGATGCGACCTGAGCCCCCGTCGATCAGCTTTAATGCGAGTCAAAAGTAGTCAAAAATTTCCAAGAATCAAATCCCTACTTCCTGCAGTCCCTGGGTTTTATTTTTAATGATTTCATTCTTTCTGATAGCAGAAAGTGTATTTGGTCTGAAGTGCAATGGGAACTGGAAAGAGATCATCTAAGCGGTTTTCTATTGCTTGGCACAAATGCCCTCAACACACCATAATTAAAATTAATCATTTACTTTGTGCCATGGTGCTACTGATCACCCCGAGTACAAATGCAGAAAGCCAAGCCTTTCTTCCGGACCTCACCAGCCAACACGTGAGTAGTAGGAAGCTTTAAGCCCCAAGGAGCTCGTGTTTCGGTTTGTTACCATCCTATAGTTATTTTAATTCTAGTTAGTACAACTACAAATGTTACTTGTGGCACCATCCTTTTAAACGGCAAAACAGCAGCAAATCGCACAGATCAATAGGACGTTGCGTTACGGTATTTCCTTTCATTGCTTTTAGGTTTCGTATCTTTCATGCCTTTACCTCAGGCAGAATAAAAAAAAAAAACCTACACGATTGTTTTCTGCAACGGTATTTTACACATCCCTTAAGCTTCTTGTACAAACCAAGTAACACACATTTTGATGTCCAGCTTTAAACGTGGGCGGAAAGTGCTTTGTATCCTACAAAATTTATGACTCTCTGGGTGCTTCTTACGGCAGGTATCGGTTTTCCGAGGACTGAATAAAAACGCCCAAGGCGCTGAAGACACAGGACTGAACACCAGCTACCGCGAACCCCGGGGCGACTTCCAGCTCCCCTGCCCGCGGCGGCTCCCGCAGGCGGGCTGCAGGAGGCACAGCCCTCGGTACCGAGCGAGCGGCTTTCCCTGCTAACGTGAATCACCCGCCCAGGTTTTGTACCGCGTCCTCGGAGGGCAACCTTCCCCACCATCGGCGTTGCCCAGGAAGCCGGGCTCGTGATGCTCTGAGCGGGCAGTAAATAAGTGAAGGTGGATGATAGCCACCACCGATGGTTCCCCCCAGAAGAAAAATAGCTCCGAACTAAAACACACCCACCGTATTTCAAGCTCATTCGTACACTCCCCAAACACAGAGAACCACCTTCTCCTCTGCCTTTTTTCGCGAGGAGCGAAAACCGGGCCAGAGCCGCGTGAGCGCGGCCGACGCAGAAAAGGTGTTGCTGCAGAAAATAGCTCCTCCCGCGTGATCAGGACGTGAAGAGCCGAAAACTCGCACTAAAAGGACAGAAGATGTATTTCGCAGCACATTTTTCAAAGCCACCCCATCGCCTTTCACCACCAACCTGCTGCTAGCTCCGGGCCGGAGGGGATTCCTGCCCTCCGCCTCCAAAGCCTGAAACACTGCCCGGGGCCCGTTCCCTGCAGAGGAAAAGCGACTGGGAAAAGCGCTGGGAGTCCGTCACGAATGGATAATTTAGGCCGCTTAAAGAAGCGCCGCCGAAGATACCGGAAAGCAAATGTTTTTGATATTAATTTGTAAAAAGCGCGGCTTGGCAGAATTCGACGGCGAGGTTCACTCTGCTACTTACTCAGCGTGGAAAAGGTACGCAGAGAGAAACTAAATTACTATTAAATTGGAGCGATTTACTCGGGTATTGAATCGAGTTGACGTGTACGTAGGTTGAGGAGACCCTCCCGCTGAGCCACGGGAGTTCAGAGTGGACCGAAATCCACCCCTCGTCCCAGACTTGGTCAGCGGCTTATGTCTAAGGATTGGGAAAAGGGCAAGAAAACGAGGGAGACCCTGACCACCCGCCGGGGCGTATTCCCCGCTGAAGCCCTTGCGCACGCATGAACGTAGCGTTGGGGCATCCTCAAACCGCCGCGGCCACGTCCCCCGGCCACACCTCTGGGCTCTGCAGCGGGAGGTGCCCGCCGCCGCCTCCGTGCTCCCGGGGGCACGGAAAGAGGGGGTTGCCTTCCCCCAGCGCCGCGGCGGGGGGTCGCTGACGCCCAGGGGCTTCCCTCCCTGGCCGCCGCCGTAAAGCTATGGCCGTCCGGTTAAGTTTCCCAAGCGCCTTCCCCAATTTTCTTTCCACACATACGCTCCCACGACCACGCGCAAGGGACTCCGGAGCGTTTCCGGTGCGTACGCAAAGCCAGAGGCTCGCGCGCGGCTCCGCTGCCGCGGCAGGCTCGGCACACCGCTGCCCGGGCTTTCCGCCACTCATCCGAACCACTAGCCTCGCCGAGTGGGAGTCGGGGGCAAAGCCACCAACGCCTGTGGGGCTGTAACAGAAAGCTGGGTCTGCCCAGGAGGATCCAGGCTCGGGGGGGAAAAAAAAAAAAAGAAAAAAATGATACAAAGGATGGGAAATTTAGGGGACTCCATCTATTGTCGTGTCTTACGCGCGGGGGAAACACGGCACCCAGCACTCTGCTGGGCTTCTGCTCTCACCAGAGGTCCGAGAGCATCGACTCCCAGCTCCAGTGGTTTCCATAAAAACCTCAGCCAAACACCTCTTCCTCAACACCCCCTGCTACATGCACAACACTGAATCCTCCCTCCCAGCCACTTGAGCCCCCGAGATATTTATTATAAAAAAAGGAAGTATTTTAACATACTGCTTTCAAAAGTTCTTTTTTTTTCTTTCTTTCTTTTTTTAAAGAAAAGGAGGGTCAGCATCATCGCCTCCTTCTGAAGGGGAGAAAATGGAAGCATGGGTGCTGTTTGAGCTTTAAACACTTTGATACAAGCGCTCAGTCAGGTCCTTGGAATAACTGCAGTTTCTTCAGCCCCTGTTTGGCACCAGGGAACCACAGTCCTTCGGAAGGAGGTAACAAAGTTAGAGAGAAAGGAGGAACAAGGATCACCCCATTCACAGAAAAGCATTTAAAGCAAAATAAAAGCATTTGACTCCCCGGTTATCAGCAAACATCACATAAACCAAGACGCAGGAGTAGTCTCCGTTTCCATCCAAATTAGAGAATAAACAAGACAGGTAATGTTTCCTAGCACCAGCAAGAGTAACGGTATTTAGGAAAGTTTCTGGCATTACAATCAAGGGCAAACCAAAGCAAGCTGACACTCCTCTGCTAGAAAGTCAAAATCCTGTTTACACTCCGCGTGCAGTTTGTGTTTAATGTGTCACTTGTGCGGAGTCAGACTTCACGCCTTGGAGATGGCTGAATGCATTTCTGAATGGCTCTGTTTAACGTCTCAGACGGCCGAGGAGCGAGATTCAGTAGCATGGATTTGCTCCTTTGCTGGCGAGGTTTCACCTCAAGGGAGATGGTCTCACCACCGCATAAGATGATCATCTTCAGCACAGGAGAGGGAAACTCTTGTGGTCAGAGTGAAGCCACTTCACACTGGTGGAGTCCGGCTGCCAACAAAACATGTGTTCAGGGCTCAAGCCGTACCCATCACCCCCAAGGTCATTTGCTGTTCCTGTGCCCTTTATCTGAGGATGCACTCGGTCAGTTCACTCAACACTCAGGATTACAGAATCATTAAGGTTGGAAAAGACCTTCAGGATCAAGTCCAACCATCAACCCAACACCACCATGCCCACTAAACCGTGTCCTGAAGCGCCACATCCACATGTTTTTTGAACACTTCCTGTGATGGCGACTCCACCACCTCCCTGGGCAGCCTGTTCCAATGCTTGACCACCCTCTTGATGAAGAAATTTTTCCTAATATCCAATCTAAACCTCCCCTGGTACAACTTGAGGCCATTTCCTCTTGTCCTATCGCTGGTTACTTGGGAGAAGAGACCAACACGCACCTCACCAGAACCCCCTTTCAGGTAGTTGTAGAGAGCGGTAAGGTCTCCCCTCAGCCTCCTCTTCTCCAGATTAAGCAAACCCAGTTCCCTCAGCTGCTCCTCATAAGACTTGTGCTCCAGACCCCTCAGCAGCTTCGTTACCCTTCTCTGGACACGCTCCAGCACCTCAACGTCCTTCTTGTAGTGAGGGGCCCAAAACTGAACACAGTATTTGAGGTGCGGCCCCACCAGTGCCGAGTACAGGGGCACGATCACTTCCCTACTCCTGCTGGCCACACTAGTTGTGATACAGGCCAGGACGCTGTTGGCCTTCTTGGCCACCTGGGCACACTGCCAGCTCATGTTCAGCCGTCTGTCAACCAGCACCCCCAGGTCCTTTTCCGCCGGGCTGCTCTCCAGCCACTCCTCTCCAAGCCTGTAGCGTTGCATGGGGTTGTTGTGACCCAAGTGCAGGACCCTGCGCTTGGCCTTATTAAACCTCATACAGTTGAGTCCACCAGCAATCTGCCCAAATTAAGCCCATACTACCCGAGGATTGCCAGAGGTCCTACAGACCCCAAACTGAGGTGGGTTTGATGTCCTTTAGGGCCTTTCAACACCAGTTTGCCTGGTGTTTGCCCGTCTCTCCATGGGGAGAAAAGCAAAGCTGCGGCTCTTGCCCCTGCCCACGCAGCCCTCCCACGTCGCCCACCCGTGGCGGAGGCGTCGCTCCCAAGGGCATTTAAGCCGTCACTGTGCCTGCGTGGACATTTCTGCTGCAGGCTGCATCAGCCCAACCGCCTCCAGTGGTGGATGCCTCCCTCTCGGTGAGCAGGAGGGCTCAGGGGACACCGTCAGGCTTCGCAGAAGTGGGAGTGACACCCACCTGCCTCCCTGCTGGCTGCCCCGGGCCCTCCTCCGCAGGGGCTCTGGGGAGGCACAGCTCAGCCCTGCGGCTGGCCCGGGGCAGCCACACCGCTGAGCGGGACCCCGGCCCAGAGTAGGCTCCCTCCTCACCCCAACAAGGAGCTAGCCACCAGCGGGTCCCCCACCCCACATTATTTTGGGGAAAAACATTCCGTCTTTTAATAAGAGGCACACGACAAACCCACACAAAGTGAAGGGCCCCGGGCAGCAATGCACCGGGCGCGCTCAAGGACCGTTTTAGACCATGGCCTGGGCAGGCCACGCCAGCAAGGGAAGACCAGCTTCAGGGAAAAAACCCACATTTTCCTACCAGACAAAACGCAGGCAACTCCTTTCTTCACACCCTGAAGAGCAGCTCCCCAGCACCCCTCTGAGCCCTCTTCTTCTACCAAAAAGGCGGCAAAGCAAGCCCCTAAGGCACAGCAAGCAAAAGGTAAAACAAATGAGCAGCAATTCCCCTTCGCAGGCTCAGTGGGTTTGCTTTATACCACCAGCCCCCACAGGCACCCCCCTCCCGCACACCCGGCTCTCGGGATTGACCTCAGCTCGTCATTGAGAAGGGTCATCACATGGGGAATTTTGGCAGCTGTTTGTATTTAGGACTTCACTGAGCACAAGCAAATAAAGAAGTTTTTTTTTTTCCCTTGGCACTACGATCCTTTTCAGAGCAGCTTTGCAGCTGAAAGTCAGTGAGGGTCAATGTCCCGTAAGAAAATCCCCGTCTCTATTGTCCTTTAGGACAATTATTTTAAAAACACCACCCTCATCCAAACAGCACCGTAAGTAACACCTGTGTGTGATACTCCTTGTCCACGCTTTGGTATTTTCTGACTCTCACACCTGGAGCTGCACGGCCAGCCTGGGCTGCACCTCGCGGGCATGAAACAGCCCGGACAGGTGAGGTCCTTGGCTGGGGTGATGAACAGTACTGAAGCAGATCTGGACTTGGGTTGCATCGTGTCCGGTTAAAGGTGTCTGTACAAACGGGGGTTTCTCACGGTTGGGCTGGACTAGGACGTGAGACCCAGCACCCTACAATGGACATCATGCTTCAATTTGGGGTTTTTTTTTCCCCTACCCAAAGCCCTACTCCAGTTCAAATGTAATTCCCCAAGCAGGGCGACTCTGGTAATTCATGCCTAGCGCTGCTTCTCCACAGACCGATCCTTAGCCAAAGCCATGCCAGAATAACCCGCTTTCCAATGGTGTAAGCGTGTGCAACAAACAGAAGTTCAACCGATTTGCTTTAAAAACCCTCCTCTAGCTAAAATGTGGCCAAAATGTGCCACCTCCTACCCCCAGGGGGTCGGGCTGTCGTGGGGGCTGCAGCACTGGTTTCCAGCCCCGCGCTCTCGTCCCTGTCCTGCGGCTCACGCCTCCATCAGCAGGTGTCCTTGCTGGGGTTTGCTTCGTTTTTTCCTGTCTGTGAGCCGGGGTACCAGTCCTGCTCCCCTCCGCCAAATCTGCTGGCTACTGGGCCAGACTGGCGCGCCAGCGAGAACAAACCCAGTTGCCCTTAGCGCTCTCCCGGCCTTTCCTGCGAACACGCCCCGGGTGGCCGTGGCCCTCCCCCGGTGGCTGCCAAGGGCTAATCTCAACCCTTTAGTTAAGTGACCTCCGGCCCTCGGTCACCGGCCGGCAAGGGGCTGCGCCGCTCCGGCACGTGCCGACTCGCACCCCAAACCTGGAGGGGCTCGTCTGGGGGGACCCCCTGCCCTTCCTCACGCCTGCCGAGAAGGACAGAGAGCTTTTCCCCACCGATACCGTGGCCACGGGGAGAAACCCCGGCAGGGCTCCGTCTGCCTCGCCGGCTGGGGGAAGGCAGCGGGGACCCCGGGCCGCGCGTCAGGGCGAACGCTCAAGGGCGAGCCGGGGAAAGCTCCGCAGTGCGGCCTTTCGCGCATTGAACGCAATAAATTGTCACTAATTTGCCTCAATCCCTAAAGGCAATCCCGCCGGCCGGGGACAGAACCACCGCCGGGTGGGTGCCAGCAGCCGGCGGCCCCCACCAGCCCAGCGGGGAGCGGGCGGGGCCGCCGCTCGTCCACGCGTGTCCGCGGGGGCCCACTGGGAGTGGGCGATGCATTTGCGAGGCGGGGGCGCCCCCTGCTGGAGAGACGCGGTAAGGGGGAAGGCGCGGGACGCTGGCAGCTGCCTCCGCCCCGGCGCTCGCCCCTCCCCAGGAGCGATAAACGCCCCTTATCACTCGTTTTTGGAAACACTTTCCGCTCAGCCATCTAAGGCGGCAACCCTGCCTCGCCCTGCCCCGCTCAGCCCCCGCTCCTTTGCCTCCAGCAGCTGGGGCTCGGCAGAAAGCACCGAGCACCGCAGCCATCGGAACAGGCGGCAGGCCCACGGGCAGCCCCGGGCACCCCCCGCCTTTGGGCAAGCCACCGGGCGCCAGGCTGGGGTGCACCGCTCGGGGCCGGCGGATGCAGGCAACATCCGAAACCCGTGGGCGCTGGGAGCGTTTCCCGTCACGGCAGTAGCTCGGCTGTGTCCCCGCCACGCGTCTTGTCTCCATCCAGTTAAAAAAGGGCAGCGGGGTCTGGAGGCCGTGCTGGGGCACAGGGCAGTGTCCCACAGGACACCACGGGGCGAGCTTGGCCCCTGCAGCCGGGCAGCGTTGGCACCGCCAGGGACACGCTGGACTGCTGCGAAAGCAGGAGCGTCGTGGAGGGGCCGGCTGCCCCGGTGTTGCTGCTCCCGGCCTCGGTTGAGCCGGGCGCGGGTTAAGCCGGCTGCTGGTCTGAGCCAGCGCGGCTGCCCCAAGCAGGGACAGAGGAACAGCTTCAGCTGAGCTATGGGCTCTGACAGGCGAGCTCTGGGGCTCTGCCAACACATCTAAGGCGTTACCGGTCCCAGGCGGCTGCTCTGTCCCTTTGCCAGGAGCTACCAATGCTTCCTAGCTGGAGCAGGAGGAGGGACATCTGCCTGGGCTTCAGCCACCACGAGTTGCTGCCGGCCTCCCTCTGTAAGCCTGTCTTTGCTCTCAGGTGAGGGGATGGACCGTAAAGCCAAGCCGCTGAGATGCAGATGTCCAGGAGGAAGCCCAGAGGAGCAATGTGGTAGCCTGCAGCAGAGGGTGGTCCAGGTACATGATGGTGGTGACACTTTGCCTGCCTCTGCCGCTGCCAGGCCTTGCCGGCAGCTTGTTTGCACGGGGATCAAAGGCCGAGGAATGAGCGTGTTGCAAAATTACATCCTCACTGAGCACTGACTTCCTATGGGTTCCCTACGATAAACGCACCAAGCCCTTAGATTACTTCTGGGCTTATTCCCCCTGGGATGCCCCCAGACCCGATCTCCCTGTGTCACAGAGCTGCCTTCTCAGAGTGCCTTTTCCAGAGTGGCTCCCCCAGACCTGGCACAGATGACTGCGTCTCCCCTTCGGGCACTCTCAAGGGTGCAGCCCAAAGCTCGCTTGCTTTCCTAGCACGGTTTGGGTCTCACGGGACAGAAGGGACCGTGGGTTGCACAAATCGTTGCGTTGTGCGAATCTGGATAAATTCCCTTTGAACCCTGAGTCATCTCCATTGACTGTGACGGGTCTGAGGGTCACCTCCTTGTACCACAGGAGTGAATACAATTTGCCTTATTCCTTCTGGAGAAAAAACCCCGAACAACACACTGGAGTGTAGAGCAGCCCAGCTTGATTTGTGTATTTTGACTAGAAACAAATCCCATGTACAGTAGAGAGTGATGTAACCCAAGCCCCAAGTATGTGCTTGCATCCTGGAATTAATTGCCTTACGCCCCTTGTTATTTATAGCCCTGATGCCATTCCCAGCAGCTCCACGCCGCGTTGCTTCTGCTGCGATACTCGAGCGCGCTGCCTCCCGCCAGATCTGCGGCACCGGCGGCAGCTGTGTTGTGTGTGCGGATCACATAGCAACTGCGCGCAGCTGCCTGCCGAGGAAAGCCGGCCCCGCTCGCTCGCTCCCCGGCCAGTTATTAAATTAAAGGCGGAGAACAAAGCAGTGGGCAGGGAGGGAGCCGCGCGGGGAAAAGCGAGACCAGATTCCTTGGCTAGCGATTCCTAAAATCTCCCTCCACAGGCAGCCTGGGGTTTTTTTTCAGCACGGAAGGTTTCTGCCCTTGGAGGAGGGCTGGTGGGACGGGGAGCTCCAGGCTGTGCCGCCGACTGGCTGACACGGCTTCGGAGGGGAAAAATAACTCCCAGCGTGGCTGGTAAAGCCACGCTAAATCACACGCAGTTTTCCAGCTCTGAGCTAGCTTGCTGCCTCTCCATCGAGAACAGCGAGAGCAAAGCCCAGCGGGAGGGCGGGCGCAGGGGAGCAAGGAGGCACGGGGGTTTGGGGGAGCTGGGTGTGATCTAGCCCACAGCTGCTGCCTTCCTTGCTCTCTGGTGAAATCTGAGTTAGGGCCCCAACCAATTTGGCACACTTGATGCCTCAAATGCACCGCTGTGGCATCCACGCGGGCCAGGATGAGGGCAGGAAGGGCCCCCGCAGCGGGGCTGCGGCGCGAGCCCAGATTTGGCCCTCCTTCCGGGATTTCTGACTGCCACCTTTTGCATCTACCGGAAAACTTTTCTTTAAATCTCTTCTATTTCTTTTAGGCAGGATTTTCCTGTGCCTTGAACCTCTTGTAAGCAGCACACCTATGCTGGATGGCACGACAAGCCCCGGGGCTCTCCCACGGCCCCCTGCTCCCAGCGACGTGGAGCGGCAGCCGATCGGGCAAGGGAAGAGCAGCCGGACGACCCCTCGCAACGGCGGTGCGGTTCCCACTGAGGCACGGCAGAGCTGCCGTCTTTTAAAGCTGTTTTAACAGATCATGCCCAGTGCCTGGCGTGAGGCTGCAGCTCTCCCTCGGGGAAGCGGAGGCATTTACCTCCCGCACAGCCGCTGCTTTCTGATGAAAAGAAGCTGAAGGATGGGGGGACCAGAGCAGTGACGGGCTGGCGCGGTGGCACGGAGGCCAGGCTGCCGCTCGGGTCCCCTCCCACTAAAGCTTCTGCCTCCTGTGAACGCCAAAGTCTGCAGCGGCCGAGTTCAGGAAGAAACAATCAGCAAGTTTCACACATCAGGAAATGCCAGTTTTACACAATCTGTTAGAAAATACGTACGACACAGTAATCAGATTCGTTTTATTAAAAAATTTGCAATAAAATTCCTTGGAATTCACCATCTTAACTTTGAGAGTTGCAATATTTTACTAGTACATAATAACACAGTCTCACATATTTACATTATAATCCTCTATATAACAAAAATAGCCGTGTTTACTACTGAATAATGCTTCCAAATATTAGCCTCAACATCTCAGTACTTCCCCCAGCTGAGTCACTGTCCATGCTCTTTAGCATTTACAGTATATAACAAAGCAAGAAGGAAAAAAAATAAAAAGTGTGTGCCTCATGATTTCAGGCAAATCCCTTTAAGATGGTAGTTCTCCGACTCCCACATTTTTCAAGAGAGATAAAGTGCATTGGAGGGGAAGATGTACACGCTATAAAATATCAGCAAAGGGTTAAAGTATATTTGCAATACTGTACAGAAAGTAACGCTAGAAAAAAAGGCTCGCTTCACAAACTGCTACTGCACTGTTTTGGCAGCAAGTCACAGGTAGTGGGGCGGGGGAAGCTAACTACAAGAAAAAGGACCACCTATGCAAATGCCACTGTGTGATTTTGCCACGGTCTTTCACTAGGTGTTTCACAAACCTAAGCGCAGCTGTCTGGAGAAAGGAACTTTTTTTTTTTGAAAGTGGAGATGAAGGGTTCTTTCCACAGTCAAAAGAAACACAATGTGGTCGCCCTGCAGAAACCGAATGCCGTACCGGCAAAACAACTTCAGTCAAAAAATAGGCTCCCATCCTGAGGGAGCCGCAGCGCAAGCAGGGACGCAGCGCGCGAGGGTGACAACCCTGTCACCCCCCGGCTTGCTAGGGCTGGCAGCCCCGCCGGGCAGGGGCAGGGCTGAGGGCCTCCCAGAAAATCCGCTCCTGCTGTCCAAAGCGGGAACGATTACCTTGGCGAGTTTCACCAGGGCAGACCATCGTCTCTGAACTGGCAGTTAGTTGGGTGAGCTGTGCGCTGATCCACACGGTATTTATTTAGTTGGGGATTTTTTCTTCCCTTTTTAACATTGGCATTTGCTGGTGTGGCTCTGCAGCGCGTGAGAGGAGACACGGCTGGAAAAAGCTTTGGAGCCATCACTGGAAACCAGGATACTTCTGCTCTGATCATGAACTGTGTACAAATGGGACGCTCCATTTTTTTGGTTTGCTTATAAACTACTCTAAATAAAAATAATTCTCTTCTGGAAATGGATGGAATGTATATTTTGACAAGTACAAAACCATTTTAAATGTTCGCTAAATACAAGGAACATCTTGCTATAAAAATAACAGACCCTCCCACCCTCTGTCCCCTCTTTACAGTTCTAATTATAAAATGGTACAGTCATTTCAGGTTCCTAAAATGAATCAAGAAGTAAGGATGATACTATGTACACATACAAAACATTTAGGTATTTGACATCTGAAATAACCGTATACATTCAGAGCAAACAAGCATCTTGATCTTGCTATTGTTTTTAATGCTACACAGGACTGAAGAATCGGGAAATAAACAAAAAAGGGAAAATGCTGTTTCTTTTTTTCCCCCCCTTTTTTTTTTTTATTCACTCCAGAAAGAAAGAACTTCCACCAATTCACAATTAAAATAGTTGAGAGAGGCAAGATTAATTTCAGATGGAAAATTCATCTGTTGGCTTTTCATTCAAAATCCACAACATCTTTCATTCATCTTCCTTCTTTGTCTCTCCCTTTGAAACAGAGCTCCTGCTCAGAAGGATTTTTTCTTGAAAAAGAAGTGCCAAAGAAGAGAAAGGGAGCAGAGCGGGTTTCCAGCCCGGCGAGGGAAGCTGGGCGGTGGAGAGCAGCCTTCTCCCTCGCTCGCCGTCCCAGCCCGCAGCTGCCATCTGCTACGCAAACAAATCCAGACTAAAAAGTCCATCTGGTGTTCCTCTTTCAACTGCAGAACTATCAATTAGTTCAGGTAACAGCTTGGTAAAACAAAAGAAGTGCTTGCGTTGGATCGATTGTCCCTATTTAAGAAATCTGCTAAAACAACACCTCCACCCTCATTTTCCCTCGCCCCTAAAATATTTCATGACATTGTTTTTCACCGCTTGCGTTAACCGAGCCGATTTGTTTCTGTCACGCTGGTTGGCCCATATACGCTCACACATTCTGCATCTATAAAACAAATGAGTCAATGCTCAGTGTTCTCAGTGAAGCGGCAGTCCCGGTCAGCACCGGTTATGAGGAGGCTCGGCTGCCCTGAATCCGCTGAAACCCCTGGGCCTATCTTTCGTTAAGCCCTTAAGCTGCACTTAGGCTGGCTCCTTTCCGCCACGCTGAGCCTGAGCCGTCCGACCTGCCACAAGAGATACAGGCAGCACAAAATGCAAGAGAGGAAGAGGCACAGCAAACACGTTAGTTTGATCCCATGATCTCCTTCCCCTGCAACAAAGGCTCACACTAGAGACAACATTTGTGAGAGGGGCTGGGAAGGAACAGGCTGGATTTCTCTGCCAAGTCCTGCAAAATGGATGCATCCCAACAACAAACCAAGCCCTCCCTCTTCTGTTTAGAGAGTCAGCTTGTCCTGGCCCCTATTCCCAGCAGACTGGTAACTTCAGCTCTACAACAGAGATCTACAAGAACAGCAAAGGGTTAAAAAAAGTCCATTATTGCTAATGAATAGAAATCAATAAACCACTATTGGTTTTCTTGGTTTGCACAGCCTATAAATCCCTATTCCTGGCTTATTCGAAACTATATGCTTAGTCATGAGCTTTTCTACAGACACAGACCACGAAGGAACGAGCCTCTTCCGAGCGAAGCCTGGGAGATTCCCAGCTGCCTGGGCATTTCCGTCTGTTACGCATAACCCGTATCGCCATGTCAGTACAGACCAATTTTCAGAACAAGGACTTGCAGTCCAGAGATTTGCACGTAAAGACTTGTGCCCCGATTTTTGCCTTTTAATCACAGAATCGGCTCAAAGGGCTGTGGCATATATTCAAAGAGAAAGTTTGTAAGGCAGAACTCTGGAAAATCTATACGACAACTGCACTCCAGGTTTAACAAGAATGGCAAATAAAAGACACTTGATGGAAAATCCGTAACTGTGTTGTACTGATGACTAAAAGTACATAGAGGTGTTAAGTGATCTGAAGATACCTGCCAGGCCAATCCATCCACATGCAAAGGTCTTCTGAGCTAGATATTTTTCAAATTGGACAAGCATTTCTTTTCATTTAGCAAGGGGGAAAAGAGGGTGGTTTAACAGGTTTGACAACAAAAGACTTTGGATCACAAAATGCATATTCTTTGAGAAAGATTAAATTCAGAGCTGGATCCATCTCTGGTGCTTGGGTTCATTTGTTAACAAAGAAATAATGTATCCCAAACGAGTCATTCAACAAGAGGCCGAGTACTGCCCTTCCTGCAATGACTTCCTCCAGATCTGATCCAGGGGTCATTAGTGAGATCCGAGGAACCTCTTATCATATGTGATCTCAGTAACTTTATTTTGCAAGTTGTCTTCATAAAGTCTATTTAGTGTCACAATCTTCCTCATATAAAAAGTCTGAAATTGGCAGCTGATTCTGTTTTCACTACGATACAGTTTCCATAGCCATATCAACGTACTTTTATATGCATAAATGGCAATTTAATTCTACAGAATGCTTGAAGAATGAACTGCAGTGCTATGATTGTCCCAATCCTGGTTTTGAGGCTCTAAAGCAGTCAGAAAATAAAAGGAAAACCCAAACTCTCAGCAAGTGACAGCTCTGTATCCCCGTCAGAAGAGATGCAGAGCCTGTGCCTTGCGCATCTGCATGCACACATTAGGTCATTTGTGAGTGCAAAATTCTGCCCATGTAACTTTTTATGTGTACTACCTATTGAACAGACCTTTGGGAAGGCAGGTTAGTGAAATCCATGAAAATCAAAGGAAACTCAGCGCACAGCCTATGACCGTCCAAGTTTCATCCTGCGACCCAGCCTGAGTGAAGATGAGCCTCAGTAAGGCGAATGCTTCTCCCACCCCACTACTCGCTCACAGAAAAGAAGAGAGCCTCAGATGGCAGAGCAGGAAGAGCTCGGAAAGACACAAGATGAGCTTAACAACCAGAGTGCCCTTCTCAAGAGACCTCTGACCACCGGCCCTGTGCAGGAGGTGCCCCTCTGCCCCGGCCGCGCTGGGCGGTGGCAGCGGCAGCAAAGCCACCCACGCCGCGGGCGGGCAGTCACGGCGTGAGCCTGCAGAATTATGTGCACGAGCACTCATTCGTCAGAGGGCACCAGAGGATTTTGTTTTTTCCCGGCTGAACGCTGAAGGCTGCTTTCCCTTCTGAACAGGCAGTGCTGTGTCCCCGGCATCTGAATCCCACACATTTAATGCCGGAACCCAAGCTCAGTGGCAGCAGTACCGAGGACTCATGCAATGCTCAGGATGGGACTCATCTTGCCCAAAGCTGCAAATCGGGAGGTTTAATTTTACCCCATGAGGCGTGGAGAGACTCATGTAAGCAAAAATGCGCATGGGCATGCAAATCTGCAGAATTAAGGCTTTCATTCATACAAACATACCACTGTGGTCTTAATATTTATGAAGCACCTCAAATTCCCAAGGCATTTCACAGGTTATATACACAAAGAATATTGTCACCCAGGCCCTGCTTTCGGAAAACATTTCCTTTTGACACAGGGGCTTAATTATGCTCATAGATGACCTGTTGAAAATTACGTGATTTCAGTACAAGTACAAAATCAGTTGTAAGTGCTTTTCTGAAGAAGGACGGAATAAAACATTTACTTAAGTGCTTTCCTGCATTCTGGCTTCAGTGATCTATAACCTGACTTTGCAACTCGTCATCACTTAACAGTGCTCAGAGCTGTAGAAAACCAGAGGACAGGGACGGAAAAACACCTTTCCTGAGCAAAACCGCAGGTAGAACTGTGAAAACAAGAGCAGAAAGACTCCTGACCCAGATTTGCTAGGATGCCTCTTTTGAGAGACCGCAATACAGTGATATGTCAAAATGTCCCAGCCAGACTAGCATCTTGCCTCTGGTGGCAGCCAGCTGTGCACCCTGAGGGACTACGTCTAGTATGGGATACTTAAGAAAAGTGCACGCGCAGTGTGATCCCTCTCCGAAATCCTTCCCCAGCTCCCAGCAATACCGGCAGGGTCTCAGTTACAGTCTATGTGATGCCCCTTTGAGCACAGCTCCCTTTAATGATTTTGCTGGGCAAAAGGACCCAGTTCAGCATCAGCCGGGAGTTTCACCTCCTGCCTTGCTTTTTCACAGACCTCGCTCGCTCTGCTGTGCTGCGGGTGACTCCACTATGGCAACAGAGAATTGGTCAATCTATCCATTGAGATTAATTTAATTTTTGTGAAATAAAACGAAGACTTTGCAACAGCTCCTCTGAAACCCAAACAATTCGGCCAGGAGTTTTTTGTCTGTGTACTGGGCTGCAGTGGGTGGATGTTAAAGGATCACCGACAACTCGGACATCGTGTTCGTGATGTTCCTGTGACATGTAGCACCCAGGCTCCAGCGCTAGAGAATAAATTGTACCAGTGTGTGTACTTTCCATAGGGAGACCTGACTGTATAACCAGCTTCACTCCTTCCCCTGCAGTCATTTGAGATGACTTTCATTCCTGTGTGAAGGGCCAGTACCTGGTGTAAACACCACTTAAATCCCATTTCAGCTTTATTTCCAGAGCTTAAGTGGAGGTGATGTGGTACCTTGTGCAAACTCTTTCATGTAGGGGTGAATTTCAACATCAGTTCCCCTGACGCTGTGGGCCTTTCCCAGAGCAACAAGGAATAGAGAAGACTTTAAAGAATAAGGAAAATATCACTACAGAACCTCAAATACTGGCAAGACTGACCTAACTGCGCCCTCTGGAACGATCTCTTTCCTTTTAAACCGAGCAGATTTCCAGCTGCCTGTATCTCTTTAATTAAAAAAGATGTACTTTCAAATGGCTTATAAACACATAACAGCACATTTCCGGATCATGGTTTTGAAGGATTATTAGGCTGTGCCCCTTTGCCTCAGAGTTACTCTATAATTTAGGGACTAAGAACATCCAAAAAATTAAGCTATAAAACGAACTGAGTTCTAAGTGGACCGAAAAGCATGGAGTGTAATTTTTCCTTCTTCCTGTACTAAAGAAGCAAGTCACCCAAAATTTTAGGGATAGTTCTAGAGCACTTTTGTTCCCAAATAAGATCTGACAAACTGACTTTTGGCTGGAATTCGGTTTCCACAGCTAACAAGTAAATCCACAAGGAGATTAAATGCAGCAAGAACCCTAATAGTGGCATTTTGAGATGCTGCCCATGACACCATCAAGTCAAAACGTTTGACCTCTCCATGAAATTTCAATGTAAGATGAATTGTTGATTCTATGAACTTACTCAGGAGGCAGTAATGTGATTCAAATCATCTGACTGTCAACAGAAACCATTTACTCTTGTATAACAGTAAGCTAAAAATGCTTCTTCACAGTTGAGTATTTTGACTGAAAAATGAAATCGTACACTGAACAAGTAACAATAAGCTTTTCCCTGGAAAGCAGAGCTCAGGATGAACTAAATAATAATCACAGGTCATTGTAATTTAGGTGTTTCAATTTATGTTAGTTCTGTTTATTTTCAAATTCCATCCCCTCGACCCAAAATATTTTGGTATATATATCTATATATATACACAAATTGCAAGTATTCCATTATGCTTGTGACAATGTCGACAGGGACTCTGGAGGGCAACAAAGCACCTGAACTCTCGTGTTTGATAACAAGCAGGCAAAAACTGCCATCAAAACATAAGTGAAATGCACTAAGGAAAAAAATCAAACTGAAACAGGAAGTAAACATTTGAACCGGCTGCCTCCTGCTTCATTAGCAATTTCTGACACTGATATCAGCATCTCCAAATGCTTTCTAAGAATATTTTTGTCATCCATGTAATGCACAGCCATTAGCAAGCAGCCTCTGGAAACCTCTCAGACACTCCTTTAGCCTACCAGTCAGACTTTGGACTGTAAAATTAAGAAAAGACACGATGTTATACTAGATCATCTTTTCCAGCTACTGAATTGTGATCTGAAGGAAGGCCATTAATGTACTGACAACTGCTAATAGCATAAAACATAGCAAAGGACTACAAGGATGGAGTAAAGCTTTAAGCTTTTCTTTCTCTCCTTCATGTTGTATGATACTTGTCTAGAACAGAACTCTAAGCAAAAGCCAGCATAATGCAGTTCTAACTCAAATCTCAGCAATCTCAGTTAATTCAGAGCTCTCTTACAAATAACGGCCTTCAGAATATACCATTTCTGAGGCCCCCACTTAATGAAAGCAGGCTTCACAGTAATGCAAGGTGCTGGTGCACCATCCTTCTGAAGCCATATGTACTTCATGCAGAAACAAGGCAATGATAAATCCTGGAGACAGATCATGAAGTGACCAGTGAACAGGAATTCAGATTTCTGGATTGAACTCTTGAAAAAACTGGGGTCAGTCAACAAAACTAGACTGTTCATCCATGACAAACTATAAACAAACAAACATAAACCCCAAATGTCTTTTCCAAAAAAAGAAACAAAAAACCCAATCAAACAAGTGTAGAAAACACTCAAGCTGTCATTTCAGTTGTGTATTTATGAGCCACTGAAGAGTTACATGACTGCTTTCAAGCACATGGGTAAACTGGAAGCATTCATCTCCCATGTGAGCAAAATGAACGTATGTAGATGATGAAACTGCATCCAGACACAACTGTTGCTATTGCTTTTCATGACCATCTCAGAATGGAGTGTGCAGGAGTGACAGTGCTCTGGAGGCATGTGCATGACTGGTCCAAATCCTAGAAAGCTGACTCGGTCCCTCCCTGTGACCCTCCCCTGTAGTTTAGTGTTGGATCTCTGTTTGTTTTTCAAGACTTCACCTCTTCGCAGTCTTGATCAGTGGAAAGCTCCACATCGGACAGTCCAACCTCCATTGCCATAATCAATGAAATATCTGAATCGCTGCTGACTGCTGGCTCCTGTTCATCTGTGAGGGTAAAAGAGACAGGAAAAGGGCATTATGGTCACGTCTTTCTGTCAACGTATTACTATTTTTTAGTTCTGCACATGGGACCCAGAGGTTTCTCCACCACTGAGGTTGTGCTTAGATTCCAAACTTTGCTCTTATTCAGTATCTGTCCAAAGCATTTCAAAAATATGACAAAGTTCAAGCCATCAGTAGTGAGAAACACAATGACAAGAAGCCTGGATGGGTACCACTTTCTTTTCCTCCTAATCCTCCCAGGGCTCTCCATCCAGGCCCTTCATCTCCATGACCTTCCTCCCACTGCCTGAGTGCTTCCCTCCCAGTCTCTTTTCAACTCCTCAACTTGGCATGATCCTACTCTCCCCACAAAGGCAGCAAGTTAAGGACAAAGTCACAGGCACCTGGTGGAGTGGGTTGGCCGTCAGGAAAACATTTCTAACAGGAATAAAATCTGCCCAAACCCTCATTAGGTGACAGAATCTCTGTTAGCGGAGACTTTTAAGAGGGTGCTAGGCTAATGTCTGGAGGGAGCAACACGCATGTTGTTAGTTCTGCCCCAGGACTCAGGACAAGGCTGCCCGCCCTCTCAGGTGCCTTCTCTCATCCTTTTCCAGTCTCCCTCCGAGTCACCCTTTCCTCTGATTTGAAGATACCTTGCAGGTTCTTGATCCACGCCAAAGGTGTCTACCTTAATCCAGCATGATCCCAATTACAGTAAAAGTCCTATTATTGACTTTTGCCAAACTGCAAATCCCATCAGAACTACAAGCGTAGGAGAAGTAACTTGTTTTTGTTTGTATCCCACAGTACTTACTATGTGTATATTTAGTAGCAGATAAAAGCCAATAGATTTTAAAGGACTAAAAGCTAATCTCCTTTCAAGAACAATCAGAAGAAGCAAAGCACACTGGATCTCTGGGGAGATTTCCAAAGAGACAAAAATCCAATAGGTGTCTGAGTCCCTGAGAGAAAAAGTTGATTGTTCGTATTTTGAAGAGGTTTAGTTACAATGCTGGTATTTACACTGTAACAATACAATACATTTAAATCTGTGGCAGTTTTTCCTTTACATATTTTATTTTTCAGACAATAGAAGCAGAGCTTGATTGATGTTAAAATGTCTAAAAGTTGAATATCTAAGAATTAATAAGTAAGAAACATTACAGAGGAACCAGGGAAATAACTACTCCTCACAGTTTAATTATTCACTTGAAGCTAAGTGAGCACAATTAGTCTCCTCTCAAGAGATGCATGATTTTTAAATCTGTTTTAGAGAAAAAACATGTATTTACTTGTGCTGGGATTAGGCCTCATATTCTATGAAGAAAGCTTGAGCGGGGTCTGCATTATTCAAACTGAAAGAGCCAGTGCTTTCCTTTACAACCCTTCCCGATTTTCGGTCTGGATTATTTTTATACTTTCTTGATTGCAAGATAAATAATTAATGCACACAACCTCTTTATATCTGTGTATTTTTTTCCTATCAGTATGACAGTAGTAAAACATTTCAAGGCATTGCTTCTGACTATAGATGTTTCCACTGGAGGTGGCGGAAGTACTTACGAAGCGCAGACTTCAGTGGGCTTCAATTACATTGAACCATTAGGTGAACTGCTCGATCCAAGAGTACAAAAGTGCATCACATACACCTCCAAGACCTTAAGTATCATCCGTGGTGGTAACAGCTCCCTGAGCCAGAACTATGTGGTTTCAAGACCACTGGGTTATTTATCATTCCTCTATAACTAATAGCATTCTTAAAGACAATGAAAATGATGCTTTAAATGTTTGTATTTGCATGACAGAGTTCCTGAGGCTTAGCCATGTTAAACAGCTACTGGGAGCACTCTTGAGGGAAAGGTGATTTTCATCTGAACTAGCTGTGCAGGAAAGGACCGGCTGAATGGTGACAGCTACATGCATGCTGAAGAGGCAGGCTGAGCTGCCAAGACCAAGTGTCAGCGTGTCAAATGAGAAGTGTTTATGGTGCTGAAATGTTATTTCAAGAATTGTTGTTTCTTCTAGGGTTGCGCAGCAGAAAAAGTTCTCAACTGAGTTCAAGACAGACAGATAAAACAGAAGCAGATTTACAGCTTGCCTACAAACCGTCTAACCTATGTACAGGAGCACCTGCTTTCCAAACCAGCAAACTATAGAGTTTTACATTAAAAATCCTATACAATTACTCAAATTCTTGGATCTTGGTCTTTCCAAAGTGTGGGCTTTGTAGTTTGTATTCTTTGGGACTGAAGTGCAGGTCAGTAGGACCAAGGAACAAAGGATCCTAAAAATGCCCATGCCTATGCCCTGGCATTGCTTTTCCGGGGCTGCGAAAGAGCCTGGAAACATGAGTGCTCCAACTTCCTTGCTTGCTAACAGTACAGTGGTCCAAAATCCTAAAGCTACAGCCTGCTGCCTCAGCAGAGTGGGGAGAAAAACTCGGACATCACCATCCCTTACACCTTCCCTTTCATTGAAGGGGTCAGCACCCACATTTCTCTGGAAGATGCACAAGACAACACAAGGAAACTAACGCATCCCTCAGCATTACGTGCTTCCTCTTGTACACAGGAGTCCTACCACTGACCCCAACATGCACAGGATGAAACTGCAGGAGGCTGCAGAAGTTACACCAGATCCGGATCAGCTGTAGGCAACCCTGGCTGCAAGGTCTACAAACTGCCTCACCATGGCTCCCCCACACGGCACAGGCTTTCTAGACTGCGGTGGTGGTGGTTGGTTGGTGTGGGGTTTTTTTTTTTTCTGGCCGGCTGCTCAATGATGTGAGCCAGCACAGTTAGTGACATTTGTTAAAGGTAAGCAAACTTCAACTAAACTGCAAGTGCCAGGAGCTTAGCCTGCATTTTGCATCCCTGGTTTTTAGATCCCATTTACAATGACAAAGCTTATACAATCACACAGCTTCTACAGAAGATGCCTGATTTGCTGTTAAGAACTTTTATGACATTTTTGCATTTTTTTTGAAATTTGGTGTATTTCTTAAAGCCCCGGCATCAGGTGAGGATCTCAACTTTCAGTGAAGATTTCAGCTTCCACTTAAACATGTATTTCCTTTTTACTTCTTAAGATTCATAAAGAGTTTAAAAAATTTCTAGACAGATTTTATGTTGGAATATCTGACTTGTGATTTTAGATGTTTGAGATTGGCAGTCCTGTCTAACAACATACGCTATTATACTTCACAGTGTTTTATAGCGTTTCATGCCACAGGCATACAGCCTTTTGCTTCATTAAGCAAAAGGCACATCCCAGGCTGCTTTTCAGCCTGAGTGCTAGTGCCTACAGCAGGCAACTGTAGACCTCACTGCCACATTCCTCTCATGTCAGCGAAACGCAATACACCACAGCACACTGCCTACTTCCAGACAGACTTTTTCCACTCATATTCCCTGACACACATTCATTTGAGAGGTACAATAAAACTTCTCTAGCCAGTATTACTTTAAAGTTACTAATGCTAATGCAGGAAGATTATCACCACATAGATATGGATCTGCCCTACATAATAGTGGTACAGCCCTTACTTACTGCAAAGTTCATTAAGTGATGTTTATGTTTGAGTATAATTGCAATCAAACAAGGATGAAAACAGCTAATTACTCTAGTGCTTTAAAAACAGTAAGGCTGCACACTAGTAATAGTTATCTACTGCTGCTGCTACTCCTGACACTTTGAGTAAGTCTGTAGCTGTTGTACACTAATAAATATTCCAAAAGAAAAAGGTCAGAGGATGAGTTTCTAAGAATTTGATACTGTTTGTAAGTCCTGGGAGGGACCAAAGCATTCAACAGTGAGTGAAAAGTGCATTTGCAAAAACAACCATCTGCCATCTGTACGAGGCACACAAGCATGGGCACAAATTGAGATATACTTGTAATGACCCACTCAAGGATGAAGAACGAGCTGCTGTGGGTTTTGCACCCATGGAGGCTTCACTCCTGCTCACCACCGTGCTCCTCCCAAGGAGGCCACATCTGACAATGTGCTCTGATGTCCCTAGGACATGGCAGTGCCATGGGGCGCTCCTAAAATCGCTCCTGCTTGCTCCAGGGGCTGAGATTTCCGCCAAGCTCATGGAGCTGGAAAAGCTGCAGAACCCCATGACTGGGCTAAAAGGTCCACAAGCAATTTGCTTCCAGGAAATCAGTAGGAAAATAAGAATACACTAACATGTCATACAGCAAAAGCATCCTCAGCTTTGAGTACATATGAGGCTTGTCTACAATGACAGATTTTTTTTCATTCTCTAGACTTTCAGGTAGCTCTCTATTACACCCATTTGTGAGTAAGCAGAGAAGTATCGATTATTACATTGTCAAATGAGAGCTGCCACCAAGTGTGTAACTCATCTACTGAAAGTGTAACTAAAGCCACAAATCTCGCATTCTTGTGGATTAAAAACATGGGCCACAGCAATAGACTATTCAGTTGGGAGTCAATCTCCCTTCCCTCATTTATTATCAGCTACCCAGGAACTAAATCAGCATGCTTAGTCCTGCTCCACACACAAACTGTTGAACAGAGCTGGGCAGCTGCTAGTGGTTTTCTTCACCTTATGACAGTCACAGGAATCAGAGGGTAAGAAAAAGCTGCTACCATGCTACTGACTTAGGTGTCACCAATTTGCCTAGCTATGAAGTTGAGCATTTAGCACAAGAAACAAGTCTTGTTTTGTGCAGATCTTCTGTTCTTGACAGTAGATGCCCAGCTTTGAGAAGAAATGAATAATTATTGATTTCTTCACCAAATGAAATGCGGTGAAAAATTTATCAGTTATTATCCCATCCTTAGCTGGCAGAAATTGTACAGCAGACAATGGGACTCTGTCTAAAACCTCATTTTGACAAAACTTGGACTTGATTTCACTATTCATTTCACATTCTCGCTACTGTGAAATATACCTTATTTCAGAACTCTTCATTTTCTGAAGATAGAACTAAGCCAAAACATGAAATCCCTGGTGACAGGTATGCTCTCAGATCTAGACAAGTATCTAAAATTTATGTGTTAGCATGAACCTTATTCCAGTCCGGGGCTCACTTCTACTAAACAAACATTACCCCCAGTCAGATGAGTCTAGAAGCATTTTGCTCCGGAAGAAACCAGAAATGTGACCATCTCCTAAGATGACCATCTCCTGAGGCTCATTAGAGGCATTGATACGGGACCTTTATCAAAACAGATTCTGTTCAGCATGAAGCCACAGTGAACTGCCAACACAAGCACTGTTATTCAGATTTTGTTTCCAGTATCAGAACAACCAGAACACTATGCATCGTTTGATTTATGACAGGGAGAGAAAGACATTTATAGAGTCCTCTGTTTTTCTTTGTCTGCCCAAGAATGCACTTTACCATTACAAAGTTTATTGCTGCCTCCCATTGCAGCCTTGCCACAGCATCACTTTGCTGCTTACAGTCTAAGAGGACGAGCACGGTCCTATGCAGTTAGTACCTCAAATGGCAACTCCTTCCACAACAGTACCAATCAAATTTATTTTCTTGCTAAGATCCTCTTCTTTAAAAACACTATCGATTCCTAAAATTATTCTCAAATTAATCATCCAATACTTATTGGATCATTTTATAAGTAAGTCTCAAATTCCTTCCATATCGTCTTGATAATCATAATGTTTTAGAGCAGGCCATAACTGCACTAGCAAAACAACTGAAATAAAACACACGGAAAAAAATGCCCATAAAATCTCTAATGCAAAAGAAGCAGTGGGAATATGTTTGAGGAGAAAGGGTTATAAAAACCTGTTACTAACGCAGTCGTTTTGTACACAGAGGCTAATAAAATGGATGGAGAAGTCTGGCTGGCTACAATTGAAAATAAAGAACTGGGAAAATATTTTATTGCTGTTCCCTAGCATCAGAGAGAGACTTATCTGAGCAGCAAGGGGAAAAAGTACTTGAGCATGGTAACTGCTTGTGAAAGAAAAGGTTAGAGCCTTTTCCATAAATAACAAGCCAGAGCTCTTTGAATGTACTAACAGCAACAGGGCTTCATCCAGAGGATAAAGCAGATGATGTCTGAAACACATTGCAAAGAATACCCAAACATCAGCACACCAGAAAGAAACAAATGCCATGACCTGGCAAGATTCATTCAAGACAACATTTCAAAAATTTGTTTAACTGGATCAAACTCCTAAGTGGTTGAGAGACTTGATAAATGGGCCTGGATATGACATAGAACACTATAGTCTCTCCCAAAGCAAACTTGTTTTTTCCTTTTTCTTGAGTGAAAAGGCAACAAACTTTCTTCCCTTAATCTTTCTTTAGGATATATATTTAAGGAGAACATACGGCATCTCTTAATGGTAAACAGCCAAAGACATAGTTCCTCATCTTCAAACATCTTGCAGTACGAAGGGGTAACATCATCATCATCATCATCGTTTTAGACATGAGCTACGAGCTTCAAGGCATTCACTGATTCTGGGTGCCCAGTTAAGACACTGTAAACCTGATTTTTCAGTTACAGTATTAACCTGCACATTGTATGCCCGAAGTACATCTTCTACTAAGTACTCAGCGCTTCTGGAAATCATATCCCAGTGTCTCAAGACTGGCATCAAAAAACAAAGGGGAAATTATTAGTAATACAACCAATTTTCTGAAGCCTAAATTTGGAACATTTTGTACTTGTGCAATAAACCTTAATACCAGTTACCTGAGAAGACAGCTTGTGTTTTGGCAAGACCAATAAACTCATTTTCATGAACAGCATAGAAAGTATCAGCACCCAAATGCTCTACCCAAAAAAAGGAAATAAAAATTCTGTCCAAATACGGACATATGACATAAAACACATGGAGCTGATAGCAAACACATTTGCAGAAAGCTGAGCAAAAGGAGAAGAACACATACCAGATGTTATTGCATGGAGACAGTTGGACCTGATTGTCTGAAAAAGCAAAGCATTTTTTTCATTTTATATGTATATATCTAGATCTATCTTTAATGAGCATATACTAGCTCCTTGGGATTTTGTCCATGAATCAGAAGACAAGGCCTTTGAAACTCACAGCATGTATTAACATTATTTTAGGAATCAACACTTTGGAGATCTGTATTCTGTCTATGAGAGGCTGGCTGATGTTTTAGGAACCCTTGATCAGCTGTCTTAGCAGGGAGCTGCCAACCCTCTCTGTGATAGAATGAACGTGCTTCTGCCAAAAACCTACCGTTTTTGCTTTCAGTATAATTTCCTGTTTCTCCTTACTCTTATGGGTCATGCTCATCATGTTCTTGCCCTGGGACCAGCAGGGAAACTCCTTCTGTGGCCTAGATACTGCAATATAATTTTCTCTTCCCATGATGAGTCTTTCCTCTTTCCTATTGGAAACTCAGTCAAAATATGATCAGAAGGATTACCTGAACAGTCAATGGAATCATCACACCAAGGTCTCCTGCACTGACCTCTATGCTGTCATATGAGCTAATCTTTCATATTAGTCAAGGTCCTTCACAGTTTATCTGCACATCTGGTCTCATTCACTACTAAGTATTTTCTTCCATCTTTGATTGACCCCACTCTTCAGTCCCAAATTCTCCCTTGTTTTATTGCCAGACAAGAACCATCCTACTTCCTTCACAACAGGGCATCCAGCCTCTCAAACCTTTGCAAAGCTCCTTTTTCTTTCCCCCTCCAAGCCTTCCCACTGTCTGGAAGGGGAAAGTGACAGTGGGATGCCACTGCACACCCTCCTTACCGTTCACCACTGGCCATCCTCAGTGCCCAATACTGCACCAGATGCCAGATGCACCTCTGGTCAGGACAGCATGTTCTTTTTATGCCTACAGTAAGTTTCAGAAATAAATCTGAATGCATTTCATTCGATATGTGGGTTGTTAGAAATTACTATTATTATTTAGAACATGCATAATTATTCATGTATTTGATGGAAAATCAGAACATGAGATCCCATGATCCTCCCATAGAAAAAGATTCAAAAATACTGAAGCACAGGGCTGTAACTACATGACAGCTTTGATTCTCAAGTACCTTAGCTACCTTTGGTAATGTATTAAATAGTAAAAAAGTCTTTAATTCTGAAAGAATGTTACTTTTGGTAACATCCTGCCACTTCCTACATTTCTTTATGTTTCCTAAGAAACATTAAATTAAGTTTCTCATTTTGTGAAAAAGTCTAATTCAACTCTTCACCAAATTCACTCACAAAAAAGTCTCTTAGGCCCAGACTGAACTAAAGTCACCATTATTGTGCATTCCCAAGAACTGCTACCAACGCTTGATGTGCAGGTATTATTCTGGGATCATTTCTATTATTCTTCCTTTTAATTTCTCTGTATGCAGACCAAGTTTCTGACTTAGCTGAAGTACAGTTCCATGCACCAGCAGCATGACAGAGCCAAGCAATGGAAGTCCAACTCCCCTGCCCTAGCTCACCCCCCTGCCACCTATCCTGAGCCAGCTCTGCTATTCCTGTAATTGCCCAGGGAGCTGACTTAATTTTAAAAAAAGTCTGTAAACTACCTTGGAAACATTTTTTGCTAGGCTAGCAGCTGAACAGGCTGGCTCAGTCACAAGGTGAGTACTTCAGCCAACTTCAGGAAACAAGGGTACAGAGAGAGAGAAAGGAAGGGAAGGGACTCCCCCCTTGCATTCAACATCTGCAAGCTGTCCCTGCGGTACCATGATGTTATACGTCTAAAATGTCAGGTGTGGCATGGGGACTACTTTTTTACTTGTATTTCTTAGCAGCTGGTAAATGACCAGGGCTTCTTGGTGTTACTGCAAAACAAAGAGCATTAAGTGATAATGTTAAAAATAATCATGGTTCGTCATGTTAATGGTGTGTAAGGGATATTGCTAGGATGCTTTCAGTAGCCAAGGCGAGGATTGTGGAGAGACATAGATGCTTTGAGCAGTGAGCAAATGCCTTTAATCATGCTGCCAGCCATTTAAAAATCTGAAGGGATAGCAAGTATGTGACAAAAGCAGAGTTAAATTCTGTATGTACTAGCATGTGTTACATACTATATGGTCTATTGGCAGGTTGTCATAATAATGAGACTTTTACAGCCAAGAAGTATAATCACACCATTTAGTCGTGTTAAAGCCCATCTCATTTTCCATGGGCTATACTGGTGACTGCTATTGTGACTGAGCTTTCTTATTTATATTTAAAAAACCCGTGTCATCAGTGTGCTCTGCTTTCTGCAAGCCCGAAAGGAGAAGGAAACATAGAGTCATACGATCTTTTAGGTTGGAAAAGACCTTTCAGATCATCAAGTCCAACTGTCAACCTAGCGCTGCCAAGTCCACCACTAAACCATGTCCCTAAGCAAGACATCTACATGTCTTTTAAATACCTCCAGGGATGGTGACTCAACCACTAATTAGGAAATTACAGCCTAACTCAGACACATAATGTGCTGGATTGAATGAGCAAGAGTGTAATGGTAAGAGAAACTTCAGTTCTGTTCTTAAGGAACATGAGGAAGAAACATCCTTTCATGGGGTGATTTAGAGATGTACTGGCCACCACCACACAAATCGCTCAGAGCAGTCACACCGGAGAGGTATCACAATACCCCCAAGCATGATACAGTATTAAACCAGAAGGCTCAGTGTAAACTAGTGGTTTCCAAAACCTTCTTCTCTGATCATGCTGCAGAGCTGTGACCTCTCCTGGGCGGACTCCATGGAAGAAGCTGCTGCACAAAGCCACCCGAGATCACTCCTCCTCAGGACTGCAGATCCCTGCTGACCCCACCTGCACAGCAGCTCTGCTTTGTCCTGCTGCTTTGCACCCTGTCCCTGGCCAGGAGGTGCGAGAAAAGGGATGCTCAACCCACAGGCACCTTCCTTCCCACTGTGGCAACCGAAGGGCCCGTTCAAGAGCACCTGCGGCTGCGTGGTGGCCGAGGCTCAGCAGGATCTGCTGGCACATAGCATGGCCTGGGTGAAATTGCAGCCCATTGCTATGATCTCTACCTACCCTGCAAAGGCACCCAGGACCGTGGCCCTCCTGGGAAGTGGGAATGCCACCTCTGGCACTTGGGGGAATGCCAGAAGGGACATTTGGTGCTTGGAAGAGCAACTCACCAAGAGCACACAATGGGACTAGGACATGAAAGTGGACCTGCAGAGCAAAGCCTGGCGAGGCTGGTGTTATGAGATCTCAGATTACCGCAGCTTTTCTTCACGGATGTTGGAAGTTTCTCACCCCTACTTCAGGTCACGTACAAGGTGGCTACTAGCCAGTGAAAATCTGCATGGGTGCAATTAATTCTGAGAACTTGATGTGAAATGTAGTCTGCAGTGACAAGAAGAAAAAAAACATTTCTGCCTAATCACTATGAACTGCTTCCTCAATTACAAGTATGCACACAGCAGTATCAGAAAACAACAGCTTGCTTTGAAGACAACTCCTGTTAATTTTTGAATGAGGGGGTTGGAAGCTCATGATCTGAGTTTGTCTGTCATGGCAGCATGTGTATGATTTTCAAATCTGTCTCTTTAAATACCTTTTACTGCATAGGCTCTCAAAAAACCTAGGTCACTAGCAAAGCGCAGTACTGAGGAATCATATACTGAATTTCAAGAGCAGTTACAATGAACATTCTTGTGCAAGGACATCACAAAAATGCCTGTGCATGTATTAGAGGATTTAATGAGCAAACGCACAAGTAGGCGGCTGAAAAGCTCAACAGTGGTGGAATTAATTGAATAAAGTGCATGTGTATCTTCTCTCCCTGCCTTCCTTTCCAATGCTGCTAACTCTGGGCTCCACCTGAGATCTCCAGGACATTTCCAGGATGAAGAGGCAAGTCATTAGCCCAGCACCTCCTGGGCTCTTGAATTTTGTGCAAGTCGCTAGGAACCCCTTCCTCACCATGCACGTTGGTGATGGTGACGTTTGGCTGAAATTTAATTCCATTAGAAATGTCTATAATAAAACTTTTACCCAGGGATGCCTTCTCATTAGGTGTGAAAAAAATGCACACAGTAATGAAGCCAAAAGAGGAAAACCCCACAGTGGTGGTGGAGGAACCCACCTATCTGATATGTCATTTTTACAGCTGCCACTAGCAAAATATGACTTTTAACAGCGTAACTTTTACGTGAAGGGGAAAACAGTCTTCTTTCTTGTTCATTATAAGGAAACAACATGCCTAAGAACGCGCCTGGCTCTGTTGCAGCAACAGCTCCAACGCCTGAAGCAGGGCACAGCTGTGGGACCACCGTGCCTGCCAAGTCTGGGCAGATTACTACTGTCATCCATCCACACAGCTTCAGCATCCTCCACGCTACCCACAGGCTGCCCAGAAACAACAGACATATGCAGAGACCGTAACACTGTGTGTCACACTTCTTTTTCCCCGACACCTCGCAGACAAATCAGTGTCTTGCCTCCCATCAGACACATGTGGACTTGCAGGATTTGACCACCTCTAGTCTCTTGTCACATGCTCATGCTCCTACAGGACTGCCAAGTACATTCTATGATTCTATGTCCCCCAAAAAACTGAGAGACATTTGACCAAAGTACACTGCTTAGGTTAAAGATCAATTGTCGCAAGTCCATAAAAACAGAGAATACATGACAGAAACAGCACAACAACCCAGAGAAAATATGTTCTTGAACTTCACAGGACTGTCTAACCTGATTTGAATTGGACAACTTAATTATGTATTTTGTCACAGGCCATGGCTTATCTACTTACTGTAGTTCAAAAGATAAATATGGATTTAGAGCAATTCAGCTATAGAAAAATCTCGTTAAAAAGAAAAAGCAGAATTATGGAGCCCCAATTGTACAGTGTCTCAGTGACTCTGTAAGAAATCCCCTGTTTAAAAGCAAAGCACACGCTTTTCAGTCTCTCAAACTCTACCAGGCACTGGAAGATGTAGTCGTTCTTGATGGTGTGGCACCATAAACAGGACAATACTCTGCAGACAGGTCTGATGCATGTATTGGAACAAGGAACCTGAACAGATGAATACAGCCATACCCTATAGCTCTACTATTTCTGCTATGCTAGGACGGGCACATAGGTGAACAGACATTTTTCTGAATAATGGAGGGGAAGGTTCAATTGGTTAGCCAGGCTTTTTTTATGTCTACACAAACATTTAAGAATTAATAGAAAGATCAGTTAAATAAAATAAGAACATCCAGTTTTCCATACAGAAGAAAACCTCAGCCGTTTATATGTGCATTAGCAATGAAGAAAACTAATGTGACAAGCTAAAGAGTCACCCCTTAATTTCATTAGAATTGCAGTAGTTTTTAAAAATAAATTCTAGATGCTTTCAAAGTAACATATTCTACTAATTTGAATCTCCTTCCTACAGGCTTCTTACAGCATTCATACACTTCTCTTTTGAGGCCCCTAGGATAATTAAAAAATTCTGCAAGGAAGCTTTCTTTAATATCCAGTTTTGCAGAATCTTTACATAAGGAAATGTTACCCTAACTGAAAACAGCGTACACTTCATTTCTTGTGCCCTGTGTTCAGATGGACTCTTGGTAGGTACTTGTGTCTGATCCTTCCTCACATGCACACAGAAAGGACAGCCCTGACCTTCACTGAGCACTGGCAAATGCTAAAGATGAGTCACTAACAACTGCTGGAGCTACCATAAATGTCTCCTTCAAAATAAGTAACCTGAAATGCATCGCTGTTTTCAGATTTTTCATCTTCTCTGGAGTCTAAGTGACAATGTTGTTTTAAAACAACAGCGCAAAAGGGCAAATAGTGTAGAAACCGTCCTTCAAAACAGCTTCAGCTTCTTCAACACGTGGAGTATTTCTCTTTACTTAAAGAAGAAGCCTTAGGAGACTTGCACTGGAAGGGATGTCCTGGGTAGTTGAGCCTACTCTCCACTATTGTAGAGGCTGCACAACATAATCCTTTTCAGATTTGCTAGCAATTAGCATCATTCACTGTACAAGCTCCCCAGCTACTTCGTTCATCTCTTTGCCAGTGCAGAACTGCAGCCGGATGTCAGTTAAAAGCTGTAATACCTGGTTTTCAAAAGGATCCTTCATGCAACACCAACCCACAGAGATTTTTTTTTTTTTTACATCCTACAATGACAGATGAGTTCAGCTGCTAACGCTCCTTTCTCTTAAACCTCACAAGTCTATCAAACCTTGCAACACCTTTTACATTCCAGTGTAATTATGCAGTTTTTGAACATGAATTATTCCAGCTCTGATCTTCCCTGCAGCCTACTCAATAGTTTCGCTACCAGTAAGATTTTCTATCTACAGTTGTGGCCAGTTCTCTGATTGAGAAGCGAATTTGACCATGGCCACAAACAGACATCTCCCTATCAAAATACAAACTTTTGTACTTAAGATTTCCCAAAATGAGACCTTACCGCTACTTGGATGGTCTATGCACCAGGAAGGTTCATGTGTGCCCCAGGGCAGTTGTAAGTAGAACGTGCCTTGTGCCAGGCTGTGGGTTGGCATTTTGAATAGGGTGCAAAATGACTCAAACTGCTGCTGACATTTATGGATTGGCAGGTGGGATATGACATTGTCAGTGCTGGTATAATCTCTGAATCCTGTGTAACTGTGACTGAGTATTAGCAGGAAGAGTAAAGTAGCTCTATGCAGCCAGAAACAGCCCATAGTTTCCAGCAGGAACATTTGCCAGGACTTCCTGCAAATTTAAGCAAAAAACCTGATTTAACCTGTCCATGCATGACAGTTTTTATGAGAAATGTGGCTTTTTTCATTAGTTGAGAAATCAAAAAAATAAAACCCCAAACAGAGACCATATCAAAACCTTTTCTTTTTGGAAAAGTAAAACCTCTTAAATGCCCTTTGGATCTCCTTTAGGTTGCTTTCAGTTTGCTTAAAGCATTTAGCAATATTTTTGATGTAACCAAAAGCATTCTATAGGAAAGAAAAATAAGTACATTTAAAAGTCATCACAAGCACATGAAATGAAGAGTAAAATACAACTAGGAGGTATACAGAAACACTGTCTATTTGGAACAAAAATGTCAAAATGTTATTGTTCCTTGCAGCAGGGCTAGTGCCCAGATAAAATTCCTTCAAGCCAGGCTGTGTATATTAATGCACATTCATGGAGAAACACATGAGTAGAAACAATCGAGAAAACAACTGAGAAAAGCATTCATACAGAAAAAGGTCAACAGTTTCTCTCTTGTTATGTTCATTTAAGAAATTTTAAATCAATGGCTGCCAATCTCATTTTAATTGGAACATTTCTTTGACAATGCTGCAAGAGCTCAACATTTTTGTTTTTTCCCATTAAAAAATAAATCTTTGATCTGCCTGGCTAGGCCTGCTACATTTGAATCTTATCTGAAAATATATTTATAAAAAATGCCTTATGTAAAGAATTAAAAAAAAATCAGCCTTTACAAAGACTAAAACCAAAATAACAAGCTTTTTGAGTTAAAGATTTTAAATTAATTTAATCTGAGTATCCCTCTGATCCCTTGTCTCCTTCCTGCCTGTCTCCCCTTTCCTCCCAAAATGTGCCTTTATGAAAAAGAACACAGCAGAGTTTTACTTGACCCGACTTCTTGACTTGAGATGTGAAACCAGCTGTTTTGTCTAACCAGCCTAAAGCAAGAGTGCAAGCATGCTCCCTGCTTAATTAACTAGATCCTTCTCCTTTCCTTGCTCATGGTTCACACAAGTAACATCACCAAAAAAGTGAGCTCCATTTTTTTTGCTTACAAAATGCTAGATGTGACAATTAAAACCCAGAGAGAGGCAACCAGGACAATAACCAGCAAGGCTAACACTACAGAGGGAACTCAATCTCACCTGAAGGCCACTAAAGGTGCCTAAAGGGCACCTCAGTCCTAGCACCCAGGATAATTTCTCATTGGCCAAGTGCTCTTGAAGGCCTGGGTCTGGCTGGTAGGAAACCCAGTAGAGACATAACAGAAACTGGTCCTAGGCTATATAAATCTAGGGCCATTTAGCATTTCCTTTCAAAGAAACTTGCAATCACAATCTAGTTTCAAGTGAAAAACTTCTGGCATCAGAAAATCCCCTCCAAGCCACTGCTTTTATCAGAGACTCTTGCTGAAATGCTCACCAGAACATGAGAAAGGCCAAGACCAAGACATCCGTTTTGAGAGTTTCTTGTCGGACCAGTGGAGAGGAAAGGTCAAGTTAAGTTTCGACAAACTGCAGCTGGAATTTTGCTAGAAAATATGTTCATTAGGTCACTTGGACATCACCACTACCGTAAAGACCTCCCTAACGCTCTACAAGTGAAACTCACATTGGAACAGAATAATTTTAAAACACTGTTTCTCTGCATTAAAACATTTTGTCTCTGTTTCAATCTTTTCAGTGAATATATACTCCTGTTCCACCCTCTTTTGCATTCTGAGCAGCAGAAAAGATATATTAACCTATGCACCAATAAGTCTCTGGAAAAGTAAAAATAACATAAGCTCTCTGAAAACCTGGAAACCCACCCTATAACTTCAAAAAATATAAATGCTTTTGCACTGGTTCATTACTACTTCCCTTGGGAACACTACCGTAAAGTTAGTAAAAATTTTGTGACATTAAGTTTGGTCTTAACCGCTTCTGCCTTTCATTTTCCATTCAAGTTCTTAAATTTCAGCTCCTCTCACTGAAAAGTGGTAGTTTCCAGAAGGTTCCCAGGCAGTTCCAGAAGAATATTTAGACCTCAAGAGCTTTTAGAAAGAATTAAAGATTAAAATATCGTTACATTATTTATTTAGTCTGGAAAGAGGGCTTTTAGAAGTTGGATATAAATTTACAGTAAATTTTCAGTTTTTGCAAGGGAAGTGGACTTGCATCTTTCAGTCATAATCAGGCAAAACCTGAAGGATTAATTAAAAAAAGAGACAGAAGGAATGAATTACTGCAAACAAATGTGATTGATTTCCACACTGTGGAATATGCAGCCATTAGAGTAGTTTAACAAAGCACTTTTGAGGGTGAACAACTGAAAATATAATCATTCTATCACAGCTTTTCTTCAAAACTGTTTCCTTTGAAATGTATCATTAGGCTGCAGGTTACTCAGCAGCTGAGGGTACGTTACACCTCCCAAAGCAGGTTGGCCGAAGGTCATTTTTCTAAAATGTCCTACTCTGAGACTATTTTGGATAGCTTTTCATGTACAGAAAGACAATTTGCTGGTGCCACTACCTTTTCAAAAAGCCATTATAAAGAAGTAGTAAAGTTTCGCAACATCTCAGTTGAATTCAATATCCCATGCACATCCCATGGGGGCAAAATCTGAAGCAAGGTTTGTCGTATGTACCTGACGTACCACATTTGGTGGCTGTCTCCCAAAAAAACATTACCAGCTGAAAACATTGCGGTATTTAACTACCTGCATAAGGAACTGGCAGATTTTTAAACCTCTTTTGTGTGAGTTTTTTCCCTCACTGAGACACTACAATTTAATAAAGCCATTTTAGCTAAAGGCTTTTCATATTCTGACTTTGCCAGTGGTATCTTTGTTCTATACATTTTCTATGCATTTTCCCTGTATGGTTTTTCATTGTCTTACAGCACTATGCTACCTAGGCAGTGGCAAATACAGCAGAAATTCACCACAGAGATCTCCAGGTAAGTTGTTTTGCACAGTAATATGTGTATTAACATAGGGTTTAATTATTGCCACACAGAACATATGTTCCTGTCTACTCTCTGAGTGCCTCAGATAGGTTAACATGAGTTAAAATGAAAAGAACAGTCAAAGGTATCGGCACTTGCAAAAGCGACAGTCACAATAAAAGGCCAAGTTGGGTGGATATTCCATCATAGATCTCCCAGGCACTTTGGAAGCCCAGATATTCATTAATGCAACTCTGATGCTACTGTGCACTCTGCTGCATACAGCCTGCGTACATTCCTCAGAATATCAGCCTTGTCACAGCAGTAGCAAAGATGGCATCTAGTTAGGTTATAACCATACTGGTCCTATTTTCCGCATCCCAAAATGCGAGGGCTTACCCACCTCTCCCATCCCCACAGGCTCTGAGGCAGGAAAAAATCCTCTCCTTACACTCATGCCAGCAGTTGGGTATTTCCTCCTAGATGTTGGGCTTGACCTGTTACCTACTTTTGTTCTGATCATTCATGTTTTCTGTAGACACTCATAAGCTAGTTTCTCCATCTGGCCTATCCGTTTCAAAGCATGAGTTTCAGGTGCTTTCTTCACTTAAAACTAACCACATCCAGCACAATAAAGGGGTAAGTCCAATTAGTAAAGTTTTAGTGAGAACTCGCACTTCTATATGAAGTGACCTGGTTACTGTGGTAAAAGATCCCTGAGGCACCTAATTTCTGCTGGAGTTGGAGGTAAGTAACAAAGGAAAGAGTTGTTTCAAAAATACACTGGGACATGACTGGTATTTTATGAGCAAATACTATTACCAAATTTTTCTCTGCCTGTCCAGCTAGAGGGCTATTGCCCAGTCTTACTTCTTAATTCTTACTTTCAGGTGCTGATCCAAGCTGGTACCTTGTGTCTCCCATTTGTCTTTGTTCCTGAATTGGTCAGAAGAAGATTCAGAATCACAGTAGCTCACTGTATCTTAAACAGAGCTTCCTGATGATTTCTGTGGAGGCTTTTGTGTAAAAACTGATGAGAATAAAAACTCCACAGACATTAGAGATATAAGAATGAGTCCTAAATAATCAAGCAGATTGTATGCAAGATGATGAACTTCTCTTGCAAAGACAAGGCTTTCATTCTCGAGTATAAATCAAAGAGGTCAGCTAGTAGTAAGTCATCTAGTCTCTCTGCAGTCAGATTTGTATTTTATGCTACATTGTCCATTTTGCTTTAAAAGTTTTCTTGTTCAATGTTTTATCTAGCTGTCTGCTTAAGACAGTGAAGTATAAAAAAAGATAGAAGCTATGTTATCGCAGATCCCAGTCCTCAGATCCCCTTTTCCCCTGCATGCATGCAATGCACATTCAGAGCAATTTGGCGTGATGTATCTAAGGGACACGCCTGTGTGTCATCACAGTTTTTACAATGGCACTTTTCCTTACTGAGTTTCATTGTCATAGATAAAAAATCCCTTATGTCTCTCATATTCGCTGATCATTAATAAAACGCCTGTATACTCAGATATGAGCATTCAAATGCGATTTGAAACTTCATGCTTACTTTGCTTATTTGTTTATCCTGATTTCTGGGCAAAACAAACAGCTGTGTAGGGTCTAGTTGTGCTTGAGATAGTGTGCTTCCTTTTGGCAACAGTGTTGTGAAAGCTGGCTTATATGTCCCTCTCTTCTCTTGTGCTCTACATTTCTTTCCTCCTGTTGTACTGGCACAACTACTTCTGGATCAGGGAACTGATCCAAATGAAAAAAAAAGAACAGGAAGGAATTGGTTAGCTTCTGGATCGGGCTCACAACGTAGCTGCACAACAGAAGAGCAACATGGAGGCAGGAACAACTAATCTGGGGGGAGAGAGAGAGGCAAGCTGGCAACTGCCACAGCATTTATATGTAGAGACAGACTTATAAATGGAGTTTCCACTACTGAAGGAGAACATTTTCTTCTACATCTCCCCCCTAGAGTCAATCATTAAGCAAGTTTCTTAAGATTTGCAGCCTTTCTGGCACCCTAGGTTAGGTCAGACTACCGCGTGTACCTACCATGCCCCAAGACTGGGCTATAGACACAGCTCAGTGTGTCTGCAGGGAAGAAGGGAGATTCGGGAACCGATGGTTGCATCCTTGCTCTGTACGCAACGTCAATGTACACAGCAGATGTGAAACAGTAAACAAAACAAAAAAAAAATTCGAGTTTAAATGTGCTCCTTGTTTCACAGCATTTTTGTACATGCCTTTTGCAATTCACTGTACAGAAACTTTGTCTGTATTTCACATCTTAACATACGAAAAGGAAGAGCAGTTTTGTAACAGGAAAACTTCACTGCCCATTCACAGAGCCTGGCAGGAGTCTTTTAAGTGTATGTAATAGTCCAGAGCACATTTTCAGTGCCAGTTAGGTTTCACTTGGTGACTCCTTCAAACCACTGCTGACCTTTCAAACCGCCAATGCTATGCTGGCACTGGTGTGAGTCTCAAAACAAATCTAGGACCTCAGCTCACTGGAATTTTCAGTCCATGATAACTATTTAGTGCAACATCCGCACAGGCTTTTAATAGAGCCACCAGGACTTATGTCATACTCCAGGCACATGGGACCCAATTTGCTCAATCTTTAACTAGGTCCCATCAGTATTCTGTCTCCAGGACAGTGTTAGGTGCTAACGCAAGTGTTAATAACTTTCCATATTAACTACTGTCTAGGGAGTTTTTCCACCTTTTCCTCCCCGTTTACATTGTGCCTAAAAAAACCCCGTATTAATATCAAGGAGGAACAGTCAAGTGGCTGAAAGACAACAGTGGATCAGATTCTTAACATGCACTTTCATCCACTTCCAAAGGCTGATTATTCTTCACAAAGACATTCTAGGCATATACAGATCAAAATAATTACCTGCGAAGTTATATTAATAGATTTAATGAAGAGCTACCATAGAGACTTGAAAGTGTCCTAACAGTCATGATGAGCTATACGTTGGCAGGGGTTTATGGAAAGAACAATATGAGAGGCAGAAAAGGAAACTGCCGGTACTCTCTAGACTGCCCACACTGCTGTACAGCTTGCCAAACTCAGTGGTCTTCGCAGGCAATGTGACACTTTGCAGGAGAGCTTGTGGGATTTCATACTAAAACTCCTGCCCATGTTTGCCATAGAATTATTTCTGGATCTTCCTCCAACTACAGACAGAGTGCTGGTGGCATTTCTGAGGCCTTATGCAGTGTGATGAGACATCCCGCTGAAGAGAATGTAAAAGCTTGTCTAAATTGAAAAACTAGAGGTATTCACCAACAGAGAGCAAAGACTCAGGCAGTGCACATTATCTACTGCAGAAATTAACAAGTGCCACATGGGTTGAGAGAGATGAATGACCATGGATGCTACAAAAGATGAAAAAAAGGAGTAACTACTTTCTCCCCTGCAAGTGTCACCATACAACCTTTAAAATATCCAGATGCCAGTGAACTACCTTTTTCAACCATGTAATTCAATCCCAGCTGAGCATGACCCAAAGAATATTGAAATGTCCCCCTCAAATCCCAAATTCACCCTCCATTCCTCCAAAGCTGGTGTAGCTCACATCTTCAAGTTCAGATCTTAGCCAAGTCCAGCTCACACTCACATCATCTACAGAGCAGGAAATTCCGCCCGCACTGAAATTTCCAAAGATGCTAGCATAGCATAACTCGCAACTAAAAATTAGGCAACACAGATTGCTCTGATGCATTACTGTGGAAAAAGAGCCTTAGCTTGTCTTCTTTCATACCCCCTGGAGAGCTGAAAAGTAACAGTGTCAAAGCAGGAAACTCAATTGAGATGAACTCTTATGTATTTCACCCAATTTCCCCCCCCCCCCCTTTTTTTCCAACTCCAGTTTTTCAGTTTTTCCATATATCCATTTTCAACAACTGATTACAGAAATACACATTACAAGATGCTATCCCAGGATCCTGCAAAAAATCCCACTACAGAGAGCAAACAGTCACTAAGACTAAATACTGAACAGACTTTGGGCTGTAGATATACCCAAGGGACTTGATGAAGGCTTGTATCTTAGTAGAAGCCAGCTGAAAGAAACTGCTGGTCCATTTTTAAGTGCTCAGTGCTACTACACAGGAGATGCTTGGTTTAGTAAGGAACCCTAGGGATGGACCCCTAGATGAAGTCCCATCCAGATGCCCACAGTACACCACGTTGCCCAGGGTCCGATGAAAGACATGATCATATTCAGGAGCATGAGGAGAAAAAGGGAGGGAGAAAAGAGGAAATGTCTGCCGAGCACACATAGAGAAATAAAAAGAAAAGCACTGGCTGAGTTCCAGAAATGAAAATCTGGCCCCACTGAAGTAGGTGGGAGCTTTGCCACCAGATTTCAATGGAGACAGAATTTCACCCGATGTGAACAGTACTCTGGAAATATCCTCCCTCCAGACACACTGTGGGAGCTCTTCTGGCAATGAATACTCACTGGAAACACAGAAAGGGAAATTAAACCCAAACCAAGACAACAATACCAGAATGATTAATCAACAAACAAAAAGGATGCAACAACAGTTAAACAAAAAGTATTGCAGAAGTGGGTGGAAAAAAGGCAGCAAGACCCTTATTTCCCGGACTACTGAACTTTGCCAGGAATAAGGAGGGATGCAAGGACTTGTGGTGCTGGATACACGTTGCCACGTCAAGACTACACTGGAGGCATTCTGCTCAGATTCAGTAATACAAGGAAGAAAAACTTCTAGCACAGATTCAGCCTTGGAGTATGCTCCTGTCACTAATGCTATATAAAGAGGCCAGAACCTAGCAACTTCAGCAAAGATTCCTAGGAGCAATCAGTGTCATCGCTTACAAATTACCAGGCAGGCTAGTTCACAGAAAGGGCATGCTCAGCAAGCTCTGCAGTTGTGTAACTATGAGGATTTGGGAAATGAGAAATACAATGCCTGAATACAATAAACAGACCCAACACCTATAAAGCCCCATCTATATGACAGCTATGACCCAGTTACTTACCTTACTTACCTTACCCTCTGATTTAGTTTAGCATTTGGTTTCATACCACAACTGTGCAGTGGTCCTGGATGTTCCCCTTTTGCCAGCTTAAGGGTTCAGGCTTCCTAAGATGCTAAGTTCTACCTTTCAGAGTGTTGAATAGCCCAAATCCACCTAAAGCAGATGGAGGGATAAATTCCCATCACTGCTGGGACTCAGCCCCTAACTCCTAATCAAAGACCTCTTCTTTGCTGGAGCTTGTGCTGCAAAAAAGGGGAATAAATGGCTCCATTTCTCAGAACTACTGCAAATTGCACCACTTTAGATGTGGTGATGACAGCATGCAAACTTGCACACCTACCACTGACTAATATTCAAGCATTGTATTCCGCTTTGAGATGGGAAATCCAGCTGAAGATTCATGTCTACATATCAATGATGGGTGAGTGACAACAGCTAACCAAGCATTAAATCAGAGTTCCCCGAGTGACTGTGCGTGACAGGCGCAGCATAGGCAGGTACACACCACGGTCTGGAAGCTCCCAAGGTCCTGCGAGCCTTTCTCAGGACTCTTCTTTCCTCACAAAACAACTGGAAAGGGCTGTTTTTAGCAGTGGGTCCCCAGCCACTCCTGTCATGGCGTGAGGCTCACAATCTTCACAGAGCTCAGGCCACCTCCCAGCTTCCCCTCCCTGCTCTCTTCTCCCTCTCTCAAATAACCAGGGAAAAACCCTCTTCACAGTCCTTTGCCAGACCACGTGACCAGCCTCTTCAGGTGATGGAGATGTCCTGAAGCTCCATGGTTTGCTGCCTCATTACCCATGTGCCTGGACAGACCACTGGTCTCGGTGCAAGTTCCTTGTCCATGGGCTCTGCTGTCAGCCCTCAGGAATACCCCATGTTAGCGCCTATTGCCCAACGTTATTAAAGGTCAGGGATAAAACGGAGAGCACCACGGCAAAACAAAGCATCTCTGCAGGCCTTGCAGTACCCTGATGGCTCAAAGCAAGTTTTTCACACAGTTGCTTGGCTGGCAACTTGGAAAATGAAAACCAAATTTCTGTGGACTGACACTGATCCTTCTGCAGACTCTGGAAACAAAACTGGGAGGGGAGAGTGGCCGGAGAGTTACTGAGCTCTTGTGCTCCCTGGCTGCCTCAACACCATTGTTACCCCTGATGACAGACCAGAAGAACTGCTTCTTGGTGTGCCAAGATCCTGGGATGAAAAGCATGGACTACCCCTAGTGCTGGGCTTTGCACCAGGCTGCCGGCTGTTCCCAGCATGTGCCATGCAGCTGCGGGTTTAAAGGGCACGCCACGGCCCTCCTTCCCAACTTCAATAGCCGACCTTGTAAAGAACAGCGGGACAAGGACAATTATCTGCCAGAGGAGCTACTCATTTCAGGAGTGTTAAGAGGGTAGAGCTGAGACCAGTATCTAGCCCAGTCTTTAGTTACATTGTGGTACCATGAAGTAAAATCTTCATGGTTTAAATCAGGCTCAAATGCATTTAAAAACAACTACTGGAAGGAACAAAATAACATCTCGTTTTGAACAGCTCTTGCCAGCACTCAAGGAGGCTTGAGAAAGTTGTATGCCACCAGCTGACAGGCTGGCCACAGATGACAGCTGGGCCTATAACCTTCCTGCTCAGTCCCTGCTGGATCCAGGACTTAGACCGTTAAAGGACCAAACCTGAAACCAGTACCTAATCCACAAAGGGAGAACTTAAAAATCCACTTCTGGGTCACTTGTGGCTAAGGTTGTAAGTCCAGCGCTTCCAGAAGTTATTTTCACTGCCATGACACTGGCTGCAATATGGGGGAAAATGTGATTATCCATGGAATAAGGAGACTAATGTAAAATCATTTAAGCCTAGTCCCCTGCTCTCCCTCCTACCTTTTACATATCATATTATTACTTGCCTTCTTTTTTACACCCAGGCCCAGAGTAGTACCTAGGAATGGTTGAAAATGTATAATTTTTTCCAGGACCTATGCTGACTACATATACAAATCTATATTTTACCACATTCTCCTACCTCCCTTCAAGTATATCTGATGATTTTCTGCAATAGTCTTGCCCATACTAATACACCAACTGGTATCAAACAGGTAAGTATTTTCTACTGATCTGCAATTTTACCTAAAAATGAGAATTTTAGACTAGTACAATGCTCACTCAAAACAGCTGACAACATTCTTTTTAAACTGTCAGAAGTAGATTTTCAACAAAGAACATAATTTTTGGGAACAGAGAGACATGCAGATATTTTGAGAGTTACTGGTTCAAATGGTGCCCCTTAAACAAGTGAAAACTAAACATATTGAAAACATCCACAATTCTTTTTTTGTACAAATTGGCAGCATTATTTCACTACGCTCAGGTTTTCAAGAGCAGGAAGTGTGACCAGCAATTATTCTGAAATGAGAATTTCAAGTATGAATAAATAACCAGATGAACTTCAGTTGATGTAAGAAGATAAAAGGAAATGCAAAAGCAAAATCCAGCATTCTTTTTTTCTTGACTGAAGGCAGTAAAAGTGATTGCTGCATTCATTATTTATTTTATGATGTGCAGGTAAGTATAACTTCCACACGGTAACATGTGGCCCAGTGAGGAAAGGCAGGCCAAAGGACATGCACCAGTCTGCTTCACCAAGAAGCCAGATGATACAGGGTTATCACAGTGAACGGGATCATTTACTATAAACATATCTGAAGATGACCGTAAGTTTATATTGTTTTGTGTTGACTTAAATAGCTTGTTCTGTCCATGCAGGGGACTCTAATTGGAGTTTGCTATTCAACACACTAATTTGCACATGGGTTGGAAGTGTCAGCAGTACAGCAGAATGACATGATATTTAAATTTACTTACCCTGTAGATTTCTGCTATGCTTAAAGTAAGGCCACTGCTCCAGTGAAAAAGCTCTCAAAGGCCACTTTGCCCACACTAGAGGTTGGTTTGTGATTCGGGTTTCTAAACATTTATTTCTGTGCAAATTCTGCCAGAAAGAGGAACTTACTGCTTGTTGTAAAGTTACCCTCCCCAGCCTGGGGAAAGGAGTCTACATCTTGGATGACTTGTAGTACTCCCACAGTCCGCACTGGGGGATCCAGGGCTACAGAGCTCTCGTTCACTGTTATATCGCTGGCTCCTGTTATCTGGTTGGTTGGTGGTCCTCCTATGGACGCTTCCAAGTCTGGAGGTATATCATCCATGCAATCTGCATTTGGCTAATGGGAAGAAAAAAAAAAAAAAAAGCGCTTTTACCCAATATGAGGATTTAATTTACCTGTTCCCACTTCTTTAGAGTTTTTCACTTACTTTCAGTACTGAAAATGATGAATAAACATGCACAGTTTATTTGTTTTCATGTACTTAAAATCTCTTAATACAATCTGTTGGAAGAGAGACCCAAAGTATGCATTGGAAATATTCAGTACTAAACTGTGTCACCTACAATCTCTAAATATTCTTATTTATACTTTTAAAAGTGTTTGGGCAAGTGCACATTAAAAAAGTAACTCACTTATTGATATGATCTGCTCAATATAGGCAGATTGCTGAGTCAGATTACAAATGTAAACAGAGACAGCAGCCAGAGGGAAATTACTATCTTTTCCCTAAATATACGTTTTATAGAGCCTATATCAGAGCTTTAAGGAATCAGAATTCAAGGGAACTGCCTGTGGGCGCATCTATGTGTGGGGTGCAAAAATAGAAGCTAAAGCTGTTTATAAGACAAGTCTTTTAACATCAAAAGACCTTTTCCTTTGCTAATGCTATATTTCCTACAAAATAAAATTATGAGAAAAGAAACAAACAAGCAATAACAGGAATTTGAAGAGTATTATTTGAATCATAGTCTTTCTTACTTTGTGATTCAGAGAAACCAAGGATGGAACCCAGTTCTGGGGTATTTAGACACTTCTCTCTTGCACTTACACAGTGAACACACCAACACCTCCAGAACAAGCCAAGCTCTTCAAGTCAAGGGAAGCAATCAGAGGGGGTTGTGGTGCCCACCTTTTGCACTGTGGGCAACTAAATATCCTTAGCACTGAATGCCTGTTCACAAACTGCACTGAGACTTCAAGTGGGCACTGGGCAACAAAGAGGATCGTTTGTCCAGAGACACTATGTCCAAGACTAGTTTCAACCCTTGATTTCTCTGGGCCTATTATGAATGCTCCCATTCATACAGCAGTGATTTCTATGGAGCTCCCCATAAACATTGGTGACAAATATAACAGTAAAAAAAGCTCTTTTTCCTCTAAAAGGAAACAGATTCTTGTGCCATTTGCCCATAGAACCAGGTCTAGTTCTCCCCAAGGCATGGAGAAAAATTGTTTGCATAACTATTTCAGGAACTGGGTTTTGAAGTTTTAACATATTGTAACAAAAACAAGGCTAATTCAGAAGTAAGGATGCTACGTGTCAGGGTGCAAAGCTTCCAAAATGGCAGAGGGACATAGCAAGGTTGAACTGCAATTACGTAGATACCTTGTTAAGAAACATACGAAGTTAAGTTGTTCCCATTTATCTTTATTGTCCAGCAGTCAGACAGCTAATCTGGATCAGTCACTTAGGTTTCCTCTAACTTCAACAGTTGGAGACAATTCCACTGTGTGATTCATGCCACCATAAGGTAAGTGGTATGAATTGCCCCCTCTGCCTTCCCACTGCTCAGTGCTAAGCAAAGATGGGGCTTAAGAAGTTAGACTGGAAATCCAGCATCTGGATGGCTGAAGTCAGAGGAGGTGAATTCAACTCTGTGGATCTGATTTTTGCTATGCTTAGCTGTCTCACTTGCTAAGACATTTTTTAAAATCTCACTACCTGCCTATCTCCAACACCAGGCACCTAGAAACTAAGCAAAATATGATACAGCAAAGACTTAAACAGAGGCTTAGCTTTAAGCACAAGAGTAATTCCTTTGAACTCAGGCATAGAAGGTTACCACATGCTTACATTTTTTGCAGAACCAGGAATTTAGCATGTTTTCTCTTTTCCCATACATTCCCTGTCTGATTGTTGCCACTTCATAAATATTTTTTTCACAATGAAAAAGGCAGGCATTTTAAACAATCCCCAGGTGACTTGTAGCCACAAACTGAAATTTGGGATAAAAATTAGAATTGTCTTTGTCTGGCTCCAGTCTAATTCACAAGCAGCAAGAGCTCCTCAGAACTGGGATAAAGGCATATATCTGGGATAAAGCTATACCAGGTTTTAATGAAACCTATTGAACCTGTACTTTTCTAAGTGAAATATCAATCATTTACCTGTAGGACTTGGATCCAAAATTATTCTTTAGATCTATCACTCTCTCACTCGCCCTTAGTTGTTATTAACAAATGCTTTCAGAATTCCATTTTTAATTTAAATTTTGCTTTGATGAAAGTGTATCTTAAAGAACAAAAAAAAGGCCTGTGTTTTCTTTTCTACTCTAGGAAAAACTATTTGAAATTTTTTTCAAGGGATCAGTTGTCTGTCCTTTGCTCTGATTCCAGTTTTTCCTAGAATGGGGTTTTATGACTAACTTTTAAACTTTTAAAAACGGGGATTATAATTGAAAGCCAAACCAAACATTAAAGATGCAAAAATAACATTGCTCAATAGAATTAATCCCTTTACTCCTAAATAATTTTAGTTGGACAAAATACCCCAAACTAAGCAGCATCCTATAAAACTAATGATATGAAATACTGATCGAAAAAAAGACATTATGGCTTTTGCTGTAAGAGTGACCCAGATACATTTGCTAAGTTTAATTATATTGGTTTCACTCATTCCCTGCATGTAAGTGCTTTGAAGGCACAATTCCACTAAAGTCAAGGGAAGGCTTTGTATTGACTTCTGACGGCTTGGCTAAGGCTCTTAGTGAATAGCTTCAAGTCACCCAATCTGCTGCCAAAAATGCAGCTGTCTGCACATCCAGCAGATATTTGCAGAAAAGGGGAAGAAGCAGAGGGAAACTATTTTATGTGATACGATCACTCCAATAGCAATGTAGCTCTTTGAAAGTAAAAGACACTTTCACAGATAAGTCACTTCAAATATTACAGCCAAAAGAGGTATAGTCTGAGCTGAATTCACCAGCAAAGAGAGAGTGGAAAAGGTTATGCCAACCGTTTGCTGATAAGATAGTTAGTTGATAATCCTCCGGAGCTGCAGAGAGCCACGGTGAAAAGCAGAGATTCTAGGGTGCTCAGCTACCATGAAAATGCAGTCATTTTGGTGCCTCATAGCAGCCTGGGGAAGCTGGTTTTAGGGCAGATAATATTTGAAGTCTCTGTTACAAAGTAAATGGAGAGTTTAGATGTGAACTGAATTGAAACATTTAGATATTTGAGTTTTAACCAGTCATTTCCTGGAAAATCCCGAGTCCTCCTGCTAAATGAAGCACAGTATAGCCACAGTCACGCAAGCCAGCCCTTTAATAACAACCAAAGGACAAACATGCAGCTGGCAGGAAAAGAAACCCATATATTAGCCCTGCCTATGGTAAGATATCCTCATTTCTCCCATTGTAACAGCCTGCAAAAGCACTTCTGCAAATTTGCGCTCAAGTCTCCCATCAGAGACTGCTGCCTGCCTAAGGCTGCTTTCCTGTGTGTGGAAACTTCAGTTAAGATGGCTCAGCAAGACTCAAGAATGTGGTTAGGGAATGGCATTTTGCTTTATCCACTCAACAGAAATGTTTGCCACCTCTCACTGAGAAGCCCTAGAGCTTTACAGCTTCTTCCAGAGAAATGTCTTTTCCCACAACAGCCTACTGACATCTGGCTGAGTTATGAGCCTCTGAAAATACCAGTTCATGTGAGCTGATAGAGACTGGTGGCTTATTGGGACTGACAATTACACTCTCCAAAGAGAAGTGGGCTTTGCATGCTGCCTGCAAGCTCATGGTGGCACCAGAAAGCATCCCACAGGACCGATGCCCATGCTGGGCTGCCCCCAACTGGTGCCGGGCAGCACGAAGGGTGAGGACGCACAGAACAGGTCCTGCGAGCTGAGCAGAGAGCATGAGCAGCAACCCCAGAGCAGGAGCTCAAAAGGATAAAGGTTGGGCAGGAGGGGTTATGCAGAGGAGAAGCAGGAAAGGGCATGAGGTAGAAGAGGGGGAGACAAGGAGTTGAGGTGTATTTTAGAAAGGGAAATACAGAAAAAACAGAGGAAGAGGAGCAACTGACAGCAGTACAAGAATTTTTAACCCCCAAGCTACCAGATGCTCTTACAGTCCTACTTCCTTTGCTGTCAGCCAGAGGAAAGCCCTGACACAAAGGCTACCATCTGCTCCCAGTTCCCATGGACAACTGTAAGTCAGCTCTCCCTTCATGACCTTAACTGATGATCCTTGCGGGTGGGAGCCAGTATGCTTCCTCCAAATGATGGAGTGGGCTCTTTTCAGTTTGTTGTCTTAGAACAACCTAGGGAAATTTTTACAGAAATTTATACAATAAAATCCTCTAATCAAATTTTGTTAGTGGAACATTAACATCCAAGGGCTTGATTTTTAGTGTTAAGACAGACCAGCACTAAGGCTGATTCGGAAATCTTAATTTGACCCAGATGTTTATGTTGGTTACAGCAGTATCTTTAATTACCTGCCCAGTACAATTATTTCCACAGAAGTTCCATGTGGAAAGCTCTCAGTGAGGGGAGCAGAATGGATTGCCCTTCTGCTACATGATACAGAGAGAACAAGACAGGGAGCTGTGAGAAAAGAAACAATGGCTGAGGAAACTGAATGGCACTTTTAATTATTCCTGGCAATTAGGTTCTATACCTGCCACTATGGAGCTGTTTATACGTAGTAAAAGTGAGTCATGTAAACCAAAACCTTTACACATGGCCTCTTGGCCATGTTTTCCCTCCCCTTGATGTACCCAGCCTCAGACAGCCTGCGGACAAGCTTAGCCTTCAGCAGCTGTCAGTGAAGTCAGTGAGAGCTGTATTCTGGATGTAAAAACTGACTGATGGTACTAAACTTTCCGGAAAGACGTTAACAACTCACCGCAGGCCTCCAAAATGTAGAGGTCTGATTTGGCTATATCCCCTGATTATGAAGCTGGATGAAGAGCATACTAATGAAATGCTTGGGCAAAAATGGGAATGGACCAGTGTGAGAGCAGAAATCCTGTGGTCCTGCATGGTGCAGAAGAAAGCCATGGAACAATATACTGGGTATGAAGAAGAGGTGTCAAAATCCTGGGTAACTGCTCACTGGCAGGCCTGTGAACTGAGACATGGAACCTAGGAAAAAACTTTTGTATTTAAGCCTAGGCACAGAGATGCTGAATGGCAGAGCCAGCCTTCATTCCAGCCTTTCCCAACATCTCAAATACTGATTTAACAGGTGTATCAACTTTTAATATTCTAAAGATAATATACACGCTTAGCAGAAAAAATAGGCCAACTGTAATGACATGTCACCCTAACTACAATGCTCTACTTCATTTTGCTCATTCAATATTTTTAGCTGGGATTATATTAGGTTAACATATCTGCCTACTTCAATAAAAACATACTTCATCACTTGCTGCGGAACCACTTCTTCAGCAACCTGCTTGGCTTCCTAGTCTCAATGAAAATTAACTCTTGGGGAACGGCTGCATCAGCTCCCCTAATACGTTCACATGAGCTATTTTACTTTATATAGCTCTTTCCTATATGAGCTGGCATGTCACCATCTCTAACTGGGGAGGGTATTTACAGCACCTGTTAACACAGCAACCGGTGGTGTTTCAGTATTGAACTTCACTATCACGTGGCAAGCCTTGCATGGTGTGAGAAAGTGACTCACTTCTTTCTGGAGAAGCCCCTGTGGTTAGGAAACTGGATGGCAGACAGGACGTGCACTATCTGAATGTAAACATGCAACCTAAAAAGATCAATTGCTTTGGCAATTCTAACCGCATCTGAATGTTCCAAATAACAAAGAGCTTAACAATTTCTTGTATGTCATGTGGTCTGCTGCATGCTTAGTTACTGGGAGAAACGTTCCCTAACTGGAATTAGGAGTACGGAGCTTGCTACAGATAGACTTTAAGAGAAATCTGACAGAAAAAAGATTTGGTTTCCCAGAATGAGCCACTAGCTGTCCTCGACTAGTATAGCAGGGAAAATTTCATTTTGCAGACCTTCTGCTTTGAGATTTGAACTGAGAGCATGATTAAAAAAATAAATCCAGTCCTGAATTAAAACACAAACAAAAGCTATGTGAAAGAATCTAGAAATCCACCAAAACACCAGTAAACAATCCTCTGCTTCACAAAGCAGGCAACACACAAATCCCAACACCCAACCGACCCCCATACACACTCTCTTCCTTGCTAATAAAAGTAGGGTGCAAGGAGAGAGGTAGAGTCAGACATTTCAGCTTGTAGTCCCCTTAATAAATCAGTAACATGGTAAGAAGAGTAGGATGGGAACAGACCGGCAAAGGGATAGGGATATACCCAAGTAGCTGGTGTTTCCCTTCTGCCCCAACCGGCTGCTCTGCAACATGCTTACCGGGATCCCTAGAGCTTTTAGAATATTCATTTTACACATCGGGCAGGTACGATGGTCTAGCAGCCAAGGATCTACACAGGACTTGTGGAAAAGATGCCTGCAATGAAAACCAGGACATTTTAATTCAAATCCACCACAGCACGATTTACCACTTAGTACCAGACACTTCTGAATTCAGTAAAATTAGAGTATTTCAAATGGTGTGGTTTGTGACCTCTGCAAGGACTCCAAAACTATACCCTGTGCACACAAGACTAAAATTATTTCTGCAGCATCTCAAGCATGTGTGCACAGTGTTGCTCACCTGAGTTTGGAAAAGAAAACATATACCTAATTAGAGAATTATGAAAATTACACAAAAATGTATCAGCAAAACTCATACTCTTTAAGTGTTAAAGGCTGTCAGTAAACAAAACCTGCTTGCTGGTAAAGGTAAAAATCACATTAGTGTTTCTTGATGGTTCTACAAACAAACCTGATTACACATAATTTAAATGCAAAGCCATCAGGGGTCTGGTATTCTTTAGGAAGCAGGCATAAAGAAATAAAATTAATTTTAAAAAAAGGCTACTTTTCATTTAAATGTAAAAAACAGGATGATGCTTTTTAAAACATTCTCCCTGACTTTCCTGCTCTTTAGAAGTTGCCCATCAGAGTGAGCTCCTAAACAATTTCAGCCCCGAAGGGGTTATAGCTAATCCTGTGCTTGGTCTGGTGACTACCTGAGCCCTGTGGCTGCTGAGGGCCACTTTTCTTAAACATTATCCAGGTGGAGCAACTGAAAGTTCGTTGTCTATCTTCGCCTGACACAAACCGAGATTCAATATAGAGGTATTTAGTGCATGTACCTGACTGAGAGAGTCTATTTTCTCTTGCAAGCATATTCTGTTACCCTGTGGTTGCAGAAAACAAATGTGATAAAACGCAGTAATGTGGGGCTTGGGATTTAAGAAATGCTCTTGAGTAGGCCAAGTAGAGGAGTCGGGGCTCAGCCCACAGCAGTGAAATTTGTACAGCTCCACTCCTTCTGAAGAAAAGGGGGAAAGTTTCCTACCATGCACATAGCCTCAGGAATCACGCTGGCATGTAGGAAATTGAAAATTGACTTGCCTTTCTAAAAATCTGTTTTAATCAATTAATTGAAGAGAACAGAATAGTACAGTTGGAAGGGACCTTAGTCCAACTGCCTAACATAACCTAATAATAACAATAACAATAGTAATAATAGAATCTTTGGGTTGGAAAGGACCTTTAAGGTCATCTAGTCCAATCCCCCTGCAATGAGCAGGGACATCTTAATAACTTAAGAAAAATTGAAAGAGGGTATTTTATTCTGAAATATGAGGCTCAATATACATACACAATCTTGGTCCAGAATGTGTAAACTAAGACTGATTAGCTTGTTTTGAAACACCATATAGATCAGCTCTAAATTTCCTTTCTAAGGCTTGCAACAGGTGTCCCACATTTTATTTGGCAGAGCCTGAAAGTCACGTTTCAGTCTGCTTGAACTTTTACATTTGAGCAGTCCCCAGCCTGTGTTTCCCTGTGCTGCCTCTGCCCCGTGTGCGTCGCTCATACAACACAGCCATACGAACCCACCAGGTAACCGCAGGTGGACACAGCTCACAGCTGCCCAAGGCTCTGTCGGGAGCAGGGCACATACCAGCCTCCACGCGGAAATGCAATCTCCGAGAAAGCCGGCACGACTTAATGCATCAAATAATTTTAAATATTTAAGTGGCACGTATTCAGCTGAATGGGTCGGCCGCTGTATCGTGTCGCGGGCTCTCTCATACAACAAAATACACACAGCTTTGCAATTTAATGGAAGATATTGAGGTGCACTTTCACCAATATCGATTTGCAACCCTGGCTCTTATTAACACGATACTGGCTGACATACTAGCTGGCTGGCTGGCTTACTAGCTGGCTTCAGTCCTAAATAACACTAGACATTCAAAGCTAAAACTGTGTGAAATCTCAGAATCGTATTCTTTTCACTGCGCTTTTTTTTTCTCACTGCTTCTAGAAGAAACAGGTCCTTTGTGAAACAAAGCTACGTGGCAAATTATCGCATTCCTGTACTTGGTCTGACTTCACACAACTATGGGAAAGGGCAAATTTGTTCTTGGAAGTTCAACCTAGTCTAATTATATCAGTTGGCTGCAATACCAAACTTTTGTCAAACCTCATCTGATCCTGTATGTCAACATGATTAACACAAATGAAGCATCGTAATACTTGAAGTTTAAACCACTACTTTACTAAGGCTGCTAAAGTTCACAAGCCTCCTCCCAAACAAGACTTGCTTTACTGGGTAAAAACACAATGCACCAGATTTCAGTCTCTGTCCTGCATAACTCTTCCTTCCTTTTATCTCAGGAGGGACATAGTCAGTATATCATCAGGTAAGCATTCTGAATAGCTGAAAGCAGTCCTCAGGCATGTGTAATTTTACATTTAGAAGTCTAACCAACAGAATTCCTTGGATGTGTTAATTCATGGAGGCTACTGAAAGTCAATGTCTTGCTTTTCAGCTATTTGAGATAACTGAAATTCTTGATAGTGATTGGTTTTCTTTAATTATATACTCAAATTCATAAACAAGTATGTTCAACTGCAAACATCTGATGCACATTTGTGCCAAAATAATCATTACATTTACAAAATCTGAGATATTTATTATTTGTTTGAAAAAAAATTAGATTTCCAAAATCTGTTTTGGATAAAAAAAATACATAACTTCTATGAAGCAATTTTACCATAGACTAGAAAGTCTCCTTTTGTTTTCAAGTTCAAGCTTTGCAAGCCTCAGTCAAACTGTGGTTCATATTACAGCATTTCATAATATCTGTTAATTACCAAACGCTTGGAACTTTCATGCCTTAAAGACTTTAAAAACCTGAAGTTTAGTGTTCCTAAAGTTAGCTTCAAAAAACAGTATTCTAAAAGAAATCATACCAATGCAGAGTAATTTAAATAAATGACAGATCATGTCACTTTGCACTTCTCAATACTACACTAGCACAGCGTATTATGTTTCTATTAATTTCAGATATAGTATGTACAACAGAACATACTTGATTATTTGACAGATATCTACAGAAAAATGGAATGTTAATTGAAATCAGATAAAGATTTGCATTTTAAAATTTTATACCACATTATATAATTAGAGTGCTCATAATATCTATTTTTGAACACAGAAACATTTGTGCACAGAAGTGAGGTGGCAGGCTTTGCAGATTTGCGTTTGAAAATTTATTTTATTTGTTATTAGCTACAGCACGATATAAATGCTTATGGCTTTCAACAAATTGTCAATTGTTTGATATCGTGATAAGTTTATCATCCAAATCGGGCAAAATAAGGGTCAGCACAAAGATGAGAGCGCAACTGTCACATGGTAGGACAAAGATGTAAAAAAATATAAAAAGATCAACTGCAACAAAAATCCCTCTCCCTCTGTAGTTCTGACTGATGCAACTTTTAAAAGGAATGAGAGGGTAGAGGCATCATGGATGAGTTCAGAAGTAATGACCCATACAGGGAGACAGTAAGAGAGATGTTTCAAGGACAGGCTCAGGACATGGCTTTGACAATCAAAGTCAGAGCTAGAAAAAATAAGGATTTTGTTTGTTGTGTGCAACCACATGCATTGCAAAACTATCTTGATTCAGATGGGCTGAAAAGTTTCTCCAAAGAACTGTAATTGATTAGCTGAAAGAGAGGAAGGCGAAAGGAGAGAAGATGTCGTAACAATCCTCATACAAAACAAAAGCTTCCATAAGGAGAAAGGAAACAACTGTTCTTCACCTCTCCTAGGGATAAGAGGCACAAGGATTTGTTTAAATTGCAGCGAGTGAGATCCACGTTATATAACAGGAAAATCTTCACCACAGTCAGGGTAGCGAAGCACTTCAATAAACTATCAGGGGAATTTGCAGAGTCTTGATCCCAGGAGACTGCAGCGTGTTGGAAAAAACTCCCAAGAACGACACATGCACGGCCAGTGCCCCTGTGCTGTTCCAGAAGTGGTGGCCTCCTGGGATCCCTCCTGCACTCTTCCGTGACTCTGTGACTGCACGTGGCTGTGTAAAGCTCACAGAGCACAAAGAAAGAAAAAGAACCTCAAAATCCCAGAGCATTTCATTTACTATTATCTAAAGAGTGTTTCATATTTTTTAACTGGAAATTACTTTTAATCATACAAGAAAAAAATTTTCATTTCAGGCTTACCCCAAAATGATAATAATTTGATTGTTGTAAAGCTATCATAAAGCTTTCAGCTTGCCAACAATTTTGAGAAGTTCTTTTTCCAGGTTAAGGGAAACTTATCCTCCCACCTTCTACTCCTAGTCCCAACTTTCCAAACTGCATGCAAACAAACCTAGCAGTCTAGGTTTATTTTCTAGCAGTCTTTCTTTTTCTCAGAAGAAAAGCGTGAGCTAAGAGAAAAGGAGGCAAAACCAGAAAAAGAGGTACATCTCTAGGGGCCCTGAGTAAGAGCATCAGTTGCCTGGATTAGACATAGGGTTGAGACAGAGGACTGAGAAGGATTTTGGTGAGAGACTGAGCAGCACTGTAGTATCCAACGAGAAGGTCTGGGCTTTCAGAGGTGCATGTACATTATTATTTGTTTATTTTTGAGGAAGAAGGTGATGATGAGGGTAAGTGAGAGGAAGGAATCAAAGGGAATGTGTGTGATGAAATAATTTTCATGGAAAGCTAATAAAAAGAGAAAGGAGGAGTGAAGCAGTCTCTGAAATCATAGTTGTTCCTGGAGTGAAGGTTCAGGGGAAGGGAAAGAGCTGGAATGGGGTCAGAGAGCACATTTATTGGTGACAGAAATGAAACAACCAAAAAAAGAGGTTATGAAGAACTCAGTAGACATGAGGTTGAAAGAATTGTCTTGACTGGCTGGAAGTGTAGTCAAGTTAGTAAAGTTTAGTAAAAGGCACACGCTGGGAGCAGCAGCACCAGTAACTTCTCCAAAGACAGAGCAGAAAAGACAGAGGTGTTTTGAAGCCACAGATGGAGGACAAGCAGAAGGAACCAGGGCTATGACAAGAGATGTCACTCTGGGAACAATGAACTTGGTTACATTTGAGGTTGTGTCAGTGCCCTCAAAAATAACTTCAGTGATGCTTGCTACCATTAAACATAAAAACAGCTGCAAGACAACACTTTTTTTTTTTTAATCAAGTGTCAGTCCTTATTTATTTAATACTTTCTGTAGAGTGAAGTTTATTAATACAGTCAGTTGTGGGAGCTGGCTAAAGAAGACAGAGAAGAAGCACTAGTTAACTGAAATTCTCTTAGATCTCCAGAATGGGATACACAACAAGCTATCCCAGTGCTTGCTCTCTGCCAACAGAAAAGAGAGGACATGTGGGAAAACAGAGCAAGTGTTAGTAAACATGTATCTATATGACTTTAGAGCTCATCCACTGCAGTATTGTCTGGTGGATTTTTGGTACCAATTTCTTAAGAGATTCAGGCTCCACCAGCCGTAAAAAGAAATCTCAAGATATATAGGGCTTTATAAAGAGTGTGCCTGCTAGCAGTGGTTTTCCCAGTACTGTCTGCAGTACAAAGCAGCATCTTTCATGTGCGGCTCTTGGGGCATATTTGGCTTTGCAGGTAAAAAGTTCTACATCATAAGCACCTCCTGGATAGAAACACTAAGGTCAGCCAGCACTGGTGTCATATGGTGCTGGCTTCTGTAAGGCTTGCTGAAATGCCAGCCTCTTATTAAACAGCAGTCTAATGAGGTTCCCACACTAGAAACTGCACACAGTTTAACTGAGGATGCTGGAGGACAAAACCTACCGAGTCTGTAGGTTTTTATCAAGATATAACACTCTCCTACTCACTTAAGACAGAAATTAATCCACTTTTTTTTTTTTTTTTTTTTTGATGTGAGACAAGACTGACAACTGCAGAAAGAATCATGACTACCATTTCCTGTTTTGGAAGTCCAAACCCATGCCTATGTGTAAAATACTGCCCTCACAATTTGTGTAGCAGGGAAGCCAGGGTTTGTGAAGTAGCTGCTGGAGAAAGATATCTGAGTTTTTATAATTCAAAACTGCTGAGGCTCAAACTGTTAGTATTTCACGAGACAGTTCTACTGCTGCTACCCTTTTAGCATGAGTCATTTTCTAGGCGACCTTTTAAGTCAGCCAAGAACTGAACATCACCTGTTAACTATGCATTTCCTATTCACTCTGCTTGACTCAACACTGTCAATGACAAAGTCTGACTGGAGCCTCACTGAATTATGAGGCGAGACCTAAGTGAAAGATAGAGCTTAGAAATATTTTTTGCTGTTGTATAACTGCCTCCCAAAACTGCCTGTCTCTATCATGCAAAATTTCCAAGCTTTATTATGCTTCTATGAAAACAAGCTTTGTCAAACCAAGGTCCACATTTTCTGATAATTTTTCATTTTTCTGTATTTCTGCTTCATGAAGTGATGAATTTGTGTCCGTTCATAGGAAAAAAAAAGAGTTCACACGCAATTTGTCATTGTGGGGGATTTACAGTAGGTCAAATTTATGATTAATCTGTTGCTTTTTGTTTGCCATTTAGTGATAGCAGTAAACAGATTTAATGAGTCACATGAACAGAAATGGACAGCTTGTAACATTCAAATATCTACTAGGGAACAACACAGCAGGAAAAGAAACAAATATTTCAGTTTCTCAAGCCAGTGAACATGTCTGCAGGAGAAGAAACTCTATTAAAAAAATAATCTCTGCTCTGTATGTACAGCACTTGAGATTACTACTTCTAGGGAACTCAAAGACTTGCTCTTGCTCTCCTAGGGGAACCACTGTTCCTAGGAAATTTCCTAAGAGATTGATTTCCTTAGAGGAATCCTTCATTAGCTAACACTTCACAGATGACAATACCATAGCACAGGGAGATGAATACAGCTGTTATGGGTGGCAAGAGCCTGTGCTCCTGTGTCACATCACTGCGAGTGTACGTGCTGCGCAGGGCACGTTCACATGAGGGGAAGAAGAGAAAGAACAAGCCCAAAAGCTCTGCTTGTCATTTCCATGTCCCACACACCTGAGAATATTTTCATGGCAGCAATAGATAACGTGGTCTTTATCACATTCCCTTTATGCTTTACTGTTTCTACTCAGCATATCTCCTTTTACGGTTGGTTGGGTTTTTTTGATAGAAGTCATCCCTTTCTCAGCATCTGGACATGGCCCAGGACAGCAAAAGAAGCAGCTCTCTGGGGAGCAGCAGCCTGCTCTATCCCTGGCTTCTGTGCCTGGGGTTCACCTTGAAGTCAGGGGCAAATTCTTCTAAGGCATTTATTCTGGACTGATATAAAAACAGTGAGGAGAACTGAGAAATCAAAACTTTTAGGTTAAAAATACTACTGAAGACTTTGTAATAGGTCCAGATCAGACAAAATTTCTGACTATCATGCTAAACTCAGGTTCTTGCCACCATTAATACTACTTTCTACTATTTACTACTTCAAGTTGAATAAAGAGGTATTTCAGATACCTTTACCAACAGACTTTGAATAATCAAAATTATAAACTCACTCTTCCCTCCCCAAGCTCTCAGGCAATCTCATCAGCAAGAGCCTGTCTTGAAGTAGAGAGACTATGAGAGCTAAAAGCACCTTCAACCTTCAACTTACCTGCAAGGCAAAATTCTGACAACATCATTGGGCTTGTAGCCTTCAATACAAACAGCACAGTTATCAAAGTCTGGCTCAGTTTCCTAAAGGAAAGAGAACATTAATCATTTTCATTTTTTGATTTTGTCAGCTAATCTCTTCATACAAGAGCCTATCTGACAAAGTAAAACAGACACTGACAAGCAAGTCAGATCTTCCAACATGTTTCCAGTTGGAAAGTTGCCCTGGGAAGCATGCAGATTTAATTAGCATGTTTTAACTTTCTGGATTTTCTGCATCTTCACAGAATCACCACCTTCTCTCGCTACTCCATCTCGTCTGTATATTGCTTACCAGTATTCTTTCCCTGCCTGAAGGACACATAGTAGCTAAATAAGCAATTGCCATTTCTGTTCTGTCTCATTGTCCCAGTGGTCTGAAGGAATCCTCAGCACAGAGTTTCATTTGGTAATGAGCAATCTGAAAAATTACCTTATCACCTTTCCTGATTGTTCTGACTTGCAGCTTGCTGATTGCTTTCTTTGCAGCATCTCCAAGCCGGCGCTGTAATACAAAATTTGCTCTTAAGCATTTCTTCATGCAGAAATCATCACCTTTTCTCCCTAGGCTTCTTAATAATCTGAAGTGACTGTACATGAAACAGGACAGTTCTGTATAAATATAAACAGATGAGGTCAGTCATGCTGTTGTTCACAATAAGGGCACAGGAGGTAGTCTAAGCTTGCTGGTAACCCATGGCCGATGAGGTAAAGCTACTCTAATGGAGTTCCAGTGGAGAATGCATGTGACTCCATCTTTACTGTTCCAGTGAGTAGCAATACATGTAAAAAGTCAACTATTTAGGCATCTTACTTTTTTGCTCTCTTTTTTTAATAACACTTGTAAAAAATACATTATTAAATGAGGCCTGGGCTAATGAAGCAGAGTGAACGTTGAACTTAAGATTCAGAAGGTCTTTATTCTTACGCTGTTCCAGAACAAGTTCATGATCTTCAGCAAGATGCAAGTGCTGAAAGTAAGCTGTTAATTTGTTAGCCACAAAAAATATGAATGATCTTCTCTGCTGTTCTCTTTTCCTGCAACAGAGTTGCCTACTTTATAGGAGCAATGCAAGGTATTAAAATGAGGCGAAAGCATCTGCAGTTTCTTACAAGTAAAGCACTATATAGTCCTCAGTAACATGCTATCCATACATACCCATTTGCTTGTTCGTTGCCTTGCTGTCTTTCCCTCCAGTGGACCATGAATTGCTTACCACGTGATGTTTCTGACTATTCTCCCATATTTCCAAAACACTGTTACTGTGCTGGCAGGGTCACAGCCACTCAGGATTAAAGTATGTAATAACAGCCTGATGCAAAACACCCTGCTCTCAAACGCTGAAGTTGGAGATGCCTGTCTCTTGTAAGAGGCTGAGAACATTATGGGGCAGTTCAGACAATCACTGCTCAGCAGAGCTACCTCTGCACCCTGTGCTATTGAGCTTGTATCAGTGCTCAAAGGACCTGGGGGCTCACTTGTGCTAACCCAACAACGAGTCGATGTGGAGACAGACTCACAGGCTGGAAAGGTCTTTGAGAGGTCATGTACTCCCACCCCCTGCTCAAGGATGGGTCAACTTCAAAGTCAGAGCTCTGTGCAGTCAAGTTTTGAATATCTCCAGGAAGGGAGATTTCACAACCTCTGTGGATAATTTGTTCCAGCGCTTAACCACTCTCTCAGTCTTTTTTTTTTTTTTTTTGAGACATACAAATGGAATTTCCCTTGTAATTTGTGACGGTTACCCTTGTCCTGTCTCTGGCCACTCCGAGAAGAGTCTGACTCTGCCTCCTCTCCCAACCACCTGTTATGCAGCTGAAGGCTGCAGGCAGAGGCCTTCCTCCTCCTCTGCTCTCCTCCTGGCTTAGCAAGCTGAGCTGCCTCTGCCTCTTCTCAGACATCATGTTCTCCTGTCCCCAGACCATACTGGTGACCCTCCTCTGGAGTCTCTCCAGTTTTTTCATGCCTTTCTCGTACAGTTTCATGCAGCAACACCTACTCCGATGTTTTCTTGTCAGTTTTGTAACAGTTCATGATACAGTACATCCCAGTTTGCCACCAATACGTGACTTAAACTCTCTTCTTCACCTCCGCTCCCCATCCATGTTTCCAGCCATTGTTAGATAGGAGGGAGACTTAGGATCTTGGTGACTCAGAAGCCATTCAACTTTTCGGGCTGGGACCACCGCCTGTGCCGGAGTTCAGAGGGGCCTGTCAGCGGGAAGGGTTTCCAGCTGGAGGGGGTGAGAGCATGAAACCAAAAATGGAAGGAAGCTGGATGTAGTTTGTAAATTGAGACCTAATCACCATACAGATATGATTAATAAATTACCATTTTGTTCTTCAGATTCAATTAAAATCACTGAATTAAATTTGGAGAGTAGGCTTATTGGATTGCAAAGACATGGGAGACTAATAAAACGCATGCAATACTGAAAGCAGAGAGCAATTTCAGATCTAGCTGAAGAGGTGAAAACGATCTTGGCTATCATATGAGATTTACATATAAGCTTTCCAACATAGCTATTACATGTGAGGGAGTATGTTGTAGTTATACAACATCTTTTCTGTGGTACATTTTCATCACAGTCTCCCTTAAATAACGGGATCAGTGGAGAATTGGAAACATTTCTTGCCAGCTATTTGTTTCTTTAATGTAAATCAAAGACAGACTGATAACATAAAGCAAGACAAGAGCCATTATGTCCTGCTTCAGGAATTGCTTGTGATTCCTTTTCATCATTATTATTACTTAAACTAATGAAATGTCTCAGTTCTTCTTTGCATGTTCTTCAAGGGGAAAGGACAAGATTAAAGACTCATGTACATCTTTGATCTGCTTGTTTTCATGTTTGTTTTATCTATCTTAAATAGACAAATTGATTACTTATATGCAAATGAGAATAATTTAGTTTTTGAAAGAACAGGAATATCTTGGAATAAAGTCATACTTTCAAAGGATTCTACCATATGAACAAAAGGCATGCTATCACTAACCAATGATTTCCCCTAAAAGATAAGAGGCATTACAATAGTTTAAGGGTTTAAAGTGAGGCTTAGAGATTTACAACCATAAATCTCATGATTTCATTAGCAAGACTGCAACATTCAGTACTGGACTAGAAGGAGTTAAGTGTATCAGATGCAACGGTCTTGTGGAGATGGTGATACTAGTTAAAAAGAGGAAGTAAACGACTGTAGATGCTGTGAAAGAGAAATTATGGTAAGTGCTTCTCTCCTAATGGCCTTACTAAACTGTCACCTTTGCAGGGAGGAGATCGCCTTGTGCCTTGCGCAGAATGAAGCGCACCATCAGGATGAGGTATCAGACACATCTCCTGTACGACAGATAGTTTGCAGACTCCATCATGGGAAGCATCTTCTCAAGACTACTTCAAAGATTAATGTCTCTGTTCAGTGGCCCAAAATTCTCATCCAAAGCCACAGCCAGCAGTCTTCCTTCTCAGATAATTGCTTGACCCGCCACATGCTGCCAGTCACATACTAAAGTAGATCCTTCACTGGAGATTAACTCAGGACACACAGTACCCTCCTCAGCCCCTGTGCAATCACTGCCTGTTGTGGCTTTCGCCATCCTGCAAAACTCATGGAGCCCACCTGGTTTCAAAATGACTTTACAGAAAACATCTTAACAAGAAACCAATGGGAAGAAATGACATGTAAGAAATAAGGTCAACAGGTCTACCACTTAAACATCATCCCCTGACCATCTTCCTATCTCACGTCTCACAGACGACAAAGAGAACTCTAGTATTACTGCTGAAATATGAAATCTGACACACTGACAGAGTTAGTTTTGGGTTTTTTTAAGCCTGTGTCCTGGCTGTTACAGGGCTGAGACAACAAGTCACATTTTGCTGAATTATCTCCAGGACTTAACTTGTCATGTAATTCCAAACTGCTTCCAATTAGCTCTGCAACTTGATGTCTCTTGGTACAAACAATTCCCACATTCTTTCACAGAGAAACTCTGTTCAGGAGGGCTCCAGGAACAAGCTGCTGAGGAACCAGATTGCCTATGCTTTCCTTATACAAATTTATCCTCTTCATATCAAAAAAGGGAGTATCATCAGGGCAACCACCTACTTCCTGGACACCTTGTTAGGTGGGAAAAAAAGAGGAGGCCTTGGATTTTCATCCATGTGAATATTACTACCTATCTTCTACTTCCACATGTACCGTACAGTCTCCTGTGCTAGAGATACTCTTAAAAATTAAATGTATTAAAACCAAAATTGAAATCTAACCATATTTGTAGCTGACACCCTGGCTGCAGGTGCACAAGCCCATAATGGAGAACAGTTTTGCGCTCTACTGCATTAATTGCCAGCCAAGTTGGGACGAATAGACCAGGGCATTCAGCGAGAATCCTTGAAGTCCTGATTCTCCGCTCATCAAAATCAGGAACTTAACTGGTATGAGCTGTGTCTTCCTTCTGGCACATGAACCTGGATTTTGCACACGTGGTGAGGAAGAGTGGTGGCTGAAGATATACATACTGTATGTCCAGGTTCCATCTCACTGGGGAGTCACAGGAAATGATTCCAGGAGATTCTTCAGTCTTTCTAGCTGCCTCTCTCACTAGCTGGACTCGTTGCTTTCTTGATGGATAATTATATTGGTTCCTTTTGGGTTTATTGCTTGATCAGCAACTTAAGTGGTGTGCAAGAAGGGAAATGGACCTGGAAAGGAGGGTCACTATATAAAAGAGGACAAGGAATCAAAGGTGGTTATGAGGCTTGACAAAAGGACACACGATGTTTTTCATGAAAGGAAGAAATAGTTGCAATGTGTCAGCTTGGAAGAGGCAAAATGGAAGATGACTTAGGGAGACCTGGAGTAATCAAGGAAAGATGTTCAGAAATGTTGCTGTCATGTACCAGTGCAACACCCCTCCGGCTCAGAGATAATAATGGCTTTGTCTGCTAATCATATTTTGCAGTCAGCCACATTACCCCATTCCCTCACATTGTCCCATTCCCTCCCGCAGTGCCCAAACTACCAATCCAGAGGAGGCTGAACTGCTCCTGGTAGCTCCCGGTACCAGCCAAACCTAGGAAGTACATGCATGACAGAGGTTAACAAAGAGGAGGCATAGGTTCTTATTCAACACTGAAAACATAGGTCCTCACAAGATCTTGTTTAAAAATGTATGATTTTAAATCATTCAGATGTCAAAATTAATTTAAGCTTTTTATTTATTTTTTTAAATTTTAAATGAAGTCTAATAAATGAGTCACAATTTTTTGCACTTTCAGAATAGGGCAGTCAGTCTGCATAGTTAGATTATAATGCATTGTGGGGTAGGAAATGATAGCACAACTTTCTCTGAATAGTCCAGCTGGCTCACCCTTCATCTGATGCTCTGTATATCCAAACATTTCAACCTTTGGACAAACTTCAGCCTGAGTATATCAAATACAAACAGAAGGAAGCATCTTTCCTAAAGTTGGCCAGCAATGAAGGTGCTTACAACACATGCAAGGCTTTCCAACAAGTAAGCACAATACCTTCATACAGACACATGCAAGTTATAATGGCAAAAGATTTTGAGCACGACAGAAGAATCTTGCTCCAGCAAAGCAACACAGTTTTTCTTGCATATATCTGAATATCCAAGATATTACCATAAAAGTTTGTGATCCCATCCTTTTGCTACAAGAAAATGTGTCAAAGAAAAAAAAAAGCAGAAATTTAGAGGAACAGAGAGGAACTCTCATGGAAAGGGCACGACCAAGATGAGCTCTTCTGAACTACCTACATCATTATATTCCATAGCCAGGACTAAAAGAAAAAACAACCAAACCACAGCGACTTATTAAAACAAATGTCTGTACATTGCTACCATTTTTCATATGAAAAGAGCTAATGAAGAGATTAGAGAAGATGTCAGGCAAAACTGGATGAAGAAAGTACATGAAGAAATTCTAGTTCGCCCCATGTCATTACTACAGCTTCAGCAAAAAATTAATAATACATAATTGCTTAGGAGGCATGCTTTCTTATTCTACTGAAGAACAGAACTAGTATAATAAGAAAGTTATTAAAACCTCTGCACAGGACAACTGCTTGTGCACACATTAGTCTCATTCAAACTTTGGAAAGAAAATATGGAAATCTGCTTGAACATATAAACCTATCAGTTCCAAACTATAGCATATTACCTGAATGAGCATCTTTCTTTGTTGACTTTCATGTTTATGTATGTCTATTTACACTGCTAAGCTGCCTGTATAATTACTTGATTGAAAGCACACTTACGGTACTCACATACGTAAATTAGGCACACGTGCTTTTGCAGCCAAAGCATCTATAAATTATCACAGCCATTACAGTCACAGTGAATCTGCTGCCAGTCATGTTCAAATTCCAGCTGGGATAGTCTCATTCTTGCTATCCAAAATTTCATACTGTATATTTAAAAGGAAAATATATTCTTTCTGTCTGTAAATACAGAGCAGCTGCTCTCTATGTCAGAGGATGCCTGAATTTCAATGGGGGAAGGTGAGGGATCCCTATACGTTAACGTATACGTTACAGAGTGTGTGGCAGTACTTTTCTCTATAAGATCATTATTAACACTCTCAGTTTTACTTTTTCTGCAGAGCAAGCAAGGCAACTCTCCCGCTGCCCCAACAGCAATTTATTAAGGGTCCAGAAACATCTCTGAATTACAGTGCATTTTTTTCCCTGAAGTAAAATGGTTTTCTCCTCAGATTTCATATATTGATAACATTTTCTACTGTACCATTAGAATGAAATGTAAAAGTCTCAGCTTCACAGTTCTGCTGATGCTGAGATAGTTGCATCCAGACAAGAAAAGATTAAATTTATTATTATTATTGCTATTATTATTCAATGCTGAACTACCATAAAGACGCACAGTGCTTTATAAATCCAGAGGGCCTCAGGACCTAGGGCTCATTCCCACTGCTGCTGACTTCTTTCCAGCTCTATAGGTTTTCTGTCTCTTTCAGGAGATTTGGGACAAGATGCCAAAACCAAATGCAATGGTCTGATAATATTGGTGGGTATCACTACAGCACTTACATTTTCAGTGATCATTGTCAAACACAGGGACGTGTTTGCCTTTCAAGCGCAGGACCCTTCTAAAGAAGTATTAAAATGAAAACACTTTTTTTTTTTCTTTCTTATTGCGAACCCTTGTTTCACACACAGACATTCATATACCTTGCTATATTTTAGTCATAATTTTGATCTCAAGGGTCATTAGTTATATACATTTCTGTGTCACTTGGCTAGATGTACCAAGGCAGTCTTTTCACTAATAAACATTATGAACTTTCTGTCTGTTTCTTGTGTGTTTTGCATGGGAGAAAAACCCCATAAAATAAATACACTATATTTATTAATTTCTTTTTTCCTGAATCCTATCTATATTGGGAAAAGCCAAGACATCTGGCAAACACAAGCATTTTTATCTCCCCATTCTTTCAATTTTCTTTTTTTTTTTGGTTTGGTTTGTAATTTTTACCACACATTTACAATTTCCTCAACTTTAAGCTGAATCTCATGGTGGTTTTTTGGAAACACAAACAGCCATTCCAGCACTGCTCACCTGATTTCTGTCTCTGGCATTTGCGTAGCGGAATCGCTGGATATAATAGAAGACGAGCCACGCCAGCGAGATGATCATCAGCACAATGAAGGAGATGGAGACGAACACCACAGAGGTCCGGCTGACGTACTTCTGCAAGTTGCGTGTCCCGATGGTTATGTACATCATCACAGTAATGTTCCTCTCCAGAAGGCTCACTATCTCTTTTCCTTTGGGTTCAGGAATCATTATTGCTACAACATCTTCTAGGCCTATGAGACAGAAGAGAGAGAAAAGAAACCTTAGGTAAAACAAGTGACAAAACAAGGCAAAACAGTAACAAAAAAGCTCCCCGTTCTCCTGCTCACCAGGAAATAAGTCAGATGGATCTGGTGAAGGTTTCACCTGGAACCCGTTACACAGTGTGTTTCTATGAACTAATTTTGGTGAGGCATGTAAAATGTATTTCATGGGTTGATGTAAGCACAGATTTCCAGCACTATTCTAGACAATATTGCTGTAAGCACTGCAGAAAGGGAGACACGCTGCAGCCAGCATCTTTCCGTCCAACACTCCACATACATTTATCATAGCCCATTTTGCCGGGCTTTTTTTGTCAGAGAAGCACCCCCCCCCCCCCCACTCCACATTCAGATCAAAAATACTTTCAATCACAGATCCCCACATGGTGTCATAACCTGAACGCACCAAAGCATCATGCCCTCACCTGGGGCTGGCAATAGGAAAAGCCTGTGGGGACAAGAGCAGCTCAACACGTTCCCAGCTCACCCGCTGCCTGGTGCTGCCACAGGCTCCCCACAGTCCAAGCCCAGGCAGAGGTTTGGGAGCCCTGCTGGGAGCTGGACTCACCGACTGATGCAAGTTTAAAGTCAAGAGCTCTGTTTTATTCCACAAAAAGCGCTACCACAGCCCAGATCAGCCCCTGACGCAGTCTGCAGCATGGCCCCAGGAGGACACGAGTCAGCACTGCCAAGGCGGCAAAGTGATGTCTACTAATGGGATGGGGCAGGGACTTCCTACAGTCCTGTCAATCTTTCTGAAGCCACGGCCCTGTGAAATGGGCCCTCCAAAGATCTATCAAGCCTTGACTCTGCACCACCTTTCCTTTCTGTACAGTGCTGTTTCATTTTACTTGCATCACACGCTGCTGAAACAATTTTCCTTCCATAATTTTATGTCCCCTAGGGACATGACAAGTATAGTCTGAAACTATCTGGGACTAGGCAGTTTGTTAAATGCCTTTTCTGGCTTTATAAACATACTATAACTCCTTTATGGTTTAATATTAGGGATATTCTGTTCTTCCACTTCACAAAACAAGTACATAGACAATTTTTACATGAAATCCTGAACTGTACTAAGTGGCTAAGGACAAACAAGATATATTTTAATGTAGAAACGTGCTAGAAACAACAGCATATGAAATGATTACAAATGGGCATTTAGAAAGAAAGGTACAAACTGTGGATGTCTGAAGTCAGAGAGACGATGCTGGGGTAGGGTATCAGAATTTCAGCTGAAATCCCAGGAAATCAGCCCACATGTCGTTCACCCCACGGCTACCTGTATTTTGACTGTGGCAGGAGGACAAAGTGCTGCCTGCCTTGGGACATTTGTGGAGGTGGGAAAGGATCACTTGGTTGCAGATAGAGGCAACTTGTGTTTCCAACAGCATCCTCCTACAAGCTGATATCCAACCTGAGCTTCAATGGTGCAGCACTGCGCCCTGGTCCTCATGGTCCAGCTCAGACATTTCTCCACCAAAACCCCCTGGGAGGCATAAACCAGGTTTTCAAATGTATTTAGATGCTAAAGACCAGGAGGTGTCTAGCAGGATTTTGGATATACTAAAGCAGACAGGTGGGTGGCATTCAATGTAAAACGCTAACCGTGGTGGAAACTTTATCAAATTCTGCTGGGTGCCTAGATCAATTTGAGGTACTGAAATAGCTGTGACGGACTGTTGCTACTCACACACCAAATCTGCCGCAAAGCTGGGAACTGAACTCTCCTTTCTGAAGTCTTGGAGTAGAAGTGCAAACTGCACCACTCTTCCTCTCATGAGACTTTCCATCATAACACTTTCCTGATTATGAACAGGCCAGTCAGCAAACAGGGGGAAATCAATAGTTCAGCTGAGTCTAGAGTTTTATATATCCATGATAGGAAACTTAACCTTTCTGCTGATACTCTTTCATAAAGCATTAATAATTTTCAGTTATTTCTCTTTATTTGTCTAGTGAGAGCCCACCTTCAGAAGCCAAGATAAGTCTACCTTTGAAATGCTTCTGATACCTGTTTAGTATAAAAGGCTAATGCAAACATTACCCTAACAGCCTAGGGAGAATTTGCCAAGTCTCAAAGTGGCTAAGAAGGGCACTGGTGCCACGCCAGTAATTTTCCTGCAGTCAATAAAACAAATTGTCTGGAGCAGTGCTTAGTTGTCCACATGCCTGCCTTTGTTCTCTTCCCTTTCTTTAAAGAAAATAAAAATTTTAAGATCACTCTACAGGAAACCAAAGTAACCACCTCACATATAGCCAAAAAGAACCCATAGTGAAAAATCCCACAGCCCAAAATACTGAAATGAAAAAGCCTCTCAAAAGCCATCATTCTGTCCCACTCACTTGTCCAGTACAGACCTCTAACATCGTCTTCAGTACAATCTGGGACACTGTATGAATGAAGTTACCTGAAAGCCTATAAAAATGGAGATACAGACAAAAATATTTTCAGTAGAAAAAATTAACTCTTTAATTATCTTGAACCTTAAATTTCTTTAAAAACTTTAAACAACATGTTTAATTCAACTGAATATAGCTTAGTATATTTCTGAAGAACTGTAAATAATGGGCACAGGCCAGATATGACATGTTGCAAATAAAGAATCACATACCATTGTTCGATTATGAAAGTAATTTTTGTAATAGTAAAACAAGCACCTCACAGCAAAGTAATGAAAAAGAAGGAGAAAAAATTTGTGATCTCCTGCATAAATTTAACCTCATTCCTGTTTTTCATCACCTGCCCTTTCTGATCAAGCTATAGTGCAGCTTTCTGGCTTCATGGTGGAAACGTAACTGGTTTTCAATAGGAGTGCAACCACACCCTCCCTTCTCCACTCTCTGCCAGGATGGTCTACTGCCACCTCGGGCCTAGGGACTTTTAACATACTTTAAAAAACACAAGATACTAAGTAAATTGCAATGGATATATGCTAAGTAAAATTACATTTAGAAATGCAAAGTAGAAGACACAGCTATTGCAAGAGGAAAGCAGTTGCTTTTATTTATTCAAGCCCTTAATATATTCAAATTGCAGGCTATCTGGTTATTTTCTTGGAAAACATTACCATTTGTAATGAAGTATTCTTGGGAAAAAAACCCAAATCAGCAGCAAATAACAATCAGGATTTTTAAAAACATTTTATTGAGTTTATGATAATTTCTCCAAAGCACTATAGAGAATGCTATTTGATCAGTCAAGTCATTAAAGTATGTTTTTAGTCTAAAAAATGCTCAATATTGGAAAGAAAAGAAAATTAAAAAAAAGAGAAAGTAATTTATTTCCCTTTTCTCCCTTCTACAACAAAATGTTTGTATTATCTCAGTTTCAGTAGCTAATGATACACGGGAAGCTCTGACATACATGAATACCATACACACTAAAGAGGAGAAATAATGTAACAAGACATCAATATTAGAGATGCTTTTCTACGCCCAAATACACATTTGTATAAAAGACTTCAAAAACCAGAAAATATCTGGTAATATGTACTGATGCTTCTCTGGTGAGTTAAATGCTAACGATGCCTTCCAGTACACACACCCACAATGGTAACTGCATTTAGTGTCACTCTTGTTACCTAACACACTTCTTTTCTTTTTCTGGCCAAGATTAATGCAGAATCTGACATGAATTTTTAAGTAGCTGTCAGGATGAATCAGAGATTCATAAATCAAAGGTATTCACGCTGCAGCGAATGGACTTTTTTTCTTCTTTTTTGGCTTAGGAAACATTTAACATGTCAGTGCTCTCTCCTTATAAGCCAATAACAAAACAAGTAAGGTAGAACTTACAGGCATTTGGGATGATTTAAGCCACTTTAACTTGCTGATGCGTATTCGCCTAATCAAGTATTTCTGGGTGGAGGAAACGCGCTGCCGGTCTTCAGGCAGCTGTTCCGCTTTTGGGCTCTGCATCCCACGGCATTATGCAGGAGGGCCATCGGCACGGTTATCGGCGGGCGTTGGACAGGCCCGGGCATTGCTGGCTCCGGCGGGGCCACGCTGGAGAGCTGTGGACAGGCTCAGCTTGTTTCCCAGTCACTGGGCCAAACGTGTAGCCCTGTGGCTAATCCATCGACGGCACAAGAGCTGCACCAAGCTGTGGCTACTTTGTGCGCTTACGAAGAGTTGCTCTGGAATTAATAGTTCTTGATATACTGAATCCCCCATGCACTATACCTTCCTGTGTGGGTCATCCTGGGCTCTTCCTTGCCCCAGACTGCAGAAGGAGTCCCATCTTCTACCGAACTGCTAATAGCAAGGAGGAACCATGGAGTGAGGGGAGATGGAGAGTGACTCTGCAGCAGGCGCCAGCCACCCTCCAACACCTACGTGTGGCGGCGGACGACAGAAGCCTGTGAAGACGACAGTCTGAAGACAGACTGCTTGTGAAGCAGTGATGAAGTCAGAGAGTGTTTTCAACAGCAAGATGCGCACTTCGGAAGAAAGACTCTCTCCAAACCTTCTTCCTCCCCACAGTACTTGGCTATGGAGATACATTTCAGCTGGGATGCTTTTATGCAAAATTGCGAACCTTTTCAAGTGTAACAATCTATACACTGGTGACAGGGTAAAATAAAGACTTCAGTTCTTTAACGGTAGCTTTTGTAGAAGAAACGAACAGATTTTACGGCCAGAAGATATATGTTAATTCCCCACCTTGGCCACAGGCTGTGCTGACAAACCTGTGATACTTGATTCTGTTCTGGGAGTTTCAGGGGTGATCCTGAAAAAGGTCCTTTGTTCTCCTAATTAGCAGTCAGGCCCAGCAGTAGCGGGCTGCTGCTTTAATGCTGTCAATTTTTGATGCAGACTCTAAAAAGTGGTATGTTTCTGACACATCTTAGAAAAGATGATTTAATTCTTCATGCTTGGCAACTGCCAGAAGTCAGTCAGAGAAATAATTAATTGAATTATTTGAATAGAATTCCAACTTGGGAGGCATATAGAGTCTTCTCCAAGATATTCTATCAAGATGGAAGTAAGGATTTCTCTCATGTTGCACATCAAAATCAAGTACTAACGTATTCCTTTTTACAGATTTTGAAACTGAAAACTCAAACTATTTTAGAGCTCAGAAATTGCCCTGATAAAACAGACAGTGTTCAGTCCTGCTCAGAGACCAGGAATAGACATGTTGCAGGAGGGCGCAAGAACCTAAGCAACTCTTCCTTTACTTCTCGAAGAAATAATTTCAGTTTTAGGTAATTTTGGTAACTAACAGCTATTGGAAAAAAGCAAACCAAACACAGATCTAAACAATCTGATAGCCTGCCCATGCCCAGCTCTGGAGCACCCTCCCTGGGCTCAGCCCGTGGTCTGTGGGTCCTGACAGCCCCACACAGCATGAGCCAATTCGGTGGTGGTGATTCCTGCGAGCTCAGCAGTGCTTGCTCTGCACAAGGACTTACTGTGCTGCCAACCACTCGAGTGCTTTCCTGCCGTAGCTCCTGCTGCTGCCTGCGTCTGTGTGAATGCATTTTACTGTATGATCTGGATGATGTATAACATTTCAAAGCAAATTTGGAGCAAAGCACAGACATTATTTTTTAAAGAATACTTTTTTTTTTCTCCAGAACAGCAGCTGAAAAATTAGTACTGAGGAGAATGAAAAGGAATCCATGGTGATGGTGCTGTAGTTGCGATCATCTAAGCTACAACCAAGAATGGTCTGTTGGGCTATTAGAAGATACTACCTTTTGCTACAGACCTTGCTTTCTTCGAAAAGACTATTGCTTTATAATCGTGTTTGGTTTTCTTTACAATGAAATTACATGGGAAATGGTATATAGGTTAATCAGATGGCATTTCAGTTGAATTTTAGGCTATGTAACTTGTGCCAGACATGGGCAACTACAGATTAGGTTGTTCAAAGTTATTGAGTGAGGTTCCTCACCAAAGATTCTTAAGCAAAAAAGGCATCTCTGAATAAAACAGAAAGGGCCCCACATGAGAAAATAAGGGGTTAAAACCCAGGACCCTGGTGTTCCAAAACATCAGAGAGCCACCAAGTACAAACGACACCCACGGACCACAAACTGCTGGAGGCTGGGAGAGCAATTCTGGGGAGGTAGGACTAAATGTTCATCCCGTGCTTATACTCTTCCCCAAGCTGCTGCTGTTTGTCATTATGAGAAACACAATGCTGGGACAGATGGACCTCTAAAACTGCAGACTTGGTTTTACATTAACTGGGAACTGAAAATTGTATCTCCCCTGGAGAGAAGAAAGATTAAGTCAAGTCATGACAGTGAAACAATAGGGTCAAAGTCAGAGGTCTGATTATGCCAAAAAGACCCTCTCTGAGCCGGAGTGGGGAAACTATACCTGTTTCTGGACTGGTAATGAACAAGAAAGGGCCAGGGCTGAGACAGTTGGTGCCTCTTGCTCCTCAAAGCCCCAGTTAGGGCTTAAGCCAAGGCAGAAGGGTGTGTTTCTGATGTGGAGGCAGGAGGGTGGGTTGGTGGCTCAGAGCTGTGCACCACGTATGTGAGCATCAAGTGTTTAGCTGCCACCACAGGGCTATGAACACAGTTGCAAAGCAGAGGAAAGCAGTAAATAGCAGGATGGGAGATGCACCTGCCGGCCTGGAGAGACAGACTGCATCACCATCTACGCTGAACATCACACCTGGGTTCTCCAGGTGGGACTGTCCGCCTCTTCTCACAGTGCCAATCCCAGAAAAGTATCACTGTCACCAAGGGCAAAGGATTGGTGAGGTTTTGGGAAGGATTTCACCCTACAGGGAGGGAAGGCCACTGAGCACGATGCAGAAGTCTTTGCCTACCCACCTGTGGGGCCCACAAGCACTGCCTGCCCCACGCAGCAGCCCCACGCTGCTCTTGCACCCTGCTGGGTGGAGGAGGAGAGCTGCCAGCCACCAAAGAAAAGCAGGAGCGTGAATGTTCTCTGTCCCCGCTGCTAAAACTAAGACACACCAGGCAGGCAGAGCTAACCCCCTGCTAGAGTGCCCAGCCCAAGAGGAAAAAAAAAATGCAGGGAAAGGCCAGAAGCAAAGACAGCATAGCAGCACGTAGCCCCAGTTTTGTGGATATCAAGCTACTGAAGTTATCAGAACACGAGTTTTCACCATATAATCTTTTTTCTTTTTTACTCCAGAGCCCTTGCTTTGCAATGACGTGGGTGCTTTCATCTCCTCCTGCCCACATTTCCAATTTGTTTTCCTTCTCTGTTTAAAAGCAGAGAGATATTTCCTTCAACTTATCCTCTCCCTCATTTCCCGCTTCTCCTTGGCACTGTTAGCACTCGCCTTGGTCCTTTGCCCGTCTTCCAAAACATTTAACTGTAAATCAGGCTTCCTTAAAAGGCAAATGCAGCAACTACAGAGAGCGGAGCGACACCTTTTCCCCACAGCACTTTTCTCATTTGTAAAAGAAGGAAACACTTTTACACAAACTATTTTTTTTTCTTAGACAACCGTATTGTCACCAAACAGTTTTCACTGCAGAAGCACAAATATCTAGTAGGATAATTAAGTGACCTGTAAAGAAAAAAGACCTACTAATGTTAATGTTAATGACGGGCTACAGTATTTAAGTAACAGATACAAAAGTTTTCTATTCAGTCCCGAAGTGAACAACACTGACCTCCAGCAGAGCTACTCTGGGTTCATTTCTTTTGATACTAAAACCATGAGAGGCAAGATGCTTCTGGCTGTGATCGCTCCTATGAAAAGCAGCCTCAGTCACTGTTTATTACTGTTTAGGGATAAAGAAATTTCTGTTCATGTTTTTGTAATCAATGCTGATCTTGCCAAGGCTGTAAGAGCTCAGAATATATTGACTTCCTCTGATTTTATGCTGAAACTGCAGTGAAGGAAAAAGAAGTAAAAAGCTACAAAACTCACAAAATCAAATTCAGCATGATAGCTGCATTTTTCCTGGGCTTGGTTCCCACAGTGTCAGTTCATCAGTCTGCTGAACTAACCGATGCTAATGAACCAGCGTGGTGTTACTTATTCACACTTAATTACAGAAAATGGGCAGTTCTCCAAGAGGTTTCTTCAGTCCCCTACCCAATCCAAGGCACAAATTTTTGAGACTATGTTATCATAACCAGGATAGCACTTCATTATAACTGCTAATCATTTGTACTCAAGACTTCTCTAGAAATTTCCCTTGGTTTATAAACAATATATACTATTAATGGCAAATGCCGCTTGTTGTAAGTCCTCTGTTCTGGAATTTGCACTGCAATGCTTTGTGATTTTTTTCATGCACAAAGTGGCCAGACTCCTTCACGCAGGCCTTACAGCTAGGATATGCTCCAAATCATAGCAAAATATGCCATGGGGATAATTTATTAGTAACCTTTTCAGAGTTGTGGCAAAACACACCCACTGTCTAAAGCAGAAGCTGCTTTGCTATCTTCAGTGGAATTGTGCCAATAGAAAATGTCTTAAATAGCATCTTACGTAGTCAGGGTAGAGTACAATGCAAACACAAGCTAGTTACTGTGCCTGGCGCTCTTAGAACAGGTATAAATATATTTTCATTTACAAATGGGGACACTAGAGCAAGTGTGTTGAATGACTCTTTCATGAAAGATAAGGGCAGAGCATCTAAATTCCAGCCTCATCTCCGACAGGGAAGCAGCACCAATACTCCTCCCAAAAGGCAGGATGAATAAGTAGACGGCTGGAGCTGCTCCTGTCTTCCTCAGGAAGAGGGGCAGGGTTCAGCACAGCCCTGCCTGCCCGCGGTGCCCTTCCCTCAGCTAGCAGGGCAATTCGGCAAGAGCTGGTAGATGCTGTCGTTGTCCACTCCCTGCCTGGGGACATGCAGGCCGAGTTTGTCACTGTACCCCTGCTCCACACCCTCCTCCCTCCAAACTACGGAACCCTCCCCAGGTAAGCCAGTATTTGGTGAATCAGGAGGCTTGCACAGAGTATGGCATAAAACCAGTCAGCTGATCATACCTGAATGGTTTCGGAAGGCAGTACACACCGCACAGCAAAGTGCCACCAGCCGGGAGGGGCGTGAGTTGGTGAACCCTGGCAAGAAGCACAGCTTCCCGCTGCAAACACCAGGCCAGCTACCTCCAGCACAGCTGACTGCAGCAGGGACCTGCAATTCCTCCTTCCAAAATTTAATCCCGTACCTTGACAATACATGAACATGTTTGGTAGAAATGCAACCTACAGGTACGCAAAGATGCATGGAATACTCAAAGATAAAACAAGGGAAACAAATTAGCGACACTGGAAGTAACTGGAGCTGCTGCTTGCCTAATGAAATAACCTGCATGGATGGAATTATGTCCTATCAGGGTTATGTGCTGTTTGTGTCTTGTGAACTTCATGAACAAAGAATATTGAAAACACACAGAAAATTAGGAGGTAAACATGAGACTATACACAGAAAAAATGTAGCCATTACTATGCAGACTAACTACAGCTTTTAATCTAAATTTAGAGACAGAATCAGGTTTTTTTTGATGTAGTGACAAATCCTGCCCATTTACTCGTGTAAGGAAAAGTGTTAAAAAATTAGTGCCATATGCACAATAAACAACATTTGACCCTGTAAAGTATCATGAGGAACTTTCTAAGCCATTAAAAAAGGAAGAGAAGAGAGGGAGAGAAAGACACGTATGCAAAAATCTCACTTCAACTGAAATGCCTGTGTTCTAAAATGATGTTTCGAATACTTTTAAGACAGCTGAAAATACCTCTTAAGCCCATGAGGCTTCATCTGCAACTCTGGCTGAAAACTATTCATTAAAGGAAATAGATGGGGACCAGATGAGCCTTTCTTAATCACTAGTTCTCACCACCGGTCCCCATGACTGCGACTACGTCAGTTCCCAGCGCAAGTCCGAGCCGCTTCAAAGGCACTGCAGCACCCACGGGCTGGTGAGGGCCCCCAGCACACTGCGGAGCCCCCACCGCGGTGCTGCTCTGACCCTTCGTTACTTCTGCACCCTCCCCATCCCTCCCTGCACCTCCTCGGTGCAGCAGGTCACCCCAGCAGTTAGCAGAGCTCCCGCTGAAGGTCTTCCACCTTGTCACCTGAGTTATTATGCAGGGTCAGCTTGAGGCTGCCATAGCTTCCCTGCAACCCCATCTTCCCCCTGCTTTCATGCTGAGCCAAGGACTGGGTGCCACGGGCTGCTGGCTGGAGGAAAGGGGACGTGGCAACACTGTCTGCTGCACCACTGTGCAGATCCTCCTCCCGCACCATCAAACCTGCTAGTCAGAACAGCCTTACAGAGCACCCGTTTTTCCTCCAGAGAAGACGAAGCTTCACATAAGTGGCCTTCAGACACCCTTGCCTACACATCCAACACAGAAAATCCCCAAACCAAGAGATTAAGACAACTCTGGCTGAAGCCACATACTACAACCCCAGTGGCTCTGCTATTTAAAAAGCACAGACGACTGAAAGAGTAAAGAGCTAGAAAACAGCACAGCACATTTGGTGTGGTTTTAAGCAATGCTGCTGGGCATGTTCCAGTTCAAGTGACTGAATTAGCTGGGCAAGAAACAGGTTTGGAGCAGCAATCCAGGAACTTTGTAAAATTACTTCAGGGGATTTCCTCTTTCTTAACTCAGATAAAACTTCCCCCGAGGTGCAAAAACACAAACTGATTTTATAACTGTGCAGGGGGATGGGATTAAAAATAACTGATAAGAACAATGAATTAAAATGGAGCAAAAGAAAGACAATGGTGAAAATTAATGGTAAAAACAAAACAAGAGGACAAATAAGCCAAATCTCAGGCAGAGGGCCAGGAACACATCAGCAGAATGAAACAAGACAAATGTTGAGGCAGAATATCACCAACACATTGCCAAATGCCCAAAATTGCTGAACATCCCTCAGTGCCATTACATTTTTGTAGACCTCTACAATATGTGCCCTTAGACATCTCTTTTCCAAGTTGAATGATGGCTGTCTTACTCAGCTGCTCCTCATGTGGAAGCTATTCCATACCTTTGAACATACTGTTCCATACAGGGGATGGATAAATTTGATTAATAGTGGCACGTTTGCCACCACTTTTTTTCTAGTTGCTGCCATCTTAAAGACTTTCCCAGGAAGAAAAAAGGCTTCAGTCATTACGCTCAGCGTACGTTGTAGCCACAAGCCTGAACCTTCTTTGTCACCTCACGTTAGTGTCATGGGATGACCGATGCCACAAGTCTTTGCACCTTCTGCAAAAGCGGTAGTCTAGCTTTCATGTAGAATTAGTCCTCCTTTGTTTTTAATCAGTGATAACAAAACCATTCAGAAAACTACAGAGAAATGTGGAAATGTCCTTATTTCTCAGTTCAAGTAACCCTTCCCTGTATGCCTTCCCAGCCCTTTGGTAAAACACACACTCTTATGGGTCCAACAACAGCCTCGCATCTCGCCTGCAAAGCAACCCTTCTGCACACCAGCAACGCAGCACTGCATGTCTTCCAGGTCTGTGAGAATGGGAAAGAAATCACCCTCCGTGTGCTAAGGCAAGAGGAGCAGAGGAAGGAAAGGAAGGGAAACATGCAGCACAGTGTCGGCTTCTTCCCTCCAAATGTCACCTCGAAATCAAAAAGGTAAAACTAATATAAATCAGACAAAAATCAGGGCAAACCCATGTTATTCAGATAATAAAATTCACCTCCTTTGTCAAGAAATCAAGTTTTATTTCATTAGTCTCTAACACTGTTAGTTTTCCAATTCTCCAGCTGTCCCTACAATCCCTTTGGGTAAACAACACTTAAAATATCTAATGCAAAAAGAAAAAAAAAAAATCAAGCAGAAGATAAATGTTAGGTCTTTCCTACATTATGAACAGAGATCAGCTTAACTAAAATTGGATTTCAAACTGATATAGTTAAATTACCTACACCAATGCAAACCAGATTAAAAATAATTTTTAAGAACATCAACTTCAGAGGACGTGAGAGCTTTTTAGAGTAAAATAAAACAAAACTCCCAGGGCCTCATCAAGGCAGGCAACAAACTCAATTTTTAATTATGGTGTCAGGGTCTTCTAAAGGCAAAATTCAGTAACAGTTTGGTTTATACGATAAAAGAGACAGAGTCAGGAACGGAGACATAATTAAGAACAATTGAGACAAAATGAAGAACAAGTCACCTAAAAACACTGTTTTGGGGCAGTGGAGGGTTTGCTAAATAAAATCCTAGACTTTTGTTTTGCTTTGTTTGGGCTTTTTTTTTGCCCAAGTGAGCTATCTTGGTGTTAGCTAATATTCCTCTAACTGATTCAGCTGTCAGCTCTGTAGTCTAGGGTAGGGATGATTTAACCTTGCCTACTTCCGTTCAGTCTAAGTAAATAACCAACCTGAGTCCTGACTCACATAGCAAAAGAATGTCTGGAAGCAGCAAAAATCCTCCATTTACCATCACAGCCACTGAGCTCTCTCTATGCCAGTCTTTAGCAGTACCAGCAAATTGACCTAGTCTGGTCAAAGCACCATGGATTCTGCTTTTCTGCATTTGACCCTGTCTAGAAACAATTGCTTTCCAGTCCCACCGAAAAGTTGGATGTTACTCTCTGCAGCTGTAACACCATCATTTTCTCTCTCCAGTGGCTGTAATGCAGTGGGTAAATATTGTCAGCTTAGAGTGGGACAAAGTGTCCAATTCACAGAGAAAAATCATTAGCAGGGCTGGGAATGCAGCTCTGGTTTTCCCGACTCACCCATGCTCTAGTCTGCAAGTCCCACTTTCTGGCTCTACTAAAGCACAGGAGAGCGCAGTCCAACTCACTAATGACACAATGCAGAATACGAATATATTCTGATACATTAGTTCTTTCCTTTACTTTGTGTAACTCCCCAACACATACCTAGTAAAGTTCCTGAGGAAACCGTGCAATACCACAGTAGAGCCTGTTTCTTAGATGAAATAGCCTAACAAAGCAGACTGAATGGCAGGGGAGGGTTGTCAGGGATCACTTGGCCCCTGAGGCAATGCATTTTTCCTAACACATGCCTACAAGCAAGGCAGTGTGTCTGGGACCCAGCAAGTCAGACTGGGCAAACAAATATAAGGGGGAAAAAAAGAAAAGTGGGAAGAAAAAATGAAAAAAAAAATTTTAAAAAGAGACTGAAACATGGAAAGCGGTTCTTCTGGCAGGATAGCCAACCAAACAAAAATATGCCACATCAGGATGGAGTTCAAGGGTAACCTCGTGGCAAAAAAGTACGATCCTGGGATTTATAAACAGGAAACGGTGAGCAGAAGGAAAGAGCAACTGAGAAGAACAGCAGAATAACGCAACTGCTCGCGGATGCAGAGAAAACATTTCGGGGAGACTTGAAGAATGCCAGGAGCTTGGTTTATTGAAAACAGGATTAGGAGTTGACTTGATTATATGTATACAAATATATCTCTGTATCTATCTATATATGTACACATGCTCTCAATGACAGAAAATAATGGTTAGTAAAACGGCCTTTGTCTACCTGGAAAAAACGTAGCTAAATCAATAGCTGGAGTCTTAAGGTAGTTTTTTCAAATCAGAAATAAATTATAAATACATCACAAATTTTTAAACTGTGAGGGTGATTAGACAGGGGGGAAAAAAGTAATTTTGGGGGGTGCATGTAATCTGAGCTGACTAACCCATTCAGGCAGTGCAGGAGAAACTGACTGAAACGTGATTATCTGTAGTAAACAGATCAGATTAGAAAAATGTAAAAACTACTCTGCCATTTTTAGATGTACCACCCAGCTTCTCAGAAGCTTTGAAACTTAGGGATGGTAAACTTACCTGGTCTAATTTCAAACACACTCAGCTATCAGGAGAACAAAGTTTGACAAAATATGAACTTCACTGGGTTTCCTTCCATGTGGACAGGATTCCAGACAAGCGTTCAGCAAGGACGTGTACGTGCCCGTGTTTATTTGGTACAGTCACCAATACCTGCCATGGCAACTGAAACTTCCGTTGCATTTAGGTTTAAAGTAACCCAGGTTCCGAAAATGAGATTATTTGATGGGAAGTTCAAGATCGCCAGACGTTGCTGTTCACATGTAACAGTCTCACTAAAGAATTCCTTAATATTTATTATTGAGGTGGTCATCCTTGGCTCCAGGAGCGAGACCAGAGGGGCACCACAAGCTGCACATTACAAAGCACACACAATCTTTCATAAGGTGACATTCTAACATCTGTTGCAGGAGCACAGAGAAGAAATCCTAATTCAAAACAAGAAACAGAACAAACAAAAACAAACTGAAAAAGAGGAAAAACTCCACAAATGAAACACAGGAGAAGTGTTTTTTTTCAGGCTTCAACCAGACGAATGAACCGTGTGAACCCAGAAATAGTTGGCAGTGTTAACCAAACCTCAAGCTCTGCAAGATACACCCACCCTTAGCTAAAACTACATATCAAGCCTGAAAATGTTTTGAATACGCAGGCCTTTGCACAGCAGAAAAAAAAAGAAAAACAACCCTCAACAGCACGTGAAAGTCTAAATGTCTTGGAGAAAAATATTTACACTTCTATAGAGGCACACTGTTTATCTCTCCTGATTTCACATGGAGAAAGTGCTGGAATGCTTTCTAACTCAATACAGAGAAACAATTATGCTCTGGGATCTGATGATTATTAAATCTATGGGGAGCTTGGATATGCAGCTTCTTTTAAAAACAATGCACAGCTTGCTATGACAGTAATACAAATACCTCAAAAGCACACTTGTAATATATGAAAAGCAAATGCCTTCTAAACCTTCTTTTCCCACCTTACAACCAGCGAGGAAAGGTATGTGTTTCCACTGAGAAGTCACACACCTTTCCTCTGTAAGGCCAGTTCTCGCCACCACGAAATGAAAGTTAAACCCCCCACTGGCTTAAAATGATGCAGAACCAGACCTTTAGTACATAAGGCCAACTATGTAAGGTCTACGTAAGAGAAGGAAAAACGTCTACCACCACTGAAAAACCTGGTGGTATTTATACACTGCTCTTTAGACAACACTGGCTCACAGGCCTTATTTTCCTAGAACAGGATATGAACAATTCCTATTGATTATATATGGAAGTTACAGACATCCTGGAGAAAGGGAACAGGGCCCCAAATGTCCTGGCAGGTGTAAGAGCAAAAACATTTTCTTAAAATGCTACAGTACATTCCAGCATTTTACGGGTTGTCATTGTCAGCAAAGTAGAACTGCAGACTTCATGAAAAGCCATTTTAAACAGTGTCTGAATCACTGCCAGGTATATGCCCTGGCTAAAGCAACTCACAATCTCATTTCAGAGATGTTATTTCCAAAGAGTTACTTAAAAGGAATTATATTTATTGAAGAACATTCCCCCTATAGACAAAGGAATCCCTCTTCATCTGCTCAGCGCATCCTTTTTCCGCTGTCAAAAGCATGCACGCATGACGAGAAGAAAAGGGTTATAGCTCTGATGTGCCTCTCAGATGAAACTTCTCTATTTCTTTAAAGACACCACTAATTTTATGTCACCATTATCAAATCCTATAGAGCTGCATGCTTCATAATTGAATGATACAGAGAAATTGATTTTCTTTACGCTTACATGCAATGCTTCTTAGCCTTTTAAGTATCCTCACTGGAAAGGCAGACTTAAGAAAACACATGACTCAAATCAAGTTGAAATATCTCTAACCACACTAGGACATGCAGGATATACACACAACTGCATATTTCTGTTGGTATATGCTATATTGGGCAAAGAAAATCTCGTGTTTCTTAAAACCACTATTTATAACACCAGGGCAGTTAGGAGTAACCTCCTTCAGTGAAAATATCAGCCAACAATTTTATTTCAAGCATTTTTCTTCATAAACACTTTTAGTACATTTCTCCTAAAATTACCTTTACTCAGGGTCTCTCAAGACATTTACTAAGCAAAGGCTGGAAATGAAATCCAGAAATAAAACAGTATTTCCTGCCCCATGGGGAGGTACTCTGGACTAATCAGGCAATTATTGTATCACTCCTACCTACTATCCAGGGATTAGCCTGGTTTTGTGAGAAGAGTTACCACCACAGGAAGGAGACACCTAGTCCTCATGTAGTACTCGAAGAGATACAAGATTCTCAAAGAATATAGATGTGTCTTCCATACTTCATTTGGAAACGTAAAACAAAGTCTGCAATAATCCTCTGCAAAAACCTCAGCATTATTCCAACAGCTAATGTAAAAGGCTCAAAAAAATGGTTCTGTGGTTTTTATGGCATGTCTGCACCCGCATAAGGCATGGGAGCACAGAGTGGCTGCAAAGTCGGCAGAACTGGTTGGCTACCGCTGGTGCAAGCAGCAATGCAAGGCAAGGGCAGCAGAAACCAAGGAATGTGTGGTCACTTTCCATCGAAGCTGCGCCTGCGTGAGGTGCCAAAGCTCATGGAAAGCAATACAGATTTCCTGAGAGCCCGCGTTCAGAAAGGATGATAATTCTGAGAATACAAGGATATGGATTTTTTTAATGTGAAGTTACTGTATTATATACACATTTAACAATGATAACACCGCTGTCTGTGAGCTTGGGTGTTTACATCTCTGTGTCATGAGAGCAGCACTGTTAACCTTCGGTCTTTCCTGCTAATTTTTCTGGTTCTGCTTAGGATGGCTTTAAAGTAGCACGTGAGTTCTGTAATTCTGGTAAATGTTTTGGGGTTCTTAGTATTTAGGGCAGTGCCTCAAAGTGCCACTTGCTCATGTTTGAATAAATCCTCTCTCACTTCCCTTTTTGTTTCTGTTCACCCAGTCTTGAAACAATTCATGGGCAACGATTCAGCAAGTTCAGTGTTTTTTATGACATGAAATGAAGGAACTTCAGAAATAAAAGAGGGAAATACCAAAGACTTTAAAGGAATTTAGTCAAAAAGCAACACACTTTATGTGATGCTCCAATTATATAAAATTTCCCCAGAAGGCGAGCCTAGCAGTCTCAAAGACTGGTATATTACAAGTCAGTACATACAAGTCTTCTATGCCAAAAATATACTCCAGATACTTAGACCTGTACAGCCACTTCCAGAAGCCAAAAGAGAAAGAATAAAAAAGACCCCAAACTGAATGAAATTCTCTTATCCAGACTTTTGGTGGTAATTTTTTAATGTTTTTTCAACACGGCACTGAGGTGCAAACAAAATATATCCACAAAGATTTCAGGTTTGTTAGTGAATTGTTTTAGACCTTCTTTCCTCCCTGCAGACGGACTACTACTTCGCTCTGTGAAGGACTGTTAGGTTACTAACAATGTAAGATGGAGCCCCACAAATATAGTGCAGCCATTTCAGACAGTATTTATCCCATCTACAAACAAAATAAAGTAAAATGCACCTAGCTTAATAAAAGACATGCCTTTTTAAAAATCCTGGTACATTGTGAAAAACATTTAAGCACCAGTGAGTAAGAGCACTGAGGTTAACAGAGATGCAAATAAAGCCTTTGTGCCCCGTAAGAACAGTTGCTTCTGCCTTGAAGTGTAGAGAGTTGGCCTGAATGACTTTTTGAGGTTCCTTCCAATACTATTTTTCCAAGATTCTCAGTTGCTAGTTTATAGGACTTACAGGCATCATGGTAGTTCCTAAAAATATTTAGTGAAAATGTACTTGCCAAAAAAAAAAAAAAAAAAAAAAAAAAAAGAGGTATGGAAAAAAACCCATAGAAACAATGCATTCTGCCTGAGATGCTCCTGCAACTCAGTTGTTTGTGAGCTTCATCTCAAAACGTGAATATGGTAATCTAAATGTTAGAGGAATCATAAGAAAGACACAGCAAAGTTAAACCTAATACTCTAAACATGGGATGCCTCAGGCTGGATGAGTCAGTGCCCAGAAAAGGAAATAAAAGGGTGCTCAGGTGTGCTCCCATCAAGATCAATGAGAGGTCTGATTTAAAATCATAAGATGGAATTAATGTCACCTCAACTCAGTTAGTAACAAGTTAGCTATCTCATTTATCTGTCATTAAATAAAATCTGTAGGAGACCAAGGAACTCGATCGCCACACACTAAAGGCCGCCCCGAACCACAAAGCTGTTCATCTCAGTATGGACTTATTTGAAAAATGGTCACAGAAGGGTCTCAGGGAATAATGACCACACTAGTCAACGCCTATTTGTTTACAAGAAGTGAGAAAAAGACCAAGAATGGAATACTTTTTTAACATCTGTAATCAGAAGTCATAGCAGAAGTACATGTTGTTAAAAAGACAGGCTTTGTCAAGGATCTAAAAGGGAGGTCACTAGGCAATAACCACAGTGAGCCGCACCGACCTAGAGGTTTGAAACCTACGTTAGTCCATTACATTTTTATTCCCTGTATGTGTGGCGGTACACAGCCATCCAGAAATACACCAAAAAATACATGCAAAAATGTAAGGTTCTCTTCAGCCAGATTTCTTCAGACTTCCTTCTCGTAGGAAATACTGTGGGCAGCTTTTAAAATCAGTCCTTCTATGTCAGGCAGATTAGACAGCACAAAGCAGAGCACAAAAAGACAAACAAAAGCTAACTTTTACCTAGCCCTAGAGAAACTGGGCAGAGCAGTCACGCCAAGGCAAGGAGGCTTGCTTCTGACTGGAAGTTGCAGTCTATGCAAGTTGGTGATAGCTGCTACATAAAGCTTCACTGAGAGTGCTACCAAAAATGCTATAGAGCAGCAGGACCCTCCAAAAAAGCAAGCAGTTCAGCTATCACGTTGAAGATCTACAGCAGTGTCTTTTGCTAGGATTTCAGATTTAGCTGGGAAAAAAGTAACACATGGGCCAAATGATGCAAAGTGACTTCCATGGATCAATGACATTACTGTCCAACTTGGAGCAAAGTTTGGTTCACTGCAGCATTGATTACAATGTGAAGGTTTTAGAGCTCTCCATTTTGTCAAGATCCTGGGAAGAAGTTACCACAGGAGGAACTGAAACTCTTATATCACTGTTACATGGTATCTACAATGCTGGTTGAAAATAAGCCAAATACTGCCAGGTTGTATATTGGTGATGGCTTCTGTAGTTACTGACACATAATACTGCTGGAGTATAGAGAGTTCAGGTGTTCAGTTTAGAAATTCTTGTATCACTACCCCTGACTGGGAAAGTGAATCCCAAAAGGTTTTGGAGGTTTGATAAAATTTTCTTGAGTTTTAGGAATAGAGGACTGCTGTATTACTTTAATGTGCTTAACCACTGTGGTATTCTCAGTTCCCTGTCTTGTTTCTCACTCAGATACACTTCAGTATTAAATACAGTGTTCTTCCCTCGGCTGCAAATACCTGTATGCATTAACAAGATGTCTGGATTACAGCAAATGCTGCCCTTTTTAGTTTCTTTGTTTATTAAACCGCTCAACAGTTCATGTACATTATGTGAACTCTTCCTGGGGGATTTGGTTTTGAATTATACATGACACCTTATGTTTCTAGTCGCTAATACAATGCTTTTTACATCTTTCAATAGTTGCTTCATTCATTAACTCCCTAAAACCAACTCGTTTACATTAAAAAGTATCATTTCTGCTCTTGCTATCCTGTATTTTCTTCATTTTTAGAAAGAAACAGTAAAATTGAACTGTAGCTGTCAAAAGTCACCACTTAATAAAACCTGTTACATCAGCAAATAGTAAGTATTTACATACTCATGACATGCAGATAGTTAACGTTCAAAATATCTTTGGCATACAATATTAGCCAAATGCTCTGATGGCAAAACCTTAGCAGTTTTATTGGAGTTACACGAGTGTAATTAGAAGGAACAGGAGAAACTGACCCAAAAGAGCCAGAAATCTGGAACTGTAAAGAAGGAAGACTTTTGTAGTCTTGTGTCTTGGGCCAAGGTAGACTGATGCTGGGCTTCAAAATGAAACAAAATTGGTGCCTGAACCACACAGCGCCAAATGGGTACTTCATTTCAGAGGGGGCATTCAGAGCAGCTTGCTGAGTAAGAGGGAATGAGGGCTGGGGCTGGATACCCCGCGGCACTGTACAAGATGTCTCACCACGTCAAACCCTTCAGAATGACAGATGCTGACTTAGAAACAGACTGACTAACTATGATAATCAATAGGGATAAGAGCTGGGACAGGAGCAAGAGTCATACATAGGACTAGACCTGAAAAATAACATGGGGAAAAAAGCAAGCTCAGAGAGGACAAATAGAAGACTCAAGAACCTGGGCTGCTCCAGCCACTGCTGTTTGCCATCCTTTGGAAATGGAATGGAGAGGAAATGGCAGACCATCGCCTTTGATCACAGACAGAGAAAGTTTATTTGTGACCCTTCTAGCTATTTGTCTAGAAGCTAAAACCCCACCTGTATCAATCCGGTAGCCCCAGGGGACTCTTTCCTGACTGTGGCAGCTCCCAGATTACTCACAGCCCCAGACAATCCCTGAAGCCACCAGAGTCATATACGGATATTATGCCCTATCTTTCACCACCAGAAGCAGAGCTTCTCCCAAGCATTTTGCACCACTGAGCCCTTTCAAAAGGCCACTTGGCATCTCTCAATTTATTGCCTTCAGGATCTTCTAAACACCATGGTGAGAAGTATCATGCAATTTCTACAATCTCCATGGACAGAAATATCCAGATACAAATAACATAGGTATGTAATGAGACAGGACACTTCCCTACAGTGGTTAGGACAAGTTTAGCAGGTCCAGCTAAGCAAACACAGCATTCCCAAATAAAATACACATGCTGTGACCCTGTGACCCCACGCTGAGGTTTCCTGTTATCCTGGCAAGGTTGTCTAGTTCTTGGCTTGTCCCCTACGCTGTTATTAGTTCAGCCCTATTTGTACTGGCTGAAATCTTGTCTCTGTGATGTCAAAATATGTTCTTACACCACTTACACATAGACTAAAGTGAAATGCCATTCTGGAAAAGGCAAGATATCTGTAGTTTTAGTGCCTATTACCAGGCTCTGATTATCTCTCAGCTTCCCCATAGTACTTGCTGCAACCTGTGAGATCTGCACGTTGTCTTAATTTCATTAGGTTTTTACCTCCTGACAGTTAGCTACATGTTAGCTAATGTAATTTGGTTTCCCCTTGTGAAGAGGCTTTGTGAAAGCTGAAGCTGCAGAGTCTGGATTCATCCTGCATGAACACACTGCAGTAATCTATACAGATAAAGTATTTGGGATCCGCTCCAGGATGCCCTTGTGATGTGTTCCTCAGATGCGACAGTAATATGGATAAGAGACAGCAAAGCCTCTAAGCAGCACGTACAAGGCACAGATTCATTCACTCTAATTAGACTTAGGTCTTCCCTGCCCTCTCCTTTAATGTCATGAAAAGAAAGATGACTACAAGAGGCTTCACCATTCAGACATTATACAAACTACCAAGCACTGTATAAACCGGTACTCAGGAGCCACATCAAGATCTGCAGACTAATGGACTTAACTGAAACAAGAGAAAGACAGTACAATAAATATTGACAAAACAAGACACATATTCCAACCATCCTTAGGTGAGGATGAAATAGGCTTGCTACATAGCTTGAATATGGATGGTTACATACATACATATGCTGAGAAGTAATAATGATCTGTCTGGAAAGGAAGTAGGTTAAGAGTAGCATACATCAATTCCAGCTCATTTCAGAACTATTCTGTATATACTGAAAAGAAACACACACAGACACAAAGGAAAAAAGGTGAGGGGATTGTGAATTTAACCACCTAGCTTTTGGTCAGTATTAAAAGGTGATGAAAAAGGGTAATCACAGCCTTATAAGATGGCCAAGGGAGACTGATGGTGATAAACTATGGCTCTATTTTTTTTTTCCGTAAGGCAAGTTCAGGAGAAAAGCTAGAATGCTGAACGCATTGGCTGTTAATGCCAAGTTCCATAGGCAACAGCCTGAAATTTAATCCTGCGAATCACTAAAAGGAAAATGTTCGGTTAAAACAGCTTGCTCTCAGAACTGCTCCCCCCTCCTGCCCTGAGTCTGTTCCTGAATGAGCTGCTGTCGCTCAGCACATCAACAAAACAGATTAACTATTATCTAATCTGTCTTGGGGGGGAAGCTACCCACTAGCCATGCCACACTCTCCTAAAAGCACATGGCACAGAGAGTCACAAACATAAGGCTGTACAGTCTGGTCCTCCTCTTGTCTCTTCACTGAGTTTGGAAGCATGTCTTCTCCAGCCAAAAAAGGCAAAAGGATTTCATGTGATCACAGTCAGCTCCTTGCTTAAAATGACCACATAGCACATGGATGCTGCTGTCTGACTTAAGAAATTATTCTAGACCTATAAGCAATGCATATTATAAAAACCTGCCTTCAAAATCCCAACAAACCACCAAACAACAATTTGCTTTTAAATACATAAAACTGTGTGTTCTGAAGTAGAGAGTTAATCCCCAGCAGTATGTTGTCTTTTTTTTTTTTATTTTGCTTTCAGCAGCTTTTTATTAGTTAAGCCTATTCTTCTCTATCCTTGCAGTGATCCTTTTCAGTTGGTTTTATTTCTTGGTGTCAAGTCAATGTAAAGGGTTGTTGTTGAATTACAGAGATCTGCTTTTCTCCACCCAAAGAAGTGATTTAAATCATAAAGCACCTTCCAGGAAAGAAGCAGGCAATGAAACACAGCAGCTGCTGCTTTTCCAGAGCAGCTGGACAGCAACAAGCTGAAAAAACCACAGCAATACGTTGGCTTTTCAAAATTAGGACCTGAGTTTGCTTTTTGTAATTTATCACATTTATACAGGTGCTAACAATCTTGATTTGTTTTTGTCTGGGCTTCAGAAACAAACCATTATTTTGTGTGGCTTTATGTATTTCCTCAGTATTATAAAGTACAGTAAGGTCTACATTCCTAAGTGCAAAAGGGGAAAGATGTGCGCAAAGGTACTGCGAAGCACCCTGTTCTGAAAGTCATACCGGAGACTATCCCATACCCCATTTCACAACAGAGCAACATTTATGGATTTAAGCAGTCATTACAGAATTATTTAAGTGAAAGTTTCACCTTACTGATTTTTAGTCCAACAACTCATTTATTGTAATCCTAAACTGAGGAAAAGGGACACTACTTTTAGCTCACCAAACGTCCCATTTATTAGTTTCCTTACCGGCATGCGATTTGCCTGTAGGCTGTCCTTTCTAGATTTTTTTTTTTTTTTCACTTTTATCCCTCTGGCATATTTGCATTATAATATTGAAGCCAAACATTTTCACAGGACTGCCTTCCTGCTACTCTGGACCCGAAGAAAGCCATCAGTAAGAGGTCCTGCCCTGCTCGCTCTCTGTGCTGAGGACTCAAGCAATGAGGTCTTCACAACCCTATATTCTGGGTCTCCATTTTTGAAGATACCGAGTGCTACATGGGTGCATGGGAGCCTACGTTGCAACTGCAGGGTGACGCTCAGCTCTCTCCGTACAACGGCACTCACTGCCTATGTAGGTTCTCTGTGCAACGGATGTGCCTGCTTGCTGGAAGTCTCCCAAAGACCTAGGAAGGCCCTGGCCCTGGTCCACAGGGACTGCGCAGATGAGGGATTTTCACTCTGTAAACCTGTTTAGCACCTTGAGGGCAAAGGCACAGCTTAGCACAGGTACCTCAGCAAACAGTGCAGGTTAGAGGAGTGAGATCTGTGCTCACCGGGCTTGGAAAGGGTATTTGAGGCCTATTCTCTGCAAACTTCATTGCCCGACATGGACTGTGATTTGCAGAGCACCTTGTCCCCAAGCTCCATTCCCTGCAGTGGCATTAAATCCATCTAAAACTAGAAAAGTAGTGATCCAGGCCATAAATCGTCAGTGCAAACTCTTTTGCCTTTGTTCAGGCTGTAATGTTACGTGCTGGAGGGCACGGAAGGCATCTCAGAACGGAATCACTGAAATTCTGAAGAACTGACAAATACTGACAAAACAGTTGACTACGCTGGCTAATACAGAGCACAAAGTACAAGAAGAATTCTTACGTACAGCCTAAGGAACTGATTTAGTGCATATGTAGAGCCACCAGATTACAGCTGAATAACAGCGCTGACATCCTGTTGTCTGCATGATGTGCCCAGATGTGTGAAATAAAACGGAACTGCAGGAAAATTACCTTAAAGCTACAGTACAAAACAATCGCCCATCAGAACATCATCCATGCAACATATTTATGGAGGGGCTAGAGTGAGGTGAACGGGCGCACATTTGGCACATTAAGAGTTAGTGTCTGCAATTAGTCAGAATCCTTGACCATTAATCCCAGAAATTCCCTGTTACAAAAGATGTTCGGTCATTTGGCCAGAGGTTTCTTACACAGCCTTTAAAAGGAACTGCCCTATGTCTGCATCGTAAATATTTGACTGCCTTAGTCATTCAACAATGGAAATTTATTTAGCCAACAGCTTGTTAATAAAAAGACAAACAAACATACAACTTCCTTGGGATGTTTTGATTCTTTGCCACACAAAAATTACTGGCAACATTCAATGAAGCAATGCAATTTGTGGTGGGTTTTTTTTTGTGTTGGTGTTTTGTGGTTTTTTTTTTTTTTTTTTTTTTTTTTTGTAGGGGAGCCATTGAATTTATACTGTCATAAAACCAGCTCTGAAATCACAAAAACATTCTCTTTAGTTCTGCCTAAAGTTGTGTAAATAATTATCTGTCTGATGCATTTAGTGGTATAGAAATGTGCTCTTGCAATTATGTCAGGCAACTAAATAATTCTTTAAAAATTAACCAACATCCCACTCAATGTAGCATATATATTTTTTCTAACAATGCCAATAATTATTTTGAACAAACAAACAAAAAGATTCAGAAAGTGGAAGCAGAGATTATACTAGATAGAAAAATATCTCTGACAGTACTTCACATAGTTCAAAAATCTGTGAGACACTAATTTCCAATATTGAAAGGAAAAAACCAAAACAGATCCTATTCTTCTTGGAATGAAAATGCCTTGACTTCAATGGAAACAGACTCAAGTTCCACGTGTGCGACTTTTCTTCCACCACAGTTTAACTAGCAGGAGCCTGGCTGATTTCTCTAGAAGTACATAGTTCAGTTGTTCCTGGGTGCAAAGAAGCTGCAAAGTTCCTAAACTTTTGCGTCATTAACATACAAAACGGGTGCTGAGCCAAATCCTTGGACCTGAACACAATCAGCCTCTGAGGATTAAGTCCTTAACTAAGCAGAAAGGAAAGATACCACCTACATGGCCAAATTTCCAAAGATCCCACAAACTGATTTTAAAAGCTAGTCCAAAAAAGTCTTTTTTTATGATCAAATGCCTTCTGTACTCAGGATGTTCTTACCTCATTTTGGACATATGTGTAGACCGCCATAATTTTAGCTGGTGTTCTAGTCCAACCTCTTCTTGGTCAAGAAAGATTTTTATGCTAATTTCAGTCTAAGCTAGGAGAAATCCTGGATGAACCCCAGCTACACATCTGCCATGTCACGTATCTTGCCTCAGGCACGAGGGTTCAGGCATTCTGCATTTGAGGATCCATGTGTAAGTCACTGCTGCCAAAAAGCACAAGATGCTATTTGACTCTCCCACTTTTGCATGTGTGTGTGTGTGGCCTCCAAGGTTTTCTATAGTAAACATTAGCACACAGCTTCTCAGATACCTCAAATCTGGTTAAGGCATTTCATTTTTTTTTCTGTTCATAAAGTGATTAACCAGCCAAAACACAGTGAAATCGGGACCACCACAGGTAGAAAAACTGCCATCCTCCTCTCTTCTAAACTAAAGAGATTTATCACATTGGATTCTTCATCCCCATATAAAAGTTCCCTTTCCTCTCCAACACACTATAAAAATCTTTTCAGTGCTCTTTGTATGTGGCGAAAACCAAAGCGAGATGCCAAACCTAATACCAAAGCAGCATGCCCCTTCAATGAGGTCTCAGGGAAAGTGTTTAAATCCCTCACTCTCAAGGCACTGGTTCAACAGAACAGAAAATTGGGAGCAGGCTGCTCAGCTTTTCAACCTAATTCTTCAGTTTCCTCCTCCTGTCTGAACAACCTAGCAGGACAAAGTCGGTAATTAGACTGGAGGCAGCTGGACTGAAAAAGGATTTGGACCATTCCTTGTACAAAATGTCTTAGGTTTTCATCTTTCGTGAATCTCCTTCATACTGCATTTCAAGTAAGTAAATGTATGAGGCAGGAGGAAAAAAACTGAGGTCGTTGCTTCTGTGCCTAGTAGCACCATACAGAAGTTTGATGTCAATAAATTAATTTTTGTTAATGTCAGCAAATGAAAGGCTGACAGAAGTTCTGAGCTAGAAAGGGTATATTTTATTTAAGATTTACAATGTCATTCAGTGACATTTTTTATCACATTGTACTCCACTGTGTTACATTATGCTCTCTAAAAACATCCACTGTAAATATGGTATGTTTTCAGTGTTTTACTTTTTGAATAGTCTTACAGTGCTCTTTAGGAATCCGGTGTTTAGTAGGTTCATCATTCCCTAGAGTGCAAAAGCCAAAGCACTATGCACATCAAAGACTTTCCCAACTTCTGCTAAGTTGCATTTGATAGATGACCTTGATGTCATGTCACTTTGGCCACTGCTGTTCTCCTCCATGACTACGTAAGTATTTGGCGCAGTTTTCAATTTCAATAAGCTGTATTAAATTAGACAGTCTAATTATCCTCTTTCATAACAAACAGTTTTCAAGAAAGAGCTTTTGATGTAGGATGAAAATACCAGATGGATCAACTTCCATTTAAACAATAATGTTGCAGCTAAACAGAGCATAAGGGTGTCATTCAAATTTTGGGCCTAATCCTGCCACCTCTGCTATGCTCCAGGAGGAACCTGACTGAACAAATAACTATTCAGTATGAAGCAGGTGGTAAAATATGATGTTTTATGACTAATGACAAAAGATGTGTTTCTCTGTCTGCAACACTACTGTTAACTGAGTAATGGAAAATAGTTCTGTACATGTTTATTTTCCTAGATTTACTACACAAGCAACAGAAATCAGCTTTCCAATGTCCAATAAAGAATGAACGAAGAAAACCTGTATACTTCCCATTTCTCTGTCTGCTTTCATCGTGTTATTAATAAGATGGACTTAGAAGGCCAGTCTTCTCTCTTGGGACAAAGCATAATCCAAACATTTCTGCACCATCCAAGCCTTTTTGCTGCAGTCCGTTTATAAACCAAGGCTGCTTTCCAGGGTTACAGCTTACTGCATCCATAAACGAGTAGGGGAGAAAGAAAAGCATCCATTTGTGGGCGTTATGGTACAAACAAACTCACAACAAGCAACCCCTAACCCAGCTACTGGTAGACATGTAGTGAATTACTTTACATTAGCTTACATTATATTAGAATCACATCCTGTATAACAGATTTCAAGTATTAGTGTATTTACTTCTCTCTGATGTCCATTCTCATACTGCATTTAGACATGAGTAACTTTGTTGCAGCCCAGTTCACAAAATCGGTTAGTACTTGTATCATCATCATTATAGTTTTTTGCTGAGAACAGTATCCTTCATTCTTCTCTAACTAAAAAGCGTCTAAAACATAGGAGCAGAAATGACTGGTATGTGGGGTCATGAATCTGATGACAGATCAGACAACTAAAAAATTGTTCCCTGTAGAATGAATCACCCATGCCAGTACAGATTGAAAAAATATTCTAATTTCTATGAAAAATATTAATAAAATATTGAAGAATGAAAAACTAAACTTTCTGCAAAAATTCCTATGAAATGTTCTGCCATATCCATGCATTTTCCTATCCACATCCATCCACATTTGATGTATAGTTTTTTTACTTAAAAAAAATCTGAAACAAAATGTTTTCCATGTTCTAGATTAAAAGAACATTAGTCCATCTTTCCTAAATCACTTAGCCTTCAAAATAAAGTGCAGCAGAACTTGGCCTTTTAATACCAGCTTAGATTGGGCTTTTCAGAGTGGAGGACAGACAGACAAGGAGTGGATCCAGACAAAGAAAACAATTATGGGAACTGTACTATAATTCTAATTACAAAGAACACTACTCACAACGGACTTATTAGGAACCACATCAAATATACAAATTAATATTATAATGGTTCATCACGTTATGCTCTAATGACAGAAGATCTCTCCTGAATCTTGAGTCTTGTAACTGAAGTACTCTGAAAACACCAAGCCAACAAAATTCATGAGATGAATAATAAGAAAAAGCTTTTATTGTAAAATTCACTAAAGAAGGAAATAACTTTCTGCAGGGTGGTACAAATGCTGACAACTCTCTAAAGCATCACATTTGAACCTTGAGACTAATTTCTATGCAAATGCAAAAAAACTTGCACCTAGGCAAAAACTTTATTTTATTTTGAGTTATGACTTTTTTTCCACAATAACTCTTTAGACTAAGAGAAGTCAGGCTGCCATCAGAAAAGATGTTTTAAATCAAGATGAGAAAATCTTTAAGTTCCTTATTTTCCCCAGATTTCCTAATTTTCCTGTTTTAACAAAGTCTTAAAAACATTAGGCATGATATGCCTAATGTTAGGCAGGCCTCTTTTTAGCAGGGGCTAAAAGATTCATACTAGACATAAGGAAGAAATTTTTCCCAGTGCAGGTGGTGAAACATTGGCCCAGGTTGCCCAGAGAGGTGGTAGATGCCCCATCCCTGAAAATATTCCAGGTCAGGCTGGACGGGGCTCTGAGCAACCTGATCTAGTTGAAGATGTCCCTGCTCACTGCAAGGAGGTTGAACTAGGTGACCTTTAAAGGTCGCTTCCAACCCAAACCATTCTCTGATTCTATGGTATGTGATGCAACCAAGCATAAAGTCTCAAAGGAAATATTCTAAAAGACTTCTCCATCATCAAGCAAGCTCTTTTGAAATTAATGCTGTATTGGAAATGCTGGTCCCATCAGAACAACAGAGATTTCAAGTATGCTTGAAATAGATTTCAACTATTCATAGTTCTTGGCTTTCTCTCTATTACCATCATTAACTATCACAAATTTCTACATGCAAGCATCACAAAGCAAGGAGTAATGAAAAAAATGAAGATAGATAAGGGAATAAATCAAGAGAAGAGACAACTATAGGTTGGCAGAATAAAAAAGCCCAGCTTCTTTCCACCGAATTGACTCCTTTATATTCAACATATGAAGCTTCATATAGAATGGTTATTACCAGTAGCTGTGTTTTTGAAGTCAACGGCTCCTGCACTTAAAGCACACATGGATCTTCCCAGGATCACATACCATATATTTGGTAGTGCTTGTTCACAGGCCTGGATGTATGTATCACTTCAAGATTTTTTTTTTTTTTTTTTTTTTTTAGTGAAAAAGCAATGCAAAATGAAAACCTTGGGGAATGCAGGTACTCTTCCTTTTTATGGAGAGTTTTGGATGAATAATTCATTAATAGCCCACTGGGGGAGAAAAAGAAGAAAGGGAAAAGGTACAAAAGCTTTTTCCTAGCATGTACAAAGTGTGAAAGAGTGAGTTTCCAGAGCAGAAATAACAGCTCATTTTTCAAAGAACATGTATATCCATAACAGAGCAGAACTACAGTAAGTTATTTGTTGACAAAGGGACTGTCTCACACTTAATTTGGAAGTTTCATTTCCTCAGTGTAAAAGATGGTTTTAAAAAAAAAAGCCTCAAAGAAACACATGGAATGACTGAGAGGGAAAAGACAAGGCTGACAACATAGTACAGTTAGGGTCCTAAATTTCTGTTAGGATTCTGTAACAAACGTAGTTAATCTTATGACCTGGAATCATACTGTGGAAAATTAAGGAAAATCTTGAATGTATCCAGAAATTCCACCTACTGGGGTTGATGAACTTCTCAAACATAACTGGAAAACCTGATTGTAACGGAAGGCCTGATTAGGGCTGGAAAACTCATGAATGTATTTAGCAACTCGGTGGTTTTGGTTTCTCCGTCTTGACTTTGATATCCCTCCCACTACAAAGTAGACCGGAGGATACACAGCTCTGCAAGTTTTTCCTGAAAGAAATCCTCACCTGTTTAGTATCCTGCCTCAGAAGCTGTACATCCTTACACCTTGCTGAAGCTCTAGGTAGTGCCTGTGGGATGGATGACAAAGCACTCAATGACTGCAGGATGCTCCCAGTGTGGGGTGCTCCAGCAACCTCTTAGAACAGTGAGGGTGCTGGTCTTGTCCAAAGACAGTGATGAGTCTGAGGGGAAATCATCCACCTCTTCTCCAAAAACAAGTCCTCAGATAAAAGATTATCTGAATGTTAAGCAGCTAGATAGAAGCGTTAAGGGGCTGAGAGGACACTGTGGAGGAAGGAAAAATTAAGCAATTATGTGTGAACCACAACTTTCCTTAGAAAATGTTTCTGGACCTCAGAGGCTTTCCTGCGGAAAAAAAATCAAAAATAAAAGCCTTAAGAAAAAAAGCGAAAGCTTAAAATGACTACACTTTCAAGTCTCGCACAAGAAAGTGACAAAGAAAAAACCTACAGCACTCTTTTTGTCTCAGTTTGGGCGTTGGAAAGGGGAACTTAACTGATGGAAATCTGAATGCTGAGGGTTGAAAACACTGCATTTTCAAAGGGTTGGAGGCCTGAAATAAAATATGTGAGGATGGACTATATCAGTGTCGGTAAAAGAATATTTTGAAATGGATACTTACAGTAAAATTCATAGCAGGGGACTGAAATACTCACAGTGGGTAAGGAAGGGAGAGCAACATTAAAAAAAAACGCTTTCACCTTTTCTCCTTTTACTTTCTGACATTCCTGCAGTCATTCTCTAGGTATAAGCAATGCTATATAAACAGAGTAATGTATAGACAAATAAGGATAAGAGTCTTACTCATATTTTATTAAAAACGTCTCTCAACTTCCTTGTTTATTTAAAGCAAATTAACCATATGGAAATCAGAGCTCTTAACATATTTTACGAAGGATTAATTAGCATCACCATTACTTCTTCCATTTGGGGAGGTCATTCAATCCCCAATATTCAGAGGACTACTGCAACAGCTTTGTCCTCTGCAACACTGATTGTAGTTTCTAAAAAGGTCACATTATAGCAGCTTCCCTTCGCAGAGCTGAGGGTGAAAAGGCTTCTGTAAAGCACTGAAATGGAAATTACAAAACTAGTATGAACAGAACAAGAAAATAGCTTGTTTTAAAAAACATTAACTAAAAAACCAAAAGGAAAACAAAAGCAAAACATCCTCTGTGCAAACACTTATGTTTCTGCTAGTGGAAACTAGAGAGCTCAATGTTTAATTAACTTATCTTTATACTTGTCTACCATTTGTATTCATGTGGTTTTTTTTGTTGTGGTTTTTATTTTCTATGTTTCATTGCAACATGAATTTCCCAGGTGTGTCTTTGTTCTGCCAGATGTATGTCTCCCTCCTCCTTCCATCTCAGACTAATGCTGGTTAAGATTTGTGTGAATAAATTCTCAGATGATGAGATAAGAATATGTATTACAGGTCTTCTCACCTGACGGCAATGATGAGTAACAAGTAGACCGATATACTAATGTTTTAGCAGCACTAGACTTCGTCTCCAGACATCTCCTCTTACAGGCTGTAAATGAGTCTTGATAACTTCACCTTGTCAAGGACAGGAGCAGAATTTGCAAGTGATATTTACCCATGACTGTAATATTAGGAAAAAAAACCCAGCAAAACCAAAGAAAAAACCCCTGAACTTCACAAATGACATGTCAGAGAGGCAGTGGCTCCAACAACAAGTTCTTCTGCAAGAGAGTAAAGCAGGGATGTAAGTGTAACAACCACAAAGGATATGCATGAATATAATGTTTGTGTTTAATGGGGGAAAAAAGGGAAAACGGGACAAGAGAAGGTAATCAAATCAGTCAAACATCCATGGCCATCTACGGATATCAAAGACTTCTCTCAGTATATACCTGGAGCAAACAAAATGCTTAAATACTAGGCAAAGAGGGTAAAAAATGATGCAGAAAATGCATAAGTATCAAAATTGACAAAGTTGAGTAAATTTAATTGGTCATTAGAAAGGATAAAAATACTGTATGGTCAGCTTCATACTGATCCTCTGCAAGTTTAGGAAAAAAGGGTATATGGAACACAATAAAAAATGAAAGAATAACAGCATAACAAATTTAAAGAAATATAGTTTTCTTTTTCAAAGTGGTTTCATTACGCAGATCTAATTTTTATATCACAAAATTACTAATGCCACTGATACATAAATATTAGATGCCATCTAATACACATTTTTGTAAAGAAACAATAGCACTTAACAATATCAAAACTACCCTTGTAAAGCAGATTTAAAACTCAGACATAGTGCCTTTATGTTCCCAAGCAGTATTCCCAACAATATTTTTCATGCAATCTACAATAAGCATAAATTTTGTGACATACTTATTTATGGATTTTGATTGGATGCTGATTTAATGTGCTAATTAACTAATTTAATTAACTGCAAAAGTTTTAATCCACTTTCTTCTTCATGGCAAAGTCTTAACAATTGTTTTTCAGCCACGGTATCTTGCTAATACCAGCCTTTGTAACACTTGTTTCAAGTATGTAACTGTCTCCCACATATTTTGCCATTTACAGCTAGGAAAAGAAAAAAAGATGACCCTGGGGCCTTGTACAAGCATATATTGCACTGTCTTCAGTCAAATTGACTTATATTTTTGACAAGAGCTACCAAAGACACTGGCTGCAAAGAGTTGGACCTAAATGCAGACTTAGAGAGACTTGGAGTACTCCTGCTCCCCGTCACTCAGCACCCTCCTCTCCAGCCGCCCTGTGCCCACTCGCCGTGTCGGCACATCAACTCACTGCACACGCCTGTACGAGATTTGACACTTCTCCAGGCACTGAGACGCCTGCTCCCGGGCATATCCCGCAGCACCTGAATGCCAGGGGCCACTCACAAAACAAAACGGGTCTGTTTTCTTTTTCAATTCCAGATGCTGGATTAGGAGTCATCAGTTCCTAGTGCAATGGCCTCCCTTGGTGAAAGAAATCTTATCATTGTGTAAAAAACTGCAAAACTTTAACACGTTATTTTGTAATCGATGTTATAACTAAAAAATACCAAAGAGGTAAAGGAGGACATTAAAGGATATGGCAGCACTAAAAGGAAATTTCTTTTTACCACCAGAAGAAACACAACTTAAACAATATATTCAACAGTCGTCTTTCTTTACAAAGTTAAAAATAATAATTCAAAGGTACTGACAACATATTGCTGGCTAAGACCTGAGCTAACCTAGCTCTCGACAACTCATTAAGAATAATAGTGAGTAATTCACTGAGTAACTTGGAGCCAGCTCTAGGCTTAGACAAATCACACAGGTGCCTGAGACAGCGTTAGGTCAGGGAAGGGCAGAGCCAGGGCAGAGCCAGGCCAGCTGCCGGTGCTGCGACAAGGTCTGGAGCATGTGGCTCGGCAGCCACTGTGGAGGTGCAGCCAAACACCGGCCTTCTGCAGCTACAGTCCTGCAAAACCCTCTCTCTGGGGTCCTTGCCTCTCAGTTTTCACCTGCTCCCTCCTTGCCTCTTCCTTTGAGGGAGCCCTTGCCCAAACTGGGCTGCCACAAAGCACAGTTTTGCCGGCCACGCTGAGCAGCACTGACTTGGCTCGGTGCTGTCCTGAGCAGCGTTCACATTCAGCTTCCGGCCACAAAGCTGACTTGCTCCCAAGTCATTCTTTCTACAGCCAGATTTTGAAATGCATAGACTTTTTGTTTAAATTCATAAACCTGGCAGTCATTTCTCAGTAGCTTACCCAGATATTGCTTCCTGCTGCAGCATACATATACTAGATTTCTTCTCATTTGGATTTTTTTTTTAAAGCGTGGCCTAGTTAGTGACGTCACTGCTAATGACTCTCCAGTCATGGCTCTGCTGCATATATTTTCTTTACCTCTATTTTTGGCTTTATACTTACTTGAAAATATCTCGTGATGCCAAGACCAATCTACATCAAAACAATTTTGAACCATCAATTTGGTTCATATTAGGCATGTAGAGTATTGACAAATAAGTGAGCCTGCAGACTGCAAACCCTTTGGAGAGAAAGTTTGCCAACAAACCTAACCCACAGAACAGCAACATATTATACACAGGAAAAGACCTACAGAAAAACAAATCCAGCCTGAACTACTTTTCTGTTACTGCAGGAGGAAAGTCGCTAATGGGATTTTCTGTCAAGAAACACATGTCAATGTATAAAAATCAGGCTCCTGTATTTTAAGTTTCTTTAATTATCTGCCTGCTCCTTGGCACCTACACTCTTCTTTTTATTTGCCTCACTCATATCCCCCTTGTCATGTACTCTGGCTGTGCTTTCATTGCTGCCCAACTCCTGGCAGTAGCCCCCCGCAGCCACTTCCTTCTGCCACCAAATTCAGTGGCCTGAAGAGATGTGCCCAGTGCCACTTTACACTCCTTAGGCTATGTGAGAAACCTGCACAGGGCCAGCAGGTACAACACAGGACCTCCGGAGCCCAGTGAGCAGCAGGGTATCCTACAGTGCCTGCAAGGGTACCAGAAATCTCTGTTTAAGTGACTGAATCCTGTGCCCAGAGTCACGTAATACTTAAGTGACCCTGGTGGCATGCTTCCCATCTGAGGCCGCACGCACATAACCCATGTTTTCTGGCAGTTCAATGCCTTTATAATGGTTTGTCACCTGTTTTTTCAAGATCTGTGTCTTTTTAAAACTAAGGACTCATAAGTCCAGTAAAGGTTTAAATGCCAGCTTTGATGCTTAAGTGGCAAAGCAAAGCCTGGCAGGGCAGAAAAGCAGGTCCTTTTGGTTCAGTGAACAGATGCTGTCCCATCTCATTGGGATCTCTTTTACAGGTACATATTGCGCAATCATGCGTAACTGGATATACATTTGGAACTTCTGGTTTGTATCTTTAAACTAGTCTCCGTGCTTTTGTCTAAAGTGTACCAATTGCAAAACACTTCTAATTATTTTAAGCTTATCTACTAAAATGCAGCATTTCTAGATTTGAAGCCTAATTGTCACTTGAGAACGTAAATTAGCACACAAATATACAGGGATTCAAGAGACAGAATGCTAGGAAACAGGAGTGTGTTGGAGTCTTGCTATTAGTTACTAATTATCATTCTCTTAAGAACGACAGAAAAAATATTCATCAAAATGTGTCTGTCAGCGTTAAGCCCTGGGACTATGGCAAAGACGCACTGCTCACTGAATGGGAGGGCTGAGCGACAGTTTCCCTCACCAGCAAGTTGCTGCAATACTAATGGCTTCTGAGGTAGTAGCAACTGCGCAAGGAAATACTGCTTTGTGGGTTTCTTCTCTCAGACAAGAAATAGCAAGATGGGAATACAGGCAAAGGAGGAAACAGAAAACCTGAGGAACTTCTTGTCTTCCTGCCCCTCAGAGATCTGGACCTTGGAAATTTCTCAACATTCTTCTGTGGAGTGTATATGCATGTGTGTGCGCGTGCACACAAGGAGGGAACAAAGTTAAAGGAAAGCACAAAGACACAAACTGAATTCAGGAAAGCACAAAGACACAAACTGAATTCAGGTAGCAGAAAACTAAAAGACAGAGCAAGAAAAAAATATCTGACAATCTTCAAATGAAACAGAACAGCAAAATAAATTTTCAACCAGTCTCATCTCATCGGTCCCAGGTAACACATTTTTCAGCTTAGACTCAATTATTTTTCAAAACACCAGTACTGTGGTGTGGCACAACACCGAAACAACCTGATTCTTCCAGTCACACACCTATGAACCACATCCTTTTTTCTGACATTCATGGACTTCATCAGCACATCAATCTGTCCATGAGATCAGTTTCTGCTTAAGCATGAGATGAAGAGCATGATTGATCTACAAAGGAGGCAAAATGAGAACTCAGTTACAAAAGCAACCAGGAAAATACATGTAAATAAGCATGACTCCTGTTGGAAAGGAGAAGCGAATAGCTGTGCGCACGAGATGACTGTAATTTTCTGTTTGTACCACCTCCCACTGCCACCTTCCCCCGAATGGGAAGTGGTAAATAGTGTGGCCCAGAAACCAGCAAGACACATTCAGCGTTACCTAGAAGAGCTGTATTTCATTTCCAAAAGGCTGCAGACATATTTCTCATAGAACTGTCCAAGTATATCTAAAGCTTACACATGGAACAGGAGACCAAATTCTGGGACTGAGACCTACCTCATTAGGCAGTCTCATAGACAAGCCCATCAATTACATAATTATCCTCCTGACAGCAGTTCAGCCTCTTCTGCTTTCACTGTATTTATATTCAGTTTATTTTAAAACTTCCCATAGATCTATGTATATTTCTCCATGCATTTCTTATGCATAACTGCTGTTTGCCTTATGTTTGTTAGCTTTTGCACTCTCTCACCCATGACCTGTTTGTCCTTTTGAAAAAACCCAACAAACAAAAAAAACCACTTGCAGAGTGTTTAAAGGAAAAACATCTATTTACGGAAGAGAGAAAACTACAGTGTATGCAAAACAGTATGGTGACAGATACATGAAATTATTAGGTGTTCATATTCTGGAGGACATATGTTCCTATTCCATAGGACATAGTCTGTCCTATAACTACCTTTGTATCTAGCTTTTGAAGAAGAAAAGCAAAATACAAAGGTGATCATTCTAAAGATTACTCCCAACAAGAATAAAAATGAAACAAAATCGGCTTTTGCAGCCAGATTTTTCTTATCAAATCCTTTTCTTCCACCAGCTTTCCGCCAACACACACATCTCTTTCTAAGACTCCAGGCAGAGGGCATGAAATATCTCTACGGTGTTGAGATCCAGCTGGGAATGGTGACGAGCTGGCATCTCTCTTTTCCGCCCCTTCATTCCCACTACACTGCAACCAAGCAGATTATTTTTTCAGTGGATGTTTTTCAGACAGTCTTTCCCCACAATATTTTTTTTTCTGGCAGAGGCAGTGGTTGGTCCATCCAAGCGCCAGGATAAGAACCAGCAGTTAGGCAAAAACGTGATTGCAGCTGGCAGAGAGCAGCAAACAAAGCAGGCTCATGGCATGCTGTTTGGAAGACAGTTCTCACAGCTTATGCTACTGTCATATTTAGATTAATGATGCATTTTATTTTCTAAACAAGCTAAAAGCCCTCCCTCCTTCCCCTCTCACTCGTACACATATACAGATGCTTCCATCACACAACTCTGTCTCATTATGTACAATTTAGCTACAGCTCACTACAAGCTGATCAAGTAATCTTTTACATTGAACTGAGGAATTTGATCTGAAATAGGCTTTCAGAGAAAGGAAGAGTACTGTGCCTTTATACCTGACTAATCAACCTTTGCTTATTAAGCAGTACTAGATAATCTCTGTTTAATTCCATCAACTCAGATTAAACCTTCAGCCAAAGAGATGCTTTCTGAGGGAAATGCAACATCTTCTTTGACCAAATACACCTTCACAAGAACTTGAAAGTGAGATGTGGTTAAAAATATTTTATCTGCTTTTAGAACAGGAGAAGGAAGGACTGAAAAAAAGCTTTTTAAAGGGTGGTTAATCAAACATTCCAGTAACTATACTATTCAATTGCTGAATAGACAATGCAATTCAAACGTTTCCCAACTGCACTGAAATCACAGCACAGACACGGAGGCAAACCACAGCCAGTGTATCAGTCCTAGTTCCACCTTACAATCTGCTAAGAGAGCCTCCTGCTTGTACCAGAAGCTTTGTGGAAGTCTGTGAGCTCTGACATGAAAACAGAAGTCCAGGATGAGAGATCCCACTTTAACAACATCACCCAAATTGGACTGTTGGACTGCAAATCTGTGTAGTTCCTAAAACTACAGCCTGAAATATCTTGCTTTCCTTGTGCATCCTCCTGAAGTACTTCGTTCCCATGAGCTAAGCAGCACTTTGGTCTTCTGACTAATCTGTATGCAGCATACTTCCCAATGATACAGATAATGGAATGACTTTTAACTTAAGTGTTAATAAATAAAAGTATATCTCTGATTTTCCTCCCAGTCACCACCACTGGCAACTGTATACTCACTGCTGGCAACTGGGGAGCGTGCGGAGTACAATTCCAACTGGGGAATACTGGTTCTCCTCAGCCCACATCTCCCTGATTTTTGGTGCTCTATGAGCTACTGATTACAGGCTACTGCCACACTGCCCAAACTTTTCAGAGGAATTACTGAAGTGCAAAATGAATGGGTATCAAGGATCCATCACTATCATCAGACAAATTACCCACTAGCAAAAACCTGATAGAATGTCTTTGATGTTTTCAGAGAAGGCTAGATCCCCTATCTCTATCTGCCTATTTTTCCTTTTTAATCCTGTTTAAAGGGTGTTATTAAAACAGATTCTTAACACACCCAAGACATCTATTCCTGACCATCAATGTATTATACACCTCTTAGCAAAGTTCTCATCTCATCTGTTTCCTGTCCTTTCGATAATCTTTTCCAGATTCATCCTTACCATTTCAAAGTATAGGATCTCTCATGAGGGAGCTCAGTCTTACAAGGTTTTAATTTTATCCCTATGGGGCTTACAATCACTTAGGCATGTTACATGTTACTCAAATCCTCAGTATGCAACAGAAAGCAGTCTGAAAATGGGACAAAGCTATTGCACTGGAAACTCTCCAAAACCAGATCAATAAGTATTGGGAAGCTCTTGCCATTCACTCCACCCTGAAGGGAATGCAGGTCAATTCATTACAACTGCTATGATGTTACAAGTGTTCTTCATACTTAGGCCTCCATACTAATGAGAGCCTTGTTGCATCTTAAATAACAACTCTCAGAAAGAACAAGCACTGCATGTTCCCTGGATCTGCGAAAGGCTATTTGGTCAATGTTAAAATTAAAGAAAAGGGACAATCCAAAGACACAAAGAGTCCATAACTTGGTGATTTACAGAAGCTCTTCCAACAATGACATGCCCTTAGTCAAGTTAATTTTCCAATTTTCCATCCCCATTCTGGTCTCCTGTTAACTGCACTCGTTTGTTAATTTTTATTTTTATTTTCCATGTTCTGTGGAACAGAATCTCATGAATTTGAGTAAACAAAACCATATTTTGTCTCCTAACATCCACTCTCATTTGTATTTTTGTCTTTTAGATGCCTCTGCAATGGTATAAGAAGAAAGTTAATTTTGCTTATTTATAGGTATTTGTATTCGCCTCTGAGTAAGTTCAAATGAAAATTATTCCATGGCTGTAATAATCTCCTTAATCACCGAGCACATCATTATAGATAAGTAGTGGTAAGAAAACTATGCTCAGGGATGGGAAAAAGGAGCCATTCAATCCAAAAGGTGCAAATGACTAGCCAGAAAAATTTCAAGTTTAAAATGCATTTGTTGCTCAGGGTTTGATATTATGAAGCTTAAGGTGATGTTTTCTGGGAGAAAGCAGCCTGGGGATGTGCTATAGCATATTACAGCGTCAAAATAATTTTGATTTTGAAACACTCAAAACTATGCCCTTAATTGTGCACTGGAGCATTTACACAGAGATAATCACCTTTATTTTGTTAATAGCTCTGAATTATGCCAAGAAATGGGCTTCTGAGGATCATGGTTATTTTCAAGTAGATTTGTGATGTGCTTTTCAAAGGTCCTGACTAGCCACTCTTTCCACTAAATGAAAAGAAGAGTTCCAAATGCTTAGCATCTCTCAAAAGAGACCATGCATGTAGCCAAAGTTAAATCGCTGAAGGTCATTGCTGTTAACCATTTGCAACTTTTCATATCAAATTAGGGCATGCGTAATAATGTAAATCTTCTCATTAAAAGCGACACAGTCTGGAGCAGTGATACACAACAAAACAACTTACAATGGCTTAATGTGGCTAAAGCAAGCAAACAAAGATTCACACCTATGCAAAAGGATGTGTGCTTAAAATGTAAATTTTGTTTTTTCTTTCAGCCAGTACGGAAGAAACACCGCACAGGGAAAACTGCCAAACTTTTAACCTAAACTTGGCCACAGCAAAACCAAAACTAATCCAAATACCTCATTACTAGGTTTCTGTTCCACAGGACAGAGCAGTTCAGCAAAAGAAAGTATTCCTGAACAAAAATAGTACCTATTATCAGCATAAAGAGGTTCAGCCCCCAAAATGTACCCTTTTGTCACCAGTGGTGAGAGGCTGTGCTGCATGCATCTTACTGCATACTTCCTTCTAAGTGATCACTGAAGAGCAGCACTGCAGCATCCATGTGGAACAGCATGCCCTATCCGACTCTCCCCACTCTCTGTAAGAGATTAAAGAGTAAGTTCCTGCTTCAATGGGAGTTGGTGAGGAACAGCTTGTATAAAAACATACTGCATAACTAGAAAACACGCTCACATTTACATCGTAAGGTATATGAAACAGGTTTGGGGATTTTTTTTTTTTTTCTCCTGAAGCTATCTGTGCTGAGATAACTCACACTATTTTGGCTGTTCTTAAAAGACAGCGTCAGTTACTCTCTGACACATTCTGCATTTCATTGGCTCTTACTTCAATATTTCTTGCTCAAATTCTCCAAGTGTGTTCATTTCTTAACTTGAGAGCCACAGTTGGGGGTGGAAGGAGGAGAGTAAATCTGCAGAAATTTCTGCCCTCAACTCCACTTGCATTTTTCCTCATAATTTCAGACTGGATGTGAGCATAACATGGTCAAGGAGGCACTGATTACAAGTTAAACACTCATTTTGTGAAAAGCATACCCTGCTCTCAAACATATTTCTCTTTCAATAAAATGAATATTGCCACTAAACAAATAAAACAAAACCAATCGCTCGCCCCAAGCCCCATTTAAATGCCTAAAAGGATAATTTCTCAGAGACAGAAGTCACCATTCACTCAAAGTTCTGACTGCACTAATCTGCAGCACTTCATTTTGTATCTCACTCCATCAGTGAGCATTTTCTCTACATTCCAGCAATCGGCTAAAGTGAAGAGATAGACAGGACCTTTTTATGGCAAGGAAGTGAGTGCACTGGCATTCAGACAGTAAAGTTTAATCTGGAATTAAAGTCTGTGAGTGTGCCTTAAATGCCAGTTCCACTGTGCGTTCACATTATTTTCTCCAAAGTGTTTTCCTCTGAAGCAAATATAATGTGATTTCAAATCATCTACCAGCATGTTAGAGCTAGAGTTAAGTGCACTTGTTTTAGATCAGTTTTTTGTTGCTGTTAAGATGTGTTCCGATCATTCCAGAGTGAACTAGTGAAACCATCCTAAAATAGCACTGTCAAGAGCTTACAAGGGCAGACGGTCATCTCTGCAATAACAAGGACTTGTTGAAGAGCATTTCTGATTGAAGCAGAATTCTCAATTTATGCTAGACAAGGCACTTACAGTTTCATTTGGAGCCACAGGTGCTTAGGACCTGAAAAAATCATTCCAGTTAAACATGGGGGGGGGAAGATACCATGTCTTTCATTACCAGATTAAATGGCATTCAGAAATAGATCAACAGTGTTGACAGACTGCTGAATTTCATTTTAGTTCATGATCAAAATATATCCCACTGTTATTTTTATCACAGAACCCAGATATGGATTATTTTTTCAGGTTGAAATGTGATGAAATGTCTCATAAATAATACTCTTGCATACTATAATCTATTATAGCTTTATAGCTGTGTATTATTTTATAGGTATTGCATTGCATGTATTTTTTTTTAAATTAGTAGATCATGAAATAGATATATACGTAATAAACTGTGTTGATATTGTGGTTTTGTTCTTTTTTTAAAATAAAAAAACCCCTCTGCAAAGCAACCACAGACCTACACAAACAGACCAAGGCTGCTAGGCTATACAAATGACAAGCCCATAATAGGTACATAGGTTTTCTAAGCAAACTGCTTTCTTTGGTTGTTACAACAGAAATATATACTAATGCTAATACTAGCATTTCAGACTGTAGTAATAGATCCTTTTTTTTTTTTTTTTTTTAAACAGAGTTCTATTCTGCAAGGAATTTCAAAGAAAAGAGACACATGAAGTTTTAACTAGTTCTTTTCAATAGCTTGCATATCAAACAATTTTACTTGTTGATTAAGAACATCTCACATTTAATAAATAAGCAAATGAATGAGTCAAGCTTTGTTGTAGCTGTTAAGTCTTGGTATACCTTCAGTATTCTCCAGTCTTCACATAGGGCTTCAAAGGACAACTGTTCACCACCACAATAATAGACACAGGCTTAAGCATAACAGGCAGTCAAAGTGAACTTCGTACTGACAATTATTATCTGCCATGTTAATGTTTCAAATCCTTACAGAAAACTACCGTAAGCATGAATTAATTTGACTGTATACAGGGAAGATGTCTTTAGCAAAAGAAGATATCGCACCAAAGCTACTTTACACAACAGAGGCTCCCTTTGAAAAGTAAAATGAAATAGTTTTTCTTCCTGTCTTGTCTCATCAACCCTTGCACTCTCTAGGCACGTGGGTGTTTCCTGGACTAAGCCACAGTTTGTAAAACTCAAGACTATGATTAATTGGAGATATAAACTTAGTATCTTAAAATGGCCTAGATGTCAAGATATAAACTTAGTATTTTAAAATTGCATAGATTTGAATGTAACAAATTAGCCCATCCTGATAAAAAGCAATGTTGTTTTCACATAAGTAGTACAGAAAGATGCATCAGGTTGTAAATTTGTAATAAACTTTAATTGTGATTCCAAACTATCGCAAAAAGGAATTAAAATGGAAACACTTCCTTTTTAGAAGCTGAATTCTTAAAAATCACAATTGAAATATTTTAATCTTAATATGCAAATGGATACATAAAACCTAGACAGAGTTTCTTTAACTTCAATGCGTGAACATTCTCTTGTGAGGACCTATTTGCAAACCAGATTTTTCAGGATCACATATACAGCTTAGGAAAGAGTTTACTGACTTTGCTACCAATTACATAATTTTCAGTAAAATTTTTTTCAGGCAACTGCCTTCAGAAATACAACAAAAATGCCAAGTGAAATGTTATGCTTACAATTATAGATATCACAATTCTTTCATGATATTAAGTACTCTAATCTTGCACATTTCAGAAATGTTAAAACACTAAACAAGACTATTTTTCTTTAGCTAATCATAAACCTCCATTTTTAAAAACCAGGAGAGCTCTAAATTAGCCAGGTGGGACTTTCACCAATTATCAAGAGAAATTGAGTTCTGGACTAAGGAGAAGAGTGACAACTTCAAGGTTAACAGTCATATTAAAAAAAGTTACAAAAACAAAATACAGGGGGATTAATGGAAGCGCCTTGTCTACCCTATTGTACAGACAGCATGATGTTATAATTAGCACTGTAATTCCAGCTAACATGCAAAGGACTTTTTTTGTGCCATATATTGCATTGCATTTAAACACATTCATCCAGAGTACAGTAACTAGAATTGTAAGAAGGTATAATTGGAGTTCTTGTTCATCTAAAATGAAAACCCATTTCACCCTATTAAATTCTGACAGTACAACATTTGCATGTACAGAGAGGCTGACAGCTGTGGCATTAGAACATCTCAGAGCCCTCCATGTCTCTGTGATTACCTTCTTTTCATATTTCACAGGGAAACTCAAAGTCATTTTCTTCTTACTAACAAATGTACAATGTTATATTTACAAGCACTGCAGAAAATGAGTTTGTGATTGGCCTAGACTGATATTTTGCACAGAGGAGATAGGAAATAACCTGAAGGGGCTGCTGTTTAGGATTCTGCTTGAGCTTCAGGGAAATGCAGCTTGCAGCATTTTCTTCCTCATTGAGGACAACACATGCCTTACGAAGGTTTTTGCATTGTAGGACTTATTCGCACCACAGCCCTCAGTGAAGGCTTCAGTGGGTGCTAGATAGGGCTCTCTTAACTAGCATGAAAAATACAGACATGACAGAAGGAAAAATACTGAAGTCAGGATCCATGATGCAGACAGTTGTATTACTTGTGCTTTCCCTTGCTCAGGGTTAAGTCACGACGCGAGGAACCTTTTTGTAGAGTGAAGCAACAGCGTGAAGATATGGGAAAAGAGCAGGATGGCTAACAAGGTACCTGTGCTCCCTGGCACTCCTTGGCTGCCACAACGGCCTCCTTTTGCCACCTCGCAGCTGGGCAAGCCACAAAGTTTGCCTAGAAGTATGTTTATATAGCGACATGAAGCTGCCTACTTGTCATGCTTTACTTCAGCTAGCGCAAATAACAGTAACACTGAAGATACAGGGAGTAGGTGTCAGCATGCATCAGTAAACAGAGTAGGAGAGGCCGGGAGTACACAGTCTTGCTGCTGATGCAGGCACTACTGATGCTCTTGAGCACTCACTATTATTGTCACCAGTCCAGGGTAACACTACTTGGCCCCAGGGGTTATAAACACACCTTTGTTTTCTAGGAGAGCATACTTTAAGCTGGCTGGTGGGATGAAGCTTGGCCCTGATTTGTCATTGTGTATTCATGATATTAGTGTTACATCTGCATATGCAGAGCAGAACTTAATTCCACAAATGCAGAGAACAGGTACTTCTTTTCAGAATACTGATTAAAAACCCCACTTAAGATACTTGTATAAAATTACATTTCAAACACTCTAGACCACCAGCTTTCCTTTTCTACTGAATGTTATCAAACATTACAATAAGATAATCCTATATAAGTTTATAAACCTATGATATTTTTGCTAGCTCACAAGCATTCAGCTGGATAAATTAGTATAAACAGAAATAAAACCACCTTATTAAATATAATCAAATCACCAAACTGTGGTGAAACAGAAAAGACCTTAGGAAATGCCATAATCCACTCATGCTCGAGTGACTATTCCTATCTTAACAAGTATTTCAAATCTTTTCCTTCATAATCCTTCATAAGGATTTCTATCACATCCTTCCCTCCTGTATTTCACTTCCACTTACTTTTGCTGTTAGCTGTTCTTCCTTTGGCATTCTTCTGCAGCAGTCTTCTGGCTCTCCAAACATCTGTAGCTTTTTGTCATTTCTATTTCTATTTCCTCTTTCTCATCCTGTTTGGAGCTCTGAATAGCTCCATAACATGCACGCCTGCCTTTTCACGAGATTGTTCTCCTGGCAGTAACAGATGAAGCGCAATGTTGGCAACAAGCCTCTGGTGAGTCAATGAAACTGTGTGAAGTGATGGCACAGCACATGTAATTTTGAGACAATGCACTACACAATAAGGAAACCTGGAAACTTATTATTAGCCTCCTTCAGAAGGCTCCTTGTCATAGGCCCTGATACAACAGGGTGCTTGACCACAAGTCCAACATTAGAAACAAGTTGTCTCTGACTTCAGACGGGACTATTTCAATGTTGAAAGACTGCTGTGCCACAGGTAGCCTTACTGAGCTGAGGTATGTATTGGACAGTCAACTCTACTAGTGATGAAGTTTAAACAAACAAAATAAACAACTGCCTTTGAGCCATAGACTGGTCTGCTGTGAGTAGGTACTCAGCGCTGCTAGCACTGTACACAATGCCTTTGGTACATACGGCACTTAGAAAACTAACACTGGAAGCAGGAATGGAATAAGATCACACAATACTATTTAATTATGCTCACCTCTTGTCTTTTAATGCGGTAACTAATTCTTTTTCTTCTAGAGCCAAAAACAAAGAACGCATTCTTCTTGCATCAAGATATAAAAATTGCAGCCTGAGTATGTGCTTCTTAACAAGGTTTTGTGATAACAGGTATTATTACTAGCACTGCTTTCCAGCTGGTGATGAACAGTCTGACTTTAAGTCTATACTAATACCAGAATCCAACAGCTTTTTTAAGCCCCCATCCATCCTCACTGACTTAAGAGGCAAAATATTTCTCTCCTAATCTGTACCTATTCTGTAACATTTGATGTATTAAAAGCAGTATTTAATGAAGTTAGCTGCTATTCTCTGTTGCCTATCACAGACCTTTTGGTAAATTTTCCTAATACACAAAGACCCCATCTCAAATGCAATGTGAGCACATATTTTAAATGCAAAGTATATACTGGACAATGTGGGAGACCAAAACAGCCAAAAAGTAACAATCCATGTTTATGCAATACTGAGGCCAAGTACTCTGATGCTATACAGGTCTTCTGCTTTTCTTGATGTCTATTCAAATGAGATGTGGAAGCATATTAAGTTGCATTTTTAGCCTATTACATCTCCCATCTGCAAAATAAAATAAAAACCTTTTCATTTGCTGAGAAAAATGCTTTTCCACTCTTTACTGTGGTCAGTGAATGCCTTCACTTTTTATCTCCCCTTTTCAATTGCTGTAATTTTCACCTTTGCCAAGCCTGCTAACAAAATTACAGAGAAAATAATGTTAATGAATTAACAGCATATCTCTGACAGGGAGACAGCACAGGACTAAATATAGGGTCTATAAAATGATTTTAGTAATTTAAAATGCATTTTAAAATGTCCAGCATCTTAACCAAAGATAGGTTTATTCACCAAGTTTTATTCAAAGTGGGGTAATTGCTTTAGAACTAGATTTTCTATTTGTCTGCAATGATTTAATAGCAGTTCTGTTAACTTACAAGAAAACTCAGAGAGATGTGAAGAACAATAAGGAGAAGATGCTGTCCACTGCCTAGACAGCATGATACAGGCAGAAACTTAATCAGATAATCATTGTCATTAGCGAGAGATGTGCAGTTGGGTACTCATGTACTAGACTGATCACATACACCTCCATAAAATAAGGTCTGCCTTGATTTTGAAGACAGACTGAACTATACTTGTCCATGCTCAGGTCTATGCAGAAGAGACAGCCAACAACTCCAGGTTGGGACTGACCTGGACTTTGCATTTCAGGCAGCTTTTCACAATCCTGACATGATTTGCAATATTCAGTCTCTGCTATTTAGGTGAAATTCTGGTAGGTCTGAAGAGCAACTGATGATCTATAGAGGCTGGTGACAATCGGAGGGTAGAGCAGAAAACCATAATGGTTCCCTGAAGCTACAACAAGGAAATAAGTTGTTATGTACATGAAAGAAATGTTGAAGAAAACGGTTTCGGATTTTTTCCACTGAAGTCATAAAGGACAGAAGGAAGATGCATAGAGAGAAAAATGCAACTTTTAGTCTTGATCAGAAAAGCTTACTTGGGAAGAGTTGCACTTACTATACAGCTTACTGATAGCTCCTCCTTATCTGACTGGGGTATGGATAGGAGATGAACAGCCATGCAGCCATGTCATGTGAAGAATGAGCATGAACATCGCATTTGTACATGCTGTTGGGAATTACTGACATCATCATCACCACCACCACCACCAAGAGGCCACAGGCAGATTTACCCAAGATGCATTCATAGATTTTCTAGCTACATTTCTTTGAAAATCTCTCCCTGACCCTTAAAGTGTTTTAGAAAGAAAGTCAGACATTCTACATTTAGTTCTATTACATGTCAGAATATTATAACTGTTTCAACAAGCTGCAGCTACTGAAACTGCAAGAAGACTAGAGACCACCCTTAGAAAAAGCATTGATTAAAGGTGATTAGGCAAGCACACGCCTAAGAAAGAGCAAACGTGTCCTGTAACAGTGTGGCATGTGACATAATTTGAAATCACAGTTGGAATAGAGAGGAAAGAGACTGAAAGTGAGGATGAACTGCTTATGGAACCTTAAGGTCATCAAGGTTATGAGAGATGTTCTACAGGAAGAGATGGCTCTGCTGGAACAGGGAATATCATCAAGCCAGCCAAACCACAGGGTGTGCCAAGATGTGGGGAGTGGGAAGCTGCAGCTGGTGTGATAGAAGTGCTGTCAGAAAAAACCAACATGAATAGCCTGAGGTTGTATGCCAGGGAAGGACTATGTCAGCAGTCTGAGGCTGGGGCATACACATTATGTGGACAGTCCCACACCCACTTAAGACATGTAAGTTATTTACACTAATTCCAGTCCCTTGGTCCTCTAACAAAGCTATCAGCTGTTTTTCTGTAGCCCAAACCACTTCAAATGACATTTGAATATACAGCTGATGTATGTACAGGGCCTTCCTCTAAGCTGGCAGCTGCATCCAGAAACAGGGGAATCCTTTCTCAACTGACCTCAGATTAGGAAGCCGCTAAGGGGCTTTGGAGCTTTGCCTGCACACTACTGCTTTATTTTGCAGACAGTGTAATAAACACAGCTGCACTTGATGCTCAACTGAAGACTTAATCCATATGCAGTTCCACCACGCACTTTCTTTGGGAACAAAGCCATTTTACAAGGTTACTGGCCCTCCTCACCAACAGCTCCTTGTTCCTGCTTGCAGCACCACCACTCACCTATCATTCAGCTGGGCCAACATGGTACTACAGGGACTGCAAGGTGAATCAGGTCTAATATGATCTAAAAACCAAACAAGACTTTTTTTCTTTTTTTAATTAAAAAAAAAAAAAAATCTGTTTAAAGACCACCTCTTTAAAGACCAGCATTTTGGAACAGCTAAAAGGGCAGAAAACTGCAATATGGGAGTGGAACACAAGTAGCCTGGAGAAAGACAAGGAAGGAAGAGAGCAAGAGAGAATGAGGAGAGACTGCTAAGACATCTATGCTTCTGAAGAAAATACACTGGATCATTAACTCTCCTGTTGTCTCAGGGCTTCTGCAGACAACCTGCAGAATATGTTCTACCTGGGGTCTTCATGAACACAGGAAAGCAGAGACTGTGCCATGGACAGAAGAGCAAGAAAGAGTAGACTAATGCAGAACTTCTAATGGTATTAAAAACCATACATATATATGAATATCTTGAAAAAATTTAAAAGTTCATCAAAATGAGCCTGCAGATTTTTTTCAAAGGACATTTTCCGTTTCAACTCTGTCCTCTCAGAACAGTGACAAAAATGTTTTCTAAAAAATAAAGGTCTTATGCCAAATACATAGAAATTACAATAAAGAAAGAGCCCCTGCTGTGAGTACTATGCCTAAAGAGGCAATATTCCTTTCTTCACTGCTTCCCTGTAACTTCTAGTGTCTCCTAAATTAGAGCCAGTAAATTAACGTTAGCTTAAAACTGGCAATTACCACCTCATAGCATCTGGCTACTTACAGAGTCAAGTTATATGCAGCGCACAAGAGACTGCATTAGAACCTGAGATGGATTTCATTCATGTTACAGAAATATATTAATGTCACCACCTTGAACTCAATGTGCTGAATAGTTCTGACCAAGAAGCACATTTGTAATGCTAATAGTCCTACAGTTCCTTTAATGTAATCCCAATCTAGTAATTTATCCTATTAAAAGTCATAAAAGCCATCGTAGGTGTGTTCATGTGTACCACACACCTTTCACAAGTATCAGGATGTCAGCAGATGAAACACCATTCAGTAGCTGGAGATGTGCAAAAAAAGTGTATTATTCAAAATTTGTATTTAACATGAAATCTAGTATCTCAGTAGGAGGAGAGGGGCACAGGGAAATGCATTTGCTCCAACTATAGTTTAATGTAAGCATTCATTGCCTGGATTATGTTCCCCCTTCACAGCTATGGATTTTTTTGAGATTTAACAAAACCATGGATTGGTAGATTGAAGTAGAATTTCAGAATATATATTAAAATGTTAATATATATTTTTTAAATGGAATTACAAGAATAGCTTACGGAAGAAGCGAATACAAATGGACTTCAGGTTAAGCACAGAGGAAAATTTCAGAGAGTCTTACTGTAAAAGAAATCCAAACCAATCTTGTTGGGAGTTCAAGCATATGGAAAGAGTAAACAAAGAAACAAAACTGGCAAAGTACAAGCTTGCAGAAGCAAGGTGCTGTGGAGATGGGAATGATCATTACTACCAAGAGAAGGGGACTCTGGAAGGTTGGAATCTGCTCCTGACACACACTGCAAGATTTGGCTACTCCACCCTTTTAGTCAATTTCTCCAGTCTTAAAATTGAATGTTATTTGTTTATCCTTGTAAAGAAAATTATTTAAACTTTTTTTTAAAAAGCTATTAAAAGCAATTTTACAAGTTCTATCCGTAACAGATCCTTCTTGCAGAGAAACACCGGTAAAAAAAGTTGTTAAGTATTGTATTAACTAATTGTGAACATCCACTTAATTAAGAATATTTGTTTGGTACCTGGATTCTTGTCCTGCATTGTGATCTGTAGTGTGAACTGCTGCTCATACACACAGCCCAGTGAAATTTAAGGAGCAGCATCTGGGTACAAACATACACTGAGTAAAGCTATAAATAGAACAACTAAGTTCATTACATGCATGAGGTACTTGCCTGCATGAGTATTTTTGGCATGAGGGCCTAAGACTGTAAAACTAATGGCTACAGTTTTCCTACAACCAACCTTGTCTTTTTAGCTGAAGAGACAAAAACTTCTAACAGAATTTTTTTATTTCCAATCTAAGCTTATCATGGCATACATATGTCCAGATGGTGAAGAACACAGACACCACTCTCTGACTAATTTCTAATCAAGCAATTGGAACAATATGGGAACAACATTTATTTCATTTTTGTACCCAGAAACTGAGAAATTCATCTCCAGATGGAATCTCTTGCTTGTAGTACTCTGCAATACTAAAGACAGACGACAAATTCCTGTCCCCACTCTGTTACACCTATGCATATACATGCTGCAGGACAGCATTGTAAGTTGACTGTGTAACACATTTTATTTACATCCTAAGGCCTGAAAGGTTAAGGACTAGGGCTGGCTGAGATACAAGTTTTCTTCTCTCCTCTCTCCTCAGTCCCCCAAATCAGAAAAGAGCACAGAAAAGATGTTTCTTTAAAACTGCCTAGAAATTTAAGAGCGCTCTATTTCTTTCATTTTTTCCATGTTCTGCACAACTGCAGTTGAAATGAATCCCAAAGCAACCTGCAAGAGTACTACCACCTTGCCATGTGGACTCAAAATAGGGCTGTTTATGTCTACATAGATCATTCATTGGCAAAATAACTGTATCAGATATCTACATGCCTTGGCTCATCTGTGAGTTCAAGAGTAGGTGCGAGTTATCCACTGTAGCCCATCTCGCTGGAAGAAGTTACTATTTTTATAGATACATGTGTGTGAATAAGGACACATAGACATACACTCACATCTGTATCTATAGGCAAAGGATTCATGCTACCTACTGCTAAAAAAAGGTATTTAGATGCCTACATGGAAGTTATTGTGCATAACTGGGTCCAAATATGTTTTAAGCAGGCAGAGTCCTTCCTGTGTACTGTTCCTTTTAGAAGAATATGGCAATACAGTATTAGACTTTGCTTCTGACTATTCAGTCAGAAAAAAATTCCTGTGAGCACATAACTTGTCAGGCATCTCTTCATGATGCTCTGCTGAAATGATCGCTTCAGAGGTTGTTGCATGCGCTTATATTTCTAAAATAAAGCATCTGTCAGTTACCTGTCAGTATTTGCAGGCTTCACAGAAATGTACATTTTTGCCCACACTACCTTTTGTACAGCTGTGACCAATGTTGTTATATGGTTCGTTATATGGTTTCCATCATTTCTCTGTGAGATTCAGGCAAGCTTTGAGGATGATGAAAACAAATGCACTTAACATAATGCTGATATCACAGTACATTGCTAATTAGATTCCTTATTTTTAATACTCAAATGAATACCAGTGCAAGATAGTACCTGCTGATTATAAGGGTTTTCCATGCTGTAACAGATAAGGTAAGTGCCATATTCCCCTACTTAAATCTGATTATCTGAACATGTACCAGAGCCAGAAATTTCAGATTAGAGTTCTAGATTAAATATGAATTTCATAAGTCTTGAAGAGACTCAGGAACTTGATATGAATCTAGGAAGTTCAGAAACTAAATCTTGCACCAAATTCAGCAAATCTTAGTACATAAGACACAGCTGAAGATGTGAAGAGTATGTATTTAAGTTACACAGCCTACTCTAAACCAAGGTTTGTTTTAAGCCAATCTTCAGTTTAATGGTAACTTCTAGTTATTCCCTCAATATGCAACTTAGATGCTGTTTCGGACATTTACATACTGTTTTACATGCCTGTTTCCCCTCCCCTTAAAAAGCCTGAAAAACCTAAAAACCCAACAACAAACAAACCGCATATAGGTTCCCAGGGAGGAATACTAGTGATAACTATTGGAAATTTCCCTCTGCTGGTAATATTCCTGCTGCTCATATATTCCTGTGTTTGGATTGCATCAGAGACCAGTTCTGCCCATATGTGAGAGGACATGAAAGGAAGGTAATTCTATTTACCTTGGTTCTTGTATGATCGCTTATGTTCCCTCTCTTCATTTAGCTTTTATGCCTTGGATGATTCAGATCCTAAGTACGAGCAGATCAGAACTAACAGCTTAAACCATGAACTTCAGCTAACCTGTTACTTCTATGCTGAATCGCCTATCTGGATCTCTCCTTTGATTTCTGACACCTTTATGTAATTGTAGCATTTCTGTTAAGCATAGTTGTGCATTTGGTATTTCTGTCTGCATTTAGTCTCCTACAATTAATTTGGATCAAAGAGATTAAAAGGCAAAGTGTCTTTAGGATACAGCAATGCCTACACTAACTGAGAGACAGAGATTCTCTCATTAGTTAACATCTTGATTAGCAAAGAAATTCACTGTAATAAGGCATGCTGAAGACTTACAAAGGGGTTAAACAGTCGCAGATTTCCAAAATGAAGGTGTAGTGAAAACTGAAAATAAACCATTTGCAGTACAAATCACACCATTCAATATCTTGTCATCAGACCCTGAAAAGAGAGAGTGATCTGAAGCATGTTATAGAAGCCAAATGAGATTAACATAGCAGTGGTTTTGAAAATCCCACAAGCTCTCAGAACAGATCAGCATCACTCAAAACACAATATACATGTTAGAACAAAGGCTCTGAAATCAGCATGCAATACTGCCTGCATTGTGGTCTCTTCAGCTGAATGGTCTTTCCAGGCAAATTAAGAAAAAAAAAATATCACCAATCAACCCCATATTTCAAGATCTAATAACTAACCTGTTGTCTGGAACAAATTCAGCCCATATTAAATGCCATCTTAACTTGGTCAAATTGGAAATGACCAAGGTAAGGATGGTAAGGTAAGGAATGACCTCTGCTAGGCTTAATGTGGATAGACTTTGTTTCTGTAATTATTTCTGTGACAACTGTCCACATTTATTCGGTATATAGGTGGATGGTGTAAAACATAGAGTCTACTCCTTCAGTGGAGATTGCAAATACTAATTTTGAGCATTCTCCTAACAAGCACTACTGAAGCATTCCCCCCCGTGATAAGGCTGTCATCATTGCCATTCCTTCTTAGCATACCAGTTAGTGAAGAAAGGTGTGAAAACCACACTGCTCTCACCCTACAAATATAGAACAAATCTTTTTGCAGTGCATCCAGCCAGTACCTGCTCGAGATTTAGACGCTTTTCTCTCAACTATGACTTCTGTCAGGCAGCAACATCTCTCGCAGCTCTTGGGAGCCCAGCTGCTCCTTGTCCTTGGGGCTAAGCTAGCAGGCACATGCACCTTGCAAACCAAGCTTTTCAGCATCTTCCTGCAACGCAGCTCTGACACCACCACACCCCTCGATTCCTTTCATTTCACAGAAAAGCTGTAAGCTTTTCAAGAACTAAATTTTAGTCAGTAGATTTCAGAAAAATTTGTTTTGAAGCCCACTGTCAGAAATACACATAAGATATGACCTACTATTCTCAACCACATTGAAAGGCAAGAAAATTAACTTCTACCTATATGATAAATGTAACAATGGCTACATAATTTATACAATCACTTGAGGCCAGGTGGACCTTTTATTAAACATGCTGGAGAATTCATGCAAAGTCAATACAGCTTCAAGGCACTCACAGACTGGCCCATCATTTTACTTAATTACAAAATGATGTTAATGAAGCCCTGGTGTTGTCTGTTGTGTTACGTGATTCAGACAGATGTGTGCAATTCATATGAAATGCAGACTGTTAATACTTCACTGAGATTGCTGGTGAAAGACTGGTATTATTTCTGTTGGGCTTCAATGAATGGGGCTTTTCTGTACTTGACAACAATGTGTTAAATACTATGGGGGCAGCAGAAGATCGATAATGAGTTCAGGTACTTATTTTCCTGCTTTAACTACTTCACAATGAAATCCTTAGGAGGTTTTGGCAGTGATTTCACCAGGGTTAGGATTTCAGAAGCAGAGGTTACAAATTAACGGCATAGGTAAGTGCATTGCTGGCAATCAGCAAACTTACAATGCTTTTTCGAAAGGAAAGATTTGTGAGTTGGAATTTTACAGGATGCTTATTGGTTTTCTCTTAATAACATTAAAAAAAATGTAAATAAATGAAACGGGGACTTGGGAGGCTGTTAAAATAACAGCGGCTAACCTGAAAGTTCAGAAATGGGCATCTGAGCTGGCCTGAAAGCAGTCTGCATAAAGAAAATATGGCCTTAAAGCCCAGTCTAATCCCAATACCCCACATAAGAACTATGGAGACCATCATATTGGTGCTGGAGATTTTTTTTCCTGTGACCTTCTTGTGAGTTTTCCAGCCAAGTCATTTGTGTGCTTCTTCAAAGTAGCTAGAGAGGTGGACCTAAAACTCATCTGCCTATATAAAACTTCATACATTCTTTCAGTTTCCATGACACCAAGTCTGCACAGCATAGCATCTTTACACAAGAAAAAGGTACAATCTCTTCATCACTATAGCCTGAGGGTGCTTAAATGCTGTTTATATTACCGCTTTCAGTGATAAGGACATTGCCATTATTAAAGATGGAAAACAACAACAGAATTGTAATTAATTTTTTTTTGCAGCTAATGGAATATTGTGCACTTGAATAAAGACCTCATGCACTCTCAGATCCTGAAATTCTTTCCACCAGGTGGAGACAACTGTTGGATAACAGCATGAACATCAGGTTTATTTTCAAATCAATCAAACCTGCAGTAACTCTGAGATGGATGGATTCCAATTCTGTTTTATTAAACAAGGAGACACAGGAGAAGGCAAACTAAGGCCCAGGACTGCAAAAAGCACAGCACCCACAAACGGATACTAGTCACCTCCACTCCCACTGATTCTCGATTCACATTGAGATTATGGAGCACCTCTGAGGCCTGTGCTGATAAATACAGACTTGCAGAGCACTGAAGACACTATTGAGTCACCTCAGGTATTCATCAATATTTGTGTATTATACATTAATAGTTGCCTGGTCTGGCAATTCGTACTGTGATTTTAACACAGTTGTCACGGGGCACGCTTATGTACTTAAAGGTTATTATTGTATTATTTCCAGGCACATCTCTAACTAAATATGGCAGTTAACCTGTTAGGAATGTCTAATGCAGGAATATCTGTTAATTTTACACTTCCTTCCTCCTTGGTTACAGTTTCCCATCCTCTCAACATATCCCCAACAACTGTACATGTGGCTGAAAGTTCTGTTCAAAATTGATACACACTACTGGGAACACCAAGGAAACCTCTCCTGAATTTCTCAAAACAAAATGAAGCTGACAGACTAATAAGGCCACAAGGGAGGACGCAAAATTTTATCTACTGGAGCCTAACCTGCAAAACATTACAACCATGACATCCAAACTGAAATGGGCATAAGGTATGGAGCTGCTGTGTATCTGATAGGCCTTAGACATGTATGTATTTCCAAATTAGGCAACTCCCTGATTAGCAAGAAATGCTGTGTGGCTACTCTAAATTACATGAAGTCCTCTAGCTCACCTAGCAAGTACAATTGACTGGTTGACACAAATCTCTAAGACATCTGCAAATAACTAACCAGCTGCCCACCCTTCTCACAGCTATGATTGTTCCTCTGCATGCGCTGGTAACAGACATTAAATAGAACACAGCTAAGAAGAGATAGCATCTGGGTTTTAAAGGGTTTGGGTGGTCAACTCTTCCTGATGGAAGGGGAACAGTGTTCACTGGAAGTTGAGAGAGGCACCTTTGCTTCTTACTGTGATGCAGACATGCCTGATAACCCAGAAAACAGAAGCCAATCTATGTGGAGATATGTAAAATAATTAAAGCACCTCTTTTAATAGGTATTTATAAAGCACCTGTTTTAATATAAAGTATATATCTTATATTTACAATTATAAATAAGAACACCTTATTGCAAGGACCTTGACTATTCACAATGCTACAGGAGGGCATGAGATCCCCCAAGATTACCACAGTAACATTCTTGGTAATATACTTCTGGGCTATGTCAGACACTTCTACCTCTTTCATAGATGACATTTTCTCATAAAACCACTTTCAATGACATTTAGTCAAGGTCCTCAACTTCTGGCCCATTCTTAGCAAGAACTAAACATGACTGGAACTATAACCATTTGCACAAACATTGTCCTGAACTGGGACATGAAGCATTCTCCAAATTACCTTAATATAATGGACATTAGAAACAATGTCTAACCTAAATTTTAAAATTCCTACTAGTGAGTTTTATGACAGCAAAATCACTACCTCCGTAAAGTGAGAAGTGATTTTAAAGTATCAGTCTCATTGGCAAGTAAGAGATTTTTAAGAGTTGACATACTGGTCTAGGTGAGACACAGCTATACTTGCCTCCCTGTTATCATTACTACCAAACAGTCTGTTGCTTTACATATGCACCAATTTTGCAGGCTAATCCACAACAGATTTGGCTAGTCAGAGCCAAAGACAACAGCTTTGTGATAAAACTAGCAGAGTTATCTTTGTGTTGGTGAAAAATATTTCTGGTCTATGGACACAAAAAAAAGACCAAGAGCAATCATTGTGCTGACTGAACACAGCATTGGTGGAGAACTAAGAACAGATTCTACACATCAAATATACAAGATAATCAATAGAAGATATTCTATACTAAAATTTCAGTGCTTGCTTAGTTATTTTTGGTAAGTCTAATAGCAGAAAGATAGTTATATAGATTAGTTAATGGGAATGAAGGCCTTAATTATTGGAGAAAGAAGTGATAGGTCATGCATATTTAGAAACCAGATAATATCAATTCTCTGTTACCAAAACGTTCCTTGAACTACCAACCATTAGAAATTATAAATTCAGAAAAAAATAGTTATACAGTCCTGTTTTTCTCTTTAAAACAGGCTATGGACTCCCATAAACTTCATCTCAAGAAGTTCTGGTTAGTAGACTAGGAGAAAAAAAAAGAAAAAAGAAAAAAGATGATTGTCTGGGACTTAGATAAAGAAAAGAGAATGTCTCTAGAGAAAAAAAAAACCAAAAAAAAATATTTTCCGATGTGGTTTCTTAAGCAGGGGTTAGCAGGCTAAGAGAGTGAAAAGGACAGATGAGTTCTCTGAAGAATCAATATGCACTAGAGAATCCTGACTGCCTTAGATATAGCTCATTACTTTCCCATGCAGTTAAGCTGCTTGGTAGCTTTCTCTAATTCACCTATGGATCCAGTTGGGCAATATTCTGTGAGCCAGACAATCCCCCATACTCAACCACCAAGCAACACACAAAACTGCTAAAAGCAATTAGAAAATGTACAAGCTCAAACCTGAACACAAGGTGACCAAGATTCTCATCATCTCAAGGAATGTTACCACCACCTGTAAAGGCAGCAAGGAAGGACTGGAACAAACAGCAATGAGGCAGCAAACAAGAAATCTTCAAAGATCATGACACTGGGTACCAGTGAGATATGGGAGTCAGTAAAGAGTTGAAATGGAGATTAAGATATATGGAGTAGTCAAATAAGTTTCACAGTCTCTGCGAGAAAGAATGTCTCCCCAGCCACAATGCCACAGGGGTTACAATCTACTTCCATGGCTATTATTTTCCCATCAACATGAATTCACCTATCCAGGATTCAGGTTCCTGCACACGACTTTCATCTAATGGCTATTTTAGCTGTTTCTCTGGCAAAGTGAATGACGGTTCTATTGGCTTTTGAAGTATTTCATCCCCACCTCTGATATCTTTGCTGCTCTGGGTTGCACTTAATCACGACAGTCCCTTGTGCTGGCATCCACACTGAAACAAAGTTTTGGAAAAGAAAGGCTTTCAACTTCTTCTGTGATGTGAGACAGATGCTCCAGCAAATGCTTGTTTATGGAGGCTTAAAGCCAGCTCTCTGCATTTGTTGGCTACCTTCAGACACTAAAAAAATAGAGTTGCTCAGACTGTGTTTTTCTTGCAAGCGCATTTTCTCGCCGCTTCCTCTTCTATAAGCAACAGTCACGAAGAAATAAGAAACTGACATTGGCTCATCACTGTCACGCAGCTAAGCTCGTTCCAGGTGATAAAGGACACACTACGCAGAGATCCTGTCTTGAAAAGCTGATGATTCAGGGCATAGGGTTTACCTCTGCCCACTGTGCAGAGCTTCTTCAGAGCTCCTGCCAGAGCTGTTTTGACAGTTCTAAGTGTGGAAAAGAGCTGGGTGGTAGTTCCAGAGAGGTATAGTCCCTAAAACCATAAAAAACTACCATGATCACCTTCTCTAACCTTCCTTGTACACATACTACCACAATTTTCCCAGAGAATGGGGTAATTTTTCCAGGATGGGACTTCTGACAGCTATCCAAGCCATTATGTTATGGGCAATAATTTAGGAAATTGCATCTTACTACCACCCTGAATTTGTCTCGCTTCCACTGACAACTACTGATCCTTGTTATGTCTTTGTCTATGAGGGCAATCTTTATCTCATACCAAGTATCATTCCCATGTGTATCTGAACACAGTGCTAAAGTCATGTCTAGCCTGTTAGTAAGGATATATACACACAAAGCAAAGGCTAAAGATCTTATAGCTCAGGGGCTGCACTACCGGGAGACAGAACGCTGTTGGCACACTACCACAGGGCAAAGAAACTCAGCATTGCAATCCTGAGTTCAATTTCTTACAATAATTCTTATAGTACTTGTAACCAAATGCATGCATTGATTCCTGGAGAAGTATAACATTTGAGTTGGGAAGAACTCAAGTTCATTCTCTGGGGTGGAATTACTGTCTAAAGCTGGTAGAAGCTGATTAAAATGTATCATCAAAAAAAGAAAAGGGAAACCAAACTGTTCCAAACCTGAAATTCTGAGACATTAAATATTTACTAAAATAAAATCTTTCTTCAAACTCAGAACTGTAAGATCTTTTCTTGAGAGCAAAGATTTCCAAAACAGGTTTTTTTTTTTGTTGAAAATGCATTTCACTACTAAAGAAAAACAGTTTTGATGGAAACATTCCTGGTCAGTTTTTCTAGCACCCAGCGGGAGAAACCTAATCTTCTTCTGCAAAAGCATGAAAGAGCAGGATCTGTCTCTTTACATAGAGGGGACCATAATTTAGTCTTTTAAGAATTCATGAAAAAGACTTAGGAGTGTTCAGCACAAAGCCATTCTATGCATAGCAAATGTGCTATGCCTGATTGACAGTCTTCTGTTCATAAATGGCACTGCCACACTCACTGATTGCTGGTGTCCCACTTCTCCAAGCCGACCCTCAGCAGCAGACAGCAGTCAGCTGATGCTTTTTAAACCTGGAGTCAGCTGCAAAGCAAAAGTGACCAAAAGAGCATAATTCTGCTCTGCTTCCCCTTACAGTGAACTTTGTAGGTAAAGCAATAGCCTCTGGCTATTTGTGTCAACCTGGTAAGGGGTGGGGAGAATGGGAAAAAAACCCCTAGAAGTGATGAAAAATAGGTGCAGAGCACATAAAATGAGAAGTGAAGACGACAAAAAAAAAAAAAAAGGGTGAGAAGTCCAAGGGAAAGATTTATCAGAAGTATGGAAAGTAAAGAAATCATACACACACCACCACCCCCCCCCCCCAAAAAAAAGAGAGAAAGAATTAAGTAGAAAATTAAGAGGATAGAGGATTGATGGGAAAATAAGGCAAGAGAAAGACATCAAAGGCAATATTATAACAAGACATAATGGATTTTACCCAGACAGCTCCTCATTTTCTAGTGTGAGAAGTCTTGATACAGTATTTAGTAAAGGTATGAATTTCATGGACAACTAGATGGTACTTTAAATACATGGACATATAAGAGCATGAAGATAAGAGACTGGGCACAGAGATTACACAGTCTTGCGAAAGCTGCCTCACTCAAGGAACATGATACTGGCAGGTAAAACTGGGAGACAGTGAGCGTATAAAAAAAGCTTAAAAAGGCACAAGGGGGGAAAGCGTATTCTGGACAAGGATAAGAAGCAATCATAAAGGAGACTGCAGCATCAGATTGTTCTGTTTTAAAGATTATTTTTTTTTAGTACAAACACAGACATGCCCCAGAAATATGGTCGAAGATTGAAGATTCTCTAATACAGAGACTTCTGAAAGGGCAAAGGAAAAGCTGAAATATATTTCTGTCTTCTAACAGAAAATACTAAAATGGAAAAGGAAAAAGAATACTAACATTTTAGCTAGTATCACAGGATGTAAAACCAGAGAGATCTTTATCAGATACTGATACAGAACTCTTGCATAATTGGAAAACCCAAGAAATCTTTTACAGTGAAACCTGTTAGACACCCAGAGCTTTGATCACAAGGAACTGGAATTGCTCTGCTAGTATGACAATAACAACTAGGTGCAAAAGCCTCTCGAGTGTTCCACAAATCAATTAAAGCAAAACAATAAAACCATACAGCTCATTGTACCGAGTCTGAACCCAGCCAAATCACAACACATACTCAACTAATGTCAACATATTTTACAGTAATCTTAAGATTAGACACTGCTGTGGCTTAACCCACCAGGACAGACATATATGTTAACTAAAGGTGAATCTACTTACTCAGCTCTTGAGTCCATTCTTAGCGCTGCTGTGTAATGTCAGACATTCAACACAATGTAACAGTGACTGTGCTAGAAATGAATTTTTTGACAGGGACTGCAAGATCAAGCAACAAATAGATAAGCAGAGTTTAATGATGTATGATTTATAAAGCTGGAAGCTAGAGATTAAAGTGATGCATAATTCTCTTTAAAATACATATATTATTATCTGGTGAGATACTCTTACAATGACTTGCAAAAAAGAGATGCCTTGTAAAGAGAGATTTGAAGAGTAAGAGGCAAACCAAAGTGCATATAAAAAGGGAGGAAGCCCAAGGTATGGAACAAATCATGAAGAAAAATAATATCCTGTATAATTAAGCCAATGTTCAGGAACAAATGACAATGGTTTATAGACAACTATGTCAGTAGTAGGGTGTTGTCTTGGTAGAAGAGCATACAGAGAGAACTGCTTTGTTATGGAGCACCCCAGTGCCAGGGGTCTTCTCTCATGATAAAGGTTTCAAGACGCTATGGAATACAAATTAATTTTAAAAAGCTATGTCTCATTAAGGATGTAGCACAAGGGAGCACTTGCCAACTCATCCTATTCCATGTATCCCTGGAGGAACTACATTCCTATGCAGATGTAATGCTTCTATCTGTGTTTAAGGAGTATACAAGGTATACTCAAACCAGGACACTATGGAGTTACATGACTGTAATTTACATTTCTGTGTTTTGGGAAAAGATAAACATTTTTTTTTCCCTCCAATTTTGTCTCAAACTGAAAATAAGATTAAAATAAATGGGCTAGCCTTCCAATTTACAGCAGGTTATATTAAATACATAAACACAGTTAAACACATCAACTTTGAGATCAAAACTCTGACAGACCCTTAGGTCTAGCAGTATAATTGAATATCACTATGATTATATTGTCAGCAGCAAATGAACAGGCATTTCACTTTATTCATGTTATTTGTAAGTCACTATTGAGAGGGGAAAGAAATGAACAATTATTTGAAAAAGCTATTATATCTTTAAGTAGCAAAGAATCAAAGACGCTAGCTTTTCATATTTCAATGTAGAATAGCAATAAAACAAACAGGTTAATCTTTTCATCATCTCCTTCAGTTCTCCTCAGTTCAGTTTTCTAAGGTTTATCTCAATTTATTGAAGAGGACTCAAAAAAATAAATACCCTTGTTAAGCCTCTCTTATAAAACACAGCTGCATAGTACTCTTGTTTCATCAACCTTTCTCCATCTACTGGAACTGGTGAAAGAAGAGATGTTTCCACTCATCCATTTTTGAACTAAAAAAATACTGTTTCCACCAGGGTGGTAAGTTCATCTAAATCAGTCATCTTTAATCTGGCTGGAGGATTACTTCTAAGGAGTCCACAAAATGCACTGAAGAACAGTACTCCTATTATTGATGAGCTTCAATTCACAGCAAATTCATTAGCAAACTTGTAGGTTTGTGAAGCTTGGCATCCACTAACATGGGCAGTGGGTTAGACAGTAGATACCAAGCTGGTAGATTTAATACAGTAAATTTTAAAAGTTGAGGTTTCAACTAAATTATTTGGGTCTTCTCCTCCAGGTAACAGAAATTGTAGTTCTTAATAGAATTACCTTCTGAGATACAACATCTAAATGCACTCACAAACAAGCAGGGTACCCTGGTGGGTCCTCGACCCTGCTCATCCACATTCAGGACCTGGTCAAACTGTGCAATGGCTGACATGTGGCCTATCCATTTAGATTTCTCTTCCAGAGAAACCAAAACACTATGGAGTGAAATGAGGAGAGACCTGGGCACTAATGAAGTCCTGGGTCACATCCCACTATGGAATCAAGACACAGCAGAGTAAGCCTGTTTGGACATAACCAGTTACAAAATATTTTGCCTCCTCTTTCTTCTTGCAATTGCTATATACTCCCCTAAACTGTGTGGTACGCTGGATACGGTTAGTTTTAAACCTTATCCTTTAGCGGTTATGCCTCCGCCAAGATGACTTTGTGGAAGTTATGAGAATTAAATATTATTGCAAAATATAGTATTACCATTTAATATCATCCTACATTTTATTTCTTTTTGCCTCAGCACCATTCTGCTGCTTAAGTAGACTGCATTTGGTTCTGAAGCACCCCAAGATTCTTTCCAAGATGCTAAGCAAAAAGCACTGACAGTAGTAGATGGTAACACTGTAGGAAGCAGTCCTGCATTAGTAAAGTGACAGATTACATGGGACTACTCAGTGTTTTCCATATCTGATTACCATGAGTCAATGATTGTATTGTTTGCTCCCTTCTGTACCAAAGAAGTCATCAAGTGACTAGCACTCAAATGCAACTGAAAGGGCAGAAAGTGGGGCTTGTCTTGAAATGAATGCTCTTTCTGTGCAGGTTAGCTATGCAGAAGTTATTGGGAAGTGGAGAAGTCATCGGGCTACCCCATCATAAAGATCTAACTCTTCATCAGCCTGGCTCGTGGTGTAAGGAGGCAGAGGTCACTTGAAACTCAGTCATCTCACATCACAATGCACTGTGAGCTCCATCAAACAAGTGTGGCAGAATAACGGGTTCTTTTAGTCCTTCACTTACACAAGAAAAGTATTACGTGTCCTCTTGTTTTACCAGGAAAAGAGATTCCTAAAGGGCCAACACTAACTGTAGGTTTCTCTCCCCTTTTGCTGAAAATGTTCCCGTGCTCTGTGACATACTATGAAGGGGGGCAGCACAGAAATATATCTGCACGAATTAGTGAGCTACAACGGAGTTACCACACTAGCCACAGACTGCCACAGTATTCTAATAACCCAAGCTAACATATACCATTTTAAAGCCAAATACCAATAGGACTAGAACAAACCATTGCTTTATCAAAAGCAAGCCATTCTCCTATGGACAGTATACCAAAAGGAGGTGCTCCAGATTACCAGGCAGCAGTTAGAATCAATGCTGATACAGATTTGTTTCTGAGGAAGATTTTCTTCTGGATGTGTCACTTCTTACTGCAGAGATCTGAAGACGGCACTTGTATGAATATCATTGCAAACAAATGCTGCAGATAATAACCAAAGGGCATGCAGAAATCTAACTGTTTTTGCAGTCAGTAAGCTTGGAGGATCAATGCAATCTTCAGTGAATCAATACTTCACCACTTTGTAGGGAAAGCTGTACTTTACAACTTGAACCAAAGCTCAGCGGACTCACTGTCCTTCCATTGACTGCAATGGGCTCTGAAGGAGACGCACAAGCCAGTCGTGAGGTTGAAAGATGCAAGATTCAACAAGGCAAAACACGTCTCATCTAATGACAAAACTCAGTACCCCAGTGCTGAAGTGGCTGTCCCAAGTGGTACCGGAGACTAAGATTACTTTGTTGCTCTAGTCCGTGTAGGTCAAATTCACCCCTTTGCATTCAGTTAAAGCTAAACCAGTTACCTAACATCACAAAGTCCCCTCACCACTTGGCATAACTAAACACATCCACAGTAGAGAAGCCTAGCACTGAACCACAGCAGAACTAGTAGGCAGAAGTGTGGCTCGCTAGTGAATGCAGTGGGAGGGCTTATCGGCACTACAGCTGGCTCCAGCCAGTATTATAAATCCTTGATTTTGATAAATATCGAGAACCAGATTTTCAAAAACTACTGAAAGCCAGGCCTACCAGATGGATCCAGGAGCTCCTCTGAGCTCCTAAGGATGGCAGCATACCCCAGCTATGCCTCAATTTCATGATGGATAAGGTTCAGAGATGCACTAATCTGCATCTCCTTCCCCGATTGATTTGATTTCTGTTAGGAATGAATCCTGAGTGCCTGGGACAGAAAATAATTATAGCATGCCCTGGAAGCCTGAAATCTCCAGCCCTTGATTAATTCATACTCATCCATATGTAAATTCAGTGTGAATGCTCTCAGCACATTTTTCTCATAAGAATTCAACAAAAGTTTAGGAAAACAATTGTTTTAGTAAAGGAACAAATGTAACTACAGTACTGAATTAACTCTGTGAAGAGGGAAATCTTCAACTTCAGTGTTTAATTTGCACATCAGTGCGAATCTACAGGGGAGCCCAAAATCAAAACTACTACCAACACACCTTGAAATATATAAAAGGCAAGACTAGTCATTGATCACGGAGCAAAAATCTGAGTACAGGGGAATAAACTGCTATTGAACTGAATGTGCACAGATAAAGGCTGGCCACATTCACAGGACATGTGGAGGGACACACCTGGTTTTGCAGTGCGACGGCCATGCCCTCCTCATGCAATCTGGCACACGCATGCTGCACTTGAGAGCTGAACAGGGAAGGAAGAAGTCAGGGCCATCTTACACCACATATGAGATTCATGTCTCAAAGATACAGCTGACAGTTGCTGACAGTGTGTAACAGCCATTATAGAAAACGAGGCATCTGCCTCTCATTGAAAACAGGCTGTCATACACGCAGCACGTGACTTAAAATTTGTGATGGCATGCACTGGAAAAGCAGAATACAGAGGATGCAAAACTGCCTGACTCACATATGCTTCTGGTGCGAAATACTTAGGATGCAATTTACTTCACATAATAATCAAATCCATTCTGTGAGATATTCTGATGCACCCCAGAATTGAAACTGAATGTTACAAACTGTATTGAATACTAAAGATTTGATTTTTACCCACACATGAATCACGTGTACAGTCGCAGTTAACATCCCTCCCTAGCCCTAAGCACCTGACATAGAAGTGGTCAATGTAGGTTCCCTGAAAGAAAAGTTGGTGAGAGGGAAGTTCCCACCTTGAATCATCTTCTGGAAGGCTCCTTACTGTATCTATTCAGAGCTCAGAGGAAGTGTTAGGACATGTGCTACAACAAGTAGTAAGAATGCTTCCAATTAATACTAAGTTATTAAATGTAGACAGAGTGGCTAGAGCCTTTTCAAATCTAAGTAACAGCTTATTTGTTCTGAATAAGAAAAAAATGCCAATCAGAAACCCTAGCCAACACCATGGATTATTATTCTGGAGGAAGAACACCACCCTCTATATCATTAGAGTACTCGTCTACTAGAAAAGTTGATTTAGTAGAAATAAAAAGCATCTGAAACAGAAATTCTAGATGCTTTTGCTCCTTCTGGTTAAAACGTACTTAGTCAAAAAGCAAACAAAGTTGGACTCACAGCTCCTATACCATACTTCAAGCCAATAAAAATAAAGATGCCAGTTTGCAAAGGCTGTAGCAGATGATGCAAAAGCTAAGCGTGTCCTACAGCGAGAACCACAGGGCTTTACAGTCCCTGTGAATGCAGATGTCACAGCTCTACCTCACTCTTCTGGACGTGCAAGCAGTGAGCTAAGTAGAAGTGCCCTGAAAGCAAAGTCTTTCAATATGGTGACTGAACTGGTTCAAATCAAACACTTGTTCTGTTCTGTCTGGTGCACTATAAATAAATCCTGGGGAAGTTGTATTTGAAGATTTCCACAACAAGCTTTCATATAATACCACCTTGGTTTTGACTGGGGGGGTAGAGTTATCAAGGGAGAGGGAGGTTTACCAACCCTCCTTCAAATTAAAGAATGGTATCTTGCTACAGTTGCCTATAGATTTTAAAATCAGGAGGCACCATATTAGCAATGGATCATTGGCATGCACTGTAGCAGAAAACAGGAAATATAATTAAACGTACAGCTGTGAGGTAAGATCTTTGGCAGAAGAAAGACAGCTTTGGGAAGAAAGTGGTAAGGGCAAAGCACTATGAAGTAGCACAGTAACGTGGTCAAGAGGAAGAACAAAGCACAGGGATAGAGATGAGACTGGAGGTGAGAGGAGCAGAAAAAGAAGCACAAAGAAAGAAAATGACAGTAAAAGAAAGAAGGCAAAGCATACAGAAAAGAAGAATGTACATAAGGAAAAACATCTTCTTTATGAGTAATAGTTCTTTAGTAAGGGCAGGAGCCACATTGTTGTGCAACAGCATATACGGTTTTCTGTATAGAAAGAGTTTATTTAAGCTTATATGCAACCTCAAAAAAAAAAAAATCTGTGGGAGGAAAAAAAGAAAAAAAGAAGAGAGAGTAACATCATATTTCTTTTGACTTTTAAATTGCTTTTTAGGTCATGTTTCACCCTCCCCTCCCACCCCCCAAGTATTTTCCAGGATGGAATTTTCTTCTTCCCACTCCAGGATTTGGCGTGGGTAGAGCATCACAGATGCTGCTGAACTCAGAAACCAAGAACCTGATTCATTCTTCCCTTGAATCTTTTGCTATCATTTAGACTGTGACCAAGCAAACGTCAAAGGCTGCAAGTCAGAAAGATAGTTTTACGCAGCTTGTACATTCAGTTTGTCCCAGCGTAACAATGGTACACGAGTAACGATAAATCCAGTTCTGAAACCCTGCTAGTATGTCAAGTATTTGTTTAAGAGTAATTACTTTTCCTGCTGTTCCAGCAGACTTATGCTCTAAGACTGCTCTGAGTTTTGACTGTACGCAGACGGCAGGTTTTCCCTAAGGAAGGACCAACAACCATTTTTCAACTTCGCATAACAAAAAATCCTTAAAACGAAGACAACCTCGCACAATCAATCAGCAAAGCCCTTCAGTCTCACCGCCCATGTTCAACAAGTCCAGATTATTTTCTGCAAGTTCCCTTTCATTTCAGCCTATAGTACTGTTACAATCACAATGCTGGGTATCAATTCAGTACTCAACAAGGATTCTCAGAATAAACTGTAAGGAGTCATATGACATAAAAGAAGCTGCCCCCAAGATAAGTGATACAGTGTTCATATTTTTGAATGTTCAGGCCATTTTCAGTAGGAAAGATTCACTGCTTACTTCATTTTAGACTTTAAAACAAAAAAAAGCTCTAACATTTTAAAAGGTTAGACACATTTTTTACTCCCACTGTTTCTTAATAAAACACCATTTGTGTGGGAAACCAGCTTAGTGCATACTTTAAAAACAGGCAAACCATTAATTGATCCAACATGTTGGCGGTTTTAGAGAAACTCACTAGGCAAGAACAAGCGATGCATCTTAACTTTTGAAGCAGCCTGAGCTTTACTTTAAGGGTGTGTAAGTATGCCATGCTCCAACTACTTCATACTGCTTAGTATATAATCTGTGATACTTAAAGCACCAAGAAGTATAATCTGAACAGCTATCTGAACTGTGCAGGTTTTAAAGCACAGTTTTAAGAAGCTCAAGAGGTTGTGAGTCGCTTGTCTCACAGAACCAATGGAAAATACTAAAATAAAAGACATCTTCCACCAATCCTACCAAAGAAACATGAATTTGCCCAAACAAACAGCTAATCTCTTAAAGAGGCTGCACACAAGAGGTTCGAAAAGCTCTGTTTTTGCATCAGCAATATTATATAGCACTACAGTTAGGCAACAAATTGTTTTCCAGCACATCTATGCTAGCTAGTTTACAGTGGAAAGTTAAAATGTCATTAGAATAACATCCTGTTTTGCAGCCTTTCTGTGTTTCAGTTTACCCCTAACTCTGCTAAGATTCAACTGGCATGAAACAGCTGGGCATGATTAGTCACTGAATGCAAACCAAACTGAGATTTCACAATAGGTGGCATTTTAGTCTCCATGGCATAGGCTGGTGGTATAAAAGACCAGTGAGCCCGGGCAGAAAACACTGTCCCTAAATATAAATCTGGTGATCTGTTTTTAAAACAACATTATTTCAGATCAAACATTGCTACAAAAACAGTGTTTTTTGTGGGCATAACCCGAGGCTTGGGTTGTTTCCGATGACTGGATTTCTGCTTGGTTCTAGCTGACAAGCACATGTGGGGACCTGAGCACCCATGTGCTGACACTGCGAGCACAAACTCCATCAGAGTATTCACCTGGGAGAGTGAATCACCCCCCTGCCCAATTCTGGACAAAGTATCTCACGTTCTTACCAAATCAGATACTCAGCATTCCTACTTGATCCCACAGCTTTTACAGTATCATAGACAAGACAGTGTACGCTGTGTTCCCTACTTTATTGCAGCTCCTGATAAGCCGGTACCATAAACACTATGTTTTTCCTCTTCTGGAGATCTTAATCGCACCCAATCCCACATGACACCTGCCAGAGGATCCTCAGGACACAACAAAACATCGGTGCCCCACAGCGGGCTCAGGGTCCCATCCATTCCTCCGACTAGACTCAAACTTTGCATCACCCAAACTTTTCACCCCTGGAGCACCAGTGTGCGTTGCATCTGTCCTTTGCCATGGCAGCATGGAAAGGTGCTCCACAGCCCCCCGGGGTGGGTACCCACCTCCCGGCGAGGCCCATGGCCCACCTTGCTCCTCTGCCAGAAGGTGCAAGGCCACCTTCCCACCCAGCAGCTCCCACCCCAAGGATGCGGGACAGCAGAGCGGGCTGCCACGCACAGGAAAATGGGTCTCGTACGCCCACCCAGCACAGATCTCGGGGCGCGCCCACGGAACGCGGGCAGGGTGTCGGGGCTCACCTGCGTGGGGCATGGTGATGGTCTCGTTGGCGTTGCTAGAGCCCACGTTGTAGATGACCACGGCGGAGGCGTTCTGGGCGGCGGCGTGGCGGATCTTGTCCTTGTAGGTGCAGTTGCCCCGCGGGATGAGGGCCACCCAGCTCTTGCCCGTCGCCGGGGCGTTGAAGCGGGTGCCGGGGTCGCAGGCGTAGCGGTCGGCGGGCGAGGCGGAGAGGGCCACCTGCCCGCGGGCGTCCTGCTTGGGCGACTGCTCGCCGTAGCGCCCGCACTCGCTCTTCTCGCTGCGGAGCTCGGCGCTGCCGGCCGCTGGGTCGGCGTAGGTGATGTTGACGAAGGCCGTGTACCACTCCTCCTTCTCGGCCACGGTGAAGTCCAGGCACAGGAGATGCACGAAACAAAAGGACAGCAGCCATGTTGAGAGAGCCAGGCTGCGGCACGCTTGGATCACAGACATTGCCATCTTCATCTGCCGGCCCCCCCGCCCCGGCCCGGCCCGGCCGGCCCGCCCGCCTCTGCGCGCGCGTGTGGCGTGCCCCCGGCAGCCGGCTCCGCGCGGGGCGGCGCTGCTCCCGCCGCGCGCCGTGCGGGCGGGGAGGGGGAGGGGGGTCCTCCCCTCTGCAGCCCGCTGCCTAATTCATGTCGGGGCCGTTGGATTTCCTCGGGTGGCCCCCGTCTCCGCCCTCCCCTCTCCCTCCCCGCTGCCTCGCTTCCTCCTGCCCCTCTCCCCTCCCTCGCCCTGCCCGCACAGCTGCTTCTCCTTCGCTGGGAGGCCCGCCAGGCGGGGTAAAGCGCAGGGGGGGGTGTATGGAATTGCCACACACGAACGCTCGGCGCCGCTCCCGCTCCGGGCCCGGCCCCCGCGGACGCCCGGCGCGGCCCGCCGGAGGGGCTGCGCTCCCCGGGGTGCGGGGCGGCGCGCGGGGGGGCCCGCCGGGTGCGGGAGGAGCGGCGGCGCGGCAGCGACACCTGTCGGCAGAAGGGCGGCAGCGCGGGGGGAGCCGCCGGGGCCCGCGCCAGCCCCGCCGCGGCGGTTTGGGGCTGCGGCCAACGGCCGCCTCGAGCCCCGGGGAGCCGGGCTGCGGGGCGCCTTGCGATCAGTCCGCCACGCCGCCGGTTCGCGCTTTTACCTTTGGGTTTTTTTTTTTTATTTCCTCCTTTCCTGACTGCTGTAGGATAAGTTAAAAACATTGCAAAAGCCAGTGTTGCAATTATGGCACACAGCTTAGAGGGAGAAGCGCTTGTATAGCAGGTTTTAACATAAACCGAATAGATTTCTTACTGTACATTTCAGAACGACGCTGACAGGCACGTTGACCAAAACCGGGTGTGCAACAGAAAGGGAGACAGAGAACCTCGAAGGTGAAGCCTCTAAAGAATGACAGAGCCATTCTCTGGAAACACGTGAACTCCACGGACACAGAAAAGAGTAGTTTAATTTTGGCTCAGTGAAAGCCCAGATCTGGGGATTTTTAACATATAAAACACCCCAAGAGAGTTTTGGCCAAGACTCAAATGCCGTTCAAAAGGGTCAAAAGACAACTGACCCTATGTTTGTCTGTCCTAGTGCAAGTGAGTAGCAAAAATTCTGCTTTTTCGTAACTATGTCCAGTGTTGTCTCACGATATTGATACTGCCTATTTTATCCCCCCTCGTCATTAAAATCTGCTGCTACAAATACCATTCCCTTTCATTTAGATGAGATGCCCGAGTATCAGTATTTGCCTGTTTCCAGTTTATGTTCATAGCTGCTACTGATCTAAGCAAACAGATGACAGCCGTAACCATATTTTCACACACACACACACACACAGAGACACATGGCTTTGAAAAAGTTATTTCTCCAAAGTTGAAAAAAGGGAATCTGGGAGAAAAATGTACAGGTGAATAGGTGAATAAAATAGAGAATTTTACTGAAAAATATGGTGGGTTGCAAAAAAATTTACCATCAAGCAAAAGAACAACTTTCCTTGAAAGCCTATTCCTGGACAGGCAAAGTCAACAACTCTGAAGAAAAAATTAGCAAGTAGAACATTAGCATTGAGAGACAAAAGTAGATGGCAACCAACACTATACCAAACTGGGTGACTGTAAGTCAAAGCATTGACCTAGTTAATTATTGTTCAAATATCCTGTTGGTTTTATTCAGGAGTACTTTTATGGTGAGAAGCGACCACTAGATTATAAATTAATTGTGAAGAACTTTGTATCTTGCACTTAAATAAAGAATGCTTTTGGACTTTTTTGTTGTTGTTGTTGTTCTTGTTTAATGGTAACAGCCCCTTTGTTATGGAATCCCATGGTGTTCTGTGGACCTTTACGTCAGCCTGTACGGGCAATCATTGCCAAGAGGTAAAATAGCAAGAGGTTTAAAAGCTAGGCTTTAAAAGACTAGGCTGCCTAAATTCTGCTGAAGTAGGGATTTACCTGGAAGTTAGGAATCTTAATCCAGAAGAGTACTGAAGATGGCATTCCGGCGTATTGAAAAAGCCTAAATTAGGTGCGTTGTCTCCCTTTATCATTAATAGAAAGATCCTCCAGCAATCAATTCAGAGCATCCAAACCTGACGCCTTGTTGTACATAGGACCTAGATACAGCCAAAGATCGGTGATCCTGTGTTGAGCTGGGCACAGGCAAAAGCAAACCTATGGAAAATACACACCACAGGGTAGGCGAGAAATGCCACCTCTACGTCTACTCTCAGGAGGTTTCGGTCGGCAGCTCAGTGCCCTCTGCGTTGAGTGTGAAGAGTCCCCACAGGGGTAGGACCCCCGACCCCAGCAGGGGCCAGCTGGGCGAGACTTACTTAGTGCTAACTTCCATGCAGCCTGAAGGCTTCTTGATGCTGATGGACAGCAGGGAAAGTTGACTGAAATACAACCTCTCTGCAGCTGCTCAGGAAAACGCGTTCTTTTGCCTTCCCTAGCTATGAGACTGAAATTGATTTTTGTTTACAGCTGGAGAAGAACAGAAGAGATGTTAACAGCAGGAGACCACACAAAGGGTAGAGCAATACCATCGCCTCACCCATTTGCTGCCAATACTGTGCTTTAAGTTAAAAAAACCAAGTTTGTTCATTTAGAGAGTTAATTGAGCAATACATCTTTTCTTGACCTAACTGACATTGTTAATACTCCATCCATCTTCCTATTTATATGCTAATAGCTATATTGCCTGTCACTTAACTTTATTACAGGAACCTGCCTTAGATTGGAATACCGCTTCATTCTTCTGTAACATTGTTTGAATTACTATAGTTGCTACCGTAGTTCTGGTTTCATTTACTTGGGTCAATTTAATATTCCTGATAATGCTCTGACGCCTTAAAGAAATCTTCAGAGTAAAGTTCCAGGAAAAAAACTGTGTTGCAGCCAAGATAAACTCCTCACTGGAGCTATAGGAAAGGCTCAACAGAATGTACTGGGAAAGTGACAGTTTCATTTAAAAATTATTAAAAGAGTTGAAAGGAGCTTTATCTTGTTTGATCCTCATTAAGTTTTCATAGTGAGATGGTGCTCCCCGTATCCCACAGGCAAAAATTGCCATGTCTTATCATATTTGTTTACCGTCTGCTTTTGCTACAGAGATTTTTTTGTAAACTACAAGAACCCAGGAGATTGCTGATGATGAACATCTTTCTGCCTGTACCTTCTTCTAAATATTAATTTTAAGAAGCTTCTAAAAGCTTCTTAAAAATAAAGAGCATTTTTTTCTGCAATTTCTTTCTCTTCCATAATAGCTCACTCAGCTCCCTTAAACTTTGAGCATTTTCTGTATTTCTCATTAATCTCATGCAGAGGTTTACTAAGCCCTCAGTCAAAATACTGGCTTTTCCTTTGCAATGTTAAAATATCAAAGTTCTCTCCTGTTACTAGGTTATTTTCCTTGCTCTCCTATAAAGGGAGTTATTTAAACGTTTTACTTGGAGAAAAAGTGAACTGACAAACTCCAGACCCAGCTCTGCAGTGTAGCCAAGGTGCCAGCACTGGGCCATCCCAGCCGGGCGGTTTCTCCTGCAGTACGCCAGTAACTTGACTACAAGTGCTCACCTTACTTACTGCTCCTTTCCTACCTGTCTCCTTCTAAGGCAGAGCATGTGTAACCAAATAGATCCAAGTTTTACTAGGACCTAACAAGCTACTGTTATTAAGCTTACCACCTTCCACAGCCTACAGCTTGGGGGGAAGGGAGGGAACCACTGTGACTAGCATCAGATCCAGGTACCATCTTCTTTCCTGAATGGTCAGCCAGACTGACTGGAGACAGCCTTCAGCTTAAGTGTGGGATTAGGCTCAAATTTGTATTTCTGTGCCTGTGCTAGCTGCTCTGGTGCTGACAGATACACACAGAATGAAGTGCAGTCCTGCTGAGGCAGAATTTCTTAACACACAAGAATTCAAGCTCCAAAATGGTGCCAGTTCCTAGTGTTTTAATCATCTTCCAGGGGAAATATTGTGAAGAACCTAAATGAATCTGTAACTTGTAACAGAGGTTCTTTCCAAAAACACAGACAAATTGGAAATGTTTTAGCCAAGACTGTGTAAAAAGTGGAACCTCCTGCAGAAGCTACATAGGAATTTGTGATTAGAGATCCTCTGTGCCTCATGCTGGAAGTTCATGTGATCTGGAATGAAAGAGAGTCATGCCAAGTGCTAGTTAGGTGGCTCGTAACTCCTGCGGTATAATAGTAACTCTTGGAAGTAGAGGTTGCCAGCCTACATGCCATTCTCTAACGCTTAAAAGAAATACAGTTCAGTCTCTGTGCAGAAAAACACATTGTCTATTGCGGACAGAGTGTATTAAATATTACCGCAGTTTTCAAATTAATTTGTTCTTTTCAAACAGCATCCGAATCCTGTTTCTCACTATTTTGGTTGAAACATATCAGTGAATATGCTGCAGAAGAGGCAGTATTCACACAAAGTTACTCACTCAACAGACATCCTGCATCTTGCTCCTTAAGTAATCACCAGCAGAAGAGGGTGCAGAGCTACAAAATACAAAGCTCACCTCACCAAGGCTACACCACAAGTTCTGAGTAGCATAGTCACACTGAAAAATTTTCTAGTGGAAGGCTCAACTTTTGAGAAGGACACCCCTAAAATTCTTCCATCGTTGCCAAAATGAAGCTATTAATTGCCAGCATAGTAGGTGTGTAAGAGGGGACAAGCTACACGTGCACATTCTAGCTATGATTCAGAGATTGCTTACAAGTGACATCTTCTTTACAGCGTTACACTTCCAAAAAGCTACCACACTCAGATCAAAAGTTGAGTGTACCCAGTGACACAGAGATGCTAATGTTTGTCAAGACTTCTACCAACAAGTCTCTGAATGTAATAGTGAAAAATAGATATACCCAGGATAATGGTGGGAATGTTTATATGACCCAATTCAGACACATGCAGAGATTCCTGGTCTTGCTTGAGAGACAGGAAGCATATACTTGAATTAATGGGGCATTGTCCCCATACTAATACACCTTGCTGATGAACTTCAGTAGAGCATTTACACAGTGCCACACAGGTAGCAAAGAGAGACGCTTGGCCAAAAGGAAGATAGTAATACGTTCTGCTGAAAACAGATGTGTGAGGTTACTAGCGGAGGTTTTCCAGGAGGGATTCCTGGGATTGGTCATATTTAACATGATCATTAATGACCACAGTGCATACAAACAAAATGGGAAATTCATTGATGACATAAAATAAGGTGCCGTTGGCAATAGAGAGAAAGGCATGTATGGAATACAGGAGAACCTTATTGATCTGAGAGAGATGTGATGAAACTCAATAGTACATAATGCCAGGTCATGAATTCACAGACTAAACCCACATATCTCTGCTCTTAACTGGAAGCTCATTCGTTGGGATACTGGTTCATGAGGATGTCAATGTCACAAAAATCACATTAAACACCCCTGCCCCTTCAAATGTGGCCTTAAAATGCATATGTTTTATTAAAGATAATTCTTAAGGAAAATGATCTAATGATTCCTTACAAGAGAAGCCTCTTTTCAGTCACCCTTTTTGTGCATAGGACTATCTGTTTTTATCTCAAAGACTGCACATGCATTTATACTACATGGCCAGAGTATTTCTTTATAGACTGCTTCTGTTCTGGCATATCTCAAAATCTTCACATTTCTTTACTATGAGGTGGGTGAGGCACTGGAACAGGTTGCTCAGAGAAGTTGTGGGTGCCCCATCCCTGGAAGTGTTCAAGGCCAGGTTGGATGGGGCTTTGAGCAACCTGGCCTAGTGGAAGGTGTCCCTGGCCATGGCAGGGGAGTTGGAACTAGATGATCTTTAATGTCTCTTCCAACCCAAACCATTCTATGATTCTATGACTAACAGATAGGATCAGCAGCGATGGGGGGCATACAAATCTTCTCACACGAGGCCTCAAGAAAGCCTACCTGGAGTTGTGTGTAAGAGGAACTGCACTTGTAGAAGATGCAGGAAAGGGCAGCTAGGGGAGTGAGGGAATGAAGAATTATTTATGAAAAAGTTAAAAGCCTGGCAACTAGGGGAAGGCCGAAGGGGATACGATTGCTCACTGTTAGTATATCAGGAAGGCTAAATGCAGTACAAGGAAAATAGCAATTTAGGATTTGGTACTTAAGAAAAAGACTGCAAGTTCATCGTATGTAACTGAATACATAAAAAACGGAGGAAAGTTTTTAATTAACAGAACTATGAAACTTTCTAATTACCTAACTGGAATTAAAGATGACATGATAAACTGATGTGAAGGAATTATTAAATGATTGCATGCAATAGCAAGGTTTGGACTAGATAATCCAGAAAATCCCCTTTGTCTATATCCAAACTTAGCTTTAAAAGTCGACAGGATATTTCTTTCCTTTCCCTCCCCTAAAAATAGCATAAATAGTATTATTGGAAGACACCAGATGGTGCTGTCACAGACAGTTTTATAAGCTTACACATCCAGGCTTCCATTTTTACAGGTTATGGCCAAAATGCTGTGTAGCTGTGTCACATTAAGCATATTTTATGATGTTCCTGCATATGCTATTAAAGTTTGTTTGCTGCTCAAATCTGTGACTAACAGGTTCTTAGAAGCACTGCTACTGCTCAATGGAAGCACCTTCATATGTAGGTATTAAAATTCCTCTTCAAATGATATTTTTAGCACTGGTTTGAATGAAAATTGCACTGAATCTTAGGGATGCCAAGCACATGAAAAAGATGAGTGCCCAGGATTTTGCTGCCTCATTTTCTTATTTCCTTCATTGGATCTTTCTTTAAAATTAAGTGGAAGGATATTTGCTACTTGGACTGTGACTCAGACTACAGCCTATGATGACTTTAAACAGACTTAAAGGAAAAAGTACACATAGTTGTTACTTAAAAATTGGATAGAGCTCAGATAGGTTTTATTAATTTTGGGCTGTTACCACTTCTCATCTTTGTGCTCTCTGTCCTCCTATACAAGGCTAGTCTTTAAAAGTGAGTGTTCTGAACTCATCACTCAAATACTTCAGACATTGCATTTAGAGCTTTAGATAATAGCCCTATCCTTTGTATTGTGTCCTCTTATCTCATACATTTATAAACTGTTTACCACTACAATTAGAACCACAGAGAAATGGTCCATGCTAGAGCGACAGAGAAACGGTCCATGCAGGGTAACAATTGATGAATGATTTATGAGTACTTTTAGCAAAAAAAAAGTCATTAGAAGAAGTTTGCTCATCAAGTTCTAGTTCTAATCTCTGATGTGGGCTTTTTTTTTTTCATATAGAATTGAGCACAGCATGTCTGACAGAGTTAAATTCCAATTGCTCAAATCCAATTTATTACATTGGACCTTTATCTGGCATATGCCTTAGTCAATATCTTGTCTAAAAGCTTCTTTTTGTGAAGAGACTAAAAGTTTTGTTGTCAATGTATTAGTTCATTATAACGTTGTCTTGGGAGAAGAAAAGGCTTTTCTGGAGTCAGTATGGGTTTATTTGGTTTTGTTACAGATTGCAAAGACTAATTAGGATTCCTGTAAGAGGGTCCATTATGATCACCTATTCTGATTTTCTATAATGCTAATGATGTTATTAACATTTAAATTGTTAATATTGTTTTTAATATCAGATCTCATTCCTAGGTCGATGTTTTATGAGACATTAAAAAAAAGTAATTTTTCAACATGTTAGCATTTCAAGAATTTATATAAGGTTTTATATTCCATTATGCTTCACCAATTTTACGAACTGTTTTTTGATCTTCAAACTAAGTGTGTAGAAATTCATTAGTTGAATCCTAAGCTACCCATGAACATGGGCAAAAGTTACTTCTACTATAAATAATTTTCCTCTTACTATCCAAACCATCAATAAAAACAAGCCAAATGTTGCAATAAGCAGTAAGGCTGCTCTGCTCATGTTGTAGATGACAAAAACATGCATTTAGAAAAAAACTAAGGTTCTTTTGTCTAGGCATAGCATAACCTTGTTCTGGTTTCTTTACCTTGAATACTTCAGTCTTAAGTGCTTGGTTTAGTAACTGAATGCAACTAGCTGTTCTGACACACATAAGCTAACAAAAGTTTTCTCCCCAAATGCCTGCTTGCTTCCAAATAGCCCCGAGAGTCTATGAGAAGTATTTTATTGTAATTATCAAGCCTTACACAGTCCAGCTTTTAGAAATTCAGCCTTTAGACAAGTTTTTGAATGACAAGAGGCTGAAATGATTTGGCAGGAAGCCCTCCTCAACCCTTTAGTCTGTTAGGACCTCCAAAACCGTCGGAGAAAGCAAAGACTGTCTCTCCACCTTGAGGCAGGAGAAGCCTCACAGCCTCCTCTCCTCACCATGCCAGGGCAAGTTAGGGCTCTGTGCTGCAGGGACAAGGGGAAGGGAAGGAAGGCTGTGGCTGAGAAACATTTACATTACACTCTTAAGAGTGGTGGAAGATCACAGGACTGGTGGTATGTGTGTGTGCAATTTTTACAGAGATAGCGATACTTGTGAGTTTTCTGCCAATGTTCTGCTTTTTAAAAAATATTTTTTATTATTATTATCTTTGAGGATCAGAGGATTCATTTGGCACCTTTCATGTTGCTGAAAGGTCTTCTGCATGAGTGAGCAGGAATCATCGTTCTCTATTTTAAAGCAGAAGGAAAAGTGCACCAAAATGAAAATGCTCTACTTCCTCTGTAAATACATTTAAAACTTTTAGGGCAATTATGTGGTACCTGGTAGCTAGCCAATCCCTCAGTACAAGGAAGCACTCAATAGACATCCTCAGAGTTCATCTGTGGCTGTGGGTCAGCCCCCTGAGGAACTGACTGCTTGTATAAGTTACTTCAGGCGGCTCAAGTGTTTTTAGTACTGACCCCAGAGATTTGACCAAAGTTCCCTCATGGTATTTCAAATCAAGATGGGGCTTACAAGCAGTAGCCGCAGTGCAACATTTCTCTACCTTTCAGAACTGGAGAGCTACTGACTCCTGGAAAAAAGAAAACCAAACCAAAAGAAGAAAATCCATCATTTGTGTCCCATGCCTGTTGGCCAGCTGAGAGTAGGGACAATGGGCAGGTGTCTGTCACTGACACGAGTTAGGAGCAGACCATGACAATGCTTGCGTGTAGGCACTGCCTGGTTGACTGTGTAGTAACGTGCACATGTGGTGGTTTCTAAATTTGGGTTTCTTGCAGACCTTCTGATGTCCTGTAGAGACTGATTAGTCCTGGATAACAGGCCAGCTAACACTGCTAGAATATTGTGCCCGCTAACCATGGAGATACAGCAACCAGGGTAGGTGGAAAATAAACATAACATACTTGGTGTGCTGCAATCCACAGGTAGTGGCAACATTTCCACGCTATTTAGGAAATATTTGTGTTGCCTTCATGCATATCAGAGTGATTTGTGCAGAAAGAAAACTGCTTTCTTCTAGTGGTCTTTTTTTTCTGGTACTCAACCTAGTGATTTATTCATAGGACCTTGGAAATGGATGTATTTTAGCAGATATACAATCTATGTGAATCAGCATCCCACCTCTGAATGGTCAAAAAGAAGGGAACACATGGGAAGGTACAAAAAGCCCTACGATAAGCTGATGTGAGGTGATTTGTCCTTTCATCATTCCCTCCAGCTCATACTATACTGCCTTCCAGAAATGACTGTCTTAAATCTTGAAGCACAAGATCTTTGCTTTGTGCTAGCATCAACCACCAGGCAGATGCACCCTGAAATACCTTACAGTTCAGTCTCTGAGTTTTCCAATACTCTCGGTTACAATGACATCTCATGGTAATGAAGTCTGTCTGTATGTTTCTAATCAAGCCCTTCTTCCCAAGGTTATTGAGAATTTTAGATGTGCTCCTTCACTGATATATTGAGATTAGATTTTTTTATATTGACTTCCCAATCTTCAAGCTACAGGTTTTGCATTAACGGTGGCAACGCATAACAAAAGAAGAATGACATAACTTAGGGCTCTACACAGATGCTGAGGGCTACTTACATGTCACATTTCAGAGCATACTGCATTGCCTAGCAGATGCAGAAAGGAAGTCTAGCAATTATTTTGATGCTATACAAAAGAGAGATAGTTTCCTTCCTCAAACCCATTGGTGGTTTAACCCACATTTCAAGTCAGTCAGAAGATTTTTAACTTTCAGACCATCGTTGAATATAAACAGTTTCAATTTAAATAATACATTCTTTTTACATGATTAAAGGTACTTTTGTAACTCTAGAAGAATGCTGTGAGAATGAAGTATCATTAAAAACACTAGCCAATGTGAATGTAAGTTAGATTATTTATAAGAAAGTAATTTTAGAAATACATTTTTCACCAGCTGATGCAGAATGTTTAGTCTCTGTAGTTCAGTCAGCAAAAACAGGGAAAATACAGTACTTTCCTGTGTACAAGCACAGTGCCACAACTTTTGAGTTGCAAACATTTAGACTGATAGGAACATTTACCTAGAAGGCTTTAATTGCACAAAGGTTATTTGCTATTTTTATGTCATTTTTATGGATTTAAAAAAAAATCCCACTTCAGCTTAGAACATTAACCTCAACACGAGTGAAATTCTAGCAAAGAGGCAAAATCGTACTCTCTGAGAGTAAGCTCGTACTCCCCACTTAAATAAAGGACTTGTACAGGAATAGTGTTGCACACAATGTTGTGACTCTTCCTAATTTAATAAAAATTCGAACTCCTTTATACACGGGACAAACCTGAAGCTTTACCAAATGACCACAAGAGGTCATCATTGCTCCGTGAGAAGAGTTTCTCTCCAGCCCAGTAAGAAAAATACTGGTGTCGTCTTAAGTGTATTGGATTTACTCAATATTTACACGAGTTAAAGAAGTAAACAGAAAACTGGCACAACTGAGATGGTTCTGCCTTCTTCATTTAAAAAAAAAAGGAATTTCTACCATAAATTCAAAGTGATTTCTTAAAATATGCACTTTTCTCTTTAATACGTCTTTTCTCACTTTCCTTGAACCTTTCCACACACTCATAGTTCAACTTCGACACAAGGATCTAGGAAGGGGATATTATTTGGGACATTTTTCTTGCTAGAAGAAACAGCTACTTATCAGTCCGAAAGAAGGGATGGTAAAAATCACAGATCACGTCCTTCCTTATGAGATGTTTCGACCTTCTACAATCAACCCTGTCCTTTGTCCCATTCTCAACTTTAAAAAACAGTTGAAATATTACAGAAATACTTCTTCTTTACTTTGTTATCTGATACAAGGCTGTCTCACTAGCATAAGGAGCTAGAAAAGTTTGAAAACTGTTTTACACTTGCAGCCCTCCAAAGATTCTCTTACCCTGATTACATCTAAAGCTTGCCAATTTCTTTTCACAGAATCACTTGAAAATTACAGACTGTCTTAGCCACACTTGCACCTAAAAATTCTTGGCTAGGAAGCCATCTCATGTCCTAATAGGAGCTTCACCCATCTCATGTAGTTAGAGGAGCTTCCTTTTGTCTTGTACTGGCAGATGCCTTCCCTCTGCCCATGCTGCCCACTCAATTTCCAAAAAGTACTGCCATGCTTTCTTCCACTTGCTTCACACAGGAGAACAAATCACTTTGTCTTCCTTCAAAAGCCTCCTTAAAACCAACGTCAATTATTCAAATGGAAAAATATGAAACCCAACGTAGTCAGGCAACCGATTTGCTTTGATCACTGCCAGTTCTCCTTACCTCACTCTTTACCAGTCTTTCTCATAAGCTCATCTGTATCCAGCTGTAAACTCTTTGAAGGGGAACCATCTTCTGTATTTCTATGATCCCTTATGCAGTATCATCTCACTCCATTCTAAGGGTTTCTATGCAATGAAATCAAATAAGCACAGATTAAGGATTTAAATTATGAGGGAAATGGCTTGCGTAACTTATTTAACGTGGAGACGTGGTCAGTCTGCGAATGGGTTTGAATGTCAGCAAATTCCGTATAGTTTCAAGCAACACAGTGAACAGTTTAAAACCAAAGTATTATCCTGACTACAGACTGCCTTCATCTGGGACCTATATGACTCCAGAGAATGTTTCCAAATCCAGTCATGATAGAGAAAATATCAAATTCACCAAAATCAACAGCAAACTCCCATTGATTTTCAGCAGAGCTGGGATTTCATCCTCAGCTAGGTAGACAGTTCAGAATCACATCAGCACAAAGAAATTGTTATAGTGGCCACAGTCTCATCTGGTGATATCACCATGGAAACCTCATCACAGATCAAAGCTAAAAATCAAGTAGCATTCAATTAGCACCAGTGTCAGGCTACTCTCACGGGCAGCCATTATTTATTGAAGTACTAAAAGCTTGCAGGACAGATACTACAAAAGGAAAGAAAACCCATTCATTAATTTCATGGATATATTAGAACATGCAAATTTTCTAGCTATAGAGTATATTTATCATTGTATTTTAAAATTATTTTAAAAGAACTCCACAATTAATATTTATTTCATATTTTACCCATGACTGTCCTCATCTCACTTTTTCTAATCAGCATTGCACTTAAATAACATTAGAGAAACAGAGATTCAAACTGAAGAAGAATTATGTTGGGGAAATAAATGTACTGCTGATATACATTCAACTTGCAGTACAGACAAAATGTGTTAGGTATTCTGAATAACTGTATACAACTAATGTATAAGAAAAGCACAGCATTGTGGCTTACATTTGAAAGCTGTAATATACTGACTAGCTCTATCAAATAGATGACTTTCTCGTCACGTAGAAAGTTCGGGGGTTTTTTTACACTATATGAATCATAGTCTAATGTTCAACTACGCTGAATATACTAACTAGATTACCAGTCCTGACAAAATACATTTTTATGTTACATCAAGAGGAATGTGATAAAAAATATACCATCTAAAATTTTCTAACTTATTATGACTACTTCCTGTAGTGGAACAAAAACAACTCCAATTGTTTTATATCTCTATTGTATTTCCCATGAAAACTGCAACATACTTTACGCAGGCAGAATTCTCTTAATTCTTATACTAAATATTAGCTTTAACGTAAGATTTCATATCTTCCACCTTCCATCAAATGAACACCATCTGCTAAATCATCATATTATGCATATGCACAGATATTGTTAACTAATGCCCAAGCATTACAAAAGTACACTAGCTTTCATTACTCTGCTAAATCAGTTATTTGATAGCCAGACGGATGAATCTAGCACAGCTCCGCAATCAGTAGTGAATCTAGACCCTTTTAGGTAGTTCAAAGTTCAATATCCCCCACATATTTAATGCAATGAGGAAAAACAGATGACAGTTTTCACTCTTTTTATTCATAAATCCTATACAAAACCTTGATTCCTTCTGTGTTCAAGGGAATCCCCTTCCCCCAAATTTCTCTGCTTATGACTTCAATCCAGCATTTGACCCCAAACATCTCCTACCCAAAGTAACTGCCTTTCTTGTAGCTGTATCTAGTAACCTTTTGTCACACCTTCTCTCAGCTTACCTGTTCTGTCTGCCAATTCCCTGCAGATGGCTAGATAAGGAGCCAAAAAGTGTAGCTGGGTTTATCTCTTAAAGTCACACAAGCTTTCCCTACATTATCAAGTTTTACAGTCATAACTACACCAGGGAATGTGGCAAAGAATCCCAAGTGACAAGGGAAAAGGGGTGCTATAGAGACCACACCATACTCTGGTTTAGCTAGGGCCACTTTATGAAATCGTGTTTCTTCTTCTCCTGCCTTACATTATGTCTCTGTTACAGGACTTGGCCAGTACAGACATGCTACATGTGGCCATGCTTGCTACCAGGTACCATGGTTTTAGGCTGTTGCTTCTGCTTTGAGTGGTGCACCTGCTACATCAGCTACATGGTACTCAGAAATAAGACTTCATGAAGCCATTGCAAAGGGAGGAGTTGGAAGTCCCATCTGCCAGTGCCAAAGATGTAATACAATGTGTTTCAAAACAAAAGGAAAATAAGTCTTCTGCCGCCTTCCTTGCTGTTTGATGACTTTCCACAGTTGGGATCTTTGCACATTCCCCAGCTCAACATGACAGGGGACTGCATATCTTGCCCTTTCCTCTCACACAGCTTATGGAAGCACTCAAACACATAGCCTGTTCTGGGGACTTCCTTCTCTCTCTCCCACAGTTTTACTTTGCTCAGTTTTGTTGAATGAGTTACTATTTCAAAGCAAAAAAATATTAATATGAGATATTTAGCCATTTGAATTTCTTGCGTAGAGAACTGCAACTTTACTTTTCCTCCAGTTTGTAGGAATAATTTCTGAAATCAGCATGAAAGGCATGAAAAGCTGCAACAGGAAAGGCAAACACAGCTAGGAGCTGAAAACACAGAAAAAGGATGTGTGTAGACCAACAAGTGACCAGAGATTTACCACTACAACCCTGTATGTGGGCTGAGAGGGCATTGAAGTGCCGACCTTAGGCTGTGCAACCAATCTTAGCCACTTGTTAGGGCCAAGGGCTGGAGCAAAGTTACATCGCCAAGGACCCACGGCCAGAAACAGAAACAACAGCCAACTCCCACGAGCTCAGGACAGAAACCAGAATGTCAGCCAACAGACATAGCACAGCCACCACAGGCTCCAGCTGCTGCAGCCAGGAGACCTCTATTGCCTGCCCTGTAAGAGCAGAACCCCCCAGCTGACGGTCACAGTGGGGCACCCCTGGGATTACCCGGGGCTGGCCGAGAGGTTTTGCTCATCAGTCAACTGTCGACAAGCCTCAGCTAGGGAAAACCTCGCAGCCCTGTCAGTCAGTGATGCAGTAGACAGCAAGGATGTTCTCTTTCAGTCAATACTGTACAAAAGCTTCTGAGGGCTGCTAATATGTATTAGGCTATGGGAGGTGCCATCTTCTATCAGAGGATGAAAGTGGAAGGCCTGTTTCTGTAAAATTCCCCAAAGGCAGTAAGAATTGTGTGGCAACCCATTTCCAAGCTGGATAATTGTATTTTATGTCTATCTGCATTTATCTCTGCGTCCTTCTTTTCCAAGGATGTCTGTAGTATTCCCATACCCTATTTATTAGTTGCAACTGCTCCATGACAGATGTAGCTGCACAACAGAGATAGGGCAGCAAACTCCATGCAGATAATATTTGACTAGCTTTCAATAACTGCTTTTATTTTAGCACCTCGGTCCCAGCTTTGTTCTTAGATGGGCTGTGTCACACACGTCTCTGTAAGCCTCTAGTGTACGTTGCTACACAGCAAGGATAAAGTATCAGCAATAAGAAAATCACTCCAAACTTTACATCAGCTTCGCTTCAGATGCAAACAATGCCATCTGCCAGCTACCCAAACAGTTGGATGAGATCAGCACCAGGCTGAAGGGCAACTGTGGATCCAAGGGAGTCTGATGTAATGGCAGACTGTGTTACTGAGAAGAAAGAATGTATCATTTCTTCAGCTTGTTTTCCACACTCCCTCAGTGCTCTTTAAGAGATGTACAGCACGGATACTCACTGGGACTCGTTAGGCTTGTGCCTACCCACTTCGAAATGAAAAAAATGACACCATTCTCTAACTAGTACTGCTTCAAAACCTGCGTCTTGCCTTCTCAGGGTCAAACTCAGACTCACTCACCAACTTTGTGACACCCGTGGTGAAAAAAATAGCCTTTTAGAAGAGCTCTGATAAGCTCGTAGCAGAGATCCATTTACTCAGAGCTCAGCCTGCTGTAAGCATACCACAGAAGCACCCGGTTCCCCTGGGAGCAGAGGGTGACTTCGGAGCTTCCCGCTGTGAAAGCCCTCCGCGGGAAGGGGCTGCAAGAGAGGAGCCAGCGCGCCCGGCCGGGGCACAGCTTGGCTGGCTGCAGTGCTCAGGCCCGGGTACAGCCTGCAAGGGCTGCAGCTGCGCGGGGTGCTGGGGCGCTCACCCGGCCGCGGGACCTAACCGCCTCTGCCGACCCCGCAGGTACCTCGACACCTTGTGTTTGAATTCCGCTGTATAAACCTTTCAGCCAGTCATTTCCTCCTAGCGTGACCTCTCTGGATAGCCTTCAGGTGTCTTTTAATTCTTTGTATCGTATTCGTTCCTGGAATGTCTTTATATGAATCTACAGAACAGCCTACTCACCTCATTTGACGTCATTTGTGCCACACCGTGGGGGGTGGGAGTGATGGCATCTGAGAGGTTAAGGTGAAATGACAGACCTGCGAGTGGTGGGGGGGGCTGCGACACAAAGGTGCCCCTGGGTGCCAGCGCGAGGTAAGGTGAGGCCGGGATGACAGCGAGGGCAGCGGGACGCGGCAGCAGACTGGGCGAGCGTCTCGCTGGAAGTGCCAGACGCGGTAGGCCTGCGTGAAAAGGCAGCTAGGTAAAGCGTAATGTTAACATATGCTCAGCGAGCGAGCTCTGAAATTCTCTCCCAGCTCTGAACTCATTCTCCTGGTACCTTCAGCAAGTATTTTCAGGCTGTCACTCACATTTTACACGTACTCTCCTCATTGTCAAGTACCTCCAATCCCCAAGCCACCAACGGATGAACGTTACAGCCAACGCCCGACACCGTGCAAAGCTAGACAGAGCCACCCGCCATCGCGGAGACGCTTGTTGAGCTTGAGAGCACCCCACAACAGGGGATGTGTGCACAGGACTCTGAACACGTACTTCCACCTTTCACACAAGTGATCCTATACATTTTTAAGGATCTTAATTAGGGGTCTGTCTTTGATTGTCCTGGGAACTTTAAAAGACCTGGGAGGAACTGCTGGGATGCTGAGTTTACTTTAGTCCATGAAACCTCATTAATAAATTCAGCAAGCTATGTTGTTTGACAATCCAGTTATTTGATAGCCTTGATTAAACCTTTTTAGAATGACTGGAGGCTCTGGATGTTATTTATTCATATTCCAGCACAGAAACGGTCACTCATGCATAGAAATCTTCAGTGACTCACAAAATGACGTGCTTACTTATGCATAGCAATCCTCAGTAATTCACACAGTGACACGCTCCTGCCCAGACACACTTGTAACATGCACAGTGACAGAGTGGCCCACGGCACTTGTGTTAGAAATTCTTGCAGGCTCCCACAAGGGCCTCCTCTCCCCTGAAGCTGAAAATAAAACTCCCCAGTGACTCCAGCCCACACACTCATCCACCTCCTTCTCTGCGTTGAGCCTTTTCTCACTACTGTGGCATTTCCCTGCTGAGGGTTCCCCTAAGGTCGCTAATGCACTTATGAAAGGAAATCTCATTTTCACTACCTTCACATTTTAATATCTTAATGCCAAGGAGCTGCTGTTCTGCTTTTTGGATTTTATTTTGTTTTGTTTCATATGGAAATTTTGCATTAAACAAACATTACATGACAGTCAAGGGGATGAAATGGCTCAGGGGATTGGTAATGGGCTGTGAAGCCTTTCCTTTCTAGGCCAGTGCTCCAATTCATTCCAGGCTGTTTTAGCCGGATTTAACACTGGAAAAAAGTATGCTCATTTAAAAGGTCTCAGCTCTCTGAAACAAATTAGATTTAAAATGAACTGACCAGTGACAAAAATACCACTATGCAAATAAACTCCACCAAGCAGCCGCTTGAAAAAAACAAATGGAAGTAACATTTTACTTCAGCTGGGTAATGATACAAATGGAAATGCTCTGCAAACATACCGGCTGCCAGGAGCATCTCATCCATTTCCCAGCCCAAATCTGTTATACAACTAGCTTTCATAGGGTGCCTGGAAGGTCTTCAAGCTCAGATGTGGCAGTGACCAAAAGTTATCGCTATCTAACTTCACTCATCATCATGCAAATAGAAAATTCATAGCCTCAAGGCCCTATTCCTTGTAGATACTTACTTCATATAAAATAGATAGCCACATCCTAGCTGCAGATGGCATCAGACTGTCCAGTGACATGACAGCAGCAAGAAATATAATAAAACCAACTCCTCAAACACCTTTATGATACTTCCAATGACCCATTAGGCATGCACTCAATGAGGAGACTGCACATCTACAATGAGTTAGAGAGAACTCCATCTTGTCAAAAAGAACTATAACCTAGTAAAAATTAGCAACGAAACCAGATGCTGTTTTCAGAATCTGGTTGCTTTTTCTTGTCCTTCTTTTGGAGATTACCTTAGGTACATCAGTGTTGCAGTTTTCCATCAGTGTTTTAAATAATACATAAATAAAATAAAATAAACAGACTCTTCAATTCCCCCTTATACTCCATAAAAAAGGCTTTTGCTCTGCTTTTTAACACCACCACACTTGGAACACTTATCATAAAATCAAAAGGTATTTCACAATACATCACCCATTGACAAGCTCTAGCTCAGAGTAGGACTACAGATTCATTACTCCACAATAAATATAAATAAGGAGTTTAGTGAACATTGTCAGCACATGACTACTTATAGTGACACTTCAATAACTCTAAAGGTACAGGTACTTGAGAAGCAATACAAGTGTTATTACAACTTTGTACTATAAACGAAATCTAACAGATAAAATACAAATGAGAATGAATAGAAATTATTCTCAGAATATCAACTAACAGCAGTTGAACATAACCAAATGGGTTTTCTAAATCAATCAGAATTATTGAGGACTGATGCCCATGCCTAGAAATGGTTCCAAGTCTTGTTATTCATAATGCCATAAACATATGATTTGATACTCAATTACCTGAATTCAAACATCTTATTTATAATACAGGTATTACATCATCTACAATATGAAGCTCAGTACAGGATGAACTGCTGCATGATGCTGTTATAAACAGTGGGTGTAATTCTGTTCTTCATCCACAATGCTTGTCAAAAACACAGTGAGGGCAAATAAGATGGGAGCTTGTTAAGTTTGTGAAAGAGACTATAAGAGAGGGTTCCCTGCAATACCAGGGAAATGAGCTGTTGATGCAAAAATTCTCTTTCAATCCTCTGAACCAACAGCTAAACTACCCATGTTGTATGCCAAAAAGCAACCAATCTGTCCTTCAGCTTTCATTAGCTGAATAAATTCAGTATTTAATTCAGCCAGTACTTAGTACCACTGATATTAGTCTCATCTAAATGGAGCGATAATTAGACAGGAAAACCATTCAGTTCATATTTGCATAGGATTTCTACAAATGAATTCTACTGAACAACAAAAAAACCCCATAATTAAAGGAGAAAAATTGCTATCTAGATACGAAGTGACACAAAAGAGGAACATGTCACACAGCTCGATAACTGATGAAAAACATGGAACAGGTGAAATGCTGAATTTGTTAGCAGAGATATTTCAGAAGAAGTTGGCAAATAAATACCCTGCCTCATCTAGGCCATAATTCAACTGCCTTGGAAGTCAACAGGATCCTCCTATTCAGGATCTTTACAGGGAGAGTTGTTAAGCCTGGGAAAAGGTTGCCCAGAGCAGTGTGTGCAATCTCCATCCTTGGCAACATGTAAGATTCAGCTAGACAAGGCCCTGGCCAATCTTATTTGAAGCAAAAATGTTCAGCAGGAGACTTGGCTAAATGACATCCAGAGGTCCCTTCCAATTTAATTCCTTGTGTTTTTTTTAATAATATCCATTCTAAATTACAAGACAGTTTCTTGTTGTCAATGCATGAGGCTCCAGTGCAGCTTTTCCATTGCTTAACCACGCTCACTCCAAACAATTTTTTTTCCATATATCAGGCATAATTCCCCTTGCTGCAGCTTGTGACTGTTGCCTCTCATGATTTCACCGTGTACCCTTGAGAAGAGTCTGGCTCTGTCTTCTCTATAAATTCCCTTTAGGTCCTTGAAGACAGCAATTAGATCTTTTCAGCCTTCCCTTCTCCAGATTAAACCACCTCAGCTCTCCTTCATACATCGTACAACTACAGCCCCTGAACCTTGACAATCTCCCACTCTTGTTCTCTCACACCACGTGGCCCCAGGCTGTAAAGTTTCATACCCATTTGCTCTTGTGCCTGAACAGGCTTTTTGCTCACTCCCCTTACATGGCACACTGATGGACCCACTCCATTTTGCCCTTTCATTTTGCCAGATATAGCACATCTTTTTAGACTCCTCCTACATGACAGGCTTCTTAGTTTGTTGATCACCTTGGCAAAATTTCCTTCCACCTGTCTGTATGAATTCTTTACCTTGAACAAGGATACACGGGTATTAACTGGTCCATGCTTACAGGGGGACTTGTGGGAAGTCTACAGGAACTTCAGCTCCACTTTCTCCTTTCTCTCTGCTTTAGCATCCTCCAATGTAACACATCTCTTAACTCACGTGGTACAGCTGCAGCTGTGCAGCCCCCATTTTAGATCAGGGCTGAACTCAGATCAGGAACTGTACCAAGTATTCTAGAAAATGTCTTGTGAGACCTTTCTGATACCACTGTCTCTTCCCTAGCCCTGTTGGAAACACTACCGTCAGTATACCCCAGAACCTTTCTTCGGCACAGACAGCTGGCAGGCACCGTGGGAAGGTTTCATGGCACCTAGCTTTACTTGTCTGAAAAAAGTCATCATCCTGTCCTAAGAGAGATGGCTGACCTCCTTCAGGTGCCCATCTCTCTCTGTTGATTGAGGGAGAGGCCAGACAACAAGCTCAGACCCACAAGCTCATCATTACACAGCTGAAGTTAGGTGACTTAATCTCATATCCTGTGTCCAATTAAAACATTCACATTTTTCATTCTCCTCTGTCACTTCCACCTGATAAGCCTCCAGCACTGTGAGAAAAATTCTTGTCATCAGTCATCTGCTGTCTGACCTTGATTTTTTTTTAAAAAAAACTTTTTCCATTTCTGTCACACAGGTGCTCCTGTTTATTTCTGTCAGGTATCTCCCTCTTTTTCTTCACACACAAAGCCTCCCAGTGTCACATATGCAGCAAATTTATCACCATGTGCCAGCGTTTTGATGGGGTCAGAGAGAAGAGAAACAAGATAATTTACAGTATTACAATCTCATCATGAAAAACCAATACTAGTAACTTGCTACCAGCCAACAAGTTCTTTTTCCATCACAAATAATTACTTACCCCTTTTTTCAGAAAATGAGTAATTGATTCGTCTTGCACTACACCCTCACCTCAGCAATCTTGATTAACATATGATACCACACTAAATGCGTTACAGAAATCCCAGCATTCTTAACTGCATGTCTTTCATCTTAAAAAACAAAACAAAAAAGCCCCAACAAACTACCATGATAAAATGCTGTTCACTTCTGTGTTGAAGTCATGAAGGAAATGTTAAAATATACAACTTGAATATCACAGGAAAGATCAATAGATTTTAATAAAGAAGTTGACAACTGAGTGGTCTCCCCGAATCAGGACTCTAACCACTTAACAGCAAATTTTCTCTTTTTCTTTTATCGCTTTTTTATTCCTTTTCCCTTTTGATACATTTCACAAACATTGACCAGACAAAATAACAACTTAGAAATTTCTTGGGGAGTAATTTTCCAGTGCTAAGATTAATGATTGTAAGCATCATTATAATAGCAGGGGAAAAAGAAAGCACGCACACAAAAAAATCTTTCCAACACCTAATTCAGGAAGGCCTATTTTAAAATACTATATTTTAACCTGCCAATTCAGTAAACATCAGTAAAGATTTTTGCCTCAAGTTCTTGTCTTTGTTTCCCTTTTCTTTATGTAGTTAAATCAACAAGGATAAATGTCTAAAGACAAAATTATCTTACATCAAACAAATATTGACATGACTTTTAAGGTCAGCTGCTGCAAGGCCAGGATTTAAAAACAAATTAAATTTGATGTATGCCGTTTCAAAGGTCAGTTAGAAAGGTATATGCTGCACCCATTTTACAAGGCAACCCCCAGGGTGGCAAACGTATTGAATACTGCAAGGAGACACTGGAATAATGAAGATAATTATGGTAATAGGTAGGTAATGGGGGCTTAAGTAGATCACAAGCAGCACGTTATTTAGAGAAAAAGAAATCACAGTGTATTAAATTAAAAGTAAATTACAACAACTCAGGTCAGTATTTATTTCAAGTTGATAGTTAACAAGCTTTATTGTACCTTTAAAGGGACTGAGATATTACAGCAAAAGGCAGTAAAAATGTTTCATTTTCAACCAGCACAGTCCAGTGTCACTGTGTATGAAGGTCCTGTCTCTCCCAGAATATTGCCATTCTGATAAAGGCTGTGCACACACTTAATTTCCTGATTTTCCTTTCTGATCTCAGTAATTTTCAATAGTAGAAATGAGATGGCTTTTTTTTTTTTTTTTTTTTTTTGAGTAGCTTAAGGAATAAATAAGTTTCCATCCCCAAAACATGCCCGCACCGGAAAGGAGGAATTTCTATGACAAAGGAATGAGCAGGGCAATTCTAAAAATGGTTAGTGTCCACATGAGCTGGTACACTGTGCTGCAATGGTACTACTCAGCTTTGTCACTGGAAAAAGTAACCCCCACCTTCCCTCAGATAATCGTTCCCAACAACTTCTTTTTGCTGAATTATTCCCATTTAAAATGTTTGTGAATTTACTGCCTTAAAAATGTGTATCTGACCAGCAGTGTGTAATCCATAGTGCTACTGCTCTGCCCTGCCACATGAATAAATAAGGGAGCAAGGTGGAAAAAGATTGCCCAAAATTGCACTGTTCTGCACCCTGGACAGCAATTTGTTTTAGAGGGATTCTGATTTATTAGCATCCTGCGGCCCTTTGCACAGGGTGAAACTAACTTTATGAGATGCATGCTGGTGTAGCAGCGTAAAATAGGAATGAAAAACAATGCATGCTGCAGGGTATGCCTTCAACATGTAAATACCAACCAAGATGGCTGTGCTGTTATTGCATCATTTAGTTTACAAGAGTGACTTTCACAGCCAGTTTTCTAGTGTACAGCGAGTACTGTGCGCGTAGCACAGCTTTGGGTTAAGAGAGTCACCAATATTTGTGCTGTCATGCAAGCTCTTGACTAGACAAATACCTTTGTCAGGCAATGTAGGGAGGCCCTCACAGAGTCTTGTCCTGTTTTCTCAGCTTGACAGTTAGCGGCCATTAAGCAAGAACATGACAGTTCTGATTCTCTGTAAGGTAATATGGAATGATGATAGTTCCGAGACAAACACACTGTCCTTCCATGGCTTCTCTTACAAAGGTTACTGAAAACATCTTTAAAAATGAGGGTGACTCTCACTACCTTCTGCATCTATCTTTGAAACAACAATAGTCTGCAATTGTTCTCTAGAGAGTAGTCCAGTATTGCTAATGGAAATTCTGTAAGCTCTAAAGTGGCTATTCTCATCTAATTTTTTTTTTTATTCACTTGTATTACAGCCCCAGGCCACTTTACCGGTTCTGAAAATAAGACATTTTACTGTTCATGAGTGAAGCGACTAACTCCTGCCATCTAGAGGGTGGTTTCCGGAACATAATCGAGGCAGATACAGTCTCACAGGATAAAACAACTGCTTAAAAGCCATTTAAGTGAGACTAAGATAAAAATCTTACTGACTGCCTGTCTCCTTGGGGTTTTTCTAGATTTTTCGCTCTTTTTCATTCACGTGTTTGTTTATGTAAAAATGCCCATTCAAATGAGAGGACAATCATCATGTCTGTGGATGTGTATGTGTTCTTTCTTCAACAGCTCCATGCATTCATGAAAGTACATTAGCTGATTAGGATAATTATTCTAAAATAAATTAAAACGTTCTGTTTGTATTTTTTTCCAATGCTATATCATTTATTCTCATTGTGTTCTTGCATTCACAGCTGCCTAAAACAGACTGGAATGGTCACAACCAGAATAAAAGAATATTAATAATTAATGGCATTCCTTAAGAAAAATGAGAATGACACAAAAAAGCTCCAAGGTTTCACAAAAGATCACATTTTCTACTTACATTGTTCATTAAGTAGCATATAGCCACGGCTACTGACAATAGTTAAAAATCACTTCTCCATATGCTTTTTTACAAAGCAGAAATGTCCAAGTAAATGATCATCATGAATTTTTGTCTTAATACTGCTGTTTTCTGTATATCCCATTAACCTGGTGTGAAGGAAAGGCGTGACAAGCAAACAATTCGTTGTGGGAGGTACAACCCTGGCCTCAAAAAATTTAAAAGAGTCTTCCTGGAAAGGCAATGGTGGCCAGTGAATACCTGCCTCTCATTATGCCAAAATCACATCCCACAACTAGTAGCCAACTTTCAGCAAGAAGTGCATGACCAAGCACAGTGTGAAGCAATACAATTGCCCCACCTGAATAAATGGCTGATCAAAGCACACAAGAAATAAAACAGTACCCTAGGACTTATTGATAGGAAACGTGTATCAAACCCTTCCTCGGCAAGAGACTATGAAATGCACTGGAATCTAACTGCTCCGTGATTCTTGCACTCATCGTCATTTAAGTATCTATATGATACATCATCTAACGATTTCACAATGGGTTTTCTAGGCAATATGCAGAAGAGCAATAAACATGCTTGTAGGAAGAACTTTTGATATTAAAATGAATCAAAGGCATCCTGACATTTCTACTTGTGTTGTACGCCGTTTATGAGGAGGACTTAGACGAGGGCTCATCGTACATACATAGAAAAGGGAGCAGCAAGTCCATACCGCATACTTCATATCCCTCACACCTCATGTAGTATCTTTCGTGTCCAACCAAACCAAGCTCCAGAGCTCACAGCTCTTGCAGACTTCAAGCAAGCACCACTAGGTAGGTTACAGACCTCTAGGTGGCCAAGTTGGGAAATGAGCAGAAATTGCTGGGAAACAGACGGAACTCTCCTACTGCAAGGCAAGTCGATCTGTGACAGGACTTGCATAACCTCAGGCAAGACAGAGCTGTGTGCAGGGTTTTGGTTTTTTTTTATGGTACGGATATCATTCCCCTTTTCAAGCTACATTGTATTCCTACCATTAAGATTAAACAGTATTTTGAAAACAGATAAAGCCACTGATGCAAGATATCAGAGGTAACTTTTCAGGTGCCAACCCTAATCAATCACAACCAATTATTGCAATTACTATGCCCTAACCTTTGGTGTCTGTCAAGTGAAAGTTGCCAGGCAATTGCCATGAAAGCAAACAAAACTGGCGGATGGAATAATCACTGAACAGTAACATCTATGCAAGCGTCTTACAAAAATTTTTGCAATGATTTTTCCAACCACAGTGAAACCCACAGCGTATTTTAAGTGAGGAAAAAGATTATGTTAATTAGGACCCCTAAAATAACACCAAGAGAGGGGTTTTTTTTCTTTAATTATCTTGAGGACACAGGCACTCATGCAGAGATAACAGTTTTGGCTTTTTTTTTTTTAACCCAGGAAGATTCAAGTGCATGCAAACGCAGTTTGCGTTACAACACCGAGTGCTTAGCAGCACGCAAGACGCAGGTGCTAACTACTCCCTTTTAAGCGTGCTGCCTTTGGTATCCGTGTATTTACCATTTTTTATGATGTCTCCTTCCAAAACTCTGGGAACACCTTGCCCTGCAGCGTGGAAATCGTGTCCCTTCTTGGTTCCCAACCATTCGATGTCCAACCCGCGGGCACTGCGCTGCTGTGAGGAGAAAGCGCACACTTGCTATTCTGGTACCTGTTTCCCCCCCCCCCGCCAGACAGCGCCACAGGCCTTCCCGCCTCCCTGCGTCCCCAGCTCTGCTTACTTCCCGGTTTGCCCCCTCAGCCTCCCCTACCCAGCCCGCCGGGCCGTTGCCCCCCCGGCTGCCTGCCGGCCGTGCGGCGTTTTTCCCACCCTGAGTGGAAGGACGGGAGAGGGCGGCTGGCCGCGGGGAGAAGCGCTGACAGGGCCGCCCTCGGAACCTTCCCGCCGCGCCGCGCGGGGCTGGCCGGGCGGGCAGCGCAGCGCACCGCGCCGCTTCCGGCTTCCGCACGGCCGCCTGGAGCCAGGTGGGCGCGGGGGGCGCTGAGGGGGCGGGGGGCGTCCCGGCCCCCCGCGGCTTCCTCGTTTGAGCAAGGGAGACGGTCGCTGGCTTCCCTAGAGATAAGTGCCGAGACATATCTGGAGCACGGCGATCCGGGTTGGAAACGTGTTGCGACACGGTCTGGGGGCCTAGGTAAAAAATACTGAAAATAAGGTAAAATACTGGAAGCTGGAAAACCGCAATGTGCGTGTCTGCGTGTGCTTTTGGAAAAACTGGCCCGCTTGATGGCGGCTCACGTAACAGCCTTCAGTCGGGTCGCGGGAGCGCGCCAGCCTCGCGCTCGGCGGCCGTTACCGGCGGGCGGAAAACGTTCCCACCGGGGTCGAGGTGCGTTCCCGGAGGAGGGAGTCGGTCGGAGACGGGCCTGAGGAAGCCTCTGGGCCCGCATCGGGGCAGCAGCCCGCAGGCGCTGCCGTGGCGGAGCGCAGTCAGCCACCTTGTTACTAACCGATGGAGTAAGGCGTTGAAGTGGCAGTGCCTTGAAAATTATGTCGTTATCAGAAGGAAGTATGAAACGCTGCTAATACAGGTGTCTTGTTTTTTAAAATATCTTAGTCGTGTGTAATGCTTGCACAGTGGTAAAACAGATTTTGTTGAATTCTGAATGGAATCAGACGTGACCCAGCAAATTTACCGTGGTTCCCCTTCTGATGAATATTCATGAGGTAGAAGCTACTTCATGGTGAAGTACAAGAAGTCTTGAAATACGGAAAGCCTCTTTTGGGTGTTAGTATTTGCGGGGCGTGACAGGGGTAACCCGGCAGTTTCCCTGTCCCCCAGATGAATAGCTTGTTACAGCTGTTTGTTATGTTTGTGACAGCAAGGTAGTTAGCGCATCACATACGATAATATGACGCAAGGGAGTGTCGTGCTCAGCACAGAAGATCCAGAAATCTGCTGGTGCCATCTGCTTTCCTGTCTGCTGCAAACTTGGTGCGTGTCTTTGGGACCTCATCAAGGACAATCTCCAAGAGGGGAAAAAGTGGCGTAGGCATGGTACGACCTCATCAGAATTTACATGCCAGACATTGTTTACGTATTTTACATAGCACAACCATCAGGTAAAATACACCAGCGGGTCTTTGGAACTGTGGTGGGAGCTCTGCTGCCTTTGCCTGCGTTTACCTTACCAAATAATGCAGCACCTGAGGAACAGTAGGTAAAACTTTGACAAAATGAAGCACATGGTGCTGGGGACCCAATACTCACCCAACGCATTTTAGGGCTTTTCCTTTGAACTATTGCTGATCTCATACAGAGTCTCCTGATATTTGAACTCTTTTGCTTTCTGTGCCACAGTGTCAGCCATTAAGCTGGAGAGTCACGCTTGCTCCTGCCGCTGCTCTGACCTAGTCATTCTGGAGCATTTTGCTCTAGAGTAGAAAACTTCAAATGCAGGAAAAACCCCTCGTGCAGAACTACTCCCAGTTTGGGAGCTCAGACACCTTGTCCTGTATGTAGGGCAGCAGGGTCATACCTCTTGGGGCTGAGGAGAGAACCAGGCATGGACCTGCTGTGTCTGGGGCGATTTCTCTTACAACAGCATCATAGATGGAAAGGAGAGTGCCAGCATGGCTGTAAGTCTCTGCCTTAAGCAGAAAGACTGTTTAAGCAAAAGGTTCGCACAATCTTTCTGGCAGGTAGATCTTAAGTGAATAGCTCACTGTAGGCATTTCCTTGATAACTGGAGCTGTTGTTTTAGGTCCTGCAGAGGCACTTTTCTCTCCCATGCACCCTGCAGGGTGCAGGACAGATTCCACCAGGTCTTTCCTGTCTAAGCATTCAGTAATGGTGTTGTGGTGCCTAAATACATTTTTGGGTCATCCATCAGCCTCAGATTACAGAACTTGCCAAAAGTGGAGGTAGAACGTACTGCAGAGGCTTTTTAAATACCGGTTAGTGCTTTTAAAAGGTGCAATACTCTGATTTGAAAGGAATTACAAGTAAACAAAGTTGTTACTATCATAATTTCTGGCATCATAACACTATTAAGCTCTAGTCAGAAAATTAAAAGATGGCAAATTCCCTAAAAATTTAGAACTCAGGACAAAGACAACAAACATCTTAAGTGGAAGCTCAGCAGGAAAGAGTGATAGAATATTGATCTATAGGATGTTGTTATTCATTGGATGGTGTTTGAAAGACTGGATTGAATTGATAGCTTTGTTAAAAGGACCTGGCATTGCAGTTCTGTTGTTATTTAGTTTAGTGCAACTTTATAAAAACTACTATCTTAAAGTTTTCTCATAACCTGTGTCCTCAGTAGTCACTGAGATAGTGTTGTTCATGAAAACAGTTTGTCATTTTGGTGCTTTCGATTATGAGGTAATGTGAAGAAGTCAAGGTATAAATACTAACCATTAGATTCTGTTGTTAAATCAGCATTCGAGCAGTTTGAAAATTAGTGTGCAACCTCATATTGGACTTCCAGTGTCAGAAATGTCACACTCTAGAGTAATGACAGTTGCCAGCAGGCAGCTCAGCGATACGATTTTGACTACAAAATATGATACTAATACAATTTAAACACGGTGCAAAATGCTACAGGGTGAGAAAACTGATTTATGTGTGCTGTCAAAACCAAATTTTAGTATTTGGTCAGGACGATACATTTCTTTGTTCAGGAAAGTTGGGATTGTAGGGTTTATTTTATAAGACCTTTTGAACAAAGATATAATTTATCTTCAAAGTTTAAGCTGCTACAATTCACTGCCTGTTGATGCTACAGCTCTCCTTACAGATGCCCTCATGCATATCTACATGTTTGCCTGGAGTTAGGGATGAGGCTGGGGAGAGCAGGTACCTCCCATTGCCTCAGGCCAGTGGCCCTAGTAGTCACCCATAGACCAACTGGAATCAACAGACCCTTGTTTGGGCAGAGATGTCCCATCATGTGGGCTGGTTTCTGCCAAGCCCCAAGTCTGTAGTGATTTTCTTCAAATTCCTTAAGTGGAGATTGCAATTTTAAGATGACACTTGAGTCTCAGTTATCAATTGTTTGAAAGTATATTTCTGCACTTTCAGAAATGAGAGGCAGAGCAAGGAGCACCATTAGGTGTACTTGCAGCTAAAAGAGCTGTGGGTTAATTGTACAGTGTTGATGTATGTTGAGACTTGCTAGAGACACCAGATTTTCAAAACAGAAGCACTGTGGTGAGGTACCAAAATAAGAGCTAAACACATCTAAAAATTCAGCCATCATGTCATCTGCAAGAAAGGATTGTTTGGTAGCTACAGCATGAAGAAGTGTGTCCACCTGGGCCATAGACTTGGGACTATTTTTTTTAGAACTATGTTCAGTAAGGCAATATTCTTGTTAGTGGAGGGGTCCTTGCCTCTTCCTTAGTTGCTTTCTTATTCCCATGCTTGCTAAGGAGATACCCCTGCTGCCCCTTTCACTGTCTTCCCCCATCAGATTGTGCTGATCTGGGCCTTGGGGGTGCGTGTTGGGGTTTTTTTGTTTTGTTTTCTAGCTGTATCTGGTTTAGAATGTGACACCGATGACAGTTAAATCATCAGAAATGCGGGGATGGTAAAGATAGAGCATAAGGAAGAGTGCCTATCTTCAGTGCCTGTGTTGACAAGAGGAATTCTAATATCAGACCACACCTTTAATCTCTCAGTTGTCCATTTCATGAAGTCAGGATAATACTTGCCTAATTTATTACAAACACAGAGTAAACTAAGTGTATGTTTGTACTGCACAGTTCTTTGTGGAGATGACAAGAGAGCAGTGGTCTGATTGATTGCCTGACGGTTTCACCACTGTATTGTATTGCTTCCTGCTTAGAATGTTAAAATAGACACACGCATTGTGTGGAGATGGAGTTAAATTAGTGCAAACCCTTCTTAGGAAGCAGTGGCGTCTTCAAAGCAATGCATGCCCATCTCTTCATTATTGCTGTGTTAGAATGTGTTAGAATGATAAATAAGCAGTACAAACACCCCTTTGTCATAGCTCTTAAATCTATATAATGACATTTTGTTTTCTAAGCCCTCATGAAGTGTGAAATTTGCATTTTTGTAGTACACTATTATTCGCTTACCTGAGGAATGCTTTTTAACTGATTGAAAGTAGTTACTGAGCATGAGAAGATAGAAAAGTAAATGAGAAAATGAGCTGAATATTGTCCTTATTAAATAGACAGGCAAACCAAAACCAGAGAGGCCCATCACAAACAAACCTACAAAACATAGCAGGTTTGTTTTAAGGCAAAACACTTGAAAGATAGTTAAGCGCAGAGTTTAAGACAGCAAAGTCCTTTCCGGATCACAAGATTCTTCATGGTTCATCACATGGCTCTTCCTAAGGGACTGGCCCCTTATTCTACATTTGAAAAGAAACTTTCAGAAAAGGAAATGGATGGAGATGAAGCACAGTTAACATGGGAACTCCAAGATCCAGTTTTAGTGACGGATGTGTCATGTGTATGCGTGTATTTACATACATAGTTTTGTGTGCATTCATTACATGCCTATTTTTTTCCCCCCACAGATAGTGAAAAATGCCTAAAAAGAAGACTGGTGCTCGTAAAAAAGCTGAGAACCGTCGTGAACGTGAAAAGCAGATAAGGGCTTCAAGAGCCAACATAGATTTAGCCAAACATCCTTGTAATGCTTCAATGGTAAAATAACCTAAAGTATTTTATATTACAGTACTTGATTTTAAATTATGTAAAACCAGTGATAATACATTGACTGTATTTAATGCCACTAGAATGTCATTCTTCCTACAATCCTTCCTTTATATTCAAGGTTACATTTGCATCAGAGGTATAATACTTGAATAAAAAGTTTGGTTCTAGTCACAACTTAATTCAGAGTCCCTGTGGGGTCTGTAAATTTTAAGTATTTTACCTAGAATAAAAATATTTACCAGTATTTTATTTCTTCTCTTTAGGAATGTGATAAGTGCCAAAGGTAAGTATTTTTCCTCTTCTAAAACCAGTAGTTTAATATTAATTGTTTTCAAACGTTTTACAGGTCTTTTTTTAATGCTTGCTTTTTTTCGCCCCCTCCATGTGACTAGACGACAGAAGAATAGAGCTTTTTGCTACTTCTGTAATGCTGTTCAAAAATTGCCCATTTGTGCACAATGTGGTAAGTAGAAATAGCGATCGAAAACATGCTATCCTCAGTCGCATTTGTGGTGTTACACTCTCAGCAGTTAGAGTACCTTTGTCTTAAAGTATCTTTATGATTTTTGGAGCATGTTCTTTTACATCTGCAGTGAATGTCCTCCTTGAGAAGAGATCTTGCTTGATCATGCACTAATGCGTATGCCTCTGACCACCAGAGGTTTGCAAGTCTGGGTCATGGGCTCATCTTCAGTATTTGATCTTCGGGAGAATTTATCACAGAATCATTAAGGTTGGAAAAGACCTTTGAGTTCATCAAGTCCAACCATCAACCCAACACCCACCATGCCTTTTAGGATTGAGAACATCTGACTAACCGTTTCCCTAGATTGACTGCATGGAGTATTGTTTCATAACAGCAGCGAAGTTAATGCTCTGACTGCCAGCAAGGCACCAATAAATACTGCTTTTTAGGAATGATATCATTTCTGATCAGCTTAATATCAATTAAAGCAACATTTCATTATTCATTTTGCATGGTTTTGTAACGTCATATGCTGCTAATGTTATTTATATGTGCTGGGGGGCTGATGCTTTGGAATCAGAAGAGAAGGACTCCTAGTGACAGGACTCAGCTCTGAGTCAGGCTAAAATGCCCCACCTCATCCCCCACCCCCTTTTTTTTTTTGTTTTTAAAACAGCTGCTTGCTTGCAGGGAATGTTGATAATAGTTTCAAACTTTGAGGTGAATTTTGTTCTTTTACTGTTTCAGCACATCCTCACAGATTTTCAATTTGTCATTAAGCAGTTTGGCCGTTTTGTGGTTTGACTCTCAGAGCTGCTGACATCTGCAGGTTCCCAGTGCCTTTGTTGGGACCTGCAGATACTGAGCATTTCTGGAAGCCAGGCTGTTAGTGTGCAATGGCAGTGTGTCGTCCTTCATAAGTCTTCCGTCCTCATGCAGTGAAGTACTAAAAACATGCTGTCTATCTTACAGTATGTTATAAATCTGAAGTTGACTCCTGTGTGTTGACTTTATCTTAATCCGCAGTATGTTTCTGGAGGAAAAGCATTCCTAATGACAACCACAAAATTATATTGAGTCCCAGGGTTTTCCACCACAAAGACCATTCATGCTGTTTGGTGCTTCATCAAGCATTAGGGACAGCCCCTATAAACCAACGGCACCTTTCTGAGAGAAGTCCCAGAGGGCTGGGAGCAAGGTAGCTGTATTGCAGTGCTCCAGACACAGTCCTATCGCCGCCACCTCACATAGCCCAGCTCAGTACACCACTGGTTCTTCCTTACCCTCTAAGTGCCATTTGGTATCTGAGGTGTGATTTAATACAAAACTCCGCTGATGCTGCATACTGGGATTTAATTTAATTACATTTTCAGAGTAGAGTTTGGTTTTGTCAGCTCTTGAATGGGTTTGCAGGGAGCACCCTTTCATTGGTTTCTCTAAGCAGGCAGTAGCAGAGACCCTGAAGGGGTCTGTGGCAGGGCAGCTTAAATGAGTGATAAAACTCTGCTGCAGTAGCCTGGGCTAACTACAGTATTTTTTTACTAGTATAACTGCATACAGAGTGTGGACCTTTCTGGTAGAGCTATTTATGTCAGAAGCAAGGAGTAGGGGAAAGCTGTCACCCTAACTGCTTGCTTGTGTCAGGATGACTTTTAAGTGCAGACTGTGGCGTTTTCTCCCACCCATCTTTTGCATTTAAAGGGAATTATTTTGTCTAGGAAGTAATCTCTTGCATGGTTTTAAACAAAAAAAAAACAAAACCACACCACCACCACAAAACCAAGTATCCAAGTAATTAAATCATCAGGTGCACGTGTTTTTTCAAAGGGCCTCAGCTTTGCACACAGCACATGCTGCTTTTATGGTAGGACAGAACTAGCAGCAGTTTTAAATGCAACTTTTGACATGTCATTTTTTGACTTTCACTTTAATTTTTTCTTCAGTTTGTTTTGACATTTGAAATTCTTGCCAATGCCTCAAAACATAGAGCAAGACAACATGTTGCCGTATTATCTCAATGCTGGGTGCAAGAGATTTTGGCTGAAAACGGGCAATTAATAATTTGATGTAAGGGAGATGTGAGAGGGGGTTGCAGACATTAGTTTGCATTATTTTTACCTAGATTTACAATTAAGCACAGGTATTTGGTTGAAATACAGCTCTTATATGAACATTCATTCTATTTTTTTATTTATTTTGACATAGTTTTCTTCTCCTTACTTGCCTTTTTTTTAAACAGGAAAAACCAAATGCATGATGAAGTCTTCAGACTGTGTTATAAAACATGCTGGTGTGTACAGTACTGGACTAGCAATGGTGGTATGTATACACAATTATAGCTTTTTTCCATGATAAAGTTATTCTATGCAAATCTTTCTGAAAAAAGGTAAGACTTACGGAATAATAACATGTACCATGCCAAATTTTTTTGCTCATCTTACAGTCACAAACTGATTTTTCCCTTATACTGGAAACCCAAATTCTGCATTTCTAGATTCAACTCCTGCAAACTCTGAGCCATGTCCTGGATGCTAACAGATCTGTGTTGGTGGCGGGCTCTAAGCACATGCATTAACAGCTCTGGAGCTTACATGCCCCTTGGCCAATTCCCAGTCTTCATTAAAATCTAGGATCATTCTGTAGAAGCCAGTGGACTTCTGTTGCTGTCCTTTCAGTATTGCGCTAATGCATATGCATCAATATCACAGAGAGGAATCTGTTCCATGGCATTACAAGGAATTTTGTTTTTTTTAAAAAAAAAAATCATTTGGGCTCTTAGAGATAGTCATAGCTTCTGGCCTTTAAATTTTTGTTCTTAGGACAAGTTAGTTACTCCATTCTGGAAAGCAAGCTATGATATGTCATAGCCTCTGGATTAAATGCTGTATGGACTAAACCTCTGTCTGTTTCTGCCTCCAATTGGCAGTCAGCTTTTCTCAGTAACCCAGCTGGCCTTCCCATCTGAAGTTCCTAAACTCATTCTATGTATTCACCAATGTGATATTTTCATCAACAATTAATTTGGATTCACCATTGCTTTCTTAGTTTTGTGTGCATTACATGCACACAGTAGTTTGCTACATATGGGCTGAGGCTTCTTAAATGCTACAATTAAGGGATAGTTGATGCGTAGATTTTGTAGATCAAAATGAAAGTTAGAGTCTAACTTATTTCTAATGAGTTATTTGATCTTTGCTCTCTGCAGAGCTTGTGTTCTAATATAGCATGGTTTAAAATCCAAATGAGTGATTTCAGCTGTGAGAATCTAGTGGCATTTTTCAGGTCGCCTTTGAAATTGCATTTTTGCCAGAACACTGTTATCATTTATGGGTCTCGAGTTTCAGATGGAGGACGCAATTTTCATGCATAAGATTTAAGATAGGAAATGTAAAAAACAGAAAAGGAGAATACCAAGTTATTTTGCATTATATTTAATCCTGCAGAAATGAATATCAAACAAACAAGATGAACTGTGGAGCAGCTTGATAGGAATACAGAAGCAGTTCATACTCTCTCACTCAACTGGAATGAGCCCACTCAGATAATGGATACTTGCATCCATTCAGGGTTATGGAATAAGAGACTTTCTCTAGGTATTGCAGAAGCCCCAAGATGATCTCTTGCTATAATTGCAGGGTGCAATCTGTGATTTCTGTGAAGCTTGGGTGTGTCACGGGAGGAAGTGTCTCAGCACACATGCGTGTATCTGCCCTCTCGCAGATGCAGAATGCATTGAGTGTGAAAGAAGTGTCTGGGACCATGGTAGGTTGCTCACACTTTAAAAATAAGAAAATCTAAATGATACTTTTCTCCTCACATTGCTTAAGTTATTGTACCTATGCTCTTAATACAGAATTCTTAATCTTCACTGATTAGCCCTTGCAGTATGTTTCTTCGTAGCAAAGCATTCTCCCCATTTTAAAAATAGACTTTATGCAGTGGGGAACATCAGCAACCTGCTGGAGAACACACAGTGCTCTACTCAGGGATGGCTACATAACCTAAAGTATTAATTGTTCTATCAGCTGAGTGCTTCACATCATTAAGCGCTGTAGCAGATTGTCAATGCACAATTTTATGCCATTCCTGCGCCAGTATAGGTATTTGGATTCCCAACCGCCTAGCAAACCATACTGATCTCCATTTGTGGGATCCTTTAAAGTGTTTATTTCAACTCTGGATCAGAGGTGAGGGGGTGGGAGGGAAGGAGACTGGATGAGACAGAATGTGATCTGATTGAAGAAAAAAAGGCTTAATGCCATAGTCAAATTAAAATGAAGGACTAGAAGTAATACTTGCTTTATATTTATGCTGTCTTGTAGGATACACTGTATTTTTCAGTGTAATAATGTATGGCAGTGTCTAATTTAGGACTTTGTTGAAGCATTTGTGACAGAAGGGAGAACTGGTCTTCGTCAAAACTACTACCTAAATTGTTTGCAGAGCAGAACTTTATGCCTATGCCTGTTGCTGATTATTTTACCTTGATGAATCTTTTAGGAGGCAGAATATTTGCCTGCTCTTTTTGCCACAATTTCCTCTGTGAAGATGATCAGTTTGAACATCAAGCCAGCTGCCAAGTTCTGGAAGCAGAGACATTTAAATGTGAGTTGGTTATTCATAGTCCCTTTCACCACAGCTAAGCAGACTCTCCAGTTGCTTCCTCTGTGCTCCAGAATACTCTCCATCACCTTTTCCAAAGAGCTTTTACCACCACTGGAGGAAAGGGCCTGTTTCCTATGTGTTTGCCCTTGATATACCCAGTTATCTAGACTAGAGCTTTTGTCTCTGACCGTCCTCCATGCCAGGTTGCCCGTGGCAGTTGTTTCCCTGCCTGGCTCTTACAGATCTGCTGTGGGAAGTTGTCTTTGCAGGAGCCAGCAGTCTCTAAAGTTGCAGTGTTGGCAGCAGCCAGGACTGCAGCAAAACTGCTGGAGCTGCTGATGCTGCTTTTTTACTCCACAAAGCTCTGCAGGCAAGGAGGAGCTCTCTTCCACACTGCTGACCATATGATGAGCTATTTCTAGATACCTCTTCCTCACAGAAAACAGCTGCCCTAAATAATACTACCTGTGTTAGGCTGGCTGAGCTTTCCCAGATTGCTGTGGATGGCCTGTATGTTGGTGAAGTGTTTGCACCTGTTGATTTTGCAAAAGCAGCAAGTTCTGAGGAAGGCTATGGCTTGGGAAGCAGTCATCATGTGATTCAGGTGAGACGGGGTGAGCATGGAAGGAAGTAACAAAAGTGGTGTTCATCCAGAGCGTGAGCTCAGTGTTAGTTTCTTCACTGACCAGTGGACTCTGGATATGTGTCAGTAATGTATCGACTGTTGATACATGTCCACTTTTACTGAGCAAGGAACAGGTAGCTGAAGACTTCTATGTCCTTTTGGACTTCAATTAATTGCATGGACAAAATTGAAGCTGCTATTTATAAGAGGATATGATGGCCATGCCTGACTTTGCTAGTCCGCTACTCACCTCTGGCTGAAACAGGAAAACTTCAAGGGAAGTTAAAAAACCCCAAACACAAACCAACCAAGACTATGCATGTTTGAAATAACTGATCTTTTGTAGAAGTATTGCTTTTCCACCCACCATTTACTACTATTTGGTTTATCCCACGAGGCAAGCATTTGTCCTTTCCAAAACTTCTACATGTGTATTTTGACTATTATCACATTTTCAATTCTTATTATAGAAATTCAAGGTGTTCTTTATCGTGTATAATACTGTTTTCTTCAGAACTGACTAATCGCTTGTCCTAATTGATTTCTCCCAATTCAGAATATTTGTCGATTTCAATGTTATAGTCTGTGTCTTTAGAAATCTCTTACCTCCTTTTCATCTCCCATCCTTTTTTTCCCAGCCAGCTATTTTCTAAGCCTTGATTAGCTTCCCGTGATGTATTCTGCTAGAATATCTTTCTGCATAGCAATATTGAAGCAGCAACAGCTGTTCCACAAGAATGTTTTTTTTCAGTGATTGTTGGAAGCTTTTAATTCACAGATGTGATGTCACGCCCTGAATAGAGAAATTGTTTTTTTGAGGGTTTTCACCGTGTTCAATATTTTGTGGCCCAGTGCAGCCATTGTAGAGAGGCAGGATTTTTGTCAGCATGTGGTAACAAGATTATAAAACCTGAACTTTTACAGAATACGCAAACTTTTAAATACAGTCATGCAGTTGTAGTCTAAATCCCATTCTACCTGTGAAAAAGGTACTGTTACTTTCCATCACTATCTGAGAGAAGTTTCTTAAAGTGCAGATACTCCAGAATTGTGTGAATGTATTAGCGTTTCCAATTCCATGTGTAAACACACGACGGAGCGCTAAATCCCATGGCTGTTCTGCTCATGTGGAGAACTCATCATACTTATCACTTCAGATTCAAAACCTTTGTTGTCACAAGGGTAAGGCAAGGTGGAAAGGAACGAGTACTTGCACAGAGACTGATAAAATACATATTACTGCTTCTTGAGTAATTATTCACCCAGCTTTGTGCTGCTGCCAGTTCCTGTGGGGTTGCCTTTGCTATACTCCCTCTAGTGGAGTTAAAAAAAAAAGCTACAATTCTTTAACAGATTTTTCATATGAAGTTGTTGTGCAATAAAGTACATTTCCAGAGGACATGACAGAAAATACAGAACAAAACAACTGTTCTAGGCTTGGAAACTTGCAAGCTTTAAGTGTTCTTACATCCCATCTAAAGGAGATAAAAGTATTAAAGGCTGCCATGGCATTGTTTAAAGTGACTGTAAAATGGTAGCACTTCTCCTTTTAACACCGTGAAAAGGAAAAGCAAGGTGATTACTTAATACCAAATTGGTTCTGAAACTTTTGTTTTTGAAAGCGTAGGAAGTCAAGAAATAGTTTAACTTTTCCCCCCTGTTCAATTTTTACTTTTTGTGTCAAATTACATTATTGCAATGAGGCTTAGATTTGGAAAAAATCCGGTAAAATGGTAGTGTGTGGTAAAATGACTGATTTGTGTTGCCGAAGTGCAGTTGTGTCAGGGAGTTAAAAATAAATGCCTCAATTACATTATTACATACTTTTACAAGGCTTTAAAAACATCATAGATCTGCATTTTCCAAGTGCTGCATTTTACATATTGATTTTCTCCAACAGGTGTTTCCTGTAACAGGCTTGGGCAGCATTCATGCCTGCGTTGTAAGGTAAAGAGTAAAGACAGTTGCAAGTACCTTTGATTTTAGACTTGTTCTCCTTAGCCTCCAAGGCTGGTATCAAGCCTTGTCACGTTTTCCTCTACATTATTAATAATATATTCATACTTCTGTATCAGCTTCTGAAGCCTGGGGGCAGACTTATGGGGAACAAAAGGGCTTTTGTCTGTGGTTGCCTGTTAACCACAAGCCATTGTGGTGATCTGTGCCAGGTAAGGTGATTTTCACTTTGTCCAGCCCTCTGTGTTTAAACTGGGGCTGTACCATGTTTGGGCCTTAAAAAAAAAAAACCCCAAAACCATCCAAACCAAATCCTTGGTCTTGAACAGAATCCAGCGCTTTGGAATATGTTTTGATCCAGTGTAGAACTAGGACAATTAAAAAAGTTTTGTGGTGTTTTTTTTTTCCTGGACAGTCAAGTGATGATCTGTCCAGAAAACACTGCAGCCTGGATCCACCAGAAATAATCTCCGCAGCTAATCCAGTTTTACACATGCAGAGGCTAATTTGTTGATGTCAGGCTTTTGGTTTTACACACTCAGAAGTAATTTTGTATAAAAAGTTCCACCTGCTTCATCATCAGCATTGCCCATATTTCTCCAGGTGCTGGTTCATTGCCTGCTCTTACTCTTCTTACCCTCCATATGTTTCCCTGCAGTCTCCCATGGCATTGAGTTCATATTCCAAATTGTTCATTTCTCCACATACCTTCACTGGCACGCTGGTGCTCAACATGTGAAATTTCAATCTCTAATTCTTGTCTGCAGGTCACTGCATAGTTATATTCTGGCATACACGTCTAATTGTATTTTATTTAAGCTTGTCAGCATAAACCAAAGTTTGCCAGGCTCCTTGTGGGCAGTGCTATAATCCAGTCCTTGAGTGTGTTACTTTCCCTAATTGTTTATCAGCACTTTTATCCAGCCTCTTCCCCAGGAAGCCATGAAACTACATTCAATACAGAAGCGGTTGCTCTGTGCACAGACTCCAGTTCCACTGCAGATAGAGCTCATTAAATTTTAATCCCTACCAGAAAATCCTGCTGCTGTTAGATACTTTTTTGCTTGCTTCTTGCCAAAGAGTATGCTCCTATGATTAAAACATTTAGCCTTTTTATTCTTCTTTCACCCCACAGGCTTGTTTTTGTGACGATCACGTGCGAAGTAAGGTTTTCAAGCAGGAAAAAGGAAAAGAGCCTCCCTGCCCTAAATGTGGCCATGAAACTCAGCAGACAAAGGATCTGAGCATGTCAAGTAAGCCTGCTTTTCTAGCTAACAAGCAATACAAGTACCATTGGTGACTACTTTTCTGCATAGGAACATTCAGTAAAATCCAGTTACCTTCAATTGTTTGGCAAAGCTTTGCTGCATTTGTTTTGGGGAGAACTTCATGTTTCTTAGTTCTAGAATTGAGCAGTCTCTCATTCTTAATCAGTAATTGATTCCAATACAGTGAAAGCTTTTGTTTAGTTTGAGATTTTAGTTACGAAAAATTGCAAAAAATCACTGCTTAAGCCTTTATTTCATCTACAAGCAGCTGGCTAATGAATTTCAAAGCGCGATTTGATGACATGCACACAATCTACCTCAGCCACTGTTGAATAAATCACAATATGTATTGTGTCTGCAAAGCACATCCAATTACAGGTTTTCTTGGCTAGAGTACCATAGGTTTATCCTAAAACCTAAGTCATACTCTGGGGGCAGTTACTGTTTATACAAACTTGGCTGCAGGGGGACAGACTGTGTGTAGCAGAAAGGTTCAGTCAGAGTAAGGATTAAATCTGAAAATGTCGTATTTAGAAAAAGGTTGCCTAACATTGTATTCTCTTTGCCGAGTAGTGAAAAAGAAGGGAAATGAGATGTCAGATGCTCAGCTCAAATTGCTGTTGAGGGATGGGAACATGATGATTTTTCTCTGCCTGCAGCACGCTCTTTGAAGTTTGGCCGACAGACTGGAGGCGAAGATGCAGATGGAGCTTCTGGTTATGATGCCTACTGGAAGAGCCTCTCCTCCAGCAAGGCTGGAGATGCAGGTGACCGTGAGGATGAATATGATGAATACGAAGCAGAAGATGACGATGAAGATGACAATGATGAGGGAGGGAAGGATTCCGATACTGAGACCACGGATGTATTCAGCAATTTGAATTTAGGAAGGACCTATGCTAGTGGGTATGCACATTATGAGGAACCGGAAGATTAAGCTTAGTATGCTGGCAAGCTAAAAACACTTGGAAGGAGCCAAGCAGTGCTTCACTTGAGTTGTGCCAGTAGGATAGCTCTAGCAGGTACTTAGATATCAAAGTTACAGAGTAAAGAGTGTGGGACTTCTGCAGTAACTCCAAGTGAGGTTTTTTTTTTTTAATAAATCAATATTGTATTTGGGACTGGAGGAGAAAAAGGGAATATTTTTATTCCCTGAAGCAACAGAAGTGGTTTTGTCCTTGAATTACTGAGTATGATGGTTCAGTGCCATTTTCTCCTATCAATATAGGAATGTGGGAGAGCTGTACAACTTGCTTCCATTTACTCATCAGAGATTGTTATTTTTTACAGTAATTTTGTTAACTGATTTCATAAAATTAATGTAGCAGTGGGTTGGTGACTGCATTTTTTTCATCTGCCCAATAAAAGTCAACTGCATTCTCTAATGAATTGTCATAACTATTGGTCTCCCTTGAATAGTTGGAAAGCAGATTGTATAAAAAGTGTAAATTGACACTAAAGTAACTTCCTTGTTTATGTAGGTAAGGCAGATCAATGTAGTTCTCTCTGTACTTGAGTGTTACTTTTCCAGCATTTTTAGTATTAGGTATTAATCAATGGGTCTATATGCAGTCATTACAAGTGCACTTCAGATAATAAAAAATTTTATTGCATTAAAAATATTGGTGTATCCTCTCTGCCACTAAAATCTAAAATACAGTTTCTCATTAGATCAAAGAGAGACCTGTTTCTTCTGTGCCTAGCCTTCAACTCTTTTCTTTGCACATCATACAAAAAAACCCCAACTGATTGGAAACAACCTCTGTGTATGAATTGGTGAGAAAACACGGGGAGGGGTGGTGTGTCAAAATACTGGATTCAAATACTTGTTCTGTGCAAATGTACTGGTACAAGGCAAGTGATCAGCACATCTGAGCTGAGGAGGTGACACTTGCAGAAGCGTTGGCAGTGATTGTGATTTGAAAGTCAACATGTTAATTACCAATCTGCATATCTAAGTGATAGTGTTAAGTTTCCTCCTGTAGGGTAACATTGAGAGGATAGCAACTTTAACCGCAGACAGATCAAGATAGAAGGACAGCCACCTCGAGTGTTACTCCAACTTTCTAAATGCCACGCTTAAACGAAGAGTTATTTCTTGTTATCTGTCAAATACCTGAACCGATTATAGAATTACCTATTTTTGTGGTGCTTCCTCTACTGTTTCTTCACAGCTAAAGGTCATATGTTGGCAGAGCATACCCTATAGAGAACAATTTTTAATGATGCTAGGATTGCCAAATGAGCATTTCCTAACAAACAGGATTGAGGAACCTGGCCTTGGTACTTCCCTCCTAAATGCCTCTCATACCAAATGCATAAAAGACATGAGCTGGAATGCATCCAAGACAAAAACAAACTGACAAAGAGCCCAACTTGGTTATGGCAGCTGAGGGAACAAACTGTACTGGAGAGGGATGTTACCCGATCAGTGCATGTCAAGTGCTTGCCTTCAGAACCGTGAGGAAACCAGTTAATGCACTGTCTGAGGGTCAAATCCCCTTCAGAAATTGCAACTCTAGGGCCATCCAGTTTCATGTGCTAGCAAAGAGCTACCCATCTTAAATTATGTACCTGATAGATATCTCAATTAGTCTTTTGCATAACCAAATTCAAAGTGAGGGAAATAGGATACCAGCCAGTTCAACAGTGATTACTTATTTGTGAAATTGGCACCTGTGATAGAATTTCTGCACAACTTCACACGGCCCAAAAACTTCCACAGTTGACTCCATCTGTGGCTGGCCGATTCCAGCAACAATGCCAGGGTTTCTTTAATCTTGGCTGATGTTTCAAACACAAAACAATTATACATCAGCACAAAGTCTTATATAGGTTTGAGGAAAGTATGTGCATTTCTGCGTATACATAAAATACAGCTGCTTGTGTGTCATTTATTAATACTCTTACTTAACCACACAAAATCCCCCTTTAAGGTTCTTGGCTCTTGAACTCAGTTTTCCCCATATGAAATCTGCTGCTGTCACTGGCTGTGCCCAAGGCTGCTGACGTAACAGAATTAATCATCATAATCAGAGTAAAGAATTATTCATTTTCTCATTGAAACGTCCTTGCACTGATCCTTGCAAGATGAATCCTCCGGAGCTGATGTGTGTTCCCATGATACTGTTGTAAGAGAAGGCCACAGAACTGCCTACAACAGATGCTCAAGATACCTGCTGTAGTTTAGCAAGGTCACCGCTCAACGGACAGAGGCATTTATTTGCTTTTTCTTTGCACTGCTGTTCATAGCACTGAAAATACCTCTGCTATGAACCTGGCTGGAAATGGGGCCCGGGTATTAGACCTGTGGAAGCTGGCCTTCGAGGGGTCAAAACAAGCAAGTTTAAGTGCTTTAAGCACTTTCTCATCCTGCTTATTTAGTAAAGTTAAAGCATGTGGTCTGCTGGGGATAGGTCCTCAGAGCTTGCTTTCATAGAAAGTGCATAATTTTGGTTGTTTTAAGGTAAACTGCAGGAACAGGATGAAGCAGAGAATGAACACTTATCCTAGCTTTACTGAAGAACAGGTCTGGGACAAACTTCCAATCTTGTTGGCTCCATTTTTCTCCATTGCTATTAGTCTACTTTGAAGTGTCTCGGAAGAATGTTAGCAGGGCACTGACAGGGCAGTACGCCGCCTCTACACCTGAAGTGTAAATTAGCGCTCCCCTTACTCTTCTGAACCCGGCAGCTGATTTAGCTGTTGCTAAATCTGAAGGGGAGGATGCTGTGGTACTGAGGACATAGGTTTTACAACTCACAGAATCTCAAGTTAGTTCAGACACTGCCACAATCCACCAAGTACTTCCAGGTGACTGCTGAGCTGCTTCTGCCAGATGATTTTTCAAGTCTCTGGAGTCCAGGACTTAGCGCCTGGGCACACAAAACACCTATGCATAACTCCATGTTTTTAATACTGCAGCACTGCAGAGTGCGCTTCCTGGTGGGCCAAGAGTCAGATAAATAAAATCCCAAGACTGTACATGACATTGGCTTTTCCTTTGAAAATCCTGTCCCTGATGAAAGGAAATTCTGAGCTGAGAGAAGGGTAATTTCAACATGTAATCAGGAGTACTTGAGAGTTACATATAGTACTGCAGAAAACCAAGTTCTTTATAATCTTACACTTCAGGTTTTTTCCACATCCGTGATTACCACTTAAACAAAGATTAAGTAGAACTTGAATCAAAATGACAGTAATATTTATTGTGCCTATAGACCCTCAAAAACAAGAGCTCTGGCCACCTCTGTAAGCTCTTTTCTGGCATTTGTTATGGTGACAGCATCAGCTCATTATGAATTCATTGGGTGCTGATGTGAATTTAATGTATTTTCATTTATACTCAGGTGTGACCTAGCACCTGTGACTGGGAGTCTTTTGGCCAAGCCTGTTGCAGGGTTGCTGGTTTTGTTTCTAGCAAATTAATGTGAAGGTCATTGTAACGTACTGAACAGTTTCGACTGCCAGTTGATCAAGGAGTAGCATGCATGTCGCAGAGCGCTAGAGGACAAGCTTCAGAAGTGCTTACAGTGCTATTTTTTCAGGCAGAAAGCATATTAGCTTGTCTTACTCGACATTACACACGTCTATCCAGGTCCTGATTCTATTTCCAGGGGAACCAATGGCAAAGCTCCCATTTATCCAAGTGGGAGCAATTTAATAATGTTTAGTATCTACAGTTCATCTTAAAATGTCAAGAGGTCTTATGGAACAAAACATGAAGATAAGCTGAAGTGAGGAAGATGGAGCAAAGCTTCACATGAGGTTAATGTGCTACCATTAGCATAAAAATATTTGTTCTAAATTTCAACAATTTTAGTGGAAACTGCTTTCAAGACTGAAAGAGGAAGCTGTTTAAAGCAGGCAGAGATAAGATTCTACAAGACATTTAACAAGATGTAGAAATTTAATTACTCATCTCCTGAAAGTCTGCACATAGTCCATAAATATTTCCTAAAAGCTCAAGGCAATTAGGACACAGACAAGTTTTGTCATCTCTGCTTTTAAGTACGTAAATAGAAAACACAGTAACTGACAAAATCACAGCCTGAGCCATCCAGTTGGTAACAGCCCTCTGCAGCTTGGGCTCTCCATCTCCTACCTAGGAAAGCCCAGAGTAAATGTATTTTATAACTAATGACACTTCTTTATTAAGATTGTTTGTACTGCAATTAGCTACCACACATCTGAAATTCAAAGCAGGGCCTAGTTTTATCTTTTAGCTTCCATAGTCAGAATAGACCAAAAAAAAAAAAAAGGTCGGCACGACAGTGTTGTAGACACGAGGATCATCCCGCGGAAAAGCTCCCGTTTTCCCTTTGCTAAACAAACGATAGGCTCACAAGCCCATAATTTGTCTTCTGCAGCTATTTACTTAATTAGATACTTGTGTGATATGGAGGGAAAAAAAATTCCCATTTCAGCCTCTCACCACGTTCAGCTACTACTACGCATTCCGTTTTGCTGTTCGTTTACAACCATCCCATTTTTAAGTACTGCACAATGCTTTTTGAAAAGAAACAACTGCAAAGGATGAGAAAGCCTTTTGTAGCTATCTCTACTCTTTTCTAACACCAAAGTACACTAAAACATTTGCTGCATTCTTTTTAACCCCACTTCAGAAGCCAGTGATTCTCCCACAGTGTTCCCCAAACTTAACTGTAATTGCAAATTCACTTCTGTTTCCTTCTGAAACAAAAAGTACTGAGTGCCAACAGGGCCTGAGTAATATTTCGACTTCATCATGACGTTACATGATATCTGTTGTACATTGTCACGTTACAAAATGACTGAGGAAGTCAATTTTTTATTAGAGAGTTAGAAAGCCAAAGACCAGCTAATAAGCCGAAGAGCAGGTAATACAACTATTTTATTCCCATAGTTGCCCAGTGCTCTTCCTACTGTTTTATTTTTGGTGTAGAGAAAGAGGTTGATTCTTTTGAAAGTGAATCAGTGCTAGTCAGGCACATAAACCCTTGGGCTGCCTCCCGTCTCATTTAAATTCAGCACCTGATTGTGATGGCAGAGACAAGGACGAGCCCCTTTGAGGTTTTCCCACCAGCAGGAGAGATGCACAAGGGCCTCACCCTTGATGCCAGCAATTCAAAGTGGTGTGCTCTCCTGCCAGTTCCAAGTGGCAACAACTGAAACGTGACCTTTCGCTAAATTACTCTGGAAGTCTGCAGAAACCCAAATGCTGCAGCCTCCACGTCTCTTTAAACACATACTGGCTGGAAAAACAACAGCTACAAAGCTGAATCGCATGAAGAAGGTATTTTCACTCTACTTCTTCCTCAGGTATAACAGAATGTGTCCACAAGCTTATACAGAGGTCATTATTAGTGGTTTTTTCCTTGTTAAAAAAAAGAAATCTATTGAACATGGATTTAAGTGAGAAAAAGAAACAGCAACAGAAAGATAAATAAAGATGTTACCCTATCAACAGCTGAACAACAAAGCCGTACTGAGCGCTTTGGAAGAGGGGGATGCAAAGACAATACCATATGCTCACAATTGGCTTTTTCTGCATCCTCCTCTTAAGCCTGGAAGTATGGGCCAAGAAAGCATTACACACAGCCTAACCTCGGGGTTTTTGTTTGCCAAAGCATAACAGTTCCAAGGGAGCTTTAGAGGGAGCACTGTACAATTTCTTACTAGGCATTTAGTGCACACAACCACTGAGACTGGATTTAGAACCTTAAGAATAATTTACAAGTTATTTGATAAATTGTATTCCTTGCATATTCTCCCCACTTCCTTGATGTTGTATTTTGAAGATCCCATCATGACATTTACATGCTCATACTGCACAAGCACATTCCTCTTGCTCTACCATCAGAAGTCATTTCTGAGCAGATAGTGCCAACAGAAAATGTAGCAGGTACCACCTAGGTTTATCACACCTTCAGAAGAACACTACACTTCTTTTGTCCAACAGTTCACAAAACCATCAGCAAATTAACAGCTCAAGAAGCCTTTCCAGCAAGCAACATTTCTGACCTTGATTTAAGTCAGTAAGTTTTAGTCAACTTGAGGGTGGACCTGCACCCAACACACTGCTGGTACTGCAGCGCCGACGTACACCCACCATCCCCTGGGCTCTCTCGGGGCCGCTGCACCACAGGCTGCCCAAACCCTGCCCCGAGCTCAGCTACGGGATGCAAGAAGACAGACACAGTACCTTCCCACAGCCCTGCGTAGCCACCCTTGAAAGCAGAGCTCACTCACAAGGGAAATCACTCGCCACCACAAGCTTTCCTCCTCCTCTCCAGGCCTGTGAACCATCTCCTCTCCTTGCCACCAGCTGCATCTGACCATCACATTTCCCTTGTAGAAAACACTCTACCACTCACCCACAGGCAACATGACTCCGGACCCGGACACCAGCCAGTGCTCCTCTGCATGGTAGACGCTCACAGCTTGTTCCCTGCCTGCTCCCCCGTTTATAACCTTCCTCCCCACCTGCACCCCTTCAGCAGGGCCCAGCTGGCCCCTCCCTGACAGGACAGGTGAGCGTGGCCTCTCTCTGCGGCTGGTCTTCAGCAGCAGCAAGCCCAATAATTGCAGCCCGTCGCTGTCGGAAGAGCTGCCGTGGCCCCTCTGCACATTTGCAGATGCTGCGTGATCAAGTACCGAGTCCCGCTGCTTCGAAAGATAAAATGTTGCAGCATAAAGTATAAATAACATTTATCCTATTTAAAATGTGACAAATCTCCTATCCTATGCTATTTTATTATATCTAAAATGAATTTGCAGATGATGATCTATATTTTCTACTGACCCTGGATGTTTTATCATTCAATACTAGCACTCTTGTTACAATGTCTTCCTAATATATTAATATGACTATTTCAGCTTCTAGAAAACTAAAATATAACCTCATGCTCTTTCATATGCTGTAATTTGTCTTTGGGTATTAAAAAAAAATATTATAGCTGTATCAGATTATTAACAGCAAAAATGAGCCACAGACCCTACAGTGCCATTTAAACATATCTGAAAGTCTTTGTCCTGTTAGAGATGTCTGGTTCTCAGATAATCAACTTGCTTCCAGCTTCACAGAGGAAGTTACGAGGTCCTCCCACTCGCTCCGTGCCTGGTCTCATAAGCTGCAGCCCAGCAGGAGAGCACGCCCCGGGGTGACAGATGTTGGCTGGAGCTGATGGAGAAGCAGTGTTCAGCCCGAGCAGTGATCTGACCCATGAAGCTGCAGGACACGGTGTTCTGTCTCCAACCAAGCTCAAGTCCTTTGGCGAAACGTCCTAAAGTGAAAACAAAAGCCAGATGATCTGTCATGTCCTTTACCGGACTAATTCTAGTGTCTGCATTTTGTTCTAATATACAGAATATTGTCATCCACATTATTAGTAAAGCTGAGGGATGGTTTTCCTCTACCCATCCATGCCAGCCCTTCAGCTCCCTGTGTGCCATACAGCGCTCTGTGGGCTCTGGTCCTTTGCTCATCTCAATCTCTGCACTTTCCCCTCCTGTCCAAGACCCCACGGCTGCCCACTCGCTGTTCGGTTCAGCTGAACTGCGGGAGCCGATGCCTAGCACCCAGTAAGCCATGGCTGTGGCAGGACGAGCTGGTGCCAGTGAAACATACACAGGCTGCGAACCGGGCCAACGTAGTCTTTGGACAACCTCCTTCTTGGAGCCTGCAGGACCTGGTGGGGGTTGCCCACTCACCCCCAGCTGGGCTCAGATGCACCTCTCTGAACGATGGCAGGGGCCGTACCTTTGTGTTGCCCTTTTCCCTGTGTTAATGTTCCTTCTGGCACTAATATTCACCATTCAGGATGTGAGAGCAAACAGCTGAAGCCTTGTAAGCTGCTTTTGCAGTAGGGTACGTGATGGAGAGCCCAAGTACGACTCGCTTTCGTTTACCCAGAGCTGGGAACAGCAGAAGGCAATTCCTGTCTCAGGAATCTCAGCCCAGCACCAGTCACTGCTTTCCAGGGAGCCACTTCTGCCTGAAGTATCGAGTCTAATCAAGGACCAAGGCAAGGAGCACAAGCTGCAGCTGCTTGCAGAGCCCACGTTCCCTCGAGCAGTGCCTCTGCACGGAGCCTCGCACACCAAAGCTCACAGCGCACAACGTTTCTCTCTGAAGCTGAACAGAAAGACCAGCACAAAAAGCTGTTTGCGTGCTTTGGCTTTCTGCTAACGACAGGGCTTTCCACCTTCTGAGGCTCAAAATTCATGAATATATGTAAAGGTAGAATTAGTGGCTAAACTAGTGGTTTAAAGAAACCCCTCGCTTCAGACTCAGGTCAGAGTGCTGCTGCGTTTAGTGTAGGAAATAAGCAAATTATAATTTCCCATCGTTTAAATTAAGGGAGTTGTGCAGTTGATCTTGGGAAAGTTGGAAATGTGCTGAGATACCAAGTATCCGCTTCCGGTTTTTACTATGTGAACAGCAAAATACCTTACACCGCTTCTAGGGGCCCGATATGAAAACAGTTTTTCCTAACTCAGCTTTCACATACCAGGAGATCTGTGTTGCCATCGTAACTGGAAATTCATGGCACCCTGGCTGAACTGTTTGCTGTTACAGCCACACTCTGCAGGGAAGAGGAAACTGATACGATGCTTGACTGAAGGAATACCTCTGAAGACGTGGAAGATTAAGTAGAAGTGCCAGGAGAAGGAATTCCCAGGCCTGTTGTATAATGTGATAGATTTTGAGGTGTTGGAATTGCATGCCATCCTTAGTCAGTTCAGATTAATCCCGAGATCTGGCTGCACCAGAAATCCATGGTCTTCATTCTTATTTCTGCCTTGGAAAGAGAAGTCTTTAATTTCCCTCTTGCATTCCGTTAGCCGCCGTGAAACGTTTCCTCGTGGCCGAAATGGCGAAAGCTCTTTCTCCATCTGTGCCTGTAAGCCATGAAAGCACTAGCTTTTGGTATAAATAAACTTGAGCTCTATAACACTTTGAAGACCCAGCAGATTAATTTTTTATTAGAATTTTCTGCTTTTCCTAATGCCACTAATCCAAACATTAGGATTCCAGGTCTATCCCATCGCACCTTCATCAGTAGGAGCTTCTGACCAGATGGTCTTAAATTTGGTCTCCTAAATACCACAGAACTTGCACTGTCAGGAGAAGAGGTCTTTCTGTCACTTGTCCAGTTCGCATAGGAAACGGTCAGTGTCTTGATACACAAACGACATCCCTGGCCAGTTGAAAGAGCTAACGTAGTATTAATCGAGTTTCAGATGCGTCCAGGTGATTACATAATAACTCGGGTATTAAGCTACCTTTGTGATTTCAATTACCTGCTTTTTATACGCCTGGAAAGCAACTATAAAGTTATCAGTATAAAACTAATAAAGCAGAAAGTTCTATAAAAGTGAGAAGTGAGTTACTGCGATTGCTCTAGGCAGCGTAACCTACTTCTGCATTACAGTCACAGATGGGAAAGGTTTACTCATTGTCTAAATTTTATGTGCACAGACAGAAAAGCAAAACACGAAAGCAATCCTGCTTCCTCTGCAAACTCAGGTTTTCTTTCTCCTCACCCCCAGCAGCCAAAAAATTGAATCAGTTTCTTTTAAAAGGAAAGGAGTCTTGATGGGACTATACTGTAAGGTGAAAGAGAAGGTTATTAACTAAAATTGTACCGCAGCTTGGGGGAGAAAAGTAACAGTCTAAAGATGTAACGAATTTCAGAAAATCAGAATGTAGCCATTTGAAGATGTATTTTTATATTTGCTTTATCAGGCAAATGTGTTGCTTTAGAGATAAGGCAAAAGTTATGATACCGAGAGATGGTTTCTAGCCACGCTATCTTCTGGTTAAAAAGACGCAGCACCCAAGGGCTCTTCTTGTTTATTAAAAGCATCTGTTTTATTTCCAGAAGAAAAATGAAAAATCCTTGCTTCAAAACCTGTGTGACAGAACTGGAAAGACAGACTTACTTTAAGTCTGTGAAATGACAGGGGTCCTGACTCTGCCCCTTACTAAACGAGGCTGTGGGTCACACCAGCCGTCCTGCTACCTTCAGCGTAGCTCCTTTACCGCGCGAGAGGTACTAACTGGAGTACGCCGGCCGCGCCGTTCACGTCTGGGTTCAGCTCGTGCAAAAAACCCGATCTAGCTGTGAAGTGGTTAAAAAAAGAAAAAAAAAAAAAAAAGAAAAAGCCAGTGGATGAAGCCCCAGCTGCCCGAGTCCAAGGTGCCTCAGCGGCACGCAGCACCCACGCCGGGTGGGTCGAAGCTCCTTTGGGTACGTCTGTACGAGACGGCACAGTCCTGCGTCACGGGCCTGGGGTGCCCTAGAGCACTGCTGTGTGCAGCACGGCCAACATCGTCCCTCGACATCTGGCCTGACGTTGCAAGGCTGACACCGTGGCTTCCTGACCTATTCACAACAGAGGCCAAAGCCTCCCCTAAAAAAGCCCACGCAAGGCTCACGCTCTGCTCGGTCCCGGGGGGAGAGGAGAGCGGGTCTGCTGTACCCTGGGTGCGTCGGGCTCACCACGCCGGACCCACAGGTTTGCGCTCCAGGAGCTCATTGCACACGTCAGTTTTTGGAAGTATCAGAGTTGCTGCACCTCTAGTGTGGGAGTCATCCGGGAAATCCCACGTCGAGGCACACTAAGCTTCACAAACAAACTTCTCGCTGTGCTTGGGTAAGATTCCTCACTAGGGCAAAACTCCTGCTGAGGTCTTACCTTTTCTTGAACGGACAATGGGGAGAGAGGCCCTTACTCTGGGCAACTGCCGCTTCACAATTCTGCTGCTTTTTAGATCCCAGTATGCCAAATGCGGAGGGAAAGAGGGAGAGGTACCTGTCTTCGGATGTGTTGCATCTCCCCTGCCATTTCACGAAACCTGAAGACAGAATACTATGAAAAAGGTATTTGAGGGTTGTTGCCTTTCTTTTCAACAGCACATTGCCTGCTTTTAATGTTTACTAAGCTTTTGGCTGTAAAAAACATACATGGCTGAGAGGTTTCTCTTGGTCTGTAGTCACTGCCCCAAAGGAATTCCTCCAGGCTCCTTTGCCTTCCCCTCCTGAGCTCCTCAGAGACCTCTGCTGCTGTCGCTGGCAGCAGACCAAGGGGAAACAGCCTCAGGTAAAGCTCCCCTTGTAGCAACAAAACACCATGGATCAGCCACATTCTGTCAGTGCCAACAACTTTTTGAAGCTGGCACTTTTTTAATGCCTGGTTTCTCTTTTTAATCAGGTTTCAGGTATGCAATGTAAAGAAAAAAGTTATTTTTATTTCATCCTTTGAGTTGAGTTTGAAAAGAAAACCTGCTGCAGCTGGGCACCCCTGACAACACCAGTTCAGATCCATCTCAGGCCAAGCCCGGGAGATCATTTTCCTGCCCTTCAGGTCTGTAGAGGAAGCAGAAGAAAATATGCTGGAACGCCAACTGAATAGCTAAACGCCCGGCAGAGCGAGCAGGAACTGCTGAGCAATGCAACTGCCGTGCCAAGGTAGTCTGTAGTTGTAGGACAAAGGCAGCAGCGCGTCGAGATACATACCAGTGAAAACCGGTAACCGATCTGCTCTGCCAGGACAGACTGAAATGCCGTCCTTCAGCGCTAGAACTGTGGGCACAGCATTAATGACTGAATTTTATAAACACTGTTTGCAGAATAATAATGCAACCTCCTTTTCTCACTGAATGGGTATCTTATTTTCTTGAAAGGGGAAGCAACTCCACGCAGCCAGAATAAAACAAAAGTCACGCAGAAAACTACAGTGAATCCTAGCGCTGAACAAGGTTTCCCTCAGCTGGGAGCGGGCAGGAAGGGTCCGTGATGTCCTGCGTAGCTCCTGTATCAACACATCTGGCTGAAGTTCTCTGCAAACAGAGCAGCGAGCTGCCACCGGCTGGTTCAGGGCGTTGGGCACACCAGCCCGGAGACATCCCAGCTGGGGATACAAGCCCTGGGTTAGTCCTCAGCTGCATCGCTGTGAATTCAGGGCCGTTCCTTTTAGCTAAACTGGAGCTATTCTGGATTTACACCTACGTGCTTACTGGCAGGGCTTGGCCTGTTGCAGTGAAAGATCCTAACCTTGCTTTCATCCCCATGGGATATTGACTTTAACAAAATACTCTATGCTTCATCTCTCAGCATTGCAAAACAACTTAATGGATCATATACTTAGGGGAGCTTTTCCATTAATTTCTAGCTTACATTTTCACTCTTTCACAACACCAAAATGTCAGTGGCTTTAGCCTTTTCAATACCATTTTCTCTGAGAGCACACAAGGGCAAAAAAGAGGCGAAAAATAAGCTTTCATTTAGCTAAAGCCATTCACATATTACCTTTGAGCATGGAGGGAAAGTTACACAAAGGCCCTTCCACTTACCTTTCCTCTGAGCAGGCTAGAAACCCCACTTATTCCTTGATGATTGACATTTGTTTGTTTAGCATGACTCTGATTCTCTTCTTGCTCACACATTTATCAAGCATGATGGTTTGCTATAGCTGACGTCAGTGGAATTTTATCAGCATCAAAGCAGACAAAAATGTTAAGTACAACCGACAGAAGAGGCAGCTTCTGAAAGCAAAAATATGCATTTGCTGTTACCGAAATGTGAGAAATGAAACTTATACTTGTCTAATTACAGCTATATTCCTTTGAAGCATTACAAAATCCTGTGAAAATCTAGATGTTAGAGACTGTATAATCACTTAGATAGTTAATGTGCATAAACATATATAAAATGATTGTTTGCATTTTTCCTGCACAGCCTTTTTACTGCATTACTGTATAAATCAGACCTATTTTATTTCCACTTGCTAAGCCCTGTACTCTTTTTAAAGCATCTCAGTGAACGAATACGTATTTCCAGATCCTTACAGCCTTAAAAAACAAATTTACTTGTATTTTCACAGAAACGCCTTCAAGAACTTTTTCTACAAAGCATATTATTCGAGATAGGGCTGGAGAATTTAATGGCTCGGGATACGATCTCCAACCTGTGAGGTGCATGACAAACCTGAGTGCAAAAGGTCACAGAAGAACCGCGAGTCTCAGCGGGACAACTCGAAGCTCACCGGCCCTGTACCGTTACGGTGGCAGCTGCGCTACCGACAGGCACGGTTCTCTGACGATCATAGTCTTTTCTCTCTCTTGCTTCGGCCGGTAGCCCAAGAGCATATGGCCATCACGGCATGGATGAGATAGCCACAAGTCACACCCGTGCAGAAACTAGGAGAAAAATCACCCTGATCATTCAAAGCATATGGATCCAACGAGGCTTGAAAGCTGGGCTGAGCGGAGGGCTAAGGCACGCTCCGCTGGCAGCAGAAAGGGTGATCCTGCAAAAAGTGGACTGGAAACTGATGTCTCTCTCATGCCAAATGCAAGTAAAGGCAGGTGTATGGAGAGCAGGACAAACCAGAGAGAGTGGTACGGGAGATGCCTCCTCAGTATGAGGCTCCGAACGTAGCAATCTCCTGTGGAGAAAAATCACAGGCAGGTCAGGGAGAAGTTGCACGGCAGAGGAGAGGCGCGTGCTTACATATCTTTGTCTTCTAATTGATTAGAGTTCTATTCGATAGCAAAGCCCTGACCGTGCTGGACGTTGCGCACCCGGAGAGCTGCTTGGCAGGCACACCGTGTCTTTCGTCTGCAGCAGTGCCTTTGGCTGCCGTCAGCACGCGGGACCGATGCTGCATGGGCAGGTGGTGAAGAGGTACCACCCCTCTCCGCGAAAAACGGAGAGCCTGGCAGTTTTTACTTGCCGCACTCACGTCGGTCACGGCTTTCGCGGTTGGCCCATGCGTATTTGCACGTTATTATTCACCCAGCAGCCCTGCAGACGGACGTTCTGACCTCAGAGACCGAGCACGGGCAGTGCTCCGGAGGAGGGACCCCGTGGTGTCCAAAAGCGATTAGCTCTGCTTCCAAAAGGGGAATTCAGTGAGAAAATGTGCTACAGCCCTTGGTCCCTGCCAATGACACAAAGGCTCTGGCTGTAATGTAGATGTCTGTCTAATGGGCACTGGGCTGAGACCAACAAAATACAATTCATATAGGCCACTGAACAGCTTCTGATGTTAATGACTTTCAATTACCACCGGCCCGAGTTGCATCTGTATTTTATTAACAGTGCATACAGAGCGAGTAGAATTCCAGATGGAGTACAATGTACCTTTTTTCTTCTTTTGCCCGTAATTGCAAATGCTTAAATTGTATTTGTAGCTGGGGTTTTTTGACTCAACATTGAGCTTAAGCTCTGTGCATTTGCTACAATGGAACACTGCAATTTCTAGGGAGTGGAAAGATCATACAGAACTGGTTGATGTTCTCTGTGACGCAAATAAAAATTGTACCACGAATGTTCAAATAAATATTTCATTCCATTTTGTCTTTGCATTTTAATTGCTTCCCCAGGTCACTCGAAATGAAATTGTCCTTCACAACCCATCAAGCTATGGTTGCTTTGCAGACAGCAAAAAGACAGTGCTTTAAGATCATTAGAGCCCTGAAGATGTTAGAGCAATCCAGATAATATGCATTTCTGAGGGAAAGGCTTTTATTTCTGAACTGTTCACCTATTATTGATCTGAAAATGTACCTTTTTTCTCATGACGATGTCCGTCCTCAGAATTAAAAAAAGACATACTCCTAGCCTTAAGGTACCACTTCTCCATCAGCTCCCTGATGAGGTGCCCACGGCACTTTGGGTGGGAGTGATGACGATGGGGGAAATGAGCACTTTGGGCTGTGGAGCTGCCCTGGGTCTCAGGGGGTAATGTGGAGGGAAAGGGGGTGGGAGACTCAGCCCCAGCTCAGACACCAGATGTGCCATCTGCTCTGCCCCACGCTTCCCTCACGGGAAGGCAGCCGCTTCCTCTCTGGCAGCTCCGGAGCCCAGGAGCTTTTTATCAACTTGCTGCTCGCTGCGGGCAGGCAAAGCTCTGCAGCCTGGTCAAAGTTTGCATCTGAAGCGGATGTTTTAACGAGGCTCCCTCAGATGGCAGACGCGGTGCCTCTACGCCTTGACTCCTTTCTCCACCATCCCTTTCAGCGGTGGCACGCACTGACGCATGAGGGACGTGAGGGGGACAGGACACATGCTCAGACCACAAATGCTTCAAAAACTGCAGAAAGCCGTCTTGTAGAGGCTTAGCCACCACCGCCCTTTCTTGCCTCCAGGTCATCTGTGCGCCATATTTTGCATTTTCTGCTAGGTTTCCTTTTGCCGAACAGGGATCCTTCCCCCTGGGAGACGGGTGGCTGAAGCTGGGGTGCTGCCTGGAGGAGTGGGTGCTCCACCTCTCCGGGACGCCTTTGGATGTCTCTCGCCCTCAGCGGTACAGAGAGCTGGGGCGACGGCCTGGGGAGGAAGTGCCTGGGAAGTTGAAGTCAGGCTCAGGGGACAAATGAGGATGTGTGAAAACAGTATATGGCAAAAGTAAATGGAAAAGAGTGCCTCACTGCTCACGGAGATGTTATTACCTTTTTAAGGTGTTTATGAACAAATAAAATGCATCTACAACTGAGGAAAGAGTACTCCCCCCACCTGCCATGTTCCCCTCCCCACCTTCAAGCAATCCTCTTACTTATTAGAATTTCAACACTGCTTTTCTTTGAAGTACAACCTGTATTTTAGTTATATTATTTCCATTCATGCTGTGGAAATAAAACTTATGGCAGTGTTGATTTCTCAGATCTGCTCAGAGTCTTTGAAATTTGCATTAGATTATTCTAATCACTTAGCCTCATTGTATATATTTACACAAGCACTTTTGATGTTTAAACAGACCAGGCTGTAATGAGATGTGCAGGGGGAAATACATACCCCAAAGAAAAGGAATGCTCTTTTTTCTCAGACCACATCTTAAACTAGAAGTTTTCAGATAAAACGGTGGGTCAATGCCTTCGGTACCTCAGGGGAACGACTGTCAGGCTGGAAAGATGGAGGGACTGGCTCTGCCTCCAGCTGCAGCAGGCAGAGATGGAGCGGGGCTGGGTCCCTGCAGTTGCGAGGGAGGTGGTGAGGACTTGGCACCCTTCGTTGCCACTGTAACCTGCGCTCCTGGCCGTCCTGACAGAAGAAATTGTCCAGCCTGAACCCATGATGTCTTCACCTGCAGACACACATTTCTGGGGACTGCGCAGAAGGAGCAGCTACCAAATCCCAGCTCTACTGAATCCAGTGGGAATAGTAAAATGTCCATTTCTGGGGGACGGCAAAAAGCCTGGGACTGTGGCGCAGTTGTGCTGGCTCCGACCGTGACACGCAGGCAAGTCCTGCAGGACCTGTGCTCCTGGAGGAAGGAGGCAGGAGATCCGGGAAGCATTGCAGCCATATGCTCAAGTTAATTAATTTGGTCTCAGGGCTGGGTCTGTTAGATCCAGAACAAGAGGTGACAGTGGAGGCAGAAGCAACCCTTACAGAGCAAATGTGACCAGGAAAAGGTGATGGGCAGGCCAGTGAAGGAGAAACAGTTCTCTTGGGGACTGAAGAAGATAAGGAATCTTTCTGGAAGAAGCAGGAAATTGCCCGTTATCTCACATGGAGTTTAGCTTCACAAAGGTTAGGGATCCTGTTTCTGTTTGCATGTTAGTATAGAAAGAATATTTGCAACTCCTGAAGTAGTGTAAAAGAGGAGTATTCTGGATGACCCTGTTGTTAACTTGATCTTACAACGAAATCTGGAGCAAATAATTCATTATCCAACATACTACCCTAAAAAAACATGGTAAACAATATTGATTTTGTAACTTTAGATGGTGAAGTTTGTGGGTAAGGACCTTAAAAAAACCTAGAAGCCTGTTCAGGAAGATACACTTCCATAAACTCAGTGACAGATGAGAGCAGACTTTCTAACTCACACACTGAAACCGATCTATCCACTTAGACATGCAAATGCCATGTTTTGAATAAGTCTAACATTTTCAGTCATCACCAGTGAAAACAGCTTTCTCCAAAGGCAAGTTGGATTCTTCAGCTATCCTAAGCTTGTAAACCACGGAGAGTCAAGGGGAAAAAAAAAAAAAAAAAGAACAAAACTAAAATGTTCTGCTTTATGAGGATTCAGTGATCTAAAGAGGTTTTTAAGATAACGTTTTCCACTTCATAAGCTTTTCCCAAGCAAATATTTCTAGAAGCGTAGCTCCCTCTTACCTAGCACTACCTGGAACGGGACAGCCAGGGCCTCTTGTCTGGGCTGGAAGAGGAGTTGCCGGTGCTGGATGGACAGTCACCCAACACCTCCTACTGCCCGCTGGGGATGCAGCAGGAGGGACACCCCAGGGCTTTCATTCTGGCTGCCTTATTTTGTCCTTACTCCTAACTTGCAAGTTACATGCCTTGCTGCACTGGTAGTGAGATGCTGTGACCCATGTGAGGCACAGTCAGGAGAGAGAGAGGCTAACGGTCCTCTCTCACCTTAAAGGACATGAATTTGTGCAGCAATCGGAAACATCAAGAGATTAATAACTTTTCTCCCCCACACAAGTATGACAAGACGTAGGTGGCATACACAGTAGGAAATTTTTTTTTTTTTCTCTCAGAGGTAACTGATTTTAAAAGGACCATTTTGACTTCTGCCACAAGTACTGCTTCAGCTCCATGTCTGTAGAAGGAGAAATGCATTTTGATGCCTATCCAACATTAGCAGAAAACTCCAGTGGTGGACAGGTTCGTAACACATTAGGGCTAAAGCCTCTTTCTGTAGCCCTCTAAACCTAAATGGGATCTCCTACTGGTTCTGCGCTGAAGTCTCGTGGATGCCTAGTGTTGCCTTGCAGCTTGCTTGTGACCATAGGTAACTTTCCATCTTGACCACCATGACCTTAGATATTCCAGGTGGTGCCCTCTCCTTTTCCACTAACAGATAGGCGAGGTGCTCCAAAGCTCCTGTCCAACAGTAAAAGCGGATTTCAAAGATGTTCCTCCTTCGAACCCAGAAAATCTGACTAAGAGCTGTGTGAACTCGTACTGCTGAGTCTTAGTGGAGGCTAACAGATTTCTGTACATTGAGGAGGGTAACTTATTATTTTTCTTACACTTCTTATGACCTAAAGGAGTCAGAAGACCGCTTTATGTTTATGTCTGATGGCGTACGACAAGACATAGAGAAATCATACCTCACCTTGCAACTTCATCATATTGTTATTCTTCTGGGAGATGTTACAGCTTTTTCTATAGTTAAAAGCTTCAAGTTGCTAAATTTGCTGCCACTGTTATATGCTGCTCAGACATAAGACATGTCTATCGTTATCAAAACTGTGCTGTGAGGCCAAGGGGTGTGAAAGACCAAACTAACTATGAAGCTCTGGCTCTAGGTTACTTTCTGGGTTTGTGATGGAGAGGATGAAAGAAACGTTTATATTAGCAGTTCAAGTCTCACTCAGGTTTGTTAGAGCGCTGAGAATCATTTTCATGTTAAGGAACTGTGGTAATTAAGCTTTGAGTTCTAGTTCAATTTTTGGAAGCAAATTCTTAAAACAATAGATATTTTTGACTAGGATTAAAAGATGTAATGAATGGACAAGTGCCTTGAAACAGCTTCTGAAGTTAGTTTTGCTCAACTTGCTTATTCCTAATAATGTCCTAATAATTCCTAATGTCCTCCTAATGAGGACAAAGATGATGCCAAGAGTGAGCTGAGTGATTTGCTTGAGAAGTTTCCAAAAGCATTGATACCTTTTCCTAAAATAACCTAAAATGATACAAAAAATCCCTTTCCTCTTAAAAAGAAACATATCAAAAGTGCATATTTCAGCATATTTCCTCCCTGAGGATTTCTCAGTCTAGAAAAAAACGGATGTTTTTTCCAATTGGTTTCAAAAGATTTGCATGTCTGCCAGGTGGTTTGCATCTGACAGTCAAATACTGCTGATGAGAACCATCAATTCCTTCAAGGACTTGACACTGCATCCAATTTGTATCGCGAGTGACTGTAAAAGGAGGTGACTGCAGCTATTATTTTGTTAGATTTAGTCAAAATATCCCCCGAAGAGGCAGGAGGGCATGCTGGGAATTGTTTGATGAGCCTGCTGGGAGAATAATTACATGGCCAGCAGTTTGTTCACTTCATCTTTTGTAGCACTTTCTTAGGGGTTTCTGTGTGATTTGAGCACTTGGCTTTTTGAATTAAAGAATCTTTACTGCCATTGTCTCGTTAGCTAATTCGGGATTATGCAGTCTTAGATGTGCATCCCAGGGCTGCTTCTGCGTTACATGAGGTATTAGAAAATTAAAATACTTTCTTCAGTATTCCCGTTCTTTCTTGAAATGAAATTTTCTGCACCATAGCTGTGATTGAATTACAAAGGGTTGCCTGTTCTGATTGCAATGCTTACACAGACCTTAGGCCCAATTCTGTTTTAATCCCTCTTGGAGCAGGATGAATGTCAAAATTTGCAACTTCAATACTTTTTTTTTTTTGGTTAAAATTGCACATATAAAATTTGCAATTTTTTTATGTAACAAGCTACAGCTTAAAGTTTTCAAGAGCAACTTAGGTACCAGGAAACCAAAGATCTGTTAGAATTTTAATTTGACTCAGCAGCTTTTGAAAAAATAATAGGGTATGAGCCCCTGGAAGACAGTACGCGGAAGTATTACCAAAATATTAATTCTGAGTTGACAGGAAAAATCGAAAGCTGTGAAACACATTAAAAACTAGAAGCTGCACTATTCCACTGGCTACAAGGGGTCCATGATAGCTGTGGGTGCCTTTTATAAGGCAGGTATGAGATTAAAAAAAGGTCGTAACAGCAAACACCAGACCGCCCCGCCGAGAGCTGCCTGGCTGGTCCTCTCTAGACTAGTTCTCTTCTCAGCTGCTGTTCCTGATAAAACAGAACAGCCTGAATATATCCTAAGCCAGCCCCAGTCTCCCGTTTCCTCTGGTGGGTGCAGCACAGGGGTTTTTCAGCTCTCCAGTATGAACGCATGTACGTAGCCCGTGCATCTCTTGCTTGAAATAAATTGAGATGACTACAAATGAAGGAGGAGAAAAGGAAGTAAAGGAGGTAAAAATTACCATATCAGAGCCTTTTGCTACTGGATATATGGATAAAAATACATTGCTTGTGACTCCAGTGAAATGAGAGTCTGCTGTTGGAGTTTACTACAATCTATCTTGTTTGTGCACTTGGGGACTTCAGAAGACTAACTTTATTGGAATGGAGCTGGAAAAAACTGGATCATTGGCCAAAGCTTAAAAAAAAAACCCGTTTCCTTGCTATGGAAAAAGTATTAGCATTCTCATAAAGAAGGTTTTATAGAAACTAGAAACATATTTTTAAAGCAAAATTCCCTTTGATATGAATCCTGCACAAAGCACAAAAAAAAATATAAAAGGGCCTGTGGGATCCTGTTTTCTTCTGTGTGCACTTCCCAATTCCTCTCTTTGCTAATGGGTCACTTGGGATCTGCCTTCTTTCCAACAGCTGAACTAGGGCATCTTAGGAGGACAGCAGGGATACAAAGATTTCCCAAAAGACATGCCGGTGCTGTCACCCGTTTCGTGAAGGGGGAGGTCTGTTTCCTTCTCACATCTTTTCTGTTTCTACACCGTATCTGTTTCACCTGGCAGTTAGTTGCACAGCAGAAGTGTAATTTGAATTACCAGCCAGAATCAGCCCCAGCAATCTCCTCCTGACAGAAGTGAGTACTGGAGAAAAATCCCAAGGAATTACCTAATGGGCAATGAAAAAATGCCGGGTATATACAGCTAAAGTTTCTTTTCTTCGTTCCATTCATTAGAAATTGGGATTAACTCTGAAGCACGAGAATTTATATCCCTTTTAAGTGTTTAGTAAATTAGGGTAATCCATATCTTTTTGAATACTGAGTATTGGTCAGAGGTCAATTATGTGCTTTGTGTTCCTCATAAGATAATTTTCTCTTACATTTTTAACTCCTGATCTTTTGAGCTCCCTTTTATTTGCCATTAAAAAGCCACGCTAGCTCAGGACTACATTATTTAAAACTAAATTTAATTATCATTTTATCTAAATTCTTTCATATTGAAGCAAGGCTTACTTAAATCTTCAATTTACAGTGATTTTCATTTTAAAAAACCACCCAAAGCACAACAAAAAGAACTTCTACAATCCTTTTGAAAATAATAGCTAGCTGTAGCAGGATTGCAAATGAAGTTTTTTTTGTTGGTGGTGGTTTTTTGTTTCTTTTTTTGAGGGGGGAGCTTAGCAAGTTGGACATGTCATCCTTAACTTTCCTCAGAATTCTATTATTCATCACTGCTCTATTTACCAGGTTGTTTTAGTATCTCGTGCTGATACACCACTAGCTAACTTTACCTCAGTTCTATTTTTGCCTAAGAGTCAGCTTCAATTTCAAATTTATACCTTTCAATATGCTTCAGAACACATTTTTAGAAAGTGGGAGATTCTACTTGTATCCAAAAATGTGCCTTCAGGTCAATGTTACGCTACTGGCATTTAGATTTTCCACTTCATTTGTAAGCATAGTTATGAGTTATGCCCACTCGTCTTCCATACAGTTTGGGATTGTCAATACTTAAAAATAACAAATGATAAAATTTGTCCTGACAGAAGGAACATATCAGATATAAACTGGCTAACTATCTTGTCAGCTGTTCCTGTCAGCAAGTTTCCCAAAATTGTACAAGAATTTCCATGAGAGAACAGTCTTAATGATACTGCTTCACCTGAACTTTCCTCTCTTTTACAATCTTTTAGTGTTGTTACTGCACTTTGGCATTTTTAAGGTGTTTAGATATTGCTCAGAAATGCAGCCTTCAATCTTCAAAATTAAATCTAGTTTTGAAAAATGGTGAAAATTTGGGTTCATACAGCGCTTTTCTTGAGTTTCCTCTATACTCAGTAACGTATTTTTCTAATCTCTATAGCCATGAAAGTCAGAAATTGAGAGAAAACATGCTGGGACTTCACTAAGAGTAGACTGTTTTGAAGATCCAGCTCAGACATTTTAATGAGTGAGTCTTGAAGTTTAATAGCAGCTAGAACAGGTCAGTGGCGTGGTATGTCCTTTTTGCATTGCCTATAGCTTGCTTGTCTTGTCAAAGGATGTTTAAATGTCTACGTGTTCTTTAGTTAAAAGGTTCTTGCAGTCCATCCTGACTCATTATTTCACAAATCTCTCTATAGTTAGCAGCATTTGCTGTTTTCTTTTATGTTTTAATGATTTGGATACCCCTATTCCAAAATACTCCGGCACAAACAGTGGGGAAAAACACCACAAAGCAGCACTTGGGGCAGCATGAGCCTCATTAAAATTCTTCAAAATTCTGCTTTTCTGCTTATCTCTGTCCTGCTTTTCACTGAAAAGCAGGCCTTGGCTCAGATTTCAAGGATTCATCTTTGATATCGGTGAGATACTGTATTTGTCATCTTCCTGTGTTGTTTTTCGAAGGTCAGTAATAATAAATAATGTTACATATAAATTCTCTGGTGGTGCAAAAATGACGTTTGAGCCAAGAGCATTGGAATAACAACTGTGCCCCATGCCAATAGCACTTCGGAAGTCAACTGGGATTTATTTTGTAAGCAACAAAGTTGTATGCTAACTGGAATCATTTAAATACAAGAAAATTTCTACATGAATCAGCCAATGAAACACCCTGACCCATCCTGTTTTTCAAGCTGCTGTTTTGCCTTTGTGAACCGTGTTAGAGCAATGACCATAAAACATTCTCACTGACCTTATGCTTTGGCTTGTTACCTAGAAAAATGACAAAAGCCGTGCAGTTCTGTAGGAAAACATGCGCAGAAATCTTAAGTATTATTTAAGGTTGAAATCTTAAGCTTATTTAAGGCTTATTTTAAGCAAAATGAAAACTTTTTTCCTAGAAAATCCCTCAGCCTCTGATTAAATAAATCTGAGAAGATGATACCATTTTTCATTGAGGTAGAACTTTCACAGCTCCATCTTTGATTGTTTCCTTGCCTATTCTCAGATCTACATTGAAGCTAGAGGCATGCACAGTCTTTCTCTAAATACTTCCCAGAAATTTGAGGACATGAGTAAGGGGACATTTGTCCTGGCATGAAGTAATGGACAAAGAAATTGGTAACAAAATCTAGCTGAGAAAGTTAACTCCCCCAAGATAAAATACCTCATTTATCATCATGGTCTAACAGTGATATCACAGTAGTTTAAAGTTAGACTCTGTCAGCCTTGTAAATTTTCAGCTGCATGGTGCTCTGTGAAGCCAAGAGAAGAGAAAGGCAAAGAAAAAGTGGTACAACTGCTGACGATGGATTTTACTGTTCCCAACTCAAAGATCTTCTTGAATGAGCAGGGGTCGAGCACAGGGCAGCTCACCTGCTCTGCATAACACACTGATACCAGACCTGCTTCCACAGCCTGATGCCACAGGTGCCCCCAAAGGTCTAAGTGGGCCGTGCTCCGTAAGCAGTGCTGAACGGACCAGGGACTCAGCCTGAAGCACTTGGCTTCGCAGACTTTAGACTCCCACCCGCCAGGGAGGTGACCCTTCGCTGGTGGGTGCATTCTTGTCAGTGATACTGGAGGTAGAGCCCAGACAGGACTCTGGGGTATGCTGGGATGCAACCTGAGCTGAAGCTGGTAGCTCTGAGCAGGGTCTGTGTGCTACCCCATGCTGCCCAGGAAAACGCCTACGGGCACCAGAAGGCAAAGCTGGCATGGAGAAGAGGGATTTTCCTCAGGGATTTTCAGGGACATACCTCCATCCGTTCTCCAGAGGGGAAAAGTGCCAGTATCCTTCTTTCACAAACTGAGCAGCAAACAAGTCTTTTTCAGCTGGGGGTGGAGAATCGCAAGCAGTGCAGTGTTCCCATCAGTGCTGGGTGAGCTAATGCCTTCAGGATTGGGGATACCCGTGTTTAATCCTCTCTTCTCTGCTACAGAGGGACTCGAGCCCACATGTTCTCCTCTGTTACCCCTGGCAGGCAAGTTTCTCCACTGAAAAACAAGAAAAAGAATATAGGGGCAGAGTGAGAAATCAAGGAAGGGAGAATTACTTTCTTGCCTAGGGATGGGGAGATACCGTACTAAGACTGTTTTTACTAATGTAAAACTAACTGCAAAAACAGAGCAGGGAAAAAGAACCCAGAGGTCCCCAGAGATCGGCCTCTAGCAGGCTGAGGAATGACATTCCCTTTGTTTTTCTTTCTGACCAAACCCAGATGGACAATGTTATGAGGACGGTGTGAGTAAGTGTGTGCTCTTGGTTCCCATGCAATGTTTCTCACACATTTAGGTCTATAGGGTGCCCATATTCATGAGCATTCAAATAAAAGAAGGAAAAATTGCTGTAGGAAAATGCCAGTTACCCACAGGCAATAACTAGATACCACTAACTCAAACTCATGTCATACTGTAACTAGGTTACGTTTCACTTTGACAGGCAGCCTTTTTATTTTTCACTGTAGGTTTCTGCCTTTTTTTTTTTTTAAGATCTCAGATGTTTTTTTACTCATAACTGAGGAAAAACTTGTAATAGAAGCATTATTCCTCTTCATTTCAGTATGAATTAACTCCTGAGTCTCTGTGAAGGCTCCCAAGAGCTCCAGTTATATGGTGGGTTACACCAGAAAGCTCTGATTTAGATTCTTATATGATTAAACACTACGTTGTATAAACAAAGCAACACAACTTCATTAAGAAGTATTAATAATGAAATTCCACTATGGAAATTAATTCACATAGGCAGAAAAATAACATTTTATTGCCATCTAACAAGGATTTACACAGGCAAAATTCTGTCTTCATTCAACAATATAAAAGATCGTATTTCCTTTCTTGCAAATACAGTATGGAAAACAACGCTGTAGAAATCATTGCCTCATGCAGGGTAAGGCAACACACTGCATCCAGGGGCTGAAATACTATCCATGTAGGAAAGAGGAATGCGTTTAGTCAAAGGTCAAATCAAAAGGAACAGGGTCAAAGGATTTCCCACTTACCAGCAGGAAGTGAGTTTAATTATTCCACACCACTGCTTATCTCATTGGAGGTAATAAGATCCATGACAATTCAGTGGCAGGCAAGCGTAGATTCTTTCTTCCAAACAGAAAATTCAAATAGTATAAAAGAGAAATGGCACATATTTAAAAAAAAAAAAAAATGCAGGGAAAAATTAACAGTCTAATATCTCCACATTTAATGATACAGAGCTTCCTTTCGGAAGTTACAAATGCAGATCAAGTTATTTCAGACTAAAAATATTAGCAAATTTATCCTCAAATCCAAAACTTGCCAAAAATCCTGCATCAGAAACTAAACTGTAAATCCCCATTCTCTAGGTTGATATAAGTTGGGACGTGACTGGGTGTGCACTTCAGTCTGTAAGCACAGGACCATGCCCAAGTTCTGCCATTCAGACACAGCCTACTTCTGTAACAATCTTCTGTGAATAGCAACCACACAGAACATGTGAAAAAGGTGGTTTCAGGCAAAGTGAACTGTGAAGTGTGAAATAAGCTTTACAAAAAAGCAATGTCTGCTTCAGGAGAATTTATTTTCAGAATTATTTTCAACATGCATAGGCTTATACACCTAAGTGTCTGTTTACACTGGTGTATATACAGATGTTTGTCCTGGTGTATTCCAGTTTTGGAAATTTAATCATGATTTCAGAATCCGGAGACTGGGCTGTCAGTGGGGAGAAAAGGGCTCCTCTGAAAGGCAATTCAGAAGAGGAGCCTAACCCAGGTGGTTTCTATTCCTCTTTACAAAAGGCCCTCTCTCTGTTAGTTAAGAAAGGGAGCTTTGCTCACAAAGGAGTGAAAATACCTTCTTAAATGCTCATTTGTTGAATCTCAGTATTCATTATTGCAAAGTCACCATGTATGATTTACTGCCTAGCCCAATATCTTACAAATTTTTATATACATATACACACTCTGCATATATGTACCTATAACAGACCTTGAAAAGAAGATATGCAGCAAGAGAATTTTGTACTGCAAATTGAAGCTGAAAACACAATCATCAAATGGTTTCTCTATTCTTCAGTTCTGCCATTCTTCTCAACAGGACTTCCTAAGTACTTGGGACTGTATTACCTTCTTCCCTTTATATTAAATAGTAACATGCCCAGATATCACTTAGCAGAGAATACTGTTTCCATGACTTTGATTCCTGATAAGATCTACCTTTTTTGTGGAGATTTGCCTACGTAATTTAGAAATATGACCTCCAAGAAATGTTTAGAAAGGAGCAAAAGAAATGGTGTTTTCAAATAGAAGAGGTTCTTTTGAAGCGGACATCAACCTGGAATAGATTGCTCAGAGAAAATACAGGCAGTGGTACAAAGCCCTACACCCAGAAAACTGGAAGACTTTGTAGTGCCAGTAGAGATTTTAAACCTTTTATAGCTCCTACAGGATTGCACCTCTTTAGGAACATAAGAAATCCAGATGCATTTTTTTTTCTGATGGGGATGGAAGAAAAAAGTCAGGTACCGGGATGCAATATAAAAGTACTGGATACAACTTTTAGGACTTTCAAAGCATCAGTACTCTTTTTTTCCCCACCTTCCCAAAAGAGAGCGGCATAAAAGAACACATTCTAAATTCCTTCCCCCTGCCCCATTAATTTCCACGTCTCTGATATATGAGACGAGTCAAGATAACATCATAATTACAAGGCAAACAAACATTCTGTTTTCATAATGGAAAATTCTAATAGCTTGAGACTTTTTAATTAAAGCATTGAACCTCTGCTGCAGTACCAAGCTCCTTCTAGTAGTGGACAGCTGATTTAGCGAGTATCCAGGCCTTGCCTGCATTCATTAAATCAAAGGTAAAGAAACTTTCAAGATTATTACTGAAATATGATCTATTTAGGGAAAAGAATTCACTCTTGCTTTCCTCTCTTTTATAGAATAAAATAGAGTAAGTTTTATAGGTAATTAAATTGATGTATGGTTTTGGACATATTTATGTTATGGTGTTGCTGGCTGCTGTTGTTGCATACACCACAGCTGCTGTAGCGGTACGAGAGACGTAACCACTCTGTCGACAGAAGCACTGCAGTAGTAATGACAAATGGGAAATCTTCTCTCACCTAGGGCACAGAATGTGAATATCAGTGGCTGCTGTGCACTTAAGGAAAGATTATGCTCAGATGTTTCCTATTTAATCCCTACCAAATCTAAGATAGATTAAAAAATACTATTATTATTTATTTACTTGATTGCTTAATTGCATTGCTGGTTAACCAGCCAGAAACCTCAAAATGCTGGCCTGTTTCCCCAGCATTCGCTCGTTTGGCATTGCAGACTATGAGGCAGCGTGACTTTTTTCTCCCATCTCTGCATGAAGAACCTGAAGCCCATTCTTATGAAGCAAAGCAAATCCTTCAACATCCTCTAAAACCAGGTTTTAAATTGCTGAAATTATTGTCTTGTAATAAAACTATTTCTGAGAAGCTGCGGAAAAAAGATCTCTTTTTACTTCCTCTAGATTTTTCTTCCAAAAGAGCTCAGCATGAAGACAGTGACTTGGTATGGACTGAAGCATGTTTTCATGAAGATGGTGATTTGGGGTATCCTCATCATAGATTTGGCTATACATACTTCAAGATTTTATATGAAGCACAAGAATTCCAGAAATGTGGATCTGACTTAACATGAAGAAACAAAGGAAAAAGGGCTTGAATTCACACTTGTAGAAGAGTAGGCTTCCGATGCACATGTTTGCTTTTCTATATTGCCCTCTGTTAGCAGAAAGATGCATTACTGGCAATGCGTTACACTGTGCAGGAAAGCTGAAGAGGTGCCTACATCCCAGGATGAAAAAATTTCCAAACACTCATGCTCACAGCACTCAAAAAAAAAACAAACCCCAACACAAAAACCCAAAACAAAGCAAAACAAAAACCCAAGTCCCACACCCCAGGAGAGCATTAAAGCTGCAGCCTTACTTTTGCTCTGTGGCCCGTTTTACACCAGCTCTGCGCATTGCTTGCTATAGTATCATCCCAGTTTTGTTTTTCCTTACTTGGAATAAAGCAGCCCATTTCTAGCTTAGTGGATCTGAAGGTAAAACATAAGTCATTATTCTGGTATTTCTCAGTTCCCGCTTTCATCATTCTGAACCGCTGGCCAGCTGCAATTCAACTTGACAGAGATGGAAAGGTCTCTGCTATGTTATCTTTCAGCATGTTTCATGAAGTAGCTAGTCAGGAAGAAAAGAGGAGTGCTATCTGCACCAGCTGAGCGACAGCCTTCTGTAGACGCTGGGGAATTTATATGCTAACTCGCCCTGGGGACAGTATCCCACAAAAAAAAAATGGTGCTCAAGGAACTCCACATTGTTATTATTAATGAGTTTGATAATAAGAGCTGGTCACAGATCAGAGCTGTTCTCTGCTGGGTTTTGTACACAGATAATCTCCGCTTCACACCTTTTGTAAAACACAAATCAGCAGATGGTGAGAACAAGAGACAGCAGGGATCAGTAAGGTAGGCAGTTCCGTGGTACGTGGCCTGCAATCAGTGCTTTTTCAGGCATCACCACAAAAGAAAATTTTAAAGGGGGACAAAAATGTTTTATTCTCCTTTGTAGGTGGAAAAAGCACTGTGTGTAGTGAAGTAGAGCCGAAGAGACAGAACACTGACGCATTCCCTTTTGTTTGAAACCTCACCAAATCAGCCACCACAAACGGGGAACACCCAAGCGCCTACAGTTCTCCTATGTACTGTATTTGCAAACTTCAAAGCCAGTGACCTAACGTCCTTTGTGGTCATCCATTTAGCTTACATTTACGGTGGTGTGCCTAATGATACCGTTCAACTATTTCAAGCTCTATCCCTCTCTCAGGAAAAGAGCATCACTAGGAAGGTTTTGTGTCAGGATAGATACTGCCCCACAGAATTAAACGACCCCCAGGCTCTCACTCTTTCAGCCTTTTACTCGGCACTAGTCTTGTGCTTGTTTTAGTTCTGTTTTGCCCATACTCCTTTCTCAAGTCCACTGAGTGCACAGGCTTCCATCAGGGATAGTGCTGCATTCTGCCTACATGCACTTGTACAAGTGTGTTGGGCAGGTAAGAAAGAAAAGTATCTAACATGGATAAATACAGATGTGTATAAAATGGAATGGCAGGAGGAAAGGTAACAAAAAAATACCCCCATCCGATCACAGATTGTGTACATTTTGAATAGTTAGCAATAGTGTGTACACCTCCATCTGTCCTTCCCACTGTTTGAATGTTTTGCGTGTTGAGAGGCTGTTTCCAAAGGGGCCCATCAGCTGGAGGCATCACTTCAGGCATTTGCCTGAAGCAGCTGGTCAAGGGGATACCATCAAAGAGGACTGGACACTACCAAGAGAAAACAAAGAGCAGGTGTGGGGTGCACAGAAGATTAGAAAGAAACTGGTTGTACTGGAGAAAGAGACTGCATTTCAAGAAAGAAAAGAAACTGCATGCAGGGATCAGGAGAAGAAATACTTTCCTCAGTTCGATTTAAATTTACTGAATTCCCTACAAGTGGATGAAAAACTTGTGCAGGGGTGTACATATAAGTAATCTGGAGTGATTTTGGCTGGTTTCTCTGGATTTGTACCTCTCTTCTGCTAACTATAAAATAACTAATTTCTGTACCCCTCCTGAAGTCCGTGCATCTCTCCAAGCTGGCGGTGCCATGCCCATGAAGATGTGATCTTTAGAGTCAGCGCAGTGACAGGACAGCATCTTGGGAACCAGCAGCCACGAATGGAGCCAAGGTTCCGCATCCCTATTCCCTGTGGACAGAGCATTGGTACCAAGAAAGAGAGAAAGGCTGGAGCTTGCCACACAGCTGGATCCTACTGCCAGAGCACAGCAGGGACGGAGGCAGGCGGTGCCACCACCACACCCAGGCACCCAGCATGCTCCAACACACCGCCTCAGAGGACGGACAAACTGCTCTCCTCAGCGAGAGAGGGCACAGCGAGCATAGCGCCTGTTAGCGGGAGGCTCCCACGGCTAATTGAACCTGCTGGTACCATTTTTCCTCCCTCTTTTCTTGATGATATGATGGCTGATATTCACCATCAAATTTATGTAAAAAAATGAGTGTAGCAGGTAAGATAAGATTGCCTCAAACACCTTAGTGTTTTTGAAAAAAATAAAGCTAGAAGAGAAATCTTACCTATGTACTTAAGGAGTTATAAAACGGCTACCTTTGTGGCTTCTCCTTCTTTTTACATGCAAACCAGAGTAAGCCTATTTTCTACCAACAAGTAAGCGTTCATTAAATGAGGGCATAACTCCCCGATTCCCCTGGGCAAATATAAGGGCAGTCTATTGTCAAAATGTGTAGTTCTGTCTCTTCGGCAGCAGCCTGTGCTTGTGACAGTACAGAGTGACTACAGAATCACAGCCTCAGCTTTATTCGTCTTCCTCAGACTTGTATCGTCTTGTGAAGACAAAAGAGAAACTTCAGACCATGGCTTGAAGGCATGCCCTTACCTTCACGTCCACAGCCCCATGTGTCAGTCCTATTGAATATTTTTATGAATAGTGTCATAATATCGTAATTTGGATCCTCAGCCTCAGGTCCTGTAATGAGAAGAGGAGCAAGGCTGTCTTGTACTATCTTGTACCTTCCCCAGATTACTCCCTTTTCCCCTGTAGTCACTGGGTTTCCACATCTACGCTTTTCACCAACATCAGCACAACCTGGAGAATTTCCTTTCTGTTTGAGAATGGAAAGCAATACAAAATATTCCTTTTTGTTCATTCCTGGCCCAAAGTTGACTCTGTTGTCATCTTGTTAAGAAACAAACATTTAAACCAATTAAAGCCAAAGGCATCATACCTTTCTTCCCTAGGACAACTTGGCTGTTGACTCCTCTCAGCACTGACATCCCACAGGAGAAACAACTGGCTCCAGGTGCTTACAGTTCCTCTGGCTAATCATCTCCCTCTGGTACGGCGCGTCCTATTATCTCCCATGTGCTTTCCAACCAGAGGGGTTATTTCTTTCATTGCGGGTTACATATAATAATGATGAATCCAACACAACTACAATTTATGCTAAATATAGATTGCAAATACTACACTTGGAAAATCCTCAGTAACATCTGCTGTACTGGAAAACATCTCGTCTGCACAGTATGGTAAAACAGGGATTCTATAGTTGAGAGTTTAAGCAATTTCTCATGGTTCCAGAGAGAACTTTTTTCCCAGCAAACCTGGATATTAGCTGTAGGAACATAACAGATTCTGATTTTTATTTTTATGTCATTTTTTAAAAGAGTGTCCCTTACCAAAATTATCATTACAGCTCACAACAAGCATTGGTCTTTGCTCTTTACTACACCAATCTTTAGGGTTCTCGAAGTAAGCTTCGTATTATCAAGGTTTTAATTTTACTCAGATCAGGCTCGCTGACAGGAAAGGAAGTATTTCTATGAATATTAGTGGGAGCTAGATGCGGGTTAATTAAGAAAGACCAACAGTTGTATGAGCTTTTGCTTTTAGTAGTGAAATAAACAAGAGGATAAAAATTGAGGAACACAGTTTGGGTAGTCTTCAAGTTTTAGGTTTCTGAACAAAAATCTTCTCACATGATTTCAGCTTATATGGCCTAAGACAGAAATATAGAAAAATACTGTGCAAGCTGGGAGGATTTTTATGCTGACATAATGGTTACATCGGGAATAATGAGTGAAACAAAAGTTGCAAAAGCTTGCAGATTCTAGCAGAGGAACTAATTTCAACAATAAGAGGAACCAAAACAGAGGGAACTGAAATAATGAGATTAGCTTAATTGTATCAATTTCTAAATAATGACAGGCATAGAAATGTTCAGTAATTTTCTAAGAGGAGAAACCTGTGAATGGCAAAAAGCAGTGTTCTCTTTAACATGCACAGCTAGCAAGAGAGGAGGCAACCTGTTCAACACAAATCGTGTTCATTCTTCCTGCCTACTGCCTTAAAAATCCAGCCCCTTTTTCTTTGGTAAAGCTCTGGTTCAGGTTTTCATTCTCTCACATGTCCACAGTTGAAGCTTCCTCTTCCTGGTTTCAACAAATCTACTTTCTCTCCCTGCAAAACCATTTAACACATTGCAGTAAAAATTATCTTGCTGACTTACCGTCTCTATTATATTTTCAAATACTTTGCATCCCTCATGTATCTCTTTCTTCTCCTAATGCATCAAACAAGCTCTGTACCTTGCTATTACCCACTTCTCTCCAGGCACATTGGTCAGTGCTTGCTTAAGGCTGACCAAGAAGATAAGAGACGGCTCTCCAGCTGCTGGTGCTCTCCAGCACTGCTCCTTCCTCTTTTGTCACATTCCTTTTGCAGATGAAAAGCTTCCTGTAAAGAAAATCTACAAAGTCACTTCAAATCACTGCTTAAAACTTACTGATGCCTTCCCATGCACTTAGCACCTGACAGATTCACTGCCCATATACTGTGGTTACTCCCTTTATACGTATTCCAAACTCTCAAGCTCAGCTGGATGCTTCCTTTGGTTTTGCATCTGCTCGTTTTCTTATCACATACTCAGGTTACAAGATCTGTGAGGGGAGGGCTGGGCTTTGTTTCCTACAGTATGTCACTGCTTTAGAAACACTCCATTACAAGACGAGAGGTTAAGCCTTTCAGAAGCATGTGCATGAGATCTCAGCTCACGTAAAGCCTGGGACAGACGTGGCTGAAAGCCAGCTTCCTCATGTGCCCCAGAGTGCTGAGCCTGTATTTAGCTCTGAGAACATCCCTGGCTTTTCCCTTCAGCTGGGATAAAGCGGTGTGCTTCCTGGCCAGCTGCCTTGGCGAGTTGGGACGGATCACTGTGATACCCTAGGTTAGAAAGAGCTCTGCAAGCAGTCACCTGCTGATACCCTTTTGGATCATTCTATGAGAAAGAAATGAAGTCCCCAAAAGGACCAGGGACAAAAAAACATAACAACGCTGCATTACAATCCACTTTATTAGGCTGATATGCCTAAGGTTTGGTTCCGTCCGACTGCCTTCAGTCGTCAGCTTGGGAAACACCGCTAAAGCGCTGCAGGGTTCATCACAGTGAGAACTTCCTCACTGCACCTTTTTATTCATGAAGAATTGTCATGGGGCAACCACTTGAAAATTAAATAGTTGTGCAGCTGTACACAAAATAAGAGTCTGTGCACCTGGTTTTCTTCCCAGAGCCAAACTGCAGCCACCAATCTTGTCACCGAGGAAGGTGGCCGTGCTGTGGAGCCTCACAGCAGGAATAAAGAATGACTTTTGTGGGATATGGATGATGAGACTTCTGAGTAGCCTCAGCTCCTCCCTTTGCAGACTTTTCAATCATTTGGGGCACATATTAAGGGGTGTCTGTAGATATATAGCCAAATTGTCACCAGGTGAAAGTTCTCACATGACCAAGGCAAGTTTTCTAATAAAATTCAGGATTTTTAATTTAAGCATTCTCATCAGTATTTGAGGAAGACTCCACATAGCTGCACAGCAAACCACTACTCATAGGTCATTCACTGACATCAGTAATTTTCAACGAAACAGTACCTTGGAAGGTGCTCTCGTATCTCTTACAAAGGAAATAACAAATACCTGTAACTAAGGACAAAAATACTAGGATGCATGCTTTGGCGTTGTGATCACCCTAATTAGTCAGGGACTGACACCAGCCCATGCAATGCTATGAAATCATAGAGGAAAAAAAATGGGTAAATGGCAAGGTCTGTAGGTGTCTATTGGAAGTAGATTTTACAATGTACTTAAATTCTATGTGTGGGTGTGTGTGCATGCATGTAAAGCTGTATCCTGTAGAGAAAGGAGGAGTTAAGAGAAAAGAAAAAGGCAAAAGAAGGCAGGAAGAGTAGTGGAGAAAAGCATCATTGCTGAAATGAAAAAGAAGTTCAGAAGTAAGAAAAGAGACCAGCAAGAAAGGACTTGGCCATCAAGCAGCAAAGGCCACTTCTCAACAAGCCGTGACAGATTGCTCAATCTCCTTCCTTTCAGGCTGAAAGGAACCGATGGCAGGGGGCCCTGGGGAACGCGAGATACGCCCTGTACACATTTGTCAGAGGCCACAAGATCTCTAGTCCACAGCACTTGCACATCCAGGTCACCGCACAGTGACACAACGCTGACAGTCAACAAGAAGAAAACTATTTACTTTAGCGATTAGCCCTAGAAAATGGGAACAACCATCCAGGACCCAACAGCCTATGACAAAAACAACATAATTTCTCATTACCGGACTCTTTCACAGAGTAATTAATTTTTTCAGAAAGCTTCTAAGCAGCAGACTCTTAGATTCACCTCCCCTTGTCCCTGCTGAACAGTCTTTCGCTGGGCAAGCAGCCCGAATCGCCTGAAAGAGCGTGGCCTCTCAGAAATCATGGGCTGCTCAGGGTGAGTGAAGGTGGCAGAAGTAAGCTCTTTGCAGTACTGAATCCTGCCTGACCTCAGAGGAGCCCCTTCATTTATAACAGCCTCATCTTCATTTTCTGAGGCTTAAATTTTCATAGTGCATTTCTTGTTTATGAACATTTTAACACTGACATTATACTGCAATGTTAAAATTGGAATGTCATTTCAGGAAAACCTATAGTCACCCATGAAAGAAAAATATAAACTACAACTAATAAAGCAGTCAACATGAAAAACCTACTGGGAATACTACAGAGGTGTCTGTAAATAATACGAAAAGGTTTAATAGAAAATAGTCACACACAGAGATCACTGAAAGCAACTATGAGAAAGCTGATAAGGGGAAAAAAAAGGTGAGGCTGTATGTGTAAATACTGAGGAAGAACAAGGAGCTTATGATGTGGCATGCTCAGAAAACATGGATTCTAAGCATACCTCTGTAGTAGTGAATTTGCTATATTAACCTATCATAAGGAATTTCCCTCCTTCCAAAATATCTCCCCAGTAGTTACCATTTCCAGCAAATCTGTTGCTTTCAATGATCTAAATACTAATCAAAACACAACACTGTGACACTGCATGAAATTGGCCCAAATACCACAAATAGGTAGTATTTGGAAAAGGATTTTGTTATGAAAAGCTCCTTTCCCACAACCTCTTTTTTCATTGTTTTACCTTTCAACTTGAGTTAGAACTTCTGAAGATCCCTCTTTCTCTCGCTGTCAAAACAAACAATGAAATACTGTATGTAAATTTTCCACAGCCTTTATCAGAGGATATTTCAGGTAATTTTTTAGGGAAAAGTGCAGTCTTCTCTTTATGCCTTTAAAAGCTGGGCAACTGTCAAGATACAGCTGAACAGCCGGAGCCCCGTCAGTGCAATCACTTACATCTTCAGAACAGGTTACGATTACGACGCTCTAAGACTCGAAACCAGCAGGGAAAGCATCCACATGTGCTTTGTACTGCAGTCCAAGGGGCAACTAATGGCAGCCTGCCGGCTAGTGCCGAGCTGCCCGGGGCACAGCCCAAGACCCATAGCCAGGGCAGGCTGAGGGGCAGTGCTTGGGTGCGCACCTCAGTTCCCAGGCAGGTTCTGTGTGTGGGGCTCTGCTTCGCAAGTAGATTTACTCCTCTGTGTTACACAGAGAGCAGAGTCTGTAGCTGTGCTGATGAAGTGTTCCACATAAAATAAGGCACCATACCACGGGCAAAATTTGGGAGTCACTGGGGTCAAGATCACCTTTTGTCATCTTTTCAGTCAGCTAGAGAAGACCTCCAGAATTCCCTCTGCTGCATGACCCAGACTGAAGACTCCAGCATCAGTGATGGTTAATCCCACTTTTATCTGGTACCTTTAAAGGCTGCATCAACCCTGACATATCTTGGCATTTCCTTATCACAATTAGAGCTCTCTTCTTTTCTTTTTTTTTTTTTTAAAACAAGCTGGACTGGAAAGAGGGTTCCATTTTAAAATGTTGCTACCATTAGAGTGGTGTTTCAGTGCAGGAAGATAAAATATACCTCTGCACTGTACCACTGTGTATTCTCTGAATGGCCAAGAGGCAGACAGCAGTAAAAAAGATCAGCTGCACAAACCCAGTAGTGACACAAGTGGAGCCCTTCTGACTGATATTTTTCTCATGCTTTCTGATTCTGGGTGACAGGCATCTTCATAGTACAGTACACGCTTTAATATTGTATAGTCCATGTACTCCAAATTGTCCCCTGGAGCTATCCAGGAGGTTGTTAAGTGATATGATCATTAAAAGGGAGTGAATATTGGTGAATATCGGTGACAGAATATTGGTGAATATCAAGAGCTGGGGACTGTCTTGAGAGTCATCCCTGACCCAAAACACACAATAGCAGGTGAGTGGAGAAATGAAAAAGAGTATCTCAGATAAACCCTTTCCTTATTTTGGTCTCTTCAGCTGAATCACTTCTACCCCACTTTTTCACCACTTTGACTGTAGGCTGATATACAAACCAGGTGACTCCTTTACACATACAAGTGGGAATTCAGTGGCTAAAGCACAGTCTGGCTTAGACGCTGCCAGAAGAAACCTGGGTGCTCCAGACCTGCACTGCTCTCTGCAGCACTGAACACAGCAAGGATGAAGCACCAGCACACAGCTCAGGGGAGAATTAAAACAGCCTCCTCACTTTGCTTGGGATATAGGTTTTACCTGTCTTAGAGAGACTGAAGGCTTTACTGGCAGACAAGGCATTTGTGTGTCCCAGCCAGATTCTTTGTAACGGTTTATATTGATAGATCCCACACAGAAAGCCCCCACGCTTCACAGTGGACAGAGCTATTACAGATTCAAAGCAAAGGCAAAGAAAAAGCTGGGAAGAGCTTGAAACAGGTTCACCCTAAATAAAATGAGATGAATCGTATCCACTGCCCATGCAATTGTTCTTTTACTGCAAGAGCAGCTTTCAAACTCAAAAGGCCATCCTTTCAGAACCTCCAAGTCATGTATCCAGCGAGCCACCGGACAGATGTCTGTTTCTTGGAGGGCCTAGAGAAAAAGAAGGACATGGCAGCTTTCCAATACTGACCTTTGGTCGCACCCTTTCTCCTACAGACAGTGGGACTCGCCCAGCAGATCCACTCTGACACTGCTCCACCGCATGTTGAACTGCACGAGAGAAACCGAATAGCTATCTCGGCTTAGGAAATAGTCCAAATCAGTTTGAATGCCCACAACAAATTACAAGCAGGTGTGCAAAGAGATAATACTTAAAAATGCATAGCCTAAACTATGCATTTTGTAAGATTAACAGAACAGGGTGGCTACATCTGTAGTTTCAAATATAATTTCCCAACACATCGCTGCCTGATGAACAGAGGAGCAGGCAGAGAAGGAACAGTGCCTAAATTTTCATTCTGCAATGGCACTCAAATTACAGCTCTTGTTACTAACACCTGATAATGACTGATAGCCCATGCAAACTGGAATTTTGAACACAGAATAGATTGTAGGATTTTGTGTTTTGTTTTGTCTTTTTTTTTTTTTTTTAAGAAAACATTTCCTCAGGATACTGAGCTACTCTGAGGACTCGCCCTAGCCAAGCTGGCAATTTATCACAGGAAAAAACCCTTTTCCTCAAAGAATATAGTCAGGGGACATTTACCATGGGAAAATACAGTTCTGTTTTTGGTAACAGATCCGGCAGCATGCAGCGAGTCAAAATGGAACTCTAATGTGGGCATGTGAAATGGTGATGCCTAAGCGATGTTACCTCCTCTATCTTGTTTTGAGATACTCTTCACCCTACACTGCACCTGTGTAAGAATCTCATCTTAACTTTGGCCTGCTCCTCACATGTTCATGAGTGCTGCAGGGGAAAAGCTTGGCAACAGGAGGCATTGTCATGACTTGGGGTGGACTCCTGGTCTTCAAATGCTGGAAACAGTTAAAGTTACAGAAACAGTAAGGAACAAATGGGAGCTGTTTCCCACAGAGGCCAGAGCCCAAACAGCCTGCTGGCTGAGGCTGAAGAACGATGCCAATTTCTGTGGCCTCAAAGGTTTTTGTGGTTCTCCACCTTCCCTGCCTGGCATTAGCCATAGCTCAGGCAGCCTGAATAGCAACACCTACAGCACCAGCTCTGCCAAGAGCTCAAGAGCACTTAATAGTAAGTATTGGTCACTGCAGGTCCACAGCCAGTAATGCCAGGGCTGCGCATGATCACCCAGCAGTACTAATCTGATCTGGATCGGGCCATGGTATTTTCGGCAGATTAGCCAAAGTACACACCACAGAGTTCTTTTTACGCTGGTTTTGTGAGAATAAGCAATACTTGATCTGACGTAAAGCATGCTAGTACAACATTAAACTGTCGAACCTACTGCTTTTAAAGAAATCTGAATTGGCAGGGTGAGTTTACACTGGATCACTGCTGTGCACCATGCAGCCAGAATCTCTCCGATCCCACTTTAGAAGTTCTGAAGTTGGATTTACTATATAATCAATGGCTGGCCTCAGCTGAACTCTAAAATGAATCTGCTCAATGCACTGCACGCCACCTGGTACATTGCTACTAACTTCATCAGTAGAGAAGTATGCTTCAATGACAGCAGGAATTTCCCTAGCCCCTCTCCCTCTTGCTTCAGCAGTAGACAGAATCCCATTAGGGTGAAAAAGGATGAGCATATGGCTAAACCCATTACTGATATTCTTACAGCATTTAACTTCTGTCCCTGGGCTTGTTTAAATGCAATTTATGGTGCACCTTCTCTTTTTCACAGCGAGGACTGCTGAGACAGAACATGTACACAGGCTAAAGCTAAAAAAGATCCAGTGGAAAAGAGGGATGGAAACCGAGGATGCATGTGTCAAGGGCCACGAAATATTCTACAGAAACATCATAGGAAGATAAATATGCAGCTGAGAGGCAATGGTGTAAGAGTTAGGGGAAACAGAAGTTCTGGGACCCGTTACCACAGCTACCTCAAGAAAAGAGAACAGTAATTCATGTTATAAAACAATGGTAATGAAGGGGAAGTCGTTCATGGTGTGACTAACGCTTGCAAAGATACTCAGTTCACATGCGCACAGGCCACAGAACCTGGCTGCCATTCTTGCAGCCAGGGTGTATAAACACTGGGCAGTTGATTACAGCTGACATGTAATCTCAGGAGCACTGATAAAGCAGCAATATTAGACTCGATAATTAGATGGAAGAATTAGCCTCATTTTGAGGCTACACAGCAAATGCAATTGCCAATAAGAAAACTCAGAAAAGCAAGTCATACCATCATTTAAAACATAGTATGGCTGACGTATAGAATATCAATCATAGCTGACCAGCATGGCAGGGCAAACCACAGGCTTGAATATCGAATTAAGTATCAGATTTCATTTGAAATACAAGGTGGAAGAGAAAAGTAATCAGGAAGTCTCTATTCTCTTCCAAAGAAGATTCCTCTAAAATTCATCTATAATTTTAAGGAGAGAGTCTCCGGAGTGCAGACTGAGTTCAGAAGCAGACCCCTCTGTGTCTATCAGTAAGTCCATCCCAGCCTGCCCAAGCACAGGATTCACATCAAAGTTGTCAAGCCCAGGCAGAGCTGCAAAGAGCCATTGAAACTAGCAGCAAATTACACCAAACTGGAGTCAACCCAAAGCCACTGAGCAGTATACTGTAGATAACTGAGGTCACTCGACCTGACCAAATAAGCCTTCCTACTTTATATACCTGTGGCATCTGCAATGTCAGGCAGAGTTTCTACTGTGACAGAAGATACAAATCAGACATTCAAACCTTTGACACATCACCGGGTGCAATTATTAATGGAAGACAGGACCTCAGCTGCCCGCCAATGGACCCCATGTCAAATGAACCAGATCCACAGGGACTCATTGTCTTAAACATCACAACATTCCCACCTGAAAAGAGGTCAAAAAAGAAGGTGCCAAGGTGTGACAATTATTAAATGTGCTGGGAATGGAATATTAGACCGAATATTCACAGGCGGCAGCTAAGCAGAAATGAAATCCCCTAAACATTATATATCCTTCGAGGAAGTAAGAGATATTAAGTAAATACTCACAAGATTTCAGCTACTGCATAAGACACTTGCAATTTGTGAAGCTTTTAAAAGGTAAGAGTAGACTCAAGAAATGGAATTTGTAAAACACACTATGAGCGAGACACCAGTTTTGAAGTATTACATTCCTTACAACTACAGCAATAGTTCCGTGCCCCAGTAGGAGTCCAAGGAACAGCAACACTGATGTGAAACTAATGGTCTATAGCATACATGAATGGACAGACACGCAAATGTGCATGGGCAGAAAAGTAGCTATAACCTATGCTCTTGGGCATGGAACAGTCCTTTTGCAGCATGAAGTGGATACATGGTCTGCTCACCACAAAACATCAAAAGTGCACGGATCAGAGACTGTGGATGTTGTAGCACTGGATACAGCACCATGACAACTGGGCAGTTTGCTAACTGTAGCAGACATGTGTAGCAGGCACTGTTTCCAGGGAGAAGCACTACACCCAGATGCACCGCTAAAGGCTCTGTAGAACTGTAGGCACTCTCTCAACACATAGCAGTATCTCTCTATTGGCTTTCACTGAGCCAAACCACTCACACTCCAGTTGGCCATGCCGTCAGGAGTAACTGCCACACAAACTGCTCTCTGAGGAGTAAGTAGCTGTCTAAGCAAGGTAGGATTTACTTAAAAGGGATAATGTATAATCCAGAAAAGTATGGGTTGGTTACTTCCCACTTGAGCCATCAGCCGCTTTTAGGCACATCACCAACAATACCAGACTCAAGACTAACTAGTAACTCTTCTCAAAGGAGCACGGTATTTACATAGTACTGCCCTACCACCAGTTCTTGAACTTTGTTGTTTTGAAGTTCACATTGTTATCCCAAATATAATTTATTAGAAGAGGCACTCCCATTTCCCTCCTGTATTCATCATGAAGAATCTGCAAAAGAATATGGACTATCGCAATTTTAGCAGCTGTTGGCACATGTCTCATCTGAAAGAGGACTAAACCCAAGACAAACTTTCCACTGTTCTTTCAGGTCACTTACATGATTTCTGAAGTACATTTTTTCCCAGTTGATCCCAACAAGGTACGACACTAAGTTTTTTAAAAAGCTTTCCCAATAGCATTTTGTAACAGAGCTGTCCAAGAAAAGAAATGGTACATTAGCGATGCAAAAAGCTTCTAACTCAGTAAAATGCTGTTCTACAAAATGTTCTTTTTTTCCTTTTTTTTTTTTTTTTTCTCCAGAAAATAGCATCTGCATCCTTTCTGGCTCTTTATTGGTCTTTTCTGTTTCAAAGTCCATTTATGCAAGGTATTTGTCAAAGCTTGTTTACTTGCTTGCAATCCATGGAAATATTATGTGCTATTAAAACCAGGTCAACACTGATTTAATAGTCTCTCCGGGAACTTTTATGTTTGGTATCAATCTCTGCCACTGTCTTGCAATAGTAGCCTTGTTTAACATCAGTGCCTGAGGCCAAAAAGGAAAGGAAAGCTCTTTACCCCCAAGGCATCTGGAGTGGAACCTTCTTCCACCCTCTCCAGAGTGCTTGGTAGTGATGGCACGGAGAGATGAATGAAAGGAAAATGTTAAGGAGAGACACCTTTTTGCTTACATAGTTTGGACAGTCCTGCAGTTTAAACCACAGAAAACCGCCTGTGCCCAAACTGGGCATAGAGGGGAGACCACTTACTTTTAGAACAGCAATTTCCAGGCTTGGGGTGCAAAGGTAGCCCAGAAAGAGAAAAGTAAGAGATATTGTTAAAATGTCTGTCAGGTGCTGGTGAACCTGGCTGCTCATCTCAGCCTGGCAATGACAGACTTGGCAGGTGTTGCTGTGGGGCTGAGGTTGGTGTTTTGCACAAGGCGGGTGCTGGCTCTTTCCAGATGCCAGTAAGAAGGGCACAGTCCAGAAAATTTGCTAGCACATTATTAAATCTTAGTTCTTCCTGATGCTGGGAACCCTGATACGATACAGTGCCAAGCAGACCTCTGCTAAGGGCATGCCAATCCCACCTGTGGTAATGTTCACCCCTCTATGTTCAGCAGTATTCTCATAGGGTCTTGCTCACAAACAGATTAATCAGTCACTGACAGGAATGAAGCCTGGGATGGGGCCTTAGCTTTGAAGAGTCCCTTGGACAATATGCTCTAATATTATTATCTCTTTAATAAAGCTACAGTTTCTGAACAGGTGCATAAAATATTTCACGTGGGTAAGACAATACACTATGCATACCCTTACGACTAAATATACACTGACTACACGTGCATTGACTAGTTATGCATCAACTACGCACACATTGATCAATTACATACAAGGGCATACACCTGGACTACCCATTATGTGGATCAGTAACTACATGTTAAGTAGGCTTGGAGAGGGGCATGTGGATACTATAGTTGCCTTCATGAGTTTCCTCAAAATGGAAAAAATATTATTCAATAGCTACATTTAATGAATTAAGCTTCATGTGTTATCCTGGTTGTCTACTTTGCTGGTGTTTTTCTTTTTTCCTTACCAAGATATTATTGAAGCCAACTGACTTGTGTCTGCATGTTGGAAACATTAGCCCATTGCACACTAGGAAAGGTGGAAAGGTTTCATCTCATTTGCTCTCTTCTTTCTTTAATATGGTATCACCTGCTATTACCAACTGATTTGTTGTTATGAAAGAAGTAAATTAGCTCATTATGACCAGAAAGATTGATTTTCTGCATTTCTCAAGCTGTGTTTCAGTAATGCTCCATTTACATTTGCCACTAGTGTCTGCTACCGCCAGTCTATCAGGGAAGAACAGTTTTTCTTAACCATACATTGGAAGCAAGAAAGAAGTGTGTCTGTCAGCGTAACAATGTAACAATGATGGTATGTAGGCTCCAATGGTCTGGCAACAAAAAGTCAGGCTCCTGTAGAGAACCATCTATAAAATGTCCATGCCAGCAAAGACAGGCATACAGCAAAGACAGGTTCAAGTAAAAAATCAGGCAAACTTATCAACAAAGACAGGAACAATAGAACTTAGAGAAAGAAAAGGGAAGGGTTCAGAACAAACATCAAGAAATTATACACTACTTACAATTTTTAGGAATGAGTATCTGCAGCACCTTTGTAAATAGGCGCATAGTACACCATTAACTCATACCTTCAGTCAGCTCATTTGTGTATGATTAATATACATCTTTCTGTATACATCTTTACACACAGTCTACAAAGATTCCATCTTTCCCCAGATGGAAAGCTTGGCATATGTACAACACACACAAGGGCTTCAATTTGTTTTAAATATATACAATTTTAATCATACCTTTTCCTAGCTATCACTTTTAGTCTTACAGAACCATTGACCTCTCCCTTCCTTCTGTTTTCTCTATTTTCTTTTTAGCTTTAGTTGAGTGTAGGGAATACTAAAATGGATAGTGGAATAAGTGAAATATAGATATCCAAAGCAATCCAAGCTGGCTGTGCTTCAGCAGTTGAAATGTAATTTGTTGAACTCCTGCCGAATTTTGTGCAAGGGTGTGCAGAAAGCGTGTTTCCTTGCCGATTAAGGAATGTTTCCCATGAACCAGATTAACTGTTTATAACACAAAGCAACCAGCATCAAGTAACACTTGGGAACATTTTGTTTCTAATGCATCTTGAAGGAAAATTGTTTGAGCTTTTGCTGTGGAGTAGTCTATAGGCAAAGCTTTTACACATGCTTTATCTCAGTTACAGCTTCAGGAATGCAGCTAAATACGTTGGAAATGAACAACAACAAAAAAATCTGTGCTTCCATAATAGGATTCTTAGGCAGCTCTGACCATTTGGCTCTGATGAAACAACATTTGGAAAACATTAGGGAAATGCCTCAGGGAAAAAGCTCCCTCTCTGGTAGTCTTAATTTTCAAAGGGCACGAAAGAGACTCAGAGACTGCCAGAATCTGTTACCTTCAGTATCTCTGTTCCTCTTATACTCTCTAGACTGCTGTTGGTTTTTGAAGGTTAACTTAAAATGAAGACCCCTTTTGGGGGAAAACATTCAAATACTTCAGCTTTAAGTAAATACATTGCAGGGCCTCCCTCGGAATGGACAGCGCTAACTGAAGGTAGATATGCAATTAGAAAGAAGCTTATTAAAATACTGAATATACAACACAGTAGACTGTCGAATGACCCAGTTCAGGAAAATGGTACAGCATGTACTTCATTAGCCTTTTTTCCACTGAATAGCAAGATAAATGCTGTCCAAATGTAGACTATTTTTAACTCCCCAGTTTTGAAAGCCAGGTCCCATGCCAGTTTTTATCTAGAATGAGATTAAGGAGAATAAGATTTATTGGGCTCAAAAGCTAGGACTTCTGTTGTTATGAGTCAATGAATGTTGTAATTGGTTTTTTGGCTATTGTTTTTCATTTAATCATTCTCCCTTTTAGGGATGACTCCTCACTGAGATCATCAAACCAGTTTTGACATCCACATTATTGCCAAATTGTAAAGGTGGTTAAGGACATGGTAGACTGAACATGAAAGTGAAAGACCTATTTTGCTAAGCAGGAAAAATTTGCAAGAAAATCTTCTTAGACTGTTTTCACTCTCTTTGAGACTGAATTAGGGGTCACTCTGTTAGTCTTTGAAAGACATTAAAATATTGGTACTAATCTAAGATCTTTAGAATACAGTAGATTTCCTGTAGAAAAGAAAATTTTCTCCCATAATACCAGAATTTTTCTTCTCTAGCTTCTTCTTCAGACAGCAAGCAAACAACCTACATTGCACTAATTAGAAAAGAAGAAATTTGAATATTCCATTTCTACACCCTGGAAAAAATGTAAGCCAAATGAGGGTGTTGTTGCTCTACTTAGGAAGTCCTCAAACTTCATACTGTGGCAGAGTTTATCAACAAAATGCAATACAACAGTAACAGTTGCAAGATAGCACCTCATAGCTCAGGAAAAACCAGAAAGTCCATTTGCTTCAGACCACCAGGAAGTCTTTGGTGTTTTTTTGTTTGTTTGTTTGTTTTAAGAGGCTGGTGGCAATAGACCACCTTATATATTTGATTTGTAAGAGACAAAGCACTCACATTGTGGTAGTAAATTCTTCATGACTAAAATGAATTTGCCCCAAACCCATTACAATTAATGGCAAGAAAAAAGGAAGGCGGGAAGGAAAAAACCCTAAATCAGAGGCATTTGATCAACTGGGCAGAGTGACATGCATCTAACTATTAACGAGTTGTCAAGCAATTTTGCTACTTTTACTGATTTCTTAAGTATATTATCATGACTAGTCTCAGCCTCATACCATCTGCAAGGCAGCCTGGACACTTCCATTCTGGCCCGTACAGCATACAACAACAGATTACACATTAAATTGTGTAATTAAGTGCCAAAAGCATTGTGCAAACCTACTGTAATGTTGGTTTACTTGGAGGACATTAGAGAATTTGATTCGGCAGATGCATTGAAATCAGCTGGGCGGGTAACACTATCCAAGGATCTGGCTCTAGGTATGAAGAATACATCTGACTGACTTCAGTGAGGGCAGATCTCTCCTTGATCACTCTCACAAGGACTACAGTTTGTATTATAGTTCTAATAATAGAAGTAAAAGAGAAGATATAACCAGTAGTCTTGGTAATAACAGTTCTGTTCACATATTGGGTCAAGTTAATTTCTGAGATAATTCTAGCTGAAGCCGTTCAGACTACAACAGGCATTACTTTAATCCATTAGATTTGTCCGCTACCTGCTATCTTGGGACACCTTTATGTTCTGACTGACCAGCGTGAGATGTAACACACACTGTTAGGAAAACAGCTGCTAATAACAGTGACTTCAGTGAAGTGAAAACACATGCTAACTGAATTCCAAAGCGTGCAGGAAAATATGCTGGCAAGTGCTGCAAATAAAACACCACAGTAACTGTGCTATTGTCATACTGCAATGGCTGTGACAACACAGAGCATAAGGAACAACTGGAAACCTAAAGGAAAATTAAAGATCCTGCCCCTGAAGAAGGAATCTACAGAACAATCCACCTAGCTCCATAACACCATTGTACATCAGAAGCACAAAAAAATATCTGGGAAGTACCACCAGGTACCTCATGTCACCATTTTTCTCATACACATTGAGAAAAACACTCATAAAGCTCACCTCATCCATCTAAAGAGAGTTCAGTGAGAACTCTGCTCTGAAGGACAGATGACCCTTTGAACAAGTTATTTGCATACTACAGAGAAGCTTACCCTGAGGCAAAAGGATAAACTGGTACTGAATATGTATCTCTGATTGCCATACTCTACCCTAAACTGAAACTTTAATGAACAATTCTTAAAGAACTACAATCTATGCTGGAAAAAAAATCATATTGTGAAAGACCTTTGCCCATAAACCTCTCTCCTAGCCTTTAAATAAAGCTCAGGAACTTGGCTCGCCTGATCACCATCAGCAAATGACCTAAAGGAAATTTGCTGCAGCTGATCAGGCGAGCCAAGTTGCTGAGCTTTATTTATAAATTTTCTTCAGGTCATTTGCTGCTGAAGCTTCCAAACTATTGGTGACATTTTTGTAACTCTGTCAGGTTTTATAGAGGTAGCTACAGGCTGCTGGGCTGCTCTTACAAATGCTACCAGTACAGGAGCAGCACTTGCTAGTACTGATTGTCAGAAAGAATAGAAACTGAGAACTCCAGAGTCAGGGCACAGCGCTGGAAAAGCAAAAAAACCCAAAGGGTTCTTATTATCTGCTTTGAGAATGTGTAAAATACGTAAATTCAGAGCAGCTGGAGATGCAATATCTGCTCTCAGAATATCTTTGGTATCTGAAAATGAGGATCAGCTTTTTCCATTAAAAAAAAAAATCCAACATATTATATTTCAGTCCTGTTTTGAAAGTGCAGACACTTAATCTCTCTTGATTTACTCTGCTAACCCTTTCCTTGTGGGCATTTGCTCAGCACTTGCACTTGGGTACAGAAGTGCTTATTACATTCTAACACTTACATTTCTAGTACGTGTTAAAGTGCTTTTTTCAAATATAGGAGTATCTCTTGTACTTTTAATCAGAGACATTTGCATGGCATGACCCACTTAGATCTGCAGTTAATACTGTCAAGTATTTTTTCTTTTTCAGTTTTCCAGCTTAAGCAGTTACAGAATGGCAAGGCCAACTATACCACAAAACGCTTGCCAAGGATACTGCAGAATCACTATCTCTCAAGACACTTAAGCTGGGCTGAAGAAAGCAATAGTAAACATGCAGCACGAAACTGCTCAACATTGGCTGAAAAACAGTTAAGTAAACATTTCCATCTGTACTCTCTCTGACACTTAGATTATAGCTAATGCTTAAATTCTGAGACCTAGATTTAGTGATCAGGGGCACTATACAAGGCTGCACCAGTTCAGCATTTCTAACACATACCTTCTCAAATCTTGCCAAGGGAATGCCACCTAAGGCTATATATCTCTTAGATTTCTTTAAGATATGTATGAACAGTAAAAGAGTGAAAGAGTGAAATAACGTGCAAAAAGGATTCCAGTTCATTTGTTGAGACTGACTGGAAATAGCCAGAACCATATCATGTCATGTTAGTCATTCCAAAGCCTATTCCCTGAAACACTGTCACTTGATTGCAAGACAATGTTAAGCTTTGTCAGATCTTGGTCAACTTAATGCAATCACGAAAATCCATCCGCAGGACAAAGTAAAAGCAGTACAAATACTCTAATGTATCATCACAGAGCTGCCATGCCATACACTGCTGTGCTTTCTTGCTGTCAGGTACTTTGGTGACACAGTCTTCCTGAAAAATGCTTCTGGCCAGCACAGGATTTCTAGAAACACGTTCAATGACACAAATAACAAAGATCAGACAACGGATGGCTTCTTGGTGCACAAAGGAAATCTCATGGTAAGAGCAGTGTTTTGATGTTATTTCTAGTGCAGCAATTCCTCTGTTCCAGTGCTGGCTCTAATTGTTTCTGAGAAAGTAATGGAAGTGCTTTAGGATCAGGACTCTACTCAAGAAAGGTGGCAACGGTGGAGTTGTTTCAGCCAAGGTGGCCTAACACTACGTTCCTTTTCTCCTTTTTTATTATCCCACTCTTCTCTGCAAGTGCAAAATACACTTTTCTCATAAATGGCCTCTTCTGGTGACCAAGGACAGCTGTTCACCTCAGGACAGTTGCTCCTAATCTCTGCTAGATTGCAGCTCGCTGCCTCTGCTTCAGAAGAGAGTGCCTGGAAGCTTGTCCCATCCTTTTGCCTATACCAGCTGATCTAAGAGAAGATACTGCTTCTCCATACTTGCCTGTTTTATTCTGTGATAAGAGTTTCAAACAGTGATGGAAAAAGCTAAGACAAGGCGTGTGCTACAGTCTCCCCAGCAAGTTATTATACATTGACTATTCAACCTTATTGATTTATATGTGCAAACTAATAGAGACTTTAGTATTAGTTATGCAATAAAATCAGACTGCTACTAGTCAATTAAGCAAGCAAGCCCGTTATGTAGTTTCTAGTTTCAGTCTATTTAAACAGACCCTGATGACACAACCAGAAGGGTACCCAGTTTTCATCTAATCAAAGTAAATAAAAAATCCCCACTTTCTGAATACTAGGAAAATGGTATTGAAGCTTGGACAAATATGTTAAGAATAGATCACCTTTAAAACTGCATTACTAACATCCATGTTTTTGTAGCAATTTCAGCGAGTATTTCCAAGAGTAGTGAAACTGTTAAATATATTTTCGCTTTATACCCATAGTGCTTTTTTTCTCCTTTTTTAAGATGAAAATACAGGAGAAGAGTTTTCAAATTACTAAATATTTCCTGTAAAATAGCACAGATTGCAAAAAGTCTTCCAGAGAGGTTTTTAAACAAGAGCTAATTGGGTCAGTATTCATACTTTTCTCAAAAACTGATTTTCTGAAAAACCTGTAGAACAATTACACTGTAAAAAGGGACAGTGTAAGGCAGGCTGGAATTGCATAGAAATCATGAAAGAGAAAAACATTGATTGTCAAGATTTTGGTGATTGCTTGACAGCTATCATTCAAAACCATTAAATTAGCATCCACTTTGAGAAAGCAGAAGCAACATTTCTTATAGGAAGTTTATTCAGAAGAAGCAATATATTTTGTTTGCATTGTTAAAACCTCCATCCAGGGACTCCTAGAAGGCTGCATTGCAAAGGGCTGCTTGGGGCACTAATCTGCAACAGTAGAAATTCTACGCTTGCTAAAGAATATAAATATCAGAAAGCACAGCGGTTACTAAGATGGATATGCGTGACAGCAGGAAAGAAAGTCAAAACTTGCTGAGGAATCTGTGCTACCTTATCCTGTCTCAAACCAGCAGCCTGGGAGGTGATCACGGAGTGTCCTTGCACAGAAATTTAGAACCAGTCTGCTGGAAAGACTACGGGGCGGGGCGGGAGGGGAAATCAAGACAGCATTTGTTGTAGTTGGAAGATAAGAAGCAACTTATCAGTGACAGTTTCTGTGCCTGCATTTACACAAGAGAGTTCTAATTTTACATGTTATCAAAAAGTACACAAAGATATTGCGATAAACGTAAAAAACGATCTAAAAGCACTTTTATTTTACAAAAAAACACCCCCACCTCTTATAGCTGCATTCAGTAAATATTGTACAAGAACATTCTCTTAGGATGTCCAAGGAAATAAGGAATATTAAGCAAAATGGAAAATAGACCTTCGTATCAAGATCATTGAAGACAATGGGAAATAAAAATTAAAATAAAAAAGACCTGTTAAGCCCTGTGACCCCAAGATCATTCACAAGATACCTACATTTGATTAGTATTAAAACAGGTATTTGGAATCAAGTTCTGAGCTGGGAATCACAGAGAGTGATCTAACCAATTATTTTGTTTTTAACATACACAGATTTTTAAATGCTTTCAAATACCTGCCATTAAACTTTTTCTTTTCCTGTTTTTTTTTTTTTTCTTTCTTTTTCAAGCAAAAAGATATATTTCCTAAAATCTTTTCAGGCAGCTGGCTGCATATTGCCCAAAGTTGTCTCCATATGGCTTGTTGTTCTGGCTTTGTAGCATATGGCTTTATAACAGTTTCAAAGGTAGCACAAATAGGTGTTGTGAACAACCTCAGACAATTAAAGAAAGATGAAAGAAAGTTCATTAAAAAAATTCTCACAACACATCAAAGAACAATAGCAGTAAGTGCAGTGATGAAAGTACTGCAGTCAATGTCACTGGACAGTTTTCCCTGCTAAATCCCAAAATTAATATTATAATTTCTGCACTGGGATGTTCCCGAATTACTGGATTTGAACTGTCTTTTTTTTTTTTTTTAAGTCTAAATGAGTCAATCTGAATCTCTAGCAAATAGCTTCATAACTGAAAGAAATTTAAATATAGGAGAGATAAAATACAAACCAAAAAAAAACCCCAAATAAGCCAACAGCTCAGTAAGTCAATGGAAGTGAGCTGCTAGAGATGGACAGGCAAAGTCCACAATTTTATTAATTATCAAGTTAATTTCTGTTTTTCAAAGAAGGTTACAGCTCCCAGGTTCAGCCTTCTTGGGACACTATAGAAGCAAACACCTGGATTAATTCAGTGGTTTGCATACATCAAGGAACAAACTTCACTTCCACGGAAGTTGAGAGAGAAACTCCCCTTAACACACAGAAAAGTACAATCAAAATTTTAGAAGAACCTACAAACCTTCATATTTTTGTTGTATCTCTACTCTTGTCTCTAAGTTTTTCATCTGAATGGTCAGCATCTTTCCTTGAGCTTTGTTGTCGGTGCAATACTGCCCTAACCAATCTGACTTAATTTTCTGCCTACTGCTCTTGTATTTATGAAGCTAGATCAAAGAAAAGGCTAGTAAGAACAAAAATGATACTGCAATGTAAGTGTTTGTGCCTAAAGCTGTAATTAATACATCCCCCCCTTCTTTTTCCCTGCAGGGATGTTGCTGCTAACTGGTATTTTAAACACTAAACTTCGTATGTCCCTCTTTTCTTGACTAGACTTGACTTTACTTTTCCCCAGGCATTTGCAATTAGATTTCTGGACATACACCAAATTGCCATTCCTAATTCACTATTTGAGCCTAGCTGGATTTCACAAACAAGATGGACAGTCTCCATCTAGTAAATGTTCTCACAGCACATTCATACGTCACAAAACCCAGGTCTCTACAAGCCACCATGTTAACCTCATTCTTCTGAAATTGGCCATCTGAGCTCAAACCAAGAAGCTCAGGTTTTCTTTGCTGTTCTTCTCTGGCCAGTAGCAGACAGGTTATTTAACCATGGTCTTTCTTCAGTCTGTGCCAAGAGCTGTAGGCAGCATAGGTGTGGAGTTGGGAGCAGTCTGTTGTATTTCAGGCAGACTATATTTTCCTCTTCAGGCAAGAGTCATAAACAACATTGGATCCAGTTTATCAGTTAAAACATTTCATTAGGGTTATTATGCCTGTCACTGACTATACATATCACCTTCTAGAAAGGATAATAATCATGTAGGAACAGCCTCACAAGGAAAAGTGTCACTTTGATCTCAAAGCATTCCAAAGCCAAGGCACTAGCCACAGTAAATCAGAGGCCTAGAAATTATTATCTATAAATGCATGGCTCCATGACTGGTGCCATCACCACAATTTTGGTTTTTTTTGATAATGGGATGGCCTACACGGTACCTGGCTTGCTGGCATCAGACAGGATTAACCTTTCTCAAAGGGGGAAGAAGGTCTTTGCTCGCAAGCTAGCGGAACTTATTGACAGGGCTTTAAATTAGACTCAAAGCGGGAGGGGGATAACATCAGGCTTACCCAAGACAAGCTGTGGGATGACACACCAAGGTTAAAGGGACGAGGTGCTAGTGAGGGCCCTCAGCCTGTTGCAGAGAGAGACCTCAAAGGAACTAAAAGGGGTTCCTCTAAGAGGGTGACATAGCTGACAGCCCAGCTGAAGTGCCTCTACACCAATACACGCAGCATGGGCAACCAACTGGAGAAGTTGGAAGCCACCGTGCTGCTAGAAAGCTATGACCTGGTTGCCATTACTGAAACTTGGTGGGATGAATCCCACAACTGGATTGCGGCTATTGATGGCTACAGGTTATTCAGAAAGGACAGGTGAGGAAGAAGGAACGGATGCATTGCCCTCTACGTCAAGAAAAGGATAGAGTGTGAAGAGCTGTCTCTGAAGAATAGCCATGAGTAGGTTGAAAGCTTATGGGTAAGAATTAGAGACCGAGGCAACAAAGGGAACCTTGTGGTTGCTGTCTACTACAGGCTGCCCAATCAAGGGGATTCTATTGACAAAGCCTTCTACTCCAGCTACAGGAGGCATCATGCTTGCAGGCTCTTGTCCTGCTGAGGGACTTCAACCACTCCTACATCTGCTGTAAAAGTAGCACTGAGCAGGGACATCTTCAACTAGATCAGGTTGCTCAGAGCCCCATCCAACCTGACCTGGAATGCTTCCAGGGATGGGGCATCTACCACCTCTCCGGGCAACCCGTGCCAGCGTTTCACCACCCTCATTGTGAAAGATTTCTTCCTCATATCTAGTCTAAATCTCCCCTCTTTTGGTTTGAAACTATTACCCCTTGTCCCTATCACAACAGGTCCTGCTAAAAAATCTATCCCCATCTTTTTAATAAGCCCCCTTTAAGTACTGGAAGGCTGCACTAAGGTCTCCCTGGAGCCTTCTCTTCTCCAGGCTGAACAACCCCACGGTGTGCTTATAGGAAGGGCTGACGCAGTCCTGTATTTAGTTATGTTCAGTTCTAAATCCTAGATTTAAGCCATTTCCATGTCCTCAGTATTCCTCTTGGTAACTAAGGAAGTTCTCCATGAGACAGGCAGAGATGCAGAGAACCCTACTTCTTTTTAGATGCCTAGTTAGTTAGAATGTCTCTACAGTGCACTGGATCATTAAGGAAGGAAAATAGATGCTGCCATTGCATGGCCCTGCTGTCCTTGGCTAGCACATCATTAATTGGAAATTAGGGTACTTAACACCTTAAAATACCTGTTTTTCAAAGTGTCAATTCCCTTAATGAATCTGTCTGAAAGACAGTGTATAATCTATGTCACCTCCAAGTTACACTCTAAATACCCAGTTAAATGATATATTAAATAATGCTGCTTCTGGGCACACTTCACATTAAGGAACAAGAAGGGAAGGGGCACTGCAATAAATTTCACAAAGACATTTTGTCCAGGAAGGATTTCCCACATGAAACATTTACTGTCCAGTCTTCTCTCTGCTTGCCTCCCCTGACTGCAGCTGTTCTATTCTCCAGTGTTCTGTGGACTGAACCCTAAACAGATAATGTTCAAATTTTTGCTGCAAACAGTGACAACTTGTTTAACTCTGTTCACTGTCAAGCCATGCTTCATGCACATTCTCATTTCTTTTTGGTAGTAAAATAAAAAAAATATATATATCTGAAAAGTTATTCTGAAAGCTGGATAACAAATGCCAGAGGATTCCTACAGCTGGACAAAAAAAATCTTACAATATACACAAGACAGAGTTAGTGCCACAAGACATGCAAGTGATCCATCTTCACATTATGTTTTTGAAGTTTTGAGCAATAAAAACTTGTTTGTAAAACTAGTGCTATTCAAACTATTCTATTTCTTGCTATTGAATTCAGGCAAACAGAACATATACGTATATATCAAACTGACATCATATTGCACGAGTTTCTTCCCTGCTCTCTTTTTTACCAATCCCCCTTTCTTCCTTCCTGTCATTTGTAATCCTGAAATGTCCTTTTAATTTCTTTTCAAGCTGCACTGAGGATTACTTTTTTTGTTATTTAAATCTCATCCTAGCTCCTATCTGCCTTTAACTTTCACAGCTGCTCTTCATTTCAATGTGTCTAAAACCACATTGTTTTATCCTGATCCCAGGAAAGGCTTCTGCAATCCCATTTGCCTCTTGAAGGCACTCACCTTTGCAAGATACCAACAGCACCTACAAGTACGCCAGGAAAGGACTGCGGACACAAGGCTATTCCTCATGAGCTTTTGCTAAGGGAATGCAGGAGTTAACTCTTTCTCATATCTTAAAATTGCCCTCTTTCTTTGGCAATGTATGCATCCCCGTTGATGTCCTAAATTGGGACAAGGCACAGATAGTAATTTAGGATACTTTTCCCACACATCTCTCTGAGATGATGTGGAGCTTCTTTGCTAGGCTGTTCATTTGCTAGACTGTTTAGTCTGGAGAAAAGGAGGCTCAGGGGAGTCCTTATCGCTCTCTACAGATAACTGAAAGAAGGTTATATAGTGAGGGGGGTCAGTCTCTTTTCCCAAGTAGCAAGCAACAGGACAAGAGGAGATGGCCTGAAGTTGTGCCAGGGGAGCTTTAGATTGGATATTGGGAAAAATTTCTTCACTGAAAGGGCTGTCAAGTGCTGGAACAGGCTGCCCAGGGAAGTGGTGGAGTCGCCATCCCTGGAGGCATTTAAAAGATGTGTAGATGTGGTGCTTAGGGACATGGTTTAGTGGGGGACTTGGCAGTGTTGGGTTTACAGTTGGACTCGATGATCTTAAAAGGTCTTTTCCAATCTAAGCAATTCTATAATTCTTCACAGGAGCTACAGCAGATACACCTTTTCTTCTTTATAATACCTGAAATTTAGAAAAAAACCCCTCAGTGACATAAAATGAAAGACCTACTGGGAAAAGGCACTGGAGTAAGATGAATATTTCTGTGAAGAAAACACAGAATTAATATTTTAAATAACTATTAGATCAAAAAATAGTAAGCCAGGAAACTGGAAAGAAAAATCCTCTGAAATGTAAACTGATATAGAGCTAACAGAAAACACGGAGCAAGTAGAAGGAACAAAGTCACAGGAAAGCCTGTTTAAGGATAGGGCTGGAAATGCAAGGGAGTAATATATCTGGTTTTTAATACTGTAGTCCTGCTGCAGCTGCACAAGCAAGCACAGAAAGGATATTCACACTGTTAGTTCTGGACAACTGGGTTAGGTGTAACTCTTGACTCCTAATTTTCACCCTCTCAGATCCCTGCACAGTCACTGCACAGAGCTAAGGACACAGATGAATGCTCAGCTTGGTGTTTAGCAGACAGAGTTGATGAGGACAACTCCCTGTAGAAAAGAATATGGAGCGATGATACTTCAGCTGGCCTTCACAAGCTAATAGGAATGATACAGCTGTGCCAGCTTCCCAGCCACAGAAAATGAGCCCACAGAGGGCTACAGAATAATTATGTCTGTACATGAGTTAACTTAGTGCAGGGAACCCACACTTGCACCACAGAGCCATATTCTTGAGTCTTGTCTGCCTAACCATCAAAGTTAGCAGACAGTCCCCTTTTATAACAGCCAGTAACACTAGTGCCTAGGACACCTCTCTTCTTTCAGCCCTTTCTCCCTTTGCCTGTTTTCAGGCACATAAAAAGGAAGGCACAATAATTTCATACTAGGACTACAAGGTATCAAACTTATGAGATGCTTTATCTACCCATTTCATTTTACTTTCAGGTAATATCATTTTAAGTTATTCCTACTACCTCAATAGCTAAAACATTAATCATTGTTTTTTGTGGTGGTCATCCAAATAGTCTCAGTTGCTATATGTACTCTATAAAGAGCAGAGATGTGGCTCCTACTTTTAAAATGCTGTGATGTAATAATGGGATCGCTGTCTACCAGCATTAGATGAAGAGCTGGTGACCAAACAGAATAGTGTGGACTGAGATATCTGCTGAATACACATACGCACAGAACATCCTGCTGGGTGTTGCTGGATGGTCTCTTTGCACCTGGTCACTTCTGTATAACCTGGTACTGTAACAGCATCTCCTGTCCTACATCCTGCTGCTTCTCTGCATGATGCACTAGCTTGGCCCAGAAGGAACCATGGCCCTGGCAAGCCTCTGCTACTTCAGGGTAAGGAAGCCTCTCCAGACATCTCCTGCATACCAACTGGCCATGCACAGTGCAAAATACTATATTTGCACAGATAAGTTATTCCTGTAGTTTCAATTTCACAGAAAACAAAAAGCAATAATCCATTTTTCTCTGGTTTTCAGCAAGTTACTTACAGAAAAAACAAGATGGGAGAATTTCAGCTGAAGAGAAAGGATACATCTTGCATTCAAACCTGCACGATGAAAGATTCCTGTTACCCCCACTAAGTTGCTTCTACTATTAGTGGGAGTGCTCCATGTTCTTGAAGAGAAACATAGCTGCAGCTGAAACCAGAGTAGCACAAAGCCTTCTTTCTAATTCAGTGAGTACAGACAGCAAGGTCCTTTCACTAGCAGAAGGAGCTATAAAAAATGGAACACAGGTGCAAGGTACTTAACCCGTCACAGCTAAGATACACAAGCTGCAAACACAGGGGTAAGCTATCGGTTTTCAACCAAGTAGGAATTAATTAAATGTGTGAAGCTGAGAAGAACCCAGACATATGGCAATACTTGTAAGACAGAGGGTTTGTGGCATGGTATATCAGGAAAGCAAGAGAAGTTGTGTATGTTGGAAGAAACAGGACTTTGATGTAAATTGGTTTATCTAACACAAATACGTCCACGTAAAGTCTACCTATGTGTCATAAGAGGTCATAAATATTAAGCACTTATTTTTGTATGTAGCTCACTGAAGCTACTTTAAATTACCTTCTAGAAATATTAGAGTGTATACTGCCCATGTGTTATTTGTATCTGGTACCAAGGAGACACAGTCAGGACTTCAATAACCTTTAAAATAGCATCCTGGCTCTATCAGAAATAGCATGGCCAGCAGGACTAGGAGAGTGATCGTCCCCCTGTACTTGGCACTGATGAGGCTGCACCTCAAATTCTGTGTTCAGTTTTGGGCCCCTCGCTACAAGAAAGACACTGAGGTGCTGGAGTGTGTCCAAAGAAGAGCAATGAAGCTGGTGAAGGGTCTGAGAGCAAGTCTTATGAGGAACAGCTGAGGGAACTGGGGTTGTTAAGTCTGGAGTAAGGGAGGCTGAGGGGAGACCTTATCGATCCCTCAACAACCTGAAAGGAGGTTGTATAGTGAGGGGGTCAGTCTCTTTTCCCAAGTAGCAAGTGATAGGATGAGAAGAAATGGCTTCAAGTTGCATCAGGGGAGGTTTAGATTGGATAATAGGAAAAATTTTTTCACTGAAAGGGTTGTCAAACATTGGAACAGGCTGCCCAGGGACGTGGTGGAGTCACCATCCCTGGAGGTATTTAAAAGATGTGTAGATGTGGCACTTAGGGACATGGTTTAGTGGTGGATTTGGCAGTGTTAGGTTAATGGTTGGACTCTATGATCTTACAGGCCTTTTCCAACCTAAGCAATTCTATGATTCTATGAAACTGTTCACCAGATCTAAGGGTGACTTAGAAGCCTTCACAGCAAGATTTACAGAAGTCAGGGAGCTGAACAGAAAGCTGCCTATTACACCTTTATGGTGTTTAATAAAGAGAGGTAAGCAATATCGAAGCAGTGCTCTGGGAAGGAAAGACCTGTCTTCCTCTTCCCTCCCCTGAAATTGCCAAGATTTGCATCTGCTACAGAGAAGAAAGACCCTAGAGACAGCTTCCTGCCTCAGTCTCTTTACTTTGGAGTTAACTTTATTTGCCAGTCATGGGCAAGTAAATGGCCCTCAGAGACTGTCAAGGATTTTGCTCCTTCAGCTGCCACTTCTGCCTCGCAATCACAGATTCTTCCCAGCACAGCCCACCATTGCTGCCTGTGGCTTGTCTTGTACTCACAGCTGGCTTTTCCCTCTCATCTCCAACTGCGAAATGGCATCGCTCCTCCCCCTTCCTTTGCTTTGCTGAATCTCCCAAGTTCAGCATGCCATCCTGGCAGCTATCTTCTTTGTCAGATCACTGGAATACCTCCAATTTCTCCTTCAGCAGCCTCTGCATACAAAACCTCATCTGAGCTCTAGGCAACACCCTAAGAGAGCCATAGGATTTTCCAGAGCACATTCAAGCTTACTGCTTCTCTTTATCTTCCAATAATAGGATAAAGGTCTCTGCAACCATCTCCAAATTCACAGACAGTCAGTCAGTATTGGATCAATCTTCATCACAGCAATCTGACCTTATCATTCGGAGCCCACCAAAGAAGCTGCGACATCCTTACTAAAGTAGGACTGTAAGATCTAGCAAACTTTTCTTCAGAAATGGTATTGGTCTAGACAGCCTGCTTGAGGAAGAGGATGGACTAGGTGACATCTCTTTCAATCTTACTTTTATATCATTTTCTATAATTTCATGGAGAGGTTCTCCAAAGGGCTTTAAATTTGTGTGGGCTAAAAAAATAATTATTTCTAATGAGAGCCACAATTCCAGTCTCACTGTGCAACTTCCAGGGTGCTGCATAATGCTAAGTATATTATTTAGGTCCTGTGGAGCCTTCCCAAGTTAAAAAATACCACAACCATTCTCTATCTGAATTTGTGTCCGAACAGCAATATTGACTCACTAACAACACTGACAGCTTTTTCACTCTTTTCTCCTGCTATTAAAAAAAAAAAAAAAGTTATGGTCGCCTTCTTTGTATTGTTGATTTTTCACTGTGTCTTCAGTATACTTAGAAAAAACCTTAATGTTTCTACATATTTGCACAGGTAGGGAGTTTGACCTTCCATGGGGATTTTGCCTTAATTAAAATAATCTGAAACAAGTGAAGTTTGCTCCTTTTCAAAGTAATTGGATTAATGCAAATGTTGTCAGTGCCTACTTCAAACTAGTATAAATGGTCTGACATTAAATGAGGTTAAAAAGTCCCCTATAAACTACCACTACTGTTATTAAATTTAATTAAGATCGAACAGCAGGCAGTTTAAATGGGAAAGTGTTGCACAAAAATGGCAGCACAGAAAAATGACTCCGATGTTGTCATTAAAGCTAATTGGAAGCAAGGGTTTCTAAATGACAATGTAATTAACAGGCTAATGAATACCATACTAGGATTGTTATTAATAATGAAATTTGCAAACATACACGGAAAACTAGTTAGGGATATCACACCATTAGAGATATTACAAGGTAAAACTCTACAAACAAATTATAGAGCACTTTATCTGATGATGACACAATGCTTCAGCCACAGAGCAGTAATTAATCCTTTTGCCCTCTCAACCTCCTCTTTGTGCTGGTTTTGGCTGGGATAGTTAATTTTCTTCATAGTAGCCGGTATGGGGCTGTGTTTTAGATTTGTGCTGAAAACAGTGTTGATTACACAGGGCTGTCTCAGTACCTGCTGAGCAGTGCTTACGCAGAGTCAGGGCCTCTTCTGCTTCTCACCCCACCAGCGAGCAGGCTGGGGGTACACAAGAAGCTGGGAGGGGACTCAGACGGGACAGCTGACCCCAACTGACCAAAGGGATATCTCATACCATATGACGTCATGCTCAGCATATAAAGCTGGGGGAAGAAGAAGGAAGGGGATGTTCAGAGTTATGGTGTTTGTTTTCCCAAGTAACCGTTATGCATGATGGAGCCCTGCTCTCCTGGGGATGGCTGAACACCTGCCTGCCCATGGGGAGTGGTGAATGAATTCCGTGTTTTGCTTTGCTTGTGTGCATGGCTTTTGCTTTACCTGTTAAATTGTCTAGCTCAACGCACGGAGTTTTCTCACTTTCACTCTTCCGATTCTCTCCACCATCCCGCTGTGGGAGGAGTGAGCGAGCAGCCTGTGTAGGGCTTAGTTGCCGGCTGGGGTTAAATCATGACACTCTTCTATCAAATTAAGTGATAATTATCACAGATTAGCTAGCAAATATGTACTTTGAGAAATTCTGCCATTCTAAAATTCTGCATAGAGCACACCAAAATAACATTGTTTGATAAGGTAACGATCAAGGTTGGACGAAGGCCAATGACTACAGGCAGTCTATGCCCTGCAGCTAATAATAAGCCACCTTTGGGATTTACCACTAAACAAATACTCCACAGCTGAACAATAAGCGTTCTGCTAAATTAAGCTAATGTAGTTTTATACATAAATGAAATTATTTCCAGTTTTAATAGGAATATTTGGGCTGGCTACATGAACGCCTGCTAAATAGCAGATGGAGCAGTGCTGGCTCAGATCTAGGAAACTGTCCTTTGCATGGTAGTTTGTCACCATTTCAGTGCTTGAAGTGAAACTTCAAGCATGGCAGGAAGAATGAGAGTTCTCAGTGAGGAGGCGGCCATAATGGACAATGTGAAAGGTGATAAAATAAATGGATTACAGAAAAGCCTGATGGTGGTTTAAGATTTCTTGCTCCAGAAGAGCTTGGATGTCTTCACAGTGGCCATAAGGAACCTAGTATTCCTGCTGGCTTGAGATAGTCTAACTATAAGATATTACAGTTGAACATGTATTAGATGTAACATGCCCTTCTCACTGGGCATGGTTTATGTTTCATCCTATTGCCATTTTTTGAGCATGAAAACCACATTTACAGGTTTGGGATTAGGCATATAACAAGAAGTACTACTTGTCCTGTGTCTAATTGTTAATAACTGATATTATTACTTTTAATCAGGAACAGAGGCTCTAGAAAGCAGCATTTTGATTTTTATAGGCTTTTCCATAATGCAAAGATAATTGGTTAATAAGACAGTAATTAAGCAGACTTGTGACAGATCTTTGCCTCTGGTTGTTTTCTGCAACATTGTTATTTTCTATACGCATTTTACAACACATTCTTAGCAAGACAGCTTTAATCTTCTGTTAAACTTGTTAATATGAAGGACCAAGTACAAAGATCTGTCTTTCAGAAAAGATAGATAAATATAATCTCAAAGGGCTTAGCATATTCAAATAAGTTAATGTTTTCCCAGAGGCTGCAGATGGACAAACATAGGCCTGAAACAAATATAAAGCATGCCACAGAACAGAAATTTTTGGATTTGGATTATGGAGGCAACCTATGCCAAAATTGCAGGATTTCATAAGAAATCTGAGAGGGAAAAAAGGGAGGTGCTGATTAAAAACTTAAGACCAGAATTTTAAAGAAAGATTTTACTCAACTAGCAAATACTAGATTAGAAAATATGATACAAGAGTAAAGGTGTGATGACAAAAATGAAGTAAGAAAACAATAATAAGCACTTTCCTGCAATTGTACTGGACTGATTTTCTTAGAAGACCTTGCAAAGAACTCCAGTTTATAAGCGTTTTACAGGTCAGAAAGGTTAAACTTTCATCAAGAAGAAGAATTTTGAGTGGTCAGATCTGAAGATTTGGACTTTTAAGCTAGAACATAAAACAGTATCATAAACAACAGACAAACTACTGACTAGACACATGAAAAACTGCACAATTTCCTCTGCCTCTACAAATAAACATTTCTAGATAAACATATATTTCATCCTTAATTGGTCCATCCAAACTGAAGCGTATTGAACAAATTATCAAAACATCTTCAACCCAAACATCTTCAACCCAAACATATTTAGTGGAAAATAAGAAAACCAAAAACATCTGGAGGAGACAGCAAGAGAAACAAAGGCAACGAGAATTTGTAGGAAAAAATGGTTTAAATAAACCCAAGGTTTATCTCATACCCCTTGACTAAAACATTGTAATTGTTTCGTATTCAAGATTCCTTTCTTCACAGTAACCATTGTGACCCAAAGAAAATTTTTCAGCAACTACTCTTTTGCCGATTGAAAACACTGACATCCTTGAAATAAAAATCTCTTTATGTAATCCTTGCTTCACAGTATTTGGTGGAGCCAGTAAGCTCAGAGCCATATTCAGTATGTGGGCAGAATGAAACTCTTAAAACATCAACAAAACTGATCATACTGAACCCTGAAAGAGACTGCATATTGCAAGATAAGAAATAGATTACTTCAGCACTTCCCAAAATGACATCCTATCAAAAGATGAAAATCTTTGGCTGGCATATACATTTCTTACCTGTAATCCCTTGGAAGGAAAGGTATACCTTTACTCTTACATTGCTATTGAAGGGATCTGAGCTAAAGTCACTTTATTCCCAAATGAAGGCAACAGAACACAGGTATTATAACTCTTCATTTATGCGTATCACCCTAATTACTTTGCCTTAGTTTTCTGAATGTCTCTGTGTAGAAAAGCTCTTACATGTGTTAACATCAAAGTTGTTACAACATGTTCAGACTTATGTAACCTACTTTTTGGTTGTTTATGGAAATATTAAAAAAACCCACATAAATGCTAGTGTAAAGGAATCTTCCTAAAATTGGCAGCAAATCATAACTCAGACAACTATGTTTTGTGATCGAGTCTTGATGCTCCTCAAAACCAGTGGGGAAAAAACCACTACTTGTTTCAACAGACTACTAAACAAACACTGATCATCTTTACCTCAGAATAAAGTATCAGCTTAATCATGCTATTGATAGAAACAAGATACAGTTTTATTTGAAATAATCAATCCTGTTTCTGTTCTGCTGCAGATTGCTTTGGTTGTCTGTAACAGGTTGACTTCTGTACAGTCCAGGAAACACATGCACACACTGTTTTTAGCAACAGCAGTTGCTGCCATTCAGTCCAGCTAGCTTTCTGGCAGACAAGATGCTTTTCAGAAAATTTATGGCTACATGGTGCTATAAGCATTATATCACATATTCACAGGCTCAGAGTCATCCTGCTTTTCAAATCACAGTATGTCCCAATACTGTTGGCAATGTCTGCCTTGGTAATGAAGACAACAATATGTCAAGAAATTGAGCACTTGCAAAGGGTGAGTGGGAGGCAACTGCCTTTTGCAACTTCTGTTTCCACCCTTCGTGTGTGTGTAGAGTCTTTAAAGTTTTTAAGCATGGTGGGAAGGGCCAAGGGGAGATGAAGAAGGGACTATGTCTGTGTTCCCCAGCCAGAAACTTTTCCCTAGTATGTGTAAAGAGAGACACAATAGCTAGTTCTGTCTGCTGGGGCCACCAGTACAATAGTTAACATTTACATTTTCTTCATACTCTTAACTAGCATGAAAAAATGGTGACTAAAAAGTATAGTTCACACAACTCCTTTCTTTATTGTTTAAAACACTTTCTGGACAATATCAGATCTGTTACATCTGGTTAATTTATGGAAAATACTTCTCATGACCCTTTAGGCTATGAAGCCTTGAAAAAATAAAAGCTTAAATTCTGTAGAATAAATCTCCATTGACTGCAGAAAAAATCCACGGTGTATGGATATAAGCTGAGCAAACAAGTGAATTCTTCAACTAAGCACCTTTTTTGTTTTGTATTGATTAATATCCCTCATTCAACAATAGTTTCATTTACAGATGTGCAAGGAAAAACTGAATTGTAAGATTTATTTAGTCAAGAAGAGGAAGCTTATAAATGTCAGCTCATGTAAAGAAAGAGGTCACATGTTACCACATAGTTTCACATTCTACTCACTATGAATAGCATACAGTAAGTAAATAGTAACTCCTAGCTTTTATATAGTACTTTTTAGTTCCACATGAAACAAAGCTAACATTTGAATTTGCAGTACTAATTCCAAATATATAAAAGAAAGTAATCTTAATAAATTAAAGATTTGTGCACAAATTGCAAAAAAACTTGATTTATGATGCAGGTCATCTGTAAACTCATTTTTCGCTCAAAAGGTTAAGAAATTGGAGTTTCTCCATCTCCTTATCTTCTAAGGTGAGTGAGGAAAAGAAAAAGGATGGGAAAAGCATCTATCTAAATTGGTAAAAATCCTAACCAACATCCTACCAATGGATGAAAATCCATTTTATCTTTCACTGGGCTATCTGGCTAAGAGAAGTTAAGATACTTTTACTGAACTGGAACTTGTCTAAAAACTTACAAACTTCAGTGAACTATCCTGAAACATTAAATTACAGAGCTCCTTTCAACGTTTACCCTTTTTTCAACTTCAATAATCTGTTTCCATCTCCTTTCAACATGTGCTTTTGACCTCTCTTTCTTTCTGCAATAATGGTCATATATTTTACTAGAATGGCCTATTATTTCACACTGTCCTACACCGAACAGAGTCAAAGGTTCTAGAAAACCAATTAAGCTGGTTGTGGCTTTTGGAACACAAATCTTCTTAAAGCTTCAAAGATATCATCTGCATATCTGCTAACTCCCCTTGCTAATCTACTGTATGGAATTGTCTGTTCTTTAAAGTCAGCGCTTCCTCCTGTCCTTGTGATTCCTAGATGTGAAGATCTTCCATAAATACTCCTCAAGAAGGTCATGTTAATGATTTCACCCACAGGAGCATAATGCCTGATCTTGACATTCACACTTTAAAAGTACTTTCATCTCTCTACATGACAGTAATGCAAAAGTGAACTTTTTCCAAGTGAAAAGTTATTTTAGAAAACTGACCCTTGCCTATAAATATCTATTCCATATATGCTAACTAGCATCCTTTTGTTTATTTTTTGTAACACCATGAAACATTATAACAACAGAGAAGGAAATGACAAAATGTTTTGTTCCGGGTAGAAATGCAGTTTCCCTAGAACTGAAAATTTGAAAATCCTCTATACTGGTAGACAATGATCACTTAGCAGCAAAACCACAGGCTATACCAATTTATACCAGCTGATGTCTCCTTCCTTGACATGTGGTTCAAATCTGTCTTAATTTCTAAACATCAGCAATTTGCTGGGAAAACATGTGGGAAAAAATAGTGAAAGATTGCAGCAAAGTAAATTAATTTTTTTCCAGTTCTTTTCAAATATTTTGTGGGATACTTTCCACTGTAAGCACAGGGTTTGAAAATTAAGTTAAGAGTTATTATAAAGCTAAAAGCCATATAAGAGATTGAAGTGGTGGAAGAATAAAAATGTACTGAAAGTTTTTGAAAGCTTAATTAAAATATAATCTACTGAAGCTGCAGCAATTATCACTTAACAGCATCCAGTACACAGTCAGATAAGTATATAAACAAATAAGATGAGCCTGGGGATGGTACACCAATGTGTGAGGGGTGGTGTGTTAGTGATGTCCTTTGGTGTGCCATCTCAGTGGAGGTAGGGGATGGTGATCCTATGTGGCAGCAAAGACATGCGGGTTATTGATGTGCTAGAAACTACAGAAGTGCCTGAGAATGGTCACATAAGAATTAGGGCTTCTTCCCAAAAAAAGGTGGCAGGATCAATAGCCCAACTGAAGCCCATCTACACCAATGCATGAGATGTGGGCAACAAACAGGAGGAGTTGGAAGCCATTGTGCAGCAGCAAAACTATGACATAGTTGCAGTGATGGAAACATTGTGGGATGACTTGCACGACTGCAGTGCTGCAATGGATGGCTATAAACCCTTCAGAAGGGATAGGCAAGGAAGGAGAGGCGGTGGGGTAGCCCTGTATGTTAGGGAGTGTTTTGACTGTCTAGAACTTGATGGTGATGACAGGGTCGAGTGTTTATGGGTAAGAATCAGGGGAAAGGCCAACAAGACAGATATCATGGTGGGAGCCTGTTATAGAACACTCAACCAGGGTGGGTTAAGCAGCTGGGAGAAGTCTCACGATTGCTAGCTCTTGTTCTCATGGGGAGCTTGAACTTACCACATATCTGCTGGAAATACAATACAGCAAAGAGGAAACAGTCTAGAAGGTTCCTGGAGTGTGTGGAAAATAACTTCCTGACACAGCAGGTGAGTGAGCCAACCAGGGAAGGCACCCCACTGGACCTGTTGTTTGTGAACAGAGAAGGACTTGTGGGTGATGTGATGGCTGGAGGCCATCTTGGACACAGTGATCATGAAATGATAGAGTTTTTTATTCTTGGAGAAGTAAGGAGTGGGGGTAGAAGAACTGCTACCATGGACTTCTGGAGGGCAGACTTTGGCCTGTTTAAGAGACTGGTTGACAGAGTCCCTTGGGAGACAGTCCTGAAGGGCAAAGGAGTCCAGGAAGGCTGGAAATTCTTCAAGAAGGAAATCTTAGTCACAGGGGCAGGCTGACCTCATATGCTAAAAGATGAGCTGGTAGGGAAGAAGATTGGCCTGGCTGAACAGAAAGCTTTGGCTGGAACTTGGGAAAAAAAGGAGAGTTTATGACCTCTGGAAGAAGGGACAGGCTACTCAGGAGGACTACAAGGATGTCGTGAAGTTATGCAGAGAGAAAATTAGAAGGGCCAAAGCCCAGCTAGAACTTCATCTGGCTACTGCCATAAAAGACAATTAAAAACGTTTCTATAAATGCATTAGCAACGAATGTTCTCCAGTTACCCAGCCCCCTGAGCTGGAAGACAGGGATGGGGAGCAGAAGGAAGCCCCCATAATCCGAGGGGAAATGGTTAGCAACCTGTTACACCACTTAGACACACACAAGTCTATGGTGCTGATGGGATTCACCCAAGGGTACTGAGGGAGCTGGTGGAAGTGTTCATCAAGCCACATTCAATCATTTATCAGCAGTCCTGTCTCACCAGGGAAGTCCCAGTTGACTGGAAGTTAGCAAATGTGATGCCCATCTACAAGAAGCACTGGAAGGAGGATCCGGGGAAGTACAGGCCTGTCAGTCTGACCTCGGTGCCAGGGAAGATTACGGAGCAGATCATCCTGAGTGCCATTGTGCAGCATGTACAGGACAACCAAGTGATCAGGTGCAGTCAGCATGGGTTTATGAAAGGCAGGTCCTACTAACCTGATCTGCTTCTATGACAAGATCACCTGCTTAGTGGATGAGGGAAAGGCTGTGGATGTTGTCTACCTAGACTTTAGTAAAGCCTTTGACACCACTTTCCACAACATTCTCCTGGAGAAACTGGTTGCTCATGGCTTGGATGAGCATATTCTTTGCTGGATTAAAAGTTGCCTGGCTCGCTGGGCCCAAAGAGTTGTGGTGAATGGAGTTAAATCCAGTTGGCAGCCAGTCACAAGTGGTGTTTCCCAAGGCTCAGTATTGGGGCCAGTTCTGTTTAATACCTTTATCAATGATCTGGACAAGGGGATCGGGTGTACCCTCAGTAAGTTTGCAGCTGACATCAAGTTGGGTAGGAGTGTTGATCTGCTTGAGAGTAGAAAGGCTTTACAGAGAGAACGAAGGCAACAAAGGGCAACGAAGCTGGTGAGGGGTCTGGAGCACAAGTCTTATGAGGAGCGGTTGAGGGAACTGGGGTTGTTTAGTCTGGAGAAAAGGAGGCTGAGGGAAGACCTTATCGCTCTCTACAGATACCTGAAAGGAGGTTGTATAGTGAGGGGGGTCAGTTTCTTTTCCCAAGTAGCAAGTGATAGGATGAGAAGAAACAGCTTCGAGTTGCACCAGGGGAGGTTTAGATTGGATAATAGGAAAAATTTCTTCACTGAAAGGGTTGTCAAGCATTGGAACAGGCTGCCCAGGGAAGTGGTGGAGTCGCCATCTCTGGAGGTGTTTAAAAGGTGTGTAGACGTGGTGCTTAGGGACCTGGTTTAGTGGGACTTGGCAGTGTTAGGTTTACAGTTGGACTTGATGATCTTAAAGGTCTTTTCCAACCTAAATAATTCTGTTCTATTCTATTCCATTCTAAATTACTATTGCCTACTATTATTTCCGATCCTCTGTTTGGGACATATTTATAAGTGAAGTATAACTTAAGTGTCAGACATTAGTTTTTACTTTGCTGCTGTTTAAAATTTTTCTAGATGTGTATCTACAAACTAGTAGCAATAGACCATGTCAAGACCTGAAGTGTGAACAAGTGATTGAAGACATGAGGGTAAATGAAACATAGGCATTTACTTGCAACATTTTATAGAATAAGACTAGCCAGCCTGTCATGCAGTGTCCTATACCTTATTAAAAATCCCAGGCCTCAAATATCCAAATATTTACATAGAAAGGTTTAATTGCTTCTGAAAGTGCAGCACAGATATACCTAGATCAGCATTCATGAACCAAATATACACTCACTTAGGGCCAATCTGGGCATTCATATAATGAAGTAGTTGTACTTTCCATGCTTCTGGAAGTGTTGTACAAGGGATATACTGCATTTACCACCAGATGCAAAATGAGGTGTTACCATAATTTTTAGATACATGTATATTTTAAAAATAGTATACAAATATATAATAATATACTTATCAAAATACCACAGCTGAAAATCACTTGAGCTTCAGCGATAAAATTTCGAAGTTTAACTTCATTGGTGACAGAGAACAGATCATGTCACCAAAAATAAAAAGTAAATTCTCACAAGGAAAAGTGTAGAGAACAGAGAGTGAAAAAATGGGACCAATTGTGAACAAAATGGGACCCCTGTTTAATTGCTGATGTGAATGACTGTGACAGGCTTGCAGAGCTTTTTGCTGCCTGAAAGAGACAAGCTGTCCGAGAGATCTTTGGAGGACACAAGGGTATCACTGGGGAAGGGTCCCTATGCCCTCACTCTGCTCTCATGCTCCCCATGTGCTTCTGGCCGGTGGACAGCAGGCAGGTTGCATTCAAGGCTAACAGACCTTCGCTTTGACAGAGAGTGGGCTTCCTATCTCCTGCCCTTTCAGAAACCTTGACTGGTGTGCCAGGGTCCAAGCTGGTAGAAAACTGGCACAGAGTGACTGTCCTTAAGATGGGGGCAGAAAGCGTGAGGGCACTACAGTCCAGACAGATAGTCTCCCATGCCTGAAAAACTACCAGAGAGAAGAAGTCCACACATTTTCTTATGGACAAATTATGACAAATTATTCTTCCTTTTGTGACAGGATAACAAGTCCAAATGATAGAGGAGAAGCAGTAGCTGTCACATCGTCTTGACTTCAGCAAGACTTTTGACATGCTGTCAGGTGAAATCAATATAAGCAAGCAAATAATCTGCCAGCATGAGGGGGCACAACCTGTTCGAAAAGTGGACTCAGGAGTGCTGCTCACAGAGGAACTTATGTAATTGAAAGAAAGGAATACGGGTAGGTCAGCCGGTACTGTTCAAGCACTTTCACTTGTGATGCAGCTATCATATGAAACATCTGCTGGCAAAATCTCAGACAGTACTAAACAGAAGGAATGAAATATTTTGTAAGGGAAGAGCAGACTGCAAAATAATCTTGAAAAACAAGTGCCCCAAACTGCAACACACCAAAACTGAGTGCAAAATCCGAACAGTCAGCTGCTCGGAAATGGCATGGGGACAATCAGCCATGGCACACCGTCTGGAGAAGACAGCCAGTCACAATCAGCCATGTGCTGGCAGAGGCCTGCAAAGGTTAAAAGGAAAAAAAGGGGACCAAGAGTAGCCTACACACAAGACAGGAAGAAAATCTGCTGCTCAGCCAGAGGATGGAGGGCAGTCAGCAAATCACAAACAGCACCAAGAGATTCTCAACAGCTCATAAAAATAACCCAAGGCATAAAAATACATTTTCAAATTAACTTAGAGTCACTAGGTCAAACAAAGTGGATATTTTAAACACATCTCTCTCCCTGCCCGCTCATCCTTGCATGGAAGAACATCACTTTCCTCTGGTCCTCTACAAGTTCTTTTTGCCCACCTCTAAGATCTGGGTCTCTGCTATGTGTTTTCTGACTCTCTCAGTTTCCCTGCATTTGCCAAAAGATTCTACCCTTGCTGTGCACCTCTCTTGCATGCCTTATTATGCCACATCCCTGGGAAGTTCTTCAGCACGATGGAGGTTTTGGAGAGCACTTCAATAAAATATCCATTAGGTGTGGTTTAGGCACACACGCTCAAACTTTGGGCTGAAGGATGGACTAAACAATGTCACAAAACCTTTACAACTAAATTTTTCATCTGTTTTAACACAGATAACTCTAAAACTGTATTATATACACAACCAAAGAACACTGCATGTACATCATAAAAATCAGTGATGTATTTTTAAGCAAAATATTAAGAGAAGGTGCAATCACAGATGAAAGACATTTAAATCTGAAGGGCCAATCTCCTTATTTGGAGCTGAGGTGGGAAGGAGAGAAAGTAAATAATGGAGTCCTTGATAAAAGCTCAGATCCTAACAAACACTTTTAGACAGAGGCTACATGAATATCCAGCGTTACCTCTTGAATTACTATTTGCTTGTCACAGGAAAGTTTCTGTGCCTGACCAATGTTTATGGAGACTGAAGTTGCCTCCTTATGGGAGCAGCACTCATCTTCAAAGGGGGTAGTACGTGTCAACATGACCATGAAATCTAAATTTTATATTGGAAGGGAAAAAGGATAGCTGGAGACTAGTGCTATAACAGTAGAGCTTCCTATTTAATGTGAGTAGGTCTTCGGTAACCACCAGGGCACAAAGGGGGAAAGAGAAACCTCAAGCAAACAGAAATCACAATATGAATGACCACAGGAAACCAGTTCTTCTCCTTCTCAGGTGAGGAAGTAGTTATTTCTAAACTATCAGATGAAATACATTAATATTTCTAGTACTTTTAAACCCCCAAGTTACACTACCTCTCCCTCAGCAATCACACAGTGGCCATTTACATTCCCTAGGCAGCCTTGAGAAGGTCACCAGTGTCATATATTCACCCTGCTTCTGAGAAATGTACAAATTAGCAAAACCCATCGTTTTAAGCTAAATTGCCTATTTCAGCCAAAGTAGAGCTACAGGATTTTAGTCAAAGTTGCTGAATATAGCTATTGCTAATTGGGGTGACTGGCAATGAAAAAGGCCTCTGAGACCTTGTGTTTACAGTATTATGAATTTGCACCATCATCAAAATTCAATGGCCTGAGTTCAATGGCCTGATACTGGAAATCCTGTCCATAAACATCTTTGGCTGTTTTTGGAGTACATAAAGTACACACAGATAAATAATCGGGGAAATGGAGAGGACTGGAAATGCCCTGTACATTTCTGTTGCTACGTGCCTTTGTATGACTTCCTACAATGAATTTCAGTGACTTAGGTTGACAGTCATGAGGCAGAGGACAGAAGAATTCAGAGCAAGTGGTGGAGGTTAAAAATGGGGAATCTATATTCTTATGAATATTGAACATTTCTGTGTCCCACACGGTGCCAGTGAAAACAATGGTATACCATTTAGAGGAAGCTGCTGCTTCTGAATAACAAGTGCTCTGGGGAAATGTAAGAAATTCTCAGGGAAAAGAGGAGAGTTTATCACCTCTGGAAGAAGGGGCAGGCAACTCACAAAAAGTACAAGGATCTCGTTAGGTCAAGCAGGGACAAAATTAGAAAGGCAAAAGCCCAGCTAGAGCTCAGTCTGGCTACAGTTGTAAAGGATAATAAAAAATGTCTTTACAAATATATTAACAACAAAAAGAGAGGCAAGGAGAATCTCCATCCCTTACTGGATATGGCAGGGAACATTGTCTCCAAGGACGAGGACAAGGCTGAGGTACTTAATGCCTTCTTTGCCTCAGTCTTTAATAGCCAGTCCAAGTATCCACAGGGTATTCAGCCCCCTGAGCTGGAAGATGGGGATGGAGAGCACAATATACTCCTCATAATCCAGGAGGAAGCAGTCAAGGACATGCTAAACCACCTGAACACCCACAAGTCTATGGGGCCTGATGGGATCCACCCGAGAGTACTGAGAGAGCTGGCGGAGGAGCTTGCCAAGCCACTCTCCATCATTTATCAGCAGTCCTGGTTAACAGGGGAGGTCCCAGAAGACTGGAGGCTTGCCAATGTGATGCCCATCTACAAGAAAGGCCGGAAGGAGGATCCTGGGAACTACAGGCCTGTCAGCCTGACCTCCGTACCGGGGAAGATTATGGAGCGGTTGGTCTTGAGAGTGCTCACAGGGCATGTGCAGGACAACCAAGGGATCAGGCCCAGCCAGCATGGGTTCATGAAAGGCACGTCCTGCTTGACCAACCTGATTTCCTCCTATGACCAGGTGACCCGCCTAGTGGATGAGGGAAAGGCTGTGGATGTTGTCTGCCTGGACTTTAGTAAAGCCTTTGACAGCGTCTCCCACAGCATTCTCTTGGAGAAACTGGCAGCTCGTGGCTTAGACAGGTTTACTCTTCGCTGGGTGAGGAACTGTCTGGATGGCTGACCCCAGAGAGTTGTGGTGAATGGAGTTAAATCTGGCTGGTGGCCGGTCACAAGCGGTATTCCCCAGGGCTCGGTTCTGGGGCCTGTCTTGTTCAATATCTTTATATATGATCTAGATGAGGGGATCGAGTGCTCCCTCAGTAAGTTTGCAGATGACACCAAGTTGGGTGGGAGTGTTGATCTGCTGGAGGGTAGGAGGGCTCTGCAGAGGGATCTGGACAGGCTGGATCCATGGGCAGAGGTCAACTGTATGAGGTTTAATAAGGCCAAGTGCAGGGTCCTGCACTTCGGCCACAGCAACCCCATGCAACGCTACAGGCTTGGGGAGGGGTGGCTGGAGAGCAGCCCGGCGGAAAGGGACCTGAGGGTGCTGGTTGACAGCCGGCTGAACATGAGCCGGCAGTGTGCCCAGGTGGCCAAGAAGGCCAACAGCGTCCTGGCCTGTATCAGAAATAGTGTGGCCAGCAGGAGTAGGGAAGTGATCGTGCCCCTGTACTCGGCACTGGTGAGGCCGCACCTTGAATACTGTGTTCAGTTTTGGGCCCCTCACTACCAGAAGGATGTTGAGGTGCTGGAGCGTGTCCAGAGAAGGGCAGCGAAGCTGGTGAGGGGTCTGGAGCACAAGTCTTATGAGGAGCGGCTGAGGGAACTGGGGTTGTTTAGTCTGGAGAAGAGGAGGCTGAGGGGAGACCTTATCGCTCTCTACAGATACCTGAAAGGGGGTTGTGGCTACGAGGGTGTTGGCCTCTTCTCCCAAGTAACTAGCGATAGGACAAAAGGAAATGGCTTCAAGTTGTGCCAGGGGAGGTTTAGATTGGATATTAGGAAAAATTTCTTCACTGAGAGGGTGGTCAGGCACTGGAACAGGCTGCCCAGGGAGGTGGTTGGAGTCGCCATCTCTGGAAGTGTTCAAAAAACGTGCGGATGTGGCACTTCAGGACATGGTTTAGGGAACATGGTGGCGCTGGATTAATGGTTGGACTTGATGATCTTGAAGGTCCTTTCCAACCTAGTGATTCTGTGATTCTCTGAAATAACAGATGGGAAAAATTGCTGGTCTGAGGACAATAAGCTATCAAAAAGCCCCAGGACTGAAATTACAAATGACCAATTATTGATAGTAAATTTCAAAACACTTGTCTTTTCATCAGCTAGTCAAAGTTTTGATAAGTCCCAGTGCATTCATCCTTTCTGTACATATTAAGATTCCCTACAGCAAGCAGATAGACTTTTTTCATGTAACAAAGTGAACAAAATATTGTAGGGTTTAGTATTGCACAAGTGTGTCATAATATATGAACAGGCTCTTTATATACCCCAGTAACCTGAAAGCGATGTGACAAAACTAAAGACAAACTTGAATTTGGTATGTCTCCTAATTTTAAGTGAAACTACTTGGAAAATGCCCTTTCATTCCTTTTGGCTAAATATACTATGTTGTGCAGAGTCTCTTAAATTTAAGTATTTAGAATACATTCTGTCCAAGTGGTAGCTAAATATCTTGTTTTCGCTATTTATATAGGACATAGTTTCTACTGAGTGATTTCTACCTTTGTCACAAAACCGCTGAGCATTAAAGAGACCAATTGTATTACAGTATAATGAAACGATAAAACAGTATTATCAAATGAGAAATATGATACATATGTCATGGTTACTGTGTTTTAGTATTAAAGAGAAAAAAAGGGAAATAACCTTGACAGAATGCATATTATTACTCAGTGTTATTCTTATCTCTTTCAGACCTCTCTTTTGTATCTTATTTCTTTTCAGTAGGACTTAGTTATTTGCGTCGTCGTATGGGTTAGGATCTAATTCTCCTGCATTCCTGAAAGCTTCAACTACAAATGGCAAAGTGAGCCGCAAGCAGGCTGTTAACCTCAGAGAAGGTGTCTACATGGACTAACACTGAGAGATCTTGACAAATTATTTTGACAAACAGTCAGCTTTGAGGAAAAGAATCCGCCCCAGCCCCTCCAAGTGATTCAGTTTCATTATTATAATGTAACATTTTAATTCTTCAATTCGCTGTTCTGGAATTTCTGTTAAGAAACACTTCCCTAGTGAAGATAATAATAATTGACTCGCACGTCTTGGATGCTGTGCTTTAAACTGAAGAATGGCACTGCTTTCAGGGGAGGATCCTGAGTTATGCATCCTGGTTGGAGGCATGGCCAGTGCAGCCAAGGGCACTTAAACCCTCAAAAGGCTTTTCCCAGCCCTGCTAATTGGCTAATTTAGACAGTGTTCTGTTCAGCATGTGAAACCTAACAGCGAAATGTGCCTGACTCCCAAGGCACTGCACTGAGCTCCAGCTACCCAGTTCAGAAAGCGTCCACTCATCTAAAGTCAAGTGGCACAGCACCTAACTTCAAAGAAGTATTTGAGTAGAGAATTATTCCTGTAGAAACTTAAATAAAGGATTAGGTTCACTAACAGTTCTGTGGATTTGGCACGTAGCTCTCTAATCAGAGACCACTGAGACAGTGTGGACTGCAAGGGTTTTATGGTCTGGCCACTCCACTCAGGGTTGATTAACACAGAGAGAAATAACAGAAGTATAACTTGAGAGGACTGCTATAGTGAAGACATGCCTTTTCAGAAGTTAGCCAGCTTTTTTATTGACATATTTATTTTATTTTGTGTAGGATTTTCCTTATCTTATCATGCAATTTAAAGAGCAACTCTTTCAGGAAAACTTTTAGCTGCAATATTGCAAATATTTCATCTAAATAGGATAGTGCTTGTTCACAAGGCACTAAACAAAACACTTATGATTATAGGTTCCTCACAAGACTCCAGCTAAGAGCTGCACATTTCTCTGCGTTAGCTATTTTCACAGACTCAGAAACATATTCCTACTCATTTTAAGCGTTAAATGCCTTTCCCTTTGTTTTGTTTTTGCTAACATAGCAATTGATATGGTTTTGCTTGGAAATACTATCTCTTTAAATAGGAATAGCTCACGCTTAGTGGCAATAGTTGATAAATTATAATGTGCCAGATATTGTGCATCCTCCTGAAAGGCAGAATATTAATGTTTCTCCAGATGTGTCTAGAAATTAAATAGCATTTTTGAGAAGCCTGAAATTTTTAATAACCAATCTGAAGAGTCTATAATTTAGGACACATTATAATTTTGTACGACAAAAAAAAGAGACAGGTTATCTATAGTCCTGTACCATCCATGAAACACAAGTTGCCTAGATTTTCAGAAGGTACACATTCCCACCTAGTAACACATTTAGCATACTACATGTTCTATTTATTACAGCAATAACTCTGCCACGGAACTATTTCAGACTTGAATATTGGTTTATGTGTTGTTACAGCACTGGTGCAGGACAGTTCTCAAATTCAGTTATGCGTATGATTTGCTGAAGATTATAATTTCCAGAAATGCACGTTCCTAGCACATATCAAAGACAGATTTATGTAACTCCCTCATCATACAAGTTCCCCTTGGTACTGTCCTGCTCAGGAGTAAGGCACTCTGCTTCTGGCCACCATGACAAGAATCAAGGCTCACCTTAGCTGAAACAACATGCAGTAATGGTGAATGCTGGTGGGATGACTGGGATGAGACTCCTCAGAGACAGAAGGCTGTTTCCTCCTGAGTTAGTCCCTCTGGCTGCCACACTGGGAAGGGGGGGAGCCAAACCTGTACCTGCTTATCAGCTCTTTATAGCCACTGTCACCTAGAGGAAGAAGACAACAGTTCTTTCATTTTCCTATGCAGAAATTCACGAGGTTGATAATTGAGGGTGTTCAGCCCTGCAGCAAACATTCAAACACAGCAGGAACACTGTAACAAAAAAAATGCTCAGGAAGAGACACTATTCAAATTGCAATTACTGTCCTCTGCATCTGCCTGTATGTTTGGGTTCAGGTTCTCTAAAAATTTGGGATTTAAAAAAACCCAAAACATTATGCTTGTCAGAGCATAACATCTTATGAGAGCTCACGTCTTATCAGAGAAGGCCTCCATTTCAAGACTTTTTTTTTAAAAGAACCGATACTGACAGAGTAGGTGAGAAGAGCGTACAGCAGTCCCATCTTTAAGCATTTGGAAATTTAGCAAAGCAAGCTGGGTCAGTTGGGGGCCATGCTGAAGGGATCTGGCAAGTTCTGCAAGAACTGCCATTTTTTCCAGACTACTTTCAGAAAACATGGCATTTTTAATCACCCACATCATACTGCTCTGGAAAAGCCTTCTTCCCTCCCACTTCTTCACTCTTGCTCCTGTAGCAATACTTCCTCATCTAGTCTTCAGCAACAGAACTAACACCAATTCCAAAGGAATTAATTTTGTGAGAATATGAGCAAACTTTTAAGAGTATGGCAAAACCAAACTGTTTGTTGGCTGTTGTGCAGCTGCACAAAATGTTTGGGCATTGTTGCTTCAAATCAGGATGGTCATGTTTGAATTTTCAGTTATCCTGTTTTATTTGTTGACATGCCTGAGGGACGAGATGCCATCCAGAGGGACCTGGAGAAGCTTGAGGAATGGGCCCACATGAACCTCATGAGGTTCAACAAGGCCAAGTGTAGGGTCCTGCGCCTGGGTTGGGGCAACCCCCAGTATCAATACAGGCTGGGAAATGAAGCGATTGAAAGCAGTGTGGCCAAGAAGGACTTGGGGGTGCTGGTGGATGAAAAGCTGGACATGAGCCGGCAATGGGCACTCGAAGCTGGGCGCTCGAAGCCCAGAAGACCAACCGTACCCTGGGCTGCATCCAAAGCAGCGTGGCCAGCAGGTTGAGGGAGGTGATTCTGCTCCTCTACTCCGCTCTGCTGAGACCTCACCTGCAGGGCTGCGTCCAGCTCTGGGGCCCTCAGCACAAGAAAGACATGGACCTGCTGGAGAGGGTCCAGAGGAGGCCACAAAAATGATCTGAGGGCTGGAACACCTCTCCTATGAGGACAGGCTGAGGGAGTTGGCGTGGTTCAGCCTGGAGAAGAGAAGGCTCCAGGGAGACCTTATTGCAGCCTTCCAGTACTTCAAGGGGGCTTAGAAGAAACATGAGGACAGACTTCTTAGCAGGGCCTGTAGTGATAGGACAAGGGGTAACAGTTTTAAACTAAAAGAGGGTAGATTTAGACTAGATAGAAGGAAGAAATTTTTCACAATGAAGGTGGTGAAACACTGGCCCAGGTTGCCCAGAGAGGTGGTAGATGCCCCATCCCTGGCAATATTCAAGGTCAGGTTGGTTGAGGCTCTGAGCAACCTGATCTAGTTGAAGATGTCCCTGCTCACTGCAGGGGTTTGGACTAGACAGCCTTTAAAGGTTCCTTTCAACCCAAAGATTCTATGATTCAATGATTCTATGATTTTTTAAAAATGACATTCAGGCATCTGTTTTTCCCATTTTTGTCACTGCACTTATAATACTAAATTACAAGTTAGTAGCTCATTAGTGAGAGTAATTGTCATATCTTGCCAAATAGCCTGTGTCCACTATAAATGAAACTTGCATAAATTAGAAAGGGGTATTTTGCTTGTAGGAGAGTATGAGAAGAATTTATGCTAGAAATAAACACCTTGACATGGCTAGTAGTGTTTAGATGACTATAAAATGTCCATTGTGTAATTAGGAAGCACATTTTTGTATAATTAAGAAAATGAACGAGAATTACATTTCGAGGAGTGCAGGTGGTATTGCCACCGTATTGCAATGCGATACATACTGACACTTGCATTATTATTTTTAGATACAGCTACTGTAATGTTTAGGAACAGTTTTTATAACAAGCTAGAAATTGATATAGTTTAACCTCAGAAATGCCAGCAAAACATAGTTCTTAAAAAAAGAACAAACCCAGAGAGGTAGGTAAAAAAAAAAATCCGCCCTATATACAATGTTTCCATTTTGCAGTGTTCAAAGGAAACTGTTTGGAAAGTGATTTAAAAAAAAATTTAAATCATAGAATCTTCCCCTTTTCCCACAGAATTAATGAATACCTAAAGCTTTTTGTGCTTGTTTTTGGCTGTTCGCTTACTAATTTTTCCTAGCTGAGAAAATTCTGACAAATTGTAGTATAGCAAAGGTATCACAGGAAAAAGCAAAGAGCAATGAAAAACAATCTATTTTCTTTCTGTTTTAAACAGTGACAAATATGAGGGACTTTGGGATTCCAAGTCCAAATACATACACTCACATGAACACTTGAAATAATTTACCCTCATTCTTTGGGCTGGAGTAAACTGAAGAAACAGAGGTGTTTATGACCACTTTGGTCTTAGAAGTGCCCTTATCACAAGACAGTTGATAAACTGCCTATAAACATTAAATAAACTGTCTATAAACATTAATAAAAGAGTATGTTCCTTTGTTTTAAATATTTATCTAGACTGGTGTTTTTTCCTGTAATGCCGGTACCTGCTTTTCACTTCCATTTTTGTACTCTGTCATGGCAAGAATTCCCGCCAAGTCTGTACTTTTATTTTCTCTTTGAAATCCTGCTCGAGTTTCTAACAGCTGCCGGTTGAAGCAGATTTCACCTCCCATGTCTGCACAACTGCTTAAAAAGTGATAGTAACACTCTATACTGAGACTGAGTACAAGGAGCATGAGTAGCTGCTTTTCTGGAGACACAGAGTGTCATGGGAGCGAGCCAAGAGTCCCTGGAGAGCATGAAATCATGAGTTCTACTTTTTTGTCTTGTGTTAAGTTGCTGGAAGTTCTTTGCAGTGGTAGTGACTGCAAACCAGATTCGGTACAGGAGCTGATCAGCGTGGCTGCATTTCACTTCGGTGCCTTCTCTGCAGAACGGACGCTGGACTCAAGTGTTGGACCACAGGACACGGTGCACAGGGGTGCTGAGAAATGGCAGCAAGCTGCCTCACATAATGAATTTGTCACGCAGCCATCTAGAACTACTCTCTGGAAACACTCAGTTCCAATCCTGTTTCTCTCTCGTGTGACAGCTGTTCAAGATATTGAAGTTTTACCTAGGTCCTTAAATAGATTTTCTGAATCTGGCTGTAATAGAATATCCCAGCACAGGGAACTGACTGCTATTGTTCACCAGGTTTTATAAATAGTGTTCCTGAAAAAATGTTCTTTCACTGAGAAACAGGAAGGAAATGCCCAACTCTAGAAACTCGTCTTTTCTTCTTCAGTAAGGAGACACAGCCATTTCTAAAACTGTCATTTAGCTGCAGAATATTTTTACCACCTCACAGAGTGTGACATGAACAACTAGCACCCAGAAAAACACAGAAGAGGACAAAAAGAAGATTGCACAGAGAGGAAGTACCATTTTCACTGTTGCCTCTGGAGTGCATGACCCTTACATAGGTAAGTGATGGTTCCTAGAAACCTGAGAGTACTCCTAGGGAGCTTCTGAGCCTCATCCTCAGGACTTTAAAGTTTCAAGTAGAATGGTTTTTCAGTGTGAGGAGTCTTAAGCAGGACTTTAGGATTACAGCTGCCATGACCTGTGATGATCATAGGCACTAAACCTCCACTTTTCTTAACAGCTAAAACCCACAACTTTTGAGTTCAGTGCAATTTGCAGAGTATTTTTTCATCTCCTTTATAGGGATCCTCTTCTGATGTCACCTGGACCTATGACACCTCTCTGCCCTGTTGTCCCTCAGCAAGCCAGATGCTGTACCTTTTGGAGAAGCTCTTTTCTGTCCTGGCAACCCTGTTCCATGGCCATGCTCTTCTCTCTTGGTGTTGCCCCAAGAGGCAACTTCTCTTGCCCTCCTGTGGTGGCTGCCCCAGTAAAATACTGTTCAGGCTGCAGACAAGAGGAGTTACAACATAAAGCGGCAGTGTTTGCTTCCAAGGTAAGCAACTCTTCGGAGCTCTGTGTGGGAACTTTAAGCTACAATGCTGGGGGGAAGGGACTGTGCAGGGATAAGGGCACAAACTGTGCTTTCTTCCCTTTATGCAAGGGTAAGAGGTAGCATGCGTGATCGTCACTGCTTGGGACAGCAAGCAGCTGCCATTCGTGTTTCTCAGTCACATGTCTGCCTTCTGTATCACAGTCATATGTCTTTCCCCATTTTTTTTTTTTTACAAGTTTTAAAATTGCTCAGAAATGGCAGCGGGAAATCCCTATTATCTGCTATTTGTGGTGAGAATGATTTCCACGTTCTACGAGGTACAAACATAGTCCTGTATTATTATGTAACAACTGAAAGTAAAACAGAATGGAAGAAGGGGTGGAGCGTTTGCTGCTGTCACTAGTGCAAACTTTATCCTAACTTCTTCTATGCCAACTTGCTGCACAGCTTTTCCAAGACTGTGAGTATTTTACAATTTTAACATCCTCTTGTTTTTTCTTTCTTTCTTTCTTGCATTAAAAAGGGAACTTGTACTGCTTAGCTTCCAATTATTTAATGTTTTTTAAAAGTTGTCTCATAAGATTTGTTATTAATATAAAAGACAGTTTAAGTATTGTATTTAACCTTGTACCTGGCACCTGTTTTTCTGTTTCTGCTGTGTGAGAGATATCAGCAAGTATGGAGAATTGGTGCTAGCCAGTGAAAAGTTGTCATTGTTTTCTAACAAATTCACACAACAGAAATGAGGAGAAAAAAAAGATATCGCAGTGAGCCTACTTAACATAGCAAGGACAGAGATAGAAAGCTCAGAGAAAAGTTACTGGCCATCTTAGCATATACACTTGAAAGAGCATTAAATGCAGGCAGGGAACTGAAAACCTGCAGTCAAGTGGAATCCTACTGTAGCTGACTGCAGTATAACAGGGAGGTATTAGCTGGTAGTAAACCTGAGTAAGCAAATGCATTTCTAAGTCTGTTGTTACAAATACAACTTCCCCCCTAATGAAACCAAAAGGTAGGAGGAAAAAGACGTGTGGGGCAGAAACTTTTGAAGGATTGTATTGTCAAAACCTGCAAAATTACCTCTGTAAAAGGAGGAAATTCTCCTTACTGTATACAAACACTAGCTTGTGATTCCTTCTGTATACAGCAGATATATTTGTGCTGTTTTTAAGAGAGTTTGATATTGCAGAACAAATTCTTGATTATACTTATCACAATATGTTTTTCTATACTTTCCAAATAGTCAGTAGCACAGCGTTTCCTTTGTCTTTTATGAATGTGTTTATTTCTATTTACAGTTACCAACTTATTTGACATGTACTAGATAAATGGAAAGGTATCACTTGGTTATTTTATCTTGGAAGGAGATACTTATAGATCAACTTAGTATAAACAAATGATCTTTATAGATCAATAGAGGTATCAAATTCATTGGGGGCGTACTGGACTGTTCTAAACTCAAAGAACACGTAGTATGACTTTATAGCCTGTAACAATCATTTTAGCTTTGCAAACTCAAACAATAAAGGTCAGCTTTGCCAGCTGTTCTGGGAAAAAGAGTATTATTATGGTCAGATCCATTCTGAGGCTTCCTAGATCTTCACTGAAAATAGAGAGGGATCACAGGGGACAGAGGTACAGGCTGATGTGGAGTAATTGAGTAGTATGGGTAACATAATGCTAGATTTTTTGCTGAAGAGCGGAAAGTTCCTTCTTGCTTCGGCTTGCAGTCTGTTCCAGGCCATGGCCAGTAATACATGTGACACAAACCTTCCAATGTCAGGTGCAGGGTTCTGTCAGCCACAGGTTTCCCTCTTCTGTGCTCGGGGAGTTCAGCTTGCTGCAGCCAGCACAGCAAGGAGAAGGGCAATCTGGAACAGCCCCTCTATGAGACATGCAAACTAATGTGTTTTGTGCTGTAAAGTAGATCGCTGTTCTGCAGGCCAGCACAGTGTTATTGCTTGCAGGGATCAGTAAAGCACAGCAGCCCAACTTCAGCTGTTGGAACAAATTTGTTTGTCTGCATAAAAGTACATATTTTGTTCCTCTTGTTTTTTACATGACACGGTCTTATTGCTATATCCTCTATTTCATCACTGCACCATCAGTAGGAGCTAAAACCCGGGAGAGTAAATACTCTTGAATTAATGTTTTTCAGGAGTTTTTTCTGTGCACTTAAAAACTCATAATGAAAGATAGTGACTTTTATGGTTATTTTAACTACAGGGCTGTAATGCCGTGCCAATTCTCATTATTATAACACATTTCCAATTTTCTACACCAAATTATAATGTTTTAGGCAAAGCAAAAACATCTCAAACATGTCTATTTGCTGTGCATGCAATGCTAAAATATTTCTAATTTTCAAAAGTATTTCAAAAGTAATTGCTCAGAAATGGAAGGGGGAAATCTCTACTATCAGTTATTTATTATCGGCTACTTATTACTCAGAGAAATGTGTATGACGCAAATTCTTAATCTTTTTTAAGTAGTTCCCAAATTTAAAGACATTCTTCTCACTCAACCCAGATTTCTCATTCCAATTTTACAGGCTTTGATAGGACAGGAGTTTACTCCAGGAATAAGTGCTGACATATTAACAAACAAGCTTTTGTCTCTGCAAAGACCAAACTCTGGTACACAGCACTATTAATAGGTCCTCAGGGAAATATATGCTCAAAATTCCTTTTTGAGCAGGAGTTCAAAGGGATAGGACTATGTGAGATTATTCTTTCACAGACAAAAGGACTTCTGATTTTGTATCCTTAATCCCAGATTAATTTACCTTCTCACTGCCTCTGTGCCAATTACTGAACCGTAGCTGCTGATGCCCATCTCAAAGGTTCCTGCGTACTGAAGGCTCCTCTGCTTCTGTTGGGCCAGCGCTGTTCCCAAGATGGGTGCTATGATCCCACGCTCAGAATGAACCTGAAGGAAGGACTGTAAGAGAAAGACATTTCATTCAAGCTGCCTGTACTGTATCAGTGTAAGCAGAGATCCCACTTGGTGAGGGCTGAGTGCCACCTCTGAGATAATACTCTACACATCTCTGTGGGAGGTCTAGTCTGGAATTTCCTCCACATTCTTTAGCCTATCTGGGTCCTGTTCTCCACCATCCATCAGGATTTATGGGCAGATGGGCTAGATTTTTATATCATGATGATAACACAAAGAATTCAGGCACCCCAGCAGCTAATAAAAGCTTTCTGACCTCCCTTCATAAATTAACGTACTAGTGTAAAATAAGGAGACTGATTCTTTTTTAGCGAAGAAATTAGTGAAGAGCAGCAGAAATATTTGGAAGCCAGCAGGAGATGTCCTATATAATTGAACTGTTGTCCTTGCTGATAGGTTATTATCAGCAGGTAACAAGATATATGCATCATTACAAACCATCTTACAGTATTTCATGCTATAACAGATGAGGTATGTCTTTAGTGGCAGCATGGGGTGATCACTCAGACACTGTTGCTATTATAGCCGCTATAAATTACAACTTAACAGTTTAATAGTTTATCAATTAACTCTAGTGCTAATGCTTAAAAATTCTTTACCAAAAAATGCCTGATTTTTTTGCCCGCTGAGGAACTGTTTTTAAAAGCCAGCTTTGTAAAAATACCTGTAGTCTAGAAGGATTGCACTCTGTGACAGTTAAGTATTTCAGGGTGCCTTTTTGTAAATAAAAATACAGGTGAAGGAAATTTACTGGCTGTAATTTATTTTTGAGTAGAGGGATCACCATATCTTAAACCACTACCCAAAAATGGTTCCCATTGCACCTTTTCCTGGCTGCAGTCTCTGACAGAAGGCTGTGAACGTTAAGTGCTTAGTAATTTTCTTCCCTAGAGTTTAAGCTATAAATAAGGACAGCGTGGAGAAGTTTATTGTCTCTGCTGGAGAAAGGACTTGAGCTCATTGGTGGTGTCAGGTCACCGTCTGCCACAGATCCTGTTTGTGCAGATATAAAATATGACAATGCAGTTGTTGAGCTAATGATCTTGCGAACAACTCGTGCAGTAGAAAACCCATTTTATGTAAACAAATAACAACGACAAGGTTTCACTCCACAGATCTTAAATATCATATTAGCAGTTAATATGTTGTTAACTGTTATTAACATAATATCAATTCTGTAGTCAACATGATGGAAAATTAGCCATGAACTCTGTGGCCTCTTTCAATGCTGCATTGGCTAATTAAGAATTATGGCACTTGTACCAGAAACGCTTGCGTGTATCTCTGGCAAGTGACATAGTGTCACTGTCTGCCTTCCTGCAAGGGAAAGCAGGAACCTTACCTGCCCTTCCAGGACTAAGGCTGGGACATGGAAATCCCCGCGCCTGACACCTGAAAGCTGCAGCTTGCTAGGGACACCAAATTGCTTGTAAAAGGTATCAACATAAGAAGACTTGTTCAAAAATAACTAATTATATCTGTCTATATAAGCCACACTGGCTCTCTCCTGAGTCACGCAACCTCAGTTTGAATGACATTAAAATAACAGACATCTGCATACCTGTTAAAACAGAGTGCATGTTAGTACGCTTTTAAGAACACAGGAATGTGAGTCACAGTAACTCCTGCAGGCTCACCTATTGTAGCCTATGGCAGAAAAACAGAAAGTATGCTTCGTTTCCCTGCTAGTGTACTTTGGTAACGGTATGGCTGCTAGGTGGAGTTTTTCTTTTTGCTGCTTCTTGGCAGGGCAAATAGATCAAATAGTGTTTCACATTCCCGAGACCAGATTAGTTCCGATACTAGAGTTAACATGATCCGTTGTACTCAGGGCTGTCACACAGAGCGTAGACCACCGCTGGGCAGCAGAGGAGATGGGAAGCAGGGTGGCACTGGGAGCCCATCTGGGATTGCACTGGTCCCTGTTCTCAGCCTGGGGATTGCAGGTGTCAACCTGCCCTGTGGTGACCAGCACCAGATGCTGGTGGTGGCAAAAGCCATCAGATGGGGTTTACATGCTGCCTCACTGAGCAGGCTGGAGAGTCAGGTAAGAATCACTTAAACAACAAGACATTTTAGGACATCTCAGTAAAGCTTCAAATGTTATTTTACAGCCCAACAAGTAAACTAGGTAATACAGCAAATTTAAGGCTTGGAAACATTTCCAATATTTTAGGTGAGATCACTAGCACCCTATAATTTTCTGCTTTGTTTTTTCCACTCCTTGTTGTTCGCTTGTACCAGAGCTGCACAGTAAATAGCTCTGAATTTTTTCACATTTTTCATAGCACAGCAAGTTCTACCAGACTTTGCCTCTTGCTCAGACTTAATGCCTGTATCTAGCTGACCTTTCACAACGTGTGAGGCCATAACCCCTGTCCCTCAAGGGTGTTTAATACAGGAGGAAAATTGTTGCAAGTGTCCAGCCTCTGTAGCACTCTTCAGAGCTTCTCAACACGCTTTCTAGATGATTCTGTATCAGTTGCATCTCTGGCATGCAGCGTGGCCAGGTGACCTTGTAATAACCCAAAAGCCATTGCATATGGCACCCAGTACCCCCTCAGCTTGCACGCAGTCCTTCCATTCCCGGAGGTAGGCTCTTTTCCTGAGCAGCGGGGCCTATTGCTGAGGGACTTGACAGCCTGAGGTGGGATTCTCCCACTTTCAAAGGCTTGATTGTCCCATGGCAACAAGCAGAGCAGAGAGCTGTCTGCATTGTACCTTGCCACAGAGGAAAAAAACCAAGAGTGCCCCAGCTGTGGGCTCTCGCATGCAAGGGCTGCAGTGGGGCTCCACGACAGGCACCGTGCATATAGCCCTGCCACCATGGTGCTTCCACGACGCCTCCACAGCCCCATCCCACCTGGCCTTCCCTGCCAGTGTGCTGCACTGTGGATGGATAGGTCTCTGTACAAAGCCAGTCTGCCTAAATATGCAGGTAGGGGGAAAAAGCCAAACAGGAATTGTCTGAGTGGTCTTCATGCTAGTATGGCAGTGAAGTAGTTGCTTAGGACAGGGAGGTATTTTTTTTTTTACCAATGCATCTTGATCAAAGCTTCTTTAGCTTCTTCAACTCTAAGCGTGTAATTGCTCATACTTGAAACTATAGCTCATCTTTTCCATGGGCTTACCAGCTGCTTTTCTGCAGAAGTCGTAGAAACAATTAATCATCTCAAAACTGAGCTAATCATCGGTTACCCAATAGCTTCATATGACTCCATGGAAAGTGCCAGAGTAATTACATCAGAACCTTATCTTTTATTAAAAGCCCTCCTGACTATGGAGAAAAATTATGGAACTCAAAACCTACCAATGTAGCCTATGGAAAATTGGGAGGATTAGAGCAGACAGCAGCAGTTTATGGGACAGGTGAAGAACACAGCAGAGCTAAGACACACACTCAAATCTCTCTCACATATTAAGAGAGTCGTTCGTTATAAGGTTTGTTTCTTGCCTTTATCTAATTCATAACCATTCTGCTGTTTGTACTCTGTTGAGAGACTGGGGTAAAAGACAAAAGATGGCTCTCGGGATATCATAGTATCTTCTGCTTTTTGGCTGGCTTCAGGTGTCTGCTAGTACTGATCTAGACCAATGCACGCACCTACTTGTCACAGGCCTTTCAAAATGACACCTTGTTATAGTGCTCCCACTTCTACACCTCCTTCTTTCTGGTCTACACTTCTACCATCTCCTGCATCATATTCCATCTCTCCACATCAGGATATAACTCCCTGAGCCTTTGTCCTACTTTTTCAGTCTCCTGCCCATGTTCTCATATAAAAAAGCAGGTCCTGGCACTTCTCAGTATGATGACATGATATATGATAATGACAGAGCACATCATGAGCCACTGTCTTGAGCAGGTGCAAGTTACCGCATGCTAGTTCTTCCACAATAATCACCTGTAGCACATGTGAATCAGGTTAAGGTTACTTACTCTTCTAGGGCTGTAAAAAACCTGAATGCATCACAAGCAAGCAAGTTTCTATTTGTGCTGAGCATTTCAAATACAAATACAGCCAGTGTTGTTTTGAATATAGTATTTCTCTACTGCTCTTAAAGAATATAAAAAGCCATTACTCATGTAGCAAGATACAGTGACACAGGATTGTGTGACTACCTCAGTAAGCAAACTTATTTTGCCCTTTGGTCATAGTAATGTCACCTCTGTTACAACCTACCTATTTAATCTCCTTTATCCTTCATGATAACTTAAACAAAGTCTCATGTCTTCTGGAAGCAATTCTGTTTACTTCCAAAGCCAGTGAACATTTTTAAATACCACTGTACCACTACCCCTTTTAAAGTTATATGCAAGTTTATTCATCTGGCATTATGCTGTTACTTTATCACCTCTTAAGTTAATAATTTTATGCTATTTCTCATGTTTATACACAGTGAATGATGTAGCTATGAAGGTACAAATAAAATTACATCACCTTTCTCAACAGGGCTTAGTGTCTAAAACCAGATGTAACATACAGCCATTAACATGTGTGTTGTGCCTGTTAAAAGAAAAAAAAAGTGTACGTAAGTTGAAAACAGTAAATCATGGTAGAATAGTCTACTATGAGGAAAAAAGCTGAGCATATTCCATCCACTGAGAATATATTATTGTGTACTCTGTAATAGTTTTGTAAAGATTTTTTTCCTTTAAATCTTTAGTGATCAATAAAGATTTGAACTGAATGATGCTTTTGTAGTTGAGCTATCTTCTCGCTTATTTTTAACAGATTATTTATATAAAATACTATCTTAGAAACTACTGCACAAAAGTTAACTAAGAATATTCTGATAATGTTAGAAGTTTCAGAACAGTTTCCAGAGATCAGCTTAAAGAGGTATCACTCACTGCAGAACAGACAGGTAGTGACAACATTACCAGAAATTTATGAACCAAGGTTCACAGTCTGTTTTCCAAAAATCAGATCAGCCTTCCATTACCAAAATGACTTCGAGTAAATGATTCTCTGTCTGTTGGCCACTCTTCTATGAGTTATCTCTATATGCTAGAAAAAAAGATGCCATAATCAAAAAGTCAGAAGAGAGTAGCTGGTCCTTGGGAACTTGATGGGGAAGCAGTCAAAGAAAATACTAATCTGCAGGCTTACAAATAATTACTAATCCTTAGTGTACCCAAGGGTCCTTCTGCATGCACTGAACAGTGCTAGCCTGTGGGCTGTGTGATGCTTTTAAGAGCGCTGTAAAAGGTTGTTGTTAAGAAACTTGCTGAGTAAGAGTTTATTCCTGACATTAATCTTTAGTATGAACAGGTACATTAACATAAAAATGAGAACAAAGTAAAGAAAAGGGGGAGATGTACACTTCACCCAGTGTCTTGCTTCACTGATTCTAAGCTACTAGTACAAGCAGAATTTTTCGTTCTCTTTAAAGTTTCTACAATAGTTTACCATAAGAGTTTACCATAAGATTTGACGCTACAAGTTTAGATTAAATTACATGTTAGCTGATTCCAGCTGAAGTTGAAAGTTCAAGGGCTGTGATTAGAGGATTCCCCTGCTTACTTACATCAGGGGACCTGAGGAAAATTTTGTTTTTTAAAATTTTCCGTGTCTTTCAGAGAAAAGGAAGTGGTTTAGTCATTTCATTAAAATGTATTGTCAGGTATGTTTGCAGAGTTACACATGCACTGACTTTATCTTAATATTTTCCTTGCATTCTAATTATACCAAAATTTACTTTTAAAAATATCACTGAAATATCACCAGTACATGTAATTCATTCACTCATTCATGAAAATGAAATAAATCGTCCCCAGTCTTTGTTGTTAATTTCTTTTCTTTTCTCTGAAAGGTGTTAAAATGCCTGTTCCTTAGTCAGTTGAGGCAATGAAACTCTGTGTCAGTTTAAAGTAAGTGTTAGGCCTATTTATCTACTGAAGGAATAAAACTCACTGCACACAACTTCTGGTTTTCCGGATATGCAGTTCTGTGAAGGACAATACAATGCAATTGAGAGCGCAGCCTTTTCAGTTTCCACTGTTCTCTCCTGTCTCCCTTTCCACCATCAATACATTAAGCATATTTTTTTTTTTAACACAATCAACTTTAGGTCTATAATGGAAACACAATTTCAATGCTTTTATTAACTAATTCATACTCACGTTTGAATGAATTTTCATATGCAGTATTTTGTTACACCTTTGTAATCATCTAGCCAGTTGTAAACTGTAAACTTACTGTACTGTAAGCCTACCAAGGTTGCTGGGCGAATGAAAGCTCTAGGCATATTCCCTTACTCCCCTTACTCCCCCTCAAAGTTATTTTTAAGACAAACATCAACCATATAACACTTCAGCATAAGAGTTAGAATGTATCAAATTCCTAAAAAGAAAGAAACCAGAGGTGAGCATGGCAATTCGGGTGCAACTTCAATGGGCATTTCTATGAATTACTGCATAAGAAGTTTTTAATTATTTCATCTTTGAAAGTGAGATAGGCTATAATAAGGTGCACATGCTCACTATGTGAGAAACTTCTAAGAAAAGCAAAAGCAAAAGCAATCCAGGGGAGTGTTCTTCTACTTTCTTTCTGAAAAAGTTGCCTGTTGGAGACATGCCTCTAAGTTACAGCTTTCCTTCCGCATTAGGGTAGGCTGCAGACTTGCCTTGTTCTGTCCTCACTCCAACATCTCCAGTCCTTCAGCCACTGTCCTTGCTCAAACATCTCCGGTCCTTCAGCCAACTGAATCAGGCCTTTTCTGCAAAGCTGAATGAAGATGCGTTCTTTCTCCAAGTTTTCCAGATGGTGGCAGGAACTAAGGGGAAAACCATGGAACAGACTTTCCAAACCTGATGAAAAATACAACTTTCATCATTGTTTCACCATTGAATGAAGATGCGCTCTTTCTCCAAGTTTTCCAGACGGTGGCAGGAACTAAGGGGAAAACCATGGAACAGACTTTCCAAACCTGATGAAAAATACAACTTTCATCATTGTTGCCAGGGAAAAATGGATGTAGTATTTATATATTACATCCCGGGAAACATTCAAGGTCATGGTACATGGGGCTCGGGGCAGTTGAAGATGTCTCTGCTCATTGCAAGCAGGTTGGACTAGATGACCTTTAAAGGTCCCTTCCAACGCAAACTATTCAATGATTCTATGATATTCTGTTCCCTAGATCCTGAGTGAGGATAACAAAGTCTCTTCCATAGAGAGGATCATTTTCCATTTCAGAACAACATACAAATGCCTACACAAAGATTAATATTCCTTTTCTTACCTGCTTTGCTCACCATCCATGCCTGTAGAGTAAGATCAATTCAATTATTGTATCCTGAAGAGGGATCAGACAACAGAAAGGAGAAATGAAAAAAGGAAGAGGCCCAGAAAATTATCAGAAGACTTTACTGAGAAACACAGGAACATCCAGAAACAGCTGCTGGAGTAACTGCAGAAATGGTTGGTCCTGCTGGAGAATATTCCAATTAAAACTCCTGTCCAGAAAAGCCCTACAGCCGAAAATTAATTACATGCTGAGAACAACCATGCGCTTCTCCCCCACTCAGGCTGCAGGACGATGAACCACTGACAACTCCACCTCTTTTTCTGCTACTTGCCTTTCTGTGCATATGTCAACGGCAGCAGAGATACTATGTTTATAGTAGCATAGACTAACTCAAACCCATGGTTTCACCACATGCAGACGTGCCCACTCCATCTGCCATGTTACATTCAATGAAGTTTGAGATATTTATTCTTACAGGCTGAATTTTGTGGTGTAAGGTTTGCATTGTTGGTGGCTTTTGTTTTCTGGTAAAAAACATTTATATTTTACAAAGGTTTAATGCAGCATCAGAACATTTTTTTTTTAAAGGAACAGCTACATAAAACTCTTCAACCTCTCGCTTCCTTGCAGACTACCTCGATTCTGTGCTCAGCTGGCAGGAGGGATTAAATTACATGAACAACAAAAGTCTCAGCAGTTCTGCTTCCCAGACACTGCAGAAGTCCCCTCCACTGTTTTTGCTGGTATTTTGTCAAATAAGGAAAGTTTTTCAGGCACTTGATGCAGATGCTGTCTATACGTTACTAATTAGCCTCATCGTTGTGAACTCCTTTTCTACTTCCCACCAGAAAACTTTTTGGTCATTCTGCAACTTCTTGAGATCCTCCCTCCTATCAATTTTGTCTGGTGACTGGATCAGGGACAGGGTAGTGGGCTGTAGTAAACGCGTGAGCTGTGGAATATTATGCAGATGGACTGCGAGACCTGAAGAGCTGTGCAGACAGGGGTCCTAATGGTCTTAATGTAGCTTGGCAATCCAAACTGTGCAAATCCATCCGTCATCCATGCATTGCAAAATTTTGTAACCCAAGATTTTGGTATCCACATAACTGATGTAATCTACTCATCTCCAGTCTTGGTGTTTGATATGTCCTAATCAAAGTGGAGAGCTAGGGGTTAGTAGTAAACTATGACCTTTTCCATTTTAAGAAGCAAGAGTCCCCATGCTGTTACTGCAAGAGATTAAACTGTGATATACGATTGTTGTATGTGTTATGACACAAATAGTTCCCTAAGAATGTTGAAGAACCTTCTCTAAAAATGTTAGGTACTAGGCAAAGCGCTCCTAAAAAGGAAAAAAAAGGTCAGCGTTTGGTTTTGTCTTGGAACTAGGAACTGGACTCCCAGAAGCCTATTCTAGTCTGTGGTATTAGTACTATGATACTGCATAATAAAGTGTGCAATGCAGTGTCTCATGACTGTTGAAACCTGGCCTAGGTGTCACTCAGTTTTTAACTGCAAAGTGCTTTGTTTAGTAGCAGATCTCTCAAGAACAATTCCACGGTGTGAGCCCAGAGGAGAAACTAATGTAGTTTCTAAGGAGCAGGATGCTTGTTCACCTGAAAATCCACACTGTCATTCAGGAGAATTCAGTTCATTTTCTGAAATCTCCACAAATTCTATGCGTGACCAGCAGTCATTAAAGCAATATTATTGTGTCTCAGCTCTCCATCAATAAAAATGAGATAACAACTTCTCCCTTTTTGCATTTTGTCTGACTTGTTGAGGTGTTTCGTAATCTCTTTTGGAAAACATTAGCCTTAATTACAGGTTTACATAGTTTAGAGTATAGCACACTAGGTTCTGTCTTAGCAAATATTTTCAGTTGCCACCATTAGACAAAAAGTAGTATATCGTTAACATAAAGTATGAGTTCTCAAAAAAAATTCAGTCTTTAAAAAATGCAGGTGGTATCCCCACTTTTTTCCTAAAAATGAGTTGAAACAGAGGCAAATACAATCAGTTTGTTTCAGCGAAGCTATTATCTTTTCCTGATAGTAATCACACTAATATTCAAGTAACTAAGGAGTATATAATATTATTAAAATGAATTTATAAAATTCACTCCACTTCAAAAAGACAAAAAACCAGACACACAGAGTTGGCTGTGTATTAGTGAAATTTTAACCACAATTTGGAAATGACTCGATAAGTATCCTTTAACCGAGCTTATCCTCTGATTGAATATTAATCAGTATCCTCTGCAATTGTAAAACAAAAGGAGTATGAATATGCTATTAATTGAGAAATCCACACCATTAGGAGATTACAGTAAAAACATACAGCTTTGGGAAAACTGCTGAAGCTTTCTGCTATTTTTTTTTCCATTGATTTTGATCTCCTGTGCTTGGCTTTGCTCACTTCTGCTTAGCTCCTGCAGACCCATGGAGGACAACTAAAAGCAGGTAGGAAATTTAGAAGAATGTACATCTGCCACATCACATCAGAAATGGTTAGGAGGAATGGGCACATTCTTTTTTTTCCAGAAACCTTCAAAACCATTCATATACTACTGAGTTTCTGATATACAGAAACTGGTCAGAATATGACCACTGAAAAAAGTTCATACCAGATCCAAAGCACTGCTAGAAAACATCCAAATAGATCTCATACCTCTATAAAAACTGCACGGCTTTAGATTAGTAAAGGTATGCATTAAGCTACTGTACTTTGATCAGTGCATGAATTAAAGTCATTGGTTTGATTTCTGCTAAATTCCTTAGTTTAAATGTTATTGCATTCACCCTTTCTAAAAACAGAAGTCAAATATACAAGAGTTAACAAATATCATAACGGAAGACTCTATTTCAGAGTAAGACACATGTACCTTTATGAAGACTTTGTGTAGGATAACTTTGAGATTAAAAAAAAGACTTTGGTGAGTCAGTCTAGCATTCATTTTCTGTAAAAGCTGAAACAAAAGCTTATCACAGAACACACCCTTATTTAATATGTATGGTAAAACTTGAAGAAAATACAGTGAAGATACTAAATTTGGCCTGATTTTGGAAGACATCTGCATTAACAACTTGATCTCAGGAATATCCCCACCCTTTCATAAAGGCTGGAATTTTTCAACGTAAAGTTTTTCAGGATGTGATGAAGCATTTGTGGCCTAGTACTCCTGAATGACGAGACATGACAAGTATCTGCCCTCACAATCCTGATTTGTGAGGGGGATTAGCTTATTCCTCCAGCCAGAAACACAATGTATGCACATGTGCTGGAGGAAGAGTGATGTGCAAACTGGAGCTGACAAAGACCGGAGGGAGAAAGACGAGAATTGAGAACTGTTCTCAATAGTGAGCTCTCTATAAGAAAATGCCTCAGAGCTCAGCTGTGGGACAAGGCACCTTGGATCAGGAGAGGAATTTGTTATTTTTGAAGGAAAACATATGTCAAGTTGCTGTATTTACATGATTTTTGTCTGTTTCAAGTGGAGTATTCTTGAAACATCTACGTTGTCTCTGTAAGTTGTTATGATGTAATTTTGTATAGAATACTTCTGATGAGCAGCTTGAGGATGACAGGGACCTTCTGTTTTGTTCAGCACCACAACTTTGGTTGTGCTGGGAAATGTGAAAATAGCACCAGAAGCTAAAAGGTGATCTTCATAGGCAGAAACTACCCTGTGTTCTGGTGTGAATGTGCTTTCTACCACATCTATTCTCTAACTGAATGGACGCTTACCTTGATTAGTCAAAAATGTATTGGGAATGTAAAACAGTTGGGTCATCACCACAGACATGGATTTTATATGCATTCCTTGGATGATGCCATCATTTCTCCCTGTAGGAGCCAGTAGTTTAAAATCAATCCATTTGCTTTCATTTCTTTACCAGGCAGAAGCAAGAAGCTGGGAGCTAGACAGAACATAGGGAAATCCTAGTGAAGAGCTATGATGCACTGGCTCTGAATTCCCCATGGGCATCAACCCAGTTGAAAATTCTGAATTCTGTTACAGGTACCTGCTGTTACTATTTGCATTCTCTCTAGCTGATCAGAACACAAGCTGTAGCTCTCCTCTATAGTATTCAAATTTATCCTAAGCTTTGAGAAAACAATCTTCAGCAGTTGGATACCTATAATCCAGGCAGGTTTACTGGCTTTCCTACTCTGTCCTATTATTCCATGCTAAAAAACATGTGACTTGTGCAATGAACTCAAAACAATCTACGCTACTAAAATTTGTTATCTTGGTTAGGGGTTATCTAACTGTACGTGAGTATATTATAAATGTATGGTAATACAACAGTAGTTTCTAGACCATGTACGCTACTGGTACATTCACTCTTCAAGTATCTATAAGACTTTTTTTCCAAGGGAATCTTTGTGAAACTTTTCTCATGTTCTACTTTTGAAACAATTCCTTCTTTTTTCTGTCTTTTTTTTTTTAATATATATAAAGGACACTCCCCCGTCGTGCCCTCATATAACTGAAAATATCTCTCAGATTTATAAGATTTTATGGATTCCTGTAGATTACTTTGCATAATTTAAATGACACATGAATATTTCAGGTCTCATTTTAAACTGTGTGCAATTTTAAGTTACATGGGTCATAGCGAGGACAAAGTAGTTTTCTAGTAGTTTTCATCCAGCTAAAGATGAATTACTTGACAATAATGCAAATTTATGTGCTGTGCATATGTGACAATTTTTAACAAGAAACTAATAGATAATTTAACTACCATTCTGAGTAAGATACAGAGTTGAAAGTGAACTGATGTAGAAATGTTGAGAAGGCCAACTCAAGCTCTGTATTACTACTTATTAGTAAAAGTGACTTTTCAACAATAAAGTGGATGCAACAAGACAGAGGGCTAGTAGTAACTCTCTGTGCTTTCTAGGATCTGAAGGTTTTTGCCAGTACCTTTCCTAACAACTCAGTGCTCATACCATATCGAAGGTATGGTAGCATCCAAGAAGTGGGACAGACTGATTTATCTCAAAGTAATTTAAAACATCTGCTTTATCCTGACTTAAGTATCAGCAAACAAAAACTCCCTTCATTTAGATCATAGATCTTAATATTTCTTTGTTTATACTTAAATTATTTTCTAAAAAAGGGTCATTTTCTTTAATGCACATAACCACCAAAATTTTTTGCAAATGAAAGAAACCTTTATGTTAAACATACTACTTAGTATTTCTAACCAGAAAAAACCCACAATATGCCATATTTCTTAAGCAAATTTTTAAGTTATATACTCACATTCTTAACTGTTACAATGGTTTTATCCTGTAAGATTGTGAATGATGACTTCTTTTTGCTTGCTAGTTTGTTTTGCAATTTGCTTACAACTTTTGTCAGTCTTCATTCCAAAGAAATGAGAATTGAAGTAACATGCTCAAAGAATATTTGAATCTTGTCTTGTACGAGTTAAATATAGGTAGCTAAACTATTTCTGACATAGAAAAAAAAAGGAGCATTCTCAAAGTAATAGGTTGTTCTTTTTGCTCAGTATCCCTCAGATTTTCTAAAGGACAGGGAAGCACCTTTGGAAAAAATATGCTAGGCATTTGAGTAATATAAATGCCTTACACTTACTGAAACCAATAGAATAAACTGGTATTTATCATCCCTTCAGCTGACCACAAGCTTGGATGTATGGGATGCAACTTTGCTCTGGGCTGTGAAGAATTCTGTATGTGCCTGCCTTAGTGTCAAAAGTGATCTTGAAAGTATGGTACATTGTTCCAGGTATTTAGAATTAGTAAATGATAGCCCTTCCATGCATTTTTTTTATTCTTAGCTTGTAACTAAGAGAGAAGAAAGTTTGTTTTCTCTTTTTCAATTAGGTTGCTCAGTTTTGCAATAGCTATTGCAAATGATAAAAATGTTCTCACAGTGCCTGGTGAACTGAAACAAAAATAAATAGATCAAAACCACAAAGAAATTACATACTTGTTTTTGGCAAAAGGCTAAATACCAGCAGTTGTTCCACTGTAATGTCTGAAAATAGTATGTACTTTACTCAAGGTGGTGACACTATGACTTTTAGAAAACTCAAGCTGATCTAAAACATGAAAGATATGTTCCCTTAGGTTATACATGCTTGTAAAAGCAGTACTCTAGAAAATTACATTATGAAGAGGCCTCATTAATGTAACATTTTGCATTTTAAAATAACTTACCATCCTATCTTAAGTTTAGAATTTAACATTGTCTGTCAAAATTTGAAATGTAAGGCGAAAAGAAAATTATGTAGGAGAAACTGCTACATAAAAGTCTAAAAAAATCCATTAAAAAGCAAATATTTATCTATGCTGATGAACAGCAGGGAAAAAAGGCTAGAGAAGTTACAAACTTGAAAACACTAGCCCTAAATCTATTTGCTGGATATTGGAGGATATACCAGGGAGGTATAAATATACTCTTCCCTTGGCATTCACAGCTAGCTGCAGTTGGAGACATCAGGACTTTTGCTTACAGTCAGCTCCGCTATTCCCAAACTTGATGTACTTGTCTAATTCATACCAGGGATGTGTACCTAATTTTTAACCTGTAAGGACTATAACCCTTTCTCATCTGCCTATTACAACTTACCCATAGGGTACATGCTACCTGGAGACCAGCAGGGTTCATGAAGAGTCTTTATGTGTGACGTACTTCTTACAACAGGATTTTCTGCAGGCCTTTGAGTGTACAGAAGCTGTGTAAAGAAGCTTTAACATAAAACAGGTTTTCAACAAGACGACTCCTGCATGGCTACTCTGATGCAAAACTGCTACTGGCTGCCTATACAGGTCTAAGACAAAGATCAGTCATGTCTGTCAGGCTCTGAAAGCAAAAGGTAGAAAACCCAGTGGGAAAAGAGCAGACACACCAACCTACAGGTTCAATATCCAAGTGTAAAATAAATAATAGTATTAAATCTGGCCTAATCAGTTTGCAGGAAAGACTTTCTGAGATGGCATACAGCAAGGGTACTGCAGGATGGCAGGAATGGATAATACGCTTTGGAAAAAATCAAACAGATGTAAAATTTTGAAAAAAATTAGGAAGAAAGTTTTGTTTTCTGGGACTGAAATGGTGCTGGACCTGTTCTTGCGGAGTGTTGAAAACTTCTAGGTGTGTGTTCTCAGGAGGAGTAATCTAGTTCAGTAGTTCCGAAGTTCAACTTCTGAAGAAGAGAGTTGGAGCAAAAATCAGTGAGCCCAGTTAGAAATGTAGAAGTTCCTGATTTTAGGGAAGGAAAGTGTAAAATTCTTCAGCATACACATTTCAACCATACTCTCTGCTATGCTGATTATGCAGTTTGCATATCTTATGGAGAAGGCACTAGGAACTGATTTTGTTCCCATGTGGAAATAGGCACCCCACGCTACCAGTTAAGTTTTCAAAAAAACCAAAGAGGAATGCTTACATGGACAGAGTCAGCTGGTTCCTTGGCCTCTTGAGGTCCCGCACTGAAATGCCCAGGGATTTAAGAGCATGAGTCACAGAGAATGCAATCATAAGACTACAGTATAAAGCTAAGTCTTAAGATCTTCAAACGTTTAGTCAGGGAAGTTTCTGAAGCCAAATGGCAGCTTGGGACTCAGCTGTGATAATTCATGTGAATTTTCCTTACTGCTTTCATTTCAGTTGCATTCTGCCATGTGTCTCTCCTATGTGCAGTATGCATGATACCTATTTTGGCTTTAAGACCAGAAGGTGCTGTATGTGAATGGCCATATTTTTAGTAACTTCTAAATTTGATTCTAGCTTTACCAACCATGTGGACCTTACATGGCATTTGGGTGAGTATCTGCCAAAACCAAACTTTGTTAGCTATTCTTAGAATGACAACAAAGTAAATCAGTCAGTTTGCAGTGTTGTACGTCCATTTAGGACAAATAGTACCTTCCTTTGGTGGCAAGCAAGCAGTAAGCAGTCCTGGTGGGAGAGCAAAGAAAATTCTATAGAAGACAGCAGGGCTATATTGCCTTCAGCAAACCGAGTATTGTTCAGACAAACAGGATGACACACATATCTTCGGTAATTTACTCTTTTTTTTTTTTTTAAAAAAAAGAGAGACTATGATTGTGAACACACACTGTGTCAGCCTTTGCTTAGAATAACATAGAAATAATTTCTATCTTTGCCATTCAAAAGTGATGAAAAAACTTGCTTGAAAAAAGACCATGGGGAAATATTATGTTTAGCTTATCCTCCTCTTATGCCTTCCCACAAGGTGGGTATGGCACATTTAACTAAACCAGTTACCTACAGCTGAATCAAGAACTTATTTCAGTGGCAGCTGCTGAAAGCAGTCTGTTTTGAAAATGAGACTAATTTTTTTTGATTGATTGATTGATGTTGATCTGAAGATGTGCACTTTCCAATTTCTAAGTAGTATTAATTTTTCTGGCAGGCTACATTATCTCCCAAAATATTTTTTTTACTTAGAAGACTAATCATAATTCTGTATAAATATGTATTAATTTAATAGAATTGATGGACTTTTTGAAATGTGGCCATGGGTTAAACTTACAATGTATATGTAATCTCTTACAGTTTATCTTGTGTCTTGTACAAGCATATCAGAAACATTTATCACCACTTAATTACTGTCAACACAGTGAGTTGCTTTTGGCCTAACATGTTGTATTTAAATCAATGAAGTAAGCAATCCCACAGTGCCGACCTGTAATTTTATCCAGGAGTTTACTCCTCTTCAATAATACTGTTCCACACAGCTTTATAATATAAAGGCACCCAGGGATTTATTTGTGCTTTGCAGTATTGCCGATTATTTTACATACAACTGCTTTTACATCTCTCTGAAGTACTACTTTCAATCTTTTCAAAACCACATTTGTCTTAATGAATGTACTCCCTAGTAGACTCATCTTACCCTGTCTGAAAGAAAATTTGAAGTTTTCTGGATGAGTGGTGTGCTGCACTGTTAAGAACTATGACTACCATTTATTCTTTTTTAAGAGCTACGATACAGAAACCAACTTAATATAATTTAGTATTGCTTCATCTCTCATTAGTTTGCACACACACAACTTCTTCCATTCCTCTATACATTCTGGGTTTGGCTGCCAAGAAATGAAGGAAAACCATCACCCATACAAACTGAAGAAACCTCAAATAATGACAACTACTGTACTGCACTTACCACTTGCATACATATAGAAACAGCGGTTCAGTGTGCAATCTCATAATTTGTTACATTCCACAAAAACACATTCAAAATTACATGAAAGAGGGAGGCTTCTATAGCACACACTAGAGCTTTTCCAATAATCTATTCCTGATATCCTAAGGCAAGGAACTAAGGATGATTGTTCAGTTGCTGTAAGCCTTCCTGCGTTGTTAAGACATTTAGAGTAATATAAAGCAGAAATAATATCCTTTCCAAATTTGGTTGCCTTTCCTATGCAGAAATATGAAACAAATCTATAGTGGAGATATTTATTCTTCTTTCTTTGAACCTTGATACTAATTTTTTTCTGCCTATTGATCTGTTTACAACATTTCTTTTGGAAGTTTGTGTGCTGCCTTCCTGGTTGTTCAATAAATCCGTTTTTCCCAGCTTAACATTTTGGTCAAATTCTCAACAACTCTGGAAATGGAAATAACTTCATTGGTTTCAGTAAAGCTATGGCAATTGACACACATTAGGATTTCATTCTGCTCTTTAAAGAAGAATAAAAGCACAAGAAAAGGTAGAGTAGTTCAAACTACATCCTGCTTGTTTACTTCAGGGTCCAGTAAATTCCAGTAAAGTATTGCTGGAAGAGAGGGTCATAGATTATAATTTTCCTTTTTTAAAAAAGCTCTGAAAATACTGCCTTTACCATTTTGAGAACTGCATTTGCTATTTCTAGTCTTCCATCTATTACAAGTGTGTTACAGATCTTTATTAGCATATGATATTATTCTCTGAGCTGAGTATTTTGCTAAGACTGAGATATTATTTGTCCAGCAGTTGCTCCTGTGGTAACTATTTTGCGGTCTCAGGATTTCCAACTTTTATGCATCAGTATGACATCCTTTGTATTTTTTACTGTTTCAATTTTTGTGTTTGGCACTGTTTTAGACGTTAACATCCTACCCCTAAACACACAAAAATTGTATCCCTAATTGTATTTTTGTTCCTTGTTAGGTATTTGTTGCCATGGCATAAAAACGTCACAAATAATATTTACAGGGAGTGCCTAACAGGATATATAGATCAGGACACACTTTGCTAAACAAACTTCAGCGCTGCCTACTTCTAGCTCTTCTTTTTTGTGTTTTATTAATGTCCTTTACATTTCAAATCTCCTGTGATTCAGCTGCTTACTACTCTGGGAGAGTACACTCTGAAAAACCTCTTCACTAATTTTTGCATCCCGAGGGGGCTTGTTTGGGGATAAAAGGTCAAACTTAACCATCTGTGCCCTACAACTGAGTTCTTTGCTGTGTGCTTCCTCTTTCCTTTACTGACTATGCCATTAACGCATTAATTTTGCCACTACCAAAACTTGGGGCTTCTCTATTTATCAATCACAGTGTTTGTCAAGCAAACCTAGCCTTAATGTCGTATATGCTTGCATCAGTACAACATTAAGTTGATCCTTCATAATTTAGTAAGTGACTGATAGCTTGAAAAGACTGACATTACATGGAAGGATGTAAAAAGAAAGAAGCATGTATGAGCTTTCTTTTCTGGCTGGATTTTGCCAGCTGGCAAAAAATGCTTATGAGAGAATTGACAGGCAAGGGCTAAGTCTAACCTACAGAGTCAGCAACATGTTTGATGTCCTGGTCTCTCAACCATGTAAATAGGGAGCTGGCACCCCTATTTCAAGCAGAGCTATTGATGGAAGAGGCCTGTGGTTATGGAGTACACATTGTTCTGAGGCTGCGACTGACAAATTAGTGAAAGCAGACAGGCTAAAAGGAAAGCTCTTAATTTATAATATTCATACTTATATTCAATTAGTAATATTTATCCCTAAATAACTGCAGCACTTCTATTGGGTTTCACTGCTACTGTGGCTGTAAGGTTCTTTGGAAAGGTATAAAATCATTCTTTGCATCAAGGACAAACTTCCTCTCAAGCCTATAGCCAAGTATAGGACACACCTCCATAAGGCAATGGTATGAGCCCCAGGCCTCAAGGATGTTTTGCAAAAAAAGGTCAAAGGAAATATGTAACTTCTTACATTTCAAATTCTGATGTTTAAGGTATTGAGTGGAATAGCAATGACTCTGTGACCTTTTGGCACAATTTTCAAATAGGCATTTTAAACTTTACTTTCTGGCATAAATGCCAGTTAGCAAGAGCATATAGGAGAAGGAAGCCCTACTGGATGACTGTCAAAAGCAAATCAACAAGTATTTAAGCAAACCAGGAACACATAAACGCATAAGTGATTAAACTGAAAGAGTCTCCTGCCATGCTGATTACTGAGAATACTCTTTTGAAGGTCAACACTACTCACATACAAGCAGAATAAACTAGGTAGAATAGTACTCCACAGGAGAGTCACCACTATACAATAAAACCAAGGAAAGCAACATTTCTTAAGGGGAAAAGGGGCGAAAGGGAAGTAATCAAATACGATTAATATTTAAAGAATGCCCAATTTTAAAATGGCAACTGCAAAAATGCTTTAGCCTGCCTAAGTCTAGCTAAATACAAAACTTCTAAGAAAGCACTTGAACTTTGTGAAGTAAAGGCTTGAAGACCTAACAATCTAAGGTATATTTTGGCTCTCATACAGACAAGCATTCAAGCATGTGATTCAGTTTAACACTAAGTAATTCCACTGAATTCCTTTCTGGATCAGTACAGGCTAGACAGAAACATGGAAAGCTTGCTCTTTGCCTTCAAACCTTGAGGAGGAGAGCCGCTGGTAACACCTGGTGGAGCTTGACAGCTGATTTCCTAGGCTTCTATGCAAAGATGGGTCAGAAGGGAGAAGAGGAGCTAAAATGGCTGTGGAATCATAATGGATTCAGGCACCAACATAGCAAAGAAGCAACTTTTTAATGGTTGCTGCATCAAATGCTGTTTGGAACAGAACTTACTAGAGCTGTAAAATATGCTTCTTCGATAGATGGGACTAGTCTGTAGAAACTAGGAAAGGATACTAGATCCCTTCACAGGAAAATACTACTTTCTGTTGATATTGGTAAAACACAAATGAAATTACTCTCAAGGTGTGTTTAGAGGGCTGCACCTATAGGTAGCATCTGTTACAGAGTTTCTTATTGTCTCAGAGTACATTAATGTGGTTATCTGTTTTTATCTCTGAATTCTATCCCATCAGAATAAATACATTCTGATACTAATTCATATTCAGGGTTGGTTTTTGTTTGTTTGTTTCCCTTTGATCGTTCGCTTTAAACTGTCTAGACGAACTTAGGAATGAAAGAGCCTTCAGTGAGTCTGCTCCTTTGACTTGCAGTGTTTTCCAGCATTTGCTCTGTAACAAGGCACTAAGAACATGTCTTTCCTCTAAAACTCACTCATGTCCCATGAAAATTTGATTTCAGAATTACTTATTTAAGGGCTCAATATGGAAACATCTATCTAGTTCAGAAGTATTGCTTTCTTTATGGGCTCCATTCCTTTTTTAGTCACTTCTATTAGTTTATGAAATCTTTACTCTCCATGGCTTCTCTTCTGAAAAAAAAATCTTAAAAAAAAAAGCTTCTTTTTTACAAGACTAGGATACAAATGTGAAAAACATCTGATTTTCTTCTCAATCTTATAGGTTCTGACATTAAAAATGCTCTCTATGCTTCTGAGCATGGAGAAGGAGCTCAAATATTATGCACAATACACAAACTTAAATAGATACAGCACTCTAGTTGTGCAGCTACTTGGCGCTTTGCCCCCTTGAAAGGGATTGCCCTAGCACAAGAGGACAGAACAACTAATTAGTGGAGCCAACAAACAGAGGACAGCAGAACAAGAGCCACAGGATGAGATTTTGTTGGGGAAGAAGCGAGTTCTCCAAAGGAGGCTATAATTATTGTGGCAAAGGAGACACTGAAGGATAAGAATTGCAGAAACAGTGTAAATCAATAGGTGTAGAGCTCAGCTTTGCATGATGTTGACAGTACTTGAATATGGATCTGAAATAAAACATCCAAGGAGTAGAGAGCTGGAGGTGATGGTACAATTTCAGAGGGAAGCTTGCAGCAGTAACAGGGGAAAGAAGAGAGGGTTTACAGCCCTTTGTTGCACAAGAAGTCACAGAGAAAGCGTTAAGGACACATATCTGTAGAACAGGGCAGAAGTAGAGACTGACTAAAATAGGATAAAGTGCAAGAAGAGGTCTATTGCACTAGAGAATGAAGACGAGAAATGGGCAGAAACAAAACATTAAGTGGCAACAAGTAAGAGAAGAGCAACACATCATACACACAAAAAGGAGAGGGAAACCAAGCAGCCAAGTGTGCTGGTTTTGGCTGGGATGAAGTTAATTTTCTTCATAGAACCTACTGTGAGGCTATGTTTTGGATATGTGCTGAAAACAGTGTTGATAATACAAAGATGTTTTTGTTACTGCTGAGCAGTGCTTACACACAGTCAAGGCCTTTTCTGCTTCTCGCATCACTCCACCAACGAGTAAGCTGGGGGTGCACAAGGAGTTGGGAGGGGACACAGCCGGGACAGCTGACCCCACATGACCAAAGGGATATTCCATACCATATGATGTCATGCTCCGTATATAAAGCTGGGGGAAGAAGACGAAAGGAAGGGATGTTCAGAGGTATGGTGCTTGTCCTCCCAAGTAACTGTTACACATGATGGAGCCCTGCTTTCCTGGAGATGGCTGAACACCTGCCTGCTGATGGGAAGTGGTGAATGAATTCCTTGATTTTTCTGCTTGCGTGTGCAGCTTTTGCTTTACCTACTAAACTATCTTTATCACAACCCACAAGTTTTCTCATTTTTACTCTTCCGATTCTTTCCCCCATCCCACCAGGGGGGAGTGAGTGAGCTGCTGTGTGGTGCTTAGTTGCCAGCTGGGGTTAAACCACGACACCAAGGATGAACAAAAATGGAATACAGGTTGTTACAAGAGAGAACAGACTGAGGAGGAGGGAATGGAAGGACTAGTGACACCTATCAGCACCACTGAGACTAGCCAGAAGGCCCAGAGGCGAAGGGAGAAAGGACTGATCAAGAAAAAAGCTATGTACTAGAGGTCAGTAAGTTAGTGAAAAATGGAAAGTAACTAAAAATTAAGCAGGTTAGACTGATATATTTGTTTGGGCTTGGGCGGGGTGGGGTGTGTGTGCAGACAGTGACAGATTCTTCAGACATTCCAGGATTCTGAAAGAACTTGACATAAGTTCCATACGGGGGAACGTATCAGTGTGATACAGTCACGAAGAAAACACTGGCACTAGCCTATTTCCCATGGAAGGTGAAAATATTAGCACCAGTTTCTAAATCTCTCATTAGATCTCAGTATATTGTATGCTTCTGGTCACTTGTTTTCAAGAACAATGAAGCAGATTGCTAGGAAGATCACAGAAATGGAGGCAAGTGTCTTCAAGAGATTGCACTGTGTAAGTTGTAGTGTGTTGGCCCTGGCTGGCAGCTAAGCTGCTACCCAGTTACTTGCTCACTCCCTGCCCCAGCCAGACAGGAGAGAGAACTGAGAACTGGAAGGGTAAAAGTGAGAAAAACTCAGGGACTGAGATAAAGACAGTTTAATAAGTAAAGAAAAAAAGGAAAAAAACCCCAAGTAATGCAAAACACTCACTCACCACTTCCCACCAGCAGACCAATGCCCAGCCAGCCTCCAAGGAACCTTTGAAAAACTGTCCCCTGCTCTTTATAATGCTGAATATGGCATTATATGATATGATGTATCTCTTTGCTCAGTTTGGGTCAGCTGTCCTGGCCATGTTGCCTCTTGACCTCTTGTGCACGTCCATCCCACTTGCTGGGTGTGGTAGGGGAGAGCAGAGTGAGAAAAAGAGGTGGCCTTGCAAGCACAGTTCAGCAATAGCTAAAACATTGGTGAGTTATCAACACTGTTTTGGTCACAAATACAAAACATAGCACCATACTAGCTACCATCCCAACCTGATCGAGTATAGTAGTCTCACAAATGGAGGCTGAGAAAAGACTGCTGTCTACTTACTTATCAATGACAGAAAGAGCTGTTTTAGATGGAAGAACAGTATTGAAAGCATATGCACACATAAACAAGAGGTGGTCAAGAACTTGTAGGTTCAGGATCTAAATTTTCTAACTAAGAATAAAAATACAGTTCAAAATAAGCAACAAAAAATAGCGGACCTTTGTAGATAACACCAACTTGCACAGGAGCTGACTTTCTTAGTTATGAATAGCACATCTCAAGGATTCACTGAGAAATTTATAAGCAAATCTTAAGAAATTTAGATATATGGTATATAGGCAAAGACACATAATTTTAGCATTCAGGACTTTCCTTCACATATAACTTAAATATTGTGAAAAGCTGTAAATATTTTCTTTTGACTAACTTATGGTTTCTGTGACAGACAAAACAGCAAAATCAGCAACTGTTTCTGCCTTGCTAAAGAAAAGTTTTGTCATTTGCTTACATGTCTGCTGCTTTAAAGAGAAAACAGTACTGCTTTAAAGAGAAAATAGATTTTACTCAGTGCTAACTGCTCTTAAAGTGCTTCATTTTAACTTCATTATAAAAAAACAGCATTCCTTTTCCATCCTTTTCCAAACAGATCATTGTATATATCATAACTCTCAGTTGTATTTTGGAATAACACATACTCACTTACAAAGGTTTTAATCCTTAACCTAGAGTTGCAGGTTATCAGGACACAAGCTACAGATGAAAACATGTATGTATTTAAATATGAGCTGCTCCTTTGTCCAAAGTTCATGGTTCCATAAAACAAGGGTAAGTATCAGGGATATAATGAAGACAGAGAGGAATTGGTTAATGATTAAACAGAGTAAGAAATGAAAAACTGACATTAGCCAAAGAAAATTTTTACATTACAACTATGTGTGTTCAAGGTAGAAGAATAATTTGTCAAAGCATGTAAGTGAGCTAACATTCCTTATGTTGTTGAATAATAGTTTGAATGAATAATTAAGAAATTAAAATAGAAAATGGCCCTGAATTGTTGAAAGGAATTTATTAGTTGATCTACTGGATGTTAAGAACCTCTTTCTCTATAAACGAATGGAATAGCCTTTAGAGTATGCATGTAGTATATTTTTAATATATTTTATAATCAGTACGAATTCTCTATTACTTCTTAAAGCTAAGCTTTTATTTTAAATCAGCAATGACTATTTCATTACAATAAAATAGTTACCTACCATATTTAAGAAAACCAAAGATCAAGAACTCTGTTAATTATTAAGAACACTAGTGTACCATTGTCATCACAGTGAACAATTATTAAAAAAAGGAGACAAATGACAAACTAATGATAACCTTGGCCCATTGTTCATTAGGTACTATAATGTATTATTTTCCTCACCTTGAAAACTTTGTTCTACAGCATAGATTTGACAATGCATTCGGACTGGAACTGGAACTCCCTCTCAAATCAGCTTTTTAAGGCTCTGTAATACTAATTATGAAACACAAAGTTGGTAAGTGCTTATGGACCCAACATAAGTCTTTCATATTGTAATTTGTAGCCACCTCATCTCATTTGATAATAACTGGCTTATAAAATGATCACAATGTTTACTTACTGTAAAAATTTTCTAATAAACTTTAAATAATTTTGCTAAAACATGTCTTAAAAAATTTAAACGTGGGATTAAAACACATTTTCTTCAGCTGTATCCAAAAAATGAGATTTTAAATTTCTTTAAATGTACTTTGAGTTTCCCCGTAAGGCTATTTTTGAAATTCAACTAAATATTTAAAAAAAAAAAAAAAAAAAAGCCCAGAAACAAAATAGGATTTTAATGATTGGCAAATCAAATCAAAACAGTTAGTATGCACATTTATAAAACCCCCAAAAATAACCAAAACCAACACCACAACTAATTTCAGATCTAACAGTATTAACTATGGAAAGGTTACAGTCTTTCTGTCACACTATAACAAAATGATTTAGCTCTTTTGACCATAGCCAAGCAGTTAGTATTTCTTTTCCATTACATTCTTGTATGTTTCAGAAATATATATTTATATAAACTTTATACTTTGCTCTTAATACTCACATACATTCAACTTCCATTTGTTGTGGAAACAGTAACAGGTTGAGCCTTGTTTTTAGACATATTTTGGGTAACAATAACATGGCATGTTCCATACAGGGATAGTTCAGAAGATGGATGTGATATTACTTGCTCTGGCCTTACTGTAACTTATATTATTTATCATTCATTTACATACTTCTTATTTGACAGGTTTTGGACACACACAGGTGATAAAAGGGTCTGGCACTGCTTTCCATTATTGAGTGTGGAAATTTACGTAGTGATTAGGTTATTATGCTACTTCAGCTATATCTGTAGGTTTTGGAAACAAAATAATTTCAATGTATTTGTAACAAATATTTGTTACAAATACATGTCTGACAGGGGACTTCTGAAAAGTAAGTATTACTCTCCCGGCTTTGCCAGTAGATGCTTTAATAAGGTGGCTTTCAGCAAGCTACCTGCAAACCTGACAATGTATGGATTGATGTCACATTTTGATATTTTTACCACTGCACAGCGCTAGCTCTTGTTTTATTATATTCTATGGTCCATTTTTCAATATTCACTTGCAAGTTAGTATGTAAATAAACCTCTGCTAAAGAAACGTCGTTTGAGTCAGTTAATATAAAAGTTTTGCACGTATGATAAGAAATAAAATCTTGGATCGAAAGCACAGTTGCAGATAATTAACCTGTCTCTGCGAAGAAACAGTATCAAGTTAAATCAAAGGGCTTGTGGCTTTGGAACAAAGGTTCCCAGGCTGTGCACAGTGAAACATTTGCTGATGGTGAATGCACAGCTCATACCTCCTCATTATTTCCAGTCGCCAGACTCCACTGACAGAATTCTTAAATGCATCACTTGCCAGTGTTAGATGTACATACACTATGTAAGAAGTAAAAATATATATTATATCTAAGATTATATTTAAGATCTATACACATAACTACAGCATTTCATATGTTTGATGCAGAGTTTCATACATATGCAACCACAATACTGTAGGTAATGTTTTAATTGTAATTCATAGAATTTGGGTGGCAAAAGGTAGCCAGGGGAAAGATGTCCAGGACGGAAAACAAAAGTTCTTTAATATTGTCCTTGCATTAAAATGCAGTCTGCAGTATGAACAGATAAATAAAGCAGGACACCAGGAGGAGTTCAGATTTTTGCAGTGTATCTTCAGGGTCTGATTTTCTACCAACTGTTTTGTAAAGCGATTCTGTATTTCTGCAAGCTGCAAATCAGTTAGTCTTTCAATCTACACACAACAGGTAGTCTTGTCTTGATTTGATGTCCTGTCAAATTGGTTAATTAAGTCCGTACTAAAGCAAAATTCTGTGAAATCAGATTGTGACAAGCTATTGTCTTGGTTGTGTCTTTCAGAAAACGCACCTGAAAAGTATTTGTCTGCAATATCAGCTGCATCTTCTGAACAGCCATTTCTTTTCCCTTTTAAAGAATGAGATGAGACTAATCATCTTCTTCCTATGGTAACTACAAAGTCGATGTTAATTACATTACATTACGATACAAATAATTTATTTTTACTATTACAGCTGTTTCTTGCCTCCAGTCGCTTTAGGGCGTGGATCCTTTCCTGCCATGATATGCAGTCCCCCACTGCTTCACAGGCCACGGTCTCTTATTTTATTCTGTCTTTGACTAGACTCAGTCTGGTCAAGAATGCATGTTGGCGCTAATCTCTGTGATAACCCTCAAGTTGTTGGAATTGTTGCATTTAAAGACCTCCATCAATTGCCATATGTCCTTGCAATTAAAAAAATCACCACATGTGAGCACTTTTAAATATGTATGTTGAATTATGTATGAGATGCCTCCCTCCATTCTTACTCCAGTTTCCCATCTTAGAAAACTGGCTCTGCTTCTAGGGCCTACATGTACCACTTGTTTTCTCCTTGTGCCCCTTCAGTCAAATCTCTTTGCTAAGGTGTGACGTTTTTCTCTCTCTCTCCCTCTCTGGCAAGAACATGGTAAGTGTCCTCTGATTCTTGTTATAAACCTCCTTTTTTCCTTTCCCAAAAATCTTGTAATTTTTGAGCCTTTGGTTAAGACGTAAATGTTTAACAACTGCTTGTTTTAAGACAGCTTCCCAAAGCTGGTTTTAACAACTTGTTTAAACAATTGTTCCGTCTTTCCCTACATGGTTGCATATAATTTATAGTACAGCAGTACTGAAAGGCATGCAAATTAAGGATCCAACTGGTGATACATTAAAACTGCAATTCATGTTCCAAAAATCTTCCAAGGAGAAGGAAATCTGCCTTCTACCATTTAGTGGTTCACTTTGAGCAAAATCTTATCCATAGCAGAAGGAAGCTTTCCTGTTCACAAAAAATTACATTTAAAATGACAAATAATATTTCTACAGGTCTTAAGGCAGAAATTCCATAGTAGCAGGGGGTAATTTTCAGTATAAGAGACTTTGAAATTTGTGATTTTTTGGTATACTTCAAAAGAATTGTAGGTATTTTACATTAAGTGGTTGAACCTTTCGTTTGCATTACATTCTATAAAACTGGCCTTTTTAAAAAACACATTGACTGTTTATACAGTGCGTGACTGAAGTATAGATTGCAAGTATTTATATGATTTTATAATTTGTCAAATACACTTGCCCCACACATTTACCATACGTATATATACACGTAAACAATGTATCTATAGTATCTTAAGAATCTTGGACTCTGTCTTTCAACATAAACGTTGTGTATACCTACTGTTTAGCCTGAAGGTCACTGGTTTTCTTCTGTTCTAGTGCTTATGTACCAAAGACAGCAGCAGGTCATTGCAAGTGGGCAGAAGTTCTGAAAGATCTGGAGCAGATCAAGACATCCAAAGTAAGTTCATATAATCATAGGAGCAGACATAATTAAATATTTAGCACTGTACTCGGCTAACAAGTGTCAGTGACAGGGAGCAGGAAAAGGGATCATGTTTGCACAATGCTGTTTCATGGCTGGAAGCAAAGGAATAGAAGGTTAAAGGGAATTCGAGTTGACCAAATACAGCAGACTCTAGAATTAAGTATTGTTTTCTTCCTCACTTTTCCTAAGAAAAGGGGCAGTGGGTTTGGGAATTAGCTCCTTTGGAGAAAGTATTGTGGGACTTTATTCTGATGAGTCCTCCTCATCAGATGCGAAGCCCATCCTGCAGGTTACTAGGTGACTTTAAGATTCTCTGACTTGTTGGCTCCCAGTACCTGGATGGATTGAGCCTTTGAACTTGGAGCTAATCCAGGTCTTGCAGAATTAGCTTTATTATCTCTAAATCTCTTAGTTAATGTTCATAATTCTAACTCTTGTTTTCTTTTAGGACATTGATGTCAGTTTATATACTGCAAACACAGATGAGGATGTAAGTAAACTTAAAATTTGACCACAATTGGTCTAATATGGTAGCTTCATTTCTTTACTAGCTACTTTCTCCTAAGGCAGCCTTGGTTTAATTTAAGATAAGTTTCAGAAATGAAATAATTTGTCTTGGAAGGAACAGTTCTATTAGTTAAAATACTTATGATAAATTATGTATGCAGGTATAAATTATTCTTACTGAATCACCTGCTATTAAAATTAATCAATTAAAAGGGATGATTCAAAATGATCTTACCAAAGCAAACACTGCTAAAATAATGTTGGTATTAGTTTGTAATTTGAGGGGGGGAAAAAGTGACAAAGAAAATACTTCCCAAGCACCATGGACTAATGGAATAAAATATTGGAGAAGTGGAATACGGAGAATAACTGTCAGCATCTACCTCTGCTTTTACCATTCCTTAGCTTAGCAGCAAACACCTAGGTACTCTCAAGGATTTAGATTTCTAATAGATGCACGCTATAACTTATCCTGCAAAGGATTAATTATTTTAATTTGTCAATACAAGTCTTAATACAATCATCGAAACCTATGTAAAATATTACAATCTTAAATGCAGTTTCCATAAATTCATTCTTGAAGAGACTTTTTCATAATCTGTTGCTGTGGAGCTCAATTTGCACTCCATGGGACACACATGCATCCCACCAAGAAACTGAATCCAGCCAATACCCCACTCCTAGCAGTCACCTTTGTATAGCCTTGGTGGAATCAGCTGGATTCATTGCTGTGGTAGTAGCCTGCTTCTGAGACATTGCCTTCCTGACAACATAAACATTCACACAAGGAAAGTGTGAAAGTGAAACAACCTGGGATCTATTCTTGGCTTTATTTTCGACTTGTTGGAGAAATTAGTACCTCTGCTTCTTTATCTTTAATTTGTGAAATACAGGTATTTTCTACTTTCTCTTCTCTCCTACCTATTCTGAACTCATATCATGGAATCACAGAATTGTTTGGGTTGGAAGGGACCTTAAAGATCATCTAGTTCCAATCCCCCTGCCATGGGCAGGGACACCTTCCACTAGGCCAGGTTGCTCAAAGCCCCATCCAACCTGGCTTGAACACATCCTTGAACCTCTGTATTAAAGTGCTAAAACTAGTAAGAATAATACCAATTTAACTGCACTACATTTAATTCTATCCCAAATTCCTATCTTAGTTATTTATTTTCCTATCTTCTTCACCAAGATACTACATTTCACCTCATCGTAACAAACTGGCTGGCCTCTATGTTGTTAGCTCTCACAGCCAATCTTTGTAGATATTTAAAAGTATTCGAATAGTAAGAAGAGATATCCAGTAAATAAAAATCAGCCACTTTGTGGTAAATTGTATCTTATATTCACTTATTCCTTTTTAATTGTAAAACTATTACAACTTCATTTTTTTCAGACAGAATGCCAAGAACCTGTAATGAGATGCTTTTTCTTAGAGACAAAAGTGATTCTTCAAGAATGTCTTATCAAAAATTGTAGTAAAACACAGGATGTATTGAACATATGGAAAAACGGAAATGCAAGCTTAGAAAAAAACAGGGTAAGTAACACCAACAGTTTGTGGAAAAAAGGGAAGTCACAAGAGTTTCTTCAGTAGCATAAACACCTCTTTTGTTATAAAAAAAGGTGGGAAGGTACAGATGAAAGCAAATGGGATCCAGTAACCTGTACATGTAACTATGAAAAAGCTATATATACAACAATGAAAAAGCAGAATTTAGTGTTAAGAAAAACACTTTCAGGATTCCCATCAAAGCAAGTATTTTTGACTGTGCATGCATGCATACATATGTCAGGGTGTTTGAATATGTATGTATAAATAACAGTTTGTAACTTCAGTATCTAAAGTAAGGTATGCTCAGACACATACAAAAAAGTATCCTAATTTCCAAAGGGACAGCCACTTGCATCACTCACTGAAGTGCTGCATCCTTGAAAGCTGATCCTACTCAGAAAGCAAGGCAGGAGCTGCACAGATCATAAATACTGTGCAAGCCTCCAGCAATGCTTTCTGTAGACATTGACTGCATTGGAGATATTCAACAAGCAAGGGTTAGGTTTCTGTCAGAACAAATAGATCAGTATCCTGCTTTACTATTGCATTTTGGTTTTCAGTTGAATTCCACATCATCAGCAAAATGCAAAGAATGTGAAGAGTATGAAGAAAAAAATTTTACAGAATTTATACAGAGTTTTGTAAAGGTTATACAGAAGGAATGCAAACACTGACCAAAAGGCGTGAGGTGGGAACCAAGATTCTTCCACGAACATCCTCAGACAAGTAAGATTATTGCCAGCAATAAACTGGAAAGAACATCACTTACAATCCTACTTACATAGCATAACACGTAAACAAAAGAATAACAAAATCCCTGTAATTCACAATCTATTCATAACTGAATAGGTACAAATGATATTACTTATGAAATATAAATGAAAGGAATTTAACAGGGTTTAAAGCTTCTTCTTGACTTAAAGTGTCTTCATTTTTTTGTAAGTCCACCAGAAGAGAAATCCTGCCTAACTTACCAACCTTTCAACAAAATCCTCTAAAAAGACCTCAGGATATCAGCAGTGGGAACCTCCTCATGAACATCCCCCACATGTTTGGTGCTAACTGAATGGGATTTCAGAGAAAAGCTCTTTTATTATTATGAATATAAAATTATCATACCCTGTTAAAGCATTTGGCTGTAGCTATTTTTGTTTTCTGAGATCTATCCCTTTACCATCTGTGCTCCCGGAAGAACCTAGCTCATCTCTCAGTTCTGTTGTTAGTTATGTCTGACAGTTTTCCTTGCTATTTTTTTTCTCATTAACATTCCTTCAATGAACTAGTGTCAAAACACAAGCTGAGGCCAATTTGTCTTAAAGGTCTCTTGGCTACCTCTTAAAATATATAATATATATTATTATATATATTATTATCATTATAATATATATTATATATATAAAAATATATAATATAACTTCTACTATGGTTTTCAGGTAAAGCAAATTACTTGTTTTACCTAAGAATTCAAAGTAAAAAATTAGAATATTTATTTAAAGAGTCTTCCTTGCCTTTTTTTCCCTTTTGTACAATGGTAGCATAAGGGTATTAAAAATTATCTCCAGTCTTCTCAACAGAAGGTGATGCTGGTGCTTGGTTCCACTGTCCAATGACAGAAAATGCTTTTTTGCTTCATTTGTTACCTCTGACACAGACACTACCTTAGTCATTATGGTAATTACCACAGTTCCTTTAGTAACTACCAAAGATTTCAATCTAAATTTCAACATAAGAAAAGTAGCGCAAATTCATTCTCTGAATAAAGGAGGTGACCAAGCCTCTTACACACGTAAAACAAATAATTCCACGTGGTAAAAATCTTTCCTATGTAGTAGAGTTTGTAACCTTGGTCTCCTTCTGGGGTAAAAACTTTGAAGACAGGAATCACTTTTGACCTGTTATTGGAAATAATGATAAATGTATTTCTAATACTCAATGCAGTCACCTGTCCCCTGGTTCTGCAACATTCTGAAATGTTGCATAGTCTTCTTTCAGCTCTTTCTAAAGTAGTGTCTTTCTTCACGATTCATAACCTTGTCATACCAACTGCTATCCATAATACATAATTCTTTTCTCCAGGCACCTCCATTTCTCTATCTTCATTTGATAATTGGCTGAGTCATTCAGCTGTCCACTTACCAGGAAGGAAGTCTCAATCTCGTTATGGCAACAAATACACTGCCAAATACTCCTTTATTGTTGGGTTACTCCCAACAGTCAATCTTCAGCACTCTGAGAAGCTGAATCTCCAGTAAACTACAAAAGAAAGAACATAAATGTGAGCATAGTGGATGTCATCTAGGTGACTTACAGACCAACTGATTGGTAAATTCATAAGCACATTGATATCAGGACTAAACACTGGCAGAGGTATCACAGAAGAAAAGAACAAATTCTTTGCCACTGCAAAACATCAATGAAAGAAGTGTTTATTACATAGTTTGGATGAAGTAAACTGGTCCTCCATTGCAGAATTTTCCTTAAAACAATGGTATGCAATGAATATTATTTTCTCTTAGGCGATGTCACATGCATAGGCAAGGTAATACAAAATTACAACTGTGGTCTTTAATCGAAGAGACAACGGAATTTTCCTTACTTCTAGCTTTGAGGGACTTTAAGATACAGTCCAGCAGTATTAATGATAGCAGAAACAGCTCCTTTGCTCAGAGAGTTTTCTTTACTTTGGCCACTGTGAAAATCAGTTACCTGAATAATTTTATTCTGCTTTTCATTCAATAATTTTCCAGTGGCAAGTATGTTAAATACTGTGAATTTGTCTTTCCGAAAGAGTATTACTAAGTCTGTGACCACTCAGCTTGCCACCCTGTTAGCCACTTTCTCTTGGACATTGGCCATCTCTCTTTTATTTCATTTCACCTCCCCTTTTCCAGATGCATTTTCTAGAATCAAAAAAGGCCTTTTGCTAACCTAGTTCTCCAGTATTTCTCCTGGGGATTTCCCTTTCCTGAAAGCTAAGCTGCCAACTGAAAGCTTGACTACATCCTGAATCCTGTGGTTATAAGAAATGATCTGATCAGTATAAAGGATGGACTAAATTAAGGCCATGTTGGTATTTTTGGGGGGGAAGGAATTCACACATATCCTAAAAGAAAATATTCAATATGACTAAGACATGCGTGAATCTGATCTGACTTGTTAGTACTGCAGGCAGAACAGTAAAAACGAATTCAGGGTGCCTACTTTTGAAGTAAACATCCCTAGATTGAGCGAAGTATTTCTTCTACACAAGGTATAGTAATTTGTGTGGCATTTATTACCTAGTATTTTCAAATTACTGTTTGTAAATTTTAAGAAAAATATTAATACTGTATTTTCTCCAATCAATCCAACTCAGTTGGAGGACTACGGTGACTTATAGCAGAGTGTTTCTATGTTCAGAAAGAAAAATAACTCCACCTTTTGACACCAGAAGAGAAGAATAATGCTCTTCCACATAAGTTTTGGACTACAAAAAGTTTCTGACTTAGCAATAATTTAAAATCCCTTTTTCCTTTCCTGGTATTCAGTATCCATATTTCTGTCTATATTTTAACAGGATAATGCAAGTAGCACTAGTGCAGATGATGTCTGACATCCTCTGCCTTCTTGTTATTTGATTAGATCCTGAACATAAATACTGGTTGCTCATCAATAGAAGGTTGCGCCAATGGTTCCAAATATTTAAGCACCTGTTGATCAGGGACTGTGCAGATAATTTCACAGGAGACATCTGAAAGTCCTCACAGTTTAAAGTCAGTTCTGGATCAGCATCAGTATATTTATCCAAGGACTATTACCTATAATACTTCCCTCTTAAAACATGTAAGAGAATTTAACCAATAATTTCTAAAGTCCAGATACTCTTTTAAGCAGTCCATCTATGCTGCACGATCAATAGATTTAAGTATCTGCACTGTCCAACTGCCTTTTACAATTACAGGGCACAGTATGAATTATCAATTTAATTTCCCTTGCAGACATTTGAACCTTAAAAGTAGCATCTGACTGTTTCCCCACAATTTTTTAAGTCAGTTCAATTTCTGACTAAGGTGATACAGTAATTAATATAATTAATTAAGCTAGTAAATACGCATCATCACTGTTGAGTACAGTGAAGGAACATTCTCCTCTGATACCCAAAGTACGTTTTCACCTCCTGAGTGGCCCTTCTTAGGCATTTACCTATGTGGATGCATAAGTCTGTAATAATTAATCACTGCCCAGAGTTAGTGGTCCATTTGTCCCTCCTTTAACCAAGGAGATGCTATTTTAATGGACAAGATGCATTCAGTGACAAGCCAGCAGCCATGGGAACCTTAAGAGCAAGCGAAGAGCAGGCTAATAAGAGTACTGCAGGCTATAGCTGATGGTCTGTTTTTTCCAGATAGAAACAGGGGACTCCTCATTTGACTCGAGTGATGGTATGAGTGGTTTCATCTTTTTCTCCATTCAAATCCCCTTTGAAGGGATTGATATAAGTGTTCACTGATGCTAGTTCATTTGGAAATGAGAACTTTGTGAAAGCCAGAATCATTAATGGTAGTGGAAAAAGGCAAATTCTGAACTGCAGTTACCTCTCTTGTTGGGAGTTTCACTATTTTGGGGAAATATAAAAAAAGGGGATTCTTTGCTTGCAGTGAAGTCACTAGGGGCTCAGCAGCAATTTCAGATTATCCACCTTGTTCATACAGCTATGTGAGGAAAATAATAGTTAGAAACACACTTTAGGATCCATTCCATCTCCATGTGGCAAAAGCTCAGAGAGACAATGGAAATTTGAGTCAGTCAGCCCAATGTGCAGTGGTAGTACTTAAAAAGGAGGGCAAACAGTGTATTTGCTATATACATCTACAGGCATCCTCTATAGCTAAAGCAGTGTTTCAAGTGCTTCAACCCTTCAACCAAGGCTCCAGATCCAAAGTTTAATAGAAGCGAAGGAGGGTAGCTCTCATAGAAGCCAATACAGCGTGTGTTGATTTGATCTGCTGCAAGCAACAGCCTGCTCTTTCTTTGTTTTTCCTGCTACAGATTTCTGAACAGGCACAAAAGAGATTTCAAGAGAATGTCAGGGTTTTTTTTCAAAAATCTAGTTCAGTACCTGAAAAATAGTGATATTGTTACATGCCTTAACAAAAAATGTCATTGAGTTACATTGCCTGCATGTTTTGCCAGTTACATTTTTGAGTACCAAAGAACTGTTCCATTGTTCAGTACTTCTGGCTCTAAGTAGGAATACTAGACATACAGGTGCAGCGGATCATAGGAATTCAAGTGGCTTCACTGCAGCAACAATATTAACCTTCTATCACACCAGAGGATCAGTGAATGTTTCCAGAAATATCATCTATTTTGTAAAGCAAGGTAAAGAACATTTGCATTTATGCAGAAAATTACTGCCCAGTAGGTTATGGCCTCCAAGTAAACTGACTAGGATAGAGGCATGTTGCAACTAGCTCTCCTACAACACATAGCACTAGATAATCACATCACTACCCATGCCAAGTATGTAGATTACATGTACGATTGTTAAGTCAACTCATTTGTGTAGACAGCTGCATCACAGATATTGTGGTTCTACTGTCCACTAAACCCGAACTAAGTGCTCCATGACCCTTGTGAATCTCTTTGCCTGCCTGCCATCCTGTCCTAGTTTAATGTGAGCAACCCCACAAAAGGATGGCAACTATTCTGTTGCATTTCTCATAGGAAGAATATGGAACAAATATATAGGAAAAATATTATAAAAAAGTCATCTAAGATTAGCCTAGCTGTAATTATCAGAAACTCCAATATTGTAAGATTTGCTTTTCTCACAGTTATACTCAAAGGTGACTGAGCTGCCAACCTCTTCCTTGTAGTATTGGAAAGACAGGAAAAATGAAACATCCACTACAGGAGTGAAAGCAAACAGGAGGGAGAAGTGAGAGCCACCTTAAATGGTAACAGTGAAAGCAAAATTATTCCAACTTACTGTGAATCTATTACAACAGTTCTTTCTAACTAGCAGAATTTGGCAAGGGGCTGGATGAAAATAAGGATATGCCTGCAATTTCACAGTTAAACAGTCGATTTCAAAGAGTACTTCCCACAACTGCAGTCAAATCTTTTATGTCTTCCCCCTAATAGGCACCAAAGGGGGCTTTTGGAAGACTTTGGAAATTCCCATCCTGAGTCATTGAGCCAAGGTCATGAGATGTCTTGGCAGGAGGATTAAGAATGTGAGAATGAACAATGCTGCTCAGAACAAATGGATGAAGCCAAAGCAAGAGACACAAACTTCATTGTATCCTTAAGTCAATATTAGTGTTCTTGAGGATAGAAATAGTATTAATTTTTATCCAAACTGGCCTTCACTTCGGCAGCACCATCATATAAAGGTGTACCTCACTAGCAACAGAAACAGCATTGCATACCAGAACTTCTGTACAGCATCAGGAGACTGATCAACATGACACTGAGCCATACTTAAAAGGGAACTATTCTGTAGCGTGTAAAAGAGATATACCTTCTCTAGAGGCAGAGAAGAAACAATTAAACTTTGCTACTATGCTCTACTATGGAATATTACTCACATGCACTTAAGGAGGAAAAGAAAGCCATAAATGGGTAGGTTATGTATTTTGCAATAATAAGATCAAATCAGCATCTCTAAACTGTTTCCTTACAACTATTTTCCTCCAAAACCTGGAAATGTTGGAGAATTCTCATCTCCTTATCAAAAGGCTTAATTAGGCCAATAATCAACAGCACAAATAAAGACATAAAGAAATGAAAATCTTCCAAAACCTCACCCTCTTTTGAATGCTTATTAGAGGTGGTATTTTCTTGGTCAAGTCAAGCTGATCAGGAATCAGTCGTAAGAATGGGGAGAAGATGGGCAAATACAATAAAGAATGAAACATCTATTTAAATGACTGACTTATCTGTACCATGGCATGGGCAGATCACTACCTCTAAAAGTGAAAAATGTATAAGGGAAAAAGGAATGCAGTTACAAACAGAAATCAGGGGAATTTCTGGGAAATTACTTGAGAAATACCTGAAGCTAAAGAAGCCTATTTTAACTTTATCATACAAATGAGTATCTTATCCTGGTTCTCTTCCTTCTGAGTCTGAATCAGATGGATGATGACTAACTGTTGGGTAAAACCTTTAAAGACTCAGCCAGACGGTGAATGGGGAGGGAAGCAGATGAATAGATGTCATGAGTTACCTAAGGTGTGAGGCATAATCTTTACAACATGTCCTTGTGGACAAAAGAAATGAATTGATGTAAATACCTTCATCATAAAATAATTTAGTAGAGTACATTTGTAAAAACATGTCCAACAGAAATGGATCATGACAGAGTTTCTATCAACTGTAAGTCTAATGCTATGTCACCCAAGAAAAGAATTGAATCTTTCATCCTATTCCTTCAAAATCTGATTTCCCTGGAGAACATAAATGGGTTTATATTCCAATGGGATGTCTCCACAGTTCTTTCAGATCTCTAAACCCAAGTATTTACTTAACGTTTATCTTGTAATACAGCCGGTCTCTCATCATATTCAAATTCCCTAGGCAAGAAAAAAACAACAGCATGGTTTCACCCCCAGACTGTAATTCCACAAAGTCCTGAACCACGCAAACTTTGCCCCTTTGTTTCTTCACCTAGTGAGACTCAACACTCCTCTGGGCTTTCCACTTCAATATATACAGGTCAGTGTTCAATCTCCATGTACAATTACAGAAACTCTGTAGCCACCCAGATAAACCAACCGGCCATGTGGCTTAATTTATCCCCCAGCAACCTCACTTTCCTTTCATACATCTCACATTAACCACTTCTACAGCATAAAAAGGATTATTTGCACTTTGTGTTGAGCAGAAGAGTATTTGTCAAAGTTACAGGCTTTAATAAAGTTTGCAGATGACTGAAACTCTTCTGCCTTACATCACTTCTCCCTGTACAATTAGCTTCTTCAGCATAAAAAGAAGTTCAGTAATTCTGATTTCCTACTTGGTGATCACAGTTTTATACAAAATACCACTTTCTTTAAAACCTGATGAAATAGAGCTGAGAATTAGCCAAAGTTCGTTCAGTGCCAAAACCTTCTATATTTTTCTGTATGTGGTTGTGCCTTTCAAATTAAATAAACATGCATAATACATGATATGGAAAATTATCTGACGTTCCGGGGGTCAATATGCAGCATATATATTTATATAAATAAAAATACTTTATATATATTAAAAAGCATGTCTGTATGTTTTATTTTATGTTTTGATTATTCAGTCTTCCTATGAATCTGTATTTTCTGGTGTTTTGTTTGCTCTGTCTAGATGGTAAATTTACTATTATCTAACCTGAACTGATTTTTTTTTTTCCTAGTATGAAGAAAACTTTTTTTTCCTTAATGTCATCAAAGTTATATTTATGAGCAAATAGGCACAGCTGGTTTATATGATGATACATTAATAATGTTGCTTTTGAATAGATACTGATCAAACTCTAGTATGAGATATGCTCTATGCTAGAACATACTAAATGATGAGAACTGTGGTTATAATATAATAATAAAATAATATCATAATACATAACCATTTTATTTATGATACATAATATAATCGTAATCTAATAATAAAATAATGTTGCTTTAATACAATATACTCACATTGCTTTATGTGTTCATTCCCATACTATTTATTATCAATAAAATCCCTAACTCTGCTTATTCGACCAATGCAACATTTTTTGTGGTTTCCAGTGCACATTCAATCTATGTTGGCAAGTACATAGTATGAGTACTAGCCACATTAAAAATCCAGATGTTATGATACAATCAAGGTAAAATGTTTCACCTACCACTTGTAATAGAGAGACTTTTCAATTTATATCTACATTTCACAAAGAAATAAATGTACTGCTTTGTGGATCAAGGACTGACTATGAACAGTTAAACAAGAAAAATTAAAAGATGGTTTGGTTTTCAAATCATTGCAAATTATTTACAGTGAGTGGCTAAACTGGCAGATTTACCAGTAGACATCTACAGGCTCAAATACACCTATTTCTACCTAATCTATTTGCTGTATCTACTCGTGTCTTGCATTCCAAGCACTTTACGGCAAGGGCATTATTTTTGTTACATTCATTGGAGTCTTCAAGAGTAATCAGAATTTATCTAACTGGAACAGCTTAGAGCTTATCCACTTTCCTACATCAAACAGGTGAGCTTACTCATATACTACTGCTTATTTTACATGTGTGCATGTGTACATGTGTGTACAGGGTTAACTACTACATGCCCTAATCAAGAGATTTTCAGCTTGTGGTCCACAGGCCACTTAGGCAAAAAGTAACGAAGAAAAACCACCCTATTGTCCATCAGAAAATGTTAAATGGTCAGCAGGATAAAAAAAAGCATGAAAACACCCATAGTTCTAAAGACTGCCACCAGTAAAAATAAAAACATTTTAAGTACTCTGAGAATGTTTTCTAATGAACTTTTTTCACAAGCTGTAGTTGAGGAAAACAAAGAACTGCAACTAATTTTTTATATGTCAAGTTGCTTTTTCGAAATAAAACTTTAAAACACAGGGACAGCATTGCTGAAGGAACCTGCATTAGACCCAAACACATATTTCTGTTGCGAGATGAACAGAAGCCCGATCAGCTTGCAGCTTTGTTTATTCAATGCCTTTCAGGAAGCAACTGTACTGTGCTTTTCAAAATTAAATACTGCACGTCAGTAATCATTACACAACCTTAATGGCTATTCTACCACAAATGACAGATCTCATTAAAGTGACAAAAGAGAATTTATGAGAAATTTAAAATATGCTTATGTCATTAGAATGTTTCTAATATGGCACAAACAATGATAACACTGTATTGTAGCAGTGTGCTATCTGTGCCTTAAGTAAAACTGAGAAACCATTCTATTTAAAAGTTTCCTTCCCCAGCTCTTCTAAGACTCATGTACTTCCTTCAGTTAGCTTGAAATCTATAGTCTTGTAGTAATACAGAACATATCTTAGTAATCCCAGCTTGGGATCTTTTGAGTCATCAGTTTCCCAATGAACCAAAATTTTCTCTTCCACCAAAAAAAAAAAAATCCTAATATTACTTACAGTCAATAGAATCTACTGTTTTTGAATGCACTACTGAGAAGTCAAGCCACGCTTTTGATCAATCTCAAAGCATTCAAGTCACTTAACATTTATCCAGTTAGTACATGGAACTCCCCAATCCTCTCGGGCAGCAATACTGAATAGCAGGTGTTAATCATCATCAATTATGACAGTTGGGAATTTGTTCTCTTCATTAACCTTAATTGTGACTTTTTACATTACATTTTGCAAGAATCTTTTTTTCCTCCTTTTAGTCACAAGATAACAAGTGAGAGATTAACCTGTAGTTCCTTTGGTTGTTCCTTTGGTAAGCTTGCTACAATTCATTTAAAGAAAATTCACAGAATCACAGAATCACAGAATCACTAGGTTGGAAAGGACCTTTAAGATCATCAAGTCCAACCATTAATCCAGAACCACCATGTCCCCTAAACCATGTCCTGAAGCGCCACATCCACACGTTTTTTGAACACTTCCAGGGATGGCGACTCCACCACCTCCCTGGGCAGCCTGTTCCAATGCCTGACCACCCTCTCAGTGAAGAAATTTTTCCTAATATCCAATCTAAACCTCCCCTGGCGCAACTTGAGGCCATTTCCTCTTGTCCTATCACTAGTTACTTGGGAGAAGAGACCAACACCCTCATCGCCACAACCCCCTTTCAGGTAGTTGTAGAGAGCGATAAGGTCTCCCCTCAGCCTCCTCTTCTCCAGACTAAACAACCCCAGTTCCCTCAGCCGCTCCTCATAAGACATGTGCTCCAGACCCCTCACCAGCTTCGTTGCCCTTCTCTGGACACGCTCCAGCACCTCAACATCCTTCTTGTAGTGAGGGGCCCAAAACTGAACACAGTATTCAAGGTGCGGCCTCACCAGTGCCGAGTACAGGGGCACAATCACTTCCCTGCTCCTGCTGGCCACACTATTCCTGATACAGGCCAGGACGCTGTTGGCCTTCTTGGCCACCTGGGCACACTGCCGGCTCATATTCAGCCGGCTGTCAACCAGCACCCCCAGGTCCCTTTCCGCCGGGCTGCTCTCCAGCCACTCCTCCCCAAGCCTGTAGCATTGCATGGGGTTGTTGTGGCCAAAGTGCAGGACCCTGCACTTGGCTTTATTAAACCTCATACAGTTGGCCTCTGCCCATCGATCCAGCCTGTCCAGATCCCTCTGCAGAGCCCTCCTACCCTCCAGCAGATCAACACTCCCACTCAGCTTGGTGTCATCTGCATCATTATGAATAATTTCTGTAACTTTTTTCTGTAATAAGCTTCCCGCTTTCATGCATCATTCAACATTTTACATTTTTTACTGATGTCTTCAGGTAAGATTTCTCTCTCTTACACTGCCTACTGCAGGACAGTGACTAGGCTTCATTCTACCCTACATAATCTTCCTAGCAGTGGGTATCAGGCATTTGGACAAGGCAACCTATCCAAAATCCCTGGGCTGTACTGTATTTTTATCACTTGACATAATTCCTTTTTAGGACCTCATCTTCTAGTATTTTACGTCAGTAATAAATTATGAAGATAATTCATAATAGCTGGGACAACTTGGACAGAATTAATTGTATTTCTTAAGTTTTTTATAAGTTTTAAGTTCTGCAGCTATGACATATAAGGTGCAGATGTTAACTATTGGCTTAAAGACCTAAGGGTTTTTTTGTCAGTTTAATGTCCCCTATTTTTCCCCCCTTATGATCTTCTGGGATCTTCTGAAAGCAATAGTAACTCTGGATAGTCTATGTTTTGCTTCAGCATTGGTGAAGGAATCTCAAGCAGATAAACTTCGACAAAGCAGACATCAATTGTGTCCGCAGGTGGGACGTAAGCTTTTCCAGAAATATGGTTGTACGGGATCTCCATTGTCTGGTAACTGACAGTAAGACCAAGCTATGGAAATGATGCCTTGTCCTCCCCAATGCACAGGAAAAGGACAAAACACCAACAGCCAATGGCCTCTGAAACAGGTCTTTGGAGGCCATCATTTCTTGACTCTGTGCAGTGGAGCTTCTAGAATGGCAACTGAGCAGGATGGTGATGATAGCTATCAGGCTATCATACAACATGGAGTTTATGAAGATAATTTTCTTCTAGGCAAGCTGTCTTAAAATAACAATTCCAAAGTCCTGTTCTCATGACTTTATCAAAGGCCTCTATGCCTACACAAATAAAAAGAAAGGGTGAGAAATTATTCTTTGGCCCCACAGCCAACTGGCAGAGCACAGCTTATTTGGGGGTGACCACATGAATGAATGAATCTGCATCTAGTGCCAGAAAGCAAGGAATATTTTTAAGCTGCAGTGACATAAACAGACAGGACAAAAATCATAGCACCACTGACAAATATGCTATAAAGAGCCACAAGGAAGGAGTGAAAGTGTAGAAAGTGATTTATTTTTTTCTCTGGTCCTTCAAGTTATTGTAACCACTAAATATTAAAGCTGACAAGATTGGAATTTAGGCACACAGGTATTTGTGACTCCTCTCACTAAGCTGTTAACTACACCTTCCAAGTGTGCAAATCATGACCAAGTCAAGGCGTACCGTATGTCAAAACCAGAGCCTCCTTTCTCCCTGCCCAGCTACAAGTAGTATTTCAAGTGCAAACCATCTTAACAGTGATCTCTAACACCTAAAGGCACTCTGTAACCACCACAATCAACAAAACCCTGGGAAACTGAGAGATAAAAGAATAACACACAGTTATTTCCTTGGCTGAATATCATGTCCATGAATGCTCAGACTAGAAAATCTCAAGGTTCTGAGAAGTAGGGAGTAAGAATTAAGTAGCATATTCATTCATACGCTGTTTTCAACAGCAACCCATGTCATGAATACCTTTGTTCATGAACAATATAAAACAAGATCTGCCCTTACCCTTCCCACACTAAAACACTTCTTTGCTTCATGGTAAAAAATTTTGGCTTCACTTTACAGCCCTCTTCTCCTTAAGGGTGTTACACTTCCATTTTCCTCTCATTAAACACCCAGGCTACATTAATCTCCAGACTAACTGCTGTCAATAGCCAGACCACCCTAGGTTCTGCAGCTGAAGCAGTATTGAACAAGAGATATATTAAATCTCTTGAGATGCATATCCACTCCTTTCTTCATGCTATGTGCAGCCCCATGCAAGAAAAAAGTTTCACTCAGTTCCATCACAGTGAAGTCCTTCAGACTGCATCATTCTCTCACTGCCATACTGCTGAATTAAGCCCTCCATATTCACAGTAGCTATGTCTAAGACAGTGAATACAGCTTCAGTGCAAGTAAATCTCCTTTGGCTATGAAACCTCTAGCGCTTAAGGTTGTCTGTGCATTCTTGGTCATCAAAGTCAGTTCTGTTGAACAAGCCATTCCAGGAAATGTTAACTCTGTATTAACGTTTTCTGTTAATAAACTACAGTGTATCAAATAGATCAGTTATAACTACAGTTATAGCAAATAGATATTAGAATTACTTAGTAGAACAAAACAAAAAGCCTTACAAATGTCTTTTATCATCCAAAAAGGCAAAACAATGCTCACCCAAAAAGTTGTTTTAACTCGTCAGATGCTTCCAGAAAGTATCCCAGAACAGTTTTTGCACAATAATTAGGACACTGGGACATATGCTGTAACTTGAACAGTGCAGCTAGATAACATTCCTGCAAGGAACAGATGTTTACTTCAAACAATATTCACTCACAGCTGTTACTACAGCAAAAGTGTATCAAGAGAGCTCAGAAATCTATTCACACTAAAGGTTATTATTGGCTCTTTTATGGTTGTAAACAGACTGCCAAATTATTTTTTTACTTCAAAATATCTTCTAACAGAGAAACTTATTACATCTTCAGAAACAGTCTTTTAAGCAACGTAAGTTACAGCTTTATTATGAGACTACTGACAGTCCTTGTGAAAAGAGGGTAACAAATGTATGTCCAAAAATGTGTACTGAAGTAGTTTGTATTTTTCTCATGCCCTAGATAATACTGTGTGGGATACTAGCACATATAAAGAGTATATAGATTACATTCTCAAACTTTCTCAGGACTTCAGGGGAATTTACAGTGGATTTTATTCTGTATTCCAAAAAGAATTACTGGAATTTTCAACTTTCACTATCTAAAAAGAATGCCAACTTAAAAGTTAGTCTGAAATGGTGCTCAGCCAATCCAGCAAAATCAGCTTAACAGTAAAAATATTGGCTGTATTTAAAGTGATTAAGAATTTTCCAAAAGACATTCTTTGCATCAAGGTAAAACTACAAACTCTTTTAAATACAAGGCAGTGTTTCTGTGTGGTTTTTTTTCAAGATTGTGCAAATCCTATCTGATATGTACCTTTGGCAATACTACTACAACAAATTATACAAACTCATTCTTGTTTTGCAAATATAATGGTAAAACCCACCTAATGCTTGAGATAGCTTGTATTTTTTCTTGATGACAAGACCTGAAAGTGTCTTTTACTTATTAAAGTCAGAGAGTTGAGTTGTCCAAAATATATACAAGTGCTTTTAGAGTCGAGGGAGTTTTTAATCCCATTTTTACCCCATTTAAAAATACTCAAAACTTTCTCAGAATATATTCCAACAGGGAACGTAATTGTAAATCTTAGGTCAGAATTTCTTTAACTCCACTGTAAGCATCCCAACTGTTAGCAATTAAATAAATTTCTGTGAAGAAACCCTACAACGTCCTGGGTGAGGGCAGAGAGTTAAAGAAAGGATAAAAAGAAAATACAAAAAACATTTTGATAAGCAAAGTGTATTAAACATATCTCAACTTGAATATGAGTCAGATGACTACAATTTATTATCTTGCATTTTGTATATTACTTTTTTGTCTATCACCTCCTTTACACTCTGCCTTCCTGCATTTTTTTCAGTTAGACATTAGGCTTTTAAAGAGATCTCTTAAAATGGATGGTTACACCTTCAGGGTTACACTGTGTCTCCAGAACACAGACTTTAATTTGGGTTGTAGAGAATGGCAATATCCTGCTTTGCAGAACAAGGAAGATGATTAGTGCAGTGAGCTGACAATTCCTTGCACTGAAAAGCACAACTTACGAAGCCTGTGCATCTCTGCTCTTTTGCTGTCATGACCAGCCTTCAACTGATGTGGGCAGCTTAAATTGAGACAGTTTGCTATGGTTGATGTATTGTTTCGATTCCTTCTTTTCAGGGATTTGAAAGAACTTTATGAAAGCAAGAAGATAAGAGAATGAGAGTAACTAAAACGAGGCACTGTTAGCAAGTCTTACACTGTAAGGTTACATTTCAGACCAAGATAAAACTCTCAGTTAAAAGGATGCTCCCAATTACAGAGAAGTGGGAAACCCACGGCCAGCCTCTTGACGGGATCAAAAGGGACACCTAGTATTTTCTTTAATTAAAATAATTCTTTTTTCTTAGCTATTTAACCTCAAAGATATTTATAAAGGTCAAAATTAGCCATCTTTGTATCTCTCAAGAAATAAATGTTATTTCCCTACTTATTCTTAACAGCCCTTCTCTGCAACATAGAATTGAAAGATGTGTAACATTCTTAGGCGTTCATGTAAACAAACATGACAGTCAATGTTAAATGACAGACAACAGATAAATGAAATACTAGAAGTTCTTGCCAGCTGTATACTTAATCATAATCAACTAACAAAGAACCACTGAGCATCTTTAATCCCCTGCTATTGAGAATACCCAGCTAGCTCTCCAGCCATCCAGCTAGATAAGAACCTATCTTTCAGGTAGACTTTTTTTTAACGTAAATTCAAATCCATTGTTTAGTTACAAAAAATGGCACTACAAGCTGTTTTATACTAGCACCAAAATTAAAAACTGGCATTCCTGACCCAGCAGTGCTACAAATGGAAATTTCAATTAGTGGACGAAGGAACTTCCCCATTTTTTTAAGCTTAGACTTGCTTCTGGATCAGAAGTCCCATCATACAGGGCAATACTACCATGGTAGGAACTGAGTGGATAACCTGCAAAGCAACTTCTAAGGATCCTTTCCAAGCCCATCTGTATGGTTCTCAGGCAGGACACAGCTGTTTCACTACAGCTTGTATCTTGGGAGGGCATGGGAAATCCCAAGGAAACTGCACCTAAATTTAATCTCATTTTTTCCCACCTTTTCAGTTTCTCTACTCTTTCTCTACAAATACTCCTTTTGCAAATCACGTGACGAGCGTATGTGGGTTATGTGCATATGACAGCTGCTGGTTAGCCAGCTGGAGGGCTGCCTCCCTTTGCTATCCCCTCCCATGCCCCTACAAAACAGCAAGGCAAGCTAATTATGCAAATTGCACACAACTTTGGTTAAACCAGCAGCACAAGCATTCAGTTTATAGAGATTTTCTCTGCCTCTTTGCAACAGACCCACCACAGCCTAACCCCATCAGTGAAGTGTGTGGCACCTCTTTGAAAACATATTTAAGAAAGAGCAAGAAAAAAGCCAGACACAGAGCAGGGTAGTCTTGCAGCTTCTTGTTTTGTAATCTTAAAAAAGTTGCTATCTAAATTTGGCTAGACCTCAAGAGCACAACTTTAAAAAAAAAAAAATTCCAGTAGCAATCCTTAGTACTTAAAATATACTCTTTGTATATCAGGGTATATGCCATATTTGTGTATGAAAACAGGTTCTTGCAAGTGGACAAATACTTAAGGGAAATAAAAAAAATCCTACCTGTTGAGACCCTGAAGCATTCCGCAATCAAATATCTAAATTATGACCACAGAAGCCAAACACAAAATTTGTATTAAAATTATCTCTGTATTTATACAGAAAAATTATTTCTGAGGATTGAAAAGTCTTGAACAAAAAAATTCATTAGGAATCAATTTTATCCACATATGTAACAGGGGCAATATCAGCCAGATAATTGCCCGATTGTAAACAGCGACTAATACTTCCCTGGAATACTGTATTTTATAACAAGACCTATTCATATGCAGATCTACTGAGTCCTCTCTCCTGTGCAAAAAGGTCAAATTCTGCATTACTGTGTCATTGATAGGCATTTACACCAACAGTCAAGACCAAATTTCAGCTCAGTGACTTATTAGTCAAGTATAAAGGCCCATTTTATGTTCCATAGAGTATTATATGAAAATTTATTTACAACATAAAATCAACGCTACTGCCTATCAAATAAAGGTTTAATATTAGAGCTATTGCAACACATGATGAAAAATAGCTGGAAGGTGCATTATTTTCATCCAATATGCTTAGTGTCTTTTCACAAATGACCCACCTCAAATATATGTTTAAATCTAGGGTAGATCAAGATTGCAAGACCTCCCCACTTGCTGCTCTCTCGTGGGTGTGTAGCAAAAGGTAAAAAAAATGGTATTACCAGCATATTATGTCAAAGATTTCATCAAAAGGGAGAGCTTACGATGATCTGTCAAAGACGACAGTCATTTTTACCAGATCACAGAACAGAGATGAAAGGGCTCACAATCCATGTGTTTAGAATAATTTCATACTCTAAGCCCAAGCTAAACAGAGGAATTTGTTAGGCTTATCTTCCAGGAAAGAGACCAAACAGAGAAATCAGCAGTCACCAAAGAAAAACCACTCTCCCAACTCCCCCATCTGGAATCATCAGTTGCTGCAAAGATACAAAAAAGGTGAGTAAAAAGAGAAGTAGCTACCACCTGCTTGCCTTTCTAAAAGACATTTTGGGGATTATAATCAGTTTCATATTTTCCTATGCTTCATGCACCAACAGGGCTGTGACAGTGTCCTGGTTTTGGCTGGGATAGAGTTGATTTCCTGCACAGAAGCTAGTAAGAGGCTATATTGTGGATTTGGGATGAAAATAATGTTGATGGTCTTCCACCCAGCAACATGGACCCACACTTTGGAGGCTTCCCCCCGTATCTTAATCCATCCACCCATCCATCCATCCTGGAAGAAATGTTTCACAATGAGGGTGGTGAACCCCTGGCCCAGGTTGCCCAGAGAGGTGGCAGATGCCCCATCCCTGGAAACATCCCAGGTCAGGCTGGACGGGGCTCTGAGCAACCTGCTCTGGTTGAAGATGTCCCTGCTCACTGCAGGGGGTTGGACTAGATGGCCTTAAAGGTCCCTTCCAACCCAAAGATTCTATGATTCTATGATAACATACTGATGTTTTCAGTTGTTGCTAAGCCGTCAAGGACTGTCCAGCTTTTCATGCTGGCCTGCCAGTGAGAAGGCTGGGGGTGCACGGGAAGCTGGGAGGGGACACAGCTGGGACAGCTGGCCAAAGGGATATTCCATACCGTATGATGTCATGCTCAGTATATAAAGCTGGGGCGAAGGAGGGGGTGGAGGGATGTTCGGAGCGATGGCGTCTGTCTTCCCAAGAAACCATTACATGTGATGGAGCCCTGCTCTCCTGGAGATGGCTGAACACCTGCCTGCCCATGGGGAGTGGTGAATTAATTCCCTGTTTTGCTCTGCTTGCGTGCGTGGCTTTTGCTTTATCTATTAAACTGTCTTTATCTCAACCCATGAGTTTTCTCATGTCTACTCTTCCGATTCTCTCCCCCATCTCACCAGGGGTGAGTGAGAGAGTGGCTCTGTGGGGCTTGGTTGTCAGCTGGGGTTAAACCATGACAGACAGGTATCCGATGAAAACTGGAGCATGCTTGCATTTGCCACTCTCTTTTACTAAAAAAGCTTTTCTTCCTTTTTCAGTTCAGTTCCTGAACTTGACTCAACCCTATGACTATGTCAGGTTAAATAAAACCTCATTTTTAAAAACTAAAATAAACACCTTTTTTTTCGGGGCTGAGAAATGCTTGTGCTTTTGTCACAGACTAACTGATTTTGTACTTTGAATTGTGTGTTAGGACACCGCCTCTTCAGCATTGTTAAGTTTTTCCTGGAAAAAGATGTGGTATTGGGATCTTTATGGGCTATAGCTTCCCAGAGATAGGAAATCTACAGGGCAGGCACTGCAGAAGAACACATATTATTAAGCAGAGGTGGTACAACAGTATAACTGAAATTAAATTAAGTGCTGAAGTAATACTTAGAACTTGGGCCAGAGTGGTAAGCACCAAATACTGTGTTGAGCCATTTTCAGAAGTACTGGTATATCTTTGCTCACAGAAAATTAGATTAAAAGATAAATTATCAGTCAGCAGTAATAGCCGTTTTTCTTTTCAATTCTCTGCTTTGCTGCCTCCTGACATTTACATGATTTATAACCATAGTCCTGTTTATTGCCCATTTCTCTATTCAGAAATACACTTCAGAGTGTTACCTTCTCTTTTGCATTTGGCTACAGACTTACTACATCAGTTTGTCAACAATTCTAGGGCAAAAGATTTTGATAATGAAGTGATCCTCAACGTATATCTTGTAGAGCACAGTCTGACTTCTTAATGATGCAGATGTTCTGCAAATCACACCACCACATGTAAGATATGTATGTCTCAATAATTTTCTGAAAAGAGAAGTGGGAAACCTCATGACACATTCATCACCAATAGGTCTCTCTTATACCAGAGACAGCACTGGCAGGTCCATAATTACATACACTTGAAAACCCATTGTACATATAGATAGCAATAATTCAATCCGTTAGAAAATGAAAATTAGAGCGTTTCCAGCACAAAGTTGCATTTTCTTTAATATGATTATCTCAAAAACATCTGCTCTGTCCCTTAAACCTTATCAGGCTAAACTTTTTCCAACAACATCTAGACCTGGGATAGGGATCAAACAGGAATTGTCACTTTCTGATGTAGAACTTAGTCTTGATCGTCCCACCGAATCTGTGCCTGATGAGTAAACTGTCTCAGCACTTGTTTTGGATTTGGATTTCAACAAAGGGATCAAAATTCTCCTTGAACTTACAGCTCTAAGTCAAAGACTAAAAATAACCCTTGTGTTTCAGTGCTCACACACTTCGTCCTTTCCTACTATCTCATTTTTACCATATGCTTCAGACACTCTCTGATGAGTGATGAATTCCCACAGGTATATGTAGTGCTGTACTTAATAGGAGTAGTACACTTAAGAAGTTTCATTACGAGACTGGATTTCTGCTGGATCAAAGTTCTAATGAAAACTCATTTAAGATAAAGATCTTTATACCTATATTTTTCTAGCAATTTTTAATTAAAGTTAACAAAAAACCACATTTTTTTTTCTAGTTGTATTGGGCAGGCAATTTAGTTGCAATACTTCTTTAGCAACATACCTTATAATTCTGCAGCTGTAAGTAAGCTCCAGAGTTGAGACTTGTTTTTTGTCTGTAGAGAAGCATATAAAGATATTGTCTATCTAACAAAGTATGTAAAGTAAGCAGTAAACTATTATGGGATTGGACAGGGATGTTTTACATCTTCGGTAAAGAGTCTGAAAATGCCATGAAACGTTTGTCTGTTAGCCTTCAAGCATAACAAACATTTGTCTTTGAATTCCGTTTAGGTAAAGACTTCATCTTCATAAACTCTGTTTTAAGAATCACAGAAGGGTTGAGACTGAAGGGACCTCTAAAGGTCATCTGGTCCAACCCTGCTGCTCAAGCAGAGTCATCTAGAGGAGGCTGGCCATAACCATGTCCAGTTGGCTTTTCTGAATATCAGTTTTCTTTAACTGCAGCTAAGAAATAATTAGAGCTGGTAGTGGATGGTGTCCTGGTTTTGTTCTGTGGCGATCACCAAGAAATTATTCTCTTCATGCAGAACAGGCAAACAAATAGTTAATTATACTTTGTGTAACATTTGTCCCGATTCCTACAGCATCCTGGAAACAGCATTCTGACTCATTGTGGTCAATATGCCAGCATTACTATGACTGCAGACATGATAATGTGTGTGTGTATATATATGTGTTCTCAATCTTAAGGAAAGATTTTAAAGAGAACTATTTTTTATATCATATTCTATGCATTTTAACTAGATTTTAACTACTAAAAGCTGGTATAAAGAATTTCAGATTTTAATGGTTAAACCTGGATTAATATTTTGACAGAAGACTGCAACATTTCAAATGTAAGGGTAGATTAGAAATTCTCCATTTAATAGTTTAGTGTACTCTTTCCAGACTCAGCCAAAACCCCTTGAATCTCTTAGGTACTTAACAACAATACAGACAATTAAGCAAAATGGAACAGTACAGCAAAAATAACTCACCGTGCATTAAAACACAGCACAGGAATCAAAACCAGATTGATCTATAATTTCAAGATGGTTCATTACAAGAATGTAACCAACCAACAGTTGAAACTTTATATCTGATAGTGGAATATTTCACCTTGGCATATGTTCCTCTAGCTAGGCACTGGAAAGAGTTTCCTTTGGGATCACACTTAAGACTGCTCTCTTTTTTCAAGTGCTTTCTTTTGAACAAGCTGTACTTGAAAATACTTGAGCAAATTTCATCATAAGATTATTTTCCGGTCACACCCTAATAAAAAAATATTTATTGTTCAGCAAACACTCACCAGACAAACAAGAAAAGCCCTTACCCTTTGCTAGCACTCTATTTCCCTGAAGTCTGATTTAAAGCATGTTGATGGAATGGGCAGCTCTGTGCAGCATTGAAGTATTTTTTCAAGGTCCCTATTTAGAATTTCAGTATTAAAGGAAAGTCAATTAGTTACTTTCACTATGATTATAATTATTTTCTAGCCTGAAGTCAGTTTGTATCTTCTTCTTTTCTCCTATAAGAATGCTTCTTATAGTAGGAAAGAAGTTGGCAGAGTGTTTTAAGTATCATACCTCTTAACAACATGATGATTCCCCACTTAAACTATTGGACTACCATATAGCAGAGAAGACTCAAAGCTACATAGCTGTGAAAGCAAAATTGCACATTGCTGTCCTGAGGCAGAAAAAGGACTGTATATTTTTAAGGGGTGGAAGAGATGGCATGGGGATCTGGGGAGAGGGAAGGCTGGGAGAAGCCAGAGGAGTATTAAAAAGGTATTCAGATTTAACTGAGCAGAACTCCACCCGCCTCCCCACCTCCAAAGGCATCTTACCTAAACATCGACCTCCCATTCCCTACCTGAGATAAACTAGTTTTCCCTCCCAGCAGCTTCCCTAACAAAGGAAGGGCAAAGACAGACTCTTGATAATATGGTTTGAAGAGAAGACAGGACCAGAAGCAGAACCCAAACAATCTGGGGATCCCCGAAAGTGAAGTTTTCTGACCCTTTCCTGGCAGGCCTGAGGCAGATGCAGTGGTAGGGACAATGTCTGCTTTGGATTGGGGCTACTTAAATGGGCTGCCATTCTCTTCCTCATCCTCACTTAAGCTGACCCTCTCTAAGCAGCACCAGATGGGGTAAGGATGAATTGTTTAGACTATAGCAGTCCATCTTTGCCACCTCAGGCACAAGCTAAACGTGCAGTTTGCAGCACCCTACAGGCTCTCATTGTAGAAAAATGATGATATATCTTTGCTTGGGCAAGCTGTACATATATACAAGATGCTGTTTTCATCCTGAAATACTGTTAACTGTCCTCATTTTATCTTGGAAGAGGCTGACTGTTGAAAAGAAATAGTGCATGGAAATGATACCACTTGTATCACATTTCAGGCCTTGAAGGCAAGTGAGCATACAAGTGCTGTTATTATTAGAGGAGTGTGTTATCATAGAGTTCACCCAAGACAGATACTGACAGGTGTCATACTTCCCTCATCAGAAATAAATAAGGGACATAAAAAATCATTAATGATCATAGACAATCGTATACGTTCATGATAAGTGTCCTTGGTAAACACAGGTTCTTAGGGCTTGAAGTCCAATCTGTGTTACTCACTTTGCTTTGACAGCCATCAAGGATCTCTGCCCTGGATTTTCCCGGCTATTCCCTTTGATAGCTCTGTGTGTGTGTCTGAGCCTGAAGTCAGAGTTGCAAAGAGCTCCAGGTGAATACAACCTCTGAGTAAGTTTTTGCCCTGTTCCTAAGTCTTCCTACCTAAGGAAACAGCTGAGTGACCCCAAACGAGAGCTAGAGATGTGGCTAACGTGCAAACGGCAGAAATAGCAATGAGGCTGTGACCTGAGAGACAAGTCTACATGACAGCAGAAGTGTTGCCTCACCATCACTATCAAGTCCCTTTCCTGCAAAGTGTATCACTGCACTTTATTTTTCTCTAGTGACTCAAAGATGGAGCTACATCATTCACTTCAGCAAGTATGTTTCTATATTGCACTGAACAGGCTTTCCAAAGCTGAAGTGGGGGTATTTTCCTCTCTTGCTCCCAAACCCTTAACAATACCAAACTTCTTTCTTAGTATTTTGAAAATACTCTGTAGGGGCTGCTAAAGCACCTCCTGCAATGTGAAGAAAGCATCAGATTCCTGTCAGGGCAATATCAGATCTCTCTGCTTTGCTATTTAATTATGATAAAGATCACTGCAACATAGCAAGACAATTAACAGAAGTTGGAGAAGTTGGTTTCAGGACGATGTGTAGGTTTAACACTTTTGCTCCTAATTCTCTCAGACCTTGTTTCCCATCTGTTCAGATCTGAGTCTTTCCACCCAGCACTTAACAGCTCTGCTTCATAACATGCCATTCTTCAGCCTGTCCAAGTACAGTTTCAGGACAGGCAGACAAATATCGCATCAAATCTGAAGCAGGAGTTAATCAGGCATCTAACTTGAGAGGCTCTGCAAATTCTCAGTATTCAGCACTGAATATAACACTTCACTGAAGGGGAAAAAAAGGCAGTGAGGAGTAAGAAACGATTCTTTTTGTGAGGAATAAAAGAGACATAATTAACAGTAAAGCCTTTACAATACTTTGAATATTTTAAATGCTATATACTTTATGCATTTATGAGGTTGACTAAAAATATCACAAGCACAAACACAAATAAAGGGAATGTGGTTTGCAGATTCATCTTAAAACTTGGGAGTCAAATTCTGAATGTCTACAGTCATGGTCTGAGTCTTGATTTCATCTCAAGTCTCCTATGAACTTCCTCACCACAGTACCAACAAGACTACTTGAATAGGGGAATGTAATCCTATTTAATAATGATTACATATTATGTTATTATTGCTGCTCTTACTGCTATAATTATGCAAGCATGTTCATGAATGTAGAGTTCACAATTTATAGTGATGATATCTCTATTTTCAGCTAGTAGACTTATTTCAAACATATTTGTGTCCAGGCTTCCACAATAACCTTCTAAACTTCAGTATCAGTAGAACTCATGGTTCATTACCTGGTCTGCTAATTCCTAAGTGATATAAATGTTAGACATTACTCTCCTCTATCAATTATAAGTAGTGAATGGCCTTTCAAAGGTCTTATGTTTTACTTTTATCAGGGGATTCCCTTCCAGAAGAAAGAATAGGGATTCTTATTGCTGTCAGTTCTCATATTACGGCTAAGGCAGTGACAATTCTGAGTCTTGTAATGTTATTTTGTGAATTGCGACAAAACTGATTACAAGCAGGAAATATGATGCAATCATAACGATGTTACTTATTTTGCATTGAGATAGCACTGGGAAGGCAACAAAAAGTAGAGGCACATTATGCTATACATTGTACAAACACAACTTAATAATAGACAGTGACTGCCCAGACTCAGTACTTTACAAAGATTAGAGAGTAACTGATATTGACTAATATGATTCTCTTTCTGGATTTATTGATACAGGATGACTGTATATCTCACCTAATTTATTCTAATTGATGAAGAAATACTTCAAGCCCCAGACAACACCTATCAGGAAAAATGCTGTTTCTCCTACAGAACAGTTACTGTATCTCCAAGCTTCTATTCAGTGAATACCTGGGAGCTGTGCTTAAAATAACTTGTTTATCAGTTACATTTCATGCTTTCCATATTTAGCAGACTAGAAGAGGCCCAACACGAAAAAGTTAATAGCCCATTTCACACAACCCTGTCCTAGAGAGAGACAAAATCAAGCCAAAAGGAACATTGCTAGTCTCATTAACCCACTTACATCTGTAAAAAGAAGTTTTCTATCCCTTTTCTGCTACTCCAAGTATTAGAAACACCACTGCTAGTACAATAAAGGCCACGTTTTGTTTGAAGGACAAATAGAGAAAGGTCAGATATTTTTTGTACAGAGAGTTTGATCAATGTCTCATGTTTAAAGGAAGATGCCCAATACTGCAGCTGCAGCCAGATTACAATGTTGTTAGACTTCTTGAAGATCACAATTACCCCAATGAAGCTTTTTTCCCCCATTTTGTATCTCAGTGTTTTCCTCATGAACAAAAAGCAAACAACAACATGAGCAGTTGGCCCTCAGCATGCGAATTCATGGTCAGTGGGAACTTTGCCACTTAGATGAGTGAGCCCAGCAGGAATAAATCCAATGCACACATGATTTCTGCTGCTTTTCAGTCCTCACCACTGGATCTGCTGGTATGTACTTAAATGCTGTACAAACCTGAAACATTGATTTCCCTCAGTTCCCAAGTCAGCATCTGTAATGACTTAATTACAAACTTACTCTCTGAGGAGTTTTCTGTTGGTGGTGATATCCTCTCACTCTGTTATTCCTCTTCTCACTTCTTGAACTGGTAAGTGACCATACCCATTCAGCAGTTACTGTAGAAACACAATAAAAGTAGTAACCTTCCGGCTTTTAAAAATAGAACTTTCTGTCAATTTCATCATTCTCTATTAAACCAAATTAGATTTTCTACAGATGTTGTTTTATCTCAGATGGTCCAAGTCTTTACTGAGGAATAAGGTTCTCTTCCTCTGCTTCTGTTACCTACACATAGCTTACTCACCATTTAAGGGTAACAAGTTACAAATATCCCTATCTCGGTGTGTTGCACTATGCATTTTGTGAAACAAGTGAAAATTGAGAACTTTGTCATTTTTACTGCTTTATCTCTCAACCTCAATTGTCTTCTTAATTTTAAAATATGATTGACTGCTTTATTAGTATCAAATCATCATCACCATTATATCAAAGACATCAAATTCAAAAGAGCGATGAGGCTGTGAATAAGCTGCATTGCTCTGCTTTTCATGTGCCCACAGCTGAATTCTTTAGAAAGTCCCAATTTACCAGACTTAGCCTCTGCCCTCATTTATGTCATCAAACACAGCTAGGTCAAATCCAACATAAAAATTTTTATTTTATCCCGTTTGAAAAAGCAATGTGTGAGAAAATCAGGGGAGGGTTTAACTTAAGTTTAACCTAGGATTTCTCAGCAAGACAAACTGGAAGAAAGTTATACAGTCAAAAGCAAAAATCAAATTACCAAAACAAAATGTTTTATACTCATCTGAACCAAAAAGCTACCATGACTTTCAATGCAGTCACATTTTGAAGGAAAAGAGAATAAAATGTTTGAAATTGGAATATAAGGGAAAACTCACAGCTTCTCTGTCCCCCACTACCAAATGTGTTCATTAAAGCTTGTAGAACAAATCCTAAACAAAAACAATCTTGCAGAAAATATCTGTTACTATCTGGAAGTTCTATGAAATGGTGTTGAACAGTATAGCAATTTTTTGGGGTGTGTTGGTTGTTTTAGCACCAGTGTTACTTTTTTTCTGTCACAACCAACTTCAATCAATTAATGAAAGTATACTGTCTTGTATGTTTGAAAGACTATACTTAACAAATCCTCTTCTGTAATCCTGAAAATATGTTTTCAGAGAAATTAATTCCTGTCATATCATGTCATGTCATGGTTAGGGTTTTTGTCAGCAGTTTGTAAAGAATGCAGTTTTAAAAAGTATAAAAAGTAAATATTAATTAAATAAAGTATATTAATTGTGTGTGTCTCTGTGTTACTACGTACATATTATAATGTGCATAAAAACATGCACACTGTAATATACAGTAGAGCGTCTGTATATATAATGCATATATATTAATGTGGATAGATGGACAGCAAAACATTTTAATCAGCATAATGTTTTAAAGTATTGGGCATTAAGCCTGAATGTTTATTCTAAAAACACAAAATCACAGACAAAAGTCTAATATATGCAAAAAGACCTGCATATGGGTCACATAGCAAGAACACATAAAAACTAGAGTATTTATCCCATTATGACTCCTATTTCTTCAAACGTTACCAAAAAACTCAAGAAGTCCTAAGAACACACCTAAAATAGTAAAAACTGGAATTACAAAAACTAACGATATGCTCAAAGAAAGCATAGTTAGGAGTTCACTATTATCTTTAGAAAGCTTAATTCACTGAACCAATGTGAAAGAGCTGTTCTTAGTAACACTTAACCCACTTAATCTAACAAAAAATATTTCTAACTACCACAAATTTACCTCACTGACCCTTGCAAGGCCTAACTTTACTCATAACCATGTCTGTCCAGAGAGTTTTATCAGACTTGGAAAAGTGTATCGGAACACCACCAGGTTTAGGCAGAACCCGTTGATTTTTCCAGCCTCTATCTGCCTCCAGTCAGTGTTTGCCAGTAGTTACTAACGTGAACACTAACCTCAATCCTAATAGCATCCTTAACCTTACCAAAAACCCCTTTGGGATTCACAACCACATCTAACTACACAGCCTGTGTCAGGTCAGCTCTGAATTTAGCCTGACAGCTTCTTCTGGACCACAAATCTACCGTTGCTTTTCTTGCAATCCTACCCCTAAAGGGGAAGTACAAAAGAGGAGCAAAAAATATTCATGTGGAATGGACTTAATCATGAAAGTGTGAGAGATCATACTGGAAGTAAATGGTATTTTTTACTCAACAGTATATGTCAAGGCCCTTCTATCCCATGCCCTGTCTGTTGGGGAAAGAGGCAAAGTATTTTAAGGGGAAAAGCAGTCCTTTGAATAAAGTTGAAGGGCCAGCAAAGTACCTTCTCAGGAATTTTGCCATTAAATTTTGTCACAGCAAAAAAAGATTATGATTAAAAATTGGGTCATTGGTCAATCAAGTAAGGAAGTGCAAAAGCAGAGATGAAGTGAGCAGGAAGTGATTTAAATCCTCTCCGACTTTCCTAAGGCGAGAATATAAAGAACCCAGCTACAGCAAAAGGATGTGTTCAAAAGTTGGCTTTGTCCTGTCCTCCAAACACTTAGGATCTCAAGCTGATGGGACAAAGCCTCTGCTTCCAGCACAGCTGTTGTTTCCTTCTTTCTTCACTGCTCTTCTTCATGTTCTCATGATTCAGGGCAGAAGCTACTGCAGTTATTTGTAACAGAAACAGCAGATAGGTCATACTTTAGACTCATGGTTTAGAACATTAAAAACATGACCACAAAGAAGTGCATGTAAAGGCACATTGGTCTCCCCTAGTTTCTTCTAGCATTTTTTTTCATAAACTGAGCAAGAACAAACTCAAGGCTCACAGACTAGTCTCTGAGAATTTTTTAAGCTGACATTTGAAGCTTTAGATCTGGTTCAAATTGTCAAACAAAACTTACTTTGTCACAAATACATTTAACGCTGATACTTTTCACCAAAAGTATCTTTTGGAAAAAATGCTGCTGTGGGTTGTTTTTTTTCAACTTGTTTACACTCTTACAATGTATAAAATCACATTATGCAACTGAACTTCAAATGCTTTAAGTGAAAACCTGAAAACACACATATGTCAGCACCATACATCATTGGAATTTGTTAAATGAAATAAAGATTGGTATTTAGTATTTTGTCAGCTAACTCCATTCAAAACAATTTTTTCGTTGCTCAAATCTTTAATGTGACAGAGTCTCCTTCAAGACTTGCTGAAAGTAGTGGATTTGTTCCAATCTATTTCAATGAGGTTTCCACCAGATCTCATATACTCTAGAATCACGAGATGTTTTAATTGCTCAAACATAAAACCCCTAAATTTCTTTTTTTGAAATGGAAGGAAGGATTAATTTTCTGCCATGGGCAACTCAAAGCATAGCCTAATTTCAGTTGTTCCTTAACTGAATGGATGTCCTCATTTTGTTGTTTATACATTGCACACTTTGTAAGTAGAGCCCTTGTAGGCACAATTACACATTAACGGACTCATTTTTAGTGATATTTATAAAATCATAACAGATTTTTTTGCATTGCATTTATATACTATGGATACAAGTCACAATGTTTTTATTACAAAAATTTGAACTTTTTTTTTCTAACAGTTTAGTATTATTCAAACTCCTCTGCTTCTAGAACAATTCTGACTTTCACCGATGCCCTGTTTAAACAAAAAACCCCAACAAAACCAAAAAACCCCACATCAATATATGACCAGGAGCGCACTGAATTAGCTCCCATTATCCCTGAATTGTTAGTTTCTCTGGTGATAATGGTACTTACCTGGCTGCAACTGCATATCAAGATATCTGTAGTCTGAAAATGTGAGCTGTAAACTACATTAATCCTGTATTTCCTCTTATTTTTATTGAAACGAAGCAAATAGTAAGCTTTCCATCCCTAAGGAGATGAAAAAGACCATCATATTATACATTAGGAAAAAAGCATATTTATTTATCTTGCATTCTTTTATGATACAGTAATTGCTTCTCTGAGCTATTGCCAAATGCTGGAAACAGACTGGCTATCTGATCTCTGAAGTCTTCACAGACTTGGGTCTACATACCTCTCTGACTGAGATCTTGATCAAGTTCATACATTGGATGCCTGCTAAAATATAAGTTTTGCACCCACATCTGATTAGTGAAAGGTTATTGAATGGTAAGTCAAGCCCTATTTTTAGTCAGGTATCAAATCTGAGAAATGAAGCAGTAGCTCTCACTTGAGGGGCAGTTAAACTACCCTTCCACTATAATGGACAATGATGTCATAGCTCCCTTCAGGGCAAAATCAGAGAGGCTAGCTGAATGCAAATGATACTGTCCTCTTATACTATCCTTTGGTATGAAGACTTTCAGACAACATGTCTCGTGTCAGGAAGCAATGCCTAGTAGCTGAGAAGCAGTAGGAAACAGCTTCCTAACACCTGCCAGCTCCAAATTATCCAGAGGCAACCTTCACACGGACATGAGAAGGGGCCAGGCGGAGTGCATGTGAATGCTGCAAGTTCTTGTGATGAACCTGTAACTACACTTAAGGTCCACATCATCTTGCACGTGAACACTGTCAGACTGATGCTAGAGATGCAAGTTCACACAAAATACCGTACTGATACACGCTCAAGCATCTTGGCAAGTGATACTCTGTGAACAGCATTACTGCTCTATGTTCCTGCTCTCTGTAAATGTGTGTTGCCTTAGCTACGTTTTCAAGAGTGACATGTTTTCATGAATATATTCCATGGAAGAAGTCTAGTCAGTTCAATCAAGTCTGTATTCAGAGAAAGCAGTTTACAGGGACTACATTAAATGACTTGAAGAAAGGCAATCATTTGAAGCCTAGTGCCAGCTATATAAATTCTGTACCAGAGAGGATCAAGAAAGTTTCCAGCAAATCAGTCTCTTACTTTCTTACCCACACAGCAGGAAATCTGTCTTCAGGCAGATGGTTAATATTCATCCAAACGTCTTACTCCTACAATATTCATTGAAATGCCTCTTCTCTCTGGGTAAGGAGAAAGCAGAATACAGGGTCTAGAGGACTCTCCACATTGCTCCTAGAGACAGCTGTTCTTTTCGCTCTGTCTTGAAGATCACCATGTGTTCTAGGTTAAGGTCTCAAAATCAGTGAATCCTTTGACTCTTCCTTGTCCAGAGGTTGGAAAGCATATCACATTACAGAGAGGTTTGACGTTGTACAGCAGACTGTTACAGGTCATAAAATAACTCTGTAAATACATTCCCTGATTCTAATGATGACTGTGCTGATTCTGTTCTACCTTTCAAGTAGGAGAGTGATGACGTTCCAGAAGTAATGTACTTTCATGATCCCAGAATGAATGACAAAATCCCTCATAGAAACCAGAGGCTTTTGAATAATCAAGGTGATCTGAGTTATCTGCAGGCCAGTTTTATCATTTGCGACTTCCCAAGCTAAACGTAGTAGGAGTGAGACCTATCCAGCATCAGACACTATATCCTGCTTACATTGATCTTTTCTGCTTCTGAGAATCTGAAACTCTGTCTCTTTTAACTGCCATTAAAAATAAAATAATTGACTTTATCTCATAAAGAAGAAAATGGTTATGCTTATTTGCATCCTTTAAGGATCTAGGCCAACATCTTGTCTAAAAACTTCATTCTGCCTAGTTGGAAAACATTGTCAGTCCAAATTAGCTATAATTTTCTTTGTTATCTCACTGCTTAATATATTTTCCTATGAAGAGATTTTTTGGTGGCACAGATTTTTTTTTCTTTTTTGGTCAACTGAGTTCTTGCTAAATAGCAAAGTATCTGTTCATTCTGGTGAGAACCTCAGAGGATTTTAGACAGTAGTAAAGATGAGGGTCACAAGTTTATGCATTGGTTTTATTTTTAAGAAAAAAAATCTCCTGGAGCTGTCTTCTAAAAATTAACACACACAAAGTATGATAGCTGAGGGAAATAGGGAACATTTCTTGAATAACATCAGTTTCTTTTAATTTGTTTTACATATAGATGTAATGCTCTCTGACACTATTGGCTTTGAACTGTATTTCTGTATTATATTATAGAAAAGTCATTTAATGATGAAAGTTTAAGTTGCTTTGTAGGAAAAAGACTATTGTCATGAAAGTGAAGGGAGTCTTTAAAAAAGAAGGTTAAAAGGGCATTGTGTTATGCTCCAGAAAATTCTTAATTTTTACCATTTTAGTGCAGGTCTTGAGATTCTCACACTTCCCTCTCCATTCCTTCTTCTCAGAATTACTCCTTCCTGTGAGTTTCAGAGTCCTGCTGTGTTTTATCTTCTACAACATCCATTTTTTCACAAAACTCTGTGTCACAGCATTTGCTTCAAATAGATAAGCATATTTTCAGAGCTTAATTAATAGAATCAGGATAACAAGTACATAGATCTCAGCAAGACAGATAATGTACCAGAACTGCCCTTCAGAAACATAATCTAATGCTTTCCAAATTATCTTTTCCTTTACTTTTCAGAAAAGTAAAAACCATGATACCCTGAGGACATGAAAACTCTGGGAGTTTCATTCCCAGAAGCCCTCAAGTAGAATGGCGTAAGCCCTGCTTCAACTCATTCTTTAAAGGAGTTCAGTTTTAATCTAAACTAGTCAGATCCTTTCCTAACATAACAACCATATAGGTATTGTAAATGTGATCCAGGGCTGTTTTTCTTTTAGAATTTAACATGCAATTCACAAATCTCGTATGTGAAGCCATGACAAAAAGAATAATTATTGTGTTCATCAAACTTTTTTGATCTCTAGTGAGAGATTTTTTTTTCTCTCACTAGAAGGAAAAGAGGTCACACTTAACAGAAATCCTGCTTTTTTTTTTTTTTCTCTTTAATGTATTCTTCAAAGTGCAATAATGACTTTTCTATCCTGAGCTAGGATAATGACTATTCTATACAGGAAACAAGAATGACTTAGCCTAGGTATATTTTGTCCTTGTCATGGTGAGCTGCTAGACGCTGACTCAGAACTGTGACCAACACAGCCACATAACATCAGTCAGCCCATCTCCAAAATACTCAGCTGGGAATGGAAAGGTAAAACATTTCAAAATACTTACTCCCTGCTTCCCCACCACTCCCCCAGCTTGGGATTGTTTCACTCATCTGTTCCCCAACAGGCTTGATCTACCATAAAATAGTGTTGATACCCCACAGCAATATATTAAAACAATCTGCTTTCTGCTGCTTTCATGGGGTAGTCCCCAGGTCTGATGAAGATTTTAAAACGGGACACACATTCCTAAAAACCACCGAAGCAAAGACGGCTGCCCATATTGCACGCAGGAGGAGGACTTGGGAACACCTCTGCCAGTTCTCCTTGGAAGAAAGTATTTCCATTTAGTCCTTGAAATTTAAGAAGGCAAGGAGCAACCTTTCTAAAAGATATCTGGTATCTGCTCCTTTCTTGTTCCCAGGTGGTGGGTTTTTTCAAAAATTTCTTACAGTTTCAGGAGTTGTGTGGCCAACAGTGGGAAGCTGGATAAGTCTGAACAGGCACCAGAGATCCCTTCATGGTACTTGAAGAAAATCCTTCTGAGCTCTAAAACCTAGGAAAGAAATTTAACGACAGCTTAATCTGCCAGCTAAAGGCAGAATCAAGTAAAAGGCAAACTCCCAACTCCAAGTCTCCTGAAGACCCTTCTGGAAGCACTGCAGGATTGCTTTCCTACCTAGATGGCAGAGGGATCTAATAAAAAAAAAGGTAACCATCTGTCATATATCAGAAGCCCCCATCATATAAAAGGGATATTGGCACTGTGACTTTTTTTATTACAAAAAACCCTTAGTAAAAATCACCTGCTAATTAATCTATATTACAGCTGGCTGTGTTAGGCTTCCAGAAAAGCCCAAGCTTTGTGAGCTTTTTTCCACTCTCTTTATTTACAAATTAAGCAGACACTAATGGAGCTGCAACATGCAATCTGACAACACCCTGTCGGCCGATTCTAAGAAAAAACTTTACCTCCAACACACGGTAAAAGCCTACTACCATTTTCTTACAATTTGTGGCAAGCCGCTTCTCTTTTGAGTGGTCTCAACTTCTAACTTCCTACCTCCCCATTGAAAATTCTAACTGGAGCAGTCATTGTCACTTTCCGACATAAAATGGTCCATGGAGCTAGGAAAACATTAGATAGTGACCTAGATAGAAAACCCGTGGAGCCAGCACAAGGGCACAGCTGAATGCTTTTAGATGCCTCTGTCAGTTCTTGTAAAGGAATTCTTGGGGTTACCACTTCACATGGAGTTAATGGTCTGCAGAAGCAAAGGTGCACACATCATGCAGAATTGGGAACAATTTCTGTGGTGAATTATTATTCACCTTTGCTTAAACTGAAAATCCTTCCTCGATGACCTGCTGGCACCTACACAGAAAAAGAATATAGGGTAAGACCTCATTCAGCCATCCCTTTTTAGAACTGGGTATGCTTAAGATCATAGGGAAGCGAAGACCTCTGGTGACAGTTACAAAAAACTAAAATGAATCTTCAGTGAACCTTTTCTTTTCACTTTTCGACAGGCACACAACTTGAAGGGAACGATAGTGCAGGCTATTCTTTTCTGATGAAGTTATTTGTGACACTCCTTTTCCAGTTGTCAGCTTCTCATGTGTCAGAGGCAGTACCATATATAAAGGAAGGACAGGTTGTACAGGGATATGGGCAGCCCTCTTTGCTTTAATGCTTTTCAAGGACGTGTATTTCTTTTTAGAATATTCATCAGACTTGGGGAAAACCCAAAGCTATTTGTCAGTGCCTTCAACAAGGTGTTTGTACTGAAATATTCCTTTTCTCTGTAATCCTAGTTTCTATATGAAAACATTACACGAAACTCAAGATCCCCAAGCCCTGAAAACACACACTAAGCCCTGAAACACGTATTACAAATTGAAAACAAAATGTTTTCTTTGTTCCTCTTTTACTGGTTGCCCAACTTATCTATTAACCCAATTTAGAGAGCTCTCGTTTTTCTCTGAGGGGCCACCAGCAGAAGTTTTTGTGCCCTGGTCAGTCATACCTACTCTTGGAAATCTTTGGTGAAATCATGCAGGGAAAAGAGGCTACCCATAAAATAAAAACCTTTTATCTATTACCATAGATAAATGAAGATGGATTTTTACACCATGTACATGGAATCCTTTCTAAAATCAGATTTAGTTGCACAAATTTAGTATCAAAATGGAGTTCCAGGGCTAGCAAGCAGAGAAAAGATGAAAACACTGTTTTTCCTGAATGTTATTCCACTTTGAGTCCTTATTAATTAGTAAGGAGAAATACAGCATTTTTCAGATATTTGTCATTAAAAATTGTTACCAAGATTTCTGTAGTGATAGGATCACATGTTCTATTTTTCTATCACATTAGTAGCTTTTGTAGCCCATGTGTTACACTGATTTTCTCCTGACAATATATATGGTAGGTCTGGCATGACATTTCATTGCACTGATTTTGAAGATAATGTGTAAATGAATGGACAATGATTTGTTTTGTCAGTGAACCAAGGTTGAACAACTTACTAGTCTTACTAGGATCCAGAGATTTGATGTAACACATTAGGTGATGATTTTCTGCAACACATTTACTGACATTTTCCCATCCATACTGTTTTCTAAAAAGAAAATAATATTTTCTAAACAGTGCAAGTCAGATGTTCTGTATCAGCTTAGCATGTTTCATGAAAACAGATGTTTTTGCCGTAAAATTCAAATGTTAGCAGTTTAGTAAGCCATATTAACCAAATAGGTTAATTTAATCCAGAAAGATAAATGGTAGCATTCACAGAGCAATTAGTATGATACGTATTTTTTTAAATAGTCATTCAAATAACCAAAATTGCCATCATAGAGTTTGCTGCAGAAAAAAAATGAATGAGCAAAATTAATGTTTTTAAAATAAAATACGGGCAGGGAGTGAATTGGAAAATCAGACTGAAACATTCAATTCAATTCCTGGAAATATTCAAGGTCAGGCTGGATGGGGCTCTGAGAAACCTGATCTAGTTGAAGATGTCCTGGCTCCCTGCAGGGGGTTGGACTAGATGACCTTTAAAGATCCCTTCCGACCCAAACTATTCTATGATTCTATGAAACGCCAGTGAAATACTCACACTCAGTGAATAGGACAAAGACTTTATATGAAGCTGCTACTTTGTACTTTGGTTTTGCACACAGAGATCATAGCTCCTCAGCTGATCAATTGTCATTTTATGATCAAAAGCAGCATCTTGTATGACTTTCACAGTTGTTTTGTCCCCTCAATTGTAGACATGGTACTAAGTGATGTTTTTAGCTACCATTAGGGAATTTGCCTTGATAGATCCAAACCTTTCCAGAATATAGCACATTCTTCTTTTAAGTGCTGCAACCTTTGAGATACAATAAGAGAAATTTCCGTTTGAAAAAATTAATCCAAATAAATCCAGACCTCCTTTTTCATTGGGAAAGTAGATTTTTACATTTATTGTACTTCAAGATCACAAGATGGATATTACTCTAAGAACAGGCTTTGTTAATTACATGAGAAGGTTCCATTGTATAATCAGTGGTGCAAAGCCAGGGTAAACTGCATAGGAAAGCTTTTGCTTCAAATTAAATAAAGCCTGAAGACAATGCCAGATCATCAGACCTGATCCCTTCACATGCCAGTGAATTACATATTACAGAAATGACCCGTAGCATACCTAAAGCTTCCAATTAAAGAATGTTAGTCCTTAAAAAGGAGGATTGGCCACGCTGTTGGTAGACAAGAGGAAAGATGAGACCTGAAAGCCTTGCAAGATTAGGAATTTACCTGAGATATACCAAGATAATCCCAGAAAAGATACTATATAAAAAGCCAAAAGCAAGTGAGTAGTTCCATGGATCATGGCTCTAAAGATATTAGAGATATTTGCCTCTTGAATGCATTCTTTCGTATCTGCTACAGAGAAAGTTCTCACTGGTGAATGCAACTTCTGCCACTGCATTAACCTGGTTGCCCAAAACCCGTGGAAGCTTAATGTCTCTGACACTATGATTTTCCTGTCATTTCACTAAAATTAGCCAACAACTTCTGAGCTTACTGGAGGCCAAAACCAGACATGACTACATAAAGCTTATTTTCATAGGAAAGTGGATTAAAACATTTTTAAAGGTGCCTGGCAGTCTGACCTGTGGAAAAAAACCCTAGTTCAGGCATTCAAGATCACTGTGAACATCCATATTTTAGCAGCAAGTGTATGGTGTGCATACAGGCAATGCACTTCCATTGTTTCTATCTAAAAATTTCTGATGTGTTTATTCCAGGATGGCAACTGATTTTTTCCCAGATCATTGCACTGAAAGCAAATGTTGAGGTGATTACTTACAATGTATTAAAAAAAACAAACAAAGCAAAACCGAAAAACAAACCAAGAGTTTCCACACACCCTCTTGCACAATTTAACACTGCAGGTTTATATGCTGATTCAAGTAATTCGTGTAGCACATTCTTGTTCAGACAAGCCCTTCTCAAGTCCATGACTTCAAAACAAGGCAAGTCACAATGAGCAAGTAACAAACCGAAGCAAGATTCAAACCTGCGCGAAGCATGCCTGCCGGCATCAATCCATTCATTATCACCAGGTGCCCCTCCATGCCAATATATCCAATTTTCAGTTATGGAATTCCATCATTACAGCACCTACCAGAATCCAAGTCCCACTGCATTGGAGAATCTGAACTGTATTCTGCTATGTGTTATACTGAAATCAGTCTGTTTCTAGGATGCATGCTTTCAAGAAGACAATGTACTGAAATGAAATGATTGGAAAAAATGTTAAGTACTTTGTGTTGGTATTTAGTGGTGAAATGAGAAAATGTGTTAAACAGTTCAATTTTATAATCCAAAAGTTTGTACTATTTTCTTACCTTGCTTCCCTCTGGTTTGGAATCTATCCCAACTACCATTCATTATGTCAGTATCTGACAGCTCCCCCACCCCAAAAGCTTTCACCTTGAAATTCCTCTGAGAGTAACAGAAGAGTATTGCCAATGGGAATGCTGGCACAGAAAAGGCTACCTGGCATATGCTTGCAAACAGGAACAAAAAATTTGAACCTAACACACAAGGTGGGGCCACAGTGACAGGACATAGTAACAGCGGCGAGAAAACAAGAAAATCAAGGCACAGTCTGTATGGCAGCACTCCAGGTGTGTGAGCTGAGGAGTTCTGTATGGAGGGTAGTACTGTTCCGCTGCAGATTTCTTACAACTTTGGAGGTAAGACATGGGAAAAGATCGTTCCTTTCAGTTAGAGCTGAAAGTTTAGTTTAATTGTCTGAGCTGTAAAACAGTCCTTTTGTTAAAACCACTTCTCACTAATTACTTGCCTGCCAAAAATACATTGCTCATTCCATTCTTTGTCAGATGTAATTGATGCAAATTCAGTTTTATAGCAAAGTATTTGTTGTACATCTTTTGTGACATCTCAGTTTGATGGCATACTATTAAATGACAAATGCTGTCATGTAAAAGGAATAGTTATAATGAGCATTCATAACTTCTGTATAAACTTATATCTGATGCCTTACAAAAGTAGTCTTCTTTCACCTTCCTCCTAGAAAACAGAGGTCTAAGCCAGGTAAGCACTCAAGAGTCACTGCCACGACTCATCAAGCAGAGGTTAATGGACTCAAGGACACAGGAATGCCTTCTTGCACTCAGCTGATTACTGCTATGATGACCGTCACTTGGGAAGCGTACTGTGATGATGTCTAAACTTGTTTATCTCAGTGTGTCAGCGCAGTGTATCCGTTCATGCTTGGCTAGGGCTTACTGCACTGCTCAGAGCATGGTGGGCATGTTTCTCACGTAGCATGCTGCCCTCTTGTCAGTGATTACTCTGGGGCTGGCCTGCCCTTAATTTTTTCTAGGTCTGTTCTTAATCTCTCTGTAGCTATTCCTGTCCTATGATTTCAGACCTTAAATCTTCTTCTAACACCCACATTTGATTTTAAAATGTTCCACTTGGCACTTGCCATCTTCTGAAGAATTCTCACCTGCACTGCCTACAGCCTTCTCATGTCTGTTTTATTTTATGCATCACCTTCCACTCCAGAGAATACTACTATTAGTGCACTATCTGGATAAAGCTTCACTTTGATATCAAATGGAATGTTTTATTATACTGTAATTTTGTCAATTTCTCTGCAGCACTTAACAGTTAGCAGGTATCTCTTTTTAATCGCAGTGTTGGCTGAGCCATCAGAGCTTATCAAGCCCTCTGGGTGCCTCTGTGGATCTTTCCTATTCTGTTATTTCTTGGCTGAGGCATTTCAATATTCTGTGTTTTTTCCTAGTTGCAACGACTTGATCTTCTTGACACTTATAATAAGTATAGTAACTGAACTATATGGATTTACTGTCGAAGTTGAATCCAGTTTTCTAAGAATGATCACAATCAATCAAATGTGTCTTGCACTTATACTCAGGGATTGTCCAGCTTTGATAACTGGAATAGAAGGCTAGAAAGAGAGGAGAGTATAAGCAGAGTTCCTAGCTGCTGGAGGGATTTCATACGAGAGGGTGAGAATGTGCTACAATAGAGAGTTACAGATTTTGTTTTAGAAAATGAGGGGGTACACGTGTCCAATAACTAGAAGGAAGAAGAATTGTTGCTGTTGCCAGTGAAAAGAATAGCTATGCAATCTGAGTTTAAGGTTCCTCTATTATGTCATCTAGCGTCACATTCTCTAACTTACCTATATTTCTCCCTATGCGCTTGAAGAGTACAGTGAAAAATCAAGGTCCTAATACCACATCAGGTAACATCATATTACACCAAACATTTCGGCTGTTAATTGATTTTCCCCTTCGTGGTTCTAGTGCCTCTGAAATTACTTGTTATTGCTTTTTTCAGAGCAGTAATGATCTTATGCAGAAAACATCCTATTGCTTTGTTTCTGTAACACATCTCTCTTGACTTGACATGCATCGGAGAAACACTGAAGATAGCAAACACCTTAATCTCCATTCTCACTTTTAATCCAATTCAAACCATGATACTGCATCGTCTCTACAACTGCCCCCTCTACAAAATGAATCATAACTCCTTGATAATAACTTTCATAATTTTTTTACTATGTTAATACTGAACTATAAAGATAGATGCCTGTGTAATTTGCATCAGCAGAAACACTTTCCACATAGTTAGTATAAACGTTGCCTTTATCTAGCCACTCACTATTACTTCCTGATCTTTACCTTTTTTATTGCCTGAATCCTTCATACTTCTTTTTCAAAGATCTTATGTTCCCTACAATATAGTGGTGAGGTTCCATTCCTTCATTAAAAGATTCATCAACCTCCATCAGGTACAGATAATTCAGGCTTCAGGTTTCATGGCAGGAAGCAGTGGGTTTTGAGGAGAATGATTAAAAACAAATACACAAGCAGGTAGATATGATCCAATGCTTTGCTACTGTTCATCTAACTGGCTTTTAACAATTCAGCTGTTGTGTTCTTGCCCTGTTTTCAACTTCTCCCTTGCACTTTCTATTCTGTCTTCTGACAGTGGAGCAGTACTGACAGCTGTTCTGTGCACAGACTGCTCTGTTCATATAGCTGCACAGCAGTAATTCCCTTTCACCTCACAGAAAAAAATCTTGCTTTTTGTCAAAATAGCAACTCTATTAGTACTCATAGGAAGCCTTGCTTAACCCTTTTCATCACTAACAAATGTTGTGTACAGTTTAACTTTTTGTGTAACATTTTAAGATCTTTCTTTCTTTCCTGTCTCTCTAGTCTGTTGAGCATGAGCTTCCCAGCATCAGCTTTGGTGGACCAAACTCTTTTGCTTCTTTGTAGCTTTGTACAATATTTGAGGAATTTTCACCTCCTCAGGAATGCTCTTTGCTCATTATTTGTGTGCTTTCTTCCCCAGTTGCTTCCTCTGCTATATTTTGCATTGGACTGCATGTTTATGTAATAATGCATGTGTTGAGGGCAATGAGTGAGGCTTTAACAAGTTAGTGCTCAAAATGGCTGTGTGATGCTGGTGGTTAAACGGGCATTACCCTCATTGTGCAGGGAGGCAGCACAGGTGTTGCACTAAGGCTGGAAGGTGACGAGACAGACCCTACACAGAGTGGATAGCGGAAGCAGAATGACAATTTGGAACCTCCCGGCTGCCAGCTTGCTCTGACAAGACACAGGTGCTTTCCAGCTATACTGGATTACTTTAAGGAGACTGAATGGCATTGTTAGATTGCGTACAGCTGAAGCCACCATGGGCCAATTGCCCTCAGCTGCCAAACCTTCCAGTACAGCACTCCCTATCAGCATCAGTGCATACATTAGCAAGTTCCCAGGAAGGAGGTAGAGATAGATCCCTTAGCATGCTATCCTCTAACGGAGACAGGCAGGTGGTGAGTTAGGGCACTCTGAGTACCTCACAACCCCTGACAAGAAAAAAACCTCAAAAGTTAATCTGAAAAGGAAGGTTCTTAAAGTCATTTTGACCCTTGAAGAATACCTGCTGTCAGTACAATCCCTTCTAAACGAAAGCATCAAATATAGTTTATACTATTCCATTTCACAGCCAAAATTTTGTCTCTCACTAATGCAACATGGACAAGTAATTAGCCTGTCATTCTTTAAATTTAAAGGTATTTACCAGGCAATTGCTTAATTTAATTAAAAACTATAATGTTAAAAAAATAAAAGAAAGAACAGAATTAGTCTTAAAAGTATGAGGTTATTTGTTGAACACTTGTTTCCCAAAGGAAAGAGAACCCTGAAAATGAGATCAAAGCAACCAGAATTTTGTTTTTTAGTATTAAGAAGTCAAATGTTCTGACACAATACTTCACAAAAATTTATCATTTGTGAGCAAAGACTTAGTAGGCAGAAGTAGCATACACAACAGAAAATACAAAATAGATCCTGTTATTCCTGCAGCATGTGTTTGTGCTGCAGACTAGAAAACCAGATTTAGTTGTTAACTGGCCAGCTTGAGGAATTCCAGAATTCATTTTGGTGGCTGGTCATATATTCCAGGCTAGATTTCAGAGACCAAAACCTGTAGTCTACAATATGAAACACAGTTCTAAATTGACAGGCAGTCACTGAGAAAGATGATTCTACATTAAAAGATTTGATAGCAGGTCACTTGGAAAAATGGGTAACAAAGCAGTAGGATCAGAAAAAAAAAGACCAAGAACCAGCTGTTGCATGCCCAAGTTCTCCAGCCTGCATTGAGAAAGGTTGTTTTCTCCTTCAGTGTTCAACTGATCTGGTAGACAAGTCCTGAAAATAACCTGGTAGGGTCGTCTGTAGAATTTGTGAAGTCCTTAATTCAACACACAGTTTAAAACATTAAGCAGCCCAAGTAAGCATGCCAGTGATATAGGAAGCTCCCGGGAAGTTCTAGACTATACACTGTGGATGGGAAGGATTGGCATTCCAAAAAGCTCAGAAAAATACTAATCTTGAACCTCAGACCACTGAAAAATGCACTTACTTATTAGCTACTTTGAAGACACTTCTATTTGCAGAACTGGTAAGGGATTTGCTGTTTTACATTTAAGCCACAGGAGTGTCACTCCAATTAGAAAATAGCATAAAAGTTTGTTCAAGACTTGCTGTGCAGAAAGTCTTCTACAAGCACAAACATTATTGCTTTCTCCAGCAACATCTCCAGTGATACTTGCAAACAAATGTCCTGATTAATCTGTTGTGAATTCTGTAAGAAATTTAACAGTGACAGAAACCTGAAAGATTCCTGCCCATTTTGGGGATGTCATTTGGATCAAACCATGCTCAGACATAAATGGGAGGAAAAGGCAAACTGTTCACCTGAAGAGCATTACATCTTTTCTTATGCCTCTCGCCATAAATCAAGGAAAGAGTTATCTGACTCCTACTTTGAGACCTCTGTACCCAGCGGTAGTTACAGATACGTCAAAAGGTAAGTATGCTTGACAGAAAAGAAGCTTCAGGGAAAGCAGTCAGATGTATCCTGACATGTGTCAAATCCCTTATAAAACTCTTGGGTATGCCAGTTCCATGCATTAATTACCTGCAATGGACATCTGCTTCTGAGGTTCCAGCCTCGTTCCCTATCACTCTCTCCACAGGTTTTTCATGAAACCAGGCGAAGGAAAACAAAAATAATTGTACCTGCTGTTATTTTGTTTCTCATCATAGGGGTCCAACAAGGTACAAGAGCTTTCCTATGAACCAACTACCAGCTGTAAAAAGGATAAGCTGCTGAGTGGACACTGTCAACAAAATCAGTTTGCCTGAGGGAATGACAATGTCAGAAAATCAAAAAGAATATAAGATGTCTAGACTTAAATACAGCCTGACCAACACTAAATCTCTCCAGGAATTTCATTTAGAGAAAACACTTGTTCACAACATTAGCCTTGGCTTATTATTTTACGCAAAGGTGCCAGCCAGGAAGTCCAAAGAGCTACATTTCTCATAAGGAAAAATCTACCTTTTCTACCCTTACCCCTTGAAACTCTGCTTCTCTTTCAGTTTAGATAGGCTGGGTAGAAATGGAGGACACTACCTGAGGAGTTTCACAGATGGGCTTGCTTTCAAGATGGTTAGGCAGACCTTTAAGGAGATAGCTTCTCAGCTGGGTCTTGTTAAGAGGCAGAATGTTTGTGTTCTGAGCATTATGGTACTGAAGAGTTTCTGAGGTGCAGAGAAAGTCCTTGAAAGGCTTCTGCCCATTTAACTCATTAGAAAAATAATTCCCACTGCTGGAAAGAAGATAGACCATTGCTTTTTCCAGTGCTGCAAAGAACGTAAGACTGCTGCTTTTACAAATCCATGATGGGATAAAAATGCCACTGCTTACAGCAATTAATCTACTTCCAGTCTCACTTTGTCCAAGAAGATGGAACCCATAATCCCAGAAATATTCACGTAACTAAGCAGCTTTTTGGAACATATTTTTCAAATGCCACAACAGCAAGAGGTGAAATAGTGGAATTATGCATTATGGAGCAGCTTCCAATGGGGAAACAAAGCATACAAAATAAGGGAAAAGTTCCAAATAGCTCCATGCAAGTTTGGGACAGATTCAGTCCCAGCATTATCATTCTGAAAGCACAAGATTTTTCTTGTGCAGCCTCAGAGACATGACTTTTTACTGAGAAAATGCTCAGTCTATAAAGGTAGAGCTAGACTCAAGTCACTCAGCATTTCCAAATACCAGAAAGCACAGAAGCAGCTGCCAATTTACACCAGTTAGTAATAACGGACCCATAGATTCATTCACTGCTTTGTCCCTCTTACACTGTGGCTTGCATGTGATTCTTTGGAAAGGTCTCTTAATCCTCCTACCTTTCAAAGTACAATTGACTCCAGAGAGCAATTGAGAGGGGTTAATTAAGAAGACCTATGCAAGCATTCAGCTGTTTTACAGGATTCTTAAATGCACATTCACCTTTGAACTTATTTCAAATGCAGAAATACCCTGAGCTGCAATTTAAGCATGATTCCTCTTGCACTCGTGCAGAGGAAAAGCAATCATTACCTCCATGGAAGGGCAGCGTTGCTCAAGTGTAGGCCAGCTCTGAAACCACTTACTGTCAGCTAGACATGGGACAATGTCCAGCCCTGTGAAATTTGCCCTCTGACACTCTCAAAGCCTGTAACCCCTGCACGTGTTCCTCATGTCTTAAGAAAGGTCTCAAGCTGCACTCGGGCATCGAGTTTTCATGCCCATTGCTGGAGTCTGAGTAAGCTTATTATTTCAGGAGGATTAACTTGGTATTATTATTAACATTGTGATTATTCCTTAGATAATCTTCCCTTTCAGTATGCTGAGTTTCTGTTTGTGGATTAGTCTGATTCTTTATTACTACTGCTGCTGCTATGGACAGCACTATTTAATTATTTTTATTAAGTCTCCATTTCAAAGGTCCAGAGAATACCACAAAAACACAACAACACAATAATAGTAAATCCATATACTACTGGGAGTACCTGATACAAATTAGGTTTACGTCAGAACATAAACCAGCATGATACCAACAAAAATTACATTCTGGGATTCTTTTCTAGACTCTAACACACATTAGCACCAGGGAAGCTATTAAATACAGGGTTGATTTATAAGTACAATTCTCTCCGTCTGGGTATTCTAGTCGGTGCAAGTTACATCTGACAGCTATGGATTTACTGGCAGAGGGCTAGAGGAATGTAGTTCCATTTCCTGCCTTCCACCACTAGGCACAGTACAAACCTGGTTATGAAACACGGCCAAGTAGTTTGAGGTGAGAAAATGGTCGTATGAAACCAAAGTTCATAAGACATTGACTGATCCACTTCATGAGATTTACAGTTTACTCTCTTCCCTCCCTGTTAAAATTCAGGACTTGTGGAAAAAACTTCCCTATCCATAAAGTTAAAATACTACACCCATCTTCCCTTACATTCTGATACTGAAAAGGTACACCAAGGTTGGTGTATTCAGCACAATGTATATTTATTAATCAATAATCCATATGGAAACTATAAATTCTCACACAAGCTTCTGGATGCTACAAGACATTTTGTAAAAGCCTACAACTATATGAACTTTTCAACCTTCATTACCCTAAATTTTAAATGAGTATTTCAATTTTAGCACAACATATTTTCCATGTTAATTCTTCTATAAAACCTTTGAATGCTCTATATTGAAACTTCATATTCACTCTATTTTATGACATACGGTCATTCCTTTCTACCACCATAATACAATCTGAGAGGGAGTGAATGCAAACTTACTTTCATGAAAGTTGAGAAATTACGGAACCAGAGCTTGACAGAAAAGCACTAACTACAACACAACTCATGCTAAATTTCTGGAATTCATTATGCTTGGTCTTTAAAAACAAAAAGCCACCTTAAATATAGAAGGAAAGCCAGATTAGCAGGACTGTGCTCAACTGCCCAAAAACCGTACCTGTTCTATGCAGTTTCATGCTCTTTGACGGAGAGTCTGAAATCATCCTACAAACATGCTTCCCTGCGCAGAACAGAAAAGTCATTATAGCACTTTGACAAAAGGAGTCCTGAATTCGGTACCTGTGTCACACCACTTCTAGGTTAAATGCTCCCTTCAGCCTTCTCCGATATTTGCTTTTTCCTTGGGGGGGTGGGGGGGTGGGGGGGGGTAAGAGGGGGGAAATTCAGCAATATTAATTTGGTTTAGTTACACTTCTCTGCCAGTTATTACATCTGGACAGTCTCTTCACCATGGAAATCCATCCTACAAATGCTTAAAAAAGAAGTGGAGAAAACTATAATACCAAAACAGTGCCTGTCAAACCACTGCCACTTAATTTGATTTGTGGCTAAACAGAAAGTCATACACAGGCAGGGTGATGGGTTTTTGTACATTCATTATCAAGTGCATGGTTATTTAAAAAAACAATGCCTTCAACAACTCAGAGCTAGGAAAGTTGTTTTTAGAGGTTAAAATTGTTATGTATCAGTTTCAAAATAACTGTTTTGAAAACAAAAATTTACAAAAGAATTACAGTATTTCCTTCTACTATAAAACATCAACATAGACTGAACAAGAGCAAAACTTTATCCCAGTTTTGGACACTATGACCAGTCAAGTCACTGAGAACCTGGCCTCGCAATCCAGTTTGTATTAGCATCATTTCTGCAGGCTTTTTGGTACAAAGGCTTTCTCTTCATTATACGTAAGTTTAAAGTGGTAGGCAAAGAATGAACTTAATTTCTGAGCAAGGTCGGTAGGAGTTGTCACAATACAAATAAAAGCAGCTAAATTATCTTGGGGGAAGAATGGTGGCATATTCCTCTGAAGTTCACTTGATGATTTAATTATGTTTAATTTAATGCTGGCACACCTGAAACTCAGAACCAAAGAATTTTCAGCTGGATACTGCTTAGACGTGGCTACAAATAGAGGGCTTTTTTTGTGTTCCCCTTATGTGGATTCAACAGACAGTTACATGAGACTTAGCTGGCCGTCACGTAGCCAGTTTAACATGCACACAGCTCTAAAGGTTTTATATGGCTATGGCTTGTATCAGCAGAACCTCTATGCCCACAGGTTCTGGGAATTCTAAATTTACATACGTGACTCCAGAGAACTTACACCATACTGTAAATAAAAATCCTAGTCCCAGAAAAATAAATTAAAAAGAAAATTCTATATGGGAAATTAAAAGCCAGGTTTTACAGTTAAGAACAGACCATCAGAAAATGCTGCCCTGAAGGGAAGCAGCAGTTGATACAGAAGACTAGAGATTCTGGGAAACAAAGTGGAGTAAAAGGACCCAAAGATAGCCCTGACATTACAGTCAAAACTCGGCAGCTTCACTGCACAAAGACAGTAGTTGCTAAAGTGAATAACTTTCTCTGTTGACAGGTGACTTCCTGAAAAGCATGTTAGCATCTCATAAGGACAGCTTTCTTTTCCAATCTCCTTTTTTACCTTCAGTCTCTCCCTCCCTCTTATTAGAACTCTGCTAAATCATCAGGGGGGTGGGGAGGCAGGAATAAAATAGTTGAGAGAATATACTAGTCATATGGGTTCTTACCTTTCTTTTTTACCCTTAGAGAATACTTATATAAAACAAAGTTTCTCTTTGTTCCAATAATGGCAGCACTGCAAGAAAAGTATACAATGGTTCTACTTTGACAAACACAGTGTAATGTATTCCCATTCTAAAAGGCTGTCTGCTTACAGTTCTCCACAAAGTCTTTGCTAATGCTATCTGTCTCATACAGACCATTAAAACTCTTGACTGTCAAAGCATAGAGGACCTTCAAAGATACTGTTTGTTCTTATCTAAAAATAATATTTAACAGCTTAGCTTATTGTGTTTTATTTCCGTTGGTCAAATCTTTACGTCCTTACTCACAAGATAACTCATTAAAAGCCATGATAAATTTACATTTAAGCTTTAAAAGTAAAAGGCTCAAATTCTGATGCCCTTAGTGAACTTTTATTCAGACTTTACTCAAGACAGACACTTATACAAATGTGCAGAAGAAAAAATCTGAATCAAGAACCAAATAAAACAGAGGATTCGCTGTACAGAAACTTCATTGAAAACTGTTCTAATTTTGCCCCTACCTGTTTTTACTTACTGATCTGAAACCAAAATGAGCGTGGCTTAAAATGAAAGAGTCCACACAGCCTTTTACAATGGCTTATGTGTATTTTCTGTAGATTATTGTAAAATTTGCATTTTACAAGGAAACATTACCATTAGCTGATTATTAGTGCTTATGCACTGAGGAGTAATAAAAAGTACATACAGAATAATGTTGGGTCACATTTAGAGCAGTTTAGTTAGTGCAAGGAAATCCAACTTAAAATTCTTTATTCAGGAAAAGCTGTCATGAAACAAAATACTTAACTACATATACCATTAGCAAGTATCTTTTAATCAGCTCCAGTTGACAGCAACTATAGAATACCAGGGATATTTTTGTTGCTGTTACTTATTCCTTTAAGGGAACCAGCAAGCCCCTGAATGCATCTTGTCCCAATCTTCTCTCCTTTCAACACCCTTGAAACTAGAGTGAACTTTCTTGCAACGTACTTGTTTTAGCTTGTGGCAGCTGAGCAGCAACATGGAATATGACCTCCTGTGCTACGTTTTCCCTCCATATATCCTTCCCAGGCCGTTTCTGCTGCAGTTCATCCGTTTCCTGAAAGATTCGCTACCTGCAGTATTCCAAAAAGATTCACGTGGACATTAGGAAAATCTTTCCAAGATTAAAGCTAGGAAGTCACTGAGATAAATTTGCCTGGATGGGGGGGGGGGGGTTTGAGGAGGGAGGGTGCATTGTTTTTTCTTCCTTCTGGAATCCCAGTGGTATGCCAGCAAGTTCAACATCACTCAGGAGTGAAACAGGGAGGGAGATGGGCTCTGTAAGCCCCAGTTTTCTATGATTCAATATGCTTTCCCATCAAAATGAGAAGTTAATCAAGGATGATTCACAGCTGCTTAGGAAGAATAAAAATAAGTCCAATCTGCAAAACTCAAGTCCATAATTTACATACTGCAAAAGATAACGTGGACAAAGATTCAGAAATCTGGATTCAGGGACCCAGGCCTAAGAAAACTTTGTTGTTATACAATATTAAGTCCTACAAATACTAGTATCAATCAATGAAAAACCTGAAAGTTGCAGGTAATGGACATATTTTTATAGCCTAGGACCAAGTGGGTAGAAAATCAAACTGTTCCCAGTGGGCCTAGATATAAACGATGAATCAACTGTACTAATTAGCTTTAACTTACAAGTGCAAATTAGGTTAATTAAAAATAAAGCTTACTACATTACAGCACTGCACACATCCCTTTTCTTAATTCAACTACAGATGAATGAATACAGCAAATTTGATCTATATGTGTTCACTGGGTCAATTAAAAGTCAGGCATTCATCTGCAGAACCAGACGGAATTTTTTATTTCTACAAGGGCTCTTGGTAACTCGGGATTAAGAAAAAGATGAAGAAAAAAAGCATCTGATCTCTGTTGAAGTTGAAAGTTTCTTTACACCAGGAAATCTAAAACACTGCTGACATGAGAAATGTTGACTCACAAGCAAAGGAGTATTAAAGCCTGCCACACCCTGCCCTCTGCACTGTCTTTGTTTTTTTTTTTTTCCAAAGACTACCGTGTCTACGGTATGAACAAGTTCAATTAAGTATGTTGAAGTAGCCTAATACCAGAGCAATTTTACTTTTAACAGACTGAGCTACAAACTGCAGAGGCTCAGCTGCATCACACACAGTTAAGACAGCCCGGTCACAGGGAGCTCAGGCCACAGACAGGGCCGACAGCTAGACGCAGTGCCCTCATCAGTCCCTCTGTGTTTATGGGCTGTTGCTGAGACACGTCACTATTGTCCACACGAGGAAAATTTATGACCAAAACTCAGCCTTCTACCTGGAAGCAGTCTTCTTGCCAGGATACTGCAGCTTGGCTTTGCAGAGACTCCAGCATGCAGCTGAAGCAGACACGCTACACTTTGTTCTTATTTCTGCACCACGGGCATTTGCCTGCAGGCATGAACCCACTCCTGAATTAGTTTATTAATTAGCCTCTTGCTTAGGAAAGTCAGCAGCACTGGATGCAAAATGACTAAGTAAATCTGTATCTCATTTTTAAGATGAACTTGTTGGCAGATGCTTTAAGTACACCTTCACGAGTACTGGATTCTCTTTCAGCTTTCCAGGAATATTCTTTTAAGACACTACAAAAAATGCATTCCCTAACATGCTACACAATCTCTTCATATGGGAACTGGGTGTCAGGAAAAACGTTAGGCAGACGTCCTCTATGCGGGGAAGCCCATAAACCACCTCGTTTGGCAAAAAATCGTCTTTACCGGCTTCACAGAGGCTCTTCAAGTGAAACCTGATCCAACAGAGGCAGCAATTTTATGATGCTTCTGCCTCCTCCCCCGCTAAGTGCATGAAATAGTAACTTCGATGCCAGAAAACACAATCTGTATGATGAAATGTTTTTCAAGAATGCTTCCTCCGTAACAGTTTTGTCAAATACAATGTTGTGCACTCATGTTGGTGGGCTCCAAGGCAGTGCCAAGCAGAACATCTGAACATTGCTGGACAAAGAGGCTGAAGATGGGTGGCTGAACTGTGCTCCTGCCTAGGGGCCCTCAACTGCCTTCAGTCCAGGCAACTTAATGCAACAGCCAAAATGGCAAAATTCATAACTAGAACTGGGCAAGGTCCATTCTTGCTGGATTTCTGCCATTACAATGTAAAAGGTTGCTCAAAGTACACGGGAACTATAAATCTGCATGAGGTGAATTCAGCACGAGAGCAAGAAGTTGGCATCTGTAAACTCTACCCCAAGGTTGCTTATTCCAGTGGCCTATGAAATACAGTCAAGGACGATGAGGGCTCTGTTCTGACAAGGCTACAAAATGTCTGCTGGTTTATTCATAAAGCTGAGATAATTAAGCGATAATTCCTTTTACACATCAGCCACTACTTTGCCTGTAAAACCAGATGATAAATTTAACATACTCCAGAATGCAGAAAAACAGTGGAAAATATGCTTCTTTAAAGTCATACCAGGTTCCAAATCTTTCAATGCTAACGTTAGGACGAGGAAATGTAAAACATATTGGATTGCAAGGGAAATAAGAGATTTTTAAACAAAACCATTGGTCCAGAATACCCTGCATATACACAAGCTGAATTTTCTTTAAATAATACAAAAAGGCATGTGTAAGGCAACACAGTCTAACTGCAAGTACCTTAATTATGAGTATGCTTTAATGGTGCATTTATCATTAGCAACCTAAAGGTGGTAACCTAAGGCTCAGTGACCTAAAGATAAATAAATAATGTGTGTGTGTTTGCAGCACTTGTTTTGCAGGAGTGTCAAACCTTCTGGATTTGAACTTTATCATATTTGGGAGACAGATCAGATCACGGTTTCAGGTAAAATCGTTCCTCATCAGAAAGTACTCGACATTCCAAATCAACGTTGTCTCTGATTATATCAACTCAGCTTTCAGTGATGAATTTTGAGTTGTACAGAACTCATCACTTTAATGCCAAAACAAAATCACCCAGCTGGGTTCCTACTTACAGCAAGTGAGCGAGGCTGAAACTGTTCTGAAAATTCACTGTCAGTGTATTTTGGCATTAACAGACATCTCTTGTTGAAGATGTTCTGATTTCCCTTCTCACTCCTGTCTTGCTTTTATGTCAGATGAAGAAATATGCCACTGACGTAGTGGCAAAACTTTGTTTTGAAGAGAGCGAATGCACCCAAATTCTGAGTGAATTGCCCTATTTTTGTTCACATTATGTGCACTTTTAAAAGACGGAGAAACTGCAGGAACCTACATAGTCTAGCCACTCTACCTGCAAAATCTGTAAAGATGTAAGTGTTGCAATTTTTTCAGGTGACAGAATTATAAATATGTGAAGTGAGCTATTCTGACATGCTTTTCTTTGTGGGTTTACTTGAAACAGATACTTACTGGCCTTTCGACATGGAATCATTTGGAACTTAAAGATGAAAGAGTTTGGCTCAGTTTGGATATGCCACACTACCTGAGATCTGACTATAAATAGGCAAAAGGGGGAAAAAATTCTATAGGAATATGTTCTCCTCTTCCATCCTTTGGAAGCTTTAATACATATTTTAACACTTACATTAAACTTCACTCTGTTTGTATTACACTTAAATGCTCATTTGCAGTCTTGAGCTGAGCAGTTCCGTTTGAATCTTCCACAACAGTGATACCTCCCAAAATATCAGAGTATCACCAAGTATTTTGATATTATTAAGACACTGTACAAGGGCTCGGTGTCATTTCAGCCAGCTGGTCAGGAAAAGCAAGAGGAAGTTTATCTTTACCTCCTCCCATTACTATCTATTCCCCAGATGATTTGACCTTACTGGAAGGCTGGAGTTGTCCCTCTAAAAATTTTCCTGCTGGAGACAGCAGCGTAAGGTCCTATGGGAGTCAGTCATAGGAAAAAAAAAATATCTTTCTCCCACCCACTCCCTCTCTGCAACACGCTGCACCTCTCTTCTGCTCCAGCACTTGGTGGAAAGAGTGGGGTGGGCTTTCAGATGGCAAAAGAGCAAAGATGGAGCACAACCCACCAGAAGCCCCCTTACGAAGCCTCTGTTGAATTGGAGAAGACATACAAGCAGCATTGCCCTCCTCTGAGAAAGAAGTGGTCAAGGAAGAGGCAGAGAAGAGACAGGCAGTGAAAAGCAGGGACAAGCAATGGATATCCTGGTAACACTGGCTGCAAGTGCCATTGCATATTGCTTAGAAATTCAGAGCTGCAGTACTTTATGTAGTGGCTGAATATCAATGTTGTTACACTCCACTGGCTTCCTAGAAGAAATTTGCTTAGTTTGTACAAAAACGGCAATCTTCACTAACATAGGGGGAAGAGAGGTGTGTGAAGCAGGCGACAGACAGGAAAATCCTGACTCTACTGGAGTTAATGGTGCAAAATTCAGACTTCAGGAAAGTCTAGACTTTGTTCTTGGTTGAAACAGTTGGAAAGACACTGGAAAATATAAGCGATAGATAAACCTTTAAAAAATTAATATCCATCTAATTTTTTTCCAATATAAAGCAATCTCAGCTAAGAGAGAGACAGCTCTGTGGAGCTCACTATTGGTCTGTCATTATTAATTATGTCCACTTCTGCTTCAGCACTGGAGAAGTGTGTGACAAAGCACCAGCAACAGTTTTTCTGTTTTAAAATAGCACTATGCAATTTCACGAGGCTAAAGAGCTCAACAGAATTTAAAATACACACACATTCACATTTATTTCTTAAAGTATTTCCTTGCCAGGTAAGGTGTTTTTTTTTTCCCCCCAACTCTAATGAGGACTTCTGAAACAGTTACACAGTCTTTATGAATGCTTTAAGTAGAGGAGAAATGCCAGGAAAGGTAATTAGGTCCTGGGTGTGAAATTAGCTGCTAGACTGCAGCCATGGAACAAAGGAGAAAAGTAAAAGTTCTAGACAAAATTAATGGTCTCTCATATGCAGTTATCAAGGATATAAGCTCCACTATCACCAGGTGATAGAAAACTTCAAGCTAGCAGGAGCAAAAAATATAATGATCATACTTGCTAATGATATGTCCACCCCTGTACATGAAACAGAAGGCAGGGAAATCACTGCCTTAATAATAGCTCACTCTAAGGAGGAACAGTTAATACCAAACTACACTATGTGTCAGTTATCTGGTTAGTTGTCCCATATGTGCCACTACATACACCTTTTAAAGGGTTGCAAACAAATTTTTGGCAGTTGTCTACTTCGGCAAACAGACCTGTATATGCTCACAGTGCATTTTCCCCAGTTTTCACTGCTTTTTTTATACAATGTAATAGTTAAAATTTCACAGCTCAAGTGATTCCTTCTTTATTTCTCTCGTCTCCATGGCTAAGAGCAAATTCTTCGTTACTTATACTTGATAATTGAAACAGGCATCTCCACACTATCGTCTGTTAAGTACAGCAACACATATTGATCTGTAATTGAATTAAATAAGAGTCAATTTTGCTTTGTTTGTACAAATAAGTAGAACTAGGAACTCTTCTGAGAAAAGCAGAAAAGGTTTTTAAAGGCTATGAGAAAAACAGTTAAAGTGGCCCCTCAGGACACATTGCAGCTTCAGAAAATACTCCTGCACTGCTAGACTGAATAGGATGTTTTAACAGATCTCTGCACAGGGTGATGAACTTCCAGCTGTGTAGTCTCAAGCTATTCTGTGCATGGAGAGTACACAAAAACAAGACTGCACCAACAGGTTCAATATATTTTGTGGAAGCAATGTTACAGAGGCCACTTCTGCAATTCTGTGCACAATGTTAATACGTACTTCCCCTTTTCCCAGCATGTCTCTATTTCCACTTGAAAATATTGTCCATCGTAAATTTCTGTGTTTGGTTTGCATCTCTGGACCCCGAGACTGCTCTATCCTCCATCAAAAATCCTGATGCTACAGTGCCAGTGCTGTACAGTAATTGTGCATGTCTCTATTAATGTTGGACGCAGCACCAAAAGCTTTACACATTTGAAAGACCTGCATGTCTACAGCTCACCGTCACTATGGAAGAACAGGCACGCACAGCGAGTCACATGCTTTCGACACATACTGTGTTCATTGCACATATGTAATAAAATAGCTTTGTGTGACAGGCTGGCTAAGCATGTCACAGCATGGTCAAAAGAAGAAAAGCATTGACAAATGCTAACTCTAAAGTACCTTAACTTTGGCATTATAAGCCTGGTGGCATTATGGGACTATTTCATTCTCATGAAAAGTCATGGTGTTATACAGAGTCCTCAGACCCAGGGCACCTGAGCAATCCTCTCACTCTCTGGTGAATGCTGGTGATATTGCCAGAGCCCCAGTAGTCCATATGACTAAAAGCCATTTCGGAATCTTGGCCCAAAAGTAGCGTCACACATCAATTGATTCTAGGTAACTGCAGAACAGATTTTCAAGCACTTCTTTTCTGCGGCCTCTAATTCCTCAACTGCTACCACAAAGGAGTACCTAAAATCTTCATTACATCAAAGTCCTCAGAACAAAATGAAGACAAGATTGTTTTCAGATCAGCCAGGGTTTACATCCATTTCGAGGGAGAAGAAAAGGATAGATAGCACCATTCTGTTGAATATACCATCACATTGCAAATTCACTTTTATCACAAAGCCAAACACTGATTTGAAACACAGGAATCTTAACTTGTGAGGGTGCCTAACTTGTATGGTAACTGCTGCCTAACTACCGTGAATTATTTGCTCTTACGCAGTCATGACTCATGGGCTGTGAATAACAAGAATCAATCATCGGCGTAAGAAACTTTCCATGCATTGCTATATTGTGCACTAGAATACAAACTCTGGCTTCCGGCTCTGGCAAAAGTTCATCTTATTTCAAGAAAACAAAAGATAAGCCTTAAGTATTTGTTTTAGATCCTGTATCATTACAGCTTGTATGTCATACAGTGATGTAACAGATTATGTTTGAAAGAAAAGGCACTGCTACACAGAGGTGTTTACTAAATTCTAGTGTCTGAACAAACATTTAAGTTTTACATTTGATATGTCACATGTGTATTCACCTGAGGCAGTATGTCCAGTTAGTGTGAAAAAACAGCATAACAGTGTTCAAAATCCACATACCTTGTCAGGCATCATTAATTCTGTAACCACACTTAGAAGGAACTGAAACCGAAGGACCACCGTTGCCTGAAGAGACAGATATGGCTATTTAAATCCCACATGCCAAAGGGCCCCGATTTGGTGCCTGATGTAGAGGTATCAGGAAAGTGGCAATAACGTAACATTGTCTTCCACGGCGCCTGCTGAAACTATGCCCTACTGTTAAGCTACAGAACAAGTGATTACAAACAGCAAGAAAAAAACCCCCACACAACAGGCTGATATTGTTAAGCTACAGAACAAGTGATTACAAACAGCAAGAAAAGAAAATACGCAACAGGCCGATCCAGAAAAGTCTTTGCCCCATGTCAACTTCTCCTTGCCTTCATGTGTAAATGCTAAGTGAATCCCCACCATCACACTCAAAGAAAAACTGATTCATCCAGGTAACACCCACAATAAGTGCTCCTTCCAAGAGTATGAAAACAGGGTGGGAAAAAAAGTTCTAACTCTATACATTTTTAAGCACTCGTTAATTCTTAACAACAGTTTCCTTTGCCATTTTGTATCTAGTATTTGTTGGGTAAAGCAAATATTTAAAAGCCAGGGTGCAGACAATGCCAAGGACATAACATTTTCAGTTTTTACTTCCTGATGTACCACATTTCTAGGAAAAGAGCCCATGGAACCCAGAAGAATAAGCCAACAGGTTCTGCTGCAAGAGCCAGCAACGCCTGTGACCCTGCAAGGGCGGTATTTCAGCAGTTCAAGGAACTTAAATGCTGCTAGGTTTGTAGCCAAAACAACTATCAACTATATATATATATCCTTCAATCTATCGTAGGCAGGTTGTTCTTGATTGTTCTTTTTCATTCTGTAAGAGGATTTTTAAAAAAGGAAAGAAAATTAAAGGTACTCACTTTTACATGCTGTTAGGTTGCACAACGAAGGACTCCGAAGTTGTGAAGCTCGTAGGTTTTCCTTGCAGCGTTGCCCCCCATGACTGTGCTGCACAAGCAGGTTTGATGCACTCCCCCTGGGAAATGCCAACCGCCTGCTAAAATGGCCCATCCTGTTAGCCATGGGGGAGCATGGTCCCCCAAGGAGAGCCGCCCTTGCACCCCCCACCCTCCAATCAACCTCTTCCCGTCGTCCCCCCCCGCCATGGCTCTGAGGGGGACCCGCCTGCGCCTTCCCTCAAAACACACCACGGCAGTTGCAGAAAGACCTTCTGCTGCGAGTTTCACCAGAAAAAGCTGGGTTTGGTTTTTTTTTTTCAATAGAGAGTACTTAGAGCTCTGACTTTTAAGGCAAAAGGGGGAAACAATGTTGAAAATGGATCTCCCCCTCCTGCCTAGCCCATCCTGACAAGATGGAGCCTTTCCTTCAGGGTTCTACTCGAGCTCGCCGACAGGCGGCGGGCTCCCGGGCGGGAAACCCACTCAGCCCTCCCGCCCCCTCCAGCGGAGAAGCCGTGTTTCTGTCATGGCCTCAGAGGCTCCGGCCGGGTGTCCCCAGGACCCCCTGCAGCCCACTCCCCCCCCCCCCCAAGTCTCCAACCTCCACCGGAGGAGTTGCCTCCCACACACACACTGCAGAGCTTCCCAAAGCTCCCCACGCCTTCCAGAAGGTTCTCCCGCCCCTGCAGGGAAGCCGCCCTGAGGAGCTGTGGCAAGGGGGCCACAGCTAGCTGTGCCCACCTGTGGGGTGCCCCCTGCAGCGAAAGAAGAGTAAGACCGAGCTTTGGAAAACCCTCTCAGTCAGTCCCTAACGCGCAGACAGCCCGTGTGCGAGGAAGGTGGGTCGCAGAGCTCCCCCCGTGATGGCGGCCGCACGCTGAGCGGCGGCAGTGCAGAGGAAGGTGAGATGTCGGCTCTCGCTGGGGGCTTTTTCTTTGCGTGCGTCTGACTACCTCTCAAGCTACAAATTAATTTGCCAAGGTATATCCAAAAGACACCAGTTCTGCAGATATTGACGTTCCTACCTGCCTACGTATGGCGTCTATGATGCAGCAGCTCTCCGTGAGGCACTGAGGGAAGCGCCTGGATCGATGGTTTTTCACCGCTGTGCCGCCACCTCTGGCACTGGACCCAAGGTGCTCCGCTCCGCTTGCCATCGGAGGGATTAAACTCAAGGCTGCTTTCATTAGTGATTACATTTGAAATATATCTGGAAGGGCTGAAAAACAAACCAAAAAACCCCAACCCCACCCCAACAAAGAACAACCCTTCTGTATTCAGTCCCAAGATGTTTAAGATTTTTAGAGGAAAATGATTTTGTTTTGGGGTGGTTGCTAAAACCCTCTGTTCAAAGAGCTATTCCACTGCTGTTCCAGTTCTTAGCGTTTAAATGACTGAGAAGTAGAGGTCATTAAAGGAGGTTTCTCAGAAGTGCTGAATATTCACTATTTTACTGAACAGGCACTCCAAAGAGTGAATCTCCTCATTTATCTTTCTTCCTTCAAGACGAAAGGAAGCCATTTTGGCAGCATTCAGACAAGGGGAGATTTGGGGTAGCCAACCTGCTACTGTGTATTTGAATGCCATTGCTTTTTATGGCTGTGCAGGTGTGAAAACTGCCAACAAATTTCTTGTAGGCACTGCTGTAAATATTCTGTAATTTCAGTGGAAGTCTAGACAACTTCTTAGACTTCCTCAAGACGCAGAGGAGTAGGTCCCTGAGAAGAGAAATTCAGTATATGGTATTCATGCTGCTGCTTTATTTGACAGTTTAATCTCACCATCCAGATGTTTAGAGCAATGCGACTGTTCGTTCTTTCTCTTAAAACGGCAGTCTTGCATTCGCTCCCACTGATGCTCGGGGTGATGGGGCTGGCAAGTGTCCTCATTATGGCCATACCTGCTGTGCTGTCCCCATAGCTTTCAACAACAATAATTTTTAACCTTGACACGTTAAAAAGCTTGGCATTACAGCTCGGCATATGCTTTGCTATTGAATTAGCACATGGAGAAGGAGCCAATAGAGTTCCTACATGAAATTGAAAAGCGTGTATTTTATTTACCTTTCATTTTGAAACCTCCTTTCACCGAGTAAAAATTTAAAGTAGATAATCAGTTTGACCAATAGCCAACTTTCAATATTGCTGTCTTGTCTGCAAATGGATTAAGGACTACAGTCAGAAATTACTTACTTTTAATGTCACTCCAGAGTGAATGTTGTTGCTGGCTAAATGCATGAAGTGCTTCCTGATTATTAGAAAGGATTTTTGGTACTGAATTTTTGCAGACTGGCAACATAATGCAGACTTATCAAGACAACCCTGTGTTCACTTCCTTAAAACAGTTTTCATCTTGCTTTTCCATACCTTGAGGATTCTTGAAAATACCTATTCTAATACATCTTAGGTTCCTCCTTGCTATTTTAACAACAGACTCCTCCCCCCTCCCCCCGCCCCAGCTGAACAACACTGACAGCTGCTGTGGCTAGGATTCAGACACCCTAACTTTGTCTAATCTAAACTTTTTTTCAGAACTCCCCATCTAGTCCCTTCCTAACTAGAGAGAGATCAGCATCTTTAGAGGACAGTTCACACATTCCTCAGAGAGCTGGATTTAAGATGTTTTTATCTGTGGCCATTTCTCTCCTGGGAATAGAAATGACAACTAGACTAACATTAGACAACAGAGAAGTTACATAAACCCATGCCTCAGTCTCCGAGGCAAAAACCCGACTTTGTATTTCAACTTGCTGGTTTTGAATTGCCTATGCTAAATCTAAGGATTACCTCACATGAACCTGATCTGAGCTAAGCTGCACAGTGCTCCTTTCTTTATCCAAAGATAGTCAAGCTTCAGCTTGTATTTCTGACACTAAATGGCTTGGATTCACTAGTCAATGCTGAATAAAGTAACAATGGCTGGTGAAGAACAGGATACGACACCTATGCTCTGAGAAAGCTCACCGGTGCTTCTTACATATCCCACTACTGAGTCTTTCTGCATGCATAGGGTGTCATTCATGATCACATGGAAATTTCCCTGGGACAAACTGGCAATGGCCTTTGGATTTTTCTTGCTCTCAGCAATATGGGATTATCTGGGCATATTTTACCTGATCCATGATATACCATTTTGCAAGCAATTAATTTTGTATTTCTGAAGAGTAAAGTCCTTAGTCTACCTAAATTATTTGGGTTTAAAGTAGAAGTACCTTTTATAATATAAAGCTTGGAGGAGCTCATTACCTCTTCTGGCTTCAAGCCAGAAGAAACTCTATAGAATAAAGCTGATTTTCTTGAGTAGGGTTTTGTACTCAGATAATCAAATTCTTCAGTGTTTAGGGATGACATGATTAATTCAATGATTTAATTAATTTTATGATTTAACTTCAGTCCAACAACAAGTTATTGTGAAAGTGGTTTGATTATGGTATTGTTTACAGTTTAGTGTAATTATAACAGTAGAATACTTCCCAAATACACCTTCTCAATGTTATCATTGCTTTATAACCACCATCTCCTTCCAGACAGGTATGGTTGGATTTTAAGTACTTACTTTGACCTTCCCCACTTACGGACATAACAGGAAACTGCTGGTTTTGCCCAAGGTACCTGGATACACATGTCCAATTAAACCCTTTGCTTTTAATTTATGTTCTTCTATCAGTTGTGATAGGATCCGATGTGACATAGAGCAAGTGCACAACTTTTTTTCACATATCCATCTATTTGGACTATTGTTTGTCTTGTTCTCTTTGTTGTGGTAAGTTCAGATATAAATAACCTGTTATAAAACCCTCTGCAGGGAAAAGAAACAGTGAACGAGTTCTCTATACCTACAAATATAACTAATAAAATACAAAAGCATAATAAAGATCCATCTTAGACGAACCACATCATTTTAAAATTTGATAGTCTTAATGATACCTAATTTATCAATGAAAGAAATGCAAGTATCTGATTTTCTTTTGGAAAATATATATTGATGCATGAAATTAATCACAATTCCTTCTGCTGATCAAACAAAATAACACAGCATTAGATCTAGATTGCAGTCTCAGAACTGCGATGGCAACATATTAGATCTTGGATCATTTGCAAAGTCTCAATACAGTTAGCAATTTGGAAAACTGATCAGTAGTATTTTCACTGCTGAAGTCCATGTCTCAACCTGAGTAATATATTATCACAATGATGGTAATTTGCTTTAGAATAAGGCACAGAGAAAAATGTGTGATGTCGCTCTGTTCCCACTGGTGCACAATATATATACACACACATAGTTTTGAAGAAAAATCTCTGTTACTGTGCCCTACATTGATCCCCTTGTACTTTTTGCCCTTTTGTTTTATGTCCTTTCTAGCCACTGGAAGAGGATGAAAATTATCAGCCAGTAAAAACTGTAGCAAATACCAGACAAAGTAACAGAGGAGTTTAACATACTGCCAACATTCCAAGGTCAAGCTCCTGTGACATGGATTGCTTTAGGAAGGCAAAGGTGTGTAAGTATGAATATCCAGCTGCTTAAAATAGGAATAGATACAACACACTTCTGTCTACCTTGTGTGCTGAACTAGAATTTAAGTTGCCTTAATTGCTATTCATCTTCATTTTGGTATTTCAATAATACATTACATTAATAGCAGATACTGTGACACATTTTCTTGTCAAACATAGTCATGTACTGAGCAGTGCACTGGGAGAAAATGATTGAGGAAATTGTTGAAGTGGAAAAAAAAAAGTCTTTACTACCATGCAAGAGGGCTGAGCTTGCTATTCCAGTTTTTAAGTTCTAAGCATGCTGATAAAAAATGCCAACACCCAGGGTACTTAAGGTTTTCCTGATAGATTTGGCTAATTTTCCTAACTTCTTTTCATTTGTTTAATATCTGATTTCATATGGAATGAGAAGTGGGTTTTTTTTCCCAGATTAGAAGTACATTAGGTATAAATTATCCACTGAACTATGGCCCTATCAAATTAAAAATAAGGAGTCTACCAGAAAAACTGTAACAGTCATCCCCCACCTGTACCCCCCCGCTCCCAAAAGAAATCATACCTTCCAAAAGAAAATTTAGGACAAAAATAGAATACTGAAAAGTGGCATACCTGTGTTCCAACTAATCAGTTATTTGCTTGGTCAATGGTCAATGGATTTTTAAATTTACATGAAGACTTCACCATAATTCTGGGTTGTGTTGTGTTACAAATAACATTGTAAGAATATTATTTACAAAGCACATTTTTTGTTTTCCTGTTGTCATATTTATTGTTCTATTTGCATTCCATAAGCATAGATTAACTTCGTATTTGTGGGTGCACACTTTATTCTTACAGCATGTGTTACTTCAAAACTTTATTGGAGGACCATGCAATTTTCTTCTGAAGGGTAAATGAAGTGTGCACCCACAAATGTGAAGTCTATCTACATTCATCCTGCCTTGGATGCAGACGTAAGCCCGAGTTGAAGAAATGGAACAGAAAAGTCAGAACAAAATGTGCTCTATACCTGATAGATTAAACAAATGCGCATTTTGAAGAAGGTAAGTGGCAATTATGCCTGAACTCCATTTGATTATCCTGCAGAAGATTAGGTGGGTAGTTTCTGATCTTTTTGGCTCATGTTTAGAATAATTTTGTTACGGGTTCCAGGCTTTGGTTCTTTCACTGGAATCCACATCATAACTTTGCCTTCTTAACAAAATTTCATGAAAACTCATTTCAAAACATAAAATTTTCAGGCCTCGGAGAAGCAGATGTTCTACTTAACATAGCCTACATCTGAATAGGCTAATCTGCCGCATTATCCCTACTGTGTAATAAAATGTGAACTGATTTGAAGAACCTACATTTTACTGAAGTCCCCTGTATTTGCAATTGGCTAGGTATATCAAAAGCAAAGCTGTCATGCAGAATTTTCCCTTGGTGAATCTGATACCTGATTTGGAGGTGTCATCTAGTAGCATGACTTGTACATAGTATCCACTGAGCCTGCATTTACTTAATTTTTAAAGGGTACTCCCTTGAGCAGTTCTGCAAGTACTCAAAGGGCAAAGCTTGTACAACAGTTCTCCTAAGCTGGTTCTTTATCCAGGTTCCCAAGTTATTACAGAAGCAAGAAACAAAAGCAGGAAGTGAGATTATAAAAAATTTTTGCAGAGGAAAACTAGGTACAAAAAGATGCAAGTGGCGTCATATTGCTGATAGTGCTCGGGTTTTATTGAAAGATGGATGATTCAGACTCATAGAGTAGCCATTCAAAGATGGTTATCTTTTGTAATACCACCCTTTATGAGAACATGAACTCATATCTACTTGAATAGATCATTAATCATTAATTAAAAAGAAGCCAAGAGGGGGTAGAGCAAGACAAAAAGGTCCGGGTATTTAGCAGATGACAGGATTATGGCAGTTTTTACATTCCATGGAGGTGCAATCATAAACTGTGAAAATATTCAAAGATTATTAGATAGACAGTTCCAGGCCCAGCTGGAAGGCCACCACCCTCCTCCCAGATCTCCTTCCCTGAATGAGGCATGCAGAGCAATTTGTTAATCTGTGTTTGAGCACATGATCTTGTTTACTGCCATCACTGAGGCTCCATGAAATCAGAGGTCAAGGGCCTTATGCAATCCATCAGCCTTTTGGAGTATTTGAACCCTTGGTGCTCAAACTGGTGCACGGATCCAAATGTAGATCTGGCTGCTGCAAGTGAAGCACACCTCTGAGAACAAAGATCTGTCCGTAGGCCCATCACTAAATAGCACTGAACTACTAGTTTTCAAACTAGAAAGAACTACTCAAGTATAATCACAGCATGATCAATAATTGAACTATTTAAAACATTTTATGATTCTCATCACAGAAAAATTTAAGCAGCATGAAAACCCTAGTCCCAGAGGTGTGCATTATTTGTATAGAAGACACTCTAAGTAGTAGTCGTCTGGAAAAAGAATCCATAATTAGGCAAAGTGGCTTTCAAGGCACTAATCATAGTAAAGGGTAATTTTGAGTTAGCATCACTGTACTTGCAAGACAAATCCATTGACTCGGTCACAAGAGCTTCCCTTCAAAAGCTGTCACTTCGTAGCAGTCTCTTTCTCCAGACACTGAACAGCCATGGCAACTAGTAGTTGCACTTCGAGCACAGAAATTAGTGAGAGTTATCTGCGATGCTGGCTTTGATAAGTCAGTATCAGATATGTAGTCTGCTTCATGCTCTTAAACAGAATAATTGGGCATCTTTCTTAACTTGAAAATTCCCCTTTGTGCGAATGGTTATTTTTGTGTGTATGTGTATGCAGACAGTTAATAACTTCACAGGCATTTTAGTGCCTTAGTACTGCTAGAAGTTGAAGTATTTTCTTTTTAATGATGTCCAAACAAATTATCTGTTAAAAATAAACTGCGTCGTAGCACAGGGGGAAATGGAATTTAGCAGGCAGAAGATCAAAAGGAATTAAGTGCCAGAGCTCTGGCCTATGTGCTCATAAAAATTGATTTGACTTAATAAGTTTAATGCAAAAGGGAATTGCATTGTGTGCACTGCTTTCCTGTTGATTTTTAAAAAGTATGGGAGCACATTTTCCCTGCCATTGTCCATTAACTATGCCCATGAATACATAAATATAAACTGGGTGCTTCACTTCTTTTTTAAGTAACTCTTATCAGCATTTTATAGCAAAGCACAGTAACTGGATTCACCAAAAAAAACCTGCTAAAAGCTGCTACTTTCCACTTATATGAAATGCTCACTTCTTTTTCCCATATTGATATTAAAAAAAGAAAATCCCTGATTTTTTAAAAATTATTTGTGTAATTACCCTCTGTTTCAGCAAAGCGTGGAGGTATATCATAAGAAGGTAAAGGTAGCTGTTAGAAGTATCGTTTAATATTACTTAATGATATTTTTTGAGTTTTGGGTTTTGGCTTTTTTTCAGGGTGAAAATTAGCTTGGTTTGGATCAAAAGCTCGTGTGGAACAGTGTAAGTATTTAACTTCTCTAACAAGCAAGTACTTTCTGTTTATGTTACGTCTTGTAATCAACTTCTAAAAGGTCCTTTAATTTTTGGATGTAAAATCCACAATGCTTATCAATCATAAAAAAGATTGTCTTGATGCATTCTTGCACTCACTTCTTACCTTCTCAGTTAAGCACTGTCGTGGTCTCTTGCTTTTGCGAGAGCATACAAAGCAGTATGACCATTTTTCTGCAAAATCATTTTGCCTGTATGAGAATGTATGTGCATGATACCTGCTTGGCCAGGCAGCCACGGCTCTTAAACAATCCCGTCATTTGTTCAAGGACAGTTTTCTTATATATTTTGATAAATGGGTAGTCTATTTCCGTCGTAGCTGCTACCCCAATCACGAAGCAACAAAGTATTCCAACTCCAAGCACACTTGAGGTGAAGACAAAGATTGAATGCAGTCTAAAATGCAAAGCTTAGGTTACGTGACCTTCCTTATCTGTCCTTGACTAGTCGGAGATCTCTTTGCTCCCTGATTTTATTACATTTGTTTCTCTCCCAGGTGTTTGATGTACATCCCCTACACTTAACTCTGAATTCCATCATATAACCATCTAGCCATACAATTGCCATACTTGATGAGAGTCCAGGTGCCATGGTGAAGTATTGGGGCGGGGGGCAGTTGTGTTTGCCCATTGCTCCCCAACACTGAAACATCATGCATGGAGCCGAGTGGTAAGAAGGCTGGGATTTATTGGAACGTTTCTTTTTGGATTACTGAGCCCCAGTTGAGCCTGGCTGAGAGCTGCTGGATTACAGGGCAGGCAGCAGAATTTGGCTGCTGGAAAAAAGTCCTGCGCCTGTCACACATTAACATCAGTCTCATCTTTGTCACAAAGACTCTTAAGTCGCCACGGAACCAAGTCAGATGACCAATTTATGAACATCCTTCTGACACATCCTTTGTCTCTGTTTCCTGATATTCTGATCTTGTTTGAAAAATACTAAGAGCCAGTCTATGATATTTCATTAACTTGGGCTTCTCTAGCCTTTCCCTTACCACCCACCATACCAGAGAGAATCTAAATTAAAATAGGAAGTGTTGAGAATCTACCTTGTCTTATCCTACCTTGATTTAAGTAGCATCAGGGAAGACAGAATTAAGCTGTTATTTATGTAATGTATTTTTTTCCTTTGATAAGTGCGCAAACACGTTGGAAACCTATGTCTTAGTAAGAAAATTCAGATGCAGATTTTACTGCACGTATCCCTTCTAAAGAGACTGTGTTAAAGGCATATATTTGCTTCTGTGTGCAAGTTCATTAGAGAGTTAGCTATTTATTATAGGAATTTAGAGGAAACTGCCATCAACTTTTATGCTTACTAAAAGTGTATTTACAGACCGTGACCATGAACAAGCTCTTCTTGTGTGGGGCCTTGTACGAAGAAAATGTTTTTGCAATTCACAGTTCTGAACCAAAGTCCAGGAATATGAATGTTTCTGAATCCTCTCTCAAAATCTGGTCCTTGGAGTTAGTTTCTTACCTGAAGTGCCCCATTTCTGATCCTTGGCTTGTGAATAATGACTTCAGGATCAGACCTTAAAAACTTTGTTTCAAAGTATGTTAAGCTTTACACTGAAAGAAGATCTCTAAGGAGTGATACCATCCAAGGGGCAAATTCTGCTGTGGCAATCAGTGCTTATGTATGACAGGTGTTCTAATTCTGTTCAAGTCAGCAGTTTAAACTGCTTAGTCCTGTAAATTACAGCAGTCACACATTATTCTTGCAGGAAAAATGCATATCCACGTGGACTTTTCTGGGGAAAGATAAAACGAACACAGCAGTATTCTTCCCTTGTTCCTATGCTGTTATTCCCACAGGCTTGCACCTGCAGGCTGGTACTGTTACGGCAAGCTCTTAGGGGAACCGATTGCCACTGGCACAGAACTCGCCCCTTCCTTCCCCCTCTTCCTGCCCCTCGGTCATAGCCTTTGGTTTTCGTTAAGAGACCCAGAGACACGCGTGCACAAAGCCCCACAACCTGTCAGCAGACAGAACTGCCCTGATCAAGGCCCACTTTGGTCAGTGCTGACAGCGCTATGAGCAGGAACAACTAGACAAGGCTTGAGCTCTTAGGGCTCCTGACAGGAATGAGTCAGTGTTAGAACCACCCCCCTGCCCCCAAGAAGAGCCTCTGGGAAACATCTTCCTTTTCCCTTTTCTCGCTCTCCTTTTTTTCTCCCAGAAGTAACTTTTACCATTAGAGTCAACATATGCCACCGGGCACACTACGGGACCTGCTAAAGCTTTGTTGATGTGAACATATCTTTTGTGCAACACTTCCAATAGCAAAACTATATTCAACTGCTAGAAATAGAAGTAGTTCATTTTTTCAGTTGAGCTTATTTAACTGCCTTTTCCCATCCTACAGTGCATCAAAAATATGCAAGTGTATATATAATATGCATGTGTATACACAGATACACACACACGAAAAAAATCTCAGCTACTCTTTGAATTCAACCTCTTATCCCAGTTTATTTAGAAGCAGCTTATATCTTCTCCACTAACAATGCCAAAAATCTTCCCTGCAGCAGAGCAAGTGTACTTCTCATTTACGTACTGAGTTAGGACTGTACTTGGACAGCCTACACAGAGTGCCTAGGGTCTGTTTATTTGGGCAAAGCAAGCAGCACGCAGTCCAGTTTGCATCTAGAGCGTTATTGCCCTTAAACCCATTAACAGTAGTTGTGACAGAACTACTAAAGGCTGCGATCCATAAAGACTCAACACTAAGCGCACAGGAGAGCTCCCACTGACTTGCTGAGCAGGAGCAGCGTTTGTGTACATATATTCTCAGTGCCAACAACGGACAGCCCAGTGCAGACCACTGCAGACTATGGTTCAGAAACATCAGGTCATACTTCTACTCAAACGTGCCCCAAAGTAACCATGGAAAGAGCATTGGTGAAAACATTTTTACTATCATACTACTCTATCATCTCATTACAGCTGTAGGTTTTCTCCCTTTCTCTCTCACATTGTCATGAGAAAAATAGTGGTTCCCAGCTGACACAGAAGATAAAATCTGTAAGCATGCAAAGTGAGACAAAGTATTTTTTAAAGACTGTCACTTTTGTTAGTAAGAGACAAAACTCCTAGGCTGAATGCTAACAGCTTTTAAACTTATTTCCATAATAACCATTAGTTCCTGGTGCTTTCTAAAGGTTATCAAGAACCTTGCAGGTAATTAACATCTCATTGAATATATCACAGTAGAACAACTAAATGTACTAACATATAAACAGAGAAATTAAATTACGCAACAAGCTTCTAATCATAGTACTAATAATACAGAAGGTGAGCCACATTTCATCATATACCCAAAATGATGGTCCATTTGCTACATTTCAGCCAACCATGGACAACTCACCTTTCCTTGTGATGACAGATCATATAAAAAAAAAAATCTAGTTATCAACAGCAGCTCAGAAAAACAGCACAGAAGCAACCCTTACTTATTTCCCAAGGTCTAGCATCCAGCATTAAGATGGCGAAGACAAAATACCAAAGGATGCCACGTCACCTTTTTAATAGTCTTCATTATGAAAGCTGTTGGTTCCACCTCTGTTACACTCTACAGATGAACAGGTGTGCAAAAGGGGTTTCCTTGTGGTATGTGACCGTTTTGTTTGTTTTTAATTAGAAAATGCAGGACCCACCTGGTTCCGAGATGAAAGTTGTAGTAAGACTAGAACAATAGGAACAATTAGTTTATGGCCATTGCAGGCTTTTTACTGTTGTATCGGAGTTTTTCTTAAATACTTGCTCCTAGCAGTGATGAGACCTGTGGGTGGGCTTCCATCCTCTCCTTTAGGAGAGAACCCACTCTCAGCACCATGCATAATCTGCCCTCTGGGCACCACCACTGTAATGAAGATGGAAAATGATAACAAACAAAGAAGTCAGAAACATAAAAAATAAACATCACATTTATTTAAATAAAAATATACACACAGTGTACAATGGACATGGCTTATAGACAGCAGTGAAACAAAAATGCTAAATCCTGAAATATAAAAAGAGTTGAATTGCTATAGTTGTGCTTTATTTCTCTGAAGAAACACACACTATGGAACGAGTGCGGTTTTTATGTTACTTATACATAGCCCCATGTGCTCCAGAGTGTGACAGACACATTACAAGGAACAGCTACACAAAATGAAAACAAATATCAAAGTAACTTGAGCTTTTAGAAATTTTAAAGGCAGACCATTCATAAACAAAACAGAAGTGCTGAAAACTTTTAAAGGACTTTGCAGGCATGGGAAGAGTACAAAACACCAGTCCCAGCAGTTAGAGACCTAAGTAAGAGTAGTGTGGTCCAAATCTCACCACTCCAAACCCCACAATCCAGGGCACTTCTATTTATTACAGTCAGATTTCTACCATAACTCCTTCTCCCTCTCAGCACGCAAACCCCATGCTTTTATGTTTCACCTTTTTGGAATACAGACACATTGGTTCACAAGTGTCTTCTATTTTATTCATTCTGAAGTATTAAGTTTCATGTTTATTTGAGCAAATGCAACTTTTTCATCTTGGATCATGAGTATCATGCTGAAATTCGTTGTTATATTACTTATTCAGTAGATGCTATGAGAGAAAGAGCAAATAAATGTTTGAGTGCTGCAGAGTGTAAGCTGAACGCTCTGGCAACACAACAGTCGGATGTGTTGAGTGAACTAAGGATAAAAAATAATGTTCTAGAGACTGAAGTCTGGGAATTTTTTTTTTTTTTAAAGGTATTTGTATGTGTTTTTTTTAAAAATGCAATTTACAAGGTAAGTCCGTGTTTTGAAGAACAGTAAATTATTTTAAAGCACTTTGATTGTAAACGTCTGCTTTTAAGCAGCAAATAAGTGAAAAGCAAGATGCAAATTCATGTCTCATGGCATTGCCTGTACAGCACACTTTACAATTAAAAAAAAGCATAAATACAGATATCAGTGGTTTCAAGTTTACAACATAGCCAACTGACGCAATTTATGTTTAAGACTGTTAGCTGATTACATACATTAACTCACGCAAGTAATTTTGCTGCGCAGTTTTTAATGTGATTTCTTTCTTTATTACACTGGTTGACGATCAGTGCATTTTCTGCTTTTTCTGAGTGGACCATACAATTTCTTGGAACTTGTGTTTAAACTAGAAAGAAAAATAAGCTTATTCTCTGAAGCTTGTAATAGGCATATTATACAGTGGGCTTCAAAACAATACATTGCACTTCTTTATACCTAAATTACTAGTGATGACTTAGAATACATTGCATTTTATTTCACTGCAAATAAGTGAATTTTCATCAGGACTGATTGATTTAGACACAGGAAGTGAAGTGTTTGTTAATGTCCTTATTTCAGTTACGTAATGCCAAAATTCAGACAGTACAAAAATTAACATTGCAAAGGACTTCATTAAGGCTCTTCCTCAGTTAATATTTTGTTTCAGCTGTCCTTCTAAATTATTTCGTCTTTGCAACATGTACATTGCTAGTATTCCAGCAAAATACACAGCTTCACATAGACAAAAATTAGATAACATAATTAAAAACTTCTGTTTCCTAATTGCTCCATAAAAGCCAAAGTATAAAGATTAACAAGAACGTATTTTAAATTCCCCAAAAGAAGACTTCAGAAAAAAAGACCTGCCTGCTTAATAACGCCAGGTTTATGCATGTTATGTATTATAACAGTATTACAATCATCACTGAGAAAAAATTACTTTAACTTCCCTTTCCTTATTTTTTTTTTTCCGGTATTTTATACTAGCTCTCTATTTAGACACTAGTCTGTGGTACAAAAACCCCATATAAGCGTGTAATATATGGTACAAGTATTCAAAGCTAGAAGCCCTTATTTCAGGATTCCTCGAGGCAGATCCTGATGATTTTATTTCTACAAATAATATCTTCCGCGAGTAAGACAGGATTTGGCTTTAGATGCCAGATATATTTTTGAATGTTCATCTTCTATGTCTTGAGAACTGCCCTCCCCTCAAAGCAGATGATTTTATACCGTACAAAAGTTTTAAGAGAGCAGATACGGAACATTTTCTGTGTATCTGCCACCAAGATCAGTATGTTTCCCTTAACACTTTCCGGTGTCGCTTGCTCATAATTCATTTGCTTAATTTTACTCCTCTGATATTGACAGTGAAGTACAAAGATATGTGCAAGACCTCGGGGGTGATTTAACTCCTCTGTTAGGCATTCAAACAACGCACAGGCCTTGATGCAGCTTCTGCAAAGTGTATAATGTACTCCAAGTAACATCACTGTCAACCTACAGCAAACCACCCTTTGTTTCTTCATAAAAGGCAAACCAGAAAAAACACTAGTTTTGAATCCACACTTAGCTGACGACCCAGTTTTGACGACACAGCCTTTGCCTATACAGACTGCAGTAGCCCACAGCAGGTGATGACCAAACACACACACACTTGAGCCTCTTTCAGTACTGAAGCAACAAGCCTCTTCTAGAAGACTTGGAACTGCGTCAGCGGGTTTTACAAGGGTCTTGTGACCTACAAAAAAGATGCTCCACTCAAAAAATTGGCTTGAAAAAGTTCAGTCTTATGTAGCGCAAAACCCAGCCTACTCTTCTGTAATGGCCCAAGCTCAGTGAAGTTTCACTGCAGCACACTGATGCAGGTTTTGTTTTTTTTCTTAAATAATCTATTATTTGTTGAAGATAATTAATGTCACAAGAACATACTGGGAGTGCCTGCTAAAGCAAAAAGGATAGTAATCCAATGCCTTTTTTTTTTCCCTTCTTTTTTTCCCCCTGCAAAAACGTGGCTTCAATGTGGAAACCATCTTAAATGTTAAGGTCATATGATAGTCACAATGGCAATTTAGAACCCAAGTGGGATTAATATGCTGAGGTGAGATCTTGAAAGACTGTTTTCCTGATGAGAAGGAAATCTATAGAATTTCACATTTTGAACTTGACAGAATGCCCATGGGACTAAAATAAAGAACCTATAGTACACACCAGTGAATACCATCCCCACATAGACTTCTACAGACTGTTTCACAATTACTGTAGGAAGGCCAGCATTCTCGGTTGCACATCTGTGGGATTACTTCAGAGGTGCATGAGGAATTTATCACTATTTCTAAACTGTACAGGTAGGGTTTTTTAAGCTAATAATAAACATGGCAGATAGCGAGGGCTAGCGCAGCAGTCTGACAGAACAAAACTTCCTAGGAAGATTTATGTTCCATAAATTTATAGAGAAGTTTTGTGCAGATCAGCTATGTTATAGTTAAAGACCCAAACACAAATTTATGCACGTGTGTACCCACCCAATGAGTAGTGCCTACTTCTTGTACACGACAGGGGGGGGAAAAAAATCAAGGCATTATATTCTCACCTGCCTGAGCTTATCTGTGATGCAGTACCAATTCTGACATCTACTGTTAAAGTAATACATTCCAGAAGAACAAAGTCATTCATGATAGCACGTTATATAATAGAAATAAACAACAAATGCACCAAAACACTATTTAAATGACCTACTTTACTTTGGAAAAAAGTTCCAATTAGTATGTAAATCTATTGTATAGGTGAATTCCTGGCTTCACTGAAGTCAAGGAATATTGGAATGAGGCGCTTTTCCTGATGTTCTCCTACAAGCCCCAAAGCCTGATCTTGCCAATACACAAGATGGGTTTAATTTTATTCACATGGTAGATCCTTACATGTAATCACCCAAGTAGAGTTTGCAGAACCAGGCTCTTAAATATGTATTTTTACTTGTATAGTTACAGATTTATACCCAGTAATGGGCATTAATGGATTAAAAAGAACAAATTATAACTTACGGTGCATCAAGATTTCTTTAACTTCCATAGGAGCAAGCAAACATTAACTTCTTTACCCATGGCAATTACAATTTCCTACAGATGCTCAAATTCCCAGTGCAGTTTCATCAGGATAAAATTCTCACACTTCTGCTCTAGATACTTTTTTCTCAAAATGAATGCATTACATAAAGGTCAGTAACCAGTGAATACTTGGGAGTTTTATAATTGTATTTCTCTCTGGGAGGCAGAAGGCAGCAATAGATAGGTACAATTAGAAAACACAAGTGTTCTTTGCAAGACAAATTTCAGGACTAACACAAGCTGGCAGAAGCATTAACATTCATTTTTAAAGTTGATAGTTCTTCATACCAGAGTGTCTACATGCATCGTTACAAAGTTGATATAAACCAGCTTCAGGGACCAACTAGTCCTAATATGGCAGGTTACTCATAACTATAACATTTATCTTAAGTTCTGTAAAAACATACATGGTTTTATAGCCTAAAGAGACATTAACTCTTGTATATACAATTCATTTTCCCTACCACTAAAGAAAATTTAGTTTTAAGGGTTTCAGTAAACGGGAACATGACAGGTCAAATTCAGGTCACCTTACTTGAAGAATTAATCCCCCCAATTTCAATGTGAGTTATGTGAAAGTGAAATAAGTGGTATTAGGCTGTGGTACAGAAAGCCAAGAACAATACATCCAAATGAACTGCAAGGAATCAGAATGGAATTACTGAAATTACAGGCTGTAATTACTAAAAACATATTACGAAGTTACCATGATTATGTAAAAAAGTTAAACGTAATTACCAAAATTATCTTTAGCCCAGGTATTAACATCAGTATCTTTCATAAATACTTCTGTGAAGGATTTAATCATTAGTTATCAAGACCTTGGTGCTATGCTGGTTCCAGAAAACACTATTTCCAGCAGAAGAGACTCCTTAGATCAAATCTCAGGTTTTGGTTCGTAGACAGATTGCCACCTTCCAGGTTGCTAACCTCACCTCCTACAGCAAACAGCATTTCCCTTTATAATCTTTGATCAAATGACCCAAAAAACTAATTCCTGCTGACTTATGAGTCATACTAAGCTTCAACTTCACAAAGAAAAGTTGAATATATTTGGTTTTGAGAATATTCAGTTCATCACTTTTTCATGATATTTTATTTCATAACGACTAACTGAAGTTATTTTAATGTAAAATGATAAAACCTGATAAAAATAACACCTCGACTGGTTACACATTCCCAATTAATAAGTCATAAACAGCAATTTTATATTCACTAATTAGCGTGATGTATGTTCCTGATTACATTTTTGTTAAACTTAGGTGTCAGCTTTTCCATATGTCCCTTCTGGAGGTCTGTAGTACTTTGGGAAAGCCATCAGCTGTATCATGTTGAATGCATACTTTCTGCATTTGACATTCTTCAGTACATTCTCTATGCGGCATCCTTCTCTAGTGAAAGGGGGAAAAAGTACAACTTCATGAAACACAGAATAAATAAATATGCTTTATTTGTTCATTGCAGAGTTTCAGCAACAGTTGAAGTAAAAATAACAAAGATTCAACTCTACATTTTTGTTCTCCACAAGTGATGATACATCTTACAAAATTAAATCCAAGGCCAGGCCCAGTACAGTTATTGCCCTCAGAAATAGGTGATAAGATTTTTTTTCCCCCTAATATATTTGCCCTTCAGGTTTAAAGTTCAGTAAAAAAAAAAGTAAATACTTCAATGACACATTTTCTTCTGATTCCAGAAATATATTTGCCTTTTAAACCTTCTCATACTTTTTTCAAATTGTTTACTATATGTGTTGAGAGTACACGTTGCCCTAAAAATGCGTATTCTAGGAATAAGGCATTTTATTAAGTCTGGCCCTAGAGATTTGTGAAGGAAAGTTTAATCTCTGCTTCATTTTCTGTATGTTCGGCTTTGCAATGAAAAAAAGAAGAGAGAAGGGCTTTTCAAACAGCCCAATCCAACTCTCTGCTTTATAAAGGAAGGATGTTTGTTCACATACAGTACAAAAGTCACAAGTGCCAAAGTGGTGCATCAAGACATAAACAGGACTTTGCTAAAAAGAATATAAAAGTGTCTTGAAAGCAAAAGCAACTAAAGCAACAATTACAAACAGGTTAATTTCCTTACAAACCAGAACTTACTCTATTCCATTTAGTTACTTGACAGAAAAGGGTTAGTTGTAGCAAAGTAATAATCATTTGTTAAACAAAAAAGATCCCATCAGCTAATAACAATGAAAATAACCCAATGAAAGGTACGTCTCACAAACCACCACCCTGTGATAATTTGTCTAGGGGTTAGTCTGTGCTGTGCAAATTCATTTTTAGTGGGTTTTTTTTTTTGTTTTGTTTTGGTTTTTTTTTTTGTCAGACTAATTACTCTGGAAAGAGGGGTTCAAGCATTCAGGATTCCACGTCTTCTTGTATACAGTGACAGCATTATAAGTGGGCTTTCTTTGATCTAATTACAGTGGGAAAGTTTTACCATGAACAGAAAGAGCAAATCAATTCACTAATGCATAGTATACTTCTCAGAGTTCAGAAAAAAAATAACAAAAACATAGTACATTTCAGACATTTGTATCTTAAAGATGAATCCTTGGGGTCTGAGATTGTAGAAATATTACAGCATAATTCCTTTTTCTAAAGTTAGTTTGTTGTTGTTTGTAGAAAAGAAAGGAACACAAGTGAAGTTTATTGATATTTGGCTAATAGCAAAGCAAGACTTAAAATAAGCCACACAACCAGCAAGTGTGAGCTGACAAGCAGCAAGGCGACAGGATAGAAGTGTCGAGAAGTTGGCTTGTTATCAGTTAGACAGCCTGTTTCGGGATCATCCGATTCATTCAGTGCTCCCTGGGTTTGTCTGCTGTTAAACAGGGGAAGTTAGGAACAAATAGAACAGCATTTAAACAGCAAAGAAAGCCAACACGTAGCTATTTTGACACAGAGAAACTATATAGCCATTTTGATGAAATAGATTTATGCTAAGTACTTCCAATGCATTTATTGTGTTCTACAGCTGACCTGGGAAGCACGATGACTAGGTGGCTAATCATGTTCTTAAGCCTGCTAGGTGCCTCGGAGTAGTATTCACAAGTTAACATCAAATAACTTACAAGATGAACTATACTATCACTAAAATGAACACACACACCGAACAGAAATGAAATAAGGAAATGAAAAAAATAGTTAAGGAAGCAAAGAAAAAAAGATATGTCACAATGCAACACTGACAAAATAGTGTCTCCATGGTGTTCACAGTTTTTTCAAGTCCTGCTTCACTGTTAGGAAACATATAGGCAGAAGTAGAAAGGGCACACGCTCTTCTTTGAAACAATTAACAACTATTCTAAAAGACTTTTAAATGATGGTAAATTGACTTCTTAAAAAATTCGTCAGTGCTGGTGACTCAGTTTTGAAGTCAACAGCAGCTCTTTTTATTTAATGGCTCACACCTACATTCCTCTAAGAAAATTACCTTCTACCTTGTTCAGTCAACTCAGCTAGGAACTAATCTCCTTACTACCGAATCACCGTAAGGTGTGCGGTCACTTTCCTACCAGGGCAGCCAGGGATACTTCCAAGTCACTGCCAGTCTTTTCTATTGTGGTCTCGGTAGCTTCTCTACAAGTAGAATTATGCCTACTTCAACTATATCTCTTCAGTCCTTCTGGACTTAACTTTATTTGCATACGCTCAGGAGTCCTGTTTATGGACTTCCTTTGGGCAGTAAGGACTGAGAAGATTTTTATTTTTCTATTTACTATGAATATTCTGGGATGAAAAGATAACTCTCCATTTTCCTCTGTGGACTTAAGGATATCCAGATATATCAGATTACAACACAGTGCCTTTTCAGAAGCATGTGTGCCAGGTACACTGTTTTTTCAATTAAGAAGATGCTGTCAGACCACAAAAAGGCTGTAGGACAGTAAAGGTAGTATCACACAGTCCCAGGGAAAATGAGAAGGGTACATGGAAGACAGCAGCAGTCACTTCATCTTACAGAAAGCCTGCCTTTCTGACTCGTGTGTTAAAAGGCAATGTTGAGTTTCTTGAGCTTGGATAGCAAGAGAGGTGCAAGAGCTGCACTTACAGGTGGGATGCTAGGAAGGGGACTGGTCAAAACCATTCCTTGCACAATTTTCCTTTTGAAGAACCCTTCCGTAAGAAGTTCTTGATTTCTTTCTTTGCTTTGAACATTCAATCTGTACGTTACACTAATAAAGAGGACAAGCCATACTATTTTAAATAGCAAAATAAAAGATAAAAAAATAAAACCCCTAGTATTTGAATCTAGATCAAAGCAATTACTGGTGTCAGCATGTTTGCTGCTTTTGATCTACAGTTTTCACGTGTCCGTGGACAGAAATTGGATGGAACTCAAACAGTATTTTAGACAAAATCCTCTCAGATACTGTCAAGGAACAAAGCTAACTGCGTGCTATGCTGACTTTGTCAACACCGTGGCTTACATGGAAATAAATAATTCTGTGTTCTTTATCAGACCATTCCAGTTAATGCCTTTGCTCTAGGATCCACCCCAGAACTTACTTCCTCTTCTCACAGTGATAACGTTACCATTTATGATCAGTTGTGAGGACTAAACATAATTGCTCTTTGTTAATTTCCTCCTTTATCACGCATGTATTTCTACACACTTTTAAAAACACATTGCTTGCCTTTTTTTTTTTTTTTCATTTCTTCATCACTACAGGATCCCACAAGTCTGCCTGTTTGGCCCTTTTGCACTGTCCCCTCACTCCTTTTCTGCTCTTCGAGGTGAGCCTGCTGGTTGCAGCTTACCCTGTTATGCCCACAGCTGAGAGCTGTAGCTCAGCCCTCATAATCCCAGCTACTCCCTCCCGGTCACAGAGTCCAGGTGCTTTTGGACTGTCCTTCGGGATGTCTTCCATCACAGACTTCATACGTGTGCCTGTGGCTGAGCAGGTGCAGAGCCAAACTCTTTTTTTTTTTTTTTTTTTCTCTGAAAAGATCCACTGAGGCAGCAACAAAGTTCAGCGTTTGGTAAGCCTGCACAGCCACTGCATTAGCCACTGTTGGGTACTTCATTCCGGAGAGCCTTAGCTTGGCATGCCAGTAGCTTGTCCTGGAGCAGGCTGAGTTACATGCTTGCAGGCTGCCCCTATAGGGATGAACACTCCGACTTCTGTGGTGTGCCTTGTTCTGTTTTGCTCCGTATCTCACTGACAGCGTGACTGTCTTTTTATCTGTGTTGCTACACGTCCCATTAGCATCGGTGAGATTTATGCAGGTGTAATGATGGAAATACAGATAAAAGCCATTTGTTCTATTTTTTTTCCCCAATAAAGAGCCTACAGTACATTTGTTCTTTGATATGCTGAAAAGAATGATCAGTGTCTTTCAACATAAAAAGTCCTATCTTCCCCGAGGAAAACTACAGTGAACAGCTGATGCACAGGGACTTCTGTTCCGCAAATTAGTCACATCATTCTATGCATGATTCAATAAGACATCCTCAAAATAGAGCAAGAGGATCCAACTCCATTATTAGCTACCTAGGAACAGGCTGAGCGGAATACCTAAACGTGCTTTTCATTTAAGAGGAATATTTGATCACGGTCAGATGCCTTGCTAAGCTCTGCTACAACTTTTCAATGTACTGCAGTGACAGTGTCTTCTAACACATCTTAAAGTGTTCTCCGCAGTGACTAATGTATCTAGTTAAACAAAGCGAAGCCCTGCACCCAGCTGTCAGCAGCATGACAGCACTGCTTCCCCTGGCTCATCAAAAGCTGTAGAAGTTTTGCTGCAAACAGCATGAATCCAGCTGGTGCCATGTCAGCTGGATTTATTTGGCTTCTGACTGACACTCAGCACAGCCAGAACAGAGTGATATTTGACCCTGTTACGGTGTGAAGGTATAGCCATAGTTTTGGATGTTCTCTCCATCACAAACCGTACTCTAACAGCTCTGAACTCACACCAAAGGGAAGGAAGACTCCTGAAATACCGAGTAAGTTTTTATTTCACACACACACAATTTTAAGAGGTAGAGTGAAAGCTTCTGAATCTGTAACATCTGGTGTAATGAACACCTCTCTAACCTATAATACTATTTTTATTCATTTGCTTTCAAATTGTTCATTTGAGGCTTACAACATAGCACAAATACATCATAACAGCCAAGGGTGCTGTAAGTTTAATGACGATATAACCATTTCAGTCTGCCTTCTCTCTTACTTGGTGTTTTATCATCTTAAGCTCCTGTTGGGATAATGCTGCATGCCTATCATATGAGACAAAGGCAAAACAGCAGGTATTTTCTGTTGGTTTTAAATTCAGGTGACAAATTGATTGAACCTCTAAGCAGTGGAGCAGAGACAGTGAAAATGGTGTGAGGGAAAAAGAAGCCTCTCAAGAGTCCTTATAAAGCCAAATGCACATACGAGGGCACATTCTGACTTTTGATTATCAGTCACACTGACATCCCTGTGCAAGGGTTTTGGAGTAGGCTCATTTTAACACTTTGGGATATATGCTTCTCTTATTAGAACTTTTCCAGCTCCAGCTATTAATGATACTAAAATGGAAATGCTAAACTGTCCTAAAGCAGTGCTTCAGGTAGAATAGATGGGCAGCTTCCTATCAACACAAGGATCCCATGTGCTAGCAGTGACTTCAGTCTGAATTCATGTCTAATAGCATGCGTACTTTGGGGGAATTTTCCCTTCTTGCAGACAGACTCAAGCAAGCAGTTTCTTGGCCTGCTGGGTTTTTCTTGTCAAGCTCCAGTGCTGACACAGGAAAATGACAAAAGTGAGATGCTTCTCTTTAATCCCATCCAACAGCAGCAGCACAGGCATTTCTTCAAATAGAAGGGATTGCTAACAGTACACAATTTTGCTTACTTACCTGTTCTTTTCATTTAAGGCATGCATCACAATCCAGAACTTTTAAGAAGCAGCTTCTCTAGAGAATGTTTTCATCCCTCTCGAAGATTTCAAACAGAATACTACCTACTTGCCTTTTTAAAAAAAAAAGGTTTTGGAGTGGAAGCAGCTTAATTTCCACATTATACATGTTACTGTGATTCACTGAAATGCTTCAGAGAAAAATCGACTGTTTCAACATGCAGCGCTGCAGTTCTAGAAGGTAGCCGTAACTTTTTCAAAGGGGAAAGATGGGATCCTTGTGAGGCCATTATGAAGATGCTGCACTACATGATCCAGAAGAATAAAACGTGATTCAGAAGGAAACAAATAGATCTCAGCCTAGTCCTGGAGCAGTGCTGAATCAGAGCAGAACTCGGATAAAACATACAAAGGAATACTGGGCAACAACCCTTTATGTTGAAAGATAAAGTTGATACAATAAAACCTCCAACAATTTGTAAAAAATAAAAAATGTTTCTGCATTCTTTCAAAATGGAAGATATAGGAAGGGAACCATCAGAGACATTTTCCGTTATCAGCGATCCTTACAATAATTCTTTTTCTGATGCATATTGTTGTCAATAACTTACAAATTTTTCCTAAAATCTAGGTGGTATTAAATAAAGTAAAAGATCCTAGAAATCAAATTTTGCTGCTTACGTGATCCTATAATCTCTATTTGGTTTCAAAACAAACAAGTGGCAGTACTGAAACTCACGAAGAGTCTCAGATCTACAAATACTGATGAATTCAGTGGGTGATTTGGAGGCAGCTGCTATTTAAACTTTCAGCAACAATACAAACAATCTAATATGTTTATCAAATTTTCACACTACCCTCCCTCCTTTTGTTTTACCTTTTGTACTGCAACTTTTTTCCCCTATTCTTTTGCCGGCATCCTGTATTTCCCTACTCCTTTCTTCTCTCCCTTGTTTGGTTATAAGACATTACTCCTCCAATGCCATTACTTAGGAAATAAAAAGGAGAGCACATGATGTTACATGAGGCTTGTCCAGTCAGTTTGACCAAGCAGCAGATTCACGATGACATGACACCTAGGTCTTGAAAAACACTTAATGTACAGTAATTCAGGTTTTTTCGTGCTCAAAACTATAGCACTGTTACTGTGGGTTCTCAGTCTGTCCAGGGAAAAATATTCCATTTTGAGACGGCCAGAAATAGCAGAGTGCTGGAGGCTCAGCTACGGTCACGGTACAGATTTTAAACACCGTTCCGGGCAGGCCATAATGGTTCGGTGAAGAGCAACAGATTGATCAACACATTGTCTTGTAGTACTGCTTCACAAGAGGGAAGGAGACATTTGGTTTCCGTGCACACCACCACATCCTGGAAAAACCCTATTTTATGGGATCACACTGACAGACACAGATTCTTTGGAAGGAATGGTGAAGTCAAAACTCAGTTTACACAGTTGCTCTCTTTCCCTTTGCTGTGTACGTCTTCTCATTAAAGTCAAACTAATTATAAATATGCCAATTTCCCACCAAGTTTTATCAGCTTAGCTGGTTTTGAATTTCCCGGGGCAAGTCAGAGAGAGGCACACCCCGCACCCACAGGCCCTACACCAGCACAGCTCACTCCTGCTTTGGGCGATGGAAACCGTTCCCTGCGGTCCTCTCTGCAGCACTCTTCCTGAAGGATGTGGAGTCTGACAGACTGAACCAGGTATTCACAATTTATTACCTGATTGTATGTCCCCTCTAGATTAAGAGGAAGACATTAAGTTAGTTCTGAGATAAAATTTAGGAAAATAGCTATACTTAAAAAGAAAAAAAGCAGCACAAAAGCATGTGCTCAACTATTGTTTACTAGTGTGCAGCGATAAAGCATCAGAGCACCATTTGTTTGTTCACGTGATTACAGTTTAACAACAACAAAAATAGTTCCCAAGTTAGGTATTTTGTTATTTACCAAAATTAGAGAATATAGCTAGAGCTTGATTATTGTTTGGCATATACTATACTTCCTGAAAATACAGTACAGGTTAACCAAGACCTGTTCATGACAACAGACTGTACCTGACAATCTCAGCCCAAGAAGGGGGAAGGTCTAAGAGAAATATTTTGATTTCTTGTTTATGAATGCAATTTTTGTTTCAATATTGTCCTACAGTAGAGAAAGTCCACGAGAAAATGCAGAAATATTAAATGCTAGATTAAATGTTTTTAGCTTGTTTAGGCAGCATTTCAGACAGAGATGAAAAACAGGAAAATTTCCAGTTTGGTTCATTCTGTCCCAAAATTGTTGGCTCACGAAAAAGCAAAACCCCTACTGTTTGTCCTTGTTTACATTTAACACACCATTAACTCCAAAGAACAGATGAAAGGGCAGCTTCAAGCTTTATATCTAATATGCACAAACCAAACTCTATTTGATAATATACATCTCCATCAGCATTAATCTCAGCACTTCAGAAGTCTCTGCTGATTGCAGAATTAACATTTTCCTTTGTGACTGATACAAAACACCTGCAAGAATGATTTTTTTCCCCCCGACGTTAAAATGACATTGACAAAATTCATACAGTGAAAATATAATAAAAAGAAACAAAACATTCCAGTTAGAATCACAGCCCGTTTATCCTGACTGCTGCTCTTAAGGCACCTACATTAGCAGTTTAAACCCACCCTCAGCAGTTCCCCGCTGCTGCAGCCGAACAGCAAAACCAGGGTCACGCTATGTGCCTATGTCCCCTTATCTGCCAAAAGAGACTGCCGACCCAAGGCCACCACGTGGGAACAGGCCCTTGGTTGTGCCAGCTCCCGAACTGCCCAGGAACCACCTAGGAGAGTGCTAAACTCAGCCAAAAGTTGTGCCAGGAAACATTTAATAATGTCACTGTATAAAATCACTGAGATGATGTCCTTGAAACATTTCCCAGTGGTTTTTAATTCACAAGTATGGGCCGAGGCCTCAAGTCCTGCAAAGTCATTCTGGTAACCGTGTGAGAGATTAGCTTCAGAACTGAAAAGGGATGGGTTTGCAGGAGAGATTCTTCTTTACCTGTCAAGACAGCTGAGTGGTTTTTGAAACGTGATTTTCACCTCTATTATACTCCAAGCAAAGGATTTGCTGTTTCATTCTACTATTTACCAATACTGCTGTGCAGTATTACATATCAATTCTACAAAGGTTTCTTTCTTAATCAAAAAATATGGTTCTAACCATCTTCCCAGACACTCTTCCATAAAGTATTAGGATTACATATGCGGGAAATTCTCAGGACAAAATTGCAAAATCTTCCCCAACAAACTTCTCTTGCAAGGTTTGAAATTCAACCCAACGTGTAAAGTGAATGTGATCTATGTCTTTGTGGGGGAAAACAACCAAACAAAAAACCGCAACCCAAAACCAAAACCCCATTAGCCAAACCTCAAGTTTCTTAGTGATCTGAGGATCTGTGAAACAACGATGACTACACCCTTCAGGTAAGTTCTGAACATACAAGACATTTCCTCTCCGTAAGGTTACGGCACCGGTATAATTGGCTAGTGAGTCATACTTATTTCCCGACTCTTTCTGTCATAGCAAGGGATTTTTACCGAGGATATCATTATACATTTAGCTCACATAGCACAGTGAAACATAAGCCCCATAGAAATTCTCTCTTTCATATGTCTAATCAGGTTTTAAACACTTTCTGTTGACCATGAAAAATCTTCATGAATCATCCCTTTTCTTTTGGCAAAGATTTTTTTAGCCTTTTTTTCCCCATCGTGAGGACAAGTGGCAAAGCTGATTTAAGAGGCAGAAGAGGCTTGCTGTACAACTAAAGTCATGCATGAAGAACAATGCTTAAATCCAACATTAACTTCTAGATGTTCCAATCTATGGGTAAGATGACAAAATTAAGGTCAGAGGGGAACTGTTGGTGTAAACAGAGGATCGCTTAATCTATGCTGCATTTGCAATTTGTGTCATTTTAAGTGAGGAGGGTGTTGAACAGCAATAAGAAGAAATTTGAATATTTTAATTTAGTGTTTTATACCTGCAACTTTAGTTTGAGGTATGCAAAAGGAGGAATGTGACTGCTGCTGATTAATGACACCAATTCACATAATCTCTTCATGGGATTAACCAATGTAAGAGTTATGAAATAAAACACAGGAAAGATCTGAAAACTGCTCTTCCATTTCAAGTAATGCCAGTTCATTAATTTCTTTCAACCAACACAATGATACTAGTTTTTTTAAAACACATTGGCAGTTTGGGATCTGATCCGATCCCAGCCATCCTTTGAGCACTGGTACCACACGCAGTACGTGGGTGTACTTACGCAAGGGGAGTTAGCGCACGTGTAGGTTCCCCGATCATGAAAAACGCACCTAAACCTGACCTTAGCTGGTGCACAAGTGCTGGTACCAGGAGCACTAAATGCAGCGAAGAAAGCTCCCCTGCTTAGGCTGGGTAGGTGGCCAACCAAAATGACCTACCCAGAAATGCACAGGCTGGGATACAGACTGCAGCAATCTGGAGACTGCGCCCCAACAGCCCCATCAACGAACCACCTTCTCTTTTCTTTAGCAGGTTGATTTTAGTCATAACTATGAGAGTTTTATAAAATGCAAGCAACATCCTATTTGAACCCCAAACGCGCTACGTTTTCAATCCGATTCCTTCAGAGCAAATGACAGAGCTGGTCTGAAACGCTCATGAAGGGCGTTGAAAGCGTTTGTTGTCCTTTCTGGTAATAGGTAATACGTAGAGACTTTGAAGAACAAAACATTTCCGTGGGAAATTGAGACTGTGGATGTGACTGTTTTCTCTTCACTTGTTTTGTTTTAGCATCTATTTAGAAATTGGCCAAAGTTTTTTTGGAGCCCGTTCTCAGAAGGAGTACTTTTCTTCCCTAAGTACCAAGGAGGAGGACTGAAGCTGAAATTTTTAAAACAACATATTTGTATATTTTACGAAGTTTTTGTCCATCTTTGTTGTCACTACTCACGTTTGTAAGGAAATTTCTATGTCAAATGCTGCTGCAGGTTTCTCAGTAAGTTTCAGACATACTCTTGCAGCTCCCTTCATCATATCTCAGAAAGCGAGTATTAGCGCAGACCATGACTTTTTAAGCAAAAACAGCACTGCACTGATGGGGAGAGTGAAGAGATGAAAACCCACACAGTTTTGCTCCTAGAATTTCCAGAAAAAATGATCTTTTGAAGATTCGAGGTCACTATAGACTATAGATTCAATAAGCAGTGTATTTACCTCCTGCATCCCTAAGCCTTTGCTAGCAGCAAGGAGTAAACAAACAAATTGTAACTCAGGGGCAAATATTTTCCACTCTATAATAATGCTACATTTTCCTTACTGTAACAAAGAAATGAAAGGACAGGGTTTGGCTCAGTGCAGTCATGGTAATTCACAGTTTGACAAAGATCAAAGATGCAGCTCTCAGGCGATGCTCTATGAACCACGTTCAGGACTCCCTGCACAGAAAAAGAAGAGTTCACTACACTGGCAGTATCACTTAATGATGAGGTAAGTCACTGACAGGTGAAAAAAAAATGCCAATTTACTTCTTGACCTGGGACAAACTATCAGATACGTACTTTTTTTAAAAAAAAAAATCAATTTTTTCTGTATTGCAGACTGTATTTTCTCAAACACACGATCAGTAGTGAGGAATCTGTCTGACCAGAGTTATTGCTACAATGCCTTGGGAACTGCAGCTTGCAAAAAGCTGGAGAAACCTGCCAATTCCTGCACCTTTGGAGTCTCTGGGATGGAGATATATAAAGACTGAATGTCCCCAAGCTCACCCGCAGCAAGCTGCATGTGGAGGTGCAAAGCAGTACAGCATTGGGACTTTCCACTAATGGTGGTAGTTGCCATTACTTACGAGCAAGCAGAATGTACACTATTTTAAAAAGGCTTACAACTGGGGGAAAAGAGGGTGTTTTACGATGAAAATTCCAAAACATGTAACATAAAATTGGAAACATCCAAGATTTTGTGGAAAACTTATCCACCTATAATCTGTCTTTATTTTCTTCTGAAGCAGCAGCAAGCTAGTAGCAATGTTTGAATATTTCCTTCCCCAGGGTGGGACACGGGAGGTAGCAGCAGGGTATAAATCTTCACTCACTGAGACGATGGAGAATTATCTCTGCCTACAGTGTGTTTTTCTACTCTATGATGTTCACTGGTTGTTTTGCATGCTGGAAGGAAAATGGTTTAAGAAACATTTCAGTAAGACGTCACCTCATGGTGCTCCCACTTTAGATAAACACTGCACCGATTTTCCAGAAAAACACTGTCTTTTGAAACTGGGGATTGAAGAGGGATCCCCCACTTTTGAAAGTGGCGACACTTGCGTGCCCCCAGAACACAACAGTGCATGAGATTGTGCTGGGGGCAATTTCAGCACCTCCTATTTTACGTTCTCTTTATAAGACTGGGTTGAGAACTGCATTCAAGTCTGAGACACATTAATCCTCGTATTGCTCCTGTTTCTGGTCACGTTTTTCTTTAATCACTATGAAAAACTGTAACACACATTCGCATGCTTAAGGTATTTGGCTTGAGTAACTGTGAACCAGGGGCCAGGTGGTCAAGCAGAAAAATCTACAGCGCAGACAAAAAGCACATAGGTTGTTAATTAGAAACACTTCATCCTCCCCAAATGCCCATTACAATGGCAGGCCTTAAGGAATTCTGCTTCCCTTTTAATTTCTAATAAATGCTAATGCCCTTCAATTATCTTGTGGCGTACCCCACATTAACCTCACTGGGAATGATACTGCCTTTCTGGGCCCGGTGAGACGTGTCAGCGTTCATAGTCCTCTCTAACACTTGCTCATGGCCAATGAACCACAAAAAAGCGCAGCCCCCTCCTCTAGTCTGGGCTGGCTGCTGCTCTCATTGTCTTTTGGTTAAAGCCGCGTTCCTGTGGCTGTTGGACGGCACGCACAGGCTTCTAGTAAATAAACAATTTCCCTTTTTAGCATACATGTACTGCACTGGTAAGAACACGGCCGAGACAAAGGCTTTTAAACTGCTTAAATTATCGTCTGCCGCGAACACAAATACCTACGGACAGGTATGCAATGTTCTTTTTTAAAAGATCTCAACCACTCTCATAGTTTTACTCTCAATTAACCTTTACTAAAAGCTAAATCAGCTTCACATCATCTCACCGGAGCCCAGCCTATGCATGGAAAGGATGCTGGAATCATGCTTGTCTCATTTTATTAATATTTAATTCTGTGTTAGTTAAAAATAAATTCTGTAATGTGCTATTAATGTGCTGCAACTGACAGCTTAAATACAATCAATAAAACACAAAAGCTGCAATTAAACAGCAAAAGTCATTTTTAAAAATTATCACTGCCAAGCTACAGGCTTCTCCTGTTATCTCATTAATATACACCGGGGGCAGAGTCGGCTCGTGCACTGTTTATGTACCATTAGGTTAATAATATCCTTCCTACTCTCTTACAACATGGTTAAAGCAAACAAGTAGCAGAAATGCTCTAAACTATTTTTGTTCAGTTTTGCTCTTTGCATGAATACTTGATGATGACAGATATGAGATTCAAACAAAGCTAAAGGCATGTGAGCGCAGGCCAGCAGCGGCGCTTGTCAGACAAGTACGTACATCAACGCAGACAGAATATTTTGGTGCATGAAATAATAAATGACATTTTCCCAGGTAGGGTACACAGTAATGAAATACATGCAGAACACTGTAGAAAATTTTAAACACGATAATCCATCCTAAGCTGGAATTACTTGCAGCTAATGGAAATTTCAGTGGAAAAATGACAGTTTTACATTGGCCCAATAACGTTCTCTTGAGCTCAGAATAATTAACAGCTGAAGAAGTGACAGACAACCTGAGGGCAAGGAAAGAGTTATCCACCAAACATTTGCTTCCTGAGGAGGAGATACTTTATTTAGAAAGCTTCCTCTCCCTCCCATTCATTCAAATGATTAGCTGCCTATTTCTGCTAAGGCATACTAGCTATGAATAAGTTCTTTTTCAAAAAAACCCACATCGAATCACAATGGTAGAAAAATGAGAACAACGTTGACTGAAACACTGAAGAAGGTTTTGAAAAAACAGCTTCCACGTATCAACTTAAAATGGCTAAATATTTACAGAACTCACGCATTCCCAAAATTATGTAAGCGAAAGCAACTTTGTGCCCAGAAGAGCTGCCAAATTAAAAAGTTAACCACCAACATCTATAACCAGCGATTTGGGACAATGGCACTTCAAGTACACTGCTTAATGGCTACTGCTTTCTATATAAACAAGGAAACTAACAAAAGTGGACTTTTACCCCCAAAATATCAAAGCATGCAGTAGGTATTTTCTCATAGGAACTAAGCAGATAAATAAAAGAAGCAGCCCAAATATTGCAGCGACTGCAGGCTAAACAGCAATTTAACAGTGCAGTTTGAACTTCTTTTACCTTTTTTTTTTTTTTTTAAATAACTTCTGGGTCCCCTGACCCCACGATAATAAACAAATTGATGTCCAGTGACATACATTTACATTTAAAACACAACAGGGACCGTGCTGATACCAGCAAAATCTCCCCCATGCTAAGTTTTGCCCTCCTACCTTTATTTTACCTCCAGTCGTTTACTAGGATAACTACAAAATACGCTTCCAAGATCTGATCCAAATCCTCCAAAAGGCAACACGTCGTATACTCCCTAACCCGGAGCAGCAAGTCTTCGGGTGCCAAATTTAACAGCCCAGGCTTCCCCTGTGCCTACAGAACACCCACAGGATGACTCAGAGCCCCTAAATCAGGTAGTCAGCCGTCCTCCAAGGTGGGTACCGGGAACACAAATTCTTAACCTAGATATTCGTACGATAGGTATCTAAAGTTTTATGACAGAAACAGCTTGATTATGAGCATTGCACTGAATTCAAAAAGCTTTGGAAAATGTTTCTCCAGTGGTTAATTGCCCAACGTTCCCCACCCTGCCCCATCTTTAGAGAGTTTTATGATCTCCAGCCCACACTTGCGTGACCACTGCATCCCTTACAAAATGAACCGCACTAAAGCCTTGGATTTTCTTTCCAGCACCACAAATACGGTCGAACACGATGACTAACAACATAAACTGCCAAGCTCACTTGACTACAGACTGTTTTTGAAGGAGGGTCTTGATTTTTCTCTGTAATGTGAATAAAATGAAAATAAAAAAAAAGATTTATGAGCAAGCAATTGTTTGTTTTGGGCTATGTTACAATGCGGTACAGAACATTAAGCTTTGCAACAAGATTAAATGTTTTTTTGTTTCTCTTTTGGCATTTCATACCCAATGGAGTATGGATAGCAAGCTTAAAGTTTTTACTTTTGTCATAAAAGATGATTTGACTTTTTCCTCTCCATTGTAATATGTATTTCATTTAATAAACTTTGTAATTAAAAAACCCTACTAAAAACACTTCTCTATTTAAGGATTACAATTCAGAGGGGGTTCATTTAGTTCCATTAGTTTTAGCATCTGTGTTTTAAGTCACAGATAGCTTCAAAAGTAGCTATTGAGGTAATACATTGCTTCATTTACAAAGGAAATTGGATGCTTAATGCATTTTGCAATGCAGTAATAACGAAGTGGTAGTATTTGCATAGAGCAGCCCCCTGTAATAGCAGGTGTTGGTCCTGTCTTGGGAAAAGGTGGTCTTGACTTCTGCTAACCCAGGGAGGGCTCCTTATTCCACTTGGTTATATATTATAGAGATGAGTGAAGGCCACGCTACAGAAAGCCGCATTTGGGAAGGTCCGTTACCTCATCTGTGCCTAGAAAAGCCAAATGCACGGAGAGTGGATGCTTCCACGCTGATCGCGTGGGCTGTTCGTGGAGAACAGACTGGCCAGAGAGGCCTGATCACAGCATCGTGAAGATCTGCGTTCCCTTCCGTGCTTGCGATACGGCCGGTGCGGCTGCTTGGAGCGGGGCACGGGACAGGGCCCACTGCAGACCTCTGATGGCAGATTTCCAGCCAGTGTTTGTTGGTGTAGTTCCTTTGACTTCGCTAGAGCTATTCCAGTTTTATTTCAGGTAAAGGCTGTTTGTCAATGAGTGTATTAAACGTATGTGGCACAAACCAGTAGTTTAGAAAAGACATACACGTGCAACTTCAAAGAATTTGAGGGAGATGGTGGCTGCTGTCACCAGAGTACCTGCTGGACTGCATAGCTGGGATTGCAAAACATGTCTGTGAGTTTTGCTTTCCGAGTGCTTTTAATTGGCTTGATCATTCTCTGTTGCAGAGGATCAGTCTCTTTGTCATAGTAACTCATTAATTCCTAGCATTGACACATCACGATAGTCCTAGCAATTATTTTTTCTTCTTTTGGGTATGTATTGGGTCTGATTCAAACCTAGGAGCTGAATTTCATATGTTATTACTGTATTAACTGTAACAGCAAGCAAAGCAGAAAAATCTCCAGTTTTAATCTGCTCAAGAGACCAACACTCTCAGAACAGAACCATGTCTGGAAAACACCTGTACTGTGTCTGAGTGCTGGTATAAGCATGCAGGAGATAATCAAAACCGTGAGTTCAAGCTCATTACCACCTCATTTCAAGTTTTACCTTGGAATTAAACTTCAATTGAGACTGAAATGAGTTTTGTTATCCCTATTGTGCTGCACGGAGGAAGATTCTTTGTGACAGCACGTAGAATGATTGCCTTTGGGACTGAAAACACAGAGTTTGAGATACCTCTGTGGCAAAATAATTTTAAAAAAATCGGCTAAGACTACAAATACCTTTCTAGACTACTGTGCTACGTGTTTGCTCAGCACTCTCTTAGCAGTGAATACCCGTTGCCTGAAAGTAAGAAAAAGTGTCTGATTTGAAAAATGCTAGTACGCTCCCATTTCGTTATACCCCCTGAAACACCAAGAACAATAGTTCTATCGCATTATATGAAGGGATCAAATTTTCCCAGCACTTCTACCTCAGTAAAATCTTAATCTACAAACAAGTATCTTCACCTGAAGATAGTAAACCTACAGGGCTAAAACACAGGACACGAAGGTCTCAATCTTTCCAGTAAATTTTAATTGCCAGGCAAAGCATGCAAAACAGTCAGAAACCACAGAGATAGGGAAATAAAGTACTCTACAAACTGTTTCTTGCCTTGGAAAAATGTTTGTAACCCATTTTTAAAATTTAATTTCATTAATTCACATAATAAAACAGCAACATGTGACAAAATGAAATGCACCAATTCTCACGTTTTCTTTGGCTAGAATGATGTCCGTGTGTGCGTTATGTGCTGTACCACCCGGGCCAATACCCTCAGCAGGCAGAACTTTGCTATATGCAACGTTGCCTTATTAAGGCACCACCGAAAGGTGACTTCAATCCTTTTTAGACACAAAAATAATTTTACTGGTTTTTAATCTACCGGATTAAAATTATACAAATTACAGCCAGCCAGACAAGGCGGAAGGAAGTCAGTTGCAATGACAACACAAGACAGTACCTTACAGAATGCAGCAAGGCAGGTTCACGAGGGAAAACCAATCCCACAGAAGTAAAATGAATATCCCTTTACCTGGCAGCCCCTCTCGGGCCACTTCCACTGTACGAGAGGGAAAATAAACAGCATAGTAGCAGTCTGACCTGTACTAGCTCGCTTTAAGAATGAATTCAAGTGGCATCTTCACATGGCAAATGATGTTAATCTGCGTAACAGCATTGCCCAACTTTATTTAAAGCAATTGTCTACAAAATTGCTGATAATACCGTTGTAGCGGCAAGTTTTTAGAGAGAAAGAGGACATAGGGAGCAACCTTCTCCCCTAGGCGGCAACGCAGTAAGAAAGCGAGAGGGGACTTTATTCAGTAGGATGCTGAGGGAGGACTACCCACCAGCACTCGGGCAGCTTACACACCCGTTCAGCGGTGTCCAGAAGGGAAAGAGGCTTAAACTGTGCGGCCAGCACTGCTGCATGCGGTACGTCAGCATGAAGCCAAGTATCAAAACAGAGTGGGAAAAGAGAATTATTAACATGCAGAATAGCGAGTATCGGGAAGGCAATGAACCTTATTCATAGGCATTGCAATTGCACAGCCAAGTACAGCAAAGCAACTTCTATTTAAAACAAAGCAGACAATGAGAAGAGTCCCTGTTTAGGAAAAAGTAGGTCCAAATGCAATTTCCAACAAAGGAGAGGATTGTGTGGTCATGAGTTAAGTGACTTGACATCTCTATACCATCTTTCTCACATTGGAAAGTGAAAAAGATACAAGTGCATTTATCTATCTCACCCTTTGCTTGTCAATTATAAGCTCTTCAAGTCATGAACATTTGGCATTATTAAGAATTGTTTGCACATCTGCCCAAATCTCAGCTCTCTATCTACTTCTAATACATTTGACTGGTGATTATTAAATGAAAAGCATTTATAGCACATGTGCGGCTTACCGCGTCAGCAGCTGCTACGCAGGTGAGAAAGCAAAGAATACAATACAAATAAGAAACGATAAGGAAACGATAAGTTTCCTCAGGAAACAAACTCATGTTACATCTTTTTTTTTTTATTGTAAGATCTTAAATGAGAGAGAGGACATCTTAGAAATACCTAGCAACATAAACTAGTAGCAACAGCTACGTAGGATAGAGCATATTCTAAGTGCACACTGATGACAACAAAAGGCGAAACAGCAAACATTGAACATGTCAGAGACTTTCTAAAAACTCATGAATAAATATTCCATCCAGTTATAACCCATATTAACAAAGCAGACTCTTCTGGAATTCCAGAATCAATTCATGGACCTCCGAGAATGAGAGTCTCAGAATTGTGACTGCTTGCCTTTGCCTGATGCTACTTTGATCATTTCAAAACCAGCCAATAATGCCTTTGACAGAGTGCCCGTTTAGCCGTTTTTATTAGCTTTCCTGAGGCATTCACTGTAACAGCCATGTTACTAACCGAAATAAACTTAGCAGACAGATCAGGTCAGCTGTGGTTAAACTAAGCGAGCTAAAAAAAAAAAACCCCAAACAAAACTCCAAACCAAACCAGACTAAAGGTGTTGATTTTTATTTCCTGGCTAAAATGTATTATGAAAAACATTCCACAACAACCCACTGTGGACGCTCCCATCTTCTGCTTATCACACCACCACAAGGCAGTTTGCTGGAAGTTGCTCAGCAAACCTTTCTGTTTCTGACTACTTTGTATTCTGTAGATGCTCCCCCGTTAACAGCTATGAATGAGTTATAAATGCATTTAAATAAAAAAAAAAAATCAACAACTTCGGAGCAGTGAGAGGTGATTTTTGCAAAATGTATATAAACAACAACATTATTTTGACAGGAACAATATATTTTCATCAGACTTGCCAGTTTACCCAAGACACAAACTGCTAATCAGACGATCCTAGAGCAAGCTTTAAACTACATTTGAAGGGGGGAAGGGAAAAAACAGGCTTACTACAGGTAAGCCTAGAGGCAGCACGCCAACGTTTGAGGGACAGCGTGCTAGTGAGGTCCTTTGGTCTCAGTGGAGGTAGGGGATGGAGATCCACTTGGCAGCAAAGACACACGGGTTATTGATGTGGTAGAAACCACAGAAGCGCCTGAGAATGGTCACATAAGAATTAGGGCTCCTTCCCCAAAAAAAGGTGGCAGGATCAATAGCCCAACTGAAGCCCATCTACACCAATGCATGAGATGTGGGCAACAAACAGGAGGAGTTGGAAGCCATTGTGCAGCAGCAAAACTATGACATAGTTGCAGTGATGGAAACATCGTGGGATGACTTGCACGACTGCAGTGCTGCAACGGATGGCTATAAACCCTTCAGAAGGGATAGGCAAGGAAGGAGAGGCGGTGGGGTAGCCCTGTATGTTAGGGAGTGTTTTGACTGTCTAGAACTTGATGGTGATGACAGGGTCGAGTGTTTATGGGTAAGAATCAGGGGGAAAAGCCTCTGACACCACTTCCCACAATATTCTCCTGCAGAAAGTGGCTGCTCATGGCTTGGACAGGCATACTACTTGCTGGGTAAAAAAACTGGGTGGATGGCCATGTCCAAAGAGTTGTGGTGAATGGAGTTAAATCCAGTTGGTGGCCAGTCACAAGTGGTGTTCCCCAGGGAACAAATACTGCTCAATACTGGGGCAGTTCTGTTTAACATCTTAATTGATGATCTGGACAAGGGGACTGAGTGCTCCCTCAGTAAGTTTGCAGATGACACCAAGTTGGGTGGGAGTGTTGACCTGCTTGAGAGTAGAAAGGCTCTGCAGAGGGATCCGGACAGACGGGATCGATGGGCCGAGGTCAGGTGTATGAGGTTCAACAAAGCCAAGTGCCGGGTCCTGCACTTGGGTCACAACAACCCCATGCAACGCTACAGGCTTGGGGAGGGGTGGCTGGAGAGCTGCCTGGTGGAAAAGAACCTGGGGGTGCTGGTTGACAGCCGGCTGAACATGAGCCAGCAGCGTGCCCAGGTGGCCAAGAAGGCCAACAGCATCCTGGCCTGTATCAGAAATAGTGTGGCCAGCAGGAGTAGGGGAGTGATCGTGCCCCTGTACTCGGCACTGGTGAGGCCGCACCTCGAATACTGTGTTCAGTTTTGAGCCCTTCGCTACAAGGACATTGAGTTGCTGGAGCGTGTCAAAAATGAGGTTGGTGAAGGGTCTGGAGAACAAGTCTTACGAGGGAACTGGGGTTGTTTAGTCTGGAGAAGAGGAGACTGAGGGGAGACCTTATCGCTGTCTACAGATACCTGAAAGGAGGTTGTAGCAAGGTGGGTGTCAGTCTTTTCTTCCAAGTAACTAGCAATAGAATGAGAGGAGATGGCCTCAAGTTGCGCCAGGGGTGGTTTAGATGGGTATTAGGAAAAATTTCTTCACTGAAAGAGTTATCAAGCATTGGAAGAGGCTGCCCAGGGAAGTGGTTGAGTCACCATCCCTGGAGGTATTTAAAAGATGTGTAGATGTGACACTTAAGGACATGGTTTGGCGGGGGACTTGGCAGTGCTAGGTTAACAGTTAGAGTCAATGACCTTAAAGGTCTTTCCCGACCTATACGATTCTGTGATTCTAAGGTCTTTCATATAAATATGTGACTATGTGATCAGATTGCTCCTTAATCCTTTGTTTTTTTTTTTCAGTAATCTAAACAGGCTCCTTATATCTGACTGCCGATTGTTGACTGGGGTGCATTTGTGGCTGAGGAGAATATTTTTTTAAAGCAAGGTGCAAATAACTGATCTACCAGTGATAATAATTAGCTGCTGCTTTTTAGTCTGTCTTTCTATAGAAGCAAAGGTTACATGTTAGTGCTTGGTGTGAGGAGAAGGAAGATGCATCTGTGCATTCTCGCAACCTTTGGGCACATTGACTGAGTTCAGCTAAATTCGAATGAGGGATAAGAAACCTCAAAGATTATTGTGTTCTCACCAGTGTAAGGAAATACACAGTCAAGCTGCAGAGAGACACAGTCAGAGAGGGAGGCTGTAGCATGAAACTGAAGCCGCTTATACATTAGGAAACCCATATGATGAATGAGAGCAGTAGAAAGAGAAGATTTCTTATAAATATCCAACTGTGGTAAAACTTCAGTTGGGCCTCAGACAATCATTCCCCAAGAAAGTCTATAAGGTGTGAAAGGATACAGAAAACTTCTAACCACCCTAGAAAGAGACACAAACCTGACCTCAGACTCCTTCACTGAGTTAACTACATCAGCATGGTACGCTGTAGTCCTGTCAATAACAGTATTTGGATTAAAATTACAGATGTTCGGAATATTTTGAGAGGTATCAAATTATCCCCCCAAAAGTGCTATTTTCTCCTTTAAGGAGTAAAACCAGAAAGGCTACAAATAACTGAGTAAAAAAAAACCCCCAAAAAGATACCTGTAATACCACAATACAATGAAATCTTTTACAGCTTGTGAAGCTTCCGAGCACCACAGGCAGAGGTATGTCCTGCCTCCTTAACAGGTAATCCAAATTAGGAGGCTGGGTCATACACCCAAAATATTTCATCCCATGACAGAAGTTACAGGGAACAGTGATTCCCTTCCTACCCTCTGATCTCCCTGGTCTATGGGACTTTAACCTTGGCTCTGGCACCTTCCTGGGGCATTAGGAGCATCTCCACCAGGGGAGAAAAGCCAGGTGCTTTTCCCACTGCTGGAAGACAAATACGCACGTGGCAACATCCAGGCTGGGGAGAGAAGACAAGCTGGCAGAGAAGCAAGTCCACAGCAGGGCACAAAAACAGCACTGCAGATGCACAGCCAAACCAGTGCTCAGTGGTTTTGGCATTAGGTATTTGAGAGTCACGATACAACTACAGCACCACTAAGTCCCAGGCTTGCAGAAACCACTTTAACTGTTGTAACAGTAGGAGTCAACTGTGGAGTGATTTGGCTGTGCATTTTGGGAGGACTCCAACCTTTCCTTTGCATTAGCTTCCTTATAAACACATACTTCCTATTCATACAGATTATAGTAGAGGCTTAGGCTATTAAGAATGCAAGTTCCCAAAATTATCTCCCAAATTTATCTCTGAATGATCCGGAGAACAGGATAGCAATATATGCTGCTGGCTCTGTTATTTGGTGTAGTTCCAGCCAACTACAGATAACATCATGGAAGTAGGAAATCCACAATAAGTACATCACAGTCCAAATGGTAACTCCTTTGGTCACTCCACTGCAAACAGCTACCAGGGCTTGTACTGCAAGGAAACACTGAGAAACAACTTGCTGCTGCTAGCTACGCCAGTGAAAGTCTGCCAGAGGTTGCTGTAATGCTGAGGACACATTTACACAGTGTCACCCACCAAATCAGAGCTGCCACAGAAAATAACAACTAGAAACCACGAGGTTGTGGCGACGAGGGTGTTAGCCTCTTCTCCCAAGTAACTAGCTATAGGACAAGAGGAAATGGCCTCAAGTTGCACCAGGGGAGGTTTAGATTGGATATTAGGAAAAATTTCTTCACCGAGAGAGTGGTCAGGCATTGGAACAGGCTGCCCAGGGAGGTAGTGGAGTCGCCATCTCTGGAAGTGGTCAAAAAACGTGTGGATGTGGCGCTTCAAGACATGGTTTAGGGAACATGGTGGCGCTGGATTAATGGTTGGACTTGATGATCTTGAAGGTCCTTTCCAACCTAGTGATTCTGTGATTCTGTAAAACTCACTCCTGAGGTAAGCCGAGCAAGGCTAGTGTCAAAGGGGTCCTTCAAAATATCATACACCAAGGGGATGTGCAGGAGAGAAGCAAACAGGGAAACACTCACTGGAAAGAGGAAACAGAGCAGCAGACCAAAGGGGGGCAGAGGGGCAGGGAAAGCAGGTTGCTTATGGGAGAAAACGGGAATAGGGATGCTGGATGAGAAGTGATTATGATTATCTGAGCAGGGAGTATTCTAACAGAAGAAACTAAGTTGGGTGAAGGGATTAAGGGAGCCTAAAACAAAAGCAAAAATAGACCTAGAAGCGTCTGTCACCCGCTTTCTACATAAGCCAACGAGAGCTGTAGCCTGACACTGCTTTATCTTTCTCCTGAAGAAATGCAGAACCTTCTATTGCAAAATAACTTATCTGGAACAGTGGGTAGTTGCTACTTTTTTCTGTGTCCCCGCCAACTTCTCCGCGGTCTGTACATGTCTGGGACCACAGGAAGGAAGTTACAAGCTCTCCCTGTCCACGTTATATTATTCTGAGAAAAATATTGTTTTAGAGGCAGATAAATTCTTGAAGAGATTGGATCCGTGATAATTTTAACCATCTATTGTATGCTATTACTACCTGCTTATTCTCATTTCCTCTCCTTTCTTATCTAAATTTTAGACTTGGCGGTGTTGCTTTTCCTGAGAGATTTAGCTGTACATGGTCAAAACCACGGTAATTCAGCTGTGGCACATGGAGTTTTAACAGATAATAAATATGCACACAGGACTTCTCCCACACACTTTCCCAGAAAATCCTAGAAGAAGTGATATATAATAGGAAGAAACCTAATATTACTCACTCTGGTGAGTATAACGCATCTAGTTCCTGATTTCAGGTGCGACCTAGTCCCTCATGGAAGTTCTGAATAAGCAATAGCATAAGAACTAAAGCTAAAGCACCAAATGAATAAGGCAATTAATGAAGTCTTCCATGGATGACTAGAAGAATCTCCAAAGTGAACACCTAACAATATTTTCAGATAATCTGACTGCTTGCATGCTAGATTTGCCTAACCATGGCAGGTAAAGTCCAGGAAAACTATGGCCCTGTAAGCTATGTATGACAAAAGTGACAGAAACACTTTACGTTGGAAGAGCTTTTTTAGGAGTGCAAATAGTGTACGCACTTTCCTTTTCCTTTTTTAATTAATCAAGAAGCAGCGTTTAAATTCAGTGCTGCACTATTAAGGATCCAAACAGAGACTGTGGTACTAAATGAGAAAGCAAATTTATTGGATAAGGTTTTTTCATTTGGCTGGTTTTGAAAACGAAATGATCGTAGTGTGCACCTGGTAATTAATTACACACTTTTCTCACTGTCTCTGCTGAATAATTAAAACATTCACTGACAGAGAAGGCATAGCTCAATTCCCTACACTCTCATTTGGGTCAAGATATGGCCAATAGTAATATGGGCTAGTTAACAGACCATTTAATCTGTCGATATCTCAGTGCGAAATAAAAAGTACAAATCAGAGAAGAAGAAGAACTCAGAGTAGGGTGAGTTTTTGATCAGAAGTCCATTAAAACTGGTTCTCCTTTGGAGAACTGCATCATATACATCCTTAAGTGAAAGGGCAAGGACTCCTTTAAGCAAAAAGATCACAGGGAATCAAGGTTTCTTTCTTGTTGTCACAAAGCTCAAACCCAAACATGGCCAAACATTTTCTTTTCAATTGAAAAGGAACTTTTTTTTTTCCTGTAATACACTGCTATTGGTATATTACTATGTTTTACTACTCAGTAGTTAAAATTTACTGTCAGGTTCTGAGTCCCCCTGAAGTACCCACCTTGACTCCATAATCAAGGAAGGGGAAGCAGGGGCATTTCAAGGACTCGCCCACCTAATGCTAGTGCCAAAATTCAGAGACAATACAGACTGCTTATGGTACTACCTTCCCGCCATGGACTGGCAGTAAAATTAAGCATTTACTTCAGAAATTCAGCTTTACTGCCTGCTGAAAAGCTAAGTGTTTTGGTGATGTAGCATGAGTCACATCTCAATATTCCTTGCAGAGATTTTTACTGTTTTCCCTTGAACACTCCTTTCCTCCCCAGTGATTAGTCCAAGAATATTACCATAGGTTCCAAGGGAGCAGCAACTATAATTAAGGTTACACAATGCTTTCCATTAAGATTCTACTTTCAGCTGTTAGTTCATTTGGAATGGATAAAATTCAAACTTACAATATCATTTAAAGAAGAAAAAAAATTTTTTTGTATTGTGGGTTTTTTTTGTTTATTTGGGGTTTTTTTTGTTGGTTTTGAGATGTAGTACCTCCATGCTGAAGTGCAGGATTTGATATTCTGCACCAAGGTAATAAAGGTATGAGAGATGTAACTATTGAAAGAGCCTGCTCCTGCAAGAATCTCAAATCACCTCTTCCTAACAGAGACTTATTAAAATTCAGCAGGTACATGCTTTGAGGATTCAATCTATGCTGAACGTCTGCCAGGTCAAGGGGTTAAACAAGACTTTTCCTTGCTGCTGCTCTCCCTGGCAGATGATGACTGCTGCAATATGAAGCAAAAGCAATGAGGCAAGGGGACCATCTTTGCTGTTCTCTATATTTTCACTGAGGCCGGTGCCCAAGCTCTGAAGAGAAGTAAGACAAAGGCAGCCACACGTGTCGCAGAGGAGGAAGGAGCAACCAGAGGGAAATATTCAAGCAATAGCCTGGTGAAAAAGAGGAAGATGGGAAAGTTCTCATGAAAGAGTTCTCAGGACTCTGACTGGGGTGTTGGTCAGAAAGAAGTCTGAAATCAGTATTTGGGAAAAGTTGGAGAAATGAGGTACAGGAGAAACGAAACTTCTGTAGTCAGCTAGAGAACATTCCCCTGCAAAACACTGACTTGAACATCTCACCCCAGTGAAACAGATAAAATGTGTGAGACTATGTTACAAAACAACTGACAATTTTACTTACTTAATTTGCCCATGTAGAAGCCTGAACCTCACCTTAACCTTCCTGAGCCTGACATGGTGCAAATAAAGTGTGTTTGGGTTTCCTTCCTTTTTTTTTCTTGGTACTTTTTTCTTTTTTTTAGGTCTTAAGACACAGAGAATTGCTTTAAAGGCACATTATGAAGATCAATTCTGTGAAACTGAGTACTTATGTTAGAAAACCTTAGATTTAACGCAGCCTTTTCAAGCTACTGTTTGATACTTTGTCCACAATGGTTGTCTGCAATTCTCCTCCTCCTTCCAGAAGGATGCTCAGAAATAGACTTTTATTCTAAGACTCTGACAAGGTGCCAATTGCATTGGTTCTTGTTCCATCTTCTGACCATCCCTCTCCATTTTGTTTTATTTTCCTCTGCACACTGTTGCTATTTAAAAAAGCAGTAATTTAGTTTTAGAAAACAGAATTGGTGGTGTTGCGATGCCCCAACATTGGACCTTGCTGTTACTGAATGCCAGGTCCCTTTCAATACATTAGGTAATGTAAATCTTTGCATCTAAACTTTGTACATCAAAATATAAATGTCAAGTTTCCGAAGAACCATAGAATGATGTAAAAATGTACGCTGGAAGCCATGCTCTCCCTTTTAAGTTCTGCGCTAGTACTCTCAGAAAAAAAGTCGGAGGAGGTCAGATGGGCTGGAAAAAGAAAAGGTTAGAGGAGAACACGTGCTTCCCCTTCTGTGTGACCCCCCCCACGCTGCACCTATTGCCACAAGCTCGCAGGGTGAAAGCTGGGAGATTGAAGAAAGGCACAGGATGACCTGCACGTGGATCCCAGTCTCTCATTCTGTCCCTTTGCTCCCGCTTCCTAGTCCACATCGCAATCGCAGCGCTGTGGTGTTTGGTATAGGCCCTTCCATGGACAAGGTCCAACTCTGCCTGGACCCACGGATGCTGCCCGGAACATCTGAGAGTCCTTGATTAAAGAGTTATTACAGCTATCCCTCCTTCTCAACTCACACACCCTTAAGATGATCTTTAAGAAAAGATGCCCTCAAACAGCCCTTTAAAAAGGAGCTACTTGCTTTATAATTGGGCCATCAAAAGCCCATACCTTGTTGGTATTCATTCATTCTTTGTATTTGACCATTCACTCTTTGTATTTGTGCTTCAATTGGATTTTTGATAGGCAATTTTTCTAAAATAATATGAAATATCCTTGACTGCTGTTTCAGGTGAAAACAGGATGTCCTACATTGAGTCAAATTTTGTATTCAATGTCTGAAATACCTGACAGGTATTGTGCCCTGCTAAGAATGATGATAAGGCTGAAAGCCTGGAGGCTTCATTGTAGACAGTGGATTTGTAATTTCATTTGCTTGTTTTTACTTTTGAGGCTTTATTAGAAACATGTTCAAAAAGCAGGAGATTCTGAGGTTACTCACTACCCAAGGCCCCCAAAAAGTGCCCCTGTCACTGAAATAGTAAAATTAAATAGGTACAGAAAAGAAAGAAGAAAAAATAAGAAATCAAACGAGTTTTACAGAACTGCTTCATAGTGTGCTGGTTACCAGGGTCCAACCTCCCTTAAGCAGTGGCCAGCTCTAAAGATGAAAAGTAGAATCGTGAGACAGATACTTCAGTGAACTTGGATAAATCTGTTTTGTCTCTCTACTGTCTCTTGGAATATAGATAACACTGAACGGCAGGAAGTAGCCACATATTGGTGAATGGAACAATAAGAAAAGAATATTGATGATTGCGAAAAATCATGACTTGAAAGTGGCTGCAACAGTATAAATATGATTTTAGTATGATGTGAATTGCAAGCACTTGATACAGAGGGGATAAAATACGGGTTTTCTTCATTCTGCACTGTGCATGCCACTAAGATCAATGGAAGTCACATACATATACCAAGGAAACTATATGTAGAACTATTTATGGAATAGCCGCTTCACATACACATCAATTGCAGCATCATAATGGCATAATCAGAAGACAAAATCATATATTATATATTGCAAGTGATAAAGCTTGAATTCCTATCATTATTCCACCCCACTTTTCATAAGCTAAAGGGACAACTAATGGAAGGATTTTTGCACAGCTTTTTTTTTTTTTTAAAGAAGTGATAAACATCATATAGTTTATCACTACAAAACACCAATTCCACGTACAAACGAAGTCATTAAATAACAGCTACCAGCAGTATTTCCAAAACAGCGTTGTGCAACGTACATCAAAGCAAACAAACTGAGACATCTGAAATTGCCTATGGTTTAGTCAAAATTCTAGGGACATTAGAGAAGCTGAAAAGCAGCAAGCATGCAGAAGTCCAGCATCTCCATACTTCTGGTGGCAAGAAAGCAGGAACCTATAAGCCATGCTTCCTTTTTACAACAGCCACCAAAGCTGCATCAGCACCGTCAGGAAAAGAAAATGCTTTACAACTACCCAGGCACCTTTATAATTTTCATATCTCAAAATTACGGTATTTCCAATAAAGGCTGCCTTTGAATCACCATCTACTTTTACAACTCACTTTGTTTCACAGTATTCTCTATCTCCTACTGTTAACTCTTGAAAGAAGACATTCAAAGATCAATCCAGACTGTTAGGATTCTGGATGTTAAAATTGATTTTTTTCTTGTCTTCTTGTTCTTTTGAAAGGCTTAAAAGTGATTTGAGGCAATCAGCATAAAGGGATTTGATTGACAGAGTTTAACTAAGTCATCTAGAGAAGATTCATCGGGGGAAATTGCTAAAATTATAAATTAAAAGGCAAACAGTTTTTCTCTGCTCTTAAAACAAAATCGGTTCTTTTAGATGTGAAAATCATTCTAAAAGCTTCTACAACTAGTCAATGAAAAGCTTAGAAATACACAGCATAATCTTTCAAACAACACACTGCAATAGTAATCAAATCAAAAGGAAGGATAAAAGGGCAAGCATCACAACAACTACCAAACAAGTCTGTTGACCTCATGCACACAAACCTCAAAAATGTAGCTGCCAAACTTCCCTCAAGAAAAATGCAGGAGATGTAGTTGAGACACTGTTATATCTCTTTCTCTGGAAATTATGGCTTCCCTCACCCCCCGCCCCGGCTTCTGCCTGGCTGTTCTTTCTTCCCCAGTTTGCTCTCTCAAATTGCCTTTCTCTGCAATTTACCTTTCTCCACAATTCACCTTTCTCCATCTGCCTACACGAAGAGAGCCCAGCTGGAGGTCTTTGCCACACCATCTAGTCAGTGGTGGAGAGGGAGGAAAGCCAGCACTGCTCCATAAGCAGCTCCAGCAACAGATGGGCAGTGGGGAGGGAGAAACAGTCCCTGCTGAATGTCTGTAGCACCAAAGATACCAAAAAAAGCATCCAGAGACAGCTCTTAAAACTGTCTGACCAACTCTCAATGGGAGTACCATAGAGTTAAGTACTATGTGTCCCCATTTGACGTTTCTATTCTTCTGCTCTGAATTTTTTGGGCTTTCATTCAGCAGCTCATGAGAAAAAAAAAAAAAAAAGAAAAGTTGGCTGCTCTTTCTTTTTAACCTCCAGTTGTGTGAACAGTGTTACACAGATAGCTACTAGCACAGGTAATGGATCTATATATCATCCCAATGGTTATTTTGTATGCTACTGCCACTACTTGCAAGTAAGTCTTGCTTTAAGTCCCAGACAATCCTACCACCCAAGTCAAAATTATTACCTTGCATCCAACATAGCATCTACTTCAGTTCAAGGCTGTTTCTAATTCATTTACAGAATAAAGCTTTGATCTGTTTAAAACTACACCAAAACCAGAGAATTAACTTTTTTGTGATGATGCTTCAACCTCATATAGCCATCTGCGCATGTATTTTTTAAGTTTTCTCCAGATTTTCTGGGCTTTTCACCATTCTTTTGTGACTCCAATTTATTGTTATCTGTAAATATAACTAATGCGTTAATCTTCTGAGCTTTCAGACCAGTTATGTGATATAAAAGCACTCAAAGTCGCTTACATTTTTGTCTACAAAAACCTACTACACTTTTGTACTAACAAGTCAGTTTGTATAAATATCAGGGCTTTTTTTTTTTTTTTAATCAGGTTTGTATCTGTGAAACTTTTCCAATCTACTACTCAATGCTATTCTAACATAATAATGATTTTCTATAATTAGTTTGGTTGTATCTGGTAATTTACTGTAGCTTACACACTTTTGTATTTATTGGAGACATAAAAGGAAAAAAAAAACATTTGAAATGCCAACACAAATGAAATTTAACATACAAAACTCAGAAATTTTTCATTAATGATAAAATATGTAGTTATGAAAGACTGCATGCAAGTCATTCACTCACTGAAATACTGCAGAGACTAAGGGATTTATGCAAGCTAATGATACATACAAAATGATACACCTCAGTCTAATACATCACACCACACTAGCACCGACCAACTCTACATCTAAGCCATCTCAGTCCTCTGCTCATTCACTCTTCGTAAACTTTACCTTTTTTCTTTAGAATATCTATCTTTGCCAAAAGACTGAAGGACTCTACATGTGTAAACCTACAGTATTAATTTAGACATTAAACACCTAATCTGACAATACTAAATGTTGAGGCCAAGAATTATTGATTACAGACTTTAAACACGATCATTTACTTAGTATGATCTTTGCAAATCCAACATACAAACAATTTGTGTTTCACATAAGTGCAAGATATGATTCAGTTACTTCTTTGCAGGCTGACCAGAATATTTTCTATTAGGTTTGCAGTGACCTTTGTTTTATATTATTTGAATATTATGGATATATTTTTTAAACTCTTATAGAAAACACAATGCAGTACTCATTAAAGCCAATGATGAAAGTTTCTTTAGAGAATATAGCATGTGGATTAATTTTATGATCAAAGCTCATTTGCTCAGTGGGTTTTTTTATTCATCAACAATTCAGATAATCAGAAATCTTTATATCTTTTAATTACACATTCCTGATAACATCAGCCTCAATTTCTGCATAGTTGTAATTTCGAATAAAACATTTATTATTTTTTTAAGCACAGCATTTGATCAGACGTTAGTGGCAACCACCATTAGTCCAAAGCTACTTGGGTGTTTCTTTCACTTTTAATAACATGAGCTAGTAAGAATTGCTATCTGTAACAAATGCTTATTCTGCTTTCACAGTATTTGTCTAAATTTTATACAGAAGATTTAATGAATGTGTAAACATTTAAAAAATATTCTTGAAACAGAGAATAACTTCTTTTTTTAATACGGTCATAGAATGTTGTTAAAATTTTAAGCCTTATAAAAGCCTAAGAAATTGTTAAAATAATTGCTATTTACCTTGGTCAAATTCTACAGTCAACGAAGTGACACAAGGTTTCACATACCTATCTCCGAAACCGCTAATTAGTGATAAAACACACAGCTGCAAAGATCTTGCACGCAGAAGTGACTTACCAGCTGGCATGCCGCTGGTCAGCTCTCTGCTAAGTCAGGACTGGGGCCGATCGCACATTTGCCATCGGCTTTAGACCGCTCTGTACCGCAGTGCCTGGCTTAGCTCCAAATGCAAGGGACATGCAAAAATTTCCACATACCTTCTCATACAATCCAGCGCCCGAATGAAGAAGTCTTTGTGAAGCTGATGCTCATCCCTCAAGATGGAGCACTGCTCCAATGTCACTGACATGGATGTCCGGTCTTTGGCACTTTTGCAACAGGTGAAACGGACTCCGTTCAGCTTGCGGCAAATCTGAAACACAGGCAAGTGTCAAAGGATTGCCCTTTCCCCCCTCCTTGTGTTCCCTGTACACTAGGTAGACTGTGAAACTCCCACAATTTTGCGATCACAGACAATACAGAGAACTACAACATTTCTCAGCAAGAAAATAGCTGTTCAAAGGTAGTAACTCAACCTGAATCATATGGCTGCTGACGTGTGTCTTTGCAGTTAAACCAGTTATTAACGCTGCCTTGGGGATTTTCATATTCTAATGATTATGCCCACGCTGGCCTGACGCACTACCACAAAAGGTGAAAATGTGCCGGAAAGAACTGTAAATTTATCTTTGTTTATAAATTTGCAGCATTAACACCACAAAAATAGCACCAAAAGATTACAACTACTGACCTATAGCCCACTTCCAATTTTTCCAAATGACACATTTTAAAAGCAGATCTTCAAGGTTTTCATTAGCAGGACAAGTCTACACATAACCTGCCCCCCCTGAGGAAAAAGAAGCCCTCACTGATCTTAGGAGAGACGCACACAATCTTGTGCTGCAGTTGCGATCAAGTCTCTCTCCTGTCCACCCCAACACCACCACCCATCCAACGTGAAGCGAGATACTGACGGTGGACGCCCCCCCCGCCCCAAATATCTACTATTCTTAGTCCCAAGCATTTAAGCAAGTCGCTAAAATGCCTACACATACACATTACCAAATCATCGCACCTAATTTGCTGAACTTGAAATAAAAAAATATTTGTGTTAGCTTAGACTATAAAAGGAAAAGTTGCTTCATTTTTTCCTCACTTTCTGTGACAAGCATCCTTATTCAATTAAAGCTTAATTGCCTGAACACCTATTGAATGTTGAGAAAATGAAGAAAAGCTTTGACAAGTCTTAACTCAGACTCATGAACATAGAGGACTAACGTCTCATGAGGGTATGGATTCAGACACATCTGAATTTAAATGTATTCAGTGTGTGACCCAGAAAGCTTAACACAAGGGACTGCCATGGTGTGTCTACTTTCACTGTACATTTTGTGTAAAATCATAAGGGATAAGGGAAACATGACCTATTTTGAAGGCTAATTTCTCACCTTAAGAATCAATCTGTGGTTGCACGAGCCCATTATTTTATACTTTGGGTTCAAACAATATTTTACTAGGAAAAGAAAAATTTGAAGGAGTGCTGGTGTGCCCAAGTGTAGGTCTACCTTTCCCCTGATATAATTTGTCCTAAGAAAAGGTAATTTGCTTTGCTTGCTCCTACCCTTGGACAATCATAGCTATAACAGCATCAAAAAAGGAAATAGTTATGAGAATAGGGCAAGGCAATAAATTACGGCAGTTAGGCCTCATCCTAAGGAACTTCTCAGCTTGGCTAACAAGCGTTTACTTTGGATCCTGCAGGATGAAACTGGAACGTGATCTTTATAATCTCACTTCAGCAAATAAGCACTTTTTATCAGTTAATTGCATTCTCAGAAATTCTATTAAAATCAATGGCCCAGCCAATACCTACAGTCTTCAAGGTCTTTGCGATATCAAAAGTTGTATCCAGGAAATTAATTAATTGAATCTAAGTTTGAACCCAAAGAACTACAGGCTAGTAAGGGAGAACCTGTGAGTGTTTCTTCCCACCCATAATTCAAAATTTTAAAACTTAATTGTGTTTAAAAATTTGGAAAGTTGCACTGGGATTTAAATAAAGTACTATAAGACAATTTTTTTAAAGAAAGTATCAATCAGGGTTGGTAATGTTGTGAAAGAAGATAACTGCTTAATTGAAGAGATTAATGCTCTCTACACTAGTCTCTTTTGGAGTTCACGAGTCATTGTGACTATTCAAAGTGAATGAGTCATAAGAAAAAAAACAGGTAACTACTTTGGATGAGTGATGGCTTCTGATGTGGGGAGAGGAGACTACGTCCCAAATCTGGGCTGACAGCATACATAGGAAGTGCTGGCTAGTGAGAGTCAGTTTTGAACTGAGAAGCATTCTAGGCACAAGAAGCAAATGACCATAACCAGAAGCTTATTTTGCACTGAAGTACAGTACAAATGTCTCAATCATCTTAAAATGGATTAAATAGAAAACAATCCGTTAACTTAAATAAGCAAATTAAAAAATCATTAGATTCTGATTTAAGGAGAAATGTAGATTAACCTGACAGGCTGGCCCAGATGAATCCTCAGAATGACTCAGTTCACTAAGCAGCAGCAGTTAAACAAAGTAAATAATTAAAATGAGCAAACCCAATGATTTGATATTCTAGAAATCTAATAAGAGACAATACCAAATATATGGTAATACCATCATATCAGAACACACATCTTACTATTAGTGTCCAGCCTAAATTTTATCCTCAACTTTGCTCACTTCTTCCCCAAATATACTGAAGATATAGGAGAAGAAATAGACTTAAAATTTATTAGAGCTTTAAAAAGTCTCCTTTACAAACAGAGATCTAAATGGATAGGATTGTGATTAAACTTAAAAAAGGGATGATGAAAGTATATAAAACCATGAAGACTAAGCCAAAGATAAATCAATACTCTTATTATTTCTCCTGATATAAACCAGAAGATTAAGGGTGCAGCTTAGGAAATAAAAACATACAACATTTAAATCTCTGTGCCATTATATTTAGAATAAGAAATGTTTGTGATGCCAATTTGTAAAAGTTGACTTTTAAAATGCAGAAGTATTCTCACAGTCCCATTACAACAGGGATTACATGCAGGGGCAGATACATATGCATATCCATGTAGAATCTCATATATCTACAGCAACAACAAAGTGATATCCTTACAGCAGGGAATCATCCCTTATAACATACTATAACAGTGTGTAGATTAGTGGTTCCAGAAATACTCTTTTCAGAAGGTTACAGTACAGTAAGGTAAAGAGAAACAGAATATAGTGAAGGAAAAATCTGAAATGGTTTGTATGTCCAAAGAATGCTTTTTACCCATGAAATTATTGTCAGTGAATTCTGAATAGAAGGTAGAAGACAACTGAAGGCAGAAGACAACTTCTACCTTCTGTTGTCTATAGACAACTTTCTATATCCAAAGATTAAGTAAATTCTATCACACTCTTTGTAGCTCATTTTACACTATCCTGTACTGATTTATCTTTTGCTTCTTTAGAAAGCAATGTTTCATAGTAATTGCAGAATTGGTACTGCAAGAAAAGCTTATATTTTTACTCACAACAGATTTATACTGTAATAGCATGTGATAATATTTATTAACCACAAGGCAAAATATTATTAGCAATATAAAAAAATCACAGCAGTTTTATTAATACAAAGACATAGTTAATATTGTCTTGTTTCCGATGTTAATGAAAAGTCGTGGAAATCTTACTAAGATTTTGTATTAAATATTGACTTGCCTTGAAGGGTATACACATTTGAAACAAGGTTTTGCTTCAATTCCAGTAGATACCAAAAGACTCGAGTCTCTGCTTGTATAAATGGGCAGAGACACCAAGGTTACTTTTCTAAATCAAAGACAATTACCTGGTTGAATGTCACATTCCTGAAAAGCTTGAGCTCTTTATAAACATCTAAGGGTTGGTTTGTTGTTGGGTTTGTTTTTTTTTAACACGTATGTGCAAAAACCACAGAATTGGGAAACAAAAAGGAATTATGTGAATAAAGCAAAGTAAGGATTATTCATCATTTGATAAACATTTTTCTTTGTGTTTCCCTTGTGTCTGAACATTTGCCCTTTGCATATCTAGCTTATTTTGTGTTGCTACCAGTGCCTTTAGAGTTGCTGTCATGGTGACACTGGCTAAAAAAACCCAAACATAAAATGCGATTGATTAAACATTGTACTGATACAATTAAACACTTATTTATAAAATATAAGTACCTTAATTGCAAAAAATCAGAAGTTGAATGCAGCAGTATTAAACAAAAGCCAGAGCAAGTAACCATGTCCTGTATCATATCTCAAGGCTTATGGACACTAAGCAATAAAAGGAAGATATTTTGAATAACCAAATTTTACATTATCAAAGGATGGACATGATTTAAAAAAAAAAAGTTAGATACTGTAGCTGAATACTGTATTGTCTCTCTTATATGAGGTGACACATTTACAGCTATGTGTGATCATCCAAGGAATTGATTCTGCCCATACTGGGCATGAAGGGATTCCTCTGCCTAAACCCAGACTCAGATAGCTAAAAAAACCCACAATCCCCAAACAAGGAGCAAAACTCTTTTACCCTGTTGCACAACTCACTGAGATAAATGAAAAATCCTGCATCTGGACTGCCTGGCTAGGAGAAGCTCTGCAGAAAAGGGCCTGGAGTATGTAGGGGACAACAAAGTGACCAAGACCATCTCTCATTTCTCGCTTTGAATTCTAGACAGTTTTACCAGTTAAGAAAGTGAGAAAAAGAAAATATCTGTAATTTAAGTGTAAGAAGAAGAGATATATTAACAAGTGGGATGAGAGACCATCAGAATGGAAATGTTAGAGAGCCATTTCAGCATATCTATCTACTTTAATCATTGAGTTTTCCAATCATATCCTTAAGATCCATTGCACCTGGAGTATCAGCAGGCATGTGAAAATTAGTTCACCATGCGAATGTGTTTGAAACGAGAGAGCTTACCGTCGCAGCTAGCCACATGATTTCTACATTCTTTCTCTTTTTGGCCTGGATATTTTGATGGAGATTTTCTAGCAATCCCTTTAGATCATTTTGTTCTTGAAAATGTGGTAGACCTGGAAAAAAAGGATGATAAGCTTGGTCATTATGATAAGGCTGGTGATAAGGTTGTGCTGACTAAAGAATGCCCATATTAAAGAACAGGTCTATTACACAGGATGGAAATCACCAGCTAAATATTTACAGAATAAGCAAACCTTATTTCTTTCTAAGCATTGGTTTGTCCTCCCTAAGATCTTCACTACGGAAAATTAAAGTATCTTCAACTTTTGTCTTACAAATGAATGATGAAAACATTCAAATCTCTGCTGTAGTTCCGTTCATCAACTATTATAGACATTCAGTGGCAATGAGTAGAAAAATAACCGAGTATATAAAAACCTGCTTTAATAGGATGATTTTTTAATTTTTAATTCAAAATATTTTGCTTTTGTTTTCAGACTGAAACATCTTATTTTTGTTTTAAAATGATGCTTTAGTTCCTAATATAACAGAAAGGTTAAACAGCACTAAATCCCTCGCACCCTCAAATCTAACAAAGGATATTTCTCAGTCTGAAATTAAATGGAACTTTAATTTTGAAATGCAACATAATTTTAGGTTTACTAAAAATCCAAAATTTTGCCTACTTGCCCTAGGTACAGCAGCTGTGCTGAAGTTTTATTAATTATAAATGTCTAGAGAGAATTCAAGAGTAAGCGATTTAACTTGCTCTTCTGTTTTGTGTGTGTATATATATAGGAGGGTTTTGTTCTAATGTTACCTTTATTTTCATTAGTTTTGAAAATCAGCAGAAACAACCAAAACCTGGTTTTCAAAATTATTTCTTCTTATGGTAGTGAAGTAAAAAGAAATTCAGTAACAGTTTAATTTTAAATTAAAATTGAGTTAATTAAACGAATTAAAAATTTAAGTTTTAAAAATTTAATAATCACCAAGGAAAGGCTCAGAACAGTTGAAACAAAATTAAACCAAATTGATACTTTTTTTAAAACAAGAAAAAGTAGGATGTTACATGCATTGGGGAAAAATAACCAACCCAAGCCTCAAACCCCAAACCTAAGATTTATATTCAATTCAAAGAGTAAAAATAAGGCAACTATTAATGCAGGTCAAAATCCATTCACCTAACCTGATCACAGCGGGAATGATCCCTCTTATCAACAGGCTTTTACCTCTTATGTCTAATGAATTCTGTAGTTTCACTTATCCATGATTCATGGTAAGATGTAATTTAAATGTACTCAGAAACACCTGTTCTAAAAATGTCTCAGTTGCCTTACTCACGCTGTGCTGCCAAAAAGAAAAAAGTGCAGAAAAAGTACACTGAAACTAGTTTTGTAACAATCTTAATGAGGATCATTTTATCTGTGTATTACAATTCCTGATCGTACAATGAGATAATGCAGAGCGCGTAAAAATCTATCACAACCTGCTAGACTACTATACTTACCCTGCATCAGTTTCTTTAAAACACATAGCATACAATGAGTACGCTAAGAAGATGCTTCTGGATTATGAGAATGTATCACTAGGTAAACGTTTTATTGCTTCGAAGCAGTTTTCCTTTGGTTCACAGCAGAAAATGCATCATCTCAGACAGTTGACCTCACCATAGGTAAAGTAAGATTCTCCTAATTTATAATATTGCCAAATGAGCTGCATCTTGACTGGACATGATCGATTGCTTAAATTCCTTGTGTCACAAAGCAGTATTAAACCGTCAAATCATTCTCATAGATTATAAAGGGGAGACGCCTGGATGTACAAAACTGACTCATAGACTTTATGTTGAAAATGCACGTGCTGCTGCATGCATTATGATGCTACGGAAGAAAATCTTTATTTGCCTGCAAGATTTCTAAACCTTGCATGCATCCCTCTTTTCACACGGAACAATACTTTGCAACACTTTGATGTTGCTGTGGGCATTAGGTATCGGACCAGCCACACTGAATATCACTCGTGACATAGATTTCTCTGATTTTATGCTTTCAGCTATTTAAATTGAGTTCTAAGCTGTTCTTTTCAATTAATTACGTACTACTAAACAACAATCATACCCTTCCTATCACTAGCTGTTCTGTAAAAGCGGTACTATTTTGGTGCCTAAACCAGAACTACATTTGGTTGACATTTTTGGTAGGGATCTTTCTGGGAGCACGTTGTTATTTATTGTTGTCAGAGTTTCCTATTAGGGAATTAAAGAGATTAAGAAACATGAGAATGACAGAGTGCATATTCATCTAAAAGAAGATCGAAAGTCAGTGTTTGGCATATGCAGTTACATGCAGCTGAAGACTTTTAATAACTGGGAAGAGAGAGAAAGCTAGAATATTATTGCAATGGGAATTACAGAGATGAGAGAAAAACTAATAGCAAAGGCGGCAATACCTCTATGGGAGTGGGAAATTGAATCCTTTGAAATGGAATATACGAATGAAGCAGCAGGCAAGTGAGGCTGCCAAAGGATGGTGGCTGCAACAGCCTGGCCAACAGGGCTGCGAGTCCTCAAATTCTGTCTGGCTTTACGAGCACAATTTGTAACTAACAGCTTTGTGAACTGGGTCCTGCATTTATTTTGTAGCACAGATTTGGCACTACAGGAAACTATCTGGAAAGGTGTGACAAAATCGTCAAGGAGCCATCAATACTTAATGGCTCTCACTTGGCTACACCACCACGGTGGCTGCCAGCTTGGATGGAAGGTTTGTCTTCGTAAGAACTTGAGCACAGAGGTGGGGGAAGAGAACTGAAGTTCTCCCCCTGCTGAACAACCTGGAGAGCTTCACTTTTTTCCAGGGCACTCGTTTAAAAGGCACATTCCTCAAAGCCAAAAAGAGTGATTCCGTATAATTGCGGGGAGCTACTGGGAAGGATGATGGGACCAGAAGGTACTTTGTGTTCTGTAAAAGTTTGGACAAAGAACACACTTAGACCTTAGACACAGAGAAAAAGTAAGAAGGTAATAATAACCAGAAAAGACATGATGAATTAGACAAGTGTAGTTCTCAAAAGCCTGCACAGTCTGGCAGAAGTCCAGGAAAAGTGTGTGGCTCAGTAATGATCCTTCTGCAGGAAGTCAGTACAAGGTTAGTTTCTGTTAATGAAAAGCAGCCAATACTACCTGCATCGAAATTTTTGCTTTTATATAATGTCCTGGTTTCAGCTGGGATAGAGTTAATTTTCTTCATAGAAGCTAGTGTGAGACTGTGTTTTGGATCTGGGATGAGAAAATGTTGATAACGTACTGATGTTGTCAGTTGTTGCTGAGCAGTCAAGGACTGTCCGGCTTTTCATGCTGGGCTGCCAGCGAGCAGGCTGGGGGTGCACGCGGAGCTCGGAGGGGACACGGCCAGGACAGCTGACTCCAACTGGCCAAAGGGATATTCCATACCATACGACGTCATGCTCAGTATTTAAAGCTGGGGCAAAGAAGAAGGAAGGGGTGGAGGGACGTTCGGAGCGATGGCGTCTGTCTTCCCAAGAAACCGTTACGCGTGATGCAGCCCTGCTTCCCCGGGGATGGGTGAACACCTGCCTGCCCATGGGGAGTGGGGAATGAATTCCCTGTTTTGCTCTGCTTGCGTGCACAGCTTTTGCTTTACCTCTTAAACTGCCTTTATCTCAAACCATCAGTTTCCCCACTTTTACTCTTCCGATTCTCACCCCCATCCCACCGCGGGGGAGTGAGCGAGTGGCTGCGGGGGGCTCAGCTGCTGGCTGGGGCTAAACCACGACATATAGTAAGATCCATTTATAAGGCAGCAGATCTACCTTAGACCTAATCCCAAATAAGGTTAGTTTTTCAGGATGCTTTCTTGGCAGGATTCCCCTAAATTAATTACTAACTTCTTGTATGATTTTCTCTGTAGAAATCCTAGAAATGTGGGTGGATGGATGAGCATACTGCCCGTCCTTTAGGAACAGAGCTTTCACTTCTGTCAAAATTATTACCAAATGAAAATCATCCTCATCTAGAAAATAAGCATGTATATACAGTGACACATTAGACATAACTACAAGTACGTACATGTAATGGAAAATTTGCAAAAGTAATCAGCACAAAGTGTACTGTAAGGGAACAGAGGCTTTGCACGGGATTTTAACCGTCAGTATTCACCATGAGGAGTTACACGTAAGTCCTGTAGGATGATAGATGTTTAGATTCAAAAGATTCATCCCCCCCTACCAGGGGAAGGAGCAGAGATCTAAATCCAAGCTATTTAAAATCAGGCTGTAACAGTTGCAACATTTGGGAATATAGTTTAGGCATTAAGACAACAGGATTAGATTGATACAAATGGTCTTTTCAGTGTTTGCTTTCAACAATCAAAGTAATGTTTACGAAACCAAATTTCTATAAAATTGGTATATAAGGCCTATTCTAAAGGAATCATGCTATTAATATCACTGACAGTATGATGTGGCTCATTGCTTGTATTTGCACCTGCAGATTTCTCAGTGGTTTGCCTTACCTTAATACATACTTAAAATAGTAATGGAGGGAATGACTGAAACTGATGAAAATTCTCACTGAGTATTTCTGTACAAATATAGTAGGTACAGACTGTCCTCTACTTGAAATACTAAAAAGCATATTACCTTAATAATCTAAAAGACTGTTTAGTTCATCATTATTCTGTTTCACTCTCTCTGTAGTTTCTGCTATGCCTTGGGCCTGCAATCACTACTGATTTCAGCAGGGCTGTGTACAGGCACAAAGTGTTTAACTTTATGGAACAAGTTATGGGATTGAGGCCTAAATCTAAAAACTGCACACTAATACTGTGCTAATATTACTATCTTATAATCTTTCACCTATCAAACATTTTCAAAGCCATTTAGATATTGCGTTATTTTGTACTCACAATCAGGAGGCATTTTTTCCGTAAACAGCTTGTAATACTCTTTTAGAAGTTCTAAGTTTTCCTGGTTAATGTTTTCCTGCAAAGTGGTATCTCCAAACCTGTAAAAAGGCACAGCAAAATGATGAAAAAAACCCCACAACCCAGAACCAAAACAAAGCTAAATTATCCTTCAGAATGATTTCTTTGCATGAAGAAATAACTGGGTTTTTTTTCCCCGAGTGTTGAATGCATTACATTTTGTCAAATGTACAGTTGCTAATCTCTCACATGCTTTGGAACTAATATTTGGGAATGAGGTCATTGCTTATGGATAATTCTTCCAAAAATTTATGGACAAAGTAATCCGTTTACAGACAGACATTCAATAAAGCACATATTCTTCTTCCCTTCACAAATCCTGCATAAATGCAAGGGCTTTTTGTAGGAATTTCAAATGGCACCACAAACTCCTACATCTCTTACTGCTGCTGTTGCTTAGGTATATTAACTTCTACCAGAGCTGGGAAATATTGAAGCCACACAAGATGGAAGAGATGCAAGTGTCAAGTGGAAAACCTTCTTAAGATCTAATTTCTCCTCTAGTCTGAGAATATTTGCTATGAATAGTCGAATTGATTACTACTCTGGTCCCTTTCTGCCCTACGCTGCTGCCGAGCTGTTAGTTGTCTTTGTTTCTTGTATCTGAAACTAATGAGAGAACCACTTCTCTGCTGTTGATCAGTGATTTCACCAGTAAGCTTTGGAGAGTTGCAACCCGCAGGCTAGCTGACTTCAGCTGCCTGCATTTAAGCTTGCTGCAGCACACAGACCTCAGCGGTTGCTCCACAGGGCTGCAGCTGGCCCAGGAGTATGTTATGGGGTTTCTTGCAGCAGTTAAGTCTGCTGGGAACACATCACCCAAATCCTCATTGTCCTGCACAGAAAACCCAGACAACATCAGGATGTCATTACGCTTATCCATGAACTGACTACAGCTATACGGGCAAATATCTTTCTCCCTGAGACGAAAATCTCTGTAACAGCCAAGCTTCACATAGGCTAAAAAACCCCAAACCAAACTCCTCTCCTCTACTATAAGATATGAATGAATGTAAAGACAGGAATATCCCTTAGGCATTTCGGGCCAACTTTTTGCAACTCATCTTTAGAATAGCCTTGAAATTAAGAAAAGGAAGACAGAAAAGGAAATGGAGGAGTACAGAGAGAGGCATGGACAGGTAAAGTGAGAAATTCAGGTAGACAAAAGGGGACACAAATCAGAAGATACTAAATATACTGCTACATCAATGCAGAAGGGAATCAAATATTTAAACGGGCCAAAGAAGGAAAAGACTTGGCTACTTCCTCAGTAGCTACTGCTGCACTGTCACATGAGACTATTTCTTTTAAACCAAATATATTACCAATTGTGCTTTACTTAACGAAGAGATGTTTGCATCTAATAAAGAAACATTTTCTAGAAATTTATCACAAAACTTTATTTCTATTCTCATATTCATTCTCCTACAAAAAAATACTTTTTACCAAAAATCATGTGCAGCGTTTCCAATCTCACAGACAAATGTGCAGCTTTAGGAGTTAAGGAATATCTTGAATTAAATCTACTGTTTACACCTTTAAATGCATGTGGACAAGCTGTTTCTGCATGGAATAATCTTGATAGATATAGATATTAATATAGATATACTTATATTAATTTATATTAATTTTTCATTCATGGCTGGCTTTGTGCACAATGTAAAATCACCACCGTGAACAATGCTGCCATTCTTCCTGCCACTCCACTTGCAAGCCAGAAATCTTTTCACATCGACTCCTCTACAAGTCCCCATCTATCCAAGCTATTTCTAAATCTCGTCAAATCTTTCTTCAGGACACTTGTAACACACAGTCCTTATGCCTATGCCAGCCATGTAAGCTCTCACAAACTTGCTTCTTGGTTACTGCATACTCCTTTTCTCTGATTTTGGAAAAATGTGACATGTCCAGTCACAATTGTCATGACTGATTTGGTTCATTTTGTATGCTATTCTTTGGCCATGTCACTCCTCTCATAGCATCACTTTTCCCTTCTTTATGGCATCAAGAATAAGCTAATTTTGTTTTCAAGAATGTTTGAAGTTCTCTAACCAACTACTCAATTCTTTCACTAGTGAAGTGACAGTTTTTACTGTCTTCTGATTCTGCCTATGTTTCCCATTTCAATTTGCTACTTTAATTTTCTTACATATCACCATTCAACTCTGATAATTCTCCCATAAATATCCACAAAGCTACCTGATGGCACTCCTTAGAAGACTCCTGTTACTCTGCTGTCTAAAAAGAACAGGATGTGAAACTCCTGTTGTGCTTGACTTCTTGCCTATTATCCACGTTAACCTTTTTTACTGTCTACCTCTATTTCCCCAGCTATGCTTTTGCTTTTGAGTTTGTAGTGACCGCAGTGTAAAGATACGTACTATGTCCCTTGGATGCTCTGTTAAAAAATTAATAAAAATTAATAAAACCAGTAAAAAAAAAAAAGTAGCTGTCTCATTGTTGATGATGCAGTTTTATCATTGCACAAACTTTTAAACTTAATTTAACATCACCGACAGATAATTTTCTCTTCCAAGAGAAGGGTAATAGGTTGGTGAAACTTTGACTATTATTGTACTAATTAATTAGTTTCCAGCAATCTTTTCAGAGGAGTAATATTTAACAGATGAGCACTTTAGCATCAGTCTTCATGTTTCTACAAACATATTACTAATGCATTCCCTATTGTTAACTACTACTCCTCAACTCTGGAAAAAAGCCCTTATAAAGCTGAGAAAAATTATCTCTTTCTAGCTTATGACTTGTCCAGCATCTTCAACCCCACCTTTAACATGGTAATTTCACATTTTCAAACTCATGTTTGAGAAGGCCAAAGTACTGTATACAAACTTCTACATCCATGAAATAAAAATCCATTTTATATCTGTATCCAAAGGAAACTTGGTGTTGATTGTGTGAAATAAAGTCCTGCATACGGTCATATCTTCCCTTGGACTTTTTATTTACTTTGCATTGCTTCATAGCTTGTGCCTATTTCCTTTAATATTTTTTAAAATACTCACGAAGTCGAAGAGATGGTCCAATAGCAAGTAAAAAAAAAGATTTATTTTTAATCCTGGGAGATATCCTGTACTAGCACAGCGTACTTGGACAGAAAATGAAAACATGATTTTTTCTTACCTCTCTGCAAGTGTTTGCTGTTCATTGATTCCAACATTGAAGAGTACTGGATACATGCGAAGTAGCTTTCCTTCTTTAATCTCTTGTGGCAGCAACTCAAACATCTTTGCTGGAAGCTGGACCTCTATAACATAATGTTCACTGGGAAAAAAAGAGAAGAATAAGGATAAATATTGATTAGTTTGAAATTATAACCTTCCTAAATTATAGAGAACATGTAGACTTGTAAACCAGTTCCCCCCTTTTCCCCTTAATTGTATTCAACCATAAAATATGACAATTCAGATAGTTTGTTTTAAGAACATAACCAAGCTATACAGAAAAAGGCAGGTGTATATAATTGTACGCTCTTGATACTGACTTCTTTACTGAAGTGAAAATAGGACTAAAGATGAAGGCAATAAAAAAAGTCTTCTGCTACCAAAAGATCAATGAGAACACCTCAACTCTTAAAATGCATCTTGTTGAGTTACAAAAACATCTTCGTTTCAGAAGTCACAACTTGATCCTGTATACACTTTAATTCTAATATGAGCAAAAAACCTTTCACAAGAACCCAAAGCAAAATTCCCATTTTCTTCAGTGGCTGGATTTTATCCCTGGGGATAGAAAGCATCACCAACAACAAAACTGACTCTATGAAGATAATAATCGAAGGCTCATTACAGAAACATGAATCCTATTTTAGGAGAAGGGATATGATATATAGCAGTTCTGCTTTTATGTTTGTGTTTGGTCTGACTTTATGACAAACATGTTACTTTGGCTGGCAGTCCAAATTCTGATCATGTGGAACCCTCAAGTTGAATTTCACCCATCTCTGAGGATTGATGCCTGACCCCGTAACAGAAACAACGGCATGCTGTTAACTTAGTTTTTATTAGCTTTCTTTCCGTTATTAGAGAAATCAGTCTAATACAAAAAGAACAGACTAGAAGCAAACCCATTTTTCTCCAGGATTTGGCATTTTAATCAGAGGGCCAACTGATAACAAAGACTGAAATTTTCTCTCCTGCAGAGCACATTTTATATACAACCACCAAGGAAGAGTATTACAGCAATAGGAGGGAAGGAGGATCTGTATCCTACCTACAGAAGCCAGGCCTAGGAAGTCACACAACTTTTGCACGCAAACTTAGGTGGAAAACTGTTTGCACCTATTAAAATAACCTATCACGAAGTCCCTCCAACTCTTACTTTAATCAGTCATGTGCTTGCTAAAGAATTAAAATACAGCCTGAATTACCCACATGTAGAATTGGGGAGAGAAAAGGCAGAAAACCTTGAAGAAAAAGGGCAGTTTCTGCAGTAGCTCTGGCACCTTTGGCAAGCTGGAAGGATGAGTGGCACTATCTCAGGGCAGGTGTTTGGACAAACAGCTTCAGCTTAGAATAGCTTGTGGTCGTGTCTGAACGTCTATACTGCCCATATATCTGAGAACAAAATAAAATGGATCCAGTACAGACCTGTGACTGAATTGTAATTACCTTCAGTTAGGGCCACAGCATATGCTTTGGTACAGGCTAGAACTAGTATGTAATCTTTGAGCGAATGCCAGATGCTCCTTACTGAGAGGGGTTACCAGTTTTGAATAGAGGATACCTGACTCGGGGGGTGGAGGGGGAGGAGAAAAAAAAAGAAATAGTTCTACTCCCCAGATAAGTCTATTTGGCTTGTGTTCTGTTTGATTAATTCACCCATGTGAAGGTAAGAGAGAGTTGGCAAGGATGACAGTGAAGAACTCCGTACAAATGATCTTTACATAGCAGCTTTCACCCTCAGCCTGCATGTGTGTGCTCCTAGCTGCTGTCAAGTGCTACCAGAGCATTCTTCTGTGATGGAGTCCCTTCATGAGGTTGAGAAGAAATGTTGGTTTAGTCTAATTCAAAGGGCATACGCTACTGAGCTAAAATGCCACCAAATCACGGCATCACTACATTTCACAGACCGCAATCACTACAGATCTTTCCCTGTGTGAAAGAACACTGAGAAATGCTAACTTTTAGGAGTGATAAATTAACATCAGTAGCATTTGAGAGTTTCCCCTTGTCCACTTTTTTTTTCCTTTTTCAAAACGTTTTTTTGAAGTCTCAGAGATAATCCTTGGTAAATTTTCGAAATCTGTAACCAATTACACAACCCATTTCTGATCACGTAAGGAAAAGGCTATCAAGCTGTGACAGAGAGCTGTCTAGAAAGCCCAAGAATGGTACGGAAGTCAGGTGGGGGAAAAAAAAAAGAAAAATAATTCAAAGTACTGGAATCTGGAGGACTTGTTTGACATTAATTTACCAAAAATCTTACAGGTTGTATGCTTCTACTTAAACAAGAAACAGTAATAGAGCAGTAAATGTTATTGCCATGTGGTTTCTCTCTTTAATGGCTGGACTCAGTGCAGAGATACCAGGTGATTTTGGCATGAGATGGATAAGGCAGCTACTACATTTTCCAATGAGAAGGAAAAATTAGTACATAATTTTTAACATTTAATGATCTTTCAGGAAAACAAAGTGGAGAAATCCAGCATTTTTAAAAGAGTAAGTAATACATCATCGTCTCTTTCAGAACGAATTGATTAAATGTAGGTATTAAATATTTAAATATCTATTATTTCACTAAAACAGGACTGCTTAAGAATATCCCTTTCTTTGACTTTATTTGCCTTCTTCTCTAATATTTGTTATCATCACATACGATGATAGACAAACACTTGCAGTCCTGTTAGAAGGCTTCTGAAAATTAGCCCCATGCAGCTGTGGGCCCTGGACCCTGCAGCTCCTTGCAGCTGGCTGAAATCACACGCTCTTAGTTCATTGCAAAAACACAAAACAAGTCATTTACATGAACCTTCGCTTTGCTTTGTAACAGGAAAAAAATGCACACATGGTCAGTCACTGCATCTCAGCCGGGAGGTGCTTCAGCCAGCTCTTCTTTCAACTAAGTGACAACTTTTTAGATCACTTCAATGTGGCTGCAAGTGCTAGTCTGATCGTGAGCTTTGTTGAAAACATGGTATCAAACCCTGTGATGCCTTGCAGTTTCACATGCACAATCAAAAACATTCTATCAAAGAACTTTATACAAGTGAGCATTAACTACTTTCGCCTATAAGAAAAGAACCTGAGTGCCTGAACAGAGCTTTGCTTCACCTGGATGGTCAGGGTCAGCCACCCACATCAGCAGGTTGGCGCACTGCTCGCCAATGCCACGCTCTGTGGGTTGATTTGATTGTGTACACTGAATCTCAGTCTTAAGCACTTCCCTAGAAAAACAATTACAAGTGAATACTCTGACTCGCAAGATAAGAATGTGTAGCTTAATTTTCTGTCCTGCATTTCTACAGTCTTTTAAGTCTCATTTTATCAAGCCACATCATAAAGCAACCAATATGATCTAAAAATTGTGGGGTTTTTAAACATTAATTAGAAAATAACTATGTTTTCCACTGCCTTCTCTTTTTATGGTTGACTTCCAACGCTGTCTGATAGGAGCTGTCTCATCACAGCTCTTATAGGAATGGGGGTCCTCCACATAAGCCTTGAAGATTTTATTTTTTTTTTCTCTGATACCGATTCCATCCAGTGAATACCTGCCAGTAAGTACAGTACAGTAATCACAGGCAGTAACTCTTCCTAAAGACTAACTACTCCATCAATCCAGAATACCCGAGACAGCTTAAAGCTTGAGACTTTCAAGCCCAGGACCTCCCAGCGTGACAGTTCAGTGTACCACAGTAACGGCAACAAGCCAGTAAATGTAGCTGCTGGATTTTTAAAGATTTTTGACTGCTGTGATTTACAAAGGATGTTTTTCTTCCGTTTCATCTACACACCATAATTATTCTTAATTATTCCTGATGTGTTGCCTATCATACTCCAGCCTTCCTGATATTTATTTCAATCCTTTCTCGGAAGGCCCATAGGATAAGAGTGAATCATCCCTAATAATTAAGTAAATCAGAGGTGAAAGCTCACTTCAGAGGAAACATATCTTTTCTAAAAGTTGCTGCTTTCAGCTGGATTTAATTTACAGTCATCTTAAGAATAATGATACTATTATGGAAGTGATTTCTACAAAAGTAAAAACATTTGAAGCTTCAGACTAGAATAATAATAAAGATGGAAAACCCGTTCCTTCTGTGTAACAATCTTGTTAACCCTCTTACAGCCACAATTAATGAAGTATTTCAGTTTATGTCCTGATATTCAGCAGTGCTTATGTGAGACGCATAGTTTATTAGTGGCTTTATGCAAGGATTTCTGAGGGTCAGTATGCCCTGAGTGATCTTCAGCAACTAAGATAGGCTTCATTTTTCAAAAGTGACCACTAAGTTTTGGCATCTGAGTTTTTCAGTTTCCATCTTAAGACAATCAAGGCCTAACTCCTGGAAATGCAATTTCATTTGTCACACTGAAATACAAGTTCCGGACACCTCAAAACCAAGGTTTCTTCAGTCAGAGGCCATTTTTGTAAATATTGACCTTGTCACTTCTCTTGATTCAGTATCTATATACGAAAATTGCAACAGTAACTCTGCACAACCCAGACACTGTTTTGATTAATTTGTGTTAGTAATTGGAACTTTTAGCTTTTCGTCACGAAAATAACCCAGAGCCCACATTACTACTAGCTTTACAAATCCCTACTACCTCATGACATCTCCAATCACCTCATGAAAAGTAAAATTACTGCACTTTCCACGTAATAGTATTCAGCAACAAGAAAACCATTATCTGTGTTTTCATGTGCTACAGATTAAAACAACATGCCGTGGGCTCCAGGAAACAGAGTTCTTACCGCCTTCCAGTTATAATAGGCAAAAAATCTTCTGATTTGGCTTCAATGACTTTAAACATTACTTTCTGCAAATCTGAAATTCCCACAGCCATGTCTTCTAGCATCCCTGCTTCTTCACCTATATGGAAAGATTACAGAGGTTATTAATGGAGTAGACAGATCAGTCACTAAATAGGTTGTAGTAAAGCAATACGGGGATTATATTTTTCAGTCTGTGCATCTAAAAAAATCACAGTCCTAAATCCACATTAAAGTAACCTACATAAAAGCAGACTGATTTTTAGAACTGCTGACAACTCTCTGTGGCCTAAATGATAACTCTGAGTATTAAGCACCTCTGAAAATCAGCCTGCTCTATATGTGCATAGAATAACCTCAGACAAGCCATTTTTGCCTATTTTGAAAGTGGTTTTAAAGACTGTCCTGCTGATGGAGGACAAAGGTTTTGAGAATAACAACGAGTATCTTGCAAAAGGGAGCCTGACAGCAACCTCCAAGTGAGGAACTGCAATTGCCTGTGCATTAAAGAGCTACACAAATGCTAAATCCTCTACTTTGGTCAAAATCTCTAATTTGGGGAAGGATTCCAATACAACTAGCTAAAAGCTTTTTGAAACATACGGCAGTTTCTCCCTCCAAATGTCCTTTTTAATACCTATCAAATGATGGTCTCTGTAACAAGCTAGCAATTAAACAGTTTTCAAGCTATCTTAACATCATGAACACTGGCATGGTCAGGGCAGAGGCTGATAGAGTCAGTAACTGTTTAAATCTGTTGCTTGGATTTAGCTTTATAAACCTGATATTTTTGGTCAGGTCAAATGCCTATACAAATGGAGACAGTTTTTTATAGAAGTTCCACTAGCTATACTGAGGAAGGAGTCTCCTGTATTTAAAGACAATGTAGGTCAGCACTCTGCATGGAATAATTAGCAACTAATGATCTCAGAAGAATTGAGAATAAAATAAATGAGTAATTTTTGATGCAGAATTGAAAACACAGTATCAATGACTTCAACCATGCTATTATATGGAAGCCTGCTGTCTCCCAAGTATAGTATTTGTTGATTCAATAAGCCAAATTACTGAAAGCAGAACAGAAGTTAAAATAAGAACCTCATTGGTAAACTTCTGGTCTGGATGCATAAGGAACTCTGTCCAAGAACAATACTTACTATACGTACTAAGGAGTCCTTCATATTGCACAAGCAATCCAACAGTATGAAGCTGTTGTAAAAATCCTTGATCACGTAAACCTGTGTGCAATTTGATTATAAACCCACAGACCAATCCAGCGAGCTATAAAGACAATGAAAAAATGTGAAATTAACAGATGTACTGTTATAACATAGTTAAAATGAAGCTTGCTATCATTATACATAACAGAATTAATATTTAGATATTTGAGAAAACAGCATAGATATAACTACATACATAATTTAATATTAATATATTATTGAGGCATTTTTTGGTGTAAAAGGCAGTTAAGTATTCCCTTATTTTACATTAGATAAGCTTCATTTCTTTTGTGGGGTTGTGTGTTGGGTACACTGACATAAGTGAGACCAGAACCTCCACTGGCAGGTTATGAACACATAAATCTGTGAATTATAATTGATTTGGAAGCAATGAGGCACCTAATGTAACAGGATCTCCTTGGCAGTTGCACCCTAACTCCTTAATTCTTAGAATTAAGAATTATTAATTCTTAGAAAACTCCTTAACATGTTAGAAAAAAATATATAACTTAAGGGAGAAATTAGATGAATCATTTAGAGGAAAATCTATCCGGAAACCATGATCTACAGGAGAAAATCAAAAGAATTTGTTCAATATCTTTATAGATGATCTGGATGAGGGAATCGAGTGCTCCCTCAGTAAGTTTGCAGATGACACCAAGCTGGGTGGGAATGTTGATCTGCTGGAAGGTAGGAGGGCTCTGCAGAGGGATCTGGACAGGCTGGATCGATGGGCAGAGGTCAACTGTATGAGGTTTAATAAGGCCAAGCGCAGGGTCCTGCACTTGGGTCACAACAACCCCATGCAACGTTACAGGCTTGGGGAGGGGTGGCTGGAGAGCTGCCCGGCGGAAAGGGACCTGGGGGTGCTGGTTGACAGCCAGCTGACCATGAGCCAGCAGTGTGCCCAGGTGGCCAAGAAGGCCAACAGCGTCCTGGCCTGTATCAGAAATAGTGTGGCCAGCAGGAGTAGGGAAGTGATCGTGCCCCTGTACTCGGCACTGGTGAGGCTGCAGCTTGAATCCTGTGTTCAGTTTTGGGCCCCTCACTACAAGAAGGACATTGAAGTGCTGGGGGGAAGGGCAACGAAGCTGGTGAGGGGTCTGGAGCACAAGTCTTATGAGGAGCGGCTGAGGGAACTGGGGTTGTTCAGTCTGGAGAAGAGGAGGCTGAGGGGAGACCTTCTCGCACTCTACAACTACCTGAAAGGGGGTTGTGGTGACGAGGGCGCTGGTCTCCTCTGCCAAGTAACCAGCAATAGGACGAGAGGAAATGTCCTCAAGTTGCACCAGGGGAGGTTTAGATTGGATATTAGGAAAAATTTCTTCACTGAGAGGGTGGTCAGGCATTGGAACAGGCTGCCCAGGGAGGTGGTGGAGTCGCCATCTCTGGAAGTGTTCAAAAAACATGTGGATTTGGCACTTCAGGACATGGTTTAGGGGACATGGTGGTGCTGGATTAATGGTTGGACTTGATGATCTTGAAGGTCCTTTCCAACCTTAGTGATTCTGTGAACTTCAGTTAGTTATTTACCAGGAGACGACAAGTCTGAGAAGAGACATGGTAATAGTCTTCAAACACACGAAATACTGCTTCAAACTGAAAACAAATAATATTTTCTTCTTTTCCAAGCTGACCAGGAGGAATAGTACCTAGTTTGAATAACAGCAAGGAATATTCAAGGCTAGACTTGAGAAATTCACCTATGGATGTGGATACTGGCATATAATCTAGGAAGACTAAAAATAACTTTATGGATCCTTCTTTGTGCAGAAGAGAGATCAGGTAACCACTTCCAGTCCATTGCAGACCTACTTCTCCGACTCAGTGATACAGTTACTATGGATTTCCATTTACTATTAATTTCTCTATCACATTATAAAATATTTAAGCGGATGTAACAACAAAATATATGAAAAAGTTGTGTTAAATTGGAGAAAGAAAAAAAAACAAGAAAAAAGAAAAACACAAACACTGACATGAATAGTATGCTTAATTATAGAAACAGTATGACATAAGTGACACAAGACAACCTACTGCTTGACTAAAAACGATGTCTCTTCTTAGGGTCAGCATCAAACATTGCGGCAAACCACAGGCAAGTTCCTGGAGCAGAACAAACGCCATCGACTGCTTCGCCCTGGTCACCACCTCTCCCATGCAGTCCTTCAGTGTAATCACCAGGGGATAAAGCTGTTCATACCAGTCACCTAGAACAAGACACATCATCCTTTCCAAAACAGAAAATTTGCAGTGAAAATCCTTTTCAGAATGGAAAGAGGGCTGCAGAGATCATCCTACACTTTAAAACAACATTGCAGCTCTATCCTAACCATTGTGGTACAGCAAACATCACTGGAGAATATGCTTAGAGGTAGGACTCCAGCATACCACTGAGACTGGGGCTAAATCCTTGACCTGAATCCAACTATATCCTGAAACAATGACTTTTTAACAGACCTAATTTCTCTGTAAAACTTGCATTAAAGTGTCATAAACAGAGCATACAGGGATACACACGAAAACTCATTTAGCACAAGATGAATACAGTGGAGATGATGATCTTCTGTTCTTTCCAGCACTGACAACTTGCTATCTAAACAAATGAAGTACCATAAAAAAAAAAAAAAAACCAAGGTGGAAAAGCCTATAGTTAAGAAAAAGTGGGTGCTGGAAGGCAAAACGGAACAAATAGATATCTGGAAGGATATTATCTGTTTAACGTATAGGCTGGAAAAACACTAACCTTCAGGTCACATTACTTTTTCGTTTTAGCTTTTCTCTATATTGTTGTCTTTAAATATTTAGAGATATTGAACTCATTTTTTTTTTAGCTACTTTGAGCAGAGAGATTTGGAACTATTTTGTAATATGTTTTCCTAGGAGTATCAGAAAACACAAGCTAGTGAAATGTTTGAAAAATGGGACTCCTTAATACATTACAAATGAAACGAAATGATAACTAGAAATGAAAGAAAATCAGAACAGCTCACTCAAACTTGCCCAATTACCTGAGTTATTCAGGATTTAATAAAATCAGACCTATACTGTAGTTGCATCTGATCTTGCCTACCCCTCTAAGTTGAGCAAATAATAAAAAAAAACCCAAACAAAAACCAAACCACCCTCCTTCAGAATCTACATCTCAGTTTCATTATTATAGTTTAAAATGAAAGAGAAATCAACACTCCAGAAGAATCTATATAAAAATAGGGAGTGTAACTGACTTAATACATTCCATTACTGACTCATACTTTCTGTAGATTAGTGTAATTAATAATCAATGATAATTAAAATCTGTTCCATTTAAACTGTAATTAGGTGGAAGATAGCAGCACGTTGTTTCAGGTAACGTTCTGAGTCAGGCCAATGAAAGACTCATTAGTACTGAAGAAGTTCTTTAGGCAGGAAGACATAACTGCCTGTTGCAAAGCCAATTTGGCTACGCTCCAGAAAAAAATGTAAATTAGTAAAACTGTAGCAAAGAAGAGTGGAGAGAACTTTGAAAGCCAGGAGGAGAAACTGCAAAAACATAAGGCACCAGAAAGAGGAAATAGGAACAAGGACAGAGCAGTCACAGAGAACAACTTGGGTTCCTTTGCAAATAATGTCTTTGTGGTCAGCCAACGTGTGTTTCAGTAGTCAGACACATTTAAGTGTGAGTAATAAAGACTGAAGGATAGTTTCCTGGAAAACAGCAGTTACGAAGTTAGAGCCATCATGAACAAAACAGAATATAAGCCATCCCCAGTTTCATGCTCCAGCAAAAAGCAGTGATTTTATACATGCCATTGACTAAGAGAGTACTGATACGCTGTACGCCAAGGTCTGGTGTACACGTTTTAAAGAGACTGCTGAAAAAAATGGAGAGCTACCAAGATTTAGAGTTTAATCTCTTTAAGCCTATGAAAAAGGCTGTGCAGCAACTTGATTTCCTCTATTCATGAGGAGAAAATAACAAGTACTAACAGGGACGTTTATTCTAGGGAATAAAAGCAAAAGAATAACCAAAGGTCAGAGGCTGCTGTGAGACACAGTCAAATTTAGAAATGAAGTAGACAACAAGGTGTGACATACTGGAAGTCAGACTAGACAGACCAGACAAGCTAAACTCTCCTTTCCAGTCTTAAGTTATAGTAATTTCTTAAATGAATCGATAAATCCCAAGGAAAGCAACTGCAGCAGAATAAGAGCAAAAGATGTAATGCATACTGAACCAGTGAACAGGGCTGTATGTGGTAAGAATAAAGTTTGTTGTCTGCTCCTGACTTGAACAAATAATGAAAAAGATCATACCTGGCCACTTTAAAGTAGACCTGAAGGTACAGCTAATAGACATCTGTTTCACTTTCACAGGAAAGCAGAGCTGGATGCAGATACAGCCAAGGATCTTGCAAGTACACGGACAGCCAGGGCAAGAGAGAAAAAGCTGAATTTCTAGAACTAACCACACTTTGTGAACCTGCTATTACAATTTCAGGTTATGTGGATAGGGCTAAAGAGCTTTACTGACACTCTTTTTCATAAAAGAGGGGTCATATACTGGCAACAAGTCACATAACACTTAGATCTGTTTCTACTGCTGCCACTTCAGCAGTCAATCTGCACTGTGTATTTCTCCTTCTTTAGGAACATAACTTTGTACTTGTCCTTACTGAACTGCATCCTAATATTTCAGTCCTCCATTTCATCAAGATCCATTCTAATCCTGCTCCCATGGCGCTTAAAGCCTCTCCCAGCTTTAAACATCTGAAAATTTTATAAGCATCATCCATATTTCATAAGCCAAGTCAGTAATGAAAATATTGAATAATACTGGACTAAGAACAAATGTAAGTGGATTCTACTTCATGCAGCCTTCCAGGTTGGCAGTAAACAACTGATAACTACCTTCTGTTCCGATTGTCCAAATGATTTTGCACATACCTTGTAGTAGTTTCAAGATCATTTTCTCACAAGGATTTTTTGGGGGAGACTACATTTTTGGAATACTCACTAAAATAAGTAATTTTTGTCAGTAAATAATTGCATTAAGAAGGAATTCAAAGATATGAAATACTCAAGGCCATTGTTTCATTAAAGGACACTCATGCTAAATATATTAAAAATAAATCCTACGGAGTATTTAAGGTCCCAAAGAATACAGAGCTTTACTTATATATGTATTTTGCTTTGTGGAAAACAATAAGAATTGTAAGTTTGTAGGAAACCTTACCCTAATGACCAAGGAAGGATAAGTTACTTTATTATAGAATAGAAATAGCATTGTACTTGCCAAAAGGAAAGAAGATAAAACTACACCCTCATGCGATTAAGTTATCCACAAAAATCATCTACTCCTTGCTCACACTGGAAATTCTTGTTCACAATTAGTAAGGATGTCCAATCCCCAGAAGGTGGAGCCAGTTAGCAAATCTCAAAGAGGGATTGCATTGTTTCTTGAAAACAGAGTATTTATGAAGGGACTAATATAGGCTCATGTTTATCCTTTTATTTTAAAGGAAGTTTAGTGTGTTAAGATCAAAATAAAAGGAGTATCACAGACTGAGGTCTCAGAAATGACAAGTCTAGAAAAAAATCTATATAGCTGCTCAATCTTTGGTCTGGCAAAATCGCCATGTCACTTGTTATGCAGGATATCCTGTTGCAAATACTCCAGCAAGAATATAAATCAGGGTCATTTATTAACAATGCACAAAGCTCCAAATATCCATCAGATGCACTTACTTGAGCAAATACTGCAGCTTTTAAGTTGCTCCTTCAAACTGAGAAGCACTGTGAAACTGAAGTTAATGAAACAGAAAAAAAACATTGTATCAAGTGAATTCGGGAGAATTTGGAAAATAGAATTGTCTTGGATGCAGGGATAAATATGAACTATGAATACAATTCATAAAGAGATATTATTTGCAAAGGAAGCTTTAAAATCCTGGTCTAAATTCAGGGTTAGATTATCCTGATATAATTTGCCACAACATTGTTGACATGTGAGGCTACTCCTTGGTTACAAGCTACTCCTTAAGAGGTCTAAAAGAGTTTGGAAAATGGTGCAAAATGCCCTACAACTCCTCCTTCATGAGAAAAGTGGCAGTTGTCTCAGAATCAGTTCTTGCTGTAAAGAAGATACAGGGGGCCAACCATGGCTCAGGACCTCTACTCCTACGGAGACTGATGATAGCTTTGCAGAATGACTTAGGGAAGGGAATAGTATAAATTATTGCTTTTGTGTTTAACACATTCAAGGACTTCACACACATGTTGACACTTCAGGCGTCACATTTCTTTTAAGTTAAAATTGCAAGATTTGCATCCTCAACACAGTACAAAGTCCTTTGAAAGACTTAAGAATTAACTCAATGAGTAAACATCTCAAAAAAGACATTAGAAGCAAGAACAGAAGCAACAAGTAGACTACAGAATGACTGTCAGGTTGCTAAAATGACAAGGGCACCCTGTCCTTTTTGAAATATTTAGCATCCAAACAAAAGAGTCAAAGCCTACTGATGAAGCAAGGGAACTCAACTCAAAAATTGTGTTAGTCAGCTGTTGGAAAGGCAATTAAAGGTGTAAAAGCCAAACCCATTAAAATGGAATATGGAAGGATGAAATTAAAAGAAGTATCACCACTATGCAGTTTGGGTTAAGATTAAAACAAAAGTGTTTGTGCAGCACAAGCACTGAGTAAATACTCCGCTTCCATTGCTAACAGAGAGTTGTGGAAGTTCAGTTTATGACAGGATTTGCCCTTTGGTTGCTGGAAAATGCCCTTCAGTCCCATGTTCTCTTAATCAACACGCCTGCACAGGCAAATGACCTGCTTAGCACCCAGCTAGTAATTTCCACATGCTAATATTCAAGTTGCAATATGTCAAACTGCATGTTAAATTTGATAAAGTTTGGCAGAAAAGCAAGCTCCTGCTCCTTTCAAAATCAGGCCCATTGAAGTGCTTATTAAAATGTGCTAGTAATCAAAAAGGAAAAGCCCTAAGGCTTTGCAATAGCACTCCTATCTCCTTTTGCCCTGGCAACAGAGAAAAAAGCCAATTCCGTCACTGCTGTCTGCACCACCTAAAAATCAGTGAAAATCTTTGATGGCTTCAAGTCACTTCAAAATTTAAATGGTATGAAGTTAAAAACTAAACAAGGAATTAAAAGCGTAAGAAAGCATAATGTCATACTCTTAAAGGAACAGAGAGCTCTAGAAACGTAGGTAACAGCAGCTACACATGACAACTTTTTATTGTAGCTAATCGCTTATTCCCTTATTACCTGAATGTACAAATAATCTATGATAGGATTCAAATAATAGAGGCCAAACAATGTAAATGCATTGTTGTCCTGACATCACAAATTAAAAGTTAGACAAACTCTAACATCTTAACAAAAAAGGCAAGCAAAACAAACCAACCAAACCTGAGCAGTAGTAAACACCTCAAAAACAGCGAGTGTAAACACCATGAAATAATTAACCCACAAAGTCTGAATTTACTCACCTAGGATAGGAACATTCTTCTGAACTTTTTTTTTTAAGGGAGGTTTAAAAACTGACTTTAGTAGAGTTCATGTATTCATCTTTGCCCCACAAAAAGGTCAGCTACTTCATCTTGCCACGCAGCGCTTGGAGCTCAGTTTAACTCTGGTATGAGGGCTAAGCTCTTTGAGAAAGGATGATGTTTTATGCTCATAATTCTGCAGCATTTCTCACAGGAACACCAAAAACCTGCATAAGTCTTCCTGGTATTTCTGCAGTTAATACAATAGCAGTCTACTTTGCATGGTTTTGGGGTCTAGAAGTACAATTTTGAATTCTTATTATTCCATTGTAACCATCTGAGATTTTCTATGCTGTCATAAGGATTAATAGTGAAAATGGAAACCATCTAATCACACATACACAAGTGTCTCAGCAGCTTTAGTCATGATGAAAACAGAAAAAGGCAGCGATGGCAATAAGAGACTTAAAACTAAGGCAAATCTAATACACTCAAAACATAGGAGTAATGTATAAACCTTGCTCTAGAAGTGCTGTGTAATCAAATATTTGGTTAAAAAATAGTTTGTTGATTCAGTTAAATAGTCTTCCTTTCCCTTAGACATTTTAAAGCTTCTGTCAATAGCTGAACTACTTAGAGAAAATATTGCTGAAGGGGTTGTCTTACATGCTGGGCTACATATTGCCCAGTTAAGGACCCTGTCAAAAAGAGAAGGATGATACAAATGTGAGAGAGAAAAGAAAAAAGTAGCGCAGAAATAGAGTTGATGCAAAGACAAGCTTAAGAGAACGGGAATGAAAAAATGTAGGGAAACGGGAAGAGAAAGTTTTTCAGAAGTGTTTTTGTTTCCTCAAAAGAAATAATGTCTGCTACTCAAGCAAACAGAGACCAAGCGAGAATTTTTCATCTTCGTGACTAAATGATAACTTACAGTAAAAGCTCTTCTTCTGAAGATGGAAACAAAACTGGAACACAGTTTTATTTCACATTTCTACCAGCACTGCATTGGGAGGATGAACTGAAAGGATGCAGTGCCCATCCCTAGAGCACTGAAAGACAGAAAGATTTAATCTATACAGTCCCCATCAGGTATCAGATTATTCAAGAAAAATTAACCCACATATGCCTGTAGCAATGTAGCTATGAGCAGATGGTTTCCTTCATTCCAGCTAGGAAATATGGCACCATTCCCCAGGTGCCCTTTGCTACCTATGCTGAAGGTTACCATTGGCCAATTCATCTGCCAAGCAACACAGTTTATGATTCTGTAATTCCTTCAGGCAAAATCCAGGTGCAATCACACTGCCAACTTAAATTGTTTGAGCAAATGTGGTGGATTTTGTCTACAGTAAATTAGGCAGCGCTCACACAGCCGGTGGAGGAATGGCGGGGTGACAGTTCTGATGGTGTGGTATAAGGAGCAGATGGAAACAACACCCTGTTTTAGCAGCACAACTAAACATGGAGATCTGTCAGGGGCTGTGTAAGCATAAGATCAAACTACTGCATTTCACTGGCACCTCTAATGCTGCAGGACAGGTTTCACATTCTGACTCCCATGGAAAAATGAAAAGGCAAAAATAAAAAGAGTTTAATGTTGTTAAGTAGTTCTCCAAGGCAAACTGGCCTAGAGTTAAAAGAATAAAAAAACCCCCCACCTCTATCTTTAAAATTCATCTACTCTTCCTGATTTATCCTGCAGAGAAATCATAATCCTGCAACTGATGAAACCATAGCATGTTACCTTGGTAACTGGTAACTCAAATTCAGTCTTAAGAATACACTCAAAGGTCAGACTGCATGAAAAGTTCAGCTAAGGAAGGTATAACTCGTGTTGAAAGGTAAGTACAAGAAGAAAATGACACTGATATTTCTGATTCCAAAAGTTCCATACAATAAATATAAGCATGCTGGGAAAAAAAGAATAAGATCACACAATGTCAACACTGAGACTGCAAACATAAACCTATCTTAGGAAGCTCTGAATATATGTTATGACATCTATAGTTATAGGAATATGCTATTGCTCAAAACCATCGAATTATTGTCATGCCATTTTCTACCATCTAAATGAGCACGTGTTATACGCTAGAGAAAAAAATTTTGCATTAAACCAGTCAGGTTCCCTGATATAAGCAAACATTTCATCCTGTACTTTAAGCATACTTTTCAATGTTTTGGTCAAAACACTGGTTATTCCCCATTTTTCTTACATACAGCAGCACAACTTTTCTTAGGATATACTCCAGCACTGAAGCAGTTTCAGACTCAAAGATCTATCTGTGCCCATACATTTGCAGTGTTAATGAAATATGTATTATACTGTATTTTATGTATAATGTAATTGCAACATACAGCAAGCTTTTCGTATATGTAATGTTTGTGAATTGCATGTAGCATAAAATCCTGTAATTTTACAGATCTATCTATGGGTGTAAACACAGGATGATTTCATATCTAGGAAAAAGTTAGGAACATGTACAACCAGGCTTGAAATACAAAATGGAGCAGAATTAAGGCAGAATTTACAATCCTTAACACAGAAACTCAACCTCTGTCTAGGTGCTTCATGTCAAACTTCAGAGAGCGAGATGCAGAGAAAAACGAGCATATAAAACCACACTCTCATCGAGAAGTCAAGCATGAAAAATTCTGGCCCCAAAGGCAATGGTTTTGAAAACCATCAGGCAACCAACTTTGGCACACACCTGGATGGTTCTTCAGAAAGCGCCATCTTTTAAGTTAGACCTATAAACAAAGCCGTTTTAAAACATCTCCATTTCTACATGACCTTGAAAGCCCTATAAGGTGTCAAAGGCTCTCATGAAAACATCATTAGGAAATGATGTCTTCCTGGAAAAGTAGAACATGAAAACAAAGCGATGTGCCCCACAAGTCTCCTGCAGTTTCCATGTAATGGGGTGTTGCAGAACACTTGGCACAACACAACAGAAGCACTGACTCTGCTCTCGCAGAAGGGCACTTGTACCGATTCAAGAGAAATAGGGAAGGTCCTGAAATGAGGGAAAAAGAGAAGAATTTAGTCCAGTGCCGTAACTTCTTGATATTTTCTGTGTCCTTGGCCTGTCAGCTCCAGGAGACAAGTCCTCAGCTGAATGAAACACATCTATAATTTTCTAACCATTATAAGTACGGTTACTTATAATTGCTTACTATTACTATTGCTTAGCAACAGGTACCTTTCATTCTATTTGATGACTGCTTATCATAGGACTTAAAAAGAAGTATCTTTTAAGCTTTCTTTGGCTTTGTGAGCTAAAAGCTCTAACCAATATTTCACGTGCCTGTGTAGGATGTGAGCCTAAATCAAAGCTAAGAGCATACTTTTTTATAACTACAATGAATGACTCAAATGGACTGGCTAAATAAATTTCATGGCTTATACAGACTAACAGAGGACATGTTCAGGGGCTTGAAGAGAATGAAGTAAAATCTGTAAACATTCATGTTGCTGTGCATGTCAGAAAGCATCCAAAAAGAATTATCCTAAATCATGACTTTTTTCAGACTGAGAAGGGGGGAAAGAAAATGGAAGTTTTGTTGCATAACTATGGAATACAGATAAAAAAAGGTACATGCATGTCTATGTATACAGACACAAATGCACTGTAGTAACTTGGGGGAAGTTTGGGTGAAAGTGTACTTCTACTTTATGTGCAAAACGTTTCTAATAGACATACTGGATCTCTGCTAACAAAAGCAGAAAAGCTTGTTAGCAGCAGGGGGAAGAGGAGGGAGTTAGGTACAAGAACAAATACTGTTTTGTTCATTTAATCAAAATCAGTATCCTTGGCTAAAGATTCTTTCAAGCTGACAACTACACCTGTTGAATATTGTACCTTCTTATCAGAAGAAGGTCTGAAAAATGTATAAAGCTAATTGTGTTGATACTTTGCACCTGCAAGCCTTCACTAGAGAACAAAGGTGCGTCATCTGTCTAACATTATAGGGATAGTAGCCATCCAGATAAAGATAGATATATATCTGAGATAGAAACTCAGAGAAGCAAACAGATAAGAAATACTCTGGTCTCTGGACTATTCGTACAAAACTAAGTCCAACACATCCAGCACTGCAAACAAGAATTCCAGGATGCCAGCACAAATCTCTCATACTGGTAAAAATCCTGATGTTGCAGCTGCATTAAAAATCAATACTACAACCAAAATCTGTTGCGTGAAACTCAGCAGTACTACACAAATGATATACAGATGAAAAAATAGTTTTAATTCTTGTTATGCAAGAAAGAAATTACAAATAAGTTCTAATAACTTTAAAACCCTTGATATAAAATTATGTCATTAAAATCTGGAGAGGGGGAAGAACACGTAAAGGAAAATACAGGATAAAATACACAGTTAAAAAAAAAGCGAAAATTACACAAAGCTCCATAAAATAAAGTGGTTGTGGGGTTTTTGTTGTTCTGTGGGGTTTGTTTGTTTAAACTGAAGAGTGGCACAAGGGTTGGTTCCGATTTCCTTATCTTTGGACTACTACTATTATCACTAAGAAGCTGTTTCTTTTGTTGCAACACACTTGCACATCAGAAAGTCTTCTTAGACTTATGAAGCAGATCTAATCTGCACTTAGAGAAAGCAATGAGGAACAAGGAACATAGCCACAGAAGAAGATGAGATTTGGTGACAAGGACCTGCTGTGGACAAAGTATTCTTCGCATCATCTCATGGAATCACTCTACTTAGTCTTCAGTACTGACATAGACTGACGACTGTATTCAGGGAAAAAAATGTATTTTAACAGATCAGAAAACAAAATTCAGTATATCACTTCAAAGAAGTGGAAGAGTTTACAGGAGAATGACACTGGTGCAGAATGCTCACCTTTCCTTTTAAGTTTCCTATGGGGTAAGACACACTCCAATTTTTTTTTCCCTCAAAATGGTATATTCAAGTAAAATCTAAAATAAATTAAACTACATCAGCCTTCAGAGGAAAACATTATGGTTTCAAAAGGTTTTCATTGTAACACAAAAAATTGAGCACAGCAAGCAGTTTGAGCACACAATGGAACGATAATTTGATAAATAGCTTTCCATCATTCAAGGCTACAACTGCACAAAACCTTGCTATCAGCACTCTCACCAAAGATACTGACTCTTCCCTGTATCATTTTTCTGCGTCTTTTTCCATTTTTGTTTACTCTAGTCAATGATTTAAAAAAAAAATGTTGCTTACCACCTGTATGCAACACCTTACAATCTGCTGCTGAAGGGTCATTTTCACCCTCTTTAACGTTGCTGATGTTGTCTTTTTCAAGCAGTCTGTCCACCATGGCAATAACGCAGTTTAAACTCTTTCCCACATTGGCCCACACCCTGTCCTGAAAAGAGCATAATTATCACTGCACATTAGTGAAGAAAAAAAAAAAAAAAAAGAGACAATACTTCTTATTAACACCTTGAAGTGGAGACAGGGACTAGAAATATTACTAGAAATATTACATGTCAGCATATTACAATTTTTCTTGTTCTTCAGCCTGCTACCAACTTAAGCCTTTTTTCATGGCGTTGTTTCTTGCAGTATAAATGACTAAACTGAAAATGTGTGGGTTTTTTAGACACTGGAAAATACCGATGCTTTAAAATCTACATGAAAATGCAAGCAAAGTTTTGGGTCCAGTCACAAGGAACGGAACAGTTTGTCTATTTGAAATAATACAGTAAGAGCGTAGACATTCAAAGTCTTGCCAACTCAAATCTTATAGAAACTCAAAGCTTATAGAAAACTGAAAATCCAGAGAAATACCGTAGCTCCGTATAAACGGTAACACTTGGAAGTTGGCTGAAGGCAAAGTTAGAACTACTACTAAGGCAAACATTAATCTAAGATTTATTTTTAATTACATGCCACACTCAGGCCATTACCACGACTAGAGGGATCTGATCTTTCCTTGCTCCCTCCACTTGAGGTCACACTCTGTGATAAGCGGACAACCTGCCCTGAGGGCCATGACCTGGGCCTGCAGCCAGAAGCATGTACTTGCTTGTGTTTTTGCTGGAATAGAGTTATTCTTCTACACAGTAGCCGGTATGGGGCTGTGTTTTGGATTTGTGCTGAAAACAGTGTTGATTACACAGGGCTGTCTCAGTACCTGCTGAGAAGTGCTTACTCAGAGTCAGGGCCTCCTCTGCTTCTCACCCCACCAGCGAGCAGGCTGGGGGTGCACAAGAAGTTGGGAGGGGACACAGCCGGGACAGCTGACCCCAACTGACCAAAGGGATATCTCATACCATATGATGTCATGCTCAGCATAGAAAGCTGGGGGAAGAAGGTAGCATGGGGGGATGTTCAGAGTTATGGTGTTTGTCTTCCCAAGTAACCGTTATGTGTGATGGAGCCCTGCTCTCCTGGGGATGGCTGAACACCTGCCTGCCCATGGGGAGTGGTGAAGGAATTCCTTGGTTTGCTTTGCTTGCGTGCGTGGCTTTTGCTTTACCTGTTAAACTGTCTTTATCCCAACCCATGAGTTTTCTCACTTTCACTTTTCCCATTTTCTCTCCCATCCCACCGGGGGGGAGTGAGCAAGCGTCTGCGTGGGTCTTGGTTACTGGCTGGGGTTAAACCGTGACACTGCCTAATCTGTAGAGCAACATAGATCCTCTGCTCTACCTCCCCAAACCTGGTTCCTGGAAAGATCTTGTAGGGCTGCCTTAAGGACAAGTGAGCATCTAGTGTTGTAGGTGGATGTAGAAACTATGGTTTGATCCTATCCCTAGATAAACCCATGCCTTAACCACTCTGTGAAAAAAGTATTATTGATTTATGAGAGGCAAGAAGCTGGTCACTCTCATGAAGAACTGCATTTAATCCACAAATTACTTTTTTGAAGTGCTGCCTTTACAATGCAACAAGGAAATATCTGCACCGGTACGCATGAAACAAACCATTAAACACACGATTCTCTGATTTTCACATGCATGGATACAATTTCAAGCCAAAGACAGAGGACAGGTACAGATTCCTTCAAAAGTTTCATCCCAACCTCAAGCATTCCTGAAAAGCATTTAGAATATGGGTGAAATGATTGATTTCCACCACCTGCAAGTATTATTTTTGGGAGAAGGCTTCCATGAAGAGCAATGAAATACTGCAAATAGTAAAAATTCTGGCCTCAAATAGCTGCAAGTTTTACCAGAGAGTAGCAGGGAACTTCAGGCTTTCCAGTCACTGAAGTTACTGAGGTATATGAACTCAAGTTGCTCAGCACGGCTGCAGCAACCTAATTTTCTTTTCCTCCCTCTGCTGGGGGAGATTAATCCCAACACAAAGAGTGTTAAGCTCTTAATGAGCATCTGGAGTTACTGCACAAGCAACACAAATATGAGCCCTTGTTTCATTTTGGAAAGAACACTTTTCTCTTTTCAAACCAACTATTAACCCAGCATTGAGATGATGTCTATACAATATTCACACAAACATTCCCCGAGGGTTTAGGAGCAAAATTCACAAACATCTGTTGACAGAAAGCTCGCTCTTATTATCATATATCTGGCTTTTTTGCATATGGGCGAGTCAGAGGGAGCAAGGGCCTGTCCCACAGATCTCTTTCTCCACATCGGGCGTTCCTGGGATTAGAAGCTATTGTCATAGGCAGACAGAATAAGTAGATGTCTCCATTGTTCATTGTGATGTTATTCTGTCTGCACATGGCCACACTTTTCCAAGAGGGCTGCTGAAATTCTGCAGTTTGGTAAGAACAACTCTCGAGTAAAAATGCAGTTTCTAATCAATGAAAATCAAGTGACTCCCTATTATTCACCATGAGAAGAAATCCATCCATTTCACATTCTTCATCATCCCTTACTATTCCCATAACAGTTTCTTGTAGCCTAGGACACTTTCCACCCACCTTTTACCTACTCACCTGTTTTCAATTTGCCTAAGAACTACCTCACAAGTTATCATTTTGCAGCATGTGCCAGGTTAAAGGACAAAACACACGCACAGCCTCTTAAGTAAGCATCCTTAGAAGTCCTCTGAGTGAAGAGAGAGATCAGAAGAAAATAAGTCTTATTTCTTGACACACTGAATTACTAAGACCCTAGATTCCTAAGTAGGATGCTTCTCCCCTGATACCAGTTTTCCCACCAGTTGCTGTGGAGTTAACTGGATGCTAAGTTTACTACTGCGGTGTGAAAGAACAAGAGAACCAAGGTCTCTGGCTCCCTCTCTTTACTGCTTATTTAAGCTCAAAACTCAAGCCAATGACAGGGAAGGTGGAAATCTCTAACAGGGCTTGACCCTGTTGGGACAAGGCAACAACACATTGACATCATCTACTTCTTCCAAATTTCAGAATCCGTTTGAGACGTAAGGAGTCCTGGCACATGTAGCTAGGTGTTGCTAGTTAGAAATGGCCATAGTTGCACTTCGCTTGCCACCTCTGCTGTGGCACTGGCAGGCAGGCATGCATGCTCATAACGATCTCCATGAAAAGCTATGCTTTGGCATCACAGAAAGCTGGGCACTTTTCTTAGGACATTTAAAAATGAATCTGTAAAATAATTCTCTTTCATCCACCCAATTAAAAAACAGTAATTAATTTCCATCTGCTCTGACAGTATCTCTAAAAGGCAATTCAACTCCCTCATTTCAGAGAGCAGAAGCGGAAACTATTTTCCTGTCATTGTACCTGACTGAATGTCTTCCTTCTAAGCACTGTCAGCCAGTGAAGTGCCAGAGGCTGTCTTTTTGTTTTTAAAAGATTCTCAGGCTAATTCACTGCAGAGCATCTCAGTCATCTCTTGTCTTTCCATTTACACCACTACAGTTGTGTGCTTTACTTGTGCCAAACATAACATGGCAACTGCACCCTCCATTGCTCTGAAGATACTCCGTCTCCTTCATGTGGGTTGATAGGCATGTATTACCTTAAGGTCGTTCTGAGGTATGCTCATAGATAAAGCAAATGTCTTAACTAACGTGCATGATTAACACACTCTGGTGATGTGACAGTGCTTTGGAATGCAGTATATTGCACATAGGTTAGTATTTCAGACCTGTGTCTGAGTATCAGGTTAGTATTTGTACATAACTTATTGGAACGGCCATTTTATCTGTTCTTTGTAGCTCCAACCACATTAAGTAGTCAGTCAGAAACGTAGAGCAGAAACAGCTCCAAGTGGCAATGTGCCCACCTTTTCTTGCATTATGCATGACAACATGCTTTGTTCCCTCGTGCAGGGAGGTTCTAGGATAGCAGAAGCAGCTGGCAAGAAGAGAATAGAGTATCTACCCAGAGGCAATCTAAAACTCTCAAGTTAAACATTTTTCCTTCAAGAGTAATGCTTTACTACTGCCTGTGTGTAGTGCACCAATATAAATAGCTCAAACCATACTGCTGCCTGCTACTCTGGGATGAATATTTGTATTTGGTATCAAAGAAGAGAGGTGCAACACAGTGTTGCTATTGAGAAGGAGGGTTTTGGTTACTCAGTGAAAGGGCACCCTGCACAGTTAAGAAATACAGAATTATTCCTTAAAGATAAGTTTGGATGCCAAGGAAGTGGGTGGATCTCACCCAGTTTTTAAACACTGCCTTGACTCACTTTCGTGATGGTTGTAAGGTAACACAGTCATTGGAAGTGGATGGAACAGGGTCAGCTTAAAGAGTTGTTGGACATCACTGATTTAGATTTCAGGCAAAACTAAAATTGAAATTCCAACTGTAAAATGCAACTTTAGTGCTTGATGATAGTGGGGGACACACACAACAAAGGAAGATATAGTACTGTGCATACAAAGCAATGTTTCTCAAAGTTTATTCCCTTTATAGCTGACTTTCAGAGTAGATTAAGCTTTTTTTCAAATTTTATATGCATTAATTCTTTCTCTTTTCATCATGCTAATGACAATTTGATCATTAAAACTTGCATTACCTCCATTGACAGAAAGAACTGAAAAATAACAGAAGCCTAGTCTTTCAATTTTAGAAAAAACCAGATTTGTCTGATCTATACTCTCAAGTTTGACAGTGACTCTGACTCAGTTTACTCAGAAAATACTTAAACATACACTTAATTTTAATCAAGCAGGTAATCTTACTAATTCAGCAGAAAAAATAGACATGCTTTTAACTACTGTGCTTATATGTTTTAATAGATGAGGACCAAGCAACTGGCAGAAATAATTTTTTTAAAAAAATCAATAATGAAATACAGTAAAGCTAGCTTCTCTGCAGACACAGAAGTACTAAATTAAAATACAGCTTGCACAAAAATGCTACTTTTCCAATGCAAAATTTATCCCTTTTATCAAATCTACTGGGATATTTATTTTTCTGAATGTTTCAACAGCTGGAAACAAATATTTTGGCTTTCATTTCAATGAAAGAAGCTCCATTCTACCCCTCAGGTTGTTGAGAAAACATGAAAAAGTGGATTCAAGGCTCTAAAACCAGAAAACAAATAAAAGAATGAGTTATTTATTTATTTATTGTTTAAAACTCATGACTACCTAATGCATGGAGTTGGAGATAATTGTCTTTTCTCTAGAAGAAATATAGTCTTCTTCCCTTATTTGTGATATGGATAAAAATTACAGTTTAGGTGTAAGTATTGTAGCTCAATCAAGTTATTAATTATTTACAGTAGAGATTAATATGCTGGCATCCTTTAAATTTATGAGAATACAGTGATGGACTGAAAGTATGAGCCTGAACTGAATAAAAATAGCTTAAGTTCAGGGTGTACGTAACAAAGAAGCAGATCTATCATGAACACATCCACCAAAATAATTAATTTACAATCTATCATCCATATAAATAATACAAATCTTCGAAAGATATGCTACGAATGTTAAAATCTAAAAGCCATGTTTAATTCTTCTATGCAATCTCAGACATCCTCTAAGAACTCCCTCTAAGGGAAAACAGCTCTGTTTTGCTGAAGGTTAATTCATGTGTATTTAAACTATTTATATTCAGCCAGGGAGGGGGGGAAACAATTTGCACTCATAACAGCATATGCTGTTCTAGTCTCCTTAAATCTGCCTAACTAGCAAAAAGAACTCAAGTAAAGACTATTTTCTTGTCTGGGCAAGAAGATACTCATCATCCTCACTGTTACATGCACAAGCAAGCAGTCACACAGAAGCACATTGTACTTAGGAAAATTCTTTCAAGTTAGTTTCAAAATACACAACGCATCTGAAAAATACCGTTTCATGGTTTTGCACTCCTTTCCCCCCTACTCCCAATAACATGTGACACGGACACTTAGGGCTTGTATTTGTTTATGCTGATTTGTAGGGTTTAGGATTGAATGCCAACCAAAAGTTTCCGATTACTTACCCACTCTTCCTCATCATACTCGGAATGATGGGGTATAGAGTCCTGTCTTTTAACCTGGGAAGGATGATCCTGATGCTGTAAATCACCCCCCTCTTCTGCAGTGTTTCGAGGCACAGCTGGTTTCTTCAGGACACAGCCAGGCCGGGCTGTGTATAGTGCTAAAAGGGCACTTCTGACCAGCTGATCCTTAAATGCATGCACAAACAACTCTGTCTAGAAAAAAAAAAAAAAAAAAGAATGAAAAAGTTAGACCAAAGAATGCAATACAGCAACATAGCTATTATAACACTGAATTACCCTTAGGCAGAGTGGGTATTTGTTTCAGACCAGCCTGAGAGGCAAAACCAAAGTAGACCAACGAACAATGCAGAACAATTTAAGGGTTTTAGGGATGCCATCACATTCTACAATCCCAGCGTTCTAAGGATTAACGCAAAAGTACAGTATCTGTGATAGAGATCATAATCTTTTCACACAATCCTATTTTATTTGAGTTCCAAATTTTGCCTGCAGAGACAAACCTCTACAGGAACCGGTTCCAAGAGTAAGCAACCACTGCTCAGTAATTTGTGAGTAAGTGTCAGATAAAACATGATTAACAAATTTAAGGATCTTCTCAAATAAAGACACACCACTCTACCCTGCTGAGATTACAGCATCTGCAAAAGCAGTCTTTCCAGAGATAAATTTTGGTACTTGTAGGTACCAGATACTAGGGCAGGTGATGACACCTGATTTCTCTTTATTTTATTTATTTCTAAAGAAAGGAAACCTTGAAGTAGTTTTTCCAGGCTCTCTGAAGATGTTATTCAATCACTGCATCATTTTTCTAAATCCTTCCTGTTGACTGTGACAGCTACAAGTTATACCATGTTTTTTAAAACCTCCAACCTCCCTGCATGATTTATCTCCCTTCCACCCCAACCAGAAAATGAAAATGCCTTCTGCATATGGTCTTTAGCATCTCTAGACTGTCTCCACGTGACAGCGCTTGCTGTTGCCACCGGTGTGCCACACACGCCCATCTCCTGCAGTCACACACAACGTGTGGCCCTATCTCTCCCGGGTCAGCTGGATTGAGCTGCCTTCCTATTTACCCCGAACATAGTGGATTGTCACCTGCAGATTCAGATGCTGAACTGCCTTTGTGCACACAATCTTAATTAAACAGGCATGCGGAAAAGTATGTAGATAAGAGTCAGAGCAACCAGCCTGAACAAGCAGTCACACAAAGCTAGAAAATGATAGAAATAAAGGTTGCCCACCCAAGCTTCATTCAGCCCTTTCATGCTTCTTACGCAAAACCTGGAGGAGAAGTACAAAAAACCCCAAACCAAAAAAGTTTCAAGTGTCAGCACCTAGCTTCCTGGAAACCTTTCTCCCAGTTTCTGCACTCCTTTCTTCTATTTTTATCCCATCCCTTTTTGCTAATGCTTGTCCCCCTTTTGTACGCCTCTTCTCCTACTCAACTGATTTTTATTGCTTTCCTGCCTCAATACCCTCTCAAAAGGTTACTGACATTTACACCACAATACTCTAAATAATTGATGGTTCTCTTAAAGAGCCAGCTGCTGGGTTAGGTACCTGCTTGAGACGTTTCTGCCTTTTCCCATTTTCACGATGTTTAGAAAAAAAGTGGTTTTGATCCTTAACGGTTACAGAGAAAGGCTGAAAATTTGGTGCAAATAAAACTCAAAAGTCTTAAAAATAAGAACCTTAGAGATATCTACAGTTCTTATGTAACTTACATGCAATTTATAACTAATCTAAGTTAAAATCTTTTTAAACCAACATCAGGATTTCTTTCAAAACTGATTTGGGATTCTTTAGTGATTAGACTTGGCAACACTATTCATCTCCCTAGCAATTTTACCAGACCCATTCTGTCTCCTCCTTGCTAACTTGGTGCCTGAGGGAAAGGGTGCTTAAACCGAGGGAATTTTCTTCTACTGCCTCAAGGTAGTCCTGAATTGCACTACGGGACAATTTCCATTTTCAGCATTTCCAGCCTCCACATGGTGCACGCTCCGAGAATTCCGCCTTTGTGGAATATTGCTAGCAAACCCTTCCAATCTTCTATAAAGAAGAGGCAAAGTGAGACTTGCTGAGTTGTCTTTTCTTGCATGTTACCAGCAGAGATCCTCTTCAAGACTGTTCTACAGTTCCATATCAAGAGAGTCCAAACTATTTCACTTGTCTGCCCTTAGAAATGAAAGCATCACGGTTTTGCTGAGGTTTTGTACGTTCCCCCCAACTCAAAGTCTGCTTGAGATCATTTCAGGTCTCTGCATCAGGCACGGTAGACTCAAAAAAGCTTTAAATTTCAGAGAAGTGTAAGTATTGGACAACTTGATGTAAGGAATGCCCACTCTGACTGCAATGTATATTAGGTAACTATCTGAAAAGTTTAAGTAATTTAATTTAGTATAAATATTTTATAGGGAAAATTCATTTTAAAAAGCAAACTGGCACGGAAGTGAACCTCTATTTTTCATATAGAGACTAAAATGCTTCTGTAATTAAATTCCATTCAGGGATTCCATGGGTTTAACAACAATCTACACTTTAACTGCATTTTCTTACAGCTCAGTACAGCTAAATCTGCAGCACATCACTATTTATAAAATTCTATTGAAATCACAAAACAAATCTATACAAAGGAATGAAAACTTTGCAAATTCTTTTAGATACTTGGCTAAAGAATATTTCTGCAAACAAAGATAGACATAGCTGGAAAATGGATTTATCAAGTCTTCTGCAAGCTGCAAATGCTGATACACTTGTCGACAGGTAAAGGCTTCTTTAATCAATTAACAGAAAGCGTTCATAAAAGGTTAGTTGCAAATCATATATGGAGAAGTAAACCCATGCTTAATATGAGAAAATAAGCTCAATTTAAGCAGCAGCAGTGGAATTTTGATTTAATTTTCCACTTTCAATGCATGCAGCCAGTCCTTCCATTTCTAACGTAAATACTTAACTGTATAATATATAATAATTCACATTATTGATAGCTCAGATATATTCATTGCTACCTAATGTTTTTAGAAAGAATTATTCTCTGTGTCAAGGTTAACATTATCTTAAAATAAAAAGTGATATGCTTTTTAATGCATTTGAGAAATTTAATCACTAGGCAAATAATTTTTATGACTACTTCAAACAGCTGGTTAATTTCTAAATTTCTAACAAGTTAAAATGTAAGAGAATGTTTCTTTTTTACATATAAAAAGTATACAAATGGTGGGAGAGCAGAAGCACCTCATATGCCTCAAGAATACAGGTAGGCATCATGCAATTCTGTTCAGAAGAGCATGCCAACCTATCTTAAATATAACCAGGGACACTGTTACTCTTGGTTCTCCCATACTATATCAGATTGTACAGACAGGTTATCTTAGGATATCGAGATGATGCTTTGTATTAACCACGAAGGATCCAATCGCAGCACCACGTGGGTTCACTCAATTTGGGTTTTTGAAACTTAATATCACCCTTCCCTGAAGTTGTTTCTTGGTCTTTCCTTTCGTCCCCAACTCTCTTCCCTTCTTTACAAGCAGCTATCCCTCCACACTAGCTTCCTCAGCAATGGTCCCACCCTTTTTCTCAAGTATCATCTTCTCCTTAGAGTAAATTTGAGAACTGACAGGGAAGCAGGTATCCAACCGTTCATGCAGCAGTTGTTCAGACAACTGGGTTCTTCTCTTCCAAGCAAAAGGTGGAGGCTAGGTAGAAACTATGGGCTGTCAGGTGGACTGTGTCAGATGAGACTCCCGGTTCCACTTCTGGGAACCTGTGCTAATTTAATCTTGGCCCTGAAAAGTCGGTATGAACATATACAACTAACTCACCAGCTATAAATTTAAAATATCTGTGAGTTTTCCAAACTGAATGGATTGTCTCTTTGGGTGCTTTTCTGTCATCAGACTCTCCAAGAGGCCGTGGTTCAAACAGTGGGTTAGTACCACAGCTGCCTGCAGCCACTCTCAAACCATCCACTCCTCCTGCCCAGACAGGCAAAGGTGGGGAGGGCAAAGCAAATGGCTACAGCGAACGTACAACCTCCTTAGCAACCAGGTCTTGAATCTTCAGAACAAACACTTCTTCGTTTTGCTTTACTTGTGCATGCATATTTCTTTGAACTAACCACTAACAGAGCAGCTCCACTTTTTCTATGCACAGCTAAAAGTGGCCTCCTTCAGTACTTTGGGAAAGGTACACTATAATTGCCTCAAACACCCCCTAAATTCCTCCCTTTCATTTCCAGGCTGAATTCTACTTTCCTATATTATCCCTGACATTCACAGCAGCTCCAATGTTCTCAGAGTTACCGTGGATTTACACATCTGTAACCGAGAGCAACGTTTATCTCCCCTGTGGCTCCAGTGCAGCGCCTTCACACTATGTGGCTGAGCTCAATATTCAGATTTAAAACTCTCCCATTGAACGACGTACTGCTGGGATAATAGTGCTAAGCAGGCCACGGGGCTTGCCACTTCCCAATAGCTGAAGATATATTGAAATGGTTATTGATAGTGTTATCAAGCCACATTGAGATCACATTACAGAAGGTATGGCCCATGAAGCGATGGGAAGCTTTTTTCAACCCCTCTGGTCATAGCTATAGTGTTTACTATTTTTATAGGATTACATATGCTTAAAAGTACTTCAGACTTCAGCTAATCTCCAATATCACTCTGTGAGACAGGTGGAAAATACTATCTTCCTTAATTTAGAGCTAAAGAAACTAAGATGAGGAAGAGCCTACAGCTAGAGGAATATAATAGGAGAAAGAGGATTAAAATTTGAGACCTTCTGGTGCCAACTTCCTAGCTTCTCCTTCCAGACTGCATCACCATTTCTGATGATGCTTTTATTCCAAACCTTACGCACAAACCTGACTTGAACTACCTCCCACAAGCAGCAGTCTGAAGTATCACAGAAAGGGAAGGAAAATAACCACCTATCATACCACAAAATTATATACAATAATCTATTTTTGATAAACCGCAGTATGTGGCCACTAGAGGATAACAAAGACATATGAAATTCAATTAATTATACTTTCAATTAAAGACAACCTTTATAGATTTCATTAATTTTCTACATGGAAAGCCTACAGAAATGCTAAACAATATTCTTTATCTGATAGCACCATTTTGAAGCTTATTTTAGCAGAGCTTATTTAACATTTCCTGATGCTACGAAAGTCAATTTATGCAGGAAAAAAAACAGCAGTTAGAGACTTGGTTATTCCATTTTCCATTGCAGTGCAGATTTGAATCTCACTTTTTCTGAAAGCATCTTTAAAGAATTCTTCAAACTGTCTGGAGAATGCTGGCTTGCAGAATTAAGCAGCAGGTCTGCATGGCTTGATATGAGAGGTTGTAGATGATTGATGTTGCTGAGAACTTCTTTTGCCTTGGCCGTGTTTTCAGGTGAATAGTAAATACACTGGTATCCAGTACTGTAATAACAGAGAAAGAATCACATAATGTCAAAATAATTTCTGCTATTAATAACAGTGCTTAATGCGCTAAAAACTTACCTCTAGTTTTGCAAAAAAATGACAGATACCTGAACTTCACAGATATCACTGAAATGCTCCTCCTTCAATGGTAAAAACAAATGCTTGCTTGAACAGTAGAGGACAACAGACTACCCACCACCAAATACTCCAAGTAGTATGTACTCTAAGAGTACAACCTAATAATTCCTTTGAGTGATTGATCTTAACATAAGAAAACCAGATTATTTATTTATTTATTTTAAGAAATGCAATTCTGGAGAAACAAAAGGTTTAACCAAGTCAGGTAATGATCACAAAGAGCAAAAAGGCTCCTTATTTTTCCAGCTGAACTCCCCATCACATTATTAACTACCTCACTAAGTCTTTCAAAATGAGCTATTAATGTTTAATTAATGTTTAATTGATCAGTGGCCCACACTATGATTTGATTAGCACCAGTGATGTCCCGGAAGTGGTGATAACCAGTTATCTCCAGTAAGAAACATGTGTCTAATTTGCAAGCAAATTCTGAATATTTCAACAAAATTAATTTCAACAGTATAAACTGTGTCTCCTAATGAATTGGGCAAGAAAAAACCCTGTCCCTCTGAGAAATAAGGAAAGGGTCACAGCTCTGCCTTCAAGGTGGCAACACCGTTAGTGAAATGAACTTCCAAAGTTAGATCTACCTCTACATTCACTGCAGCTCTCAAGCAGTCGGACACGGTAAACAGGTCAGGGACAAAGAGTAATAGCCTATGTTAATTGTAGTGAAGACATAGTCTTGAAAGTTTTGATACTTCACAGTGCTGAATAATCTTCTCTAATTCCCCCTCAGGCGTCTTGCTCCCTTTATCAAACAGCCTTTCTGCAGGCTGAATCTGGCTAACACTGTTATCAAGCTCACCATGCACATACTCCTTTCTGGGATTCCCCTCAGCTTTTAATTCCCAGATCATTTTCACTGATCTCCCACAGCTCTAAGCTTCAGTGAGTATTGCAGCAGAAAAGCTACAGACAATGCCATAAGAAAAGAAAGAAGGAAGAGAGATACTAAACCTGTGGGTAGTTCTTATTCTAATAAAGTCAATCATAGCTTTTAAAAAAAGGAAATAGTGAAGAGAGAATGACTCTCTCTTCAGAATGAAGTGTTCTATCAGGCCTCATTATTTGGCTCATTCTAACATTTCCTGAACCCCAGAATGCATGAGATGACTCCAAATATTCAGTTCCTTTCAGAGTTTGAGGGCAACTTCTCCTTTCCTTTCAAGAAAGTGAATAATTATTTTTCAGAAACAACATGTTTGGGAGTATCTGAAGTTTCTAATTATTGTGTCTTGACACTGTTGCATCTAAGATTAGCCTGAGATTTTCTGTGGCCTTACCATTCCTGAAAAGACATTACTACTTCCAAATAACTGAAATTAGTTTCCTTATGAAAAACTATTTTTAGAGCTTGCTGCCTCATATAGCTATGGTATATAAGTAGTATTACTTAGAGCAGCTGCCAATGGAACATATAGAGAAACTTTTTATAGGCATCCTAATGCAGAAACTAGATGAAGGGAATTACAAGTACGAAGAAACTTTTGCATTAGGCCACATGGGTAGGTCCAGTGTGGGAAATCAGCAGCACTATGAAAATCTACCTTTGAGACGTAAAATATATTATTAGTCACATACCTTTTGAAAAAGTCTATAATAATGTCTTCTGGGTTAAGTTTCAAAGGTTTCACTAAGCATATAAAATCACACTTAATCACTTCCATATATTGGCACCCTCATTACCTACGTACACATGACTGTCAGTGGTCATTTCAGTTTTGAAACTGGTTTAATGACATTGTCATGTAATTCGAATAAAGATTACGTTGACTACATCTGCAATTTTAACTTTAAATTAACGAAGTTTTTGCCTCAGAACAAATAGTGCAATATGCTAAATGTCTAATTTTTAATGACACACTGAGTAATTCCACTCCTGCTGTTAACTGAGTAATTTGTGTGACTGAGTTAAATTGTCACCATCTGGGACTGGGTTAAATTCTTTCAACAGTGAACATTTGACCTCACATTTTTCACAGTGAAAACTTTAGACATTAATGTCAAGAATACAGTTAAAGCATACATAGCGAGAACATCTACCCCCAGATAACCTCAAACTTATGTACATTACTGAAGATACCAGCTCAGTGGCTTATTTATGCATCACATGTATTCTGTCTAAAGTGGGAACTTATGATCAAAACCAGATTTATTACTTAAAAAAACAGGACAATTCACTGCCTCAGGAAATAAAACTAAACCATATGATCAGTGCTGCAGTTTTGAAAACAGGCCTGAGAGAGTTCAGAAGTTTGAATTAATTTTTTTAATTTCCTTAAGATTCCCTTGCAAACTTGGAAATTTCAACTTTGAACACTGAAGAAAATGAAGTTACGTCATTAGTTCTGTCTAATCTATCTTTATTTATGAAGTCCAAATCTCCACCAATCCTTACCTTGAAGCAATGGCCAAGGCTGTACGCACAGAGCTGCTCTTGCTGCTCTTCTATTTCCTCTTCATTCCTAACTGACCCCTGGAATAATTCTAGATCAATGCCTTCAGCTGGTAACGGGACATGAGTTCCAGTGTAAAGAAAGGTCAAGATGCCCTTCATCAGCTCTCTAGAGACCTAAGTAGGACAGATGCCAGAGTGGCATAGGTGAATCTCACAGGGAATCTTCCTAGGAAGACTCTCTCCAGGAAGGTTGAAGGTCTAGGGAAAGCCTTCCACAGTTCTTCACATTAATTTCAGAGTACCTTTACATTGTTGGAAAGATGGAAGTAGCCTTTAACATAGGGGAGAATCTTATGCAGGGTAACCGAGCATGGTTCTTACCAGAAGAAAAAAGGCACTGTGCCTCAATACAAGTCTGAGGCTAAATGATGCCTTTCAGTGGAGCCTTTTCCTGGCTGCCTGCTTGAAGTGCATATTACAAGAAAGGATGGCAAAGTCATGGATCTACTCTCCTCCTGCCACTCCTAGTCCATGTAATATGGAATGGTTTCTTGTTCTCCAAAACATTTGGTCTTTTCTAACCTTTGCATGCAATGTTCCCCCAGTGCTTCTTCCCTTCTTTTTCCAGCCCATCCCCTTTCTTTTATGTCTGCTTAAGGAAATGCTTCTAAGCAACTCTGTCCAGGGAGCCTAGCAACTGGAAAATACTGTAGTAAGATTTTTATGTCTCAGTGAATAGCACAAACTTCGGCAGTTTCTCAGCAAAACTTCCAACAAACTTAATACATTCATTTTTATGGTCAGTGAAAAAATATTCATCTCCATGCGGTTTAACCTCTCTCTCTCACACATACATAGATATACACACATACACATGCAAAAAGGGGGAAAGTGAGCAAAGAATAATGTCTCTGTGAAAAGCGCTATGCATAACAGGCTGTGGTTTCCCTTTGAGAACAAAGGTGACAATTATATCAAACACACATCATTATTATTTCAGTATCTCCAGGATTTTCTGTGAAACAGTACCATCTCAAGCATATCAGAGAATGGAAATGGGTTGAAGGTTATGAAACACATGTAATAGAAATCATGAAGATCTCAGTGTTAATAAAATCTCTAGTAACAAGTATGTTAGAGAAGGAGCACACCTGATACATTGACCAAAAATGCCTTGTCAAACAAAAAAGGGTCCTTTTAGGCAGCTCAAACCCAAATTCAAGTATTACGGCTTTAACAACATCATGTTGATTAACAACATCAACAGAAAATCTTTTTCAATACCATTGCAGCTTTAAGCTTGTGTTAATTTAAAGCAGGATCATTTCTAAAGAAGTTGATAGAAATGGTGTACAAAACCATAACGAATTACAGCACCTAATGCAGCTTGTGGGACACCTCTGTTTTTCTTGATGGTTAGTACTGAAGCATTAAAAATATTGTAATCATAAGTCTATGTGTTTTGGCTAAAGCACAGATGATCAAATTAGATTTTAAATAAGAAAAAAAAATCCTTGGTGTGCCTTGAAAGTGACTTATGAGTGTTTCAAGCAGTGAGGCATTATACGGGTATAAGTTACAGAATGTCTGCCTTAAACATTCCTGCACAACTGAGCTCTAAAAATAGTGATTTGCTGTGCCATCTAGACTGAGGAGAAGACAAGACCTTCCATTTGCTGGAAGGATAAGTAATCTATACTAGCAGGCCAAGAGAAGACTCAATCTGAACTGACTTTCTCTTTTAGCTAGAAATAAAGAAGGAAAAAATAAAAAGAACAAACCAATAGAGCACCATGAAAAAAAATCTAAAATATATGTATATCATACACAGATAATTAATATTCTGCAATGATTTAGCGTACTTTAATTATCACTTTCATTATGTGAATTTAAACACTATCATGCCTACACAAGATAAAAAAAAGCATCCATTGTTCTTACTGGTCTTATGAAGTTCACTACTAGCTACTGAAGGGACAGGCATACTTATAGACATGCCTGATGTTTGTAGTGATAAAGCCTTTTATCTGTCTCTTGTTGCAGATAAAGAACAGTACAGATTGTGAATGGGTTATAAAGCAATGGACCTGGCTTCAGATCACATACCACTAAGTCTTGTTTTTCATCTGAAAGAAAAACTTCTCTCCTTCTTATTTGAGATCTTATTTCAAGAAATTTACCTCTTTTTTTTTTCTTTTAATATGACTTGCTTGGTGGTAACAAATGAGAGCAGAATTACAGAAATACTGCATTTTTAATAAATATTATTATAAAATACCTTCCCCTGTTTTGTCTGCACAAAACCTTATATTCCATGTAATAGGAAATATGCCAGACATATCTTCAGATACACATTTACCACATTCTTCTGTTTGATAAACTGTCATGAAATATATGTTTTATTCTTACTTTGGTTTGGCAATTGCAAATGCAATTATGCTCTTGCAAAGTGGGATATAGCCTTGCTACTAGTTAACATTTCCTCTTGTCTGTCAATTCCACAAGTATAGGTTTGAGCAAGGAATATTTTGTGATATGTTGACACTGTTTAATATTTCAATAAACTGTTCTAATAATCAGCCTGAAGGTCAAAGGCATGCAAGGCATTCTGTCATGTGCACTAAGCTACCGGTCTTGGCTTGAGACATAATCTCTTCCCACATCTTCCTCTAGGTCTTCATCTCAGTTAGCCTAGAGGAAACAGCTTCTAAATCTGCATTTTTTTTCTGCTCATTTTATATTCTGACTGATATCTCAAGGTGTCACTTCTTCCTTCAACCAGATCTTCAGAAAAGCTGGTCCCATTGTAAAACAGAAAATTTAAATTGTAAAAGCTGCCCCTGGAAATGCTATGCGTCCTCAAAGCATCCTTATGCAGTTAAACAGGTGCAGACAAAATAAAGTTGTCGTGGCCACAGTGAAAGAAATTCCTCTGTGGTGAGAATGAGAATGGTCCTTTCATGTATCTATTTAAAGTAGACCCACTCTTGAATATTCAAATAAGTGAGATCATAATCAGAGCTTGCTTTCTCCTTTCTTTTGACTAATACAAGCTCTAGTTGAAGAAAAAAAAAAAAAATCCACATGTGGAGTTTTCTCTGAGTTGCCCTCAAAGATAGAGGGGAAAATGAATTTTGGAGGTTTCTTCCTTTCTGCTTCGTGGGAATTCATACACTAAGCAACCATTTCTTCAGGTCTGGTAAGTGATTCCCTGGAAACTGAGGTCCCCTATTTTCAGTGCTCAAACCTAAGTTTGTTAGCCTGACTCAGGCTCTTTTTTAGGAAGAGTCTGACATAGTTACCCTAGTTATATCATCCTAAAGACAGACTTTTGCTCTCCCAGAGGAACAAAGAAACACAAAGAAAACTGTATTGTCAGAGTAAATGTCCAGTACACTGTCCTTGAGAGTCACCAAGATACAGATGCTTCCAAGGGATGCAGAAAAGTCTAAGAAGCAGGGCAAATATAAGGTGATGTGTAGGCACTTTTGAAATTGGTATGAAATGACTTGGTAAAACCTGCAGAAAGCTTTACCCAGTGCTCCTGAACACAATCCTCTAATCAACGTAGAAGCCTACATGGTTTGAGTCAGTGAAATAAGGGTGAATGAAACTGAGAAGAGGTTGTGCTGCACTGAGTATTCTTTGCCATCCTAGCCTTCTGATATGTAACACTGCACAGGATCAAAAGAAAGGAGTCTAGCCCATCATCTTCTCTTCTCCTCTTGTTATGGGCAACTATGAATAGACAAGGGCATCGTCTATTCATTCCTATGATATACTGCACTATGTATTCTCCCACGAAGAACTCAAGAAAGACTAGGTCTCTTCCCTATAAGGCGTTTTCCCTTTTTTCTCCAATGAACAGAAATAATAATTTCAAAAAACAGTTTCAAGTTTGCCTCACAGCTATCCTCCAATTTGGGAAATCAAATTCTACCAATGTGGATACGCTGCAGGACCGTGCAAGTGAGAAAGGGTTCATTTTCTGCAAGATAAACACTTTTGGGACTGGAACTGCAAAGTTCTTTATATCACTTTAATTTCTTCTTATGAAATATAATAAAAACCCTCTAAATACTATTGCAACTATATTAATTGGATAGCTAAGTAGAAGATACCTTAAGAAATGCCTTTAGAAATTTTCTTCATCAAGAAGCATGCACTTCATAGGCCTCCATATCATGGGGATAAGGCTGCCTATACCAGTATGCCGACAGCAGAATAGGTACCTACTGTTAACACAAAGTCTATTCACGGGTCTCATGTGATCAATGATATTCATGTTTCATTGGCAAGTTTTGTCACCAGAGGTGGCCAGGGAAATGAAAGATTTTAGAAGGTTTAATAGGGTTTTTATGTCATGCAGTGCAAACAGAAATAATAATAATAGAGTTTTCAAAGCAAATATATGAGCTGGTTTTTGTTTGGTTGATGCCAACTTCTAGTCAACCTAGAAGCCAACAGTAGATTTTTATGATTTCTCCTTTTATTCTTTACGATACTGTACCTATGAAACTTTTTTGAGCACTGAATTTAATGGAATTCATTTTCTATGGAGTGTTGTGATGATTTACATCAGCATACATACGGTACTTCCTGCATTCCCTAACGAATGCTGTGCCACTGATTGCATGGGCTTGGCACAGTTCGTCCAAGTGTTGAGCAGTCACAGCTACGGGTGCTGCCAGTGACAGCCGTGGCTGCTCAAAACGTCTTAAACAGCCATAGCAACAAATGCAGATACATCCGGTTCTTAGCAAAATACGCAACTAACACTTCTGTACACGTTCAGTGGTTAACAAAGTGAGTACAGCAGCAAACTGAAACTCTAGTTAAGGGTTTTATCTTTAAAACATCTTTATCTTTAAATCATCTTTATCTTAGTCTCATTTTGGCTTTCTGAAGAATAAGAAAAAGAGCAGTTTCTTATTTACTTCACAGGAATGTTAAAAATACTTTTTGTTCACATATGCCTAAGGCTGCCAGAAATGAAGATGCTACCTTAAGCTATCTACACTTTCTTTACTGAAAAATTGACTATAGCTACTTTCCACTTAGCACAAGAATTACCAAAGAGATATCTCATTCTGAACAGCATGTTTGCAAGCACTTATATTCTTCAAGCTTCCTGAAATATGGGAGAAAACTTCACAATTTTGAGTTTGTGTTCAAAAGAGCTCTTGACACTAAAAGTAAACTGTGCTTCAATTTTGCAGTCCAGCAAAGTAAGGAAGATAAAGGAAATATTTTATGAATGCATCCTTGTCCGGTCCTACTAGATTTTAATCTTCCACGCATTCAGCAGGATAAACTGGTTTGTTACTCAGTGAGCTCATAACATTTTAATGCAACTTCAATGAAATTTTCCTAGCTACTTACAAAAATACTTACTTCCGTCTTTCTGCCTCAAATTTACTCAGCAGTTTTCGGAGACCACCATTCTTAAATCCTTGGAAATGGGCTGCTGGGGCTCCCACGGTGATGACATCATACAGAGCATCTGAAACGGGAACAGACAAGCACAGAGATTTGCATGTGCCTATGCCCAAGGCCCAAGGTACAGCAACACTATGATATCTACTCTGCAAGACATGAGGACAAGTCTATTATTCCCAAGGAATAACCGAGAATCTGTGTCTCAAGGAGGCCCAAGAGCTAATCAATCTTTCCATACAGCCACCTGCACACCTTAGAAAGTTTACCTGATTTATTGCTACATCTAAATTATATGTCACAGTGTAGAACAATATTCTAGCTCTGCAGTTTACAAAGCTGCCAAGGAAATTGGCGCTTTGTGTATTTCACTTTATTACCCTTCCCATCATTTAACTTGTAGTCGTGTTGATATGCAGAGATTCACACATTTTAGAGTCAAAAGAGACCGTTATGATGGAATAGTCTGACTGCCTGAATAATATAGGCTACAGAATTACAGCTAATGATTCCTGCATCAAGCTTATGTCTTCTGGTTGAGTGAAGGCATGTCTTTAAAAAAAGAACTCTTAAAATCAAGATGAAATATCTCAAGTGACAATGAATTCCCTGCAATTCCCAGAGAAGTTGCTCCAATGATTAATCAATCTGACTAGTAAAATACTCCACTTCTTTTCTAGTTTGAATTTGTTTAGTTTCCACTTTCAGATACAATTACCTGGTTCATGCTAAACTGAAGAGCTCTGTTCTATGATATATAGTTACTTTTTACATATGCTTATAAATAGAAAGCAAGTCAGTTTTCACTTGAAGAGCTACCAGAATGGGAAATAAACTATACTATTGAAATCTTTGCTGAAACAACAAACACTTGTTACTCTCTATATGTACCTGATGTTTTGCGACATATGTGATGAACTTTTTCTATGGATGTACGCTTATGGAACTGGAGATGAAAAGCCTTTTTAAAACCAGCCTCTCTTTTTATGCCCGTGATTGTCAGTGCAGAGATGAAGATTTAATTGCATCCCAAACCACAATAATTATTCCTTTAAAGTTTAAATTTACATTTGTAGAATTTACATTTGCACTAAACAGTACCTGTTTTGTGCCCAAGCTCACTGGAGGTACAAAGATACAGGCCAGAATGCCTCATTCTTAAAATGTATTTTTAAAGGAAACATTAGAGGATTTTTTTTTTTTGTGAGCTATTTCATTCATCAAGGAAGATTTCCATGCAAATTACAGTCTAATCCTCTCCTAAAATAGAACTTTTCTTGCATTCTAATGATAAATATCCCTAAAAGCAAGAACACTGTACAAATGATTCACAGTTAATGAACTATGTTTTACTTCCAGAGCTGAATCTCAAAGCACATTCACTCAAATTGATTTGAACTCTAATGAATTGGTGACTCTTCAATTTCCACTTAAAAGGAGAAATGACATAATTTCATTAGCCTCAGGTGAGCTTCAAGATTCTTAAACAGCCCATTCTTTCAGGTCTTCATAGAGATTTATCCATAATACATAATCTTGGGCTCTTAGAGCTCCATTGGTACTTGACAATAAGTAGTTCTATTCCTTAAAACCAAAATACGAGATGAACCCATCAGGTTAACTAGATAATGGCTTCTGAATATGTTTACAGGTAACTGATGAAACTACATTTAAAAGACTAAAGCCTGGCGCTTTTTCCAACTCTGTCTTAAAAATAGTGACCCTGCTTATAGTTACTTTTGAGGAGGAGGATTTACCCAGTAGGGAAGCTTTCATTCAGTCTGTGGCCCCCTCTTAGCGTGGTCCAGGAGTAGCTGTTTGAGACACAAGTACACCCAGAACAGCTGAGCACCCACCCCACGCAAACGAACATGGGAGAATGAGGACGGCAAATAAAAAGAAAATGTCTATGATCCTGGTGATGGGCACGGGGCAGTCTCACTCCCACTTCCCAGAGCACAGTACACTGGAAATCGCTGCAAGACTCGGGAGGAAGGCCTTGTCAGTGTGCTCCCCCAAAAATTATTAATTAATAGATGTTACCCCCCCAACCCTTCCTCAAATAATTACTTGAGAATTTGAAGGAAGAAAATGCAAAAGATTAGAGTGCAAGGAAACTAAGCTTTAAATCAATCATCACTTCATACTGATTATTCCGACTCAAAGATACACCCACCTCCCATTTATACAAGTGAAACACCAGTTACACACTCACTAAAAACCAACAATTCCTTCACTGTGCAGAAATACAAACTATCTGCTCATTTCTTCTCCCAGAATAAAACACAGAGCTTTTGCAACATGGAGACAACCACAGCAACATGGCAGAAGTTCCATAAACCTAAACTTTGTCGGACCAGTTTAAAGAGCTGAAGGATTTTTATGTCAAGCGTAGTTCAACCTCAAATTTGAAGCAACCTGCCTGCCTTCACAGGAGGCAGTCAGCGTCTCACACTGGCCAGAAGAAAAAAAAAATATTACCTCTTCAGTCCACCAAATTTATTTAAAACAAGCACACTTAATGTATAAACAGGGACAAAAGCAAAGCTATGGCAATATATAAATTTAACTTCTGTAGTATGATGAACAAAGCAAAATTTGCTGTTTATTAAATGGGTAGGGATACGGATATTCCATAATGAAACAGTATTTTTCTCAAAGCTGTTCCTACTGGAAGTTTAAACACACAGGTATTTTCTATTCCATGTCTGCACCCAATAACAACCCAAATCAAAGCTCAGTAAAAGTAAATCTGTTATTGAACATGTTGAACAAAAAAGCACATATCCATGTGCATACACATGATAGGTGGGATTAAAACCTATCTTGCATTTCCAAAATTAAGATATCCAGCAGTGTAAAGGCTTTATGGCTCATCAGCTTGTTTATTCACCACCTCTGTGAATGTTTACATGCTTTTTTTTATTTATTTTTTTTTCCTCTTCTCCTATCAGTCTCCTGGTTGTATTCCAGGTGCCAAGCAAAGCATGAGATGAGAAAGACTAACTTGATGTCAAAGTGCTGCTTAGTCCAGAATGATTAGCAATTGCTACAAACTGTTCGAAGTGTATTTATCTAATACAAGACACAACTCTTTAGTACTCATAAAATGAAACAATTTTCGGTAAATGAAACAGATGGGACAGTGGCTATGTAATAGGTACAGAAATCATTTCTCCAACCAAAGGCGAATATAATAACAATCTTCAATTACTTTTTGTTATATTTATACTATAGTATTACCAGAATATCCTAAACATATTGAGGAACCCATTTTGTATATAGAGAAATAAAAAGAGTTCCCCATAACTAAGGTGTCAGTGTTTCAAAAATATGTGTAGGCAGAAATTCCCTGATTTTAGCCCAAGTTCTCTTTATTAACATTTCGCAATCTCTAAACTTGGGTGTAACAAGAACAGTGTTAGCTAATTCTCATGTCAGTGGAGTGAACATTAGCTAAAGAAAAAAGGGAGGGTTCTATAATTTAAATGAAGTTCTAAATTCAGAAGATGGTTCTAACATTTATCTCTTTCTGTATCCTTTTCAATTATGGATTAACCATATGCCACAAGCAAAGTGGTTTTGGAGAAGAAAGGACAAAATTCATTAAAAACAAAACAAAACTCAAGTAGTGTAAAAGTTGTGGGTGATTAAGCGGCATATTTCATCCCACTGTTTTATTTAGCAAATAAACAAACAATGCCCTGTTCCCAGAAAGGTTTTCTTGAAAAGATGTAAAATTAAGGTTCTGGACACCTGTAGTCTTTACAAATCTAAAAATGCTTTTGAGTTAATTAAATAAATTCAAAGCATCAGCTACATTAAAATTTGTGCTGTCATATTAGTAAAAGAAATAACAAATTATTGAACCAATACAGTATCTAACAGATCATCAGAAGTCCCTGTGTTCCAGCTTGGATGTGGATGAACATCAGCAGTACACAGAATAATACGCCTCTAATTATTGTTTGTATTCACTGTCATACAATGTGTTTAGCTGCAGAGTGTATTTATAAGGCAAAAACCTTACAGAGTTTAATTTCCATGTTTCTAGAGTGACAGCAAATTTAACAGATCTCAATTTATGAACAAATTATTCGCTGCACTATGATTTGCTCATATGTATGTATCAATACAATCTTTTATCTGTAAAGGATGCTGCTAAAACTGTATGTAAGCACCAGCAACAGAATTCTGTATTAAACAGAATCACAGACAATATTACAGAAAATTATCCCCCTTTCCAGAAGGTATTAGAAGTTCGCAGTATTTTCAGCACAATCAGTAAGATACTTGCACTTAACACTAAGCAAATGCTTATGTGGCACAGGGTAGCACTGAATAAGCTGATTTAGGCACAAGTAGCTCTGGGATCATTAAGGCTTCTTCAAAAACAGGATATATTAAGTTTAGAATTAACATTGTCCTTAATGGAACCGTGTAACTCGCATCACCTGGTGAGTTCAGCCCAGCAGTCTCTGGGAGGAAATGTGTTGTGCTCTATCACTCTCCCTGGTGGCACAGTGGTAAAAAACCCAACCACCCAACCACCTTAGAAACAAAACAGGTAAGACTGGCTTTTCTGGCATTATGGATCACAATGAAAAATTAAGCTGATGCCCTAGACGGATGTGAATCTTACTGAACATTGTGCAGTGTGTCAGTATGAATCATGACAGCATTAGTTCTGCACTGCTACAACAGAGTATTTTTAACCACACATAGGTTACCAACACATTTCAGTGAACATTTATCTGCATTTACTTATTTGTGTGGAGTACCACAGAAACAAAATGAGCACAAGACCCCTGGAATTTATTTTAAGAACTTAAAAGAAGTTTAGTTAACCACTCCTTAGTTTTCCAAGATCTGCAATCAGTATCCAAAACTTGTGGCTTTAGAAGATGAGGGAGAGAAATCCCTTGCACAGCTTTAACTTTGGACCCGATTCCTAAGTTTCAGCACAGACTCAAGACTTCTGATCAATCTCAGTGGCAGTATGTCTGGGTGCAGGTTTCAGAATTTGTAGAGAAATTTGGAGGATGGGCAAGCTGGTCACTTCTTTGATTGCATGATTTACTTAAGTGTGGTCCTCTATGGACAGCACATACTCAACTGCTCTAGAAATATACCAAACAACATCCAAAACTGAAAGCTTGGGTTTTAGAAGCAGATGCACAGACCTGAGAGAATGAAATCAAACCCTTAAGCAAGACAGGCAGGTTCCAGATATGTACACAAAACAAAGGCAGGAAATAACCACACAGAAAGTTTCTAGAGCCCATTAAACAAAATGAAAAATTAAACACTTGTACAGCAGTACAGATTTTTAAATAATGAATTTGGAAGCTTGATTTTGATTTTATTAAAAAACCTGAAAAACCACCAAACCAAAAAATCAAGCAACAACCTAGTCATTCAAGAAACCTTCCGTATCAAGCCATGTTGCATGAAACTTACAAACAAGCTAATACTGTACAAACTTTACTGATTGGCAAAACACATGCAACATGAAATGAATCTCTGAATTTTCTTTAAAAATCACTGTATTTCTTGTGATATTTGTTTCTCCAAATCCACATAAGCCAAAATTGCACATAAGTTTAATAAAAAATAATCAATTTAATACTGTTGCTTTCCATGTTTTTCATCTGTAGCATCTTTATGTCCCACCTACGAAGTTTAACGAGACTGTTGCCTATATCCTTCCATTCACTGAAAAATTCAAAATTACCAAGATTCAACTCTCTGAACAGCATACCTTTCAGTTCTATTGTGGTTTTAAGGTTTCATCTGAAAGGAAGCCCACTTAATGTTCATCCTTGAAACTGGATATATAAAGATATTTACATCTTAAAAGGGCTAACATGGCAACCATACCTCTCAGTTGCAATTCTAATTGCATTTCAAAGCATATGTTGTCATACTTAGGGAATTTCTCCACAGAATATGCTTTACCTTTTAATCGAGGACTATGCACATGCATTCTTTGCAGATGAAGATTTATTGGGATGAATTCTAATGTCTTCTCTCCTTTGCTACAGCTTGATTTGAAGGAAGAACCTGAAAAACAAAAGTTTAAAGAATCATTAACTTAAGCACCCAGCAGATGTTTTGTCTTCTTTTTAGCGTGAGGATAGTACTTGTATGTTAGGAGTTGTCTTTAATTGACTTTTAATGTGTAATTGTATATTAGGAGAAGAATGGTTCACTAACCGAGTCTCAGCATGTATCCATAATGGAAGCAACAAAACAGCTTTTAATTCACAGAACAATCTAATTTTTTATTCTAGGTGATAGATATTTTTCCTGCTGTCTGAAATCAGTCTGTACTCTGCTGGAAATCATGTCACAGTTAATGTGCATTATGTTTATTCTGTGCTAAAAACACAGGGGTACAGAGCTATGATGGTACTACATTTTCACCAAGTAATATTTTTTTTCTTAAAACAAAAGTATTATATTGCCTAGGCTATGCATTCTTCCTAGAAAGTTCAAATAAAGAAATATAAAGTAGCCTCAGAAAAGCTATAAATTAGTTTGCTTTCTAAAAAGCCATAATCACAAGAAGCACAATGCTCTGGAAAAAAAAAATCTGGTTGCATACTTCAAAGGTATGATATTATGAGTAAGTCTATGATGGTACAAAGGAATATTATTAAAGCTTGACAGCATGAAAATTTAATTTCCCTGGAGGTATTGGATACAGCATATATATAAAAGAAAAGGGTGTAGATTAGGGAAGAGAAGTGGTCCTACCTTCTCACTCAGGTAGCCCAACGTTTACTTAGACCATTCTTTCAGCATCCTATCATTTTGCCAACTATTGATCATTTGGACTAAAACTCCTCTGATTCAGGTGGGATTAAAAAAAAACAAACTCACTTTGGAAAGGTTTGACCTTTTCTTGGGGGAAAAAAAGAGATAAAGGAAATATTTGACATTCTTCTTGTTGACTTGATCAATCAAGATTTCCTAGAGGCTATCTGTTGAAACTGTCATAGATGCCGACATGAGCCTCCCAATGCAAATGACATTGCCAGAGGGCATCAATGATGCTCCAGATCAGCTAAGGCTGCTACCTAAGCTTAGTAACTTAACATTATAATTCTACAAAAATTAAGAGCAACAGTAGCAAGAAAGTAGCAACTGACAGGAGTCAAAGATTCAGATTTGATAGGAAACCTGGGGATGCAGGCTTAAACCAGGAGTCACAGATGATGAGGAATAATAGCAGGAAACCCGCATCTGGGAAATGCAGAAAGACAAAATTATGGGAGCAGTGAAAGGAACTCAAACTGTATCAGAAAAGAAATGCGAACAGTGCGGGTGAGGAGGTTGGAAACCATTAGGAAAGAAAACAGAAAGGGGGCAGATTATTTACGAGAATTCAGCTGAGACCAAGATCAAAGCTTAAGGAATGATAACTGGATTGGCAACAAGGAAACACTGGCAGACTAAGAGGTGAATGAGATGACAGCAGATTAAAAGGGACTGGCAAAAGAAGAGTAGGAGGGAGAATAGGAGGAAAGCCTGCTCTCCCTGGAGCTAAACACATGCAGCATTGCCCAGTCTTGTTATTGCTCTTTTCAGGGAAGACCCATGAAGCAAGAATCCCTTCCTGTCCACTGCCAGAAACATATGGGCTAATAACCACCCAGTTATTCTGTTACTATCAGTTATTCTGTTACTCAGGTATGAGATATCCATGTAGTGGAATTAATATCTCAATCTGTGTTTGCCAGTTTGCCATATGATAAAACTAACTTTCAGTATAGTTTGTTTGTTTTAAATAACTTAGTAAGTTGTACTTAAGGACCAAGAAAACTACATTCCTTCTATTAAAATAGGTGGTGTTATTATTGTTGTAAGATTAAACTCTTCAAAGTTAGGAAATACCACAATATAGATGCAACCTTCACCTGACATCCACCTGAAGAGGAACTGTGCAATAAAATTCAATGACATATTACATGCTAGCTTCTTCCAGCTCATTGAATGTTTAGGGTCTTTACTGCTCACTTTAGCAGCAGTGATTCAATATTTTGTTTCCAACGTCTACTTCGTTATCCAGATTCAAATATATTGCTCAAGCCTCCCACAAAGACAGGATTATTAATTTTCTCAAATCTGTCTACTGCATGCATCACTACAGTTTCTAAGGGCTTTACAAATGTTTATAGAATAATTTTAGCTGGGTGAGTAAAAGGGTTATAATTTTACCCATTCTAAAGGCAGAGAATAACTTAAGGTTGAAGCATTTAAGAAAGAATGCATCAATATGAGATACAGAGAATCTCATTCTGCAGCGCACGCATTATAATGCAACATCACATTCTGTTTTGGAGGCCCAGCTCCCAGTGAGCTGAATTACATCCGTAAGTACTGAGTACTTCTGCAAAACAGCTTGCATCTATTGCCAGGCTTCCAAAAAAAGAACACCACACACTAACCACTTCTGAAGTCTGACTTGCCTAGTGTCACAAAGGAACTCTGTGACAGAGGCAGGGATGGTGTCCAATTCTCCAAAGCAATATTCAATTGCCTTAACCTCGATTATCTTTTCTTCTTCTTCTAGGGCTGGACGAATAACAGAATTTTCATTTTGATGACTGAAATGGGGGGAAAAAAAATCAGGGGGGTAAAAGGGGGGAGGGGGCGGCACAGGAAATCACTTCAGGTCAAACTAAAACAAACAAACAAAAGTTTCGAAGTTCTACTCCCTCCCAAAATCACCAAATCTGTGTTTCAGATTAACCTGAAATTACTTGTTTTGATGTTACCTAATCCTTTTAGATTCCTATTATGTTTCCTTGAAACGAAAATACTTGGCATTCTCTAAAATCTCACCCATGTTTGAGGATAAGTGTTTGCCAAAGCAACTCAAATAACTTCCTTAAACCTCCATTTTCAGTGAATATGCAGCTAAACCAAAATTGCTGTCTGCCACTAATGCAGTCTCCTGATGCTTTCACTGCAATCTCTCAATTTTAAAAACAAATTAAGTAGTCTACTAACAACAGCCTCCTCCATTAAATTCCACAAATAGCTCAGCTGAGCATGAAGTAGGTATCTCTCAGAAAACCCAACATATGATTGTATAGAAGAAATGTGGCAGTATTTTGGAAAAAAATTACTTACAGATGCTACCTCCCCTTCTATACACTGCTTATGAGTGAACAGAGTCTTCCCTAGCGCTGATACAAAAGGACATTGGAGATATTTGCACCTAGATGACTTAGATGGAGTTGGTCCTTCAGAATTGTTTATGACATGCAAAAAGCCACTTGTTAAAGAAAGCAATTGTTCAGTGAGAAAAAAAAGCAAAAATGCTAAACACGTTAACATTAACCCTGCTTTTGATGTACCAAGGAGGGAGAAGAGAGTCAATGAGTTAGTGCTTCCACATATCTCCAGCTGCCAACATGGTGGTGAAGCAAAGACAAAAGCACTCCATTGCTTTCCTAGAGGAATGCAGCCAGTTGCAGGCCTTATTTTAAGATAAGGCCTCCCAAAATAACAACCCAACTCAGGAATTCTGCATCTGAGGCCAGATAACAGAAGCCTGATCCAGTTTAGAAAAGCAACCTTGTCAAGTTCTTAACTAGAAGTACTGCTGATTGCAAACTAGGATGGGTGCCTATTTCCGAGCAGAGCTGGATCTCCAGTGCAGATGCAGGGGTACTCCAGAGCACTGCAATTTGCAAGCTGTTTCAGAATGGAAAGGACTGCCTCAACCCTAATGTGGGCAATGTGCTGACTAAGATGAAGTATGAAGCCTACACAGGACGAACTGTAAAGCAAAATCTTTTTTTGGCATGAAACACTGACAATGGGAAAGTAAAGACTGTTGAAATATGTTGACCTGAAAAGTCTGAACTAAAGTTTTACTCACATCTCTAATCTTATCATTTTCTACCTTGTGAATATTTACATTTCCAATCTCTACAATGTACTCTCAACATTATTTTTTGAGCAACTACAGTATGAAGTCAAATCCATGTCTGTCTTGCTTTCTTATCAAACACTATAATCTTGTTTTTTAAAGTTATAATGTGTACTGTTTATAGAGGAGAACCATCCCAAATGGGAATGGAAGAGGAACCAGGGTATCTTAAAACACGAAATGAATTTTATCCACATCCATCCTATTCCTTTGAAAAAAAAGCAGTAGGCACAAACTTCTGAAAACTATATACAGGTAGATTAATCTCTTGTTTCACAGCAAATTGCAATTACTTTTTCAAACGATGTAGGAAGAAAAAAAATCTGCTTGAAGTCAAGTAAGGACAATAGAAGCATATAAGAATGTAATCTATATTTTACTTTTGGGCAGCCAAATCCTACTCTGCCTACAGGATCAAAACGCAGATTTGAGATTTTAGCCTAGCTCTACATACATACACATAGTACATCCCCCTGCTCGTCCCCTTCATATTTATAATTTTAAAATGTTAGACCTCTAAGGAAGAACTTTAAAGGGACACTCACTACTCAGAGGATTTATAACCTAATTTAATTAGTGGTTTAATAAGAAAAAAAAAAATACTACAGTGCAGGGTTAAAAGTAAATACTGTCTTCATTAGAAGGACTGTGCTATTATTTGGCTTTAGAATGTGCACATATACCACTGATCACAATAAAGCAAGTTTTCGAATGTTAAAGTAACTTTTCAGACAAGATATAAAAATCAGGGGTTTTCCAAGTACAAAAACATATTTTACTGGCACCATATTAGCAAGGGGGGCAGAAAAAGGGTTGTTGCAGAAACGAGATTTAGGTATGCACCTGACTGTTGGCCTCGAAATTAACACCTCCTCATTATTTCTCACCTTCACTACAATTGTTAGGTTGCTTTGGTTTTCTGATTTGTTTTCGAAGAAATGTTCCTACTCTTTCTTACATGTGCTGGTTCTGTCTTCCTCAATAATCTCAGGTTCCCTGGTCCATTGCAGTTCTCTCAAACCACAGTGAAGGCAGGTCATTTAACATCACCAACCCTTTTCAAATTCACTTGGATCAATACAGGCCTTGTAGGATTTATGCTTATTAGATTACATTGTCAATTTTTTTTTTTAAATCTCAAAAGGTCATTTCAATATTTTCCTGCAAGGGATAATTATTACACTGATTCCTTCATAATCTGTATTTATTGCCTTCATATGATACTTTATGAAGTGTGTTCACAATTTAATCAGCAAATCAATAAAATATGTTAAAATACGTTTTCAGTTAAAACACAGAAACACAGGAAGGGTCACAATGGATCAGGAGCTAGTTTGCTGAAATCAGAACTGGAATATTCTGATGATGGTAAGCGATCATAAATACAAGAAATTACACTTTTGCAACCCAAATGCAATTTTTCATACAACATTTATTTTAACAGATGAGCTTTTCCCCCCACACTTTTAAGCAAGTGATCAACTGATCCCAAAATGCTTAGTTTCAGTTAGAGACTGGTTTTTGTTCATACACTAAAACAGGATTTCTCCTTTCCTGTGACCAAGAAAGCTATCCCAGAGCAATCTGAAAAATCACAGGCTCAGTCCTGTATTAGAACTGCTTTGCCTACACACACAATTGTGGGAGTAAGGCCACACTGGGAACATCTAGTGGTGAGAATATAGAGGGAAACAACATACCCAAGCAATAACGGCAGCACAGTCATCAAACACACATATTTGAGATGGTGATTGTGAGGACTGGTGTTAGAAATATAACACCATCAAGAAAGCAAAACCAACAACAAGGTCTTTGTAGTAATTCAGAACAAATGTGCCCATTTCCTTTCAGAACATCTCAAAAAGTGGGTGGGGGAGAGAAGGCGCACCAGCAGGAAGAGACAGAAAGGCATACTATAAAAAAAACAGACATTGTTGCCGAAAACACAGTGTTATCCAGGATATAATTCCAGTAGTCTCACAAAATAGGAAAGAATTATCCTAAGTTCCTTGAATGATTTGTAAACAATCAAATGAAAGAAATTCAGAAGAAGAAATAATTCTTTCTGCAGTCTTTTCTTGTTCTTTTAATGAGTATGAATTACTACAGGAGGAAAAGACCAGCTGCCTTTCCTGCACATTTGTCACTGATGCCATCTTATCCCACTGGCATGCAGACACTACGACACGTTACAGTCCCTGACTCTTGCAGGTATTAACTGAACAAGCACCCAGTGCACATCAGAATATAAGACCACCGTCTCCACGTGAAAAAAAGCAAGGCAATACATACTGCTATTTCTGGACTGAGGACAGAGCGCACCCCCCGTATTAATTCTGTGTTTTTCTGGCGCAATGTGGGCAATGACAACTACTACGCTAAGAATATGCAAAGCGTAGCTACATGTTACTGTTCTCCTGCAGACTGTTAAATGTAACTTAAGTTAGGTTTCACGAAAAACTGACAAAAGTACCTCTAAGGCTGGTTTCAATTGGCAGATGGTATTCAATACTAGGAGAGCAGCATATTCAAGGGAATGTGCAATTAAAACACCACCCCCCACCACCACTTTTTCAATTTTTTTTTTGCTGCTGTGTAACCATGTACCATGTTAACTGTGAAAAACTGATGGAACGCATGAAAAAAATTCAGCAGAGGAAATAGGGCACCTGTTAGTATTTCAGAAACAAAGTGATTACAAATACTTCATTTTTATGTGTTTTATTTCTGCTGAATACACCAGTACTTAATAATGACCAATCTAGTTAATTCTTAACTGTCCCAGGAGGAGAGAGGCTACTTCCATACCTGTATGCTTCCCAAGCTCTGCAAGAGTATCCTGGTACATGCTCAACATCTGATCACAGTGAGCAATAACACTTTTGCGCATATTGTCCCAGTGAGGAGCAAGTTCTCCCAAGTCTTTCAGTTCCTGATTCCTATATCAAAAGGCAAAAAGAGAAGGCACTAATTAACTCATTAATCCATTAACACTCATCCAAATTAATCCAATTAATCCAAAACCAGTTTGTTAAAAAACATCAAAAGCACTTTCTAATTGAAATGAAATCTGTTTTCATGACACTTGTAAAATCTGCTGATTTCAGCTCTGTTATTCAGCCACACAATAAAGAATGTCAAATCAGTGAGTAATACAGTAATTTGTGTTCAAAACTCATCTGGTACAAAAGCAATGGACTGCAAACTGAAATATTCTTTCTTCCCTGGAGGTAAGGAGGCTCCCAGGCTCCAGAGAGATGTGTAACTGTAGCAAGTAACTTTTTCTGAAGAAATATTAAACATTATTGTAAAGAATACAAAGTTTGCTCCTTTTCTAATGCTTGCAGTGTAACTGTTTTAATACGCTCTACTCTTTGGGTACTTTCATACACATCATAAACACAGTTCTAGCAGCGTTTCTACAAACGTCAATTTAACCAACACACCAGCCCTCACCACATTTCTTTAGTGTTAAAAAACAAAACAAAACACACAAACCAAAAAAAACCCACCAGTCCCCTAAAACTTAATCTTCAGCCTTTCAGCTGTGTTCATCAGGTCAAAACAGCAGTGTTATGGTAACCAAACACGTAACTGAAAATCCCAAAGGAAATCCTTTAGCAAATTATCAGTTTTCCTGTACACTCTGGAGAGCTGACCTAAGTGAAATAGAGATCACTTTAATTTCCTACACAAACAATCATAGTTACAGTACACTGGGCTTTCTGTTTTATTTTCCCTACTTGCAAAGTAATTTCATCCTACGTCTAGCCCAGATCACTTTGGGGGACCTGCTTTTAAAGAAACTGAAAATGAAAGATCTTGAGTCTTCAAACACTTGGAATTATCAGGAGAAAACTTGTGCAGCACGATCAACTAGTTTTCCTCATTTTCTTCAAAGTATCAAGCAGACTGTTTCACTGCAATTCTTGGAAGTCTCAGAAAAGAGGGGAGAAAAGAGACCAATGAGACTGCAGCACAGGAACACAGAGTTTAAGTATTTCTTAAACAGAAAAGCCCCACACTGATACACTGATGTTTTCCACATCATTATTAGCTTTGCATTAGCATGAACAGTATTAGAGTAAGGTACATAGGCAGAATTCTGCTCCTGGTTAAGATGACAATCAAAATCAAACAGATTGCACTGGAAGCAGAATAAAGGTGTTTTGTTTACACATGTCCTTGAAAGTATCAAAATGGAAACATTTTGGCTGCTGGGGCTCTGCTCCCCCGTTTCTATCTAAGCCCACTCCTGGAGCTGTTGGTCTCATGCTCAAGTCAATCAACAGCAGGTGTAGAAACCCCTTGAATATCCAACCAAACCCAACACTGGTTTAACCGGCTGACTATGAGTTAACTCCATTGACACCAACAGCAACCGGAAGGGAAAGCTCAAATCCCACCATATTAACGTTAACATGTTTTCAAGGAATGTCAAATCCTGTTCCTACCATTGTCAACATGGCATGTATTTGTTTCATCTGGGAAACACATACACATCACTGAAATAAAACACAGCTGCTAGTATGTCATAAAAAGACACAACTTATCTGCAATGTTTGAATAAAGTAAGCGTGCAGTTTCATAGTAATCTACAGCATATAAACCATGGAAACTACCAATACTACCTTTTCTAAATTTATTTTCATTTAAAAGTACAGTAAAATCAAAATCATGAGATAACAGGGTTATATGGCATAGACACTATTCCTCCAAAAACAGCCTTCTTGCATATTTTATATCTTTTTTCCAAATACAAAATATGTAAGACAGGATTTAGATAGTATTTGTGTCTTGTGATTTCATACTATTTGTCACTGCTGTTGTTGACTCGCTACAACTCTGAGTTATGGATGAAAAAAGAATTGTCTTTCCTATATCTAAGCTCCATCAACAATATTGCACAGTAACAAGCTTTATTATTGTTATCATGAAGGACCCCTCCCAAAAGTAAACAAATTGAAGAAACATAGTATTTTTCAAATTTGGAAGTTTATAGTTCGTACTAATACCCACAACAATGATCTTAAAAAAAATCTTTGATTTGTTTTAATAATACTATAATACTTATACCGGATATATTTCATTTAATAACTTTAAAAACACACTTCAACCCATAAATTGTGTCAAACAACAATTGTGCTATAAAAGAAAACTAATATTTATAATATGTATTGGTTCTACAAAGGGCAAATCAGATAGTGCTTCACCTTTTCAATGCAGCCATGGTATTTTGAATAGCTTGTCAACAGACCTATAAGCTCAGAGCAAACTCAATATTGTTAAAATGGAGCTATTTATCATCTTCTTCCCCCACTCCAAATCCCCTCTCTAAGTCTCTTCCAGGTAATTGCACTCATCACCATGACAGATCCTGTGGTCAGCATCAGCTTCAACTCTTCTTACAGAATCAAATCCAAGCTTTGCCTCTTGCTGTTCAGCTCCTCAAACTGTCTGCTGGATAGTCTTTTCTGTCAATGAACAGAAACTCCCACCCAGAAGCGTGTCTCAACTTTATCATTGTCTCCTACCTTGATTACTTCAATATCTTCCTTGGTGGCCTTGACATAATCTTGCCCCATTTACACCTAACTAGAATGTTGATGGAAATGGTCTGTCCCATCTCTCCTCATCCACTTAAAACGTTAGCTAAGTCTCTTATTTTTAAGCCTTTCTCAGGTACTTTCTGTTTTTCACATCCATTCTTTCCTTTAGCAGACTAATTATGCCAGCTTTCACTGAGCACTTCCCATTATGGTTGGAAGCAATTCCTCATTAAAAAAAATATCTAAAATCTAGCTGTTACCCTTTCTTCACAACTCTCTTCTGCCATTATGGCAAGAAAAAATCAGTATTGGATCCTGATCTGCTGAAAGCATTATATACCATGCTGATTGTTAGTATAAAGATTAATGACCATTGGTGCTAACACAACACAATTTCAAAGTGATGAAAAATTCTAAGAGCAAGGTATGAGATGCCTAAGGATCCCACAGAACTATTAAAAATGTCATGAACGTTCATTTCAGGCTCCTACTTAAAAAACAACAACTTCTTCTACTCTGAATGAGTTACTGATTTAGATAGCTACAAATTGTGGGCACTTTTGCCTTTTAGGAGACTTGAGCTTTACCCAGCCTTCCCCTGCTGATGGGCAGTACACTCATTGCAGCTGTTACACTGATATGCAGGACGGTTTAGGAGGATCTGTGCCTTCGTTGAAACCCATTATCAAATGATGACTGAGCACCCAAGGCTCGGACTACTATTCTGCTTTTTGATTTATCAACTCATGCTTTTTTTTTTTTTTTTAACTTTTAAGAACATCTTAGGTGTAAACTATAGTAAACCACTAAAAGTACCTGAAAGAGGTACAGAGAATTTCCTGTATTATTCATGTTGATAATTTCTACTTAAACAGTCTCTGCTTTGTGCCATGCACTCCAATGACTAACAAAAAGTGTCTCGTCACTTTGGATATGAGGATATAGGAACGACTTAGAAGGAACTAAACAACAACTAAAGGAAACATATTCAATGCCATTTTGCACCTACTGATCACCAATGCTGCTGTACTGGACCTATCGCTCACCAACACAAGTGAGCTAACTGGTGACGTCAAGATTGGAGGCAGCTTGGGCTGCAGTGATCATGCACTGGTGGAGTTTGCAGTCCCAAGGGATATGGAGCAGGCAAAGAGTAAAGTCAGGACCCTGAATTTTAGGAAAGCAGAATTCCAGCTCTTCAAGGAGCTAGTCAATAGGAACCCCCTGAAAAACTGCCCTCAGGGACAAGGGAGCAGAACAGAGCTGGCAGATTTTTAAGGACACTTTCCATAGAGCACAAAGAGCTCTTGAGCCCCAGGTGTAAGAAATCAAGCAAAGGCGGCATGAGACCAGCATGGCTGAGTGGAGACCTGATGGTCAAACTAAAGGGCAGGAAGGAAATGCAGAGGCAGTGGAAGCAGGGACAGGTATCCTGGGAAGAGTACAGGGACACTGCCCAGTTGTGTAGGGATGAGGTCAGGAGGGCCAAGGGGCAGCTGGAGCTGAACTTGGCAAGGGATGCGAAGAATAATAAGGGCTTCTACAGGCACGTCAGCCAGAAAAGGAAGGTCAAAGAAAGCGCACCCCCCTTGATGAGCAAGACTGGCAGCAATGGATGAGAAGGCTGAGGTACTGCATGACTTCTTTGCCTCGGTCTTCACTGGCAGTCTCTATTCCCACACCTCTCGAGGGGATGGCCTGCAAGACAGGGACTGGAGGAGCTAAGTAAGAGAAGATCAGGTTTATGACCACCTGAGGAACCTGAACATGCACAAATCTATGGGACCTGATGAGATGCATCCCAGAGTCCTCAGGGAACTGGCTGATGTAGTTGCCAAGCCACTCCCCATGATATTTGAAAAGTCCTGGCAGTAAGGTGGTCCCTGGAGACTGGAAAAAGGGTAACATTGCACCCATCTTTAAAAAAGGTAGCAAGGAGGACCCTGGGAACTACCAACCTGTCGGCCTCAACTCTGTGCCTAGGAAGATCATGCAACAGATCTTCCTAGAGACTATGCTAAGGCACATGGAGGACAGGGAGGTGATTTGAGACAGTCAGCACGGCTTCACCAAGGGCAAGTCCTGCCTGACCAACCTAGTGGCCTTCTGTGATGGAGTGACCACATCAGTGGACAAGGAAAGACCTACCAATGTCATCTATCTGGACTTCTGTAAGGCCTTTGACATGGTCCCCCACAACATCCTTCTCTCTAAATGGGAGAGATACCCATTTGATTGGTGGACTGTTCGGTGGATGAGGAATGGTTTGGATGGTCACATCCAGAGTAGTGGTCAATGGCTCAATGCCCAGATGGAGATAGGTGATGAGTGGTGTCCCTCAGGGGTCCATATTGGGACCAGTAGCCTTTAATACCTTCATCAATGACATAGTGGGATCAAGGGCACCCTCAGCAAGTTTGCAGATGACACCAAGCTGAGTGGTGCAGTTGACACGCCCGAGGGCCAGGATGCCATCCAGAGGGACCTGGGCCCCAAGAAGTGGGCCTGTGTGAACCTCATAAGGTTCAACAAGGCCAAGTGCAGGGTCCTGCACCTGGGTTGGGGCAACTTCTGATATCAATACAGGCTGGGGGATGAAGGGATCGAGAGCAGCCCTGCCAAGAAGGACTTGGGGGTACTGGTGGATGAAAAGCTGGACATGAGCTGGCAACGGGCGCTTGGAGCCCAGAAGACCAAGAAGCGTGGCCAGCAGGTTGAGGGAAGTGATCCTGCCCCTCTACTCTGCCCTGCTGAGACCCCACCTGCAGTGCTGCATCCAGCTCTGGAGCCCTCTGCACAGGAAAGACATGGACCTGTTGGTGCAGACCCAGAGGAGGCCACAAAAATGATCAGGGGGATGGAACACCTCTCCTATAAGGACAGGCTGATAGAGTTGGGGTGGTTCAGCCTGGAGAAGAGAAGGCTCCAGGGAGACCTTATTGCAGCCTTCCAGTACTTCAAGGGGGCTTAGAAGAAACATGAGGACAGACTTCTTAGCAGGGCCTGTAGCGATAGGACAAGGGGTAACGGTTTTAAACTAAAAGAGGGTAGATTTAGTTTTATTTAGTCTAGATGGAAGGAAGAAATTTTTCACAGTGAGGGTGGTGAAACCCTGGCCCAGGTTGCCCAGAGAGGTGGTAGATGCCCCATCACTGGAAACATTCCAGGTCAGGCTGGACAGGGCTCTGAGCAACCTGATCTAGTTGAAGCTGTCCCTGCTCACTGCAGGGGGCGTGGGACTAGATGACCCTTAAAGGTCCCTTCCAACCCAAAGATTCTATGATTCTATAATGCTGAAAATGCAAAATACTGAATTCTGTAAGGAGTACTTTGAACACGTGGTATGCATCCTGTTCAAAAAGTATTTGAAGGAATCCCTAATACTGAAATCATGTTCCAAATGAATTTGTTTTTGCAAAATACCACTAGCTTGAACAGTCCAGACACCATTGTGGAAATCACAGTGAAAACCTGTGGTCAGTGACAATAAAATCAAAAAAGCAAAAAAACCAGCAGCAAGATGTTAAGATGAGCAAGATGAGTCAGAAGGGGGCATTCTCTCAAAGAACTTTTTTGGATCTGATTATTCTGTCTCAGAAAAGGGAACAGCAGGAACAGTTATTCACATCATTAAAGGACACAGCACAGATCTTCACAAATTAAAAGATGAAGTTGAAAAGATCAGTGTAATTATATGAAGAAGAAATAATTAAGAGGACATATGATAATAGCACATAAACCACAAATGCTGTATGAAGACAAAGGAGTAATGTTTGATTCATTCAGCTTCAAAAATCCAGTGATGCAATTCCCAGTGAAGCAAACATGACAAAGTCAAAGCCGAGAAAAGGAAGTGATTTTTGCCTCCATCAAGCAAAATTAGCCTCTAAAATCCACTTTCATGAAACATCAGAAGCAAAGTGCTTAGCAGGATTCAAAACAAGATGAGACATTTCTAGAGATTATATTTGCAAAAGTTTTATAACATTATAAATGTAACAAGTTCTGAATATTATCAAACAGGAGCTTTACAGTAAATATACACTATAAGCTTTGGGGCATGACTCAATCACTCGTAAGTAAAGGAAGAATAGAAGCTTCCTTCTAAGGAAAGGAATTTTGCTAACGATGTTTAGTTTAAAGTGTACATGGTTATGGATAACCATTTCATCTTTTTTTGTAGAACAGAAGCAGATAAAGTTATTCTTATTCTTCTTTATCACAAGTTATGGTCCTGTGATATACAGGCCATAAGACATCAAAACAATATAACATTCTCTCCCAAAATAAAAGAATCATAGCCTTTTCACTATATTGCTTTTAAAAAAGACAAATAATTACAGAGTATTAGTAATTGATCCCTTCTGGGGAAGCTACCACAAAACCAAATAAATGGATATTTTTTTCCTAATAGTTTTAATTTAGAACCTCTTGAAAACAGTTGCCATTTTTGTCTTCTTACGGAATTTCTGAGGTTCTGGTAAGACTGACCTAACAGGTAACTAAAAACTAAAATGTTGGTTGTGCCTATGTTTTGCATGCCTTAACTATTTGTTTAAAAAAAATATGCAAAAAAACAAATAAACAAAACCAAACAAACCATCCCCAAAAAACAAGACATCAAACACATTAAAAATATTTTAAAACTTGTTCCTTCTATGTATATATGCAGAATAGACTAGGATTTGCAAAGGGTTGAAAATCTTTTATATTGTTCCTGAGAGCTGGCATTTTTAAGTTCCTTTTCCATTTCTATCCACCAGCATCCCCTTTTTATTATCCAAAAGTGTAGACAATATATAAGCTAAACTAAACCCATTCCTTCCTGCCTTAAAACTCTTTCCCTTCCTTGGTTATTTTATTACCTGAGTTTATCTCTGAAAGACTCAAGATCTTCAAACAGCATGATCATTTGAGGTTAATTCTATGATTCACATTTAATAGCAGAGCATAATTCTCTTGTATCACAACTGCAGAAAGTCTCAAATTCAGTAATACTCAGAATGGCATCCATCACTGGAATTTACACTTTAATCCTAAATTAAATTTTAGTAACTAGAAATGGTGTATAGAATTGTTTTAGGTGTTTTTTTGTCTGGTGGTTTTTCAAATTTTACTGTTTCATCAGAAACACTGGAATTGGCTTAAGACAATGTTGCTCCAGCTCTATGACATAAACAAAAACAATTTACTCTCATAGTTTATAACTTCATTTCTTTGTTTCAGCTTGGAATCATAGAATCTCTGGGTTGGAAGGGACATTTTAAGGGTCATCTAGTCCAACCCCCCTGCAGTGAGCAGGGGCATCTTCAACTAGATCAGGTTGCTCAGAGCCCCGTCCAGCCTGACCTGGAATGTTTCCAGCGATGGGGCATCTATCACCTCTCTGGGCAACCTGGGCCAGGGTTTCACCACCCTCACTGTGAAAAATTTCTTCCTTGCATCTAGTCTAAATCTACCATCTTTTAGTTTGAAAGCATTACTCATTGTCCTATCACAACAGGCCCTGCTAAAAAGTCTCTCCCCATCTTTCTTCTAAGCTCTCTGGAAGGCTGCAATAAGGTGTCCCCGGAGCCTTCCCTTCTCCAGGCTGAACCACCATCATATATGTTGCAAGATTAATCACACTATTAATTGCATGATTACTCAAGGATTTAAACATTTTTTGGGGTTTCTGTTTTCTTTTTTTCCCAATTTACTAATCAGAGTGCCTCATTCAAAATAAAACAGTGTGGATCTTTATGACATAAGCAACATAAGAAAACTGTACAAAGCTTTTTTGATCACCTTAATGCCTTAACACTTCTAATTTATATTCTCCGTGCCCCCACTGACATGAACTGACAAAATTATACCCAACTCAGTGCTATTAGAACCACAGATATGTACTGGCAAGTGCAAAATCTCTAGTTAAGGACGTAAAAATTCAAATGCTTTTTGTGATGACAGAATTTGAGTCTGTCAAATAGTTATCATCTTTATAACTATAATCAAAATAGTTTAATCTTGAGAAAAAGACTGTAATTTTTTTGTTTTGGTTTTGTATTGTCCTTCACTATAACATGGGAGGCTCTAGTAAGACCTACAAGTTATATAATCTGCTCAATATGGACTTAAGACCGGGGCATGCTGTACACAAATATAACATCTGGAAATTTTACCAGCTAGTCTCTGAGAAGCATCGCTGACTGGTACAGAATGATCTTCTGGAGTCTTAAAACCTGGGTGGATTTTGCAGAAAACAACAAAAAACCCCTCTCTGACAGGACAGTCAGAATGTAAGTTATCATTTTAAAGTTTTCAGAACTGCTGAATAATAGGTAATGATATGTAGAGGTAGGTATCACAAAACATATCAGGTAATGTTACTCCATTCCAATGCACTACACCTTTAAACACCCAAAGTAAAGCCCAGCAAATTTTACTTCATTAAGTCTGATATGAAAACTCCTCTTAGACTTTCACAGAGGCCATCTTTTCCAAAATGAGTTATGAACAGCGAAATCAAGAGGACAGAGACTTATGTACTGTTCATACATTACGATATATTTTATCCTTTGTTTTAAAAATTAGTGGGTTTTAAACTGATCATGTTTGCAGAGGGCAATTGTCTAAACACTACTCACAAAAATTCAAGTTACACTTACATTCATATACTTGTATTCCTCTACGCAGTAACTGATGGAGAATGAGAAGAGAAAGGTTTTACATGCTTTTTGATGCACAATGGGGTAAATACTGCATATGCATGTATTTAAGCTACATTTTACTAACACGTTTGGGGATTTTTTTAAGCATTGAAAAAATTACTTCTTTGAACATTTTTGCTAAGTAGTTACTTGAAGTAATGTTTTAAAAGTCCTTTAGGTGGACAGCATATTAACAGTGCCCATCTAAATGTGATGGCATTGCTGCCCGGGTCTCCATTTCATTATGGAAGTTGTGTATTAAAAGGTAGTAGAAATACACATATCTTTCAGACAGTCTGAACTTTGTCCGCGTTCTGTAATGTTACAAGAAAGAAATCAGAAAACACACAAACAGCACAGATTTGCACAAGAAAAGGCTACTGGAGTTGGGACAGGACAGCCAGTCCTGATGCAGGAGGAAAACCTGAGTGTACTTTGTACTCTGGAGAGAGGGTTCTGGGAAAGTTCAGCAATTTATCCTTGAAATTTGTTTATGAGTTGTGACCACAAATGCCATGGGGCAAATTCAGGCCTAAGTAGGTGGAATTTCCTTTCAAACAAAGCCGAGTTTGGTTCCAAGGAACTCAATAGAGCTTTGATGGCAAATCTGAAAGACATGTGTACTGTGACTTCTACTAGAGTCTCCTAATTCTCTTGCTGTGCTGATCTAGTGCAACACAAGTTACATCTACATCTGCAAGTTTAGATTATATGGGTAAACCAACTTTCTGAACAATTATTGTAAACTACTAAGTCTTTTTTATAATCATTAGGTTCAAAGAACTACTTGGCTAATCTTGCATGATAGATGCAAAATATCTGGACAAGATTTGTGTAAAGAAATATTAAAAACAGGGGGAAGGATTCATTGGAAAACCTTGAAGAGGAAACAGAAATAATTTCTTAATAAAAACCAGCAAAGCAGACTCTATGACCCTTATTAGAACAATAAAAATGACCTCATAGCTCCTATTAAAACTTCTTCCAGGGAGGTTTGAAGGATAAAATCTTTAATGCATGCATATCTTTAGAAACATTATTTCATGTTGAAAAACAAATTTAAACATCCTTAGACATTACATATTTCAGAGTATCACATCAGTAAATGAAAAAGTTTGGTTAACAAGGAACACTGTAGTTTCATCAAGAGAGAAACAATCTTAAGAGCTGTGAGAAAAGGTAATTTAAATTACAATTTAAAATACAATACTGAATGGGATTAACACATCACTTGGTTATTTTTTAGAGGTAACTGCTTCAGACCTAACTATATTGAAGCCACAACAGGAATAAAATGAAACAGGCTGAGGATGAGAAGAAGTGGCCTCTGAGACAAAAATACTTATTCTTTTATACTAACTGGGGAAAAAAGATGCAGAGAAGAATACTTCAGAAGAGAATAGCCTCAAGATCATACAGTGTAAGTTTTGTACGAGTTCAAGAACTAACATAACAATATCCTCCTAGTTTACAAGTGCAAGGAGTCCACAAGAGTACACATCCTTGCAATTATTTCAAAAAGCAAAGCCCATACAAAGTTGAAGCTCCAACCTACACACTTGCACGATGACAGGTAGACACAGCTGCCCCTATTCCCACCATCTGCTAGTATCCTACCACAAGTCGCTGATACTCTTGGTCGGTCTCACCTCCTCCCTCAGACTAATACAACCACTTTGTCTCTCTTTTTCTCACACCCACCCTTTCTACTAGGATTGAGCAACTAACCACATTGGCAGTCAGGAAAATCAGAACCACTTGCCTCAATCTTTGAGCAACTTTTATTTCTGTTTCTTCCTCAAAGCTTTTCTTTATTTTGGTGAGTTTTGAATAATCATTAAAAAAAACAAACCATGGTGATTCTTTACTACGACTTTATCCGAAGAGGTGAATGCTATAATATGAAATTACAACAAGCACTATTACGTCCTTGGAGAAAATAACATAGTAGTAGTAAAAGTGGTTAAAGTAATCCTCTAACATTTAATAGGCATTTACCCACAGGGGAAATGAAAATCTGGGAAGAGGATGAACTGTGCAAGTCAGCATAATCTATTTTTATTGCTTACTAAAAAACCCTCACACATTAGTATTCTCAAACAAGATCAGGCCATAAATGCCTAAACACAGTAGTAAATGAATAAAATAAAGTATTATCACAATTCATATGATTTTTATAACCCATCATCACCATGCATAAGTATGTATCAGTCCATTGACTTTATTAAAAGCAAGATTCTGGTCTCCCACATGCTGTTTATTGGCATAAAAAGATCATACAGAAGCAGTAGATGGGGGGGATAAAAAAGAAAAGAAACTCCTATTGCAGGACAACCAACCACTGTAGGCAACCCTCTCTGATGGAGGGAGTTGCCTGGAAGTGCACAGGATGGCTTTGGGACGCAGCACTAGCTCACAGTGTTACTCTTAAACATGAGACCAGATGCCCACCTATGTGTGAGGCAACTTTCACAGGGTGAGAGGCAATGTCTTCTACTACACCATCCATTATCATTAGAAAAGGAAGGTATGCTTTCAGGGAAGCCCTGGACTGCTTAAAATACTTATTTTTCCGCAGTTGTATCAGCACAGCTTACAAGTATTCAAGCCATTTTAGTCGCTGCAGTGGGAATTTGGACATACAAAGGACTTTGGGACATCTGTGCTCCCTATCCTCTTTTATCCCAGGCCATACGTATTGTAATGATACTCAGTGTCTCTCCTGGTTACAAGGCCAAACACAAAGAAAGGTTTTAAACTTACATTACTTTGGTATCCTTTTCTTATGCCAACTAATTTACATTAGTAGGAGGAATGCGATTTATATTTTCATTGCTCCTTTATTAACTACAACCATGTCACTTTCCATTGCTTGTCTGTGATATTAGCGCTGCCCAGACACAAAGCCAAATACATTACAATGTAGTTCACAACTTTGCCCTGTGTTGTTTCTTTATAAAATAGTAACTTTTCAGAATATTTATATTGTTAACTGTATGCTGATGCTTAGACATTTAAAGTTATGACTGCACTCTAGCACAGCTCATTGCTCAGAACTTATAAAGTCACTGGAGTTCTAAAAATCATGAGCAATCAATTCTGTTGTTCAGTTACAGCTGTAAATTCTTACAAGCCAAAAAGATTGCTACATTTTGCCTATTTCATAGTACAAATTAATAATTTTAGCTCACCACATTATTCCAACTCAGAAAAATAAAATCTAGTATTTATATCGCTACTTCTTCTTCCTTACCTTCTCATGTCCTCCTTTATGTGCAGATTGATCAGTTCTTTAGGAACATGGAAAGAGAGAGTGGTCTCAGCCATCTGTTCCCGAATCCGCATCCACTTGTTGTCAGAAGTAGGGAATCTATATAACTTACAGATCGGGTTTTTTAACACTGCAGAGAGGAAAAATTGGATCATTGCTTTACTGTGGTTATATGACTCTTTGAAAATTTATGAGAACAATTTCATCCAAAAATAATACATTATTTACCCCCTTGCTTCCTGAATTAATTTTCAAACCATTAAAATTCTATTAAAAACATTAAATTTTTATTTATTATAGCAGCATGTGGAGGACAAAGTATTACTAGCACAGCAGATAAATCATACTTTACCTGCACAGTAGGTATCCTATGAATTTAGCATTTCAGTATAGTGAGAATGTAAATTATGCTCTCTATTCTTATACTTAAGATACAGTTAGGAAAAACAGAACGCACAAATAAACAATGAACTCACATACAGTCAATGCCATCACTTACCATTTGCTAGAATCACTCACATTGCTAATAAATTGCATGGGACAAGTGAAGCATGCCTCAGAGTTTAGCTATACCTGATGCACCTTCTCCATGATACGCAAACACAGTAGTCATTAATACAAATAGAGGGTGCGCATCTACATTAAAGGAAACTTGGCCATTAACATGGTCAAAAGGATGCCATTTTAGAGTCAACTTGACCACTGACATGGTCAAGAGGCTGCCACTACATAGAAATAAATATAACAATCCTGTAAATACATTACACGCACTGTTCTCGGATCGCTATTGTAACTTGACATAGGAAAATCATGTTACTTGATGCCTTGGAAGGTTATGCTTAAAACCCACCATGTTTTTTATCCTTAAGTTTTTTATCCTAAAGCTCTCACGTTGGCTACATTTCCATTCAGATCTTACAGTGATGCTCTATAAAAAAAGGTGGGAAATTTCTACTCTCTCCTTTCCCTTTTTCCCCAACTAATCTTAACTAATTTTCCAGGAGAAGCAAACGGGGGAAAAACTGAGAAAGAAAAGTTTTGTTTGACTACTTTCATAAGCTTACTCGGAGACAAATGATTGTCATTACACACACACACATCCACTCTCAGAAGGACTTTGGACAGCCACCCAAATCATCCAACAGCACCTTTCTATCAGCCTTCTGGAAAAAGCTGCCTTACAGCAGGCTCCCATTGTTCTGCCACTGAATGGTCTTTAACTCAAAGGAATGTATTCCCGTGTGCACTGCAAGGAAATGGTTGCTGTCAAAATGACATCTGCTAATAGAAATTTCAGCTTCACAACTCACTGCCACCATTATTGCCTATGTAGGCTGATTTATAGAGAATAAAAACACAGACCAAGTTATTGAAGATACACAAACTCTCTTGTCTATCTAATCAAACCGTTTTTTAACCAAAGTCCTTCAGGAAAGGTCTAAAACAAGACCACACGTTCTCTAGTAAAATGGTTGGTTGTTGGCAACTCCTAAATAAAGGAACGTTTTAAATAATCATCTTTTAAGTAATTGAAGATGTATTGTTTTCTATTCCCATCACTCTGCTGAGATCTCTTTAATCATTAGTCTTTGATGAGAAACTGGAAGCCTTTTTAGAGCCATTTTACCTTTATTTACTAATGATTTTACTTACAAAAACTAAATTCCAACTTACTGTTATGAAATAAACCTAATAGAGGCTTGATAGCCATGGCATGTGAATAACAGCAATTTTTCTTTACTACTGACACCCAAAATACAAAACACAAAGAGATGTTCAAGCATCTTTACACACATTTTACAGCTTGAGAGTCTTCACCACACAGACTTAACTATTCTCCACTACAAAAAAAAAACAACCCCACACCTCCAAGTCCTGTGCCTATGATCAATTTACACCCCGTGTCCAGGCTTCATTATACTACTTGATTAAAATATGCTGTAATGATTTCATATTTTCTTCCTCTTTCCTTGAGATTCTTCTAATTAACAAAATCAGTTTTGTCAATAATATTGACAGCATCTGTCAATCCACAAAGTAGATATATGGCACTGATCATCTTCTATTAACAAGACAGGGAATGACAATCTTCAGATGTCAGGGAGAGCTCAAGAAACTAAGGGCTGATTCAGGTCTATCCTTAAACAGAAACCTGCCAAAACAGATAATAATTTTGGGTTGGTGTTTTTCTTGGATTTTGGTTTTGGCTTTTTTTTTTTTTTTTTTTTTTTAATTTATTCAGTGCCACCACTAGGAATCAGGCTGATACTTTTTATCAGGACATTTCAAATGACAGAAAAGACTCTTTTCTCTATTTTAGCTTTTTCTATCTACTTCCTAAGAAGCTATCAAAGGATGTTTTTCCAAGAACAGCCCTTAAATAGGCACTCAGAATCTATTACATTTAAAAATTCACATTTGTTTGTGAGAACCTAATGCACAAATAGCTCCACAACCTCTTTCCTCCCATCTCCCCACTATCTACACCACCATCACAGGAAAAAACCAAAACCAAACAAAAAAACCCAACAGGACACTAGGAATCACTTTGAAAATGTGGATCCAAAGTTGTGACTTTCATCGTTGTTAGAATTATTAAGCTAGTCTTCAGGTACTACCTCCAAGTCTGAATTTTCAGATAGGGATAATCGCAAGTCGCAAGTTTTAAAACACGGCCAAAACATCTCTCCATGGGTTTATGAAGAAAATTTCATTTATAAACTCAGAAAAAAGCCTGGAATTTTTATTTCACAAAGAATCCAAATAATTCCCATTTGCAGTATTGCTTAAGATTGAGACTGTCAACAGGAATGGCACAATACTTTGTTTTCTTATTAATAGAACTGCTCAAGACATGTTATTCCATAAAAACCTCAGATGTACTTTCCTTTCCAACTACAATAATAATTGCTTTCTAATTACAAACAGTTGTCCAGAAAAGAAATCCAGAAGGCATGTAAAACCACTCAAACAGTAAGAATGGCGAGACTAGATTTGGTTTTCATAAAAAGTAGTTATTAAAATGAGTGAAAGTTTAATAAAGGTAATCCTTCCTGCATTTAGACAGTGATCATGAAAGGTACTGGGGGAAAAAAAAAAATCCAGATGAACTGCAGTAGTTAAAATAAAAGGAAAAAAATACTTTAAAAGCCTTTCTCTATAGCATGAAGCCCAAAAGCCAGTGCCATATATTTAACCATCCATATTTTTGGGCATTCTTGTTTTAAATTTAAAGACCTCTGTGCTTTTTATTCCATGCAATTTCCTTCACACTGCTTCCCCTGCAAGTAAAATAAAAATTAATAAAAGATTGAATACTCTGTTTTTATTTTTGTTCCCTATTGAACATAGATCAAAACATACTGCTATCATATACTAATTTACTAACAGTGTTTCTATTTATATCTTCCTTTGTAGCACAGGTGTATTATGCGTATCATCTCAGGAAGAATAATTTTAACTTTCTTAATTTTTGCTTCATTTCAATTACTTTTATTCCCTTTTTCATCGTAAAGCATGATATGTTTACATGCAAACAATTGGCAAACACTCCGGTGTTATAAATAAGTAACAGAATTTTGAGACCTATAGCTTCAGTCTCTTGGGGTATAAATGGAATAGTGATAAGCCTCTGTGAAATATGATGCTCATTCCCACTCAACTCAGTAAGTGCCTCATAACTCACTTTAGGGCTGTGAGCTCCTTATATTAAGATTTAAATTTCAAAAGAATGCCAATGTGCATCTATGCCTACAGGCTTAAAGATTCACATAGGGGTATTTTTTTCAGTTTCATAGGTTTGAAAGCCTGATAAACAGCATGAGATAGAAAGAACCAGACATCCTTACAACAGTATTCACATGTACTAATGTATAGGGTTTGCGTGGCAAGGTTTTGGTAGTGGGGGGGCCTGCAGGGGTGGCTTCTGTGAGAAGCTGCTAGAAGCTCCCCCTGTGTCCAATACAGCCAATGCCAGCTGGCTCCATGATGGACCTACTGCTGGCCAAGGATGAGCCCATCAGCGACGGTGGTAGTGCCTCTGGGATAACATAATTAAGAAGGGGGAAAAAATGGCACAGCAATCGCAGCTGGAGAGAGAACTGAGAATATGTGAGAGGAACAGCTCTGCAGACACCAAGGTCAGTGAAGGAGGAGGCAGGAGGTGCTCCAGGTGCTGGAGCAGAGATTCCCCTGCAGCCCGTGGTGAAGACCATGGTGAGGCCGGCTGCTCCCCTGCAGCCCATGGAGCTCCATGGTGGAGCAGATCTCCACCTGCAGCCTGTCGGGGGATGCCCAAAGAAGGCTGTGACCCCATGGGAAGCCCTGGAGCAGGTTCCTGGCAGGACCTGTGGACCCGTGGAGAGAGAGGAGCACACGTTGGAGCAGGTTTACTGACAGTGTTTGTTACCCTGTGGGGTACGTTTGGAGTTATGGCATTTGTCTTAACAAGTAACCATTACATGTGATGGAGCCCTTCTGTCCTGGAGATGGCTGAACACCTGCCTGCCTATGGGAAGCGGTGAATGGATTCCTTGTTTTGCTTTGCTTGTGTGTGCGGCTTTTGCTTTACCTATTAAACTTTCTTTATCTCAACCCACAAGTTTCTTCACTTTTACTCTTCTGATTCTCTCCCCAGTCCCACTGTGGGGGCAGTGAGCAAGCAGCTGCATGCTGCTTAGCTGCCAGCTGGGGATAAATCTCAACAACTAAATATATATGTATATGGAATATATACCGTACTGTAGAAAGTTCTGTTTGTACACAGCAGAGAAAGTAGTGCAGGCAATGGTGGTGTTATCAGGTCGTCTATAGTATCTTCTGCCACATTACTGATACTTCTACTTTCCCTTCTGTCCCTGTTTTTGATTGCCTCTAATTTTGCCGCACTGAAATTTGTCTGGCTTAAACTGATTTATTTTTTTTTATTTTTCAGTTAAGATGGTCCAGCTGCACAGAATGAGGCCAGAAATCTGCAATAGAAAGTTCTGTGCTTTATAAACTTGAATTCTGACAGTAAATCTTTTACAAGAGATGTCCGTTTTACCATATCCATGGCAATCCACCCAGATCTGACAACAACAGAAGCCTTGGGAAAAAAGTCTCAGTATGTAAAAGCTCAAAACCTGAACTTAACACATCATACATGCACCAAGGGACTACCTTTATTGAAAATTCTTGCATCCTTCCTAGCTTCTAATATGAATAGAGCTGTGCACATGGCATTTGCACGAGGTGGATGAATACTTTTTTGGGCAGAGCTAGTGCATGGTACAATATGCTTAAGGGCAGCACTGGCACCCATATGAGAAAGCCAGTCTCCAGCCAACACAGAGAGCTTTGAGTCACATGACGCCCTGTCATGGAGACATTCTGGGGAAGAAGTCTTACTGGTTGGGCAAAGAGGCGGAGAGTATAAAAGGAGAGCTAAAATTTTCTAAGGAAAGAAATTGGGAATTCAATAAAAACAGTGGGATTGACAAAACCTGGAACTGGTGCCAGGTGTCCACAGGGAAGTGGAGGCAATGCTGGGATGCGAAGAGGAAGTCACAAGTACAGGAAAACAGAATGAAGTATAAGTATTTATTAGAACAAACTTCCTGTGACTGAAAACTCTTTCCAATATCCTGCCTGCTGTCATTTCTTGTATATGCATCCGCAGTTCTGCTCTTTCCCCTCAACTCTTTTAAAAAAAAACAAAAAATGACAAAAAGCCTCCATGTTATGTTTGATTTTATAAACCCTTGCAATGTTGGGTAGGATGGAGGTTGTGGTTTTATGTTGCATGTTTGTATATGAAAGCAATAAAGGTAGAAGTGTTAAGCATTGTCTAGGTATACCGTAGAATCATGTGCAAATTCTCATGACAAAGTCTTCTAAACTTCATTATTCATAAAACTGACATCTACCTTGGAAGTTCCAACAGTTCCAACAAAGTACATTCCCCAAACTACAGCATTTCCCCATCCAAGAAAAGCCAACAAAAACTCCCAATCAAACCCACCCAGCAGAGGCAGCAAATTGGAAAAAAAAAAAAAAAAAACAGCTATGAATCAGTATCATTTTTCCCTAAACAGAAATGTAATTTCTTTAAGACTCACTTATCTGGGTGACATACAAAATCAGAATCAAGGAATGGCTGCACTGAATTAGACCAAATCATTCAAGGGGCTCTGTTATGTTGTCTCCAAGAAGAGACACAAATAGATACCTAGAGATGTAAGATACTCTCCATGCCTCTAGCTATTTTCAGTTCAGGAATTTCTGGAGGCAGATGTGGTTCCTGTGTATTTAGTAGTTCTCAATTAATATCTTTTCCACAAACACATCTAGTCTCACATTGAACCAATGAAAAGAAATGACAGTTCTGAAGAAGAAATTTTTCCCTTCTTCTGTTGTAGTCTCAACAAATCACAGAAAAAAAATTACAACATTCATACATGGAAAAAACTATTTTTTGGAGGTTTCTAGTGCCTCCTTCAGACTGCAAAGCTAGTCTAGTAAGTCTCCTGTCCTATCAGTGAAGTCATATGAAAAAGTTTCAGTAAAGGTTTTAAGAGGTTTTTCAAAACTTTTGTAGAGTAAAAGTTTAGAGTACTCAAAAAAAGAGTAACATTTCTCTTCAACTGTATGCAGCAAATACACAGAATTCTTGACAGCACTGTGGTTTCAGATGACCCATATAACTTATTTGTGACATTGTTACAGCAAAGTAATGGAGATTCATAAACTTGGGCTAATAAAACTTTTATGGTGCAGCACATCAGCATGTAATATTTCTCAGTATAATGAAAGAGAAATAGATCTATTCAACACTGTAGACTCAAGCCCAGAGTTGACCTAGAACTGAGAATGCCTTGCCAACAGCTTCCTTCATTTTAGGACATATAGCTTTCAGATCAAACTGAAATGGCCACTTTTTCAGCTATGAGAGAGATTAATTCTCCAGGGTGTTCAGTTGCAAATAATGCATAATTACTTTAACAGAATGTCATGCAATGACATGACAAAAACTTATTGAGGTTAATTCCATGCCCACTGAAGTCACTGACAGTCTTGAAAAACATTGAACAGTAAAGATGTAGGAGTGGAAGATTTTAGCAGTGTTTCAGAAAGCATAATAGACATTTCTGGAAGTTTTCCTCACATTTCTCAATAAAATGATACTGTCAAATATGTATAAAACATTAAAATATTAAACTTAAAAAATTGTGCATCATTTGAAAAGCCTTTTAAGAGCTCTGCCTCAAATCTTTGCAATTTCTTCATGATCTGATATAGCATTGCAACAGTCATCTTTTACAGATGTTAGAATACTTACCTGCATTTAATGAAGGCAAGTTGTCTTTACCACTTATGCCTTCAGTGGCTGTACATTCACGAACCAATGCACACTACAAAAGAAATGCAACCACAAATGCAATGCATTCAGGTGTTACAAGGAAATTCATAGCAGTTTATAAATGGCAGACTGAAAAACATCAATGATAATATAACAACCCAACCCTTAATTATAATTTATATTTTTATCTTTATATTTGTGTTCCAATATACTGCAACACAATCAGAATTATAGCAGAGAAAATGGCAAAATATGATCAGCTATCCCACAATAAAACAGGTTTCCTACCAATACAATGGCAGAGGTTAAAATAATTTTGACAAGTTCTGTGCTTTCAGAAAGGTTTCTTCTGACAAGGCAGTTTTTACATGCAGTGTCAGAAAGCACTCCATAAAGTTTTAAAGAAGGGAAAAGTAGGAAACACAAGAAGTCTTTAAAATGTGCTCACTGTTTGTGATTCAAGTCATTTATTATACAAGTGAATCGGCAGATTTCTTCGATAAGATTAGTGTATAAAATAAACGTATAAAAAGTTTATGGAAAAATCAACTGATGTAAACCTATGCTAAATGTATTAGGATGTATATTTTTAATGCTCCTCCTTCCCCAGTCAGGAAAAAACCCCAAATAGATAGCTCTAAAGGTGATAGGGAGCTCTGTTCCCAGGGCTTCCCCAGTTTATAGGTGTTCTGTTGCAGAGCTTGAAGCAAAGAGCAAGATACGACGTACTCTCTACCAGTTGGTATCTCAGATTGTATTTAACTATCATCTTACTCTTCCATGTGCAACTCCCTGCACATAGTTTATCTAATGAGTTAGCAAACCTAATTCAGAACTTACTTCTTTGAAGTAATTCAGTAACTCTACATTCTCACAATTGCATCCTTGATATGAACATATAAATTAAGACACCATGATGCAACTAATCCATAAAAGCTAAGGACTCCTTTAAAGACCATAGAAAATACAGCTGTCACAAAGTTGATCTTTCTTGACAAGTATTAGAACCCCCCAGAAAGATGCTATTAAAGCCTTCTGGTTCCCTCAAGCTAGGCACAACTCATTAATTACATCTCAAATAATTATGAGAAGTCTCATTCCACATTTTGAAATGGAAGAAAACATAAATGAAAGAGAAGAAGGCTGAAAAAATATCTGATGTTGCATATCTTGTGGAAGTTTTATAGCACAAAACCAGAAAGATTTAACAGCATTTGTTGGCTTCTTTGGAACTGGTCTATTGTTCTAAAGGGGCGTTGAGGTCCTTTCAGAAGAATGGTGAAAAGAGAAGTGTAAAATCTACCCTCAGAGTTTGCCCCAAAAGCAGCCTGGTTTGGCTGAGCAGAAAAGATATGCAGAACAATGCCCTTTTCTCCAAAAATACATTCTTATATGTTAGTTCTAAACAAAAAAAACGCTGCCCTTAATTTTACATTCCCTGTAGCATTATCTAAAGTTGTTGTGTTTGGTTTTTTTTCATAAAGAGTAGAATACACCATAGTGTACAGCAGTATACGATAGCATTAGGGCTGCAAAAATTCTGTCAGTGACAACGGGCCTGCAGAGGCAGAGATAGCAGGGGGTAACTCTGTACAGGTACGCCAGTTGCCATCAGTAAGGGACCCAGTTAGAGAGACCTTTTTATTAACTGCAAGTCATTCAAACCCCGATTTCCTCATTCTCAGGAGTCATTTCTGAATCTCTGCCAAGCCCAAACCTCTTGTCATCATAGAGACAGCCCATCTGTTCCACCCTCCCTCCTTTGGTTCTCCATTCCTCTCAGATCCACTCCCCCCATACCACCTCCAGCTCCAGTCTCCAGCCCTTTTGCCTGCAACAGCCTGCCTACTTAAGAGCATTTTTGCCCCTTCCAAGCCCTTCTGTCCTTCCTCTTGTCCCACCACCATGAGCACCCCAACTCAGCATCCCTATATACATCCTCTGGTCAACGCTGCTCTGTGCTAGCCCTCTGAAGGGGGGGGTTTTGCTGCGCCATCCCTCCCGCTGATTTTCCCCACTGCTGAGTGCTCCCATGAAATGCAGCTGAACCTGCCCCTTTGCAAGGGGATTCACCTCTTCTTTGGCTTGCCTGTCTGTCATTCTTTCCAGGTTTTCAGTATTGTGGGCACAGGTTGCACATAAAAATCCACGTGAACAGGACTTCAAGGGCAGAAAACAGAGGAACTGTCCAAGGGAAAAACAAGTCAGGTTTATGGCATCTCTGTGGACAGTTTTTTGATCAGAAGTGATTAAATATGATCAGTTGAGGTCAAAATCAGCTCTTTTTTTTCCTAAAGAAGGGGAGGGACTAGGAAACTGAGGATAGAGTATTACCCTGTACATTTTTATGAATAACTATTTTTAGTTTAGGGAGATTAAATGTACATACTACTTTATTCCAGAAACTTTTGATTAAGTCCTTAACTCAATTTGGAATTAGTAATTTAGGCATTTGGTGCAGCTGATCATTGTAATTAACTTGTGCAATGAACTGAGTTTATACCTTTTGATCCTGGGCATCTGTTGCGATGTGGTCCGTTTCCCCATCCTCTAGCTCTCCCATCTTCACAAGACTGACTTCAATGGTACCAACTGTCTTTCCACCATCAGAAGTCCTGAAAAAAAATCCATGGCATTGGGTCACCTGCAGCACCACATTCCTTCAGTAAAAATATTGTCAATAAACATTTAGTCCCCTCTCCATTCTGTATAGCTACAGTCACCTCTATTGAACTTGTTACTTACAATCATAAAGCAAATGTTAACAGTGAGGCATATTGTATTTTCTCCAAATTCTTTATAGCAATTAGTTTTCATCATGAAACTGAGAATGGGTAAGTGCTATAAATGGTGGAAGAATCCACGAACATTGCCAAGTTTTCATGCTAGATACTATTCTGTCTGCGGACCGACAGAGAAAGGGCTTCAACGTATTACAGCAATACCCCACTTATGACCTGCAATCTCACTGCACAGTACACTGCTTTGTTTCCCAACATAATCGGCAAAGAGAGAACATGCTCAGTATATTAATAAAACTCCTCCTAAATCAAAATAATTAAACTAGCCTGAGTATAACTTTTCCTCTTCTAGCAAAGTAATTATTCAGAATCAGTCCCATTTCTTTAACTATATGGGAGAAGATAATATAGTTCCAGGTAAATTTCTTTATTATCATCTCCACATATAATTTACTTCCTATCAGGCAAAAATAAATAGCAATTCAGATTTACAGCTCCAAAAAAAAGAGTACTGCTCACTACTTTTTGGAAGAAACAAGGGTTTGCTTTTTCAGCTTTCGCTGGTAGCAAAACACCAAGGTTAATGACGCAGTCTATCTCCCCTGGCTTATTCTGAACAGCTGGATTTTAGGAAAGGAAGGAAAGAAGGGTAACAGAACATTTAATAGTAATGAGGAAAGCATAACAACAGCCACCAAGCAAAAATCAGCAAAAGGAAATGACAGGAATAAGTTTAGGAGAATTGCAGAAGCACAGAGAGGAAGAAGAATAAAAAGAAATGGGTTTGGGGCAATACTGTGTATAACTTCAGAAGCAAAGTGATGAAGCAGAACAAATAAATACATAGATGAGGGACTAGAAGGCTGGCAATAAAAAAGAAAAAACGACTTTCAGAAACAGTAATGGTAGAAAAATGTTTCCATCAAAAACTGCCACATTCCTAGGGCAATCCTCACTGTAGGAAAACATCAAAAGCCCCTTCAACACAGACACCCCTTCCCGGAATTTTCAGAAATAGTCCTCACATTACATCAGCAAAGGAAGGAAAAATCCCCCAAACACCCTTCTCCTCATTTCACCAGCCAGGAGAAAGACTGCAGTCCGAGCGCTGGCCCGCTGGTACACGGACGTGCACAGTGCGGGACTGGGCGGAGGTACAGCCCCAGGCCCAGCTGGCGCAGGACGGCTCTGTGAGCCAATTCCTGCTGCCTCCCAGGCGCCCAGAGCCCCCGCGCAGCACCGCGCCGACGCGCGTCGTCTCCCGCGCTCGGGCAGGGCCGGCCCAGCTCAGCTTTGCTGCCTTCTGCCCAGGCGCAGGCTTTCCCAGAGCGCTTGCTCAAGCCCCAGGCGCGAGGACCCTGTCTCAGCACTGAGCTCCCACAATTTTACATAATCTGTATTTCTGCATGCGGTCTAAGGCCTTAATTAACTCAGAGTATGCCAGCTCTTTACACTGACTAAAAGTTAAGCACATACATTAGCCTTTTCAGGCATGGAGACTTACATATCATGCTAAATAAAAGCACTAATTTTTTACAGTAAAGTCTCAAAATATAGCTACACCCAAATTTCAGATTTAAATAATTATTTTGGTTGCAAACCATTATGCTTTAATACGTGACTCAGTGGAATACATTCTCCTAGCAACTACACAAATTAAATATGTTCTTATATAAAACGTTGCAGAATACACATAATTCTTCATATTTTACATGTGTCACTACTTCATTTGCTCTAAGCCAAATTCATTACTGACAATAAAGGAACAATTAAAAATGAACCAATTCCAGATAGCCTTGCAACCAAAGCCACCAAACTTAATTAACAAAGTATTAAAAAAAAATGTCACGGGGTAGAAAAAAAGTAACGAAAAGTAACGATGATGAAGGGTACAATGTCCAAAGGGTGTTTATGAGCAAAAATACATAATAATTTTCAAGTGCCTGAGAACAACTTAAGTGTCTGCTGAAGCTGAATGAAGAACATTCCCCTGCGTTGCTGCAGATCAGTGGTTTGACTTCGTTTTCTCCTTCCTGTAACGGACTACAGCATTTCCAAGGAGAATGGGAATACAATAGATGTTAGCAAATCACATATACCTTTAAGAATCAGAGTAAGCATGTGGCTGTAAGACTGAAAATTTTTCAACAGCTTAACGTGTCCCTGTCAAAGTGTCAAGTGCATGACCTCATTACCAGGCTGACTTGACACACTAGGATAACAGCACTTTGCTGTTATCCTAGTCTGAAAGGAAAACGTTGCATTCATTTGACTTTGAAAAGTAAAATCCTACCCATCCTTTTTTTAGGCAACACATTTTTCCAAGGCCAAAGAGATCTGCAAGTCTGAGACTGACCTACATAGAACAGATCTGATTTAAAATTACATCAGGGTAAGTTAAGAGTGTAAACAAAGGTTGAGCAAAATGGAGCTCAATTTGCAAATAAACTGATACAAGTCAATGAGGCATGTTTTTTGAGTAAAACAAAATAAAAATGGAAATGCCAGTTATGCTTTCTCAGTCCTTGACTCCTTTTCTTCAGAACACTAAATATTCCCCCTCGTTGCTGTCATTGGAGCCTTGGCCTCAGCAGGGCAGTAAGCACTGCACTGCTTGCCTGCACAAGTAGCAATATGTATTTGGAAGTTTTCATCGTACACATTTAAAAAATATGATTGATCTAATTTCACTTTTTTAAATTTCTAATTTTTTCAATTATTTTCTTCTCAAAATCACTCCTGGTCCAATACATATGCAATATTACAATCTGAAACATGCAGTATCTGCAAGAGAAGGTAATACAACAGAATAAAAGTAAACAGTGGGACTGCTGCATTGTAGTTGTACTCCTTCCTCCAATTCTCTTATCTTTCCACATGGAAATACGAAAACACAATTTAAAAAACAAAAAACCCAAAGTTTCCTTTGAATGTTACAGGCACACAGATCAACAAACTGCTCTATAAATGTCCAGGGAGAAATTGTCATTAGCTGTGTCAGACACTGAATTTAAAATACCACTGGTGCATGAGTCTTCAAACAGACACCTCATACACTTAAAACTTTCAAGCAACATTGTGAGATTATAATTTCACTTGAAAGACAATTATAAGTGAGAAACAGAAGTGATGCAGCGGGAAAAATTAAAAAAGCCTAGCTACCACACTTAAATAAAATAAAAATCTGTATTATTTTACTTCGCGCTACCAGAAACAGTATTGCGTGCACACACGTACTTCATGCCATTTGCCTGGAGAGAGTGGAAAAGACAATCTCACACATACACACTGTTCAACAGAGTATCAGGAGAATAATTAGTTGGTTTTAGGTACTTCACAATGCATTAGGATAGAATCAGCTTATTTGCTGTAGTTTAATAAAGCTGAAAAGCGCACTCTGCACTCACATGGTGCAGTGAAGACTGTCCCTGTGTCAAATTACTTACAGTCACGAGACGAGATATTATAGACCCACAGGACAAAGGACTGGACCTTGACAAAACTGCATAGGGACAGTGGGGGTAGGGAATACAGCAATGAAAATTAAAAAGTGTCAATGTGAAGAAGCCCATATATGGCTCAAACTCTAGCAGGTTTATGGAGTTTGAAAATTGCTGATCCTTTTTTAGCAGCCTGGGCCAAGGAGCACCAATCACCTGATGTCTGTCCACAGACCATCTGCATTGGGAATATGACCAATGAAAGAGACAAAGTATTGGAAGAGTGATTTCTAAACCAGACGTAGAATCTGGTGTCATAGGATACAGGCTTTGGCAGCAAAGCTGGCAACGTTTCAGGCTCTCCATAGCCATTCAGTCCAACATCACTGCGTACTGCAGTGCTCACTCCACCTAGCACAGCCATAATCCTACAACAGTCTGCACTCACCTAAGCTGGAGTCACCAAGGATCCAACTTCTAATAAACCTAGCAGAGCTGATTCTGAGTGAAACAGTAGGTTTTAAACTTAAAAAAAAAAACAAACCCAACTTCTATCACTGTTAAAAGCAACAATGTTGTTCTACTTGCTGATCCAAATCCAGATACTTTTGAAGCCGTCATGAAATCTGCTCATGCTTAATACAATTACTAATGCGTCTAATATTAATTTAAAGTTTATTACATACATGGATTTCCTTACCATCCTAAGTCCTTAAGGATCACCAGGTCAGTATCAGTTCCCTTAAATGTGAGGGAAAGAGCTAGCCAGCATGACCATGAGCAGCAGGAATACATGCCCACCTAAATATTTCTGTTGATAAAACGTTGACCCAGGCAACCAGAGAGAAAGAAGGTAACAAGCTAGTGGTGGAAAAGCAAGCGAGCTAGATGGACTGAGAATAGCAGCCATTTGCCTCCAATGCTGTTCTCATCAAGTCTTATTACTGCATGTTGAATATGCAAATTTAGGCCTGCTAATTGGTTCCCATGGCCATATCTTTCTTCCAAAGGGGGAAAAAAAAAAAGGCTCAAGAATACAAAGAAAAAGAGAAGCAGACAGCAGACTGTGTATTTGTATAGCTATGTTAACTATAAATGACAAAGCAAGCGATTGCCTCAAAAACAAACTGCATGACTTTCAGTCTAGCGGGCAGACTCTTTCTGCAATGCATAATACACCATAAATGCAATTAGTACAAGTATACATGTCATAAAATAATTTTCTCCACTGATGCAATATCTTTTGAAATATGCAAGCACAAAACTATTGTACTTGTGTAGAAGTGTTTATTCTGTGAATTCACATTAGAGCCTATTACAATCAATACCATTTTTAAACAAGTCCAGTGGTAAACAACACTCAGTTGCATTCTAAGGTGAAGGAACAAAGTTCTGCACTGTTCAATTCCTTCTCGGTTTTCATGATTTTAATGCACTGTTGATTAAGCTTCATGTCAAAACAAGTTTCACCTCAATTCTATGGGAGACTTGCCTGGCTTTTAAAGCCAAGCTGTTGTTCAACTGCTTCCTGAGGTGGATGGCATGACATGAAGCAGCCAAGAAACAATTTCAGGATGGAGACCAAATAAAAGCAGTTGAAGGCCGACTTGTACTGAATTTTAATAGGGAAAAGCAGATAAATATGTAGTATTTTATAGTCATCATTTGCTAAGGAAGTTATACGTGCATAAACGACTGCAAAAATTAGTGTGCTGCTTTCAAATTCTCTCTAGTTAACTAAACATTGTGAACGTAACCACTGCTGAAGTGCAGTTACGTGTCTTCTGCCCCACTGAACTACAAGATGCTTGGAGGACAGTGTTAGACATGAGGGAAGTTAGGAGGGACTTTCTTCAGTGGAGTCTTGGAGTGATATATTTTCCAAAAATAAGTATGGTTTATCTCCTTTATTTAAAGGAAATAGGTTCGGTCCTGCCCAAGATCGATGAAAACAAGGCAGCTAAAAAAAGCAGATTGATAAACATATAGATATTGTCCAAGAGGTCAAGTACAGCCACAAGTTTAAAGAAAGTCTGTATAGTACACAATTGACAGACAGCCTGTGGAACAGGCACATTCTCGCAGATAATCTGTGTAATTCATGCACTCCATCCTAGTTCTTTTTTTTTTTTTTTTTTTTTATGGTTAGCTTCATCGCTATGCAGTTCCTGCTTACAGGGACCAAAGAATCCGAGTGGTATTGGTATTACCTTAGCTTCATGTTGACATAGCCTACTTACACTTTTGTACTGTCTACTCAGAGGAGTATCCCAGACAGATGGACCTTATTTTTACAGAGGGCACAAAAGAATACTATTATCTTTTTAATTTGCTATTTCATATATGAAACTTAAGGGAAATCATACCAAAATCACCCAAACTAAAGAGGACCTTCCCGGAAACAGGGCAAACTACCACTACAGTGGAAGCAGTTAATGGAAGTACTAATTCCTAGCACTTTACAAAAGGTCACAGACTCAACCAAGCAAAAAAAACCAAACCACATTACACTGCTCTTAAAAGAAAGGCATAGCAAAATGATGCTCTAAACTGAACTTAAAATGTAAAACAATTAAAAAAATAAATCAGTATTAATTACTAAAATAGCAATCAGCATACCTAACTCTCGCTGACAAATAAAAAAGGATGTATACTTGCTTTTTTTTTTTTAATTGGATACACTGTAACATATAGTCAATATTAAGAAACATTCTGCTACTGAATATGGCTTTTCTTTTATTCAATAGCTCATTTTATCCTGTTCATCATCACAGCCCTATGAGAAAGCTGGAAGCAAGTAGCATTGCATTACCACTGGAAAATGAAACACTCAAGTCTATAGAAAGCATTTCTGTTTTTATAAATTTCATATTGGAAACTGCAATCCCAAGTCTCTAGTAACTAAATTCCTCTGCCAACATCAGTTGTGTACATTGCCAGCATCGAAGCAATTCTATAAACTGACATCTTCAGGTTTTGATGATTATATATAGGTGCACATATCTACAATAAACATTCATCCATCAGTTTAGGGCACCTTTATATAGAAGGGAGGACTATCAAAATAAAAGCTTCTTTTGCAGAGGTTTTGTAACTTGTGTCCCTAATCACTATTAAGGTACAATAGCGGGGAAAGGGAAAAAGTAGAGCATAGTTGGTCAACAGTAAGGAATTGTAGATGTATGCCAGCCCTCCACAAAATAACTGAGAAAAATACAAGAATATTCCTTTAAAAACACTTTTATATTGTTCCATTGTACCTCAGAAAGACAATGGCAAGACAAAATAACTAAAAAAAAAAGGCAGTGAAAAAGTAACCTGACTCTGTAATTACACCAATATTTACAAGGCACACGACAGAGAAACTTCCGGATCCTTAAATCTCTACTTCAGATGTAACAAAAGAATATCTCAACCACAAGCACTCCCTGGTAAACTCCCATCCAAATATATCAACAAAAATCAAATAGAATTGCATGCTCTGACAAGGCCCTTGGTATATCCCCTATCCTCCTGAGGGGTACTAATATAATATGGCAATTAGACAAAAGCAAGTTTAGATTATTAGGTTGCTCTGGTTAAATTGCCGTTGAAGAAATGTGGGTAATCTCTATTGATTTTATGCTGCTGAATAGCCATAATCAGGAAACAGTCCCACATTTGAAAGGTTAGGATTTTTTTCTAAAAAAAAAAAAAAAAAAAAATCCACCAAACTAACCCCTACTATTTAATGTATCTGCAAATTAATTTGAATTGGTACAATATTTGTCTTCTAGTGTTAGCTGCACAAAGAGGACATACAAGACTAAAAATATTAATTAAAAGCAAATCTGAAAAGGCTTCGAAGTTCAGCTGAAACTAACCCAACAATCTGTCATCTATTTGTTAGTTATGCATCTGAACTTTGTTTACAAATTAGATGGGTTAGATACAAAACACTTACTCTTTCCGAAGTTTCAGGAAACTTTGCATTCTGTCAGTTATTACGGCACCTGTTAGAGGCATTCTTTCATATCAAGTTTTCAGTATGTCAATCAGAGAGGCAAAGTTTGTCTCAAAGAACTCGAGACAACTTGAAATTCTTTAAGAACACACTCTTACAAACACTACGTTGGTATTTTTTTATCTAGCCATACATTTCTACAGAGAGTAGTCAGGTCACATGTTAACTGATTGGTTTTGTTTGTTAGAAAACGAAGTTATCTGCTTGTTAGGCATGGCATTTTCTGTGTTTGGGAGAAATTAAAATCAAGGCATTTTGTTAACTTTGCCCTGTAAACTACACAGACGTATGCAACTACTATTGTGATAAAAGTAAGGCAGGTGCAGTAACAAAACCAAAATACTTCAAGAAGCGTCTGTTTCAAAAACATGCAGTATCCTTGACATAGCAACAGTACCACAACATCGCTGAATGGGTCCTAATTTGGGCCTTCAGCCAAATCGAGGCTGGCTTCATGTGCACAGGGTAAAGAATGTAACACAACTTTTCTACAGCACCTGTGTACAATAACCCAGGCAGAACATACACTGGTGTCTCAGTTTTCCCAGCCACAGCTTCTTTCCACACAAAATTTTGCTTATGTAGAAACATGGTGAGTTTGGGCAGTTGCTCTGTGAAGCTTACCTGTACGTACCCAGTAATCCCAAATAAGCCACCATTGTGCTTGCAAAAATCAGCTCAACAAAATTCCTGCACTATATAAAGTCCAAAGAATTAATTCTGAAAATCACTGCCGAAAAGGTTTCCCCTAACCTTCAAAAAGTTTTGATTTGTACCTTGATTCATCTTAACCCATGCAAGTCAGTATCAGGGGTGAAAATTGACATTTTTTTTTTTCAGTGCACAGCTTTAAGAAATTTCTGTTCAGCCCAGCCCTAGTTTCTGAACACTGGCTCTGACTCTGGACCCTGTGTCACTGGAGTTGTATGTCACCCTGCCGCTGACATTTGAGTTTGGCTGCATGTAACAATGGGTTTAAAAGACTGCAACAAATTTCACATGAGAGAAGCCTTGAGTCATTGGGTCCACAATCTTTAAATACGCCTAGTACCCAAACCAGCAAACTGTGTACAGTGTTAATTCTTTAAACTACACACATCAAATGAAACTGAGAAACTTATGCCCCTTTCTAAAGGAAACTTCGAAAGAACATCCCCTATTTCAAGTTCCCTGCAATTCATCCATAGGTTATCATACCAAAAAATTACTAACTTGTTCTAATCTGACACATGGCAAGCTCCAGCTTAAAGAATTGCTACTTCATTTTGGCTTTGTGCATGGTAGAAATAGAAGCACTTCAAGTTGATATCTAATATACCTAAAGTAATATGGAGTTTCAAACACAGTAAAGCAGCAAACATAGAATCACTTAGGTAGGAAAAGGGCTTGAAGTCCACCAAGTCTAACTGTAAACCTAACACTGCCAAGTCCCCCGCCAAACCATGTCCTTAAGTGCCACATCTACACATCTTCTAAATACCTCCAGGGATGGTGACTCAACCACTTCCCTGGGCAGCCTGTTCCAATGCTTGACAACTCTTTCAGTGAAGAATTTTTTCCTAATATCCAATCTCAACCTCCCTGGCACAACTTGAGGCCATTTCCTCTTGTCCTATTGTTTATTACTTGGCAAAAGAGACTGACACCCACCTTGCTACAACCTCCTTTCAGGTAGCTATAGAGACCGATAAGCTCTCCCCTCAACCTCCTTTTCTCCAGACTAAACAACCCCACTTCCCTCAGCCGCTCCGCATAGGACTTGCTTTCTTATACACTTCACCAGCTCTTCTCTGGAGGCAAAATGCCATGGGTTATTAATTCAACATGGTTTAGAATAGAGGAAAACACTTACCTAAGGGTAAGGGTCAACTGTTGCTCCTTTGACTTTACCAAGTCTCCTACTCTAAAAGTTGTACAGCCCAGGAAGCTTCGCTACAAAACAAAGCAGAAAGAAAAGATAACATGTCCATTAATTTTTGAAGTTTGAATTCCTACTTGTTTTGGTCTCACACTTGGAAATCTTTCTTTGGTATCTAGAAAAATATTACATTCCAATACACTAGTTTGACACACTATATGGTAGTAATTTTTTATGCACCTGTAGCATGATTATCAATAAATTGTTAAACTTCGAGTTTACAGGTAGGATCCTCAGCTCTTTTTCATTAAGAACCATCTGACAACCTGACAAAATAATAGACTGTAAAATGTACAGCCACAGGAAAATTTTCATTCAGTACAGCAATTTACAACTTGCATCTTCCTCTTTCTATATTTCTAAACTGCAAGAAATGCTAATTTTTCAGTGTTTTACAAAAGTTGTTCTTGCTATGATTTTTGCTCTAGAAAACCTTAGGCACTACCATCTATGTATTCCAAATATGAATGTATTTGCTAAGAAAGTATTTTTCCATTGAGTTCAGCACAAGTTTATTAATAGAAATGTTACATTCCTCTAGTTTATGGCAATGTTTGTAAGTACTTGTTTCCTTTATTTCCATTGAAAGGTGGACCTATTCATTGCAGTACAAGTACAGAGAAATGTGCTAATGAAATTAGAATGTCTAAAATTAAATTTATCTACACCACTACATCTTCTCCTTTTATCAAAATCACCTTCACACATCACCAAGAAAATAGTGCAAAGAGGAAAACAAAGGCATCTTCTTTTGCTTTTTGGTTATTTTTTAACCTCTGCTCATATCCTGCTGCACATTGCTAAAATCTCGTTTGGTCAACTTGGCCAATGATAAGTATTCTTGCCCTGGGAAGAATGGGAAAGACAGTAGCAGTCTACAGCCATTTTCTATCTATTTATCTTTCAAATATACAACACAATAACACTCGCTCTGAATAAATTATAATGACATCATAAGACTATGTTGAATTTTTTCAAGAAAACAGTAGTACACCAAGTTTGTTTTTATTACACTATACTAATTTTACTCTACTGTTGGAATGGCAAAGTAAAATTCCAGGCCAAATTATGTATCTTCTTCGATATACAAATTAAGGAAGAATCAAGTTGCTCTGAGTCAACACAGGCTGCATGGCAAGGAGTAATTTTCCCCTTCAGGGAAAAAACAGAAGAGACTTTGTTGCTACTGAGAAGCGTAACTTCCTCTGTTAAAAAACCCCTGCAGCCTGTTTTCTTTCAGGAAATATAATTTCAGCTGGAGATTGAGTATTTGAATGCGAACAATAAAGGTCTACCCTAAGATAGGTTCTCTTGCATATAAAATGTACAGTTCACATAGCAATTAGCAATTTAGGTAGGCACCAACACTGGTCTCCATTTTGGTAAACTAAGTCGTCAGAGGCTCCTTCCTATCAATGGCACAGGCTTAGATTGCCTGGGCTTTGGCCGGCACTCAAGCAGCAAAGGAAAAGAGACACAAGCTAAGAGTCTAGGAAAGGCTGGCAAAACAGTGGATTTGGGAAGTGCTGAACAAGAAGGAAGAAAAAAGGCCTATAGGAAATATACAGAGAAAAATACCACAGCCATACAAGCAAAGATCATGGTTACTTTTCACTGCCAAAAAGAAATGTGTACTTTTACAAGAAATAGGTCCAGGTGTGACAAACAGTGATGCACAGCCTTGCTAGAGTGAACGCACAGATCGTTCTGTCTTCCTTTAGATCAGTCAACATGACAGTGTTCCTTCACCAAAACGCTATGGTGGCACAGCTAGCTCAGATTAGTTACCTTCTTAGTACAGTAAGAACACGTTCTGCAGCACAACATCTATATAGCAACCTTTATTCCGGCATTTCATGGCATTTGAGTGGTTGTACTTGCAACCTTACTGTTAGGAAAGAGGGAGAGGGATATTTGAAACGAAACTGATAGAGGTTGGGTCACTTGGCGCTTCTTTCTGTAGCACAACAGAACTATAAATCCGTTCAAGAACCATAAGTCAGAGTTCTCACATGATCAGGGCTAAGAGGAATTATACTGCTTGCTCATACATTTGGTCATTGTAGCCACTAACCATCTCCAAGTGTCATATCTAGTTCTTCAGGGTCATGAAATTAAAGGTGATTAATAATTTTATGGGCTTAAAAAATTCTACTTATTTGTCTGTTTCATATTTTTATGCTTATTTAGAACAAAATTTTCTTTGCCTGACGATGCAATTAGGAGTTATTTGCAAAGTTAAATAAAATTGTGAATGATCCCAAGACCCAAATGAAGAGAGTTATGCTAATGTTCAAGGGGTCTAATTTCAAACAACGCTAGGGAATACTTTTTCCATACTGATTTAGATACAAATAGTCTACCCTGGGGCCTGAACTGGCAGTCTACAAACGAATCTACCATTGCACATGTGACTTGGAGAGGCTTGAAAAGTAGGCTTTAAACAGAACCGCAGTTCTGTTTAATGAGTAATGTTCTTCTGTAATTTTGCTAGCGGGGTACTTACGATTATAAATCTTAGAATAGGTGCCTTGAGTAGTCTGATGAATAATCTCAGCTAGCCAAAGAGAAAAGTCTTTATAATAGCTATATGAAAAGTTGAAACACATTGATTATTTCACTAAGATTGAACTTGCTGCCAAGCTACAGATTTTTCAAACACTAGCTGAAGTCCTGGAAACTATGCCAAGGAAGCCCTGGTAATGCAGGAAAGTCAACAAAAATTTTAAAATCCAGTTACTGTAAATGTTTGCAGACATATGTCTGATACCTGCACCAGATGGTGTTTGGTCTTTCATTCAGCTCTAGCAGAACCAACACTTCCCATACCCATGAGGCATCCATATTATCTGCAAGGTTCTAGCCTTCTCAGACCCAGAAATGTCATCCCAATATCTTTTCCAAAAGTTCTACAGACCTACATAGAAAAGTAAGTCCTCCATACGTCACCAGTGCAACTTCTTAAAGTGAACCAAAAGGCAACTCTTACAGCAGAACTTGTTATACTCTGCACATGAAAACCAGAAGGTGACAGGCCAGGCTCATTGAGTCAACATGATTCCAACTTCTCTATCTTATCTGGATTGCTTGTATGGCAGTAGCAGGAAGTCTAGACAGTTGTGCTTGCCCCTGGATAATTTCAGTTGAAAAGGATTTTCAAGCAATATGGGATTACATCAAGTAAAATGGGATTACATCAATCACTGAGATTACTCCTGCCTTTATTTTTTTATTCATTTAACCCAACTTCTGCTATTAAAAAAGCTCGCCAGCTCCTGTTTAGCAGTTGGGTAGAACACAATTTCTCTTCATTGGATGTCTGTGTCTGCTGATGAGGTGGGGAAAAAAAAAAACAATTAATGAAGAAAATTGCTTACTCCAACATCTGCTCTTGGCTCCTTGTGATCAGGTAGGACACTGGTGCGGACCTGAGAGAAGAAGAAAAAAAAAAAAAAGGCAAAAAACCTATTACTTTTTTGTTGTTACTTTCCAATAAGAATGAGAGAAGTGCTCATTAATTTTTTCCTCATACTTTCTACATTTTGGAGATAAAGGGAGATATGTATGTATATATACTTTAATAACAATTAATTAATAATTTAAGCACAGTATCTTCTGGTTCCTGTGGAGAAAGCCTCTCACCACTACCCATTTATCATTCTTGAACATTCCTGACTCTCTAAAGGGAAAAAGGTGGTACTCAATTGTTGTTTTCCTAAAATCATACTCTTTGGCTCTAACTTCAATGCCAGAATTCTTCACCTAGAGTCATTATCGGGAACCAAAATTTTCAACCACAAATGAAAGAACACAGTACATTAAAAAGTATTTTCTCCAATTAAGTACTTGCCTTCCCCAGTCTCACACAACGTACGGCCCTGTCTCCTCCCTACCACTTCCTGAGCATCTTTGAGGTGACAGGTATTTGTAGGCGTTCATAGAAGCCAAGTCCCTGTATTCTCCCCTACATGAGGCCTCCAGTTGTCCCTGCATTTTCTGCAGGGTGGAGCTGCCGTTGTACATCATTTCATTTCACAAGAAAAAGTATGGGACAACCTGACTTCCTCTTACCTCTGTACCTCCCAAAGCACAGCACAGGATTTGGGGAGGGAGGCCTTAGTGTCTATGTATTTTTATCGCTGAATGTTGGCTGAGAACAGAGAACTGTTAAACAGTAAAAACGAGATTGAAAAGGTATAAGGAAACCTCTGTAACACCCCTCTAACATGGTCTGCCTGAGCCAAAACAGCTCACTGGATTAGCTTGCTGTTAAAAGGATGCTAGCTTCAGCAACACCCAAGGGAGGCATGTACTGAGCATTGACATCTGTTCAATTACCTAGCCTAAATAACAGGTATCCATTTACAGCACGGCCCCGCCAAGGACAAATTTTTGGCTTGATTTCAAAGTAAAACTCAAACTCGTTTTGCAAATCTGTCAGGAAAAGACCCATTCTGTCCCAGGCCCTCAAATGCATCCCTCAATTCTTTTATTCTAGCTGCAACTTACTATACAAAAAGAAAACCCTCCTTTGAAACAAAGATAATTGTAATTGTCTGTTTGTTATCCTAAATACAACACGTTGTTAGAAAGGGCCAACCAAAAATCTACCACAGAAACATGACAAGTAGAACCACAGCTTTTCTCAGTCAGCTCTTTTACCTTGATTCTCTACAGTGAGAACAATTTTTTTTCCACAAAAGCCTGAAGATAGTAAAGAAATGCTATAATTAATTTAATGAGGGCCAGCATACTTTAGAAATCTGTGCGAGTCCTCATTTGGATGTAATTTAACATTTGGATTTTTTCCACTAATATTAACAGTAGCAACTCCGAGGCATTTTGCCTTCTACAGAACACTAGTATAAAATTTTCAACACAAAATTCGTATCTAAAATTTAGCTGTAAATACTTCAGGTCACAAATGAAAATAAAATTACTAATATTGCCTTACTGGTGATACCTGTCTTACCCTTTTGGGGACTGGGGAAATAACTTACAGCTGATCCATTTCTTAATAGGAAGAAGGGGTATCAATGCCAGGCCAAAGATTCTACATAATTTTAAGCTGGTAAAATCACAGAATCACACAAAATCACTAAGGTTGGAAAGGACCTTCAAGATCATCAAGTCCAACCATTAATCCAGCACCACCATGTCCCCTAAACCATGTCCTGAAGTGCCACATCCACACATTTTTTGAACACTTCCAGAGATGGCGACTCCACCACCTCCCTGGGCAGCCTGTTCCAATGCTTGACCACCCTCTCAGTGAAGAAATTTTTCCTACTATCCAATCTAAACCTCCCCTGGCGCAACTTGAGGCCATTGCCTCTCGTCCTATCGCTAGTTACTTGGGAGAAGAGGCCAACACCCTCGTCGCCACAACCCCCTTTCAGGTAGTTGTAGAAAGCGGTAAGGTCTCCCCTCAGCCTCCTCTTCTCCAGACTGAACAACCCCAGTTCCCTCAGCCACTCCTCATAAGACTTGTGCTCCAGACCCCTCACCAGCTTCGTTGCCCTTCTCTGGACACGCTCCAGCATCTCAACATCCTTCTTGTAGTGAGGGGTCCAAAACTGAACACAGGATTCGAGGTGCAGCCTCACCAGTGCCAAGTACAGGGGCACAATCACTTCCCTGCTCCTGCTGGCCACACTAGTTCTGATACAGGCCAGGACGCTGTTGGCCTTCTTGGCCACCTGGGCACACTGCCGGCTCATGTTCAGCCGGCTGTCAACCAGCACCCCCAGGTCCCTTTCTGCTGGGCAGCTCTCCAGCCACCCTTCCCCAAGCCTGTAGCGTTGCACGGGGTTGTTGTGGCCCAAGTGCAGGACCTGGCACTTGGCCTTATTAAACCTCATACAGCTGACCTCTGCCCATCGATCCAGCCTGTCCAGATCCCTCTGCAGACCCCTCCTGCCCTCCAGCAGATCAACACTTCCACCCAACTTGGTGTCATCTGCAAACTTACTGAGGGAGCACTCGATCCTCTCATCCAGATCATCAATAAAGATATCGAATAAGACCGGCCCCAGAACCGAGCCCTGGGGAACACCGCTTGTGACCGGCCACCAGCCAGATTTAACTCCATTCACCACAACTCTCTGGGCTTGGTCATCCAGCCAGTTCCTCACCCAGCAAAGAGTAAACCTGTCTAAGCCATGAGCTGCCAGTTTCTCCAGGAGAATGCTGTGGGAGATGCTGTCAAAGGCTTTACTAAAGTCCAGATAGACAACATCCACAGTCTTTCCCTCATCCACCAGGCAGGTCACTTGGTCATAGAAGGAAATCAGGTTGGTGAAGCAGGACCTGCCTTTCATGAACCCATGCTGGCTGGGCCTGATCCCTTGGTTGTCCCACAGATGCCCTGTGAGCACTCTCAAGACCAACCGTTCCATAATCTTCCCCGGTACGGAGGTCAGGCTGACAGGCCTGTAGTTCCCAGGATTCTCCTTCTGGCCTTTCTTGTAGATGGGCGTCACATTGGCAAGCCTCCAGTCTTCTGGGACCTCCCCTGTTAACCAGGACTGCTGATAAATGATGGAGAGTGGCTTGGCAAGCTCCTCCGCCAGCTCTCTCAGTACTCTCGGGTGGATCCCATCAGGCCCCATAGACTTGTGGGTGTCCAGGTGGTTTAACAGGTCCTTAACTGCTTCCTTCTGGATTACAGGCGGGTTATTGTGCTCTCCATCCCCATCTTCCAGCTCAGGGGGCTGAATACCCTGCAGATAACTGGACTGGCTACTAAAGACTGAGGCAAAGAAGGCATTAAGTACCTCAACCTTGTCCTCGTCCTTGGAGACAATGTTCCCCGCCGTATCCAGTAGGGGATGGAGATTCTCCTTGCCTCTCTTTTTGTTGTTAATATATTTGTAGAAGCATTTTTTATTACCCTTTACAACTGTGGCCAGACTGAGCTCTAGCTGGGCTTTTGCCTTTCTAATTTTGTCCCTGCTTGACCTAACAAGATCCTTGTACTCTTCATGAGTTGCCTGCCCCTTCTTCCAGAGGTGATAAACTCTCCTCTTTTCCCTGAGTCCCAGGAAAATCTCCCTGTTCAGCCAGGCCGGTCGTCTTCCCCGCCAGAATGCTGTTCTATATGCTGTCCTCCAACAGGAAATATCTAGCTTAACATGGCAGTGAGGTATTTACATTTTATTATTATTATGGTTATTTATTCAAGAAACACAAACAATTTAAGAATTAACCTTCCTTTTCATCACTGATTTATAGGAAGAAACATTTGGAAAGCAGAAACAGTTCAGCAAGTATTTTAAAATGTGTAATTGTTTTTGCATGATACTGAAGTGTGCTTTAAAGAGGAAGCCCAAGTATCTTCTATGCTTATTGAAAACAATGGAATCAAACATACACTTAGAATCCTAGAATATTCATTCCTTCTTTTGCCGGATAAAGTCTCAGTTCAGGAGAACTTATTTCTGTTCTTCTGATCCAGCAAAGAAGTGGAAAGAGATGTCAGAACCTGACAAACCTGAAGTATAAGCCTCTCATATAACAAAAGCACATTTCATAATTCCAAATAGAGTTAAATAAGGAAAAGTTTTCTGTTGCTTGCTTACAGTTCCAAGCTTAATTTCATTAGTGTCACAATGAAAAGAGTAGAAAAAGTATCCACAAACTTAAGTTTTCAGTTCTAAAATACTTTTTGGTTCAGCTACATGGTTTTTTGTTTGTTGATTTGTTTTCATTTTGTTTTAACCACTTTATAACCAATAGTCATACAGCCAGATGTACATAAATACTGTGTTTGGTGGGTCTGGCATCAGATTGTGCCTCTCTCCTCTCTGCAATACACTTCTCTTGAAAGAAAACTGGATTTTTTTATTCAAGTGTGTGCAATGTTCTTTTTTTTTTTTTGTAGAAACAGTTTTAAAATATTCATTAAAAAAGAAGTCATATATGTGTATATAAAGACATATATGGGAGCTATAGTCTGGTACCTTTCATGTTGTTGGTTGAGTTCCCAAACATACTTAAACTGTCAGAATCCTGCAATTCTCAGAGTCCCATTAGGAGATGTTCACATAGGCCCAGGCAAGCACCATTACAAACACAAAGTCAGACAGTTCACAACCAAATATAAAACGTAAGAAACAACTCCGCTTTAGTCCCAATCCACAAAATGAAGGGGGGGGGGGGGGGGGGGAATTACAAAGGATTTGAAAGAGCAAATATTCTTCCAGTACATAAACTGATTAAACAAACTGCTGTAATTCTTAAAACCTTGTGATTAACCAACCTTTCCCTAATGGCCTCAATAGTAGTCTAAAACAACTACAAAATATAAATACAAGCAAAAAGGCAGATTTTAATCTCAAGCATCCATTACTCTGTTAGAATTTTAGTTTTCTCATTGTTTGCTCTAGGTTTTCCTGAGCAAAATGCAAACCTCTGAATGGCGAGTTTAATCAGAATTGGGCTAAGACTGAACTTCCCTGGAAAAACACACATTACAGCCTTGCCTTCCCAGACAAAAGATATATGAAGAGATCAAAAAAGTAAGCAAGAAAGACAGCTTGTAATCTAGGTCAAATGTAAAATGTTTATGGCAAGTATTCATTCTGGTGATTTAGTTTGTAAAATAATACAGCTATCTGTATACACCACAGCTTGTCGTACCAGGAAGAACACTAGTGCACTAGAGTGGATACTCATGACACACTCCGTTTTCTTTAAATCTCATACAGAATAATATGCAATGACTAGCTATCCTTATACTTTCTACTGTATTTATCACAGATGTATCTGTCAAATTTCTCTAGACATAAATGCTAAATTCAGCTTTAATTAAAGGTCTTTTAGTATAAGGCAGCTTTGTACAACTGAAAAGACCATTTCTTTTTGTCATTCATGGCAGTCTAAGCCACATCCACACACACTGCCAAAGTTCAGAAGACTGAATCATTATCATTACCGAAACTTTTGTGCCTGCCCTTAATTAAAGCCTTTGCATTTCAGTTAATGAGCAAAGGCCATGTTCGGGAGGCACTTAAGTTTTGCAAAGATATAATGCTAGATCCTTTTCTCATTTACTCTAGATTTACCTCATCAAATCACCAGCCGCTTCCGCTGACTTCCCAGTACTGCTGCTGGCTGCTCGAATGCTGCCACCACTGTTACACGCGCCTGGCATCTCACAACAACTAGGTACACGCCGCATCAGGAAAAACATCGGATAAAGGAGACTGCTGAAAGTAGTCACTGAAAAATTGACTTACACTCTTTCAGTATAGCACCTTCCAAGAAAGGCACTCACAATTTCACTCCCTCAGTACAGCCCTGGCAGCGGTGTAAGAACACAACACGTGCAGACCATTTTACCTGTACGTTAGCTGGAGGTGCTCTGGGACGGTGACCATCCGCACCTTTCTGTACCCCACAGGCCCTTTTGCACAGAAAGCGAGCGCTGAACTCTGCGAACACAACCACCACAACTCTGCAGACAGCTGCTGAGGGCAGTCAGTCCCCATCCTCACCACCACCGCCTGCCTGCGACCACCCATCAAAGTCGGGGAGTAACTATATCCCTTGTGACTTTTCAGTCAACAAAGTTGTAGCTTCGTGTATATGCTTGGGTGAGCTGAAAAGGGCTGAAATTGTTACTAGGTTCTGCAACAGTATCAGTCAGCTTTTATAGAATAGTTCCCATTCCAGTACATGCAGCAAATTCATTTTTAAAAGAATATATTGATGGGACACTGTATATTTACCAGCTATTTATTTTCATCATATAGATTAACAACTTGCTAAACAGTTCACTCAACACAGCCTAGTCAGCAAAGTAAAACACTTTCATCAATACTTTGTTGGATACCTGCTTATTGGATGGAGGACAATGCTAATACAGCCATTTTCCAACCTTTAGTGCATAATTATTTCCAAAAGCAAAAAAGAAAATATTTTCCTAATAGACATGCATGTAGTATTGCACAGTTAATAGTTCCAATGGAAAAGTTGCTATGCAAAGACAGTAACAAATGTTAAAATTAAATTAAAGATGAAAACAAGTAAATGGAACATAAAGCTATTATCAACTTTACTGCAATGTTTCTGCAGTGGTATAATATATATGTTTATTATATAATATAATAATGAAATACAAAATAAGATTTGTAAAGTATTTTATATATCTATTTCCTTACTATATGTACGTTGCTATTATTTGCTCTATTCCAAGTGACAGTTTCAGCTGTTTTTTTTATGTGAAAGGATCAAATAGAAGGGCACAAGATTCTGCATACAGTTGGATACTTTTTATAGGCAGTGTTTGATCATGACTTTCTTGCAGAGTGTGGAGCCAGAATCATTCATTTGTGCAGCACTGAGACTATGACACACTTCTCAAGAAATAACGTGAGGCTAATAGAATATACAAACTTCTCAGTCTCTTAAGAATCATCATAAACTGCTTTTCTTTCCAACTTGTCTAAAACAGACTATCTTTCTCTTTGTGTAGGCTGCATCTTTCTATGCTTTCTAGAGAAGAGTATCAAGATGATAAGTATTCTGAGATGCCCCCAAGCAAAGACCGAGGTTAACAGAATTTAGCAGCTTACGTAGGTGCATAACTAGGTGTATGAATAACGAGCACAAAAAACATAAAAGCCTTAAGTATTCGATTACAAATACCTTTTTGTTTGTTTATTTTTACAGTTTGAGCATACGATCAGAATTGCCTTAAAAAAAAAGAATGAAATCCACTGTTCACAAATAACAGATTACGTCAGAACTCTCTCTGTACCGAGTGCATCACAAAAAACATGACACTTCTGCAACATCCAAATGGAAGCCGGAATAGACCAAGTGACAGAAAAATCTATAAATTATGAGTGCTTTGGGACACGCTACAGAGAGTCAGATCAGATCCACTAAGGCTTATTAACTCAGCATAATTGCCAGCCACACCAGAGCTGCATGTACTACCTCGCACTGTGCCTCCACGCAAAACAATACCGATCACACCCCTACAGTGGCCCACTAGCTCAGATGCCAGGAGGGGCTTACAGCTTGGGTACAGGGCCCGACTCAGCATGGCTCACAGCTTCAGCTGCTGGCACGCAGTCTGAAGACTGCCAAACACAACTACAAGTACTGAAGATGTGCTGGGAGGAAAAAAGGCAGCTCCTGTTGATGGTCTTTCGCCCACAAAGCGCTAAGATCACATAGGCAGCTTCTTCCCCACTATGCTCCAAAACTGAAATACACAAAGCTGAAAATCACACATTTGAAACGCTGTTAAGACATCCTCCCAATATCTAGGTCTATTCTCTTCCACAGCTATTCATATGATAACTAACTAAACCTTGAAGGCAAAGTCCCAAGTTTGATTTATCTCTTGGAGTCAATGTAAATACGAAAAAGCTGTCAAATCTACCCATATAAATCTAAATAATCTTTTATTTATAAAAAAATAATGCTTTCAGTTTATGCAGTGAAAAAACATTAAGGAAGAAACTGTTTATTTACGTTGTTAACATAGTACACAGCATGAGCACTAGATTCAATTTTTTTGACCTATTTGAAATTGCTTTTTTTTTTCCCCACTGAGAAAGATCTGTCAACTGTAAGGTTATGTGAGAGATTAAAAGTGACAAAGAAAAATGGTCTTTATAAATTAGAGATAATTAACATTTGAGTCTTAGCATCATTAAAAATAGATGCTCTTTTGCTACTAGTAATTTGCTCTCTATTGAAACTTGGGGTACAGCTACTCAGCCAGTAGCAGTTGCTGCAGTACATTGCTTTTCAGGGAGAAGAAAAAGCCATGAATTGCTGCACCCAGTTAACTCCGAGCTAGGAGTTAATGCAGACCTATGCTGCAAAGCATTCTTCTTGCGCATGATGAGATCATCACTCCCTTTGTGAACAGCTGCTAGCAAAAGATGACCTTTGCACTGTGGTTTCAGTTTGCACCCATGAAGAAACACCTACAAGTGATGGTTCAAGCACTGCAGGGGTCTAAAACACCATCCGTTCTGAGCTGCAGCGCACCCAGCCATGACAGGGAAGCGACGCGACTCGCCCGCTCAGAGTTCCCCACAGTGATAAGTGCTGACTGACAGAGGCAGCATCGCATTGCGGGTTGGTTGGTTGCTTATTAGTCAGCCCTTTTTTTTGAAAGGTCGAATCTTTGCAATCATTATAATGACCACTGGTAGCAAAATAATGAAATACAGGCCTTTTCCTCCATCTCTTGGTTCTCTTGAACAAAGCCTAACCATGTGAAGAAACCTTCCGTAGTCTTGTATAGGGTACTGAATATGCTAGGCATTTCCTCAGTTATAATTTTTACATAATATAAAATAACACCATGTTTGAAGTCCTTAGTCATTACTAACAGCCAGTAGGCCAGTTGTTCTTTTCCCACCCATCATAATTTCGGGGAATCACCCTTTGAAGTCTGCTGCACACTGGGAACAATCCCCAAAATCTGAAAAGTAAAAATCCCCTTAAAGTGCTTGTGATGCCTGCTCTTCCCTGCTTGCTTTTAATGTGAAATAAAAGTCACAGAAGGCAAATTCTAGCTTCTGTCAGCAAGCTACTGATGGAGCATTCCTAAGCTTTTTTGGCTATTCATTTTTACAGGCCAGCCAACGGGGAGTTGTTGCTTACTCAAATCCAAATACCTCAGGCTGGTTATTACAATTCCACTATCCAAAGATCACTGAGACAGACTCCACAATCCAAAAAAGCAGCAGTTAACTGCAGCCAGGGAAACCCAGATGTTCTGACAAATTACATCCCAACAAACACTCAGTCCAGAATGATTAAGAAATAGGATGTAGAAATACATAGACAGGCTTTTCTCACACGCTTTTTCTCCACACCACACCCCTCCCTGATCTAGCTGTGCACATCGCTTCAGCAAAACATGACTGATCTGGCAATCTCTCAGTCTGTCTGTCTGAGCATCTTGCTCCCCTGAAGCAGCAGAATATAATCCAAGTGCTCAAGCTGGAATTTCAGGGGAAAAAGCCTCCCTAGAATGAAAGTATTCAGCACTGCTCACAGGGCCTGAGGCAGCTGGAGAGGAAAAAAAAAAAAAGAAAAATCTCATTTCCATATAAGCATCAGAGAACCTGTGCCAAAAACCCATAGTAGAGAAGCCAAGGAAAGAACTTGTACTCTAACCACTTATTTCAGGGGACACTTGAGAGGATACAAGCCAAGGGTGGTGAAAAGCACGTACAGTTGTCTGATGAACAGCCAGTCAACACAGCCTCACCTCAGTATATGGCGCACAACATAAATTAAGGCATATATTGCTGGACGGATCAGACGATGAGCTTAATGGCAATATAAAATTATCAAAACACAATCTTCTGCATCAAAACTTGAGTAAAAACTGCACTATGATGCTGAATGGCTTGACAAAATGAAATGAAATTCCCATTTTTTTCTTTACTGAATAAACAGTCTATTTTTGAGTAGGCTATAATCTACATTTCATAATTTGTACCTATTGCCATACAAATGGCATTAAATTCTTCAGAAATCTTACTATAAATTAAAAATGATACATTTACACTGATGAGCCGGTTACTCAGAAGAAACAAAGTTTACGCTTGCATCTAGTAGAGGCATTTCCAACACTCCCAGTTCCTCAACAGATTGCAACATTTATTCAAATGGCAAAAGGTTAGTCACATATTAAACACAGAAAAAAAACCTTGCTGCCTTAAACAAGTCCAGACCTTTCAATACTCTATACAAAATACATCCCTCAGTCCTGACTCATGGGAGCAGCTGAAAACAAGAACCAGTATTTAAAACCCTCTGCAGCTGGAGCAGTTGTGTCCCCACAGCCTAGAAGCTGGTGTTATCCCTCTGCCGATACCCGCATGCACCGCCTGCTGGGAGCCATCCATAGGAGATGTTGAGAGAAGCAGAGAAAGCTGCTTCAGCTCTACCGTATGAAAGAGTATGCATAGAGTACACATTTTCTGACTAACCCTACTCCCCCCAAAAGAGGTCATAAAAGTTTGAAAAGCAGTTAAGAGCCTGATATTTTAATAAAAAGAAGTATTAGCAACACAGGGCTCTAAGAACTTCCAGACCATTTGTTTCAATATTTTACTGTCACAGACACCACATAATAAAACCCCCTTCACACATTTTTGGGCTACACCTTGAAGGTATTTGAATTTCTTCTCCCGCCCTTCTGACTGGAAGGTCATTCCAAAAAATTATTGCTGTAATAGTTCAGAGTCATTTTCTAATTTGCAGCCCAGCATTATTCATGGAGAGTTTATACTCGTTTGCTCTTCTGCCAACATGGTCTTTTAGCTAAGTAATTATTTTCTGTTCCTTATACTGGTCTCCTGATGTATTAATAAGAAAGGAATCATATGCCATCTTGTACTTCATCTTGTTAGGATAATAAGCCAAGCCTTTCCCATACACTGTCATACAATAGGCTCTCCATTCCCCACACCGCCCTGTCTGTTCCAGTCCCAATTCATCTTTCTCGAACACGAATGATCACATTACTTACTGACAGCCTTCCAGAAAAGACCTAACTTGTGTATATTGACCGTAGTTCCCTGGATTCATCTGGGAATCCCATTTGCCTCTCTCTGCTGCATTATATCTGCTGCTCAGTCACTAATTAGTCAAATAATTTACCTGTGCTGTTCTTCATTTAATTGGTTTCTGATGCATGAAGTCTTAGTTCATCCAAAAAGTCCACATTAGTAGAAAACACAGGGCCATGTACTTGGAGGCTGATGTTTTTCATCCCATTTCTATTATTCCTTGAAGCAGCTCCATGGGTAAAGAGTTCTCTCAGCTGGCAACCCCTTCTCCCAGATCGGGACCTTTCCGTACACACCAAGTTTTTTTCTAATAAGTGGAAGCTCGAAGGACTCGCACATAGATTTCCAGAAAAGCAGGGAAAATAAGATTTATCGATAAGGATTTTTCTTTTGTTCTTACGACAGTTTGTGATAATGTTTAAGAAATAGTGGAGGCTATGGTCTGGTGGTGGTATATTACCTAAGAGATGGTAATTCACTTCTGGTTTGGGGAACTCTGGGTAAAACTGCTCATCAGATTTACTGTGGTAGAAGATATAAATATAGGTTAGACAGATGAGAGGGAGTACATAATTTTTTTTCCGGCTTCCTATGAGCTCTATTTTCTTTGCCTTAGTAGGCATGATCTACCTATTAACAAAAGTCCATTTTAGCAAGCTTATAGCTATACTTCTCCAGATAATGGCCCTTGTAGAACTGCAGTACTGTCATGGGAATGACTATTGTGTCCAGGGTTCCCACATGCTTCATCCGCATTGCTAACAATCCAAGCTTAAGGGAAGCAAGGAATTTTCTCACAGGAAGCTCCAGAAGTTCCTGGGGAAATAAACTTCCCCAACAATCCAAATATAAACATTCCCAACTATCCAAATATAAATGTTTCCAAAACTATCTACAAAGGAAAGATGCACAAATTCATTTTTTTCATTTGAGAAAGCATGTTGTTCTTGGACTACAACAGTTAAACCTGCATAACTGCAATTAAGTTCTTAAGTATATAAATGCTCAAACAAATAACCTACTGGTCTGCCACCTTTAAACAAAGAGACAACCTTTGCTAGAGCTCTGACCTTTGCATAACCCCTCTCTCTTCTGAGATGAGAAACTGAAAGGGGTTTCATTTATTTATTTACTGAATAAATTCACTGCTGACTTCAGAAGTCATTTCAAGATATACCTCTCATCTGTCTCACAATCTAAATGAGTTTCTGCTTTAAAGGCAACACGTAGGTATCACTGGAAGTAGGTATCAGCGTGGGCCTATTTTACTCTCACAAAACTCTTTAGTTTTGTACCTAAAAGAGAAGGCAAAAAGCAGACATCACACAGTTCCTTTACTTCTCAATACAAAGTTGTAACAGAGACAAGTTTATGTTAAGAGTACTGCATCGTTTTATAAGTGAAATTAAGTCACTTCCATATAAAACGCACGTGACACTGATGTCAAAACCGTTTTACAGAAAGACTGGTCTTCCTCACCTGAGTATGTGTCACTGGGCTTAACTGCCATATTATGATAAACCCTTTTTTTCCCCCACTACATTGTCAGGGGTTTTTTTGTTTTATAGCCTAACTGCAATCTGCAAGACATGGCAATGCTTTTCTATATGCATGATCAAGCTCTTGCAGAACTCACTTAAAACTGAGCAAGCTATGAGCACCCTACTTTCATACTGATAAGTAGGGTCAGGAAATTTGATAGTCATGGCTGCCTGTGGTAAATAATTAAATTCTGATTCTTATGAATCACAAAGTGTGAATAAAGATATTAGGTAAATATTTTAAAGTAATTCTTGTTTCTTTCACAATTTATATACTGATGGTGCAAAAAGATCCTGAGGCTCAGAGTAAATACCAAATATATTTAAATATTTTCACTATTTAAAAAAATAGATGAACGTTTGCTAAAACTGAGAAATAGTAAGTTTCTGGGATTGTTTCAATTTTCTAGGATTGTTTTATTCTCTTTATCAGCAAATAAACAGAAAATACTAGGAACAGTATTCTTAGCAAAGATGCTTAGGTCTGAAATTTGACCATGCTTCTATTTCTAGAATTCAGTTAGATTCTTTCTTGCCTTTATCTTACTACTTCTTATTTGGAAATTCAGCAAGATAATGTTTTCTGGGAAAAATGGTATCTGTTATTAGACAAGCTGATATGAGATGGAAAGAAACAGACAGCTGGTTTTGGCACATGAAATCTCCTTCAGGAACTCAAGAAAGCTTATGTTCCTGAAAATTTGTTTCCTCCATCATATCTGCTTGTCTAACAAAAGGCTACCTACTCCTATAGACCCTTAGACCACCCTCAAATGGCCGTTAAGTTACGCAAGAAAACAGACACTCTGTGATCTTTTCTGATGTTTCAAAGCCAAGCCATTTCCATTCTAGCCCACCAGACATATTTTCTGTGAGATATCCACGTCAGCCACAACGCTACAGCTTATTAAATGAAGTTGCCACAACCAGGAGACAGGAAAGTTATAGCACGAACTCCAGTGACAGCTCTTTCACTTCTGATGCACAGTATAATTTTTCACTATCGCATCCTTTGCTGCTTCCAAGAGTGCTCTGCTAAGATGACAGTGCTTGCTGACTCACCCTTTACTTCCTCAGCAAATGACAGGAAATACTGTACGGTGCAGAGATTTAAAGCCAGTATCATATCTCAGGATACATACAAATTGACACCAGGAATGGAATTGGAAATTTCAAAAAGGCATGCATTTCAAGGCCACTGAACGGGCAATCCAGTTTTAAAAAATACTCTGTCAGTAAACACCCTCAGCTAATTTTCCAAAACAAGCCAACTCATTAAAAGTTGAGTTGTTTTGGGGAGGTGTATGAGATTCTATTTAATTTAGGTCCAGGTCTAGGTAAACTAGCTTATGGAAGATACCTGCATTTTAGATCATTAACAGCTCTCAGAAAGATCAAAATTAATATTAGAAATTCACTAGAAAGTGAGCGTACAACAACAGCAGGGGATAAAAAACCACATGCACATTTTAGCAGGTCTGATTTTGTCATGTAGATTAGATGACAGATTTGATTTCTGTCTAAATAAATCAAAGGAACAGATACATCTTGCCATAGATGATGTAAATTTGCAACTTTTAACGGCTGACTACAGACACTGCAACGTCTTGAGAAGGACTTTTGAAAACAAGTAGGAGATTCTATCTACTTAATAAACAGCACATAGGCTATACTTCCAAAAATATGTTAGCAGCCTTATGTATCAAAATAATTTGAATTCACCAACTTCACAGGAACGGCACTAGTTACACTCAAGCACAAGTTATACAGCAAAGCTTAGCAAATACAGGCTTTAGCATAGTGAAGTGGTGTTCATTTTCACTTTATCCAAGTACAGAGCAGCCTACAATTTCTCCTCACTCCTTCCTCTAACACTTGGCAGAATCTCTTCCCGTGACACAGGCAATAATTATTTATAAAAGCATTTTAACACAAGATGAATTATATGAATGGTAGTTATACATGTAAGAATATGGTAATCTCTTCAGCTTGAGGACAGGTTGTGATATAGTGCTCTGAACTGCAGAGCATCCTATATGCTGACAGGATGGTGGCAGTTCTAGAAAATGAATGTTTAAAGGTTTCCCCTTCCACAACTCATATCTAAAAGTGAAAAAGATATATGCAACAAAGAACAGCTTATATGTGAAATAATGTTGTATTCATAGAGCATCTTTCAACTCATACAATAAATTCTGTATAAATTATTACAGACCCTCTGCATCCAACACAATTATTATAGTAGTTGCCTGAACTCAGCCAGATGGGCAGATGGGCCCTTTAAATAAAAATTAGAAGCAAGACAAAATCCCACTGGATAAAATACATGAATCTTTATCTAATTCTAGCAAGCATTTCAAGACATGAACTACTTTAGCACGAACATCAAGGCTCATGTGCCTAGTTTTCTAATAAAACCCATCCAATTTCCAAGGTTAAAAAAGCCATATCCAGCAGATGAATTATACAAATATAGAAGCCCAAACCAAAACCACCCACAACCACCCCCACCACCCTCATTTATGACTTTCATTTCTTATGCTACAGGTAAGCAGTCAGGATGCTTACCTATAACAATAACAGACACATACACAAATAACAAGAAAAAGGATATGAGAATGTAATGAGGGCACTGAATACTGGAGGTATTGGGATGAACTCTGCTTAAGGTCTGTAATTTTATTCCACCGATGAGTGGAACAACTGAGAAGAGGGTAAAAAACCTAACAAGAAAGTAGATACACAGAAAATTAAATTCAGAATCAGTCATGTCAGAGTAGTTATAAGACTTCTGTGTCATACTTGCTCTTCTAGCATCAACTACTGGAAATGCATATGTATGCGTGGGACTAGCTTACTTTGATATTACAAATTTAGTCACTCTCACTGAGTGATCTGGTATTTTTGAGTTATGCTCCATTTTATTTATTGCTCTCATGTCAGATCATTTTAAATGGCTAATAAAATGCAAGAACAAATAGTTAATTGCATTGTATTATGGGTTGTGTTAAATATCGTATTAGTCAGTGGCTTTTGCCCAGCAATTCCCAAAACAGTTTTTTAAGTGAAGACCACAAAAAAAGCTGGATATAGGATAGGTAAAATTACCAGAGAAATAGCTATAAAAAGCTATTTGTTTTCCAAACTAAAGTTGAGGAACATGAGAAATGGGATAAGAAGGAGAGGCGAGAAAGGTCCTGATTCAGGAAAGCATTCTATTTTGAGGTATCGTTTCAGCAGCTCTCTAAATACCATTGCTATCCCCACTGAAAGCAAAGGAGAACTTTGATAATAATAGTGATAATAATAACAACAATAACAACAACAATAGTAATAATAATAATGGGATTTTTCAGTTTTACAGGCAATGGATTAAGCTGAATGAAAAAACTTGCTTAATGATACATGATACTTTATCAGAATATACATAATATAGTGGAAAGAGACTAGAAATTAAGGAGGGAAACAAACATTTCATTAACATTATTTGAAACTGCCTATGTAACAGGTTATTACACCTTTCTGAAGACTGAAAAATCACATCTTTGCCTTTATTCCCCAACTTGGTAATTATTTTGCACAGCACTAGTACCATCATAATTTGTTTGAAATGAATACTAAAACTTTTCCTCCTATCTTAAAACCTCGCATAAAGCACGTTTAGATTTATTCTATCATTTATACACAGTTAATTTCTCAAAAGAAAGAATAAAAGGGGTCAAAATACTTCTCGGTATATTGACTAACAAAACATTATTAAATGGAAAAATATTTTAAAAATCCAATGGGTTAAGAATTTAACTGAGGGGAAAAAAACCCAAAACAAAATGAAAAACCAGCCAGATCAAAATAAACGTTCCCATACATGTTTGCTAAAATTTACTAGAATTCCTTCTATTTCCACATAAACGTAAGCATCACAAGAAATAGTCTTTACTCAGAGGTGCAAGAATGAAAATAAGAGATTAAATCAAAGTATACAAATTGCTTATTTATACACCTTCAGTAGTCACAGTCTAAAAGAGGTTATTCTCTTTCTATTGCTTTCTGTGATTTCATGAAGTCACTCTACTCAGTTTTAAGCACTAAAGACCTTGAAATAATACCTAATTTAATAATGTTGCCAGAACCTTAACTCCAAAATTCTCAGCATAAGCATCATCACAGAGCAGTTAATAAAAAGCACTTTATTAAATTCCATATCTCTTGGTTTTGAAAAGATCAAAGTGGAATAAAACCAACATTAACTATCTTCAGTACATCACTCCCTGCAAAAACTAAAACATACTCGGATTTATTTGAAAGTTCACTTTTAAAAATAATAGCTGAATATTTTTTTTAAAAGGAAAGCCCAGCATTGATTCAAATTGCATGTGAGGCTTCAGCTTCAGATAATATTTGGATTAACAAAATGTGCATGACAGGTCTGATTTAAACACTGCAGCTTAAAATTCTCATCCTCCTACATAGAGATGACTGCACAGAAAGGCAAGTGAATTATGCACCACTCTCTACACCATCAGCGCTCCACAAACCTGTGAGCAATCCACAATTGCACATATCTCGAGAGGGCCAGTTTAAGGGCACATGAAGGTCCCCCAAAATCCCAAGAAATCTCAGGTTACTCTGAGTTAATGATACTTGCCTTCTTCCTTGTATACAAGAGAAGAAACCAAGACCCCTTGACTGAAATCCATGAAGAGTGTTTCACAAACACGAGTGACAAAATTCCAGACCTCTGCGGGGAGAGGGGAAGCCCACTCATAGTGAGAAATAGCAAGTACTTAAAATCTAAAAGCCTTTTACCTGTGGCCTCATGAAAACTCTTTTCTTGTCTACATTTATGTCTGGAAAGCCATGGAACATTTATTTAAAACTAAATACCTTTGCTCTCCAAACTTGAGGACCTAGGTTATTGGAGTCTATACCGTAAGTCCCAGATACCAATACTTGGCTCCCAATGTCTTTTCATTTCTGTCGTGGTAATTTTTGTTTCTACCATCACAATTTACTTCAGCTGTGAATTTCTTTTCCAACATAGCATCTTTGTTCTTAGCTCATATCAATTTCTTCCCATGACAACTGTGTACAGGAAATGCTGCCACAGTGAAACATGCAGCTCCTGAAACAGCACCTCGCTTAGTGTCTCATCGCTCACAAGAAGACACAAAGAATGGGATTTTCAACCTCTGTCAGAGAGAATCAATTCAGATTCCTCAATGCTCAGAAAACACCCAGACCCTGCTTTTCTTCAAAACTCATATGCCAACTGCAGTGTATCTACTTCCTGGGGTCTTTTTCTCCTAGAAGAGAGAATGATTTTCCTTCCCTCAACAATGAGATGAATGCAGAGTGCTGCAAGCCCCTGCAGAGAGAAGTTGGTATTTACATCTCAGCCTTGACAGTACTAGTAAGGATCACACACCAGAAGCAATTTTCCAGTATTTATGCACTCCCCTGAACAGCAAGTTTCCTGAGCTGGTATTCTTGACTTCCACTCTTTTCCATTTTTCACTACCAAGAATTTAACATTGAAGTTTGCCGCAGAAGTTTTCTTTTCATCTAATTTATTATCAAGTTTTACAACTGATGTGTAAACCAAAAGTAAAACATATTACCCTGTTTTATGTTATAGGCATAAAAAGGAAACGCATGTAAAGAAGTCCCTTTATAAAAAAATATTACCATTTCCCCTTTTGTAGTCGTATTTGTAAACACAGCTGGTAGCGGCCTTTGGAAAAGACCCACTGCTGCTGAAGGACATACATCATAACTACTTTTTGGTGCATCAGTTTGTTACTTCCACAGATTATCCAAATGACAGAGCCTACTTTACCTCTAACTTCTGTTTCTACTTAAAAATACTAGTAGTCCATCATTTATATTTAAACAAACTTATTTCTTCCAAAGATAATGTTAAGAAGCAGCAGTTGGAAGTGTCAACATCACCATTAGGATCATTAGTTCTGTGGCCAACGATCACCTATTAATCCTTCTGTGTTCCTGTGTGGATTGAAGATCGTTTTATAATCATGCACTTCACTTGACAAGTGCCTACACTCAAGAGATCTCCTGCCAGTACTACAGCTACCATCAACAACCAAATAAAATAAACTTCAGAAAAAATGGTTCAAAAAGTCAAGTCTGGCAGATTATCCCCCCGACCCCGCTAAAAACTGCTCTTTAAAATGACAGAATTATTCATGTTTTTAACCTTTTGTTAATCTACTATGTTACAGATGCTAAAGATCTCTCAAGAGCAGAGCTACTATTGTTGTTTCATAGAAATAAAAACAGCATCATCTCAGTAAACTGTTCTTTCCAAGAAAGAAAATCTGCAGACTGACCATCATTTTGTCTTGAAAACCTTTCTCTGTAAAGATAAGCACAAGTATGTAATGAATATCATTTAAGAAAACCACACTTCCTGAGCAGAGGCTCAGTTTGTTTCCAGCAGTGCCTCCACATAGAAGAGCAACAACAAAAGCCACTTCCAGCTACGCAGTTCAATTGTATTAACAGCAATATTTTTTCCTCTCGCATTTTTCTTCCCTAAATTTCCCACATCCTCCACTGATAACAAACGGTCCCAACACATTCTTTATAAATCCTGCTCCGCTGGCAGCCCTGAGCCATCTGACAAAATAATTCCTCTTGCGTGCAGGGCACAGCTAAAGGTTGCCCTGTGGCACAGGGCCAATATAGCACATATACTTGCTCTTGAGACACTAGGAGTCAGCATGGTTACGCTGAACCCCTTTTTCTGAAACGAGCTCTACTCCTTTCTGCATTTTTTTTTTTTCTTTTTTAGGAAGCAGAAACTGAATTAGGCTCTGTGCTTGCCTTACAGCAGCCAGTTCATGGTCATCAAATTCACATCACAAAGAAAAGTCCTCTCTGCTTTTTTGAACTTCCGCAGTTGCAGTCTTTTTCTATTAAAGCCTTTGCAAACTGGATCTGCAGAGTTTCAAACTCAAAATGATGAAAGTTCACAAAGATGCCTTTCAGCTTTCTTTTAATACTCACCACAGCATGTGGCCAAATACACTCCTGGGTGTTATATGCCAGTATTTATAATAGGGTTCCACAGAAATTCTTTGTTGTACAAATATTTGATTGCTGTACTTATACTATGTATGTCATTTTCCATGAGAACACACACACCCCACTCTGAGTTAAGTGATTGTTCTGTAATCTAGCCTTGGCTTTCCTGCTTTTTACTTACAGAGAATAAAATCTGTTCTCTCCATGTATGAAAAAAAACCCTCTCACAAATGGCTTTGTGCTCCTGGAAATTACAGGAATTCCTGTGCAATAGATCAGGAGAGTCTGACACCCACATTTCAAGTTTACAAAAAAATCTTTTTTTTTTTTTTTTTTAAATCATCTCCACATGTTTGCATATTAAAATGAGCAACAATCACCACAGTCAAAAAAAGTTAAACCAAGCTGCAGTAAATAATCAAGATGAAGTCCTGGGGGGGTGGGGGCTAACTGGCAACAAGTAGGACAACACAAAATACTTCAGTGAAAGTTATACACAGTAACATTCAAATTAAAGATAGCTCAGTTAGGTAGCTAAATTAAATGCCAGCTCAAATCACATTCCTCTTCATCATCCATAGTAATAACGTGTGAAACTCACGCACCAATATATCCCTTCCTGCAACAACGTTTTAATAAACCCAGAAGCTACAGCAATGCTTCGGGTACCATTCCTCTGTGACAGATCCCAGTTCATTTCAGGTAGACAGGTGAACTCTGGCCACAAAACCATTAAAAGAAAAATTCTGCTTCCACTACCTTTATTGCTATGCGCTTTTACACCCTTGAGGAAGAAAAAGAAATGTGTTACAGCCCTGTTATTTAGTTTAGTTGTTGAGAAACTGTTTTTAAATTATAGCATTCTCGCTCCATCCTGGTCAGCACTCTGCACATAGAAGGAGTGGGGGAAAACCAGTAACTTTCCCTTACTCCACACACTCCAAGACTGTCAGAGAAATGACAAATTACTTACGGGGAGTTTAGCTACAGACAACTAATCCTCTCTGTGACTGGTACTTTTACAAGGAACGTGAACAGTGCCATTTCAGACCTCCTCACTGGTCAACGCAGTCAGGAAGCTGCCTGCCTTTTGGAAGTAGTATGCATACCGCATTTAGGAAGAAATGAAAAAAGTATGCCCAGCCAAGTGCTAATAAGTTGTTGCACCAAGATGAGAACTCAATTCTGTGCCACTGGGAGCCCACTGGCATGCCAAGGAAGAAAGAAGAAACACTTTTTTCCACTCAGTTAGAATGACTATCAGAATTCCACTCAGAATGAATTTACCTAAAAGCAGGGATATCCTTTAACCAAGAACACAGGACTCCAAGCTGAAGCTTTTGGAACATCCCAGACTTCATGCAACAACTGCATGTGGGAACAACCAGACAAGGCAAGGAGTGGTGTATTAAAGACACCAAACTGTTCTAAGCTTCTCAGCGTTCCCCTGTTTAAAATTATTAGTGACAATAAAAATGACAGAATTTTGTTAGACACGAGAGCTTCCTTGCAACCAAGTATTGTTAGAAAAAGAAAAAGAGTGCACGGATGGAAGAAGCTTGGCTTTTTTTACAGTATCTTCTGTTAAAAGGGAAACTCTCTATCATGCCGTGCATTTCTCTGTAAAATCCCTACGTACTTCCCCCATTTTATTGAGGCAGAAGCTCCTCTTTCCCTAGCCACTATATTGGTGCTTAGCATCTTCAGATATTAAGCTTCGTTACCTGACACGTTGAGCCTAGCAATGTATACACGCATATTTAATCTCATGCACTCAGGGTAATTCCATAAAAATCAAAGCCTCTGCAGAATAGAAATAAAATATTTGTGATTTGCCTGTGATAACATAGTAAGCCTGGGGCAAAATTAAGAACAGACGTTCTTGTCTCCCATTCCACATACCACAGGATTATTCAGCTTCCTTCCTCTGTTCACAGTTGGGGGTATCCCCCTAACGAACACATTTATGTATTCCAACCACTGTACTACTATAGTTCCTCTTCAAAGCCCAAAACCTAATTGAAACCATCCCAAAAAAACATGTGCCTCAGACATACAACCCAGATGGGCAAAGCTACATTAAAAGCCAGGCTCTTCAGAGACTTCTGATGTCTCCCATCCAGCACACTATTCAAGTGATTTATCTCCTCAGAGGATTTAGAAACAGCGTTAGCAAAACACAGTGGACCTCTCAGAGCTCTGAGCATCCTCTTGTTCTGAAGAACTTGGGTGCTGACTCAGGACAGAAGACAGACTACATATGACATCATTTAAAGAGCCATGGTTGCTTAACCACCTCTTTTATAACCTCAGATCTTGTTAATACACTAAAACCAGTTACTTAACTGGTTTTACTACTAAAGCAGTCACCTATGTTTTTATAAAGACAAATGCAAAATTATTTTGGAAAACAAAAACATTGAAATTAGATTCAGTGAAAGAAATTGTTATTTTGTACATCATTTTTTCAGTCCTTTTTTTCATTCAGGTTGTACAATAGAAATGTTTTCAAGGAAAATAAAAATAGTATTTTTCACTCACAGTTCAAAATTTTCGGATTTGAATGCTGGGCCCCAAGCTTATTGGTGTCAATGAAAGTTTTTGCACTAGCTGCATGCTTCATTTCTGTTCACCAGTAAAAGCAGCAGGTAATACAATGTCAACACTTTAAGAAGTGAAAAATTACTTAATTCCTTGTATTTAACAAAGCTCTTTCTGATGTTTCTTTTATAATAATGCCCCTTTTTTGCATATCCACACTAAATTGAGCATCTTAATTCTTCATTTCACTTCCACCCCCCACTTCCCGAAACTCAATATCAAACACCAAACGATACAGTAATATCCCTGTCATTGAAACAAACTGTGCAACTGCAGTTACTTTGCTTCGAAGGCAACACACATAGTTTCTGCAATGGTTTCCATTCTAGGAACGCCAATATACCAGCATAATTTCTGCCCTAACAATGTCTAAGCTGCTAACGGCTATTTTCTTCAAAGCCAGCAAAACAAGGGAAAAAGTATACAAGGAAACAAGAAATTGATATCGAAACTTCAGTATTTCTAGATTATAACAAAAAGAACAAAATTACAGTATCATTTTAATTAACTGTGATACACTTAATCAGAATAGCCCTTTCATCAAGACACCTCAGAGGAAAATGGATTCAGCTAAACGCTGGATATCAGCAATTTAGTTAGGAAAGTACAGTCTGAACAATCTGAAAGATGAAATTCTGAAAGAATCAATAAGTGCAATGAAAAATGTGCTGTTTAACAGGTATTTTCCAAACATAAGTACCTCATGCTTTCTATAAAACAGATACTGCTGAAAACAAGTCAGGGCAGCTCCTACCTGTGTCCATGTGAATTAGAAGCAAACCCAGGTCACTGAAGTAACACCACTACACAACCAGGGGCTTCAGGTCTATAATCTAGTGTAAAAAAAGAACTTCACTGACATTAAACCAAATAGTAAATTTTGATTTCAACAGCTGAAAAAAAGTGGTGTTTACATGCCTTAAAATGGCTCAACAAAATCGGGGGAAAAAATGGAATTTGATTTTATTGCAATATCCAGCACATCTACTGCAGAATAAGTGTAAAATGCCAAGTCATGACAGAAATTGATACAATTAATTGTTGGCCTGTGTTTTCAACTTCATCTTAAGAGTTTTGTTACTTCATTTCTTTTTCTTACATGAAAAAGATTCTCTCACTAGGCAGGCAAAAGGAAGGACATATTCTGAGGACCCGTGATGAAAATTCAGAGGTCTGTTTTCATAACAGATGGGTTTACCTCTGACCAAAATTGACCCACTCTTTCCTTTAAAAACAAGAGCAGAACCTTTGTCTTTTAGAACTCCAAAACTGTGAAGGAAAAATGCTTCACTCTAGAAATCAAGCTTGATTGAAACTTGAAATCAACCTCAAGCTTGAAACCCTTATTTTCTTCACAGAAAAACAATTACCTGTTAAACCAGAGAAAACTATGCAATGAACTGAGACCCCATAAAACACATTTTTCTGCAGGTATTGAGGTACTTTCTGAGCTTTTTAATAAGTTTGTTGTTGTCCAAGTTTAAAACACTCATGAGAGAACAGTGTTTCAAATGTACATTAAAAAAATTTGATCATCATAGTTTCATTATTACATGAAGACAACTTAAAGTTAGGACTGTCCAAGGGAGATTTTATATCACTTGACTAGACTTCCAGAAAAATGAATGCAATTCTGTGTTTTAAAGAAACCTGCATTACTTTCTGACATGTTACTCTAGCTCAGTGTTAACACTAAAGCTGCCTAAAGAATCATAGAACTGAGAAGGGCAAAAAGCTAAAGAATGAACAACACATGTAGCAGCATGTAAGACCACCTCATGGTTTTGATCAACTGTGAGCCAGCTAGAACCACCTGTTGCCATTTGGAACACACCAACAGGCTGAGATCCGAACAGATTTAAAGTTGCTGTCGGAAACACTTTGCAAATAAACTGGGGTAGATGCTAAAGGGAAATATACCTACATTGCCCAATGTAAAATGAAAACCAAAACAATGAGTGACATGTTTAAACTGGAAAGTTCTTGGGATTATAAACCATCAACTAATATAAAATAATAAAACCAGAAGCTAACCCTGCACGTTAGTCTCTTAAGATTAAAAACCTAACTTTAGATTTCAGAAAGATCTCACAGGTGTCAATATGCTAAAGGAGAAAAGGAAAAAAAAAACTCAACAAAAAACCCCACACACAAAACCATCCACCACTTTCAGAAGCCCATCAGATATGATTCAGACCTTTGTTAATGCAGTTCGTGATCTTCTTTTTCCTCAAGTCAGATCAGTTCACAGCATTTCAGGCTCTTCATAGTTAGAGACTTCTTCAACACCAGTAGGCTGACACGGATAGTGGATAGTCTAGTTGGCATATTACTAAAAGCTGTAAGTTATTCTAGACTTTTCCAGTAATTTAAGATTTGGTCCTGATTTTGCATTCCTACTGACTGGGTGACTGTACTACTGATGGTTGCCACAGTATTTATACATACATATATATATATGTTCTTATTAGAAAAATACCTGTGTTCATTAAATGGAGTTCAAGCAGACTGATTTCTTATTTTCCTTCAGTAAGATAACTGATTGTCTAGACAAAGGAAATGCAGTACCTTTTATCTTCTGGACTTCAATAAAACATTTGATATAGTGCCTTTTCAAAAATTATTAGTCAGTTGGAAAGAAATTAAAGAGATTAACAGACTGGCTAATCAGGAAATGGTAGGGTTGAAACAGTAATAAGAGTTCCCTGAGACTCAGCGGCAGGGCTAATTTTATTTCAGGTTTTCCCTGAACACTACGGCAAAAATTGTAGAAGCTTTGTAATGAAATTTAAAAGGCATAATCTATAACAAGTAAAACCGCAATGGGATACAGAAAGAATTACACATGGAAGATCTGAGTAACAGAAACGTAACCATATTAAGTACAAGGTGATGTATTCAATTAGTAACAACTATCACTTCCTCTACAAGCTAGAAGCACGTTAGTTCAAAAAACACAGCGGCAGAAAGACTTAAGCATATCATTAATAAGCAGGCTGAATATGAGGCATCAACAACTTTGAAAAAAGCAAATATGCTTTTCAGATATATCAGGAAAGGTATTTCCACTTTGATAGTAATACTGTGTACACTTGCCATTCATACTCAAGAAACAGGATTAAGGATGCTGGTAAGAATGGAGAACCAATTTTAGGTCAGAAGACTAAAATAGTTCAAATTTATTTAGCATCAGAAAACAAGACCTAAAAGCAAGTATGATTATTTTAAATGAATGCAGCTATGCATTAACATCAAAGGAAGGAGAAGAGTTCTTTAAACTAAGGCAGTATTCCCCAGACTTTAAGCCCAGGGCTGTTGGAAAGTAGATAGAGAAGGGCAATGGACTTTCCAATTTCACATTCTCACTTACAGTTGACACAAAAGACATTCTTAGCATACACTGATAAAATAGATAAAAGTCACTGGACACTGCATAATACCAAAACCATTTGACGAGAGATCACCTGGTGACTCAGCATATTTCTTTTCCTTCCAGAAAAAGATTAATTTTCAACTTAACTGAACACTCCCCTCCGAAAGACCATATTTTTTAATGTAACAGAAAAATTGTAAATCCCCTTCGAGCTTTACTCCTCTTGAATTCTTTCAGGCACTGCTTGACTGCCGTTATGCTTGCATTGCCCTGAGGGCTATGACCGCTATTCTGGACCAGAGCAGAGACACCCTGCTGTGAAGCTTGCACCATTTTTAACCACCTAGCCTGTGCACATCCAGTATTCAGTGGGACAGATTCAGACAAATCCAAATTCCTGTTTGGTCCTGAGGTACATGAATGAGTATGAATATTGTCCTGCTTGTAATGGAGTACTGTTGTGCTAATTACATACATCCATATGAGCACAGGATCAGTATTTTATCTCACACACAATCTTCCTCCTTTCTTCTTACCAGCCTAGTCTACCTAATTACTTTAAATTGAAAGTAAAACACACACCCCCAAGAAAACAAACCACCAAGCCCCCCAAGAATCCCCACGCAAAACAAAACCATCACACGCAATCACCTAAAAATGACTACCTATTTTTAAAATTCATAAAAACAAATTATTCATTATGAGGTATATTCACACTGTCAAAGTAAGAGATTTCTGCATCAAAATCCCCATATTCATCTAAGAATTTAGCCTTAAATGTTTATATATTTAGCCTGAAGCCAGTTTTTATGCCCAAGAAAACTCAGAGAACAGGAATTTACAAAGGACGTGCTGACAGAGCTGAACTTTCATAAATGTATTCTCACTGCTGTATTGAACATTTAATTTCCTTTCCAGTGGTCCTGTATAACAAAGATTTAGAAGCAAAGGATGACAGCCTTCACAGACTTTCCTGTGACTCTAAGAGCAGGAGTAATGAACACATTATTTGCATCTCCATTCAAAATTTAACTGCTAAACTGCTAAGTTGTTCATTAAAAAACAAGGGCACAGGCTGAACCCAAATTTGCTAATTGTCTTTAATCTTTTATTTATTAAAAACCCCCTTTGCCGCATATTTACTATTGCTTCACCTCTTTCAAAAAAAAAAGTCTTCATTCTTTTTCCACAACTGAAAAGTCTTTCAGATTCAGTGCGTCTGTTCTCACTGTTCTGAATGGTCAGCTCAGCTTCAATTTTAAGATGGTTTTAACCCACTGAACTAAGCAACATAATTCTCCAGCCCCTCTAGAAAACAAAACCAAACACAGCATGAATACACAAATTTTACAGAGTATAGTAAAAAAAAAAAAGCAAGCTTTTGAATAATCCATTTACAAAAATACAGAAGACATTATATAATTTCTGATTGTGAAATTTGAGCCAAATTCAACAATATATTTCTCTCCAGGCATATAAGACAAAATTATGTTATAGTAACCATCTGTGTGTTCAAGTACAAAGAAAGAGACTTTTACAACAGACTTTTAGAACGACTGAGATTAGACACAGTGATACCTACAGTGTTTCCCCAACAGAAATGTGAGGGAAGTTGCATATCACATTAGTAATATTTTGGAATTCAGTCCAAAATGTTTCAATGGAAACAGTCTGTTCTGCTGAATTACTACTTCATTACAGTTATGGCAGCTTTTTCCTGAAAATCATTTATCTTGATGCCATGTTGCTGATTGTCTATAAACCTGCCAGACATGGGGTTTCCAGGTTCTATATTCCAAAGGTGCTCCTACCCGATCTTCAGTCCTCACAGTATTTGTCTCACTGTACATGTACCCGGTACAACTGCATTAAAACTGGCAGTCCTCCCCCCCGCCTCCTTTTTTTTTTTTCCCCCCCAGGGCTTATCAACCATATAACTGAGTTTCTTCAACTCGATTTTGTGAAATAATGACCAAAGCAAGGAGTGGATGCTGAGACATGTGTCTCTCCCAGTCTGCCCAAAAATTCTCTGAAAACATGTATCATTGTGTAGGCCAATATATCCCCCACCCCCATCTGATTGTAGAAGAGCTGTAATCCATTTTCCCACTAAAGACAACTGTTAGGAGTGGGTCTGAGGAGTGGTCTGATGGCCAGGAATGTGTTCCATCCAGACTACTGGTTAATTAACTCTTGTAAAGGTACTTGACCTCCCTCTCGAAAGTTTACGGAACATATCGTTTTTGTGTTGGCACACGGACATCTGTACTCTAACAAAGATGCTATGGTGGACACCAGTCTGAAGAAGTTAGGGTCACAGTTTTCAAATGTACATAGAGTCTGAAAAAGGTGCTGGCAGATTTCTTCAGGCAGCTTTAAAAGTACATTAGTAGGTACAGGGAGACTAGAAGTACCTCAAGTAACTAAAAAAAGGAAAATTGGTTGCCTGACTTGATTAGAGTCCATACAGCAGCCCACTGGCATCTTTAGGTGTATAAATATTTCCAGTCTGAATATATTTATAAATTCAACCCATAAGCCTTAACATAATCATCAGCTACAGTGAGAGTTCTAAAGTGGAGGAAAAAAAAAACCAAAATACTAAAAACTGATGTTTGATTTCTAAAAAGCACCTTTGACAATCCAGTATCATTCCAGACCTTTCAGGTTTTTTCCAATCCAGTATATAAGCTATGATTTCCTCAATGACTACTATACCATATGAATAGCAACACTCTAAGTAGGTTAGTTGCATTCTCTATCTGTTAAGGGAATAACTTTGTTGTATCAGAAAAACTACCTCTTTTTTTTTTTTTTTTCACTGACGTGGTATATCTATGCTAAACACAAAAAGTAACAGATAAAGTGACATGAAAGAGAGGCTGTCACAAATTACATAAAACTAACTCTAAAGGTAAACAAAAATTAAATAAGAATCATCTCTCTCAGTCTTTGCAGCTGCCAACTGAACAAAAAACATTCCATTAAATCCATGCCAAAAGGTTCTCTTTTGTTCAAGGGTAATGTGTCTCGTGCTTTAAAAGACAACGTAACAAGGTAAGACGAAACAGAGGCTGTCACAAACTATTAAGCCACTGAAAAGAAACTGTTATTTTTAAAGCACTTTTCTGAAAACTAGACATTTGCCAGCAGACCAAATAAAGCTGACTAAAATCCATTTGTGAAGTTTCTAGCTCCTCTGTCAAGTATTTAGAGCTGTTGCTTCTGCACCGCCAGCTTCCTGCCATGTTGGTTGACCCAGTGCAAGCTGCACTAGTCAAACAGGGCCCCTGTGCCACCGGAAGGTGCTGGGGAGGCCATGGCAAATCAGGTTCGATTCACCTATTGAACTAACTCTCTAAGTTTCTGTAACTGAAAGATAGGAACTCCGACAGCAAGAAACATAAGCATATCAAAAGTTCATAGGCAATTTAACAATTTCCACAAAGATCAGTGAGGCATTCAGTCCTCCTTTTTCTCTTTGCTTTTTTCAACGAATTCCCTTTCAGTTCCAAGTAAGAACGGACTGCTGAATAAGTATCCTGTTATTTCTGAAAATAGTGGGTTTAAATATTATTTCCAAAGTAGGTAAATTTTCATGTACATTTATAGTACTGAAAATTTGCATCAAGAAGAAATTTTCAGGGTTAAATTACACCCCTAGTTCAATTCAAACCCTATAAAAATACTAACAGCTCTGGAGGGGGGGAATGAAGCTTGTACTAACGTACTACAAATGTCGTTTTCTGTCATAAAAGCAACTGCAATTAATATTATCTTTAAGACTGCCAGGAGAATTCCGTTAAACAGAATGTCATTGCTCATTCTGGAAGCACTTTACCTCAATACATCCGTGTGAGAATTTACTCCTGAAACAGAAGCCTGGTTCCCTGTGTTCCAGCCACGTTCTTGATTCAAATAGCTATACCTGCCTGCCAAAAGCCTCCCAGTACCTTCAGTAAGGTATGCCTTCAGCTCTTACCTTCAAGCAGTGTGTAGTGTTGCCATCTCTTAGTCAAACAGTTGTTAACTCCAGGATGGAGTACACTTAATTTTAAGTGTATCTCTCTCTCTCTCTCTCTCTCGTTCCATATAGACACTACATTCACACATGACAAAGAGGGTCTGTTTCCCTGGTGCAATGCTGCCATGCAGATGCACCTTCTGCTAGAGGTCTGACAGCATACCAAAGACAACGTCTCTATTTGCAAAATACTTCTCAGAGTTTTAGTAAATATAACAAGCACTGCACATAAATCTAATTTACTGATATGTGTACAGATATCTAGTTCTCTTCAACAAATTGTGATGGACTCACTTGCCTTTCACAGCATAAGCACACTAACCCAATACTACAGACAGGCTTGTCCAAGGTCTGAAGCTGTCCGAAGAGATCAAGCATGAAGGGAAAAGCACTATGGCCCTTTCTCCAGATACCCCCCACTGAGTAATCTCTGTGTAGCACTGACACTTTGAGCCTGAGTTAGAGCTTGACTGTCAGAAGGAACGTGGGCAGCAGCTGAAGGGCCATGCAGGTCATGGGTTCAGCATCCTCCAGCTTATTCCAAAGCCATGTCATTCTCTTCCAACCTACACATTGTATATAAGGATTTACACAAAAGTGAGTGCAGAAAGCTTGGCAGCAAAAGGCACGCACAGAGACTGTACACTTGGTAAAACTTTGCAGTGGTGCTACACACAAGACACAATGTCATAAGAACAACCACAATTACAGATAACTAACGCTCAGTTATATCTTCAACATCAAAATAACTATCCGCTGCCATGAGGCTTTTATTTTAAAAATAGGAGGATATGCATGTGGATTTCTTCAGACTAACAGGGCAGTCACTGTCCTTCCCTGCACAAATACTTTCCAGTCAATAAATTGCTGCAAGTTAATACTCAGTATCAAAACATTCTGAACATAGTAATACTTTCATAGAACCCCAGAAGAGACAAGTGGGAGCAGTTAGTATGTGCTGCAAAAAACTCTGTGTTTGAACTAATACCAACAGAGAAATACTGCAGTCACACAACACCTCCACTTTCAGATAAAGAAATTAGAGAAAAGGATTGATTAACAGAGCTGGTAAAATTCCAACTCTGGATCTGAAGCTAACCACATGTAACAATAAAAGCTCCACTTCTTCAAGTTTCCTCTCTAAAAAGGGAAAGGCTAAGGAGAGACACTTAATTTAATTAGTGGTTACAAAGACCATATAGATTTAGAGATAGAAAAAAGCCCTAACAAATAAATAAGTAAATAAAGGTACCTGATGTGGTAGCCTATGTTTCAGCTTTTTTCTTTAAACATCCTGAAGGAACTATACCTCAAAAAGTAGCACCTTTTCTAAGAGACCGCATGACTGTAAATACATGTATACAAGTTCCTCCTGTATATATAGGAATTGTTCTATTAGCATGTAGTAGCTCTTCAATGCTATTCAGAATTTCAGTACAGATCATTTTCATTTTCCTTAGGAATTTGTTACTATTTACTCTACAAGCAACATACAGAAAAAAGTCAGAGCACTAAACAGCACACACTGCTCCTTTAGACCGCAGGGGATAAACTCCAATCTTTTCACCCAGCTTATAAAATACACCACTTAAACACAACCTTCTCAGTGATCTGAAAACTGGGAGAAGGAGGAAGATATTAAAAAGGAACAACTTAAGTCCTCTTCTAAAAATGAATTTGAAAAACTTCATGTAAATACATGCACCTTTCAGAATTTCAGCCTCCTCTCTTGCAAACGCCATTATTGCTCAGATACTAACCTATATTCCAGGCTGCAAGCAGCACCCCACCCTCAGACTCCCTGCCAGCCCAAGCTCCAGAAATGATGCCATGTGGAAATTTTGACTCACCCCATCAGCTAGACCTAGCAAGTTTGAAGTACCATCAGGCCAAGGATCTTACTAGAAACAGGCCCTTTCCCCTTAAAAGCATCCCTCTCAACAAAACCAAACCAAACCCAAGAAAAATCAAACATACAAGGTGAATATTCTCAGGCTTTTTTTTCTCCAAACACTTAAAGGCTGCTCTGTCTAGTATCACCTTTTAAAACAGGTTTCATTGCATGGAAGACAAGAAAATAAATTAACTTTAGAAATCTGAGCCAAAACCAAATGTCCCCCCCAAAACCACTGTATTCTTTGGGAAGGTGAGGAGTTATTACAGGTGAATGGTCTTAGACCATCAGCATAGGCTAATTTGGGATAAAGTGTTTATTTGCTTAAAATAAGTGCTAATAATAATGTAGCATTATTACATTAATTCAATACTAATTAAAATGTTTCCATCTTTGAAAAAGGCAACTTAAATATTTCATTGAAAAATTAAGTGGCTTTAATAAAGTATTAAAGGCTTTTTCTCATAGCTTGAGGACTAAATCTGAAGGAGCTACAAGTAAATCACATAAATGAGAAACCACAAACAAAATGAAATAAAGTTACTTGAAATTACTATTATGATGTAGGTAAGCAAACTACACATAATTCAATATCCTCTGAACATGATGTTTTTTAAAAGATAGTAGGAAATGCACTTGCATAATTCATCATATTGTGCTTGTTAGCATACCAGTATATATTGGCTGCATTTTTAAAGGAAAATAAAACATACACTTCACTTAAAGTTGTTTTAGTTACTAATGCTCTTAAGTTCCATGTTTATAGTGGCTGAAACTGAATTTCTTCCCTCTCGCCCAACACATTACAATTTATTATATTCAATGTCACTATACCAGTGGCTGTGGAAGCAAATGACACTAACACCACCACTTAACCTGAAAGCCTCAGGCACAGAGAACAAGCGTGTGCAGGTGTACAGTGTAATTACATGAACTCTGAATTAGCAAAGCAGTTGTAGGAAAACGCTGCCTCCTTCATTTTACCTGAGTTTTGTACTTGTATCACACAACTTTTTAGTATTTGTGTTATTCATATTTTAGCTAATTCTACATTTTTCACTACAAACTCAAAGATAAAGATGTACCATCTTGAGGCTCCACAGTGCTGATGGTTATTTCTCCAGTAACTCTTTTCCTGGCCTTACGTGTGTCATTACTCTTTCCAACAGCTAATATCAAAGGAATTAGGACCTGAAGCCCAGTCCAGAGATCCAGCTCTATTTGTATGCAAACAAATCCAGCTCTAACAGTATGCAAACCTGAGATAGAAAGGGGTGGGCTATTTAAATTCATAATGTATCGAAGTTTGACCACACTTTCTACTTCAATCTCTCTGCCTCTGCCTATGAGTCTCCTTCCACCCCCAACACATACATCCTGTCATGTCCCTACTAATCTTTTCGCTTGGCCAGCTACTTCCCATCTCCCACCCATCACATCCCCAAATCAAATTTCAGCAGCTGTGAAACAGAACAGCCAAACAAATGACCTCAGTGTGGTGTGTCATCTAAGATAGCAATGATGGGACTACCTTGCTATGCACTATTAGATAGGTCCTCTAGAACACATCTAAAACTGAGACCCCAAGATTCTTCCTAGCATCTGCCTCCCAATATGCACTTTGCTTTGGGATGTTGGCCAGACACTCACCACACCTCTTCTCCCAGGTTTTCAGGGCTGGGTATCAGTGGAGAAGGACTACAGGATGCTACTGCAAAGCATACCTGCTCCACAGTCCAATGGTAGCCTCAGAAACTCATTTTCAAAATAAAGTTTCCTTATTTCCAGGTCAAATTCTTGTGCTCTGGTCACTGGGTGGGGCAAACAGTAGAGAAAAACATCTACACACTCCCAAACCACACATGCTTGCTTTTATCGCCTCTCAACTAGAATTCATAATAAATGTTAAAACCATCTGAAAATACATATTTGCTTTTCTTCATAAAATAAAGCTTTGTTTTTTATCTCTAATAAAGATATGCAATTAGTTTTAAACCTCAAATTTTTTCCCAATCCCTAGACCCATATTAAACTAGTTGCCATTGCTACATAAAGTATCTATTGCACCTGATTTCAGCCAGTGCAACCTCAGTTGAGGAAAGTGCCAAGCAGTCAGGATACAAAACACCTGGTCTTAAACAGCCAGGACCTACAGTGCTGAAATCCCAAAGTCAGAACCAACCACTTCCATTTTAATCAAACATGAAGTGTAATGCTGCGCAGGTTAACTTACAGCCTATCAGTAAACTGCTATAAATGACAGCCACTCACTAAAGCAGCAAAGAATTTCTTGCCCCTTCCATTTGTAATAATTCAAACACGCCAACAATTATAACTGAAACAAAAGGAGTGTCTAAGCTATACAGTCTCATCAGAGTCACTATGATTGTGTCACAGATGCAAATGTAATAAATAAAAATGCATGACAATTTCTATTAAAAAGAAGATTGACAATCCAGAATGTCTTATGTTACTTCAGCTAAGTGTTCAGATCACAAGAGGTATGAACTATTTTGTGTAAATAACCTGGAATTTCCAGTTTTTCCTGTGTAAAGGACAGATTATTCATATTTGATACTACTTCAATGGATATGTCCAGTATGTCTAACTAACGATGAAAAAAAAATCTCAGGTAACTCTAGAAACAGCTTCATCTAGGAGTTTCAGAAACACTAAGAAAACAGCATTGTCCATCTCAGGCATACAAAACAGGCTGTACACCTACCAGAAAACCAAACTGCAAATCTAGAAAAATAAATGAACTGGCAGGAGGAGGGGGGGAGCAAAACAAAACCGAGGCAAATAATAGTTTGCTTGTTCAAACCGGATGATGTCCCTTCACTTCTTGTTACTGTCTCTCTAATAGATAGCTTATGGGTTTTGGGGGACAAAATTTAAGATAGATACTAAAAATGCCAGTACCCTGCTCCTGTGGAGTTTAACGCAACTGGAGTCAACAGGCTTTTTGTCATCTTTGTACTGAATGTAATGCTGATTTTGATATTTCACAGGTCTAGAAACAGACATGAACGCTTTAAGCCCTCTGATCCTTCCTACAGGAGCCTGTTCTTGTAGCCTCAATGAGTTACTACCTGAGGAACGCTCTAAGAAAGGAAGACGGGAAAGGAATCCACCGCTACACTACTAAAAAATACTCTGTACTAGGTCTAATTATAAATCAAGACAGATTTATCCACTAGGAAAGGATTGCTAACTGATAAGGCCAAGGTTGTCTTAATGGACAATGAAACTTTGGATATAAGTCTCACACAGTATTGTACACACACAGAAAAAGTTTTTCAGGAAGCCTCTCAATGGAATAGGGTGTATGTACCTGTACTTTAATTTATACTGCAAGGACAGTCTTTCCTTCTGTCATGCCCAAGCCTGAAAGCCATTTGGGCACAGTTAATTATTCAGAAACTTCCTTGTCACAGGGGTATGTTATTTCAGAACAGGGTAGCAATAATTGGGCAGCAACTGTCCAGAGCTTCCACATTCAGAGATAATGTCTTGAGCAAGTGCCTTGCAATTACTTCTTTTTTAAAAGCTGCCAAGTTATTCCCCAGGAATGGAGGCAGTGAGAATCTACAGCTATAAGAAATCAAGGACCTCCATGCTCGATTTCACTAAGGCAGCTGTGTGTCAAAATCCAAGCCTTCCAGGCATGTCACAGACATACTGACTGCTGCCTTCTACACGAAATATATCACAATTGTCCCACATGACACAGATTTTCTGTCAGGACGCAGACAATCCTGTCTGAAGTAATCTCAGCAGAGTGATAGTTTTCTCCTAACCCAAAGTTATGAATCTGCATTTTAAGACAAAACGGATCCATACAACTGCTCATGGTGCCAATGTTGCTGCAATCAAAGGAATTAGCTTTTATCTCTCAATGCATATAGAAGAGTTTAGTACTCTTGACTGCTTCTGACACTCACAGTAAAACTTCCGAAGGGTAAAGTAGGGAACATAAACCTGAGGAGCTGCGATCCAATGCTGCCTCTGGTCCGGCTCCCAGATTTTGGTGGAAGTAGTACAGACATAAACTTGCTAGAAAGTAACAGCTGCATAATTTTGTGCTAACAGATCCAGAAGAGATAAGGTAGTACACTCTGCTCTTATTTCTACTCCACACAGATCCAGTGATTTTCTTTGTACTGCATAACAACACAGTGACAAATGCCCATAGTCTCAGCACAGAACCAAAAACCTGAGCAACGTAGACAACCATATGTGAGACACACAAAGAAGACTTCAGCTTCCGCCAGAAACGATAGTACACATCAAGTCAGATCAATGTAATACACACCCTCAAAAAATTTTTGTCTTGTCTCAAGAGCACAGGAGAATTGGTGCAAACGTACTACTCCTTGGCGTGTATGACAACAAGCCTGCTTATCAAATTGTAGACAAAATGCATTTCTCTAATTTCTCTCCAGTGAGAGCCCTCTGAATTTCACTTGAAGAGGGCTTAGGCAAAACAGGTAGAACAGTCTTTGTTAATTGGTATCTCTGGTTTTGCTCTAAACTAAGTTACCTTGACAGCTCTATGAACCATTATAACAGCTATATTTTAAATGCTTGGTCTTACTGAAATATGTTGAAGGCTGCAGAGAAAGCTAGGAATAAAAACAAAATTCAGGGAAGGAACTATAAATAAAATGGAAAGCCATAGTGTTCCCTACTCGGGGGGACTGGGGTGGGGGTGGGGGAAGAAATCTTATTGAAGTGGTTGGGATAATTGTGACTTCCAGCTTTTTCATTCCACATTAGTAAGACTGCATATATTACAAAGGATTTAAGGATAAGACTGCAAGAGTAAACATCAACAGCTGCATGGTACTATAAAAATCTTCAACTCTTCCTGCTTAAAAAAATACTATGACTGTGATGAAAAGAACTCCAGGGGATGGAGGGGAATCCACCAAACTCTCAACACCCCAGAAGCCTTAAAAAACCCCACCAAAAAGACTAAATATAATCATACCTATGTCACTCTGCCAGTGACTCCTTGGTAATGATCCATGATGCCATCAGTAATTACTGAATTCAAGGTGAGGAACACCAGTTTACTCCTCAGTGAAAGGAAACCGCTCCCATATACTACAAAGTGCCATAACACGACAAAGCAGCTGACACTCTGTTCAATACAGTAACTGCTTTGTACACTGAGCCTTTGAGTTCAGTTGTTGATGTTCATAATGTTCATTCACATTTGTGCTGTTGAGATTTTGAGAGAACCTAATGCACTAAATTTTGACCAGGCTACAGACTGTATTTGTCCTTTGTTCTCCTGGCTTTCCAACCATCACTAAGCAAGATGCAGTTTCTTAAAAAACTGTATGTTAGAAAGCAGGTTTTTTCTCCCTCCCTTCATGACCACGCAATCCATGGTGAACAGGACAAAACAAAGAACAGATCAAAACAAAATCCTCATTTCTGGCATGAAGAAAGCCAAGCAAGAAGAATTTCAGCCACATGGGAATTTGTTTCTGTAATATACTGCATAATGATTACATAAAGAGGCTGTGATTACTGTGAAATTCAATGATACATATATTTCTAACGGCACTGGAATTCCTAAATGATTACACAAGCCTTTCATGTTTATTCATCAAATATTTAAAATACAGCATAATACAAAACATTTAACTAGTTTACTCTGAGAGCAAATTAATATGCTCATCTAACAAAAGCTTGTTCAAGAAGATAGTCTCACGTTACATCCCATGCATTCTTACTTGATTTTTTAATAGAATTATTTGCTTAGCTTTACTTTATAAGTAAAAAATTTCAAATGCAAACATTTATTGGTACAAGCATATCCATAACTGTAAAGAACGCTTTTGAGAGACACATGGTAGAGAGAGAAAAATCTGTTCTGGTAGATTGAATTTGTTATGTTTTCAATTTCCCAGAATACACACCCCAAAACTTTAAAGAAAAATCTGGTTTTAAGTGCCTGCTTTCGTAGCACAAAAGCAAGAGCAGACTTACCACTGCTCCATACACATTTCTTTTCATCCTTTCAATCCTTATTGCATCCAAATATATTAAATATTGTGCAGAAATATTTTTGCCACTGAAGGACTGAATTTTAAATATGCCATACCTTCTAACTTACATCAATATATGTAAGTGCCTTTCTATGAATGGAGATGTTTGAGAATATGAGAACAGATGTGTTTGATTTTCAAGATGCTAAAAAATTGAGATAGCAGATTTTGTAAAATCAAAACCAAAATAATTTCAGAAAGTCACCGAATTATTTCCATTAGCAGTGAACCAGGCTTTGAGAAAAACAGAAATTCCTTAGCGAAGATTAAGAGGCAGAAGCTACACTACGAACATCTGTATTTGTTTTTTTCCAACGTTTAATGTAGTTTCTAAAGTTAATTCATTTCTGTTAACGTACAGTTTTGGCTGCAAGTAAAGAAGGAGGCATGAACATTTTTTCCTGCAGTATAAAGACAATTACTGGTAACAGAAAGAGTATTCTAAAGCGTTATTTGACAAAAGCACACAAAACATGAAAAATTAAACAGAAGTTCACAGTTGTGATTTTTCAAGGAGTTCAGTGTATTCACTTAAAATTAGAAGTGCATGAACAAGACAGGCCTCCATTTGGGGGATTATTTTCCAGGTAAAGCAACTATCAAAAATTAGTCCAACAGGAAAAAATGGAGCTTTCCATATTGGAAAAAAAAATCTTAAGTCTTCTGCTTTTTTCCACCTGCAGGAAGTACCTCTGATTTACAAACCACCCATCAACCATAGGTAAATGCCTCAACTGTTGTGTGTATAATCATTGTAAGTAGCTACAGCCAAAGGCAAACACATCACTATTTTCTTGAATGTCAGTTCCCCTTTTGTATATTTTAGAGTTTGTGCTGGTATGATGGGACTAACTGACCATTCACCTGACAAAAAAGGGAAGTCACCAATGAAAACAGACAAATCTTATCCTTTGAGTCATTCAAACGTTCCCACATTGCTGCATTTAATACAAGGAAATCCTTCATGCTTGCAGTGCCTGGGCTGCCCGTGAGGGCTGCAGTACCCAGCCTGCCAGGTCCACCAGCCACCCCTCCTGAGGAGCTGCTTCTCCAGCGCCTTGTCCAGGGGATGCCTGGGTCAAAGGCACTGGGAGGGAAAGCAGATCAACCCTTTGAAAGGGCAGAAGCATGTTCTTCAACCTGCGGTCGTGTTTTCACAGCCTGGTTGCTCCACACTGACCAAAGAAACATTGTGCCATACTCTTCTTTCTCTATTCACTGCAGCGTGCATATTTCAGAGGAAAACATCCCAGCCTTCTATACAAGGCACGTGCCCTTTGAACCTGAAAAGTCATCATTAGAAATGATAAGGCAGTGCATTAACCACCTTGCATTTGTTTGACTATTCTGATGTGCTCTGCACTGGACTAGTGAGGGATGGAGCAATGAAGAGTATCTATGAATATGCGTGTATGAAGTAATCATGGAAGAATGAGACATTTGCAAGCTTTTTGGACAGTGCTACAAAGATTGGAACAACCATGCCTATGTTACTGAAATGGTTAAAATAAAATCTACAGCAAAACGTTATAATTTACTATTTGGTTCCCTAATTTCTAAGCTATTTCCAAGGGAGCCCTTTACATTTTTACAGAATACAATTGGTCTTATCACTATGTAGTTTTACAACAGTATTCTAAAAAGTCAGCTCTTAGAGCAAACCTTTGCCTGATGTGAGGCAGCAGTAACATTTGATTCACAGAGCAGGTGGAAAAGAAAAAGAAAATAGAAAATTAACAAACAGCAGATGATGACTTTCCCTGAAGATACAGCAATAGGGAGGAGCTTGCCTCAACTGGGATAATGGGTAAGAGAAAAAGTAGGAAGAAAAGTAGGATGCGTTCAAAGCGAGAAAGATTTTTGCAAAGCCGAATCCTCCCACTGAATTTTCAAGGGCTAGGTGCCAAGAGTAGTAAGGCTACAAGTGGACTTTAAGTCTATACCTGTAACTTTCCTGGTCTTGACACTTATCCTCAATTCTCTTACGGATACACTAAGATATACGAAACCTTATTATACCCTCAGTCACTTCAAAGAAAGAATTTATTTCACTATAAACCCAAACGAAAGTCAGCAGTTTGAATTCCCCTTTATGTATCCAGACTATTAAAAAAATACTGAGAAAGACTGACAATAATGCTTTAGGTGGATTCCACATGCATGTGCCCAGGAGAATTAAAAAAAACACTTCTTCCCCTCTGCCGCCAATGTCTCTAATAATGGTGTTTAGTAAGACTATATAGTTTGACACAAAAAGAAAACTAAATCTATTACCAAGTATATATTTGTGAAAAAAAATTACATGATCTTGAAAAGAAATATGAATATCTAAAGCTTTATTGCAAGTATTTCTGTGGGTAGGACTACAATACAGTACTGTACAGTACTGATCAATGAAGAAGAAAGAAACAGAGTTTCCAATTTAAGGCAGTATTTCTCGAGAAATTCTGCAGAGATGACAGTGAACAGAACTGAGGAAAAGAAGAGTTTTAAGTGCTTTTTCTTTAAAAACAAAGTAGAGCACTTTCAACAGCACTTCAAGTTTTAAACGAAAGGAAAAACAGCTTCATTAGTTTTTGTGTTCACAAGAGTGAGGGACTAAGAGCACTCCGGTGGAGGCAGAATGCAGGTAGGTGATGCTCAAGCTTTCACATTTATCTCTGCTAACGCATTTCACATGCTGCTCTGCAGTGTTCCTAATATTCAAGCTGTGGGCCTCTTCAGCAGTGATGGCAAACCACGCTAAACTGCATGGTGCTTTTGTGATACAGATCGATGCTCACAAGGGAACACGGAACGCTGTCACTTCAGGTTTGGCTTCACAACTGAACCCAAAATGCCTCTGTCATGATAGACAGTCTTCATTTCCCACTCACTCCAGTGTGATTCTGTTTTAACAGGGATACTTGTTATATCAAGAAATACATAAAGAAAAAAACTTTTGCAAAGTGAGCAAGTTTAATAGAAGATTCAAACCTCAACAAATAGAAGACATGTAATTTGAAGCCTAAATCATTCAAAATTGTCACTTTATAAATTATGTTCCCATATCCAAAACTGCAGTTCTCTCTCTACTACTCTTAATATTATCAAATTAATCTAATTTTATTATCAGCGACGAAGAGAAAATTTGGGAAGTAACAAATGCAAGACCAGACTGTAGAACATGTAATATTTCAACTGCCTTACATATATATCCAGTTTCTCCTTCTCTCAGGAGATGGCATTAGAGTGCTTGTTTATACCTTCAAAATCACATGTGAATTCCAGTAAGTTCTATTGATCCAAAGAAGCTGGTATCTACCTGCTGGTCTTTAAGATAAACAGCAACACATCCATTAAATCTCCAACCCTAGTTGGTATACAAAGTCTCTGCTTTTGAAGCTTCTTCTCAAGCTTCCTGGTTTCTATCTCCTCCTAAACATAAGGGCAATTTGTGAAGGGGTGATGCAGAGACCAGATACAGAAAGTTGTCACCACATACAGAAAGTTGCTCCTGTCCTCTGCTTATAGCACTTCTCCATGTGTGGATCAAAAGGAGGCCGCCCAACACACTGCACGTCGTACCAGAACATCACAGCAGTGTTTACCTCAAGATCGTGTTACAGTTCCATCATACAAGATGCAAACATTTTTAAACCCACTTTACAGATAGAAAAGTCGGTGTAGTAAGAACTTAAGCTGTAGGTGTAACTGCATTAAACACACACAAATCAGATGTAGATGTGGCAACAGAAGAACTAATCTTGGAAAACAAGCAAACAAAAGCCTCACCATGCCTAAACGTCACAGTACTTGCCTAAAAGTATAGCCTACACAATGAAGTTCAGAATGCTTGCTGCAGGACACAAGTATATGTATATTCTAAACACAGAACAGAAAGACTGTTGCCTCCCAAATTAGTCACTAGGCATTCCCCGCTCTTAATGTAACAGTAATTCATCTATTTTGTATTTTCTGTGGGTCTGTCGTGGCAGCAGTACCTGACTTGTGCTAAGCAGTATTCAAAGAGAACAAATCCGGCTTCAGTTTTAAAACTTGCTAGACCAAACTGGGGAAACCTGCATGCTTAGAGGAAAGATAATAGCATGCCTGCACAAAAGTGGTACATTTTAACAGTATATGAGCCTCTAATTCCGATTTTCTTGGACAGTGACTTAAAGAACAGGTGCAGCCCCAGCATTACAACAAAACCCAACTATCTAAAATCCTAAAGACAGTTCAGCTCAAGCCAGTGAAACATAAATTCGCTCATGGCAATATGAGAAGAAAATCTTTGTGATGTAGAAACAGATGTCACTGTACATTTTTCAGAATATGGCATTACCCACTGCTTTGTATGCATGCCTTCACTGGATATATTTAAATTATATTTCATAGACACACTCTATTAACATCTTTATTCCAACTATCTCAAAGTACAGTAGGAATAACATAGTCTTTATTAATAGTTTCTATTTACGTGAAAACTTACAGTAAGCAAACACCCTAACTTAGGAAGACTAGCCAAAACAAAAAAAAAAATTGTGTTTCATTATATTAAAAAGCCTCAATTACAGGAAGCCCAACACAGACACGATATAATTATGATCAACATCAGACAGAGATGCGTAAGAAGTGAAAAGTGCAGTTAGAACATCCAGTGTGTCAAGCACAGCGAATGTGATACCAGCTGCACAGTACTTTAATATAATTAAACTGCACTTCTTAAATAATGTAAGCTAAATGACAGGCAAGAGTGAAGTTAACTATCTGCTTTCTGGCACAGGAATGCAAGCACTGCAAGGTTATTTTTAAATCTTTTTAAAAAGAGCAGCACAAGTAGCATGTCAGCAGTGCCAAAAAAAAAATATCTGGTTGTCTCTCACTGGAGAGCACCCCCTTTCACTTTAGCATTACAACTTGTGTGCACAAACAGAACAGTATTTAATTACTTTTGTATTATAGTAAAAGTCCAGCGGGTTTGAAAATGGGACCTTAATTCTCTTGTATAGACAGAAACAGGTTTAGGCAAAAACCAAGAAAATGCTTTACTCTGTGAGGTACCCACTGCCCTTCCTCTGTCTTCTCTACGGTCTTCTATTTGTGGCAGTAAAATCCTGCTGAGTTTAATTAATGCAGAGAAATCACTTCCTTTAGTTTCATTTTAATTACAAGAGAAATAAGAAAAGTATATATTTGTGATGACGGATATTAGCTACTTTGAACTGGTTAACTGAAGTAACCAGGAGTAATACAGCCCTGATGCTGTGGGAATTCTTGTTACTGTAGCTTTTTTCCCCAATTTCTGCAAAATATTTTGCATTGCAGTCAGATCCAAGGCTTATTCTGCCATAAATGCTCACTTGTATGAGCTGGTGACTGACTGGAAGCACAGCCTAGAAGAGCAGAGCATACCTAAAAGCCTTGGGTTGCCCTCCACCTCCAAGTGCTCCAACATTGCTCCTGTCTGTTTGGAGCAATGGTGGGGCGATGTGCTGCGGCCATAACATGTGGCAGCAGTTTTTGAGGAACATGAAATCCATCTTTATTGTAGCCTGGATAACCAGAACTGTGAAGGCACAGCACTTGGAACAGGCTTACTGCCAAAGGGGCACATCCCACTTCTTGGGTCATGAAGCACGCACTGAGGTCTCTGCAGCTGCAGCTATGCTGGTAATAGTATCGAGCTATGGCTCATTTAAACCCGACTTTTATGAATCTATATAACACCTCCAGACTCAAAAAAAAGTCACCTGAATTAATAGAAAAGGGTGATGGCATCCAATTATAGGAAAGAAAGTCAAGCCATTAGTTTTATCATAGCTAATATTGTAGGATCTAATCTGAAGTCCAACTGTTGCTGCAAATGAAGTCGCAACCTGGGTGCCCCAAGGTCATTCACACATGCTGCAGTCTCCCTAAATTTAAGTCTTACAGCTTATTCAATTTTTTCTTACCTGCATCCAGTTTTAAAATGGCTGAATATTAAAAAAGGCTAAATATATGTAAACCAGAGATGGGATTAATATTTTCCCCTACAAAAAAGTAATATAAACTATAGATCTAGAAAGCTTTACATAGGAACTATGTAACTGCTATGACAAAAGAGAAAAGTATTCTCTCTTGTGACTTACAAGCTATGTTAATGGGATTGTCTGGGAGAGACTCTAGTCCTGTACTACAATTGTAAGGAACAATTATAAAAAGTTATTACAAGTTTGCAAAAACTTATCAAATTATATTAATTTTCTAGGCTAGAACTTGTCCTGTATAAGAGGCAATATACAGGTCTGCAACTAGAAGAGTAGTAGTACAGGGATAGCTCTATAAATCAAGTCCATTTTGTCGCTTACAGGTGGGATATTATTTTCCATCATCTGTCAGTCACAATAGAAACTGGAAGGGAAGGGACAAAGTCAAACTCCTTCCACTCAATTCCTGTATCTGTCCACAGGTGACAACTCTATTGAATAAACATTTTAAGCCCCTGTAGTCTAAACCGTAACCAAAAATTAAAACATACACATTGTGAAAATGTGCCTACATGTCCCTCCCTGATTATTCTTGAACAGAAAAAAACCCCTTAGTCTATAAACTGAAAGAAATCCAGATTGTATGTCTAAAGTATTCCACACATTCCCATTGAAGAGCACAGTGAGGAGACCGATCCAACCTGTTTGCTCACAAAGGTCCAAAATCTAAAAAACATATTATCTTCTACCTGAAATAAATTAGAATTCCTCTAAACGTATAACTTTACTTAGGTAAGCAGTCCAAAGACAGTCTGAAATTTTAAGTTATGCCTTTAATTCCCTTCTTATAGATAACGAACTCATATACAGTCGTGACACGAGCTTGCACAGTCTTTAATCATACTGGGGGCCAACTACAGATATGCAAGAAGCAATTCAGCTAATTTAATACAGGTGTCAAGGGCCATTTTTGATGCCCAAGAGCAAACTATCAGCTGGACTCCAGCTGCCATGGAAGAAAAACACAGATCTCCCATAGGTCCTACGATATGTTCTATCTCTGTAAGGCTGTCTTAGATCACCTGGAGCACATAAAATGGCACTCAAGGTCTATATTTGACAGTTAATCACTCAGTCCCATTTACCTCCTATATCATCTCAAGTGAGTAACTGTTTCTCAGCATAAAAAGCTGACAGTGTAATCAAAAATGTACAATACTGGAACCCAAAATGATTCACCTTTAGCAGTGACTCAGAAGATCTTGGACCCTTACAAATCAATAATAGCAGCAGCCACAGGAGAGCTGCTGGTATCAACATGCAAGAGATTAAAATAAAATATTATCATCTCCCTCAAACATCAGGTTACAAGCTCTGTTATCATTCCGGTTTGGGAATATAAGTAAAATATTACCAGAAACATATTTCTGAAAAATTATTCACAGTGGTGTTATCTCAGTCTATTCCATATGTTCTCTGCCATCAAAAAGCATACACCAGTAATCTTTTATTTGCCAGGAAAACCTGCGCTGATTCATGTAGCCAATTAAACAATAGCAAAGGGTCCATCTTAAGTGCATTGTTCTCTTTCTCTATTACCTAATATAACAACAAAAAACAAAGTACATCTTAGGTATAAGAAAAGAATATTTTTGCATTCTTAAGCAAAACCAATTCTACATCAACATATTTCCTCAATTTGCAGACTTGCTAAAGAGAGCCAAAGAACAACAGTGCAAGAAACTTAATCCTCAGTAAGATTTATGCAAGAAACAAAGCAAAGCACTTACCGTGTCTTGACATTTATCTTTGACATCATAGACTGTTAGTTTTATTTTACTCTCCTCATAGATGGGGTATTCCGGTGGGAATGTCACACCAGTCAAAAACAGTGGATCTCTTGTACCCTGTGTAACACGAGTAAACACTCAGTAAGGTAACAGCTGTGCAATGTTTAGTATGCCATTACGGATGTAGAGAAACTGTGGGCTCTTTAAAAGAAGTTAGCTTTCTACAGCAGAGAGATGTGAGCACCTAAGTATTACCCAATTGATAAGAAAACAGGACAACTTTAAAACTTTGTTTCAAAAAACTTTCTGGAAACTTTTTAACTGGAGGAGGTATTAAGGTGCTTCTGAAACAGAGCCTAGCAACATGCCTTTAAACAGCTCAGCCATCAGGTATCAGTATCTGGAATACATCTTGTAATAAACAATCTCTTTCTTTCTCCCACAATATTTTCTGAAAGTACTGCAATTTCATATTAATTTAAAAGCACTAAAGATATAACCTACACACACACACAAAAAGAGATCGTCATTAAGTCACAATAAAATGTCTATAGAAATGCTATAGAGATTCCCTGTATTACCTTAAGGATACCGACTTGTGGGGAGGGGATTACAATACCCCTCTTTTAGGCAGTTGTGGAGTAAGATAACATTCCTGTGCTTTGTAACATGATTATATCTAAAAGCTGTACACAGAAGTAACTATATCATAGCTTGAGATATACAATTAAATGAATCATATAAAATGTTGTTTAATTTCTTAACGTTTAATTATGCTTAATTTCCAAAGATTACCAGGCTAATATCCTTACATTTTCCATTAAGTAAAGGATTTTGCATGATAAACGTAGTTTCTCTTAAAGCAAATAACTTTTCTGTGCCACTGCCTTCCCTTCCCCCAAAGCTTGACTTTGAAGCTGAGAGCCTTGACACAACAAATTCAGGGATTTATTCAGATCTAGGACGTCGTGTTAGGAAATGCATCAACTTTTATTAAAAAAATATATATATTCCATCTTCTGCACAACATCATTCCAGACAGTCTGCAATGAAACATCCTGATCAGGAACAAGATATTTGAATTAGGCAGTTTCAGGATGGTTGATGGCTGAAACCCTAACAATTTAATTAGTAGTTGGTTGAAACTGATCACACAAAGAGCTCATGAAATATTCTCATTGTATTTAACAGCTAAAACGAGCCTTTGGCAAAATTGTGTGTGTGTTTACAATAAGACTTTCCTGTTCTTAATGAGTCTCTCCAGTAAGTTAAGCAAGTTACACCTAAATTGCCTGCTCACACTTAATTTTCCCTGTGAACCATTTTTGCTGTTTCTGACAGTGATGCTTACAGGGCAAAGCAGCCTCAGACAACTTTTGCTGTAAGACAACTTTTGCTGTAATACGTGATGCAAGTTACTAATTATTTTATATAAAGTCACAGATATTACGTACACACACCCTTTTACCTAATTATAGAAGTAGGCTAATATTTTTTCAAATTGCAAAAGCGTCAACTTTCCAATGGAAAAAATAGAACAAGAAACAGATAAGATAACAGACCATATAATACACCTACGTTCTTCTGTAATTTAAAAATACTTTACAAAGCCACTGCACTCTTAATTTAGTTTTACTTTGCATTGCCTTGTCCTTTCATGAGAGCAACTATTCTCTGTTTCATTCTAGACCTATGTCTGGAGAACCAGAGTATTCTCTATGCCTCTGCTTGGAACAAGAGAGCTTTTACGAAAAGCCAAGTTCATTTCTGTTTATCCTGGTTAAATGCCAAGAACTACAGAACACTCCTAGGTATGCTTTACTAACTGCCAGAGCGTGCTTGTCTTACCTAAGACTATGCACGAACTTGTTTTATTTCTCATTCACTTTCTAAGGAAGAAATGAGCAATTCATTAATCAACTTGTTAATTGAATAAGAAAGACTCTCACCTCCACGATTTCAGTACTTGAATACCTCGTCAAAATGTGCTCTGCTGGATGTACCACTGAGACTTGTATAAACGTATTCAGCTTCCGATCACGGGTAGCAGCCACTAGATCCTTGCATGCTGGAGACAGTACAAAATAAAAGTAAAATACTCAAAAGAAAACTCTGGGAAAACGCTGTCACAGGCACAGGACAAAGCAGACTACGCTCCGGCTCCAGATTATATCTCTAGAGACAAGCTGATTTACAGAGGAAGTCCCTTGGAAGTAACTTACAGAAATAGGAAGTCACATGCTGCAGAACTGAACTGAGATTTCGTTTCCACTAAAAATACTTGCAGCTTCTGCAAAGCTCCCTGCCAGAGGCTCATCAGCTCCCCTATATGAATGTGCGTGCGCATACACACACACTTACACACACTGCAATAGTAGGTAATTATACATAAGCACTCCATTAATTTGCCACAAAAATCTCTCTTAGCAGCCTAACTTAATCATCTCTTGTCTAGCAATTTTCACAGTACGTGACCATTTTAAACACATTCTAAACCAGTTAAATGCTATCAGTGATTAAGTTAGCTTATATAGTCTGATATTACATTATGAACTTTTTAGCAGAATTAATCATCAAGTAAAAATCTACACATCTAAAAGCAGACAGCAAAATAACCAATTCTTTTGTAAGTGACTGGTGTATAAATGAGGAGAATAATTGTATTCTGGCTTTATGACATCATTATTAAAACTCATTCTACCAAATAAATATAGAAAAATTCAGTTCTTGTTTAATAATTAATTTTTATCCTGGGCTCACAGTCATGCAGGTGACTGAGTTCACTCTTTAGAGTGAACACACATCATGCCTTCTAACCAAAAGGATGAAAGCACCAAACAAAAAAGAAACACAGGAGAAAAGAAACAAATGCACCATTAGCTGCTCTGCAGAAGGGATGTGGACTAATGGGGCATGCACCAGCTCAAAAGCAAAACCCATCCACCTTACACTCTTCAACAAGGAATATACAACAGCAAATACTGTGATAGCATCTACCCAGCGCCTTCTGCAGTGCATCAAACTACACCGGGCTCTTAGAAGACTGAGAGAAGAAAAGAAAAGTCTACGGTTTCAGAGAGACTAATTGTCAGGAAAGAGCTGAGGACATTTGCTAGAAGTCACTGCCAACCAGGGGCTTCCTCAAGTGCAGCTGACCTTTAACGTTTTAAAAGGTGAGTCAGATTATCCTCACAGCAAGTAAACCCGGTCTGATGAGAAGCCAAGGCAAGGAAAGCTGCAATACATACAAAAGGACAACTCAGCTTGGTTTATACTTGGTTTTTTTCTTTGGGCTCAGACCTGCTGCTTGAGGAAATAAAAGGAAAACTGGCTGAAGCTTTTTAACCACTCTTCCCTACGAGGTAAAAGGGAACAAGGAAACAATTAAATCTAACCTTCACAGAATATTTTGAAGTTTCTGCTTTAGCCCAAATTGCCAATGGAATCTCTTGGTAGATGGTCTCAAACCTACCCTATCATAATTGGGTGGTAAGAGTGGGGTAAAAGTTTGTGCATGAGGAAGACTTTATGAAACAGCTGATATAACAGCACCGGACTCAAATAGCAAGTTGCCAGCAACTCCTTGCTACTAAGGCTCACCACATTATTGAAATTACTCTAAATATTAGCTACTACTACTTGATATGACCTGAAGAATTATATGAGTTATTGAAAAGCAGTTGCCAAAGCACAAAAATTGGGCAGACACCTACCTATTTGAACTATATCCTCTCTAAAGCTGACCACAAATGCAGTATCAGATCACTAAAATTTCCAGATACAGCCATTCCCCTCCCCCAAACCCTGGTCTTATGCCACCACCCAATCTTTAAGTGTTCCACTCTATAATCATATTTTTAGAACATAGCACAGTAAAGCACAGTTTCAGAGGAATGCCAAGAGAGCTCATGTTCACTACCAGAAGCTGGAACACTGACAGATATAGCCAGATTTTTCACACCCACCACAAAGGAAGGCTAGCCAGCTCACAATTCTATGGACCTCCAAAGACGACAGGAATACACCAGAAGGGAAAAAGAGAAAGACAGAAACTTAGGGAAAACAGAAATAAATTCCCCCAAAATCCCACCAGTGACTCTGGCAGGAACCCTACAGCTGAACTCTTGTAAAAAGCACTAGTGCCTGATGAATGGAGGTAAATCCCCATTAGTAACAGTTTAATTTACTTGTGAGATGTCTCAGATACATTAACTAGATGTGATTAACTCTTTCAGCAGCCAAGAGCACAGGCTTTTATCCTATTGATAAACCTTTAACAATAGGAAGAAGATTTGCACTAAGCGGTCACCACCTTGGTGATATCTCAGCATAGGAGACAATTTCTGTGATAGTAGGGTAATCCAGTCATTTGATAATTTTCCTGTAAAAAGGCAGCTTAGCAACATGATCTTGAATTTCATTGGGTAGAGTTGACATGAAGACAATTCATCTGCATATCCCCAGTGGGGAGGATCAGCACAAAGTATCAGAACTCTTTGGGAGATCCCAGGGCAGAAGGATAAATAAAATAAAATGAAACCTGCATCTACTTTGATGAGTTATTTGTCTCTATTGTGACATTCGGCTACTGCTGTTCACAACTACCCCTTCAGTCAGAAAGGATATTCTGTAAGGTTGTCACCAGCAGAGAACTGAAGATTTGGTGTGACGCAGAATTTGTCAGTTTGAGGCACAGTGCATCATTTCCCTTAAAACAGCCCAAATGAAACATTTAACAAAACATAAGGACTACTTTTAAGCTGATGCCAAAGAATAGGAGAGGTTTCTTACACGTTGTTTGCAGCCTGGCAAGTTTCACAGCCACTATTTTACTAGCAGTACCTCAGAAAATTTTAGGTTTTCTTAAAGAAACAGTCAGCACTCTTTGGGCAAAGTGAAACATTACATGGTTGTGAAAGTGAAATACCAGCTATATGTTACATATTTAAATGCATCCGTCAGGTATTATTGACATACTACTCAAAAAGAAACTACAGAAAATACAAACATAAAAGGCATGTTAAGGCTGTCGTCCTAACTGCATATGTAACAGTGAAAGCAGGTAACAATATCCATGTACTTTCCATCATAACCTACACCCCAGCAGACCATACGCATAGGTCATATTACTTACCAATACTTCACTAAGCATGAATTAATTCTGGAAAAACTCATCAACAAAACTCAGTGAAACAAAGTGACAGCTTGTACTTACATGCCAAAAGTATGTGAATCTACTCATTGTGACTGTTGACTCAGTGTGTAAAAGCCTGAGTCATCCATTCCCCTGGTGATCCCATCCTGCTAAGCCTATCAGTGTACAATGATTGTTTAAGGAAGAACTGCATTCGGAATAATATATGCTTTTATATCAACAAAGAAAAAAGTTAAGATAGCAGGAAGAAACAACTCTTCTTACATACTAAGAAAAAGAAGGAAGAAAGCAAAGAAATAACTGTGTAGAGCAAGATGAGACTGCAAAGAAAAAGAATTGCTCTAGAATATATTTACAAATACTTAAGTATTTTGCAAAATTCTGTGGTCTACATATAAAACTGTCTTACCATTTAAAATGCCTTAAAACAGATAACATTTAATCAATGTTATCTTTCAACAGTTATTTCCTAAAAATAAAATCAAATTGAATATTGTTATTTCATTGCTATTACTATTGTTGTTCCTCTGTTAAAACTGTAATATTACTCTTACATGAATCACAGTAAAGAAGTACTCTATCGGTCATGCCTGTACGTTGTCCTGTACATTCCAGTACCACTACAATGCACACAAACCACGTGTGCTGTAAACGCAAACCGCACAAGTAGATGTTTGATTCTCAAGTCCTGCCACATTTGGTATTTCACTGTTCTCTATGCTGCACTAACATGCTGGCTGTGCTCTTTATCCTTCTCTGTGCGTGTGCGTGCACGTAAAAACAACAGAAGAGAAAAATTGGTTGCTGTTTCCTCAAAACCAGGCTATGCTGTAAACACAGTAGAATCTTGCTTCACTGTTTCAGTGACTAATTCATGGGATGAGGGAGAATTTTCTGAAAATGTTACCTGTATGGAAGAACAGAGCACAGAGAGAAAGACTGAAAACCCCAATGACTATAACACAGTAAAAAGGAGGGAAACAAAACAAAAAAAACCCAGAAATAGTCTGGAAATTCACCATATACCTTCCCTGAAACTACAACAATTCTGACCAGGTATTCAGCACTGCTCCAAGCACTAAGCCCACTGGAGCCAAAAGAAATTTATGTGACAGAAAAATGGGGAGATGCAGGATCTCTCAGGACTGAAGAAGATCCAGTAGCTGGAACAAATGACATGGGCAGAGGGACTGGAAGCCATCCTCAGCTGAGAGTTTACAGAAGTGTTTGGGAAGGAAGCCAAGGTCTAGCTCAAAAACTGGGAAATCGCAATGTTTATTTTTGTTAGTGGGGGAAATTACAGCACATTGGTGAACATCTTCCCAGACTATGGATTCACACAACACATGTATTAACTTACATAGCTATTTGACAGGTAGCTTCTTCTCTAATCAGTGACAAGGGGCTGGCAAGGGACAGGAATTATCCACCATACCCCTGTTGTCTCCAAGGCACACTATTTTGTATGCTCTCAGACCAGACAATTAGTAGTATCTGAAGACAAGGGGCATTGGAGAAGCCTGCACGTCTCACACACATATATATGTGAACATAATGTTCAATTTTTTTTTTTATTTCGCTGGCATTGCAGCAGCAATATTATCCCAAAGCAACTTAGTTCATAAATAATAATGTACAGTCTGTCTTTATAGACTAATTAACTGAGGTGCCACTATTCCTTAGAGGGCAAAAGGACACATTAAATAAGAGAACACTACATTCAGACCTGTGCTACATACAGAACACTAAACAGTACACAGTTTTCTTTCCTCCACCCCGGGGGAGTGTTGAGGAGGGTAGGGAGGTGTGAGAGAAGAAAGAGTACATCACTGCTGCTTCTGCATCCGCTGAACACACAGTGCTAACCACACTTGCTGAAAAGAATACCTTCAACCAGGCACACATAAAAGCTTAGGAACAATTCAACTTGCTTTGGCCACACTTTTGAATTAGGAGTGTAAATGCAACTGCAAGAGGGATGAGAACAGGACAGCAACACATTCTCTATGTGGCAAAACATGCCTGAAAGCAAACAAGACAAACATTGGAGGACAAGTGTTAGCACAGAATGGTGTTAATGAGCACCCCTCCAGCTAGTGCTCCATAATAGATATTATTAATTGGTTTAACATTAACACCACGAATCAGTTGTCCCATTCATGTGTCAGCAGGAATGCTTCAGTTTGCTGGTGGGTGAAGAACACCTCTACCGAGGCACCAAAAGAACACAGAAGTTATTTCCACAACAATTTGCAACGTGGATTCCCAGTAAAATTCACTGTACAACACTAAATATTCAAAGGCTGCAGCCACAGAAATTATAATATCCACGTTATTGCAAAATGAGGGTAAAGTTACACAGTCATAAGACAGGTATGTTTTAAGAGGGACACTCATTAACAGTAGTGACTAAAACAGATGCTAAGACTTGGGTAAGCTCTGCAGTGAAAAGAATCTCTACAGAATAGAAAACTACATTTGGACTATATATACAAATAAGTAAAGATCTACTGATTTTAACCTAGAAAAAGATTCAAGAACATTGTTCCTGTCTTTGGGGATGAGAGGCTTGTATAAAAATAAAATAAATACCTGTTCTCTGGAATGTACAGCTGGTTGCTAAAGTAACCTAGCTATATCTCAAGGAAATGCACATACATAATATGATTAGTATCCTCTGGGGGATGCCTGCAATTAACAACGGGACAAAAGTTTCTACCAACAATCCCAGGAGAAAGAGACAACAGGGAAGTCTTATCAGATGAAGCATAAAGAAAGATATCTCCATGACATATCTACAAATACAGGTTTCAGGGGAAAAAAAATCACAATCACCACCAATACTGGCAGTACTCACTGTATGTAATGTATCAATATGCTGTCCAGAAAAACATCAATTATTATGCACTTAATTTGCAGCTAAAAGAACACAATTGTTCAGGAGTCATTGAAGTAAGTTACATGAGTGCTGCTGGGGGAAAATGCTATATGCTGATGGAGGGTAGGGACAAGTGATCATGCCCAGGAGTTGAGATGCCAGCTGCACTCATCATCCTATTTACATATGAAGTGTTAAATCTGGTTAGAATTACACTGTGAAAATCAGCAGTCATCTATCTCAGAGTAACTTCTGCTGACCCTGGGTTTTGCAGCACTAGAGAAATTTTAGGTTTTGTGTCTTTTGTGTTTTACTGAAAGCCTCACGCTGGACAAGAGTGTTAAGTAGAGCACTTTCAAACTGCATCCTTCTGCTTTCTCCAAGAAGGTAAAATAAATGCAAAGGCTTAGACTGTAACTTTGCACTTCCATTACCAGAAGCAATAATAGCCATTTCTTGAGTGCGGGTTTCAATTCTTCTGATGTGTTAGAACAGGCCTATTTCATATTGCAGCTTTGCTATTCAGCCTGGAGAACCCCAGTAACTTATGGAGTTTAAGTATGACAGATGCAAGAGACTCAGGAACGTGGCTGGCTGGATCAGCTCACAGGCGCTGTATTTCCACTGCAGAAGTGAATGCATGGTTACATGTGTTAACCATCCATTCAGTGCAATTTACATTTTGGCAGTGCATTAATCTATTGCTAACTTAGATGATCTATTCCAGCACATTCACTGCTAATGATCATTCTCCTCCAGCTTTACTTACAATTGTGTATAACTGGCTTCCACCACCTCTGTGCTCTAGACTTAAGCTATGTAATGGCAACTATGTCACAGGAGTGAATTTCTAGTTTTGCTCAGAACAGGTGGTTCCTTAAGTTGTGAAACAAACTGCTCTTGATCAATATTTTTAAACTCCTTTAATTTTTGAAACTACATCTGAGAATGTGTCTCTTGTGTATCTTTTTCATGCAGCATTTAGTTATAAAAACATAATTCTTCCAAAAAGACTGAATTTCCTTACTGAGCACACTGTGCCTCTAACAGGCACAGAGAACTCTCTTTTTCTGAGATGCTGCAGTAGTCTAGTGACAGCAAAGCAGAGCTCTTGCTGTTGCTTTAGATTCTCAAGTATCCTTTTTAGCTTCTGCCCAAAACTATTCTGTTCATGGCACCACCTATTAATGGTATTTATGCTCTGACCTGAAGGTGACTTCAGATCTCTGGTGAAAGAAATTAGGAAAGAAGGAAAAAAAAATTTAAAAATGCTTGAAGTCTTACAAAAACTTGCTATATATTGCTACACTCCAAAACATATTAATACCAAAATGGATCTGGATACTGTTATTCCAAGGATGTAATTCATTTTGGTATTGTTGGTATTTTCGAATACCACAAAAGGGTTTAAATCTCCTGGAAACAGAGCTAAATACCATTTACCCTTCACCTTTTCCCAATACTGTCATATCAAGTATCTAATGAAGAAGTTAACTTGCTGTAACTTCTTTCAGAGATTTCTCACTGTCCTGAAAATAAAGTGATTACAAGTTTAAGTACCAGCTGAAGAATTAAAAGAATAGCAAATGGTATACAGGCTTCCCTTTTAACTATGAGGTTCTTCATACTATAAGCTCACAGCAAACATGTAGAACCTGTAACAGTTTTTTTTCAGCTTTTATAAATAAAATATATTCTGATGGTTCCTAACTTTGTCCATCTCTTCAGAAATAAAATAAATGTACAAAAATATATCAGCAATACCACAAGAAGATGAAAACAAACAAAAGTGCCAAGTCTCTCTCAAGCTTTCAGCCTGCCACACCTGTTTTTATCATAACAGCATACATTGCTTCCTTTGACATAAACATTTAGACACTGCTATACCAGTTGTCAAGTGAAGCATTACGTGGTTTTGATCCTCAGTGTGCAGTATTACTTTACAACACTGTAGAGACAGCATTTTCTCTAATATGTAAAGAAAATTCAGCTGTTGCTTAGCCTTACTCCAAATCCATGTCATCATATACATCTTTACGACATACTTTCAGGCTTGGTGAGGAAAGACACTTCCCTTGCAAAATAAAGGCAGGCAGTCAACCAACACAGAGTCCAGCAACTACAGCAGACAGCAAGCTTCAGAAAGAACTCTCTAAACAACCTGAAATCTTTTAGGGTGCTTCTTCACTGCAGTACAGCTGCTTTGAGCAGCTGTAAGTGAGCTAATTCTAGCTTCTGGGTAGAAGTCCAGCTTATCAGTAAGACTTGTCTGATAAGGTGGCAATTCTGGATTAATACCTAAATTAGAGATCCAGGTAAGAGACAATGCTTTACTCCTCAGGGGATTTTGAAACAGCCATTCTGACAAATAAATTAAGATTACTTTAACAGCATGGGACCTGCATGAGACAGCAAAGTAGAACCCCTGTATATGAAATTAAAAAAAACCCCAAAAACCAACGTATTTGCCTCTTTTCACATAAACTACAGGGTCCAGAAATAATAAAAGCTCACAGATCAAGGGTTGTGTCCGAGGACAAGTTTCAAGGAATCCATCTCCCATGAGCATTTTGGATTCGTTTACCCACATATCCTGAAGAAATAACCTTTACTCCTAAATTTCTCCGAAAAGTACATCTCAACCACTAGAACTCTGTTGGTACAAACAGCTTTTAAAAAAGTACAGGGCGACAAATACCATACCGACTGTAGCTCTTGTGACACACTCAGATGTCATCTTAAAGTAACATTTTTAAAGGAACATATATGTTTGTATTTCCAGTTTCTTCAAAAACAACACTGAGCTCATTTCCTCAAAGATACTGGCCCGTAATTATTACTCTAAATTGTTAACTCACAGATTTACAGAAGGTCTGCTGCTTGTATTTTGAGACATCTAAAAGGCAGAGACATTAATGATTTCTACAGAGCAGCAGACATTTAGCAGCAGCATACTGCATGCTAAACCAGAAAGCTGGATCCTTACACTATAGACAGACTGACATTTCTAGCAGGAGTTTCTTCAAAGGTGAAAAACTGCTATTTACATGTTACAATACTATGTTTGAAACTGCCTTGGTTTTGACATGCTGACACATGTAAAGACATGGCTGACTTCTTCCCAGAGAAATAATTTTAAGTTATTTCAACTCCTTTGTACAAAGAAATATTAGTAAAGGATTAAAAAAGGGGGGGAATCCTTCATTTGTCTCTGTAGAGAGATGCCCTGGCAGGTTTGAGATTTAAATCCAGAATGACCTAGGCAATGCTGCTCTTCATGTTAATGGGAGCATGTTCAGTTCTCAAAGTTGAAAACAGTACTAGCTCCTTTTAGTTTTTAATGCAGTTAATTTACAATCCTATAGCCAACAATCTTCAGCTTCTTCAGTGTGAAGAATTCAAAGAACGTTAAGACCAAATTCTTCTTAACTCACCAGAAAGAAATTCTGTACTCAGTCCCTCAGAAATCAACCTCAAATGCAGCAGGATTTCAGACTGAAGTGTCAGCTTTAACTTGTTTTGAACATTTGAACTGTATTTCACAAGATAGGCACTTCTTAAATTTAGTTCAATTTATTCCATTTCAGTTTCATATTCCACATAACAGGAACAAAACCGTACTAAAAATAAGGTTAATCACAATAATTAAAGTGTCCATAACTTACTACCCACAGGAGGTGGGGGTAAAACAATGGAGAAAAGCATTCTTGAGTATTTTGTTTGTTTTCAGCAAAGTCCTTCCAAGCACCTCAGGTTGGTCTGCTTGTCATGCTGCATTCAGTGTCATGTGGGATTTTGTGGTGCTGCATTTAGGAGAATTCCATTTTTTTCAGGGCCTGCAGGGGAACCTCATTTTCAAGTCAAATCTCACCACAGGACATGCATTTCAAAACTTAAAAAAAATAAGTACATCTATAACTAATGTGTTCAAAAGGGAAGGATGACTTCAGTCTTCTATTAATTAGATGTTTTGCTTTTTATGGAACTTCTCTTTCCACATATGAGGATTAAAAAAAAAAAAAGCCCATTGGGAAATGTTTTATAACATGAAAGTATTACTGCAATTATTTCTATAGGCATATTTAGAGATGCATTTAACAACTGCCATTTGAAAGACAAGTGTTCAGTTAACAGTGCAGTACCATTAAGAGTCAAAAAAGTCACGAGCTACCATGCCTTGAATTACTTAAAAGTGTCCCAGTTAATATATTATTGGCCTAACAAAACAGAATCTTTCAATGTCTGTTTAGTCACTTCCATTCTGCACAAGAAGCATGAACTACATGACTACTGTAATCTGTAAATAATTTGCTCGGTTTTTGTCTCCCAAATGATCTATACTTTTTTGGGAATTATAAGGTTACTTTATCTCCAAGGGGAAAAACACACAAGGAAAAGAGATGCAAGGAATTCTCCAGATAATTCTTCGTGAAGTGTTTTACAAACTGGGCTAAAGGTTAGAAAAGACCAACTGCAAAAAGCGACAGTAAAAAGTCAAGCGTAAACTCACAAAAAGACAGAGACATCCACGAGTGGGTTTTAAACAGAATACTCTAAGCCTCCACACACTTGCTACCTAGCTTTGAAGGTATTTAAAGTCTCCAGGTATTTAAGCTTTCAACTGTAAGAGGTCCATACATGCCTATAGGTTGGCTTCTGGGCATGTCTCGATTGCCTCAGCCTTGCCAATGCTGAGCAGCCCCGAGCCCACCTCTGGCCCTGTCAGGATTTGCAAACCACACACCTATCTTGAGAGTCTCAGGCTGGCAGGGCACAGCTGCTAGTCCACGCTCTGCAAAAACATCACTGCCGATTTCCTTCACAACAGACCCAGCGGGACGGCTGAAGGAGAAATGGTGCCAGCGCTCCTTTTAATTCAATAAAGCACTGGACCAGAAAGAGGTCAGACACAGGGCAGATGCACAGGTTTATCATTCTGCCCACCTCTAACATAGCAGCTACAAACCACAAAATGTTGCCAGTTATTACATGAGAGAGCGCATACAAGCAGACACTCAAGTCTTCCTCTTGAAGCTGTCCCACCTTGATTTTCAAAAAAAAAAAAAAAGGAAGAATTACTGGTGGCAGGTGTAGAGGGGACAAAAGGTAACTGGAAAGGTATTTTCCATATTTTACATATGTTATTTTACATTCAGCTGTCACTGAATTTGGGTCACTGTCCATGGTCAGTCCAGAACTCAGGTCCACCCCACTGGAAAAAGGGCACTAATCACTAAACAGTCATCCTCAGCTTATTTTGTCTTTGACCCAAATACTTTTATTTGTGGAGAAAGTGGGAAGAGTTTCAACTCAGGGTAAAAGTGTCCATTTCAATTTTATTCCTGGCCAATACCACTGTTGCAAATAAAAAAAAGTTTTCTGAACATGTAAGCTTGCATTTTGCAAGTATTCTCACTAGTAAGTCTTGCCTGGGAGTACACACAGAAAAAAGAAACAAAACTTTGCATGCAAATGTATGAAAAAAAACCAACCCCCAAAACCCCCAACCATTAAAATGAGCACCAACAAGGTATTATCCCAGGCCAAGAGCATTACAAAACTTTAATTCCACAATTGCTCAACTCTCTCCAGCCCTAACTCGTCCTTTGCCCAAAAAGCAAGGCAATTCAGGCTGCTGTTACATACTTATGTGAGGCACACTAAACACACCATAAAGGACTTAACAACTCAAGAGTGGAAGTTCCCTAAAACTGCTTGAGTCCACATAAATTGCAACAATTTTAAACAGTCTAATTTCAACATAGTTATGAGGGATTATTTACAGATCCTGAAGAATTTCCAGATCAAGACAACAGATCCCTTACTATCAACATAGAGAAACAGAATGTGACAACAGTCCATTGCAAACCAATCACTAGCAGCAAGCTCTAAGCAGCCTCAAAAACCCTGTTGTAAAGTTACACGACAAATCCCTGCCACACAGGTCACAGAATCAGTCGTGAGCTTATTGAGTCCAACCGCCCTGCCCAATCAGGGTCAGCTACATACAGCAGGTTGCGCAGGACTGCGTCCAGTTGGGTTTTGACCATCTCCAAGGATGGACAATTTGCAACCTCCCTAGGTCATCTGTGCCAGTGTTTGACCCCACACACACTGTGTGTGGGGGTTGCGTTCTGATTGAATTTCATGTGCGTTTAACTTCAGCACATAGCCTCTTGTTCTTTCACTGGGCATAACTGAGAAGAGTCTGGCTCCCTCACCTTCAATCTCTCCTACCAGGTATTTAGACACATGGACAAGATCCTCCGTGAGCCTTCTCTGCTCCAGGCTGAGCAGTCCAAGCTCTCTCAGCCTCTCCTCATATGAAGGATGCTTAAGCATCCTTCATATATCTCCAGTCCCTTAATCATAAATGTTACTGGCGGCTCCCAACTGACTCTGTCTTATAATTCCAAAATAGAATCTATTTCTTATACTTGCCTAGAAGAAATCCCAGGACTGTATGAGGCATTGGACAGCAGTAGAGAAAACTAAGATTTCAGCCACTGAAGCACAAAACCAGGAATACTAAAAATGGTTTTTAAGCAAACTTAGTGGTATATACTATTTCTTTTTTAAGTAGAAATAAAGTTTAAAATTTTAATGCTACCAGACATTGCAATTTGATGAAAAAAGCCCTTCTACCAGGAAAAGCAGTGTAGTTTTAAAGGATTTATGAAAATGTAGTTTATTCTTAGTAATGAAGCTGTGGAGTAGACGAAACTCTTATTGCTGAAAACCAGACACCATATGCCTTCTAAGCCTCCCTGACACCAGCATGGTTAAGGAACTAAAAAAAAAAAAAAAATCAATTACATCCTGAATAGTTAAGATGTCAGCTTCCTGGGAGGTAGGGAAAGGTTCAAAGAAGGCAGCAGTGCCAGAACTGCCATCCAAGTCTCTGTTGTAGGTAAGGAAGTCTTACAGAGCTTGCTATAAGAACAAAGGAATAACTCATCCTTATTTGGCTTGTTCTCTGCGTATAAATGTCTGCAATAGAAATGACTCTCAATAAGGATCTAAGTAGTCCACTTCATTCTGACCAGTTTCCTGGATCCAGAGAGAAGTCAGTCATGGACTCATTAGGTATCTGGTAAGCACAAAGCCATGAGGTCATATAAAAGCTCTACCTGTGGACATGGTGGTCATGCAGTGGGAGAGTGGGCCCAATGCCAGTCTCATATAGGAAGATGTTGCCCATAAAAACTCCTTCCATAGTAGAGAACTGCTAGGTAAGCCATTGCTCTCCCCTTCCCAGATCAGCCACCTAACTCACACATACCTCTGCTTCTCGCTCTATTCCACCACTCTGGCACCCTAAAGACTAAAGGTATAGAAGGCCACACACATGCCTACACACAAACACCCCCCACATCAACTCTTACAGTATGAGATCTAAGAGACCCACATGGGAGGCATGCTAGGGAATCTGAAGGGACTCATTTGAGAGAATGAGATTAAAAAATTGAACTCGAAAGAGTATATAGGTTGGCAAGACAAATAGAAGTACATATGCACAGCAGGAGGTGTATTTTTGGGGAAAAGCAGGAAGAGAAAAATAATGAGGAAAAAGAACAGCAGCACCTGCCAAAAATAACTTTTCTCTAACTTAATGATCTTTAATCCTACATTCCTATGAACTAGCTTAAAAATACCCTGAAAACACAAGGTTTCATTCTCATCAGAATAATTTAAAAGTTTATGACACCAAATAATTCAGAAGCCAAGCATTACGCTTGTAAAAATACTAAAAGACAAATTAAGGTACCTACGGAGTTGTTTGGCTTTTTTTAATATGAGAAAAATTAATAAGAGAAAAAAAGAGAAACATTAATAAGATAGCCCAATTTTGACAGAATTGCATTAAATCTTTACCTACTTCTATAAATTCTTAAGTAACTCTGGAACCCTTTTCCCAAGTAACTTTAAATAAGCCTTACAAGTTATCATAAAAGTTTATGGTTGCTTTGAGTGTTTTACCTCAGAAACTAGAATTAGTTCAGGCAAAGCAGCATGAGTACCCTTATTGGTAAGGAATGAGGTACATGAACCCATGCTAGGCCTGAGCTGTTGTAATTAATCTGCTTCCAGTACCCAACCTCACTGGGGAATTGAACCAGTAACTAACCTCACAGAAAACATTGCAGTTTTCAGCATAGACACAACCTTATGCCTTTGAAATTTTGGATAAAAGGAATTTTGCAAATATGAGACAACATTTACAAAGTCTATGAAAAAAAAAAGTGAAGTAGACAGAAAAGTAACATTTTAAATATCAATAAGAAACTGACTTTACTAAGAAGCCTACCAATTCTATTTATTTAAGATTTGAAAAAGAAAGGTCCTTCCTTCTTATCCTCCTTTTTCCTTGGCCTTGTAAATGCAGCAGTTTGCTAAACCTGACAAGATTTCAGGATTTGTACATTTCTGACAGAATTTAATCCTATTATCTGCTGCATCACTCGAGAGCTAAGATGATAAAACCCTGTCTCTCAGAATGGTTACATTCCAAAAAAACCTTTCAACTGTTAAATAGCTTTTCAAATTCAGGTATCTACAAAGTCATCTCTAAACAGATTAGCCATAGCTATTCAAAATTTATTTCTACGTAAGCGTTTACATCAATACATGTGAGAGTCGCTGTGAGAATCTTTATTCTATTAGATTTAAAAGTTTTCCTTAGTCTCAGCCCTGACTTATAGACATTTGTATTTACAAGGCTGTCATCCACTTTCTCCCAGTAGTTCAAATACGATTTTTTTTCTTAAAAGCAAAAGCTTCCAGAAACAGAAGATACTTGAATTTCATAGAACAGAATGGAAGAAGACTGCCTGAAACCCAGTTTGCACCTGCGTTTACTAATATTGATACCTAAAAACATCCTCGTGCTACTTACTACTCGCATCAGTACGTCAGTGGATTCCTCTACCCCATCATGCTGGAATATGCTCCATCGGTAATGATTTACTCCCTCATGCTGGTTCATCACATGCTCTGTCCCACTTCAGAGCAAATAAACATCCCTGCATTTAATGAGCCCACTGTAGTGACTAACTGCTCCATAGCATGGTATAATGCAGAATTTTAATCTCTATAACCTACACAGAAATTGAATTCACACAAGTCATAGCTGTTTAATGAATATCATTAAGTAGCAATGGATGCCAACAAGTTGAAAATATTTCTGAGACTACTTTTATCAAGAATTACTTCTTACTGACATAGAAACTAAGTAGATAACTCACACAGCTACTCAACAAAAATGAGTAATGCTATACTAGATATAATGGGTTGTCAGAAACAAAACAGATTTTCATATATATGAACTCCATACATAGAATAGATATCTATAACTTTGTATATAGGTATATAGGTATTCTACAAAGAAATACATTTTAACTGATTCTCAGTTTCAGATTCTCTCAACGTGTGACAAGCAGGCAGAACACTAATTTAACATCTTTCAAAGTTTCATTACTGGGGATTTTTGAGTCCTTGCATATTCAGCAGTACAATTAGTACAGATTAATATTTAAGGTTCATGACAGCATGCTGCTTCTCTAGCTGCAATGCAAATGAAGACAATCCCTGCCCTAAAGGGATTGAAGGGGAGATTTCTAAAATTACAGTAGTGCCTACAGATACAGATTTGAAAATCTGGCCTAATTTTCTAGGACTCAAACCCAGCATATCTGGGAAAAAACTTAACAAGGATATGAGGTTTTGAAAGGACTCTGGTTTTGAGCTTCTTGGTGGTCCCCCCCATCCCCCCATATCTGGACTTGTTTTTTCAGTTTTTCCCTGTATACATAACACATTCTTAAAAGAGTGTTTAATATAGTGAACACTGTAGGTTAGCAAACCATGACAGTATAATACATTATGCATAAAGTGAGGCAGAATATAATGAGTGAAATTGGAAAGACAAATAGAGAATACAGGCTGACTTTGTCAAATGGAATGGGACAACTTTCTGCAAGAAGGAGGCTGAATATGCTTATAACATAAGAGTCATGCAAGACTAAAAGAAGGCAAGATTTTAAAGGGAAAACACACCAACACATTCCCTTCATATTTTTAGTTACTTCAGTAGTAGCATTATGACTACCTTATTACAACAAAATGGCCTAAAATTACCACATCACAATGGTAATATCTGGACAGTTTTGGCAATACCACTGAAAGACAGTCCTTTTCTCTGACGGGGTATGCAGCATGCAAAATTCAGGAGCGATGCTTTACTTTTAAAGAGGTGTGTAATGATAAAGAAGTAGAGCTTCAGAAAGCTGCCTATAAAAAAACCCAGTTATTTTCACTTTGGCAAGGACTATGACAGAATCCCAAAAGACTTCTCAAAAGCTAACAAAGTACTGTGGGAGGAGAGATGGATAAAGAACGATGTGGAGTCTTGGCAAATCCATCCACAAAGCACTTTTCAGTAGTGTTCACATAATGTCTGCATATAATGAAGAAAGCCTACTTTGAGCCCGACAGAATGCAGAAGCACAGTAAGGAGATCTTAATCTCCTCAGGGGTCACTAACTCAACATCACTCAACTCTAGGTGATCCTACTTATCAATTTGCTCGATATGTGTTATCCTGTTCCATCATCAAATGCTGCCAAAAGAGGGATGACAGTATGACATGAAAGGTGATAGGCATTCACTGTCTTAGAACATTTTTGGAAGACAGTTCCGCTTATTGATTTAACTGCACTGAAACCGACTGAAAGTTAGCATGAGTTCACCTCCATAAGGTGTGGGAAAAAGGGAACTCCTCTAGGAGTTAGCTCAACATGACAAGTCCCAAGTCAAAACCACTCAAGACACACCAACACAGCCTATTAGACTGGGCTTGAAATTGCTACTTCTTTGGGAGGATCCTTTCTGTCAAAAAAAAAAAAAAAAGTTCATCCTAGCAACAGAATTTCTAAGAATAAAATTCATTTACAGCATCTTATCCTGCAGTGCAAAAGTCTCAAAACAGACAGAAGCCCAAAGAGCAGTTCCCAGAGGAAAAACAGAGCATTCTTTCCAATCATGTGATACCTTTTCTACTTCCTTAATTTCTTCTGTCCAATTTAACTTGTCTTTTATCTATTTTTTGTTGTTGAGAAGAAACAGCATCTAGCGTACATTAATAAAACTAAGAAAAAAACCTGACAAGCTAGTTTGGTGGAAGACGAAATTTGTGCAGGACCAGAACAAATTCATGTAAAATTCAGCAAACTGTTTCAACAAAAAAGGGTGAAATGTAAAAATAAAATTTAAAAAAAGCATAAACACATCCTTCATTTTTATATTTTTGCTAATATTGTTCCTAACGTGGCCAACACTTAACTTTTGGGGGGGATAAACTGAAAGCGTTGCTTTATGCTGAAGGGTGTTTAACACACTGAGAAATGATCACTTTTCTTTTTAAATTTACTTAAGTGTGATGATGACTTTTTTTTTAATTTGGCTAACACGACAAAGTATCGGTTATTCACCAACTTGTAATGTGATGAAGCAGAAGGATAACGGAGTTAGATGGGAAAATTCTGCTAGGATCAGGACACTGACTCCAAGTTTGTGCTATGGATAAAAATAGTATTTCTGCTTATCACTCTTCTAGGAACAGCTGCTGCTGAAAAAGCTCCAGATGATATTTCAGAATTGGAAAAATCATTTAGTCATGGTCTTTGAGCAGCATCGATGTACCATTTAGGTTCAGAATGCAGACATAAATCTGCTTCAAGACCTTTTCCAAGGGATACCATCACAATATTACTCTGGGAAAAATAAGACAGTGAAGAATAAAAACTTCTGCACTTACAGGTAGACAGCTCTTGTATCAACCCACTATTTGGTAAAATGAAAAAATAAATACCCTAAAAATTTTAATTTTAATTCTTTCAACTATTTCCTGAAGTCTTCTAGGAGTTGTACACTATTTAATGAGATTATATAAAAGGACATAACTGTGAGATTTACATTATTCTATACCTTCAAAAGTACATAGAGATTATGCAACAATAGGACAGTCCAGACTTCACTACCCTAACATTCTTCCTAAGAAACTGAAAGCTTTTGGAGATCCTAGATGGGTAATCTAAAGTAAAAAAAACTTGACTGAACTTTAAATTAAAATAAAAAGAAGGCAATATTTTGGACGTTTTACAGAGAGAACACTTTCCAGAGTGTTATGAATATATAATGCAGAAAGCTAGCTACCGCAACAGAATGCAAGCCTCTAGCAAGACTTTTTAATAACATTCTTTCAAAATTTAGTTATCAGAACTTCAAACGTTGAATAGCAGTATTTAGATACACTGCCCCTAAATAAATTATATATTAGGCAGCACCCAAATATTATTAAAAAGCTATATTCTGTTTTAGTTCCTGGGGAGTTCCATTTCTGAATGTTATTTACTGACTAACTAGTGACAGAAAGTTACAAAGTACAATTAGGTGATAACTGACAATTTTTTTTAATATAGCTAAAAACATGTGTATATTAACTGATATAAGGAAATATCTATTTGCATACATATATATGCTACTTAACTAATATAATTGTTTATGTAACATGTATGAGCAAAATTATAGATGCAAGTCATTCGTTCAGGGCTAGAGACCAGTTTTATAGGTTATGAAGTGCTACATTTGCCTTCCAAGTTCCAAATGTCAAAGACTAGGCTAATCAAGACAAAACATCTCTGCAGAGCACTAAGATTTGGTTACCTAAGTTAGGCACGCATCGCAGCAGTGTGAGTGCTTCCAGCAAATCTCTCTCTCATCCAAGCTTACCACGCTTTGGTTCACCTCACAGAGAGGTCTTGGAAGTCCTTGATTAGCTAAAGCTAATGCCAAGTCTTTAATTTGACATAAACCAAGCTTTCAAAAGATGAGATCAGCCAACCAGTGCCCTTGGCCTGCCAGCAGCCAAGAGGCAGCCATCTGGTTCAGCTGGATGGGCAAAGCAGCGCCTGTTTCCCAGATGCACAGACCAGCTTGTCAGAGAGAGAGTCGCTTCCGGTCCTGTCAATGACCAGGTGAACAGCACAGAAGGCATCTTGACTTGCTGCCCTTGCAACAGGTATTTTAACTGGCTGGTTGGGCCAAACAGCACATGTATCCTTCCCAGCTAAATTGTTCCTGTCTCACCTACCAGCAAGAGGTGTCTACTCTGTGCACGTACATTTGCACCCATGAGTAGCACAGTGGTGGTGAGCGGGATGGCTGGAGCTAGGAAGTGTTGGCATGGGTATGTTGATATTCCAGTAAGAAGGACAATGTGATAAAATTGAAGCCTTCATGGACCACTCAGTCACTGAAGGTGGATTCCCCTAATGCAAATGTGTTATGCTTAAGTATTCAGTACTATTTTAGGATCAAGACACTAAGAATCAGCTTTACATACTTACCTACCCTGTCAAATATCCCTGACATGATATTGGCTAGGAATACCAGTCAAAAATCAAGAGGTTTACACTGTTACTCTTATTTGTTACTTGAGCAGTAGCAGAAGTCACTGTACAAGATCACTCACAGAGCTGCAATGACTCAACCAATAATGCTGCAGAACAAACCACAGAACATAAATTCCTACCAGAAACAACCAAATGCAAAACACAAGTACTGACACAAGGAGTGAACCGAGCTCCATCCAGCATGAGCCCAAACAAGTCTGAAAATGGCTTTACATCGTTTTCACACTTCTGCCTGTTGGGGCACATCTACCACTGAAAGCAACTTCTTTCTGAAGTACAGCTCATCTAATTTGTAGTCACTGCTTGTAGCACCTTCCTCTCTCTCCTACACCACATCAGGGTCATTCTGGGAGTGCGTTATTGCTGGAGCATAGCAATTACTAGCTATGCCCAAATACTACAGTCACATCACCTATAAAATGTGTAGAGCAAGGCACAGAAAAGTTAAAATCACTCTTAACAATTATTACAGCATGGTAATTCCCCAGCAGAGAACTACGCCTTTCTTCCATGCCAACATTTAACAATTTCAGCAGAAATAGTCCTTATAGAAAAAAACTGCTCAAACAAGTTTTTATAATGCTGTAACTGTCTAGTTTTCAAAAGGCATACAGGTAAAGCTACCCCGATGGAGTTAAGGGAATCTAAAAATGATTGTATTAGACAGAACTGCATCTGCCCCAAAGGAAACAGCTTTAGGGGTATCAGCTTTTAAATCAGCATAGTTACAGCAGTACAAAAGCCAAGGGTAACCCAGTTCAAAGGACAGGGCCAGGAAACAGGCTACCATGATGGAATGAGCAGGGCGAGAACCTGCAGGCATGTCACTGATGCCATGTTGTTTGCTTTGTTGGGGTGGGGGGTCTAAGGGAGATTTGTTTGTAGATGATTTAAATTCTCCAAATAGTGGAGTTTGATTGGTTTTTATATAATATCCTGCTTACAAATTTCTCTATTTCCCTCCCCCTGTCTCTCACGTACACAAACACTTCTGCAATAGATGTTAGAAAGTGTTTCTATCAGAGTAAATTTAACAGATACTGAATAGCACTGAGTAAAAGTTTCTCAGTGTACAGCTGAGAATACAACATGAGATGCATACTAGCAGGTTATATGAGTCCAAAAATCATAACAGATTGGACAGGTTTTAATCATTTCAGAATATATGCAGCATCAGATATTTCAAAAGATAAATTATTTGCAACTGTGTTATTTTACCTTATATAGGAGCTGGGAATTATCGTAGAATTATTTAAATTGGAAAAGACCCTTAAGAACATCAAGTCCAACCATTAATCAACTAAACCTAGCTATTATTCTGATTTCAGATATGGAATTATTGTATTTAGAGCTTCTACAGTAAATAATTATTTCACTTACTATTTCAAAAGCTTCAGAGTTTTTGCACTAAAAGAGCAATGACAAAGTTGACAATATTCTTTTCTAAATGGCGCAGTTTGGGCTGCAAATATTGTGTGCCTTTATCCTGTGTTACAAATACATGATCATTCAATTAACTTCCTTGACTTACTGAGCAATCTTACTCATGCTGTATACCTCTGAATAGAAAGGGAGGCTTGAGCCGATAGAACACCTCCTGAAACAAAGTTCTCATATTATATACTATAATAATACATAGTTCTCATATACTTATTACTCATACTAAGTATAAAAAGAGAAGACCAGGTGAACATTTATATTGACTGTTCCCTACAAAATAACTATCAATACTTTCATTTTAAAGTTTGTTCTAAAGGGACAGTACTTCCATCTGAATAAAATATCTTTTTAAAAACTCCATTTTAAATGTCTTGTCCCAAATAAGGAATATTTCATAAACAACATTCACAAAGCTGTTGGGCAGATTTTCAGCTTGGTAGAGCATTTTACCACTACAGAACTCAATAGATCTTTAGCCACTTCAGAAAACTAAGAATGTAAGTTAGCATTTCAAAGACATGCATAGGCACGTCTCCCACCTAAAGGAACCAGGGTGGTTCAACTATTTTTAAGCAGATAATGTTACATTGTATAACACACTATATATATATATATTTTTTTTTTTTATATATTTTTATGTATATATATAAAAAACCCACTCTTCACACACAGGCCATTGCAATTCCAAGAAGTCAATATTGTATCTTACCAAGACTGAATTCCAGCTTTGGCTCGTTTGCAGTTCTTTTAATACCTTTTAAGGTTAAGAAAAAGAAAAAAAATATTAGAAATAATTTTATGTCAATGTCTAGCTTTTTAATACATAATAAAACTTTCATGTGCCTAATTCATACCTCTAACTTCCTCCCACTGCCACCCAAGTAACATTTTATGTTACAAACTTGCAGTGAAAGAAATTTGCATGAAATAGTTGCCTGAAAAAATACTACTTTTGAAGAAGACCTATTTCTTTTTAATAGAAACTTTCTGTTGCTGGGAAAGGAAACTAAGGAACGCCCCCCAACCGTTCATGGATGGGTACCTGTAAGATTTTTTTTATCACAACAACTAACTACATGACTGTTGGAAAAATAGTAAATCTGATGGCTCATTTTTAAGTAGCTATGTTATCACATTAAAAACGGAAACAAAAAACGCGTTCTCTGAAAGTGTATAAATCAGGTTAATATAGTAAAATATATCACCATGTTATTGACCTACATATAAATTGTAAAATGACAAACACAACTTCTTTTTGTCGGAAAATAGCACATGAACTCCTTTTCTCATATACTAAGGACAATAAGAACATTTTAATTCCCTCCATTGTGAAATTATGTTCTAGCACGTATTTTACTGCAAAGGACAATATTTTCTTATTGCTCTAGGATAAAGGATGGAACCACAGTGCTGCAACAAGAGAAATGTGGGAAGGATAGTTAAATAACACTGAGTTGTTCACCCTCTGCAGGAAGTAACCGGATCACAAGTACTGTATCAATGAACCTTGTAGAAATTAAACTGTCTCTTGTTGACATTTATGTAATGTCTCCAGTAAGTGTTATTAAGTATTTGCCAATATCAAAAAAATTGGTCAGATGGGAAGAACCAACTGGAATGCAAGATTTTTGTTAAAAATTAAAAAATAATAAAAAACCCCAAAAGATACAAAAAACCCTACCAAAGCTTATAGTAGTTCTTGCTCCATGAAACCATAATGTTGCTGAATAGGTCTAGTTTCACACTGTTCTCATTACTATAGCTAATCATTCAAATCTGTGCAAGACAAATTACAGCTGCAGAGCTTAGAAAGGCCTTGGTCAGTAAGAAATAACAAATAAGATTTTTTTTTTTTTTTTTTTAACTTTTTTTAATGGAGTTATAACAGATTTCAGAGCTCAATTCTGCCACTAGCAGAGTCAGCATATTGGTCTGGAACAGCTTTATGGATATGCTGGATACAGACTTGACTAAGTAAGTGGGCAACTGAAACACAGTGCCCAGACTCCAGTGCACCAAACGCGAGCCAACATATGGTGACGTGCTTTCAAACCCCCTGAGTGCTTTTATATCAACAAAGAACGAATCTGTGATACTAATTTAAGTATCAGTAAAGCTTTATATATTTATCAGACTTAACAGACTACATTTTAAACAGTAGTCTATATGTTCATATAGGACACAAGAGGAAAAGAATATTGCTAACAATTTCTGAGCCTTATGAAGAAAACAGATTAGAGAGAAAAAGTCAGAAACACAGTAATCACACATTTGTGATAATCTTCATCAGTTTGCTTCCTCTACAACCACACTTTGTCAAGCAACAAGTTAAACAGCATTATGTACCCTGTTTGTGACACTATCTGTACTGCTATGGAGAGTAGGCCATTTTTATTGTACCACTCAATAAAATATGAGTATATGCACTTACTCGTAAACTGTGGCTCTCCTAGACTGTCTGCTCGCGATGAAGGGAGACACTGCCGTGCTTCATCTGATGATCTCTCCTCTTTGATTTCCATGATCAACCTCCGGAGCTGCTGAATTTTATTCTGCAAACCTTCAGAGTTTGCCTCTCCCAGTGCCACAGCCCAAGATTCGCAATCTGGCCTCGATGCAGCTTCAAGGTAAAGATCCGGTTCTCCGCTCTGAAACTCTGCACTCAGAAAATATAAACACAGTTTTTGGAAACTCTGAGTCAAAGCAGGGGGGTCATGAAAACGTTGACGTCACACACAATTAAAACCACCACACACACATTTCTTTTCATGGTCACAGAATCATGCACCCCATCCACCTCTTGAAGCAAACTCCATCTCTTTCATACTCAGTACAGTACTAAGTCTATCCACAGAGTGGTTCCAAAAGCAATTAGCGTACCACTAAACTAGGGGGCAGAATCAAACCGAAATGGGAAACCCTTTTTTAGCACAAATAGGAGGTAGCTATCAGAGCTGCTAACTTGAACAAGAATTTGATTTAGCAGGGGCAGCAGACATGGTTCTGACAGATAGTGGGATTCACCAGAATTAATGTGTCCATCACTTCTTCTATTAGAGCTCTCCTTTATGCTCAGCCTCTCATTCATCCTTGCCAGAATACTGCTCACCAACACATGCAGATAATTTAGCATGACATAGCTCCTCTGTGAAGACTCAACAGGTTGTATGTGGGAGCTTCTGACCTCATTACTATCCACGTGCCGTTTGCTGTTCTGCCTGAAGTCTAATTGTGTAATGATCAAATTTTCTAAGAACAAAAAAAAAAAAAGGGGGGGGGGGAAGAATCTGAAGTTCCCAAAGAATCCAAGTAAGTAGCAAGGGTCAGTCATTTGATTAAGATTAGGACAGGAAGAAAAAACACCTCTTAGGCATTTAGAATTCTGCATTATAGATGGCTTCACGGAGTCACAAATTTAATGTGACATTTAGTGCAACACATCCCGAGAAGAACAAACTGGGAAAGACAGAAAAAAAATCAGTGCTTCTTTAAAAGAAGTTACCAACTGATTTAGAAACATAAAACTCTACAGAACACCTATGCCATTGTATTAATAAGGACTGAAGTATTTGGTTGGATATCAAAATAATTTTGACCTAAATAAGCCATAGATCATATTACAGGATGAAACAGAACACTTAGATGTTCTCGTACTTAGTTCAAAAATCCAAATAACATACAAAAGTTTTTTCAATAGAAAGTGAACTTAAAATCCCGTTCACTAAGTTGAGTATGTAACCTTGGGCACTTACCCACATGTTATTCTAAACCCGTTTGCACTCCATAAACTGAACATCTGCCACTTACAATTAACTCTGCTTTTATTGTTATGGGGGGAACAAAAGATGCAAACCTCAAGTCTGGAAGCGTCTTAAAACTGTACTGGCACAAATCCCAGTAGAGGTGGGACAAGTTTTCTGTTTGGGGGTGGATCTAAGTAAATCTAAATGTGTGGTTGCAGCTGCTGCTAAGAATGATGGCTAAGATTTCACATACCAGTTGGACTACAGAATTCATGAGGAAAGACTGAAAAGAGCAGCATAAAGTGGGGGAACACCTTTCTGGCTTCACATGCCTCTAGCCCTGGCTCAGTCAGAAAACAAGGTATCCAGTTCTTGAGACAAAAATATTCAAAATCTGAGGGAGCTGCAGATGTTCATCAGATCCTTGTTTACACACAGAATACGTACTTGAGTGACCAACCTGAACAAGCTGAGCTTTACTGTTTGTCAAAGATTGAGAGACATAGAAGTTTCCAGCGGTAAGCTCTCATGTGATCTGCTACTGCATCTGAGCCATGAGGGCAGTAACCTTCAGAAGATTGGTAATTAGAAGAGCTGACAACTTTTCTGCTGCTCTGGTAAGATCTGCAACAGCACAGTAGTCTACTCCCTTCTGTCACTGACCTCAATGATTCAGAAGTTTGTTTTATTTCATTCTATTTTTGAGCTACCAGTGGAAAAAGGAGAGGAAAAAAAGAGAAATGTAGTCAAACAGCATCAAGACCAAAATCAACCAGCAGTCATTCTAATTAAAAAATAAAATAAAAAAAAACCCCATATATTTACAAGCATGCAAAACACCTGCTTATACCATTCAGCCTTTAAGAGCACAGACAACTTTAATAAAAGCAGTTTGGATATCCATAGCTAAGGAAAGACTGTCAGACAAACAAGCCAACACTTAGCAACGTAAATACAAATATATCAAGGTGTCCTTTTCTTTTTGCTCTTTATTCTTGAATGTAAATAGTGATCTTGTCTTGAAATATCCTACCACTAGCTAGATAAAACACATCTGCTTTGGGATGAAATCAATGTTTTGCAATTGAAATCATGCTATTTATATTTACCTCTTAGCTGTGGAAATCAGACTGCCAAACACAAAAAGCACACTGAATCACCCTTGATAAGCATGGTGAAACCAGAAATGCATGGTGAAATGCAGTAGGAGTGAGTATAATTCACTGTATTCTGATTTAACAGGTGCCAGTTTTGAGATCTGGAAATTAATTCTAAACTATGACTTCAAAACACTACAGTCTGCTATATTTAGATTTTTGGAGTACTCTGACAGCTAAGTTAAACTTTGAAAAGTATGTGAAAATACCTGAAAAATATTCATCACTGCAAATGTTAAAAGTTTTATTCTGCAGACCCAACAGTTGGTAAGCTATATATTGCCCATACTGTTTCAATGCATGTAATGTTTATCTGTAAGTTCCCATTCTAGAAGAAACACAATGTCCAAAATGCACACTGGCAAAAATGTCTGTTGCAACAAAGGAGCACACAGGATTATTTATATAATAAAGATCATCATCTCTTTGCTCTTCTCTCCCAGATTGTTACGTTGACTATTATTTTAAATCAACTGCACACAGTAAACCCTAACAAGCTCAGACACTTAATTCCAAGTTCCAGTAAGGAGACAAAAACTTAGCTGAAATGAGTCTTTCTGAAAATGAAACTAACAGACCCACAAATGTAATTAAGGCCTCAAATGAGTGGCGCGTGTCAGCAGAATTATACTTGCATTGAAACATCCCAAACACAGAAGTATTGTATGGGTGGACAAAAGCACTTTACAATTAAGGAGTTAATGTAGAAAATACAAGTACACAAGGATCCTTTGTTATGCTGTTGGTGCTGACATGAGTTACCATGAGTTAGTGTTGGAAAAAATCCCGACCTTTCGAGAACATCTACTATTGACTTCAACAAGACTGGTCCTTTATCTGGTATGCATTCCTAGTTTTACTGTTATGATATAATTTTTCAGTAAGAGGACATGTAAGATTTAAGAAGATAGAATGCTAAGAGAATTTTCTATCTTTATGGGCATCTGCAATAGCAGATAAGTAATTTTCATCTTAGTGCTGGACATCCCCAGTGGCGTTTTGAGTTCAGTGGCATAAACACAGGGAAGACATTCACACAGTTAAACACAACAGTTTATTTCACAAAACAAACATTCAACTTAGCCCTAAATTCAAAGCAAAATGGTATACAGTTCTACCTTTATCTCTTTTTCTTCTTGAACTGAGGAAGTTCTACATAACTACAAGAAGCAACACAGGACCTTTTGATAGCTTGCATAAACCCCAATAAAACAGAAAGAAAGGGAAAGATTCTGACGTAAGACGCTGGGATATTGATGTAACCTACAGTACCTGGAAGTGTGTGTCCTCACAATAGATTTGTATATACCTAATTGAAATCACTATCTATCTAAATCAACATTTTAGAAAGCTTTGTCCTCAGCTTTTCCAAGATCTTGTTTGTATCTTGGAACCTAGCAGAGTGCTTAAAAGCAAGAGTACTGCTACCATACTACTTACATTACTACAAGACCAAATCTAAAAATGTGTGCAGACATACTCTTTATATTTGCCATTAAACATTAGCCTGCAATTGCAATAGATAAGGAGCTATCAAAATGTTTCTTCTCATTTCTCTACACTGTTAGCTCAGTTTTGAACTGTCCAGTTGAAAGTAAATTAATGGGCACAGCTACTGGCCTCAGGAGGGGAAAAACAGAAACAAGAAAAGGGCCAAATATTACCAATTTTAATGCATGAACTGGTCTCTAAGTTTAGCACTAACACTTGGATAACATTGCCAAAGCAAGCTAAGGCAAAGCATCATTGGTGAAATCTGAGTAACAGATTCTGTAGCAGAGCATTCTGTGTTTGCTCTATAGCAGGTGGATGTAGCACCTGGGACTATACAAACTCACATCCACGTGGCCAGTGCTGTTGCTATACATACATTTTGAAGGTAAGTTGTAGCGTAGAAACTTACCAACTTCCACAGTGTGTAACTGTGCTCAAGCCGTTGACTTTCGTCCCTTGACAAACAAAGTGGGCAGAAATAGAGACATCACTTACATCGACATTATGGAAAGCTAATGTGGTCCAATGGCTATATGCTATGTTGCTTCAGGCACCTTCTTAAGTGGAGATACCTCACTAGCAGGTGTTTAGCAGCCCTTCCAGCAGCTTGCCCACCTTGCTTCTTTTCCTTATTTCAGTATCAAGAGACTCAACTTGAGGCAAGAGCTGAGGAAGCAGACAGTGGAAAGCAAATGTGTCTGTACACAGAGCCTTTTCTGACCAGATGTCTGTTCACCAACAACTCTTTTTACTGAAGTGCGATCTCAACAAGACTTTCTCCGATCGCAAGTTATGGTCCCATAGGAGTTCTGCAGCTCAAAGAATTCAACCTCCCTGCTCAAACAGGACTATTGTCAAATAGGGAAATACCACAAAGAGAAGCTGAAACATCTCCAATGGCACTGGAAAGCCTTTTCTACTCTAATCCAACTGTCTGAAGTCAGAAGTGTATTTTGGTGTTAGTTCCATCATCCTCTAATAAATTTTTTTTTGTTCCCTTTGTTTTGTAATAATACTCAGATTTCCCAATTTTTCCAATTTAACAATAGCAATTACTGCTTTTCTCTGCAAGTACTTTGATATTTCAGATGTTTTAAAAATGAAAACAATATTCTTGTTAAAAATATCTTAATGATGTCCCTCTTAATTTTTAAAGTGCGCTTGATTGTAACTCTAATCATAATCTCTTACATGAAAAACTGGGTTTCTGCAAAGTCAGAAATAATTAAGTCACCAAAAAAAGTGTAGGTAGTTATTGGAGTTGATCCTTGTCTTTCAAAAGACTGCAGTTTAATGGAAAGGCTTTTAAAACATAAAATAATAAAATAAAACAAACATTTCCAAGGGTAGGGGAAAAACACTTTGGTTTGAAAGCTCTTTCATTCGTTATTAATTTGCCTTTTTTTTTTCTTAAAAGCCTTTATTGTTTTATTTGACTAAACATGTGAAAGTGACAGGAAGACTGACATTCTGTGGCTTGCTTTATTTTCCTTAATGAGAGTTATAAGCATAAAATCATGTTGAACAGGGTAAAAAAAGAAATTACTGGCAGGATTTAAATAAAAACATGCACAAAGCACATGGCCAGTGTCCAGGGTGACAGCCTCTCCTTTTCTAGAGGATCACTGTTTTTCCTCCTATGCCAATATGCAAAGAGAGTTCAAAAAGGTTAAAGGTTGTCTCTCTCTTTACAGACTAGAAGTAATTCTCAGTTGCTACCTCAGCAGTGGAAAATGGTTGAGAATATCAATGAGCCACTGTCACTCTGAAATATAAAGCACTATCACAGCTAACCACCATATGCTGTAACAAAAACTAGAATGGAAGCTTTGATACGTAAATTATATCCGCAGGATATTTCTAACACAGACATCAGAGGCTTTTAATTCACAAAGCCGACTGAATTCTATATGCTGATGCATTTCATGTTCAAATTAATAGTGATGAAATCATCCCATGGTTACTCATGATGCTATGTTAATCTTCCTTTGGAAGTTAAACTTTCAATCAAAGATAAAGAATTTAATTAAAAATTTTATCTTCAGTGTTTTTTTTTTTTATTTTGCAATGCTGGAATATAAGTTACCATTATAATCTCCATTTAAGTCCCCTCAGAAGCTCACAAAAAGGCTGAGGTATTTGAAATCAATATAGCATGATATCCCACGTTGACTACTGCAGTATAATACTTTGTTTCTTTTAAAACCTGCAGGTTTTCACACATGCCACATTGCTTCTCCCCTTTCATTAAATAAATGCCACACCTATGATGGAAGCAAGGCAGACCACACAAATATTTAAATACCACAATGGTATCTCAAGATCACTGAACAGAAATCCTGCAGCATTCACCGAAAGTACCAAGTTTGGCCTTTGCAAAGCACTAGACTGCTTTTGCTGAAAGGAAGTATATCTCATATCTCTGGTTGGACCACCTGCCTACCTCAAAAAAGGCAGGATTTGGAGATCTTGATTCTCTGCCTATGTCTGCAAGAGTAACCTTAACATACGCCTCAGTTATTCCATCTCTAAAACAGGGAGTGATACTGACCTGCCTTTCCAAGCCACTACTATGGCAGGAAACTAAAAGCTCCAAGTTAAGTAGGTTATGTACTATATATGGCAAAAAGGAATGCTTGCCACCTTAAGGGTATTCCTAGATGCAGGCCTTTTTTGTGTGACACACAGCACTATGTTTTACATGACTGTGACCTTGCATCAAAAGCTCTGTCTTCTTCCTCTGTTCCCTCCCTTTCTCCTCACCAGCCCTACCTGGATGTTAGAGCTCTTACCTCCCTAGTTCTCACTAAAGGACCACGCACAGTAATGCAATTAATACAGGCTTAAAGGAATCTCTTACCCTGAAAAACAGAAAAGATTTACAGGTCAAGAGAAGGCAGTCCTTGAATGCTGTCTCTCGCATCTGATTTCATTTCATTGTGCCTGTGTCTCTTAGGTTCATGGCCCCATTTTGTGTTCTGCAACATCACCTGGAGGAAAGGAGGCAGCCAGTTCTTTGCTCTCGCTCACATGAGGCTCTATACAACACCGTGGTCAACTTCAGATTGCTCCTGCGACACGTTCAATCATCTAGGCACACAGCTCTAATTGCCCTATTCCAGAGAAACTTAACAGTGACCAAAAACTAGCAACATTAACACAACTTTTTGTTCCCAGTTGCCTAGCTTTTTGCATATTCTGCTCAAACACCAACACATTTGGAAGCGGACAAAACACTTAAAGAAAAACACCTGATGCAAATTAACCATGGTGTGTTGACCTTGGCCACCCACCCAGCCACTCACTCACTCCCCCCCCTCAACAGGGTTGGGGAAGAAAAGCAGGAGCAGCTCATGGGTTGAGAAAAAGACAGAGAGATCACTTAACAATCATCATCATGGGCAAAACAGACTCATCTTAGGGGAAAAATAATTTATTGCAAATTAAGAGAGTGCTGACTAGGGGGAAACAAAGACCTTCCTCTCCCTCCACTCCCCCCTTTTTCCCAGGCTCAGCTTCACTCCCAACTCCTCTACCTTCCCCACCCCCTGAGCGGCACGGAGGTTTGAGGGCTGGGGTGTCTCTGGTGGGTCCATAACAGCTCCTCTCTGCCGTTCCTTCCTCCTCACGCTTCACCCCTGGCTGCAGCGTGTTCCCTCCACAGGCTGCAGGGAAATACCTGCTCCACTGGGGTCTCTCCAGGCGCTGCAGGGGCATCTCTGCCGGGAGCACCTCCTCCCCTCCATCTGCTCTCACTCGGGTGCTCGCAGGGCTCTTCCTCACACTTCTGCTCCTCACGCCTCACTGCTGGGCAGTGTTTTACCCTTTCTGAAAGAGGCTTTCCCCAAGGTGCCACCAGTGGGGCCGAGGGGCTGCGCCATGCCCTGCGGTGGGTCGCCTGGAGCCGGCTGGAACCGGCTGAGTCCAGCACGGGGCAGCCCCGGCCACTCCTCACAGAGGCCGCCCCTGCCGCCAGCGGCACAGCCACCTTTACCGGGGTTTCCCAGGTCCGGCAGAGATGTAACTATTCTCTAAACAGCTACGATTATGCACCTCTGTGTGTGGTGAGGCTACGATGCTTGTCTCTGTTGTAGAAGGGGAGAGCTTAGGTGGGCGCGAACGCGGTGGCTATTCCTGAGGAGAATCCAGGGCAAGGAAGTTAACGTTGCAGTGCTCAAACATTTCAGGGCACAGCAGCAGTTTCCAGGTTTAAGATCTTTTTGGACAAAAGGGTTGGAAACGCTCTCCTTATCGCGCCTTCCGGGATTTCAGGAATGAATCACGCGTGCGCGAACTGCCACATTCAATCAGATCCATCTCACACCAGCATCTGACCTGTTCTAGGCAACTAGCTGGTGTTACGAGGGCCTGCCAGCAACCAGCCACGTCCAGGGCGAGAGCTCACCTAACAAATCCTTCTGTTTCCTCTCATGGTCCGCTCGGAGATCTTTCGAGCTAGGCTGCTTTGGGAGCACTGCGCTTGAAGCCCTGATGGGATTGTCCACTGCGGCTGCCTGACCCCTTCTGTGCTCCCCTTATGCTCCAGCACCCACGCCACCCTAGGGCGACGCTCAGCTCCACCATATCCCTAGATATTGCATGAAAGTGTCCTCCTTTCTCCCTCTGTGTTTACTCCACTGCCCTTTATTACATTTCTCCTCTTGGATATCTCAGTCTCCATTCCTCACGCCTGCTCCCATCTCCTAGGATTCAGCCCACCACTCAGAAAAAGCTGGAGACACTCGGCTAAAAGCGCAGTCCAAAACCTCCCTCCCTCGCAGTTCCAAGGTGAACCCCCAGCTGATTTTCTTCAAGATGAAGAAAATGTCCCTTCCTAGACACACAAGTTAAATCTCACCCATCAACTCCACCTGCTTCTCTGGAGCTTCTGCTGTGTTCTGGCACAGCTCTTCCGTGTTCCACAAAGAATTTGACATGGTGAGCAGGTATGTCCTCCCATCCCGTTTCCACCTGAATCTTTAAAGACCCAGATACATATTTTGGAGCTTTTTTGGCTCCCAATGGCCAATGGATGTATTCTTGTGACAACGCAGCTAGTTTTTCATGATCAAAGCTCCTATTGACAAAGACCTCTCTTCTTAGTTCCTGAGTTTTGGTTTTCTCCCCATTTTTGTCTTCTGAATGTTGTCTCTCCTACAGTACATGGATTATTATTTCACTTATTTTGGTATTTTACCTTCACTCAGTACACAGTATATCATCTTCATTTGTCTTCAGTTTTGTTCTAACACCTCATAATAGTCTGGCTTTCGTTTTCTTTTCCCACCCAACAAATCATCAAGCCACGCTCTTGCCCTTGTTCTCCAGCACAGGAAAACTGCCAAGCTTGAAATCCATTTCTCCTCTATCTTCTGTTGTATTCCTCTGGTCGCACCCTAGGCGCTCATCATCATTTGTTGGCTCTGTATACCTGGAGTTTTCTGTCCTGTTTCCTCTTTTTGCACTTTAATATGCTTTTAGAGGCAGGTCAGAATGCCACCCTTACCTCTAACTATACTACTGACCTTCAAACTTTGTTTTAGAAAGTCTGTCTCTCAGGTAGGAATTTCTGCTCCTAACTGTGTAAGTGTATTTCTTCCCCCACACGTATTCAGTGTCTCTTTTTCTTCATAGGCAGCCTGAAGTGCTTACTCAGTACTCATCGTTGTCTATTTCCCCAGCTTTTGGACTTAAAATCTGCCAGTCTCACTGCCGCAGAAACTGTCATGTTTGCAGACTTCAAAACTTACTGAAAGAATCCTGTCAGCAATTACAACTGTATTCTTCATTCAGTTCGGCAGCGTTATGCTGAGAGACGTACCAGAAGGGAACTGACGTGACTGTATTTATGCCCAAACTGTAACACAACCACCTCCTAAAGCTGATGATTCCAATCAGCAAATTGGAATCAATAAGGGCATGATTAGGAAGGTCTCAATTTGAGAGTCAATGGTAATCATTCAGCTGTTATAGTTAGGCCAAGCAATGCTTCCAAATCCAGAAAGAAGTCCTTTTCAATGCAGTGCATCAACATCAGGCATAAGACATAAGATTTAATTCTACTACTAAAGATGCAGGATTTGGCTACTCTCCAGAAAAGAATAAAACCCACAATGAATACATTTTCACAGAAACGTTAAGGTTGGAAAAGACTTTTAAGACCATTAAGTGCAACCATCAACCCAACACCACCATGCCCACTAAACCATTTTAATTCACTGCCTTCTCAAATGTGACCAAACACTAAGAATCACTTCAGCAGGTGAGGACAAAAGTTAACATAATTAAAGCAACATTTTCCTTGAAGTGGACTGAAGATTTTGGTGAGTATAAAAAAAAACCAAAGCAGGAACTTCTACTAAATGTAAAGCTGGCCATCAAGCCCACAATCTTTTTCCCCTGTAGCTAGTTTTACTAGCCTACCAAAACTGCTCTTAGAGCATTACAGCTAACAGAAAATGGCAAATTGATTTAAGGACTTCAAAACTCTGCAGTGGTACCAGGAAAAATTTCTAACACAAAGGCTATTTGAGTTGTTCCTGCACAGAAAACTCTTATGTCAACATTTTCACCAAATAAAATATTTCCACTAAAACGATTGTGATTTCTATGAAATAACTCATTTTTTTCTACTGTTTTTAACAATTTTATTAATGAGGAAATGATAGGAGGTGAGAAAAACAGGAAACCCCTCACTTAATAGGGAGGTTGGCAATGATTAATCATTCAAGAATAAGATGAATTGGTTATGCATCAACATAAAACCCATATTGTACATAACACCTAACAAAGTAGAATGTCAAACTTCTATTTATTGTCAGAGGAACAAGATGACATAAGAATTTCACTTGATTTTAGAAAAAGTAAACCAATAGCTTTTAGGATTTTCTTTTCAGGCATGAATTCAGAGAGAAGCATTAATTAGATGAATGCCTCCAACAGACAACTTATATTTTAGCTAACATTTTAGCGAAGTTTCAATGTCTGGGTGGTTATTTTTCTTGGTTGTCATTTTTGTTGACAAATAAAAAAATGCACAGTGAACATACTGAGCTGTGTCTTACTTACTGAGAACTATTGAAACATCTGTTTTACTTCTGAACTCCACAATCCAGCAGCGCTCCAGGATTACCACTTCAGAGGCTTCAGAACTCTGTAAGACATAAAGATGACAAAACGTTAGGATTTGGAACCTCACTGGGACGTCCTTCTGTTTGGCTGTTCACAGCCAACGCAATGTGCAGATATAAAGACAACAAAGCATAAGAGTCACTAGGCAGATGGATACAGGCATTCTTTAATTACTGATCTGTGCCACTGTACTTCAGCTCAATGAGCTATAATGGGAATAAACTGTTAGAAAAGACCACGCAGGAAAGTAAGAAAAAAAAAAGGGAACTCCACAGTTACTTTTTTTTCATACTGTAGGTATTAAAAAATTTAGGTGCCATCTCATTCCTAAGCAAATCGGACAAGCCCAGCTTATTCCAACTTCCATATTTACTAACAAGGCTGAATCAAATGTCAGATTCTATTCAGAGAGTAGGATATTTTCAAGTGAACAAAATAACATGCCATCTTACAGCAGGCATTTCTCTTCAATTTTCATTTAAAAGGCATTTTTTTTATCATCACCTGAAACTTTGAATGTTGTCTCTGGCTGTGCAATTCAAATGACATTAAGTGATATGGACCCATTGCAGAGTGCAATATGATACAAATTACCACTATCATTTTTTGTGAGTGCTCTGCAGAGAAAACGCATACTCTTCTTCTAGTTTAGCAAGTGTGACTCATTTTTCAGAAGAGTGAAGCTATCAATCACTGCCTCAGAATTAATCTTTTTCCTCTTAAAATTTTTATTATCCGTTTTTTATCCCTAACATCTGGTAACAAATAACCCTTAGCACATGCACCCATACACTTCCTCATTGCAGGCTCCCAACATGAATGTCGCAGAGCTCATTCTCTACTTCAGTGAGATTCTGCAGGGATTAACATAAATTCTTATTTTAACATTCCTTCCTCAGGTACTACTTTATTCTAAATGATGTTAAAGATGAAAAATTTTTCATGTTGTGGATTAATTTTACCAGAAGCCTGAACTTTAGTTCCACATAATTGACACTTAATGAATGACTTCATTAAAAAGTTATAACACCTGCCTAATATACACAAGTTTTCTTGTCTACCTCTTTGTCTGCATTTATGCTGTGTTATTTGGCCTGCCAGAGTCAGACTCAAACTTTTTGCCAAGAGTTTCACTTTCATTTTTAAATGGATGGATTGATCCTGCATTTTCTCAAAGACCCTTTACTTCCCTAGAGACACTTGTCTTTCATGAGCAAAAAAGTGAAAATTTAATACAGTACAACTGTAAGACTACAGAGTAAGACTGACAAGTAACAAACAGGTAACATTTCAGAAAGTCTAACAAGGATTTACCTGAGAAAGTCTATTCCCTCCCTCCCTCCCACCTTTTACCACTTATTAAATGCATACTCCAAACCCAGTTATCAAAGCACAGATCAACATCTAAAGGTGACAAAAGGTTAAAATAAAACCGAGGAGCAGTGAAAAAGCACATGATGTTATATTGAAATACGCCAGAAGTTGAGAGAGAAGGTTTAATAGACTAAGAAAAAGGAATCAGATTTATCTAGAAACCACTTGTATATTGACTTCTTTGAAATAGTATTCAGGCTGGGCTGGTCTAAAAGGGATGTGTTGTCCTGTAGACTAAAAATCAGCTAATTGATTGTTAAAAAAAAAAAAAAGAAAAAAAAAAGGAAGAAAGTAGTGAAACTGCAGTGAGTTTTGGGAGAAATACAAGTGCTACATTGGGAACTCCTTTTATTTATAGAATCCAGCAAGTCAAGCATACAATGTAACCCAGAGGTGATTCTCAGGTGCTATCAAGCGAGGCATTCTTTGAGGTTCTACCATGGAAAATAAAGTACAAGAAGTCTTTGTGAGAAACAGCTGAAGTCAGCTTGGTAAAATAGGCAATAATAGTTGAAAAACCAAACAGCAGACTAATAAGGAAGAGTTCTACACTGCAATGATGCTGATAACACAAATAGATATGCACAAATACAGCCTGGGCAAAGAATAGATTGAGAGCAGCCCTAAGGAGAAGGACTTGGGCGTGTTTGTTGATGAGAAGTTCAACGTGACCCAGCATTGTGCTCTTGCAGCCCAGAAAGCCAACCGTATCCTGGGCTGCATCAAAAGAAGTCTGGCTGCCAGGTCGAGGGAGGTGATTCTGACCCTCTAGTCTGCTGTTGTGAGACCCCAGCTGGAGTACTGCATCCAGCTCTGGGGCCCCCAACATAAGAAGGACATGGGCATGTCCAGAGGAGCGCCACGAAGATGATCAGAGGGATGGAACACCTCTCTATGAGGACAGGCTGAGAAAGTTGGGGTTGTTCAGCCTGGAAAAGAGAAGGCCCTGGAGAGACCTTATTGCAGCCTTCCAGTACCTGAAGGGGGCCTACAGGAAAGCTGGAGAGGGACTTTTTACAAGGGCATGTAGTGATAGGACAATAGGTAATGTTTTTAAACTGAGAGTAGATTTAGACTAGGTGTAAGGAAGAAATTCTTCACTATGAGGGTGGTGAGACAGTGGAACATGTTGCCCAGAGGGGTTGTGGATGCCCTGTCCCTGGAAGTGTTCAAGGCCAGGCTGGTTGGGTCTCTGAGCGACCTGGTCTAGTGGAAGGTGTCCTTGCTCGTGACAAGGGCTGGGAACTACATGATCTCTAAGGTCACTTCCAAGCCAAACCATTCTATGATTCTATGAATTCTTTAGATTTTCAACAAGATATCAACACTGATACAGTCTCCCAGATAACTCTCACTTGAAAAGTAGATAACGCAGCCCGATTCCTTCAAGAGTTGGCAATATTTCAGAAAAGATATGACCAAAAGAAGGGTTAACAAAGTTAACAAAGTCCCAGAAGTTAACAAACATCTGGGACAATTTAACACTCAGCTGTGTGTATGTGCAAGACTCGTATGCAGTTTCTGTCCAAAAAGCAGTCAACCAATTCTAACAGCTTTCCCCCTTTTTATCCCTATAGAACATGGGTCCTCTGCTGATATTCACGCCCCACAGAATGAAACATGCAAATGTGACAACTACCTAGACTCAAGATTTCCTCCAAAACCTGTATCTGTAATAAGTGGAAGCCTGTCAGTATATAAAGAGAAGCAACTCTCAGTTGCATGGCTTTCAAGGCAATTCAGGTATTTGGAGAGGCCAGGAATGAAAAATCACAGCTTCCATGTAGTTTTCTATAGTTGCCAAGACTTGGTGTTTGCATTTCTATATGAAAGGCATACATATAATACAGACAAATTGGCAAGTGATTAGCAAAAAGTAACTATCAAATAATTAACAAGAATTTGTATTATTAAGGTTTGTCTCACAATGCGGATGACATTCAAAAGTAACTACAAACCCAAGGTTTCTACATTTTAAGACAGCAGATGCTGCAGCACAAGAGCCTCTTTAGAGACAAGTTACTCCACTCCCTATACCAGTGGAAGCTGGAATGAAGCAATGCTGCAACTTCAAATGAATCCATGTGCTTTTCCAAGATATGCAATCAAGTACAGTGATCAGAGGATATGCATTTGCTTTTTCTGTATCTGAGAGGGAACAAGAAGGGAAACGAGAAAAAAAAGATGAAAGAGCGTAAGGCTGCCAGAAAAGAAAGTACATGTTGCCACAAAACATCTCCCACATCTTGACACAGAACTGAAGAAAAAGATCTTCAGAATCATTATTATTGCAGACTTTTCGTCATTTAGATGAGTTATGCTCTCTCTGTCACACAAAAAGCTAACAAGAAATTTATTTACAAATGAATGACAAAATTGTAATCAAGGGAACCATTACGCATATCTGATAGATATCAGCTTTGTTTTTCAGTGTCTGAAGAGATCCAAAATTTCTCTCTTTAGCTGCATAATACAAGCTTATTTGGACTAGCTATTGTTTTATTTTTCAAGGTTTGATTTTAATAAAAGGGTAACTTCTAATGATCTGGTCTTTATGCATGGCAAACAGGATCAAAGTCAGATCTGTAGTAATGTGTTACAATCCAATATATTTGTTTTTTTCTTCCTACCATCGGTAATTTTGGATAACTGTTATTAAAAAAAACTTACTGGATCAGTCCAAATGCCAAACCGCAACTAGGCCTTGAACTGTTACAACTTTCTTAAAACACTGACAAAGCCTACAGGCAGCAGAACCTACCCCACCATCCCCCAAATCAGGAAATTGTTTTAAAATATTGATTTGAGAAGGAAATTAAATGATTCATAGATCTGACAAATATCCTAGTAAAACTACTGAAGTAGAAGAGCGCTCAAAACCTAGAATAAGCAGAAACCCGTTCAGTTCCCTTTACCAGTTGATTGGGAAACCTTTACTATCGGTACGCCGTTGTAAATGCAAAGTACTACTGTACTACTAAACCCATGGCTGTCTACCGTAACTGTCATGAGCTTCAAATCAGAGTAGTGAAGACATCCCTGTTTCTGCAGGGTCCATGCCGAAAAACTGAAATAAGAGAGTCATACCAAAACATGTGAGCAAGGTATCTGCTAACTGCATATTCATACCTATATAACTGTACACAACTCCTTTTAATGTAAAGGAAGCTTAATGATATTAAACTGGCAATCATCATTCACGTACCTAGCTCCAGATTCACGAGCAATCCGAGATATACATTGCGTATGTGTGTGTGTATATATCTCTCTCTCTGCAAGAAACACACTGAAAGAAGTTTTCTGATAGAGTAAAATACAAGCATTTTTGCAGTTAGAAAGCGTAAAAAACCAAAACCACATTCTACAGCAGTGTGGGAAGCACACAGTATTTGCAATGACATAGAAACAACTGAAAAAATGTACCAAACTCTCCACACCGAATTTGTAACTTCCAGCGTAACCAGAATTTGTAATGATATTATTGCAGATTCCAGCCTGCCATTTTTCTTTGGACTGGGGAGTAAAAAGAGCTTTCAAAAAAATGAAAGCACTAAGAAACTTTTAAAACTGTCAGTGGCATGTTTGAGCTATTTTTGCATTCCTGTAGATCTGACTTGATGTACTGTTGGGTGGGGGAAGTGTGTCATTATGAAAGGGTTTTACAATAAGAGATGGGGGGAAGGAGGGAAAAAAAAAAAATCTACTGTTAGCTATATTGAGAACTAAGCTGACTGTTAAAAATTAGAAGTGACATTCCAAGCAATTCCTCCGTGTTTAAACAGTAAGTAGAAAAGCACAGCTATAACACTGTGGAAAAAACAAACACCACAGAAAGTAAAAACTTTTCTAATAAGACATTATAAAAAGCCTCCACAGTCAACCAGGGCAGGGTGTGTGTGTGGGGTGTGTGAATTTCACAGTTTATTTTTTTAAAAGCTTATTTTTGCAAACTTGAAATTATTAAATTTAAAGCCTTATAGAGAAGGGATGCTATATACACCAATCTACTTATCATGATTTTCAGGTAAGTTATTTTCTGCCTGCATTTATAAGTATTCCTACGATAAAAACAAGTTAAAGGCAGAAATTTTACAGAAAGATAACAAAAGATGAAATGAACAAAATTACCAAAATTATAGTCACACAGAAGTAACAGAAAAAACTATGCCAGAGAACAAAAAAATGAAAATACTTTCAAAACGCGAATGATGAGAATTGGTTCCAGTTGTTGCTTGTGATTAAAGAAAATATTTGCAATAGAGGAGTTTGCCTGAAGGGACTGGTAGCGGCAGGTGAAGTTTATCAAGATATTTTGAATGCATATCATCTCCCCCCCCCAAACTGCGAAGTCATTGCCATCCACCACTTATTAGAAGATGTATCTGATGGAGGCCTTGGAGGAAAAGTTGGTGGCTGAGGAAACCTGAAAGGCCAGGTATTCGGGCACGGCTTTCAGCGATTTACAGGCTAAGTGCCTAACCTGCAGGAGAGGAAAGGAAAGCGAAGCGCCTGCTCCTCATCAGGGACTCTTCCCTAGTCCCACCACGTACCTACATCCCGACCGCGTAAACCTGGCTCAGCAAACCTTGGTGTCCTCAGGCTCCTACCGAAGGCCGGCGTTCCAGGCGGAGAGCTAGAAGACAGTGAACTGGCGCGATGATACGGCCGCTATCTCTTGGCGTGCCTACAGTGCAACCAAAGGTCTGCAGCCCACACGCAACGTCAAACGGTATCAACGATAGCCTCGTGGTAACCTAACTGGCTGCCACCAGCAGCAGCACAGTCCTGACGGCATCAGAACTAGCGCGGGCTGTACAACTCGCCTGTGATCCTGAGTTTTTACGCCTTCACCAGCCCTGGTATACGAGCTAGTCAGATTGAAGCGAGCTCAGTAACGCACGCGTGCGCTCAGGTCGTGCTTTTGACTACGCTCTAATCGTTACCACCTACATTTGCTATTTCGGTGTTAGCACAGATAAGGTTCATCACTCCGCAGTTACAGTGCAGCTTTTTTTAATATGTGAACAAGAAATAAGGAACAGGATTTCTCAGGGTAATTTCATTCACAGATAGAAAAGCTAATAGTCTTAAAATCTAGGCAGGTACGATGTATTTCTACAGCAATATGTCCATTACTAAGCAGGTCAAAATACATCGCTCTAATTTTGAGGTATTAGCAAATGACTGCATGACACATGAAAGCATATAATTTGCAGAATTAAAAATGCCCCTTTAGATGTTGGCAAGCAGTATTCAACAATCTGAAATCTCTTTAATATTATATATTCTTCCGCCATATTAATATTCCCACCCTGTGTCTATTAAGTATCGCAAAGCCTACGACCCAAGTTGCGTGATAAGGAAGAATATGTTTCCTGGGCACCTGATGAGGTGCTTCAATTATTCACAGAATCACTAAGGTTGGAAAGGACCTTCAAGATCATCAAGTCCAACCATTAATCCAGCACCACCATGTCCCCTAAACCATGTCCTGAAGCGCCACATCCACACGTGTTTTGAACACTTCCAGAGATGGCGACTCCACCACCTCCCTGGGCAGCCTGTTCCAATGCCTGACCACCCTCTCAGTGAAGAAATTTTTCCTAATATCCAATCTAAACCTCCCCTGGCGCAACTTGAGGCCATTCCAGACAGGCTGTAACCTGGTAGTTTACTGCAACCATCTTTACAAACTGTCAGCTCACTGAAAGATATTCAAATAATCTTTTTCAAAAAATGCCCTACCCCCTGTGATTAATCCATCACGAAATGCTACCAGATACCAACTTCATGCTGACAATATAATACCGCTGATCTGCATTCACTCTGGAAAATGTTGCCTTACATCACTGAACTAATCCTGCAGAACAGACAAGTACTTTTAATAGACTATTACCTTTAACAAATGTGAATACCTAACCAATAGTAATTTTCTTTTCAGTTTCAAAATGCATTAGTGGTAATAATAATAATGTACAAATACACATTCTCTTAATTCACATCCCACGTTCACTCAGTTTATTATGCACGAGCATAATTAAAAAATGGAAATTAAACACTGCACTTCCTACATTCTACACACAGCTTGAAACAATCTCAAATTACCCTTCCTGCCTAAAAAGTTAGTTATATACAGTTCAGATACGAACTAGTTAAGTCTTTCACTTATATTTTGCCGCAAGACTCCAGTGCTGTATTACAACTCATACCTTGGATAATAGGCTTTTAAAAAAAAAAAAAGTCTCCTCCTTTGTTTTACACTTTTTGGCTGCCATTTAAAAACTGTGTTGTTAATCCTTGGCTCAGTTCCAAATATATTGCCTTTTTACTTCAAAAATAGCTTAAAATAAGAATTAAATGTTAACTGTATTTTAAAATTAGGTATGACAGCTTAATTACAGCTTTTACCAGTTTCAGCAGTACCAGGGAAATCAGGAAGGCAGAACACAGAAACATCATTGCCACAGGTAATATGTGTGTTTGTAAAATGCATTATCTTTGCATATTTAAAAGTGGACAGTGAAGAATGTTTCTTTCTACTAGTAAGAATTCTTACAGTTTTTACTGTTTTATTGCAGTCTCACAACATCTGGCATAACTTTTCAGTAACTCTCAGTTCCCTTCCTTCAGGAAGCCCAAGGAGTGAGAACGATGGGAAAACCACCAGCCACTCCTTAGGGACAAATTCTCTGCGAAGTTCATTGTGCCTCATTGATGGAGAGAGGTATATGTACTTCTGCAGGGCAAAGTCTAGCTTGCAGAAAGATTTCAGAAGAATGCTATTCTATTTTCTGCTAGAGGAAGAAATGGAAATTTCACTGAAGCGTTCGAGAAAAGAAATGTTTTACTGGTTTTGGTACAGTTGACTAACAAGAGAGGATACGTTTCTCTTGATACTTAGGATGTATAAAATAAGTTTATTTGTAGCCAACATAGTATGATTTCATTTTAAGTAGCTATTAAAACATAAATAAATTAAAAAATCAGTGGCTGTACTCATTGCACTCTCTACATGAGAGCAAAAGTCCTCCCTGAAGGGTTAACAAGCTTTATTTGGTCATTTCGATTCGGCACCAATTTCAGCCCAAACAATATTGTGCTGGCGAGACCCAGCTGAACATCATGTCTAACGCTAGGACAGTTCTGGCTCTTTGACTTTAACATGCGAGAAAGCGCAAAAAGAGAAGCATTTCAAGCACCAGTAGCCAGGCCCAAATCGATCTCAGTGGAAAGGGGACGCACATAGAGATCTGCTATTCCTCTGGCAAACTCTGCTGAGCAAGATTTTACCAGCTCCGGTTGCCAAAGGATTGAAGACGCAGGGTACGATGACAATTACTGCGCTCTGCTGCTAATGATAATCCTCTTGGCATTCAGAAGGACAAATGAGACGCAGGACTTCCAGAACGAGGGCACCGCTGGAACGCGACCAATAGGCAACACAGAGTCCCGCTCAAGTAGACAACTGGGAACAACGGTTCCCTGACACAGGGTCTGAACATGGGCTGTGCAGCCCCTGCAATGAAGAGGTGAGAAACAAACACCTTTTCTGGGTTGCACTGAGTCCCATGCTATTTAACCCATAGCTACAAGAGTGTCTCAAAAACAAAAAAGACTCCTAGCAAGCAGAAATGGTTGCTGTTGGCAGTGCCCAAAACATGACAAGCACAGGAGAGACACAGAGAGTTCATGAGTAAGGAAGAGAGGAGGGAAAGAAGCGTGTGCTGGGTATAATGCATTTAGCCCACAGCCATAACAACTTCCTTGACCCCCCAGCAGTCCCACCTACATTAGGGTAGCATAAAGTCTTCGTGTTTCTGAAACCTCTTGCTGAAAAGCTAGAGGATGCTTGCCACCAAACTGTATCAGGGAGGGGACAGTTGCACCGTGTGCCTGACCAGTACATCCTGATGTGAGGGAATTCAGAAATTGTGGGGCATTATGACCCCTCTCCACTCTCTTGGATACAGATGATTTTCAGCCGAAGGAAACCCTGCACGATGCTCCACACAAGTTCATCACAGGGATATTCTGGACAGTGCGAGTTCTGGAAATCACAGTTTCCTTTGCCTAAGCTAGTTCATGTTTGCCTTACAGATTTGAAAACTTTTCACAGTTCAGATGTTTAATTCTGATTTAATTTCAGAATGGGGTACCTATTTGTCAGAACACGAGATGATTCAAATTGATAGACAAAATTAAGAAAAAGGAAATGGAGAAGGAAATATGTACTTGGAGTAATTTTATTTGGTGACTTTTATCTCCTCCTCCCCCCCCAATAATTATTACTGCCATAATTATTATTTTCCCTAATTCATTTAAAAAAAGCCGTTTCTTGTGGCTTTATTACCTGCTCTTTATTCTGAATTTGGGTCACATAAGTGGCAGGCATGCAGCGAACTCCATCCAAACTTTCTTACCTCTATGTTACTTGACTGCTCTTGTGAAACATGAGCCTTTAATAAGAACACTGCAAGCATAATTCACATTTCAAGATACAGACCAAGACTGTTTCTTCTGCCGGTCTCTGACTGATGGTCAAAATATAACAACTTAAAAAAACAAGCTATCTAGAACTTTATGAAGATATAACATTACAAGTGGCTCAAGCTATCAGCAGCTCTGACGAAGGTTCTGGACTTTTAGATAATGTGTTACCAATGCACATAAACACTGACAGCGTTGAATAGAGCAATCAGTAACAGTTTCGTATCTTTATTATTGAAAATAAATAAAAGATCATCATTTTCTTTCACATTGACTCTCGCCATCGGAAAACCAACTTGCAAACACCCAATCAAAACAACTGGATATAGTCTAATACTTTTACCTATAAACAGTTACAGTTGGCTCCATGTTTGGCTGAAGTTTTTCACCGAACCACAGAACAGTTGAGGTTGGAAGGGAGGGACCTCTGGAGGACATCTGGTCCAACCCCCTGGCTCAAGCAGGGCTACCTAGAGCCCGTTGCCCGATGTTGGGATCACTCTGCACGGCTCGGCCTTGAGGAGAAGGAGCTGTGATAAACAACTAAGAAGAAGCGAGGAAAACAGGAACACCTGCAAGCAACAATCCTGACTGTGTGAGGGGCGCGTGGACAGCGCGTGATATTTTGTATATAGCCAATTGCAATAGTGTGTGTAACAAGCTGTAACCAATCATGAGTGTGTGCGCAGTGACTAAGCGAAAATTATGATATATATTGGAGTCAGACAAGACAATAAACGGCTTCGGAATATAACTCTCATAGAGTTGTGAAGTCCATCCTTCTCCCGCAGCCCAGGACCATGCCTAGACAGCTTTTGAATATCTCCAAGATGGAGATTTCATGGCCTCTCTGGGCAACCTGTGCCAGCGCTCGGTCACCCGTACAGTGAAAAAGTACTTTGTGATATCCAGAGGGAATCTCCTGTGTTTCCGTGTGTGCCACTGCCTCTGGGCACCACTGAAAAGAGTCTGGCTCCAATCTCTTTGCATCCTCCCTTCAGGGATTTACACACAGTGTTAAGATCTCTCCTGAGCCTTCTCTTCTCCAGGCTGAACAGTCCCAGCTCTTTCAGCCTTTAATCACGAGGGATGCTCCAATGCCTTAATCTTTGTGGCCTTTCCTGAGGGTCTCTCCAGTATGTCCATGTCTCTTGTACTGAGACGCCCAGAAGTGGACATCAAGCCCAGAACTGGGCATTTCTTATATTGTAACAATTCCATAGTTTAAACGATTTAATGACTTACATGACTACTATGATTTTAGTGTACTTTATGCAGTAGCGTTCAGTACTGCATATGATTGAACTGTCAGCAGTGCTGCGCGTAGTTTCTCTTTTTTCCTTTTTCCCCTCTTTTTTTTTTTTTTTTGGTAAAGATAGAACACTTACATTTCAGAATACAAGAAACGGGAATTGCAGTAAAACAATATTTTAACCAGCATTGTATGCTCCCACCATTTAACAGCTAAGTCAGTACTGTGAATTAACAACACCTCTACCGTTATGTTGACTATAACATAGCTACCAGCTATGAAGAGACTCCTCAAAACCCCGTCACCTCTGAATTTCAGTGTTAGGATGCCCTGAGCATAGATTTGCCCCCGGACAGATCACAGTAATCCTGTGAACTCTACTATGTCCGAGCCCATGCATGCTTGACATAAAACCCACACGCGACGTTTCCAAGAGAACAGCTATAACGGCAAAACATCAGGTTTTTTCCTCAGATGCCTGTTCACTCACTAACTCTCAATGACGCTCCTCTTTCTTGAGAGCGCCTAATATTTTTTAAAATACATGTCTACCTTTAGCATCTGCAACATCTTATGGCAAGCAACTCCTGTATTTCCACTACTTTCTCCATGAAAAACCACCTCCTTTTGTTTGTTTGTAATCCAGGCCCTATTGGCTTCATTTAACATCCCGAGTTCTTGCACTGGAAGAGACCATGAACCGTTTCAAACTGATCATGATTTTGCAGATTACTATGAGAGACCCCCTTAGTCATCATCTCTTTTCCAGACTGGAGAGTTTTATGGTCTTCATTCCTCGTCCTGATGACTAACAGCCCTTTCTCTGAAACTTTCCCAATTTCTCTATATCCTGTAAGATGAGGGGAACTGAACTGCATAGTGGATCTTTACAGACAGTTCTCTGCTTTGTTCTCTTCTTTTCCAACAACTTCTAACATTCAATTCACTTTTTTCACTTTTGATGCACAAACCGCATGTACAGTTACTCAATACATTTAAAATACGAACATCACAAACAACAACACAAATTGCAGCAAAACCAAGTTTTTTAAAAAGTATTTCAAGCACAGAAGACAACATGACCAAATTGCATTCTGCTGCAGTCTTACGTTTTCCCTTGAAGGTTTTCCCAAAGTGAAAAATCAATCCAAAATTCACTATGCGCTATGAACGTTTCCCACAACCTTAGAATAAAAAAAATTGCAATAAAAACATTGCAAAAATCAAGTGGCTTGAATATTTTTAATCGTAAACTATAAGTGCTAATATATCCAATGTATGTATTGTAAAGACAACTCCTGCTCTTCCGATTCCTTGGACTGCCCGTATGATGTTCACTTTTATTTGAAAGCAAGCTATGATTTTCCTCCCGAGCTTTAATGTTCTGCACAGTACTTTTGAAAGAAGCAAACAAAATATTTTTCAAGATTCTCAAGACTCAGTGTGCTAAGTGTGTTGTGCAATTAGCTACAGTCCCTAAGAGGATCAAAAGAATTCCTATCACACCTGTAAATTGTCCCCACATAGCCCTTACCCAACGTCAATAAATTCCAACTTCTGAACAAAGAACCAAGTCAGTCAAGCCTTTTAATTCTTTTTTAAAGCTTCTTCATTTTAACTTCCATGCTTCTCCTCTAGCATTTGCTCCTCCTCTCCTCTCTTTTTCACAGCTAAAGGAATGGCAGCCCTCCAGATCACTCCTGAGCTCCAAGGGGTGTAACAAGGTATGCCAGAGTACAGCTCTGCCTGTAACTAGCCCCAGCATCCGTGCCAGGACCGGGCACGTCTGTGTTCTTTGTAAGAGCAGAAAAATTAGGTCCTTGATATTCTATATGCATACCTGCTATATTTTATGTTTGGAGAAAAATAAAACAAAACAAAAAAACCCCAAAACAGACCACATAGAAACCCAAATCTGTTACGGCCATGGAAAGAAAGATGAGGGTTGTGTTTTCTTCTCCCAGAGAAACTTCTTCTCAGATTCCCTTACAACCAATAAGTCACTGGACATAAAAGGCAGAGTGAGCAATTCATGTGTGGGCACCCAGAGAAAAAAAAAATCTAGGTTATAAGCTCTCAATATAGTAAGTTTACATCATACTCTGTGAAATGAGAGGAACTTACTAAACCTCATCAATTTTAGTTTAAAAAAGAAAAAGCCCTCCCTTCCCTACCGATTAACAACATTATTTTATTTCAGACATGGTACTGCCTTTCTGATCTTCAGGATTACATCTCAGGAACTCTCTCACTAAACGGGACCTAGTAAAGTATTCATGTGACAAATTATAGAAGTTAGATGCTTAGGAATTAGAAGACAAACATTGTAAGCAGCAAGAATAATTTTTACTCAGTTAAATACCAAAGGAAATGGTGGCATCTCACAAATATTAAGCCTATCCTACTTTATTCTTAATAAGCAAGTTTCCTATGTAGATTTTGAAAAAAACAAATACCTCTGCTCAAGAAACCATTTCTTGCTTTACTAGAACATCATGTATTCCTATTTTAGGGTATTTGTAAGAATGGTAATTAAGCATGAACAAATGTTTTAAAAAAGAGTACATTCATGCAGAGAATTGATTCAGGACAAAACCAGCCAGGTATCAGTAGAAGGACACTTCTCATAAAACAGTTGCTTCACCTCTAATCTCTCAGGCCGTCCTCAAGGGAAACCTACACACCACTTCTCATATATGAGCTTTGGAATGGAGGCTGCAGTTTAACAGGCAACTAAACTGACATAACAGCTAAAATTCGTAACTCTGCTAGATACCAAATACATCCAATGGGCCATAAAATAAAAGTTATGGGCTCAGTATGATCTTTCCCTCCACAGCCAACTCCTTACACTCCACCAGCAATAAACTGCCTGTCTCTTCCCCTTAGGAGGCAACTGCTTTCTCATCTCTTCTTTCCACCAAGAACACCCTGTCTATTCTTCTCCTGCCTCCCCTCCCCGGAGCTACCTTTCCTTTCCGAGACGGTAAAATTGATCCATGTTTAACCGAACTCTAAGCAACAGTCTTCACCTTCTATTTGGCTCTCAGTACTGATGTTTTGATTTCAGGCCTTAACAAAGGCATTTGTGATCAAGAGGTTGTCACTTCTCAGCTGTGTCACTTGATCTAATCAACTCCATAGCCTCTAACTGCTGACCTTGATTACGTTCTCACATCATCACGGATACTCTGAACGATGACAGTGGCCGTGTAACACGCACAAAAAGAAAATGGGAGTAATGGGCCCGCAGAAAGAAATTTTAGCAAAGGCATTTTTAACAGTTAGGAAAGAAAGATCAGTTAAGTATGTATGTGAGCAAGAAGCATATCTACTTGTTTGAGCAGGAACACCATAGCTCGTTTGAATTCAAACTAAATTTAGTGACTTGACGTACAGTGCAAATAAAGTTTTCAAAGATACCTACCAAGAAGTAGCAGTGGGGTTTCTAGCCTATTTACCAGAAATTCTTTTTTAAATAATGATCAGTAAATACATTAAAGCAGACTTTTATCTGTACTTAGACCTACCCACCTTCTCCCTGAAAATTAAGTCTTTTCTTTCGATGCTCTACAAAAATCAAAGTATATTTAAAAAGAAAACCACAAAATTCAGCCAGAGCCCGTGACCGCAGACTCCAGTTACGCAATCGCCATTTGAAGCCAAGAGCACAAAAACCAAAATGTCCACCTGCAGAAGCTACTAGCAGTCTTCCAGATTGAAGTGTCATGTTCTACGCTCAAAGCAGAAGCCAACACGAGAGAGAGGCATTACAAGGTTAGTTTACCCAAATGCAGTTCTCCAGAAACTGTCTGTTGATTCCAGCATCATCAAGCCTCAAATAATTTTTATTTACACCTAAATACTATTTCAATATATTTTATGTGCCTCAATATAGTGTAGAAACTGGGGTGTACAGTACCACATGCTGGCTATAAACAGGAAGCATAAAACTGATTCTTAAAATTTACGGTAAGTGACAAGTTCTAACATGCCTTAAAACAAACACCCTTCATAGAATCACAAGAAAAAATATTCAAGCCAGTGGTTTAAAACACAGGTATTCATGATCTTAAACTAAATTACAACTTCCATCTTCTTAAAGCATTCTGCTTTAAACATGGAGGCTTTGTTCAAAACAATCTACTAATTAAAGTATTTCAGGTTTTTATACTTATTGGGAAAAGACAGGTAAGTGCTTTTAGTTCCAACAAACACACTTAAGTTTCTGGTATTATAAATTACTTCATGACAAGGCTTGTGAAGCAGCTCCCACTTAAAGTTATTCAATAATACATTTATAGTGACACAAACAAATTTAAGTTTCTAGTTGCAAAGAACTATTGCATTTCCTGAACTAATATTTCATGCAGAGTTACGCTTTTAAGGGAAAACACTGTGACTCCTACAAAAGAAAACCTGGATTTAAAAAAGAAAAAAAAAAAAAAAAACAAACGAAAAAAACCAACCCACACCAAACAAAAAAGCACCCAAAACCCAAAACCACAAACAAAAAAACTCACAAAAGACCTTAGTGAAAGTAAACTAAAGGGGGAGTAGAATTTCCAGAAAATCCAGTAGATCAACAAGTTCAACTCAGAGTTGTGCACATCTTCAGCTAGAAACTCATCAACCTACTTCCAGGATAGTATTATGAAATGAAAGTATCATTTGAGATGTTCAGAAGGTTCTCTTAAAGGCTATAAATGAAAATGTAAAAAACTCAAAAAGGAGAAAAGAAGGGGAGAAAAAAGAAGGGGAGAAAAAAGAAGGGGAGAAAAAAGAAGGGGAGAAAAAAGAAGGGGAGAAAAAAGAAGGGGAGAAAAAAGAAGGGGAGAAAAAAGAAGGGGAGAAAAAAGAAGGGGAGAAAAAAGAAGGGGAGAAAAAAGAAGGGGAGAAAAAAGAAGGGGAGAAAAAAGAAGGGGAGAAAAAAGAAGGGGAGAAAAAAGAAGGGGAGAAAAAAGAAGGGGAGAAAAAAGAAGGGGAGAAAAAAGAAGGGGAGAAAAAAGAAGGGGAGAAAAAAGAAGGGGAGAAAAAAGAAGGGGAGAAAAAAGAAGGGGAGAAAAAAGAAGGGGAGAAAAAAGAAGGGGAGAAAAAAGAAGGGGAGAAAAAAGAAGGGGAGAAAAAAGAAGGGGAGAAAAAAGAAGGGGAGAAAAAAGAAGGGGAGAAAAAAGAAGGGGAGAAAAAAGAAGGGGAGAAAAAAGAAGGGGAGAAAAAAGAAGGGGAGAAAAAAGAAGGGGAGAAAAAAGAAGGGGAGAAAAAAGAAGGGGAGAAAAAAGAAGGGGAGAAAAAAGAAGGGGAGAAAAAAGAAGGGGAGAAAAAAGAAGGGGAGAAAAAAGAACCAAGGTACATGTTGATCCTTGTGCACACTAAGCAGATTCTGGACAACTGACCTGGTTATTCTTACTTCAAACATCAATAAGACAATTTAGAATAGCCCATCTTGCACGTAGCTGAAAACAGAGCATCAGTCTTCTTTCTAGTGCATTTTCATCAGTCTATTTAAAGGCCACTTTTACTGAACAGTCTTAAATAAAAATAGCTGACAAGAGGTGGAAAAATCTTCCCCAGCAAAGTATATTGAAGAAGAAACATGGGAGAGGAGTCAGAGGTAAAAGTTAATGTGTGGACTCCAGAAACAAAGAAATGCTGTTTCTTTAGAAGTAGGCATAGCTTTTTAGAAAGTCACATTAAAAAAACGCCAAACACCCATTTTCTTTAACTTCCACCATGTGGAGTTGAGAAAAAAGTGAGGCTATTTCACAAGGCTATCTTTGGCTACTAATTGCAAAATAAATGTCAGATTTTACCATCACTGAGATAATTGCCTCAATTTGCTTCTAAATTTGTTCAAATTGCATACATATTATACTAAAAATGCTGCCTAGTGAAGAAAACAGACAAGAATAGAAGTATTTTGAAATCTTAGCTGTCTTCCAGGGAAACAATATTGCTTATCAACCCAATTATGTCAGTATCTTACAAAAATCCGAACTGTTAGTTTTCTAACCAGATTACTTTGACAGAAAAAGAACAACATTTACATCACAACAGAACTCAGAAAAGTAAATTTTAAAAATGCTTAAATAAACTGCACAACAATTGTTGCATCTGCGCAAAAGCCCGTCTAGCACAGCTCGCATCAATGATGGTGAACACAAGCGGATAGGGAATCCTTTAAGAACAGAGCAAGCACATTGTCTTGCTTCTCTAAAACACCTCGAGGCTTCTACCACCCTTGTTCAGGGACTTTTCTGAACAAATGGCTAATTGTGGTTAATGAATTTGCATCTATTCCTTCAGCACATTACATTTGCCAATACGTCCACTTTTTCTACATTTTATAACTTTTTTTTTTTTTTTTTGCTGGCATTACTTTTGATTTTCTTTTAAAGAACCTTCTACAAAAGCTATTCTTCCAATTTGCTGTACCCCCATGACAGCCACCAAAGAAAACAAAAATAAAATCCCCAGTAAAACTGTGTTTGAAAACACTTGTAAATATGCAGAAAGCATACAACGCAGATATATTTAATGCACACAAAAGGACAATACAGAAAACTAAAGAGTTCCTATGCAGATACATTTAATGCACACAAAAGGACAATATAGATTAGTACACAGTTCCTACAAAGAAACTACAAATTCCTTTCATTTTTACCTCTGAAAATTTGAGCTTGGCTACAAAACATGAATCAAACTATTGCAAGAATCCTACCCTAATTTGTAGTAAATGTTTTAAAATTGCACACGTTTGCTAAGTAATGCTGTGGAACCTCTTTTGGAGAGACCAACTCGAGCAGCCTTCACAGCAGCTCATCCCCACGGAAAACTCGGCTTTACGTACAACGTACCGATACACACTCTCGGAAGAGCCTGTGCATCTGAACAGTCCGAGTAAGAAGCCATAGTTCGCTTACAAAGCTATATATAAACAGACATTCACTGTAAATCTGATGACATACTATGCAGAATTGGGTTAAACTTACCTTACCGCAAATGAGAATTGTTTTCAATACTAATCATGAATGCATTTGTTTCCTGGGAAAAAGAAACAAAGCAGCAATTTTGACATTGTAGCATAGCAGAGACTGGCTAAAAAGGAGGAAATTCACTTTCCTTGGGCCTTTTTCACTTGTTTGCCCCACTCTTTTCTTTTTTTTTTATTCCTTTTTTTTGTATGTTTGTTTTTTGAAGTTGTCGGTTCATATTGCACTTGCAAGTCTTTCCATAAAATATTCTGAAAGCTCAACCGGCAACCAACAATGATTTTATTGCATGCTCTCTGAGGAAGTACAGGATGTAATAGCCTTTATCTCACCCTTCTGCATTTTCCTTCTTCTTTGGTCATAAAAAGACAGCTTCAACTTTCTGAAGCAATTATTTCAAATACTCAATTACAGATAACAGTAATTAACTTTCCCCAAAGTATTTTCAGAACAAAATTAAAATACATTCACAGCTGTTATTAAAAGAAAGGTGCAGCTGAAAGCGCTGGATTAAAGATGATGCAGCTGTACAGCGTTCTGGAAACGTCAACGCCTATTGCAACGCAACAGCCCAGAAACACTTTTCAGAGAGGCGAGTTCAACTTTTACCTGGGCTTCACATTCTGACTTGAAGCTGTAATTACTGGTCTCAAAAAGGGGAGGGGAAGAAAGTAAATCCTTAGATGTCATCATTTTAGCACTGATCTCAAACAGCAAATCAAAAACTTTCCAATGTAGGTTACAGATGCCTAAGCGCAATTTCAGCCACAGTACCCCTTCCCCCCCAAAAAAAAAACCCAAAACTCCCCAAAAAGCCACATGCAACACTTACGGACATTGAAATAAGCAGTAATGCCATTTCAAAAAGCTGTTTCCAATCCATGTATAGCTTTCAATTGTGTGCAAACACATGGAGATACGTCCACAAAACACTGCGACCACACATGTAAAGCATCCACCTGCAAACAGATCCGTGTACAATGCTGACATACGGCGTTATGCATTTGACCCTTTGCGGTTTTCATACGGTCGCGCCTTTACCACGCTGCCGAGTCCTTCAAGGCAGATTTTCCCGAGCAGTTCACATGCAAAGCAGAGACACTTAGCAAGCAGCAAAGTGAAACGCTTTCAATATAAAATCATCTTAATATTATTTTTCATGTTTCCACTTACTAGTTTTATTTTCTATCCAGAGCAGAACAGAAAAATGTTTTCCCCCCAAAAAATTTTACAAACAGTTCCCTTATTTAAGAGCCCCATCACTGCTTTGGCATTGAACCATCTCAAAAGCCATTTATTGCTCCATATACCATCTCACTGTAACTGCTGGGCCTTAAACATTGAATGAAGTATTAGATATTCCCCAGGAAACTGATCAAAATGCCGTAGCATAAAGGGCAACCAACAATCTAGGGTATAATAAAGGAACGGCACATTAAAGGATTAGTACAACATCTATACTCAGTTGCATAGAAACCCTGTGAAACTACTTACAACATTGACTTCAGTACCCAACATGTCCATCATATTACTACTAATTTACATGTTAAAGCAGCTAACAGTGACTTTTCAAAGCTTTATAGAAGATGTACGTGGTTACAGCATCTTAGTACAATAAACATTAGATGAGGGATGAGGAGAACTACCAGCTGAACGTTGAAAAGAGAATATACACAATTAATGAAAACATTTTGTTTTGTGGTGTCCACCCCAGCTACACTTTAGGACATTATGAGCTTGGAAAAAGCCTGATAAAATAATATGGTAGGCAAAGCAACATTGCTGCACGTGAAGTTTCGGTTCCCTTGGTCAAACAACACTAAATCCCCACCAACCCGTACCGAGATGAATGCTCTCATGTCTGTATTGTCAGGGGACCAAAGGAATATGATGCCCAACTGTGGTCCGATATTCCTTCCTGGAACTCTACTCAGAGTGGGAATACAAATTATTTCCTTCTCTTTTGGAATTTTAAAGAAAAAATAAGCATATTTTCTCCCTTTACTGGAACCCCTACAGATGTCTTCCAAACTCCTGTTTTGGGGGAAGCCTGCAGCCACGAGCTCTCTCTTTACCCACTCAGCACATCAGCTCTGGAGTCCTGCTTCCATAAGTCTTCACAGGCCATAGCCTGTGAAGTCCCTCTGCCACCTGCATTTTCCAGAGTTTGGGCCAAAAGGGTGCATAAAGCTGAGCAATGTTGACCTTGCCAAATCAAGTTCTCAACTCAAAAATTTTTGTAGGAAGCAACAGCTTGGACTGAGCTAGTTGCTATCCTCGTCACATTGCCTTGGACTCAAATTCAAACTAAACCATCAAAAAATTAGACTTGATAGTCACACGAGTCCTACCTTCTTGCATAAAACAAGCTCGGCATTAGCTTAGCTCTGGACAAATACACAGCAAGTATAGGTCAACGTACTGGTGTTGCGGAAAGATGAAGCGATACGACCATGCAACCAAACTAAATTTTGACGACGTCAACATAACAAGGCCCACAGACATTGGTCCTGGGCATGGACATTCATGAAGAGACCAGCAGGAGAGGAAGGAAATGGACATAAAAGCGATAAGGAGAAAGCTCAGGAAAGGATTTCAAAACTGAGCACTGGTGCTGTGGCTGACAGAACTTGTAGTCAGGGGAGGAGAGAGGGAGGGGGTGCCTGCACACGCCTGTTCACCATTAACCACATCAGTCTGCACACTTTAGGGGGGGAAAAAAAAAACCCCAAACCTTCAAGCTGGTAAACACGAAACACTGCATAAAAATTGAAAAAGATCAAGCAACATGGGATCAAAGAACATTTTACCTGTTTACTTTTTTTGCTCTTTACGATCTGAACTAATCACTACTAAATATGTACCTTAAGAGTAATAAAAGGATTCCATGTGCAGAACTAAATTACACAGAAGATTACTTAAAAGATCTGGCTCTAAGTGTCATTCCCAGAGAGAATGAAGCACTTCTGAAGGGCTTTTTTGTTTCATTTTTCTAAAAATATCAATAAACCAAAGAAGAGAAACCAAATTTAGGACTTAAAGCATTTTTAAGCTCGTAGCTATAATTACTCTGTTCTAAGGATCCAATATAACCGCAGTAATTTCTGAGGGGAAAAAAAAAAAGAATGAAATTAGGCTCATTCCACCTAATCTTTCTCACTATTGCCAGGGATACGCACGATCAGTGTTTGTTAATTTTTTACCATAGAACACCTCTTGAGATGCTTCACACAAGCAAGAAGTCCTCAAGTAAAAGAGAATCAGCTTTTAAGAACGTCTTATCCAATGCAATATATTAAAGATGAGAACTACCGCTAACATTTAACCTCTTTTGCTGCTTCTAAATTGACACACACTGAGCCCTTTCTTAAACGCAGCTAGAGTTTAATCCAGGCCAGTGGCTAGGAATATTAAGCAGCAGTATCATATCCGTAAGTTTAATATCCGTAAGTTTACCCACACAAAAATAAGTCTAAACTTTCGAGGCCGACTCTTTTATGCTCTTTGGTCAATAAGAACAATGTTGGTGTCCCAACGCTGAAAAAGAACCAGGAAAACCACCGGAACCAGGTATGATTTATAAGAAACATACGCATCTTAAACGCCTATTTTGTGTTTTATTTTTAATCACAGTGCTTAAAACTGGAAATTTGCTTTTAGGAGAAAATACAACGTTTTTATGCTCAAAGTCAATGTGTTCTCTTCGTCACAGCTGTTGAGGTCTTCTCCCAGAGCACAGCCACTCTACACGCAACGCAGCAAAGACAAAAGACTGCTACAGGAGACAAGAACTTTTCCTAGTAAGACATTTCTCACTTCCACAACTAAAAGATGCATATGTAAATAAACTTTTCAATAGTCATGTTAATGTAATAGACTGTCATTTTTCAATTGGGCTCTCAAAACCAGTAATTTTCTTGCATACACACTATTTAAAAATATGTTTTGCTAGAACTTTCTGGCTATGTTGCAATCAGAATTACCCCAAATAAATTAACCTCAAATTATTATGTTTCTTCTGCCAATTTAAAGCTTTTTGCATCAGTTTTTTAATATGCATTATCCGAAATTAAACTTTATACTATATTTTGATTCTACCTTATCATTGTTTAGGTATTTTTGTTTAGCTTTTTTTTTTTTTTTAAAGGGAATGCCTAAAACATCACATTCAATTTTTTTAAATTTTGGTATTGCAATGTAGCAGCTTGCAAAAGAGTTTCACATAGTTTATTCATCTTCAGACACTACTATCCATCATGTCCTTAGACTTTAAAACAGCTGCACTGTGTCAGAGACAACGGGTAAAGGCCAACCTGAGCCCAGAACGCCGATGATGTTAACAGCCTCTTTGCACGAAGGGATCCTCCAGCCATACAGTCGCACACCGATTGTTTCACTCTAACTCAAGGTTGCCAGAAAAGCCTAGCAAATTTTACAAATAAGTATTTCTACAAACACGAATCAATCACTAACATCAAGTAACGTTAATGCAATACCATCCTAGGTTACGAAGATATAAAGGCTAGATTCAAGGTGCGGCTGTCTTGCTCTATTTAATTTCCTGTTTGCATTTTCATCTTCTGAAAAGCATACGATATTAGTGTGGCGATATATTGCAATTATACTATAATTATGACTAAATTAGTTTTCCCAGCAAGCACACTGTAGTAGATGGAAATATGGAAGGGCTTTTTTTTTTTCCCCTGCCCCTTCACGCTAGAGACTGGCTGGACGGTGACACACGGGGGTAAGGATACAGGGGCACCTAAAGCCCAGCGGAGGGACCGAGAAGTCTCCCAGACATCTACAACTCCTATCACAATTTCAGTTCCTACGCTCTGCTGAAGGAGATGCGGAAAAAGGCCACAGGGAAAAAGAAATAAGGGAAGAGAACGAGCTCGCTGTACAACACGGTGCTTCCCAACGCTTCCCACGAGCAGAGGGGTCGTGGCATCCTCCTCTCCCCGGGCTGCTGCCGAGCGCAGGCTTGCGGCAGCACCAGAAAGCAGGAAAAAGCCTGGTGGTTCGCGCACTCCCCAGCAGCTGCTGCTTCTTCCCAACAGCCTGGCCCAGCACCAACGCCGCTTTCGTTTCAGCCTGACGGACTTCCAACGCATCAATCAAGCTGGAAAAACACCCCCAAGCCCCGCACGCTCACTTACGCAGTATAATTTGGGCTCCCTTCATTAACCACAGGTACCAGTTATGTAACTACTTGTCCCATTTGGCCGTGACGTGAAGCGTCTAACGCAGAACGTACATCTTGCCATTTGCGAAGGGCGTCAAAGTTACCTGAAAAGTTAGATTAATAACTGGAAGTACGGTAGATGTTGTCAAATGCGATTTCTATAACAGGCTCATCGCGAAAACATACACCCACCCACGTTTTACACTGAAAAAGAAAACATGTCTCCAGCATCTTCAGCGAGGGAGCAAAGGCTGCAGACAGGTGTTTTGCCTCTGAGCTACTTCAGGAGACTTTTCTTCGCCGCGGCTGAGTAACGCAGGCGACAGACTCTTTGGGCGCAGCTGCAGAACCCCTCGCCACGGGCAACCGCAGCGTAAGTCGCAAGAGTACCTGCAAAAGCCGCGGCAACCTCACGGCGCGGTGCTAAAGCCGCCTAAAAGGGGGGGGAAGCCTACCTCCACCTCTGCGGGGGCTGCAGAAGCGGCGGCAGAGCCACCCTGCTGAGCGTCGCCCGCCGCCGGCGGCACGCCCTGCGCTCGACGCCGCGGTCTCCGCGCGGTGATGCCAGGGCACAGACCGGGCCGCCCTCATCCGCGGGCACGGCGGAGTCCGGGTACAAACAGCCCCACGGGAGACGCACGTCACGGACACGCGCCAACACCAAGGCAAGCGCGCGCCCACCGGATTCTCGTTAACAACACGTATATGTCAGTGTTTATGAGCCTAAGAGAGAAGGGTTATAGTTTTAATGATAGTAATCAAATCTGGAAAACAGGTCTGCCTTTTGCCTGAGGCAAACTATTATTTTAATGTTTCCTAGAAGAAGTGACGAAGTCCAGGAGGACAAAAAGCAAACTCAAACTGAGAAGTCAATTCAAATTTTTTCTTTAGTAAGTGTAATGGTCATCTGCATAGGTGTTTTTCCAGTTTCCTAATTTAATAGAACGGAATAAGCTGTAAACTGACAAAGGTATTGCTGAATTGCCAGAGGGAAAAAAGTTTCAGTCTTAACCAGCATATTTGCAAACTTCTGATAAATTTCATCATTTTCAGTTTGTTACAATTTCTGTCCCAAAACTCCCTTTGTGCTGAACTGTTCCATGTGACTTCTCGGTCATGAGGCAAATTTTAAAAAAGGAAGGAAAGCATTGAGAAAATAAATTTACTATCCTTATTATATCCTTTATACCCTTATCTTATCCTTAGCGGCAGACAAGAGCAGAAAACGCAGCAGGAGACAAACAGCTTTAGGACTTTCTTGAGTTCGTTCTTTCACACGACGCTCCGGAGCAGCACGGCAGCGTTCCAGACGGCGGGAGGTAACAAGAAGCCTGTGCGCTGCTGTTTTCTATTACGATTACTAGCCAAAACGCCAGCAATTCTCCCCGATTTCAATGGCCCATGCATTTTTAAGTTTCCCAGGTTTTCAGTACAGAGACAGAACTTCGCGCCACGACTGGACAGGCTGTCGCGGCCAAGCCGCCGCAGGCGGCTGCGCTGGGCTCCCTCAGCTCTCTGCGAATGCCACTGCTGATAACCCCCCCCAAAAGTGGTGCCAAGCTCTATTTAAGCTTCAAGAGGTCATTCACTGCTAATTCTTTGGGGCTACCAGACTTTCAGCCTTAACTAAAGCTACGCCGACTTACATAAGCCCCACACTTTGGTGTAATGGCTGTAAATTACTGGATACATGGATGTATTACGATATTTTCATTTTGCTAGGGAAAAAAAAAACCGGTGTGTTTTACAGAGTAATTGCGTTGTGAAATCACTTTTCTTCAGTACATAAATTGAAATAAACTGTGCCGAAAACGCAAAGACTTAATCTTGAATTGCTAAAATTATCATCAGTGCCACAGCTATAACAACTGAAACGGTTTTGCTAGTTTGCAAAGGCCTTAAAAAGACAGTGTCATTCTGAAAATCGGTTTATTATAAGTAACACTACGGTACAAGAAGGTGTTAAGAAAACAGACTGACAATTGTCTATTATCACATTCTGTAAGTTTTATATACCAATTAAAAGTTGCTAGGAATAAAAATAAGTGAATCAAAGACGTGTGACAGAATTTGCTGCTGTTAAGAAATTATCAAAGACTAACTATGCAAAAAATGTGAAAAGATAAGTGAAAGGTCTCATTTGGTATTTCTAGTCTGGGTTAAACAACCTGATGTGACTTGGCAAGTATAATCAAGTTCTGTCACACTGAGATCACTCTGTTTCTGCATCAATGGGTACAAACTCCAGTTAAGCCTTTAGGCTCCCTGCATTCTAGGTGTTAATTTTGACCCAGTTTTGGCCTCATTAAAAACAAATCCCCAAACACTTTTTTTTTTTTTGGGGGGGGGCGATCATCTCACATATAAGATCAACAAATAAGCTGACTCTGGTTTTCAGATTAGTAAGAAATCAGCCATGCTACATTTCAACACAGCATGGTGACAGACAAACATTTCTAGGACAAGTCCCTTGTTCCCTCTTGCTCCTTGATGTTGGGCAAATGGGCTACAGCAGGAAGAAAAGGCTGTAAAGGCCAACTTCCAACCTATAGGAGATATTTCCTTCATGCAGAAACGGCTCAACACATACTCAACAGCAACAGTCCTCAAGGATTTGGAGGTTAACTTGAGCACTTCCCAGATCAGCCCAGCCTAAACTACTACCAATTTGACAACACCTCCATAAAAGCTCCTGCTAGACAGGCTGCTCGCTCTGTCAGACTGACTTCAGACCTGGCAACAAGTACACAGCCTGAGGTCCTGATCCCCAAGTTGTGCAGATCAGGAACGGATCAGGAATGTAGCCTGAGCATACAGAGACAGTCTTCCACCCCATGCACTCAGTCCTCCCACAGGCAGAAGATGGGATGACAAGGGTTAAGAAGTTTTCTGGGACTTAAAAAAACAAAACACCCACTACAATGTCCACCAGTTGTGCTGTAGCTAAGAAGTTCATTTTGCTGTTTTAACTTCTACTGCATTCTTCTCTGTGAAAACTATTGCACAGGGAATATCATTTATCTATTTTTTTTTATTAAAGGCCATCATGTCTTCCAATGTGGCACATGTATCATCAAATGAGGAAACTGCTTTGGTCTTCACAAGAACCCTCTGAACTATAAAACACTAGGTACAGAAAGCAAGAAGGCTGATGTCTAGCATGTTATGCTTGGAGAAAACTTATTCTGTTCAAACAGGGAGGATGCAAAAAGAGAACTCAAGATAGAGCATATCAAGTTCTGCCAACACACGCACATATTTCACAATAATGCAATACTACCTACAGGTTTGTTTCTCTGATTATTGGGCAACTTTTTGAAAGAAAGTGGCAACAACCCTTGAAGCCTTCAATTCTCAAAGCTGCTAGTTTTTCTACCAAGTCATTTTTGCTTTTCTTTTATTACTCGTTTTACCATCGTACTAAAAGCATCTATTCCGTAACTCTTCCAGGTCCAAAACTCCAGCTTATACCTGTAAGACTACCAAAACTCCCAGCTTCATCTGACAGTATCCAGTGTACTCCAGAGGCAATTACAAAAATAAAACAAACAAAAAACCCAACCCACCCTAAAAAACACCACACACAATACAGATGCAGAAAAGCACAGCTGAATTGTGATTAACACCACTACAAGCAAGTTTGGTTATCCTATTATGTGATCTATTCTCTATTAACGTGATCTATTTTCACATATTATTTCTTCAAAGCTCTCACTCTATTAAGCATCTAAAAGAAGCCCTAGCATGACCTACAGGCTCTTGAACAGAGCTTGTTCAAAAGCCAGAGATTTGTTTGGAAGGAGGGATTTTTGAGCAGCCTGCCACAAAATCCAAGAAATTTAGGGTGAAGGAAGCAACATAGCTGGGCCAGTCTAATTGCCATCCATATACAGGTCTTATCACAGTATCTAGTTTTTCTGTCCTCCCAAATAGTAGCCTCCTCCCCCTGTACTGCCATCTTCACCATCTTCAATGCCACACATTCCTCATGACTGTTCTGGTATTTGCTCTGTGAGACTCTCCATGAGCAGTGCCAAGTATTAGCCTGAAGATGACTAACCCAGCCAGATATAAATGGAAGTATTTTTCTGCTGGCTTAGTGAACTGAATCAATTCAAGAACCATCAGAAGCAGCATGGTGAAGGGCATAGAACCATACCGCTGGGACCAAGGGAGAATCCAAGGAATGTGATTACTTGGCTTTAACAGCAACACATTGTCGACCCACCCACCTACGCTGTACAGCTTCACCCACAGATTTAAACCACAACTTAAAATGACCTGATGGTAACGCTAATCAGTATTGTTTCAAGCTTACTATAGGATTAGGAAAAAAATTACTTATATTGTCTGTTTGTGTGTTAATGGTTCTCTCACATCTCTTAGAAATGTCTTTATTTTATAATGAAAACACAACTTCAGGAACATGGTTTTTCAGCAAAGAATAAACAAGAAGTGGATTCCTTAATTAAAAGCACTTCACAGACACAAAGCATACAGGATTCTCAATTTAATCCATATCAAAACGTTAACTCTTAATTTCCTGGCTTCTTTCCCATTAAAATTTCAATTTGTCATTCCAGTGAAATGTGTCTCTTCAACTTGGATGTGGTAGGCTTTAAAGCTATGCATTTCAAGTTCAGTAAAGATCAAAATATCCTATTAAAAGACCACTATCAATTAACTAATGTCCTTGAAAGCAGTTTGAGCAAACTTTTCTGGGCAAACGAAATTAAAAAAAAAAAAAAAAATTAAATGAGAGACAACAAACAAAACAGAAGCCCAGTAATGGGCATAAACCCTTGACCATCACCTTGTACTCCTGGCTAGAATAACCACCACCTCTATTCCACCCCAGCTGCCGGCAGTTTCTGAATACGCAACGCAGTCAGCTGCTTCAGCGACATTTGAGGCCCTGCAAGAAAAGCACTTCTTAATCCCGATGGCTGTGAGATGTCATTGTAAATCCAAAGACCATCTGCCTCACTGCTAGATGAGCAGATATACAGTTTCATTTTGGTGCAAGGTAATGTGAGCTTGCAATCTGCTTTTGGCTTCACCTGTTTTTCTTCAGGAAATAATCACCATATTAGCATTACGAATTGCCCAAACATTTGCATAAAACAACAATTAACTTTAAGAGAACACACATGCCAATGCTAAACTTGACAATTCGACTGTGTTGCAGTGGTAAGACTTTGAGACATGAAAAAAGTCACCTATGTTTAAAGATAAAGATCACAGGGCATTCTTAGTAGTAGGACTAAAACCCAGATAGTACATTCAAATGCTACCTCCAGTGGTGAAGTACTTAATTGATTTTTATAATAATTTAAAATAATTTTCCGTGTAATATTTGGAATGACAACTCTCCAGATCCTCCAAGGCTAACTCTGCTTTGCTCCTGTTTAGGAATTCTCCACAATATAGAAACCAAAGTTCTTAAATTTTCCTATTAAAACAAAAACAGCATAAACACATTTTATTTCACTTAATCTTTAGATGGCAGAATAAAACCACTATCCTCAAATGAAAAAAATCCACAATGCTCTGAATTTGTGTAGTCAGTAGAGAGCATTCAAATCCAAGCTCAGTCTTGAAGAATACACTGGTAACTATAATCTCATTTCAGCTTGGAGATTGCATTCTGGAACTGTGCCCACGCAACTGATGACGTCCAAAACTGCAGAGGCAGCTGAATATAGTAGAATTGCAGCAAACAGAAACCAGAGTCCTCACCCAAACTAATATAAAAATGATTCAGGTTATCCTATTATTTCCTGAGGACAGCTATTGAGATTATGAACAATCTTTTCTAGAGTCTAGGAAGGTGCTAAGTAGATGCTTGTGCGAACTACTTAAGCAACACGGCTCCACCTTACTAGATAACCTGAGATGCTGGCTAATTTTCACAATACCTAAAAGGTTTTCCTCTCAAATACTTGACAACTTGAGCCCTTGAGCCAGCAATCACTACAAGCAACACAATCATCGCAGTTCAGGTTAGAGACAGCAGTGTTTCAGCACAGCAACCGATATAATGATGTTTCAGACCTCGTTCAAACAGCTTTTTCACTGGATGTGAAATCACAGCCGCATGTTAGCCCATGAGGACAGCAGAACCCAGCTCTGTCTAAAAATAGAGAGGTCTCTTAAGATCTTCAACAAAGTTCTTTTCCACGCGGTATAGCCCACCTGACAAGCACACTGCTGTAATAATACAATACATGCTGCAATAATACAATACCAGCCAGTTGCAAGCTCACCAAGCACCTCCTGTCTTTCATGAATCAGCTTCCATAAAACCATCAAATCAGACTATTTAAGGTTTCAGTCATACAGACTTGCTGTACTACCCATCTTTCTCCCAATTATCTCAGAGACATTACAGATCTACATTCCTTTAGTATCCCCAAAACCTCATTAATTTTCCATCTAGACTAACACCTGCCTCCCCCCCTCACCTGAGAAAGCTTTATCTACAACATTAAACACTTTCACTGTTATCTAAGTATGAGAGGAGTCAAAAAAAAAAGTCCTGCTTGTTCAAAATGAGAGAGCACAATCACTGTCACTGCTAGGGAGAGATCCAAGGAATATCCCACACTAGGCCTGAAGAGAAAATGGGCAGCTCTCCTTCTAGAGAGGCTTAGACCAACTAAAGACAGATTAAAATCTGGAGGCTGCCTTTGAAACGCTTAAGAACTTGAAAACCACGAGGGCAGGATCTGTTATTTGAGAAGTTGGGATCAGACACTTCATCTGGGAACATCCTTCCTTGAGCAAGGTCCGTAATTCACAAATTCAAATCCAATCAAGCAGGCAGGGAAGAACTTTTCTAGAACAACTGATTACTATTAAGCCTCATTCTTGCTGAAAGTGGCAGACTCCCATGAGCAAAATCTCTATTTTACGATCACTCAACTGATACTAGCTTTTAGAAGTGTCATTCAGCTGTTTTAAGCCCAGTTATGTTCAAATCTGTTGGTTTGGGGTTTGTTTTTTTTTTTACTATAATCTTTAAGACTGTCCTACGTTTTCTAAGACAAAAAGAGGACTCAAGTACCAACCCTCAAAACTTACGTAGACAGTGTTATTGAATAAAACTGTAACCTCTTCAAAAAACAAGAAACCCAAATAAACTAAAAACAAACCAACCAGAAAACCCAACCACCAACCCCTGTCTGACAAGCCGTATTCCATTAACTCATGAATTGAGGTTAAACAGTGTATCCTTCAATCCCATTTACTAAATTCTGTCAGATTAGTCCTTTTAAAAAAAAGTCATAGAAGTAACAAGAACTATCTATTCCAAGTAAAACAGGTACAATAGTTAAGCCTGCTTTGTCTCATGTTATACTCTCATCAGCCCTTGCATCACAAGCGTTTTGCCTTCCTATCAGTTTCTCCGCATATCCCACCATCTGATGTATATTGATGACTAACTGCTTTCCTCTATTCCACCCCTACTTAAGTTTTTTTTTTAAAGCAGTACCGTTACTTTGCTACATGACTGTTTGTGAACTTTTTAAAATAAAGATAATACTCTCTTCGCTTGATGATCTGTAATGTAAAGATACTGAATTGCATGGCATGTTTTCAGACTTAGAGTCAAAGGCACAAAAAGAACTACAGCTGTTAACATCCTCTTTAAATAGGTTTTTAAAAAAGATTTCAAAAAAAATCAGCAATTCATAATGAAGTCACTTAGTCTGAGGCTAAGATATAAACTTCAGAAAGGCCTACACTGTACAGAAAAAAAAATATCTAACTACAGAAACATAGATCTGGTTCTTTTTTTCTTTTTAATTATTATTTTGATAGGTTCACAAGCGGGAAAAATGTCAACGTACAACTCGAATTCACAGCAGAAAGCAGTATTTAGAAAAACAGTATCTCTTTTTAGAATTCAAAAAGCAAGATCTATTTTGAAAATCCAGCTGGTGTATCAAAAAGAAGAATGAACTGTTTTCGGTTTCCCAGTACAACTGCGCTTCAGCCCAAAGCAACGAGATCTAATTTTCCCACAAACTGGGCTGTCCTTTTCACCTAGGAGGAAGAAGTCTCTTATGTCTCTACAAGCCACTATGGGTTCCACATAACCTACTGAGATTTAGGCTGAGAATTTGATTAATTTTCGCAAATATTGCACACTTCCAGAAATTCATGGAACACAGCTATAATGACCATACTGCAAAATAGAGACTATTTGAACAATAGTAGCCAATAGTAGCCCCCAACAAGTGCACAGGAAAGCAAAAGTGAATGAACTGCAGGTGTCTCGTGAGTTCACAAATTTAGTTCAGCTCCATTGTGGATATTCGCATCCTCCTCAGACAGGAAACTCTGCAAACCTAAGGACACCTCTAATCCTGAGTGAGAAGCATGTGCATGACAGTTCACCCTGTGATAAGCAAACAGGGGGGTGGAGAATGAAAACACCGCTGCTTTTCTTACTTATGCTTGATCTCAGTCTTTCAAATGACTGAAGGTGATACCTGTGTGAACTATAGCAGAGAAAGAAAAAATAGCCTATGAGTTTCATGAATACAGACAAAATCCTTTCCCAGTTTCACAGGGTGATCTCAGCCCACATAAAATACATGGAAGCTGATGGTAACACTACTAACAAACTACCACTGAAAACAGGCCTGAAAAGACAAGGAACAACGACCTACTTCTGTAAGTAAATCTCATGTTTCCCAACGTCTCAGCTTAACAGCTCAATGCGATACTTTCGTGCTGCGTACAGTATCAACCGAGAGGCTTCTCTAAAGTATATCCTATAATCCTGAACAAAACACGTGAAGCCAGCCAATCTGATTTCTATCTTCCAGGAACCATAAGGCTTCCCAGATGAACGTGGAATTTTGAGAGAAGAACAAACACGGTCAAGGTCTGCAATTCAAAATTAAGAAGCTAATCCTAAAAGAAACCGGCTGTGAAAGCGTACATTCAGACACTCAGTCCTAAGCTCTGCTCTGCGTAATAGTCTTTCAAGAAGGTTTAGCCAACTTAGTTCACTGTTTTGTGTTACAACACTCCACCTCCCAGACAGGACTTGAGTTTTCCCTCTTCACAGACATAACTGGTGAGAACTAGTTAAGACTCAAACAATTAACAAAGTTTTAACTATAATAAAAAGGAATGGATAAGTATATCCACATAGAACACAGAGCAGTTAGCCTTGCATCTTACCAATAATAGATCCAGTTATCTCATAATACTACCTTAACTCTCCTGGTTTTCCCTCTCACTGCTTGCTTTATCAGATAAAAAGCTGCTTGCTTTGCTTGGGCATCATAACTTGAAATCTGCTATAGCTCTCCTATCTGCAAAAACTGATACGGAAGACTATTCAGCCATTGTTGTAAACTACCTCCAGATCCTTTTCAGATGAAGACGCTATGAAAGATAATAATATTTTTTAGGTTTGGGGAAGGTTGTAGAAGAACTGTTCAACTAGGTTTATGCAACATAGTTCACAGAGTTTTCTGTGCTATCTCACCAAATCTTCTCATCTTGCAGGAGAACGTGACATAGAACAGCACAGACATGAAAATAACAATAGTTTTGAGCAACGGATAATCTCTAGATAGACCTACATTTCAGAGAAGCTGTACTGATCTAGGACTATACTCAACTGTCATCACAGATTAACGTATAAAATATTAAAGACTTAATCCAACAAATAGCTAACAAATCCATTCTAAAAACACATTAAAAATCATGCATTCCTTATACAAGCAACTATTAATACATCCTACCAATTAATTCACACTCAGCTTTCCTGAATCAGACCATGGGCACACACATGAAGTAGGTGAACTGTGAAACTATCTTGTTGCTCATATTAAAAGCAAACAAAAAAATGCAACAAAGAAAAACCCAAACCGGTGGTGTTTTATTATTTGTCATTTTCTACGCCGTCAGCCAAAGAAGTTCTGGATACCATGTATATGAAGTCCCTGAAGAGCCAAACACTGAAAACCTGACCTAATTCTGCCACTGGTCTGCTGTGAAACTGTGGCTACCAGGCTTCCTACATAGTTTGACAAGATAAATGTTACCATTGCACGCTGCTAAAGCCATTAAGGTTTATCCGCAGCTGTGAACGTACTGCAGGGAGATGACATCTTCCCTAGTTCTGCAACCAAAAGAAATTTCAGAACTGCATCACCATCATTACTGCATTTGGGGATTTGCCATGACGAACCCTATTGCTAAGAGAAGCAACTTCAACCTGAAATTTTGGATACGGGAGAGGCTCTACTGAGCCCTGCTCCTCGGTGGAATCCTGTCGGCTATTGCTCTCCCTGGGCTGCGGCAGGACAGCATTCCCTTGCACGGAGGGCAGAGAAACAGGCCACCCAGTTCTACCCCAGTCGCTATATTAGTGCTAGAGCTACTTGGTAAAGCGTTGCCCAAATTCTCTATTATTACACACGCAGTGCTGGGTCACACAGGTTTGCGAGGCAGAGGACTGCTGTTTGTACATGAACACACAGGCCAAGAAGCTGATAATATTCTGTTGGCGCCGCTTGGTGAGAAGAGCTAGGAAAGATAACATACAAAATACTCTAAAAACGATACATCGTGTGCTCACACACAAATGGCATTTTCTGCCAGCCTGGTCCCCCAAAATACCACTACCCTTAATAAAGAAAAACGTAAGTTAAGTGTTCACAGTATTAACAGTGACATCATGTTTTTACTGTGTCCTACCTCCTCCCTTTACTTTCCTCCACTGCCAAGATCCGGACTTGTAAACTTCTTTATTTCAGATTAAAATCTCACCTTTGCAGATAAGTTTGGGATACGAAGATAATAACGGGACTTGCAAAGTTGTCAGCTCTGAAGTGAAGAAACTTTGACAGGTCTTACAGAAATATTTATTTCATTCATACCTGTAAGAGAGCCAATACAGAACACTAGTGGGAGCACTATGGCCAATATAAGAAAGAGGCCGAGAACCAAAGTTCAGTGGAAATTAAAGGGATGAAACGCATGGACCAGACCAAATTAAATCCAGCTTGAAAACACGTAGGAAAACAGACTTGTGGGAAAAGAGCCCAAAATAGGAATGTACTTGGTAAGAACGATTGCTTAAAGATTGTGAATAACGACAGAAATTCAAATACAAGCTTTAAATGTACTGCGCTGTTATGGAAGCGGAACGTTTTCTGTGACAGGTGAATGGGACTGTTACCGCTCTTCGGGGCTGTAACAATGGTAAAAGTTTCCTTTCATGCCCCTTAAAACAGTTCTCTGCCCTGCAGAAATCATTTTCAACCATTCATAAAATGTTCCGGTTTATTCATTTTACTGCTCCCCTTCTACTATTAAACAGGACCTCCTCGCTTTATCTCCCTCTTCTCCTGGTCCAAAATATACTGCTCTTTCCTTCAAGGCATACATGTTTTCTCTTAAAAGATAGTCAGCCCATCAGAGCTGAGACAGGAATTGCTTTGAACATCATCACAACCTTCAATAAGACAACAAGAGAAGTAAATAGAACAGCCACGAATGAACTGTAGATGATTATCCAGTGACTCACAGGAGTATAATCAGACAGAAAAGCCAAATTCAAACAATTTGAAAGAGAAGTTACAATCTTTCTGAAGTGTCTGAACTTTATGATCAGATATTTACCTTAGGGAAAAAAACGGTCTTGTAACTATAGTCAAGTATTTTACCATATAAATCATACAGAAATTATCTGAAAATTCCATCTAAAATATCCTTGAGTTATTTTTTTAACTTATTTTTTTCCATCCTTTTTCGTACAGTCTTTTAAGTTATATTAAGGATATATTCACCACCTTGCAATGGATTTTAAGCTACTCTTTATAAAGATCCTGGTTTTATCTTCAAAAAAAGCCCTAAGTGTGAAAAGAACCCAAAAGTTAGTGACATTGGACTATATAAGCCTCCACTTTCATCGCAGTATCATTAAATATTTATTGCCACACTAAACAAATTTCCCTCTCTTTTCTGAAGACATAATTGGAAAATCAGCCCTAAGTTCTGGGTGAGCAGGCTTCCCCCCCCTCCCCTTCAAAAGTGGAAAATAATCAGACACATTGAAATATGCAGTGTGACACTTAAAAAAAAGAAAATCCAACGAAAAGTAAAGTACTTACACTAAAACATGCTTGGCACACATACAAAAGAATCCAAATATTAAGAACAAGAAACTAAAAGGGAAAGAACATATTTGACTAGAAGACTCAAGCTTTGTAATTCTCGTTTTAAAAAAAGATTTTTGCATGCAAAATACTGACTGATGAAGAGAATTGTTCCAGCAGCAGGTACAGTTCACTGTACGGTTCCCAAAACCTTCAAATCCCCGGTGCCATGCCACTGCTGTCACATTGGAATTCAAGAGCCAGCCTTGCAACAAAAATCACTTAAAAGAGCAGAAAACCTTTGAAAGCTATAAATGCTGAAGAGGTGTGACTGCAGATAAGTGAGCCATCTTGAACTCTGCTTCACTTTTCTTAGGATGGCATCATCTCGCCCCTGGCTCCAGGTTTTGGTTTTACTAGATTGAAATGATACCCATTAAAAAGCTTCAAAGCTACATGAAGAAGCAAGCCTAAAAAGAGAAATTCAAAATGGTTATTTCACGTCTTCTTCCCAGATGCCTCTAACGCTGGAAAATCTGCATGCCTGCTTCTCTACTTAAGTGCATTGGCTGGACTCCCATACAACTCTGCTGCAGTTAACAACAATAGGAAATCAAACCTTCATTTTGCAGCTCTTTCACGACGGCTGCATTCAGGGAGACAAGAAAAAAAAGATAAATAAAAAGAAGAAAATCAGTTTCAACACTTCTGTAATGACTTGTTCCAAAACATTTTTTTCAACTACATTTGCTTGAGAATGTAAATTATTTCTCTTGTGCATTAAAACCTGTATTTATACAGTTATGCTGCTTATAAACCCAACGATGTAATGATAAACAGTACCTACTAGGCCTTATTTTACACTGGCATCAAGCTTTGAAAACCCTTAAAAAGAAAACCAAAGTCTAAAGAGGGTGCATTAAACAGCACAGAACCTTACGATATACTGAGAAATACTATGGTTTGTTCCTCAGCCTAGCCAGGTTTTTCAGCTGATGACTCCATACTCACTTTTGTCACAAGACACCAGCATATAGTATACACACATCTGTGGGTCAAATATAACCCTTGCAATTCGTCAGTGACTCAGGAATTACACCAAGAATTAATTCCATTTCAGAGTTCAAATGTTGGATCATTACAATCCATACATTCAGTAGAATCACTGTTACAGCACAGGCTGCTATTTTTGTTGTAAAAATTGTTCTAGGATGGAGACAGAAAGACAAGATAATCTTGTAATACCGCTATCTAGTCTACACTTTACAATACATGAAACAATTTTCTTCCTTTTATAACTTCAGTTGATATAAAAGCATAGCTATTATCAAAGCTCCTTCTTGCTGACAAAGATTTCCAGAAGACTTACGTGAAAGTCACTAAGTGCCGAAACCTAAGCCAGTAAACTTCAAGGCTATGTACACCACCTATCAAAATAAACTACTCCACCTCAGTAAGTTGCCTGTTTTATATATCCCTTATTAGAGGGTTACCATCACCCCATCCAACAAGACACCAGCACAATGGTTTTTTTGAACACAAAATTGCATCTTACCAGCTGTGCAATTCTGAGGAAGCCAGTTTGACTCTACAAAACTTGTTAATGTCAGAACCAAATGAGGTCCATCTTGTGGCTTTGTATTTTCCGCGTCCAGTAGCTGATTTCTGTCCCTCTGTGGTTACGAATAGCCTGCGTAAAGCAGGCCCACGTACGCTCTGCTACCTTCTCCTGGAGAAGGTTGCAATGTCTAGCTTTACCCATCGAGAAAAGAAAAAAAAAATCATTATCCAAATTAATTTTACACATGAAGCCATTAAATACAGAACAACTTCATTTTCCTCACATTGTCAAATAACATAATATTCATCTCTAACATTAAAACAGGAAAAGAGGAGTTTTCTTAGAAGCATCAAAAACTGGGGTAAAAAGAAGAAATAAAACATTCAAAAAAGAAAAGTTGAATTGAGACTTGGCATAACAAGATTTCTGTCTCTATATCAGCTAAGTCTATCTAGAAGAAAATTTGGAAAAAAAATAAAAGCAATCGTTCTTATACAAGCAGTCTCTTTGTTCTTTAGAAAGCCCTGCATTTTAAATTATATTTATGGACAGGAACCAAGCAGTGATTCCTCTAGAGGTTTGAAGAGTGGTTCTGACAAGATTTACATAATTTAGGCTCCCTTTGGCTATGACTTCAAATCTAAATAGAACATTTCAGAACTGTGGCAATACAGAGCAGTACAAGCTGGCACCGTAATAAGGATAGCTACTTCCACTGGTTGAACAGAAAAATCTTAGGCAACCAACAAAGCAGTACCGCCGAAGCCTTCACAAAGCACTAATATTTCATCAGTATGACCGGTCACAGTAGGTCACACGTACTACAGATGAAAACCGTGGTACCTTGGATTAACCATGGAAGGTAACTGCTAACCGCTAACCTTAGCTGACACAAAACGTCTGTAAATTCCAAGGATCCATCATAGCTTTAAAACCTTCCCCAGAATTGAGGAAGGTGACCAAGAAGTATCTCTATGCTGCACTTAGTGCAAACTTGCCATTTTAAGAACAACACAGACGTACGGTTCACCAAGCTGGTTGAAGATTTGTGGGGTTTGCATACTCTTAACCCAAAAGGTGTAATAGTAGACTGAGCCAAGCCTCCAAATTACAAAAATACAGGTAAACATGTTCAAAAAATGAAGCTTACAAGACTTCACACGTTTTGACACAAGTTTATGCCACACCTTCCAAAAAGTTAAGGGGAAAAAAAAAAAAAGAATCCTGCTTTCTAGTAGACAATATTTTCATTTGAAGCTGGGAACCTATTCCCACTGCTTCACATGAGAATACCCTACATTCCATTACAACCCAATATCTTGTTGGGTTTTTTTTAAGAAACTCAACTAATACAGCTCTGATCTTTCTTTCTGAATAATTTCTCTTTATTTTAAAGGATGCGTCTCATTGTTTGCATATACAACAGTATTTTAGAACCTTTCAACGCAAATGGTTTGAATTAGCTACTAAACAGCTGGCCAACCCCGTCACATGCAGGTAACAACCACATTAATCACCTCATTACAGGAATTCGTAATTCACATAACTGTGAATTCTATGGCCATTTTACCTTAATTATTCATGTTATGGTCAACAAGAAAAACACAACCCATCGATGAAGGGTTACTAGCAAAATTAAAAATTCCTGTAGGTTATGCGTTTCAATGTTAATACCTAAGCAAATAAATACTAAAAAAGTGGGGTTTTTTCATTCAAAGATTTCAGAACTGATACAGTTCAGAGGACATAGTACTTGAATGTGGGACGTTACCAACACTGCAGAGCAATCTGCAATCAAAACAGAGTCAACAGCTTCAGAAAAACGATTTCCAAAGCGTCCATCGATACTAGACATACCATGTTTCAAAGGCCATCATGGTGTCATGGTGCTCGTTTGCACTTAACAAGGTCATTCAGCTTCTGCCTCCATGGAAGTTGAGAGCAGACCAGCAAAACATTAGAGTTACTGCCAAATGAACACGTTATTGACCAGTATTGTCTCTTTTCAATCAGCAAGGTCCTTGTGTACCATCTCACAGTAAACTTGAGCTTACATATAAACAGAAAAGACTGATTTCTCTCATAGCCTCTGCCACTGCTTCTAATGATTTAACCTCACACTTGACTAGCTCATGTGAAGCCTGACTTTAAGAATTGCCTGGTGACAGAGGAAAGTGGAAGAAGATCTGGTCTAAACCAATGGCCACAATTTCTCCTCAAGCTTCTGCTTCTCTTTAGCTCACCACCTCTGAGAAGTCAAAGAAAATTATTGTGCTAGTTATGCCTATACTGTTGTGGGCATGGATTCAAGAACATGTCTGGTACATGTCTTAATTCAAACGTTGCATATTCATGTGGCAGCACAGTCAAGCTTTTTCTCCCCCACCCATGTTCTGTTCCAGAGCTTCCTCAAAATCTACACTTCAGCATATTAGTGAATCCCAACAGACTGAAGCCAGGCAATTTGCTCAAAATGGAGCAGACAGTTGCCTCTGCCAACAGAAAGCTTACTCTGAGTTTTTAAGACTCTCCTGGCTGAAGGTGTTGGTCTTCAAAACAAGAGCCCCAGGAGACCTGAAATAGCAGTTTTGCTGTAGTTAAAAACCTGAAATACCTTCAACCAGCAATATCCTTAAAACCAATCAGGACACAAGAAAACTATGAGCAATTTGGCATTATTCCATGATTAAATAATTTACAGGTCTTATCTCATTTGGAATATTATATTCCTGCTGTGTTTCATGAATGAATTCTCAAAATATAATTTCTTAAAAACAGTGACTGCCTGTCTGTCTTTTAGAGCTCTCAGACAGCTGAAGCTCTTCTTTCTAGCCATCTGTTGTGTAACTTTGATCTGGGGAATAACACAATCATAACATAAATGTATCTCTACAGACTACAAAAGCGTTCTTTAATAACAGTCTCCGTCATCTGGCATGTGTTTTTGAAGAGCTTTTGGGTTTGTCTTTTTTTAATAGTTTTTTAATAACAGGGAAGTTGACATTATCAAGTATTTTATGTTTTCCTCTCTGCCGTAGAGCAATTCTAATTTTCATTTCTGTTATTTCGTTTCCACCATAATTTAAGTGTCGCACAAAATTGCGTTACAGAAAAGCTGAAATAGCAAATATCAGTGTCTGGCATCAGGGACATACTGTGTAGATCACAGGCAGTCACATCTAGATTCCCAAAAGCAATACTTAAGATATATTAAGGCAACTACATATTTATTTAGCCAAAAGAGCTTGAAAATAGAAACTAACTTTCAGTAAGCAACTCCATATACTAACTGACTTGAAAATTACTATGTGCTACACTGATTTTAAAACAAATAATATAATTGGAAATAATAATTATAATTTAAAAAAACACAGTCTATGACAACAATCTAACACATCAGTGGTGTTTAAATCATCCTAGAGACCCCTGAGTATGATCAGAGGAGTTTCAATGGTTCCTGGTTTCAATAGCAAGCCACACATACACTGTTCAAGGCTCAAATGTGTTTCAAGTCTGTAACTCAGATGCATAATAGATGCACATCAGAAAGTTAAAACCTAAATTAAACACAATTTCTTCCAACCATGCCTTGTGAGATGCCTCAGTATCCCAAATTATTTTTCAGAGCTCAACTACAAGATGAGCCAGAAATCCTCTGCTTCTGTTTCTCTTGACATTAAATAGGGTTTTGTGAAGAACAGCACTGAAAGCACCTAGTCTGTTCCCTTCAACCCCAGGACTACCAGTGGGGTATGTATGTGAAGTGACATCTAACCAAAGATAACAGGACAGTTTCACCACTTGCCATTATGATAGATAAATATATCAGAATTTTTAAAGTTGATAAGGAAACAATCAAAGCTTCTTTATTCTGGAGTTGCTCTTTTGAACTTTCCACTAACAGAGGTAGAAAAACTCAGTATTTTATGCACGAGGGAATCTGTTCTTTAAAATGGAAGTAGACTGTGAGTAATTAACCATTTCTGAAATTAAAAAAATCTATGCAAGTCACAATTCTTCACAAGACAGATGAGAACACTTCTCTAACCCAGGTCAGAAAAATTCAACAGACTTACTGTAATGGCTCCCATTTTGGAAGGCTACCAAAGACAGGACGGAAAACACTATTTTGGGACTGCATACAGTGAAAAAGTCTTTTCATATTCACAGAAGTCACACAAAATGAAACAAAGCTCATTTATTTCCCTTGGCCTCCTCTTAAGGCACAGTGCTGCCAAATGCAGTAAAACTACCTTTTAAATTTCCCTTCCATACAGAGGAGAAAAGTAAAAGTTAAAAATAAAAATTCACTTCCATCTACTCACCTGAAAGAGACTGTGTTCCAGCCATGCCTACCCTTCCCTCTTCTGAAGAGAATCTTTACTCATGAGGCTCCAACTCTGCATATGCTGAAAGAAGAATATTACCCTTTTCTTCAAATTGTTGCTCTTAGATATATAAACCTGGACTTTGAATTAATTGCTTTGATCACATAAATTGGTTAAGGTTTCCATTTGCCAGTTCCAAGACAAACCCTATCCTAAATGATAAGCCTCAATAAAATATGTACCGTATTAATTTTGATAATGATTCTGCAAGAAAACATTATAAATATACACTATCTAAAGACAGCCTGAAGAATTTGCACTATTGGGCAAATTACTCACAGAAATTAGGAGAAACACCAGGTTCCTCACCTAACAAGCATCAATTGCAGCTGTACAAACAAAACCATCCAAGGTGATGACACTGGTAGGGAAAAACAGAATCACAGAGTCATTAAGGTTGGAAAAGACTTTTAAGGGCATCGAGTCCAACCATCAACCCAACACCACCATGCCCCCTAAACCATGGCCCGAAGTGCCAAGTCCACATGTTTTTTAAACACCTCCAGGGATGGTGACTCCACCACCTCCCTGGGCAGCCTGTTCCAATGCTTGACCACTCTCTCAGTGAAGAAATTTTTCCCAATATCCAATCTAACCCTCACCTGGCGGAACTTGAGGCCATTTCCTCTCGTCCTATCACTAGTTACTTGGGAGAAGAGGCCAACACCCTCGTCGCCACAACCCCCTTTCAGGTAGTTGTAGAGAGCGATAAGGTCTCCTCTCAGCCTCCTCTTCTCCAGACTAAACAACCCCAGTTCCCTCAGCCGCTCCTCATAAGACTTGTTCTCCAGACCCCTCACCAGCTTCGTTGCCCTTCTCTGGACACGCTCCAGCACCTCAACATCCTTATTGTAGTGAGGGGCCCAAAACTGAACACAGTGTTCGAGGTGTGGCCTCACCGGTGCCCAGTACAGGGGCACGATCGCTTCCCTACTCCTGCTGGCCACACCATTTCTGATACAGGCCAGAACGCTGTTGGCCTCCTTGGCCACCTGGGCACACTGCCGGCTGGTATTCAACCGGCTGTCGACCAGCACCCCCAGGTCCTTTTCCACCGGGCAGCTTTGCAGCCACCCTTCCCCAAGCCAACCTTACAGAACAGGCCAGCGTGTATATCCTTAGAGCAAAAACGAAGGATGTCTTCCAACTGCAGACTCCTAGACAGCCAGCACAGTCGGACAGTGCAAGTGATTCCTCCCACTCGCTCTGCTCAGTCTAGCTCGAGAACTGCTCAAATAGCCATTTCCCTACTCTCTCAGCTTGGACAAAGTCTTATTCAAAGCTCACAGCCTCATATACTATGTTTCCATGGAAAAATGAGGAAAAAAAAAAAAAGAATTTCAAAGTTACAGTTTTGGATTTTAGAAAGCTCTTGTTGATGAATGCTGAATTGTCAAATGCAAGGCAGATCAGCAGTTTGCTCTTGAAAGCAAAACTTCCGATGCAATCTAAGGTAAAACAATAGTTTGCACTATCTTAAAACAAATGAGAAAACGCTATATTCTTCTCCGGCCCTAACTTGGAACAAAGTGCAATTCATACCACCATTGGCCAAGCAATTTTGAAAGACAGAGTTTTTTCTATTACAATATAGCTTTCATTCTACTCAAATTATTTATTCTCTCTCTTTAACACAGTCTTAATTAGAAGAACAGAAAGATGGGATATTTGGGGGTTTTGGGGCCTTAATTAAAAATGTCAAGTACGTAACAGTCAAAGCATTCATAATTGCTGCAGATATTGGTGATTTGGTTGGAACTTACCACAAAAGTTAGGGCTACTGCATATTTTCATTAGAATTATTAGTCTTACTTTTCCTCAGAAGCCAGACCAGGGGCACAGCTCAGCTGAGTGCCGCAGGGAGAGCGCAGGGCGCGGGGGGAAGGAAGGACTGCTGTTACGTTGGGGCACACATTTGGGCAGAAGTCTTTTCACTGCACCAGGTGTTGCTGGTTTATTATTAAATCTCAAAGAAACAGCCCTGGGTTCAGCAATTCATTCCTACGTGCCAGTGTATTATTTGATTTGTATATGTAGAGTTCCAGGGGTGATTTCCCAGCTATTGTCAAGGCCATTAGAAACCGTCTTACTTCACTACAGTGTAGGTCAATTAGCATAGCAATATCCTTATGAATTCAGACAGCCAAATCATGTGGAGAGCTGATTCCTAACACTAGTTATATTATTCCTATTATGTCTTTTCAAAGAAAAAAATATCTTATTGCATCCTAGCTAAATCTGTAACTACTGGGACTGCTCTCCATTTCTTTTTAAATGTATCCATCCATTTTTCACATGCAAAGCCCACAGATGTAATTATTCCATAACCTTTTAAAGTATCCTGAAGAAAACAAGTCTGCTTGCACATTGAGAGCTCGACCATAATGAATGAAAGTAGACTGTCTGGCTTTTAATATTCCAGTATTATTTTAAGTTTAGAGAACACCCCCCCCCCCCCCCAACAGATTGGGGTATCTAATTTGTGCCTGGGAAACTGCTACCAGTTTTTCCATTTCCATCTGGTCATTTTTAGAATCTCCCTTCAATTCTAAACCAATTGCCTCCAGAAGAAGAAAAAGAAGAAAGAAAAGAAAAAGTATCTCTGAAGGTAAAATTCACCAGGCTTCGAAATAACCTGGCAACTATAAAATTCTTGGTTAATACATCTTACAGTCCGGCGAACGTTACGGAAAATGTACACATACATACATGTATTTGCAGAACCCTTAACCACCTCTCCTCAATCCTTCCCACAGCCCTCACAAACAGGCTGGTTCTTCACTCAACACTTATTTTTCCCTTCTGTTCACCTATTCTACTGTAAGAAAGAGGATACGATTCAAAAAAATACAGGACCACATAGTCACATCCATGCCTTTTAAAGTGAAACTCATTAGCTTCACTGAAGTCGTAGAAGTTACTTTGGTATCATGCAAGCATAGCATAGAAAGTATTTGGGCATAAAGGCGTAGAGGAACACTAGGCAAATTATACTTTCCATTGATCAGGCCTGTATAGCAGAGAGCTGGTAGCATCTTCTCAATCTGAGCTACTCAGCTCCACAGAAAGTTATATAAAATGGGACCGAGGGTTGGTAGGAGACACACCCAAGCAAAGCCCTACCCTTGGCACAAATCACTCCTTCACTCCCCAGTGTATCACCTCATTTACCTGAAGGAGAAAAGGCTGATACAGATTTTATTTTTTTTTTTTAGGACAAAAAACTGGGGAATATATATATATATTCTATATAAATATTATAGAATTATATTATATCCAGAAAAATTTTCTTTAGTGCAAGGGAAACACCACTGGTGTGATACAGCTAGAACCCAAGTGCCCTCTATCAGACGGCAAAGCACAATACGGACTGCACATGAGTTCAAGAAATGAACAATTACTTTCACAGCATACCTCTCTGGTATTCAGCATGACCCAAAGCATTTACATATTTTGGTTAGATAAATAGTTCAGGTACTTTACAGGGGAAAATATTAATGTTAAAATGTACACTTAGCAGCATAAACTTGAAAATTTCAGTTAACTGCCAGTACTAAGAAGGAGAAAGAACCAGCATAACTACTAGGGTTAAAGCAATCAACTTGGCCAGTAAATTATCAGGGTGCACCATGAAATAGGGCAAAAAGTGCTTTAAAAAATTAAAAAAAAAAAAAATTACTACTGTGCCCTCAGTCAATTGCAAATAATACATCTTTTTAAAAAAACTGTCTCCAAGCAGCACTTGCCATCATCATCCTGGAAGCCTCAACAGAACAACACAAACAATGCCCTGAAAACTGCAATGACCATAGTTTAACTGCACAGCACCTTGAAGAATGTGTCAACAAAAGCTTTGTAAAATTCATACCGGAGTGTAAAAATGCTCACAGCTTCTAGCATACGTTAACATCCTTGACCTTAATCAGATAATTTTAAGCCATTTATTAACTTGGAGTAAAGGCAAAAAAACCCCAGTAAATTACTTTTTAGAACATGTTTTGAAGAACAGCAGAATACTGGCTGGCATCGGGCAAGATACACACTGGGCCAGCGTGCTTTTCAACCAGCCCCTCAAGATTACGTGCTGGGTCCCGGTTCTGTAACTCAGACAGAAAACGGTAAATGGGGAACTCTGCGGCATTTCTCACATACCTAAAGAGAAGAATAGAAACAACTTTGTGCCATGCATTGCGCACCATATGTTGTTCTCCTGCAGCGAGTTGATTTACCGAGAATAATTTTGGAAGCTTGGATGTGCGGTTTGTGGTGCCTTCTCAAGTGTTTATCACTGCTTCCCTCCTGTCATGTCCTTAATGGTACACACACGCGTGCACTTGCGTGCATACACAAATAAATTCAAATATCTGACTTGAAAAAGCAACACACTGAGATGCCACATCTATTTTTTCAGGCAACCATTTAGAACTTGAAGGGAAAGCAGTCTGCTGCACCCTTACAGAGCCTCATGGACTAGCTGATCTAGGGAAAATAATCTCAAATCACTTTGAGCAAAGATCACGATTCTCTCTCTAATGTAATCAGCATGCTGCTTAGAGCACAAATTTACTGTGGTACGTGCAGCAGAACGGACAAACCTCATCCAGAGTAGTATATACCCGAATCACTGTTTTGATTTTAAACAAAGATTCCTCAAAACAAAATGACTAAATTCTGAGAAAAATTACTTTTTTCAGATTTTGGGGGCATATAACACTGATTTTTCCACTTCTAATATCCAATTGCCACAAAGATTAAACTCATATTCATTTGTTTATATTAAGAAGTATGAGATGAAGACATAAGACATGGCTTAATTAGATATCTAGTGTTATCTAGATATCTAGATTTCCATGTTTTCAATCTCTACATCCTGCTTCTTTGCAGGTATAGAGCTCTGTGCAATGGAGCAGAGGGGAACAGCACTACAGTCTAAAGACAGCGTAGATCCAGAGCAGCTCTTTGGGGCTATAAATTAGAAGGTACAACACAACAGAACAGAGACTGTGCAAAATTGTAAGGTTAGTTTGACTTGCTCATGATACTAAGGATGCTACAAATGATAATATAAAAAACTTCATTCCCACCTCTGTCCCACACAAAACACTTGTATACCAAACCTTGAGACACTCAGCTCAGAAAGTGCTCAAAAAAAACCCCAAATTAACAACCTCACCTATCCCCATCACCACCAGATTAATTCAAATTTTTTCTTCTCTCTTGTACAACTGCCCAAATTAGAAACATCCGTAAAAGACAAATTTCAAAGAGGAGAGCGGGAGAAGTTGTCAGTAGAACAGGAACCAAAATGAATGGGAGAGAAAGCTGATACACTTTCCCGTCAGTCTGCGAAGACTTTACGTATTACAGTTACAACACCAGTGGCCCTTGCCTATTACGCCAGAGCCTCAGGTGGCATTAACAGATGCAGATCTGGCTGGCTGAAGTCAGACTGAACTAATTTAAAAGCAGCCAAGGTTCAGCTGCCTTTTTGTCCCTTGGCACTCCTTGGGCATTTAAGCCTTTTGGATGATTGTGCTTAAAACAAGACGATGCAGGGCATCGTTCTATCACTGCTAACTCTACAAAATAATAAAACTAAAACCAAAACAAATAAAGCTCAAGATACTAGAAAAATCTGTTAGAATCCATAACAAATTAAGTAAATCCATCTGTTAAAAATACTGTCAGTAATAAGTGTCACGTGACCGAGCAAGCAATTTTCACCTGGTATAGCAGGTGACCTTCAAGAAAAACCCCACCCGTCATATCAATGTATTTGCGCCAAACCTGCTGTGCAATACACCGACTGTACAAAATACGGCTGGCAATCCAGGAGTCGACCTTTTTCTTTAATCTTTCACTATTATTTTTTCTATATGGAATACACTAATTAGATGCTGTTTCCCATTCCAAATCTTTTTTTTTTTTCTTCCAGTAAAGAGCTTCTCCTGTGTTCACAAACAGCAGCATATTTTGTTTATTGGGTTTTCCTCCCATCTTTATATTCTTTCACAGACATACATTTATGAACTGCATACTAATAACTAAAGATTGTTTTATCTATCAGTAATAACATTACAGGTAACAAACATCTACTTACTCATAGCCAGATTAGACTATGAATTTTGCTTCCCACAGAAGATTCCCAAATTACTTCATACATCAAATTACACAACAAAACCAGAAATAAGTAGAGTTGAGGAGACTTAAAGCTACAAAATTATTATTGAAAGCGTTTGCGATATGGAAAATTGGGCAACTAATGGTTTTTTGGTTTTTTTTTTTTCTTTTCAAAAAAAACCTACCCACAAACAGAAGTGAAAGTTGGGTGACAGACATGCAGCAGCATTTCTTCCTTCGTTCAATTTGTACCCAACTCCTAGGAACAAAATTGTTGGAGGGAATTGTTTTGGTTTTGTTTTTCCTGAAGTTTCTTCTGTAACGCGTAGCTCACCTGTGGAAGTTGCAGCTTGTTACCTTCCCAGCCATCGATGGCTACGTACTACCTGCCGGGGTCTGGCACTGACAGCCCACAGTCCTGGAGCCCCATGACTTCCTTCTCCTACTTTCCATTTATTCTGCATTTAAATTCCCATCCGCTGCATCAAAGCTGTTCTTTAAACATGCTGCTTCCCAAAACAGATCAATTCATGACTCCGATCCATGTTTTCATGAGCAGCTGGAGGGGTTTTGTAACCAATGTATTATTTTGACAGGTATTTACCTGACCGCTGATTTGCATTGTGGTATTTCTAATGTTTCGCTGAAAAGACAAATTTATTTGCTGTATCACTTTCAAAGGGTACTGAAAGCCAACGGATCAAGACAAGGAAACTCGCGCTTCAGCAGAGGCGTACGCCCTGGAGAGGAGGAGGAGTTAGTCCCGGCGTCATCTTTGACAAACAGGTCAACAGAGATCCTTCGTGCGCCTAAGAGATGGCTAATTCCCCAGGCTTCCTGCTTCAGGGAAACAGGACCGGGCTCCGGAGCGAGGGCAGGTCTTCCAAAGGCGCCCGGGAGGGCCGGTGCGGCAGAGGCCTCCCCTCTGTCCTGCACACGTGCAACCCTGCCCCACTCCAGGGAAACCTCGGGCAACCGGCGCACGACTCAAGGCGAGGGATGACCTCAAACGTCTGCCCTTCTTCTCCCAGAGAGCAAAAGCCAAACAACGCTCCTCCTGCGCTGCCTGCTTGGCTCAGTTTTGGTCCCAAAAGACCTTTTGGATAGCACTTCTCAAGCTTTAAATTATGGGACTAATTGAATAAGATGGGCAAGTCTGATACTACACATATCTTTAAATTTTTGGTTTGGGGAGCTGGGGTAGAGCACAACAAAAAAAACACCAACAGCAGAAAAAAAGAATAAAAACACCAAAGGAAAAACCCCACACTTTCTCTCTGCAGTCCTTGCCTTCTGGTCATAAACAAAGCATAATTATAGCCCCCTTCTATGATTTTTCTCCCAGCCTCTCTAGAAGTAAAAAAAAATTAGCACAACAGGATACGCATAATGAAATTGCATTTATACTGCAGAAAACTTCAGCACCTTGAATTTTTTGGCTCATATGAGCAGAATTTTAACACAATGCTGTAATTTGTTTTGATATAGTAATTGCTATAAATTTTTTAACAAGTGTCCTTTATTGAAAATTTAATTTAGGAGTCCACTAAACTTGAGGCCCATCAGCTTTTCAGTTATTATTAAGAAATGCAGATTCAGTTCCACACCTGTATTTAAACCGAAAGAAACTCGACAGCTTGCTGTCAGTAAGTCAATACAAGTAACAGCAAGTTCTAGCAGTAAGGTCACTGTCAACACACATCAAATTATACACAACAAATTTGCATTCTTTTAGCAGCAAGAAAGATTGCAGTAGTCTTGCATCTCTAGCTCAATATATATTAAATTCCAAATATTAAGAAATGTTCTACTTCGAGATGAAAATTGTCTGGCATTATAAGATAGGCTACCGATTTAGCTGGCTTACTGAAAAACAATTAGGCTCAAGAGGTTAAATGGGTGTTAAATTGAGAGAAGATTGTTAAAATTTTATTTAGGGGCACAGCATTTCTTATTCATGGTGAACAATGAGTAGGTGTTGAAGTCGTTCAACCTCTTTAACCACCAGACTCTTCAGTAGATGGAAAAAGCAATCACAGTTTTTTAACTGAATGATTTGAATGTTTTCCATCCGTACAACATCCTTTCTAACGTACTTAAAATACTCCCCACAAAGTAAATACTAATTTACTTTAATAATGTGGCAAAGAATTAGTTCATTATATTAGTTGCTAATCTTTCTGTCTTGATTAGTAATTAGGGATAATTATTACAACATACAATAGTAAGAGTCACAAAATATGTCAAGTTTAATGGCTTCTTAAAAATTGCAACATAATATTGATATGCCTGGTAACACTGGAATTACGTATCATCTGAAACACAGATCCTATGAAAAATAAGGAAAAGCACCAGTATAAAATGAAAACGGAAGATAGCTAATCCAGAAAAGGATGTTGGGATGAAAAATGGAGAAACTGGATGAAAAGGGCTGACAAGAAGACCTACAGGGGAAAATAAAACTAGGAGGCAGATGGAGAGCTTGGGATTTCACACAAAACTGGCAGAAAGAAGAACCTCTCCCTCCAGAAACAGGGAGAGAAAGCCAACAGAATGAAGATAGAACCTGACTACGCGAAACTACAACAAGTCCCAAATGAGGCAACAATATTAAAAGAACAGCTGAAACAGGTAATATCCCTGCAACAATTTGACAAGAATGAAGCCCAAGGAAGGGGCTAAATATATTCTATACCATGGTATAGAAGTTATCTACCATACTTCTATATGGTAGAAAAATCCAGTTTGAAGTGTTCAGGAAACAAAGAACCCTGGCATCTGAAAAAAAAAAAAAAAGGACCATCAGTCCAACATTGCATATATGGTCAAGTGCTTACCACCTAGAACACACATTCCCTTAGAAGTTCTTCAGGCTTAGCGCCTTGGACACAGGAGTCTGGAACCATGACACTTCACAAGTGCCTCTTCCTCTTAGTCCATTTAATGAAAGGAAGCCCACACATAGCAAACTGCATCTCAAGCTCTCACAGAAATAATGAAGAAATTGAGACACAATAATATACAATATTTGCCAGAATTCCAATTCCCCCCCCCCTCCCCGAGCAACCTAAATGAATGCTACGATGAAGAATTAATTACAGCAGTCATTGCTCTAAAGGTCTGATCGTCAAATTCTGGACAGCAGAATCAAACTGGCACAGACAGTACGACCTATTCCCCAAATCAGACCCAACTCCACTGCAACTTCTGCAGTTCCTTAAGAACGAAAGGTCACTCACTTCTACTGAGAAAAGTCAGTATGCAGAGGGCAATGCTATTACAAGAGACAGCAGGCTGCCCTGCTACTGGTGAGCGACAAGAACCATGGCAGGTAAAGCATGTTCTATACATTTTGAAAGAGCACCCTTTAAGATGTAATTCCACATATATTCAAATTCCAACTGAGAAAGAAAAGAATCCATAAAACGGACCGATATTTTCTTTTGTATTAATTTCTTTTATATCCAAACTGCTGTTTCTCTAGGTGCTGGTCTTCACAGAACCTTACTGATCTTCTCACCCTACGTTTTACATTAACCAACACTATTCCATCCATGTTCCTACCCACAAACCAAAATATTTTCTAAGATATCCAACATTCATGATTGTTGGAGCATGATTTAACAGTGTATTAATCATCTCCCATTTGGGAATCTCTGACACTGAAGGAGCACTTTCTCATCAACTGCTTCTACCATGACAGATACTCTGTCCTTATGACCCCATGAAAAGCATGGAAGAGGGATGAATATCAGCATTCAGTTCCCGGAAAACAAACCACGTACCTACTCTGTTGTCTGGCAGCAGCAAAGCAGAAGTATCCACAGTACAGCTAAGTCTATTAGTAACAAGGAAGAATGAAAAGAACAAGGTGATTTCAAGACCTGAAAAGGCTCAGTCAAGTTACTACCTTCCTCAGGTCCGCAAAGCGCAAAACACGACCTACTACAGAACAGTATCACCTTCCTGTATTGTGATAATCCTCAATTAAACCGCAACCGATACCTGTGCAGAAACAAGTATCTGAAATATTATTTACATTAGTATTGTAACCATCACGATTACGCAATTTTAAGGTAGCTCTGTTCTATTTTACATTTGTTCCTTCTCCTGAAGGATGATACTCTACCTTCATGTTGGTAAATTGCAATGAAAGAGCTTTTTTCAAGCTAGTGAGAACAGAAAGTAGGATTTTCAGTGCTTTCATAAATAAGTTTTCCCATCAGAAACAGGGGAAGAAAAAAAAAAAAAAAGGCATAGAATTTACCACTAAGGTCATTAATAAGCCTAAAAACTTGTCCTGGGAATTTATAAATAGTCCTCTGAGATGTTCCTAATCTATCCAGCCAAAGATACCAGATTCCTAGCTTAAGAAACAAAAAAATGTCTTTTTAATAACTTCACGTTCTTCTTGTCTTATTTTGATTAGACATCTTTCTCATTTATCCTTGATACACTCAGTGTAATAAAGCACATTGAATTTTATCTTTCTGTTCAATACATATTTTTCATCTTTATAAATATATTCAGCACATACTTTATTTTCCATTTTCCACTGCTTTATAATTTAGTCTTATCCTTGAAGAAATAACCTCAATTCCATTATTTTATCAGCTTTATAACATTTGGAAACAAGTGTTTTAATGATGTAGAAAACTGTCTTTCATCCAGTCAGTTCATTCTATAATTTTAACATGTTTTGTACTATTTGGACATTTTTCCTGTTGGAAAGAATATTTAAGATAATTACTTCGCATACAGTATGTGCACATCTCACTCACCTAAGAAATCAATGTAACACTTACACAGCAATGTTGAGTTTAAATTTAAATTATCTCATCTCAGCTGTTTCATATACTAAGGGCATAACCCTAAAAACCTTCAGCCGAGGGTAGTCTCGGTGAAGTCAAAATGAATGACATATGGGAATAGTTTGGAGAGCCTTATACCTTATTCTGCCTCTCACTTATTGTAACCTCTGTTACTGATAGACAAATACAAAATTACACACACAGTGTAAGCTGATATATTGCTGGCATAAAGTTTTTAAATAAAAATCAATAGATTTTCTTTGGTATAGAATTTTAACCAATAAAGCAAGGTGGACTGTACTACAAAATTTTCATCTCAAGTAGGACTACAAGCAAACATAACTGCACATCAATATACGTCTCAATCACAAAATCTAATGTCACCAAAAAGGACACAAAAAAGACAAAATCATCTGAAGCATGCGATACAGTCATCTGTAACAATGTGAAGAAATGTTATTTTTGGCACCATGCACTATTCCTCATAAAGTTCATGGGTTACATTTGCTGGACTTGGTTATCATTCAGCTCAATAATTTGAAAGGATGACACTAGCATACACTATTCCTTTTAAAATTTTCAAAGAAAAAAGTATGTTGACACTGATTGCAAAATAAAGGTGCCTAAATTATGCCTTCGGAGAGCTTTCCTTAAACACAAACGTTTGCTTAATGGACAGTTAAACGGAACTAAACTTGGAAAATTCAAAGTTTGCTTAACGTGTATTAACTTTTAATTAGAATATAATATACCCTTTTGCATAATACAGCCTACCAAAACAGTCAGTATTATGGAATTCAAAAAATACACTCATACTTTAAATAAGAACTAAAAAAAATGCATATACATTCTTTTTAGAAGGAAGTCTCATGTGAAATATTTCAAAGGATACTTTTTGAAAGAATGTTCAGTTACTAGAGAAACATTTCTCTTCTTTATACCTATGGACTTTTGAATCTCACTCCACCTGCTCTCAGCACCTAAGAGTTTTACCAATTATGGGGAAGTTTCCAAATATTGTTCTCAGACAACTTTTAGAGGCATCCTGACCATCAGAGTAATAAAATCTTAATTTGACTATTGAATTGGATGGATGTGTCATTGTCTTCCTTTGCTAAGAACCCAAAGGAATTTAAGGAATTTTACTGAGGTGTGTGCTCTGGAGCATAATCTGCAGTCCTGTTGTAGAGAACACAAGATAAGTGTTAAATTTAAGATAAGATAGTGGCTAGCTAGTACTTGACAAGCCATATTCCATTTAGAGTGCTGTAGGTCAAGCAATATCTAGTGTGAATGAGGTTGGGGGAAAATGGCATAAGGGGCAAAAACTGTTCCTTTTTTTCCCCCCCTTGTCACTTGCTCTTTTCTCTTACCCCCTTCGCCTGCGCAAGATGTGATAGTTAAATTCACAAAAAATCCACAGAAGAAAATCCACGCTTATTTCTGGAATTAACGTACTTGATTCCCCCTTCAAAAGCAGTCAATATACATTTTCACCCCTACTCTTCCATTAGGTTAGTCTAACCATAGTTCCTCGAAAAATTATGGAGAAGATTATACTGGCAACTATTGAAAGGCATTTAAAGAATAATGCAATCATCAGAGACTCATAGAATCATTAAGGTTGGAAAAAACCTCTAAGCTGAAGTCCAACAATCAACCCAACACCACCACGCCCACTAAACCATGTCCCAAAGTGCCACGTCCACACATTTTTCAGTTTTCCACAGTTCAGTTCAATACGTTTCTCAACAATCTGGATGCACAAGTTGAATAGCACCATTAGCAAGTTTGCTGATGATACCAAAGTGGGAGGTGCTCTTGACTCTCCTTGGGGACAAGTTGCCTTGCAGAGGGGTTTAGACAGATTGGAGCATTGGGATGAAATTTAACAAGTTGAAATGCCAGATTCTGCTCCTAGGACAGAGTAATGCTGGGCACAAGTATAAATTGGGAGCAGAGTGTCTGGAGAGCAAGCTCTGCAGAAAGAGATGTGTGAGGGTGTTGGTTGACTCAGTATGAGTCAGCAGTGTGCCCTGGCAGCCAAGAGGGCAAGGGGTGCATCAAACACAGCATAACCAGCCGGTCAAAAGATGTGATTGTCCCACTATGTTCAGCGCTGGTGCGGCTTCACCTTGAGTACTGTGTGCAGGTCTGGGCCCCACAAAGGATGTGAAGGTCCTTGAATGTGTCCAGAAGACAGCAACAAAGCTGGTGAAAGGGCTGGAAGGAATGTCCTATGACAAGAGGCTAAGGACTTCGGGTTTGTCTCACTTGGAGAAAAGGAGGCTGAGGGGCAACCTCATTGCTCTCTACAGCTTCCCAAGGAGGGGAAGTGGAAAGGGAGGTGCTGATCTCTCCTCCCTGGTATCCAGTGATAAGACATGTGGGAATGGTTCAAAGCTGTGTCCAGTTTAGACTGGACATTAGGAAGCAATTCTTTACTGAGAGGGTGATCAAACACTGGAACAAGCTTCCTAGGGAGGCGGTTGATGCCCCAAGGCTGTTATTGTTTTGGTCAGTCCTGAATTGGTCAGGCAGTTGGACTAGGTGATCATGGCAGGCCTCTTCCAACTGAAATAGCCTGTTCTATTTTTGTCATAACATAACAAAACGAGCAATATTAATTAGTGGTAATATTTTAAAACAACATCATATCCATCATAGTCGTTAAGTTTATCTATGTATCTTTGCACAATCACAAACTGATATTCAGCAGCAATGCAGAGTTAAAGTACTAAATTATTGCAGAACGAGTGCTACTCCCCTTCGGCTGAAAGTAGAAATAGCAGTCTCTTATGATAAGCTCGTTACTTTAACTACATCAGCATTCATACAGCATTTCTGCATTTAAGATGACCAGGTCTGCAACCACTTATCTAAAGCACAAATCTCTTCTCAGAAATTCAGCAATTACCACCACCAATTCCTGCTCTATACAGTAGCAACACCACCCTTTGTCCTGGCTGACTTCTCATTTAGATTTTTTTTTAATTAAATGGAGGACTCTAGAAGCAGAAGATCTCACCACGATGGAAAATCATGTAGAACTGTTGTGAGAGAAGTTGAGAGAACAGTCTCAACCTTCCTTCTATAGCTGCATAGATGCACACAAATACACAGTGAAATGGCCACCACACTGCTCACGTCTTACACCAGTATGTTGAGGAGGTTGGAAATTGTTAGAAAGCAGTTTGTCTTAATTCCCTTCTAGAAGTGTGTTAGGCTACACTTCAGCAGAGCCAAATCAGAATTAAGGCTTTGTTACAACCTGCCAATCTGTGGAAAACAAAACACCTCACCAAGACAGTCTGGGAAGTTCCAGCTGGAGCCCACGGCTTCCATGGGATTTGAAAGGTGGCCTGGCCTAAGGTCAGCAATGTCTATGGCCTTCAGCTCTCACAATCCAAAAAAACAGGCAGTAATGTGGAAAGAGCTGCCGGGGTGGAGGGGTGGGGGGGTGGAACACAAAAAAACCCCACACAAAACAAAAAAAAAAACCACCACAACACCCAAACAACACAACACACACACACACATACCACAGACACCACCTGCTCACCCACTCCTGAATCTTCCAAGAGGGGCAAAAAAAACCAACCCAAACAAATCATGCAATTTTTTTCCTTCTGTTACCAGTTAATTGAAAATTCTGTGTTTATTCCAGGTTTAAAGAACATCTCATTCTAAAATTCTACTCCTTCACCATTTACAAATGTTTGCTTACTTATTGGACCAGAAAATGTTCCTATTTCATCATGAGAGAAGAAAAAAAGTAAAAGCCTTACCATTCTAATTTGAGGTTTGTTTTTTTTAATTTGAAATGAGAAAGGTCATTCACGACAAAATGCTGGGGATATATTAATGCAAGGGAATGAATCAAAATGGGTACACCTGACTCTGAACATTTCTAAAGTTAAATTTATTTTAAACCACTGCCGAAAAGTAACACTTTCTCCCTTGACATTATTCTCCAATTCATACTTGAGTATGTCTTTCATAATTCTGAAAAGCGTAACAGCCAGCAATACATCAAAATGAAAGCTGCAGTTTCAGATATTCCACTTCCCTGTTTTACAAGCCACAACAATATTACTTAGTAGGCAAGAGCCAGCTTCCTTCAACAATCTTCTATTCACTTTGGATAGGAAAATATGTACTCTCGTACAAGTAGAACATTTGAATATTTACAGTTTTGGAACTCCTGCATGACTGGAAAGAAAGGAGAAAGAGCCAGCAATGTTTTAGAACAATACTTCGTTGAGGAGATATTTCACACTGTTCCGTATTTCACTGGCTGTTCTAAGGGGGGGTGGGGGGTGGGGGGGAATGTTTTTTTGAGAAACAATGAGTATTTAGAGATTCCCCTTGAGGGAAACTCTGTTTATTGCTTAACATTCACATACCAGACTTAATATCAAGCCTTTTTATTTTTTTTCGCTGCACAGCTCTAAAAATCTCTTCCAACTTTAACAGAATATACTCCTATCTTTAAATAAGCAAAGTTTTAATATATTTTAAAAGTTGATGGCAATATTTTAGCTTTCTCATAAAAAATGGGATGAGGTATAGAAAGTCAAATTTAGAGATCTTAAGCAGTCATCAGCAAGGTTCCATCATTCCACCTTTCTACCAAAAGGGTATTTTGACGTTGTTGGCAAGTTTAAATGTGTATCTTCAGGACTGTTCTAGAAGAGAGCAGTCACAGTTTAGGTAGCGTCTAGCACCAGGAAAAAACCTGTAAGCTTCTTTCAGGAATGGGAACTCCTTGCTGACAAGGAGCAAGAAGGTCACAGGTAGGAATAATAACCTTAAAGGGGTGAAATGCAGAATTTAGTGCAAAACTGCTTCGTCTTTAGTGGCCTCTTCCATGAGGCAGGGAGATAATGAAGGCACATGAAGCAATAAATCCATTATAGCAGGGTCACCTAGACAATCCTGATGCATGATAAGCAGGGAGAGATGAAGTAAAGGCCGGAAAGCATCTATCAGAAGATCATGGAAACACAATTCACATTTCCTTAATCAGAATTTCTAGACTACATAAGCTCACTTCCGCTGATAACTTATTTTACCCTGTAGTGTTTACATACAAATCATGCTGCTTTCTTCATAAGAGGCAAGACCTTGCTTTCAGCTTGATTTTTCTACACAGTGAGCAGGGAAGAATGTTTTAAAATGTACGACTACAAATGTCTGGTTTAATAATACAGCTGAGCAGTGAAATGATCACTATAAAGATTCTCTCCAATTTCAAGCTTTACACTCAAAAATAAACACCTTCTAAAAGGAAGGTGGGGGATAAGGCATATAGTCAAAAAACAGAGTAAGCAATTAATAAATCAAGTAACAAATTCATTATGGTTCCACCTCATCCTCAATTTATCTACTTTGTATAAATTAAAACATGTACTCAAAACTTCCTTTGAAAAAGAATTAGAAGAATATCCCTCCATCCAACAGAAAAGCATGTGCAGAATACTGCAGAACAGGGCTGAAAACATTCAAATTACCTTGCATGTATGCAAAGAAGATTTGGATTCTCTGTTATTTAAGTGACAGCTAAAGAAACCACTCTGAAAAATAATGCCCAGATTCTTTTGAGTTTTGGAAGATGACAAAATTGTTAACATTAGCAGGTCAGACACATAGACAACTTATTTCCAGCACCAAGCAGAAAGAAAATGAAGACATTTCTCTCCAAACAGCAGTCTGAGCTAAGTTTTCAAATGCAAAAATAGCAACGTAGAGGACAAAAGCATGGATGGTTCACAGATCTAGACAAAAGATATTTGCATCTCCTATGGGTCAGGGGTGTGGGGGAGCAGAGACGCAGGAAAAAAAAAAAAAAATCAGTGTCTCCATGGATAAAATAAAAAAATAAAAGGCAAATAGCGCATTCCTGCCCATGACACTCTTGTTCCTGGTCTCATGCTGCTTTAAGTGTAAAAGGTCTTCGTGTTCATTCAACCTGGCTGAACACCAAAGCAACGTACCCCCGAACGAACAAGGACACACTGTTGAATAAGGAATGAACGTTCCTCCCACCTTTCTGCTTGCAATTTTGTCAGGGGCAGGAGGGGGGCAGGCACAGGGGAACGTGATTGATTCTTCCACAAGGTAGAGACGCCTGTTCTTCCCAACCGAGACGTTCGGCGCATCTCATGCATGAACTTACTTAACAGACCAGCACGCGACCCCCATCTGGCGGAAAAGCGGTCAGACTAAAACTATCAGTAAGGGACAAAATAGAACACACCTGCGGACCAGAATGGGGACAGGTGCGATCAAAACGCACCTCTACAGGATAAACACCCGGTCTGGCCACCCGCTGCCGTAGCCCAAAAGCTTGGCCCAACTGCACGGACCAAATGCAGCCAGACCGTATGAAAACAGGGGTTGCGGAAAACCAGCTCATCTTTTAGAGTTATACGCAATCTTTCTGAAGCTTAACATTGCATCAATGTACGTAATGGCCTAGAGCAAGCAAACAAGTTGGTAGCTACCTGCATTATCAGGTCAAGGGAAATTTGTCCAGGTGAAATACGAAGCTTTTGTGTCTGTTTTCGAGAAAAACAAACTTTAATCCAAATTCAGCTCAAGATTTTAGATGTTTTCTTGTGCCATTTCCGGCGCTGTTGGATAATTAATAGTTTTTATTAAAATTTTTGGAATACCTAAAACAGTCATGCATTCATTTTATGACAAGTATGCACAAATCCCAATGATTCCCCCCCCCAATTTTTCGCTACTAGAACTGACAGTTTTTATTCTTTTATTCTAGAAAATAAACTATTAGTTCTCTTAATGGTAGTATATTTATCTGAACAGTCTGACAAAAAAATAAATGGATTATTATATTTATTTTTTAAATATAATGGAAGAGTAGTAGCTCAACTTTAATTTTAAGTAAAATTAGCTAGAGTGAAGCAGTTTATGAGCGTGCAAAGTGTGAATAAGCACCAGGCTGAAACTCAAAGGGGAAGTCTGTTGTATCAGGAAACAGCAACATGAATTGTGTTGCCCAGACTGGATCAGACTACCAGATAAATCCATGAGCTCTGGCTGCAGCCATGGGAGTCTAGGCCATGAAGGGAATCTGCCTAAGACAGACCGATAGCAAATTAGAGCACAACTACGCATGAAGATTTTTTGCTTTACCGCTTGTCCCCAGGAACATGCAAATAAATTTAAAAAAAAATTAAAACCCCAACCCACACACACAGAAAACAGCAAAGCCTTGCATCTCTGCAGACTCCCAGAGGCAGAAGCCTGCTCCTCATGCTCTTCTCTCCTCCACCAGCTTCAGAGTTTCCAGAAGCGGTAGAAGTTACACTGACATAACTCATGTCAGAATAGAGAGCGTAGAGGACTGGGTCTTCACATGTTCCATAACATGGAAGGAAGAGAAATTCTGAATTTCCTTCCAGGTCTTACATTTCTGAGTCTGTGACACTACTTGGATATTTTGGGTCATTTCAACATCATCAATTTTAAAATCAGTAGGATTTTGCCAATCAAAACCTTATATCCACTATTTTTGTCTTGGGGTATGGGGAGGGGGGGGGAAAAAAGCAAACACACACAGACACAAAAAAAACCCCACACCACACAAAAATCAAGGAAAAGCTTTACACTTTGTTAGGAAGATGACATAAGGGAAGAAATTGCATTTTCTTCCTGGTTTAAAATCTGCCAGATAAAACTTAGGCAACACAAAAAAAAATATGCTTTCCTAAGAATAATCCTTCTTTCTTCACAGAGGATAGTTTAATGAAAATAATTTCTATTTTAGAATGATTCAACGTGTAAAATAAAAGCAAAATATATTTTAGAAATTGCTTCTCTCCAGGCCACAGACTGCATAAGTTTTCTAGCAGAGGCTATCAAGGTTCCTTACAAAGGTCAAACTTCATTGGTATTTAAACTCTCTGATTATTATTAATAGCTTATGACTTCGCCCACGGTACCTTTGCAACAGCCTTTCACAGCATTACGTCACAGTGCCACGCAGGACACAGCTATGCAGCAGCCCAGGTGAAGGGCTCGGCTGGCTTTCCACTAAGAGCCCACAAGCTTGCCCAGGGCCCTGGTGAACACCTGGTAGCTGAGGACCAGGCTGCTGCAGCTACGCTGCCACCACGTCCAAGCCAGTCAGCAACGCTTACGTTCGCAGAACCTAAACATGTACCTTTGGACTGCAGCGCAGGCAGAGTGTCAGTTTTTCAGGCTTTTGTTGACACAGAGAATCATTTCAGTTGGAATAAAATGGAAAGATCATCGAGTCTGACTGTAAACCTAGCACTGCCACGTCCACCATTAAGCCATGTCCCCAGGCACCATGTCTACGCGTCCTTTCAATACCCCCAGGGACGGCGACTCAATCACTTCCCTGGGCAGCCTGTTCCAATGCTTGACAACCTTTCCGTGAAGAAATTTTTCCTAATATCCAACCTAAACCTCCCCTGGCACCTCTTGAGGCTATTTCCTCTTGTCCTATCACTTCCCACCTGCAATTATCCCCATTCTAGATTATTTAGCATTTCACAGAATCACAGATTCATTAAGGTTGGAAAAATCCTTTAAGATCATCAAGTCCAACCATCAACGCAACGCCACCATGCCCTGAAGTGCCATGTCTACACTTTTTTTTGAACACTTCAGTGATGGTGACTCCACCATCTCCCTGCACAGCCTGTTCCAAATGCTTGACCACACAGTAAAGAAAAGTTTCCCCATATCTAATCTAAACCTCCCCTGGCACAACTTGAGGCCATTTCCTCTCGTCCTATCACTAGTTACTTGGGAGAAGAGACCAACATCCACCTCACCACAACACCCTTTCAGGTAGGTGTAGGGATTGAGAAGGTCTCCCCTCAGCCTCCTCTTCTCCAAGCTAAACCACCCCAGTTCCCTCAGCCGCTCCTCATAAGACTTGCTCTCCAGAACAAATAATTCTTTGAAGTTTTTAGTGTTAACACATATAGAAAGATAATGTTTTTCCTTCAATTCACATCTTTTTGAATAGGGTAGATAAACACCTAAGTTTTAATAATGACTGTTCAAGTGTTAATTATTTTTTCACCACAGGAATTCTGTTTGTGTCCTAGTTTCTCAGCACAGTTCTCAACTCTAAAATTACTTCAAAACATTAATATTAAAACTTATAGAATAGAGTTGGTTTATTTTGTTCTACATGCAAGTTCACTGAAACTGCGAGAAAGAAGTGCAGCACAGGTTGTTCCAACCAGCACCAGAAAAAATCTCAGATCCTGCCTTTTTTACATAATCATACCGTGCTCACTGGTGACTGCCAAAAGAAAGATTCCAAGACAAAATGCAGCAAGCATGAATACCTTAAAACCATTTTTAAAATATAAGATGGGTCTTTAAAGCATTCAATGAGGTTTGCAGGATCAATTAGAAGACTTTGCCTCCAAGCAAAATCCTGCTTTAGGCCATGGATCAGAAAAATGACTGGTAGAAAAAAACCCTACTTCTACTTCCTGTGAGCCTGGAAAAAAGTTGCCATGTTCATTAAAAAGCAATGCAGAAGAAGTCAGAAATATTCTAAACAAGAACTTGGCTTCTGGTAGCTGCAATATGTCCAGCATTCCTGACATAAGTCCTAACTCCTTTAAGTCTGTATAAAATTTCCCAAAAGAAGAAAATAAAACAACAGGGTCAATGCATATTAAAGAGAGAAAGGATACATCCATGAAAACCTATACCACCCTAACGCTTCTTCCTCCCCATTTTATTCTCTCTACAGCTTCTTTCACTTAAAAAAAAAAAAGAAAAAAATTACATTTCCTTACTGCTGCATATCTCCCAAAGAATTAATCAGCTTGTTAATAAACTTTGGAATTGCCTGAGACAGCCATACATGGCTATTAAAATAATGTTGAGCAGAGTGGAATCTATCAAAGCTTCAATAAAACCCAGACCAAGTAACATCAATTACTTACCAGACCGTTGATAAAAAAAGGCTTGCTCCTCAAACATGGAAAATCTCATCAGTAAAAACTGATCGTACACTGTATTTATTTCTCTAAAATCCATTCTAAAATGCCAAACATGTGGGCCTCCTACCGAATCCCATTATGCCTTTGGATACATTGACATTAATCCTCAAAATCACAGAATCATGGAATAGTTTGGGTTGGAAGGGATCTTTAAAGGTCATCTAGTCCAACTCCCAAAATGTCCCATTAGTGTTTAAGTCTGTTTATTTAGCCTTCCTATATAACTAGGAGATATCCATAAAATCAAACAGCGTCAGCTAAAAGCAGTTCCACCTACTGATTCTGAAATGGGTGTGTGTTCCTGGCTATTTTAGGAGAACAGGGGGATTTTTATTTTTATTTTTTAACGGAACAAATTATTTTCTTTCCTTTCACCTCGACTTTGTAGCACATCAACAAGCCACCATCAAAATAACTCCTGCAAAAATGAGGAGCGAGTGAACACCTGCAGATTCTTCACAATCACTGGTAAGTGTTCAAGAAAGCAGTAGTGCTGCACCCCATAAACCTTACTCCAGTGAAATCAAACCACTTGCTGATGCTTGTAGGACACAGGAGCTTGTCACTTGGGTACCGTGCTGGTATATGCAATGCACTTAACAGAAATAGAACTAATTGTCATCCTCTAAAGAGCTGATCCATTAGCACTAGCGTGCTAGGCTGTGATAAAAAGGAGACATCATTGGCAATGCTGAGGCTTATCTTCTCTCATGGGGATACTTCAGAATGTTCTTATATTAGGAAAGCTTTTATACCCTTCTGAAACAGTACATAGATATCCATTTTTGTTTCATGAGCTTTCATGTTCCACATCTCTTCCATTCTTTATAAATATTGCTCTAAAGGAAAGGTCAATGGCAAAAGTCTACAGATACATTCAATATCAGGCAGACTTTTCAAATAGTCAATATGAGCCAAAGTCTAAGAACTTGAGCAAGCCAAGAACAATCTAAAGGCCAGATGCATGCGATTAAAACACCTCACAAAACAGAAACACACCACTAAAAAAACCCACCAGGGTATTAGCTGAAATTTTTATTGACAGTTAAGGAAAAAAAACCCCACAGAAAAAAAAAAAAACACTAACCACACAGCCAAAACTCTCACAAACCTAGCAATTCTTTCTAATGCATCAGATCTGCAATTGTTTCTTTCTTTCTACAAAAGAAAATGGGAGTATGCATGACTTGGATACATATTTTTTTTCCCCACCTTTCACTTCTTCTGAACTTTTACTCATGATCTATAATAAAGCGCTAAGTGTCATCAAGTGCAAGTTTTTGATTAATCTAGGTAACACTTTCAGTTTAAAAAAAAAAAAAGTGTTTAACTTGCCCTAAAAAACTACAGTTAGGTTAATACCTCAGCCAATCCTTGCCTGTGATTAGTATTACCAATCTTCTACAAGCAGGTACATAATAGTTGATTTCAAGTCTTTCTATTGAAGAACTCTGTGCTGGACAAATGGGTAGAATAAAATAAGAGAAAGTTATAAAAATTAAGTAATAGTAGGAAGGTAAAGAGTTAACAGGTTTTGTATAAGAAGTCATACGTCACAAACCTGTTAGAGTTACCAGAAGCACTGGCGTAGCACACATAACTTTTTTTTTTTTTTTTTTTTTTTTTTTTTTAAAGTTTTACAAGGTCCTTTACCAGCTGCTTGGAGAAATTACACTGCAAAGTCATAAAGGGCAGATGTCTTGCATTAATAGATGCCCAGGAACAAGGATGTGTGTAGTGAGGTGGTAACATTTGCTAATGCCAAAAGAGACTCAAACCTAAAACTAGCAAGGCTATAGGCTCTCAGTATCCTCACCAACCAAGTGATAAAATATTAAATAAAATTCAGTGCTAGTAAGTGCAAGCCACACACATTTGGCAAAACACATGACCACTTTTGTAACATTGGACTTAAAATTAGCTGTCATCACTCTGGTGGCACTGTGGAGAATTCAGCTCTGTTCTCAGGGCTGGTCAGAAAAAGAAAGGCAATAATAAATAGTAGTGCTTAATGATGATACTGAGAGGGAAGGCACTGTTTTGTCCTTAATGGTCTTTAATAGCTGCTGACAAACCAAATGTGAGGCTAAAATAGCGCTACAGCCTTTCTTATAAATTAGAGGCACTCTACTCATTTGGGGGGAAAAAGAAAATCTGAGTGAGAGAAAAACCCAGCATTTTCTTGTTGACACAGCCAGGAGCCTGTGGAAGCATGGCTACCCCTCACCGCTATCTAGCCGATGTCCTCTTTCCCTCCTCTTCCCACCACCATCCTAAAACACCTTCTGGTCCCAGTGTGACCTGGACCTTGTCCTCACCACGCTCATCCCTGTGCTGACACACACAGAAGTCACCCCTCATCCTTATCGCAACCGAGTCACGCAGCTGGGTTACAGTTAGGTCCTCACGAGGGGGAAAGCAGCCCCTCCCTGAAGCACCTCTCAGCAGCCATGGCACATCCTCCCAAGTCAACCCCGCACAGAAGGGCAGAGAAGAAGGGATGTGGGCAGAGCAAAACAACACTTTATGCTTCACTTCCTAAAGGGGTAGAGAGTACAGCATAGATCAGGCTGCTCTCAAGATTGAGAGCCGCCGCAGTAGCAAGCGCTAGGAAAAAAAAAAAAAAAAAGAATGTTAGTTAGGATCACCTGGGATGCAATTTAAAGAGCAGCACCCTGACGAATGTGTATATATGCACAGCTCCTCTCCTCCCTTCTGCTAAATACAGCCTTCACTAATGAGTATATGGTGAGGCAAGCACAGACTAGCCAGATCATCACCTTTGATGGCACAAGGGGCTGTACCCACGAATTCCTTGGGCTGGCTGGCTGGCATCAATCACTTCGCAGCTGCAAGATGGCTCTAGCTGTACAAATACTCCTCTGGCTTCCCTTCTTCTCTCATCATCCTGCTCATAAAAGTCTAAACCGAGGTTAATCAGCAGCCCCTGGCTTCAAAATCCTACTTTAAGCCAAATATAAAAGCAAGTTTCTCCCTCAGTGAATTACTTCAGTAGAGTGTTTTTTCTTAGGATTAGTTAACATTAGCATAAGATGTTCATTTGGCTAGTAACCTAAAACTACTACCTGAAGAGATTGCTGCTGCCATCTACTGACAACTTCCATTATAAACAAACTATAAAGCAGCTTCCAGAGTGGCCATATTCTAAAATGAGACAAACTGACTGAATAGAAAAGCCTGGCATGCACAAGCAAGCAGCCAGGCTACATTATCCATCCAACAGGATAACGAAGCATGAAGAATACGTCATATCAGGGACAGATCCCTTTCAGTGACGGAAGAGTTTAGCAACAGTATCCTGACAAATTGGTTTACTGCCTTATACAGAAGAAAAATGATGCAACCCATTGTTTGGGGGTTTTTTTGGGGGGGTGTTCTGTTTTTTTAAATAAAAGGTGGGGGGTTCTTCCTTTGACTACTAGTCACTGGGCACTAAAGAAACGTAGGTATACTATTTCAAAGATCAATCTTTAACTTCCTTTCACAACATTTTCTCCTAGGAGTAATACCCCAGTTCAGATTAACATAATCAAAAGTGCCAGTTCTGTGCTTGGTTTGATAGAGTTTTATCTTCCTAAGGCGTTTGCACTGGAATGAATGCCTTGTGAAGTCAAACGGCTTCACGGGTCAAGCAGCTCTTCCAGCTACAGTCGATACCAACTTCAAAACACAAACCAAAACATTCCCCTGACTCCCTTCAGCGCAGATTCACAGGCTGCAGCAGGAGTCGTCTCCTAGTGTAGCGTGTTAATCCACTGGCATTATTAGTCTTCCTCCATCCCAGAGTTTCTTCCATGCCTTAAGAGTTAATATTCAGTGAGGTAACTGCCAAGTTGCAGCCTGCTCCACTAGAAACTGCTGCACCTTGTCCGCTTGGCGCTTGCGCACAAAGTTTCAAAGCCTTTCTTGTTTCCAATGCAGCTATCGGGTCTTCTCTGACCAAAACCAGACAGCTGTGAGAGTCATCTCTGAAAACCGTAGCTTGCATGGTGAAAACTGTCACCCACGTCTCCCTGTGGAAGCTAACGGAGTCCTGATCTCCCACACTTACCTCAAAACAGTGAGTGCTCAGCCCCAGGACGCTCCGTGCAGCCGTGCGCGAAGCTGCCCACCCCACGCTCTGGGAGAACCACCACAGGGTTCACTGCAGCACCAAACAACAGCAAGAGCCCGTGAACCAAGAGAGAACCGCACGGGGATGCTCTATAACCTTTTGTTAAATGCAGTTATCTACAGAATTATCTATTCTGAACAAGATTGGTGCTTGATTACTGCCAATTATGTAATTGTAACATATATAATTCCATATATTATGCAATTATAACATACCAATTGCTGCAGGAATAGTGGAGTACACAAACAACTATAAAAAAAGAAACCTAGCTAATTGCATTAGATAACACAAATTCAGTGATTTGCTCAGATTGAATGTCTTTATATATCATCAGAGCGCTTACGAACACAGATCAAGGACCACAGGACCCTATGATATTATCCACTGTACAGATACAGAACATAGATGTTAAACCACAAGCAAGCTGGAAAGTTTATACGCCACAGACATGCAAGCCCGCGTCAGCCTACAGGAAACGTTAAACACAAAAATGGCATTATCATTGTGAACTTCCTGTAAGCATCATAGCAAAGAAGATTTGTAAAGGCAGAATTTAAAGGAAGATAATGAGGTTACACTTTTTAGCAAGTGTCTCGTTGTAGTATTTCCTAAAGTACTAAAAGCACTAATGAAAGCAGCCACTGCGTGCTGGACGCAGCTCAGAATCAGAAGAACTTTAAATGAAGAACAGGTAGGGTACTGGCGACTGGGAAAAATTCTTCACAGTGAAAACAACAAGCTTACAAAGGAAGGACGCAAGAGTCAGACTCAAAGGGAAAAGTAACAGCCAAAAAACGCCTAGGAAAATTATTTTTGCAGGAGCTCTAATGGATATAAACAAATCTCATCTTTCCCAGGATCAGGAGAAGGATAGTTCAGTAAATGAAATGCAAAATAAGATTATCCCAGTCCAGAGCTTTAGGTGATACAGAGCTGGAAAGAGTGGTCTATCTTAAAAAGAATCTGCAAAACACAGACTTAGCGAGGACCTGAATACTTAGAAACACATTCCTGTTGAAAGCAGTGCTAAAAACAGTATGAGTAGCAGGAAGAGAAGCGATGTTTGCTTCAGCCATCAAAAGCAATGGGAGGAAGAACTTGACAGGGAAGATTAAGCAGCTGTTTGATTCCCACTGAAATTGAATTCACGGCTAAATGCACAGGAAGAGGTCTCTGAAAGGCAAGATGAAAGTGTAGTTTGGACACGCAGGTATTGAGGCAGATCTAGATGCAATTTAGTATGGAAGAATATGCAGTTCTAAGTTACACTTTTCTCATATACGCTTCAACTCTCGGTACAGCACATTACGAATCCTCCAAAAGAATAAACTCTAAGGAAGAATGACCAGGAGAAAATGGAGTCACAGTCAGAGGGTGAGCCAGTGTTGGAAGTGGCAGACAGTTGCATGAACAAGAGAGACGCTTCTTAGCTCTCATTTGGAAGCGGTTATTCAAAGGAGATTAATAAAAGACTGTTCTGTAGAGTGCAAGGGATAGCAACTGGACCGGGGAGGATACTGGGATTGAAATGCAATGGGTGACGCTGTAAACCAAGTAGTAATAGACCTCAGATATCAAAGAAAATGATGGGCACAGCTGGGGAAGCAGGCAGGTCAAGGACAGGTAGGCACAAAAAAGGAAGTATTAAAGTATGTCTATGCCATGAAAAAGCTAAAGGAATGGAAGATCTTACAGAACAAGTTAAGCGAGAGATTAAAGTAGACACAGAAGAAAACTAGAAGACTGAATGGAATTATCCAAGCAAGCACAGGTTCTAACAAAGGTCTGCCTCTGACAGCAGTGGAAGGCAAGGGAGGGCTTCACTGTCTGGAGAGCAAGGCAGTAACATCTGGAGGCAGGAAGGAGAAGCAGCAAGATAAATGAGGGAAGCAAAGATGGCAAAAAGGCACTGGGGCTTGCCAAGATCCTGTTAAGCTGAGGAAAAAAGGAGAGATATAAAGTCTTTAAGTTCATAGTAAAAACAGGAACAAATAATTATTCCCATTACTTGATGGTTATAAATCGCATTTTCAAATACTGTCGGAAAACAGACTACAAGAACCGTCAGCACATATACCTTAGTGGTACTGCACAGACTCTCAGTAACACAAGCTGACTGTGCCCTTGCTACCGCAAGGAGACACAGTGTTCTGGTGTCACCAGGCTTGCAGTAGTCTGCAGGACTCCTAAAACATACGGGTCTGGGTCAGCACTTAAAACTGCTTGGGAGGAACAGCTACTAAGGAAATCAAGGGTTATGCTTGTCTACTTACTGTTCTGCCCCAACTATTCCAGACAACTTCATGGTCCCGACATTATCTCTTCATGAGCAGTGTGAAGACAGCAGCTTCCTCCCTCCTAACACCGTGCTGGCATTACATACATCACGCTTAGTGGGGTTTTAAGGCTAGAGTTTACAGCATTCAACTAGCATAGTGTTCTCTGCATAGCATTCTTTCAATCCAATATGGCTTAAAGACATGAAGAAATCTTGGGAAAAAAAGGTTTACTATTTAAATTAAGGCAAGCAAAAAAAAAAAAAGCATTCTAAAATGCCTTTATGGTATAACATAAGGGGCAACACAACCGGTTATTTAAAAATAGGCCCAGCGTAAGGGACTTATTAAACATACACAAGATATCTCACTGACTTGAATGAATGACTACAGTAATGGGACACAATACCTTACTAAGGCAGGTTAAAAAGCCACATGGCAACATCCCTTCTCTCGACACAACCAAATTCATTTGAGTTCTTAACCGAACACTGCCTGGTATTTAACTTATGTATATGCACACATGTGTACTGTTACATGCATATAAAAACCTTGTTCCAACAGTAAGAGGACAACCCACATCTCAGTTAAGCACAGGCAGAAGTACATGCAAGGTTGGGGCTGAGAGTGCTCAGAAACACACAAGTCCTTTTGAGCCACGTAAGGGGTGATACGACTTCCAGATCTGCCTATGCCACAGTTTTGTCATTTTCTGCTTCCTTCTCTATTTAGCATGCTTCCTACTGTAAATCAAAATCTTACAACACAGCGACAACGTATTTCACTGAAACTTACTGGAGAGATATTGTGTTACATAGATACACTTACCTGCTTCTCAGCTTAAAGACATTGCAAAATATGGTCATAACCAACATCACACATGTAGTAGTTAAAGAACAGATCAGCCGTGACATTCAATCCCAAAGCAATGCTACACAGTGCGGCAACACTTATTCTGGCTGCTCAGACCTTAACGCTTAAACTGATATGATACCGAGCATGCTCTAGAAAACCAAAATCACTGCTGAAAAATGGTTTATAGAAAGTACATCCTTACCCAGAAGAGACACTTTTATTTCAAGATGCCCTGGAGAGATCACTGACTTACAGAACGCTAAACCACACACACAGAGAGAACCCCATAGTCCAACAGACCAGAAAAGGCTCCACAGCTTCAATATACATAAAGCAATTTCACTCTGTAAGAATATTTAAAAGATACCAAATTGGAAAGGAAAATCCTAAAGCTATACAGCTATGCTGAAATGCTGAAACTACATTGTGCATGCCTGCCTTAGCGCAGAGAAGATTCATTGATACAGTCTCACTTCCTTATGGCAGAACTTACATACAACTACACCATGAAAACCTGAATAACATTTTCACAAGCTGCATTACAATGTAATTCACATCAGAACCTCAGAAGTATGTCATTATTCTCTTATTTCTACCTTGCATCTGGTTCTCTGGTTATTGATTTATGAGTCATTCTGAAATCTTACTCTGAGGCTTTTCTCCCAACTGTTAATAATACATTACACTTGTGATAAATGCTGCAACAACATAATTTATGTCAAGCTTTCACGAACATTGCAAGAAAGCCTGCAATTATTGACAGCACAACCATTTAGTTTTCCACATTAATCTTGTCAACAAAATCCTAAGATCAACAATGCATTTTGTTTAAGGAAAGGTAATTCATTACAAGAGAAGTCTCAAAATACTCACCACCTTTTACTTAATTCTCTCTGGCATTAGGTGTATTATAGCACTCCAATTTATACCTGTGTAGTTGTCTGCCATTTCTTCAATATAAATCACTTGTTTTCAGGGGCTTAGGAAAAAAACATATAGATTCACTACAGTACAAATATGCCATACAAGTTTGCTACCACATTGTTTATATTAGAGGGGAAAAAAAAAGACAGGTTTATAATTTTATGTATGAAATATGACTGCTAATTTAAGATACTGCCATCATGCATAACGGCTTTTATTTTAAATATGGCGATCCATATAACTAAACTTCTTTCCTTCTACATGGTAACTTCTAAAAATCAATACAACAGGAAAGTATTAAAAGGCAACCTTTCACACACAAAAGCAGCGTGAGATTATTGAGCCAGGGTATGGACAAACTGGCCTAATAGATTGGAATGGCTACCTCCACAGGATCATTAAACCACAAACTAAGACAGACACTAATGACTTTCCTAGAAAAATCCATGACAGACTATTGATCAAAAATCGATTTTTAAATGAATTCCTAAATACATATTCAAAAATAAGTAGGAATTTAAAAATGTTTACTCAATAAAACATAATGGGCCCTCTGGAACTATTACTGAGATGTAAAAACATGATTGTACTTTTTAGTGTATCTTTTATGTGTAGACTGCAAAGTAATTTAAAAGGATAAGTATCAGCATTATCACTTGGGAATATTAGTATATGGGAAAATGAACCATAGAAAAGTTAGGTAGCTTCTTTACTTCAGTAGCAATCACTCCAAATTCACACATATATAGCAAACAACAGTTTTGCATTTGTAACCACAGGTGGGAGAGGGGAAGGAAAGGAAAAAGGAAAAAAAAAAAAGGAAATCCAGCCCTGAATTGGCATGAGGATTACATGAAATGGAGAAAGGTTAATCTGTTCAATTCTCTCATGGAGAAAAGAAAAAAAAAAAAAAGGAAAAAACCTCACAAAATTATTCTGAAGGACCTGTTAACAGAAAACAAGGAAATGACACAGCATGACATCTGATATAAAAATATGCACTGTTCTTCAAAAAAAAAAAAAGTGCAAGTCATTACTATAAATTCTGATCTGTAATTAAAAACAACACCAGTACACAATACTGCAATCCCCAGAGAGATCTGAAACTTCTAATCAAAAGTGCCCTCCTATGCCAATGAAAAAAGGCACATAAGTATATAATACTTATTATACGGATTAGCAACTGTTGCCCAGCAATCTTCCTCCCCATTTCCCACTCACATGAGTTCTGGAAGAAAGTACCTCCCAGGCTGGAATTGAGTAGAATCTAAGTAAATAAGTGAATAACCCACATAGCGCATACTTCAGGTGAGGCACATATCACTTCCTAGTTCCAAATTTTACCTTTTTTGAAAACACTATCTAATAATACTGTTTTAAAGTATTTTGGACTAAGGTCCGTAAGAATTGCTCCAAGATTAGCACGATGTCAAACCTTTCTGTGGAAGCCCTGTCACGTGCTGTTTTCCTAAGATGCACACATCTGCCACTACCTGAGAAGTGGACAGAAAGCCCACACATGTAAACTCGGGGTTTTAGGACTTCACACAGGAAGGTATTAAGAACATACAGTTCCCACAGGGGATCATATCTGTGGTTGGTTGACCTTGGCAGGCTGCCACCCACCCACCTGCTCTCTCAGTCCCCCTTCTTAACAAGACTACTGGAGAAAATAAAATTTAAAAGCTCGTGGGTCAAGATGAAGGCAGAGAGATCACTTACCCATTGTCAACACAGGCAAGACAGACTTGACCCAGGGAAAATTATTTTAGTTTACTGCCAATCAAAATAGACCTGGATGGTGAGAAACAAAGACAAGAACTAAAGCAGCTTTCTCCCACCCCCTTCTTCCTAAGGGTCAACTTTGCTCCTTCATTCTCAACTCCTCTATCACCTCCTCCTCCTCCCCACTCTCCCAGTGGGGGGGGGGGGGTGGGGGGGTGAAGAATGGGGTTGTACTCAGTCCCTAACAGCTCCTCTCTGCCACTGCTTCCGTCTCACACTTTTCCCCTGTGGTTCGGGGTCCCTCCCATGGGCTGCAGACACTGAAGATCTGCTCCAGCATGGGTCCTCTCCGTGGGCTACAGTTCCTTCCAGGAGAACCTGCTCCAGCATGGGCTGGCGATCATTCAGGGCATACCTGCATGCTCTGGCATAGTCTTCTCCACAGGCTGCAGGGGAATATCTGCTCCTCCACCTGGAACAGGTAAATAGATCCTTCCTCTCCTTCCCCGACCTGGGTGTTTGCAGGGCTGTTTCTCACACTTCCTCACTGCTGTGCAGCATTTTGCCCTTTCTTAAATACATTTTCCCCCGAGGCACCACTTGCTTTGCCAATGGGCACAGCTGTGTCCTGTGGTGGGTCTGCTGCAGAGCCCTTGACCTTTTCTCACAGAGGCCACTCCGCCAGACCCCTCACTACCATAACTTTGCAACCTACAACCAATACAATATGGTAGGGAACCAACTTGAAAAAAAGCCCACAAAACAAACAAAAAAATCACCACCCCACCCAAAAAAAAAAAAAAAAAAAACCTTTGAAAAACCAATAGCACCTACCTACCTGCACCACACGCACCACACCTAAGTCTACAAAGGAAGAGTTTCACCAGCACTAGCAGGTGCTGGATTGTGCCTCAGGCCTACAAGTGGGCCTACTTAGCCCACACAAAGTCCAAAAAAACCAACTCCACTGCTAGACCAAGGAAAACAAATGTCCTTAAGATGCCTTATAGGTTATTCTGTTGCATCCAAATATGATTAAGTGGAGGAATAAACCGCATTTTTTCCCTACACTGAAAGTGTACTGCCATGCTACTTGAGATTTACAGCACAGATAGGTCAGGAAGAATCCTTTGCAATTTCACAGAGAAGGCTCTTCTTCTACAAGTAGAATATATGTATATGTATACATACATGTACGTATGAACATTTGAATATATGTACATTTGAACTAGAATGAGAATCTGTCATAAAACTACAAGCATTTCTATATGCAGACATGTATGTGCCTCTGACAGCAATTAATGAAGAGCAGCAAATCAGTCTTCATTTCATGACAGTGACTTCTGGAGTTCACAGCTTAGCATTCAGATGAGCTTCTAAAACATCAGCATTACTTTTCTTCTGTGTCAAGCCATAAGCCAAATCAGGTTCCAGCAACAAAAATAGGAACACGGCTTCATCAGTGCTGTTCCGGGCAGATCCTTCACACACTACATTACTTGAATTAGCCAAGGTTTCAGTAGGATATTAAAAAGCAGAAAATTGGCAACTGTGTTTATTAAGATGCTTAATAACTTTTACGATAAGACTATTTTTGGTTATTATACTGGCAAATTACACTCCTAAAATTCAAACTATGATTTCCCAGGTCAAGAATCTGCTTCAGATGGGATGCCTGATCATTTCTTGAATGAGATAAAGATTAAAAAAAAACCCCAAAAACCAGGGTACAGCCCCTTCTGTCCTCACAGCACACAAATTGCTTTGGTTTTACTTAGTACACCTATAAATTGCGTCCTTTGAAACAGGGATTTGAAATTCAAGAGATCTGTCTTTGTCAAAGAAGCTATCCTTTACAGTACCCAACAGATGAAGCTTCTGCAAATGACCATTTTACAAATTCCTAGGATGTAAGCTGACTAGGAAGTGCTACATCATTTAGTTTGATCTATTATAAGGCACTGCCCTTTAATCACTCAGTGGTCTCTGTACTGAGCCTAGTAAGTTGTGACATTTTAAAACTGAGCACCCACTATATCTCACCACACTTGGGTTTCAGTGGCCAATCATCCTGCAATCATTTGCATTTGTCTGACTTCAGTTTCAAAGTTTTTCTCTTATTGTGACCTCCCTAATTAAAGAAAGTACCTGATAAAATCACCTTTTGAAATCACTGACATTAATCAAGTCACCAGCCTTTTTGACACACTAAAATTTGTCATATCTCCTAGCTTCTTCCATAAATTCTGCAAACTTTGAAAACTTCTTTAAACAAGGCAACCAGAACGAGATGCAGTTTTCTAGCACTGACCTAGACGGAGATACAAATCACTCACCTATTTAACTGGTTCAGTCAAACCACAGCATTTCAAGGGGAATTCCCATTTATTTACTGCAAGCCTAATCATTTCAGTAACAAGCCATTAATTTGTGTCTCATCCTCCAAGTTTCTCAAAATACAGCTTTCCATTTGAACAGCCTGAGTGGACCTAGTGGGTTGGTTGATTTGCTGGTCCAACTGAGACTGCCTCATTCCATCTGTCTATACCTCATCTACACATGAAAAAAAAACCCAACCACAAACTGAAAAAACCCCACCACACCCCATATGAACCTGAGTACCAATCCACACTAAACCCTCTAGTATAGTAACGTTAATTCTCTAGATTTCCAGAGCCAAACTGATACTTACATTTGATTTCAGCAAAACTCTCCTACTCCTCTCTTCACAGCTGCAAAATGGATGAAAATATTTCCTGAAACTGTTTTACAAAATGCCAGAGGCTCCCGTGAAAATAGGATACTTGGAATAACATGGAACAGAAGCGAATAGTTTAAAACTTAAAGCTCTTTACTAAATATAGTTTCTGCAAGTCATACAGCAGAATAATGATGTACGAGAGGGCAAAAGGGTGGCCATGAGCTTGCTTTCACCTATGTAAAACTTGTGGGTCCTTTTACCACCCAAGGGAACACAGCCATATGAAACTCAAGCCAGAGAAACCTTTACATCATACTGCCTCATTTTGTTTGCCTACATACAGAAATTTATTACACGCTCCCAAACAGTGCTTTGAAAGCAAATACTGCTTTAAAAGTATACCATATGTGCACATTCATCACTACATTAAAATAAGCCACTATATCACATTGAAAAATCTTTCAAAGAGAATATACAATCTGTCAAGCAGTAGTATCATTTCTGTCCAAATTCTGGTCCATACAGTATAAAAATACCCTAGGAGCCAATTATAAAATACTTACTGTTAACAGGTAAGCATCTCATGCTTCATACTACTCCCTAGTTCTTTACAATCCAGGGCTATTTTCAGGCAACTACAGAATCAGTGTTCATGATATCAGACAGAAAGGGTAAGAAAAAGAGCAATTCCACACTTAGTGCTTGTTCCTGCCAGAGGATGAGTGGCCTCAACTCCTAACAAAGCCAACGGCAAATGAGGGCACTCAGCAGCTCCTGCAAGACTTCCGTTGCGTGGCAGGGTCAGACCCTATTTTAACAGGCCCTTCATTTTAGGCATATAACTGCTCTTTACAACCAAGGAAGAGAAAATAACACCGCTCTTCTTAACACATTTAGTTACAAAACCACGCTAAGAAATTGTAGGGGTCTAAAATTGCATCTTGAACGTTACCACAATACCTCATTTAGCTGTGAGATTTTGCTTTCATTACTCCAGTGAATTTGGTGGAGTAGTTCTGGATTTAAACCTGTGTATGTTATGAGCAGAACCTGGCCATAGACTATTTATGATTCAGCTAAAGGATGTTGATATCATGAAGAATACCTAGTGTTACAGAAGACAAGCAATGTTTTTTTCTTCATCTCCACTATTTTAATAATAGTGATCTATTTTTTTGTCCCTAAAAGCACAATGCCAATAGCTATCACGAAAAAAGGATTACTCAAGTTCTCACAGACTAGACTAACACATCAAGAAAAGCAGGAGGAAAATGAATTACCTTATTTTTCATTAGAAAAAGCAGATTTCCTTTCAGTCGGCACCATCTCTCTCTCGGTTCTGTATGCAAAGAAGTAAGAGATTAATAAAAACAACCTTTTGTCTTCACACATTAAATGCTTCTTAAAAGAAGATGCATTAGTTATAAAGGTCAGAAAAGAAAATCATTAACAACCTAGAAAAGCCAGCTTCACTCAGCAGCTGCCTATGTACAACATGCTGTTAAATGCCAAATAACTTCCCAGAAGGTTTCTTCTACTCTGCAGCCGAGAGAATTGGTGACTGCGGCATACGCTCAACAGTGTTTTCTCTGCTTTTCTCCCTTTTTCTCACACGGCAGCAGAAACAGACACTTTAGCAAGGAACGGCTTTGCTTCCATCATTTCAAGGGATGACATATAATCCTTGCTAAGACACAGAAAAATTTACTATTCTACTTCTAATAGAACATGCTAATCTGAATTTACAATTTTCAGAAAATAAAAAAATGAGCAAAGGAGACCTAAATATTTACAGTCACTTTGCTATTACTATTTTACTACACTTTTTAGAAGTGCTTAACCAATGGGAATTAACAATGTATTTGTGTTTGTACACACATGCAGGCACGTAATCAAGCTTTTAAGAACAGGGAACGTTTCAGAACTTTACAGTCGGTCAGTGGGTCAAAAAAACCTGTAAAAAGTTACTCTTCCTAAACTAGCCATTTTAAAATTGCATCATTTTTCTTTTCCAAAAAGCACTTGTATATATATACACCTATTACAGACACATACAGACATAGATCTCACAGACAAACTTGATCTCTTTAGACAAACCCTGTATCACTTCTTAAAAGAGGAAGGAGCATTTTTACACAAGACGTATTCTCTTTCATTTTTGAGAAGGCACATGAAACCCCATGTCTCCAGACAGCAGCCAACCTCCAATTGCTAGGGAGCTGGAGCAACAGCTGTACCCTAAGGTCATCTTATTCCACAGCTGCCTCTGTCGAATTCTTGTACCTCCCTCAAAGCTGGCCACCGTTAAAGACATAATATTGACCAGGAGGATGTCTTGTTACAGTAAATAGATAAATAAAATACTCTTTTCCTCTTGATAATTTTAATTAAGATGTTCCAATAGGCAACATTTGAAAAATCAGAATAGCTATTCCCCCACAAGAAAGTGGGAGGCTTACAGTCACAAGCACTGGGACTTACAATAACTGTTTTCAGTTATAACCTGGGTTGGTTTTTTTCTTTTTTTCTTTCTTTTTTAATTTCCCCCCACCCCCACCGCAGAAAAGGAATTGAAGTTCCTGGATCTTTCCAGACCTACTAAAGCACAAGAACACCACAGAAAATGTAATATAAATTGATGCACATGCACCAACTAAAAATCTAAATGGTTATCAGATCCGAGCACAATGTTTTATAGTACAAGTACAGGACACTGTTAAGACTAAATTCCATCCTCCAGAACACTGCGGGCATCAGGAGGATGGAATCCTACCACATTCAGGCTGCATCTTTTTCCAATAAAAGATATTTTTATATAGGATCGGGAAAGTCACTACATTTAAGTGTGAAAAATAAGCAAGCCCAAAGATTAGTCAGACTAATGATGACAAGTCTACCACTAGATAGTATATACAGTGACCAAAATGCCTCGAGAGAAATGACCCTCTCTCAAGGGGTCATAATTTGGTCACTGGGAGCCAGAAGGATTTACGTGGCCACAGGAATATCCTACACATGCATAGCTTCTTGAACACTTTCCTAGAACCTACCACCACTGACCATGGCACAGATAGCCCTCAATACTGAGTACTTGGGCTGTCTCTGGTCAACCTAAGGTTTTTAGCAGCAATATTAGCACTCAACATATTCATAAGTGAAGAAAAATTCCAAACATCCTCATAAACACCAGATATTCACTGGATAGAGCTTGATACACTGCCTACGATGAGAACACAGGGAGAGAATCCTGTTGAGGAACCCCAAAGCACAGAAATGGATGCTCATTAGTACTTTGTCCAGGAAGTTTGCTGCATCCTCCACAGGAAACTCTGGCTCTTTGTCATTAGAAAATGTATTAAATATTCTGACAATGTGGCATAAAATTTTCTCAGTCCCTCATCATAATTGAGTCTGTGTTGGTTTTGGTGGTTGTTTTTTTCCCCCTAATAAAATAAAAGTAGATATAAATCACAATGAAGGTCAACTGGGACAAGTGAAAATAAAACATTCGCTGTTGCTGAAATTATTGTATTAGGACTGATTTTACAGCTAAACAGGAGCTATTTCCTAACAGCTACTGAGGGAACAGACATTAGTTCAAGCTTACTGGAAATTGAAAGACATTTAAAATATGATCATAAAAACCTGCAAAGGAGGTGGGAAGTGAGCCATGGAAAATCAATAATAATAAAAGAACACAGTTTTGGGGGTGGGAAGGCAGGTCCTGAGGAACTGAATATCTAAACTTTAAAACATGGTAACTAATGACTGGTGAATAGCAATCACTAGTAGTAAAAAAAAGTCTTTCTTTACAGAAAAAAATAGTAATAATGTTAAGGACTGAGCACTGTCTCTCAGGTACCTGACAAAGGAAACTTGAAAACTTTAGCAAACTAAAGAGCTGGCTTTAAACTTCTTCATTTAGAAAGGTATTTAGCACCACTCAAGCATCAGTAATGAAGAAAACTGAAAACTGAGCCGTGATTAGTGAAATTTTAAGCTGACAACTGCCAAAAATATGCGCATCAACCACAGGTAGTTTTCAGTGCAAGCCATTTTTACCTATTAATTTTTCATCCCCGACCACTCTGCAAATCTTCAGTTTTCCTTCCTTGTCAAAACAATCTGATGGTTGCCTGGCCAGCAAAGCCAGATCTTTAGCATTGAACCTCATGGGGTTGCCAGAGAAGACGATGAAGAGGAGTAAGAGATGGAGGAGGACAATGGTGATGCTATCTAGTTTGTTGAAGCTGAGCAAAATCTAGGCAGCAGATATGAAGGCCAACTGAAATATTAAAAACAAAAGAGAAAGCAAAAGATGCTGCTGTTTATTGAGATTTCCGCTCTGTTGTGCGCTCCAAACACCATACTTTCTTTCATAGTATGGGAGCAGTGTAAGTAATAAGGAAAAAACCCAAGGTTACATAGGTGACATCTTCTCCCCACACACTTTTTAAGAAACAAAAATGTAGTTTTGCTTGCCAGTGCCTCTATAACCTCATGCAGAAGCTGTAATTTTACACAGTATTTCCAAAGTTCATCAATACCGCTAAAGATCTATTTTGGCTATAGGCATATAAATAACTAGAAAGCTCAAACATGCAAGTCATGGGAATGGAGGAGGGGAGAAGATTGCCTTGTACTTCCATCTCCTTCACAGGAACAGTAACTAACAAAATACGAAGTGTTAACTATAAAAGTTCACCTCATACTCCAGTATTCAAGTTTTGCTATACTGACGCTGATTAGGACACAGACTGCTTCCCTTTTGTTCGTTAGTATATTCTATCAGTTTTCAATTCTTTTGGAATATTTTCTTCCGTGTTTTCAGAAAACAAGTTCTCACACAAAAAACAGTTTTCATTTATTAGAACTCTATCTACTGAACTTAGTGAAAAAAATCATACTTTACACATATATATGAGATTTTTGTTTCTATCAGAGCCCCTCCTCCTGTTTTTCTGAAATTATTTTAATATTAGGTTCAGTAGCTGAAGTTTTGACTAGTGGAAGTTTGGAAACAAATATTTTTGTCCAAATTGCAGTTAACACAGCACCATATCACACTGCTGCAAGGATGAGAAAAGGACAGAAAAGTAGTTCTAAATAGATCTGCCTTTTAATCTCCAAAATATTCTATGCTCTTACTATTGGTATCAGCCTTATACAATGAAGTAACAGAAGTTTGTCAGATGGCTTTTAATACTCCGATAAACTTTAAAAAAAGGCAAACAAACAACAAACCCAAATCTCAGCATATGGAAGCTTCTCAAGCCAGTTTCTGTCTCCATATCAGAAGCCATTGTTCGTCAGAGGACAGAACTGACCTCTTTATCTCATGAACTATAACTCTTAACAATTCCTGACCAAGTTCTTCTCAACTGCTGAGATGAAGGACAGGTTACACCTTCTGCACGGTATCTTTCTGTGGGCCCTTTCATTTCTACTTTTGCCTTTATATTCACTTCCTTGGCTTAATTTTATCCCTCAAGCAATGACTGCTGCTGTGTCTTTTAGTTTCCAAACACCAAACTGCAGCCAATTCCAATAGCACTATAACAGTGATAGCAGACCAAGCTTAACTATTACTTGTTACATATAAAATATGGCCGAGCTGTAAACACGACGTTCAGAAGACAAATCTTTTCCTCCTGGGAAGGTTCTACTATTCTACAGAGAACTGGCATAAAGCTAAAAACTTTCTAAGTTTCCCGTTCATTATCAGCTGCCCTTGCAAGCAAGAAACAGAACACGTGCAAGCAGTCCCAACACATATCTAAGCAGTAGAAGGCTGCAGCTTCAACTTTTCCATTCATTCCCACAAATACACCTTCTTTCTTGTCTTCACTTTAGCACCAGCAGCTGTACTTCTTTTTTTAAAGCCTATCTCCATGCCTTTGACTCCATTTTGTAATCTTGTCGAAATTATAACCTCATAACCTTATGGTCATCACAGAACCTGACCTGTGAGCTACAGCATACAAGGATGCTGCTGTGCCCAAAAGGGGCAGACTCCAGCGGAGGCTCCGTGCAGGTGGAGCTGGCTGCCCATGTTTTGTAAATTGGTAGACTACAACTGTGGAAAGATGAGTCATCAAGCACTTACAAAAAGGCTATTTATCATACACTGTAATCTAGTACTAGAAGCATATTCAGCACTGAAGACCAAATCCATCGGGGGGCAGAGGAAGATGCTGGCTTGGCCACGTGATACACGAAAGCCAGCCACGGTGACCCTTGCAAAAGGCTTATTACTAGGGCATACAGGGACTTTGGGACTGGCAATGTGTGTATTCCTACCAGCCTCTGTATGCTGAGTGGAATTAACTGTTGGTTTTGTTTTACAGCCACAGACTGTATTTTTAACAACAGAGCACACAGTGTTTGCAATAGACCTATTTGGTTTTTTTTAAAAAAAAAAAACAAAACAAAAAAAACCCCAAAAAACCACACACACACACTTGGCAAGGTAAATAATTTTTGTGATCTCCAACTGTCACTGCTTTGGCATTGGCTGGTCCCCTCTCAGGCAGGTATCTCGCACACCTTCAAATAGCTCATTGGTAGCCTTCTTGGTTTAGAGAACACCATTCTAGAAAAACTGCAGCGGACTTAGTTATTGGTTTCTGAACTAATGAATTCCAGTCCATTTTATAAGCACCTCATAAATTTACCTGAAACAGCACCTTCAGCTACCTATGGTTACTTTAGATTGCTTCAATCTTCTTGAGTAGCATGGGGGAAGTCAGATCCCATGACTCTGGTCCCAGGTGGAAGAGTCGTCGTAAACCATCAATAAATGAATAAAACCTATTCTATCAAAGCAACAAAGGTGACTGGCTAAAGTCTAATTATGCTTAAATGCAGTAATTACTGTAACACATGGACATCCGTACTCCACATAGAACTGCAGAACACAGAAGACCAGGAGATGAGACAAGTTGTAAACTGCTATTTAAGAAAGCTTTTGCTTTCCAGCAAAGGAAAACACAAAGCCAGGTAAGTAGAACATTTTGGGTTTCTGGAAAGGCCGCTAAAAAGAACAAGGAGACTCCAGGAGGAGATGCACGTACTGATTTTGCCATCTCCACCTCCCCTCCACCCCAAAAGAGAGACGGTAGATCTCCTGCACTCACCCATCGGTGAAGTGGCAACCCTCCTGTGCGCCTGCGTATGAGCCCTAACACGGGAATCGCGTGGGACGGTAACAGCAGGTAAAGCCCGTGAGATGGCACGCTTCAACACACGTAAGCCAGTGCCCATCTTGAAGTGCAAGGCAGCTGGGCTGGCAGAGCCCCGCGGCGGCCGTGATCAAGGTGCCTGCTCCCGGGAAGGTTGCCAGACAGGCTAAACTAATCTGACAAACATCCGAGTATTATTCAGAACTAAAACACGTAAGAGACCACAGGGATTCCAACCCGGGTTTAACTCAGAAGCTCGATGACCATCCAAAGGCAGACACAACCAGTGCTGACACAACAATAAAATTAAAGGTTTAAAAAAAAAAAAAAACAACCAAAAAACAAAAACCAAAAAACCCCCATGATAAAAGTGTCTACTTCAGCTGCGGCACCGGGTCTCCTTGAAGGAGCAGAAAGACTTTTTAGCTCAATAATCCACTTCCCTTCTGTCTCCATTTCAGAATAAAGCTGTCAGTCAGGGAAACTACTTAGTCATATCGTGCCTTTAAATGTTTCTCCCAGCTAATCTCTTTCCTAGCACGAACATAGATAGGAAAGATATTATCTTCAGTTATTTAATACTAGTGGTTCAAGAGACAAGCATTATTTAATACTTGTGGTTAGAGAGAGAGGCATGCTGAATCTAAAGTCCCTCTCAACATTTTTCCCCACACAATCACCACAACCATAATTTATAAGGAAACCAGACCAGTCAATTACTTTGCAAGTGGCCAGGACAAAAAGAGGTGGAGGAGTCTACGTCCTTGGAAGCAGTAATTTTAGAGCAGATGACAGTTTTGACAGCTCATGGACCACAAAATTTATGAAGTCTCTGTTGGGTGTCCTCTGTCCCCCCCCTCGCATTTGCAATTATAGTTTTCATGATCACTTTCTGTGGACATGGAACAATCAGAACTATTTGATTCATGTGACATACAAAAAGAGCTGACACATATTGTAATTATTAAGCACCAGCCATAAAGTTGCACATTTTTGATTATCACAATGTGAGAAATGTACATTTTTGATCCCTTGAAAAGATGTAAACCCACTTCTTACCCTACACATAAATGTTAGGAGTCAATCAAAACTAGTAGCATGTTCAAGTAGTCTTAAATGGGAGAATGGCAGTTGCGGTCAGCTGAAACATTGTCTCTGCCGCTCCTTCCTCCTCAAAGGGAGGACTCCCCACACTCTTCCTCTGCTCCAGCCTGGGGTCCCTCCCACGGGAGACAGTCTGCCACCAACTTCTCCAACGCGAGTCCTTCCCACGGGCTGCAGTTCTTCACGAGCTGCTCCAGCCTGGGTCCCCCCACGGGTGCCGTCCTTCAGGAACAGGCTGCTCCAGCCTGGCCCCCGCAGGGTCCCAGGTCCTGCCAGCAACCCTGCTCCAGCCGGGGCTCCTCTCTCTCCCCACGGGGCCACAGGCCCTGCCAGGAGCCGGCCCCAGCGCGGGCTGCCCACGGGGTCACGGCCTCCTTCGGGCATCCCCCTGCTCCGGCGTGGGGCCCTCCCCGGGTGCGGGTGGAGATCTGCTCCCCCGTGGAGCTCCATGGCCGCAGGGGCACAGCCGGCCTCACCGTAGGCTTCCCCAGGGGCTGCTGGGGACCCTCTGCTCCGGCGCCTGGAGCCCTCCTGCTGCTCTGACCTTGGTGCCTGCAGGGCTGTTCTCTCACATATCCTCACTCCTCTCATTCTGACTACAGCTGCACAGGGGTTTTTTCCCCTCTAAACTCTGTTATCCCAGAGGCGCTGCCACCGTTGCCGACGGGCTCAACCTTGGCCAGCGGTGTGTCCTACCTGGAGCCGGCTGGCACCGGCTCTGTCGGACATAAGAAGCTGCCACAAGCTCCCCCTACAGAAGCCACCCCTACAGCCCCCCGGCTACCGAAACCTTGCCACGCAAACCCAAGACAAGCACGTAAGAGGAGCATGAAAAAGCGCCGTGCACTGAAGCACTTTGCAGCTGATCTCCAACCCTCGCACCCGGCAGGACGGCTACCAAGACGTATTTCATTAGCTTCAGACAACCACCAAGCCGCAGCTGTTCAAAGCAGTGGGTGCAGGAGGTCACTAGGGCCAATACAGAAGATGGCAGACACCTTCGCTACCCTGAAACAACACTTTCAGCAGCATCTTTTAAGTTCCAAATACTCTTACGTATCTTAAGCGCAGCTCAACATTAAAGAAATCGGTGCGTAATACCTTGCAGCTCTCACTGGTACTGCATTTAATTTAGATATTTTGGTAAAGTGTTAAAGCACAAGCTTTCTAATGATGCTATCTCCTAAACCTCTAAAACAAAGTCAATAAAATTGGCTGCCCGATTTCACTAGTTTAGCAATTTCAAAAAGAAAAAACACTGGAACTCACGCCTGCAAGTCCTCAGAGACCCTGCCAAATACGTTCTAAATTTCCCTTCTCTTTCTTTGAAAAAGTAGTAGTACAGTATTTTTAGTTCACATCGTTTTGTATTAAGAACTTCTTTAATCTTTGGAACACACACAGTGTGGGAAACAGCCTCCAAATGGAAATCTTGCAAAATTAGTTCACAATTTTGTCTTCAAGAGTGATACTCTTTTTAAGCAAAGAGTTGTTGCTAGTTCCACATACTGTTTCTTTATTTCACCCATAAAGTAATTATTAGGCCATGAAATAAGACCCATTATGCCCCCCCACCCACTCCCCTTTAAAATTCTCCATGCTATCAGTGATCCCTGCACAGTCAAACAAAACACTAGGGTTTTTGTCTTGGATTGAGGAAACGAGAGTGCAATGCAGAGTCCGCAAAAAGAATCAATACATGACAGGAGTTTCACATGGGCAGATATATTGATATATCTAAGTGAAAAGTTTGAAAATCTAAACTGTATTTAAGTTTTACCTCAAAAATTGTTAACAGGTGATCAGCTGATGAGGGAAGAAAACTGTCCTGGCTTACGTAAATTCAGAGACTGTGTTCCAAAGAAGGTTTCAGGGGATCTGCAGAGGCAACCTTAATACAAAGGGATAAAACTGTAGGGGAACATTTGTCTTACAACAGCATCTTCCTTTTAGTATTTTTTTTTTTCCCCCCCACTAAGGTAAGATAGGCAATATCTATATACCAAGTATCACTAAATGAAAGGTTATCTACAGAAGCTGTTAATTGGTAATACGAAGTAACTTCATATAGAAATAAAAGATGCGTATCAGCTGGCTGCATGCAGTCAAGCCAGCTGATTGTACCCATGGAAAATTTCAGCTTATTTCTAACTTTTCAATCTCTTCACTTCTGTCTGCCGGCTATCTTATTTCCTACTAGCAAGATCAAAGCTAGGCTGCTCATATATTGTTTGTAATTTCCACTTATACTTTGGTAAGCTGCCAGTACTATTGTAATCTATGTAAACAGATTATCATCCTAGACTAGTTCAGATGTTGCGTCCTACCATTTATCAGCCATTGGAGCCTTCCAAAAAAAAAAAAAAAAAAATTAGAACAAAAAATGACAGGCCTGCAATATTCAGCAAGTTAGTGAGTCACGTCACTTCCTAGGACACCCTTTACTGAGCTTTCCTAGTTTGCATAAGATAGCAGTAACCTAGAAAAACAATTTTGATTTATTTTTTCTTTTGGTGTATAGAGTGAAGGTGACAAACATTAAATAGTTATCTGGTTTTCCCAATAGTATCTGCGGTCATTTCGGTTGTATTTTATGCTGAAACACACACATACTCTATTGTAACAACTTTTATGCCTTTATCCTCTGTAAGTTCTCGGATCCGTCACCCTTACCCTCACAGTGCCCTAAAAAAATCACATAGGAGCTCCAGCCAACAAGACCCTCCCATAGAAGAAGGCTGGCACTGGTTAGGGAGGCACGACCTTGCAATGCCATAATACAGCACCACATAAGCCAACCAGCACCCTTCTATCAGTCTCGCTACTGTCTGCACATCCCTTTTAAAGTCTTAAAACTAACAAGACTTAAAAAGCAAAGTATCTATTGGAAAAAGCTGCAAGAGGTGAGCTATTGTATTTAGAGACAGATAACGAAAAATAAAGTGCTGGCATGGCTTTGAAGGTATTCCCTTCAGCTGAAAAAAAGGCAAGCACACAGAACAGCTTTGTCCTCCCTTCAGCTGACAAGACTCCCCAGTCAAGCAAATTCCTAAATGATTGATGTAGTTGCCCAGAGTTCAGATGTGACCTTTCGGGGGGCATGGGGGTGGTGGCGGAATATTCTTGCATTTTGCTTCCCCTAAAAAGGATAATACAAATAAACACTTACTGCAAACAGGTATAACTGAACTTCTAGCTACTGATCCAACTGAAAACCAGCTCCGGGAAAAAGAAGTCATTCATCAGTTGTGGGAGTTGCCCCATGTGGCTCCCAGCCTAGAAAAACCTGGACCACGCAAGGCAGAGGACGGGACAAGAACGAGACCGCCGCTTTCACCGACTCGGCCGCCTTATCGTGGCCCGAAGGGTTCAAACCGCAGCTTCCCTTCAGCTGTATCTGAGCAGCCACTGACCGGACACAGGCGCCGGCTCCTGGGGAGCGGGAGCCCTTCCTCCCCACGGCAGCGCCAGCGCCGACGTAGCCATGCAGGCGGCTTGGGAACTCACCTTGGGGAAAACCGACCTCATCAAGCCGTTCCCCGGTCGGATCGGCTACCTGCCTGCAGAAATGCCAGTGCCAGCCCAACACAGAGGACAATGTGCACCCCCAGGTCATCTTCCTGCAGATGACCACGGGTGTGCCAACTTAGCATAATGGTATAGCCGCAGCCTTAAGGACAGAATTCACGTATAAAAGGACTTCAAACATCATCCTTACTCAATGAGATTCCTGGCAAATCCAAATTAATCCATGAGCTTTTCTCAAGCCTCCAACTATACTTCCAAGCCACACTGCCTTAAGCTCCTCTTTCTCCCACGCCTGCTCAGGGGGCTGCCTGCCCAGCCGCACTGCCCTCCTTCCCCTGCCGAAGGGCAAAACTGCTCTGGCTGTAACATCCTCTCGGGCCAGCAAGAATGCCGGATTATGGAAGTAACCCACTTCAAAACCAAGGCCTGGAAACAAATACCAGATTAAGTCAGTCTTCCAAAACCTTATTCAAAGGTGGCTGCATCCATTAACGTTTCGAAGACATCAGCTACACACAGATGACTCCCTTAACGTGAGTTCAGCCACCATCAAGGCACCCTGGTTTCGGAGCAGGTGGTCTCCTGCTAAATACCAGCATTTCAGTCCCTGCTCAATTACAAATCTACTTACACAGCACATCCCCTTCTCTAGTCTCCAGGAACGCAAACACACAGCCCTTTGGTAACCTGCCGCTTCAAACAAGAGCGATCCACGCCCCGCAGCAAACCTGAGCGTAGAATGGCTCAATTCACCGGGAGCTCCTACACACATGGCAGCAGGTGAACCGGTCTGGAGGGGGTGGTGTGCTGGGACCACTGGTCACACAAAGAAAAAGGACGAGGCGGGGAGACAGGAACCAGTTTCAAGAGAGCGTTGCGCTACATTAAAAATGGCAGCGCGCTCTGTTCTGCGGGATACAGTATGAGTGGCAATGACTAGAACTTTTGCCTCTAGAAGACTTATTTCCTCTCTCTTCCAATATGTATATAGATGCAAAAGGTAGAGGCAAACTTAAAATACAACACTGCTATGACATCAATTTTACTGGTCATTTTTACTAGAACAGACAAATTACTGTGCTGAGATTGCAGCTTGTACTCTGTAAGACAAAGAGATTTTGGCTAGAAGATGACTGAGTCACGTCACCCACAAAGTAAACCACAACATCGCATCATATTTTAAGATTAGAGCTACCAAGTACTTGGAACAAAATCCTTTTTTTAAGTTTCGGACAGCTCTGGAGTTCACCACCATTTTTCTTTTGGCATTAACAGGAAGGAACCCCTCCCACTTCTCTCAATAGTATCAATTTTGCATTGGCTGTCTTTTTCCCCATACAGTCATCAAGAAAATAAGTTTTTTTCCTTTCAGAAACTCTTTAATGCACCTGCGAAGACCCAGCAGAGGCTTCGATTTTACTGTCCCACAGTCAGGGAGAGACCGTGAGCTCTCCTGCTCTGGCACTTTGCAAGGGAAAGAGATGAGCAGGTTTCCCTCAATTACCTCTAAACTGACAGAAGGAAAGCACAGAAAAGTAAGGGAGTTAATATTTGATGACTTTTAATTATTCAAATTAAATATCATCAACCAAAATATTGGGGGTGCGGAGGAGGGGGGAAATCTTCATATTAAGTATATTCTATACTTAAATATACTGCTCCTGAAAGTTCACAAATACCCTACAGTTACCTATATTTCTAATTAAAAAGCTAGTATCACTGTTCAGAACATAATTGCTGAACAAAAAAAAAAAAAGATCTAGGAAATGGTGACTTAGTGCTCTTACATTAAGGAAGAGCAATAAATCATTTTAACTGTGTCTAATTTCTATATGCAATGGAAGTCTCAGTTCAGCAGAAACTATTATTATGTCATCTGGGGAAGGGAATATTCAGGGATAGACACAAAACAAAGTTACGGGGGGAAGAAAAGCAACAAAACTCATGGAGCATGAAAATCACCAAGGACGCTACTGCTTTATCCTGATCTGGCAGCTACAGCAATTACAAGTCATTTATTGACCTTTCGCCTTAAGATCAGTGACATAACCTCAATTAGCAAATAGGAATAAAGTCTATGTATTTTAAAGTATGAGTAAGACATCTCAAGAAGACTTACAAGCGTCACAATTTTTTTAAACTAAGCTGCTTAGGAAATCTCCCTAAATTCACCCAAAGTGAAAAAAGATTAGGAGAAAGTTAGAGGCGATACTTTAGAACCACAACTGGAATCCAAGGCCAAAGGACGATACAGAAGATGACCAAGCTCTCCCCACATACCTATTTCAATTAAGATTAGGACTGCTCACACTGCATATTGGCAAGCACAGAAGTTCTCTTCCTTGGCTTATTCCACGGTGACCTATGTGATTCCTGACTTTGTGGATGCAGAGTTCCTCGCTGTTACAACCTGTAAGCGACACAGACACCCCATACGGAAAGTCAAAACCTACCTTTCCATGTAGACAGGCAATTCAGGAAGTGTAAAACTTAAATTTCCTGTTCTTGAATATCCATCGCTACAGTACCTGTTTTCACTAATATGCAACTTTTCACTAGCTGGAAACACCAAGGAAATAACAACAAAAAAAAAAAGATCCTGGAAAATAAATTAAATCTTCTTTCATAAGTTGGGCAATCAAGCCGTACATTTAACCGAATTCCTGCATACGGTTATCTACTCATATGACACCCTACTCTCTTCAGCTATAAGGGGTCATGGGCAAATATTTTTTAAACAACCTTAGTCTAAGAAGTTGGAACTGACAAATAGCTCAGCTACATAAAATACACCAAAAATACAGGTTTTTCAGATTAAACCCCTTACGCAAAGATAAAAATTTGACAGCAATAACTTAAAGAAAAATAAGGCTGTTGCAGTTATACACAAAATATCAAATTCAAGAGTTGGTTTCCATGCTCCTTAGATACAGAATTATTTGGGTAAAGAGCCCATGACTCCAGTGGTATGGTACAATTATTACAAAATGGGTATGTCTGAATTAAATGAACGGCTTTGTGTTAAACAAGAAACCTAGCTATGATTTTTACTAAAGGCTGGACCTTTCTGTGCCGAAAACCGAAGGTGGCCAGTAGTACAAGCCAAGCCCCTTGACACAGAAGCTGAGCTTGCCTCAGGATGTGGATGGTTGGTAACAGCCCCTTTCCCGTCCCTAGTAACACCACAGCTGATTGCCCAGCCTGGAAGAGCTGCTCAACTTTTAACTGAAGAGTCATCAGCTACATTTTAATCAGACCTACGTACTTGGAAGGATTCTCAGCATCTAAAAGACCCTCCGGGCAAGAATAAATGGGGAAACCAGCCTGAAGGAGGGAAACAGAACTTAGGAGGGCACCAACAAACCCAAAGCGCCAAAAAAATCTGACTCTCAAAAGGCGCAGGGGGTGGAGCGGGGGGTGAAGAAAAATATCCCTCAGATCTTCAGCTTGCCAAGCGGTCAAGCAGAGCGCCTACAGCCCGGCCAGCGCTTTGAGCGAGCTCCTCTCGCCAGCCCGGGTGACGGTGAGCTTCCAGCGCGCATCCGCAGCAGGCAGGGATGCGGCGGGCAGCTCCCGCGGCCTGCGGAGCGGGGCTTCGCACAACCCGCGCAGACCGAGGACGACGCCGTCCAAGTAGAAACGGCCGGACTAAACGCAATCCCAGTCAAGCACCGGAGCGGTGACGTACTAGTCAGGTGACTAGTGATGTACAGCTAGTACGTACTAGTGATGTACAGCCAGGCATTAGAGGAGAATATACCCATAGAGGGACTATATTAACAGCACAGTTAATTCGGCACAAAAATAAATTTGAATAATATCACGACGGACTATCTTCCTCCACCTCACTGCATCATTCCAGTACAATTTCATTGCATCACTGCAGACTTGCAGTTATTCTGATCTGAACTGCATCTGCCTACATTAATGGCTGTGAATATCTTAAGATTTAAATCTTTCAGAATTAATGCTTTCTTTTGTATTAAATAATCAGGAACATTAGGCAAGTTAGGAAACAAAAGCCTTTCTTTTTTCAAGAAAGGGAGGCAAAAGCGTTTTTTAAGAAATATAGTCCAAGGACACACTTCTCAAAGTCTGCCTCAAGACTGCAGGCTTTGCGGAAAGAGCCACCGGAGAGTAACAACTGGACTAGGACACCACAAAGAGAAGGAACGTTTGGGGACAGAGAAAGAAAAGACCAAATACGCAAATGCGCTTTGCAGGGGACAAGCAGGAGAGGTATCAGGGCTGATGCTCAGAGCTGAAATAGCGGCCGGGTCCGGCCTGGGAAGAGTAGTTAAGAGCTGGTGGGGACAGGAAGGAGAGCGCGTACGCGAAGGGCTGTGGAACGAGCCCTGTACGGGAGCTGCCGGCAGATCTCAAAGGGTTACAGAGAGGCGAGAAGGCAGCAGGCTCGACCCTCAGGGTCCACGCCAGTTTTACGACCCACCCCACAGCTTCTTCCAGCTCTCTAATCAAACCCAGGTAAGGTGGCTGCTCCGTAGACCAACCGCTCTGCTGCGGCTGCTGCAGGGCTCTGCTTTCTGCGAGTGGCACCTAACAGCCTTAAAACGGTTATTTCGAGTAGAGCATCAATGGCTGCAGAATTTCCCACACCTGCAGCCCCGCCCTGTTCTCAGATTTTCAGACATTAGTCTAAACCATTTTGTCCACCTTGCTTCAAGGCAGAAAAGCAACTTGTGCGGGAGCTTAGACAAAGAAGTTTAAGAAGCTTCAATTCTGCGGGGAAACAGCTGGTGCCTTGGCCTGCGAAGATCTTAACATTTTCAGATTGCAAATGCACGCGCATCCGCGTGCACATGAACGCTATTTTACAAAAGTGTTCCGCTCACTTTACCCAGCACAGCTTGTTGTGGTTCCCCCCACACATAAGCCGACTCACTATGGTGTATCAGTACCTTACGAGGGAGACAAAAAAACATATCCATAAATGACTCGAAAACTGATTTCTTCCCTAATTTCCTCAAGCCAGTCAGGCAGTTAGGAGTATGTTAGTTGGAGGATATGCACAGTGCCAATATTATCTGGTTGCTTCTCAGACTTAGCTGTCCCCTCCCCTTCCCAGCATACAGATTTTTAAAATAAAGAAATACAAAAAAGGAAAACTGAAATTTTGCATTTTGTTTGGAACGCCACTAAGCTGGCACTTTCTTTGTACATTCTAGGTAAATATGACCAAAGCTTTAACTTTGGCCCAACATTTCTCTTTGGTTTTAAAATATCACCTCCACCCAAGCAGTAACACAGACCCACAAGACTTCTTTATTAAGCCATTTACCGTCTATTTGCTTCCCCCAAAAAAACTTCACTGAACTTAATTAGTCTACGGATACATCAGCTGATTTCTCCTGCTCTACCAAAATAGAAAGAGTCAACATTTATTTTGCTCTAGCAAAATAGTGTAACATTAAATCACTATGTAGGGACATGCGTAGGCAGCTCCCTTGCCACTAGCACAAGCATCAAGACCAGTCACATCAGACTCTTTCTGGAGGTGGATGGAAGAGGTGTGAAGTCTGGAGGGGTAGCAGATGAAGAAGAGGTATTATTATTGTTGCTTTTTTTTTTTTCCCCCCCTGCTGCTTTTTTTGAAATATGTGAGAATGAAAGACTGTTCCTACGATTACCTTTCAAGCACAAAAAATTACCAAGGGTCAGAAACCTGTCGGTTATAACATCACCTGTTTTAGAGGCCTGAAGTCCAGTAAAAGATTTCCCTTGACATGGAAATGAAAGGTTTAGGGCAACTCTTTTTGTAAGTGTTGCAGTGGCATTTCAATTAATTGGATTTAATCCTCAAAAGAAACTGTAACAAAAAGTTATTCCTTCTACAGCTTGTACAGATAATCCAAAGAGACAAACTGACTACAGCCAGTTACTTGCTGTTTCTACCAGGCACCAAAGCGTCAATGGAACCCAGAGAACACACGCTGGACACACAGAATTAGCCCAACCACATTAAAATACAAACAGAAAGAGACCTCTGAGCTATCAACCCACTATTACATGCAACATCACAATCTAATCCTTTTCACAACCTACATTATTGAGTTAAAACCTAAAAGCAGATAGCTAGCTTTGTCTTGATATCCCCAAAGGAATGTTATTCCAGCCCCTGACTGGTTTAATGGCAAGAACCTTCTGTAATTTCCAGACTAAATGTCTTAATATCCAAATTATCCACATTATTATGCCAACGCTCACCTTTACCTTACATTTATGTTCTCTTCTTTCCCTTACTGAAGTGTCAAAGCAAGCCAAGGTTTGGTTCTGCTTTTTTTAATTCTTCCCCTGTAGAGAATGCTTTCCAGTCCTCATAATCCTTCCCTGAACCCACCTCTCAGGAAAACATACAGAACCAAAAACATATAAATAGTCGAGACACAAAGTCTGAGTTGAAAGTACAGCACGCAAAACCAGCCTCGCCTGTTCTCGGCCCCGTGATTTATTTTCAAATTTTAAAAAAATTAGACCTCTCAACCACAGTGTCTTGGCCCTACCTTAGCACTATCAGAAACACTTGTTCTCCAGTTGATATGTATGAAGGTGGCCTCTCACAATGTGTCCAGTAATTTTAATCTTTACACTATTACAAGTACCTGTTTCCAGGTCCAGCACTGCATCTACTTCAGAAATCTACCAAACACCCCGGTAGAGTCTCTTACAACCTTTCACTGCGCTGACATCAAAGTGGCTTGTTTCATTTACATTGTCTCTAAGTTATCAGAGCAATGCATCATGTATTATAGTGCTATTCAATAATCTCTATTTCTAGCTTTCCTAAAAAGGTTGTATCCTTCAACAGTCATATTCTGTCATGACTGCTATGCTACTAACTTATGGCTGTGATATCCAGTTTAATATTCTACAATTCAAATTATTCCATTTTATGGAATGCCTCATGGAACAGATCCTCATAGAAGCTATGCTAAGGCACATGGAGGACAGGGAGGTGATTTGAGACAGTCAGCACGGCTTCACCAAGGGCAAGTCCTGCCTGACCAACCTAGTGGCCTTCTGTGATGGAGTGACCACATCAGTGGACAAGGAAAGACCTACCAATGTCATCTATCTGGACTTCTGTAAGGCCTTTGACATGGTCCCCCCACAACATCCTTCTCTAAAATGGAGAGAGATGGATTTGACTGGTGAACTGTTTGGTGGATGAGGAATGGTTTGGATGGTCACATCCAGAGAGTAGTGGTCAATGGCTCAATGTCCAGACAGAGACTGGTGACGAGTGGTGTCCCTCAGGGGTCCATATTGGGACCAGTAGCCTTTAATACCTTCATCAATGACATAGTGGGATCAAGGGCACCCTCAGCAAGTTTGCAGATGACACCAGAGTGGTGCAGTTGACACACCCGAGGGACAGGATGCCATCCAGAGGGACTTGGACAAGCTCAAGGAATGGGTCCGTGTGAACCTCATGAGGTTCAACAAGGCCAAGTGCAGGGTCCTGCACTTGGGTTGGGGCAACCTCTGGTATCAATACAGGCTGGGGGATGAAGGGATGAAGCCAAGAAAGACTTGGGGGTACTGGGGGATGAAAAGTTGGACATGAGCAAGCAATGGGCACTCGCAACCTAGAAGACCAACCATATCCTGGGCTGCATCACAAGAAGGGTGATCAGCAGGTCAAGGGAGGTGATTCTGCCCCTCTGCTCTGCTCTGCTGAGACCCCACCTGCAGTGCTGCGTCCAGCTCTGGAGCCCTCCGCACAGGAAAGACATGGACCTGTTGGAGCAGGTCCAGAGGAGGGCCACAAAAATGAGCAAGGGGATGGAACACCTTTCCTATGAGGACAGGCTGAGAGAGTTGGGGTGGTTCAGCCTGGAGAAGAGAAGGCTCCAGGGAGACCTTATTGCAGCCTTCCAGTACTTCAAGGGGGCTTATAAGAAACACGAGGACAGATTTCCTAGCAGGGCCTGTTGTGATAGGACAAGGGGTGATGCTTTTAAACTAAAAGAGAGTAGGTTTAGACTAGATACAAGGAAGAAATTTTTCCCGATGAGGGTGGTGAAACCCTGGCACAGGTTGCCCAGAGAGGTGCTAGATGTCCCATCCCTGGAAACATTCCAGGTCAAGTTGGTTGGTTGGGGCTCTGAGCAACCTGATCTAGTTGAAGATGTCCCTGCTCATGGCAGGGTGTTTGGGCTAGAGGACCTTTAAAGGTCCCTTCCAATACAAAGATTCTATGATTCTATGATATCCCAAGCTCCTAGTATTTACACCAAAGTGTTTCATTTGGTTTGCACTTCAGCTAATACAACCTCAACTGCATTCAAAGCTGGCACAGTCATAACCACTAGTTACATTACCTAACTACTATTCTCAGAAATATTAATGCACTTTTATTCTAATAATTGTCCACTGTTCTGTACAGTTACACTGCTTTATCTGCTGTGCTATCCTGGGTTTCCTACCTCTTTTCATTTATAAAGAAAAAAAATAAAATAAATCATAGGCATTATGCAAATCTATCACATTTCTCAGTTTGAGGTTCTTCAGCAACGGCACAAATTGTCAATATCAGCAAGCTGTTTCTCCAGGGATTACTCATCTTTAAAAGGCTCCTCTTCCAGTAGGTGCATTTTAAATGGTCAAAATTTCCAAATCCTTTCTGTAGCACCAGGTCTCGAGTAACCCCTGACTTTGTTACCCTGCTACGTCTTTTTCTTCCAAGGCCTGGGAGAATTCTGTTCAGTGCCAAGTAAGCCTCCACACAGTCATGCGGCTTCTCCAGCCCACTGGACTCTTCCAAAAGTAACCTTCAATATTTCTACTGTCTGCAGAGTCACACACATACATCTCTAATTGTCCTCCATTAGCCAGATTTCTCTTCAGACTTGTTTTTTAGAGCCACAAGCTTCCACTGGTATACTGAATAGACATGTCATATTGAAGCGGATTTACCATTTTGTCCAGCACATCTGTAAACTTACATTTGTACGTAACCCCATCTCTCCATTCCTCCAACGTGTCAAAGTCTGTTGTGACCTCCAGCCTCTACGCTTTTGGTCTACCCATGACAAAGCAACGCATTAAACAAAGTAGGTTAGCAGGCTTGGAAAAGAGGCTCATTGCAACTAAACAGTTCTTTCACCTTCCCCCCGCTCCCGAAGTAAAAGAAGTTATGGGTTACCTGGAGCTTCTACTGACTCATTTGCTAACCGTTAATGAGGAGAAGAAAAAACATCTCACAGGAAAATACAGGGCAGGTTTATTTCTAAATATTCTCTCTTTTTAAAAGTTACTAAATACACTCCTCTAGATATCAAAAAGCCACATATCCTACTAGAAACTGAAGTTATACAACATTCAAACTGGAAATGGGCTTTAGTCACTGCAAAGTACAAGACACTTTAGTTCTCTATTTGCAGCAAAACAATGCAGTCTTAACTTACGAAGCTGCAATGGTACCACCCTAGTAAGAAAGCTCTCAATCTCAAATGGTGGCTTGTCACTTTTCTTAAGCAACAATAAGAAAATAATGACATAGCATGAAAGCAGCAGCCACAAATCTGTACTTCCATACTCCCCACATGTAAAACAAAGCCAGAAGGAATTTAGAATAAGAAACAATAGATAGCACTATCTCTGTCACTAGGAGATACTGACAGAAAAACAAGCTCTACCTACTAAAAGGGAATGTGAAATGAAAAAACATGCAGAATATAAGCAGCAAAGACAAAAAGTGGCAGTTTCTCATGGCATAGAACAGAAAAAGTTAATGTAACAACTCTGTTCTGGATCCTTACGACAGATTTCTAACCAGTCCATGTAACACTTAAAATTCTTTGAGATTATACTACTTACCAAGACACGTTGCTTAAAGTTCATAAAGTTATGATGTAACATTAATTTTATTGAGCCTATTTATGAAATGATAGTACTTTCTTCCACGAAAAGAACTGCAAATCTTTTTAAGCATGTATTTTCTGAAGATATTTCGACTTCATGTTTTCATTAGGAAAAACAAACGCTATTCACACGTCCTTGAAGTAAATATGTATATTTTTCCCAATTTTACATGCCGCTCTCAATCTCAGTAACATAGTTTGTAATAATAGTGTCTGACTTTTAAAGATAAACGGCATCTCTCCTTGTAATCTTTTCCCTTAAACTCCTTATCGTATTATCACCATGGAAGAACAGACAGAGCAGTAGCTGGTGTACTCTTCTTCTTTCTACCACTGTACGATTTGTTTAAAAAAGTGGGGGAGGGCAAGTAAAGAAGCAGTTGCATGTAACCGTGACAGTACAAATTTGTTTTCACCAGCACTTGGCTTTATATACAGAGAAGGTGCAAGCAGGAACGCTACCAAACCACTACATAGATTCAATACCAAATGTATTTTGGTACTGAATCCAAAGTTTATGGACACTGAATTACTTGAGCATTCCCCCAGATTAAGCCTCATATCCTTGCTGGAAAGCTAAATATATGCAGATACCTTTATCAAAAAGTTATTTAAAATACTGAGCCTGCTCTCTCAGTCCAGACTAACACAGAAGCTTAAAACCCTAAAACCAAAGTTACAGTTGCATCTTTTGAAGTACTAAAAATTACAAACTCCATCATCTCCACTTACTTCATAGCATCTAAGAGCTACCCATCTATTCACAGAACAAATCCTCACCCATTTTACAGAAAGAAAAAGAAAAGCCAGTCATCCTTATAAATTTGAAATGCAATTCTGCCACCGCTTCCCTCATCCGCAATACGGAAACGCGGTAACTGCTACAAACGCAAGAGGGAACGCAGCTTCTACCACGTCTGCTCAAAGGGCACAACCTAAATTCTCCCAGGGCACTTCACAGCCATCAACTCACTCCTTCAAGGAAGTCTGGCCCTACCGCAAGCATTTAACCTAACCCTGGTTCTTGTCTACTCAACCTCCCTTTTCTGGCAGTTATTTTAATTTCAGGCACAAGGTAAGCCACAGGTACTTCACCCTGACAAAGTCTGAATAACTTGCCTATAACATATAATCAGACAAGTCTAGTAAAACAAGAAAAGCTGCTTTGATGTACACTAGACTTTTTCTGAAAGCTAAAATAATAATCCTACTCTAAGTACTTGACATTTGGCTTCCAAATTATTTTTCAGCAAATGACAGAGCTTGGTTAGACTTACCACATCTGCTTGAACACACACACACACACATATATATTTATATTTACCTAACTTATTACTAGCACCCTTACTTCTTGTAATTTTTAAGCATCTTTGTATTTTAAACGCAGCTTGATATCCCACATACTGGCTATATTTATAATACACAGTTCAGCAAACTTCTGGTGTGTCTTTGACTATCTTTTCTTTATTATTGATTCCTTTTTTAATATTCAAATAACTTCCTTTCCTAATCTAGTTGCAACTTTGCAATGATTTTAAAGACAAACTTGGCAACCTGTATTTCACAAAAACGATAAAAAGACAGAAGTTCCACCCAGACATTATGCTTAAACTGCTACCAGTTCTCTATCCAGAACTGTTACGTACTCACTGATGCAGGCACAAGACAGTCAAATGATAGCCAGTAAAGAAGCTGCACGCATGAATTGATGGGGTTAAAGGAAAAACGATTTACTGAAATCCTAAAGTAGGATTGATCATATAAAGGATTAGCAAGATATATAAACACATATGAGAACTAAATTAATCCATCTGGGATTAAGAGATCAACTCACTGATAGGACTTCTAGGTAGTATTAGATGAATGACTGAAAAGTCATTCTGGATTTAGCCTGAGATTAGACAGCAAGTAACTCTCAGTACACCTGACTGCATCTGTATCTTTTCAGATACAACAGGAACCAGCTTGTACCAACCTACAACTTGCTTATTACGAATTTTATAAATTTTAAAAAACACTGAACAACCTATTAAACTGCAAATGGCCCTTGTGCCAGAGGGAGAAAGTCTGGAGTCTAGATGTGTATCCTTAAATGGAAACTAATGAGGATTACTGGCAAAACCTTTAGACTTCGTTATCACTTTAGCAGGTTTTGCATGTATTACAGCAATTTCTACCACAGCCTATAGAGGGTAAGAGAATGGTATATCCTCAGAGGACAGGAAATACTAAGGCGTCAAGTTCTGCTATTGAAGAGGAGAAGAAAAAGACAAGCAGCTAGTCTCAAAATAAAAGAATAGATAAAGATATTAATTCAGTGCTCTCACAGGGACACAAACCAAAGAGCTGCTAGGAAAAATAAAAGAACAGAGATTATCGAGGGGTTGTTTACAAATATAAGAAGTACAAATCCATACTTTCTAATTTGCAGGAATCATCGATAAGTAAGGTATAGATAGCTCAAGACTTCCTGCACAGCAGGTCTCTGTAGACATAGATAGGAACAAGATCTGCATATTGTGGGGTTTGTTGTTGGTGGTCTTTTTGGTTTTGTGTGGAGTAAGGGGAAAAAAGGCACAGGGGAAACACAAAGCTACCAGGCACTGTGTGACCAGAAACATCTAAGAAATAAAACTAACATGATGCTACAGTTATTTCCACAGGATTTGTATTGTTTAAGGATTAACATTAACACCATTAACAGTCTTTTTAGAGCTAGCTTCAACTAAACCAGCAGATTTTTCACATAATAGGAGACGACACTGATGCAGACAGCCCATATTTGCCATAGGTCTCTCTACGCTGCTACATAATATAAAGCCTATATTCCAATGATGATTGCTCCATAAGGCCAAACAGCTTTTAGATACCTCTCAAAGCTTCCCCTTTATGAGCCAGGAGCAGCCTGAGCATAGAAACAAGAACAACAGTAGCGTGACTCAATACGTAATAGCCAGGAATTACTTTTAAAGGAAAAAATAATTACGCCCAACTACCTTACCTGAGCTTAGTGTGTCAAGACACTGACTTCAAGAAACTAGTGTTGATTGCTTCTGCTTTTTCCCCTCTTCCCTGAGGTTTTTTTTTTCTACAAAGCTTACTCTCCCCCTCTCAAACAGGCTTGGTTGAACTCCACAGCAGCGTTAACCTGCAGTAGTCCCCGTTGCCACTCCTCCCTGTTTGCAGAAGGCACCACCCCCACAGCAAAGGGGGACAAAAATAAAGATACCCTGATCCTCAACATCTGCTATTGAACACAAATGAGCACTGGCATCACCGCAAACTGGAACACCTGGCTGACACCAGTGACAGCTGAAGATCCAGAACATCATTTGCTTCTGCTGCCCAGCACCAACACCACAACAAACCAGTAAGGGCAGTAGCTTCCCCAGCCACTGCAGCAAGACTCGGCAGAGCTCGTCATCTGCTTTCTACCCTCATTTCCCATTCCTCTGTACTAAGCCAGCGGGCAGGGATCTCAGGATGTTCAGTAATAAAACTTGGGTTTAATGCCTGAATGTTCCTTTTAAACATGGATGAATCATAATCCCTGAAGGCTGTGGTTTTCCATACTTGCAAGACCGCTCTTGATGGGATTAATTCTTGTAGTAGCATAGCTGATCACCATCATTAAGCAAATAAAAAAGCCCACATAATCAAGCAGATAAACGTATGCAAATAAAAAATTTCCTAAGATCTGAAAGGACTCAGTGCTATGTCTAGAAGATGGCAGTTTTATTTCTTAGCCTAAAATTTAAGCAAAGCATTCAGAAACAAACAAATCTGCCCACCTGGAGTACCGATTATCTAAGTCCAGTTCCTTCAGCATCTACATTGTTTTCTCCTGCCAATCTTCTTGTCATGTTTCCTTTATGAGAGCACCTAATCTGTCCCACTGAGTCTGATTACAGGCTAGACATGGCTAACTATAGACTGGTGTCATCCTGTTGGCAATAAATCATGCCTCAGCAGAGGTCTTTACAAGGTGGCTCCGTATTCCTCAGAACCTTGGTAAATAACGCAGGCCCTGGAAATCATGGATAGATGGACATTAGTGTTGCAATCCTGCAAATGCTTTGCCTTTCAACGGCTGATCACTTCATCGACGACCGTGCAACTTCAATCCACTTTTGCTTCTTTTACACCATAGTTCTCCACCACGCACATTTTGGTTAACTACGAAAAGAATGAAAGAAAACCCTAAATCCTACCTCAGTCTTCACATTCCATCAGCCAATACATGGTGTATTTGTGGAGCAGATGTTTCAGACATAGTAGAAACATTGATGATGTACTTAATGAATTGTGAAACAGTGACCTCTGCTTATTCACAGGGCTTTCATTTCAAAGGCACAAAATTCTGGTTCTACACACTGAGCCTTGGAAGAATCACAGAGTTCTTGCACAGAGATTATAGGCCTGACAGCTTGATTTATTCATTTTCTTAAAGAGTTGCAAAGACATTAGATGGGTCTGAATGCTCGTGCCTTCCAGAAGAAAAGTAATTTTCCATTCCCAGGATGAAAACAGCACTGCAAGAGGTATGTTCACTCACTCTGATGAAGAAATTCACTTCTGTACAGACTGCCCTGACTGGAAGGATAAGAAGAATGGAATAGCTAACTAACAAACACTTCTGGTCAGGAGACATGCAAAACCAGCAATTTATTTTTCTGCTCCTTACATTCCAGTGCTGCTACCAACACAAATCAAGCTGAGCTGAATGGATAATGGAGCAGAAAGCAACAACTGATCAACTTGCTGAAATTTTCTTCAGAAAAAAGCTTGTATCTAAGCATTATTAATAGAGAACACAAAAAACACTGCGGAGAATCCGGCAAATTTTACTATAAGATTCCATCTAAAGAAAAAGAGGAAGTTTAATTTTGAGAAGGTTTCCTAGTTAAATTCACATTCTCAATAGAATATTCATGCTGAGGTAAGCTACAATTTCACCTACATTTGAAAAAAATAATTAAAACTAAAATAGTTAGTTCAGTATTCTTCCACTGCTGCAGTAAAATCCGAGGAGTGTACTGAATTGTGTAGTATGTATTCCCAGCAGCAAGGAGATCAAAAATACATACACACAATGCAAGCTGCCTAAGAGCTTTCATGGACTCATCACTGTGCCAAGATAGAAAGGGCTTCTGGGTACCTACAGCTCAAAAGAAAGGGTGAAAAATTGATAGTTTGATAGTGGCACAGCACCCTCTGACACTGGGATGAATATACGCATGACAGCTGGGGTTAAGAATCTAAGCAATGAAGACTTGCCTTTAATTGGAAAGGCAATGCCATGATTATGGCATCCTGGGCAAAATCTGACTAACTCCAAGACACATACCTAGAGTTTCCTATGCAATTTCAGATAGATATTATTATCCCCTTCGTCCTTGATGGCGGCCAGTTAGTTCTGTTAAATGGCTGCTACATTTCACCCCAACGTAGTAAAGATAAACAAACAAATAAAAATCAGAAAAACTGACACCTATCCATGCACAGTTCAAGTACCTGGTCACACGGTGTTTGGAACCATTTCAAAGAGAAGGGGAAAGGAGGGGAGCAGTATCTAAATTAAATCTTTCCCTTCTCTGTTCTGGGCTAATCCTTGAAAGAAGCCATGACGTGGCTGGTAAACCCTCACCTCCTCAGCAACAAAATGGTCCTACATCCCCCTTCACCCCAGGGAGAGAGGTGCTAGGAGCCCACCTGAGCATGAGAGAAGCAATTTACCCAAAGCACCTTCTGCTTGGACCAATCTGACCAGCACAGAGATTGTGAGTCATCAGCTCAAAACTGAAGAAAATCAGAGCAATCTCAATTGAGCCTGAAGAGAGAAACGTTAAGGGTTTAATCTTCCGCTGCCCCAACATCCAGTACTGTACTTCAAATCTGGCACTCTGGAGATGATGACGATCAGTGCCGGGGCACCTACCTAGTTACCAGAAAAAGAGCCCTGAGGACAAAACGTGTCTCGGCTCTCTCGGTAACCCTGCCCTGCCTACAGCAGCACCAGTCTGACTCGTCACGGAAGACGGCTGCTGTCACCAGCTGCCACGTGTCAGAGGTGGGGGACGCTGGTCTAGGACATCTCATACACCTTCAGGCACACCAGCAGCTTTTACGCTACTTACTCTAAACCAGAGCATCAAAAATAGAAAAATACCGGGAGGACAGCTTACCTCCCAATACGCATTTTGCAGTAGCCATGTCTTACTACAACTCTTTGCCGTACCTGGCCAGAGCTGAGGGTGTCTTCTCTAGGTCTGATACTGCCTGGCAGTCAGTTTGCCGTTCTTCTCATGTGGCAGGCGTCACTCAAGTTGATTGCACTGAATGCTTTGTTCATTTATTTTGCTTGCGTTATTAAGTCTTCGGGTGAAGTGAAAGGCTAAGTACAGATCCAAGCATGCAGTCTGTATCTATTTAAATATATGTCAAAATTTTGAAGCGCCATCATACCAAAATGCTTCCATCAAATCCCTTGTCCATAGGAACGGGAATAAAAGGAGGCCTCGCTTGAGGTCAGATTTTACAGTCATTAAATAAGCACAGCTCCCACTGACAGCTGCATTCTCTCCCATTTTACTTCATCTCCATGGATGCCGATAAAACAATTAATAGATTTGACCAGTAATTTGCATACTAAAACTAAAAAAAGAAAACCACAGTAAAAAGTGGTTATAAAAAATACAACAGTAAGTTTTGATCTCTAGATCGTTGGCCCAGAAGAGTATCATTTGCCTCTTTTTATGTCATCAGAGGACTCAATCCCATGGCACCAATTCTGCCCCCTTCCTTTGCTGGGTCTGCTAAATTATGCTCCAAGGAATGAAGACTATTAGTTCACCCACAGCTGCTGGCAGATACATACAGATTCCAACTCAGCACTGCACTTGATATAAACTTAATTTTTTTTAAAAACTTTTTTTTTTTTTTTTACTAGATTACACATTTCAATTACAGCATTCGGGAAACTTTATTGGATGACAAGTCACCCAGTACAATAAATACACTGCTGTCCTGTATCAGCTGATTGCAGAATACTCCTCTCCCTCTTCTGTTTCATATGGTGGAACTCAACACTACCTGGAAAGGCTTTGCATGCTCTTCTGTCTTTCTGCCAGTGATAAGAAGTGACAAAAGAAGATAAATTATTACAAATAACAACTTATCACCTTCTCACGGTACTAGGTTACTGGACTCAGACCAGGCGGATCCAGCACAGTCCACCTTCCAGCACCATCCACCTACGGTGGGGGCAAAACACAGCAACCAACTTTCATTTAAGACGATACTGACTTCAGCAAAAAAAAGTGCAAGTTAATGACTACCATTAGATTAGCTTTTATTTCATGTCTATCTACAGCATACATTTCCAAGTCTTCTGATATTCTCTGACGATCAAGTTTTCATCTGTTCATAGAATAAAGCTTTCTCTCCATCTAATAAATTATATACCACTAAATGTTACTACTATTCAAGTGCCTTGTAACCAGTCATCCTGTCCCAGTAGGATAAGAAATCAGTCTTAGCTTTACAGATTAAGATTGCTTAATTAAGATTACTTATTCCTGTGTTGGATCAACAAATTACAGTCACTCCCCAATCTCTTCAAATGGAAAAGGGTGACTCTGCTTTTTACTTTTTTTAATAAGCATTTTGATTATGGCTTGCACAAGATTTTTGATGGTCATGAGGCAATTTATTTGCAGACTATCCAAAATAAATTGCATTTTATTGATAAACTACACAAAAATTTTAAAGTAATTCATTTTATATTTGAATGTCATACCTACTCAGGCATAGGAACATAATTTGAAAACAAAGGACTAGTTTTGACATGCAATTGAGAGGGGGTTTTGTTTGGGCTATTTTAAAGAAAAAAAAAAAAAAAAGCTATCTGTCATGCCCTGAAGTAAGTTGCACTTAAGTTTTATAAAGAAAAACAAAGGCAGAAACTAGGAGAAATACAGAAATGTCATCTTTTCCCTCATTCTCCCAGCATTTCTGTCATTTCTCATTTTTCTGGTCGAAGAGTTTCTCAAACTGCCCAGAGGTTTGTGCAATCAACTTATTTGCAGCTGCCCTGCTATCACCACCAAAACCAGGAGACGGGACATATAATGAGACGGTTTAGATGAACTTTGTTACTTTTCATTTGATTTCCTGAGTCTAAAACAACACGCACAACCACACTTCAAACCTTCATCTTCTTTTTCTCATCACTGAATTAATAGAATTTGTCAGGCAAACAGCCTCAAAAACCAAGGAATAAAACAATGAAGACAGCAAAATGAACAAAGAGACTGTCACTTTATGTCCAGCTTTCCAGGCTGTTAGTGACCATCCTTTCATCCTTACTAAAATATTCTCACCTACCTCCTACTTCAATTATCCCTGGCTCTTATTAAAGGAACCACCTAGTCTGTCTTCCCACAAAGCTAAATTTCCACCATTTCCAACATAAGCTTTCTCTAGAAAAAACACTCTATTCCCAAATCTTTCCCAGATAAACATGGTATTCTTTTCCCACATAGAGGCAGAAATTCTCTAGAAGGCTGTACCTAAAATGCTCTTAAACAGTGTTTCACTAATTAAAAAGAGAGACATTTGCCAACCATAAACTCTATACTTTTGTGTTGAAAAGAATTAAGCTTCCTGCATTCAGTGTGAAGAATAACATTACATTTTAGATTAAGACAGAAACTGCCCCTTTTAAAGACACAAAGAGCAGAAATGCTGAACATACCGTTTCAGTATATGGCAATACATAGTTCTAACCAGATCATTAAATAATTCTTAATGATATTGTGTTACAACTAAGCCAAAGAATAGGAAACTTGGGCTGGTAAGCAGGTAAGAGCACAAACAAAAGTGCCCCCGCACCTCAGGAGGCAGAGGCACAGGGGAAACAGAAGAAATTGTGCAAAAAATTCTTAAAAAAAAAATATTCAAACCATAACTCATCACAGCAAAACCACCCAATGTGTCTGTTTTTAATAAGGATGCAGATTTCGTAGAAATATAGAATAGTTTGGGTTGGAAGGGAACTTTGAAGGTAGCCTAACCCAGCCCTCAACTTAAAACTGAAGACCTTAATTGAAGTTATTTTTTTGGTCTGATCTGAACCTTCTGTTCCAGTTAAGTCGTCAACTACGACTAGCAAACTGCCCTGCGGAGTGAGATTCTTAGGAGCACGCATCTAAGGAGACAATTTTTCCACCACAGCCTAATTCTACTTACACGCTTCCCTGACTGAAGAGCAGAACTGCAAGAGATGGAGTGCCAGGGACAGACCAGCACCGAAGTATGAACTGTGCCAACCGGAGTTTACTGTAGTGCTGACACAGATGAGAACTTTCAGCTTTGTTTTTCAGGATTAAGGTTAATTTAAAAGTCTACAGATATGGATCTTAATCTAAGTTCTTTCCAACTCAGTGTTTATTTAGCTCCAATCTAATCTAACTTCTGGCAGACACATACAAAGGAAGATTTTATGACTTATCCCTTAAGCAAAGAGCAATTAATAAGCACCAAAATTCCAAAGGAACTATGAGAGATATCTTACCTATCTCATCTGCAAAAATGACTGTAAGCTATTTCCTATGACCCGGAGTTAAATATTAATGGTCCTTAATATTACTCTTAACATTGAGAATCCTCACATTTTAAATATTAAATCCACAACTAAAAGTAAGATTGGAAAATTACTTGCAAAAAAAAGTGTTAGATCACTATGCCCTGAAATAATACGAATTTTAAGTTGAATCTAGTTGCTACTATCAAGAATCACTGCGCCACTGAGCTAGAAGAGATACACGTGCATACTCTCTGGCTCAAAACATTTCCAAAATTAGAGAGGCACAAGGTAGTAGCACAACTAGACACAACAGGGAACCTGCTACATACTGTTAATTTTGTGTAAGCACAGCAGCAGAAGCTTCTTATGAGAATGTTGATTTCTTCCTTTTGGTTTCACAGGTACCTCTGGCACGCCTGTGTTTTCTCCCTTGCTGTCCTTCTGGCACGGAGCTTTATATATGTTCATTTATACATGAGCACTCAGTTCTAGCTTTTTCCCCTAAGTGCCGTAAAACAGTCAGTGACTAATGCATCTACACAGACCAGTGAGAATGGCAGTAATTTAGTAAGTAATGCTGCTATTTGCTATTTACCACATCACGTATTCTGAAACAACTTATGAACCCAAGTACAAGTCAAAACGTTATTTCAAACTGAAGGCTGAAAGTGTTACGTTGATTCATTCTGAATTTTTCAGCTTAACGCCAATGTTGAGGTTTTAGATTTGGCAGCTCCACTTACGGGTCCAGCCTCAAGCTGACACGAACACCCGCTCTTTACCCGAGCAATTGAGCGCTTCCCTGGGCAACCCAGTCGTTACCATTTCCATACGCTTCCCGTGTGCTAACGAGCACGTTCCGCTGGTGATGCCGTAGCCACAACGGCGCAACAACAGGCAAGGCAAGGCGCGGGGGCCAAGACGGCATCCGCACCGCCAGGAGCTGCGTAACCCGCTGCGAGTAGCGTTTGCTTGGTTGCGCGCACGATGTACTGCTCAAGCGCGCCCAGAGATGAGCGATGGTTGGCCAGACCAAAACTTTATTTTCAATCATTATTCTCTGAGTGTCTTTGAATATTTTGAAAATGTTGAAGTCCTGGAGCTGGAATGGTACCTACTGAGACTATACTCTGTAAACAGAGCTTCGCGATCTCACCTGCCTCATCTCCCTGATCTTCTTTCCTGCCCTTAAAAAACAGATCACCAGCAAATTTCCCAACTGATGCTCTCATCCACTCACTTCTTACTCCTCAACCTTACTTATTTTGCGTAGTAAATTACAGGAGGAGGACGTCTGGCTTGATACTATTACCCCAACCACATATAGCATTATTTTATCTGGTTGTGACATGCAGACTGGTAAGGACAGGGATGACAGATACTTAACGAGCCATTCTGAATCCCCTAGCCAAATTCCTAGATAAACTGTGGCATAAAAACCACAGTAATGCTCTCCAGGTTAACTCGTCTGCTGATTAAAGCTCCTATTCCCAGTGGAGTTTTGAGGAGACCAGGTACCACAGGAGTTAGCAGAAAAGACTGGATTCACGCTAATTTTGTAACACTTTCACATTTGGGAGCAGAAGTCTCTCTCAACACAGTAGCTGAGGGTAAGCGTGGCAAAAAAATATTCTCAGATTTTTGTACTGTAGATTAAAAAAAAAAACCTCCACATTTCCTCTCTTCAAAAAATAATTAGTCTCTTCCTTCTCACACTCCCCAATACTGAAGAGCCATTCACCCCAACTCACAGGGGATACAAACCAGGGCTTCTTCAAGCTTCAAAACGGTTCTCTCCACAGCTAAATTCATCCCCCATTCCAACGCGGCGCTGCAGGTTACGTACTGCTTCTTGAGCAACGCTGCGTTTTCCACGTGATTTGGGATATGTTCTCTGGTATGCTAATAAAGGTTAACTCTGCGAGTCTCGCATGTCTATCTGCCTTCACTCTGTTGACTGTAAAGCTATTTATATCTTCACTATGGACCAACATTTACTTGTTTTAATACTTTCCCAGACTGCATGTTGGCTTGCTTACCTTCCTGGCCCAGTTTAAAAGATTATGTTAAAAAATCTCCGCGGGCTGCTGTAACTAGATAAAGAAATTAATACAAAAGAGCTTTGCATTGTGGGATTTTTTTTTTCCTCTTAATTTTTAAATATCTAAGCATATTTTCTAACAGTCAATAGCTCATTAAAACTACTGGTATCAATGAATGAGATAAGGCTTTTTCTTCGGGAAAAATGTATTTTATCAGACCCATTGGTAGAAGTGAGAAAAAACAAACTTCAATTAGCTATGTATCATCAAGACCAACTGAGAGGTAGTTTTATACCTGTGGAGTACACAGTAAATATTAACAGAAAGGTCATAAGGTATTTATCTTCCAATAAACAGAAGAAGATGCAATTCCTGCTGCAGATCTCAGCTTTCCCCTTATTTAGAAAAGGAAAATTAAATATTTTATGATGAAAAAAAGAATGAAGTATCAGGTAGTTAGGATTAAAAAAACCAACAACTTTTGCACATCACGCTGTTTGTACATTTTTAAAGTAACGCCAAAGAAAGTTTAGAAATTTCCCTTTCTAAAATGTTTCTTTTCACTTATAGGCAAAGAGTTAATGTCTGTAGAAAGAATAATGGTTTTCCAACATATTTCTTTGATAAATGGGTTAACTAAATTAGATTTTTTTTTTTTTCTTTTCTTAATTAAGTTGGTCCCTTGCCTGGAGCAGCCAGAGTTGTTTACCCACAATGGCCATGAAATTCCCTGTGTTTGATCGTTTAATTATCTCCTCCTTGCCTAGTAATTCTTTTAAGGCATTTCATTTTTTTTATGTGGCATAGCAAACAAAAAGAATTATCCATCTGTCTTTCTCTGTTCCATCTTATGAACTTACACTTCATGTCCCCTTCTTCACATACGACGACTTTGAAGTTGATGAATGAAGGCAGTGTTTATTTTAAATATAGTATAAATTATTTTATTTATTTTCAGTTACCTGAGCCACTGCAGCCCATGACCTATACAGACACCTGCCACCTACAGATATTACAAGATTGGAATTTTCTTTACTCGTTTAGTTGCATCATCTGTCAGATGCAGAAAATTCTACTAAGAAGAGCATGGCAAGTTACATGCATGTCCCACCTCAACACTAGGTCCTGGCTTACACTGTCTGATTCTGTTAGTAGTCTGGGTATGACAAGAACTAGGTCTGAAAGCTATGAATATCCTTCACTGGGCTAGAATGGGAACAACACTCTTTGTCCAGAAATAGAACAAGCTGAAAGATAACCATGTCTGAAGAAAAAGCAAAAACCAGTATGGCTGACCGCAATAAGAGGGCAAGTGAACTGTAGTATGTCAGAGACTTTCTAAGTTTTCTTCGCTAATGAACACAGGCATACTGAACACTTCTCGTTAAGTTCTAAAAAATAACTGTATGCACCTTTCATTAAAAAACTAAAATGTGACTGCTTAACAGTATGTGAAAATAGAATTTACTTTAATTCAAGGTCTGCTTGACCAACATATAAAACTTAAATTACATCTTCATTAAGAATTGAAACAAACTAAACTTCTTATTATGAACACATTAGAACAAACTCAAATCTTTTTTATCTCCCAAATAGTCATCAAGACTAACACTATGGGACAGTTTGGAAGGCAAATCCTGATCACTGAATTACCAAATGGTTTGCACGGGAAGGGACCTTTAAAGATCATCTAATTCCAAACCCCCTGCCATAGGCATGGGCATCTTTCACTAGACCAGATTGCTCAAAGTCCTGTCCAACCTGGCCTTGAACACTTCCAGGGATGGGGCATCCACAGCTTCTCTGGGCAACCTGTTCCAGTGCCTCAACCACCCTCATTGTGAAGAATTTCTCCCTTATATGTAATCTAAATCTACCCTCTTCCAGTTTAAAACCAGTACCCTTTGGTCCTGTCACTACAGGCCCCGGTAAAAAGTCCTTCTCCGCCTTTGTTATAAGCCCCGCTCTTTCAAGTGCTGGAAGGCTACAATAAGGTCTCCCTGGAGCCTTCTCCAGTCTGAACAACCTCAACTCTCTCAGCCTTTCTTTACAGGAGAGATGTTCCAGCCCTTTTATAATTTTTGTCGCTCTCCTCTTGACCTGCTCTAACACGTCCATGTCCTTCTTATACCGAGGGCTCCAGAGCTGGATGCAGGACTCCAGGTGGGGTCTCATGAGAGCAGAGAGAATCACCTCCCTTGACCTGCTGGCCACGCTGCTTTTTACACGGACCAGAACACAATCTGCTTCCTGGGCCGCGAGCGCACATTCCCAGCTCCGATCTCATTTGTCATCCACCAGCACCCCCAAGTCCTTCCCAGCAGGGCTGCTCTCAAGTCGGTTCACCCCCCAGCCTGTACTGAGACCGGGGACTGCCCTGACTCAGGTGCAGGGCCTTGCACTTGGTCTTTTTGAACCCCACATGGGCCCACTCTTCTGAAGCCTGACGAGGTCCCTCTGGACGGCAAGAGCTTACCATAGGGTGTCTAGAAAGGAGGTCTTAGAGACCTCACGAGGCCAGGACATCATGCCAGGCAGGCAAAAGAAACAGGAAACCAGGCAACAGACAGGACAGTCTGATTTCCGTGCTTTGCGTTTATGAGCAACACAAAAGACAAAGAACGGGGCACATTATCATGGCTAATGCAAATAGTAAAAGAGAACCAGACACCTTTCATCAGGGTACTCGCAAAACCAAATTAAAGACACTGAAGATTCCGATGCTCTCCGTGACCCAAAGGCACCCTGTCACATTCCTGCCTCATAAAGGGAGCCGGTCTCACGCATGAGCATTAAGGAGGCAGACAGCTCACCGTCTCCTCATATGCACACAAGTTCTCTAAACATAAACAGGGCCAAAACAACCTTTGAGGGAAGGCGGAAAGCGGCCAAGCACACAAAGGCTTAACTCCGTTGCTAAAGATTCAGGAAAGCTGCAACACTCATCGACTGTTCACGGCATATCCCTTCATTTCCCATCTGGCAGGACAATTTCTATTAGCTCGGATGTTTTTAAGACTCCCCAGAGGTCCCCTGCTCTGCAGATGCTAGCTCTCCTCCAGTTCCTCACTGCCATTCTAGCAGGGGAACACCTCACCTTGCCTGCTCAAGGTGTCAGGACATTTGACCGAAATGCAAGTCCGAGCCTCAGCCCCTGGAGTGTTTTCAAGACGGGACCTATACGTCCTTCCAAGATACCAGCACTCCTGTACTGTATCACTCTGACTATCCTGTCCTCCTGTGCATTTCCAGAATCAACACAAGAGGGGCTACATTACCAGTAATTTTTAAATTTTAATCATTAAATTAGGCTAAGAAAATTTTTTTAGAAAACAAAACTCAAAAGCCACATCTTACAGAGCGCTTCCTTGAGCTTCAGTAAACTTAAAGCACTGCAAATGGGGTCAGAATCTGTTCCCATCACTTAGGGGAGGTGAGAGATATGTGACATTGCTGACTATACAACAAAGGCTCTTTTGAATTATTTACTATAGCAGAACTAACAAATCACCTGGATGTAAAGCTGCAACGCTGCTCCAAATACAGGAGTGAAAAACCAGGGTCGTAACTGATGGGCTGGTATTGTCTTTTAAAGTTGCTTTAAAAATATATCTTCTGCTTGTTTTCAGTATCCTTGCACTTCATAATTCAATTTTCATAAAAATATTTCTACCTTAACCTTCAAACTATAGTGGGAGACATTGCTTTTTCAGAACACAAAAATAGCTTCTCAAAGCTGGTGTTTTTCAGAATTTAGGAAGTATCTGACAAGCACACAAATTCCCACAGACATGGGCCAGATCTTCATCGGTATTTTATTTAAAATGGGCAAAAGGTGCCTATGTTTTGGGGTGTTTTGGTTTATATTTTTTCCCCCAACTGGAACAGTTCATGAGGACAAAGCTATTCTTTATTTTTGTATTTACAAAAAGAGGTAGCCACAAACCTCAGGTAAAATTCCACTTTACCTGCACTATATTCTTTTGATGAATTAGATCAGACAGAGGAGAAAAGAAATAAAAAAATAGATCACTGCTTCAGGCAAAATGCCCAAGCATGTCACTCTATTGTAACATACCAAAATTGATTGTTAAGGCAGTTTCAGCTCATATGAGTAACAACAATTTTTCTTTTGAAAAAGAGTATAGTTTTTCTGTGTTCTCTTGTTGATATAAATCCTACTAAATATTCATAGATAACTCTAGGACACCTCATTAGCAAGCTGTTGAACAAGTTGAGCAAGTGCTGAATTAGGTATTTTAAATAATTATTATAAATGTATCTTCTCATAGTAAGATGGAAACAATTGTAGCATGTTTCTTAGTGGAATATCAGATTTATTTAAATATGGTAGCCAACAAATGCTACCACCTGGAAGATGACTGCAAGTTTGGCTGTACTAGAAAAATAAGTGGACAACTCTAGAAGGGTCTAGAAGGGTCAGCCTCCCTTTGTCCCTGCTGCTCAGGTAAGAAGTCACTTATTCCCAGGAGCTCCGGAGGCTCTGCTGGCTTTGCTTAATCTGGGACTCATCACACGTTTCCAAGATTAGTATCAGCAATTCCTCCAACTTGCACCCATGACCACAGGTAACAGACAAGAAAGTTGCACCTTCAACTGGCCACTGAACCACCTCTGGTAACAGAAACAGAGCAATTTTCTCCTACGCACGTAAAAAAGCAAAATAAACAGAAAGTTTTTACCTTCCTTGCAACATCGTACTACCAAGAACAGTGAGCTTAGAGGGTTATTTTGGTAGCCTAGTGCATCTTTGATCACACAGCATGCCACGGGCACGATACACTCAGGAGCATCCCAAACACTGAGACAGCCACGAGACCGTTTTCAGGAGTAAAGTTTTAGAGAACAAGCTGGTGGACCTCAAAGGAGAGCCAAGTGCTAGTCCAGAACAAAAATATCAGGAAACTGAGGGACCGACCTCCAGGATGGGGCAGGAAGGGCAGAAACAGGACGGATACCGTCGCCCCTGCCCAGACCAAGCCTCCTCAACCTTTATGAAACACAATCCCAAGCTGGACAAAGGGATTTCAGTTTCCCCATGATCATGGTCAGAGGGGAGAGAGTTGGACACCAGGTCAGACAGTTTATTTTTGGAATACTTTTTATACGGGTCTAAAATAAACCGCAATTTAATCTTGCTTCAGTGTCTGTATTCCCTTCATCCCGTGAGCCCATCCGTGACTTCTCACAGCATGCTTTCGTGAGGGACCTACTCTGTCAGGTTCCCACCCATCTTTAGATCAGTCTTCAGCTGCAAGTTCTAGGAGAACTCCACATTAATATGGGCATCTACAGCCTTTTTTTTTTTTTTTAATAAACTGGTGTTTAAGGTGATTTTTCTTTTGTGCAAGGTTACCACAGCTTGCCATTCAATTAAGAATGCTAATCAAAACAAAACAAACAAAAAAATTAGCTGTGAACGCCAAACCAAAAAGATCCGACCTGCGATGTGGTATCTCAATTTACACTTGGAGTTCAAGTAACTACTAAGATTCTGAGCTGCCCGGGAAGATTTACAGAAGTTTCCTTTACTGCAATCTATGAATGATAAAAGTTAAAGCTGAATTTTCGAAAGACTACACACACGTAGAGGGACGCTACTTACGGTGTCTCTCAAAGACCCATATACACACACACGCGGTACGTCTCCAAGCACAGGTTTATTGGAACATCTACATTTTCTGCTGGTAAATCTTTCCCAAGATATTCAAAATACAGGCATCAGTGGTACATAATGTTTTCTTCTGTGAAAAGCATTATAGTAGTAGCAGAAAAGCAAGGAATAGGAAGTGTTATTTCCTCACTAAACACTCCTACTGTTTTATAGTACTTTTCCATCTTTGACTTAAAAGGAGTGATTATCAGATGTTGGGATTTTGTACAATATTCTCTCCCCAAACATATTGAGCATGTCATGACTTGTATCTTTAGCATGTACATACAGTCTCCCTAATTTACCACCAGGTCGATTACTGATCAATTTTAGTGCAAAGTACTATCTGTATTTACGGATCTATTTTGACAGTCTGAGTACATTTAATAATCCCAGCCTGTGGATAGCTTTCCTTTTTTCCAATGTGCACTTCCAAAGAAGCTATTGTGACCAGGCTTTTCATTTTTGTCAGAAAAAGAAAATCCAATTTTTAAAAATGTAAAGCCTTCATGGTGTTACATGAAACTACTTTCTAGTTTCACTTGCAAATGCATAACAAAGCAGTTCAACAACTATGCCCACAGCCTTTATAGGCTGGGTCCTCTAATCCCTCTTGCTTTTTATGCTTTAGTAGGGAAATCTATCTCTAGGCTATCACATCTTGATGGTAGAGAAACCGATTTAAAGGTTTCCTGTAAATGTTATTTTCTCCACCTTGACCAGAATTTTTGTATAATCAGACACTGCTAAAGGAAAACGCTGAAAGCACACTAACAAAGGATGTACTTTGCTCACAAACAACTGTCCTACCTCCCATTCGCATCAAAGCCCCCTTGCAATGCTTGAATAACATTAAGACGTGTTTGGGCTTTTTGAGGTTCACTAATCGTACTGTTTTTAAAAAGACTGACATCACAGCAACTGGGTTTTTTTTTTTTTTATATATATAGATATAGATATAGATATAGATATATATCACTTCCCACACATAGATGCTCTCCGTAAGGGAAAGACAATAAATCATAGCAGTACATACGATTTGACATCAGTAATTTACCCTGGAGATTATGCACAATTTAATTTATTTTATTTAAAAAAAACCAATATACACATACCAGATCTTCCTATGTAAATGATAAAGGGCCATAATACAGCTATAAAATAGTCTTACCTATCATTGTTTTATCAGTTGATAGCTTCTGTCCTACGGTTTTAAAATATACACCTCAAATAACATTTTCAAAAATACATGTGGCTTTCCTAACCGATAAATAACTACAAACACGAGCCAGCTAACCAAGACTAAACTGTGGACTGAATATGCCAGCTATCTTACAGTAACTGCCCAAACATATTCTCTTACTCAAACAAGGTAAATTCAAAACAAATTCAGATCATGAAAAATAAGTGATCTCATATTTAACAGGAGTACATGCAGTAAAAATACACTTCTCTATGAACTGAGCCATAAGCGTGGCAGCTTCTACTGAGTTTGTTCAGAATCCCAAAGATCTTAAGGCTTCTTCATATTTTACACTGCCATCTAGTGTAGACTATATTCACACGTTCCAAGCTTCCAACTATCAGCACCTGAGGTATCCAAACCCAAAAAAACCTTCCATAAAAATAGCAGCCACCACTTTTGTTTATATTACTTGGAAACTATCAACTCCTAGAAGGAAAAGGCTACACTAGCCAGCTGAAACAAAATACTAGAACTTAAAGCTATCCGACAGCAACAGCAGGAAAGCCAAAAAAAAAAATTCCTGGATACAACTAAGAATGACATACATATATTTTTAACTCTGTGGCTAAACAATCATCAGATAGGGTTCATTCGGAAAAACGTTTAAAGTAGATTCACAGAGTGAAAACTTAATTAATGCAGGTTAAGCATCTCTGCTTGTATAACAACTACCGATCAAATTAAACAGTATTTCCCAATAGCAGGTCTAGACTGAGAATGCTTATTTCAATGTTGGGTTTTTACAAACCAGGTGTTTCTTCTGCATTTACATCCTCTATTCCAAGGTTTAATCACCGGATCACCACCTGATGAGCCTGATCACACCGCGCCGGTGGAAAGAGCTGTTGCGCAGGACTGCAGGAAAGTTTGCTTTACCACCAACTTCCCCCACAGAAGCAACGTTGCCATCTTTATCATTTCCAGCGAGCGCACAGAGGCTGCGCCACGTGGCCGTCCTACAAAAGCCACATGAATTGTGTGTCATGACAGACAGTAAAACAGAAATTCCAGATATAGTGTAGCTCTATAGCTCCCTTTTGGAAGGGGAAAAAAAAAATTAGAAAAAAAAATACCCAACCCACACGCTTACTTAGCGAAAGCAAAAAGGCACTTTCATACATGCTCCAACTTTTAGATTATTAATTTGAAAAATTAAAGATCTTCTCATCAGTTGAAAGTGTATTTTTAAAAGGATAAAAATAGCAGACTGACGTTATTCTGAACGTCAAATGCAGTATCTCCTACTCCGTGCACCAAATTCTGTTCTCATTTACAGTACAAACTGGAATAACCCATTAAAGACATTTATTCCAAAATTATGTCACTGTAGCAGGGGAAAGTAACTTCATCCTACAAAAGCCAGTTCTACTTATACCTGTTTTCTTCGGCCATTTACACACACACAAAGCAAACAAAACCCAGGCAGAGCAGCGATGTTACTGCTGTAATAGAACACTGTACAATACCAAAGATGCATTCTGCTTAATGCTCCATTTGCGCAGCAGTAAATACACCAAGTCACATTTAGCGTCTAGACTTTTACATCCATTTTCATGTTTTTGAGTCATTTTCGTAACAGAAATACGCACCCTACGCTCAGTGCATCTTACTAGCATTGCTATAATATGCTAAGATCATAGTTTATAAATAAACAAACAATACAAAAACATGACGGTACATGAAAAACGGTCAAAATACAATAAAAGCTCATTTCCCACAAGACTTTCTCCCTCTTAATTGTCCATTACACATCCACCTCTTACAATTAAAAAAAAGGAGTCTTTTTAGGGCCTCCTATTAAGAGATTTCACTCTATTTGCCAAATCAGAGGTTTTGCAGCAAGCAAGAAACTCCTATTGATAAGTGTACAGCTAACAGAATTAAAGAAATTCATACAATGAAAGTGTTTAGTTATGTATATATGGTAAGTTTAAGAGAAAATGCTCCCCAGAATTAGCCCAGATTGACTTTACTACTCAGAATCAATTTTCACTGAGGTCACAGCATCGGGTGAAATTTCATAGAAACAGGATATACAACAAAACTAAAAGCATCCACCAAAAAAACACAGATGTATTTGATTTTTAATGCCATGGCACATAGTAACAGAGCACAAACGCAGCCTGCCAAAGAAATGAACTTGATAAACAGCATCCCATTTAACACCTCTGACACTGTCTGTCCTATGTCAAGTAAGCACATTTAGCTTGTGTTTTCTCCCATATTTTCATTAAATAGAGCCTTCTTCAACATTAAAATCAATCTAAACGAACTTATGGGGCAAACTCACTGACAAACAGGAAGGGAGAGCCTCAGTTTTTCAGGCTGAGGCAAAAAGCCTATGAGCATCCTAACCTACGGAAATCAGCATTAAACCTGTGAAGCTACAGAGTTTGAACTACTCTAAACAGAAGAACTGTCCTGCCCAGTCTCTTCTGGATTCAGAAGGGTGGTAAGTTCTATAGAACTTGGATCTAAAGCACCTTAGAAGCAGAAATAACTCTACATTTTTAAATAGCCCCACTAAAGATACCGACATCAAACGATTTAAAACCCATTGCTGAAATGTGTGAGCGAATCATCATTGTAAACTTGAAAAACCTACGGAGTAAGAAAACACAATTTTTCTGTTCACTGCCTCTCAGAAGACAAATTAATAAATGTACCATGTACGGCGTAAGATGCCCATTTCACTTTTCAGCATGTTATCTCAGCATACCTTGCCAAAGAGGTACACAAGACTTGGAAGACGGACAACTTATCCTGTCTCCTAACAGCAATTTTCATAGTAGAATGCATTGTACAAATCCTATTTGCTGTTTAAGATTCTGCCCATCTTTAGTTAACTTATCATGACAGAATGGGGGAAAAAAACCTCTTCCCTGAAATTATATGCTGCTGACCTGGACAAATTAACTGAACCTACCTTTGCAGATTATGGGGAAAATAAACTACAGAATCCTCATTCACTAATTTATAGGCTTTTTTCCTCTTAATATTCAGCTGGCAAGCAGTTAACATAGTCTTCCAAACAGCAGGAAACTGAAATTCATAAACCTCAACTCCTTTTTAGAATTGCCAGTGTGGATTTTGTATCAAGAGGAGCAAGTCTTTTCAATTAAAATCCTCTATCACTGCAGAGACATCCATGAGCTGAAGTCCAGCACTGCACTCAAACCTTGAGCAATCCAGCCAGCCTTTCGAGGTTTGTCTCAGGTCTTCTGTAACAGATCAACTATCCAGGACAGGAGAGCCTTATAAGTTAACTGATCAGATCCTTATCTGGCAGAGTTAAGGAAGAACTAAGTACTCCTTTAGGAGAAAAAAAAAAAGGGAGGGAGGGAAAAGCCAACACACTCTTAAGGACTGCAAGAGCAAAATCAACTGCCATGGCTCCTAAAGGAGGAGATGGAGAATCTGGGGCAAAATTGTAGCCAGACTGCCAGGTTTGTGGGTGAAATCAGGAAGTGTGGGAGGGCTCCTAAACCCAGGGTTAGCAGAAGGCAAGACCGAAGGCTTCGTGAGGCCAGGACTGCCAACTCCCCCCAACTAACACTTCACCCTTCCATCCACCCCACGTTTTGACATGTGCAGTTAGATTTCCAAGTTATTTTAAAAAGACAAGGAAAAGTGTTTCATAGAGTTTGATTTATATCAGTCCAGATTACTTTGGAAGAAGGAATCCTTCCTCAAAAGCGTGATAAATAACATTCACCGTTCATCAACGGTAACGATAAAATATTAACATAACATAAAAGATTTAATAAGCCAAACAAAACTAGCCCTTCCTAAAAATTTCCATCAGTCAGGGCATTCGCATACAGGAAAGGTTATGGAAATATAAATTAGGGAAAGAATCGTGGCTAACTGCCCAAGTGTTCAAGAATCCTAGTTCAAGTTATCGTAAATTTTGAAGAAACGTTAATGTTGTGAGTAATTGTCAGCCTTTCAGTTTGTCTCTCTTAGCAAACTATCTTACTTTCTCCTGTAAATCCGTTACATAAATCCAGAAAGTATTGTTTTCATATTTCTCTGAAGTCATATGCTAAAAATATGTATCCATAACAAGCTAAATAATTCAACAGACATATCAATCCTACTACTTTTCATCAAAATTCACAGTGAATTTAGGCCTAGGCCTAATGGAACAATTACTTCACCTGCAGACTCATCACAGCCTCGACTCTTTACTGTCAACTAGCAGTGACATCCGCCACCGGCTGACTTTGATGCTCCAGGCAGATGTTCTACTCATGTTTTGTTGCGGGGGGGAGGTTTCTTGTTTTGGTGGTTTGTTTTTTGGTTTGGTGGTTTTGGGGCTTGGGAGGGGAGGTGGGTATGTGGTTTTTTTCTTCTTCTTGCAGTGCAGTACGCTTCCAGGTACTAAGCACAGTATTAATCATGCATTTTGATTCACAAAACTACAGCTAACGTTGGGAAATCTTCAGGTCAGATCAGAAGATAAGGAGACAGTCATAAAAGAGGATCTGTAGGAGGCAACTGGATACACCTGCTCAAACTGATATACCTTAGCCTGAGGAAGGCAGAATTCTGTGATCAAAAAGACTAAGGCAGCCTCACGGATAAGTCTCTACAGAGAAACCAGAGCAAAAGAGAGATCAGCAGCACTTGCAAGGTTTGAGGAACCCATGGAGAACTGGAACTTCAAGCTTGAGGTAGTCCCCAAGAGCCAGTAGAAGAAAACCTTTATTTTAAACAAAGATTTAATCTTGAGCACTGTAGAAACTCTGTCAGAAAGCAGAGGGGAAAAAAAGCAAAGATGGGGCTCTGAAGTAGTAACACTGCCACATGCTCCCATTAATGTCATCAGGGCTGTAAAAATCTCACAGGACTAACTTCTGTTCATATTAATCTTGCATCTTAATTTTAGTGGAATTAGCAGAATGCATGAAGTAAACAGCATTCAGTCCTGCATGGATAGTTACAGCAATGAGGACTTAACATGCCCAAACCCCATCCAATATACAGGTTCACAGGACAAAAAAACCTAAAATACCGCAGGGCTTTAAAGCTAGTTCAAACTGAATCAAGTGAAATAAAAATAACATTTTTTTAAAAAAATCAAATGTCTGGCACACTGCCTTTTTAAAGACTGCTATCACACTTGTAAATACTTATCCGAATATCAGAAGTTTTATTAGTAACCATTTTCACAAAATCTTGCTTTGATACAGAACAAGAAACAGACATTTTCCCCCATCATTCTTGCTATGTAGACATCCTTTAAATATAGAGGGTGGCTGTAAACCAGTGAAGACTGAAAATTAGTCTCGTTTTTGAGATTCAAAGCCAGATTTAAATGGCATCTATATGGCCTGATTTTAGTATATCTATTTTAGCACATCATTAATGGGTAAATAAACAAGCAAATTTTTTCTGTCAAGGAAGAGAAACGGAAACATAATTCCGCATCAGATGAAAACACAGCTCCACAAAGACTTTCATCATATTATTTTCATTTCAGAGGAGGCACCGGCTTAGCTTTGGGGACCAGGCAAGCAGAGAGCAGAAGCTCTGCCATCCAGGCTTCAAAATCTGTATGGCGTTTTGGGGAAAGGAAAACAGAGCTCCACTTGACCCCAGTTCAGAAATTAAACACCAGCCCCCAGCCCCCCTTTGCTGGCTGATACAATTCCAAGTTACAACTCTGCTCAACTTAGCTCTATGTAATACCTTTCTTGCGGGTTCCATCACGTTCCAGCGGACGCTGTTATGTGCAAGATGGGGATGGGTATCCTGTAGCTCAATTACTCTACCAAATTAACCCCTCAGCGGCACGTGCGCAGCCTGCTGCCCGCCGCATCGGCCAAGTACCCCCAACTTCCAAACACGGCACAAAACCGTGGCAAACGGGGTCCCCAAGCCCCTCCCCCCCCCCCCGCAACGCCCCTTCGGAGGGGCCGCAGCGGCGCGCGGGAGGGCCAAGCACCGCGGCCGCGCCGAGCCCCCCCCCGGCGGTGGCGACCCCCGGCAGGTCCCCGCTGGAAGTTGCCCCGGCAGCCCGGGTCCCTTCGCGCCCCCGGCGATCCCCGGCCGGGCCGAGCGGGGGTCCCCGTGGCGGCCGGGCCGCCTCCCTTCCCCTCAGCCCCGGCCTTGCGGGGGCGAGGCGCGCGCCCCGGAGGCGGGAGAGCGGCGGCCGCCCTCGGCGCGGCCCCGACCGCGCCGGCCCCTGACGGGAGCGCCGTCGCCTCCGCCGGGGCTGCGCACGCCTTGCGGGCTGTCACCTTAAGAAACTTGATAAGGGAATATAAGGGAGGGACTTTGGCGGAACGGATTCCCAATTTTTAATCTCTCCCGACGCGGCGGAGCTCCGCGGGGAAACAGGGAAGCAACCCCCCCGCCGGCGGAATGAGCCCCTGCGTGCCCCGAGCGGCGCTTACCTGGCTGGCGGCGGGGCGACCGGCGCGGCACTTTCCTCCGGTGCGTGCTTGTGTCGCTCGGTGGCTGGCGAGCCTGCTATTTATAGTCCGGAGCTTCCAGCAGCGCGACGGCGAGAGGAACGGAAGGGCTGAGCGCCCCGGCGGCCGCGCCGGGCAGCCAGAGCCGAGCCCACCCGCCGTCCCCCTCCGCGCCGCCACGGGGAGGGCGAGTTGCGGCCGGCGGGAGCCGCGGGCACAGGCGCTCCTGTCTCCCCCCGGCACCGCCCTCGGAGGAGTCTCCTCCCAATGTCACCGCAGCCCGGCGGCCCCGCAGGTAGCGCCCCGGAGCCCGCGGCGGCGGCACCGGGAGCCGCGAGCTGCCGCCGCCCCTCTCGCAGCCCTGCGGCCGGCAGGCAGGCGGGCAGCGCGGCTCAGCCGCGCAGAGGTGACCCGCCGCCGCCGCCGCTTCTGCTGCCGCTGCTGGAGGAGGCGAGACCGACGCTGGGGTGTGGGAGGGAGAAGCCGCCGCTTGCCATTCACCTCCTGCCGCCCAGAGGGAGCCCGGCCGCCGTCGCCGCCTCTGCCGAGTGCCAGGAGCCGAGAGGCGGCGGCGGGAGTTTGCCCGGCCCGAGGGGATGGTCGGACGGGGCGGGGGTTCTTCCCGGGGAGGCCGGCGCCAGCGCTGGGCCGGGGCTGATAAGCTCCCAAACGGCACCTCCTCCCCCGGGCGGGAAAGCCCTGGGCACGGTCACTCAGCGGAGCGCAGCCCGAGCGGCAGGAGTCGGTAGCCGCTTCCCCCTCTCAGAGCTGGGAACAGGGGCTCCCCGAGCGGCTTCTGCGGGCCGCCGGGCTGGCTTCCTTCGAGCTTCAAAAGTTAGTGGGGTGGGCGATGAGGGAAGCCCCTTCCTATCAGCGACGGGGGCGGGAGGGCTTCGCCTAAGCCTCCGGCCGGCGCCGCTGCTCCAGGAAGCGCTAATGGCCTCGGTAAACCCGGCCTTCGACCCGCAGGGAGCCGCAGCTCCCCGGGAGCGCCCAGGGGCGCCCCGCCGCCCCTCACCGGCGCCCGTGGCAGGCCGCGTTGAGGCAAGGTGCGGGGAGACTTTTTGTGCTTCGGTTCGCGTATATAAATATCTTTGCGTGGAAGCTATGCGGGGCCCCACGTAGTCAATCCGACTAGCTGCGGGAAGCCACCTCGGGAGGCCCTGATGGCCCAGCTGACCCCTCTAGCCTACACGAAGCTTACAGTAAATGCCGCATCTCTGGGACGTCGTCTGAAAATGGGTTTGGTGTGTAAGGCAACAGAGGAATTGAGAAAAAGTAATTTCTAATGCGTCTTACTCGCTTGATAATAATTTCATATAATCCAGTTTTTTTATTTCTCTTGTAGTTGGATAAATTCCGGTATTTCAAACTTCAGTTAATCCTACTGAGACTACTTGTGCGTTATAGCAGGACACGGTCTGGGGTTTGAGCTGCATAAGCAACTCTGTTAAACACGAAACAACTGACGTTAATACAGATTAGACAGCTACTTTAGCTTACTCAGCAGCACTTGTTACAGGGTTGGATTTTAGGGTTTCCTATGTTGTAGTAGCTACCGCCGTCTACAAGGTACCAGGACAAAGCCTGACGATCGGTGCGAAGCAAGATTGACTTAGCTTCAGGAGCTTGAAGTCAAAACAAAGATATAGAGAGAGACAAAGTCAGGAGCAGAGGGGAGCTAACCAAATACTTACATTGTAAGTTATATAAAAATTTAAAGGAAAACCCTGAGAAGGCACAAGCGAGACAGAGTTGGCCTTGTCCAAACACTTGAATGTAAGAAGTAATACACAAAAACATAGCTTAATGGAACTACCCATTTATGTAAAGCTACTCACGCATAAATGTTTGCAGAATCAGGCTCATATTGAACAAACCATTGTAACGAAGTAAAACTGCCTTTTAAATTCAGAGATGAGTCTCTTGAGTATCTCTCATGAACAATATTATGCTTCTCACAACAGGAATTTCTTCATAATCTTCCTTCTTGTTTGATTTTTAATGTTCCATGGTATAACACATAGCAGAAAAGATCCTGCTGGCATAGGAATCGATACCAGCAGACTCAGAGTGCCACCAATAAAAATCCGGCTTGTGAACAGGGAGCTCGCAAAACTTAGCTAGATGTAATTCAGTAGCGTAGGGCGTTTCTGTCTCTGTGCTCCCTTAAGAACTGACTACTCCTCCGGTTTAGTCTGCAGTTGCTTTTCAAATGAAAGCAATCCCAAGCTCTTAGATGTGTTCATAACTGAAGACAAAGTCTGTAAAATTGATGCCCTGTTAGATTTGGAAGGAATTGCTAGGAGAGCACCTGCTTACTTATTTCAGTAATGAAACCTTGAATACATATAGCACTGAACATACAAGGAGAAGTTATCAAAAGTATGGTCTTAGAAGACGCTTTTTCTTGAGCAAGGCTTTGTTGTACAGCTGGTCACATTGCAGACCACAGGAAGGAAGAAGGCTGATTTTTAGATTACTCTTATGTTAAGGTGCAAGATGTTACTGGAGGATGCCTGTTCAGAAACCCACCGTATGTCAGTATGGAAAAAAGATAAGGTAAACAGAGTTTTATCCCCCTCTGAAATGTTTTAAAATTGATATATAGTTGAAAACTCTCTTTCATCATACAGTCAAAATTTTCAGAGCTTGAAATTACACTTAAGCATAAAAAATGTCATCTGATGTTCAAAAGTACTGAGCTCAAAATTATTTCAAATGTGGTTCTAAGCTCCCTACCTCTGAAAAATCACATTTCTTTAAGTGCCTAGATATGGATTTAGGGTGTCTAACTGCATCCACTCAGCCTTGAAAATTTTAGCCTCCATATACCTGTGCTTCATAATAAATGTATCAGAAAGCTTCAGACCAGCTATAAAAGCATTCTCAAAAAAGCAATGCAGACTTGAGCCATTAGAAGATGAGACACCAACCCGACAAAGTACTTGGCTGTATAATTCAACTCATTCTGGTATATGGAAAGCAGCATCTGAAGCCCAGGATTTAACAAATGACTGTAATAGCAGGAGAAAAATTAAAACGAAACACTTACTGGGGCAGTTTTTTCCTGTTACTTACTTACTGGTATTTCCCAACATTTTCCAAATCAACGTGCTTTTTTCTTCAAAATCTCCCTTTTGGCTATCTCCCCAACTCCTATGTGACCTCCTATATTCCACCTTACAAATATTAAGTATAGCTAAGCTTCCTGGTCTGATACTATTCTGTTTGACTGTCAAGTCAAATTGAGAGTCTCTTTCTTACTTAGTGAAAAAGGTAAGGATAAGGAAGTGAGGGAGGAAGGGAGCAAACAAGACACTGTGACAGACTTAAGACTTTCCAAGGGAACACAGCATGGAACTATTGGAGAACATGCCTGCCCTGCTAGCCAGATCCAATCTGGCTAGCAAGGTTTACTATTTCCAGGCCAAGGCCTGGGATCAAAGAGAACATTAAATCATTAAAGAACTTCAGGATGAGAAAAAGAAGTAGGATTTAATGGCCTGTCAGCAGCTGGAGTAGAGCCTCGCTGTTGGAGAAGCTCTAGCAAGCAATCTGAGTCTCCCAGTGCACAGGGGGGAAACAACAGGATTGATGGGAATTTACTAAACTTTCAAGGAAAGGCAGAGGTCTAAGCAAGACGAAATGCAAATCTTTATTGTTATAAGCCTTTGCTCAGAGTACATTTTGATGGACAAAAATGGTTTGTTTTCAAGAAGCTCCTTTTGTGTCCTCTTCGATCAGCGTTCCATATAACAGTTTATAACTCAGGGAAAGGAGTTAATGTACACCAAACGCAACTGGGTCTGTCATGCTAACCTTGTTAGGAAGCAGGGCTGTGTCAGCCAGAGTAGTTCAGTTTAGGCTCAGTATCAAAAGGGGACTGCAAAGGATCTAAAGCATTCTGTATTCCTGAGCACTGAAACATCTCTGAAGGCATAGCTAGGGTAAAAATCCAGGGCTGCTTGTTCTGAGGACAGCTAGTATGAATGAATGCGTAGCATAATTGCTTTGTTTCTCTGTACTAACCGCAGCAGAGCAAAGAATATTGAATTTATACCTGCTTTTTAACTGCAAAGAACTGGGGAATAAAAAATTAAATCCAAATGAAAGCATAAACTATTCCTGTATCGGTGGCTGATCACGCCCACCCCTTGAAGCCACTGTCCTCCTTGTGGTGGAACCAACAACCCTGCCTGAAACCAAAGGATGCTTTGGCACTGAGCCAAACCTAAAGCACCAAATGAAAAATCAGCAAAAACACATCCTCAGCAGGACTGAACTTGACTGGTGCAGCTTCCCGTGTTACAGTGTCACTGTAGATGACTGCACAAAATTGAAGCCTGTGAACTATGTTGGGCTCTTAACAAACAGAATCGGTGACTGTGAGCTACAGTTTGGCGCTCGGTGCCTCACACCTTGTTACTTATGCTAATAATGAATGCGTGCAAAAAGTTACCCTGCTATTCTAATCATGATTTACACCCAATATACGTATTAGATGCAGCTACAGAATGATTGCAAAAGAAGTGAGAAGATGGTGAACTAGGTTCTGCAAGGGAGCTGAAAACCACACGTTACTGAACGTATCGAGGTCTTGACTTTACAGGTTGCTCTGCGTGGGCAATCGATTGTGCCAGTGGCTCCAAGTGAGGCTTGTGCAGGCCACTGCCAACATAAAACAACTTGCAGGATCACCACCCACCAGAGGAAGAGCTGTATAACTAATATAACAGAGGTGAAACTGAAACTGAGACAAATACCATGCTACAAAAGACCCAAAAAAGCCATGTCAAAGGAGAACGATTCCTCAGTTATCTGAAAAGACCGCAGACTTTTTGTCAAAAAACAGTGAGGAAAAACAACCCAGAACCCCTGGAGAAAATGACTGCGGAGATAGTACCATACTGTGTACCAAATGAGATGGGTGGTAGTGCAAATAATAAAAAAACCCAAACCAAAATGAAGTCTTGTGCGGAGTAGTTTGCACCTCCTGCTGAAAGACAGATAGATTTGCTTCCTTTACACTTTGGCAATAGTTATTGTGTTTGCTATACGAGTAGGGAATGATAGTAACAAAGTGACCCAACTCAAATGTTTTTCTGTGCATTGGATGTATCATGCAAATCTTTATCATCAACAGCAGTATGAACAGTAATTTCACTTCTTACCCCACTGTCAGGAAAAAGTCGGTCTCAGAACTCCCAGGCGAAGCACTGTTACACTGTTACTGTTCTCTTTTCCAATAGCAGTTTCTCTGACTTTCCTCATTTATTGCTGTGCAAAATTTTGTGTAAAACCAAGGAACAACCAGCAGAGTTCCAAAGGACAGCAAATGGGATTTTATCACTAATATGACCTTGGAAATATCATATTCATACGACACCAAATGCTGAACAGCGTACGCCTACTTCACTGTTCAAAACATGATAATGGAGTGACTTCATTGTAATAGGCTCTATGTCAGGTAGCCTCTCATAAAGCTTGCATAGCCACTCTATCATGTGCTCTGGCCACTTCGACCATAATGCGGTTGTGTGCCCAGGCCTAATCTGAATCAGACTTGCCAGGGAAGACAAGCATATGCAGATCTTGTATTAAAGACTGTAGGGGATGCAGCCTGCCAAAAAAGCCAAAACAAACAAAACAAACCAAACCCAAACACACCCTCCACAAAAAAAACAAGAAAGAGAGTTAATTTAATTTTCTGCTCACTTTGCACCAACACAGATGACTATACAGCTTGCAAGGCTTTAAAGAATCAAGATCAGTGATTAAATTATTGGTCCAGTTCCATTAGTATAAACTCGGTAGATTTTAGGGGTCTTCTTATTGATCTTTCCACAGGGCAGCAGCCACAGCTTTTATTAGGTCTACTAGTATTGTATGCCAGCTTTCAGGCCAAACGCCCTGTTACTGGATGTTAGACACTTAACCTCTGCCAAAAAATCACACTGCTCTATTTTATCTCAGAAGGCAAAAATACTTCCATATCTTTTGGCAATACTTGTTTGGGACAGAAGGTGAAAGGCCAAGCCAGCAGTTAGTTTACTGTCTAAAATGATAAAGTCATCAAACAAGCTAAAATGGAAGCAATACAAGTCCCTACTTTTCTAACAAGGTTTTGCCATTGCTTTTTTTCACATTCCCTATGTAGGCTGAATTTCAAGGAAGGCTTGCACCATGCCAGAACATACCTGTTTTAAAATGTTGTGTTGATGCCCACCAGAAAAAAAAAATTGGCTGTCAAAAAAATTTCTGCCCCCCCACCCCCACCCTCCCAAGCAAAACCCAACCCCATTCCTATGGCTTTAACTGCAGTTTCATGGCCCTTTTTATTCCCGCACAACTACTCTCTCAAATTAGAGTTCAGACTGCCAGTTTCATTCTCAGAAGTTAGAACTGTAACCATTCCCTACTTACAAAAAGAATGTTACCAATCTTCTCCCTTTAAAACACTGAAAAAAAAAAAAAAAAAAAAAAGAAAGTCTGGTTTTGCCCTGTATTTCCCTTTGCCTCACCACTCAGAGACAAAAGCATCTTCTGAGCTAGCAATGCCTACAAAAAGAGTGTCCCTGCCAATAGCCAACTGTTCCCAATTCTCTCATTTTACAAAGGGACAAATTGGTAGAAAGGAGCTGAGTTCACATTTGCATTGCCCTCCACTGGTGTAATTATTTGGTATCACTTTATACTGAAGACAACTTTCTCTCAAACCATGATAGCATTTTTACTTTTTTTTACTTTGCATGGTGAAAATTAAAAGGTTTGATGCAATAGAAAACCAAGCCCTTAGAGCTCTCTAGTGCTTTTGGTGGAGTAGTTCACACCCTCCTTTGAAATAGATTCTGTCTCCATTTGTGGCAGCTGGTTGAAGAGGAGCAACGTCTAAAAACCTGCAAATTCACAAATGCCTGCCAGATTGAAGTAGCAATATGATAGGATACCTTATCATTGGTAGCTTGATAAAATGATTATGTGAACTTCATTCTCATTTAATATATATTTCCTTTTACAGCTGCATGCATATATCCTCTTAATGCACACCCTTCAAATTCACAGCAAGAGGAGCCCAATAACTAAATGCTTGAAAACTAAAGAAAATAATTTAAACTGCAGCTTTACTTCATACTCTCTTCCTTATAAAAGTAGGGGTTTTTTTAGAGCTTGAAAAGAATGTTCAGAAATAAAGCGTGAATGCAAATAGAAAAATAATCTCTAGAAGTTGCATTTTCTTCCATTTCCCGGCCACCCCTCTTGCACTGGAAGGGGGTGCAGGTCCGCGTGACAGGCGGAGCTGGTAGTGCAGGGAGTGCTTTGTGCAAGCCCACTACTGTGTTGAGCAGCAGATTTCTGAAGCCATTTTTGCCTTGAACTGAGACCTAGGCAATTTTCCCAGGGCACGGTGCATATAAATAAAGGCTGGGATAGTAAATTTCACAGCTCCTGAGTGGGTTTCTGACACGTATGTTAACGGAACCTTAGCGTGGGGGGCAAACTTAGTGCCCTGTGCCATGCCACTCCAACCCTCTCGTGTCCCTGCAGAGTAACCGCCAGGGAACTCGCTCAGATAAACTAACATAAAGCTTCCAGCATACATTTTTCTCTTACCATATTTCTCCCACGCATTAGTTTAACTTAATTAGATTAGCCACATCAAATTCCGACTGGCAAAATCAAGGACTCAATCAAAATCAAGAATCAAGAAAAATCAAAATCAAGATACAGCCAGTGCTCAAGACAGCAAGCAAGCAGGTTTGGATAGCTCTTGCAGGGGAGGGGGGCCGTACAGCACCTCAAGGGGAGACATCTGAAGGAGGGGCTGGCTCACGGCTCCGTATGAATACCAGAAGCAGGGAGCTCCTGTCTGCCAGCCATGGAGGTAAGCTGCCACCAGTCAGCGTATTGGCAACATCTCGCCCCTTGGAGGGGTAAACCTCTTCTTGCTCTTACTGAGCTCCTGCTGAGCTCCTGCTGTCACACTTTTCCTCTAGTTTAAGGAAGAAAAATACAGTTCTGATACCCCTTGTATGAAAACTTGCTAGCCCCTGTTCTAATCAGCTAATGCTTTAAATGATAGCCGCCTTGTTTTCGGAGAACTTTTACTTGCAGAATAACTTTCTATCACCATTTTGTATTGGCCTATTCATGTACCTGTAACGTCCCCAGGCCTATGCTGGACAAAGATTTTTCTTCCGTATCCTACCTGTTGGCAGACCTCATGCAGACTTTCACCCCTGATCTTTTTGTACTGGTCACAGCAGGACTGTAAAAAGGATATATTTTACTACACAGATGAGCAATCACTTTCAAAACCCTTTGCAGCATTTTCCTACCCACTGTGCTTCAATTCACAATTTGATGCCATTCAAAAATAACAGTCTCTTGTCTGTGTATGATATTGCAGTCTGTCTTAGGGTAAATGCTTAATCTAAAATCATCACTGCTTAATGGTGTATTCTTTTCCCTGTCCTGCAATTTAAAACAGTAATACAAAGAATATTTTGGAGAGCTTGATATATGCCTAGCTGATTAGGTCCCTCACTTCTCACCGCCTGATCTTTGATATATTTTGGATTTTGACCCTGTCTGTCCTGTAAAAACTTGTATGTAACATGAATCGACTAGCTAAGAGCTAATGATGCTCACCGCTTAAAGCAGGCTGTACGTTCTGCTGGCTGAGGTCCGTTCCTTCCACTGTGGTTGGAAAGAGTATCTGCCTTGCACTGTAAAGCAAATGAAATAAATGGAAATAATAAGTATGTGGTGATTGATGGTGAGGACAGTGGGTTTTGGTTCCAGCTTTGTCACTGACCTGTTGCATAATTTTGAGAGTTTCACTTAATTTGTATGGATCTAACCCACTTGTAAAATATCTATAATCTCCCTCACTGACCTCACAAGGCACTGTTAGATTTGTGCCCTGGCTATAACTGGCCTTTTGGCACTTGTGTGCCATTCAGCGTATAAAAAATAATTTTGCCTTATTTTGATCAAGAAAAATTGATTCATTTTGGGGAAGTGTTGGGGGAAACTTTCCTTTGTGTGCCACAGAGCAGTAGATTCCCTCAAAATCCATGGGAGAAAGTGGAATCACATGAAATTGTTGGCCTAAAAAGGGACACAAAGCTTAGGAAGGAACCGTATTTTCTTTGAGCCTTTCTCAGACTATTGACTGGTTCACTCTCCATGTCTAGGATAGACTGGCCTTTAATTAATTGAGGCGTTCGGCACAAGTTAAAATCCTCAACAACCAGATTCTACACAAGAGCAAAGTATTACTATTCATTTTAAGAGGAACATATTTAAAATCATTTCAGTCATGTGTCAGGTCAAATGAAAAGTCAAGCCGATTTCTATCAGGAATTAATATCTCTCAGCTTCTCTGTTTAGCAGTAGATTGGTTTCAAGAGCTATCCCCTGCTCCTTCCTGAGTTTCATTTAGGTCATCTTGATACATGCAAATATTCCACTGGATTTAATGGAGTTACTCTTATGAAGCTTTAAGACCTCTTTCTGCAGCTCAACAGTAAGAATATTTAGCTCTATACTTTATGTATTTGTCTGCAAACATTCTAATAACTTTCTGCTATCATGAAAAATAAGTGATTCTGTGTCCTGGAGCAGAACCACATAGAGCAGATAGCTATATAGATATAGCACATCTAGTTAGAGAGAAACATTTTCTCTCGTCCATTCTCAAAAAAATATATACTTGGTAGGTATGTAACAGTAACTCCAGAGTATGTTAATTTGCTTTCTTGACTGCCTATAGATAAATGTCTTCAGAGTTAATACTATTTCAGCTATTTCAGGGTTAATTAGCCTATGTGACTGCCACTATTTTTGTAAAGACTGCTTAATAAAAGGTGACTTGCTTCCACATTCAAAGTATAAATCCATTACAATGTGATGTTTGCATTCATGCATTATTTTTCTTGTCTCTTTTACTAGTTAAGTAACATCAGTTGCTAAGTAGAGGTTAACTTTAGAGTTATAAAAACACATGCTCCTGGAAAAATATTTTAGCAAGTGTAGGTGGTGTTAATATGTAAAACAACTCTGTAACCACTTCCTCCCTGTTATTTTTAGGGACAAAGTGAGATCAACTGGTGTACACATATATTGCTTGTAAGTCAAGCAAGGAAAGAAATACAAAATACAGTTTCTTATAGAAGTATTAAGTTATCTACATTTAGGTCAGAATCTGTTTAGGTTTTTTCCTGTGACAAATTCAGAGAAATTCTGTTGGATCCAGCTGAACTGTCCTGAAACTACAGCATCTGACTAAGAACAGGATTCACCCGCTCTTAGGGAGATGTGTACGTAACTGCCTGCCAACCAGTCACAGGTAGGATTTACCTTGCCTCGTTAACGTTTCTTGTTAAAATTGCCCAGCAGAACCTCAGGAAAGGTGAAGCAAGTAGCGTAACTCTGTGGTCTGGGCTGGGGAGGGAGTGAGAGATGAGCTGAGAAGGAAAGATGGGGGCGGACAGCAAGTCAGAGGCAAATGCTGTGGGCACAATCCGTCGCCCCTCCGCCCTTGGGCCGGTGTGACGACGTGCGTTGTGGCCGCCTTGCCTTTTCTCTAGCGTCACTCGGAGCTCGTACGAGCAGCCACCATTAGAGGGTTTGATGTTGCTAGGATGCTGGGGACAAGGGAGGAGAAAAGCCTGTGCTACACAGGGGTTGTTTTGTGGAGAGACAATAATCCTTCAAATCAACCTCAAAAATTTTGTGGGTTACGACGGGTAAGAGTAGAAGAGGTGACGCAGATGCTGGTTTCCACAGGGCTATTGCCCAGCAACCTTCGCCAAGTGAATCTGGGCAACATTTCCTTCTGCTGTGTAAAGAAATTCAGGTTCTTGTAGAAAGGTTATAGTCCTGCTGCAATGTATATTGGGGCAAATACTGATCTTTAGGGTTTCCTGAAAATCTCATTCCAGAATATACATATGTTTTACCTTTCCTGCCTTTTGTGTCCAGATAGTTGTCTGCCTGAGGAGGTTGCTTGCAATGGAAATGAAGAAAGAAAAAAAAAAAGGAGAAGAAACAATAGCAAAGAAAAAACTATGGGGGAACTATGGAATTCTGGGTTTATATATTACATTTTTTAGACAAATTCTCCTTTAGGTGGAAAAAATACCCCCAGAGGAGAAGTTTTTTCCAAACATTTATTGGATGTAAGAAATAATGGGTATAGATTAAACAGAGTCCTTGAGTCAGAGCTGGTTCACCTCTGCCATGCTCAGGGGACATGCAGAATGAGCTCCAATCTGCCTGCAGGACAGGGTGAAGGTATGTCCCTTGTGGCTTGAAGAACAAAATTAAGCTGCATGTGAAACCGGCTAGAGAGGAAGCATATATACTGGATAACATTTATATCACAACACCACTTCTAAGTTAGCCATTCATTTTCCTCTCCTTAATGAGGGCAGGGGTTAAAATACGGAGAATGAACAAGCATTTCACAATTAGAGGTGAGAGTAGGACGGCAGTGGACAATGAGAAAGTCTGTGAAATCGCCACTAGTAATGACTCTCCAAGAGCTTGAGTCTATTGAGTGCTTCCACTAGTGAGTTGCTTTCTGAAGACACTGCTGAATGCCATCTCTCTTGATTACACCTGCAGAAATAGATTTCTTTTCATACTCATTTTCATATTAAATCTTAGAAAGCAAGGGGAACTGAAGTATAAGACAACAGATTTCATTAAGGAAAGTAGAAGTATGTCAGGGCTTCTTGCTATTCACTGTTCAGATGTTTATTTTTCTTGTACATTGAAACTTTTCTCTGTATAACTGACATTAAGACGATCATATCAAAATCTGGGAAAGTGATATGACTGTAGAGATAATCCAGCCAAAATCTGAGCAAGGACTGAGAAGCGCAGTAAGGCCTGGTGCTCTTCAAGGCATTGCAGTCCCTCATTTAGCATCGACATTTATTACCTCAACAGCTATTGGCAAGAGCATCTTTACTTTCTTGCCAGATGCATTCTGGTGCATGATATTTTCTTTGTGACAAAACTTGTTATGAGCAAAGGAGGTGGAAGGTTAAAACAATGACCATAGTCATTGGAAGGACTATGGAATTCCTCCCTCAGATTATAGGCTCATAGTTAGTGTGCTGTTATACTTTGTATAGAATGTAATAGGATGCTTTAAATCGCGGAGTACAATTTCAGTAAATACATTTGTTGAAAAAGAGAACACAAAAAGCTATCATAACGTGAAATACTGTCAAAACGGGGTAGTATTGATTTAGATACCAAGTTTATGCATTTCAGCACAGATGTAATCTACTCTGATCAGCACGGAGGCATTTGTTCCCCTTACTTCAGGATTTCTAGAAGAAATGGTGTATGGAAGAGTAGGAAACAAGTCTGCTGTTTGGAAATGGTACTCGAATAAATCCACATGCCACTACAGTGCAGTTAACAAAGGTAATAGTGTGATAATAAAAAGGTTACAATGTCAGGAAATATGTCAAAATGTTTCTTTAAAATTAAGCCTCTAGTTGCTCACTGGGTACACAGAACTTAGCATTTTTCTCACCTGATGTTTTGTTTATGCCCTTTTCCAATCTGTGAGATCAGGTAGTATGCATATAAAAAATATTTATTGCATTCTGTGGTGTAATACTTACAGGCAATCAGATCTCTCCCTATATATACATTTCAATAAAATAGGAACTTCGGAAATGTATTTCTTTTATTTACTGATCAAGGAAAACTCCTGAAAAAAAAAGGAAAACAAACCATCTCCAGACAAAGTAGTAGCCTGAAATCTCTGATATGCAGTGTTAAAGCAAAACCGGCTTGTAAAGAAAGACTTTTTTTTTTTTTAAATAAGGATGGTGGATTTAGGAAAAAAACAATTTTCATCTCCTGCACCTGGTGGCTGGACTGAAATACATATTTGAATTATATTTGTGGATGTTCAGAAATATTGGCAGGGATTGAAAATAACCATAACAGAGCAGAAATGCTAATTGATGATGGCCTAATTTTGGCCCATATAAAATGATAGCATAATGGCTGTAGGAAATATCTATAATTCCTTTCAAAAACCTGAAATAGTGTGAAGCCTGTCTTGGTTTCCCTGCATCACTGTGTAATTAATGTGGGTCTATCAGAATGTTCAGCCTGGGCGTGTTTATTGCTTCACATTCAAGCATGCAGAATTTACCATTTTAAGACGAAGTGCAATGACTATATATGCCACTTCAACTGTTCTTGTTTCCTCCTCATTGGATTTTCAAACAAAGTCGAAAAAGAAGCTCAGGGAGATACAAGCTGAGAGAGAAAGCAACTGATCTCCTGTTCCCCATGGAGGAGGAACACAGGAGCTTGTTCAGCTTCAGCATGAGCTGTAATGTAGCGTGGGGTGTCCCTCCCTTCTATAGGCTTTTCCAGCCAGGAGCTGCCATAAACAACGTTGTAATATTGTCATGTTGCAAGCACGCCCATCATGTCACACGTTTCGGGTGGTAGCGTAAACAGCATAAATATCTGTTATTGCCACAAGAACCATTTCGGCGTAGGAGCCAAGACAAGGAAGAATAGGAACTGAAGAAAATAAGGCTGTTACACAGCGAGCATTCTAATTAACAGACGAAGATCCACCTCCCAGAAGCTGCTTTTGCCTTCGCAGCATCCTAGTCAAACCTTCACTGCCTCTTGTTGAGGGGTATTTCTACAGCACCATTTTTTGTTCTGCTCTAGGTCGACGATTTCTTTGATTTATCTGGCTTTTTGATATGACTGTCGTTTATTAGAATAGTGAAGAGATATGGGAGTAGGCAGAACAATCAAGAAGAGGAGAGGTGAGAGGAAAAGTGTAAAAAATAAAGCATTTCATGGAAAAGGTCCATGGAATAATAAACTATTAAAAACTTCCCTGGGGTATTATTTTTATACATACTGTACGGTTTAATAGAGAATTGTACTGTATAATACAAGTAAAAAAATCTCATAGAAATGACATGACTTTTTAGTGGGAATAAATGTTTTGTTAGAGCAATTTCTAGGGCATTCTATTTTATTTCCTTAGAAATTAGGTTATTTTTCAGTAATGAAGAAATACAACAGAAAAAAATATACAGCCAGCCATCTTGAAATATATACCCGTTAAAGGTGCTGAGCAGACCATTTTTAGTTGATTATTATCACTTTAACAGTGTAAACTTTTGAGTGCATTTTGTTTGATTTGAGCTACTGTTACATACTATGCATCTGAAAAAAACTGACATATAGCTACATGCACTTGTGTAGTCAAGGAAAAATACAAGCCAACGGAGTGAGCCTTCCTCTAATTTGGCAAAATAGAAATTACCCACTTCTGCCTGCCTCACCACAAAACACCAGTTTTCAAGTATAGACAACAATTCATTTTACCACTACCTCACTGACCATAATTTGAAGAGGTATCCCTATGTAAGTCTCTTTTTGCCTCTTTGGCATAAAAACTAGGAAAATAATTTTCCTCTCACATCTCGCTCCCTTCTTGGTCCCATCCAAATAAACAAAGTAAGTTTGCTATGAAGTATCCCGTTTATTTGCTCTTCAGCTAAATACATACTGGTATGTTGTAACTTGACCATGCCTAATCAAAACCACATAAATGAGTACATAAAGACCAGTTTGTTCAACGTTTTCTTTGAAGAGGAGATCATAGCACAGGGAGGCAAATTTTGCCATCCTTTGCCATGCTAAGTAGTGCCTCACCTCGCTTATCCTCCCCTGGTCGTGCAGGGGGTCAGCGGCACCATATGGAGGAGCAGTGACCAGGAGCAGCAGTGGCAGGACGCAGCTCTGCGCTGCGACTTCCCGAGGAGTCCCGAGGAAGAAGGGAGAGGAGCGCTGTGGAAGGAGGAGCCTGGGAAGGAACGGTGTCTGACGGTAACACTTCCTTTCCTAGAAAACACTCTTTTTCAGCCCATTCAGGAGTTTTGTCTGGAGCAACGTTTGCAAGCTGGGTGTCACAGTCTCCCTGCTCTCTGCAGAAGGGGGTGGCCCTATAAAGCCTGTCCTCCCAACACGCTTCCAGCTGAATCCAGACTCCTCATTTAGGTAATCCTTGCAAGATTTCCCATAACATAGGCATATAAATTATCCCTGATGGGTCTGCTCTGCAACCCAGTGCTAGATGGGTAGGTGCAAATGGATACAGAGTTTTAGTAGTGTGTTAATAAAAGACCCAATTAAGATCAAAATGCCTTCCACAAGTTTAACATAAAAAGTGATGTGTTGAGTCAAATTACATTGAGGAATAAATGGCAAATGACTCCTTATATTTGTAAGTGGGGCTTTCATGAATAATCCGGCATGCTTGTAATGATAATGAAAGTGCCCGTGTCTTATATATTAGAATTACTTCCCCCTTAGTCTCTGCAGGCTAAAAGCTTTGCCTATTGTTGCACACCGTGCTAGGATGAAGAGCTGCTAAGGCAAGGCTTGATTTTTATGTTGACAGCCTACTGCAGTTAGAGGTGAGTTCTTGTTATTTGCTTTCCTACAAGCCCACAAATAATGGCACTGCACACCTATGTTACAGTAAAAAAGATGTTTTATATTTCTCAGCTAATGGATATCTTTTAAGAACATATATCTAAAAATTAAAACCAGCCAAAAATCTGTAAAAAGCAACTCTACCAGTTACCTCTATGATGCTGGCCTGGAGTCATTAAAAGGGGAGGCCTGGCTTTAAATGCAGAATTCGGCTGATCCGTGTAGTACCACACTGATTTTAACATTTACATCAGGAAGGGTGAGGTCAAATAAAGAGCTGGTGGGGAATAATCAACTCTTTTTATAGAAAAATTATACTGACAGGAATAACCCCCTGAATTACAAAAGTGAAAACAGCGTGGCAGTGGGAACAGATTACTGGTTAGTCAGTTTATTAGGGCTTCTAGAATTTGTAGCTTACCCAAGAGACATTTTAGCTACAGGCTAATCAACTGGGAAAGCTATTTGAAGAAAAAGAATATCCTAGTTGATATAGTTCACAAAGCATTAGTTAAGCCTCATGAGTCTGATGGACAACAAATTATTGTTGAAACAGCTCAAATCTAAAGAACATTTTTCTGTGTCATTTACTTCAACTTGTTCTTCTTTGTCACCTAAAATCAAGGGAGTAGCTCTGCAGCATGCATTTATGGGCCACATCAGTGACAAGTTTATTCTCCTACCGTTTCCCTCACAATTTTTTCCTGTCTGAAATAAAATGTGCGGTGACTACCTCTCTCAAACAGCGGCGCATTTAAACTGGAACAGCCTGCTGCTCACTATTCTAAGACCATTTTACGTTGCTCTGGCAGCAACTTAAGCAGACTTAAGCAGAAGTAAAAAGGTAGCTTATGCTCACTTTAATTCCCCTGTTATATTGCCAGTGGTGTATAAAGCAGCTTCAGAGGAAGCAACTATTCAGACTTAGATGGTTAACTTACAATTTTATTGCGTGCATGGTATTGCTCCAAATCTATAATTTGGGATATTCGGTCCTGTTGCCAAGACATAGGAAGATTTATAAATTACACCGCTGTCTCTACAGTATTATCTGTACCTGTTATACTCCCATGGGGTCAAAGTATGGCAAAAACTTTGCATGTTTAGCAAATTGCAGCTAAGCCTTTTAATTCAGTATCGTTCTGCCAGACAGCTCTTCAGGGCACAAGGTGAGATGCCAGGGTTTATTTGCTTTGTTTGCTAGACAGAGATACCTCTGTGAACTGCTCTGGGTATATATTTTAGCCAGAGGAGCTTCACAAAGACTTGGAGATTGATACTGTTCTCAGTATAGGTTTGCCTTGAACCTTCAAACATAGCATGGCCTGCAACTAGAAATTGCTTTGCCATTACTGGTATAATGTTACAGAAGAACAGAAGCAAACCATACCAGACTGGACAAAAGATCCAGTTAACCTAGTATTCTGTTTCCACCAATGGTCAAGTGCAGATGCCTGAGGAACAGGGTGGACACACATGGTCCTCCACTGAGTCTCTCCCAGCCTTCAACCTTTTGCAGGAGTTAGGGGATTCCTGAACCGGACTTGGTTTCTGGGCACTGAGGATCCCTCCACAGATTTCCCTTACATAGGTTCATGCTACCTTCACCCCAATGCCTGTAAACCGTCAGCGTTCACAACATCCCATGGCAAGGAGTTCCTCAGGTCTGTTACCGACTGCATGAAAACCACCTCCTTTGGTTAGCTCTACTTGATGTCTTTTTGTTCTTGTAGTGGAAGAAGCTGTGAACAATCAATCACTATCCACTCTGTCATGTCACTCATGGCTTTACATCCCTCAGGCATGTCTTTTTTCAGTCTGAAGGATTCCTGTCTATTTAATCCTGCCTTCAGCTGGAGCTGTTCCAATAACTTTGACAAGCCTGTTGCCATTTTCTGAACCTTTCCGGTTCTCCTACATCGTTTGAAATGCAGGGACCAGAAGAGCGTGCAGTATTCAGAGATGGGAAATGGTTCTCTGTTGTGTTCTCTGTTCTTTTCCTCACAATTTCCAATGCTAGATTAACTTTTTTTCACTGCAGTCGGGCACTGGCCAGAAATTTTCATAAAACTGGCTGATAAAAACTCAAGATCTCATTCCCTAGTGTTACTAGTAAACACAGAGTTTGTGTAAACTTAGGGGTTCTTTCCATTTCACACTTGAGTTACATTGAATTTCAGTTGCCATTGTGTTAATATTAAGATCATGGGATCTTTCGCCAATATTTCTTAACTGGACTTTTTTACTCCCCTGCATCAGTTAGTATCATCAGCAAAGTTTTTCATCTCACTGCTCATCACCTTTCCCAGATTGTTTATGAATATATTCCACAGCACAGATCCTAGCATTGATCCTGCAGAACTCTCCACTGGCTCTCTCCACTGCCAAATTACTCACTTACTCCTATCCTCCTATCCTGATAACAGTCATTTAACAATTTTTTATCCACACAAAGATCTTTCCCCTTATGCCATTGTTGCAAGGTTTCATTAAGAGACTTTACACCTAACCCAAAATCTTCTGGAAATCCAGGTGGACTACATCAACTGAATCACCTTAAACTGAATGTTTAGACAACTCCAAGAGGCTTGTGAGACATGGCTTCTCCTTACAAGAGGGATTCAGCTCCTCACCAGGGTACTATATTTCTCCACCATTTCTCTTATAGCTCCTCACTAGTCACTAATTCCTCAAACCTAATCTGGAAGGTTTTAATTTTTCACATTACAAAACCATGGAATGGCTATATTTGAATTATTAGTCATTTATTGCCTATTTCTTTTGTACGTCTCCTCTGCTGTAATGGCAGGTTATTCAAACGTGCCTACAGGATTAAGCACTTCGAATATCCTGTCGTAGCAGTTGTTTGTTGTTCACATTGGGCTGAATTTAGCACCATTGAAGTAAAGGTGATCTTAGCCACTTGATTTGATATAACAAGGACCAAATTACTTTTTGCCTCATATTACCACACAGGCTCAGTGCTCTTTAAATGTTTTTTCCCAGACTATAACTTTTATTGCTTTCTGCAACTACTAGTGGATTCATTTAATCTAAGCAGAAAACAGCCTTAATTTAAGATGTATTTAACTTATTTACTCCTGATATTTTACCTTCTATAGTCCTGATGCATAGCCTCATTCATTTGAAATCCAGTCCCGCCACATCTATACCTATTCCACTGTTCTCTGCTCCATCACTTAAATCAGCATGTGCTGCAAGCCTGACTCTCTGTTCTTCTGACGTCTATTCTGATTCCAGGGTCCCTGTGTTTGTATTGCAATTGGTATTTCTTCTGTGCCTGCAGGGACCCAATGTTTGTAAATTCCCAAGCCAAACGGAGCCTGGAAATGACTACTCTCATTTTTAGTAGGTTTATTTCCTTCCTTTTAATTCCTCAGTGACAGAGATCTCCATAATTAGGAAATCATCTTTCTCTTCAAGAAATAGGTAAATGCTATTCATTTGAATTCACATGACAGAAATCTAAGGATTTACACAGAAATTTCTCATGCCCCTCAAACAAATGTGAGTAACTGTGCAGACACGGAAAGCTCCATGCACCACCTCAAGGCAAGCTGTTCCCACAGTCATCTTGCAATCTTCTCATTAATCAATGGTAGGCTTTGTGAAAGTCCAGGAATGCATTTGGGAAAAGGAAGCTGCCTAGACACAGAGAGGACCAGAAAAGCTAGTAAGATCAAACGCCCTTTACCTTCCCTGTGGTGCTCCTTGGAGGCTAGAAAACCCCTTTCTTAGAGGGCTCCAAGGCCAGCTCTGGTGTCAAGCACTCGAACAAGGATCCCTGAGGTGATGCAAAGCCTTCAACACGCTCCCCGTTTGGTCTGCGCTCTCACCCCACTCCCTAGCTTCCACCACTGGTTTTGAGTGAAAACACAACTTCAGTCATTCGCTTCTTAGGTTAATGATGCAAACACTTTTCCTGGTGTTACAATTTGGAAAACAACAGAAAACAATGCAAAGGAGCAATCTAGAGATTTCCTTCCTGTAATAGTTTCTTTTTTCATTCTGCCATGGGAAGGAGCGATTGGTCCACGGACAGCGGAGGAGGGAAGGAACTTCAGAAAGCTCTTGTCAGTGGCCCCGCGCAGCTCCCACTGAAAGAGCTGAGTCTGCTGAGTCTCCTGAAATCAGCCAGCTGATGGGCACTTTTCAAAACGCTGCCCTACACATCTTTATCTCAGACAGACAGTGCTGGAGCGAGGCATAAAATTTCTGAAATTTCCTTTCCCTGGAGGAAAGACAGCAAGCCCCGTCTCTCAAATTGCATTGAGGGACAGCTCTCTTCTCCTTTTCTCGTTACTATACCCTGATTAGAATTCAGTGTAAAGATTAGTGATAGCAGGACTGGTTCTGGTTGGACATTTTTAGGCCACAAATATGCTGTTACATAATAAGATGATTTAATCTTTTCATAAAGTTGCATTTCTTTATCATAAGGAGATACAGGGTTTGTTTGCTACGAGATGTAATTGTTATAGTTTAATAACCGAAGTCTGGGTTGTTTATTCAGAGTCAAGGTTTTTATGACTCCTGAGCCAGTGATGCCCAGTAATTAGATCTGTAGCTTTTGGCTCCTTAGTATTCAGTGCTGCCATATTAGAAGGATTACATTTATATAATGGTGAGCCAAATTCATGAATACTGAACTTCTGAGAGGTTTTTTGAATTAATAACAGTGGAATTAATGCTTTGAAGGCATTTTTATTAAAATGGTGATCTCGGTGGACACTACGGAGTAGCACTGGTTGGAAAGTAGGACATATGTTGGAGATGAAATTCTAAGATTTTTTTTTAATGTTTGTTTTAATCACAAGTCAAGGCAAAATGTCAAAAAGCTCCCAATTTTTCATATACCAACATACTATAAAGTACTTAGAGCTGATAAGGCTCAAACTTCTTTTTAAGGGTGCAAAAGAGTAAATAGTGAATTTGAAAGAAATCCTTTTGTCCCTTCCACAGCAAAATGTTTTCATAAAGCACCTTAAAGATTGTGTTGAGGTTGATATATTCTGAAATGTTTCAATTCTCTTCAGTCATCTCTTTCCAATGGAAAAGTCTTTGTCTGAAATAATTCTGATCACAGAATCACAGAGTCACAGAATCATTAAGGTTGAAAAAGACCTTCAAGATCATCAAGTCCAACTGTTAACTCAACACCACCATGCCCACTAAACCATGTCCCGAAGTGCCATGTCTACACGTTTTTTGAACACTTTCAGTGATGGTGACTCCACCACCTCCCTGGGCAGCCTGTTCCAATGTTTGACCACTCCCTCAGTAAAGACATTTTTCCTAATATCTAGTCTAAATCTCCCCTGGCACAACTTGAGGCCATTTCCTATCATTCTATCACTAGTTACTTGGGAGAAGAGACCAACACCCATCTCACTACAACCTTCTTTCAGGTAGTTGTAGAGTCTCTACAGGTCTGCCCTCAGCCTCCTCTTCTCCAGACTGAACCACCCCAGTTCCCTCAGCCGCTCCTCCAGACCCCTCACCAGCTTCGTTGCCCTTCTTTGGACACGGTCCAGCAACTCAATGTCCTTCTTGTAGTGGGGGTCCCAAAACTGAACACAGTATTCGAGGTGTGGCCTCACCAGTGCCCAGTACAGGGGCACCATCACTTTCCTAAGTTGTATTGTGCAATGAAACTATGGCTCACCATTGCAAAGGCATGCCAAATTCAGACACATTTTGCTTGAGATGTGCTTCTGCCAACCTCTGCAGCATTACCGTTGTGCCACAATACCACAGGGTCAAGCCTTCACTGAACTCGGCACTCCTCTGCAGAAGACAAGGCTAGCCCCATCCCAAGCAGCATGCAGTTTAGGTGCTGTCAGTCTCTGTACGTAGAAAAGAAAGCACAGCACAGAGATAGCACACGTAAAGATGGGAAGTCTGCAGCAGAGCAAAGACATGAGCCTGTGCTTGCTCTCAGGTCAGTGCCTTGATCAAAAGACTATTCTTCCACCTGCAGTTTGCTTTCAAGTCACATAGCTTGGGGTTTCTGTTGAACTTCAATTTTAGACAAAGCTCCCCTCATTTTTAACTGCGAGTCTATCAGAAACATTTATTTCCCTAGGGTTTATTTTGGTTTATTTTTCCAAGACCACTGGAAACTGCCATTCACCTTCTGAGGTTAGTGAAGGATCATAAAATGGTCCAGATGCCCTTAACTGCTTGAGTCTTTCCGCACAGGAGATGGTCAGAGAACTTCTCATGGGGATCTAAGCCACAGGGTATTAGGTGCCTTGAGGTATTGTTACGGACATATCATAGATTTATAGAAAGTTTCAACAATGGAACACACTATGTAATAAATATTCTGTTCATTTTTCCTTAAAAGTTTTCCTACCATACGCAGAGTCCAAGTGCTTAATAAATGTTTTAATAGGTGCAAAAATGCTTCTCTAGGTCAATATTCTTGATAATGGTGAACTGACAGATACTTCCTCCTTCTATCAATATTGTTACTGTTCAGGTTTTTTGAGATTTTGGGATCCTATTTGTTACAGAGAGTGTGCATTCTTAGGCAAAAGGATTTCCCTAAGGGCAGGATAACAGCTAAATGAAATGTAAATGCAGGGATTGCATTAAGATAACATACAGAACAATACTATAAATATTTTAAGTCACTCTACATTCTGTGTTATGATGTACGTGTAAGTGAAAATGACTGAAATTTATGCCATTTTAATGCAGAATTATGTGATACAGTGCTTAATAAATACCATACAGTTCCAATACATGCATAATACCCAGGGAGATAATATTATTTTGAGACAGCATTTCTAATCCAAATGGCAAATGTGTACATTCTCTCTGCATCCTCCAAGTACAGAAACAAGGATATTGTTGCCACTTACTAGTCTTGCTATCTAATGGTACACACTTGGCCATAGCTTTCACTTCAACTTAAGAGATAATATTAGTATTTTTGCTTGAAAATAATGGGGAGATAAGCTGATTATTGCAGCCAGAGCTAGCGGAAAGGATATTAGTAATGATGCCCAAGTATTAGAAAAGTGTCTAAACACTCCTTTTCTTGGTTGCTTACACATTTAAATACACAGACCATGCCCCAGATCTACTGGACCTAGAGCCTATGTGTTCAGCAAGGACAATCAGCAAAACACCCTTTCTACAGTTATTGAGGAGGGAACAGGGAATGCTAATTTCTGCTCCTCCATCTCACAGCTCTTCTTCTCACCTGTGCTTATGCTCAAAAAAAAAAAAACCAGAATATAACCTTTTTGTGTTGTAAGAAACTACCCTATGTACCATATATTGTGCAACAAACTGTTCAAATATCCATGACATTTCCATGTATTATTTAGGGCTTTTTTTTTCCTGATTAAATTTTCATCTCTAAGACCCTGATTTAATTTTGCTGGATTCATGTATTTCAAAACTCCCAGTTGTTTTAAACAAAGCTACAGATAAGTTGTCCTTTTAAAAATCCAGAACACATATAATCTGAAACAGTCCACTTTTCATGTTTCCCAGGGCTAAAGCCTTTTTTACAACTACTTAACCTCTTCCCCTGATTTACATAAAAGGTTTATATGCCACCATCTAATTCAATGGTGGTTTATTTTTCCTTCTATATAGGAATAAAGTAGCAATCTTTTTCTTTTCTTCTTTTTTTTTTTTTAATAGAATAACAAATCTGTGTTTCTGTACTATGAAGTGAATAATCTGGCTGATTGAAAAGGCTGAAAATGATTCCTTAGGAAATTCTGTATACCTTTTTTTTTTTTTTAAAGAAACGTCCCTTTTCTACAAAATGGTCCCTCCAGATTAAAGTAGTATTGCTGCAGTGGTTTTGGACGTTGATTTACAACAGAGCTGTATATTGTTTGAAAGAAGGAGGTCTAGAGGGCAATACTCACAACAAAGCTGCTATGGCTTTTATAAAGTCAATAACACATTGCCAGAAGCCCTGTGCTACAGAACAGCTCGCGTTCCCTAATGGGAAACCCGGTGGCTTTCAATCTTGTGCCTTAATGTACCTGGTATTTGAACTTCTCTCTCCACACCGTAATCATGAAGGTGGTTTAAGTCAACCTGTATTACCTTGCAGTTGATTAGTGAGGAGCACGTGGGGACAGTCAGCTGCCACATCTGAGCCATGGAAAACTGATCCGCCTCTCCACAGCCCGGGTAGTCGCGCCTGCGGAGGAAGGATGCTGGGGAGGTGACGTTCTGCACAGGATTTGCCTCCCGCTCCTTTCAGCACAATCTTCCATTTCCCTTGTAATCCCCACACTGGATTACGGCCGGAAATAGTAAATCTAAATCTATTCACTGTACAAGTAGATCTTAAACCCATTCATTCCTCCCGCCCACAGAAACCTGCACCCCCAGAACACACAGAGGAGGGGTGACGGTGGGCCTGCGGCATCGACACCCCATCCCCTCCACTCCTGCCTTCCTCTCGGCTTCTGCACGGGGCAGCATTCCCCACCACTTTGGTAAGCTCCAGTGTCCTCATCATGGTAACAGAATATAAATGATTCCGGAGAGGAATTTAGGTGGACCGAAGGATTTCTGCAGCCTAGTGAAGGGAATGGAGAGAGGAGAAGTTTTGCTTGTCCTTTTACACAAAACCTGGAGGCAGTCAGCAGCTGGGGAGAAGCAAGCCCAGGGCCTTTGTCCAGCAGCTACCTCTGCCTTTAACTTCCCATCTCTTTCTCTGTGCCACCTTTTATGAAATTGTAATGATAGTAGTAAAACAAACGCAAATAAATAATGGATGGATGAATACATCTTAGGATGAATAAATTATGGGAGTCATGTTGACTTTCAAAAGTAAGAGTTGTTGCAGTTCACGCTTGAGAGGGGCTGTAATGGCGGGGATCTCCTGGGTCCGCCAGCACTCGTGCTGCTGTGCTGCAGGCCCCGGGAGCAGGGTCTGCCAGGAGGGAGCAGACCGTCTGCACAGGCAGGGCAGGGGCAGGGGCTTGCTGCCGGAGTACCTGGCAGGCAAGGTGGTGTGAGAGGTGGCCTCCTGCAGCTAGGGCTCTCGTGGGAGGTAGGACTCCTGACTGGAAGAACATACTCATCACAAGGAAAAAAAAAAAAAAAACAACAGTAGTCCAGATTAGTGCAAAATACCCCTTAATTAGCTGCTGGCATCCAGAGCAAGGCACCTGAAATCAGTGCCTTCCCAGCCTCCCCAGTAGCTCTTCTCCCAACCCATATGCCAAGCCCTGCGAATGAATTGCTTCACTCTCCCTTTTTCCCTGCAGGGTTTTCCACCTCTTTCCTCATAGCTGAAGGAGAAAAATCAAGATTCCCTGCTAATGTAAAGTGTCATAGCTACACGGGCTTCAATTTTTCCCAGCAGAGGATCAGATGTTGATACAGCAATGCCAGCGAAATGGGATCAGACTCATTCCCTACTTGGAGAGTCTCTGATAAGGGAGCTGAATGAAGTGCAAGCCTTAAAATGCTCTGGACCATCTTTTGTTGCCTCAAAATGGGAATGAGTCTGAACAGGTTTTGAGTCAAACTGCGGTCAGGTATGATCCAGAACAACTTCAGTCACGGCTGGACCTTCACCATGAGGAACTACAACATTAACTGGTTGAACTCCCTGCCTGTGGCAGAAAGCCCGGTGAGGAGGTTTGAGCCGGTGGGGATGGGTGGCTACGCAGGCGCAGATAGCAGATTGCTGCGGCAGCCTGCGTCGGGACGGCACCGGGGCAGTCCGGAGGGACGTAAAGCTCTGGGACTTTCCTGAGAAGCACCGCAGGTACCTTGTCAAATACCTATCCAGCATATACCAAAAGATTGAACAAATTGCCATCAGTGGAGACCTAATTCAAAAGATGGACCTTTTAGCTCTCAGCACAGTCTAAATGAGTCAGTGGACTAAATCAGTTTAAGCACGCAGGCAGATGCCCTCTTTCACTGCAATCCAGAAGCAAGACTCTGTCAGTCCTTGCTGGTCTTCAGGTGGGACCAGCAAAATATTGCATCACCCCTTACTTTATCCAACCTTTTGCTGAAATCCATCTTGTTGCTCTGAAGGAAATACATTACCCAGTTATCCAACATACTCTCAATTTTTTCCATTTTACTAAATTTACTAAATTTTTACTAAAAATTTAGGAGCATCTTTAAAAAACATGCTTGTCTCCCTATGCTCCCTTCAACAAGAAAAACTGTATTCCAATTCAAATTAATATACATACTAAAAGATATACTTTTAATTGTAGATATTGCTGTTAGCTATTTAGATAGTTATATAGTATACATATATATACATGTCATATATAGTATATACCATATAATAATGTATATAATATATATCATAGATCTTTTAATATGTTATAGTATACTGTAGTATGCTATATATACTCTCTCTATAGCATATACTATATAAAACATGTATATATATCATATATATAGTTAACACAATTATTTAGAATTAAATATTCTGTAAATATACTTTGAAATTATTAGTATATACTGAATATACTCTTTGTTAAGATAATTCACTATTTAAATTGATATAATTATTTGGCAAAGCATAAACATGGAACATTGTGCCTTCTGCAGAATCATAAAAGAATCATTGGTCTTTCAGAGCAGATTTATCATATCAGTCACTGAAATCTCCCTATATCTATATAATAAAATAACCCAAATGTACTAAAGCTGGAATATTAAATAAGATATTAAATTTACAGTGAAAGAACTCAACCTAAAAATGTTGACAATATTGCTGTCATGAAAAAGAAGTTTTAGCCAAAATGTAATTACTAAAATAGGACACAGAGGCAAGAATGTATTTCAAGAAAATGTGTTACTCTTTAAATTCAATCTTTTCTTTTCCTAGCTGATCTCAAACTCAGGTTCTAAGGCCTCCATAATTGCTACAGGTTATTATGTTTTATTATTGCCTGATAACAAACATTTAAGTACCTTGGTGATAATTTCAGCACAAAACACTCTAGAAAGGCAAACTGAAAGAATCATCATTAACTCAGACTGTAAAATAACTAGTTCAAAAAAATTTGTATTGCTTTAAAACATAAAAAAGCAAGTTGGAGGTCTCTTTCAAAGTCAGACCAAAGAGAATTTTCAGTAAGCCAACAGTAGCTAAAGTTCAACTTACAGGAGGCAGGCAGCTTTCGTTTTACATAATACAAAAAAAAGCTGCAACAGGTTTCGTATCCTGCTATGATGTATATTGTTCCTTTTGTGATTGTTCCATTTTTACAGGGAAAATATGCTGCTAAACTATGTCAAACCTGAGGATTTGCATGTGCCTCCATGCCCCAGCCACATCCTCATTCCTCTTTGTTGGGCTGTGGCTCCGTTAAGCCCTAGATCCCTTGCTGTGTCCAGCGTTTTGGGGAATGAAACTTAGGCACCCCAGCCAAAGGGAAGAACTGTTATAACTGCTACACTTTAGCTATGATGTCCCTAATTTAGGCACCTGAGCAATTGGGATTTCTCAACGTGCCTAATTCCTCGCAGTCGTGATAAAGCTGAGGTTTGTATCACAAGGTCCCGCCACATGTACTAGGTTTTGGCTGTAGCCTGTGCAGACGCCCTGTGGTGCACGAACTATGGACATTACTCTTTCTCGCTTCCTTGTACCCTCCCTTGTACACAACCCATGGGATGAAACTTATCTTTTATTTACATTTTTTATATGTTAGATTGGTTTATGTGGAAACTGGCCTTCATGTTCAAGTTGTATGTATGTACTTCTGTGTGTGTTTTCCATTCCATTCCTTCAATACTGTTTTCACACGTTTAATCTCATATGAATAAGGAATCCCCAAAATAATTTGGTTTCTACAAGTTTTGTTAATCTAGGCAGTAAAGTAGCAAGGAAACGCTACTCAGAGTCTGGACTGATGGAAAGGCAACAACATGCGCTCGCACATTATTAGACACTGGAGAATCTACGTGGTAGACAGAGACACTTTTGAATGACAATACAAGCGGGAAAACATCCTGTTACATTTACACCTTCTAAAATCTATGTTAAAATCAACCAATTATGACTGAAAACCAGACTTCATTAGTTTCAGTGCTCAGAGAAGTCATTGTTGTCTCACCTTGGATCCTGCTTCATCTCCTCCCTCCATGCCATACAGGGGCTTCCAGAGAGGAGCACACAGCTTATCAGTCAAGAACAGTGAAACTATTTAATGGAGAGCAGTTATACTCTGCAAGTGTACTCTACATTTATGTAACCTCCTAGCTCGCTGGTGAGCTTTGTCCTATTTGTTAGGTCTAGGCATTTCCTTCACTGACCAGAGCTAGAATTGTCTCAGTACCTTGCCCATGCTCCTATCATGTCCATGTTCACCTCACAACTTTTAGTTTATAGCCATTTCTACTATGTCGTCATATTCAAAACAGAAAAGGCAAACTAATTTTTTCACTCTTTAACAGAAGTCCCTCTATTCTCTGTAGTATCTTATGAGCTTTGACACTGAACTCAAAAAGATTTACCTCTTAGCTGCTTGTGAACTCTTCAGTGAAGTAAGGAAATACTTGAGAAAACCTGAAGGACTTTAAACTACCCAGTGCACTCCAAGACACTTGCTTAGTTTCTCCTGGTAGCTTCTTTGACAAAAAGATGCTGAATTTCAAGAAGGCAAAAGGGGATTTAAATTTGCTGGTCTTTTTGGTGAGAATTAAGAATGCATCATCACATTTCTATTTTAGCTTTAAGTCCTCAAAGCTCATGTCTTTAGCATCATAGAACCCCTCAAATTATTTTTTAAAGGTTCTGTCTTTAAGGTCCAAAATTCACCCAGTGCAAATCCACAGTGAATACGACTTCCTTGCATGCTATATGTGTTCATAAGAAAGCAACAGTATTTTAATATTTGTAAAAATAATATTAAAAAAAAAGAAAAATATTCTTTAAGAGATGCTCTGTAGTAACTTCAATAATTTAAAAATATCCAAATAGGTTACCTTTTGCTGCAGAAATATGTGATATCAAAACCAGCTCCAAGATAATTTCCAATACAATTCTGATTACTTCAGTTGAATTGCATCAGGGATAACAAGGCTCATAGTATTCTGCAGTTTCTAGATTCTTAAATCCAAAAACACTGCAGAAGGCTAGACCTATAAAAGAAAGTGACTTCTGAACAGTAGAATTTAGTTTCAAAAAGGGAACAAGGTAAAAGTATTTATAAATGTTACTTAATATGCAACTCACTGGGCTGAGAATAACACTCCTTACATTTCTTATTAAGAAGCTGACATAATCTGATTCCTACTAAAAAAATTAAAACAAAAGGTGATCTCCAGTTAGGATGGCTGTTGTCTTTGTGACCTGATACATTTGCAATGTTAGAGTTTAAATACTGGAAGAATTTTCCTGGGCAGATCAGATGATTCAAGGACTGATTATGAAATATTAGAGAAACAGCAGGTTTTGACATGGTAATGGCTGATTGTGCCTACTTCATCACCAAAAAATATAATTAAAGTTGATCCTGAATATTTCAAATTTTTCTGGTTTTACTCAAATAGTTTAGGGAGAAGGTAAGTAGTAAGCAAAAATTTAAGGAGAACAGAACATCCCAAATCTGATATACTGTTACACTGGCAAGGATCTTAGAAAAAAATCAGCTTATTCTGTATTTAAGATGTATATTACTGCTTGTCTGTTACCCAATGTCAGAGACTACCTGGTCTAGAAGTGTTTAATTTATTTCACTCAGGGCATAGGTGGTTTCTCAGCTAAAACTAAGAAGCTGGAGTGCTTGTTTTTGAGTGTAAGCCTGTCCCTGCCATCATCTGGTGGATGGGGAACACAGTAGCAATGTTCCTTGGCACACAGTGCTGCTTCAGGTCTGGCTGAGACACTGATGGGTGCAACAGGGGCTGGTCACTCTACCTTGCCATCACAGCGGCTGGCCGTCAGCAGCAGTGCCAGATGGAAGATGGCTACTGTGGGCTGCCTCCGCTCCCTGCCCGGCCCAGCAGTGCCCAACGGGAGCATCCCGTTTTCTTCCGCTCTACGTCATTCATTACATGCTTCCTCTAAGAGCAACCTGGGATTTAAGGCACAAATACAGGGTTTTACCCATGTTTGCTGCAGTTTCTGGAGTACAAAAAAGCCCAAGTGAAGCCCGTTTTTCTTCAAACAAAGGCTGACTTAGGCTGGTAGCTCACACAGGAGGATTGCTTAATGATGCATCAAAATCTTTTAAAAACAGATGCAAGATTGGCAGCCAAGTGTGTTAGTGATTTTGGGTTGGTGTACAGGCAGGTGAACAAGATTATTCAACTTGCCTGACACCTACCTTCTGCCTCACTTGTATATCAATTTCTGCCTGAGCTGTTTCTAAACTAAAGGGGCTATGATGTGTGCATTTGCACCTCACACCACAGAGGCTGTCTTCACTTATTGTCAGATTTTCTAGAGACCACTCAGCCTGCGTATGCATTTTAGTTAAACCAGCCATTAATGCAGATGGAGAATGAACTTACAGCGGTATCTGGCATGGGAGAAAGTACACTCTGTGGTAAATGCATCTAGCACTTTAGACACTTTGGATTCCACTGAGACAGCCGCAACATCTTTGAGTGATCACTGCACCATCAAGCTGTGGATCATAGGTTAATTGGAAAGTTTGCTAGTGCAATAGCTGTACTGGGGCTATGAAGAACAGCGCTGCTTCTTTGCACCACTTTACTTCACATGCTCTAACCCTTACTTTCACAAAGTAAGAAAACCCACTGGTATCCAGAAGCTGAAGCAAAGTATCATACTTGTTGGTCTATTCTGAGAGCTACACGGAATTGGTTTCCAAAATTTGCTACAGATATTAGGAGTCTTTTATCCTTTAAAGTCACTGGACCAAATCCTGCCTTCCCCATTCAGATTGATTAAACAGATCAAATGCCCATCAAATTAACTGGGAATTAAACATAACATTCTCCTCAGCCAAGAAGGAAAAGACAATAGGACTGAGCTCAATGGTAATTCAAATCACAAGTAGAAACAAAGATGTTTTCCTTAGGGGATTTTCTTTATGTATTAAGCAGGCAAACTGCTTAACAAGTTCTGACACGTATGTTAGTGCCAGATACCTGCACAGCTGGCATACTTGCCAAACAATCAGATGCTTTTCTTGTACTGGGCTCAGTTTATAAGAAAAGAAAAGAGTATACTTTCAGGCTTGAGCTTTTGAGGTGCAAAGGACCAAAGAATGATGATGATCACCTTGCAGGGGGGTTTCTACACATCTCTACAGCGAGTGGCTTTCTGTTCACTGCCGTTCAATCACTGTAAGAGAGCGCAAGCTCCTCCAGCCAGCGCAACACAACTGTGCTGAATGCTGTTTTCCAGCAAGTCAGGAGCCACAGGTTTTGTTTTGCCTGTTCTGACAATAGTCATCAGCAACGAAGTTGAAATGCAATCAGATTTCACCAGTATGCAAGAAGAAGAGAGTGTAAGTGTGTGTGATTCAGATATAAGTCTTTATTTAGATCCATCTCTACCACAAAAGTGATTACCTCAGCATGAAACAGCTAATTTTCTGGGCTCTGCAACGTATGATGAATATTATAGAGACTGGAAAACGCACAGCATACTGAAAAAAATTAGATTACAAGATCACACAATAGTAATACAGTTTTCATTTTAATGTAAAAAAGTGCTTGAAGGGCACACATCTTAATATTTACTAGACTCTTACTGAAGACTCTTATGCCATTACTTGAACCTGTGAATTCTTAAATGTCTTCTGTGAAGGATAAAAACCCTGAATGTCTGAAGGTATCAAAACCCTTCCTTTGTAGGAAAGAAAGCTTTATCTGAAGAAGACTGTCATGTCAAATGTGACTGATGACTTATCAAATATGCATGGTGAGCTGGCCAAAAAAAGTGAAAATAGAAACCCCCTCGGTGACAGTGGTTTGCAACAGGCTCCTCTCTGCTCTCATTCCTTCACAATAAGTAGGATTCTCATTAGCAAGAAGCTTTTGAATTCTGTAACAAATTCATAGTAGATGGTTTCCACTGTGGGATATAAGAAAGAAGAAGAAAAATGATAGCTCGTCTAATGTAATAGAATATCCCTTTCATAGTAACACTTCTTTCTTGCAGGCATTGTTCTACAACCTAAAAGCATTTGCATCGAGGGCAGATCAAAGGCTGCTGGCCACAGAGGCCAGGGAAGGGAGAGAGACTAAGTACAGAGGCTCCTTCTCCACAGCTGTGTGCACTAGCCCACTAAAATGACACCACTGGACATACCCAGCCAGCCTACACACCCCAGCCTTGGGTTTTTTCACATCGGTTTGGTGTATATGACAACCGATCAGAAGAAAACCTTAGGTGGGAGGTCAGTACAGGGCTTTGTTTCTAACAGCACTTGAAAACCAGGCGGTTCCTCAGAAGCGTGTGGTTGGGGCAAGGGGCCAGAGCCCACTGCAGGCAGCAGAGGGGACGCCTCTGGGGACGGCACCTGCCTAACCGCACAGCAAGGCTGCGCGTGTGGGGAAAGCTTTTGCCTTGTCTCTAGCTCCTGCAGTTGTGCATATGTAAAAGAACCAGGTGTTAATTGTAATCTATCACTGCTGTCAAAACATCTGGCCAATCAAATCTGGGACCCCTGCTGTATATCATAGCAGGAACTTTATGCATCTCTTTCTTACTGAAGCGTCTAAAATTATAATCCAGACCCTGGCCAGCTCCATCCCCTTTGGGCTCCTGCAAAAAACAGGCACTGAAAAATGGACCAACATCTCTAGAGAAGAATCTCACCACAGGTAGACCTCAGTAGGCATAAAGGTCCTGTAGCTTACCTACAGCACAGTATCTGTACTGAAGGCAGGGAAAAGTGGGATGGGGCTGTGCTGCACACCAGGAGAACCTCACTAGCATTAGATAAGAGCAGAACTGATTCTGTTTTATACCTGAAGCTAGTACTGCGTGCTGTGGACAGAAAGAATGATGGTCAGTTAGAAAAAAAAGTGCTGCCTAGTTTTCTAGATTCATTTTATTATGTAATTGTTTTTGGTAATTATATAAAAACATAATTATTATACTAATTATTATAGTTATTTCTTTACAATAATTATATTTTATTAGAATTGTATTGTTTCATTACACTTTTCTAATTGTTTTTATTGGAGAAAGGGTGTGTTTCTGTAAATATCCTTGATTGACCATTTTTGTGTTCAGGGCTTTTTAAAAAGTGATAAAGCTGTACAAATAGTGTTTCTATTTATTGTTTCAGCTGCATTCTATCTAAGGTAATAAATTAATAATGATTTTCAGTGACAAAATATATTTTATATATATACATACGCAAGCATAATTTCAGCAACCATATAACTCTATTATTATTTTTTACTACTCTACTGGTAAAAATAATGCTAAAAATTTATTACAAGACTCCATATGAAAGAAATAAAGTAAAGTAAAATGATCATAAATCCAATGTCGTGGTTTAGCCCCAGCCAGCAACTAAGCCCCACGCAGCCGCTCGCTCACTCCCCCACGGTGGGACGGGGGAGAGAATCGGAAGAGTAAAAGTGAGGAAACTCATGGTTTGAGATAAAGACAGTTTAATAAGTAAAGCAAAAGCCGCGCACGCAAGCAAAGCAAAACAAGGAATTTGTTCACTACTCCCCATGGGCAGGCAGGGGTTCAGCCATCTCCAGGGAAGCAGGGCTCCGTCACGCGTAATGGTTTCTTGGGAAGACAGACGCCATAACTCTGAAAGTCCCTCCACCCCTTCCTTCTTCTTTGTCCCAGCTTTATATACTGAGCATGACGTTATGTGGTATGGAATATCTCTTTGGCCAGCCTGGGTCAGCTGTCCCAGCTGTGTCCCCTCCCAGCTTCCCGTGCGCTCCCAGCCTGCTCGCTGCAGGCCAGCATGAGAAGCTGGACTGTCCTTGACTACTTAGCAACAACTCAAAACATCAGCACCTTATCAACATTTTCTCATCCCAAATCCAAAACATAGCCTCATGCTAGCTTCTATGAAGAAAATTAACTCTACCCTGGCTGAAACCAGGACACCCAATCACATATTTTACATAAAATAGGAGTATAAAATCACTTTGTGTGAGGTTTCTCTGCTGCAAAGCAATTTATCATTTAAGAAAAGACAACTTTCTGCTATGTTTAAGCATCTAATGTGTTCAACATCTTGCGATCCATGCAGGAATGGAAATAGGTTTTATTATTTTTGATTTCAAAAAGCTTTACTCATGACTGGTCATGCTAGCGCAATTTTTCAGTGCCAGTGGTAGAACAATTTTCCAGTTCTGGTATGTTTGCGAGAGTTATCCCTTCCCTTTTACATTCTGAAGTTTCAGGCATTTTGCATACACCTTGCTTTAGCTGTAAAATATCTCAATTTCCTAATACCCTAGGATTACTTCATCAGGCAAACTTTTGGGATGTGCTCAAATTTAATGCATAAACCCCACGATTTAGGAAAGTAAAAACAAATTTAATGCTACACTGCTTTAGAGAGACTTTCAGTTAATTCAGCTGAGGTAATATTTCAGAAGTTTCTCTTTAAGCAGCAGTTTGGAGCTCACAGACTTCACAAAACACTCATGTGTGACCTAGGCTCCTTCATTCACCTTCTATAGTCCTTGATTTATGGCATTACTTGATTTACATTACAGAAAAGATCTATGAACATCTCTGGGCAATAAGTTCAAATCAGTCATGTTATTCCCATTTATCTCCCCTGTTTTATTACAGGATACTAAACAATGCAAGCATTCTTAGTAGCAGCCCTATGCTTTATCCTGTAACTCCATTCCTAAAAATATGTTTGCTATCCAAAGTGGAATTCTCCTGTAGCCATCTGCATCAGCTCCATGAAATACAGCGTTGCATCTTCAGAGGACAGTACACCCTTCTAAGTCATTTTTATGCAATATAGTTGAAGGGAATTTTTTCTGTCCAAGCTCTACTCCTGTAATGGCATGTGTTGTTATTTAAAAAATGCATATAACTATTTATCTTGGCAGGCTAATAAGGTGCAGAACTAAAACCCTCTAGCATTTTTTAATTTTACAGTATTTAGTGGACTACAGTTCTGTTTATTACTAAGCTAATTGTACGGTATTCTCTACAATTAGAAAATAGCTTAATAATAAACAGTACTGCAGACCACACAATCTACATTTCCTCCTTAAAGTTGCTATCAATGACAAAATAGAATGAAGGACTTGACTCTTCTAACTTTAATTCATTTGTCTTAGATTGCTGTAAAACAGTTGGTATAACCTGTTACTGGGATGGGAAGAGGAGAAGTGAGCACAGAAGGAAATAAAGCGGAAGGAACCAGAGCTACAAAACCTTTCACTTCTCATCAAAAAGAAGTAACTGTTGTTCACATAAAAGTGTACTGCTTCAAGGATATGAATATCAGTCCCAAGGAAATTGTAAAAATAACAGGCTAGAGCATACCTTCTTTGAAGCTCAACATTTACAGAACGTGTTTTCTCCCTTCACTAATTTTCTTAGCTCTTGGCTGTCTTCCCAGGCAGTAGTTTCTCAGGCTAGCGTGTTGTGATCTAAATGTTAGGATGGGTTTTAAACTAACTTAAAATGCAAAGTGAAAAACAGTGGTTTAAAGTCAGCGTTTCCTACCTATTGTGTACTGTTTCTCCTAAACAATTTGTGAATTTGCTCACAGCGGTCACCCTGTTTCCCTGTGCAATTACTCCGTTAGTGTGCTGACAACAGACCTATGTATAGTACTGAGTTCCTTCACTCTTCACCAAACTCCCTGTTGGGGTCTCTGGAAATTTTGCTTCATTAATGACTGTTGGTTCAAAACCTTCACAGTCAGTTTTTTCTTCCTCCTGAACCACCACGTCTGATAACCTGAACACAATTTCTTCCAGACTCTCTTGGGAGAGTTTAAGCAAATGTTGGCTTGTCTTTTTTTTTTTTCTTTTCACAGAAATAGTCACAATAATGTTAGTGACCTGGTTACACCACCATAAATTTGGACTTATTCCATTGCCTTTGAAGGAGCTAATCTGCATTTACCCCTGTATTACTGAGCTGAAATCCAGCTCAGTGGGGCTGCTTGTGTGGAGGATTTGGTCCTTATAAAATCTCATAACATTGTTTAACAGCTACCACATAAATAGGAATCAAAACATAATCCTGAGCTGAAATCTAAGCAATTGACAATGTTTTGTAGCATTATGCCATAGAACAGGAAAAGAATTTCATTATAGTAGCTGGGCCAACTGTCAAAATGATAGGATGCACTTGATTTTAAGCTTTGGTTTCACACACTAATCAAGCTGTACTAGCATAATGACTGCTAGTCTTTCCCCTTTTCCACAGGTCTAGTATATTGATGGAGCAAAAAGAGATAATGAATTTGGCTGTCTGGTATAAACAAACCAAATGACAGATACCTCTGCAAAGATTTGTAAGGGAGGTTGCTCCATCTGCCTCAGCAGAGAGACCATGACTCCAAAAACAGACCAAAGGATTTGGTGGAAGGTTCAAACGGAAAAGATGATGATTTTCTCCATTTATTTATTTAACTTTTAATTCTTTCTCCTTTCTTTTTACTGCAGTCTCTCTTTTCTCCCTATTGTTGAGTTTATTCTGGAAAAATGCCCTTCTGTGGAGGTCTTAAATGAAGGACAAAACCTGACAAGTCAGAAGTCAAAACTCATTCAGCTCTCCTTTTATCAGGTCTTCTGTCTGGCACTAAAAATGTTATTCCCCTACAATTTGAGAGTCTACCTGTTGAGTCTTCCAGCGGTTTCTGGGGCACTTGTATTTTGGATGCCTGTCAATACCTGCTCCTCTCTCATGCAACTGAGAGCATGGCAATGCCCAAGCCTTGCAGATGCGGACATATCTTCAACTTCATCCACAAAACTTCAGGTAGGTAGGAGAGCTCCTGAATCACTGCTGCGGTGAGTTCACAGCAGCACCAGGTAAAAGGCACCAGGAACTAACGACAGTGCAGACTGGGAATGGCAGTTAGATATCTAAGAAAAGAAATATGAGGCAGTAGTAAATATAGGACAAAAATGGATATAGGACCAGAACCTCTTAACCACCCTGACACTTACATCTCTGCCTGTAGACAACAAACCAGTTATGCGCAGCAGCCCTTAATAAGAGAAGAGCTAAAAGCTGAGAACATACTGAGGAAAAACTATTTCAGTCTTGGAAAGCAGACTCCTCTTTATTTCAGTACCAGTCAGATTTACTCCTTTGCTCACAGAATACTGAAAACAAAACACAATGTGTCACAAAACACAAGGAACTAGTGAGGTTAGAATATGTAAGAGGAGATGAAATTGCCACAAAGCAGCAAGAGAAAGCTTTTCTTTCCTTTCTTTTTTAATACATGTAATACTACAATGTAGATAAAAAGAAGGAAAAGGTTTATCTGGCATAACAGGCTGAGCACTGGATGTTTAAGGACAGCTCTAGGTGAAGAACGGCCTGCCTTACATCCCTCTTCCTGTAGGTGGTAAGCCTGGTCCTCAAGGCAAGTCTTCCAGGGATGCTGGAGGGACTTCAGGGAGAGCAGCTGGGTGGGATCCCTGCCTGGTGATCAGATGAAGAAACATGAAGGAAAGAGTCTGAGCAGCAGGTAACCATGAAATGGGACAGCCTGAGGCTTCAGGTGTCCTGTGTGGTGTTTGGGGTGGGATGAGGGACCGTTTCCTCATGGAGAGCCCTAGTGGAGCTCTCCATAACAGAATAAGGAGGATTTGGGGTAAGCGTCTCCATATATGTTTAGGTTAGTCCCAGCAGGCCTACCCATATTTCCAGCTGATGGAGCGCAGCCCAGCTCCATCCTGGAAGCCACAGATCCATGTTACCGTGGCAGGCCCAGGCTAGGTGGCTGGTCTATGGGACAACATGGAGTTCCTTGTGGTGGCAGGTGCTGGCCTAACTTTTCCTCCACACAGACTACAGTGAATGAAGTGGACCCTATTCACCTAAGATCCCTCATAAGATTTCAGCTAGTACAAGCCCTCAGCATTCTGTGTTTGTATTTATTTTTTCATGTTCTCTAAAATCCCAGAACTTGTGGGATAGGAACCTGCTACTTGGCACATACCTCCTCCTACAATGTGCTCTGCACAAGGCTATTTCAGTACTTAATATAAAGAAGAGAGGATCCCTTCTGCCTAATGGCTGCTTGGCCCCAGATTAACAATGTAAAACATGTAAGACCACCACAGAATGTGAAATCTAGCCAGAAACAGGCTTGAATTCTGAGAGGTGTTTCTCTACAGTCACTATCTTAAGAGCAATAAGCTGTTCAAATGAAAGTCTTGTTACTTAACAGGGGGGAAAAAGGCATTTATTGCCAAATAATGAACACTTGAGAACAAAATTGAAGTACATCAAGATGTTAAATATACAGATAATCTTGACATTCCACTATTTATTCTCCTTCCTAAAATTAACTGCTAAGAATGTGATTATATTCTAGGTACATGACCAGTTGCAGAAGGAAAAATATTATTGCCTGTGAGCTATAAAAAAAGTATTTTTATGCTTCACAGAGGAGGTAAATGTTACTGACTTGGGTACCAACTGAGCAGAGGTAAATGAGTCAGCATGTTGGAAGGATGGAGCTCTACTCTCCATCATTCTGTGCTTGAGGATGCTGGGTGCAAGGTTGGAAGTAAGCAAAAGCTCCTCATTTCTTGCCTCAGTGCAAGGGAGGCAGTCCATGGCCCACTTAGGCGCAATCCCTCATAAAAACGCCTCTGTAAAATAGCAAAGAGTATTTGGTCATGACAATCTATACTTCAGCATAATATGGAAGTTACTGTAGTAGAAAAAGTTTTAAGTAAAATGAAAAACCTTACTACAAATCATAGTTAGAATTTTTGGAGGGGAAAAAAAGGGTGCTCAAAAAACAGTCCTTACTGTTTCATCCCAAAAAGCCAGAATCAGTTGCCTTCCCTGTAGGCAATTTAAGCAGAAAGGGCAAGGATTCAATAAACCTTGTAACTGAACTGCCCTTTAATGTCTCAGAGATGGTGACTGAGCATAAAGGCACTTTGAAAGAACTGTTTAGGGGAAGTGAACATTGTCACTGCCTCTGCTGAATATCTTCTGTGAATAAAGGAATTCAATCTCAAAGCCTGCTACCAGCTTCTTTTATTAACTTTGGTGAATAACTGAATACAATGTTTATCAATCTAAAGTAGAAAAAAAGCATGGAAATATATACATGCTAGTACTATTGCCTACTGACACATTCAGGCACTACGGTCCCAATTTTCAGTACCTGCATGTGTAGTTTCCTACTGTTTTATTCTTTCTTCTCAGGCCAACAACGTCACACATTTGTGAGTCATCTTTTAGAGCAGTTTTCAGGCTGTCCTAGCATCAAGTTGCAACCAAGAGCATCACCAGGAACAAGGACAGGCATGGCCTGATAGTCTTAGCTGTGCCACCCTGCACCCAGCTGCACTCCTGGAGTCCTAGAAGCGGCAGTGAAGCTACATTACCTGTCCTAAACCATGGAGGAGTCATCTCCCATATAGGCAAAAAGCCCTTGGAACCAGTCGTGCCCATGAGGTGGGATCTAGCATGCGAGTACAACGCTTTTACAGTTTGATTTCAATAAAGTGACCCTAAACTGATTGCCTTTTCACCCCTCTCAACTCTCTCGCCTGTCCTAATTTAAAAGTTAAGCAGCACCACCTTCACAGTATTGGCAGGATCAGCCAGAACCGACGAGCTCTGAAGTGAGGGGCACGGGTCCAAAAGCCCGTGTGGCAACACGCCCAAAGCACACGTGTGCAACTACCATGGCACTGCCCCGGGCGGGGCCACCATGCCGCACCCCAGCCCTGGCACCCAAGGACAGGGGGACGTACCAGTGAAGGAGAGAGGGCCCAAAGTTGACCTAGCAGCTGGCTGGGGAAGCTCAATTGCTTTGGCTCTTTCATAAGAAATGACTAATGCTTGAAATATTTTAGTTTGCTGTTGGGGGAAGGAGGGCGTACCCCAGTGGCCAGGGTGCAGGGCACCCGTTGCATTGGGAAATGAGTGTCTGACACAAGCCTGTGTTCTTCCAGCAGGTCCTAAAAGCAAGTTTGATTTTAGAAGCTTGTCTCAAAAATTAATGAAGCAAAGATAATAGTTAAATTTGTCATTATCTGCTTATTCAGAAATACTACCATACCATTATAGGTTTTTCAAAGTTGTCAGAGTATAAAAGGATAAATTGCTACAAGGTGGGCAATGCAAGCCTGACCCAAGCGGATACGAGCTGTATTACGACCAGTTTGTAAGTGCCCTTTCTGAATCACGTGATCCAGTTTCAAATGTCAGAGGCATCCTCTGGAAGTGCCAAGACAAATTCTTACCTGTTCTTTACCCACTTTTCTCATGGAAGGCCGTTACACCAGTTGGTGAGGCAGATCACACTTACTTCTGCATTTAAAAAGAAGTAAACGCCAGTAACAATTCAGCCAATGCTCCCAGCCAGGCCACTGCCCCCCAAAAGGGCACTCTGCTTTGTCATTTTACCCCTCACCTTTGCACCGTGAGAAAGAGTAGCAACTAGCAACAGTCATGGTGGTGCTCTTTGTGATATAATTAGAACAGGAAAGAGACTCTTAAGCTACTAATTTGATTTACGCTCATGACCAAAGCCAACTTTTCACCAGATTCTGTCAATCAGATGCAAATGGTGCTGTATTTCCAATCCTCATCCATTTAGCTCTCCATGCCCAGAGGATTTTTGATCCTGCGTATCTGCCTACCGGATGAGAAGCCAACAGCTTCAAATCAGAGCTTCCCTTGCTGTCATACTCTGTGTACCAGTTAGTACACAAACTCTGAAACCTTGACTACCAAAGAAGAAAATCAATGTCATTCTGAATCAGACAAAGGGGGTGGAGGGACGAAAAGCACATTTTACACACTCATGTCAATGTTGAAAGGGCTCTTTTTAAATTTACACTTCCTGATTACAGTGACCTCTGTAATAACTTACATTCCAGTTCTACCAATTTCATTGGAATGAGACACCTCAAAGAAAAAGGAGGTTTCAGGAAGTGATTCAGAAATTGGTATGATCATTTGTATCTGTTAAGGCTTGTTCTTTCAGCTATAGATTTGGTTTTGCAATCTAGCGTATAAGTGTCTGCTAAGTATCATCTCACTTTACCGACGTGGCTGGAAAACACAAGGGAGGGGAGAGGAGTGGGTTCATAGTGCTGCATTTCCAGACAGTATCAGGAAGGATCATTTTACACCTGAAACTTTCTGCAGCATGTGTACTGCCCAGTTCAGAAGACGTGACCCTGGTGATTGTTCTTACATTCAAATAGCAAAGTCTCAGATTTCTAGAAATCTGTTTAGAATTTTTTTTTCCCCTTACTGTTTTAAATCCTTTTAAAACCTTCTGGTTCTCTGGTTATGTTAGATATCTGCCAGCATTACTAGAATTCTTGACATGTTCCTTCAGAATGACCTTTATCTTATACTAAGCAAAAGATTCAGAGTGTAAATATAAGGTCTTCCTTACCATTTCCATGTTTATTTTGCTTCAGGATACAGCTGATCACAAAACTGAAACTACCCCTGGTTCACAGGCATTTTTCTTATTTAGAAAAAAAGCAAATAACGCAGCACAGAGAAATCAAGTCATAACAGATACCAATTGCACAGTGTCCTCTCGCCCAGTCAGTAATGAATCACTTCCTCAGTGCTGTGAGAAAGGGGCATCAAGTTGCTGAAGGTGCCTGATTTCAAAAGAAACCAACTAAGAGGCACGATGCCATGCTGTACTTGCTGGAGAGAATCCAGAAAAACAAAAGATACAGGCATATGTATGGCTAATATTTGCTTTTATTTTTTGCCTTACAGAGTCTAGGCCATTTTGGAGGTTAAAAATTATACCTAGAATAAATGAGGGCAAGTTATCAACTACTCCAACTTCCAGAAGATCATCCCATATGACCTGCAGACTGCTGTACACCTGAAAAACCCTGCAGAGCTACATACAAGGGCTTTACTTTTACCTTGGTCCACCTCCTTGTGACTCTCTCAGCATCCAGGTGCTGATGGGGAAGCTCCTCCAGGTAACAAATTGTATTCACAGCTCGCTCCTCTGGCCCTGACAGGTCAGATAGTAACCAAAGGAAACGAAAACATTTGTCTCAAAGTCCTGAACCAACTACTTTGGTTGTTCATTATTTTAGAGAGATTTTATTAAGTGTAAGGAGACCAGCACAGGTACCCTGATGGGGCCGTAGCTGGCAGGCCCGCTCCCTCTGCAGGCTGACGTGGCTGTGATGCTCCTCACCTCTGTCTTGCACACTTAGGCAGTGAGGCCATGAACCACTGGATTTTACAGCATTTCAGACAGGTAGTGGCTACAGTACAGTGGAAGATTAATTGTGCCACGCTTGTAGCTTGTACACTAGTTCTGGAAGCAGCCTGTTCTTATACTAGCTAAAGTGATGACTCCTTCACCATAGATATGAGTGGGATGGAGATCAGACTCTGTGCTTGCAACTTCTGGATTCCTCATGCTGAAATAGGCCACGTACAGGCAGTGTTGTCATTTTTTATTAATCACAGGTAACGTAATTCTGGTCACTGCTATAGGCTGTTTTGTCATACTATATAATCTTGCAACTTTCGCACAATTTTTGCAAAGAAAAATGAGAATGATGAACCAATCCCCCTCAAAATGTCTTACAGCTTTGAGGAAGAAAGCTTCATCTACGTGTCTAGAGGCTAATTGTTCAAGTCCCAGCTGTTCTGCCAACTGTGGTTAACATTCTTCTGCCCTTCTCAACCCAAGACATTACATTCAATTGCACAGTAACCATTATTCCCCAGTTCTGCAGAAAAAGGAAGTTTCAAAGTGATTTGGACAGCACTGAAACCAGGACTGACAGGCCAGTAAGGGCTCTCGCGCAGACTGAGGAGAAGTCAAATCAGATGCTTCTAGAAAAATTTGCTTCCTATATATTGAATTATTGTATGACTTCAAAAGTTGTGTTAATGTACCTTTTATTGCTGTACATTTGTTACTTTGACTAACAGCATCCAGCCCTTTAAGGACAAGCTATGGCAGCCTCCATGCTTCACTGGGACTGTGCTTCTCAGGCTGCAGCATGCACTCCAGCAGTGGAAGGCTGACCACCTCGAACCGGTACACAAACCGGGGTGCAGACTGGTGCTACTGACAAGCGTGGCAACCGACAAAAACAAAGAAATAACATTGATCACGCTTTTTCCTAGGCAGCTTCGCTTGTATTCCCAGAAACAAGGTGACTGGGTCTGTGCAAAATCCAAAGAGATTAGGACTTAACATAATAAGCCTCTTCCCAGGACACAAACTGTGGCAAATGGATGATACAGCCTGTCACCTCTTGATACCAAATGAAATCCTGCCTGGCTTAAGTAGGGCTTAGAATTTATTCCCAGCTAATTGATGTTTGGAGTCACTGCACTGGATTAATTAGTCTCAGCTCCAGCTTCTGCTTCACGTATTTGCCTGCACAGCTTTGAGGTACTTTTTTAGGTCAGGCACAAACTCTTGCTGGGTGTTTGTGCAGTGCCAAGCACGAGAGAGTGCAAAGCCCCCCAGAAAACTCCCAGTAGTAAATCCACCATGGGGGGCTGCAAGCGATTTGGTCTGAATTTGGAAAGACTGGCAAAATCATAATAATCTCCCAGGGCCAGGTGGTGGGAGTGCACAGAGCAGCAGACAGACAAAAAAGACAAGGAATATTATCATTTAATGTTGTGGTCTTTGGTTTAATTTTGTGATAGTCAACGTTTTGCTGCTTTTGGTGCTGTAAAATAGCAAACTGCCATGATCAAGTATGTCCTTTCTCCCAAAGCACAACAAAACTGAATGTAACCACAATTGATGGAAACCATAGAAAAGGAAATAAATCTCAAGTGGCATCCTGGAGAATTTCAGTAGCTGTTATGCCTATCCATTTCCATATTTCTTCTTTCTAAAGTAAGAGCACATAGCGGTGACTAGAAAATGAAGTGGTTTAATTCCAAGCTGTGAGAAAAAGGCAAATTACTGTGATTTTTCAATTAATCAAAATTTTTGTAACACAAGTTCACAGTCAAAACATGTCAATAAATTATAAATGTTGCCGTTCTGTTAATTTATGCAAAGACATTTTAAATAAAAGCAAAACCCAAGACACTTCATTCTGCAGCTGTTCAACAAGATATTTAAATGTTTTCCAAAATAATCCTCCTCACTTTAAAATACAGTTTCTTCAAAGTAAAAGATATAATGGGGATGGGAGAACTACCAGACAGAAATTTGTTTCTTTATAAAAACTGTTTCAGTAAAACATTTTTGATTAGCTTTGAGTACACGTGCGTCTCTAAAATTATCTAGAGAAAAAAGATGGAAGTCAGAAGGACTGAATGATATTGGAATAAAATTCCAGTTAAAGAAGGACAACAGGCAATTCTTTCTGATTTAGAGCTAGGAGCGTGTTCATACCATTCTTCCCTTTGGGGGACTGTTTACCCTCAGCCAAAACAACCCTGTCTCAGTTTATGAGAAATTCAGGATGAGCTGCTATAACAAACTGCCAATTGCAATTCAGTTGGGCTTTCGTCTTACTCCAAAAAACAGCCATCATAAAATTTTTACATTAGAAAATACATCCCGCTACTGTACTTTCGGGTTTCATATTATTCCAACTATTTCTTCCATTACCAGCCCTCAGTCCACCAGTTCTGCCTCAGCAGCCTGCAAGTAAAGTCTCTCTCAGAACATCTCCATGTTGTACTTCAAGTGTTTCCAGAACAAAAATTATGTCATTCTGGGTGCTGTATGGAATCTGTAAAGTGTTTCTCCCTGCATACTCCCACATTATGGCCATTATGCACACCTGTTCCTGCCCTTCCTTTAACATAGTAGAGGGAGCCCGTTATGATGAAAGGGACAACTGGTACCACCTGAAGCCACCTTTCCATGTCCTCAGAAGGTCACTGTATTCATGAGTCACACTTGAGTTGTGTCTTCGGAGATATTCTTTGTATTTAGAAAGATTAATATGGGGAGAAAGGGATCGAGAGCAGCCCTGCCAAGAAGGACTTGGGCGAACTGGTGGACGAAAAGCTGGACATGAGCGAGCAACGTGCACTTGCAGCCCAGAAGACCAACCATATCCTGGGCTGCATCACAAGAAGGGTGGTCAGCAGGTCAAGGGAGGTGATTCTGCCCCTTTGCTCTGCTGAGACCCCATCTGCAGTGCTGCATCCACCTCTGGAGCCCTCAACACAGGAAAGACATGGACCTGTTGGAGCAAGTCCAGAGGAGGGCCACCAAAATGATCAGAGGGATGGAACACCTCTGCTATGAGCACAGGCTAAGAGAGTTGGGGTGGTTCAGCCTGGAGAAGAGAAAGCTCCAGGGAGACCTTATCGCAGCCTTCCAGTACTTCAAGGGGGCTTAGAAGAAACATGAGGACAGACTTCTTAGCAGGGCCTGTTGTGATAGGACAAGGGGTAATAGTTTTAAACTAAAAGAGAGTAGATTTTGGCTAGATATAAGGCAGAAATTTTTCACAGTGACGGAGGTGAAACCCTGGCACAGATTGCCTGGAGAGGTAGTAGATGCCCCATCCCTGGAAACATTCAAGGTCAGGTCAAATGAGGCTCTGAGCAACCTGCTCTAGTTGATGTCCCTGCTCATTGCAGGGGAGTTGGACTAGCTGACCTTAAAAGGTCCCTTCCAAACCAAATTATTCTATGATTATGTGTATCCATTAATGTTTCCTAAGTGAACATGGATTACTTCATCTCACTGTACAACTCCAAAAGATGGGGAGTTGTACAGTGAGATAGGCACACATCTGTACTGCCTGTGCTGTAATCCTACGGTGGTCACATAAAGGTGGTCACAGTAGCAGCATGTTTATGTGAAGGAGGGTTGCTGGGGAAGTACTCAGTAGGGTTTTAGTTGTCTGAATTGGAAGCAGGAAAATCTGACTGTAGGCAACTGCAGATAAGCTGGTCTATATGGGTGATGGACTAAGAATTACTGGTAGAGTCCAAAAATAATAGATTTGATCCAGTAATACACAAAGGTTTACAAACTACCTCATAAAACTTTAAGTTTTAGAGTCACTGTCTTCACTACACTCAAAAACATAGGAAGGACAAGAAGAAAAAGTGCGTTTTTGCTGCAGTCTCTCACCCCTTGAAATCTGTGGGGAAAAGTGCAAATATTTCTGTCTCCACCCTTCTGAGAAGGCCAGGAAAGGGAGAAAGGGATATTTGTACAGAGGGTGCATTCTCGCTCCAGTACCAGCTTTTCTAACAGCTAATGGATAATACAAAGTTTATCCTGACAAGTCGTTTGAATATTGCTCTCTGAAAGCACGAAGTACTGCAGTTAAACCTCCAGCACTGATAACATTGCTCTGTGCACTGGAGCCAATTCCCAGCTGCCAGAAGCTCTTGCAGGACATGCTCCTTCAGAGTATTTGTAAACACCTACACACGCCACTGAAGAGCATTACAAAGATTTGTGAAAGGGGAAATAAAATGTCTATAAATAGAAGCATTTTCTTATTAGATATGGGTTGGGTTCTTTTCCTTCTGGGGTTTTCACTTCTGGATAGCAGAAATAGAAATATGGTAAACGAACTTTCTTGATTAATTGACTTGCGCCTGCCAGCAGATAAAATCAGTTTATTTCATCCAACTATTCTATCATCTATTATGATTAGTATAGCTATGTTCCATATGATTTAAGGAAATTTCAATATAATTCCTTATACTGAATGTTTGTATTTCACATTTTGCTGGTAAAATAGCAACATGGGACATTGATTAATAAGCATTTTATAGTCCTCAGATGCATTTAGTAAATCACTCTTCTACTACAGACTTTCATCAGACAAAGAAAAAGGGAAACTACACAAAACATTTGTAATAAAATAATCCAAATTGCCACCATTTAAAATGTTTATGTAATACTAACACAACATTTGATCATGAGAGATAAGAAAGAAATAAGTTGGCACAAAATTAAAAAAACACAAAAGGTCATAAAAATGAGCCTTCTTGTACAAAGACCTAACCACATCACACAAAAATGATTGTGGTGATAAAAAAATGCATCACGAATGATTAGTTCCATCTGTGTGTTATTTGTCACTAAGCACTCTGTCAACAGTATGTGGTAATATCAAACTGCTGCAGGATTATGACTTAACTCTGCTAGATGTTTACAGCAACAGAACAGAAAGTAGCTCCTGTCTCAGCCCACAACCTTGCTGCTGGGCCAGGTAGTATCAGCTTGGAGGCTTCTGATGTAGGGTTAGGATTTTCTTGCTGGAAGAGAGGTCACTGTGACCAGGGTATTTTCCAATTGTAATTAGGTACAATTACGTACATTGTCTCTGGATTTGATAAATAACAGGGCTTTTCTTACTATTTCTTTAAGGAAATCCTATGTTAAAAAAAAAAAAAAAGAAAAACCCCACAAATTTTCTTTCTGTACAGCTTTCCATCCCTATCTTGTGTTCTGTTACCTGGGAACCTCACTGTCACATAGCATCACCTCAGGGCCCAAGTTAGTAGGAACCATTTAAAATGACGCACTAAAAGTCAAATACATCAGCACCCAGCTACTCTGTAGCATAAAGGATGCCCTCAAGATAGGTTCAACATGGCAATTAACCACAAGAGCCTCTGAAACACATGCAGCTCCAGCTGATTTCAAGAGGAACCCAGCTTACTATCTCAAAAAAAAAAAGTATCAGATGTGTTAGTTTATAAATTAAAGATATTTCTCCTCCTCTACCTCCTCTTCTCTCCTGCCACCCGAATTACAGACCTTTTGGACAGCATTATGAAACTTTAGCTAGGTTGTCTACTTCTTATGCACCATGACCAGTATATGGGCTTTGAAGGCCAAGCTACATTTCATGGAAAGCCGACTGAACTGTGAGAAACGGTTGCACTGCACTTTTTCCTATCGAGATTCAAATAATAAGTCATTTGTACTCTTGGAAACAAATGACGACATAAGCGGTGTTTGATACGATTTCCTTTTAATGGAAGACATGATACCAACTGATCCATGTGTTTATGAAAATGCACACACTCCTTTCTGATTTTATTCAGCACTCACTGGTGGGGATATGCTAAAGAGAATTCATTTTTTTATATCAAATACACAAAAACAGTATCTTTGGGTTGTTATCACCAAGAACTATAGAAACGTGACCTTTTTCCCACCATAAAAATATGTCTACTTTGCCAGTGTTAAATAATTTCTAGCTTGGTTCTCTGAAAATGTGATTACAAAAATAGTTCCTACTTCAGCAACAAATCCACTCCTGAAGTGTGATGAGAGTCACACCTGCTGAATTTTAGTGATAAAAGCAAGTTTTCTTCATGTCAGACTCTAGAGCTGTGACAGGTAAGAGCATATGCTCTGGAATCCAAGGACAGAAGTCTGATATACTGTTAAATGAAACACTTACAGAAGAGCGGTGCCTGTAGGGTGCTGAGCACCCGGTGTTCCTGGGTCACATCAGCGGCAGCGCAGGCTGCCCAGTAGTGCAGGTGTCACTCGTTAGACACTTTACACCTCTGGCTGCCATTTGTTATCAAGCAGAGATATATGCAGTAGAGACTTTGTTAATGACATATAGAGGATACTTCTCCACACAGACTCAGCATGAAAGTATGCTTATTTACCTCTGCTTTTATGTATTAATTTTCAGTGTGCCAGTCATAGCCGTTAATTAAACAGCAGCTCCTGTAAATGCAAAGATGGGAACTAGGGCTCCAGGGCTATATACGCTTCTAAAAAAACTATGTAAGAACTTCACTGAATAAGCCAATGATTACAGTAGAAGACTGCAGGGCCTTCCTAAAGCTATCTTTAGCAACGCAGGAGGAGGGAGCCCTCTTCAGCGAGAGGGAGCTCCGGAGGCAGAATAGCTGTAGCAGCTCTTCATTTAGCAGCTTCGTAGTCTCCAAAACTCCCCTAATTAGCAAACTCAGGAAGAATTAAAGGAGTTACAGAGCTACAGAAAACCTGTCCACCACTAGGCTCTAATCCCTTTATTCTTCTCTCAGTTGGTTAGTCAGGTGAGAGAAAATATTTGCCATTACCTGTAAAACCTGAGTCCTCCTATACTCAGCAGAACTCTCGCTGTCTTTGACGGGATCAGGGTTAAGTCTTGACCACAAATCTTAACATCTGGTCTTAGGACAATCAGAAGCCAACCATTCAACTTTGAAAACATAATAATCAGGACAGCTCTTGACTTGCTTTTGAGTCGTCATGAGTTGGTCATGAATACCCTTACTGAGAAAAAAATGGAGCCTCAGTTTCTGCACAAAAACATGGAAATAAATGTTTCTGTGTGACACTCAGGGTCTTTCCTTCAGCACATGTACAGCCCAGCCCAGCTGGAAGTACTGGCTGGGGAGGATTGCCCTGGAGCATCCTTTACATCCGACAGGAAGATCAATGGCACGGTGATCTTGATGAGCATACACCTTCCCTTCAGAAACTCTTCTGCTGGTCCTGGAAACAGGGCATCACCCTGAGGAGTGAAAAAGGCAGCTCAGTTTCACTGCCTCTGCAGAGGTGGTGGTATTTACAGGTTAAACCTGTAAATACCGTTAACCATAAACACAGACACAAAACCATAAAAATAAATATCTGCTGGAAATACTGCACCGGTGTTTCATTTTAGTAACTGTTGTTTGGCTGTGTTCAGTTAAGTAGATTAAAATTACTTCTCAGTAGTAATTTCCATTACTTTCAATGGCTTCATCCCTCATTCAGGATCAGAGAAGTAGTAACTGCGTTGATGGCAACAATTTCCCAGTTTGTACGGCAGAGTTTTCATATAAGGAAGAAAGAACTTATATGTGAATAAGACAGTAAAGGCACAAGGGAGAGGAAAGAGGAAAGTGATTTAGCAGAGCATTTCAAATGCTTTAATAAATCATAAATTTACACTGAAATGTCACTTTAGCGAGTTTCCGTTACACTGATCACTTTGTGTGTATGTGAAAGGCTGTAATGTGCTGCTATGTTTGCACAGCATTTCTGAGGAAAAATACTGATTTGAGCATAAATAATTTCAATTTTTACTACTACAGGTCTTTTCACATAGCGTCTCATTTCAGTATAAGAGCATTGTAGAAAGGAAAATGAAATGTACAATATAAACCAGAGATCTCATTCAGAGTCCCTAAAAATATGAAATCCAGAAAAACCTGGATTCCTATTATGTTGAAAATGGAACAACTTTATGCTCTACTGATTTTTTCATGCAACAGATCTTGGAGAGACGATGTAAGAGGATGCCATGCAGAGACGCAAGAAAGTATTTTTTGAAGTGGAAGAATCAGATAAATCATGAATCACCAGCGCCACTGTTAAATCTGCGCATGTTCTCATTGCTATTTTTAGATCACTGACCACCATCCTACCATCCTTGCCCAAGGATTCTAAGCACTGTTTTCAAAGACTCATAAACAAATGAGACAATCAAACAAGAGAAATCAGCATAATAACCACAGTACTTTCTGACTTACTCTTCTGCTCTGAGCTGCAACTTTCCATTTAAAGCACTATTCCATCCCAAAATTTAAGAGTTTTAAGCCAGAAACTATTTGCAGATTCAGTTACAAAACGATTGATGGATGGATGTAAAAATCGATAGGAATGGCTATAAGTTATCAGGAATAAACTGGCTACCAAAGATATTGAAAATCCCATCTAGTTTTGCTTCCACAGAAAAGATTCAACTGTGCAAAAAGTAGATATTTAAATTAGTATATTTGGTGTTATTTTACAGATAACTCTCTTTGGAAGATAGATTCTAAATGGTCTATCTTTATGCATATTCCTGCTACATTTCAAAATTGTATTGCTACAGATCTAGGTCTTAACAGTGCTAAATTCAACGAGATTCAAGAAAATGCATGCTAAGAAGAGCAAATACTTAAAAACATCTCTTTGAAGTATGCTGCCATTGTACTACTGTAAGCATTGTGCATCTGAGTCATCTGGACATAGCATAATTTTCCTAAACTTTCAGAAATAGCCCAAGACAGAATAAAAACATAAGAAAAATATTTAAATTAGGCAGCAAAACTAGCATTGTCTTTTCCCCTTCACCCTCCCAATTTCTACTTTCTCATCCCAACTCATCAGATGTTTTATAACCACAAGATCAGAATGATGTAGGTTAGAAGGGACCTCTGGAGGTGGTTTGGTCCACTGCACTAAGCATCACCAACTTCAAAGTCAGATCCAGCTTCAAAACTAGACAAAGTTACCGAAGGTCACGTCCAGTCCAGTGCTGAATATCTCTAAGGATGGAAATTCCACAACCTCCCTGGGCAGCCTGATTCAATGACTGTCCAACCTCATTTTTTTCCTAGAGTCTATCTGGAATTTCCCTTGCTGTAAGCTGTGCCTTCCTTGAGTCCACAGACTCTTTTAGCTCCCTTTAACAGTGATTGACGCAAAAACTGGGTACAACACAAGACAACTTTTGTTGCTTTAGACAACTGTGGCATTGCAATAGTCCTTGCTACTTGCACACAGAATATCTCCCAAAATATATTTTTCAAGTATGTAATCTTAAGGTCTTTAAGTCACTTGAGGCTTTGCTGACAGGTAGACTTCATGATTGCATACTGACATCTTTGATCAGCCTACTGCAAGACACACACCTGGTTGGCAGGGAAACAAGTTTTCATTGTTAGCACTGAAATCTCCATCATTTGGTTTTAATGTTTTAGGACAGAGAAGATTAAGATATCTTAAACAGCCTGAAGTCCCTGGAAAGAAGTTCTTGAAATAAGTTAATGCCTCTCTCAGAAACTGAGGAGAAAAAACACTGGTTGAGAGATGCTAAGTTATTTTCTGCATAAAGCTCATATAGCCCAAGGCAGAATATGGAATGGCAGCAAAAGGGAACGGTTGTTTTTAAAAGAAAACATTGTGGAAGCAGTATTTCATATAACTGAGCTATAGCTAAAAGTGGGTAAAGTATAGATCTTCTCAGATGTTACTGTGGAAAATAAGCACTTAGATAATTCAGTGAAAGAGTCAAGGAAAACTCACAAAGATGTGGGACATGCCGTGTGCTATTTGATTGATCTCTGATCTCTGTCACCTGGTTTACACAGCTACATGAATGACAGCTGAATAAGAGTTGTCCTCTACATTCTTTTTTTCCATTGAATGTTTGGTTTGCTGTTTCTGTAAGGGAAAAAAATGGGCTCTAGGTATTGACACTTTGATGCAACAGTTTAGATTAGACACTGCACCTTGCAAAATAACTAGCCTGGAAGCAAAGAGTCAGGCTCTAAATGGAGGAATCATCCAGCAAAGTGAACAGGGAAAGGATTTTGCAGTTATAGTGGAAGAATAATTGAAACATCCATCTGTCCAGTACATATATGCAATAAAGAAGGAGGCAAATGAAGTGCTATATTTCTACATGTTCTGCTGTACAATCAGAATAAAAACAAGAAAGCTTACAGGATGCACTGTATAAGTCCCACTGCTTGCTGTATGGGGCACCCTGCCTTTTGAGAGCGACTAAAACAATAAAAATAATATCAGGTCTCAACACCATAAGGCAATTTCTGTTGATCTGGAGATAACACTTGTATGAAAAAAGAAGATTTCAAGGTGGCCTAACAGAACCGAAAATTGTGAAAGGGACTAGTAAAACTGATAGAAATAAAGTTTTAATTTTAGCAAGGTATTTACAAGCTAGGGGAGGTAACTCCAGGTAGCCTACTCATTGTTTGACTAATGAACTCAGATGGCTATTCCATTCAAACACCAGCAGTCATACAGAATAAATTACCAAATAACCAGAACAAACATAAAATGAATTAAATGAGTGCAAGCGATGGTTTGTTTATTTTGGTGAGAAGGCAGAAAACACACCAAATAAAAAAGTAATCTGCCCATGCAGACCTCTGACTGTAGCTAACACACGCTGGGGCAGCACTGAAAATGCTCAATTTCATAGCTATGAAACAGTTGGCAAGCTAATTAGTAGGAGACAAAGGTGGTATTTAAACAAAGAATGACTTATTGATTTCTGATCAACCTCGCTTCAGTTTTGTCTCAAGCACACTCAGCAAGCAGTCTTTCTTGCTAGTGGTTCCTGTTCCTTCAGGATCACACAGGACTGCTCTCCCCTCCGCTCGGTGGTGTGGACCAAAGCACAGCGTGCAGGGACAGCTGGCAGGAGAATTTCTTCAAATGTGCACCCCTGACCTATACGCACATAATGCTTGTGCTAACGTGGATGTACCCAGTGGATCTAAATGAGCTCCTGTTGCACGGTACAGCCCCATCTACTGATGTGAGTATTCCCTGGCTAACAGGACGACTCTGCTGCCTGGGTTTAAGCAAACATTTCTATTCCTGTAGGAGTGCCGGTATCATTAGAAGACATTCAAGGACAGGAACATGAAGAGCAGGGACATGCAGGGACATAACATTAAGAAGCCTGAAAAACTGTAGCTCAGTGACAAAACAACAAAAGAGGGAGCTCAGAACTTCTTCAGAAGCAGCGTGACATAAACTTCCGAGTAGCCCTAAACAACGGCAAAAATCCATCTGTTAGAACTCTCTCAAAGTCACACCAGGGATGAATTTGACCCCTGATGGAATGGGAACATAATCAAATGACATTAAGGGAAAGGTTTTTAATTAAGTAACACTTAACAGCAGTTATATTATTTTTATTGTATTACTGTATTTTTGTTATCTATGAGTTATTCTTCATTCAGTGCTATTACGGTAATATTCTCTAAACTGTGTAAGATTTTATCAGCACTTTGTCTTACTTGACAGCTTTATCCGTGCACCAACTCAAGAGATTTTATAATTGTACTTTCCATTACTAATATATTCCTATATGAACACTGGAGTAAGGAATTGTAACAATACAATTGAGGGAAAAGGAACATAATTTCTTTTTACACTACTACAGATTCTGTTTCTAGCAAGTATGAAGAATATCATAGCTCAGGACCGCCTACAGAAACAAGGAAAACTCTTTCAGTGGTCTGCTAAGTCCCACATTTCAGACTCATCTCAAGAGAGGAGGAACAACTTTTAAAGATTTTGATGATGATACTAAGGTCCACCAGCATTCCCCAGAGAATGATATTCAGCTCCCCTGGGGAGCTACTTCAAACCCCCAAGTTTCCCTGTCAACCGAGGGAAAACTATTTGCACCCTCCTCTAACCCCCACTCTCAGAATAAGGCTCACATATGGTGTCTGATGTGGGGAACTACTATTTCGGCACCATATGTTCAAGCTGGCAGATGCTAACTTCACAATAAAAATGCCTGTATCTTCAAACTTTCTGTGTGGAAACATTCATCAGAGGAGATGGGACTACCATTTTTAGCAGCACCCCCCAAGCAAGCATCCAGGCAGGTGAACAAACCAAGGTACTGCTGAAGGAAGACAGTGGACAAGTGAAGGTTTCCAGTCAGGCTTTTTTTTCCAGGCGCAATGACACTGACACCTATGCGTGGACACAGGGCTGGAAGAGGAAGACACACTGCGTGCCTTAGCTTTGGCTATGCCTGTTCTTCTACCATCGTCCCTGAGCGGAGGTACAGCTAGACCCTACGCTGAGAAACCCCAGATGCAGTGGGAACACTTCCTCCATCCCTGTAGAAAACAAACTGTCTTGCTGCTACTCAGAGACTGTCCACAGAGACTCGGAGACTTGTTTATCCCACAACACACTGTAAGTGCTCAATCCCAGACTGTCAAAGGCTCGGATTATATTTTCCATCATTCTTTAGAATTTTCATCTGTTCTTTGAGAAATAGTCATTCCAGTCTTGCCTGAAAGATTCTCTCCTTTATCCTATGGAGATCTTTTACCTTTCTACAAGAAATTAATCGCCCCCTTTGTACAGTTTATTTCTTAACTGGGGAAAGACAGTGGGAACCTCTTCACCTCCTGTCTTGTCTCTCCTGCTCATGCACTGTGGCTTGACAGGCTGGCATTTAGACCCCTACAGAGGTCTCCTGGTGATGACCCTGCCAAGCAGATGAGCCTCCTAGAAAACCCTTCCTATGGACACCCCCAGCAGATTAAGCCATTTGGAACTTTCTCAAGTTAATTCCTGTGTTGTCTCCCATGTGGCTTCTAGGTCATACTTTTTGCTCCTGGTTTTTAACCACGCTTCTACAATGGGCTTATTTCACTCAGGGAAGTCAGATAGCTCTCAGCTAGAACTGGATTTCACACACCAAAACTTTTCAAGCCACACCTTTGAAAGGAAGACAATTTTTATTTTCTGTATGTAATCTCTCCCTGTAATTATTATTAGCAGCAAAGAGCAGTTACATTAATACAGCCAAGCTGAATAAGCAGGTTGCTCTAAGTTTTGCCTGGGAGAAAAAAAAAAGACTAGTAAGTGATGGATATTTGTTTTTTAAATATCACTGTGATTTCCAAGTCTTTATTCTCCAGGTGGCTCTTTTTGAGTGCAGCAGAGCTGGCTGCTCCCTTAGGAGCTTGTTGGACTTGATGATCTTAAAGGTCTTTTCCAACCTTAATGATTCTGTGAATGGGAGCCGGGGACAATGGGGGCCGGCCCACGGGGGATCCTTCAGGGCATGGTCTGGCAGCCAGGGCCTGTCCCATCGCCCCAGCCAGGAGTAGGGTAGTTGTGCGGGGCTGAAGGCCAGCGCCGCTGGGGTGTTGCTGGGGCAGGGGCTGTCCTTTCCATGAAACAGACCATCTTTCTCAGTCAGCCACTGCTCCTGTGGAAGCTGACAGTGGAGACAGACAAGCTGACTGATGGAGACAGGCAGACAGTGGAGGCAGACTGCCCACAGCCCCCTGGGTCATGCTCAGCGCACCTGGGTCTCCCACACCAGCTCATGTTTTGTTATATTGTCTGTGGACAGTCTGGGAGCGGGGGGAAGAAAGAGAGAAAGACAAGCCTCTCTTTCCACTTGGGGAAATGAGGTATGCAGAATCCTCACTCCAAAACTCAAACTGGGATGGGAAAAGGCTCAGCCTGACAAATGAAATGTCATCAGTGCTTCAGATGAACACATTCATCAGCAGAGGCGTGTTTCTGCCAGCTGCTTGTACACCGGACTTCAGGGGAAAGCAAAGGGAATTGAAGAGACAGATATGAAAAATAGTGTTTTTTCCATGGCTTTGAAGGGGCAGCAACATGCAGATGTCTGACCCCAGGACTGGTCACATCACTGACCAGCTTAAAAACTGACATTTTGCAACTTCAAAACATGCGACCAGCTTACTGGTGCTGTTTTGGACAACATTATTTTCCTACCAAACACATCTGCAACAGAAAACCGTGGATATCCTGACCTGCTCTGCTACTCCTCAGCCACACTGGAGAGGGATTGTGTGTAAGCACCAGTTCCCACTGCAGCCAGCATGTGCTGTATCAGAGAGAAGTGTAACAAACTGAAAAACTCACAGCTGCGTGTGTATCAGGAGAGGAAAGTATTCCATTAAGTAACAAGTTGATACACGTGATACACATATGTACAATAATAAATATTATTGTACATAACACAACATGATACACATATTGGCTAATGTCTAAATTTATTCCTCCTCAGACACACAAGTACCTGCATTAAGTAAAAACCTTGGTGAATACAATAAATACTGGAAATAACACACTAACATTATTTACAACACATGGTGATGTGGCCTTATTATTTTAAGATAGCAGTGGCTTTTCTGACAAAAACTTTGTGACTATTACAATTTCTAATTCCCACACTACCTCTGAGTTAAATTATCATGAGTCTCAAAAAGTCATGAAATTAATTGGAGGAATTCACAGCATCAAAAATTTGTTTTACATGTCTAGACAAATCTGATTATCATCATGCCCTTCAGAAATATGTTATATATTCCCAGCATGTCAGATTTTACATTGCATTACCATTAAATGTGGTCTAACTTCAGCTGACAAATCAGAGAATAATGACTAGGATGAATCTGGCGATTTATTTCAGTTTTAAGAGATTAATTATGTTGATGACAAGCAAGATAAGGTATTTGGACAATGACATTAGATGGTTCTGAATAAAAAATCTTCATTTTATGTTAAATGTATTTAAAAAAAGTATTTTCAGTATCATAAATAAGGTAAAATAAAAACCAAATAAAAGGAAAATTTTTCATTGCATGGTGTTTGCTTAATTGGTAGTAGAGTATTTTGAGATTAAATGGAATTCCTACTTAGTTGAAAGCAATTAGAGGCAAAAAAATCATAGTAAAGGTGCAGTCCCAGAATCTGCAGAATTACAAATTCGTATTATTAATGGAGAAGCCTGTAGACATTAAAGGAAAAGGTGTGTGAACAAGACAGATCTTACTAAATACACCCAGGTAGAAGCTCAGGTTATCACTTGCTGTTTCCCTGTTTTGCATCGAAAGTCAGGATAGCTGGATTCTTACTGTCTTCCCCAAAAGGTAAAGATGGTTTCATAGTTACTGGTATACTTGTTTGGGGCCTGTTGAGAAAGCAGGTTATTGCTATTGCTCCAGACCCAGAAGTGAGATTGTAGACCTTACTTAAGAAACACATCAATTTAATCCAGCTGAACCTGGGAAAGGCACAGCAGCTGCTCAGAGCAGAGGGCAGGTTCTAACAAGCAGTCTGAGACCTGGATTGCACTCGATCAGCCCAGGCTCGCATCCAGTTGTATTAGTTACTGAAAGCTCCTGCGAGTAGGACTGTCTCATTCTCTAAATAAATACGATGCACAAAGCCATGCCAGGAGCATCTTATTACATAATTCTCAGTTTCATGTGAAAAACTAAGGTATAGAGGGCTTAAATATTAGGCTAGTGGTTACACCAAAGGAGAATTGAACGTACATTTCCTGTGGGCAGTGAGCTCCTGCCCCACATCACCTAGCATGCAGAGAGGACAATGTAAACCAACTGCTGAGATGTGAACACTTTACTGGTGCAACCTCTTAGGTACAATGCAAAGTGCTCTGCAATTAGTAATTCTTCAAAATGTTCTGCAATATTACACTCACCTATCACTCACCTGTGTTGGTCAATGCCATGCAGAGGAATTGACTTCCTCTTGTTGGCTTCATGGACATGAAAGGAATTATGTTGCACATAAAAGGAGTTGTGCTATTATGCGTGTCCTAAGCTTTGTCCTGTCTCACTTTTAATTAATACTAGTCAATGCTTTGCAAGGACAGGAGTAAGGCTGCTCTTCTTTTAAATACCTTCCTTCTGTAAATCTTTCCTGCCCCAGTTAAGCTAATCAACATTCTTACAACGCTTTTTCATATGAAACTGTCACCATTCCTTAAATATGTTACTATCTACCAATTACCATTTTCTACCACTCGTAACACTTCTTTCTTCTTCATTAGCACTTCAAAATATTCTCACGTTCTACAATATCTCATTAAAGTGGAATTCTGATTATTTCTATTGTGCTAGCAAGTGTGTTACTGCTGCTATAATGGTTATCTTTTTCCAATTTTCACTATCCAAATTAAGCAAAAATCAGTTCCATTTCATACTTTCCAGATGAATCTTGACCCCTTTTATTTAAACATCCGTATTTATACTTATTTCCAATGCTACACTATTCCACTTTAATGAAACATCTTTTCATGGCATGTCCTCTGCAATCTTACTGTCAGGACATAAGCCTGTATACTAAGGCAAAACTATGAACAAGACTTTGGTAATCTCCACTGCATTCTGAAGCTTTTCTTAGCACTGCAGTGGCAAACAGTCCCTGTGTGCATGGGGTTCCCTACTTACATGTTGCCACATGCACCTATGTTCAGGTAATATTCACTTACTTTTTCCCTGCTGTGCAAAGTCGGTGCATTATTATTTTATCATTGCTGGAAAAGTTCACTGTGAAGCAAGCCATGCCCTAGTACAGGTTGTAAAAGAACAAAATGGAAAGAATAGTCCCATTCGTGAATGCTGCCAATGTAAATATGAGCCAAGAGAGAAGAGATAACAAATAGATGGAGCATGGAGGTGATAACAAGACAGTCAAGGCCAGTAAAACAAGAAATGATCACAGAAAGCAAACTGCAGCTCTTCTGTAGGTATCATGTCAGGAGGTAGTTTGACAGAGTCACAAAAAGAGAATGAGGTGGTTTTGCAGATATTTGCAAGGGTATATGAGATGGAGCTTCATCAGGAAAAATGTCAAGGTGTTTACAGAGAAGGATTTTCAAAAGCACCTAAGACATTTTTAGAACGTGCACCTTATTGGCTTTTAGTAAGGCTGATACTCATAAAGCACTTTGAAAGTGCAGGGTGTAATTTGTCCTCCTGATCCACTTTCAAAATACAGATAAATTACAACATAAATGAAATCAAATTGCTTTACCAGATAATGTCAAGCACAATTCTCTCAGGGTCCCAGGTGTTGTAAAATAATTTTGTGGCCTTTGGTGAATCATTTGGACTGTCTATAACGATGTCTATTTCACAAGCAAGTTGTGGGCCATGATTAATCTTTTGCAAGGGTTCTGTAAGAGAGTAGGAACGACAGACTTCAAATGACCAAGCATTAAAAGGCCTTTTACCTTCAAAAGCACTGGTGTTGGTGGAGTTTTGACAGAAAGCAGGACTCACAAGCACTCAACAGAGCACATTAAGGCAGGGATGCCTAGTTTGGCAGCACTGCTTGAACACGGGTGTGTCAGCTGCCTTAACCATCCCCCTACCATGGCGGGTTGCAGGACAAGAGGATGTTCATTGGTCATGGCTCAGTTTTGAAGGGGCCCTGTCCAAAACTGATAGAAAACAAGAATTTCAGTGCTCTGTGCAATCAGACAGATTGAGGCAGAGGTCTACCTCAGAGGCAGAGGGTTTTTAGCAATCCCTTCCAACCTGCCTTGATCTCCTCTGAGAGAAAGACACTTCTCCAGCACTAGCAGAAATATGGATGCACAGCAGGTAAATACTAGCAGCAAACTCAGGAAGCAAGCACGAGCTAGGAAGCTGTTACTCTTACGGTGACAATAAGCAGTGCAAGAAACAACATGAGGCAAAAATCCTTATGTCAGAGCTGAAGTTCTGACCGGTGACTGGAAGATGACTGGCCTTAAGGGGACGACGAGGGTAACAAGCACCTTCGAGCCCTCCCCATGGGACTGACATGAGCCAGATCTTTGTTGAAAAACTGAAATGGCAATTCTTTTTACCAGAAAGAATGTTCCACATATTTGTTAGGTGTCTGATTTACATTAAGCTAAATAAGCATTAACAAAGCAAAAGCAATTTATAGCCACTTAAATAAAAATCTATTTTCTTCTCTGTTATCCAGATTTTCCTACAGTAGTTTATGACAATATAAGCCTTCTGCGATTCTCTCATTGCCTTTAAATCATTCTAGGAAAATGAAGATACTGAAACACATGTAGCAATTACAGGAAAAAAAGTATCCGTCTTCCTTTTATTTGGATAAGTTCTGTATCAAGCTGTCAGTATACACCATGTAATTTTTAAAAAGATGGGGGTGGATCTACCTCATTTTTTAAATGTTTTGGGCCACCAGTAATGAGTTTTCATTTCTTCATACTGTAGATAACAGGTAGCAGAGAATTTTGTCTTCACCAAAGAAAAATAATTATTTTTCTAGATGTGTTAATGCTTTGCATGAAATGAACTTTTACTTTAAATAGGTCCTGTCCCAGAAGAATGAGATTATTGAAATCAGGGCAGAAAAGTCCATAGTACACCCTGACACATGATCCAACATAAATAAGCTCAACAAGCTTAGTATATTTGTGTAATCATATGTTATTTATAACATTGAACACTTGCTTCTACACTGCACTGCTCAGAGCATTTTATTTCCAATCAATTTCAGTGCATACAGAGCATCAGAAAAAGACTGTACTTCCCTCTGATTAAAAGAAATCTGATACTGAAACTGGAACTGATTGAGGCTGTGCCCAACTGTTCAGAGAACCAATTATTTTACACATTAACCTAAGCTCCCCTCAGCAGCTACTGTAAGCAAAGAACATGTCAGATCCTGGTTTAAGATGAAGACAAAATACCACCACTATTGAATTATCACAGGCTCCATCTGTGCCGAAATTTAAAATGGAATCCAAATAAAAATGTGTTTACACAGTTTCACATTTCAGAGTACACATCTGACCCTGCCTTGTTTTTCTATACCCCACAATTCTTTTTTTATGGATCTTAAGTAAGCTTGAGGTACAGAAAATTTTCTTAGTGAACCAAATTTTTACTAAAGAATTCAGCTATTCAAACAAAAAAAAGGGTTACAATTGTTTTGTTGTTACACATTTGAATTAGTGCATGTAACACCATACACAGCATCAAAATATGGACAGGCTGGCTTATTTTGGAAGATTACCACCTATTCCAAATCAAAACAATCTGAATGAGATATATTGCTTTGTTGCTAAGAACTCTTCTGGGAATTCGAATATTGGAGCTGAATTCAAAAAGCAAAAAAACCCCACAATCTAATAGGCAAATGAAATAGCAGCTGTGCAAACTCTTCCAAAAAATCACAAAACTGCATTGACATTTCTGGCAGAAGATAGAAATTAATTGTATATTCTGATTACCAGTGTGACTATACTGTGTCTTAGGGCTAAATTATTCCTTGTGATTTGCTCACTTAAGTGTGAAATCTTGGAGGATGTCGATACAAGACCAACATAATGCACTTCTTATGCTGTCCCGGATCGTGGAAGATCTGTTGGAGTGGGTCCAGAGGAGGCCACAAAAATGATCAGAGGGATGGAACACCTCTCCTACGAAGAAAGGCTGAGAAAGTTGGGGTTGTTCGGCCAGGAGAAGAGAAGGCTCTGGGGAGACCTTATTGCAGCCTTCCAGTACTTAAAAGGGGCCTTATAAGAAAAATGGGGACAGACTTTTTAGCAGGGCCTGTTGTGATAGGACAAGGAGTATGGCTTTAGATTTTGACTAGATGTAAGGAAGAAATTTCTTACAAGGGTGCAGAAACACTGGAACGGGTTGCCCAGAGAGGTGGTAGATGCCCCATTGCTGGAAACATTCTGGGTCAGGTTGGACGGGGCTCTGAGCAACCTGATGTAGTTGAAGATGTCCCTGCTCATTGCAGGGGGGTTGGACTAGATGACCTTAAAATGTCCCTTCGAACCCAAACTATTCTATGATTCTGTGATTCTATGAGTCTATGCTAGTGGGTCTGCATCTAACATGTTTCATTAAACATGCTTGAATGTTTGCATAAAATACTCTTTATTTGCTGTCCCTTGTCACTCTTCAGAGCTACTATGTTCCTTGTTCCACAGTACTTCATTGCTGGGTGAACTTACTCAGTGTACACAATACATATGATCTCTGTAGTGTTTTGGGATTCCTTGAGCTGGAAGTCAGACACCTTTGCTTAGTGCTGCAAGGAAACACGGCCTATGTTGTCACGTCCATGTGTCTGCCCTCCTCTTGCTCATCATAAGCATTAGAATGACAGGGCTGATTTCACTTGTATTTGACATGAGGTAGAGATTTCAGAGATCTTATGCTTCAACACTGCAGGTGGGCTCTTGAAAGCAAATTTGACCTGATCAAACAGACTTTCTTTGGACAATGAAGGACCTATGTACCCCACAACAAAGCATAGTGCAGAGATACACAAACCGGTAGCAACCTAACTCCAGTGTCAGAGGCAGCAAGCAGCCCAGCTGTGCCCCTATGAATGAAAAGATTGCATTGCTTCCTATTTGCAGCAGGGTGCAGACATACCTGCCTAGGCTGGAACTAGCATTGGTTTTCCCATGGTCTGAGAATTTTGTCCCAGGTCATAACCATGATTTTTTTTTTTCCACTTAAGCCATCAAAAATCCAGGATGGCTTTGTCAGTTGTAAAGCAATCACAAACTTCTCTTAGCACCTTTTTTTTATTCTCTGTTTAAAAAATATGCTGCTTGGACCTTAAAGCAAACTTCAGTTGTCTATAGTTTCACCATTAGCTCCCTTCCGACTCTTGACGCTTTCCTGGCAGCTAGTTGCTTACAGTTGTGAAGCAAGTCATTGTTTAATTTATTCACGTTTCATTTTTAAAAGAGTGTCAGTGCTAGTAAGTCCCAACTCAATATTTCCTTAATTAATTTCAATAACTCTGAATTATTCAGTAAACACTCTGTGTCAGAAATGTCTCACAGAGGTCCCTTTCATCCTCAGTCATCATTCTGACTGCATCTAATCTAAGTTGCATGGTGGAGAGACCCAGCTAGTTCCATGCTGTAGCAAATGCAAGGCAAAACAAGACACAAACCAAGCTGCAAGACACAGTGAATTACTTCACTTAGGAAGAGGCTGCACACATCAGTCGAGCAGAAAAGTCACAGGCAATGATGACCCAGTTGAGCATTACAGTGGTCCCACTGAAAACAATGAGACTTCTTTTGTGCCACATTATCAGGCATATACTGAAACATTTTGTTTTGTTAGCTCAGGGCAAAGGATTTCATACAAGCGAAAATGCTGGGTTAGTGAGAAAAGTGTTATAAATATAAGGTAACAACTAGAAAAGGTACACAGACATGCTTGATTCACCACAGGATGTATATATCTTTTAATACTGGCAAGTCCCCAGGCTCTAATAAAGTGAAGCACCTCTTTCAAGGTATACAACAATCAAGCCATGGTCATCTCTCTCTGGGATAAACTTTCTGTTCTGTGAAACTTAACTTCCTACTTTTTTTTTTTCCTGGATTCCACGCATATTTTTGGATTTGTTTTTAATGATAATGTGCATTTGGTCCTCAGTTATTCCTGCAAATGTCATTCATAAAATATACATCCAGAAGATCTGATAGCATGAATATCTTTGATCTTGGACATTCAATTACATTCTTTTATAGTATCCTTTACAATACACACAGATAATATATGAAGAAGGAGACAGCAGAAACCCATAAGTTTGAAAGGTGATTTACACTCCCCGTGTAAAGAAATGGCAATAAAAATAGGAGATTTACGATAGAATTTAGTCCTTCATTAAGCAGCAGATATCGTAAGTGCCAGCCAATGGCTGTAAGATTTCAGTATTGGTTCTGCCTAATGTCTCATTAAAAACTGATAAAAGAAACAGCAGTCTAACTTAAGCTAAACCTGCTACTTTTCCAAATGAAGTATTGTGTCATATTTTTACAATTAAAACATCTGTTTGGATGCATGTGCAACTATCAAATACTTCACTAAAATTTTAGAAATATCACATAGTGAAAAAACTGTTAGTTGTGCATAATATGCAGTGAAGTACAATGCCTAATATTTTCTTTACTTACTTAACTGAATCTTTTCTTTCTAGAGAAAGGTGTGATATTTGACACATCTTTCAGCACAGATTCAATGAAGTATGCATTGTTCTCTGCCACAGCCTCACAGATGACTTCCACAGTCCATATTCTGTCTAATTTCTGAGTCACAGATGACCTTGCAGGCAATCTACTTTTATTACTTTCTGTCAGATAGCTAGGCTGATGTATAACTCTATTTCTATAAACAAGCTATTTCCTCAGCAGGTATCTGAATTTTATCAAATGTGTCATTTATCAAAGGAAGTTCTTCATATAGGCACAGCTCTTCTTGTTTTAAGAGCAGTCTGTACTTGAAAGAGACAATCACCATTACAAATTTTTTTCTTGAAAATAGTATCTATCATTGCATATAAATTCCTACATAATGACACATTTTCATATGAACACACTCAAGTTGCATTTGTATTGCAAATGTATGCAGGCAAAATAGCATTTGCACAAGGAAAATAGATAAAGGATTGCACAAATTCAAGTTTTTTTGGCATAACTTAGTCTGATTCTCCATATTCAAACATCTAGCCTTACACATCCTAAACATAAAGCAATTTATGCTGACTTTAAAATCTGGAACATTTATGGTGAACATTCTGTGCAGTGCAAGAGAAGGAAGAGATATGGAGCCCCCAAAAGTTTGCTTTTTAGACTGTCAGGGCTTTGAAAAGCTATGTACATCTTACTGGTGAAACATAAGTGGTTGGCATATACATTGCCTCTGCATAGTTGCTGTGAATGTCTGGGTACCTTACACCTTCCTGACTTCTGCGGGACTTCACTGACGTAATCCTGAATTTCATAAAGACATAAGCGAAGAACAATCAAAGAGAGTCTAATGTATAGCTAAGTTTCAAATTGTACAAATATCAATCTAACCACCATTGTTTCACCATGGTTAGTACATTCACTTTCTTTAGGGTCTGCAGTGAGATAGACATCAGTACGAATAGTATATTTGGTAACAAGGAATTTTGTTTAATCATGTAATGAGAGAAAGATATTGCACAAAGATTGGCCAGTCACCCTTTTGAGTAAAAGGACTGAAATACAAAATACACTCATCACAGTGGACCACCTGAACCCCTTACTGAGACAGAGTACTTAGTAAAGAAGGCAGATGGATCTAGCAAAGAAGCCTGTGTCTAAACACAGTATTTCAGGCAAACTAAATCTGAGCCATGATAAACCACAAGAGATGCTTCTTATTGCTGGAAATTTCCAGTGGCAGGTACAGCCTATCAGTTTACCTCATATGGATATGCCTGACTTTTAAGACATCAACTTTCTGTCCCCACAGTCCACACTGAATGTCTTCTAATCCCAACAGAGACCTGAGTCTCCTTAAACTTTTTAGCATCTCAATCTAATACCCAGGCAGATTAGTGCCACATGAATGCTGAGGAGCTACCTAGGTCTCCCACCACTGCTGAACTACAGCCTTTAATCACAGCTGTTAATAGTTACTTAGCTGAAGCTAGGGATGCCCCTCCTTTTCAAGGCGATTACTACACAGGCTTTCTGAATACCAAATGCAATCTCAGCAACATCCTTCTATTACAACAGAGGAAAACTAATACAGAATTAGTAATAAAGTCACATTCAGTCAGATGTTGCTCCTTGGCATGGCAAATACCCATATTATATATGCAAAACTGAATCATGACAGATTGTATCCGCAGGAGACAAAACAGCTCTTTCAAATCAAAGTTTCTCTTCTCAAAAATAAATAATCGCATCGTGATAACAGGTTTCAGTAAGACGCTGGGGCCACATGCTGTGCTGTCTTGATTTTTGGATAATAAACCTGTCCCCTGTTGTTTAGCGTATGAATAAACCTTTGGGACATGTGACAGTGTACAACTACAACATCATGACTCAACATTCAAGCATTTTTAATCAACACTTTGAAAATTAAAATACTTAATTAAACTTATCTTACATTATCTAATTGAACCTTACAGTGCTCTCAAGTACCTAGCTACTACTATTTATACTTCACAGATACCAACCCTGCAGTTAAATAAGCTGCTTGCAGCCACCATGGAGTTGATATCAGAGCCATGATTAGCGCTCAGAAGATCCCGACTCATGGTGCAGCTTCATATTACAGTGAAAATGATCTAACAGCAAACTGTAACTAAAAAGGGAGGCCTGCTTGCTGTCTTCCCTGGGCTCCTGTTGCCCCTCTTGCACTAGATTTAGCAGTCATTGCAACCACACAGCCAAGCCACACAACGCTCAATGTCAGACGCCCTGAGCCTACTGCAGATACATGGGGATCCTACCTCTCAAGCAGACTGAATTCACTGCACATGCAATATGGATACCCCTGTACATCAGCAGGAATTCCAGCATGTTGGACTTGTTCACATGAGTGGCATAAGGAATGGGCAGACGTTGCATCTAGAGCCACACCAGCCCTTAGGATGGCCCCTGCAGGATGGCCTCCTTACCTTTTCTTACCTAGAAAGCAGTCATCTCGTGTGTAAGGTATAAAAAGTCTGTAGGCTGACAGGATATCTTTAATCCAGACTTCTTAGTAAAAAGTTTCCTTTCTGCCTGACTGTTTTTTAAGCAGATGCCACTATGGTTAACCTTCTGCTGTTATTGGTGCTGTTTCTCAGTAAGAGTAATTATTGTTCAGATTTGCTGATAATCTTTGTTTTTGATGAAACATGACTGGATTTATTACTATTTCAGAGAAAACATTTTAAGATATATTTTATTCACTGAAGAATTAACTTATTTTTCATTTTGTCAGAACTTAATAATATACTTGTAAATAGGAGTTAGATTTCACTGAAAACAGAGGAACAGTCTGTATTCCAAAATGCAGCTTATAAGTATGTATAAGTATATATTGATAATTGCATATCTAATAGTAAGGTTGTAATTAGGATCATCCCCACAGCTCAGGTTATACTTAGCTCTGCGGTCATAAACATACTCAGTGACTCAACCAACCATTGTAGCTCTTAACCACTTGGTTTTCAATGCTAGTCCTATTACTTGAAATAAGTTAATTAAATAAGGCGTATGCATACTTGGTCATCTGGATGCAAATAAGAACACTATTTCCAAGCTCCTATGCTACAGGTACCTTACGATCCCTCCAACTATACAGCTCCAACTATCAATTTTAGTTTTTCTTGGGGCTGTTTTATTTTTTCTCTTGTGTGTCTTTTTTTGTAGAAATTGCCTCATCTACGCAGCGATCACTGTGACTGGGCTGCTAGGCAGAATGCTCCCAGACTGTCAGGAAGACTGCTCCCTCATCCCAAGCAGCCGGCACTGCCTTCCCTCCCATTCACAACATTACATAAACAAAGGACAAAGCACTGAAAACCTACTCAGACCTTTGATCTCATAGCTCACAGGAGCCCCCGATACTGCTAATCTGCAGCTGCTCATGCTTTCTGCATTCCCCATATCTTCACGTGCCTGTAAGCCATCCATATGTCTCCAGCTTTTCAGATGACCATTCCAGCCCTTTCACATTTGCTTCTCTGCTATCTATGGCAACTGCTCCTCCTCTCCTCATCCTTCTGTTTTTCATACTCCATTGTACACCCCATGAGCCTGCCATACCACCTGCCTTTCTCCATTTCTCCTCCTTCATTCTCTTTCTCATATACCCTGACATATCTGAGCACCTTTGCAGCTTCTGACACCTCCAAACATTCTTCCTCCTTCCATTCTCTGCATGATCCTCTCCCCAGATAAGGTCTCACTTTACCCTCTTCCATATATGTGTCTCTGGCATCTTGATTTCAGTCCTTTCCCTTACTTTCAGAGTTCTGGCTGGGGACCTGTGCAGTCTCCTCTCCCCTTCCGGCTTCAAAAGATACCATGAACAGTGCTAGGAAAAAAAAAAAAATTAAAAAAAGAGAGTTTGTACTAGTTTGAACTTAAGAAAATTAAAACATTCCTGGTACAGATCACAAAAGGCAAACCATTAAGCTCCACAGGTATACAAATTATGTAATCCAGCACCTTCTTCAAGGTTAATTTTTTAATGGATATTAACTACAAAGTCATTTTGGGAAAAAAAAAGTTAATTTAAACATCATTCCAATACAGTGCACTTTACAAAGATAATTTAAATAATTAAGATATTGGTGGCAACAGTCTCTGACCTTTGTAAAGTTCTCAGAAAAAAGCCCTTGATCAACACAATTTATACTGGAATGTAATGACTCAGCAATTGCAATTTTTTTTTTTGTGCACAGTGATTTCTAGAACTAGACTTTATATCTGTGAGTAAGCAAACAGAAAACTGGAGCACAAAGGAGAAAAGTTAAAGTTATCTGAGCAGTTTAACTGAACATTTGAAATATTTTATAAACAGGGGACTCGATTTTCAAGTTAACTCTGAACTTCTTTGTTTCATGTTTTGCTTTTTGACAGCAGTAGTATCTCACACCTGGCCCAGGAAGGTTTGTTGGTCTTTTTTATTACCCTTAAGTTAGCAGTATCTATTGGCAACCTAAACTCCAGCTCAGATTCTGCAGCTGTTACACATCCAATATTACATGGAATTAATTAGGGTCATTTTTCATACTTTCCTGATGCTGAATTACAGGCATTAGTCAATCACATAGCATGAAAATATTTGCATTGAACCAGGGAGAGGGCTTTGCCAGCACACACAGCTTATGTGACCAGTGAGCTGGCCTGAAGGATTTTATTTGCCCAAGGAAGTGGAGTTTGGTTTCTGGTGTGCTTACTGCCAATGATGGCTGTAATTCAATTTTGTGACCTTTCTTTTTACCTAGTTCTCACGATGTAATACTCAGTCCTTCGAAATTACAGAACTCTTTTTTTTTTTTTTTCCTCATGCTGGAAATGTAGGCTGGTATAAAAATGCAAGGTATACTAAAAATCTGAGCGTTGGGAATTGGAGCTAAACTGGTTAAAGACGAAGGATAAGCAGGCTTAAACAAGGCTGGGAAGACTCTCCCAGCACGCAGGCGTACGCTAACAGTAGCTGCTACTCCGTTAAACCTCTGTTAAGCAGCAAAGGCTTCCCTAAGGAAGTGCTGCTGCTTACAAGTACACTTGCAGGCAAGAATGAGCGATAAACAAAGCAGTAAATGCTAGTTCCAGGAGGAGAAGTCGGGTTGCGCACGCAGCCTTAAGGCGGGCCAAGCCTGGCCATCGCCTCACCACACCAGGGTGTCCCCGTGACTACAGACTGAGCAGCCGGCGGGATGTTACGTGCACCGGGGAGCAAGTAGAAGCTGAACAACACACACCAGCTTTAAACTCTGCGGCTCTCGGAGCCCTTCACGCTGAGCGGGACGCTACCACCCGCCAGCCCCTCACCGTCGAGACCCACCGGCCGCCGCGAAGGGGGCAGCCCCCAGCCGCCGCCATACCCGCCGCTGCCTCCCGCCCTCGCTCCCCATTGGCCGGCGCCGCAACGAGGAGGCAGGCGGGCAGCCGACGGCTGGCGCATGCGCGGTGGCTGCCGGACCGGCGTTCCGACTTCCTGTTTGCGCCGCTCCGCTTCCGGGTCGGCGGGGGAACGGTCGGCGGTTACCGCCGGGGCCGCGGCCGCTGCCTTAGCCGGGAGCGGGGGAGCGGAGCCGCCGCCCGCCCGGGCAGGAGGGAGCGGCGGCCGCCGCCGCCGGAGCGGGATAGCGCGGCGGGGCGGCGGGAGGGCCGCGGGGAGGCGGCGGCCTCCGCCGAGGCCTGAACTGTCCCGCCGCCGCTCGGCCGATGCGTCCGAAGCCCCCGCCATGGACAAGATCCTGGAGGGGCTGGTGAGCTCGTCGCACCCGCTGCCGCTGAAGCGGGTGATCGTGCGGCGGGTGGTGGAGTCGGCGGAGACGCCGCTGAGCCAGGCGCAGTGCCGCGCCATGTTCGCCCTCAGTACCCGGCTGGTGCTGCAGGGCCCCGACCCCTTCCAGCGGCAGGTGGGGCGGCAGGTGCTGGAGGCCTACGGCCGCTACCACCGCGCCGAGTTCGAGGCCTTCTTCAATCGCGGGCTCGTCCTCGGCCTCCTGCAGCGCGGCTACGGCGAGCTGAGCAGCCGCGACCCCGCCATCCTCGACTACATCCAGGCGGGGCTGCGCCTCATCATGAGCTGCCCCTCGGTGCTGGAGCTCTTCGAGCTGCTGCAGGTGGAGGCGCTCCGGCTGGTGTGCGAGCGGCCGGCGCCCCCGCTCTGCGCCCGCCTCTGCCAGCTGCTGGGCGACTTCCCGCAGTGTCTGCCCCGCGGCAGGAAGCTCTCGCTTGCCTTCTGCCAACAGCTGGTGCGCAGCATCGCCCATTTCCAGAGCCAGGGCAGCCGGGAGGCCGAGCTGCGCCTCTACGTCTCGCAGGTGACGCAGGTCAGCGGGCTGCTGCGGAGCGTCTGGAAGGCCGAGCCCGACACGCTGCTGCCCTCCCTGCAGGAGCTCTTCGCCGTCATCTCCGCCGCCGGTGAGCGCCGCCCGCTGGGGAGCGCGGCCGAGGGCCCGGGGGGAAGGCGGGAGGGGTGTGGAGTACCGCGGGCGCTTGAGGAGCGTGGCGGGTTTGCCAACAGGAGAGGAAGAGCCCTACCGCTAGGGTCGGTGGCTTTGCAGATACTGCCTGGGAACCTGTGCTTCCTCGGCCAGATACTAAAGTGCAAGTTTCTGGCCGCCAAAGAGAGCAAAGCCTTTCTTTTTATTTCACGAAAAAAAAAACCCCACCCAAAAACCAACGAAACAAGTGAAGGGGAAACGGTGATTTGTTTAGCGCTTGCTCTGGATGGGTTTTGGAAAAACACCTGTTGCGATGCTTGAAATAATACACAGGAACAGAGTTTTGGGTGTCCCCTTGGAAAAACTAAAACTGGGCATCAAAAGCTACTCTTCTTGCTCCCTCCAGAGGGATACCCTAGGTCTTGGAACTGCTTAGTCTATGAAACTGGGGAGTATATAAAACTTGGGTGTCGTGAGAAGGATTCACTGCCTGAGTAATGCAGATGCGATTGTAAATAGGTCCTTTCTGACCTCAGAAATCTATGAAGTACTGTATTAACTCACATTGGAAAGTGCCTTTGCTGTTGAGGCACCTGGCAAACTTAACCCTGTAACATACTTTGTCATGGCTGGTATGGTTAGCAGATAGTTGTTGAGATAGGATGTGCGAAATACCAGCTGGGTTGGATCCCTAGGCTTAATATCAAGTATGATAAACAATTGTATGGTACATCTTTTTAGGACAAAAAACCCAAACCCCAGAACAAAACACTTCTCTGTTCTGTTAAGGGTGAAGGAGGAAGCTGGTAAATTGTCGCTTTCTTGCATGGATATTAGATGAACAAAAGGAATCTGTAATACATCACTATTCATTGTCCTTAATCCATTGAAATCTTTTGTTTTGGTTTGTGACGATAGAATGTTAGATATAGGATAGACTAATTATCTCAAAACTTTACAGCTATAGTGAAGTTGTAGGATAGAAGATAAAGCATACTTTTTTTTTCCTGTGGACTTTTCTTTTTGGTTTCTTACATTATGTCATGTTCAACTGTTACAGACACTTCATTCGAACCTTCTGTTGCACTGGCAAGTCTTGTGCAGCACATACCATTACAGATGATTACAGTACTTATCAGGAGCCTTACTACAGATCCAAATGTGAAAGATGCAAGTATGACTCAAGCTCTGTGCAGGTACTGTATTTCATTGTGAAGGGGGGAAAAGTCTCATTTTCTTATTCTTGCCTTTTTTGAAGTTATTTGTCACTTAGGTTCTATTTAAAAAAACCCAAACAAACAAAAATCATCCATAAAAAAAACCCTTTACAAGTGGTACTCTAAGTTATGCTATTTATCATGTTGAGGTAATACTTATGATGCTATGGATATTACTGGCATGGTTTCAGTTTAAGGATGCTGCCTTCATTGCTAATGTGGCTTCTTTCTCATGTTTTGCTTGGGTGGATGGAGAAAGAAGGTTAAATAGAAACTAAGAGGAACCCAACTGTGTTCCTTCTAGGTGACATTTTATGTTTAGATCTCCCATCTTATGGGAGATGGCATAAATAGAGTTAAACTCCATGGAGTTTGCAGTCAAGCTGTGAAACAAGGCCTTGTTTTCAGAAGATCAACCTTTCTGCTTTTTCAAGCAGCAGAGTGGCTCTCTCATGTGATTGTCTTACCCATCCTCTCCTCTTCTGAAGAGAAGAGTTGGTTAGAAATGAGTTTTACTGTTTAGTTTTGAGGTTTTTTCCTGCTTAGGTATCTTTATGACTTTTTAGTAGAATTCACAGGGAACAGCTTCTATTTCCATCTTCACTCAAGCCTCCAGAGTTTTTTTGGATGTTCTTTTAAATAATACGAGAATAGGAGTGATGTAAAAACAATTGCCTACTATGCTGCTTGTCACTAACCTAAACAGGAATGAACATTAAGATCGGTAGCACTGTTAACATACTGTGATTTAGATGGCAATCGTGGTTGGTATCTTCAGATATGTGAATACTAGTGGTGCAGAAGGATGACAATGGAAGAAAGATGAAGACCTTGAAGTTTTGGGTTTTTTTTTTATAAAGCCTATGGAAGAAGCTGTTACTGAGCACTGAAGTGTAGAAAAATGAGTAAAGCAGTCAAACATGAGGTTGTTAGAAATTTGTATTGTTTAAAAAAAATTTTGAAATTTTTCAATTAAAAGAATTTAACGTGTACTGTATTTTTTTAACTACATCCGTTTGAGTGTAGTGTAGTACTTGCACATTCATGTAGTGTAGCACTTACTTATTTTGGTGAAATACTTAGTTGTTTTCACACTGAAAACACTCCTTTTATTTACATTAAATTGAGAAGCCATATTTCATTTGAAAACGTAATTAATGAGAAGCAGCAGCATTAACATTGTAATTTGGAGTAAGACATATTGTTCGGGACTTTAAAAGAATCTGCTGTACTGAACAGATTTTAAAAGCTGTGTACCCACTCTAAAATTCAAAGCTGGGAAATTCAGAAGGATTTGTGCATGCTAATAACTTTCCAGTAATGTGCTAGTGATTAATTTTCATATTAGTGTAATTTTAACATTTATGTTGTATTACCTGCTTCAACACAATGTGATCGTATAATTGTAGCTTTAGAATGGCTTCTATGTATGCCTCTGCATAGGGAAGTAATGCAGTGCTGATCTTTGGGTATAATATGAGCTGTAATTATCAAATAAGTGCTCTTTCTTAGTTTTAGCCATGTGGTGGGTGTTTTCCTCTTGTTTTTGAAAGGTCAGTGCGATCTTACTTGCCTTGTTCATTCTTTGAAGTAATACTTGATTTTAAGAGCCTCTAGTTTTGTTCTGTGGAACTTTCTAGGTACCCCTTGTTATTTTTATTTGTAGATACTCTCATATCAACACTCTATCCCGTTTCTTATTCTACCTCTGGCAACCCTTTGCAGTAATTAGTCTCTCTGGTTTAGAGGAGTAATTGTAAAGTGGATAATACAGCTGGAATGTCTGGAGCACTGAATGACAATGTTGTCATCAGGCTTGCATCATTCCCAGGAGATGCAGAACTCCAGGCACAACAAGGTCTCCTGATGAGAGTCAACAGAGCTTTGGCAACTGCAAATTAGAGGCCTTGTTGCTCACTTCCTAAGGATAACTTTCATGACACAGCAGAGTCTGTCTAAAGTTGAACACAGTTTATTTACTAATCTGTAATTAGAAGACTAATAAATTGAATCTGTTCAGTGGGGGGTTATATTAGGCACAGGATTGTATAAGAAAGGGTGCTTGCTTTTTGGTGTCACTATGCTGTTCTTAATTGGCTCAGCTGTCTCTTGAAACCTTACCTGAAGCATCAGTGAGGAAAAGCAGAAGACTGTTGAATCTCTTCTGGGATACGTGACTACTTTAAGGGTCTACTTCAGAGGTCTCAGAGGAAGTTGACTGCCTGTACTCAGTATTCTGACAAGTATAATGTTTGTTTGCACTTTAATCCAAGTATCTTTGTTAAGAGAAACAAAACTTGTGAAGAAAAACTCCAGACATGACCAGGCCCTTTGCCCTGTTGGTGAAAATGTAAAATATTGTAAAAGATGTTAAATGTTTTTGGGGGTGCCTGGTAGTCTGAGGATCTTCTGTTGTTGTTTTGGGTGTGTTTTCTGATCTGAGGGATTTGCACCTGAGCTGCCAGATTCTTTGTCTGATGTGGCTAAGAAGATACTTTTCAGAAAAGTTACTGTCTGAGGTTTCACAGAGAGACTTTTTTCTCTCCAGGGATATTGGGAGTACTGTCCTTGTTAGGCTCATATGGATAGCAGACCTGCTCATTTTAGGGTGGTATTAGGCTGAAGGTCCCCTTGAGGCCTTTAAGGCTCTCTTAATCTGGTCAAACAAAAAACATTCTCTGTGTTTTTATTTATTTTTTCATGTCCCATATTAATATTTTACTTTGTATTAAAAATGCAGTCATTGATTGCAACAGAGCAGGAGCCAAGTAAATGCAATGCAGGGAGGATTTAGTAACCAAAATTTCTAATCTTCACCTACCAGATCTCAGATTTGATGCTTTTTAGGACATTCTTAAGCACATCTGCAAGTTTACTTCTGTTTCCTCTTCTGGCTTTTGTTTCTGCTCTTGAGAGTGTTGTCTCTGCTTTTAAGAGCAGAAACAGATTTTTAAAGATGGAATTTCTGTCTGTAACAATTATACAGAGAATGAGGTGTCTCTTTACAAGGTTAATCATACTGAACTGTTAGCTGTTGTCCTATTAGTAACAATGTTGAGTAGTTTAGTAGTTAATTATACTGACTAGAGGTGACAGGACAGCCCATCACATAACCAGAGCAATGGGATGGAACACAGGGAGCCCCAGCTCCCACCCAAAAGCACTGTTTTTCGTTTAGAGTTTCTGAGTGTGGTTGAAAGTGCACATAGCACAAAAACGGTAATCAGGTGTTTTAGAACAGTGGTTCTAAGGTAGAGCTCTACAGAAAACACTTTACTTGTCTAAAAAGTTAATGAAGAAACCCAAATATATCTTCATTAGGCTTAAATTAACTGTGCAGCTGTTTGTTCCACTGCTGAAAAGTATCAAGCCTACTAATTGGGGGTGGGGTAGGTTTGAGGATGACAGGACTATGAGGTTTGGGGCCTGTTTTTAGGTTAAGGTTAATTCTTTGCAGGCAAAAGCAGTTTTGGCCTACTTTTTTGATTCTCCGTTTTAGAAAGTATATCGAAAGGGTGCTCAGAATAAACATATTTGAATTTAACATCTTGAGGAAATGAGAGCTTTGTGTAAATTCAGAGCAATGATTATGATGATGCCATGTTTTTTCCCAAGGGGTTTTTTATAGTAACATGGAATAAACCCAGTAAGATCTGTGCTTGACTGTTAAAAAGGCAGGCCTAATGATTCCTTATTTTAGAGAAGCCTTTGAATGTTTTATATGTAGATAGTACAGATAAATTTTAGAATGTGTGTACTATACATTTTTCAGATCCAAATTATAAACTCTGTGTAAATTTTAGGTTGTTTATGGTAATACAGCATGCCCAGAATGCATGTTTGATGTTGCTAAAGATTGTGGTTTTCTTTTTAGTGTGGAATCTGAGGACCGAAACTGATTTCGGTCTGTTTGGAGCTTTCTTAATCTCCAGGAAGAACGTAGGAGCTGATAGTTTTGCTTCAGATCGGTAATCACTAATAGTGGCTGTTCATTAGACTGGTTATTTGTAACCCGTTTGGTTCTGTGCTAGAATTTAGCCTCTTAAAATAATCTTTATAAGGAGCTTTTTTCAGAAAAGTAGTAAAGAAATATACTTTGAACTTGTTCTTTTCATTGAATTATAGAATAGAATCATAGTGTTATGTAGATTGAGTGGAGCCTTTGGAAGTCATCAGGTCCAATCCCGCTCAAAGCGGGGCCAGCTTCAAAGTCAGACGTTGTTGCTCGGGGCCTCGTCCAATTGAGTTGAGAGCTTTCTGCAAGGATGGAGGTGCCTTGGTCTTGCTGTATAACTTGTTTTAATGTCTGACCATGCTCGTAGTGAAAAATTTTTTGTTCCGCTTAATTGGTGGTGCCTCATGTAGTTTGAAGAAGGGGATCTTGCAGACAGTTAAAGAAAATCCAAAATATTGCCAAGTAAAATCTCAGAAGAAGAAGAAGAAAGCCTAAATTTCATGTATTAGCTGGTACTGCCATATGATATTGTCAGTGTCTTAGAATTGCTTAAAGTATGAACAGTCTGCTTGTCTGCCTTAACAGACAATTTGCACTGATACTTAATTTAGAAGGATAGAATACCTGTATTTTCTGTTGCTGATATTTCACTATCTTTTCTAGGCACATATAAAGTCCCTTCACTTTTTCTTAGCTGTAGTAAAATTCTTTGTTTTGGGGCACATGTAGACCCCATGCTGCTGATGGCTATTATAAGATCCTTATAATACCTGCTGTGATGCATTTAAAACTACTAGATTTTATCTTTTTAACTGAGAGTGTTTGAGTTGGCTTCCAGGAATGTAGTTCTAAGTTGAAGAGGCTTCCTTTTCAAATTGAAATGTTAAATAGTCAGTTTTGGTCTGGTTTGGGGTAAAAGGTTCCCAGGTACAGGCACTTTCACCTGCAGTAGGAAGTTTTTGCCAAAAAATAAAAATGTTAGCTTAATGCTTATAAAACCAGGGTTCATATTCTTAAATAACAAGTATTTAATTTTACATGCTTATGTATTTTGGCAGAGTGTATTTACTTTGTAATCAGTAATGATCTGTTAATACATTAACAGTTAAATGACATGAGATAATTAGAATTATTTTACTACTTGCCTAACATTCTTGCATTGCTTCTTGTGAATCTCTGTGTAAGTGTGTAACTATCTGGGTAATGTGCAGGATCTTTTTGTTGGGATTAAACTTCCTGGCATATTGGTGGGTTTATTTTTTTTTTATCTTTCATTAATCTTTCAGAATGATTGACTGGTTGTCCTGGCCTCTGGCTCAGCATGTGGAAACATGGGTGATTGCACTGCTGAAAGGATTGGCTGCAGTCCAGAAATTTACCATCCTCATTGACGTCACTCTGCTTAAGATCGAATTGGTACGTTGGAAAAGAACATTCAAAATTGAAGGAGGGGGAAAGGAATTTAACAGCTATACAATTGTGTAGCATCTTTTGTATTCCAACACATCTTATTATTCTGCAAAGATGCTGTAAATGTATCTGCCGCTTTCAGTTGCATATAATGATTCTGCCTGTTTCAAATGGTTGTAGATTTGGAGTTCTGTTTAGATTTTCACTGAAATTTCACTTTCTAGATTTACTGAAATAAATGTGGATTTTTTTAGGTCTTTAATCGACTTTGGTTTCCTCTAGTGAGGCCTGGTGCCCTTGCTGTCCTTTCCCACATGTTACTTAGTTTTCAGCATTCTCCCGAAGCTTTTCACTTGGTAAGTTACTAAAATGGTTTTCAGTTCTTCGAAATGTCATTCATGTGTGATTTCTAAAGTGGACGTAAAGAATAACAAAATTGATGAGCTTGGATTTCCTCTTTGTTTCAAGGTTCCAGAATCAGATTTCTGTGGTTCACAGACCACTAGGCTTTCTAACTTCCAGGTTCAACCACTTAATGTGTAACTGAAAGCGAGCCTTGTTCTTCCTGGTATGTACATAGAAATATCTGGGCACCGCATTCTGTCTTTGACAATATAGTTCTGGAAATCCATTTTATGTGATGTGAAGTCTACTGATAAAGTTGGGCTGCAAGCAGACTTTCACGCACAGCTATTTGGGGAAAACAGATAACCAATTATCTGCTATATATGACCTCTAGTCACCTTGGATAGGTGCATTAGACCAAGAAGTGCTTCGCTTTAAGAAAGCTACGCTGTCTGTGTTTTAATGTACGGATGGGCAAACTGAAGGATACTATTTTTAATGGCCACTCTTCAAAATGCAGTTCATGCAGATGATGATGGTTCATATTAGTACAGCAAGATGTATAGTGCCTTCCCTATTCTCATACTCGGGGTTTAGCTTAAATTTTAAGTGAAATACAGGTCTTTCAGACTCACCATAGTAACAACTTGGCACACTTTCTCTAAGGTGTCCCCAAGGCTCTTAGGCCTGAAGGGATCACACATACTTTGATTAGGGTCAGAGTAATTGCCTTATGCCTGTTAACACTTTTTTTTTTTTTAATGACAGAAGTCTGAAGCTTCTCTCTCCTCCCTCTGCTGCCCTAATCTTGGCCTAGGATAGAAATTTGAGTCACAAATGAAACAGCAAAGTAGCCTTGAATATGCTCAAAACATAAATATTTCATATGTCTTGCTTTTCTTTGTTCCTGAGAGACAAAACATTAGTGAGAAAAATGTAAAATATGAGGAGACTTATTCTGGAAATAGGCATTTATGTTAACAAGGAAGATTTCTGCCATAGGCTGCATGCAGTACTGCATAAATATCTGTCTTCAGGAGTTCGTGACCATTTTCCCTCCATTTTAAACAACCTTCTTCACTATTGTTTTTTGAGTTACTGCTGTCATTTAGTATCCTGTAATGTTTTCCTGCATTTCAACTACTTGCTTGCTTTTTTGTAATAAATACTCTGAATATAAAATCGTTAAATGCACATTTGATACATTGCAAAGTAAATTAATTTCTATTTATCTGAGTTAACATTCCCCTTTCCTACACTTGAGCATCGTTAGCATAAATGACTTTGGTTTTTTATAGAAGAAAAACCCTCTGCCTTGTGTTTTTGATGTAGAACTTGTCATGCTGTGTACTATGGACTTCTAAAATCTACTGATGTCTAAAATTTTAATTCGACCTCCCACCAGAAGTGATACTTCTGTATGTATTCAAAGTGTAACTCACTATTATGCAGCATGCTGTAAGCAAGCATTTGGCTCTTAATTTGAGACAACTGAGAACCTGTACTTTTTCTATTCCCATGTGCTTGGTCTGTGTAAAATTATTGTATCTCATATCTACTTTATACAAATCTCATTCGTGGAGCTCAGTAGTTACTTTCTCACTGCTATGTACCCACATTTATAAAGTGAAAGTGGGAAATTTTCCACTGCAAGTTTCACTGTTGACTCTAGTACACTGAACACTTAATCTGGGTGTTTTCGTTTTTAAGCAGTGGATATCTTGCTTACCAAAAGGATAGGCTTTGTTTCTCTGAGATGTAAAAACATTCTTTATACTTAAGAGAACAACTGATATTTGAAAAAGTGGCAAATGAGTATTTTGCACCTGGCCACCTTTACTTTGGTGTTTTGAAGTATATTAATTCTTGTAATTGGTATAGTTTCCTAAAATTCTGATAGTCTTGTAATTTCTGTTCTGTATTTCATGTCTTTACTACCAAACAGTTTGTAAGCTAACTTGTAATGATGAATGATTCCATCCACTTCTTTCACAGGTAATCCGTTTTGATCACTTGAAAACTGCCAGAAGTGTCTAAAGTATTCTGGTTTGCAGTGAGAAGTCCCTACTCTTTGGGACTGCATTGAAATAACTTTCTACCTGATGTTTTAAGACTAATATAAAAAAAGTCTCATGCAGTTAAAAATACAGACAAAGCTGTGCTAAAGAAGGGGAAGGAGATGGAGAGAACATCTCTGATTTATATGCAATTTAAAATGGTAATGAATGAGCTAATCCTCAGATTACCGTATCTGTGGTAAGCTTTTTTTAGCTCGTAGTAAATTACCATCTTGGTTTGAGTTTAGATCCCTCACTAGGTGGAGCTGTGAGATAGTTTCTGTCTTGTGAACTGAAATAGCATGAATGTATTCATTGGCTTCAGATCCAAAGTGTAGATTCTGTTTAAGGAAAACTGAGGTTTGTTTTCAAAACTATATCCATGAAATTAGAGCAGGATACTGCACTGTTAGTGGTGGCACAAAAGCAAAATGTTTGCTGTTAATATCCTTAATAAGGGGGGGTACTTTGGACACTTGACACATTTAAAATGTTAACATGCATTTTCTAAGTTCATAAAATTCCCAAACTTGATATGTGAGCTAAAGAGAGCATTGAATAATTAATTGTGCTGCTTGAAAATTGTCGTGAGTAAAGAATAATGCACGTTTTTCAACTCATTGTTTCTCAACCACTTCTTGCGTAATATCAAAAGGTCCTCTGTCATTTGGCATGTATAAAACAGTTAAGTTGTCTGTAGAACAAAAAAAAAAATGTACAAATGCAATTAACACCCTTTTTTGTTTGTTTTCCTATTCAGATTGTCCCACATGTGGTTAGTTTGGTTCATTCCTTCAAAAGAGATGGTTTACCTTCCAGTACAGCCTTTTTGATGCAGTTGACTGAGTTGATACACTGTATGATGTATCATTATTCAGGATTTCCAGAGCTCTATGAACCCCTTCTGGAAGCTGTTAAGGTATGTTAGGAATATAAAGAGGATGGAATGTTTTTTGTCTTGTTTTCCCAAATATGAAAGCTGTAATACCATAGATCTAAGTTCTTCAGAACTTCTGGGAGAAAAGAGCGAACTGCGTGACCTAATGTCAGTTTTAACTGTGTTTGGAAAATGCTAGAAAAATTGTCCTGAATGTCCATGATATTATTGCAGCAGGCTTTAAGGAAAGCCTGAAATGAGGTCCTTCATTAAAAATACCATCTAATTTCTTAAGCCTCATGTAACTGTTAATATACTTTTTTGAAGGCATTTCATTTCAACTCAAGCTAGAAACTGTAACTCTTCAACTATAACTTCAGAGCACTGGTAGTATTGAAGAGAAGCAGGTTCTGAAGAGTACTTGGCATGGTGTTAATCTTTGGCTAGCTCCGAAACACCATTATTAAGCTCTACGTCTTAATACTGTTGTCAGTATTGCATGCCTCTGTGGGTAAAGGATGCTGGATGCTGGCCTGTGCTGTTTTAAAGCAAAATTCAGGTTTTTTTTAATATAAATATTTATTTTAAAAATCCCAAAACAACACTCCAAACCAAATAAAAAAAACCACAAAACCCCTAAAAAAAAAAAAAAATCCACAAAAAACCACTGGGGTATTACTGTCTGATTTTATAGCAGTAGTATTGCAGTTAAATGCTTGACACTTAAAAAGCCATATCAATTTAATTCCATGTGTTCTGGACTTTATTCTTTCATTCTTACATTTTTATTCCTGCTCTGTCAAATATATTTCTAGCAGTATAGAGGATGCTTTAGGAGTCTGTTAAAGCTTGAAATTTGGGAGGTAGTTTTTCATGGCAGAAAGGATTCTGTGAATATGCAGGTCAAAGGTGATGACCAGACCCTTATTCCTGCAATTTGAGAGTTGAGTAAAGAAAGGTTTGAAGAAGAGGGCTTTGGGGGGGTTGTATCTTCTAGGCTATCAGGGATAGCAAGACCCTGAAGGAGTGTGTGGGAGCAAGTGAAGATATAAGACTGCTGAATGATAGGACCTATTATAAAAACAAATACAAAAATCTCTTAAGTGTGTTAAATGTTTCTCTTGTAGGATATGCCCAAACCCACTGAAGAGAAGATTAAGTTGATTCTCAGCCAGAGTGCCTGGACTTCTCAATCCAGTTCTCTGCCATCTTGTTTATCTAGACTTTCTGGAAAATCTGAAACTGGGAAGACAGGTCTAATTAATCTAGGAAATACTTGCTACATGAACAGTGTTATTCAGGCACTTTTTATGGCTACAGAGTAAGTCCTTTTTAACAGCTCTCTTCATTGCAAGTTAACTATTGCGGTTGTTGCATTCTTGCTTTTCACAGAATATTAACTTGTCCTGGGGTGTCTCAGCTTGCTTGAGCTGAGTGGGTTTCTTTGCACTCAGTTACTGATTGCTTTGTTAAAGTCCAGCTCTGTGAAACTGCGATTTTAGCCATTAAAATCCTGATCCTTTTTCCTCACTGTCCTTACTACTTTCAGTATTTTAAAAGTTTGTTGTGATGCTTTTGTTATAATCTGGAAGCTATTAAAAAAACCTCTGGCTGTCCATTCATAGTCATTTCAATGTTTAAAGAAATAAGTTTTTTGCAGTGTTAGTTCCTACTGTATAGTAATTTTGTATCTGCACTAGAGCAGAATCCAGGTATTGAAGGGAAGTGTTACATGTTGCTTTCTTGCAAATTGAGGTAGTTATCTGAGCTGGGATGATAACAGCATTGTTGTTAGAAATCCAGAAAGGAAACTAATGTCTGGGGTGTGTTTTTTTTCAGTTTCAGAAGACATGTTTTATCTCTGAATCTAAATGGTTGTAATTCACTAATGAGAAAATTACAGCATCTTTTTGCGTTTTTGGCCCATACCCAGGTATGTCAGTTTTTCATCTGCTGTTTTTCAAGCCTAGATCAATATACCAAAACAGTGGAACAAACATGATGCTGTGGGAGTCCTCTTGAGTATGTTAAAAATAAAAGTGATAGATTTGTAGGGGGATGAGTCTGCCTGCAAATGTTCACATGGTGTGGATGGACTTAGAGAAATCTGTATTTCCTAAGTATAACATCTTGGCATTGTGGTGTTTTTATAAATGAGCAGTAAAAGGTTTTCTTTGAGAAGCCAAAAAGAAAAAGCCCAAATAAATCCTAACTTGATATACAAGCTGAATTTGTGTAGCTTTCTAGGATAAACTGTGACTTTCTGCAGTGATTTTTATGCTAAACTTTATTAAGAATTCTGAAGTGAACTTTATTAAATGTTCAGAATATTTTGCTAGTGCTAGAAAGACATAAGACACTTTTGTTCTCTTTGATTAATAACAATAAACTTGTGAAGGGGATGAGGCTGGATTGCCTTAAAAATAAATTGGTGCTTATGCAATACTGGTATTCTGAGGAAAGAAAACTTTTTTTTTTTAAACTTGCCAGCAAGAAAAGTAACTGCTATTTCTCATAACATCTGGTTTACACTCACTACACATTTAATACTTGCCTGTATTACTACTTTTATCTTTGTACTAGAGTTGATTACTACAAAATTAATGGTGCTCTTTTCCTATGATTAAGTGTGTTAAATGTTTGTCTGCCATGTGTTTCATACAGTTCCTCTAAAATAATGTAGTCCAAAGTTCAGTGGTCAATAAAAAATAACAAACCCAAATTTTTTAAGTAGTTCTTATGTAACCTTGTCTGTCCCTCTCTTATGCGAACAGAGGGAGGCATATGCTCCTAGAATTTTCTTTGAGGCTTCCAGACCACCATGGTTCACCCCTCGATCCCAGCAGGATTGCTCAGAATATCTCAGATTTCTGCTAGACAGGTACAGTTTTTGTGCCATTAATGGGAATGAATCTACAGTTTTATCACATAATATTGAATTCTTAGGAGCAGTCATGTAACAGTTCCACTGCATGAATGGGGATCAGGAATTTTGGGCCTCATTCCTGGCTATCTCTGATTTTCTGTATGGTCTATGAAACACTTCATGGGTTTAATCTGTGGTGAAGTCTGGATACCATCTTGTATCCATATCATTTAAAGCAGGTTATAGTGGTAGTTATGTTCCATTTTTACAAATCTAAACTTGGGTGTTATGTTAGAGTGACAGTCCTGTTGTAAAATTAATGTGGTTGATGAAACCTCTTTATTTCATACAGGTCAGATAAGTTCTGAAGGGATGTACATGCATTTATAACCAGCTTAATAAGCAAGCAAATTAACTGTGGCACATACAAAACAAAAATACCTAAATGTATTAGTAGCCCTCTTTAATTTTAGGTTGCTGAGATGTGGCTTAAGCAATATTGCTTTATGACACATTCCTTTTCTGGAGAAGTTTATCTCAATAGTGAAATAGTGTTTTTTATTTTTAGTCCCTGCCCCTCCCCCCCCCCCCCTCCCTTTTTCATTTTTGGTTTAGTTTTTCTTGATGTAGTTACTTAACATTCTTGGCTACAAAATCCTGACCTTTTCTTTTCTTTGGAAATAGTCTGGCACTAGTTAAATAGCTACTTGTTCTCTTACAAAATCTGACTTACAGAACCAGACAGATGGGGAACTGATAATGTAATGGTAAATAAAAAAGTTGTTTGTTAGGTTTTTTTAATACTTGCCAGTTCTCTCAGTATATCCATAGTGTTCTGTTACATACAATGACACCCACATTAAATGCATTTGTGCTTCTCTTATACTCTGTTTTGGATACTACTGACCTGTATGGTTCAGCTTGCTTATATAAAAAATAACAAATAGCTCTTTTAATGTAAGACACTTCTAGTGACACAACCATCTATATTTTTTAGCATAACTGGGGGAAAAAATCTGAAATGATGCAGCAATATTTGTTTGGAAAATAGCACAGCTACTTGGATTTTTTTTTTTTGGTCTTCAGGCTGCATGAAGAAGAGAGAACCTTGAAAGCATTGTCTTCAGCAAAGACTTCTGAAAGTATAATGAACGAAGACTCACAGATACAAGAAGCTGTCCATAAAGCACAAGTATTTGCTGAAGCACCTTGTATGGGAAATGAAGAAAGAACTCTGATAGAGAAGATGTTTGGAGGAAAATTGAAGACTACTATATGCTGTTTGAACTGCAAAAGTATGTCTCAAAAGGAAGAAGCTTTCACAGATCTCTCTCTGGCTTTCTGTCCTCCAACTTCCTTTGAGAATGTTGGCCCAAAATGTATGGAACGTTCTGAAGAGAAAGACGACTACATGGTGCAAACTAATACTTTAGCAACTAGCCCTGCTGGAGAAACACCTCTTGGTAATTTGGAAGTAAATGGTGGATGTGACACAATAATGAATGAAGGAACCATAAAAGATTTTTCTACTGAGCCAAACTCTGAGAATACCACAAATTCTGAACTCAACAAAGTTCAAGATAATGGGGATATGTCTCAGAGGCTAGCAGGTAAAACCACCCTGTCAGTTACAGACTTACTGAATTATTTTCTGGCACCTGAGATCCTCAGTGGAGACAATAAGTATTATTGTGAAAAGTGTGCCTCTCTACAGAATGCTGAGAAAACTATGCAAATCATCGAGGAACCTGAATACCTCATTCTCACTCTTTTGAGATTTTCATACGATCCAAAGTGTCATATAAGGCGCAAAATCTTGGACAATGTGTCTCTGCCACTTGTTTTGGAATTGCCAGTCAAAAGAGCAACATCCCCTCTAGCTGTAGTTTCGGGAGGTTGGTCTGTTGGTGTTGAGATTTCTGATATTGGAGAAAATATTGCTAAAAAACTCAAGCCTTCAGGTGCTGATGAAGTGACATGCCCACAATTGGTGCCCTACATGTTAAGCTCTGTGGTGGTGCATTCTGGTGTATCCTCTGAAAGTGGACATTATTATTCATATGCTAGAAATGTTACTGGGTCAGGGCCCTCAGGACTTTGCCACCAGTCTACAGCTCTTTCTTTAGTTTCTCCTCAGGATAAGTTGTTGGCAGAGGAGAATCCTTGTACTGTTGTAGAAAATGAGCTGGACACTGAGATGCCAAGAGAGTGGTTTTTGTTCAATGACAGCAGAGTGACATTTACCTCATTTCAGTCAGTCCAGAAAATTACCAGTAGGTTTCCAAAGGACACTGCTTATGTTCTGTTTTACAAAAAACAAAATAGCACCTGTGGCTTCAACACCAATTCAGCAAATGGACTCTGGGTAAATGGAGACCCTCCCCTACAGAAAGACCTCATGGATGCAATTACGAAAGATAACAAACTGTACTTGCAGGTAAGTTGGAAATTGTATATGAAGAGTGGTCTCAAAACTTCCAAGAGGCTGTCTAAAAGAAAGAAAAAATCAGCTTTAAAATATTCTGGTATATTAACCTTGTAAATTGCTAATCTCTGTTCCGTCTTGATGTTGCTAGACAGGTTTCATAGTAGTGTTGCCACCATTAGATGGGAAGCATCAAGGAAAATGGCTTAAACTCAGTTTAAATTTTTAGCAGAGATGCTTGCACAGATTGTTTAACCACTTGTAATTCTACGCAGGAGAGGCTTTTCAAACAATTCTAATTTTCATTGCCTTTCATAAATTACAAGAGTAGCTAAAGTATACTTAAGAACTTCTTTGCAGTGTTCCTGCTAGCGCATTTTCATTTGGAGTGAAGTATTATTTATACAACTTGTGCTTACCCAAATGCTAGAGCCACTAAAATGAAGACCAGATGCTAGTGACTAGATGCCGCTTTCCCTTTGCTGCCTATTTTGCTTCCTTCTGTGGGACCTGCACTGCCAGCCACACATTCCCTGGGCTCTGAGAACTTCACCTAGCTGTAATTGCCTCTTCGATTGCTGTTATGAAAACCCACTGTCCTCCACATTTCAATATGGTTTGCTTTGAGCATTGCTTCTGTGTTTGGATGTTGTAACAGTAACTGTGTTTTACTGTGTGCTCTTTGGTTTAAGCTGTTCCTGTAAGACTTCTAGACCTGCTCAAATTGGAAAAACTAGGTAAATTCAAATTAGAAAAGAACAGCTACGCCTTGCTGTGGAAAATGTTATAATAGCTGCAGGTATTTTGCAAACATAAACAAGAGAACCCAGAGTTTAAATTGCAACTCTGCTGCTGTTTTCAGACTGTGTGGTTAATGTGTTTCTGACCTAACCATCTTTGTTTATATGCCACCTCTCCTCTTGACTGTATAGGGTAGCATAAAACATGGCTTCTTTAGCAGCAATCTCAGATCATAGAATAGTTTGGGTTGGAAGGGAGCTTAAAAGGTCCTCTAGACCAGCCCCTTGGCAATGAGGAGGGACATCTTCAAATAGATCAGGTTGCTCAGAGCCTCATTCGACCTGACCTGGAATGTTTCCAGGGATGGAGCATCTACCACCTCTCTGGGCAACTTGTGCCAGGGTTTTACCACCCTCATTGTGAAATACTTCTTGCTTATATCTATCCTGAATCTACCCTTTTTTAGTTTGAAACTGTTACTCCTTGTCCTATCGCTACAGGTCCTGCTAAAAAGTCTGTACCCATCTTTCTTATAAGCCCCTCTTAAATACTGGAAGGCCACTATCAGATCTCCCCGGAGCCTTCTCTTCTACAGGCTGAACAACTCCCACTCTCTCAGCCTGTCCTCATAGCAGAGGTGTTCCATCACTCTGATCATTTTGGGGGCCCTCCTCTGGACTTGCTCCAACAGGTCCATGTCTTTCCTGTGCTGAGGGCTCCAGAGCTGGACATGCACTGCAGGTGGGGTCTCACCAGAGCGGAGTAGAGGGGCAGAATCACCTCCCTTTACCTGCTGGCCATGCTTCTTGTGATGCAGTCCAGGATATGGTTGGTCTTCTGGGCTGCAAGTGCACGTTGCTGGCTCGTGTCCAGCTTTTCATCCACCAGTACCCCCAAGTCTTTCTTGGCAGGGCTGCTCTCAATCCGTTTATCCCCCAGGCGGTATTGATACCGTGGGTTGCCCTGACTGAGGTGCAGGACCCTGTACTTGGCCTTGTTGAGCCTCATGAGGTTCACACGGGCCCATTGCTTGAGCTTGTCCAGGTCCCTCTGAATGGCATCCCATCCCTCAGCCATACCCTCTTCCTGGGATACCTGTCCTTGCTTCCACTGCCTGTGCATTCCCTTCTTGCCCTTTAGTTTGACCAGCAGGTCTCCACTCATCTATGCCTGTCTTTTGCCTTCCTTTCCTGATTTTTTTTTTTTTTTTTTTACACCTGGAGATTGAGAGCTCTTATGCTCTGTGGAAAGTGTCCTTAAAGACCTGCCAGCTCTGTTCTGCTCCCTTGTCCCTGAGGACAGTTTTCCAGGGGGTCCTATTGACTAACTCCCTGAAGAGCTGGTTTGCTTTCCTAAAATTCAGGGTCTTGACTTTACTCTTGGCCTACCCCATATCCCTCAGGACTGTGAACTCCACCAGTGCAGGATCACTGCAGCCCAGGCTGCCTCCAATCTTGACGTCACCAGTTAGCTCACTTGCGTTGGTGACAAACAGGTCCAGTATTGCATCACCTCTGGTAGGGCTGTCTATTACCTGGCTTAAGAAGTTATTCTTAATGCATTCCAGGAGTCTCCTGGGTTGCCTACAGCTCACTGTGGTACTTTTCCAGCAGATGTCAGGGTGGTTGAATTCCCCCAGCATGATGAGAGCCTGTGAGCGTGATGCCTCCTGTAGCTGGAGTGAGAAGGTTTTGTCAATGGACTCCCCTTGATCAGGCAGCCTGTAGTAGACACCAGCCACAAGGTTCCCTTTGTTGCCTTGCTCTCTAATTCTTACCCATAAGCTTTCAACCTACTCATGGCTATTCTTCAGCAACAGCTCTTCACATTCTATCTATTCTTGATGTAGAGGGCAATCCTTCCACCTCTACTTCTTCAGCTGCCTCTTCTGAACAGTTTGTAGCCATCAATAGCCGCACTCCAGTCATGGGATTCATCCCACCAAGTTTCAGTAATGGCAACTATGTTGTAGCTTTCTAGCAGCATGGTGGCTTCCAACTCCCGTTTGTTGCTTATGCTCTGTGTCTTGGTGTAGAGGCACTTCAGCTGGGCTGTTGGCCGTGTCACCTTTCTTGAGGAACACCCTTTGGTTCCTTTGAGATCTTTCTCTGGTGTTTCCCTCTTGGCTCCTCAGGAGCTCCTGGCTTATCTCCATAAGACTTTAAGTGTGCTGCAGTGTAGCCAGCATGTCTCAGAGCAAGAGGCTGAGGGCCCTCGCTAGTCCCTGTCCCTCTAACCTTGGTGTGTCATCCCACAGCTTGTCACAGGCAAGCCTGATATTATCCCCCTGCCCCTGCAAGACTAGTTGAAAGCTCTGACAATGAGCCCTGCTAGTGCGCAAGCAAAGACCCCCTTTCCCCTTTGAGAAAGGTGAATCCCATCTGATGCCAGCAGGCCTGGTGCTGTGATGGCCATCCCATTATCAAAAACATCCAAACCATGGTGGTGACACCAGCCAGAGAGATGTGTATTAATAGGCTGGGTCTGTCTGTTTCTTCTAATGTTGCTGCCTGCAACTAGAAGGATAGTTAGAAAAAAACTGTGCTCCAGATTCCCTTACCAGCCATCCCAAGGCCCTGAGGTCTCTTTTGATTGCCCTTGGACTATGTGTTGTAGCTTCATCGCCACCCACATGGAAGAGCAGTACTGGGTGATAGTCCGAGGGCCGCACCAGCCTAGGGAGTTTCCTAGTGGTGTCCTCAACCCAGGCCCCAGGGAGGCAGCAGACTTCCCCAAGAGGAGGGTCCGTCTGGCATATTGACCCTCTCTCTGTTCCCCTCAGAAGAGAGTTGCCTGCAACTACAACTCTTTTCTTCCTCGTGGAGGTGGTCGTGGTATGGGGATTAGGCCTTTGTGACCTTGGCAACACCTTTAGTGTAGATGGGCCATCATCCACATCATCCATGGACTGTCCTTCCACATCCAGAGCCTCATACCTGTTGAACAGAGGTACCTGGGAAGGCGAGGTGGGCAAGGAGGGGGTTTGCCTGCTATCCCAAGCATGGGCTTGCCTTCAAGAGAATATCACGTTTTCAGTCAGAATTGCTGTGACTTCCATTGATGCGTGAATACTATAATAGTGAAATTTCAAACTCTAAGCCATATCATTTTTTTTTATTTCAGGTATACATTTTTACAGCAGTATCTAGGTAACTGAGTAAGGGCGGGGGGAATCAGTTTTGAGAACACAGCCTGGAGAAAAGTCGTACAACTACAGTGATATTGTAACTTTTTTTATATAAAGCCAAACATCTAAAAGTGGAACAGTGTTACCCACGTAGAATATAAAGCTTAGTAACTGTTCTTGTTTGCGTCTTTTCCTGGTGAATCCAATGCTTGCAGTCACATGTTTGTGTTATCAACAGGATAGGTGATTACCTGAGTTTGCGTAATGGGCTTTTTTCAAATCTGAAGAGATGCTTTAGCCATATGGTACAAGCAATATTATCAGGATATTGAGAAAATAATTTGTTAAATAAGGAAGTTATTCTTAAATATGTTTCTCTGAATTTTTCAAGACCATTTTGATGTAATTTCTGAAGTACGTGAAGCTGTTCATTACTTTAAGCTTTTTGAATACTGCTGTATGCCTAGAACCAGTGAAAGATCAATGTTGTTTTATAGAAGTTAGTCACTTGGTGCAAATACACAAAAATTGCTTTTTTGATAATCTTCCAGACTAAAGCTTTCTGTACAGAACGTGTAGCTGAAGTTATATAAACTGAACAGTCCTTTTCTGTTATAGCTTACAAGGGAAAGCCAAGTTAGTAGTTTCTTGAAAATTTTTCCATTACAATTAAAAAGAAAAAAAAAATACAGTTGTCTTATAGTGGAAAAAAATAATTTTCTAAGTACGTAGTTTTTGTTTGGGCTTTGGTGGCTTTGTTTTTTTTTTTTAATTTATGATCTTTTACCAACTTTTCAGTTTTTCATTCTTCGTTTATTGCCTTTCTTTGAGGTGCTCTACTAATCTCAGAGTTGTTGATCTGTCCTTTTCTTAATTTAAGTGAGTCTCAGTTACTGTTTTTCTCAAACTAATACTAATATTGTGACTCACTGAATTAGGTTATTGTGTTTTTGAGAAGTCGCATTTCATTGTTGTTCAGGGTTCTAAACTAGTATTTTCCTGGTAATTTAAAATATACTTTTCTGTCCTGAGAAAGCCTTTACTTTTTAGAAGAAACGTTCCAAAAAATCTCTAGCATACTGCTTTTGTTTTACTATTGCATACCAGTTTACCACATGGTAAACTAAAATGTTTTCACTTTAAATAACAAAACTTGCAATATGGGTAGCTCTCACTCCAGTTAAAACAAATTAAAGATCCTATTCTGGGAACAAGTGGCAAGCAGGGGAGGGGATGCTTTATGTTATTCTCAATCCAGAGAACTGTATTGACTGTCAAATTTTACTTACCTAATTTAGTATTTGTTGGGATAAATATAATTAGCCTGAAAACATTCAGCACTTTTTTTAGAAACAAGGATATTTCTTGCAAAAATGCCAGTGCTATATGCTATACTAGAACAACTTAATGTAGGTTAACATTAATCAAGTAAATATATGCCTTGAGAGAAGAAATGCGCTCATTTTAGCACAAACTACTGAATAGGAATAAAGCATGAAAGATCTTAAACTGCTAAATAATTTCACTTTTAGCACTGAAGACATAAATGGTTTGTGGTTTTTAATACTAATACTCTGTCAAGAAACTTTAGTAATTGATAATTTGATTACTGCTCCATATTTCTCTTGTGTGTATATGTATAGAGAGAGATAGATACTTTCCATCCATTATAGAAAACGTTTTGTACATGGTAGTAATGAAGCTAAGATCATGACTGAGGCTTATCCTACTCTCAGTGCACTTTGGCTGCTTCCGAACAGTATTTCAAAGTGGTTGACAAAAGCTGTGCTTGCAGCTCATCTACACTCTGTACCGAGCATGATGTGCCTCTCCAGGCCTGTGAGAGTCATCCCTTGCACATAAGTCACGTGCAAGGTACTGCGTTGTTGCTGTTTGTAGTAGTGCTTCTCATCTTGACTTGTGCCCTCTCTGTAAGGAAGCCTAGGGACAGTGGAGCAATCATACTGTCGTCAATGGTATTGTGAAAGGTATGTAACAGAAGACATACATAAAGTAACTTAGCTGCATAGCTATGCCAAAACCTTGTGCTATCTGGTAACTGCAGTAAGGCAAATAAAAAATAAATCGTTTTTCTAGCTAAATGTAGCAAAAAAACCCCCACCAAACAGCTGTAAGCCTCTAGTGTTCTTTTTGTCTACAATTTTAAGATTTTTATTTAATATAGCATAATCAGAAAACCTATTGTTGATGCTTGTGTTCTTTTGTAGTACATTTTTTTTAGGTAAAATTCAACTACTGAGGTTTAGGAGGTATAAAGTTGCCAGAAAACAGTTCTCTGGAGGGATAAAAGTGGAGGAGGGAGTAAGGAAAACTCTATTTTTGGTTTGGTACTGTGCTGCATTAAACATTTTTTCTCAAATATTTTATCAAAAACCCCAGCCCAGGTGCAGTGTAGTGAGTCTCCCACTGTTTGGTTTTGAGAAGAAATTTTGTTCTAAGCTAAACAGTTTTGCAGTGTAGTTTTTCAACTAAGCAGGCTGTTCATACAAGTCTGCTATTTTAATCAAAATTTTCTGTTGATTTCTGGTACTAGAAGTGAGTTCTTAATATTCCCTTGTTATTCCTAGTAAATTTACTTAGTTTTTGATGTGTTTTATAGCTAGCAGGTAGATAAGAATCAACATATTGATGGAGGTAGTATAATACTGTCTTTCAGGAATATGGCCAGCATATCTTTGTAGACAGTGTCCTTCAAGTATCTTTTATATAAATTTGGAAACGAGTGTGCATTTCAGTCCTTAGTATTGTAAAATAGTTTCATACTTAGGCTGTGTTTTTCTAAGGTGGCAGAGTAATTTAAACCCACAAGTACTATTTTTAGCACCTGTGAAAGTACACAGACAAGACTAAGTTTAGTGCTTTCATGGTAGTATAATACCAACAGTCTTGCAGGTTCTTGGCTCTGTTCCTTGCTTTCACCAAAAGGTGGAGAAGAAAAGGAACAATTCAAAGTGACCCATGTAATTACTAAAACCCTGTTAAAATTTCCTCCTGTTGCCTTTAGGGAGGTATGTGGTGACGAAGTGTCATGTGAAGGAGACTGTCAGTATGAGCCTTAGCACCTGAATGCTTTCATTTTGTTTCCTAAAGAAATAAAGCTTGTATGTCTGCTGTCTTGTCAGTCTTCCAGAGCCTGACACCTGCCTTCCCTCCCTGAATTTTTGAAGCTCTTGGCCAATTTGAGAAAGGGATAGTAAAGACAAGAAATTGCTGCAAGGTTTATGAAACTAGTTGGCCAGAGACAAAATAGTGTATGACCTCTCTAATGAGGGAAGAAGCCTGTTCTCATCCCCTTAGATGTTTGAGAAGCCATGGGGGCATTCAGCTGAAAAAGCAGCTGGCAGGAGGCTATGCTTTCTTGTTTCTGCTACTTGTGCAAGTACTTTTTCCAGCAGCTGACTCTGATTTTTATGGAGTGCTTGAAAGTTCCTGAGACTTACTAGTGTTAACACAGTTAGCATAGCAATACCAATTGAAAGCTAAAAATCTGCACTGAATGGAAACTAAATAGCTTGTCCATCTTTTTGCCTTTTATCTGAGTATGTTGTTACTCTATGCCATTGATTGAGTGAATAAAGAAGTGCCTTTTAAATAATTAACATTGATTTAATGGTCTTACCTCTCTATTTGGCAACCAAGAACAAGGGCATCTTAAAATTGCTAGGATGAAAGTTCATGTGAAACATATAAAAAGCTAATGCTTTGTTAGCATTTGATCAGCAGTCTAATTCTTTAGTAACATCCTATGTTGCTATAAGATATGATTTTAGCATAAACTTAAATTAATTTTGATTCACATATACTTAGTGACATTCACTGGAATTATACATCTCAGGCTGTGGAAGTTCAACAAAGCCGTTCAGACTTAGGACTCCAGAAGTTAGTGATGTTGCTTTCAAAAGCTGTTTCAAAATTTACTGGAAGCAAGCTGCTTCAAGAATTTGAGGTTGATGTGACTGTATTTTTTTTTTTTATTATTGTCTTTATTCTTTCATTCCAGGAGCAAGAGCTTAGTGCTCGAACACAAGCACTTCAAGCTGCCTCAGCCTCCTGCTCTTTCCGACCCAATGGATTTGATGACAACGACCCCCCGGGAAGTTGTGGTCCGACAGGTGGAGGAGGAGGGGGTGGGTTCAGTAACGTTGGTAGATTAGTCTTTTGACTATGAAGACAACCTGGAATACACTGGTTCCAAAGCAGCCCAGTACTGCTGAGGACAACTAAAATATTGAACTTTGTCAGATATTGTACCAAGTTTTGAGACTTGATCCTTGTTCAAAAGCAAATGTTGGGTTTTTTTGGTTATGTTTTATTTGAAATAAATAAGTGCATAATGGAAAAAAAACTACCTCTTAAAAATTCAGTTGCTTTTATAGTAAGATATGCTTGCCCAAAAGACAGAAAATTGAAATTTTTAAGTAGTTGCAAATGAACACTGCATTAAACTGAACGAACGCACTTACATCAGTTTCTATTGTCCTCATCCACTGCGTGAAGAAAGTTCATTTTTTACTCCTGATGGTATTGCTTTATGTGGAAATCCTTTCAAATGGGCTAAACTACTTACATAGTCTCTCACCCCCACCTTATTTTCAAATCTGGTACCTTTATGGATTTCCAGAGATGATGCAATTTATAATAAAGGCAATAACTTAAATGTGACATGATACAGTACTTCCCAGCCTAAAAATTATTCATTATATTTCCACTGTACATGCAAAGAAGAAAAAATAATTTATAAATATTTGCTAAGTTGTTTTCCAAAAAAGTGCATGTTCTGTAGGATCAATGTTTTTAAATAGAAATTGTTAACTTTGTAGCATTTCTAATTGTTTTGAGGATTTTAAAATTATTTCAGGGAATATATCTGCTGTGTATTGGAAAGGAAGAGATTCTGTATGTGCCTTGCAGTAATGTATCTTACAACAAACTTTCTGAGGCTGCAGAAAAGGGGAAAAATGTGTTAGTAATCAATCTTTTTCTTTTTTTTTTTTTGTCAGTATTAGAAATCTGTACATTTATAGAAACCTACCAGATTTCCAGAAGTAACAGCCTGGTAGTTTGAAATGCAGTAAGTGTGTTGCCCATTATTTTCTGATTAGAAAAATACATACCTAGTGATCTGTAACTTTTGTGGCCTCCATTGCTAAGCAGCAGCTGGTCATGAATACTGAGCTATGTTTGTGAAATCAGAGAGGCTACCTGTATTGATCCTTGCTGAGGATCTATGCTTCTAAGAGTCCTATGAAGTTTTGCCTTTTGATTTTTGCTCGTAGTGAGAAATTTCTGGTGAGTTCAAGTTTTAACTGCCTGCGGAAGACCAAAATGATGCTGTCTATGGAGCTGTGTCTGCCTGCTTGTAAGGCCAGCAGAGGTTGGGGATCTGCTGTTTTTAAAAAGTCTTGGCAGAAATAGCAACTTTGTTTTTGATGTGCAAAGAAGATAACAGAAGTAAAGGAGCTACACTGTTGAATCTGGTGATTAATTCTTAACTTGAATAATCTTACAGTGACATGTAAATTTATTTAAAGTATTTTTACAAATTCTACACTGTTTTACTGTGTTTTTATATTCTACTCAGTGACAAAGTACATCCTTAAAAAGCATGCAAAACCTGGCAGGTGTTAGATTAACTGTACAAAATAAATTTCTTAAATGCCTTTAAAAAGCATAAAATAAGTTGTGAATATTAAACCTTGTTCATATGATATCAGATACATAGAGTTTAGTCTGAAAGGTAACTTAGCTTGCAAGCTATTTTTATATTATCACTAAAACTATGCTGTTTGCTCTGGTGTAGGTTCACATGTTACTGTTCAAGAAAGCTAGAGCAGCTGAGTTTCAGGTTTGGTTTTTTTAATAGTTTCCAAGCTTTGTTTTGACTGTTTGTAATATGTCAGCTTTGACCTACGCTTTTGTTACGATCTCAGCTGTAGGTCTCTGAACCAGGGGTTCAGCTGTGGAAATGTGGAATGTTAGGAGACTAGTGTGAGGAACGTTCTTATTTCGTTGTGCATGGACAAGGTTTTCCTGAAAGCTCACTTTTGCCTTGAAATTCTGTAACTTTCAGTCGAAGAGGATTTTTTTTTTTAATTTTCTTTTGGGCTTCTCTGACAGTTAGCTCTGGTTTTAAAATGTCTTCTGTATCAGGGTAATTTGGCTTTTCTCTCCCAAATTATGAGGACACACTGAAAAGCTGTCTACTATTTGCATTTCAATGGGAGTATTTTGTCTCTGTATCAATTCACTGTTCATTTTAAAACACTAGTAAGTAGAAGCAGGGGTAAGTGTTTTTACTGTATATGAAATCATAATTTTGTAAAGGTCAGTTTTGGTTTTGTCCTCACAGTAAAAATACAAATTACGTAGTCTACCTAAAAATAATGTGCAGTATGAGACTTGTATACCTATTGTACTATATTTCATGAGCTCACAAAAGACTTTCTACACCCTTATTTGCCTATTTGTTCTAAATTAGGTGTTAAATATGGAATTTTTATATGGGAGTATTGCCGATAGGGTTGGATCTCCTTAGGTATGAAAAGATGGTATGTCTCAAACTGAAAATAACATCTTCTTTCTTGCCCCTTGTTGGCTTCAGTTGATGCAGTTAATTTGGGTTTTACAAATAGACTTTAAAATTCAGAATACCTATTTGCAAGTCTGCTTGCTGACCTGACAACCATTGTAGGCTGATTCGTACTTAACTTGGAAGGTTTCAATAAAACTAGTGAAAGTGGAGAATTATTTCACACTCTGAAATGTACATCTCTTTTCATTGTTTACAGAAATTGTGTTGCATGCTCCTGTCTTCTGGACACAATGTGAGCAAACAGTGTACATATGGTACTTTGATTTCTGTTGCCTGCGAATGAATGCTGGATGGCTTGTTTATTGACCTTTTTGGCTACATTCTTAATTTGTTTTCTAAGTTGAATCAGTAGAAAGATACAAAATACATAATACTGTTTCTGAAGCTTAGGGGGTTTTTTTGTTTCCTTTCATGAAGGATACACTATTGAATCAAACTCAAGGATGGTAGGTCTTTTAAAATCATAATTCCTTTTAACAAGACAGATTGTGTTTTGGTCTTTGTTTTAATGGTCAGTGGAGTTGTATTAACTTTCTTCTATACAGTTGTTTTTGTACAGTTTTTTCATGCAGAGCATTACAGTAGATTGCTGTGAATGTCACCCCCATAACAACTGATTACAATATCTACAAGCCCCTTTATCCAGGATGAGGAGAGAAATGGCTTCTTTGGATAACTAAACAAATCGCACCTTCTGGCTAGCTCTTTTTCCTTCCTTTTATTTCCCTCTTGTTCCCTACTCTGGAAAGTTAAATATTTTCTTCTGTATGTTCTGGAAGTTTAATTTCATGGGTAAGGTGTTTTCTTTTTAAACTGTAGCAGTGAGGTTATTTATGGAGTCAGAATACTACTTTTTTTTTTTTTTTAACAAATGACAGGCAAAGGCCAGAAACACTGTGAGCTAAGGGAGTGTTAGAACAAAAGCAAGTGGGTATAAACTTTCTGTAAATAAGATTTAGATTAGAAACAAAGTTCCTAATTACGAGAACTAATTCTGGAACAGCCTTGCAGGCAGAGACCTGCTTTGAAGGAAGAGCCAAGTGTATCTATGAAAGAAACTAAATGCAAAGTGGTGTCTGAATAGTAGGCAACTAGACTTGATAAACCAGAGGTCCCTTTCTAGAGTTTTGTTCTTCTGTTGGGCTTCCCATCTTGACACATTGCTAGTTTTGGTTTTAAGGCTCAAAGATTAAAGTGTAAATGGAGGGAGTACTAAGCTACAACATAACCACAAAGGTTGACAGCTCAATTTTGGGTCGTGTTGGTCTCTGATTTAGGGAGTGAGGTGCAAATCTTAATAATAAATCTTAATCTGAATTCATCGCTCTGAGTAATAAAATAATCACACAGGTGTTGGGTCAAATGTAACAGTTGAGAACCAAAAATTGTGTGACACTGGCCTGTGTACAACACTGTTCTGCATGGGTTTAAGAACTTGTGAGTATCCTTGTTTCAGCAAGTGTGTTAGAGACTTGGCCTGTGAGTTGAGCTCTGTCTGCGATCAGTATGCTGGCTGTGATGTGAAGTGTAGCATTGGCTTACCACATGTGCTTTTTTTAAGTGCACACACATCCCCCCCATTCACTGTTGAGTCTTGCTTTTGCTTGAATGAAAGTATACAGATCAAAGGGAAAACAAAACTAGCCAGAGTCAAGCAGAGATTAACGTTTTAAAATACAATATGCTGCTTTCTTAAAATTGAAGTATTTTTTCTGTCTGATGGATTCTAGGCAGGTATGTGGATTCGGGATACAGATTTCTTGTTCCCTTTTTTCCAGTGCCGGTAATATTTTTAGGAATCAGTTGTAAAAGTGCTGGAATAAGCATGTCAAAATGCACAACCTGCCACCGCCGCCTTGGTGAACAGCATGCGACCACGTGCGCTGAAACGCTGGGATACTCGCTGGCTGGCTGCCCCAGACATGAGCTGGGACGAGCAGCTGCCGCCTGTGAAGCGTGCCTTGCTGGGTGGCCATTTGGGACCTTCACCATCACCTGCATCTGGAGGTGGCCAGGGGCAGCCCTGCTGGGGTGCTGCCTCAGCATGGGTCTCTGTGGCAGGGACTGCAGGAGGAGCCTGAGGTGGAACAGCCGGCCCCGCTGTTCGGGTGCTAGCTCAAGTGGGGCACGCTCCCCAGCCCCCTCGGCGATACCTCCGGGCCCAGAGCGGGTAACTTGGGGACCCCGTGCAGCGCTGACAGAGAGCGGCACCGGTGGCAAGCGGCGCGCAGAGGTCGGGTGCTTGCACGTGGAGTCGGGGTGTGGGCAGGGGAGTGGTGAGGAAGTGCTGGTGCAAGACTAAAATGAGACTACCTGCAAAAAGGAAAGAATGGCTGTAATCTGATTTAGAAGTTGTATATGTTTTAACTTCACATGTATCTGCTGTGACGCTGTAACTTTAGTGTAATTCCACCAAAGGTTACTCTGTCAACAATGCTTTGTTATCCAAGCCTAATCCTTCTCAAATTTCTGTGATATCAGCATGTTTGAGGGGAAAAACCTCTCAATAGGCATATTGCAAATATGCTGCTGAGGAGAGTATTTCAGACTGACATTAAAAAATTAATTCAACAACAGGATATGTGATTGGGCTAGCAGCTGTAGTATCATACAGCATCCTTGAGGCCAGTGGTCTCCAAAGTTTTTTTGATTGCATGCCCCTATCAGTAAAAACTTTGTGTGCACTCAATATATGTATATTTATTTGTAAATTATATATGTACTACTGTCCTAATATATTATGTACATACACAAGAGTAGAAAATTTAAAAGTGTGAGATAAAGATTAAATAAATACTATTTTTAAATTATTTAATTTTGTTTATTAAAAAAATAGTTTCTTCTTGCACCCAAATGGATTGTCTTGCATACCCTCTGGGGTGCACGCACCTCACTTTGGAGACCACTTCTCCGGGCTGTAGTCTTGAAAAGAGTTTTAACTTGATAGGAACAGGTATCAAAATTGACCTGTTCGTAATAATGGTTTCTTTTACTCCAGTGAATATAGACTGTTTTCATTACTTTATGCTGCATGACCATGTTTTGGATCTATGTTTATTCTAAGTTTTTATAAAATTTGATGCAAGGGCTATGAACTGTTTCACCATTTGTTTTCCTACAGTGTGCATTAAATGACAAAAAAAGAGGTGTCGGCCTTAAGTGGTTTGCAGAAATGCAAAGCCATTCCAGCTCTGAGAGGAGGGCATATTATCCCTTGCCAAACGCAGGAATGTGTTAGTACTTGGCTCTAAAGGTTATTACCATTTTCCAACTGACTCGCCCTTTCTCAAGTGTTCTCTAAAGAATTACAATATGTAATGCTCAGCTCCTTGAAAGATTTGGTTTTCTTACTGTATCTTTCAGGGTGTTTGTTCTACTGAATGACAGCTGAAAGAATTTTTGCAGTATGCCTGTTCTTAAATCTTGTCGTAAACTGGCATAAATATTTAATAGTATTTCATATCAGTTTTTAAAAATGGATGGGGCAAATGAGTGTTTTACTGGACGTGTTGGGCTGCATAAAGAAGTCAAAATATATTTTTTTAATGCCTCAGAAGGTATCTGAAAGTATTTACGTTTTTATGTGTTTGACTTGAGTTGAAAGATAGATGTTCTGGTAAAATATAACAGTGGTGAGGGTGTTTTTTTGAATTGTAAGTTATATCTGTAAATCTCAGCTTGAAGGATCTCCCACAAAAAAACATGGAAAATAAAGTCAGAGCAGAGAACTCCTAATGGGCCAACTAGATCTGGAGAACCAAGTGTAGGCAGTAGCTGAATTTCATGTGTGTTTCAGTTACATTGATATCACAATGTTTGACTTGAGTTGTCTTCTCAATTGGTGTTTCTTAAATCTTGAAAGATAATGAAATGACCTTCAACTTGTTGAATTAATAAAGATCACCACCATTGGTTAAAATGTAGCAGTTCTCAATGAACATGGAAGTTATGGCACAGAAACATTTAGGCCTCCTGTAAATATCGACAAGATTCTCGAAGGCTCTTTTCAGCTTTTGTGTATTTCTCCTCAGGTTTCCCCAGACTACAAGTTGAAAGGAGGTTTTTGGGTTTGTTTGCTTTTCTGGACTACAAGAATACCTAGGAAACTCAAACAATTAACAGGCCAGCTAATAATCTGTAAATTACTCCTGGGTGGTGAATTGTGTGAGAGGGAAGGGATAGGTTTGGGTTGCCCTTAGAATGTGTAGTTTGAAGTTGAGTCTCCTCTAGCTGGCTGCCCGCACCTCCCTCTGGCATCAGAAACAGCTGCCTTTATGTGGTCTCAGGATTAAGCTTGGTACTGCCTGTGAGGATAAAATCGTGGGAACCTCCCCTTCATCCAGCACCTATTCAGGCTAATTGAAGAATTATTCTTGACCTGAGCTGTTTGAGTTTTGCTTTGATCAAGTAACTTGAACCTGCTAACTGCCAACGTAAAGGACAGATCAAGCTTTAACATAATAAAGGGCCTAATTGTAATTAAAAAAAAAAAAACAAACCCACCTTTGGCTCCAATAGGAGCTGTGCTTTAAAATCCCAGGGATGCAAGAGGCATTTCCTACTGATGAGACCATGAAAACAGTAGCTATGAGGAATTTGTTGGGGAAGGGAATTGGCTGCAGTATAAACAAGCAACTAGGTAGATGACTTCATTCATTCAATGCTGTATTTTGCATTTGGAGGTTGATGTGAATGGAGGCATGCGTGAGGATAATAAGCAATATGAATCTGAGTCTGTGGACTAGAAAGTAAACAGGCCTCAAGTACTTAATTTCTTAAAAGTTGTTACTAATATTTGTGTGGAACAAGGTTGGGTTCCTGGAATGGGATCCTAGGTAGTGTCAAATGTGACCTTGCACGGCAGCCTACGAGAGTCGTTCTGCTCCCGTGCTTTCACAGGGTGTGTTAAGGTGGAAGGTGTGTATGGAAGGACTAAAATGTTACTAGTACACTAGGCCTGAAATGCACCCTCTGTTCCTAGCCACAGGCTTAAGTGTAGTCATGGATGAAGAACATTTCCTTTCATCGCAGCTAGGGAGGAGCAGAGTATTTCTTCCTGAAAATTCTTGCTTTCCTGGGAGCAAATCTAATTTTAGATCGCTGGGACCCAGCAAGATTATTCTCTTTACTGCCCTCCTACTTAAAGTGCCTTCATGAAAAGCTATGGGGATGCAGCCAGAGTCTCACTGGGTAAGAGAAACTGCAGTATCACCAAGCAGGGACAATTGTCATTTGGACAGATTTCTCCGCAGCTCTGTGTTTAGTAGTGGTTTTCACCAGTTCTGCACTGTCCATCTGGCAATTCTTTCTTTTATCTTATTTTCCCCTAAACAAATTCAGTGGAATAAATTATCATGATATCATGTTTCCTGCTATGGCTTCAGCAGTGTTGTGGTGGTTTCCCTCTTCACATCCGTTCTCCCCCTCCTCATGTCCCTTGCAGCTGCCTTGTCGACCATAATGCTGCCTTCCCCGGGACACCGACTGTATCTTCTACGCCGCACGCATGTTAGTACAGGCCTGTACATAATAGTGTTTCCTGGTTAGCTTTTAAATGCTACTGTGATAACCTTAATTCCGAAATGTATCAAACATGGGATAACAAAAATGCGATTAAAAAAAACTTAAAATGAACTATTGCATCCACGTAACCTGACGTGACTTTCTGTAAAGCCTCTGTTTTGCATGTAAAAATTCAGGCAAGTAGCAGTTAGAGTAAAGACAGCTGTGTGTTTCTTCAACCCTTTAAGAACTCCTGCTAAGAAATCTGTATGCCCAGCGGTAGAAGGCAGTAGCGTAGTGGTAGGTGTGCTTCAGGTATCTGTAGGGAGTTGCATTATTAGGAGGTTCTCACAAAGGCCAGTCGCTGCTCATTTTTAGGCATAGGCTTGTGGTTGCGGGATGCTTGAACCATCCACACTTCGATGCCAAATTAGGTATTTTATGTTTGGCTCTGAATAATGCTGAGCTACAGGGCAGCAAAACCATTCTGCTGGTGGTGGGGCTTGGTGATTCAGTGTTGGCTGGAGGGAGTGGCAAATTCTGGCTGTCTTCATTCAGATGGACCCATAGGGGCGGGTGGGTAACAGAAATGTTGACTTAGTTTTCTTCACCTGGTGGTCAGACTGAACGAAGTGACAGCACTTAGTCTGACTGCCAAGTAGAAGCTTGCCCTGCATTTGCAGGATATGAAAAGTGATGAAGAAAATTATTTTGTGACTTCCAAATGCATTACTACTGTTGAGGGCAGAGGAATTTCTGAAACTGAATTTCAGTTTTTAGCTGTAAATTAATCTGTGCATATAGATATAGTATGTGAAGAATGGGAAGGAATATTTCTGATTAAAACTACTCTGACTCAAGTATTCTCGAACAGTCTTGCCTATTTTTTTCTCTAATTGACCTACTTCAGATATCAAGAGTTGCAACTTCAGCTGTGTTTTGTTTTTAAAGACTTCCTTTGTTGCATCTTGATGTAAGGTTTTAACTTGCTTTGAATAGCATAAGTTTTTATAAATATAGTCCAAGTATTATATTTTTAAGTACAAGTGACTTTACACCACTTTGTTACTGAGGTCCCTGATGTGCTATGTTAATTTTGGAGTAATTACGTGTTTATCCAGTAGAGAGCACTAATGGCACTGCTATCTTTTAGTTGACGGTCTCATCAAATTATTCCTCTAATTTTGTGCTGTGGAGCACTGGTCTGGAATTGGGACTGTAGGTTTTTCTCTGAACTAGTGCATGGCTGAAGCTCTGCTATAAAGAGTTTGGGGAGGAAGCATGTAAAGCAGGAGCCTGCAGGAAATGCAAAACTGAAGTTTACCCACAGTTTGGAGTCGCAGCAATACTCCAGTCTCTCCTTGGCATTGAATAGCTAAGTGAAGGCCTTTAATGTGGAAGCTGATCAGCATTCCCTCTTTGGGGGGGATGCCAGGACTGTCAGGGTAAATGGCTGGCTGCTGATGCTATGAGTATCTTGGAGGTCTTGGGGAAGTCAGTGGTATAAGTAAGGCAGTTCCTGCCTCTTTGTATGCAGGCAAAATCTTACCAGCACAGGCTATAAAAGCATTTTTATTAATAATCTTTAGTGTCTGCCTTTGCTTCAGAGCCAAGACGGCTAAGCTGGACATGAGATACTGTACTGAAGCTGAAATTCTAGAGTCCTCGTGGATGATGTAGCATGAGTGAGAGTAACTTGTCTTTGAGATGTCAAATGGAGTTTGCGGCCAGCAGTTTAAAAATATCAATCCCTTTACTCGCTTTGTGAGAAAATTAGATGGAGCCAATGAGATAATATAAACAGACCCATAAAAAAATGTTTCAAAATAACTTTGGGAGAGTATCTCAAATTTGTGTCCTGGGTAAAACCTCTCTCACCATGCTGCCCAGCAGTCCACCTGCATTTGCTCCTAATAGCTCAGTGAACTGTTAACCTTGCTTCTGGAGCGTGAAGATGCTGCCTGTAGGAGAAAAAGGTGTGTTAATTCTTCCTTAAGGTTATAGAAGAATTTTAATAATGTGACCAGTGTAAATTAATCTTCCTAAATATCCAGGCAATCTGAAACAATCACACTGAGAGAAGCATGAGTTACAGTAATTCATCTCAGTCTTAAATGAATTTAGGAATAACTGTCTGGAGGCAATATCTTTATTACATTATTTGTAAGGACTTCAAGAAAAAAAGCAACAGCCACACTATGAAGCTGAGCATGTAGTATTACCTCTAAGCTTATTGTATTAGCTGATGTTTGGTTTGAATTTGGTTTAGTAGACCGCAGTGTTCTCTCAGAAACAACTCCCAGTCTTTATTCTTGCTGCTTTACTTCTAATAGAAAAGATTCTATTCAACATGTGGAGAAAAAGATCTAAGCATGGGTAAGATAGTGTATTTATCTAAATACCCTGTGTGATTTACATCACTAAAAAAATACATTTTTCTAGGTTTAAAAGTCAAATTGGTATGGAACATCTGCTTGCTTGGGGGGAGAATATTTACTGGTTAGAAGAATTTCAGGTTTTTCTAAGTGAAAATGGGTACTTTTCAGAGGGCAGTCATAGTTGTTGCTGGGAGATACATGAATTTTGTGTATTGTTTTTTGATAATATGAATGCAATTAATGCAGTTACCAGTTAATTCTTTTTTGCTTTTAATGGCATTTGCCAATTGGTCCTAAGATCTGCCATCTGGTAACAATCTGCATTAAAATACTGGCCTGCCTGAAATTAACGGGAGTCTTGCCGTGAGCTTCAAGTCCAGGATTTCACTCTGCTCTTCATCTTGCATGACTATTGCTATTCAGGGTGTGGCAAATATACTATATTCTGCATCCTGATTTATGTGAGCATTTGCTGAGCAGATGTTAGGGAGCTGAAGTTGTTCATTTCAATCCATCTCTCCTGTAGCAAGTGGAAAAGTGAGGCCAGATCGGTCTCAGGTGTGATTCTATTCACTTGGGATGCTTACAGTGACTACAGTTTCTGAGGAGTCAGAAACATCGTGCTGGATTTTAAAAATGCAGCTATAAACTAAACAGGGGTTTATGACCCTTGCCGTCGTGAGCGAGCTGACCGAGCCCACGCCGCCGCTACGCGCGTGGCTAGGGAGGGGGCGAGCGGGGGCCAGGCGGGCGCGCTGGGCTTCCGGTTGGGCTGCTGATGTGGTGCTCTTCCTTCTCCACATCATCACCTCTCCCTGAAGTGGGCTCACCGCCTCGGCACCTGTGGCGAGGGAGAGTGCCTTTATATGTAGTATATACAGAGCTCTTGAGTTCCCATTTCCCAGGACGAGCATTGGTCTAAAGCTACAAAATAAGATTAGCCCTTACCGATTAGCTCAAAAGAACAGTAAGGAAAACCTCCCTTGCCAATCTTTTTTTTTTCAGTTGCAAAATACCTTGTCCACTTCATTAGTTCAATAACCTTGGGGGTGGGGGGAGGGTGTTTGTCAAAAACCCAGTTTACAATGAAGATAAAATAAGAACACATAGCTGGCATATCTTAGCCAGAACCCACTGTGGGAGTCACTCCCACAGTTATGTCTGGTGCTCGCCAACTCCTACTGAGCCTGGTATTTTCCCATTGCATTGTTTTTACTGATAGCTTCCATTGAATAATAACAGAAATCTTTGCAAGGGTGAAAGAGATTAACACTTTATAATTGAGTAAAGAAGTGTAAAGTGACTTCCACAGCCGCTGAAGAATGTGTAGCCTGTATGATAAAGTAATCTCGTGATTTGATCTTCGTTCTTTACAGAAAACAGTTGGTGAGCATTTTATCCCATGTTCAGATATAAAATAAGATCTTTCCTGTTTTGAATCTCTGTTGCGGAGGAGCAGTAAATGAGGGAGGAAGGCTGCCAGAGATAATTACTAAAATGCCCGGCTCATAAATATAGTCCCAAGACGAAGCTGTACAGGGTTTTGTGTCGCAAAACATGGAGTAAATTTTTACGAGCAATAGTAGTAAGGAAATAAAGCAGTCAGAATAAGATAATATCTTTTTTTCCTTGTGTCTTCCCAAGGAAGACTAATATGTAGCAAAAACTCTTTAAATATTATTGCTGTTTTACTGGGACCTCCTGATACAACAGCAGCGGACAAAAGCTGAGCTCTCTTTCTTCCCGGAAAAGAAGAGTGTGTTTGAGATAACTTGCCCATTCTGGAACATCCCCCACTGCAGAGGGATGTTGTCAGCCTCTGGCATTTAGACCCTGTAGACCCCCACCGCTCTGTGAGTGCAGAAGAGCCACAATAATAAATGTTTCCATCTGCTTCTGGTTAGGAGTTTGCGTCTCATCCTATCCTCCGCAGTGATCCACGCACTTGAGACAGCCGGGCGTGATTATTTCCATTAGTAAGAACCAAGATCACACCCTGAAAAGCCCCATCTGGTCCAAACCTGCTGTAGATTGCCTGCTGAGCAATGCAGGTCGCTATAAGATCATCACACTGATGTCCCATGTGCTGCTGAGGTCCTCTTCCCGTACGTTGGCCGTCTCGCTGTCCCGAGCCCTCTGCGCGAGTAGCCCCGGCAGTCTGCGCTGGGTGTCCTTTTGTGCGTATTGGCTTTCTGCAGCAGGTGTGTTCCACGGTGGCCACAGACCTGTGCAGTAAATGTAGAAGATTTGCATGTAGGAGCCAGAATTTAGGTGTGAGTTGGACCTTGGCTTTGGAGCTGTGTGTCAGAAGAGGTGCAAGAATGACCACGGGCTCTGAACGTTTGGCATGAATCGTTCAGCCCCTCCGGTGAGCTTTCCTCGGTTGCCCTGCGTCTGTTTCCCTCCCCTCCAGCCCAGTCATCCCAGTCAGGTAATTTACGCCTACCTACTGGAAGGAAGGAAGGAGAGGTGATTGATGGTGGTGTTTTTAGTTCTTACAAGGTGCTCGGAGGCTGCGGCGGTGACTGCCAAGTGAGAAGCTAAGCATATAAACACCTGCAAATCTTGCTCATGCCTCAACCATTTGTGAAATCCCTGGGAAGATGAAACACGTGGGAATAAAGCTTCATACTACATCATCTCATTCCTTGAGTCTACTTAATATTTGATTAATGTAGAGATAGGAAGCTGGTGAATGTTCAGTTTAATAAGCACGTCTAAATTTGGGGCTGAAATATGTGGTTTATATAGAAAGCCGTTTGATTTTGGGGGGAGTGCCTCATGAGCTCTTTGTAAACCCTGCAGAGCAGGCACCGTGTGTACGGCAGTGTCTGGCAACTACAACTTTATGCATAGTTTTTAGATCTTAATTTTCTGTGCATAAAATTGTGTTATGGGCAAATGAGTACTAAGTAGTAGTTCATGGCCTTGTAGAAATTGTTACATTTTTTGTTAAAACTACTGTGTTGGGTTTTTTTTAAGCAGAAAAAGTCGCTCAGACTAGCATGCCAGTACTTGTATTAAGATTTCTAAATTCCACAGCGTATCTTTTGGTATGTTTCTCAGTCCCCCTTCTCCAAATGATCTCTAGCAGTCTGGAAGCTATTTCTCCTCAGTCTTTATCTCTCTGTCACACATCCTTAGAAATAAGCTGTAAGGAATCGGGTTTGGATGCTGACCAGAACCTCTGTCTGCTTCAGAAGATGTAAGCTCATCAACACATTATGAAAAAACCTTAATTCTTATGTCATCTTAAAGATGCTTCATATTACATGTACAAGTTTAGTGTTTTTAAGATGTGTAATAGATACTAAATATAATACAATGCCCAACCCTTTCTGCAGATGAGCATTGACCAGCACAGCGGAAGCATGTGGAAAATTACTTGTGTGTAGGAACTAATTAGACTAACTCAAATCAGTAATCAAACTAATTGATAGTTTTAATGATTCTTAAGCCCACAAATATGTCCTAGAGTCTTAAGATAAAGTTTCATAAGTGGATTAGCCAAATAAGCAACTGGCAGCTATGACAAGGGAGAGATACCATCCTGTCCTCTCCTCTTACCTTCAGATGGCTTTGGTGTTCGTGACTGCATTTAAATCAATTTAAAGCACTTAAATGCTGTTCTGTTCTGCTAACTGTTCCCACAGATATTCTGGCTTGCTTTCAGAACAGTGTGGGGTGGAGCGTTGGGTTTTGTGGTGGTGTTTTTTGTTGGGGATTTTTATGTTCTGTTGGGATAGTAAATTGCATCAACCTACCTTGCAATTGGACAAGTGCTGGTGTCAGCACAAGGGTGACCTGGCGAGCTGGGGAGTAAAGGGAATGGGTTGAGAAGAGGGTATTGCAGAAGAGGAGAGGGAAGCCTTCCGTTTCTAGAGGGGCCAGCATGTTAATTTGGCTCAGTTTCATCAGTGTTATGTACTTGTCCTTCCATGTATTATAGATGTCCCCTTCAGAAAGCTAAAGGAATGCAAGGAAGGGAGTGGGGAGATGCCCTGCCTGTTAAATGAAGGATGCAAAATCCTGCTGTCTAATTAATTCACTGAGATGTATGTATCTTTGTCTCATACTGATGTGTGACGAAGATGTTAAAACTTGCATTAGCAGACAGAAGGCACCATAATAATAACATTAAGAATAGAGCTGACCTGCTCTTGATTTATTAATGGCACTAGTGGAATTTGAGCTGATTTATCAAGATGAGACTTTATCATGCTTAGTACTTCTACACAAATAGCCCATAAATCATTCATCAATTAAATCTCATTGGAAGTTCTGTTTTGTTTTGCTTTTTTTTTTTCCGCAAACCCCTATAGGCACAGAAAAGTGTTTTGATCTGTGTTCACATGTAATAAAGCTCTTTCTCCCTCCTCCTTCTGTATGTTGTGGTTTTTTTAAGATTAAGGCATATACCAGTCTTGTACTGCCAGTAGTATTAGTTCGAAATGACATGAGTTTGTGATGCTTATATAGCATTAAAATGCCGCACGTGGACAGTCTGAGGTGTTCTGGGAGAGCTTGGCATCCTGGGTTGCTTGGGTCTTACTGTTCCAACTGGTGGCAGATTAAGGTTTTTCTGGTTGTTTTCAGAGCAAGGGCATTCTGCCGTTTGGAGATGAAAACTTGTCTCTCTAACGTTACTCTATAGTCTTTCCTTGCACTTGGCGTCCCAGCAGTTAAACTTTCCCCAGCGCTGTGAGTTCAGCAGTCTTCTTCCCACTCAGCACCACTGGAGCCGAGGGTTATTTTAGCTCACTCCTGGGTAACACACACTCCTTCCTCCACATACGTGTTCCAGTATGTCTGCCTGAAGCTGCAGCCTTGACCATCAACTCTCATCTGAGGTACTTTCACCTACCCAACCGTGTCTAACGTTTAATGTGTTTCTCAGGGCGTGCTCTGTTAACAGCGTAGAGATTATGATGATTTTACTCCTCCTTTGCAAAAAAAGTACTATACGGTCTCAACTAGTGCCCTCAGCCTCCCAGCTTTCCTCCACAAGTATGCAGTAGCTGCTACAGGAGAGGAGGGTCCCCACACCTAGTGCAGGCTTTGCCTCGGAAGTAGGAGCATGAGTGCTGCCTGCTACCAAACGCACAAGGAGGCATTTTTCATGGTTGTCAGCACACAACCATGGAACATGGTCTCATGTTCCGGTGGCTAGCAGGGCGTGAGGAGAGGGAGGGCAAATGATGGCTTTGAGTTTTGTTGGGTTTTGTGTCTGCGAAGAGGAAGTAAAGTTTCTTCTTTGGACCGTGCCTCATGGAAACAACAAAAGAAGAAGCACCCGGGTAGAAATGATTGACATGGGAAAGGGAAATATTTTTTTTGCCAAACAGATATATTTGGGGGGAGAAAAGTGAATAGAAGAAATAGAATAGAAATAGAGGGGGTGCGAGAAGAAAACTGCAGATTTAGAAAAACCTGTAGCCCAGGAAAGAGATGGCTAAATGCATTAATTGAAACCAAAACTCTCCTTGGCGAGAGAGGTTGTCACAGCAGGCTAACATTAGTAAAAATACAAGCTAACACTACCAGGAGGGAAAGATTGCCTGGAGGGCTTTTGTATCGTAACTTTTAATACCTCAAGGCGCGCCAGTGAGAAAACTGTTCACATGAAGGGTGGATTGGCAGTGCTCTTTCCAAAATATTATTTTTGGGCTGCTCTTCTCTAGTGCTTGGTGACGTGGCTTCAGGGAAGGAGACTGCACATTTGTATAGCGTGCGAGTTCCTGAAACCATACTGAGCCCCAGGGGATTCTTTATATGGTAACCAAAACCAAGCCAGAGCTGCTAGTAAGGGCAGTGTCCTCCAGGCAGTACTTGTTATTCAGCAAAAATACTTGAGCGTTTCAGTCTATTTAAGGTGTTGCCTTTCCTTGGACACTTAGTCTGCCTGCTGGTCAGCTACCCAGGTAGTAGAAATGCTTGGATTGCTTGCCCATGGTTGGGTGTAAACACTTTACTACGTTGAGCCCAGGAAAGCCTAGCCATTTTGTTCTGGTGCTCAGTCGCTTCCGAGGATCTGCCGGGAGGACCGGTACCCCTTTCAGCGTAGTGGGCTTCTATTCTCCACGTGCACCCTTGCCCCTATGCCACCCTCTAAGCTTTTTTAGAAATCATGTGCTGAGCATGATATCTTTCTGGACTTGTCATTTCCTTTTGTTGGACTATTGTGGGAGAAAGTAAGAATAAACATCTCGGTATGATGCGTAAAATTTATATGCATGAAATGCATGCAAGGTATAAAATTGAAAATGACTGTAAGCCTGAGGGGAATAAAGCTAACGGCAATGGATCCTTATATTGCAAACTCAGTGTGGGGATTGAGTTCACATGGGCTCCCAGGAAAAGGAAAAAGAGGACTTGGCATGAACCAGATAAGGGAAGGAAGGAATTAACTGTTGAGAAGGAAGGTAGTTAGATACATGGATGAAGCAGAATCCCAAATCACCTTGCATAACACTTTGGGAAGGCTGCCCATGATAACTGTACACCCCTGGATATACATACAGAAGTTAGGAAGAATTAAAAATAAACAACGAAACCATACTGTCTTAAAATAAGGTAAACTTATAAAACTTGCAAAATACGCCTATTTTAAAATGCTTTATAAAATAACTTGGGGGAGTGCTTAATGCAGATTAAAATAATCTTCAGTCAACAGGACATAATTGGCTCAGTTTCTTTTTATTTTGAGCATTTATACTAACGGGTAGGCTTCGTACGCGAGTTTTAAGTTACTCTAGCTGGGAATGCGAAGAAAATAAAAGTAATCACTTTGCCTAACGGACACCACTGACAGAGGAGGTCAGATTCCCCAGGCTTCCTCCGCAGCCGGTGGAAGGAGGACCAGGCTGGTGCCTTTCCAGGAAGATCTAAAGCTCGTAGAAACTGAAACAGCTACCATAAGTTTCCAGGCTTGACCTTAAAGAAGAATCTAGGTGAACTATTTTTAGTGCCCGTATCAATGTAATTGTATGTCAGTGAATAGCGCTGACCTAACGAGGTGATTAGAAAGTAAACTCTCTACTTACCTGGTAGTAATTGGGATTTGTGCGACTAGTTTATATATCGCCAAACAAAAACATGCTGCAAAGTAAGTTGTGTCTAAATAAAAAGTGGGCCATTGATCCTGACGTAACATCTTATAGTCTTTGAAAACCTGACCACTGACCTTTAAAAGTTACCTAATATATAGGAAAGTTATATCGAATAGATTGGATTATCTCAAGATAAGCATGGTCTAATGAGCGCGCCAGTAAACGTTTACTTTTTGATGGTCTTGTTATGATAATCTTGTCTCTCACTGTGTTTAAACGAGTAACTTGGTCACAAATGGCTGAAGGATTTCTTAGGTTTCTGTAAGAGGTTTTTTTGGATTCTTTTTTAATGAGAAGTTCAATAGAAGAGACAAGGTGGGTAAAAAAAGTGCCAGAAATATGATTCCAGTGTTGCCTTTCACAAATCTCTTCCCAGTCTGGATCAATCTGTGCGCTGAGCTGTGACACCCATAGCCTTTAACTCGGCACCGTTTCGGAGTGCGGCGACAGGAGGCGGCTGGGACGGCGCGGCCCCCTCCCTTGGCAGCAGCTCTGGAAAGAGACGTGCTGCTCGGGACGGGAAGAAAGGAGACTCCAGCAGAGTACAAATACAACTCCAAAAAGCTGACTTTTGTTTTAAGGCACTCGAGCAAACAAACATACAGGCGCTTGTGTCGTACCGGGGAAGCAGAGGTGACATATAAGCCAAACGTGCAAGTCAAGCAGCGCAATTTTTGCCAGTGCTCGTGCAGTTTCTGTACAAAATCTCAGCTTTCTGGAGTCGGAGCACTGATAAAAACATTGCTAAACTCTCTGTGATCAGTCTAAGCAAGCAATAATTACTTGGCAGGAGATGCTGAGTTAGACCTTCAGTAGAACATGGTAAAAGTTACTCAACTAACCTCCGCAGCACGATGAAACAGGAGAGAAGTCATTATACACATCTCATATCCCTGGGAAACGGGGATGGAGTCACCCGACCAGAATTGTTAAGCTGGTAGTTGTGCTCTCAGCATTATGTCAACTGCCCCACGAAGAATAAAGAGGAAAGTGTAAACTGCTTATTTAACGCTAAGCAGGTAATTAGTTATTTAGAAAAGAATTGCAATAAAAAAGACCCTGGTGTGGGTGTAAAGGCAGGATCTTTGAAGTCTGGCTGTGATTGTAAGTTATGCATACTTGTGGTTGGGGGAAATCTTTCTATCTTGTGTGTTTCCAAAGGTCAATTTTTTAAAAGACAGCTATATTTAATTTTAAAAAGAAGCTATTCTGAATGCCTAAGCACGTATGTCACTCTCCTCATTCAAAACTGGATATCTTTTAAAAAGATAATTAATATAGGAGAGTCAAGTTGAAGTGCTGGGATTTTGGGTCCAGCCTTTGTGAACTTGAAACAAGTGACCACATGGGGAAGCAAGTTAGAAACATGGGATTCCAGCTCAGTTTCTGAGTGAGCCAGCTCCTTTTCCTTCTCTTCAGTCTTAAGAAAGGATTTACATTTACTTCTGTATGAAATTTAAGTGCAGACAGATACGCAGGCAGAACTTTGTATCTAAACAGGTTTTACAGAAAGTGAGACTTTAAAAAACTTGGTCTAGAAGTGTTGTAGCAAAATTTTGCCATTGAAGTCAATAGATCTCTTTTGTCTTTCTGGAAGATGCTCTGAGGATTGACCTTTTGTTGAAAGCTTTGGGATTTTATGATACTCGTGCACATTGCAAGCTCCAGTTTCCTCTTATTCCTTTCTTCCCCTTCCCAAGTTAATGAAAGCATGACAAACCACTCATGATGAAAATCTCTGGGCTTTTGTGTTCTTAGGAAAAGCAGATGACAAGGTGCTTGATCAGTGGAAGACCTGGAAAGCAGAAAGAGGGGAAAAACGTCTGTATTTGGTGCTTACATAGACAGCAGAAGTAACAGGATTTACAACTGCAGAAGAAAATCATGTAACTGTCTCAAAACCCTCGTGAAGGACAATATAAGTTATTAAGAATCATGTATCAGTTAAAAGTGACATCTGAAATTAGCTGTTTTCTGGAAATTGAAGATTTATTTTTAAAATATCTAGATCAGACAGAGCAGTTTGTTGTTTTGCTGCCTTAGATGGCGATTGGGGAAAGTCCTGGACTATCCCCCCAGGTCCCTCTTGTATATGTCCCTCGGGTGCCCCAGAGAAGGGAGAGGGATGCTGGGGGGGCGCGAACTGTGGAGTTCACACGCTAATAATCGTCAGTGACTAGATCTGGCCCGTAGAGCTTACATCACACATGTGAAAGAGGAAATTTCACCTTGCTTGAACAGGGACTTGCCTGTTGGAGGCATACTTTGGCCCTTCTAGGTACGCTCTGTGTAACTCTGGCTGTACCTCATTTTCACCAGCTATAAAATAGTGAAGATAATTGTAGTTCATCTTAGGGAGTTATGTAAATGTACAAATGGCTCAAGTATTATAGAGTTGGCAAATATACGGGGGAAAAAAAGTAAGGAAATGCATTACCATATGTCTGTCTTTATAGTAACTCCTATGCCCACGGAAATACGTTTGGCTAAAAATAATTGAGCGTTCTGTTGAACTGAAACTAAAATCCTTCTCGTTATTAAACCAATGTTCACTACTTTACAACATGACTGGTTGCAGGTTTCTCCTTTGGAGAAAAGATCAAATATTTTGAAAATGTATGTTGCCTTGGCTTGTGTGCTGCTGTTGTATGCCACCGCTGAGGAGCCCATTGCAAAGTCGTGGCTTGACGATGAAGATTCCTCCTCTTGAGGTTAAAATAAGGTGATCGTAAAAAGGTACGCAACCTGTAGGTGCACTTTGAATTGTATTTCTCCTGTCTACAGAGTCCATAAATAGAATGGAAATTCAAGAAATGAACATTTCTTACCAACAGCATTTAAAGACAGTGTGTTCTCTTATGTAAGCAACATGTTTTCAATAAATTGTTTCAAGCTGTACAAATGTGTTTGCCAATCCTCAAAGCAATCATTTGCAACCCGTTGTTTTGGATGATAATAAGATTAATGATAAAATAACACTGAAAACAATTTTAAAATAACCTTAGGGATTTCATGTAAATCCATAAAAACAAGGAAGTTTGGAGTTAAGGCAGCCAGAGTGTATTTAACTTAGTCTGGTTTTGCTTCCCAACTACAGCACCTACGATTGCTCATTAGGCGAAAAGGGTCTGAGGACACTTGATAAAAGTACAAGCCATAGGTGCTATTGGAAAGAGCTGTAAGCCCAGCAGTGCTGAGAGGGTGTTGTGTTTATCTTAATCACAACTGGCTCTGGGTGTTTGTTAGAATGGCTCAACAGTTTTAAAGAAAATATTATGTATTTTATTTCCTGCGCTTATTTTTAATACCATGTGACTAACGTTACATCTAGTTGTCATCAGCTTTTTCCAGTGCCTGCGTTCACAGTGTAATAGTGATTACTGTAGCTAGACTTCAGTTTTGCTGAAATGAAAGGTATTAATTGTTGTATAATACATCACAGTGAAAGGTTTACTCTTACCATGAAATCATTATCTTTGTATTGATATAACATGTTTGCTATACAAATATTTGCCATAATTGTTGTGCAAACAGTGGCTATACTTTTTCAAGATAAAATATGCTAATAATTTCATCCTATTTTTGTTCATATAAGCAATCAAGAGAGAAAACCCACAGAAGTACTAAGCTGGTATTGAAATAGGTCTGACCAAATACTTTCTGGGAAATGAACATGCCTATTTACATCATACAAAATTTAATCTTGGTGGACAACTTTATATAAATATTGTGTCAAAAGAATATTACTGTAAGTCAGTCCTCAGTCAGGAGGTCCCTTTCCCATCTTAGCTGTACCCCCCCATGTAATGCAAGTTCAGATATGGGCTGTGAGAGATCACTTTTTTCACATGTTTTTTGCAGGTAGTCTTTGTCTTGTATGTTCCCTGTTCAGAGAATCACCGAATGGCAGGGGTTGGAAGGGACCTCTGAAGACCATCTGGTCCAACCCCTCTGCCAGGGCAGGATCACCTAGGGCAGGTTGCACAGGAACGCGTCCAGTTGGACTTCTTCGAATGCCTGACTCTGAGACTTGAAACAGATCTGGAGTCTGAGAGCACACAGCTACAGTTGTGTCAAGCCATATGCTCAGAAAAATAAAAAAAGAGTATCAATTTTTACTTCTTGGCTGGATACCCAAAAAACAATGGATACATTTGGCTTTAAACTTCACATATCTCAGATGCAAATCTGTATAATGGGGATAATAATACTCACTTTGCATGGGTTTTATACTGTTTTTTTTTAAAGGTGAGTTTTCATGCCAAATTTTGTAAGCTTATGAAGGTGCAAACAAGGAAAATTTAACTCTGTAATTGTACCGACAATAACAGGATTTATCAGCAGTCTAGAAACTTCAAATCTGCTGCACAGACCTACAACTTGATCTGAAGGAGCAATTATTAGTGGTATTAAGTTATGAACCTCCCTGCCACAGAAAAGCCTGATGAAGTCTGGTGTGCTCACTGCAGACAGCATCTCTGAAGAGTTACATTATTAAGTTCTGGCAGGTCTCTGCTCAATATGTGCAAACTGCAGTTTTTCCAGACATTTGCTACATCACTAAATTTCACTTGATTTTCAAAGGACAATCCCTTAACTCTCCCTGGACCCTGAATTTCTAGTCCCTGCTCAAAGCTAGATGTAGGCTAGAGTTTTCATATGGAAGATTTAGAGTTGGGAAAACAGCGTTCCTTTTCAGCTGCATTCTTGGAAATTAGTATGGTTTTTGGCAGAAAGTTTTATTTAAAAAAAAAGGCTGAAGAAGTCTCATGGGATGAAAGAAATCAGGTCAAAGAGTTAAAACTGCAAAATTACAGACAATGCAAAAAGGGGTCTTATAATGAGAAGGCTTGGGCAGCTAGCATAATAATGATCTTACTATATTAGTCTGTAATTGGATCATTTCCTTCTGAGATGGCCAAGAAATAAATCCCTATAACTATGAGCTTATGAGACACCAGTGATGAGGTAATATCGTGTCTTGTACAAGTCATTGCCTGAAATCCAAAGACGTAAACGTATAGAAATATAAACTCCCATCACAGATACGAATGAACAGCACTTTGCGACATCACCTTCTGAAGCAGGCAGGCACATGAGGCAAAGGGAGGTGGAATAATTTGCCCCCCATTGCCCATCAGTGGGACAGCCAGAACAGAATCCAACACAGCTTTACGCCAGTCCCTGATCTAATCCCGAGGTACCCGTCGGAGACTGGACGTTTAGACACCTGCGTCTTAGAAATGAAAGGCCTATTCATCCTTTCCACGCTCAGAGTTGGAGACACAGAAACCTCCCGGAAACTATGAGCTGCAACTTATTTCAGAAGATAGTACTTCCTGAAGCGATATTATACGTTGATGTCGCAGGCGATGTTGACTGAGTTTGTGACATCAATACGGTGTCATCAGTTTAGCTAGGTGCCACAGACCTCGTGGAAACGGAACATCTCAGGGCTTCACAGAGCTCAGCGTTGTGCTGTAGAGGGGATGAACAAAGCACTAACGTCTGGGTAAGACATTATAGGACTAGCAGGGAGCAACCCTGGTTTTGGATTGCCAGATGCTTCCCACTGTTAAAATGTTTTTTGACCTTTCTGGGAAAGCTGTAGTTCTTCTTTTTGTGTGTGGGAAGTCACAGAAACTCAAGCAGACAGCGCACCTTGGAGCCAGAGGGATGTCTCTTCTGTCCCTCATACCATTCTGCTCAGGTGCAGCTGAGGCCCAAATGTGTTTAAGCTCAAATTAAATCTCTGCCTCTTGCATCCTTGCTAAAAGGGCAGAATCGGAGGCTCCAGGTAAACCAGCGAGGATGACTTGACTGAACAGCTCGTGGCTGAGAAAGAGGAAGGTCTTCTGCTGCCTCTCTTCTTTCTACTTCTGGCCGTACTCCTTTGCTAGTTCAGTTTGCACCAACACCAGCACCTTCATGGTGTGCTCGAATTTGCTAATTTGGCAGAAAACTATTGCTACAACAAGAACTTTGACAGTGAACAGGCGGATTTGGTTCAGGGGAAGATCCAGCAAGCAGGATAGCCAACGCAAAGCAAAGAAGTAGCATTGTGCAAGCAGGATGATGGAGGAGAAGGGATGGGGATTGAGGCAGGAGCAAATTCTGCTTTTCAGTGGCTGTGAAACTTTGGTTCAGCTTAGCCTTTTAGGAAGTTGTGCTCCCAGGCCGGACCAAAACAACAGCATGTAGTCAGCTTGGAGCTGTGGGAACACACATCTTCTCAAGGGAGACGGGTAGAGAGATTCGGGCTGGATACCCTTGGCAACTTCTTCTACTTCATCACTATGACACAGGTTATATGTTGGGGAAAGAATAACCCCTATCATAAATCTTCTCCTGTTATTAATTATATTTGTTCAGTTATATGGCAGTAATGCATATCAGAATTCAGCCCTTTTGTTCTTGATGGTGGCTTATTACTGGGTCTTCTGACATTAAAAAAAAAACACAACAAAACAAACAGGAAATAACATTCAGAAATCAGATCATTAGATGAAATATATTTAGGAAGTGCTGAAATGCTTGAAAATGCAACTCTTGAGGTTGTTGTGAGCATCCCTAATTTAGTCTTCTTGTGTGCATTATGGTACCTTCTTCAACGGCATGATCTCATCATTATCTTCCCTGCAGCTTCCCTTCACCTGCAGAAATTAAAGATTCTGTCTAGGCTTCAGGTGGTGTGTAATAAGTAGGTCACTAGCTGAATTGTGAAGACTAAATGTCTTATAGCTAGCGAGCTCTTTGAACAGTCAGTTCTGTACTTAAAGACAGACTCTGGTGTAAGAAAAGAGTTTTTACCCGTAAAACTAATGGCGTCACAAAGCTTGCGTGGAAGGGGGCTGAACAGCAATTGTATAGGCTAGCTGAGTTTTGGCTATACCTGAGTTTAGGAGAGCTTGATTTTGCCATCTTAATTGTGTGGGTGGGGCCTGCACAATTGCTTGTGTGTCATTAACATCACAGAAATGAATAACCATTCAAAAGGTCTTTCCTATGTGTACTGTGTTCTTTAGTCCACGAGGATTAACTCCTTTCTAGGCAAAGCTTCAAAAGGGAAAATTATGTACTATTAAACTAACCCATTTTAGAGCTTCATATTTTCGCTTAGATCTTAATCAAGCTATTATTGTTATTAAAATATTCTGAAGTGAATTCAAATTTCATAAATATGGATTTTTTTTTCTGAGCTGCTTTTGCATGCAGAGCGAGTTAGAAATGTACATACAGCCTCTAATGGGACTTATTAGTTACCTTAGTATTTGCTTGCAGATTCTCCGGTGACTCAGCCGGAGACCCTAGTGATCTCTGAAGTCTTCGCCACATTTTTTTCTCTGACATCTCATAAAGTCCCAATTGCAAGAGAGTCTCTTGCTAACTCTTCTATGTAGAATTTTCTCAAGGTTTTCTCAAGATTGTCAGAAAAGTGCATTCAAAATCTGAATTAAATTGGCAAAGCAAAATTAAATAGCTTGGGATAAAGCTCCTACTGTGTGCTCAAGTCCCCTTTTTTGTGGCTAAGTATTACAGGATTCCCTCCACAGGGGTGGATTGTGCCTTTTAGCATCTTTATTTTTTCTTTTTGTTAGCTTAAAACCATCTTTTAATGTTTACCTAGTATATCTAGGATTTTTTAATTGGCTTTGTAATAGCCATTATCTGTATGCACATAAGCCCAGCGATTCTGTACTCTTTGCTTACTTCTGCGGCCTTTCAGTAGCTATTAGTGAAAGGCTTTGCATACATGAACACGCAGCGATCTTTTAACTTAGGCCAAAACAGAAATAACCGTCTCCCCCCTTCCACCCACGCTTAGGCCATTCTTTCTCCTCAGCATTAATTTTGCCCTTGACCTTCAGTTCCATTAAAGCAGATTTGTGATGAATGAGCCTGTAATATCCAATGTATTCAGGACATTATACACCAGGCAATAAACCACAGGAGGAGGCTGGTGATCGCTACATTTCTCTCTTTGGAGTGTTCGGTTGCCTTCAGCCACCCAACAGCCTTCCGTTACTACATGGGATGGCCAACACTCTCTCGTGTTGTTCTTCTGTTCTTCCCCTTCAGTTCGTTGCCAAGTCCGTCCCAGTTACCTTTTCGCTGTTCTCCATTGAGTGCCTTCTGGTTTTCTTTCCTTTTTTTAATCAGTACTTCTTCCGGTCAGCGTAACGAGTAAAAAAAGTGGGCGACGCAGATCCCTCCAGGTGGCCGCTGTGAGTTCGTAAGCGACAACAGCTTTAGGAAGCTGCGGGCGATGTGGCTTTGGGACACCTGGTAGCTCAGGACTGCCCACAGCAGTCTGATACTGGTGCGAAGTAGGGAAGACTAAACCCGGTTTCAGTTCCCGCTTAACACCCTTTGAATCCGAAATAAATGACTCTCGATGTATAGGGCTGCAGAGAAGAATGGAAGTGAGCCAGTAGCTAAGAGCTCCTCTTGCTGGAGCTGTTACGTGTGACGCCAGTCGGCTACGGGGTTTCTTCTGGCAAAGACTTTTACGGCTGCAGAGTTGCTGAACACATCCGACGCACTGAAAGGAATTCTTTTTTAAAATAATTACAGAACTAGCTTGTTGGAATTGCTTTTCAAAGGAAGTAAAAATGCTGGAATAACTATAAAATACTGCTTTTGCTGACTGAGTGACCGTAGGAGGTAGCTGAGGAAAATAAGCACTATGGTAATACAAAGAACCGGTATACTGGTTTTGGCTGGCATAGAGTTAATTTTCTTTGTGGTAGCTTGTATGGTGCTATGTTTTGGATTTGTGACCAAAACAGTGTTGATAATACACCCATGTGTTAGCTATTCCTGAGTGGTGCTTGCACAGCGTTGAGGCTTTCTGGTTCTCACGCTGCCCCACCAGCGAGCAGGCTGGGGGGCACTGGGAGCTGGGAGGGGACACAGCTGGGACACGTGACATTGTGATCATAATGACCTGGGGGAAAGGAGGAGGAAGGGGGGACTTTGCGGGTAAGGTGTTTGTATTCCCAAGTAACCGTTACACGTGATGGAGCCCTGCTCTCCTGGGGATGGCTGAACACCTGCCTGCTCATGGGGAGTGGTGGGTTTTGTCCTGGCAGGTTGCCTAGGTCCATGCCCATGGGTTTTGATATCTTCAGGGATGGAGACTCCACATCCTCTCTGGTCCGTCTACAACTTTCTTTGGGAATAGCTCGGAACAAGAGCTACATAGAACACACTTGAACATACTGTTTTCCTGTGAATTTAGGAAACATTAATTTATATTTTTCTAAACGAAATTTCGACCTTAAACTTGCCTCAAATAGGTTAAACCTTTTAGACCAATTATAACTGACTTTGAAAGAGTATGTTACATGCAAAATGGATGGTAAAATTGCTTCCTTATTCACTTGCTCCAATCGAGCTGCTCTAGAATAATTTTTTCTCCATTTTCTGTATTTTCCTGTCTTTAGTGACCTTGCTTTAGTGACCTTGAAAGTGTAATGGGCCAAACTCTGTGCTGTCATACATGGGATTGGTGCCACTAATAATAGGTCTTTTTCAAGGATCCTGACAGAGGTTTTGGTCCCGTGTTTCCCAGCAGTGCTGCAGAAGTCATGCACCTGCTCCCATCTTCAGTGCATCACAAACTCAGGCATAAATGTTCCATGGAGTGCAGAAGTACAATTTTTTTTTTTTATGAAAACAACAAAAGCATTTCCTCTCTTTGACAGACAAATGGCTACCAGATTAAAATGTGGCTGAAAAAGCTTTGCTTGTAAAACTGATAATATTATGGAGTATTTTGCCTATGAGTAAGGGATTGGTATCCATACCTATTGGCCAGAAAGTTAATTTTGCTAATTTACACCACTGTAGCACTTCCAAAAACCCCTTTATGGTGGGGGTCCTGTTATGCCATCATCAGAGGAAGACACCTACCGCGCCCCTCCTAAAAAAGCCGTTATGGTCTATAAATTAAACAAGCACAGAGAGACCCCTGGGGATATAAAATAAAGATTTAAAAACATAAATAGAGCTTGCCATGGCCCAAGAGATTTGGATCCAAATTTTCCAATATTCAGAATCGGTTTAGAGCTGAACACTTACTCCAGAGCCACTTTTAATTTGAAAATTAATTAATTTAATCTCTTTTTTTTTTCCTCCCAAGGTCATCTTAAATATCTTTAGTAAATTAAAACTAAGTATTGCCAGCTCTACCAACAACTTTGTCTTTATGGATATTCTATGAATAACTTCTACTTAACAGAATAAAATAAAAGAGTAATAAACTCAACCTTTCTTTCTTCCACTGTGCAGTCCACTCCCTTGCACAGAGTTCAACTCTCAGTCCAGACCACCCACATCATGAATGAATGCTCCGATCTTGCCCTCCAACCACCTGGAACTGGATAACTGCCTTTTAAAATAGACTACACCCTCTTTTACTTCCTAATGTCTCAGGTATATTTTTCAGTCCTTAAACACTTCGCAGACAAGAGTAATATCCACTCTACTGCTATAATTATTACTTCAATGTTTACCATCTGGGGAAAAGGAAAAATACAGGACAAAAGCTATCAGCACACAAAATTTTCAGTAAACTAAAATTACACCTCATTATCCATTTCTGCACAACAAGAAAGTTAAGTTTTAATAGGGGACCCGAGGAATCAGGCTTCCACACCTATAATTCCTGTGATTTTGGAGCCTGCAGAAATTTGGGGTACACAACCTCTTGGTTCAGAAGACTTGATGTTACTGGTTGGTGCTTTAGGAGAAACTGGTTCCTTGAATCTGTACAACACCCTGGTGATTTGGGCCTCACAAATCTGCAAATAAATGTTCTGGAGAATTGACATCTCTCAGTGGCTGTTGTCCCTCACACCACTCTTCGGTGTTGTGAACCAGTCCTGTTGTTCTTAGGCCTTCTACTCTGAGAGAAGGAAACGTCTGAGCTTGATGAGGTTGGGATGAGAGACCCGAGAAGCAGTGCCACGAACCGCTAATGGAAGGTTCGGTGAGATACCTGTGTTTCACAGGTCTGTAGGGGACTTCAGCATCCTAACTCCTTGGCATACCCACTGAGAGCAGAAAACAGGCTAGAATGATATAACTGTAATGTAGGTATCAAAAGATATCTAAATGGTCCATTGCCATCAGCCTTCAGAGATGAGCTCTGGGAGGAAAATTACCATCTGTGCTATGGGAAAGAGAGAACTTTAATTTCACACCTGCTAAGCGTGTACCTGACTGCGGGAAGGGCCGGAGAGAAGGGTCCTTCCTGCTCAAGGAATCACTGAAACAATCTTGTGAAATACAGCAACTATCTATGGAAAGAACATAGCGAGTTTCTACCCAAGAGCCTCCCTTTCAACACAGCATCAGCAATCAGGGTTGTGCACCATTTCTCTACTTTCAACCTTTGTTACATTCAGAGAAAGCAGCAGAATTTTTTAGAAGATAATCTCTTCTAGTGATATGCAGTGCAGAAGGGAGAGGATTAAGGGAAATAAGAAACTGCTGATAAAGACTTCAAAAGTGAAATACCGATCAACACCTAACTGCATAAATAAAAGATCATTTACTGTAAATGATGGACTTTGAGTCAAATTCAACCACGGTGTAACATCAATAATTGACCCTAAGGATTTGTTTGGCTTTTATTTTTTAAATGTTCTCATCTTGTTTCTGGAAAAAAGATGTGATAACAGATTTGTAATGTGCCTGACCTACATTCTTCAAGTTTATAATGGCCCAGCCTAGCCCGCGTTCACATTCCAGTGTCTCCTCCTGAATAAACCGAAGCACCTTCCAGATGTGGTTGGTGATACACTGATTACACTCCTGCACTGCAAAAGTTATATCAAGATTTCTTCATCACAAGCATTAGTTTTCATTTAATTTAGGTTTTTGCCTCCCAGTAAACTCGTCTTTTCATAGTGACAAAGCCAGTTCTACAAGGTGCAAACTGGAAGCCCTTGGAGGTTGATTTCCTGCCAGTATGGGAGGAGTCGACCACCACTGCATTAGCATCAGTCGGCGGTTGAGGGGATTGCAGACCACCATCAAGCCAAACAGAGGGAGGAGGGAGACACACAAACAAACTCGGAGGAATTTTCTGAATTAATCCTTCCTTGTCTCCTGGCTTATCTGTTTCGTCTTTCAGATTGAAAATTCCATGGGATAAAGAAATGTCTGTGTTTTCGTCACAGTACTGTCACAAGAATTATAATTCAGCACTGATGGAAGAATGCCAGCTATGAAGGCTTTATCTGGAGACAGAAAGAAAAATATTTTTTAATGCATCAGTACCTGCTTTAATGTGTTTTAAGGTAAAACTCAGCTCCCCTTGCAGTCAGGGCTTTAGAAAACATTGCTTGCTATTCATAGGCCTAATATTTTAAATTTGTTCCTCTCATTATTCGTGCAGGAGGCTAAACAATATTTAAAAATGGGTTAATTAATAGTTTTTGCTAATATGTCTAAAAACATAACCTGTTTTCCCAGACTAGATAGACACTTATTGCGACACTGCATTTTAAACTGCATTCCACTGCTTGGAAAAGATGTACTTAGTCCTTTGGAAAAGATCTGGAAGGAATGAGAAATTAAAATATGCGAGCCTCATCAGTTTTTAAAGCCAGTACATTTCCCTTTAGTTGATGGTTGCCAAGAACTTTTATCCAGTAAGAATATACACACTTACATATATTCAGTTCACTTACACAGATCCATACATCTTGAGATCTCCAGCAGTTACCAGACTGCGGAATGACTGTTACAGAAAATACTACTAAGCTGATCCCTCAGATCCTATGAGATCCTACGCTGAAGCCAACATATTGTTAAGCAAACTTTGTTAGATTAACTGAAAGGGAAAAAAATTTAAAAATCTTTCTAAAATTACAAAAATTAATTTAACACACTTGATGTAAATTTCACAGCCCTTACTCCAATGCACTTCTCTTTGTGGCAGGACCCTCGCTTATGTGTCAACCTGAGATGAGTCTGGTGATAAAATATTGTGATAATACCTTCCTTTCTAATAACTGAAAATTCACTGTATTCTCTATGCTCACGTTCAAATATATGTTTCATAAGTGATTGTTTTTCCTTTTCTATCCCTCAGACGTTCTTTATGCTCTTTCTGTAGTGCTTTGCCATGTGAGCTGCACAGAGATTTCTCCTAATAACCTTTATCGAACGAACTGCTTTCACTTCTCTACTGGTTGTCCCCTCCCACCTTGCTACGATAAGCTTTTTATAGTTATTTCCACTGCTGTGCCTGATACAATCAAAGTGTATGTCCGTGGCTGCTCAGGTCTGGAAAAAGACCTACCTTTTTCTAGTAGTTGTTGCTAACGTTAGCACTCTTCTTTTTTTCTAACCAGAAGGCACACAAGGATATTTGCCAGCACCACATTTCAGATTATCCAATTTTCTTCCTTTCAACAACATTAACTTCTCGTAAATCACACTCACAAGGCCCTGTGGGAAAAGCAATCCTTTTGTCAGACCTTGTGAGATGTCATGTTTTTATTTTAACTCTAATTTTTGTAAGGGAAACTAGCTGAACATGCTCTTCCCCAGTTTCTTTGGAACGTCCTCCTCGGCTGGCCGCGTGTGATTCCAAGCTAGCTCAATCCGCTATTCATAGTGACTTTTTGCTCGGCTTCTACTTTTATTTAGAATAACTCATGTGAACTTTGTTGTCACCACATCTGGTGATGGCCCCTCGCTGTCTGATTTTATTGACTCCAGTATTTGCTGCACCGTGCCGGTGACTGACGAAAAGAAGAGCACGCCGTTCCAATTTCATAACTTGCCCCCTTGCTGGCTGCTGATGGCGGAGGCTGGCGATGAGCTCCGTGAACCGAACACCGCTTACTTCAGAAAATTCCCCTCAGAAGTGCTCCCCGTCCTTTTTGGTGAGGCAGCTGCAGCCTCGTGGCAGGCACTCGATCACACCTCGGGATGATAGTTTGGGTTCTGCCGTTCGCCGTAGCCTGGGTGTGGTTCAGGGCTCTGCTGAGCAGAAGCGATTTGTGTGCGGTATCAGGGAAATCACAGAGCTATTACAACTCCTCTGCCGTGTCTCCTCGGGGAGCGCAACTCCTTTCATCCAGCCGCTTAGCCAGTTCCCAGGCATCTACGCAGCCAGCTACGCAGGACCCAGGGACATCAACATTTTGTTGGCCGGTCGCTTTTCCAGCTTTCTGTACGTTCTCTCTGCCCGGTGCTTTCCCGGGCTCCCTTTTCCGAACAGAAGCTTACCGCTTCCCCCCGTCAGTTTGGTGGCTCCAAGGCTGGGTCCAGCTGTGCTCCTGCCGGGGACCGAGCAGCCACAAGCCATCCGTCCTGGCGATGGGCAGCGTGCCGCTAGCCTCCGGCGTGGCCAGCGGCAGGCTTGCAGCCCTCATCCTTCCTCCCTCCTCCACGGAACAGGTGGCCGGCTTTCAGATCCGTACTTTCTCTTCCGACCTCCTGTGCCACGAGCGGTTCTGCTGAGGCGGTTGAAGGGACATCTCTGCAGGGTCTGCTATAGCGTTTTAACACCAGCAGGGTTTTTCTCAGAAATACACTGTGGTTACCAGTTGGGTATGATATAAACAAGCTCTTTTTCTTTTTCTTTTCTTTGTTTTTCTGTTGTTCTTGTGGTGGTTCTCTGCGTATCTACTAATTGAAAAGAAGAAAATCCCTCTATTCCGTACAGGTCCTCTATAGTTCTACATCTATACATCTATACATATGACATCAATAAATACAAGCTTCCCGCACACAGAAACTTCATGTTACATATTATGACATTCATTATTTGTTCACACAAGTTCCAAACAGCCCACATTTCAGTGCAGATGTCACTGTATTTTCCTTCGCCACGTATTTGGTTCAGCATTGCCTTCACACAGCCAGTAGCCTTGCTGTGTGCCTCCCACAGTATAATTTGCCATGCGTTTGTCTCGCAGGGGGAAGGTCTTATCACTCAGTGACACACATAGATTATTTTGCTCTTGGGAGTTTGCTTTGATTTATTTTGTCCCAGTGGAAAGAAGAAAAACAATTTGTGAATGCCACTGTGTAAGTCACCTTTCCTTGAGGAATATGTACTCCACCAACGAAGAGAAGGGACGGTTCTTTTAGGTATTATTCTGCTGGATGCTACTTGAGGTAGTCTTATCCTCTCAACGTGATAGCCAGCTGATCTGACCACTCTCTTGGGAAACTTGAACGGTACTAAACCACATTTTCCCGTTCATCTTTTCTCTGGAGAATTGATTTAAAAATAGCACGCTGCCACATACCAATGCAAAATGTAGATGCCGGTTTCAAACAGCTTTATTGCATATGCATTATACTGAGGTTTACTATTTAAACACAGATCTCATCTGGAATGATGCATACTTTGAATCATGTATGTCTGAAATGCTGACTATTACTCAAAGTCATCAGAACTCTGTCTCTCTGGCTAATTTCATGGGGTTTCTAGTAGAAGGTGCTGAGTGACCCCAGTTTAAGGTGTGCCAAGAAACATTTCTCCGTCTCCGTGTGTGTCTGCGTGCTCCAGAGGCGAAGCAAAGGTGTGAACTTCCCCTGCCATTCCCTTGTGGGTCAGCCTAGGAGGCCGTCCTTGCCCCGACGCAAGGGCAGAGGTGCCAAATTGCCCATCTCCATCCTGTGGAGCGAGGGGCTGAGTCTCTCTCTCTGCCACCAAAACCAGCACGGCCAAGAAACGCTCCCACGCTGCGAAGACAGCAGAAGAAGCGGTAAGGAGAGGGTGGACCAGTAAAGGTGGCCCTTCCTGTGGCTGTAGAGCCAGCAGGTTCACAGCTGCCCTTGCTTCCCTTCTTCCCAGAATAGAGCAGGCTTCAAAGCACAGTATAATTAACCAGAAGAAGTAAAGAAATTGGCCTAGTTTGGATTTGATCAGAGCATTTCCAACCAAATTCGGCATGTTGCTTGTCCTTTCCGGGGGAAACACCCCTGCAAAAATAGCCTATCTTGGGAATACACTGCTCTTCCAGGTGGCATACCCTCCAAAAAATAGGAAATTATCTTTTTCGTGTTGTACAAATCCCAGGTGGAAGAAATCAAACTATTTCCCACAACCTTCAGTGAGTCTGAAAGGAAAGATTTAACCGTCACCTGCCAGTCAACCAAAGAAGAAATCAGGTCTTGATCTGATTAGATCCAGACTGTGCGTTTATTAGCCCCAATCCTTCTGGGCAGAGCTACCAAGCATAGGGACAGAAAACGGGTGATACCTGGGGTCCATTAGCCCTGGGGTTCACACCGAGCCACACCACACCATCCTGGAGGGTGCTCTGCTCCCAGCGGGAGAGCAAACAGGACTCCCTAAGCGGACAGGATGAGACGGCACGGCATGGCACGGCACAGCCAGGAATGCTATGTGATGCGGAGGCAGAGAGTTAGGCACCGTCTGATCACGAGGGCAAACAGCAGAGAGCGAAGATGAAATCAAATACGTAATGGGGCAGATGAACGAGCGAGGGGTTAATATGCAATTAGGGAAACAAAACTGGTGAGAGAAAAGAGGAAGACAAAGGGAAGCGTAAAAAAAGACTGTGCCAGAAGGAAATTTACTGTACAGAGAATAAAAAGAGAAAGTTGCACCCCTGGATCCAGCAGTCCTTTTCATAGCCCTAGGAAAATGAGGAGAATCAATATGAATTTAAGAGTAGTGAACTGAAAACTGAAGAAGGGAAGATAACAATAGTCCTGTAGATATTTTAGAGAACCTTCTGACGTCTTTGAAATGCTGACAATGACCAAAGTTACATTAAGTGATAGCTACTCCGAACACATGGGCAAAAATCTTTCTTTTAGATAACCATCCTGCTCATTCCTTGAAAAATCCCAGAAAGCAGAAGGGCTTTCTAGATAGTTTCTTGTATCTCATAGGTAGGTATTAATTTAAGAGGAGATTAATACTTTGTAAAAAAGTCTTATTTTAAGTTGAGTTTTACTTTCTGAAGGGTCAGTTGTCTTTGAAATGAGTTAAAGAAGTTGGAGTAACCGGAGTTCAGCCTGAGTACCATATGCTTACTCTTCAGCCCCAAAGTGAGAGGAAAAATATGTTTAGTTTTTGTTTGCTTTGCCTCTTATGTAAGGGGTTCAGGGAACACTCCATAACTCCCCTTGGTGAAATGTTGTCTCTCCCATTTCACCAAGGGGACAACAGTACACAGCTGATCTTTCTTTTCTAGGGAAGGGGTTTATCTTGAGGTTAAGGGAGACAGCTACTGGAAAAGAATCCTATTTAATAAAGAAACAAGCAATTCATTTGGCAGAGCAGACAAAAAAGGCCTGACAAAGGAGCAGTAATAGCGTTAACCTCAGGCTGTGTGTGGTCCACAGATGAAGTGTTTTGAAAGCCACGGTTTGCCTGTCCTCACTGAGCGGGGAGAGAGAGAGAGAAGAAAAAAAAAAAATCTCTGCCATTGCTGCCTGTGAATTTTTTGTCTTGTTACAGGAAAGGCAAAGGAAACCATGAGGCCAACTTACTCTCTGCTTGTGATTGAACATCCTATTCTTGTGGTCATGGCAAAAACTAAGCAGCGGTTTGGGCTTCCAATAGCCCCCACCCCTAGTTCTAGATTTCACCGAGAATACCCTGAGTTTAACTAACCACATTGTTCCTTAAATCATTGTTTTTCAAGGGAAATTTAATTTAAAAGATGTATTTATAACTGAGTGAAATCCTATGCTATGCAAACAAAATGATTATTGTTTGAAATAATTCCTGTCTTGTTGGGACTATGTCCAGAAGTCATATTTTGTCAGAGCCAAGCTGCAATGGAACGACCAGTGTTCTCTTCCAAACCTAGTAATCCACGGCTTCAAGGGCCAAATCCTGCCTTCAAAGTTACTCCACTGACTTCACATTTGGCCCTATATGTGGAAAACAAGATTTCACCTCCGTGTCATGTTTTGCTCAATTTCTTCTTGGATTTCTCTTTGTCCATTTTGCTCTCAGATTTAAAAACAAGAATTTAATCCAGCCAGTAGATTAACTCAAGCAATAAAGTGTCCATGTAACGTGGGCCAAAACCCAGCAGAATCTGGAATGTGCTGGTGCTGCATGGAACTGAGGTCCAAAGGCATAATGTATCTTTCGCTCTGGCTGACGGGAAGCTGCCTCCTATTATTTTTGTATGTTTGAGGAAGGGCGAGCAGTCTAGTTCATGCTATTGCATGAATAAAAATATATTTTAATTAATTCCGAACACCAGGGACTGTCAGTTTTAAGGATCTTATTTCATCATGTTTTTCAGTATAAATTGTTACTGTTATTGGTTCTGCCTTAGGAGCCAAACTGAGCCTGGCCCTTATGCGTGTGAGGGCAATGAGGAGGAAGGAGTCTAAGTTACCAGCCTTCCCCCTTGCACGGCTCATATAGAAGTAAAATAAAATTTCAGCCTGTGCCTTCCTCCCTTTCCTCCTTTCCTCCTTTTTATGAAAAAGGAGGCAAAGAAACGGGTGGGAAAATAGTCTGGCTAACTTGAAGTATTCCAAAATCATGAGACTGATTGAATGATAAATTGTAGATCCATATGGGACTTAGGATTCATCTTTCCAAACTTTTGTCTGCAACCAGGAAATCTCAGACCTTTTTAGAGGAGGGTGGAAGCTGGGGCTCTCAGATGTCCCCATGTTGACATGTCTCTGGAAGCACGGGCTGTGTAAGAACACAGAAGTATGAGATTAGGCAACAAACTCTGTTTTTCAGCTCCATGCTCATTACTGGAACCAGCCAGACTTGCATGTGCAGGGAAAGAAATAGAAAATAATCCCGTCCCGGAAAAGTCATTCCGTCCCTATGCGTGTGAATTCAGAAACCTATGACATGATTTATTGTTTCCTTAATGGAAACTAAAACTATCAAATATGTTATTACAAACATTTCTTACAGGCATTAACATTAGAGGTGCAGAAGCAACTGCAGAGGATTATCAGTGGTCAGCATATTTAGCCTTCGGGAACTACCTAAGCAAAACATGTTTTCATATGAATACATTGTCTCAGGGTTCACACCCTAACTTTGGTTTCTATGGAAAGTGCAGATATATTTGATCAAAAAATTCAGCAAGGCTGCCTTCCCATATCAAAAACATATTCATCTCCATTAACCGCATTCCCATCTGCTTTTTATTCCGTCCTTGGTTTTGTTCTGCCCTATAAAGCTTTGGCTCGCTTCATACATTTTCACAGGATCGTATGTGAAGGAGTTTCTATTTATTGTTAGTATTATTATTACTACTGTTGTTAGGCACACCTTCGCCGGGAACGGGGATGCTGAGCAGAAGGAGGGGGGCGGGAAGCACTTGGCAAAGTAGTTGGTTGCTTTGCAGCTCTTCCTACAGCAGAGTCTGGACTGCCTCTTCCCACCTCTGGTAAGAAACGGGAGTCAAAAAGTCTATCGTACCCCAAAGGAGACGTAACTCGTGCCACACATTGTTGCAAGCTGCTGCTCCGGGTTTTGTCTAATGTACAAGTCGCTGAGCGTTACCTTCCTCCCATGGCTTTTCAAAGCAAAGCATTCATATATAAATAGCTGATGAGAGAAAAGGAAAAACCTTGGGAAAAGAAAACTGCAGCTGACAGAGTTTTATGATCACCCTGCAGAATCTCGTGTTGTTTGACTGTAAAAAACTACTACTACTACTACTACTACTACTACTACTACTAATTATTATTATTATTAAAGCATTTTCTGCTGAGGTTTTTCTTTGTAACAGTACTGCTTGTTACTGCCATCGCTTGGGCCGCTCTGCATAAACCCAGCAGGGCTTCAAATTAACTTGGGGGGCAGGAGGTAGAGTGAGCTGTCCCTGTTCCCCAGGTTAAATGGGGAGACAGTCCGCTGTATTCCAGTAAAGTTACGTGGGGAGTGTACCTAAAAAGCTCATACAAAGCTTGCCACTATGCAATTTTTGAAGCGAGAAGCAGGTAATGTGAGTAGCAGAAAAATGTCAGGTAGGGCTTTAGAAGGGATCGCTACTTCTTCAGTTGTGTGTTTTAAATACATATACTTAAGGAAATTCCTAAATGTATTGCTCCTAGTAAGGTCTCTAGCACAGATGATTTGAGATCACCTCAAATGGTCTTCCATCAGGAACACTTGCTAATTACTTCGCATTGCTGTACTAAGCAGGAATTTCTTTGTCAGAAAGGCCTGAAAAAGACTCTTCCCCTCCCAGTAAATAAGCTCTTCCAAAGCTTTCTCCAGACAGCAACAGGAGAAGAAAGGAGCTGGGAAGCCCTGAGATACCAGCTAGTACATTTTGGGAAGAAACAAGACAGCATTATTTTTTCATTTCCAATACTGGTCTAAAATAAAAACTCAGAATAGAAAATTACACTCCAAACACTCAATGATAAGGCTATTCAAGCTAGGTTTTCATTCAGTTCAAGGACCATGCCAGAAATTGTTATAGTGCTTGTCAAAAGAAATAGTCATGATAGTTTAGACAAAATAATTACCTTTGACCTTTCCTTTCCTAGTGAATGGTCTTCCTTCTGAAGAAAGCAGACTTCCTCATGGTGGCAGTTCTCCAGAGTGGTATAGAAGTGCTTATTCATTAATGATGTGAAGTGATTATGAGTGGAAAATGTGTATTAGGTTGGATTTTTGCTATTTTAAGTCAATTCCAAAAAGCCCAATCCTGATTTCTTCCACATAAAAGAACCGATGACTTGAATGAGAAAAAAAAAGAGAAAATCCATCTTAGCGGGGATCTTTTTGTGGGTACGGCACTTAGTGCTTTATCTGTGTTCAAGGCGAGTGCACTAACAGGCATGTCCCATTGCTCTGGTCTCCCAGCCAGGGGACCGGTCGGACCGTGATGGTGGCTCCTGTGCAGCCCCAAATGCACAACACAGCCTCGTCCTTGCCCAGGTTTGGGGTGCGATCAAGCTGTGCAATAGGAGCTGGATGGTGGAAACCACCGCCTACACAGACAACCTGCATGTTGTTAGCAAGCCAAATACAATTATATACTGTTGTTCTTAGTTACTGCTGTCATTCTGTTTGTTATTGAGGCCTCAACTGTTAAGACTGGTACAAATATCAAGAGAGGACATGTCCGGCCAATGTGGCTTGGATCTTGATGTATGGTGTATCGCTAAACGTGGTGGGGCTAAAAGCTGAAATATATGTAATTTGCACAGCTACTTTAGTCCAGCAGGAGTTATCGCTGTTCGCGTTATTTTATCCCTATGCCTAGAAGCCTTGTCACATCCCTGACTAGGGCATCGCTGAGCTACCTGCAGTTCAAATGACAATGAATCACAGCGGTAGAAATAGTGAGTCTAGATAGCGAGTCCAAATTGACTGCACTGCTGCTGCACCCCTGGAACACAAGGTAGAATTTTGCCTGCGGATTGAGGCACCTCCATTACTGGAAGCTAGGTCAGATGGCTCTTCCCAGCCCTTCTGCTTCCCCGTTGCAAGTGGAGGGAGTAGCTAGAGCTAAGGGGAGGTGCAGCTGAATCCTCCTTTCTCCCTGGAAATCCTGGCCACTGAATGTTCCTGCATTTCTGGCACGTTTTGTTGAGTCGGGAGCTCAGAGGACAGGTTTGCAGTTCCCTAGAGCTGTCTGATTCCTCAAAAAGATTTTCTCCTCTAGCGTTTTGCTCAAGCTTGGGCCTTCACTTGTGAAACCCTCCGCCAACAGGGGTTTCCACTGTGTGTAAATGCATTGCCAGTGTGCACACCAAAGTCTGCGCCACCGGTGGTAATAAGGGTGTTCGTTTTTAAGCCTTCTGCTGGTGAAACAGTGTCTGATTAACAGTGTTATTTTTTTATATGGAGAGAGCTAGGGAGTGTTATCATCCACTCTGCCAACATGTCATTCATTCATCCAAAGCAAAGATACCATTTCTTGGAAAGAAAAAGAAGAGTTGATGCTACTCAAAGTCGGTATAAGCCTCAGTCCATAAGCACTCTATAACATACCATGGTAGAACGCCTTATTACATGGCATGTGATACAGCTTACTGCTAGCTTTAGAGAAAGATTATAGCTAATGAGATAATCTTGAGCAGCGCTTCATACTTGGCTTACTGTTTGGGAAGGTTAGTGATGACAGATATCGGAGTCTGTCGTGATACTAAATCAAAAGCTATTATGATATTGTTAAGGCTCATAGTACAGCTAGGATGACATGGGAACAGTGGGATTCAAAGGCCGTGTGAGGGACTGTCTGTCTTTGCTTCGTGTTCTCATTGGGTTTGATGGATCCATCCTGGGAAACTTCACCTTATGGTGAAAGCTGTGATGCAAAGCTTCCCTGGAGCACCTCCAGCTCCCCACAGCCTCTGCAGAAGACAGCTCTGTGTCACAGGCCAGCCTCTTCTTTCATCAACTTGCCTCCTAGGTCCTACATCATAGAATCATAGAATCATAGAATCTTCGAGTTGGAAGGGACCTTTAAAGGCCATCTAGTCCCATCCCCCCTGCAATGAGCAGGGACATCTTCAACTAGATCAGGTTGCTCAGAGCCCCGTCCAACCTGACCTGGAATGTTTCCAGGGATGGGGCATCTACCACCTCTCTGGGCAACCTGTGCCAATGTGTCACCACCCCCATTGTGAAAAATTACTTCCTTATATCTAGTTGAAATCTACTCTCTTTTAGTTTAAAACCATCACCCCTTGTCCTACCGCTACAGGCCCTGCTAAAAAGTCTGTCCCCATCTTTCTTATAAGCCCCCTTTAAGTACTGGAAGGCTGCAATAACGTCTCCCTGGAGCCTTCTCTTCTCCAGGCCAAACAACTCCAACTCTCTCAGCCTGTCCTCACAGCAGAGGTGTTCCATTCCTCTGACTATTGTTGTGGCCTCCTCTGGACTCTCTCCAACAGGTCCATGTCTTTCCTGTGCCGAGGGCTCCAAGATATGCCACAGTAGGCCCCAGGGCACAGGGCATTCATTGGGACAGAGGGAGGACTCCTGAAATTTGGGTGTAGAGGCAGCACGACGTCTACTCCCCCTGCGTGAGCAGAGAGGCTGTGTGGTTACCACCGCCTCACTTCTGTGCACAAGGATCTATAAAAGATAAAAAGCAACGCAGAACGATGCATAAAGCTATTACTGCTAATACTGACGTGCTAGCACTCAGTCATTGCAGTATCATTTGGTATTGCGCGCGCTTACAATGTTGATTACCCTATGGTATATTCCCCGCCACCGAGGAAACGTCATTACAGGGGTATATACCTTCCCTCCCACAAGTTGTCGTGCTGCATCAGCAGTAGCAGGTCTCCATGTCTGTAACAATATGGCCACAAAGGCTTTGCAAACATTTATGAATTGTTTCAGTGTATGAGAAAAGCATAAACAAAGAGTATTGATCACTTCAGTCTTCTAAGTTCATTTTATCTGTGGATACTGAAGACGCTTCTAAGCCCAGGAGAGGACATATGGCTAAGCTCCTTCTGCAACGCACTGGAAGATGACAGGAATATCATTACGAGTGAGAATATACTCACATACGCACCTCAGCGGTGTGCCGTACAGTCGCGATGACTTTTAACTCACAGTGATATTCGCTTTACTGGATCTCTTAGAAAGCTGCTGAGGTTCTAAAAACCGCGCTGTTTTGCCAAGGTCGTGCTGCTGATTCCCGTGACGTACTGGCTTTCCTGATGTGGGAGGCCTGCCTTGGCTGGCGACGGCTTATGAAAACTACCAGGGTAGGGAGTTGCGCTGTAACGACATCACACGTGCGCGTAGCCCTGCGCCCTGCGGAAAGGCAGGCCGAGCTACTTGGTGTTTATCGGTCCCCTCTCTGCTGGTACGCTAGGACAGCTGCTCTCCTTATCTTACCAAGCCCATGTCTCTGGAGCTGAAGGTCACAAATTCCAAAAAGCTAGATCAGAACGCGGTGCGAGCCTGTGTTTGTGTCTGTGGCCTCTTACCGACGGCATCTCGTGTTTAAGCTGAATTCCTGTCAGCGTGTGTGTGCTGCCTTGAAGCGAAAAACACTTTCACCTCACGTAGAAAAGATACATACAGCCACTGAAGCATTACACGGCTCCTTGCTGCTTCCCAGTTACGGCGCTTTCCACCTTTTCCGTGCCAGCGACATCGCGGCGAGTGAGAAAAGGCCCGTTTAACAGCCGCCATGTACGACATGTATTAGGGGCTGCAGCTGGTGGCAGTTATGCAGCTGGGATGAAGTACATCCCCACAAAAAGCACCAGGATGAGGCCTGTGCCACCGCACAGAGTCTGCCTAGGCCCTGGGAATAGACTCAGGTGGAGCATGTGGCGGCTAGGAGTCGGAGCGGACGGCTGCGATCCGAGACATCCCAGCCGTGTTCCGTAGTATTTTTAATGTATGATCCATCTACCCCAAGCAATTTCGCTTCCCCATCTCTGGTGCTGTCTAGGCACTTTGACGAGGAAGCGGCAAACGCAGCAGCTTTCTCGTTTTGCTGTTTTCCCTCAGAGAAACTTAGGAAATGGCATTTTTTTCAAAACGCCGAGTTACAGCTTGTTCAGACCAAATACTGACTTTGCACCGTGATAGGGCCTCTTATTTAAATGCACACTTTGTTTTTAGGCAGCTTTGAAGAACGTGTCATGCGCTTCCCTCCCGCGGTTTAGTACAGTGCAAAACTACCTCAGTCCCCACTAGCTTCAGCAGCTTGTCGGGCGTTTCTTTTTTCATGCTGAGATTTTGGCAGGGGCTTTGTGGAAACAGCACTACAGGTGTGTGGTCATGTAAGAGCAGACTTACAGTTGCACATGAACCCTTCAGTGTTTTAACTTCGTCATCGTAATGGCCCCTCGCATGTGGGCATTTCTCAGTGTGTTAAGTGGAATAAATACATTTGCAAGCGCATCTCTCTCAGTTGCTTATATGAACACGAAGCTGGCACAAGTTAGGCATCTGCCACGGGTACAACTGGGCCTGTGTGCATGCTGTTAGTTGGGCACATGTCCAGTGCCCCAGTCCTGCAAGGCACAGTGTGCTCCCCCAAAACAGCTCACCTTACACCAGCCAAAGTCTGCCCGTCTGGAGGAACGTGACAGAGCGTGTGTGCAGGAGCAAACCTTAGGTAAAGATCTTAGCAAAATTAGGCTTGGAAAGGTCAAAATACGAGATTCAACACCACTCTTAAAGTCAACAAAGCCGACCTGTAGCACTAGGTCTTATTTTTACGCATTGGCTGAGGTTTTTCCCAAAACGTTGCTATTCTAAGCATTTCAAAATCGGAGGCCGTGTTGTTATTGATTATTGTTTGCGTGCTTGTAGCAACAGGGACCGGCTCTCTGCTGAGCTGGGCAAACACGGGCAGTGTGAGAGCAGGCATGGGAAGGCTTGGCAGTTCCTTGTGGCAAGAGGCTGATCTGGATGCAAAACAGACATGGTTTTATAGCGTATTTTCTCTCCGCCGGCTCTCTGTGTCACCGTAACGAGCACTGCTATCGTACGGAGTTCCTGCTTGTGGGTCAGAAAGGAGTTGAAGCAGAAGAGCCTCCGGCACGGTCCCCCAGTCCTGCCTCTGCCAGGAGGCGAGTGCCGGCCCCCAGGACTCTGCCCCACAGCTCCTTGTCCTAACACCCCTCCTGACCCCCCTGGGCAGAATGAAACCGGCTTTAACGCCTGAGAAGTCCTGGAGTTAGATCTCAACCTAGGGCAGAAAGACACTCCCTGCCCCCAAAATTTTACAGTCTAACACAAAAAAACCCGAGGGCAATACAGGCACTGCGCTCGCCTTCAGCTTGCGGCTCTACTTACTTTCCCCCGTCCTTACTTTTTGTTTTTGGTTTCCACCTTGTCTTTGCTTGGCTAATAACACCCACTTGTCCTATAGTGAATACGTCTTCCTTACTTGCCTGCAATGCGGTTTTGTGCATGGTGTATCTAGATTGGTACAGAATAAAATTAAAGCAAAATCGTTGTTGCCCGTTAGTATCAGTAGACTTTTAAATCGGTTTCTTTCATGCTTTCATGCTCTGTTTTTATTAGATACTTAAGTCGCTGTGTTCTTGTTAAGATTACAGGATGTTGCAACTAATGAAAATAAGCCATTGCAACAACTTTGACATTACTAGTCAGGAACAGTTCACATTTCATAAACCTGTTTTGTGGGAACCTGTAATTATACATTCATAAGAAAATATGAACTATATACAGTTTGTATGCTTTTCAATTTGCAGCCAGAACATTTTAGTGTAGAAACTAGATCATTTTCAAAGGGAAGAATGTGCTATCTTGAGCCAAGATACTGTGTTACACTGAAAGAGATTAACTGTATATCCAGAACAGAACAACCTCTTCTCGCAAAGTGAAACCTTTATTGAACAAAATGTGGTGGTACAAATTTTGCCATTTTGCAGTAAAGACACCTCCATGGAGGTTGAGATGTATAATCACCAACAAACTTAAAAGCGATCAAGGTCATAAAATACAGCTGAGGTTATGACACTTCTCCTCACCTCATCATGTGAAGTGATTTCAATTCACTTTTAACCTTTGGTTAGGTCCCAGACAGGTCTTTATCAAGCCTGCGCATGCGTGTAACCAACTCGGCTTTAGCTTATTTACACTATTTCTCTATCTGGCTTTAGCTTAGTTAGGTGTGTCGGGCACTTCTCAAGGGGGATTAAGCACCTCATTTGTTACCGCCGTAGACTCCCCAACAGCTGTGCTGGGAAGAGAAAAAAAGGTACCGTTGCGCTTGACAAGGTGCCGTCAGCCTGCGGGCGCACCGAGAGGGGACGCGGCGAGCGCTGGGGAAGGCACACCAGAGCTGCTCGTTCCCTGGAAGGGTCTGGGCACGGTGGAGCAAAAGTTGTGGGCCAAAAATGAAGGGGGGAAAAAAAAAACCTCCAAAGGAGACCTCTCTCGTTCTCTCGACGTCTGTAGCTGTCCAAAAGTTTGAAAGGTCGCGAGGTTGTTTTGTGTTCCCTGTCTTCCCCCGCTGCCCAAGCTGTTCGCAGAAAGAAGCCTCCGACCTCCCGCCTTTTTGACCACAAGGCTTGATTGCTTCTAATTTGCTGCCTGTGGGTGGCCAAGGATTAGCACAGAATTCAGCGTTGCAAGCTCAGGTCTTCCCGCTAAGGCGAGGGAGGTGTTACATACCAGATGGCTGCGGTCTGACACGCGTGTCACAGCATTCGTGTCATCCCCACGGGAAGGCTCACAGCAGGTTACAACGAGGGGCAGGACAGCGTTCAGAGCCCGGGGTGGTGGCGCAGCGGCCGTTGTGTGGGACAGCAGGATGGCGGTAGGTGGGTCGTCGCCCTCCGTCTTTGCGTGCCTGGCTCCAACTCCACTGCCCCTTTTTTCAGTTCTCGGCTAACCTTGCGTGCCTGGCCCCTCCACCCTCCCGCTATCCTCCCGCAGCTCGCAGCACCCCTCTCCCACAGCAAGAGGGTGAAGTCGCGTGAAGAAGAGTGAAATCTCGCTCCTCCTCTCCAGAGGGGCGCGAGGCGAGGTGCCGCACTCATCCGCACCCCTGGCAAGGCACGGCCTTTTGACGGGGTCATGAGCACCCTGTCACGCACCCTCTCTGACACTCAGTGCTGCCGTTGTGTGACCTAGACCTTTGGTGACGAGGTGATGGCCTGATCAGTGAACGGGGGGTTTGCTTCCCTCAACCTGCACCTTGGGTTTCAGTCCCTCCGATGAGACGGGAGAAGCTCTTAGCCTGGGGAGAGAGTCAGTGTCCCTTCCATCCACAGCAACGTTTCTCAACCTCCTGAAACCTCCCACTGAGACCCATCCTCGTTCCGGGCATGCAGTCTAGCTTTCCTCCTAAACTGGAGGTTGCTGCTCCTGAGGACGAAAACAAAGTCATAAGTTTTATTTTTTCCTCCAGAAAAAAACCCACCAGAGGAACACTATGTCAAATATTCAGTGCATGTGATGAAAGACTTCAACGGTCTTGAGGCCTCCACCAATGGCCCTGGGATGAACCTCAGCAGAGTGCCTTTTTACTATAGCATTTGTGTGATAGACACCGCATGGCAGGAAAGCCTCTGCCTGCCTGCAGCGGTTACTGTTCTGGAACAAATTTCAGCACGCAGCAAATGAAGTGACCAATTCAAGATCATGCCATAAAAATGAAACAATAAAAATGAATATTTCGTTCCTGAAATACCAAATCCTTCGGTAAAGGCTTACCACTCAAAAACCACAAAGAGCTATCTGTGTATGAAAGTAACTAAGGACAGCTTACAGATGAGCACAAGATTTATACTCTAGAAAAAATGTAGACATTGAGTCCTTTAAAATATGATGTCATAGTCTCCAGTAGACGTAGACAAATCAAAAAATGGAAAATATTTATTTTGGGATCAAATGTAGCTCTTTCACCTGATCATAAGTTTCCTGTGAACAGTTTAATACATGTTTTTTGCAAGTTGTGGCTTGCCAGTGAATTGTTCACGGTGACTATTCACACATCAGTATTGGAGCTTGCGGCTGATCAAGCAAGCAACAGTTTTATTTCTTACCACCTTGGATGACCTTGTGGGCAAGGTGATGGCCTAACCAGTGTACTGGGATATTATTAGCCTCGAGGAGGCGGTGACAGGTGGAGGCACAGAGGTAGGAGAGAATATATGGTGATTTTTAGGAAACTTAAATTTTTGCTTTTAAATGCAAGTAGAATATTATATCTATTCACCTGTAAACTAGAAAGAAATTTTCCCATGCTTTGATTTTTTTTTTTTAATTAAAATATTTGTTTCTGCCTGGAAGAAGCAAGGGGAGTGTGGCATTTCTGTTACACAACTGATGAGCTGCAGAAGGGACAAAGCCTCCTAACACTCTCACTCCGCTGAAAAATGTCAAAGAGGAATCATTCTGTGGCAAGGAGAAGAAGGAAAGGGTTTTTATCTTAGTGACTTTTACTGAGCTCTTCAGGTTTCATCTGAATTTTTCAGTGTTGGCAAGAACGAGTCCATACCTGCCTCGAACTTTTCTCTCCACTATCCCTCAGACTCGTCTCATCTGACAACTCTGATCGTCCTCCAGAAGAGCTGGAAATAACGCGAGAGAAAAGGAACAATCTCCCTAAACTGTGAACCTGATCATTGATGCCACTTGTAAAACTACATGTAGCTGTGTCCCTTCCTCCCCTTTTTTCTGGACTTGGCCTGAGACATCCCAAAAAAGCAGCTGTGACTCCACTGTCCTCCTGCTGTCCTGTTCCTCTCACATGTTTTTATGTTGTCTCGGACACCGTGTGACCGCGGGGCCAGGCCTTTCTCTTTCCCTGACAGTGGCACTACACGTTCTCCAACCTGCCAGCTCCAACGTGATGTTTTCGTTCTGGTTTGAGGAGAACAGAAATGTTTGGAAGATGTAACTGAAGCTCAGGCAATGTCTTACGTTCCACTCACTTAGCTGAGACAGTCTGCTTTACCCCATCTCGGTGCACTCCTGAAGAGATAATAATTCTTGCCAGAAAATATCAGATTGAGCCTGAAGGAGCTCAGATCTACGAAAAAGATTCTTCTGATGGACTCGGAGTCCAGTGTGAAAACTCTTAAAATAAAACAGAACAAAACTGTGAAAATCTTGCAAAGAAAAAAAATCCTGCTGCTTGGCTTCAGGGCAAAGTGTTTGACTCCGGCTCTCAGATCTTTTAATCCAATTTGTAAATTCACTAGACCTCCTATCCCTGCTATTGTCATAGGCTGAGGATTTTCAAAATTCTCAAACACGTTTAAATAAATAAACAAACAAATAAACACATAAACAAACAAACCCATCCCCGTTCAGGACTGGCATTCAAGAATATGGTTGCTTTTCTCACTCACATGCTCAAGTTTCATCTTACCCAAGTTTACGTCACGAGCGTGGCTGTCTACTCCAAGCTAGTTGTCTAGACTCTTCTTTATCGTCAATGGAGATAAACAAGCACTTCAAGAACACAATTCACCTAATCAATTTATACATCTGCCTTTGGAAGAGATGAGGTGTGTCCTACTTGCCTATTTCTCGCCACTGCCTATACAGAAGGCGTAGACGAGCAGCGTGTATGCAAAGCACCGCGCTGTAGGTGACTCCAGTGAGACGAACCCCAGCCTAGATGACTTGTACCACCAGTTGGCTCAACGTAGTAGGAGTCTCCTTTGGCTGAGGCTGCAGGCAAGTGGCAGGACTATCCCTGAAACTGCCCTTACTCCAGCAGAAAGTATTAGTGTTGTGAAAAGCAATTCTATTCTTCCAGTAAGATAAAAGATAAGTAAATGTGGCTGTCTGAAAAGCAACTGCTCAGAATGAGGGCTAAGCCCTTCTGATGGAGGCATCCTGATGTCTGCAGAGAAGATAATTTGTAGTGGTGCCAATTTCTCTGCAAAGTACCAGGTCCCAAACAATGTCAGCTGAACCCTAACATGACACCCTGTAGCCTAAAAACATGTTGGAAAGGCACCTTCTTGCCATCACCTCTGTCTTGTGACGATAGGTCCTTTTTTTGCAATGTTCAGAGCCATTTGTGTGTTCGTCAGGTGGACCTCTCCTCAAAAGTGCCTTTTTTCTTTTTAACTGCCTAGTTTCCCTGGTTTTGACTGTACGTTCCCGCCGGGTATCAAAAATATTTCAAGACATCTGCTGACTTTAATTTTTGGTTTAAATTATTTTAATAATTTAAATTTGGGAGCACTGCAGCATAGTTCTTGGATTAATCTGTTAGGGGGAGACAGGAGCTTTAGCTAAACACATCTCAACCATGCCTGGCATTCAGACATTTTTCCTTCTTTCTTCAGATACTTCTAGGTAATCTTTTGATTTCCCTACTTTATTTTCAAAATACCGGTAGCAAGGAACAACTTACATATGGAGGTTCGAACAAAGGAAGGTAAGAAAAAGCAGAATACCCATCTTGACATAACCTATTATTATATTTGCAACATAAGCTGAATTATTGAAATTGTTGTATGGTATGAAAAGGCTCTCTAACCAAAATATTCTCTCACATGAGCTTGCTTTTTTGGTGCTGTAACAGAAACCACCAGCCTGCAATGTCCTCATATTCACTGCCTCTTTGCTGCCTTTGCTTGCTCCCTGGTATTCTACACTGCAATAAATGTGTCGTTTGGGAGGTGCTCAATACAGCTTCCACCTTGTGTTTTTGGAGGACAAAACATGCTCAACCAAACAGCCTGGGCGATGCTTTCCTGACTATGCATAGCATTGGAGTATTGGTCTCTTATATGACCATGAATTAATTTTTTTTCCTGAAAAACACAGTCATCTCTACAGTAATTCTTATTTCTATTACAAGACCAAACCAAATGTGTCTGAGCTATCAAGTTTCCGTTGTGCTGAGCTTGTAAAATACTTCCTATGATAGAAAAAGTCCACGCGTTTTCAGTACACAAGGATAGGTGCAAAGGTATTCTCCTTACGGAGGGAAAATCTTCTGATTAATTTTTGAACAGCATAGACCTGAGGAAGTTTCTGCATGGCTGGCCAAGCAGCCAGCCTGCTCCTTCTTCCTTGCCTGGTCTAGAAAGAAAAGGGAAATTCCCTTGCATGAAGCAAGGTAGTCAACTGATCCCCTGGCAAAAAAAACAGAGGCCAAACATTTACCAGTGAATTTCCACTCCAGAAGTGTGAAGGAGAGTTTTCTACAAAAATCACAAAGGAAATCTCAATGCATTACGCTGATGCAGAACTGAAAAATGGTCCTTTTTTGTACGAGTTCTGCAGTATACCCTTGCCTTTATTTGCCTACATCAATATGAAAAGGAGTAATAGAAAAGAGATAAGAGGTAACTTAACAAGCAGTAAACAACCCTTAAGCGTGTGGACATGCAGTCATCTCATTTAATTATGCCTGGTTTGTATTACTTTCCTCAATCTCTCTGCCAAATAATCTAAATAACTACAGTCTGAAAGAAACAGTATATAATGTCAAAGAAACAGTATATAATGTCATCCACGGACTGACCAAAGTAACTCTATAAATTAAATTTACCTGGGAATATTTCTGAAATCAAAAGGGAAATATCTGAGATGAAAACAAATGCCTAAATGCAGGTTTGTTCAAGCTTAAAAGAATCTGCCTTTTTTCACTGATTCATGGTGCGCAAATACCTAAAGATGTTTTGGGATGTAGTTTGACATGCAAATTTTTTTTTTTATTTGATTAGGTTTTTTATTAGAGTGTTAAGCCTCTTGTATCTGAATGAAGCACAAATTTTGTTTTCAAATATAAGCAGAGGGCATAGAAAAGTTTAGGGATCACTATCAGGAGCCACAGCCGACTGTGATTACAACGTGAAACTACAGAGGGATGCATCGTTGTCACACTACAAGCGTATTACAAAGTCAGGAGCTGTAGCGAGCAGTGGCTTATTATGCGAGTCCAGAATTTCTAAGGTATTTGCATGAGAAATGAGCGTTGTTTATATTTTTAAAAACAAACCCATATGCATTTAATCTCCTCTGCTATCCGCTTCTGTTTCCTTTGTCAAGGCGGCTCGGCAGGCAAATGGATTTGCACATGACCTACTTTATCTGGTGAGATATATAAATAGCCTACTCCAAAATTTTGGAGAACGCGTTTAAAACACTTCGGGACGCACTCGTGAAAGAACACGAAGCCAGTGGAGGAAACAAGGCGTCTTGCACGTGCTCGTGGAAGGAAGGTGGTAACTGAGACGAAACGGCTGTCAGAGGAGCCCGAGCTCCAGCGCAACGAGCTGCAAAGCGACGCAAGCACCGTGCCCGTGCGCGTGGTCGTCACGTAGCAGGGCACGGCATCACCGGTGCCGGTCGAAGTGCATTTTATTCAGCATTTTTTGTACTGCATAGTTGGTCGTGGTATCCGAATGCAAAACGGGTACCGTTTTGGATGGCAACAGCGATGAGGGGTTCAGAAACGACAACACGCCCAACGGTGCAGTAGCTGGGCTCTAAGAGGTCTGGGCACCACAGGCAGCGAGGATGGATCCCTTCTGAGCTCCCGTCTCTAGCTGCTCTGCGGGGCATATCCTCTTCTTGGCCACCAGCAGCTGCCAACCGCATTTAAAAACGGGCAAGAAAACCCCTCAATAACCCAACAGGCTGGAAAACGGCTGAGGGGCTGTTGATTGTTTTCTCGCTGCTAGTAAAAAAAAAAGACAAAAAAAGGGTCTAAAGCATGGGAACCTTGTTTGAAAAATAAGGTGGCAATTCCTCACGAACGCTGTTTGCAAAGCGGAAGATCGAGACTGATCCTAGTGGGCACAATAAAACCTCTGCAGCTTTTTAGGCCGTGGCCGATAGATGGGCAAGGCAGAGACAACCCTTTTTCCTCCAGGACTGGCCCTGTACAGGGACACAGAAGACCTCCGTAGTGCAATTAACTGAGCTCAGAGGACCTTTATCCTTTGGGCTTCCCGAGCAACAGGACGCTCGTACAGAAACAACCTGTGGGGACGAAGCGGGGGGAGAGGGTAGTCGTGTCCTGACGTAGGGTTACAGCAGTCCCGCGAGCAGGGACTACCCCGGGGGGTATTCGGTACCTCCAAGCACAAGCCACATTGCAGGAGAATTTCAAAATGGAGCGTGCTTAATGTTGTGTAAGCTTTCAGAACAAAACCATAGCAGGCAAACTAGCGGAAATACTCATTCTTCACAGGGGTGTTTGCGCCTTTGATCCTGATTTCAGGAAATTATGCCCTAGCCTAATTTAGCAGAGGATAAGGATTTTTCTACATGGAGAAACTGGCCGGTGTAACTATTTCAGTTGTGCCCAAGCAACCTCTCTTCATAGCCAGTTTTACAGCTGTAAATACGCGGATCTTAAGAGTCAGACCTAAATATTGTGCTGTTTATGCATTTCATTAGCGTTCATATTTGATTTGGTTTACACTAATACCGGGTATCTAAATTATGCACTGTGGAGCGTTGCTGGTTATGCACAGAGATCCACGGTGTTAATATTCTCGTTTTTTGATAGCTCTTCACTTGGGAAGCGGGATACAGCTACGCGCAGCCCTCTCTCGAGATGACTAGTGAAAGCGCCGGCAGAACTGTGAAGGGGTAACTCAAACGGTTGGGAGCAGGAAAGGGAATCCACCTGCCATGACTGGAAAGGGATGTTGTCCATCAGACATCATCTCAACTAGTCATTTGGAAATCTTTTTTTGCTATACTGCATTTTCTTCAATGCAACAATCCAATAAAACATTTTTATGTCCAGTGTTGGGGCTTGTGATTAGGCTCAACAACAAGGTATGGTCTAAAAGGTAGTTTTTATTATTTATTGACATTAACTCCTTTTCCCTAACCTACGATTCATCGTTATATGGGTGGGATGAAAGCCACCCACAGAATTTGTCTCTGGATAGCTATTTTCAAGAAAACGAATTGACAAACAAATATATGACAAATATATGAAAACTAATGCCAGACTCCAGGCTAGCACTGGTTTCCGTGTGTTTTAAAATACAAATGTAAAGTTTTGAAATTTGACCTCAGGGACAATTTTGTGTCTTTGGACCGGATAACTTGTTTGGTTGGTGCCTCCATAGAGTCTGCTTAAGCCAGAAGACTCTGGCTTCCTTTGATTAACCCTCAAGACACGGGTTAATTAATGGGATTTAAATGAACCATTGGGTCAGGATACAACACCCTAATGCCAATGGCATTTTCAGTAAGTTCACACTGATTCTGTATGTTCTTGCTCTGACGATACTAAATTGTCTCCTGGAGACTGGAAAATTTTTGTGGATAATCTCAGATGTTGAGATTCTTAAACAATGGCATCAGTGGTTTAAAGAAACCGAGTTTGACATCTAAACCTAATAGTACCATTTGCGTTCACGCTTACCAACTGCACACAGCAAATCATTTTTGTCCTCTTTCCAATAGCCCCAGTGAGGCAGCTGAAATGATGATGTGCAGAAGTGTGCGTGAGGATGGTTCAGATGGTAGGATTTGTGCACTTTTAATATTGATAAAGGCCAACCTTCACCGTTTTCAAGATTTAATGGAAATTACTGTGAAAAGATTTATGGCGAAATTGATGCACGGGTTCTAATGTCTCTGAGCTTTCACCTTTACTTCTCCTGTTATTTCAGCCGCTGCTTTGTAACTTTTTAATGCAATACACCTCGATGAATCGCGGCATCGCGGTGCTCCCTTCAACAACGGCACACTAGGGGGACTATTTCTCTGCAGTGGAAGAGCATCGGTGCTAACCACCGCCACAGCGCTTCCATGCCAGACGCCTGCAGTTAACTAATCTGTAAAAAAAGAAATTTAAAAAAATTAAATATATATATTTATTTGGAGATCTTTTCTGGCAGAGTGAAGAGACAGAGAGCGCCAACAGCGGAGATGTTGAATGAGTTTGTTCTTTCACTTTTAATGGAGTAGTGTTTAGGATTGCCCTGGATATCACTCTCCTTATTTTGGGGGGTGAGGGGTATTTATCTGTGCGTAGACGGACCAGAAAGCCCTGTCCCGCGAGGCTCACCGCCAGACCCTCCGCCAGGAATGGAAAGGAGGGGGTGAGAAAGGGTATGGGCCGCCGCGTACGCCTCCGGTGCCCGCGGCGATGTGCCGGCTGCGGGCCATCCCCGCAGCCTCCCGGCAGCTGGAGCCGAGGCGCCGCTCGCCTCGCCCCCGGGAGGTGCCGCCGCCGCCGGCGGGGCCGGCTCGGGGAGAGCACGGCTACTGCCCCGGCACCGGGGGCTTCCGCTCTTTCCCAGGGAAGCGCGGCGGGGGCCAGCCTCGCAGCCCACCGACACGCCGCTTAAAAATAGTAACAGTAATATCAGAATGTCGCAGATCGATAAGTAGGAACGGACCGTCGAACCTTGGTTATTATTATTTTTTAATATTTTCTTTTGGTGGGTTTTCGGCAGAGGGACGGTGCTGTGGCGCGGAGGGGTTCGGGGAGGGGCGGTGGTGCGCCCACCCGGGTGGCCGCTGGTTGTTCCAGGGGCGATTTTAAATCCTTCCGACGCTTCGCCCCTGACGAATCCATCCCGCTATCCCAGGCCGGCCCCTCAGTCCGGCGTCCTTCCTACCAGGCAAGCGCCATCACCCCCCGCTCCCGGGGACCGGCTCCGGCCGGTACCGCACTGGCATTTCGCCTTTCCGCGCCACCACACCAACTTTTTAACTTTTTTTTTTTTTTTTCCCCCTGCTAAGGCAGTTTCAGATTCGGGAAGAGGAGTTCACTTCTGCCGAGTTGTTTTTAATGCAGTTTTTATAGGGCTTTTTGTGTTCGGCTTTTTTGGCGATCCCCCCCCCCCCCCCCCCCATCTCTAAGGAACGATTTTGCGGTGGGTTTCAAAGAATCGCCATTTCAGCCGCGATTTTAATGCTTGTTATGCAAATCGCCACCCGCTTCGCAGCCCCCGCCTTTACCCGCTGTGGCGCCCGGGGCGGCGGGTCGGGGTCCAGCCCTCACCCCCTTTCTCTTCCGCCGGCAGCCGACGGGCCCGTCCCCTCCCCGCCCCGCGCCCCACTGCGGGCCGCGCCGCCGCAGTCCCCGCCGCCCGCCGCTGCCTACAGCTCCCAGGATCCCTCCGGGAGGCCCCGTCCCCTCCCCTCTCCCTCCCGGCCCTTGTTGTTTCAAAAGGCTCCGGCGGAGTTTCGGGGGGAGCCGCCGCGCCGTGGCTCCTCCGCTCGGGGCGGGGCGGGAGGCGGGGCGGGGCGGTGCCACCGTTCGGCTGGCGGCGGCCGGCGCTGTGGAGAGGAGTGGGCTGCGGGGGGGCACACGGACACGCACACACACACACACACACACCCCCCCCCCCGACACGCGACGCCGTGAATACCAGGGTAAACCCCTCCTACGGTCGCCGGGAGGGAGAGGACCCGGCCCCGGCCGCGGCCCCCGGGCGAGACCCAGCCGCGCCGCCCCCCCCGCCGGCGGTGAAGGCGAAGGGGGCAGGAGCGCCGGCCGATCCCCTCCTCCCGGCGCAGGAGGAGGAGGAAGGGGAAGGAGCGAGCCCGGGCAGCCGCGGCGGCCGGCGCTGAGCTCGGCCCGGCGGCGGGGCGAGGGGCGGGGAGGGGAGAGCAGCCCCCCGCGGCCCTTCCCCGGCGGGAGGGTCCCGGCGGCGCAGGGGGGCGGTGCCACCGAGGCGGGGCGGCGGCTGGATCCTGCCCTGGGACGCCGGAGCCGAAGTTGCGGCGGGGCGGCGGCCGCCCCTGTCGTGTCTCCCGATGTTCGTGTGACTCGGCGGCGAGGAGAGAGGCGGAGGAGGAGGAAGGGGGTAACCTCCCGCCTCGGCCCCGCTCCGGCTGGTTGTTGTGCGTGAGAGACAGACACACTCACACCGCTCCCCCGTCCCTCCCCTCGCCCCGCGGCCCCGGGAGGCCGGAGCGGGCGCGGTGCTGCCGCCGCCTCTCGGCGCTCCCTCGGCCGGGCCGGGCCCGGCCCGGGCGCCGCTGCTGCCGGAGAAGGAGGAGAAGGAGAAGGGCTGCCCCGGCGGGCGGGCGGCCCAGCCATGAGCGGCGGCGAGGTGGTCTGCTCGGGCTGGCTCCGAAAGTCCCCACCGGAGAAGAAGTTGAAACGCTACGTGAGTGCCCTCTCCCACTCGCGGTCCGCGCTCCCACCCCCCTCCCCGCTTTTCCCCCGGCGGGGCTCCTCGCTCCCGCCCGGCCCGGCCCGGCCTCCCCGCGCGGTCCCTCCCGGCCGGGCCCGGCGGCGGCGCCGCGGTCGAGCCGCCCTCCCCGGCCGCCTCCCCGTTTCGGCCGGGACTGCTGCCCGCTGCGCCCCGCGGGGATTCCCGACTCTTTATTCCTCCCCACCCCCACTCTTTTTTATTTTTAACCCCCTCTCTTTCCCCCCCCCCCCCCTTAAAGAAGGGGCGCCGAGCGGTCAGACGTTTCTGCCCTGCTTTTATCGCCTTTCTGAGCGCGTCGGGAGAGGGAGGGGGGCGGAGTTTTTCCGTCTTCCCTTTGGATCCGGGCTCGGTGTATATGTATTTTTAAACGTAAACACTTGCCGTCCCGGTGCTGGTGCCTGACCGAAGGGGCGGGCGGGGGGCGCCCGGTAACTCGGCTCGGGGCGGCGGGGCCGAGGGTCGCTGCTGGCGGGAGAGCCCGGGGCCGGCGGGAGCCCGGGATGCCCCGCTGGGGCCGGGGGGCCTTTGCCCTTGGGACTGGAGCCCTCTGCCTCGGGGGAGCAAGGGGGGCGGGTGGAGGAGGGAGTTGCGAGAAAAGTGCCTTTTTCTTACTTGAGGTCGGGCCGACTGTTGCTCTGACGCGTTAGCGGAGCTGACACCGTGTTCGCAGGAAAATGGAGCGCGTTTGCTGAGCGGGCAGATTTCGTGACAGGGCAGCAGCGGTGCTGCTGTCAAGTCACGTAGGAGGAATGGGGGATGCCAGGAGTCATCTCCGCTGAGCCCTTTCCCCTTGGCACCCGGGTGGCTTCGCGGCATCTCTGTAACCGGTACAAAATGTTGGGCCTTCTTCCCTTTTTTTTTTTTTTTTTTTTTTTTTTTTTTAAAATCTTCATTTAGCCGGTTAGGTGGTATTTAAATAGAAATGGCCTTTGCAGTTGTCAACTTTTTTATTATTTTTGAAGTAGCTAAACCTTCGGATTCGTTTGAGAATCTGTGAATGTGGGTCTTAATGTGACCACGTTACTTTCATCTGTTAGCGATTAACAACCGCTTCTCTAGAACTGTTGCTGTTACGGACAGTTTTTTTAAATGCTAGGCAATTGGTGAAATGAGACTCTTTTTAAATTACAAAATAATATTTGGGATAGCCCATCCTCTGGTTCCCAATGGCAAAAATCCTGTTCGTGCGAAGGACACAGGATCAGACTCGCAAAGAGAACTTCCTGATGGGTCACGGCAGGGCTTTGCTTCCCTGCTGAATTGGACACGGGCTTTATTTTTGGCTGATCCTCCACGGGTATGTGTATACTCACAGGATGACGCTTTACCAATGTGTAGGAATTAAGAGCAGTATTAATGTTTTTAAAGTTTGAATAAATTTCCCGCTCAAACTCTAAATCACGTACAGTTATGCCATCTGTTAACGGCCAGAGTTGTAAGAAAGGGTTTGCCCTCCTAAATCGATACCATAGATCAGTCCCTAAATATGCCAGCTTTGTTCCACTTAGCTGCCCTTTCAGTGTATTTATAGCTCCACTTCCATACTGGAATAACATTGGAACCTTTGAGGGGAAAACCCTGACTACTGCGTTGGTCAAGTAGTTCCCTGTCCTAAAGAAGTAATTCCTTAATTTTCACTTGAAAGCGGGATCTGCTTTTTGAGGAGGCAGAGTATCAGACCGGTAGTACATCAATCTTACGTGAGCGTGACTTGGTTTAGTGTCTGCATGCACGGTAGGTCATAAGTTTAAATCTTGCGCGTTGTTGTAGACTCTTTTCTGCCCGTATAAGAGAAAGGTACCGTTTAAAGGAGGGCTTAAAGTAGAATTCCTTCTGCTTGTCTGTAGTGCCTGATCAGTTTTAGGCTAAAGGTTCACGCTGACTTCAAGGACTGAAAAGTGACCTTGACATCACGATCGCCATCTTCAAGCAAACAGAAAGTTGATGTACTTAAGACGATGAACTTTAACAGTGCACTGATTGAAGCGTTGGCTTATGCTCTCTGTAATTCTATGCTTAGGCAAAGGCACAGAAAAAGTGTGGGTTTTTTAAAGCCATATTTTATACTGGTGGTATTTCAAGAGGCTGCACCAGACGAGAGGATGGGAAAGTGATTTCAATAGGAAACTGCTTTTCTGCAACGCATACTTTTCACATATATATATATGGAAAATTGTAACTTCACGCTCTATTAGTTTTTGCATGCAAGTGTTGGGGCAAATCCAGGTTACCATCTGGGAAGGGAGAGAAAAAGTCTGAAATTGCAGTTAAATATGGTTTCAGTTCTTAGGAAGGGTGAAAAGGAGCACTTTGAAGGTAGTACAGAGACATATGTTTCACAGGGACTTCAATTTTTAGTTTGAAACAGTTGGACGCGGTATTAAAGCTAGCTTACAATCTTTCTGAGGCTAAAAAAAGAAAAAAAAAATCCAATCCTGTCCTGCAGGTGGAAAAATCAGATTTCCTTGAGTATATGCCTTAATGCCATAGATGACTTTCCCCTTCTTAAAAGGAGTCCTATTTTCATGTCTCATTCATGCGTTTTTGGTATGGAAGTAACTTTCTGATAACCATTGGCACCTGGTGTTGGTTCCCTGGAGCTGATATTCAGAATGGTTTGTTTGCTGGAGTAGGCTGGTCATTTCCAGCAGCAGATCACTGGGGAAAATAACGGGTAACTTTGGTGTCGGCTGGGGGTCTGAGATGAGGATGTGGATTTAGTAGAGCAGAAGGGGAAGGGAACTGGGACTAAATCCTCTACAGGCTATGCAGGGGTTGCATGCGTACGTGAAAGAATTTGTTTGTGTGTAGGGATGGAGGACTGCTAAATTTCATAGCTTCTGCTACCCTCTGATTTACTTTCTTTCCTCACTTGTTCTGTTGGCTTCAACTTTGCAATCATTTACGCCCTCACCTTAACCTATTGTACTTTTTCTGCTCTGGTCCCCTTATTTTTAAAGATGTGATTGGAAAGCCCCTTTTTCTCCATCTGTCCTTTAAAAAGTGATAGTAAACCTTGGCTTCATGGTTTCCTGCTACATTGCAGTTCTGCTGCACACGTGCCAGTTAAAATAGCTGATTCTTTGTGGTAGCAGCATAGAGGACTTTTTACTGCCATTATGCTAAGAAACCACCAGATATTTAAACACAGCTGTCCTTGGTAAAGCAAGGGAGAAAAGCTGGAGGGAATGGGAATAAGTCTTCCAAATTCTCTCCTAGAGCTACTATGCTTTCATCTGGGTGATGGCTAGGACTCAGTATGACAACTGTATGTGCTTAAAATCAGGATTTTGGCATGGATGGTCGATTTATGGAACCGGTTTCTAGAAAGTCTACAGATGCAATATAATAATTCTCAGTATTTTAACATGTCCCACTTAGAGTGAATTACATTTTATTTGGTAAAAGGTAAACCTTCATCAAAAACATCTCACATAAACTATATTGGGAAAGGAGAAAACACTTTTTTGGGTAAGTTGGTTCAGGTTTTTCCCTATCCGATAGGCTTCCCTGTACTTACGAGAGTTTGTAAGATGATTTTGAAAGTAAATTAGGAAACCTGCATTTTGATGTAATTGTTACTAAAAATCCTTTGGACATTTGGCTATTCCTATTGATTGTGCATTTAAATACTTAAAAGCAGTTTAAAAGTGAGAAATAGGCTTCTTCTCCCCAGCACATACGGGACACTGATATAATTCAGACAAGGCTACGTATAGCATCCTCTTTCTTATTCTAATGTTCTCAGTTGTAGACGGTGATTAAAAAAGTGCCAGACTATTAAGCTAGTCATTGATGTTTGAGCTATAGGCTAAGACAGTATAGGTGCAAACGTAATAGAAGTGGAATATTTTACTGTGGATTTGTTTGGCATTTGCTCTTTGGCACTAACCACATAGGTGCCTCTTCTGTCTTGAGTAATACTTAAGCGTGCTAAGATATGTAATGGTGTTAAGAAATGTTTTATTCAGCAGAATAGTTGTAATCTGGTAAAAGCTGCAGTGCCTGACAAAAGCTCTCTTTCTGGAAGGCACCTGTTTACGTTAAAGCATTTTTTGTGATCTTGCATGAGCACAGTGAGCAAATTTAAGAAGCCAGTTGGTTTACAGATAAAAAACAAGATGAACTTGTACATCATTCAGTGCTGTCCCCGTAGAGCTGGCTCAAGCTAACTCAAGACAGGTGAGTGTGATCAAGTAACGTCTTAATATTCTGAACTTGATTGTGCTTGTGCTCCTCCAGGAGTTGCTGAAGACCTTGCAGGAATCAGCGTTCGTGCATAAAACTTTCCTTCTGGAAGGACGTCTGTCCCTTCCCTTCTGCTATGCACTGTGCAGGAACCAGTATTTTGACTTTTGATATTTTTAAACATGGGTTAGTAAACCCTAAACCATGAATTTGAAGGCATGACTAAACATAATGCTTTTGTTGATTATAGAAGGAAGTTGTGCTGTTTTGTGTGCCAGCTGAAGATGCTGAAATGGGGGTATACCTACCTCCGAAGCTTGCTGTTTGGGTGCAAGTCTCACTTGAGGAGCATGGAACTCGTCGTACAAGTATTTATCATCTTTGACAGGATATTAGCAGCTGGTGTTGACTTTGCTGCCAGAGTTACAGCACTGTCAGTGCTTGACCTATGGTGTATGCTTTCAATTAATTACCAGAGGGTAAGAGCAGGTGACAGTATATAAAACAGATTAAGAAGTCTAATATACATGTACTAGGTAAGTCTCTTCTAGGTATTCTAATTTTCATGTAGTAGACCACACTGATGTACACTTAATTTGAATGTTTCTGAGCTTGGATGGTCAGACAGTACCTGAGCTGCTTGAAAGCTTCTTTTCTTGGTGTAGATAGAAAAGTCGGAGACTCAAGTAACAGAAATTGTCCCGTTCCTTCTGAAGTGCACGTGAACTGCTGGACATATGACATAAGCCAGATATTCTAAAGATGTTTCTTGACATGAACAATTTTTCTTTAAAGCTGTTAAATACTAACCCTTAATTTGGGACCATAGTAGCTGAGAGATGAGGAAATAGTCAAATTCTGATTTTTGTGATGTTGAAGATCAGTCTCGGTTGGATGTATAGCAGCTTATGGGTACCCTTTCACTGTGCTTCTGTGTTTTGGTAAGTGTGTTAATAGGATTTGGAGCAGCTAATCCCAGGGGATTACAATTCGATGAAGAACTAACAGGGAGCAGGGGGAGGAAATGGAAAAACAAATTAACATCTCCCACTTTCTTGATGTTGCATAGTAGCTGCTCCTCCATGTATGCACAAAGTCTTGCAGCACTGAACATTTGGTATAAGCAACACACGTACTAACCAGAGGAAATAATGAAATATCATGAATTTAACTTCCAGTTATATGCAGATGACCTTGCTTTGCACGTGTCTTAGTCAATCGTAAGCCCAAAGCAGCTGTGTGAAATAAATGTGAACAGGATATATTGAGAAAATAGTGTTTTTATTGGACAGTTTAGCTTGAGGGAGAAAAAAGTATAGGTCTTGACTGTCATAATTAGCATCAATTCCAGAGGCCTTTGGTTGACCAGGTCACTCTTTCAGATGGGAGACAGTCCTTCCATTTTAATTCATCTCTTTTGGTGTTCAACCGTCCCTTATTTAGAAAGAGGAATGTGACAAACACAGAACTGTTTCCAGTGTCCTTTTCACTCTCTTTAAATTTAAAGTATCTTGGAATGATGGTTTGGACACTTCTGAGGAATGGATTTTTTTTTGTCTTTTTTTGACATGACTTTTGGATCAGATGATGATAATAAAATTTAATTGCTTATGGACATTTAGAACACATTTATTTCCCATTAAGTTTGACTTACGGTTTTGACAAAACTCTTGGCAAAAAGTAAAAGGAACATCAGTGATTCAAAATGTAGTAATTTTAAGGGAGGGAGTAATTTTGTGTATTGTAGATGGCTCTGGCTTGGGGATCTCGTACTTCTTTAGCCTTGCTATCACCTCTTTCTAGTCTAAAAGTAGATGTCACCAAACTATATTGGGTGAAATATTTTCTTAAATCAAGAAGGGAAGTACAACAGATGAGGTGCAAGTTTTGTTTTGACGTAGAGCAGATAAACACAAAGCAAAGACACATGTCCTTATTTTTTTCATCCCAACTTCTTTAGTAATGTTGCAGTGACAGACTTCTTGACACTTTTTCAAAATGACCTTAAAGTTTTCCATGCTTCAATGACTAATCATTTTATTGCCAATAGAAGCAATTTCAACTGTTGCAATTTAATTGCAGTATTTCATTAGGAGGGACAGACCTTATGTCATGCAAATTACTTGAGCAAGGCAGGCAGAAAGATCAGACAGAAAGGGATAATCTTGTCATGGCAGGTATGTGTTGTGTACAGGTGAATATTGTTAATCCAGTGTAATTTGCTGCTGCTTAGGACTTGAATTCAGCTCCTCATATATGTGTACAAACAAGTATTTCTAAGGCAGTATTACATTTTTCTTTCTTTTTGGTGGGTTTTTTTTTCTTGGGGGGTGAGGAGATTCTGCCATCTCCAGGCTAAAAGTAAAGTATTGTTTGTTCTCAATTCTTGATTAGGCTATTGCAGTTCCTCTTTTATGAATTCTCTGGCTTGTTTATTTTGGGAAAAGTGTTCATAGTTGTACAAATAATGTTAGCTTGGTAAATATTGCGCAGTGCAATATGCTAGTTGTATTTTTTAAAAAAAAAAAAAAAACAACTGGCTTCCAATAAAAGGTTACGTAGTCTGTTTTTTGTGCTTGTGTCTGGTCTTGCTTTCAGCTGTTGACAAAAGTTTTGTTTCTCATGATTAACTTTTGAGGCTTTTTGGAACATGTCACACAGCTTTTAGTTGTAAAAAATAATCTTATGTTACATAGTATCTGACTGTGTCCTTAGCAGTGTCCGGTAGGGAAATGTTTATAAGGTAACTTTCGGTGAGATGAAAGAGACTGAATTAACTGTTAAACTCTAATAATCTCTTTTTCTTTTATTTTCTTTCTTTTTTTTTTTTTAAACTAAAGAGAAGGAATATATTTAATTGTATTTTGCACTAAAATGACAACTTTAGGATTAAACTTCCTGAGGTTATGGTGACACATTTTGCACCCAATTTTTTCAGGTAAATGGCAGTTATTTGGGGTAAACGACAGCGTGATAGTTGTCTCTCTTGGAACTGGTGGTATAACAACATGTAATTAAAAAAAAGGCAGGCGGTTATGTCCGTATGGCTTGTGTATTCTTATACAAAATATCTGTACATAATAATACAAATAATTCTGTGTATAAACATACTGTGAAAAAGAGGTGATACTCCTGCCAGGAAGTGCTAAGTTAGTATACCAGCTTGTCACTTCTGGAGACTTCGAGCCCCCACATCAAGAACTTAATTACTTCATTAAATGAAAAGGTTTTGCTCATTCTTATTTTGTCCAGCAATTTACTGGCAGAGTGATTTAAAAAAAAAAAACCCAAAAAACAAAACAAAACAAAACCCCAAACCAAAAAAACCCACCAAACAAAACCAAAAAACCCTGACGCTTTTTCAGGAGCTGTGCTTGTTCTTTTCTGTGAGAATTTCTAGGAGGCCAGAAGAAAGCTGTGCCTTCTCTGCTTTTAAAAAGGAGGTAGTTTTTGTCTTCGGTGACAGGCGGGCTAGCTCGGGTGAGGAACCGTGACGCAGGGCTATGTGCCGGCGAGGCCCACGGCTGCACCCGGTGGCTGGGGATGGCGGCGGGGTGGTGGGGTGACCTTTCGGAGCAGGAGAACAGCAACCTCGTCTCTGCGCCTGTTTCCCGCACGAGAGTCTCCCAGCTGGCTCGCTGGTCCCGTGTGGGTTGTCCTGCGCCTTTAGAAGTGAAAACAAGGCCAGATAAACCCTTCGTGGCAGTGGAGATAGTGGCTGTCACAAACTAAATCTGCGTTCCCACCCGCTTTCCAGCACAGCCAGCCTTGGGGCAGGGTGATGGCAGATCTGCTGCCTGCCTTCCTCCGGGGTAAGCCTGTCTCCACCCCAGGAGGAATGCGATGGGTTTCAGTGGTGCAGGCCAGCACGTTCCCCTCTCTGGGGTTACAGCTTCTGCCAGGCTCTTCAGTATTTCTGCCTCAAAAGAAAAGGGAAAAAAAGAGAAGAAAAAAAAAAAAGAACAGAAAAACACCACCAAAATAGAGAGACTTTGGTTTATTTTCCTATGTTGTCTGGGTCTTGGGATTTAAAAACAAAATAAACCTTCTGTAGGTGTTTATTGCTGACAGTAGGAGTTCACAGGATTAGATTTGGGGTATGGAATAAGAATACAGGAAGCTATTCAAACACAGTTAATACCCCTGCCTTCAAATAGACCTTTGATGCAATCGAGACACAAGAATTACAGTCCATTTGGGAGAGTTATTAAAAGGGTAAATACACACATGATATCAGATGAAAGATGGATTTTAAGTTTCAAAACAGAATGATACCCATTTATAAAAAAAGAATCAATTCTGAAAATAGTGTCAGTTTGTCGTTTGCCTTTTCTGTGAAGAATAACTGCACTGAGTCACGTAATGTGCTAGACAAATGTTCCCGTTCACACTTAATGCATGTTTCTTTTACGGTTTTCTGAAGCTTGGGTTTCCATGTAGATGCTTAAGCAGGATAAGATGCAGTAGAGCAGCAGTGCCTGGTTTTGGGGTGGTAGAGGGGAGGATTGATACTGTGGAAGGACTGCTTTTTGAAACCAGTTGGTGTAGAACGTGTGAGCAGTCGTTAATCTGGATGAGCTCCAAAGTCCGTATACAGCATCTAGCAAACAGTTATTATTTTTTTTTTAAAAAAGCATATAATTATTTGTGATCCTTAAAAATACAATGAAATACTGACAGCAAGTCTACCCCTTCCCAGCAAACTGGAAAGTAAGGAGCATATTAGGAAAGAGATGGTGGGGATAATTTATCTGATGCTCCTCGTGGTTATTGTAAGGATTAGTATTGTGTTCTTTTTATCAAGAAGCAACTGAGAGGGAGGATATCAGAGTAAGCATGGGCTCGATGTGAATTGGCAATTTGTCCTTGCGTAGTTTAATTAAAAAAAAAAAAAAGGGAGGGGGTGTGGCAGAGAGGGAGGAAAGGGGAGGGCATGGAGCGCAGATGGAAGCAGAAGAGGCTGGCGTTTCCCAGGACAGGTGAGGCAGTGGAGCGCCCTGCAATGTGGTGTCCACCTCGGGAATGCCGGAGACTCCAGGGGGCTTGGAGGGAATCCCCCAGCCATCAGCGTGAGCGCTTGGAGGTCTGGTGTGTGACTTCTAAAGAAGGCTCTTCTAAAGAAGAGGAGACTTCTAAAATGTTGTGCTGTAACCGGTTCCTTTGGTTCACCTGTGTGATCCAGTCGTTCCCTAGTTTGGCTGACATGCTGGAAGTGTCAGCGTTAGCCTATGGGCGTGATCCCATCTGGCAATTCTGCTTTCCTAGAAAGTGGTGATCTATATGAACTTGATTGGAGAATTAAGCCACAAACTGGCAAAAATTTACGCCTTTTGAATGTATCATTTGCTGTATAACTGCATGATTTCTTGTGCTGCTCTTCATTAAAGAAATGTTTCTTTCAGTTGAGTGTTACGCTGTGTGATGTTCTTGTGGTGGCATCAGAGAAACTTTTTGTTTACAAAATCCTTTCCTGTTGCTAAGGCAGTTAACTTTAAGAAGTGCAAGAGTGGGTACAAGGTATAAGAATAAGTGTATCTTCCTGAATCTTGCATGCTCTAATGTATTCTCGTTTACTGTTTCTACGCAATTGTTGCTGAAATTATTTGCATCATGCTAGGTGGATAAGTTTTGCAGTCTAATGACTTGTTACTCAGTGTGAAATAATGCTGTTAAAGCTCAAGGCTGAGGTCATGTTACACTCTTAGTTATGACCTATCTAATACAGTTGTCTCTGCACAAATGAAGTTAAATTGCATAAGCTTGTCAGCACTACGAAAAAGAACCTAAGTTACTCTTCACTACTAAAGGTCTATCGGCAGACAGAGCACACTTGTGTCCACTCAGGAATCAGTCGTTGCTAAGATAAAACCTGTTTTTTTTCCTTTCTCGAGTTTTGGGGAGGGGAAGGGGGAGGTGGGGCGGGGGATGAAGATAAAAAGTGAAGAGTATAGCGTTCAAATGACTCATTAGTGTAAATTGGGAAACTTAACCCTGGTTTCATCCCAGGATAATTTTGTCCCAGTACAAGTAACTACAGAGTTTTCTGCTATGGTGTGTACTTTAGTGCTGAGTTAATTCACACTCCTTTGTGTTTTTCCTTGACCTGATGGCTCTGTTTATCTGTGAATCTCTGCAGCTCCAGGGGGGGAAAAAAAAAAAAAAAAAAAAAGAGCAGGTATTTATTGTCTGGTTTACAAAGAGAGTGGCAGGAAGATCTTTACTGATTATAGAAGGGAGGCACCATCATCATTACATATGTTACATTACATACATTACATATCAGTGTTCTTTGGTGGCACTTTCTTACAGTGCAGCCATAACTGACTGTGACTCCGGTCTTCTTGTTCGCTGTTTTAGCCTTGGAATGGCCACGTTAATTATGCAGACTGTTACTGCAATTTGACAAACTTAAAACTTCTTCTAGATATGCACTGCAGAGAGCCATCTAACAAACTGTGGAGGGGAGGTGCAAAATCATAAGCAACACTGCCGAGATGCTCGATTGCTTCCAACAACTGCTGGGAAGGCAGCACTATTCCCATCGGGGTGCTTCTCCTGCTCTCTGCTTACGGGAAGAGGTTTTCCTATCAATCTCTGCAAACAGCATCCGACAGAGCTGAAGTATGTTCCTGTCTCCCGTAGCTGGCTGGAAAACGAGCCTTCTCTCTCTCCGGCTTTGGATCCTTTAATTCTGGTAGCTGTCGTTTAAAGGGAGGGCAGATGGAGTGCTCCCCTCTGAAATCTCTGCCTGCTTAAACAAAATAGGGAATAAGGAAGACGGTGATCTGTCCTTTCCAACTGGGAGACTGAGCTGGACAGATGTTTCTTACTCAGTGCTCAGGAGGAAAGTCCCTGGCCAGGGGCTCTAGGATGAGGGTTAAAAGGTGAAGAAATCCTACAGGAGCCTCCTGCTGCGATGATCGCTTCAGCCCTGCACAAGCGAGAGAGAAGATCCAAAACTTCTGTGTCTCATGTCCTTTCCTCCTCCTCTTTCCTCTCACTGCAACTATTTTGTGTTTATTTTCCTACTTTTAAATTGCATAATTTGGTCCTTCCTGTCACTTCCTAATGTCTGAATCATAGGTAGCTCTTCCTGCCTGCAGTAAACAAACATTTTACTCCTGGTACCTTTCCAAATGTTGAAATTGTATTTATGGGGGGGATGTCCCTCTGGCAATGTGCTTGGGAAGCTAATTCACTTGCATACAGGTTGGATAAGCTGCTTGCTGCGTGCTTCTGTGGCCAGCTGTCTCCCTTGTCTTTCCAATCTTCTAAACTGATGTAGCTGCTCGGCTGATCGGGACAAGCAGGTGAATGGTAGCAAATGATAAAAACTGAGTATAAACAGTGGGTTGCGAGTTTCTGAAGTTAATAACAGTAGAAGCTAGGTTGCCTCAAGTCTTTCTGCTGTTGGTGTTGCCTCTCCTCTCTTTCATACCTTGCATGTACCTACACTGCTGAGACACGTGGTGTCTGCCATTTAACCGGTCACTTGTGATAAGTACCGTCGGGTCTAACACTAGGGCTCCACTCATTTTTTGGATTCTTTCACTGCGAGGCAAGAAGATAACACAGGGTGCCTTGAACTGCTTCATCTGCCTCCATCAGCCTGTTGGACCTCTTAGGCCATATTTGTAAAAGCTGCAAAATACGAGTGTGTGATCCTCGCTTTTCCTATTATTACTCTTATTTTTAAGCTTTGAGAGTCCTTAATTTTATTTTAATTTTTGGCTTGGCTGTGACCCCAAAGTGATACACAGAAGACACAGCTAACACCCATGGGGACTCCCCAACTCCCCTGATGCACTCACGCACTCTCTCCCTTTGCTGGTTTCTGGCCTTTACGGGGAAAATTTGTCTTCAGTCGTGACAGACCAGCCTTACAGTGTGCTGAACAGTACAGCTCTTACATTGCAACTACATGTGGAACTGTTAAATGGACTTAACTTGGTAAACGGAGACAGCAGAGGCAAGATCCGGTCTTTGTTTTGGCAACTTTGCATTTGTACCTTCCCATCCATCTGTGCATCCTCACTTCTCTCTCCAATTACTCCTGCTAAAATGGGAAGAAGGTGAGAATAAGACAAATATATTTATGACAGACTAGATGAGGTAAGAACACCCTGAACGTTATACTGACTTCTTAACTGTGCATTCTTGTAAAAGAGGGAGAAAAAGCATGCCTTCTTTTCAACAGATACAACTTACCTTGATTTTTTTAGTGTTGCATACAGCATACTCTCCATGTAGATGATTAAAAAAAAGAAAAAAAAAAAAAAGAATTTGGGAGGTTGTGCCAATAAAACAAAGCAACAGAGTATTACCCTAGCTTAGTTTAATACCAATTTCAGAAAAGATGGTTGAAGCAAAAGAACCTTGCTGTTACTTGCCGTCGGAATGTCTCATGTTCCAGTTTCTCCTGGCTGAGGTTGCATGTGCACGGGGGCGCAGGGTTTTCCCTTGTGCCGTTTGTTCTCATCTGGTCAGTAAAGGAAACGATGGAGTTCCTCAGAAAAATAAATTTGAGAGATTTTTGACCTGGTAGCTCACCTTATAGGTTGTGAATGGGTTGGATACCCTTTCTGTCATCATTACCTTACTTAACACTATTTGTCTATGTGCAATGAAAGAATTTACAGTTCTTTCCACAATAGTGGGGAAGAGTTACTGATTCCTATGGTTGAGGTTGAAAGGAGTTTTCTGTATTTGGAGTATGGAAGTCATTTTCTTGGGGGTGCAATTTGGATAATGAACGATGCTAGGGAATTGGGAAGAAGGAAGCATGATAGAAGGCAGTATCCTGTTCATAGTATATTCTTGTCTAAAATGATGGCAACCTGTTTCTTAAGAACACTATACCATGTGGAAAGAACTGTATGAAAATATTTTTATTTTATCTGTTAATTACATGTGTTTTTGAATTCTTGAAACTAAATAGTACATATTCCAATAAACACCATGTTAAATAATGTAAAAAATACTTTTGTGTCCTTGGTACACTGTATGGTGAAAGTTTTGCTGAATCAGAAGCAAAAATGTAAGGGTTGGGTCCTGTAATTATAGTATTACAAGACCTGTCTACTATTGCCTTTTAATTTAAGCTTGTAATATAAAGTATTTCTGGTTAGAATGAAGATAACACTGACCAAAGTATAATGAAACACAATTTTTTTCAATCATTTGCGTTACTTTAAGTTGCCTTGTAATGTTCCACAGTACTATTTTATCAGTTCTAGTCAATAAATATCATGTTGGTGTGCAAATCTTTCCATCTGAACTTGAGGTTATTAAATTATACTCTTGCATTGAATTTCAGCAACTGCATTATTGTCATTCATCTAAGGAGATGACAATCTTGCCTCCTCAAAGGATGTTGGGCTTTTTGTTTCTTGAAGAAGACATAAATAGTATTGAAGTGGTGGAGGGTTGTATGATTTTTAGTAAATAGTTAAGCAGTGCTTCTGTGAGTTGCTTGTGAAATTCCAGTAAGTCTCAATTTGAAGTGCAAATATTTCTCTAGGCAATTGAACTGCACAGCCTTAAGTTGCTATAAAACACCTTTATAGTGTTACGAAAAATATCACGCTAAGCTTTATACCAAAAATTGTAACTCTGTGAGCAGGCGTAAGCCAAGAAAATGGGTGAGACTGTAGTAGAAACATGCTTTCCCATGAAATAAAATCCAGGGATGTAGCCACCATAATTGTGCAATAAATTATCATAAATGTGATGTCATAGTCTCTGCAACTTTCTGAAGGGGTAGTCTGATTTTGAAATCAACTGAGTAGTGAATAACAAGCCTCTGAATTGGCCCAGACAACAGCAGACATGTCTGCATCATTCGGGGAAAGCAGTCATCTCCTTAGAGAATTAAACTATTTCAAAATAGAAGCTGTTGACTCAATGTGTTAATCTTGGCTTTTCATGAAGAAGTGCAGCGTCTCACACTGATTAATTATTTTTTTTAACAGATCCCTAAATTGCCAACTGCGTAGGTATGAAGAGACTGATTGGAAGAAAGTTCACTGAGGCCATTAAATGTGGTTCCTCTGAACTGCAGTTATTCCCTGGTAGCATTCAAACAACTTCTCATTCATCTGTGGAAGAAGGTCCCCAGATGCAGATGTGATTGCTTTTGATTTACAAGGATAATTTCACAGGCTTGCCTAAGGGCATATTGTGAAGATTAGGCAGAACCTAACTGATCTTAAGGTTTCTATAGCATAATTCAGAAACTTTGTTTTGGGTGGTTATTGTATGTGATAACAAGGACATATTGGTTGAAGCCTAGCTCTGTTAGTTCTGTATTTATTGTAACATAAAAAGACAAAATGATGGAGTCCTCTGAGTTTGTTACAGCTCTGGATTAAAAATTAAGTATTGTTAATGAAATGATTTCAAAGGACATGTTGAACTTCCACTGAGCGTGGTAAAACTTACCTCAATGTCCAAACAAGTGTATATTCTAAACATAATAAAGTGCAATGTATATTTTTCAGCTTTTGCCATAACCTTTTTGTGTGTGTATAGTAACTAAAATAATTTAATCAGTTTAGAAATCAGTGACATGCCAACAAAAGACGTCTCTGTGCCTTCCTAGTAGGAAAATCTTCACAACCATCCCTGCATCCTTCAGGCAAAAACCTGGGTAAATAAATAAGTCTTGCAGTATGCCCAGAAGGTCATCTGTAACGGGGAGGTGGGAGCAAAATTCAGAGCCAAGAGCCTTCCCAGAAAGCTATCTACTAGTACATTTCCATGTTGGGAAGCCTTGGCTTCTGCTAGGTTCGGTCTTTCCTTCATGACTTTTACAGATGTCTGCAGAGGCCTACAAGTGACCTTACCCAAGCTGATTCTTCTGTCAGTAGTTCGTTCATTCTTTATTTTTTCCCCTTTCATCTTTATTCACTTTAGAAACAATCAATAACTCCTTGCTTGAGCTCTTGGGTTCAGCCTTGTGACACTATACCCTGCTACTCTGGAAACTTGATTAATGTCTCTACTAAAAGATAGTAGTCTCTTTTCTTTCTTTCTTTCCCCCCTCCCCCCCCCCCCCCCGCCCCCCCTTTGGTCTCACTTTCTCTTGGGGATCTGCAGCTTCTGTGTTAGCTTGTATCTCTTCATCTTTGCTCTTTCTTGCCATTGACCTGTCCATGGATAACTCCCCATGCTCATTTTATGTAAGCTTTACATCAGTGACACATGCTTCAGTCTCTGCTCCTAAATGCTGCCTCTTCTTCTTTGACTTGTCTTTGGTATACTATCATTAATGTTTCACTACCAAATGAAGTATATCCTCTTTTCTTGGAAGTTTCCTTTGCAGGTCATGTTCTCTATTCCTTTAGAATATACCCACATTGTCATAACAAGTCTCTCGACAACTGGAGTTGTCTATTCCAGGAACATGTAGATGACATGGCCCGCGTTTGCCATTGGGTGGACATGTAGACTCTTCCTGGACAGAACCAACTATAGCTGGTGTCATTTTATAATTTTTTTTTCTTTTGGTCAGGCTTGCTGATCATATTGTGTATCTAAATGCAACAACTAATTTCTTCATAAACTCATGAAATTCAGACTACTCAAAGGCTGTATTTAAAGCCTTTCATAACTGCTCTGTATCTCTATAGAGACTTATATCTCATCGTTTTTCCTGTCTGCTCTACCAGATTTATCTCTTAATTTTTACATTCTATGCTAAGTTTGGGGTGAATCAATTAAACTCTTTTCTTGAACTATTAGAATTTGAGTATTTTTTTAATTCAGTTCTTAATTAAGGCTAATTTTTTCTATTACGTGTACAAAGGATTTCTAGGTTATTTGATTCACTTGTCTATTTTTGTGAAATGCCCCTATGTCTAGAAGGGTAAGGTTTGGTTTTGGACAAGGAGGATGTTAGCATTGAATATATTTGTTACTCTGGGCATGTTATTTTTTGACATGTTATTATTTGTCATGTTTAGAAAATGACAATTATAATGCCCCCCTGCCCCGCAACATGCTAAATGGACATGAACAGCTTATAGAGCAAAATAACTATTTTCCCCAGTTTTCTTCTGTCGTCCATCTTTCTGAGATTGTACATTACCAAGGGAAGGAACTGTGGGCGGTATTTTCAGGAGACTTCATGCTGAAAAATGGTCCCACCTCTCTCTTTGCTTGGAAAGCACGTAGCAGGCTTTAAATGTAATTGCTCTTTCTAAGTCTAATCTGGGTAGAGTGAGAGATTCCTTTGCAGCTAGGACTTTGCCTATATGGAGATTCATAAAGGCTGAAATGGCTTGACTTTGTGCATAGAAACAGTTGACAGAATACAGCCTGGAGAGCATGGGAATTAATCTGTGCTCTGTTAGGAGCGCTGCCAAGATAAGCTGCTGTCTTCTGTATCAGCTGTAAAGTTTCTTTGTGGTCATCCTTCAGTAAAGCCCCAAATAGTGTACATGATTCAAATTCCATTGAGATATAAAAGCAAACACAAATATGAAAGCCGACCCCTGAAAGAATGCAATTTTAACTATAAAGCCAAATTTTGTTTGATGATCTCACTACTCTAATAATAAAATAAATAGATTAAAAAAAAAAACAACAAACCACTCCCAAAATCTGAAGGCAGCAGAATCCACCACATGCATTCCCTCATCTGAACGGAGTAAAAAGCTTTGGAGCCTGCAAGTGCTTCCTACAGCATCAATCTTGTCTTCCCTGGACTGAGCCTCTGTCAGCTACTCTTCTCCCAGCCTGTGTCAGGCATGTCTGACGTGATTTGGAGCCTGGAGATACCTTGATGGTGGTGTTGTGACCACTGGGGCTACTGCTTTCTGTTTTCACCGGTCTTTAAAAATGCTCCAAAAATAATTTTTGCAATGACAGTGCCTGGGGGTGGGGGGGAAGATAGAGCCGTCTCCATCTGGATGTGAAATTAAGCTGGAAGTGGTCCGGAGCTGTTTGTGCACCCTCACGGTTGTCCTGCCGCATCCCTCTGTGCGAGGTCTTCCTGGACTGGGCGGATGGAGAAGATGATGACTTGTTATTTTCTGATCTTGCTAACCTGCAGTGTTCTTGATGGGAATAACTGGAAATGAAGAGGCTACTCAGGTGTAATGAGGTTTAACTAATGTAACCAATGTTTCAACTTGTTCTACGGCATGTTTGCTCTAAGGCTTGTTTACGTGTTGTATAAGCCAAACTCGCCTGTCTTGTTAGGTGAGTGTGGTTGAAGTCTGCAGAGCTAAGTGAACCTACTGTAATATCTTACATAGCATTAACAAAATATGCCCCCGTGGTATGACACACTAATGGCATATGAAATCCGTATGCTTTTCAGACACACCTCATAATGGTGATATCGCTTTTTTGCAGATTGTGGGAAATCAGACATACTTGAAAAATATCGTAACTGTCCTTATGTATTTAAGGATGGGGGGGCAGGGACCTGAGTTCCTGAGGAAGGTAAATGCAAGTTGAAGATTTTCTTATTGATGGTCTTTGGGCTTGTTCTGAAATGAATTGAAAATGTTTGTACTGATGGACAGTTTGTATCAAGCAAGGTGATTTTTTTCTTTCTTTTTTTTATTACCACCGCCCCCCTCCCTCCCTGCCTCCCCCCAGCTCACTGCCTTCCCAGTCTTTTGGTGAGCTTTTGGAGTTCATCATAGGAATATTTTTGGTATTTCATATAATAATAGCTACTATGAACAGCTTCTTTCACTGCGAAGATCTAGTATGAAAAGAATGTAATAGTCATTCAGCATAACACTTCCAATGCTAAGGAAAACTGTTCCAGTTACTTTTTTTTTTTTTTCTTTTCCTCTTGGACTAAGCTTAATGTGTTAACACTAAGCAAAACCTAGTAAAGAATTTTTCAAGTAAGCGAGTTAATCAGAGCTACTGTAAGTTGATTGGTGTTCTGTTAAACAGAGTAACATGAAATAAGTCTGGTTTTGAGCCAAGTTCTGCAGTTAATACATTTTTTTGCCAATTTTGTTCATGAAAACTGCTTCAGCTATAGAATCTGGCCTGTTGTAAAAGTTGGGGGGGTGTCTATGCTTAGAATTGCTTTTTGTTGTCCCTTTTGAACATTAGCATGTAACATCTGTGTGTGTCTAAGAACCTAAAGTTTCCCAAGCAAGAAGGTTAGTTTCCAACAAGAGAGTCATATCAGAAATGCTATCTAGATGAATTGAAATATTCCACTATAACTCACTGATTTAATGACCTTTATAGAAAACTGTTTTGATAAAATAGAATATTTAACTGTTATTTCTGTCACAGTAAAAAAAAACCCTAGCTACTGAAACAAAACATTTCCAGATTACTATTGCACTTCTGCTCTCCCAAAAGATTGCAAGGAAACGCAGCTTCATAGTCTTGGGGTTTCCTGACTTTTTCCGATTTTGATAGCCTTCCTAATGTGCATGTCATGGTTTGCTTAGGCTAGGTTGTCCAGAGTTTTTCAGGGTAACTTAAAGCAGAGATAGTAAGCATATACTTAGGTATAGCTTACCTTGTGGCTTGGATCTCAATTTTTCTGTGTAGTTATCTGACCTTCTTAATCTATGTTACTGGAAGAAGGTTTGTGCAAAATGCTGGGTTTTGTAACAGCAGAGGCCATGACCCATAGTGATTTTTATCTGGGAATAGTGGCTAGAAGGGAAGATGTTCCCTTGTTTGAAACTTCCCGGTAGGTGGTTTTTTGGTTTTTTTTTTTTTCATTATTTCCACTTTCAGTCCAATTGTTTTGAGTGTCATGTAAGAAAATGCGATCTTTAGACTACACTGATGTTAGCCCAGTGTGTGGGTACCATAGTGATGAAAATCCAGCCTTCCCCTCTGATCTAGAGGTGACGGTGGAGCCAACGAGGGGCTTGGAGCACTGTGAAGATGCCAGACTTCACACTTCTTCCTTGCCCTGTCTGACATTTCTGTGTGTCTTGGGTGGAGAAAGCTATGGGCAGAAGTTCAGCCTTGAAGTAAGGGAGGTTGTGACCAGTAAACTTTTCTCTGAAGTAAAATAGATTCGTTTATCTAGCAAACTGGAGGTCGTAGAGGAACTCCTTGCTGCTCTTACGGCCTTAAATTGAGAAGATGTGGGGAAGAATTGAACAATGTGGGCTGAATGCACTATGGGTGATTGGATGGCCTTGTATATTTACATTTGACTTATTATAGTATAGTCATTCGTCTTCTAAAATTAGCAAAGCACAGCACAATTATAATACTTTCATGCTTCAGGATAAGCTTTGCATTTCATTAGCTCATTGGTTCTTATTTATGCTACGTCAGTTCAGGAAGAAAAATGTTAAACTGGAATAACTTGTTCTGAAAGTTCAGTACGCGTGTGTGCTTTCTTCATCCCTAATTTTGAATCTCCCACCTCTTCTCTTAATGTGAAAGTCTGTTTGCCTCGTCCTCTATGCTAAGTTGTAGACTTCACCATGGAGCAGCATCAAAGCGGTTTATTTGCCTTCAAATACATGTATGTATTTGATTAGAAGGTTTTAGTTGACACCCCGCTAAATCCTCCTTTTTTTTTTTCTTTTTTTTTTTTTTTCTCTTCCTCCTCCCCCACGCAAATATTTTTAGGGCAAGATTTACTGGTAAAAATAGTAACAAGTTTGAGGCACCTTGCTGTACCCGAGTTAGGCTTTTAATTCGAAAGTGGTGCCTGTGCACCTCGGGGGTGCGGCAGCGTTGGTCACCCCAAGGGCTGCTGAGGGGTGGGCTTCTTCCGGGCACCTTGGTGCCGGCCTTTCTCGTAAGAGAGGTGGTGGCCTTTGGTGACGGCGGAGCACAGGGCTTTCTGGCCCCCTCGGGAGGAAATTCGGTTGGCGATCCGAGGGCGGGTCTTCTTCGCCTCCCTAAACCCTGCCCAGCGCAGGGCTGAAGGCTGCTCCCCGCTCCCTCCCCAGCTAAGGCCTCGGAGGGACCCTGTCGTAGGCTGGCTGTCGCCCTCTGAGGAGACCACCGCGCAGCTACCGAGGGCAGCCGGCTGTCCCGAGCCCCCGGGTGTGCCTGCCCACCCGCTTTGGGCTGGCTCCAGCACCTCGTCGTGTCTCTCGCCCGGGCTGGGCTTGCGCGTTGGGAGCGGCGGGTGCGGACGGTGGCCGTGTCCCTATGGGAAGGCGGGCGGTGGCGGCTGTCTTCCCTGAACACCGCTTTGGAGGCAGCCGGCGAGGAACGTGCGCGCTCTTTGAAGATCGCGGTCTCGCCGTGCTTTTGCGGGCCCTTTGAGAGGCAAAAGCCCTTTGAGAGGCAAAAGCCCTTCGAAAGGCAAAAGCGCGTTCCGCTGGGTGAGCGGGCGAAGGGGTGCGCGTGGCCCCGGGGCCTGGCACGCTGCGGGAGGGCCGCGCTCGCGTGCCCCTCGGACAGAACCCGAAGGATGAGGCGGGCGGTCACGCTCACTTCCTTTTGCGACTTGGCGCAGAGGCTGGAGTGAGAAATAAAGCACTGGCCACTGGCCAGCGTGCAGACACGTACTTCATCCTCGTGTCTTTCCTTGCTGTTGACATTGATGGAAGTAAGCTTTTTTTTTCGCCAGGCGTTTTTCTTGTTCTGTGTGACCTTGTAGTGAAGTCATAAAAGCTTGAATCTTTGCTATCGCAATCCTTGCCATAGCAACATGCGTCATAGCTGTATAATTATTTATTTAATGGGTTTAATTATGAAAACTGGGAAAGGCACTATGAAAACTGGATCAGGTAAGGGGGGAAAAAAAAAGCACTAGTTTTAAAGTACAAAAAAACAACGTACTTTCACAATAACCTGAGACAGGAATAAGTTAAGTACTGGAGACTTTGTTTTAAACTACTTTACTTTCTTCTCTGCCTGCCTTTTCCTCTTTTTTTAATTGTTTTTTTTTTTTGTCTGCTGTGTGAGAACCGTGCAGCTGCTTCAGTGATTTCCATCCACCCCCCCCCCAGTTTGCAGACCTATAAATACACTTCCTTTGTCATGTTGTTTCCTAAGAGCTTCGCTTCCAGATAGCTTTGCTATTTAAAATTTTGCATCTTTGAATTTCAATCTATCATGTAAATATAATTAGAAATCCTAAAAACAAATGCTGTGTATTAGTCTTTAAATTTCAGATTGTCTACAGCTTTTTTTCCTCATGTTCAGAAATAGTTTTGCTACTGACAAGTCTCCTCAGAAAGAACTGTCCACAGGAGTAAAGTATTTGAGAACATAGAGACACTAGCAGACACAAGAGAAACTATGTATTTTTTAATAACCATAAGTGCTATGCTCTGGGAGATATCTTAATTTATTATCATCAGTGTATACACCAAAAGTTACGTGATCTGCAGCATCTTGCAGTAGTATACTGGTGGACAGATGTCTGATTAATAATTGTTCCTGTTCTTAATTCATGAAGGAAGAATGAAATGAGACAAATAACTTTATTGATTCCACTTCAGACTTACTGACATGTTGTGAATCTTTCAATTTAAATTGATAGATACCTCGGTAGCCGTAGCAGAAAAATACCTGAACTCTTGGCAGAAAATACCTGGACTCCTGGCAGAGATGCCCTTTCCTGTGTGTCTGCCTTCAGGCTGCACTGGAGTCTTGAATGAGAGTGGGAGCAAGTGGAGCGGGAGCATCAGAGCAGGTCTTGGCAGTTTAGGATTTTCGTAGACGGTTCTTGCTACAAGTACATTAAAGGCTGGTTGCGAAATACGACTTGGTGACAGAGCAGTGAATTGTTAATCCAGGATGGGGCTAGAATTTCAAATTTGTGAACTTTTGGCATGGAGGGAAGGGTGGGGTTTTGGAAGGAATTTCATTAGTTGGATTGTGATACAAAATGCAAAGACTTTTAACTGGATAACTAAAAAACTAACGTGGAAGAACTTTTTCTGTTGAAGTTATTATTTGACTCAGAAGCCTTCATTAGTGAATATTCCTGCTCAGGCCTGATGCATGGAAGCAGAATTTCCTTTTTTGTTGTGTGTTTGGTTGGGTTTTTTTCTTTTTCTTCCCCCCCCCTCCCAAATGCTGAAATGTGAAACCTTTCCTGTTGGCATGCTGTCTGACTTACCACTTCTTTGGTAGTCTCTTTCTTGCTGTGTAGGAAGAGGAGACATCCATTCCTCTGCTGTCTGCAGAGAGCTTTGTGGGACGTTATCTTCTTTTCCTTGGAAAACTACTTTTTGCTTTTTATTCCCCAGGTGTGATACAAGGCTGTGTATAGAACCCACAGAGTGATAGCAATATGTTGGAAGAAAAGTCTTGCATTAATTGTTCCATCCATTTCATTCCTGTTTATCTTCTCAGCTGCCCGTGAAATTCTGTGTTTTGGAATTGCAGTACTCATGAGAGAGTCCTTTAGTCTTGGGAGTTGTCTTGTGGCATCACTCTTTGTAAGAGGAATCGGCAAAACCCTTATGGGTTAAAAACAGGCAAAAGGAAAAAAAGGCATTCTAAAAGTACACTGTGGGCTGATGAGTGCTCCCTGGTCCAAATGCCATGTGAGTGATAGACATTGAGTGTTGAACATGTGGCTGCAAACCACCCGAGAACCACTTTACTTGTGCCCTGGGCTACAATAGTGGAGCCTCGAGCATGGTTCTGGAGCTTTGTGAGGTTCCCAGATAGACTTGGTGGTGGTCCAACAAAGCATAGTTTTATATTCATAATTAATCTTTACCCTGCATTGAATCCAAGCATGAATTTAACATTCACAATATTACTCTTTAAGTTTCTCTAAGCCTTCAAAGAAAAAGCCATACTGCGTTAAAAGTACTAATGCAAAGGTATGCAGAAGTGTGTACAAACTTGTAATGTGTGTCTCTCTCTGCAGCTGTTCTGACTTAAACTAATACTGTCTCCCTTAGTCAAGCATCCAAAACTTGGAGGAAACTTGAAGTGGAAGGGCTTCAATTAAAAAAAAAGGAGAGCTCCTGTTTGAAATCACTACTGTCAAATTGGATAAGCAAGTGCTACATAAGGTCTTCTGCAGCATGTTGTAGGTAGAGTCACTATTGCTGAGGTACTCATGACACCTTGTTGATGGGGGTCTGGCATCTCCAGCAGATGGTCTATTAGGCTGAACTTACCAGGGCTCAAAAACCTGCTACTTGGGTCCAATGCAGCCTTTGCTTTTGGAAAGGCAGGTGAAGTTCTGATGGTGTCCTTTGCTCACAAAAAGAGATGAGAGGCTTTTGAAGAAAGTCTTTCCTTCTATAAGTCTGTCACCACCCGGAGTTTGTGGCCACTGTGGGGGAATGTGTGTGTAGTATTTTTTTGTCTGCAGCAGAAATGTTGCGCATCCACAATGGAGCTCTTTTCTGTCTTGCTGAATGGCATTTTAAGCAAAATGTTTTTGTAGGACAAGATATGCTGTCTCTTTGCAGATGGACTGTTTGCAGATTCTCTGTTGTTGCTTATCTCTGCTGAGTTTCTCTCTTGATGTGATGAATGTTCCTTCTTCAGACAGAAGCTTTTGTTCTTCTTTTAATTTTTTTTTTAATTTATTTTGGGCTCTGGATGTAGAAACTTGGAGAGTAGCTGGCCTGCAACAGCAAAAAGGCTGTTCTTGAGAGGAGCAGTGGTTTACTGGGAGCTTTAGAAGTGAACCTACACCTGGTGAGAAGGGAGTGGCGGGAATAACTTGCAAGTAAGAAAACAAACAAAAAACCCCAAAAAGGAATAGGAGAACTTTGTAATGTTACAGTCTCTTCCATCTGCCTAAGGCAAGGTCACTAAATTCACCCTTTGCTTCCATAAAGCTTTCACTTGGTGTGGGAAGCCTTATAATGCAGAAACTACTGAAGAAAAAGTGTTTCTTCCATTGCAGTTTTTATCTCTTCTTTTTTTTTTGCCTGTATCTTGACAATTAAACCATATTTCTTCTGAGGGAGATCAGATGTTCTTTTAATGCTGCAGCAAAACTGTACCACTTAACCATGTTTTGATGCATAATGTAATCAGCTTGATTGCTTTTTAATATGTCATTCAGACCTACAGTTGCTGTCAGCTGGGCTGGATCTGTTCTCTTGGGGAATTTCAGTAATACTCGCTGGTGGGTCACAGCACCTGATGGTAACGGTTTTGTTTTTTTCGGGGCTAAATCTGTGTCCCAGGGGTAGATGGTGACTTTACAGGGGAAAGCTGAAGCAAGCTGTGGAAAAGGTGTTGGGTTCTTGGTCTTCCCCTGCTTGCGCAGTGGGGAGGGAAGGGGTGAATGGAGTTAAGGCTCCCCATGCCTCCTGTACCAAGGTGGCACAGCTGCATTGTGACAGGCGTAAGTGATGCTGGGTACGTGCCTTGCAGCTTTTCTCAGGTGGAGAAGCTGAGGCGGATGGAGTGGCAGCCTGGAAGTTGTGCTGCTGAGAAGTCTTCCTTCTTGGGTGGTAGTTGTGGATGGCTCGTTATGGTTTGATCCCTGCAAAACCAGTACCAAGCTGTAACAGCTTTAAATGCTGGTCTGTTTGCTTTGCAAATCACAAAGGCAGGTTGCATTGAGAGACAGGGTTTTCGGAGTGTTTTGTTCTTGAAAGGCTTTATTGACTGGTGTATGAGGTGTGAAAATAAAGCATGCATGTGGCTGTGCTTTTTTTTTTATTTCCTTGCATCAGCTCTAGTATGAATAAGATCTCACTAAAATACTAGCTGGTGGAATATAGGACCTTTTAATGTTTTGTGTTCTTGATGAATTGTGAACTAGACAGGTTTGAGTAATTAAGATTTTACAGTTTTCTTATTGGTATGTGCTGGTCCTAGAAGATACAGGTGCTTCCATTTCTCCTTCATTAAAAGGAAGTGTAAAAAAACAACCTCAACAACAACTGACACCACCCCCTCTAATTTCATTAGAAATCTGTAAGTGACATAGGTAAGAGATTAAATTTGGCATTTTCATGTGTTTTCTTGCTTAAGCATACTATTATAACCTAAGCATTCAGAGATCTTTCTCTAACAGCAGTGTGCCTAGTTTTAAACTTCTGTGGCAAGATGCTTGGCTGCAGCTTGAACGAGTTAAAAATGGCGAGTAGCTGTTTTATATATACTGGGCAAAAAAAAATTTCTGGCATAATGAAGTACTTGTGAAGTGTCCTTAAGGAAAAAAAAGTTCTCTGTGTGGGAGTATGAGGAAGGATTAAAACGGAGACAGTCAGTAATCCCTCTCCCCTCTTTTGAAAGGAAGAAGGCTTTCCAAGTAAGGCTGGAGAAAAGAATAAATAAAACTAATTAGAAAGACTTAAAGATAAGAGAAAGAATATTGGTTAAAACAAGACTAATAACTCACCTCTTGAGCTGATTCTGCTCTGCGTGTGACTTTATCTTGCGTAAAATATAGATACAGGTTTCTCATGGCCATGTCTGCTTCTCTGGTCTTTCCTCCTCCCCTCTTTTCTCTGTAGAAAACTTCTTGGCGAGGCTATCAATGCAAATTTGACCTTTAAGTTTTTGACTGAGCAGCTCGTGTATCAGGAAATAGCTCAGAACGTGCAAGATAATTTATTGCAGGAATTTGGCGCGTTTTATCACCCTTTGAAACTTTCGAGGCCTTTTTAAAGCCTGTCTCTTGCATCTTACCCTTTACCATGAAGAAGCTCTGCTTGCCAAGTGTCAAGAGCACCACGATCGGGGCGCTCGATCGTGTGGCCAGCGCGCCTCGCTGCGTGCACGGTGGGGAGTCTGGGTCCGGTCGCCTCGTCGATACCTCGGTGTTCGAACAGTGGTGGGGAGGAGGGGGGATGTCTGTCCAGTTGGGGGGTTTTTGGGTGGTTGTTTGTTGTTGTTGTTTTGTTGTTGTTGTTGTTCTGACCCGAACCGCGGCCTGTGTTGGGTGGCGCAGCAGGTGCCGGCGTCGATAACGCTCCAGCGCTGGTGCCGCGTCAGCCAGCGGGTTTCTCGCTCCTGGCAGCCGAGGGAGGGAGGGGGCCGAGCGAAGGGTGCAGCCCCCTCCGTTTTCTCTCGCCGTCCCTCTCGCCTGTCGCTTCTGTGGCTGCGTTCATATGGAGCGGTTGAGGTCACTCAGTTGGCGGTGGGCCAGCCTGTGCTGTACGTGCGGCTTCTGTGGAGACCACTCGGATGCGCAGAGCGGCGGCGTGAGTCCAGGGCGGGGGGCGGGGGAGAGAGAGAGGGGGACAGCGCCGGGGGGAAAGGTACGTCTTATCTTTCTGTCCTGCTGTCCTCAGCGTCTCCGAATCCTGCTCGTGTGCTGGACGTTTCCTTTCTTCTCCTCACTAGCCTCCCTTTCTGTCCCACTGGGGTAGTTCTACTTTCTGGTTAGACAAACCGACGCTGTGTTGTAAGCTAATGGTCTGTCTCCATTAAGTCATTAAGCAACCGCGTTTCGTTGATGAAAGTCTTCGTTCAACAGACTTGGTGTTTGAGGTCAGTAGACTATCTCTATGTAACAAAAGGGCAGGTGTGCAGCTGTAAGCGTGGCATAGAAGCCAAATTTTTTTAAAACTGTAGCAGGAGTTTCTTTGCACATCACAGCTACTGGTACAATAAATTGAAGTAGCGGCTCAGTTCATCTTGAAAGTTTCTATATTTACCTTTTCTTTTGGAAGAAGACGAGCTTTTGCAGCCAAGCTTTTTGCTTGAAATACTGTAGAGGTTACTAAACCATGGTGAAAAAATAGCGTGAAAACTGAAGTCGTCTTGACAGGGTTTTTGTGTTATAATTTGATAAACCCACTTCACAAGCCTAGAACTTGGTATTTCTCTTTGCTTGTAATCTCGGTGACTTTTTCCTTGGATGTAAAGAGACTTTAAACATGCGGTGAAACACTAACTGGATTTACTACGGCATTTAATATGCTTTTCCTTGAAACAATGTTGGTCAACTTTTAGAGAAAGCAGTTCCTCATAATCTTTTTATGAGCTCTCAAGTACTATAATAATAAAAGGGAGAACGTTTGAAAACATACCGCAGAAAGCTAACGAAAAAACCCCAATGGGTTATGCCTCCTTAGAACATTTAGCTCAGAGGGGGGAAAAAATTCATATTGGAGGTTTGTTAACCATCTAGATCCTCATAACTATCTGAAAAAGCCTAACAAACAATTGAAAGACAGTCTTTGCTATCAAAATAACTTTTTAAACTTCTGAGATACCGCAGTGATTTGTGTTTGTGTTTAAATCTGTGACTACTAGTTTACCAAGGCTGTTGCAAAACATTTTGTTTCTTCCTAGTGCATTAGATAAATGTATCTAGCAAGTGACTCACTCCATGCTTTTAAGAAAAACCCTGTGACAGGCAAAGAGAAAAGAGGAAGGAAAGTGTGTTTTGGAGATGTGCTATACACTTTAACTCTCTCCCTGTGAAGAACAGACTTTTCTTCCCCTCACGCAGCACCTGTGTTAAAGAAACCACTGTCCAGAGATACCTGGTGCTCACTCCTCAAGTGAGGAAAAGTAAAACCTTGGCTGCTGTCACGTTCCAGGTAAACGTAAAATAAACGTAACTCTTGCACTGTCTGTGCTTTTAGGAGTAATTGTACTGGCTTTGCTTTAAAGGAAGAACTTTGCTCTGACTATGCCTTTAAATTCACCCAACAAATTCTATAGCAGTAACACTCATGCGAAAGGTTGTGTGGGGTGGTGGTGTGTGGGGTTTTTTTTCTGTTTTGGTTTTGTTTCTTTTAACTGTAGACTTTTGGATATGTGCTTATAAGACTGGGATCCGAGATATTACTTGATTTGTGTAAATTTCTGTATCTTATACATGCAGTTTCTACCTGTAACTGCCTTTTTTCCTATAAGGCTTGAACAAACACTTTCGTCTGGCTTCATTTAACTATCCAGTTAAATGCATAGGAGAATAATTTGACAGGCATGTTCTGAGTAGCTGGTCTCATAGGAACAGCCCATATGAAATATAACTATGCTTTCTTATTCAGGTGACAGGATCTGATAGTGATATAAAATGGGAATATCTGTAGAGAGAAGTGAAATAGTTTCCTGTCACTTATTTCAATGTGACTTAGTCTTTCTGTATGCTTAATAAAAAGAAATACAGAGTATTAAATGGCAGAGCAGAGGGGACTGGGGAGATGGTAGTACATATCACATTCTCAGTCTGTCCAGCTAGATAGCACACAGCTAAGTGTTTGAGATCTCATGTGGTTTTCAATATTTTCTGTGTGCATGCTTCACCTTGTGTATATATTTTTTTTAATAACAGTTCTTAGGAGTACCAGGAGTATCCCTTGTGCTTTATTACAAATAGTCTATGTACTCTTGGCATAAATACCGACCTCATTGCTTCACCCCAGTATGGATGTCATCAACAAAAAGTTCTGTTTATGCTCTGCTCTTGTCCATAGTTCTTAGATTAATTATTTGTAGCGCTCAGATTATAATTTCCTGTTAAACCACGTACATACTTCCTATTGAAGTATTTATTTTCATTCTTTCGTGATCTAAAGACAAAGGAAGCATGATGCATGACAGGAGTTTATGCTTTCTCTTCAGCAACCAATTCTTTCTCCTCATTGACTCCTTTCAGTTGTTCGATCTACAAACTTGGTTTTATTCCACATTAACAGCATTACAATGACAAGACAGGTTCCGTCTTTCCTAGTGCATCCCTAGTAAATAAGATGTTGTGTGTTTCCTATCAACTGAAGTGAGTCAGTTGGCTAATAATACCATGACAGCTGAGAAGTATCTATCCAAATGCAAGAGTTGGTACAGTTTGGACTCTGTGTGTCACCTTTTGTTGTCACTGTTGACATTCCACACGTGCAAAGCCAATATGACAGCTGGAGTTTTGCCTGTGTGTTTTTTGTTTTTTGGTGTTTGGTTTTGTTTTTTTTTTTTTAACTTCTGAAAAGCTCAGAGCTTAGTTTCTTCTTCGAGCTACTGCTGTTTGTGCTGGGCTGCTGAATGTCTAAAAATGGACTGAGATTGTGGAAAAAGCAGTAGCCTATAACAAAAATTTTGGAATTCACAGGTGTGGGCAAGATCTCTTTGAAATTGCCATACTACCTCTGGATCTGCAGGTGATAGCAAGAATAGTCTTGCATTCAGAGGATATTTCAGGAAAATTCCTTGCATGTGATGCAAAAGGGAAAGAACAGTGTATAAAACAGCTGCTTGAATGTTTTTGCATATGTGTTGCCTGAATGAAGAGCCATCTACACTTTACCAAATGTATGAAACTTGTTCAAATTAGTAAAGCTTCTTTTTGGATAGTCCATTTGTGGAGCTGCTGGTTGTGCTGTGGAGAAGGGGAGAGGGGCTTTAAGAACTCAAATGGCAAAAAAGCCTTTTTATTTAACTTATGCAGTTAATCCAACTCCTTTTTATCAAAACAAGAAATCTCTTCTGTGCTTACTAAAAAGAGGATCCTTAACTTTTATGTGGCTTAATTTTTAACTCTTTGAACTATTCTTGGTTTTATCAAGACCAAGATTATAACTGGAAAAAAGGAATATGACATTCTGCTATCACTAACACATACTGTAGTAAGGCTCAGCAGCATTGAATCAGTCAGTGTAGTTCTGGTTGTTTTGAGTAGTTCTTCACCATTTTTAGAGGACACCCACCCAGAGACTGTTTCCTTAATTTCTTTGTCTGTTATCATTTAGTCTGAGGAAGACAGTCATCCTTATTAGTACGAAACTGAGATAGTTTTGGTTTCATTCTTCAGAAAGAATTCAAATTCCTTTCTAACAAGACACTACTCTGAAAACTTATTTTTGAAAACTAAGTATTTTTTGCATTGCAATTTCAGCTGGGCCTTGAATCAAAGGCAGTTCAGTTCAGTCTACGTCAGCTTTAGTCTGTGAAACTTACTCTCTTTTTTTTTCTGAATAGTTGGGAGAGTGTGATCAATTTTTCTGTGACTTAGTATTATAATAATAATGGTAGTAATGAGGGGATGATGAATTGAGGCAACCACCAACAGTAGCAATCAATTTCTTCTGTAAATAATGGTCACAATGCTGAACTACACCAAGAGCAGTCGTAGTCCAAAAGAAATACATCAGTAACAGTTTAAAATCACAGTATCACATCTTAATGGCATCTTCTGTTTTCTCAGTGGAAGAAGAGTCATCAGCATCTTATTGGACCACTCTTATTCACCCATTTTTGCAAATTGGTGGCAGAAGACTTTTAAGATTCCTTTGTTGGCTCTGAGATGTAGGACACAGCTAATTTGCAAGCTCCTTCATTTGAAGCTTCTTCATTAGAGATAATGCATAATCATGGCTAATGACAGTATTTATTATAATAGTGTATAGTCTGGAGCTGCATCAAATAGTGATTTGTTACTCAATTCTGCTGAATAATTAGGTTGTTCCAGTAGTCACTCTGTCCATGGTTACTTCTTGCAAGAACATCTTGTATTGGAATACTTCTGCCTGGCTTGCCATACGTGCACTGAGAGCGCTATAACTTGATCCTTTCTTGGACGCATGAGATGCCTAGATGATACAAACTGTCACCCTGTTTCCGTACTCTTCCTCCTCCTCCTCAAAACAATTCAACTGTTGCATATTTTCCAAACCATGCCAGGAAATAGGACAGTTCTTAAAGAGTTTAGCCGTTCTATCTTACAGGATCTGTAAAGTTGAGGCAACGTTTTCTTCTTTATTTTCCTTTACAGAAGATGTATGTGATCTCCAAGCAAGGCTAACCTTAGGCTTGTGTGACTCTAATGGCAAAACTTACTGTGCAGAATTTAGCCACCTCTCTTTCTATACTCACCCAAGCATTGCTAGTGTTTTGTTCAGTTTACACAATTATGTAGACAAAACAAATTACTTTTTTTAAGTATAACGTAATAAGCATTTACACAATATGGTTTATCTTAGATGACCCTTAATCACTTGTGATACAAGTTCTTGCATGAGCAAATTTGACAGGACTTAGTTTATGGAAAACACAGAAATGAAACTTTAAAATGAGAGCATATGTTAGCAGAACTGCATAATTCAGACAACTGTGCGTCATATTGAGCAATGCCGGGAGGACAGTTGATTGCAGGAAGTCTAAAAATACTTTGTATAAGTTTGTTGCCTCACACACACTTGAAGTGGCTGGAAACTCAAACCTATGATTGTTAATGTCCTACAGCTTTGCAATTCCAAGATTTGGAACAGAGGGCCCCTATAGAAAAAGTAGTGAAGCTTTGAAATTGTGTTCAGAATAATGTGCTTAGGCAGCCAGCTGTCTCATCTTGCGCAAAGTTACTGCAGTTTCTCTTTCCCCTTGTAAACATCTGGGGTTGTGATAATTCTCTAGACCACCTCAGAAAAACAACAGGACGTTACACTTGCAGGAAATCAATTGTTGTTTCCCCCTCTCCTTTCAAAATCCACGTCTGCAAGTGTGTGTGCGCCCATGCACAGCTGTTGGGAGATTCTTGAAGGATGAGCAAGAGTTGTTTTTTTTTTACGATCTTTACAAAAGAGGTGCCTCTGATCAAGTATAAATAAATACAACTGGCTTAAATACAACTTTCCCTTTTCAGACAGAATCATGAAGACAAGGTACCAAAGATACAGCCACACACAATCTAGAACAGAGAGCTTTCCTGAAGATGGCCTCTGAAAACTGTGGCCCTAGAAGTATGTTCGGTAGGTGGTAAGGTGTGTGCTGCAGCACGTCTCCCTCCGGAGCAGGAGAGGGCATACAGCCGGTCCTTGTGTAGGCAGGGCTTTGCACAAATACACATGGTGTATTACTGCTTGCTAATGCTCAGTTATTTCATCAGGTCTTTCTTGGGGCTGATTAATCGGTTTTCCCGCTTCTTGCAGGTCTGTGTCTTCCATGATACTTTGCACCTGGAAAAGCTTACCGATACATGTGTCTTGTCTCTTGTTTCATGCATGCACTTTAGTACTTCCCCCTCTTCCATAAAACCCGCTGTACTTTGTGCAATGTTTCAAGTGTGCTTTTAATCCAGTTAAATTAATGAGACTGCTCTGGTTTGCTGTTTGACTATAAATTTATACCATAAAATCTCATGTAGTTTCAATTCATATGTTAACGAGTGACTACTTGGTAGTCTTGGAACAATGGTTGAAATCACCGTCTTACCAAATGTTGGTAATTTATAATTGTAAAATCATGTCGTTTCTGATGTATGCATACCGTATCTCTGTATGTAATAATGTATAACAGAAATTAGGGGCAGGAGGCAGAGTCCAAAAAAAGATGTTATCCTTCATATTCAGACCTGAATCTGCACTACAGAGATTAGAAGATATCTCAGGTTGCTTGTTAGCAACATCTTAGGTCTCGGGTTCATTCTTCTAGAGCTCTGCTGCCTCTGAAGACTTGTCTAGGCCAGCTTTTTATTTTAACTATTAGTAAGACAATGCCCTGGAGCTTGTTACCCTTCAGATGGTCTGTCCCCTGATAATGGTTGTTCACTGCTCGCCTGTGTGAGAGAGTTGGCCGGGGAATAGTATCAGTAGAAGTGATGAGACTTCCTTGCTCTGAGCTGTTCAAATGTAGGATTTTTACCAGCCTATATGTGTGTGTATATATATATATGTATATGTATGTGTGTATCTTGTCTAGTGCTGTTCTTTTTAGGTTTTTCAGTGTACTAGACAGGAACTGCAAGGGCAGGCTGAGATACGCCTTTTTACAGACGTGGTCTTGGCGGTGCCGTACAGCATATATGTTGAGGTTTGTGGTTCTGAACTACATCCATTGTAAATCCTGTAGGTGAGGTTTGAAAGCATGCTGGCCTTAGGAGCACCTGCACTTTCCCAGGACAGACTCTTTTAAATATGCAAAATTACAAAAACACCCAAACAACCCCAATCCCATACGTAATGTGGTCAAATGTCCATCTCCAGAAGCATTTTCTCATCTTTAAAGTTTTCTGTGGGTGTAAGTTCCAGTACAGCTTCACACTCTGCTTCATCATAATGGAGTCAGAAAGAAATTACTGTCAGGTGGGAAGATATTTCTTAAAACCTTCTTTCAACATTTGTGCCTATTGCAATGCCTTGGTTAGAAGTGTGGAGCAATCTGTAGGTTCTGACCAACAAGAAATGTGTCAGAAATAGCATGTTTTTATGACCCAAAAGACTTGTCAGACATTAAATACTATTATGGTCTTATGTCAAGCTTGAGATGATAATTTCTTGAAATATGGCAATAATTTGAAAACTCTTTTTAATTATTTTAAAACTGCAGTTCACAAATCCCTATTTCCTGCTTGTCCTGTGCTGCAAATCAGTTTCTTCCTGTCTTTCTCTTTTTTCCATTCACTGGTTGCTTACATGTTAGCACAATTTTAACATGCTGATAGAATACCTTGCACTAGGAAAAGTATTTTAGGAACTAGGAGATCAATAAAATAAGCCAATTCAGGAATTGCATGAATCTGTTACTTAGTGTCTATCAAAAAGACAACTATTTCTTAGTTTAGTCTTAGTCTATTCTGAATGATATATCACCTGCAACACTGAATTCTTACCTAGTGCTCTTCCCCCATCCCTCCTCCCATTCTAAATCCTCAAGAAAAAATGAGCAGAAAGGTGAATAATGACTTGATATATTCAATAAACTTGTTTTCCAGGGCAAGATATTTTTCTTTTCCTCTTTTTATCCTCTGAGCACTCTTGGTGATTCACTGGTGTTTTACCACTGTGAACAAGTACTTGAGTATCCATATGATGCTCAGACTGGGTTGAGTCAGCAATATAATGTGCTTGTTTGAGAGTGTGTGCCTTTCTGCTGCGAATAACAGAGAATTGTGAGAAAATAATGGTACCACTGATGAGTGGCAGAAACCCAATAAAGTCTGCGTTCTACTATTAGAAATGAATTCTTGCACCCTAATGCAGCTTCCCTAGGCTTTACATGACTCTCCTACCTGAGCTTAGAATTACTTTAATCGAAATGACAATTTCATAGAAGAGAGGCATCAAGCAAACTTGGGATGCATGATAAAAAAAACTTCGTATGAAGTTGATCTTTTGGTATTTTTTCCACACTGAGAGTGCAACTCGTACTTTTTTTGACTTTTACTTTAATTAGCATTTTGGATCCCTATAGAAACTAACATAGTAACGTCAGGAATCTTATTACAGATAGACCAACCAATGAATCTCAAAGCTCTGGGTTGCCTAACATCTCCCATTACAGTATTGTCTTAGTTAAATCATGTTTTAACTGGTTGTGCTAATGACTTTTTGTCCTGGATATCTGTCGTAAGCTGATTGTGCGTGAGAAAAGTGAAAATGAGATAGTTGTTGGTTTAAGGAAGGTGTCCTTCCCTGTCCTCTCCCCACTGTTAAACTCTTTCAGTAGCAAGGCTGAGAGACCCTGAGAGGCATTTCAGTTTTTTTCAACAGGAACTTTTTTGGTGGGTGGGAAGGAACATTTTTCATTTTCACTTTTCAGAAGGCTGTTAGCAGATTTTTGGAATATTGGTCAAATTTGGAAACAATGTTAAGTTGCTGGGTGGGACAGAATTAAATACTTGGGTCTATTAAAGGTGCAGAAATCTAAAACCAGACATCTGTGCATTGACAGTGTTCTATGCTTACAGAGACTATGTTGCCCTTTCTAGGTAGATTTCAGAGCTATGCTAGTGGCAGAATAATAATGCTTTTAATGTCAATATTTGTTACTTTAGAGGGAGAATAACATCTCTTTTTTTTCCTACTCATTTCTTTTTGAAGCGAAGTCAAATGAATTTTCCCGCCTCTCCTCTGTCTTGTCTCCTTTTTATCAGCGCGGTTATTTTGACAGAACAGTGGAAGAAGCAATGCTGATTTGTATCTAGAGTTTTGATTTTGTGCATTTTTTAAACCATATTAACAGCTTAACCTCTAAATGAGGAAAGATAGGTTGTGTAGTAGCTTGTCTACCTGTCTTGCTGTTTCAGTTGTATTCCCTGTTTTGGGGTGTCTCACAGACCATTCAAAATTGCTTCGTAAACAGTAAGTGATTTTATTGTTTCCAGAAAGCTCTCGCTCAGTAGATGATGTTTCAATGGGAAAGGATTTGAAGATCTTTGCTTATGCAAACTGTCCTTTGGCTTATGCATTTGTGGTAAAAATAAAACTTTAAAACAGTCAACAAATACAATGTTTTGACAGTTGCGTGGTTATTTATATATTCACAGAATTACTGAGGTTGGAAGGGACCTCTGGAGATGTACTCCAACTCCCTTGCTCAGAGCAACAGCAAGTTGCTCAGGATCATGTCCGGTTAGGTTTTGAGCACCTCCCAAGGACTGAGACCTCTCTGGGCAACCTGCTGCAGTGTTCAATCATCCTCACGATAAAAAGGCTTTTCTTATATTTAAATGGAATTTCTTGTATTTAGGTTTGTGCCCATTGCCTCATGTCCTCTTACTGGGCACAACTGAGAAGAGTCAGACTCCATTGTCTTTACTTCAACCTGCCAGGTATTTATATGCATGGATGAGATCCTTTTCTTCTCTAGGCTAAGCAGTGCCAGCTCTCAGCCTCTCCTCCTCAAATGAAGGACGTTCCAGCCCCCTAGTTATCTCTCCAGCCTTTCCCTGGACCATCTCCAGCATGTCCATGTCCCTCTTGCAGAGCCCAAAACTTGACCTAGAGCTCCAGATGTGTCTTACCAGACTGAATAGAGAGGAAGGATTGCCTCTCTTGACATGCTGGCAATGCTTTGTCAAATTCAGCCCAGGAAGCTGTTGGCCACCTTCACCATGAGGGCACATTGCTGGCTTATGGTCAGTTTGTCCACCATGGCCTTACCTACGCACTGCTGTCCAGCTGGCTGTCCCCTAGCCTGCAGTGATGTCCAGTGTTATTCCTCCCAGGTGTAGGACTTTGTATTTCCCTTTGTTTAACTTCATAAAGTTCTCTATTGGCCCATTTTTCCAGCCTGTTGAGGTCCCTCTGAGTGCCAGCACAGCCGTCTGGTGTATCAGTTGCTCCTCTCAGTTTTGTATTATATGCATCATTAGTGAGGATACTCAACAGTATTGGCTCCAATATTGATACCTGTAACTGACCTCCACCTGGACTTCATGCTGCTGATGACAAGCCTCTGAGCCTGGAAGTTCAGCCACTCTTCAGTCCACCTTTCTGTCAACCTACCTAGGCCATATTTCATTGGGTTTGTCTATGAGGATGTCATGGGAGACAGTGCTGAAAGCCTTCCTGAAGTCAAGATAATCAAAATTCACGGCTCACCCATAATCCCCAAAGCCAGTTGTTTTGGTCAGGCATGATTTTCCTTTCATAAATCTATGCTGACTGCTCTTGATCATAGTCTTGTCCTTCATTTGTTTGGAAGCTTGAGAAATCAAAAGTGTTAACTCAGTATAAAAGTAATCAAGTATGGGTGAGAGAATCAGCCTGACCCAGTTTTATGGTCTATTCTGGAGGGTTAGTATACATTTGGGTAGCAGGGAAAAGTTATTTGTAAGTCTTTATTTTCTTATTTGAAATGGAGAGCTGTTTGCCTTCACCAGGGATGTGCAAAGATGATACTCTATAAAAACATGAAGTTATTGAACTGCTTGGATTGAGTAAGCTTTGAAAAATATGATGTTTTAGCTGGAATGTCAAATGCCACAAGGTTACCTTTCACTATCTGCTCTCTGAAAAAGGATTGCTCAGGAAGACAAGAGTCGAGAGTCAGATCCTAGCTTCAGCTGGGCCAACGGAGTCAGTGGCTTACAAGGCAGTTAATTTTGAATAAGATCAAAAGACCTTTTTTACCCTGACGTTGCCATGCTAGTTTTTGTTTTTACATACCCATTTTAAATGAGTATCCTTTCAGTGGATTGAGCTGCTTTCAGAAGAGTTTGGGAATACTTGGTCCAGCAAAATGATAATCAGCAACAGAGTTGTAAAGGCCTAAAGCTGCTTCATATTAGTTGTGTGTGTGTGTTCGTTTTTTGTTTTTCTGTCTTTTTGGTTGGGGTTTTGTCATGGTTTAACTCTGGCTGGTAACTAAGCACCACACAGCCGTTCACTTGCTCCTCCCACAGCGAAATGAGGGAGAGAATCAGGAGAGTAAAAGTGAGAAAACTCGTGGGTTGAGATAAAGACAGATTAATAAGTAAAGCAAAAGCCGTGCACGGAAGCAAAGCAAAACAAGGAATTCGTCCACTAGTTCCCATAGGCAGGCAGGTGTTCTGCCATCTCCAGGAAGGCAGGACTCCACCACATGTAATGGTTACTTGGGAAGACAGATGGATAACTCCAAATGTCCCCCTGCTTCCTCCTTTTTCCTCCCAGCTTTATATACTGAGCATGACATCATATGGTATGGAATATCCCTTTGGTCAGTTGGGGTCAGCTGTCCTGGCCGTGTCTCCTCCCAACTTCTTGTGCCCCCCAGCCTGCTCGCTGGTGGGGTGGGGTGAGAAGCAGGAGAGGCCTTGACTCTGTGTTACACAGCAGTGACTGAAACATCCCTGTGTAATCAACACTGTTTTCAGCACAAATCCAAAACACAACTCCATGCTAGCTACTATGAAGAAAATTAACTCTATCCCATCCAAATTCTATACCCCTTATTCCATACCATTTATGTCATGTTCAAGTACCACACTATCCAATACATCGTCATTAACCCCCACCTCCCCTTCCCATCCTGTGATATAATACACAGACACAATTCCTTTAGTCTGTGGACCACCCCTGTAAAATGTCTTTAAAATGCCCACAAATGTCTATTTAGAGTTCATTTAGTCCATGACTTTGGGCTGCGTCTGTTAGGGTGGTCTCTGAGGACAGGAGAGGTGGTGTGTTGTGTGGAGTTACTGGGCACCAAAGCCAACTGTCCTGGTTTCAGCCAGGATAGAACTAGTTTTCTTCACAGAAGCTAGTGTGAGACTGTGTTTTGGATTCAGGATGAGAAACTGTTGATAACGTGCTGATGTTTTGGGTTGTTGCTAAGCAGTCAAGGACAGTCCAGCTTCTGGTGCTGGCCTGCCAGCAAGGAGGCTGGGGGTGCACAGGAAGCTGGGAGGGAATACAACTAGGACGGCTGACCCTGGCTGGCCAAAGAGATATTCCCTACCATACGACGTCATGCCCAATACATAAACTGGAGTTAGCCGGGGGGTGGAAATCGCTGCTGGGGGACGGGCTATCGATCACCATGTGGTGAGCAATCGCTGTATTGGGCATCACTTGTTCCTGTACATTCCTTTCTTGGTATTATTATTGTTGTTATCATTGTTGTTTCTTTCTTTCTTTCTGTCCTATTAAACTGTGTTTATCTCAACCCACGAGCTTTTCTTCTAATTCTCTCCCCTGTCTCACTGGGGCAGGGGGAGTGAGTGAGCGGCTGCGTGGTGCTTAGTTGCCGGCTGGGGCTAAACCACGACACCAACTCAGGTCAGGTCATTGCTGCATTTGCACTGCTTCTTGTAGGGCTTGTTCTCCACTGGTTCAGGTGGTTCCTGCTGTTGTAATTCCTATAATATGTAACTCAAATGATGGATTGCGACAATTTAAAGGTATTTCCATTACCATCTCCACCCCTGGTCCCTTTGGGCCAAGTTACAGGGTTTAACATTGCAATGAACTCCTCCCCTTGATCCTGCTATGGCTTGGACTTATCCACAGACTGCAGTCCCTTAAGGTTGTACCTGCTCCAAGTGGAGCCTTATCTGTGAGCCACAGTCTCTTCAGGGATATACCTGCTGCAGCACAGACTTAGCTACAGCTGCTTTGAGGTGCACTTGTTCCAAATGGCCGCATCCATGGGCCACAGTGACTTCAGAGATACACCTGCTCCAGCATGGCTCTTCCCACAGTCACTTCAGAAGTAAACCTGCTCCAACATTGCTTTACCCATGGCTGCAGTCCCTCCAGTGAGGGGACCAGCTCTGTCATGGGCTTATCCGTGGCTACATGCTTTGAGGTGCTCCAGCATGACCTCATGCACAGCCACTGATGCTTCCAGGTCTACTTGCTGCAGCATGGACTTCTCCACAGCCAGAGATGCTTTGAGGTGTACCTTCTCCAGCGTGGGCTTATCCTTGGGCCACAATCCCTCCAGAGGTATAGCTGCTGTTGCACAGACGTAACTACAGACATGCATGCTTCAAGATGTACTTTCTGTGGTGTGGACTTAGAGCCACCAGTGCTTTGGGCTGTCCTGCTGCCACGTGGACTCATCCACGGGTCCCTTCGACTCAAGTTCACAGCGGAGTTCCAGCCTGTCCAGTACAGCAGCGCGGAAGCAGCAGCCGTGCCCTGGCCATCGGCCAGCCCAGGTGCATCACCTTTGCTGCTATCAGAATGTTCCCAGGCCCAGCAGAGGCAGACGAGCAGCAGCACAGCAGCAGCGAGAGCAAAAAGCAGCCACTGACGAGCACTAGACTCTAATATACAGTAAGGGAAACAAGCGCCGTGGCAAGCACAGGAGCCTGGCAATTGATAGCTAAACAGCAATAACAGCTATAAATTAGATCTGGCACATTCCAGTCAAACTTGTTGTTATCTTGAACCCTTTGAGCCCCACGTTGGGTGCCAAAAGGGGCTGTCGTGGTTTAACCTCAGCCGGCAGCTAAGCCCCACGCAGCCGCTTGTTCACTCCCGCCACGGTGGGAGGAGGTAGAGAATTGGAAGAGTAAAAGTGAGAAAACTCTTGGGTTGAGATAAAAACAGTTTAACAGGTAAAGCAAAAGCCGTGCACGCAAGCAGAACAAAACAAGGAATTCCTTCACCACTTCCCATGGGCAGGCAGGTGTTCAGCCATCTCCAGGAGAGCAGGGCTCCATCACGCGTAATGGTTATTTGGGAAGACATTGGAAATACAAATGCCGTAACTCCAAACATTCCCCCCTTCCTCCTCCTTCCCCCAGCTTTATATACTGAGCATGACATCATGTGGTATGGAATATCCCTTTGTCCAGTTGGGGTCAGTGGTCCTGGTTGTGTCCCCTCCCAACTTCTTGTGCCCCCCCCGCCCCCAACCTATGCACTGGTGGGGTGGGGTGAGAAGCAGAGGAGGCCCTGACTCTGCGTAAGCACTGCTCAGCAGTGACTGAGACAGCCCTGTATTCTCAACACTGTTTTCAGCACAAATCCAAAACACAGCCCCATACTGGCTACTATGAAGAAAATTAACTCTATCCCAGCCAAAACCAGCACAATTTTGTAGGTTGAGATTCTTGCTTTTTACAGGTTGTGTCAAGTTTGAAGTGGTTCTGTGTATTTCCAATCTAAATATGACAAGACTCTAGACTAATGTACTTATCTGGTATCCTTTATTTAATTTCCCTTCCCTTTCCTTCACATTATTGAAAGCAGCTAATATTAAAAGGATACACTAGAGAAAGTGTTCTGGTTTAGGGAGATCTGTTTTAGGGTCCCCAGTCAACCCTAGATATGCGTAGCTTTAAAAGAAAGTAAACTGTATTTTTAACTATATTAATATCTGTGCTTATGCTTGTGTATTTTTTTCTTGCATTGAAGGAAGATGTGTTGGGATTCTGGTAGCACTAATATTTTCAAGTGCTTTGTGAAAAGTGTAAGAGGTAAAGCCAGTGTGATAAGGTAGTGCTAGTTTAACAGGTACGTCTTAGATTTTTGCCCATGATTCTTGCACTTCTTTGTTCAAACTGCTTAATCTCTCTTATATAAAATGCTGATAATAGAGGGGCTTGTTTTGTTTGTCTTTTGAGCTATGTAATGTTGCTAGTTTTTTTTTTAACTGTTTGTACAACTGGATTCCTGTGTTACCTAGGAAGACGTGAGGACTTGGGGCTATTTTTTCCCGTACAACCAAGGAACCAAAAATATAGGCTAAGTTTAGGTTTAATATTTAGATTTTTCTCATTAGTCTTATCTGCCAAATAGAACAAGTTTTCTTTGTACATGCGTTATGTTACTTTGAGGTTGGATGCTTCTTGCTTTGGTAAATTAACAGCATTAATTACGGCCACATTTTTATATTGGTAACAGTAAAACAGCCAGTGTCCTGTGCTTTGTGAGCTCCGTTTGATGATAATGGGAGCAGCTTGTGTCTCAGAAAAGGCAGCTACTGATGCTCCATGAAGCTTTATGATTTTCACATTATAATAAATGTGAAATTTATTAACTGTAAACATTTAAATTGTTATGCGTAAACTTCGTGTTCCCCATAAGGGAGCTGTTGTATTTTGCTATGATTGAGTATAGAACGTGTGTAAAATTTAAAAATGGAACGTGGCCATAACCTGTTGGATAAAAGTGACATTAATTATAGGACTGAAGCTAGCAATGTTTTCTGTACTGTTATGGCAGTACTTAGTTCACAATTTCTTTTTATCCTGTGAGGTAGAAACTCTTCACGGTTTTGATTTCTGTGCGTGGCAGTCATCTGGCTGTAGGAGTGATAGCAGAGTAAGCCGATTAGCGTGATTGATACTGCTTGTCAGGGGACTGGCGTAATGGGCTACTATTGAGACGACTTTGTGAAACCACACACGGATGAGGTAATCTCATTAGATGATTAAAACCTTCATTGAGTCTACTAGATTGCAGAGCTTTCAGTTGTATTGCTGTTGGGAACTGATGCTAAGTAAGTGTAGTGCTTTCCTTGGAGTGATGCTGAACTGGAGGTCTTGCTGGGTTTTTCTCCTGGATAACAGTTGCAGCAGCTGGAGGCTGATGAAGGATGTTCCGTCTTTCTGTGTTTTAAGGTAAGATTCTGGACGATGGTGTCATTTTCTTTTAAAGTTGGCGTCATGCTTGTGCTAGTTTAGTTTTGTAATGCTTTGGTGTTCTTTGTGAAATTCTGTAGTATTAGCGTTAAAATGATGTTTCTGCTTTACGTAGCTTCCTAAGTCCCTACAGCCACAGTTCTGTTTTTATAAACTAAGTGTGTTTTTTTTCTGAAGGTTGGCTTTGTCTTGACCTAGGATGAGGTGTAGTGTAAGTGGGACTCCTTATCCTCTTGTCTGTCCTGTTTACAAATGGTGTGGCAGGCAGCACGTGCTCGTATTTGAACCTGTGGTATACGGAAATCCTATCTGACTTGGTCATATGCTGCTTGTTTTAAGCAGCTCATTGAAAACCATTGAATTTCAAATGAAAAGTACTGCACTTCACTTGTGGTATACTTGAGCTTTGTTTTTCCTAGCAAGCTAAAATGAAAAACAAATGTTTCTAATTCTGGGACTTCAGCGTTACAGTATTTATAATGCAAGGGTTACTAGAACAGAATTTTGGAAGGTCAAGACTACTATTCTGAGACTGACAGTAACTACTGTTGCTATATTGTTGGATTTTTCTGTATTAAAGAATATCCCAGTTAATCTGTTGAGGCAGGGGGTGACAAACAGAAGAAACATTTCTAACTTCCATTGCGTGTTGTGAGCAGTTGGTCCATTTCTGTTGCTTAGAGAAGGTACTATATGACATTAATAAGCACATACGCACATCCAAAATGTGAGGCAAAAGCACAGCTACTCTCTCGTTTTGGCAAGGGAACCCCAGCAGCGTAGTATCTTCTGAACTCTGTGAAATGTGGTCTACTTATTCAGCAGTTCTGCGAGGAAGTAATCTTTGTTTAAGAGTTATTTAGGATCTGATGATTAAAAAAAACAAAAAAACCCCAAAAAACAAACCAGCCAAAAAGCAAAACCAACCCCCCCCCCCAACAACCCAAAACCCACAATAACAACAACCTGTTCCAGCATGTGAACAAGTGGGGAAATGCGAGAAGAATGTTCTTTCATGTGTATTTGACAAAAAAATAAAAATACAAACTTGCACAAGTTTCTGACAGGTTATAGACAACAATATTCTGTGAAATATCATCAGCAGAGCAAGTACGCAGCAAGCTTTCAGGTTTAATTTTCCTATTTAGTAAGAATTTCATAACTTGATGATAGGAGACAGGCAATGATCTCGTGTGATTGATTTTAAAATTCAGGATTATACTGGATACCAGTGACACAAATAAGAGATAGGCCAATAATTTGAATGCAAAATCAAGTCGAGTTTCATCAAATACTAAATGCTTAAGAAAATAAATGAACTGGCAAGCATTACAAAGTTGTTTATTGTTGTTTTTCCCCTTTCAAGCCATTCACAAAACATTGTTTGTGCAGTTGCACATATATTTCTATATAGTAGACTGGAGTGAGTTACTTTACTATTACAATATCTGTTGTGTATAGGTATGGAAATGTTTTCTATTTCAACTTTAACTTGCTTTCCAGGTGTGCTGGCTGAGTTGAAGTATCTCAAAATCTACTCGGAGGCCTTGGTCAAGTCCTGATGTTGCCTGAGGTGTTTGAGGGTGCTCAGTTAATGGCACTGGTTTGCAGTTACTTTTTACTTTATGAGCAAAGCAAGGCCTTGGTACGCAGCTTTATTCTGCCAGTGAAGGACCTGTTCCTCTGAATAGAATGTAAAATTATGGAGTATTTCCAGTGAAACAAGGCAAGTGTTTTGATTATGAAAATAGCAACCTCCTTTGTTGGTATGACTGCAACCCAGCTTACTCTTTCCAGAGCGACTGCCATGAACAGAGGAGAGCAAATCATAAATGAGAACTCTCACAAGCCACTTTTCAAATGGAATGAGTTATGGGCTTTACTTCTTCATGCACTTTTCTTCTTTCTGCATGTTGGGTCCACTTAAAATATGAACTCGCAGGGATGGTATCTTGGCCCTGTTGGCTTGTTGGAACAGATTAAGTGACTTCAGGTTCACCAAGACAGAGTGTAAGCTAGGGAGATTAATCCACAATTGTGTTTGTTACCTGGCCTTTCCTATTTAAAAGTTGTAACTCTCTTTCTGCTTACATAGGCTGGTTGTGATATCTGCAAAAGCCATAATCTCTGTTGGTTCGTGTACACCTCCTTTCAACTCTATACTGTAAAGTGACCGCCTGGTAAACAAGGGTAAATAACCCATCTCAAAACACCTCTCCTTTGATTGAAATGAGGAAAAATAAAATCTTTTTTAATGTCATTTTTTAGAGAACTGTTTGTAGAATGGAGAATTGGGGTCAAGTGCCTGAGCTGTTGCAGAGGAGAGGGGGTTAAGGCTGAGCCCTTCTCATGAGAGACTAAGTGGGATATCTGGACTACCCAGAAAGTATATTTTGTTCTTTGTTCATAAAGAAAACAAATAGTTTTCTCTACTGAGTAAAATTTTGCTGATGGTGATTTGTGCTTTGAGCACTAATTTTCCTTTCACTGTAAGAAATCTATATCCAGTGATTCTTAGTTTCTTTTGCCTGGAGTTAGGCATGCTGATTGAAACCTGCTTGGTGTAACTGTCTCGGTATCAAACGTTCAGGAGTTAATTTGCTGAGTATGAAGGAACTCTTGGGCCTCTTTTTTTTTTTTTTTTTTTTAAAGAAGCCTTCTACACTTCTTAAAATAGTGTTCACAACATATTTTGCTGCACTTTGTTCTGCGCTGTTTTCTTCCTTCCCACCCCCTGCTCCCTCTCCATAACAGCCGGGTGGGTGAACCCGAGCAGCAGCTCGTGTTCTACCTCTTCGCTCTTTCTTTTGTAAGCTGTTTGTTGAGCTGGCTGGCCTGCCTCCAAAAGTGTATGAGCGTGTTTATACATATAGCCTAACAATAGTATCATAACACCAATTTGTTTAACCTGGGCTGGAAATACCAATCTAAATATTGTGAATCAAAGGGAAAGCAGTCATTTGTATATGCTTCTCTACCCTGTCAGCTCATTTCTCTTGCATCTGATTAAATCACTGAAACTTCTCTTGCCTTCCGTGGGAATTCTATCAACTCTGTTGATATGATGCGATACCTCTTTCAAATGCACAGAGAAGGTCAGGTATAGCTTTTCCTCCAAGCAGCATCACTTTCAGGCAGAAGGTGTTTAATTTCTATGTCTAGTTCAAGCACACATCACTGCAGAAAATCATCCACTCCGGCTGCTGTGGGGAGGGCATACACAGTATAGCCAACTATTACATTATTTGCCTGTACTTTTATTGCAGCATTTGAGCAGAGTTGTGAGAGGTGGAAAGAACACAATTAATACACGTTACGCTTATTTGTTAGTCACAAAGTGACTAACAAATTGATTGATCAGCATATTTTGGTTAAGGTGCCAAGGCTTTGGTGTAAGTGCTCTTTATTGTGCCTTTGATCACCAGAATAATTTTCCTCTGGATTGAAACAATTTGGGTGGTGTCCATCAGTAGCTGACGTGAGTGGTCCTAGAAGTATTTAGAGTCTTAACATGCCATGGGGCCTCAAGTTTTAAAGTTTATAGTGTCGGGGCGGGGAGCGCAATGCATGTTTTTGAACCAAAATTAAGTGACACTAATTAAACACTCTTGCTTTATCATCCCATCCTTAAAATCTTCTGATCTTCACTGTGCTGTGAGATAATTTTGCTTTAGTAAAACCTGAGTTGACTTGCCCAATCTGCTGCAATCTGTCTTATTTTATCTGAAAAATTTTACCAGGGAGAGCAAGAATGGGCATTCCCCCCCACTCTGGCACATGGGTCCGTTATCGAAAGTGAGAGTGTATTTGCTTCCGTGTCGCTCAGCCTCTGGCCTGCCTGCCTGTGAAGAAAAACGCGTGCTCTCAAATCGTGGAGTGGCTTCAGTGCAGCGGCACCTGCCTGGTAGGGAGCTGACCGCGGCAGCGCAAGTAACGTGACGTTAGCAGGCGTCGTGTCTCCGCAGTCGGTGACAGTGGAGACGCAATCATTCTATATCAGCGGTTTCTAAAATTACGGTTTGACATCGTTGTTCTTAGCCGTACCGGTTCTGTCACGATTCGCGTTGTGAATACGCGGCTTCGGCTCTGCAGCCTTCTAGAAGGAAGAGGCTCGCAGCAGAGGCAAAACCAGCATGTCCAAGTGTGAAGGTCAGCCGAGTCTTGCTTCGAGTCGCCATTTAATTTTTTCTTCCCCTCTGTGTTTTTGTTAGCCTTTCGGGTCCGGGAGGGAGGGCAGGTGGTTGGCCGTGGAAGCAGGGGAGCCGTCCACTCGGACACCTCAGCGTGCGCCTTCCACCCGTGTAGCGTTGCGGGGAAACAGCAGCGTGGGAAAGCTGAGCCAGCCGCCACGCTGGATGTAAAAGCGCGCGCCTCCGCCAGCGCTCGCCTCCTGGAGACGCAACGCTGTGGCCTCCCTTCGTGTCGGGACCGCTGCGGGTGCCGGTGAGCAGGAGGGAGGTGTGCTCAGGGGACCGGGCGAGCCGCGTCCCTCTCGCCTTGCTGCACCCCACGGACAAGTGGATCCTCGTCACGCAACCCGATACAGGCGGCCCCGGAGAGCCCGAGGGAGGAAAGACTCTGGATGCCACTGTAAGTGGTGGGGAAAATGAGAAGCTTCCTTTTTTCGCTTGAAGTTTGGTATGTTGTTATAGTGGCATATCTTTTTCTACATCTGTATTTCGAATCAAATTGAATCGGTTATGTGTCTTACTGGGTTCATATAAATGGTGGTGTGGTCTACGTTTTTAGGAGTTGGAAAATTTTGTATGAGATACTAAATCTCATTTCTGCTTTCATGCCTCTTGCTGTTGCCCCAAAGCTCTTCCCATTTTAAGGATTAAAAAATGGTCATCTTTAGAAATAGAATATACTTTTTCAGTGTCATTACACTAGGGCTACTGAAAAATAATTGGTGCTATAGCAAATCTGGCAGCCATTATTATTCCTAAATAGCTCCAGAATGAAAAGGGTTAAATTATGAGTTCAGACAAAGTACCTGCTGAGGTAGGTTGTTTTGTCCATTTGAGGTTACCAGCTATTAAAAATGTTTTCAAACTGGTACATGTGTACCTTATAATTCTGTTAGATGACAAACAAAATGTAGAAAAACATGTTTTCCCCTTTCCACAGTTACATTGTTCCTGAAGTGCTGGCAGTAGTAAGAGCTTCCAGTCAGTAAACAAAGTAAAAGCTGCTTAGATGTATAGAGAGCCAATAAATAAAAGTAACAAGCATCCAGTTTTAGAGTCGCTTTGCTGCCTGCAAGTTAAAAATTAAACATTTTTATACTAAGTGAAACTAGTTACGAAACTCTCACAAAAAGATATAAAAAGCAGTTGGATAATGTGGTGCCAGCTTTTCATGTCAGAGAGCAAAGCTTAAAAATGTGAAGTAGTTTGCAAGCCAGAGGTAAAGGGCTATAACACTTGAGTCTGCTCAAAACTACGACATAAATAATAAAAATCTGACGGGGTTTAAGTTCTAGTAGTGTCGGTGGTTTGATGATAGTTTTTTTTTTTTAAATTTATTTTTAATGTTTTTCTGTATTCTGTGATGTGATCCGATACAAATGAAGAAATGAACAATCTCACTGTACTGAGCAAACAGCAGGCTGATTGTTCACTTTTATCTAGTGCACAGAGGAGGAGGGGAATAGCTTGTGATGAGATCAGAAATTCTAGGCAATTTTTATTTTCCATGATTCTCTTAGTTACTCATCAGAAGGATGCTGTTATTAAAAAGAACAACAACAAGCCCCCCACCCAAACGATAAATGCGTGTAAGAAGAAATCCTTCTCAGCACTAAAAGGTGGAGATGAATGGTGATATTTAGAACGTCTCAAGTTTATGGGCATTTCCTAGATTACAAAGGTGATTTTAAAGGGCCTTTTGCCTCATCTTGTTCTTCACCCAGAGAAATGCCTGGCACGGGAATTGCATTTTCAGTGCATTTAACGCTGAAATGATGCCATTTACATTTTGATGATACCAAAGATGTTTGTATCCATCATCTCTCCAAAGTCTGACTTTTCTTATTACGCTTAGATGGAGCCTTAGATGTGGGATGCTTTTAACTGAGCTAAATGTGAAACACTGGCCACTTGGTAAACTAAATGCCCTTTGTCTACTAGGTGCTGAGATGTCGGGGGCCGTTCAGCTGGGAGCTGCAGCACAGCTGTGGTAGCTGGCCTTGGAAATTAGAGCTGAGAAACAAGTTCCTTCTTTCATGATACGGCTACATAAAGATATTCTTATTTTTCTGTGTTTACTTATTTTTTGTCACATGATACTTACAGCAGAGGAGCATTAGTCAAAATGACAAGAGCTGTGAAGTAAGTTTTCTCCCAGCAATTGTTGAAGGAAATGTTTTGGTTTTAGAGAAAAACGGCATAAAGCTTTCTATCTTTCCACTTAAACTAAGCATTCGAGGTGAGTCTGGGAAGGATCATGATTAGATTTGCCACCTTCTAGTTTTTTTTGGTTTGGGGTTTTTTTCCCCCCTCTCAAATGTGCTAACTCCTTAATTTTTTTTTTTTTTTTTTTTTTTTTAATGAAGGCTTCATGGACCCTGGGGGTTGGCCATTAATTTTAGGCCATTGTGTGAATGCTAACTACTTAAAAATAGTCATGGAGCCAACCTTGCTTCCTCTCAGGGTTTATCAGTTGGAAGCATCTTCTTTTTATCCTATGTGTAAGCAAAGACCTCTCTGGATTGATGATTTGATCTGTATAATGGAAAAATCTAGGCAGGATATCCTTTCTCTGTTATTCCTTGGTGTGATGGCATCAGGTTGTGTCTTAAAATGGGGGAAGGGAAGAGGAGGATCCTACTAGCAGACAGAGTGGTTTCAAGGGACTCTTAAACTTCAGGCTTGCAGAGAACCTTGTATTTAATCTCCTTGAAGCGTTTCTGCTTCAAGCTACTATTGTAACGTGTCCGTCGTGCTTCTACTGCGATGCTCAGAAGCTTGCTCATGTCCAATATGGACATTATTTGGAAGTTGTTGTGGATACCGTGCTGAAATATATCGTGAGGGGCTTCTCGGTAGTTATTTTGGGCACTTGCAGACCTTAACGAAATACTGCAAGCAAGATCCCGTCTTATCCTGCAGAAATACAAGCTTCCCCTGCCAAGAAAAGAATATTTCTAGTGTAATTCCATGGTTAAAGTGCCTCTAAACCAAACAGCGCCTAATGTGCAATGGAAGTACAGTGAAAGCTCGATGAAGTGTGTGCATGGAGTAGCAGATGTACTCAAAATTATGTTGGAACATTATTACGGCCTTGCATTTCGGCGTGCTTGGAACTATTCCACTATAATGCTCCTAGCCTGAAATTTTGGTTGCTGTTCGCAAGACAGAGGGACGTTACCAGCTTTTGTGATTGTGGAAGACCCTTTGATTTGGTCATCTTGTGTTCAGGACAAAGAGTCTGTGTAAAAACGACGTTGGTTCTTCATTCCCCCCATTCCCTTCCCCATAAAATGCAGTATAGCTCTTATACAAGAGGTCAGTCCCTCTCCGAGTTAGTTCATTCTGCTCGTATCATCGTGACCCGTATGTGTTGTGGTGTAACCGCAAAGGAGGAACCTGAGGGCTTTGGGGAGGGATGACAGAGACAGGACGTGATTGTGGGTTTGCAAAATAATAATCAGCTGGTACGTGGGGTGCGAGACAAAAAAAACCATTAAAACTAATAAAAAGAAATGCTTTAATTGCCCGTCTGGGCTATGGAATCTGTAACCCTCAAGTGTTCATACCAAGATGTTAGTACAATTTAAAGCACACGAATTTTTTACTGGTAGTGAAGATACCCATGCGGTCGTTGCTTGGGCTTTTACATGAAGAGAACATAAAGATCCTTCCTTCTACACCACAAAGTGCACCTCGGCTACTTAAAATTAGCAGCGGTCCTTTTTGTCTTAGTAAGTTGTTCTGTGACTTTTTTTTATAGCTTTAACTGCAGTGTTTAAATGGACCGCTGGGTACATTTTTTATGAGAATGTCGTATTATTGTGTGGGACATACAGTTACACCTATTACTGATCCAAGAGCTTGGATAAATAAAAATATTTTTAAGAGAAGACATAATGCTGTAAGAAACTTCTGCTGCTATTGTTTACACTGTTGGAAAATTAAGTTCATTGTATATAATAGCCTAATGACTACGACTTAAATGCAGAATCACAACGTATGCAAGAACTTGTACCTCTGTGCTCTTAATAGTGTTGTTTTGCAGATTTTAGCCTCGTTCAACCTAGGATCTCTAACAAATATTGTAAGTCTATGGTAGATAACATGTTTTAAGCAACTGTTGAAAAACCAAAGCAAAGGAAGTTTTTCAAATCTTAAGCCCACCCCTCATGTATTAAATCATTCGAAATGTTACAATTGCTGTTATTTTCAGTCCATTGTGTCTGCTTCCTGTTGGTCAAAGGTTATGAGGATAGGGTGGTGTAGAGTGAGGTGGGAAGCCGGCAGGAAAAGAAAGCTTTGCTTATTTTGGGGTAGACACAACTGCAGAAATGGCCAGGACATTGCTTAAATTTTCTGAAGACTTGAAGAGGTAAACTAGAAAAAAAACCCGTTCTCGATGTTGTTTACTTTTCTGCTTTGTGACTTAGGTATATGGAGAATGAATTGGAGTAAGTAAACAAGGGCTTCCTTAAAGGATGTTACCTTTTTGCGTGAAAAATGCTTTTTTATTCAAAGAGAGGTGTAGAGGTGTAGCTTTTGTTTTGACTTAGAAGGTGACTTGGTAGATTCTGTTTCTGAAGCACGAGCCTAAACCTCTACCTATTTGTTCACTTGTGTCACTAACTCAAAAAAAAAAAAAAAAAAAAAGAAGTTTTACGCCACAAAGTGCAAGTAGAAGCTCTGTGATGTATCGCTTCAGTACGCCACAGGCATATGGGGGCGTGCGTCGGTGTGTTAATACGGCCCTCCGAAAGGCTTAGTTTACCTTAATATTTGTGTCGCTATTCAAAAGCCATCTGTAATTTCTTGGCTGTTAAAACAATAGCGCGAGCACTTCGGTTTTGCCGCCCGGGACGGTTGCAGCGGGCTGCCGTGAGCGGACGCTGGCGGGAACCGGGGCTCGGTCCCGGCGCTGGGGTTCCTCCGGCGGGGCAGCACCGCCTTTGCGGTAAGCAGTCGTGGCAGCGCCGTCCGGGGCATTTGGTTTCGGGACAAATCCTGATTCAGGGGGCTGCTCCGGGTCGGGGAGAAAAAAAAGATGAGTTGATTGGTCGTGGTGGTTAAATTCTACAAAGCTGTTGAGCGTAATAATATATGGCATGAGGGTACCGCTACTGTCTGGGAAACAGTAGGAGACTTTTTTTATGTGAGTTTATGAGAGCGAGGGGGGGCACTTGGTAAGCTAATCAAAGTAGTTATACCGAAGCGTCGTGATTTTCAAGTGTGCTGGTATCTAGTTAAATTTGCTACTGGTATGTGATGTAGCTGGTTTTTAAGTTTCTCAACCATTTTGTTACTACCAATGAGTTATTTGAATCTAAAAGTATGTTGCTTGCAGTGTTGGAAAAACAGTGTTTTTGTTATAGTCGAAACTCAGTTTAATTAGCGTAGTAAAAGCAATTTATATATCATAATGTCTTGCAAAGAATTTCCACTTTGTGCTTGTTTATCTTGAAATAAATTTTTCTCTGGCATTCAGAAAAAAACTCTGCTGCACCTAGTTGGTAAATATTCTCAGTCATGTAAAGTGAGAATGTATATATCGGACACAATGCTGACTTTTACCTTAGCTTTTACTTTTCTTAGCAGCTCTTCCTGCCATATCTGCATGCTTGGTTCATGCACGTTGCAGATTTGATGATTTGTGATGGAAAAGCTAATAATTCTGGTCCTAAAGTGTAAACACTGAGCATGCCCTTCCTAATTCTTCCCCTTTCCTAGAGTAAGGAATTCCTTGCGATGCCTCAGTATTTAAAAACTACTGTGCTGATCGTCCCTGTAATACCTTGGCAGAACAATGGATTTCCTTTAGCTTTCCCTTTACTGTGCCTGAGTGAAGCGGCTTGAGTAAGTATCGGTCCTTTCATTGCTGTAATAGTTAACTGACTCATTTACAAAAGAGGCTCCTGCTTTGGTCTACAGATATTCGATTTACAAAAATGCCAGCTAGCGTACAGCCTTGCTCTCACAAGGAGCGGATAAGGACAGTGTCAACATGTCCTAAATTTAATTTGTAGGGATTATTTAAAACATTGTCTGGACTTTTGTTTGGAGACTTTTCCATGTCTGTGAATGTGTAGGAGCTTGTTTCATTATGCATACAACTAGTAGGTTAAACCAGGCTAGTTACTTGGGATGCAATTTGTAGAAATTATGAGGTATTTTTGCACCATCCTCCTTAATTCATTGCTAAATCCCCCTTAATTCATCATTCCCTATTGAGGTTGGAGAAACTGCTTCTTCTGTAGCTCCAAAAAAGTACAAAACTCAGTATTTAAGCCTATGCATATTTTGTTGAAGAGATGATGTGCAGAATACCTGGCCTCTGTCATCTGTAGAAATCTCTGTTTTGGATGCAGGATGAGCACACTTGAGTGATCCAAACATGAAACTGTGAAGCATGGGTTATATGTTTGTTGAAACTGCAATGTCCTTTAAAGGACCCAAAATAGCATGAGGAATTGCATGTTTTTACATAGTTCTAGTGTCTTGCTTTTCTTTGTGTATAAGGCTTTCACGGATGATGAAGATAGATACCGACATAGGCAAGGAAGAAGCAGGGGGGGGGGACAGGAAAACTGAATCTGTACAAAATATTACAAAAAACATTGGCTTGTGATCTGGAAGAATGGAGTTTTTTCACACCTTGTTATAAACACCACTTCAAAATGACTGTCCTCCTAGGAAATGAGAAATGAATAGACAAAGATACATGGTGAAGTATTTCATCTCCAGCCATTAGTGGGAAAGCAGCTCTTGATATCAGTGGAGTGTATGCTTGACCAGTCAGCTTTGCATTTATCGTGTCTTTATAAATCCTAAATGTTTTATTTTTCTGTGCATTGCTCTCAGGCAACTTGTCACAACGTAGGCCCGTGAGCTCAGGATTGTGGAACTCCAGCCAAACAGCATGGCTGGTGTCTTCTCTGACTTGTCTCGTTAAGGGGGTCTTGTAAGCGCTGTAGTCACCCCTGTGATAAGTAACTTAGAGGCACTTTAAAAAAAAGGGCAGAACCTACTCTGAATGTTTTTCTTTCTTAGATTAAGACTTGTGGGGGGAAGTGACTTCTAATTAAGAGCTGATGAAAAGACTGAAGCAGCTTTAAAAACAACAACAAACAAACCTTTGTCTGATGAATACACGGAAACATTGCTTTTCAAATAAATCCACCTGATGCAAAACCTAATTGTAATTTGGTTGGGTGATTGTGAGTACTATCAAAGAGGCTGATCTTTAGGAGGGATCTGAAGGAAGGAGATGTCATGCCCTTGCTTATTGATTTGTGGAGCCTTCAGAAGTTGAAGAAAGATGAGAGATGTGGGAGAGAAGGAAAAATGAACCAAATCTGGTATCAGTGGTTGAGCAAAGCGATAGGAGGTGACTTGCAAGAGGGAGGGAGTCAAGTAAGTCCATTGACTTTCCTAAGAAGAAAAAGAGGCTCAAAACTGCAATAAAGAAGTCAATAAATGGAGAACTTTGAAATAGAAGATGATGTGATCAGGATGAGAGAAGGGAGATAGTCCTGGCAGTATTATTTTAAATAGGATGGGTATGGGAAAGACTAGAGAGGGAGACGATCAGAACATGCTTGTGATCAGAGAGGAAAAGACCAACTTTTGGACGTGTTGTGAGAAACAGGGCAGCAAACCAAAGGCCTCGTCGATGTGTGGGTGGGGGACCTGCAACAGATACGCTTCTCCTTATGCCGTGAGAAGTGTTATGTTGTCCTTGCTGACAAAGCAGTGAGAGAAGATGGCAAAGCTGGTACCCGTGGTAGGGAACGTGTCGCTGGCAGGACTGTTAGGGAGTTGTGCCTTAGCCGTGCAGAGTGGGTGGTGTGAAGTAGAACAACTCATGTGAAAAGGTACGTTTGCCAGTGATCAGAAATGATAGACTATTTATAGGTACAAGAAGTAGCTAAGATGATGTAGGAAGATAGAGGGGGATGATCTGGTCACTGGTCCTAGCGTGGAGATTGTGACATTGTGGAGAGCTTGGGTCCTGACTCTGCTGCAGATCTCCTGCTTTATTGCTCTGTATAGCTCCCTGAATCGGTTTTCCTTTGGCGAAGAGCTGGTAATTCTCTGGTGTGCAGGAGTATGGCAGAGAGAAATTTGTGCTTGCCAATTAGAAAATTTCTGACATACTGCAGAAAAGTATTTATTGAAGTGACGGATGTTACCGGTCGTAATAAGGATCAGTTTAATGTGAATTAGGCGATACAGACCTGGCTGCACAATTACACTGGGCAAAGGCTTTTAAAAAACCCAAAATAATGAAATTAAAAAAAAATCAAGAACCCCCATGCAAAATGGAAAGGGCCATGAAAATAATCAGTTTTAGATTCACAAAATAGAGCAGCAGCTAGTGCTACATTGTCTGAATTGTATTTTGCACCTTTTTTGACGCTTTAACTAGTAGTGCAGTGCTGGGAGACTAATGCACATGCTGAAATGTCACTTCTGAAACAGCGCTCACAGTAAATCTGTGTGGAGGTATTGTTCTGCTGTATTTTCAGTGTTTTCTTTTGTTTATTTAACAAGCTAAAGTTAGAATCGACAGCACAAGACTAGAAAATGGTGACAATAGTTTGAAAACAGGAAATTTTGGCCTTGTGTGTATTCGGAACAGATGATCAGGATGATGGCCAGGAGAGTGGAAACTTCCACTGAGACTGTTTTTTCCTTATTTTGCTCGGTGAGAAAAGATGGTGCTTCCTGGAAAACAAGTCTTAAGTATTTAAAGAAAGTCATAATGTATTTAGTATTTTCCTCGTATCATGTTTGTTTATTTTGCAGCCATCTGTTTACACTTCTTAGTATTTAACGCTACTACAAGTAGAATGTTTGGACTATTGTCAAATCTTGGAAATGCAGTTTCTGCTGTTAGAATTAAGTCACTAAACATGCTTTTTCTTGCGCTCGGTTTAGTTGTTCTGCCTTACGTTTCAAAAAAGAAAAAGAAGGGGTTTTAGGGAAGAGGATGGCAGTTGCCAGTAGGTGTTATGACAATGGTTTTCAGAAGTAACTAGTAATTACACATTCTTCAGTTCTGGTGCTCATGATATGGCCTTTTTAAAAGCAAAACCAAAAAACTTTAAAAGATTTCCAGAAAGTGCTTTCTGGAAAACAATCCCTTAATTTATTTCCATGTAGAAAGATACAAGTGTTAATTTCTCAGGGAAAACATCAGCCAAAATTTTGAAATTTCACCACGTTGCAGTGAATTCTGCAAGCCAGAAGAGTGGCAAGTAGAAAAAGTAAAGTTCTGTATTTGAAGTACCGTTACCTAATGTGACCTCTTTTGGCTACTTCCAGGCGGTCCTCCCAAATACGTGCCTTGTGGGATGCAGCTCATCAGTGGCAGTTGTCATTGGTCTCTGCCTACCGCAAACACGGTTTAAAAAGAAGCGTAGCGTGAAGGAACACTTATTTTTATTTCATTTGCCCTGCTAAGGGACGCAGAGCAGAGATCTAATGCACCAGTCAATGAAGCTGTGCCAGAGGGGTGTTTGGCTCCTGCGATGAACAGCACACTTAGATACTAGAGATGTGGAGGCAAAAAGGAGAAGAAATACTCAACTTCTCCTGTTTGTGATCCTTCTCCCTGTTGTTTCTCAAAGACATGTAGCAATTTCACCATTGTTTAACCTTTGCACTGGAAAAAAAATAAAGGGAGAGGGACAGATGAAATAGATGGGAGCAATAAGCATAAAGGAAACGAAATCTTGACTCCAGCAGACAAGTGAAAAGACCTCAACGGTAGGTTGAGGACTTAAACAAATGTCCAGGAGAACATTCTGAAATGACCTTGGGTTGTCTTCCCCCCTGCCCCTGTTTCTCTTTGGTTCAGACTCTGCATGTCTTCTACTTACTTTGTAAGTTCTTTTGGAGCAAGGAAATGTTTTCTCATGCGTTTGTAAAACATGAAGTGTTCTTTTGGATCCTTCCCTGTGCCCCTGGGTAAGTCACTTTCTTCCAAGCCTTAGTTGACTTTTCTGGGAAAGGAGGATGCCAAATACTGCCCTTTTAAAGTACTCTCTGTGGAGTACGGAGTGTGCACAAATGTCTGCACACTTGAGAGATGAGAAGGAAGGTCTGAGATGTGTAATTTTATTCCTGGGTCTACTGGTCATACCTGGGGGAAAGATTTATTAGTGGTATTACTGGAGTGGTAAGTGATACGCTCTTTGGCTTAGCCAGCACTCAACAGTGTTGGAGGTTTTTTTTGACTGGATGCTACCCAAGAGAAAAAAGGTGGTAAATGTGTTGAAGAGGAAAATCAGCTTTAAATGACGTGAGGGTTATGGGTAACAATATTTAGCGAACCAAAGAAGGACAATTGACCAGTTTATCAGTAAGCCAAGTTACTTGACCACATGAGAGCAAATGTAAAAAATTGACCAGAAAAAGTTGTCTTTGATTTAACATTTCTAAGCTTTTATTTAAACATTTCATGTAGTTATTTTGGCCTCTTGAGCAACAGCTTGAGGGGATCCAAATGGAAGGTTAAATCCTTTTTAAAATATAAATGTAAATGATCAACTCTTTCCTGCCCCTTCCTCCCTCCTTTCCCTCTCCTTTTACACATACATCCCCGATTTCCTACATCTTTGAACTACAGCCAGCAGCTGAAAGAGGTAAATCTCAAATGTGGGGGGGGATCCATAAATATAAAGAGTAAAGGAGGTGTAGCTACAACTTCTTCAATAGATATACTTCTTGTAAGGAAATTATATTGTAAATCCCGTGTACTGCATACAGGTTTAGCTACAGTCCTTCATAAAAAAAAAAACCCCAAAAAACCAACCCCAACACTGCTAAATGATGTTTTCTGCCAATTTCCTAGCTGATTCACTCGCTTTTAAATCAGTAGTTTGCATATATGTGAGTGGAGAAACTAATCGTAGGAATTTCTTGGTAACCTACTCAAAATGCTATGTGAAAAATACAGAATTCCACTATTCCTTTGATCATTTGATGCTCTGTGGGTGAGCAGCTTGTCACATTTTAGACTACCTCAAAAACAAGCAAACAAGCTTGTTTCTATAGTTATGATGGTCTCATGATACAAATGTCTCATGATACAAACAGGACAATGTTTGGCACGAATGGTGATGTCCTGTGTCAGGCCAGCTGATATGCTTTGCAGCTCAAAGGAGAAAACAAGCTGAGACTCACACAAGGCCTTTCTTCGTCTGAAACAAAAGCAGCAAACCTCGTTAAACCTTGTTTTGTAAGAATTTACAGAGCCTACACAGGCTTCTGGTGAACTTGGTTCCCATGACGTTTGCCATACTATGCTTTTAAAGGGAACAACTTTTCTTCTTAAATTAGGTATTTGATCTACATGCAGTGTTTTGTAACTAGGTGGTAGTATATCTATTTACAACCCTGTTTATATCAATGATTAAAAAACCCCACCTTTTCTCTATTTGTTCGAATATCTTTCCAGAATTAAATGATACTGATATTGGGACAAAATGTTTAATCCCATACTGGCTATTTTTTGACTTCTGAAACTTAATGCAGTTGACTTTTAGCACAGAAACCCAGTATACATTTGATAATGTATGGCTGATAGCATCAATAATGTGACAGATAATTAGTACCTGTGACTTAAACCAATTGCATCTCTTTTGGTGATTATGAGAAATAGTCTGTAACGTGCTCTGTAAAAGAAAATGCAACATTTTCAAAGAAGAATGCCCAAAGGAGTAAAAAAAACAAAATTAAATTTGAGTAAATACACACGTGCATGCTCTCTTTTAGAGATTTCTTTTTGGAAAGCCATTACTGAGGCAGCTCTTCCTTAGACATACAGCACAGTATTCCGTGCTTCAGTGAGGCGGTATACAGCTTTCGTTACAACGACAAATACTGAAATGTTAAAAATAGATCAAGCTTTAAGAATCCCAGATATTTTCAAATAACAAAGAGTGATTTATGTGGGCTCATTTTGCACTTTGACAAAATATAGAGACGCTTTTGTACTATGATTAGCAAGGGTGCTGATGTCAGTTCGCTTGTCTAGCTTTAAGCTTTATTCTGCTGCTAAATTGTGCTTTGTACTGTAATCCAGAGAACCTTTGTATCTGCCTTATTAGTGTGTAGTTTATGGAATTGCTTTTGTTTTTCAATATAATTTGTGCCAGTTTCAGTGAGTGTGACTCATTATATGTCTGAAATAAACATTCACATATGCACTATGTGAAAACTCTTCAAAAATAGTAGCAGGTGCTGGTAGGCTAAATGCAATGTTTTAAGTACTTTATAGATGCTATTTTGTAGCTCGAAGGGCTGAAAAGCAAATGCAGTTTAGCTGGTTGATTTTCTGAATTTTTAAGGGTCCTATTTACTCATTAATGCTCAACAGAGATTGTCAGGATTGCTAAGAATCTTTCACTCCTTAACACAATAACAGAAATAAACTTCTAGAAGAGGCACGCTTGGTCGATAGAGTTGATTTGTTTTGTTTTGTTTTGTTCGTTACAGAAATCGTGAGACAAAATGCATCATGCTTCTCAGTTGCTCTTGTCCCTCTCCTACCTCTAATCTCTTTCTTCCTGACTTAAGTTTTGAAAATTTCATCTGAATGACCGAAGGCTGAGGTTAAAGATAAAGCTAGTTTCTGAAGCAACAGAGTTTTGCAGTTTGGGTTGAAACAGTTATCTGTGGTCGACCTTGCCTGGAGAGACAGCCTCCGGTATTGAAGTTTCCTGTTATCCTAGCATCTAAGTTGTCACTTGATTTGGAAACAGGAAACAGAACAAACTTTGCCAGTGCTTTTGGGTCGCTGTTAGACAGCGCTTATCAGCTGTGCTGCTAGAAGACGCTCACACGTGAAATCTAAATTGAAGGGGTTTCATCTGTTACGTCGTCTGCTTCTGTGTTTTGCTGTTCACCCAGTTAAACTTACTGCTACCATGGAAATAGTTGCTTGAGAACTTGACTTGATTCACACAGTTCAGTGTTTAAAGGCAGATGCTGTGTTCACAACTACAATAAATATAGTTGTTTATAAAAGTTATCTTAACTTTTAGCAGCTTGGTAGTTGGAGAATGGATCGCAAACCTCAATTAAGCTTTCTGGCATTTTTCCCTTTCTCCTGTTCTCTGTATTATCTTTTCATAATAGCTTCCTAAGCTTGATACCCAAAAAAGGCATGCCCACTGGACAATGAGGGTTTTATGAGACTCTAGTGAAAAGCTGACGGTACCAGTTCGGGGCTGGAAGATGGCAGCGCAGTTCTTGCTCTTTGTCCTTTACATCCTCCCTTCAGCTAGTTTGTTTGAAGGCAACAGCTACATAAAAATGAAGTGGAAACCCTCTTGTGCCTCAAGAAAATGGGTCTGAATCTTTTCCTAATACATACGGTGTGTAAAGGACATCAGATGTCTTGACCACTGCTGGGACCATCCTAGCTGATTCCATTCCTTTCCTTGGTTAGCATGCAGCCAGGGCTGGCCAAAAGGAGAACGCGCTCACCTGGGTTTTTCTCTTTTTCTTTCTCCTGTTGTTGTTTTTGGTCCTTCCAAAGGACTTGCTGGTAGCCTTCTCTGAATACCCCAAAGAAGTTTTAAGTGGGGTGCCTTGGGGCGTGGTGTGAGTCTGCGGTGTAACACGCAGTGGCTTGGCTACCGCATTGCTTTGCCTTGGTCTCCAACTTTGCTGAAAAGCGTAAAAACAAATGGACAAAACAGTGACGGCTCCCCAGTGTGTCCAGGCTCTACTTTCAGATTTCTAACTCTGAATGCAGTGCAGCTCTTCTAGTGGGCAATGGCAGCATGCCTAATTTCTTCTACTGTGCCCATTATCCTGGTATGTGTGCCTGTAAGGAGGCTTATAGCTTCGAATGCTCTGTTGCTGGTAGAGCCGAGGAACTAAAATGCGAAGTGGAGCGACGAAGGTGCTATTGGTAACGCCGGGACAGTTTTATGCAAGCTTGGTTTCTTGGTTTGAGTTAGCGTCTTTGGCGAGAATTATGCCAGGCGACGGAGGCCCCTGGGAAGGACAGGCAGCTGAGGAGTAGTTGGAAAAGGAGGCATTTTCGTTGTGCTTTTCTCCCGGACCAGCTTCTTTCTCTCTGCGGTGGCAGGAAGGCTGGTATAACAAGCACAGTGTCAGATTGTGAAATGTTTCTTCTGTGGACGTACCTTCCACAGAGAGTTTTTATGTGGTAAAACTAATGTTTGGTTGTTCTCTCCATCCCCATCTCTCTAATGGTTTCCAAAATAATAATGTAGCTGTTTTTCTGGAAGAAGTACTATTGTAGAAATATTGTGAGGTTCGGAGTGCAGAGTTCCCCTAACATCAAAGCGAGCATATGATGTTAGCATTGTCTGTTCTTTAAATGTAGGTTGCTATCGTTGAGTATCAGTGAAAAATTCAGGGTTAGCCTGAAGCAGCAGATAGCGGAAACAAGACACTACAGAGCACTTAAAGATGCATCTTTATTTTGTTTTCCCCATGCCTACGTCAGCTTCCTTCAGAAGTTTTTTGTCTGTGCTTTTTTTCCCTCTCCTGGCTGCCTCCCCCTTACTATTTTTTTTTTTTTTTTTACTGGATTAATCCTTTCTCTTTTTGTAAACAGTAATTTAATTATATGTCCCCTTCTTAAAAAGAAAGCTCAAATACAGAAGAAATAAACTTTAAAATACAAATTCACTAATCCTGTAGTCCACTGCTGTAACAATATGTAAATAGATTGTGCTAAAGGTAGGTAACTGGTGCATAATCTCTTAGAAATGTAATTGAACTACTTAACTGTTTCTTGGTTCAACCCCCGGTTGAAACCAGACACAAAAGGTAACAAACAGTCTTAAAGTATGATTTCTTCCTTCTAATTTTTCTCCCTTTTTTCTCTCTCCAATTTTCAGGCATGGAAGAGGAGATGGTTCGTGCTTCGCAGCGGCCGTTTAACGGGGGATCCAGATGTATTGGAATACTACAAAAATGACCATGCCAAGAAGCCTATCCGAATTATTGACTTAAATTTGTGTCAACAAGTGGATGCTGGATTAACGTTCAACAAAAAAGAGTTTGAAAACAGTTATATTTTTGATATCAACACTATAGACAGAGTTTTCTATTTGGTAGCAGACAGCGAGGAGGAGATGAATAAGTGGGTTCGATGTATCTGTGATATCTGTGGGTTCAACCCTACAGATGAGGGTAAGTTCTGTTGTTTTTTCTGAGAAAGTGCGATGCCTACATGTGAAGAAAGTTTCAAAGATCAGATTACTATCTTTAGCTGGCACATGTTTTAAAACTTGTATGCATTGGTTATGAAACTTCCTTGTGACTCTGAAAAAAAATAAGCAGAACAGAGGAAGGTACTAAGAATTTGTTACAAACTAAGTGTGCCATAGAAGTTGGATGATGCTCTTCTGTTTTGCATGATGTTAGGCCTTAAGAGTATAGGAAAAATCTTTAAGTAAAATCATGCAAAACAGAAGATCATCATAATCATCAAAGGAATCTCATTTGGTATAAAAAACGTATGGTTATGCAAGCAGGAATGAGCGCAAAATGTCAGGTTTCTAATATTACCATTTCTCCGTCTGCTTTGCAACTTGGAAAAAAAAAAAATCCGCCCTCCACTGGCCGGAACAAAAAAAAATAACTTGTAGTTCTCCACTATCCAGCTCCAATCCTACCAAAATAGATGTTGTGTGAAAGCAGCTTGTAGGAAACAGGATGGTGTGTTTAATTCCTACAAATACCTTGTGGCCATTGCTTGTCCTGAATCCATCCTTATTTATTTACTTATTATTCCTGCATTCCTTGTGGAGATTAGTGGGTTGCATGACTTGCTGTCGCTCTGTGCATAGTCCCAAGGAAAGATTAAATAGGAGTGGTAAGAGGGTTATAAATAAAGCATGCCTGACTGAAGGGGCTAGAATTAAATCCCTGGTTGTTGTAGGATTGTGGATTGAGGGAGGTAGGGGGAAAAAAAGGGCTTGCATCTTTTCCACTCCAGCCAAATCTTCAAAAATGACTGGAAAATATTCTTGCTTTCTGAAGAGGGGTCCTTTCCTTTCTCCTTATTGCAGTTTTGAACTAAAACTTCATCATGAAAACTTTGTCTATGAGTTGCCACTCTTAATAGCAAATTCAGTGAAGAGTATTTGTTTTGACGCTTCCAGCATGTTTTTATGACATCCTGAACGTAAGAGACCACCCGCAGCACGTTTCTAAGAGTGATTGCCATGTGATTCAGTATTCAGCCTGCCAGGCATCCGTTACGTGTACGGGAGAGAGGTGGGCTTTTCGGTGGATAACACACTAGTGCCCCGCTGCAGCCGTGGGCAGGAGACGCTCAGAAATCGCTGGTTCTGGGGACGAAGCAGGAATCTGGGAAGTAAGGAGGAAATGTGTTTATCTGGCAGCTCTTGTGTGTGCGGGAGCACAGAGGAGCATGTGTCCATTGCGTGGAGCGGAGAGGTGGGGTCCCCTCAAAGCCATGAGGCCTTTCCTTGCTGAGAGCTGGTGTATTAGTAATCCTTAATTTTCTGTTGATGTTACATCTTCTGTTGAACTACAGATGGAACACGCTATGAATGCAGAGAGAACTATGTCCTCACTGGCTGTTTGGACCAAAACTGGCTTTTGCTTCAGTCGATTGTATCAGTAACTTATCCCCATTATACTCTCGTTGCCTGTTTGGCATTTCAGCTTTGTTTGAATTATCCCAACGCCTTTACTTTACATAACTGAGAGTCGACAGTACTGTCTGGTTTATGGGTTTAGTAATGTCTTGCAATGCGTTGAGGAAGAAATAAAAAAGGGAAATGGGAAAATCAGTTGCTGAGTGTCTGTTTGTTGCCAAGTTCTTGTTTTGACAAGATAAATCTTCCTACTCATGGAAGATCAAGTCATAAATGTACTTAGAAGATCTGTGTTAACCTACAGTTTATTTTGAGAAGTTAAAGAGTAAGCGAAGTTCACTGCAGACCATAAAAAAGCACTGTTATTTTGGTACGGAACTAAACAAAAAGAGATGGTATGAGGCATAAGCAACCTTCCCTTTAGCCTGGAAGATAGTTTTCTTTGAAGCTGGACAAAAAGTCTCTTGCCAGACTGGTTAAGGGTCTTGTTATGAGAGGACTGTCATTGTGTCATCCTTGGCTCAAAGACTGAGGGCACCACTGGCCTATTGCTCCTGCTGCTGTTCGTTTGGAAGCCCCAGTCCAATTGCTTCCTTGGATTTACAAAGAAAAAAATTCTGAGATGGTGATGGTTAGTGCTATCAGAAAATGAATATGGAGTTGTTGTTCTGGTGTTGAGAGGAATGAGGGAGAAGGTTAATCATAACTGTGGAGAGACCAAAAAAGTAAAGATCACTTCAGAGTAGCTCTGAGGTGCTCCTTTCATACTTAGTGAAGACTCAGAAATTCCTATGATGTGAAGTTCGTATTTTTCTTTTATTCCTTTTCTTAAAAGTGAGTATTCACAGTAATTTCTAACTATCTAATGCTTTATTGTGACCTTCCAACTAGAAACTGATTTATGCACATGAAATCTGTTCATTTTGGAGATCTGCAATTTTACATTCGTATTCGGACTGAGCAGATAAATTTATGTTCTTTAATCATATCTACAAGCCATTGAGTCTCCAGCTTTCCGATTGCGTCATAGTAGAGTTTAATCTGTAATGATTACATTACAATTACATTATGTAACTTTTTATAGGGACTTCCTTTTAAGGAAGGGTTTATAGACAATTAGGTCTTTTAAACTGACAAGAAGACAGAAACATGAAGGAATTTTTTTTTTTTTAAATAAGGTAAATAATTCTACTTTTGTAGAGAAATTTATGGGTGTGTTTTATGTTCAGCTAATGCTTCTTGTTTTCAGATGGAAGCTGTAAAACGTTTCTGTAGCATCTTTTTCAAATGCATGTGCGATGCGGGGGGAGCTACACATGAGCGTGGGTTTTAGGTTTACGACTGAGTTTCACGCGGCACTTTTAACACTCATATTTTCTCTGTAAGGTCATAACGTAACAGGTCATTTAGGGGTATAAAATGTAACTACAAGCAAAAATGCGTTGCCAGTGTTTTGTGCACCTTGAACTCCAGTGAGACGTTCTAGGATGGAGAGACTAAATGGGCATGGGAAATGACTGTGCTCCTCTGCCTGGTGCTGTGGAGACCTTAGCCAAAATACTGTGGCCTGAGCTTCCAGAAGGGTGAGGATGAAATGTTTAAAGAACGGTAGAAACAGAGGAAACGGATTTTTTTCAAGTGATCAATGAGGAGAAAAGTTGAAGGCTTTATTTTTCCCGGGAAGAGAATACTAAGGGAAGAGCTGACTTTCAAAGTATAAAAAGCTGTGACAAGCTAAAGACATGGATCAGTTGTTATCTGAAGAGAGAAGTAATTTGTTTCTTTTTCAGTGAGTGATGTAATGATAAAGAAAAACCTTCTAAGGCTATTTAAGCACAGGCTGTGAAAGCCCTTCCCTAGAATTCAGTAGACACATCTGTGATGAATGTTTTATACGTGATCCAGCTCCATGTTTCTCTAATGTAGTGAATTGCGTGCTTGGCAGAGCAGGGGAAGGAGGAAATAATCTTACTATATGCAAACATGTTACTTGCATGTATTCATTTGAATAAAGATCGCAATAACAAAGTAAACCAGAAGAAATAACGAAGTAAAGCAAAAGAAAAAAAGACAAGGGAAGAACAAGACATTGAAATCTACAATTACATTTACACAAATAATTGTATGTGGTAAAGAAAGTTTCTGTCATCGTAAGGACTGTACTTTGAAAGAGCTACAGCTTGCTTCACACACAAGGCTTTCCAAGTTTGCGGTATTTCTGTTCAGGCAGGTGCTATCTGGTGTATGCCTCTCGTGCTTTCTGCATTTTGAACAGTAAAATTCTTTTCAGATAACCATTTTTTAATCATGTTCTGATAATACATGCCCTGCAGGTTGATCATAGCTTGGGTGCGGTATCAGTGACTGGCAGGATGAACGTAACTCCACCTTCCGATCCCGACTCCTTGTACTCTGTCTAACGCTGCGTGGTCAGGCATCCCTGCCGGTACGCTGTGCTGGACATCTCCGTATCAGATCAGGATGCCCCCGTGCCACAGGGGTACCGCCCTTGTTACACAAGCGTGGAACAGAAACCAGGCTCTGCTGCTAAGAACTTACTATCTGCAGCAAGAGATGTCAACGTAGGAGCAGAGGCATGGGAAGAAGTGAAAGCAAATAAGGTGGCTTTGACCATTGTGACAGATAAATGGTCTTAGTGCTTCAGCTGTTGGCTGGTTGTTGAGCTCTGGGGTTTTTGAGAAGAAATGTTCAGAGGGAGGTCTTTGATAAATAGGTAGTGGACTTTGGAGGTGTTTAGGGTACCCTTCCTGCATGAAGGGTCTGCCTGTAAGAAATAAAAAATGTTCTCCTTTGATAGCTTTAACAGTTGGATGATAGAGGCTGGCACACTTGGCAAATTAAAATCGCTATCTCAGTAACATATGATGAATATCAGAGACCTTGGTCATGAAAGTGCTCAAAAGTGAGGAGAAGTAGCATGACCTTTTCGATGAAGGAAGGCAGGCTCTGGAGGCGTGTAGAGAGAAGTGCAATCACAGAGTAATAAAAAGCATCTCTCTTTGTGGAGGCTTTTTTGGTTGCTTGTTTTGAGGAAGTAGAGGTGGGAGATAATGGCCACTGAGATGTAAAAACGTGGGTTTTTTTGAGGGTGGAATTGCTGAGAGGAAGGTGAGGATAGACTGTTGAAGGAGGCTGTCAGAGTTGCAAGATTTCATCTGGCAAAATTGCAGAGGAATAATAAAATTAGAAGAAGTGGAACCACAGAAGGACCTGAGATTTGGCCTAGCAGGTTTTGTAGAAGTGGTAGCTGGTGGCTAAAGAGCTAAGTGAAGGAAGGCAAGGCTGAGGTGATCCTTGCCTGTTATCTGAAGGAGAAGGAGAAGACAGCAGAGAAGACTAAGATGTCTTCGACTTCAGATGATGAGGTTAAAGGGCAGGTGGCTGAGATGATGAATAGAGCACAAAGTCTGCAACAGGACTTCCCTTACAAGTATGTGAAGAAAAAATACATAATGTTAATGCCGCCAAAGGCGTCCAGCAGGAACCAGGGAAAATTAAGCTAATTACCTAGGTGTATTAGATTCAGTTTATTTTTGCGCAAGGAAGAGTGGAATCACCTTTCGTATGATTTTTTTGGATGCCTTTGGGGGCATTAACATCGCCTGATGAGTTGTTAGGAGAAGGGGATTGCAAGAACGTGGACTTGGAAAACTGTTCTGCAGATTGCTAGTTCCCAAGTCGTGAGGTGCTGTGAGGCGGTACATGAGGCACTGAAAACCCCTCCGCAGCGCAGAGGTGCCCACGGTTCCAGAGTGCGGCCCCAGCTGGGGAAACTCGCCGGCTGGCTGGAGCAGCCTGCTCTGCCGAGGAGAGCTCTGGGCCTTTTTGGTGAAGAAAAAACCCCAAACTTTTCAGTGTGGTGGGCTGCACTGTTTCTCTTCATGAGCACCTACAGAAGTTAGTCTGTAACAGGATTCTTTGGTTATTTTTCCTGCGTCACCCAGCCTGTGTACCAGCTGAAGATGGAGAGAACAGGCTACAGATGTTTCTTCTTTTCCCCCTTTTGAATCAATAGTCTTAAAAAAAAAAAAAAAAAAAAAGGCAGGTGGAGAGGGGAAAGAAATTCTGAGTGGGAGTGCTTTTTGTATTTTCAAATTTTAAATGGGTAGCCAAAAGTGCAGCTTAAAATTACATATGAACTGCAGATAGTAAGTACTAAATTTTAGATGTGACGTCTGAAAGCCTGAAACCTCAGCGTGTGATAGGAACTTGGATCAGTCATGTTGCTGGTTGGGGTGCAGGAGGCAGGGCTGTCCTGAGCATAATACACAACGAGCCACTGCTGAATTCTCCGCTAGTGTTCGGAGCGGTATCGTGGTGATCTTCAGAAAAAGAGAGATACTTTGAGATTGTATTAAACTGAGAAAGCAAACTTACGAAATGCACAGGAACTTTTTACTGAAGCATTTGAAAGGATTTTCTCTGGGTTCAGCAGAAAGGTTCAGAATTGAGGATCGCTGCATAGCTTTCGTATTGATTGTAAGCTGATCACTTCATGTTGAAAACCAAACCTGGAATAACATGTCCGTGCATCTTCTGGACTGGACCTGGCTCACATATATTGAGTTAAATATGTGAACAGTGCAAGTGTTTTTTTTGTCTGTGTCCGTCGGCGTACGCATGCTTGCGCTCTGTGCGTGCACATGCACACGCGTGGCCCTTCGCTTCCAGGATCTTTCACTTGAGACAGTGTAGAAGCTGACACTAGAGGAAACTCCAGCAGTGTATTTCAGGATGTATCTCATTACATTAAGCAGCACAGATAACGACATAACAGACTTAATAAAAAAAAAAAAAAGAAAAGAAAAGGAAAAAAGTCCTTTTAAGGATTGAAGTGAAGGGTTTTTTTATTATGGCTCCCACTGTTGTATCTGTAAATTTTTGTTCAAAGTTATTACTCTAATATTTTTTTGGCCATTGGTTGTTTTAATGATAACTTCTGCATCATAGTAAACGGATTGAATGAAACATCTCAGCAGAACAGTAAAATCATGCGATTGCATGTCTGTTGCTGATTCACTGCCACAATGGGAAAATCCCATTTCTATTTTCATCTTTCTACCTACGATCTGCAAAGAATGCATTTTCTTACTTTGATTGCAATTTTGACATTTAACAAAATGCTTGCTGTAATGAGGCTTCTGTGTTTTGTTCACTATGAGAACATTTCAAGTATTTGCATAACTAGAATATTAAGAGACTATATATCATGTTGTAGAAAACAATTTCATTTTTGCTCTCATTAGAAAAAAACACAAAACCAACCCTAAATGCAAACTCCCACACTCAAATCTTCTAAATTGTCCATAAAGCACAGATACGGGAACATGTGGAATAAAGAAGTTTTATATAGTTAAGAAGGAAGAGAGAGGAGCCTTTTATTATTCTTGTTCAGAAAATATTCTTTTTATCTCATTAACTTTATTATTGCTTTATTAGTAAGGCAAATACAACAATGGTTATGAGGAAAAAGGTGTAAATTCTAGTGAAGATGATGCCTGTAACTGCTCTTAAACCAACCAAGAAGATAAAACTCTTGCCCTGTTTTGAGAAAGCTGCTTGTTCTAGCTGTACTGAATGCAGGAATTATAAAAACAAAATAGGATTCTTGTTACACTCATTTGCATGTTAAATATTCTGGATGTTTTTCCAGCTCCCAGTTATTTCAAAGCAGTCCGAGTGTCTGAGCTCTGGGAACAAACCAAATGACTTGCAACGTTCTTTGGTGTGCAGATGACCCCTTCCCTAAAAATCTGCTAGTCCAAAGTGGAGCTAGTTGGTGATTGTACTCTTTGAAATCGTAATAGGCTGCTGGGAGAAACTCTTTCCTTCATATCAGCTTCTGAAGTACGTGGCTAAAGACAATATTTGAGAGGGTACAGATAGGCAAACAGCATTCATTTGCTCAGTGATGAAAGTTCTTAACGTTACTGTTTTCTTCGTAGGCAAATTTGAAATCGCTTGAATGCGTAAAGCAAATAAATGTAGCCCAGCAGTGAAGTGCATTAGGCTAAGTTTAGTTGCTCATTAAATGAGGCATTAGCCTACACTCTTTAACACAGACAAAATGCCTGTGTGAGGATGAATTTCAGATCAGAAAGTTGGTATTTTAATAGTTTAGCTGAAAAAAAAACCAAAACAAAACCCAACCAAATGACACAACCCCCCCCCTCAACAGATCTGTAGGAGGACTCAGGGATTTTGTCAGGTGCTATCTGTGTCCAGATAAATGAGGCAGCTCATCACAAGGAAAGTATCCCTAACGATCCATTAACATTAATGGGCTCCAAATCCTTGCTCAGAGAAGAGAACATGAACCTTCTGAACAGCTGGGCAGTGTCACCATTAATACTCTGAAAATCAGAAGGCAAATGGTTAGCATGGGAACGGGGTGGATTATCATTGTGTCTTGGTAAATCTGTAAGTGTGTCCCAGATTTTTATTTTTTTTCCCCCCTCATTTTTTGCAATGGTTAGTTTCCCTTCTCAGGAAGAAACTAGTAGAGCTAGGAAAGGTGAGTGAAGGGAAACCAGATCTGCTTCTGTACCAAGGGAAATTAAGCAGCACCGGCTCAGTAAAGCTGTGACAAAGTTGTGTGAAGTTGGGAATGGGGTTGCGAATCGGAGGCAGTTGTTCGCTGCTGCTCCGAAGGTGGGAGCTGAAGGTTATCAAGTGAGACCATCAGGCAGCAGGTTTAAAATAAAAGGAAGAGGTCTTTTTCATGCGGCTCATAGTAAGGTGTGGAGCTCGCTGCCACAGGATGGTGGTAGAGGTCAAAAATATCGATGTGGTCAGAAGGGGTAGGACGAACTCAGAGAGGAGTCCTGGGGATGCAGCCTCTGCCCGGGGGTGCCCCGGGAGCGGGGGCGGCGCGGCGGGCCCGTCCCGCCACGCTGCGCTGCGCTGCCTGCGACCGGCTGCCGCCGGGGACGGCGTCCGGGCCTCGGCGGCTGCAGATCTGAGCCGGGGTACTTGGACTAATGGTCTTCACCACCTCGCCTGCTTTCGCCTGTTGCAGGTTGTAGCCAGCCTTTCACTACTTCTTCTTTCCCTCTCACACACACGCTTTTTTCCTTAGTCCCCTAAGAAAGTAGCTCCTTCTTTCTCCAAACCTGGTGGATACGCTGGTTTTCTTTCAAGCTTCTTGATTTTATTTTTTTCCCTGAAAAAGTTACCCTTCGGTCCTGTTACTCTTCCTGGGAATGCCAGTGCACGTTTATTTTTTTTTTTTTTTAAATGCATGAACCTCATGTAGGCATGCATCTTACTATATACCTGTTGAGCTCTCCTGACTACCTGTGGTCTAACTGACACACCCATCTTCCCTGGAAGCTGCGGGGACATCCTCTTTGATGTCTTTTTTCCCCTTGTCTGAACTTGGCACCAAGCAGATCTAATGACGTGAAGGTCACGGGTAGTCAGGGACAGGGAAGAGGGGTGGGGATTGTGGTACACCGAAGCCCTTGAGGAACTTTGTAAGTTTGGCCAAAGAGTGATAGCGTATCTGGCAGGAAACCCTTCTTCTCTGCTCTTGCTTGTGCATGAATTTACTTGCATCCCTTGGTTCTGGAGGGGACAGGACGGAGAGCTACTTGTCCTTTCTCCCACTACCTCTTTTCCAGGAGCAAGAAATACGTGCCTGGTAGGTCCGTTCAGGCACCCCTGTTCCTGCTATCAAACCCCAGTTCTAGGGGAACGCAGAAACATCAGTAGGTGCCTCAGATAGGCTCCTTCAAGCTCTTGAAATTAGAAAATTGTTAATATTGTAATATTTTAGCATGTAGTAAAGAAACCATTTTATTTGTGTGTGTGATGACTGGGTGCCGTCTGGTTTTGTCTTTGTTCTGCTAACTAGTTTGATGGATAGGTCAGGCACAACCATTTATAAAAATTTTTTTTTTAAGTTATCCTACCTTTTCAGGTAGGTTGAGTTGAGGAATTTTCATACACCTAGACTTCTTCCACCCACATGGGTGTGGTGGGATTTAATTTCTGAGCCTCTGTAAGTGCCATGGGAGTTCAAAGCAAGTACTGCTGTTCCCATTTCCACATCTAAATCACTCGTACCTAGTGTACACAGAACTGGAAGCAGGAGGGCTATATGAGGTCTGCTCATCTGGTTCTTCCCAGGATAGTGCTGGGAAGCAGAAGCTGGATGAAGTTACTTTCTAACTCCATTATTATCCAGGAGCAGTCTGCACTGGATAATAATCTGTTCATTTAAACAATGCTAATAATCAGTGTCCATTCTTGGGATGTGCAAATTGGAATGTACAGTGAGTTGCAAGTACAAGGGAGCCTTGATAATTGAGGAACAATTTGCTTAATTACGTTGTTCTTAGTCAATGTATCATTAAAACAATGAGAAAGTTTAATGATTGTTTAATGTTTGACAGTGTCAATATTTTCCAGTCTCTCAGCTAATTTAATAGTTGGGATACATGTATTTGGAAGGAAAAAAGAAGTTACTCTAGAATATACATGAACGGGAAGTGGATAAGAATTATAAAGACAAGGTTATTTAAAAAAAACAAACCACCACCGCTCTCCTCACCCCCCCCAACCCAAACAACAACAACAAACCACAACTGCTTAATTTATTGTACTAAAATAAAAAGTTGGGGTATGTAATGAAGGGGTTTAGTGGAACATGGTGCCTATTGTACCTCTGCATTATTTTTATAGTTCTAAGGGATCATCTGTTGCAAAAGCAGCATCTTTCGTGTTGTTTTTCAGATATTGAAGGCGCCAGTTCTTGAATGGTGACTAATCTCAAATGTTGAAGTGACCTTGGTCAAAAAAGGGATGAATATGTGCAAGTGCTGACTCAGGCTACCATATTCAAGTAATAACCTATGGGCCTTTGTTTGCGCTTGATTACAATAACAGTTTTGCGTTCTTAGCCGTCTTACTGCAGCTGTCAGCATCTTTGTTCTTTCTGTGACCAGAAAACAGGTTAAATAAGTCATTAAATAAGGCATACCCTGTGTTTCCAAGGCATACTTAAGAAATTGATTACAGTTTGAAAAAAATAAGGAGATTATAAAGATTTATATATAAATATAAATACACTGAAGCAAGTGGTAATATCCAGATATTCTTACGTCCACTGATTTTACAAATTTGAATTAAAATCTCTGACTTTTCTCATTCTCTGTTAATAAATTTTTTTGGTAGTATTGTAAGACAATTTGTTCATTGTAAAAAGAGTGCTTTGCTTCTGCGTTTGCAGATGCTGTGAAGCCACCGGTCAGTTCTTTACAACCGTCTGCTGAGTTGCCCTTGCCCATCAACACTTCACCGCCTTCCACGCAAGCAGAATCTTCCCTACCTCCTCCTTATCAGCTTATTAACATCCCCCCACTGGAGTCTTCCTCTGGCCAAGAAGATCCTCAAGACTACCTACTGCTAATAAACTGTCAAAGTAAAAAACCTGAACCTATGAGGTAAGTGACTTTTTTTTCCTTAAGAACACTTTTTCTTATTAACTCTTATTTGTGTTACAGGCTTTGTAATACAACGCTAGTTTGTGGTAAGAGCACTTTTTTTCTTTATTGCCAAGTCGTTGAACATTTGGATGCAGATAATCTGCCGGGGGGAAGCTACCTGTAACTTTCGCTTCTTTTCTTTCTGTATTTGAACTTCTTGCGGCAATAGTAAATTGTTTGATCAGCGCTAGACCCGTGTTGCATTCTTCAAAGGTGGACAGTAATTGCCAACATGAAGTATCAGATAAATGCAGTGATCCAAGCATTTCATTGTAGCTTGGAGTGATGCATGGCACAGACCAGAGAAGTACCCTTTCTCTAGCCACAGTCTGGTGTGCTGGGACTAGAAAAAGCTCAAGAAATCTAACCTTCCTCCCTTCTGATATTTGGTGCCCCAGTTTTGCCAGTTAAAGCTTTCATGGAAGGGATTCAGTAAAACATGCTGGTATTTACTATCACCTGACAGGTTACCACGTCACTGAATATAGCGATCCTCAAAGGGTATTTGTTTATTATTACTGATATGGTTCAGACTCTCAAGCAAGAGAAAGAGAGAATTATTTTTTGGTAACTAAGAATGCAGGAGACTTAATCCACTCAATTTCTGTATCCTGAATTTTAACTTTTTCCGAAGAACAGCTATTTAAAAACAAGCTCAAATAAGCCTTATTTCTTACTGAATAAAGAGTACCCACACAGTCAGTTCTCCAGAAGTGTGCAATAGGAAATTTTAAGGAAAAAATTGAGAATGCCTACTGAATTAAATGTATATTTATTTCTCCAACTGCTACTTCTAACTTAAATTGATGTATAGCACCTCTTGCACAGGAGGGTATGATATTTATGGTAGCTACCTGGGAAATATCACTATGGTTTTTCAGAATGCATCATAGTGGCCATCCGTGGAGCAGGCTGCCCAGGAACTTAGTGGAATCTCCGTCCTCCAGGATTTAAAAAAAAAAAAAAAAAAACCAACCACAAACGAACTTGACTGGGCAAGCTCCTAAGGAGCCTCACCTGACTTTGAAGTTGGCTTTGCTTGGAGGTATTGGAAGAGCTGGACGAGAGAATCTCCAGAGGTCCCTTCCAACCTTGAGTATTCTGTGGGAGAACCTTATAAATCTCTCTGGCAAGCTTCTTTTCTGCAGTAATTTAAAATAAAATCCGCTGGGGTGTTTCCAGAAAAATAAACAAAACATCATATTCTTCTTGTGATTGCAGACAAGTACATGGAGGGCTGAGGAAAGCTTCCTTTGAAAGTGTTTTCACGAGTATTTCACATACCCCCTTAGGGCCATACCTTTTAGTGGCGGTGCCTTCTTCATCAGCACCTTGATGCTGTGCCAGTTTTACCTGTGCCGTGTGCTCTCCGCTCCCTTGGCATTTTATCTCGCTGTGTTGTGCCTGAGGAGTTTCCTGCTCCGTTTGCTGATGATTACATGGTAGAAAAGTATCCACCCTTTACAGTCTTTCTTATAAAACGGAGGAACGAGCCTGCAGTTCCCCCAGAGTGTGGAATGTGCAGGTTACGGGCGATGTGAGACGTGCCCCAAAGCCTCCTGCAGGAGAAGGGGAAACCCAGTGTCTGCTTTCTCAGCGTTAAAGGTTTCAGTGTTTAGTGAAGTTTAGAAGCTGCCGGTGCCCAGTGTCACCTTGCCTGCCGAAAGCTATCCAAAAGTTTGGTATCGCTTCCAGAACGGCTTGGCGGAGAAGCCTTGGCTTTTCGTTCCAGCACCCTGGCTCATCGGAAATGTGTGTGAGTGCCCGTTTGCTTCTGCAAGGGGTGGGCACAGAGTGGATCTCGAACACCGCCAGGTGAAGCGTGTTTTTAGGAACGGTAAGGTTGGCACGTGCCGTTGACTTTCTGACCTGACTTCCACAGTAGTGTGACCTGTGGGTTAAGTAGAGGCAGTAAAGCCTGAGGAGACCAATAAAAGGGGGCACAAAAGGCGGCAAGGGATAGAGTCCACGAATGGCCTGCAGAATTTCTTGAGGAAGACACTGGTGACACAGGAGAGAAGGTATTTGTGTGTTGGGGAAGGCAGAAGGCCCAATGGAGATAAAATGCTAAGGGAACTGAGAGTGTAGAGCTTGGGAGTGTAGAGGTGGCTTAAATAAATGATGTTTTTATAGGAATACTTGGAGAGAGTGAAACATGGCGTTGTGATTACTTGGAAATTATATGGGCTTAGTGTATTGTATTTAACTAAATTCACTAAATAACTGTGTCCTTTTGTTAGAAGGCTGTAATACTGAAAATTCAGAATAATAGTTATGCTGGAGTTTCAGTTCCACCTGAAAGGACTGCTTATGTTTTCTGTCTGGTACAGTAGGTGTTCTGCTGGATTTGGGCCAGAGTATAGAGGATATAGACCTTTTCCTATGAAACTAGTGTCTTCTGTATCTGCATTGCGTGTTACTAAGGTGAGGGTACTCTGTGCACTACCGCAGTCCACATCCAGGTGAAGAAAAAATGAAGTGGCTGCATCCTTTCCCTATTAATTTCCAGACTTGGAACAATTTATCTGTGTATTTCATACAACCTTTTTTACTTAGTGTAAAGTGCAAGGCTTAATAGATGTAATTAAATAGGCAGGTATTGTTACTTGAGTGGTTTGTCTCTAGGACGTTTTCCCTTTAGAGTTTAAAGTTGCCGATATGCAGAGGGAACACTTTCTCTTCTAAATTACATGCATGTTACTTTAGAGATAATCTGGGAACCGCAGAATTTTATTTCAAGGCTTTGGGGTTCTTCTCCGGGTGACACGGGTAACTGTGAAACATAGAGGAAGTATCCAAGCTGCCTCTTTGAAATTTTTAAGAGTTGTGGTGTTTCAGAACTAACAAATAATTTTGAAATCTTCATTACTGTGTCACGCAATGCACCACGCACTGTTGTGAGGATATGTTGGACCCAGCACTTGCAGCTGTAATAATCATGCTGTATTTTGTCTAAAATAGTTGTATGCTCTGATTACTGTTGACTTGAGAAAGAGCATTTTTTGACTGTAGCATTTAGTGAGATTTCAAGTTTCGTATTTGGATCCTAAATCAAAAAATGCAGCCAAAGACTGTTTCCAAAAACCCTTATTGTTCTGGCTCATTCGAGAGGTATATTGAAATACTAAACGCTGTCTTCCTCATCTTTCCTATGTTTATGAACCAGCCAAGGGTCACCCTTTCTCTCGGAAGAAGGGCAGGAATACCTGCTATTAGAAGATTTTGAAAGTAAAAAGATTCCACTGCAGTGAGTGAAGAGTAGCCATTCTTGGAACGCGTGTGAGAAATTAATCACAGAGCCATTAACTTGCCTGAAAATACTGTTTGTTTGAGATGCGTATTGCATGGTGTTCTGTGAGTTTTAACAGAAAAACTATGTCATTTTGGCTTCCATTTTCTGGAAATAGAGCTGGTTTGTTTGTTTGTTTATTTATTTATCTATCTATCTATCCACGTTTTTACTATGCTTGTTGTTTCTGCCCCAGGTTGCTGCAACGCAAGAGCAGTTTTTTGTTGCCACTTTGTTCCTAGTATTCTGTTTAATTGGTCATATCGATTCCTGCAGATGGGAAAAGAATCAGCTCAAAAGGATGCGTGGTCGAGCCTGAATACAGCGTATTAAAAAAGGGGACGATTACCCTTCAAGATTAAAACACTTCTAAAACTTTTTTTTTTTCCTGGATCTCTGTCAACAAGTAGTTTTTAGCACGTGGAGGCGGGCTTTTTATTCGGTCCTCCCACCTCAGCACCCCACCGCTTCTGTGTGCCTCTTTAATGCCCAGTGCTTGTAGATCAGCAGGCTGTACAGTTATCTCTTCTTGATACGCGGAAGGAGGTGTCCAGTCCTAGCACTGAGCAAGGAATGGTTTGGCCAGTTAGCATAATTTGCAGATATGTGATGCCTGCATGTGATAACACCGAATTCATGTCACAGTCATCCTCTGCTTATAGAGTGAGGAGTTCTCATTGTATTATACCCAACTTGGCCATTATTTTAAACCAAGGTATAAAAAAGCATTAATACTTACCTTAATAACCAATTGTTAATGGACTATTTAAGCCAATTGATTTTTTTTGTTGAGCTGTTCTAAAGTGCATGGGGAAAAATTAACATTTTCAGGTAAATTTAAGTGTAGAAGTCAACAATCATCCTACATATGAAATCCTTTAAAAAAAAAAAACAAAACAACAAAAAACCAGGAGTAAAGTCTGTCCTGAACTCTAGCCTTAACCTAAATTTCCTCAAGGTAACATGGATCAACTATGCATTGTGGATTTTCAAAATTGTACGTAGTGTTCTTATCCTGATAGTGGTTAATACTGACTTCTGAAAACTAGCTAAACTTCAGAAGCTGAATTCCCTGTCTTAATTTTGGCATAAAATGCTTTCTTGGCGCATGTTTCAGACTGTCTTCAAACTTTTGGTCTTGCAAAATCAGATTGGTTACAACCCATTCATATTTTGAAAACTATTTCAATAGACTAAGAAGTTGATTCCAAAAGATTATTTTTAAAAATACAAAGTAAATCAGAAACACCCTCCTCTAATGCAAAATGTAAGTCTTTGCCATCAGCTAAACAAATGACAGGCCTGGCTGCCTCGTGTGTCATGGTTTTGGAAAGTCTTCTGTTTTTGTAAGTGCTTGTGGTCAAGAAAGAAGCAGCAGCATTCACTTAGACCCAGAAAAACTCCTAAATTTAAAAATTGTAACATTTGTTGCTTACATATGATGGGTAATCCTTAAGCACTGGCATCATACATGTGCTGCCGTTGCATTTTGGGCTTTGGTTATATACTCCTGCATGTTTTTGTAAGATGAGTGTAGTGTTTATATTTTATTTCTGGAGTTTTGGAATTTTTTTCATTTTAAAATACAACCTAGCGAACTGGAACTAATAATTTTGGTTCTACAATTGTTTGTCAGTGTCCAGCTTCTCTAGACTGCCCACTTTATTTTTACGGCATATAAAATACAGATCACAGTCCTTGCCATGCTTGCTCATGTAAAACTCACGTGACTTTAGCTGGGACGTTGGTCTGAATGAATACCACAGAACTAGACAAGTACGTCTAGAAAGTGAGGAACTCCTATGTGGTCTATTTTTTGCAAGTGTCTTAAACTTCCAGTGGTTCATGAGTGAATCTGCAGCAAAGTAAACTGTTAGCAAACGAGGTATGTTTTTGACGGTCAGCATCGTAAGGTATATAAGAAGTTTCACTTCCTTGGTTGTGCCAAGGATAAATACTTACAGAGAACATTCTCTTCTTTTTTTTGGATCTATTAACCTAAATACAGATTAATGTTCAGAGTCACCTAGAAACCAATTCCAACCAGTGAGACAGAACTTAAATCTATGTTTCAAATAGTAAGCAGAGTAAAATTAGTGTACTTTTTCTAAGGAGGAAAAACCACACCAAAAAACTAAGAACAAGGTAACAGAAAAAGGTGATACAATTAAAGCTGGAGGATAATTCTCATAAGCTGCTCAGACGATGGAAGATTTTACCTCTGCTATTAAACAGCACAAAAACCCGATGGTTAGGTGAATGATATTTTTCTTGACTGCAGATGTCCAGTCTAAGCTAATCACATCAGTTCCCTTGATAGCTGGCAGGGAGGCTCTTTGGGAGTGATTCATCGGGTTTAGATGGATATCTAATAAGAACAGATTGTGTTTCACACAGTCTCCATTACTCCAATGACTGCAGAGGAAACCTAAATGAATAACTAAACTGGATTCCTTTCTCCTCAGGTTACCAGAACCCCAGGAGATAAATCCAGCTGTCCCTTAAGAAAGAAAGTTTTGTGCGACCTTATCGATAAATTGCGATTCGAATAATAAATTCTGGTTGTGATCACTTTGAGCTATAGAACCTCTTAAAATAAGTGGAAAAAATACTTCCTGTGGTAGTCATGCTGTTGATTTTTGTGTATTTTGTTCCTCAGAAGTTTTGTGGACTGCATGGTCCAGTTGCTTCATAGAGCTTAGTAAGAGTAGTACAGCAGCTATTCATTGATACACACGCATGCTGAAATATTTGCATATGTGTGTATAAATTAACACAATGGTATGGTACTGTGGCGATGAAAATCGGAAATATAATGGTATGATTGATCAAAAAGCGTATGGGCTGCATTAACTCCACCTGTGTTAGTATTTTGCCACTGGCTTGACTTTCATTTAAGCAAGGAGTCAGTTGGTAGCAGAATTTCTCTGCCTGGAGCAAGGTAACTGGGAATGTTAAAAAAAAAAAAAAAAAAAGATTGCAGTGTGTTTACTTTTCATATAAGTTTACTGGTAGCATTAATAAGTGCTATTCTTAAAAAAAGATGGAATTTCCAAAGAAATCAAAGGTAAACCACTGTGCAGTTTTATCTAACACTGCCTTAACTTGCATTCAGGACAAAAGCACTCTGCAGCACATACATCCTACGGTTGTTTTTTTTCCCCCCGAAGAGCATGCTATCTTTCTCCTGTTTCTGTTCTTAGCCGTTATTTCGCTCTCCTTTATGTATTTCGAACCAGTTTCATCTGCTGACCATATAACTTTAGGCATGCACTTTCGGGTGTTACAAGCAGTCGTATTTTTTCCTTTAACATTTTCTTCATACTGGTTGGAACTAGAAAGTACTGTAAACCCAAGGATTGAGTGTATTATTTTTACCTTTAACAGTGCCATTAAAGTGCTGCTAGTTTGCAGCGTCGATTAAAAAAAAAAAAAAATTTTTAAAAAATCCCCCAGCCCTCAAGCAAACCCTGCTCCAAATTGGTGTCCTGGAAATCACTTGCTTCATGAAACATCAACTTGTTGTTTAGCTGCTGCTAAAGCTCCACACTTGTGTTATCTGTCTCACATGCATGGATTTGTATGTATGTCGTTACTTAGGATCATTTGTAAATACTACTATTTGTTTAATAATTGAGTTCCTGCACTTCACGGAAAAAAAAAATTAATTGGAAGAGACTGATAGACTTTTTAGTTGTTTACATTTTAAATGGTGTGTTTATTATTTGCAATGTTTGTTTTTCTTTGTCTGTTCATCAGCATTTCAATCTTACAATCTTCTGTGTAGATCTCACGCTGACTCAGCAAAATCCAGCTCTTCTGAAACAGACTGCAATGATAACGTGCCCTCTCACAAAAATCCCGCTCCATCAACGAGCAAGCATGCTGTGAATGGCTTTTTTCAGCAGCAAAGTGTCTATGACTCCCCGCCTTCTCGTACCGGACTGACACTGGCAGACTGCAGCCTTTACAACCTGCCCAGGAGTTACTCACAGGATGTTTTACCGAAGGCAGCGTCTCCGTCTGGGACTGACGCAGAAGGAGAGCAACATGTTTTCAACACCCCGTCAGCAACATCTTCCTTAGATGCACAGATGAGACACATCTCCATTAGCTATGACATTCCCCCCACGCCTGGAGGTACTTACCAGATTCCACGAACTTTTCCAGAGGGAACGTTGTCTCAGACTTCAAAACTGGAGACTATTCCAGATATTCCTCCGCCTCGGCCACCAAAACCTCACCATGCTGCAGATCGATCTCCCGTGGAAACATGTAGCATTAGTCGCGCTGCTTCAGACACTGACAGTAGTTACTGCATCCCTACAGCGGGAATGCCGCCCTCACGCAGTAACACCATTTCAACTGTAGATTTGAATATCTTTCGTAAAGGTCAGTATTCCATCTTTTCTCCTGCCCTTCCAGAATGTTTATGTTGAATGATGTCATCTTGCGGGGAATGATGCGATGTGAACGGTACGAATGGGCTGGATAATATGAGGGGCGTTTTTAGCCTTTAAAAAAGGTGTGTAGCCCTTCACAAAGCAGTTTGTGGTCGCGGTGCTTGAAATACGTAAGAAAGAGGAAAAAAGAGAAGACTATTAAAGGAAACCATCAAAACAGCAACGCACGGAACATCGATAAGGGATGGATATTGCGCTGTTGGCATCCAGTCTTAGCTAAAAATATTTGAAGACCTAGACACATTTATGGTGTTAACTTGTCTTTAGAAAACAGCAGTGAAGAACTAATCGTCTGGGTTTTTTTGCTAATCAGCTCATATAGCTGAGTTCAGTACTGCTGTTACCAGTCTCTGCGAATGACCCAAGTAAGGTTAGCCTACAGTGGTCCAAATCTGCAGAAGCTGAAAGTGTTTCATGAAGGTCAGTGGGCCTTGGAGTATACCCAGAGCTTTCAGATCAGCCCTGATCTGGTGACTGTTGCCACCAACCTTTATTTCCCTCCTTGTGATAGACATGCATACTGCAGTTTTTAAGTAAGGTTAAAGTTGTTCCTCATAGGCACCTAAATGTTGGTATTCCAGATGTGCTAGTGCATTTTTTTACTGTTTTTCCCTTTAGCAGCTGGGTGTGTTTCAGGTCCGAGCAAATCTGGTGGAGCTACTTTTACTTAAAAATTCTGGTGTTTCTTGGGGTTTTTTTCTGCCTGTTTTTTTTGTTCCTGTTCATATTCTCCCAGATTTAAACTTGAAAAATGCAGCGAGGGGCAGAGGTTGGGAAGCTAATATTTATTGTTACAGAGAGCAGTTGTTCTAGTCTTGTTAACCACTCTTGGGCTAAGAGTTTTGTTTTTTTCAGGTTCCTGAGGCAGGTGAGCATTACAGTGTTCTTTTTAAAGTGAAATTTTAAACTGGTTAGAGTCGATGCTAATGTTAGAGGGGATTTTAAAGGAGAAATGTTTGAGTTGTGCTAGGTACGGGATGGGAGGCTGAAATGAGGAAGGGGATGGGGACAGGGCTTTTAGAAGACGCGATATGCAGAATGGATGTGATCATACAGGCGCTCAGATAGTATTGCCCTGTTTGTCATTCATTTTGTAGGCTAAGTGTAGTAATATTGGGTGGTTGTCAGTGTTTTAAAATGGCAAAGTAACACCCTGAAAGACTCTGCTTTGCTTTGCTTCTCTCATTTTGCCAAGTTGGTAAGTGAGCACTCCTACACTAAAGCTGAGATTGTGAGCCTCAGGAAAAGTAACCTTTCTGAAAATACGGTTTTTATTTGGTGCTTCATAGCAGAAGTGTTTATTTTCCCTCTGAGGTGGAAATCTCCAAAAAACTTGAGAGCTTTTTTTTCAGGGCCAAGAGGGGATAAAACCCAGAGATTGCCCACACTTTCTGTCTTGGCATCAGGAGGAGGGGCATGCCTCTTGCAGGGTAAGGCAGCCTGTCACCTGCAAGGGTGAGCAGGACCTGGGACCCGGGAGCCAGATGTCTCACAAACACCCTTGTCCACCAAAGAAGCAGCCACAAAGCTAAGGACCTTCCTCATGTGGACTACCGAGAGCCAGGACCCTGAAAATGGAGAGATCTGTTCTGTAGCAGTTCGTTCACACTGAAAGCCCCTGGAGACCACGCTGGGGAGCTGAGAGCAGGGATTCACCTGTTCCTGCGAGAGATGGAATCCTGTTGAGTCAGCACTTTCCAAGGGAAGGGCGTTCAGTCAGAAAACCTTTTTCCAGACCCTAAATTACATCTGCTGTTTGTTTGGTTTAGAGTAGGTTTTTTGTGAGGGCCCAGTATCTCAAAACCCACTCTTACACCAAAGTCTTACACCTGCCTATTTGAAAGGAGGGCTTGGCTGCTTCTTTGAAAGGAAAAATTACTTTTTCTTTTCTTGCCATGGAAAAATGCCGCTATGCGAGCTTCAGGTTTCGACTGATGAGTGCTAAGTTTGTTTGTGAACACAGTCCTCTCAAGTATACAGATAAAATCTACGGACCACAGCTTCAGGAGGTGTGTTTGTATGCTCTCAGAAGCAGACAGTACATAACAACAGACTCTGGATATCTGGTGCCAAGTGACAGGAATTCTCTTCTTGTTTCTTTAGAAATTAGTTCTCAAGACTGTTATGATATTCCACGAACGTTTCCGAATGACAGATCTAATTCATTGGAGGGCTTCCATAACCACTTTGTAAGTATGACTTGATCTGATGAGAAGCGAGAGTGACAGTACTTGAATGCTCTTTGTTCCCGTGCGAAAAAGCAAGCTGTACGGTGTTTGTGATTTTTCAGTTTCGGTAGAATATATTAATCTGAGTAGATTAGGTTAAAAAACTCGTATGATTCACAGCTGATTGCATAACTTATTTTGTTAAAGGAAATATATGTTAATTCTAGAAAAACAGAAGCATGTTGACAGTGGGAAGTGTTTCAAGTGAAGAACTAGATGAAAATTATGTCCCAATGAATCCCAACTCTCCTCCACGACAGCATTCCAGCAGCTTCACTGAACCCATCCAGGAAACAAACTATGTACCAATGACACCAGGCACGTTTGATTTTCCGTTATTTGGAAAGCAAGTCCCTCCTCCTGCTCACATGGGTTTCAGGTCCAGCCCAAAGACCCCTCCCAGACGGTCAGTACCTGTTGCAGAATGTGAGCCACCGCCAGTGGATCGGAACCTCAAACCAGACAGAAAAGGTGAGGAAAATGTCCAGTAGAAGTAGATTTTCATCATCTAAGCAAATAACATAGCTCTCCCAACTTCTGATTAGTGGAAAATGATCGTATGTTTAGAAATTTTAACAAAATAATTTTTATCCGATGAGATAGCCATAACATAAAGGAATTCTAGGATTATTTTTAACCGTATTTAAACATCACAATAACAATGCCGAATACAAGCATATGTTTAAATTTTATTGCTGTGGTTACTAATGAAAGAAACGACACAGAATTGCCAATACACAGAAGTGTGAACTTTAGTCCTTATACATAGATGACAGCTAGCCGCTTGTGATGGAGAAAGAACACACAAGGCATTGGATAGAATACAAATTTATAGCCATAACAATGCTTGGTAGAGAATCAGTACACGTTTTCGTTGATGAAGTCAAAGTTAAAAATAACTTCGGTAACTATTTTAGGTATCTGCTTTTGATGTAAACATTGTCAGAAGAAATTAATTGCTACAACAAGAGTGAGTTGTATATTGTGCTGCTCTTTAGTCCTATTCAAAATATGAAGTGGTCTTACAAATTCTTGCATAGAATAACTCTCACAAAGTGTTCAAAGGAAGGAAGAATTAGATAGAAGAAATAGTGTTTACTACTAAGTAGGTGATGTTAAGTCCTCATATCAGTCTGTAAAAGCAAGAAAAATCACTTGATGTTGGAGTTACTTAATACTTAAGTGTTAGTGGCCATGTGGGGCAGTCACATGAAGATGTTTAACATGTGGACTGTGAGGTTACCATATATACTTTCCTTGGGATCCAGATGGGAGGAGGGAACTGCTAATTCAAGCCAGCTCTTAAGATATGTTTACTTTATCACAGGAGCTGGGTGCCATGCTTATATTGAAATTTGTGTAAACTGTAGTAGGTGAAAATTTCCTTGCCTTTACAGAATGTGGCAGATTACAACAAAGTCATAAAGCTAGTTTTCCTTTTGCTTTATGTGGAAATATTTTCAACTGGTAAACATGTGGAAGATGACTGTTAGGAGTCTGAGGAAGCTGCAACAACTTCAATGACAAAATTGAAAAAAAAAACCCCAAATTTTAAAGGCCCCCTTCAGAGCTGTGCTAAAAAATTAATCTCTTGAATCTGGTGCATACTGGGTTTACTATTCCTTAAAATAAGCGTTATTTGGGTGACTGGTGTTCTTAAGAATCAAAGAAGATACTGTTGTGATGTATCTGTAAGAGATACTTCTATAGAGAATCACTAATAAATAGTTTAGACTTTCCAGATAATCTAAAATGTTTTACCAGCCAGCCTATCAGAAATACAGGTCAATGCTTAAGGAACTTCTTTCCCTGCTACACAGTTTTTCAGGCAAGATAACTAACTTTCTTGTAGAAGTGGGAACTAAAGAACATTAGGTCAGATGCCTGCACTGTTTTCTATTTGAGTAAATCCTATTTTTAAAATTACATGCTTGAAAAAATTAGTATTTACATTGAGAATGGCTGACTTGACTTTAGGCAAATGGCAAATATTCCGACGATCAAAAATATTCACTAGCTAAAACTTTAAATTAGTCTTTTTACCACCAAGTGAAAACAGCCTGTAATTCAGTGAAGTAGATAGTATCATTATGGTATAGATGATCTCAGTGTGAAATGGGAAGTACCACGTCTCATTCTGGCTGTCCATCTTCAGAAAGGGAGGCATGGCCTTTTTCAAGACCTTGGCTCTCTGCTTGTGTCTAATTGTTTCTGTGTTACCAGACGGTAGTTTTGTTTAGCTCTTAAGAAATACCAGACAGTAACAGATTGGTGAAAGTTGATATTGGAAAATATTCTCAAAATAAACACTGAACTGCTCTAAAGTTTTTTCCCTGGCTGGCCAGTTTGTGTATTTACTTGATAAAATGTTTGACCTTCAAAAGTAGTAAATTTCTGTGTTGAAACGCCTCTTACTTTTGCTGTTGGCAGTGCAAAGCAGTTGCACAGATGTCTGCTGGAGCAGCATCGCTGCTCTTGCATCTCTCTTCTTGAAACTGAATTAGTGTTTCGCATTCTCAAAGTGGCGTGTGAGGCTCCTGCTTTGCTCTCGTCCTCAAATGCTTTATGGCTGGAAAGACCTAGCTAACGTGAAGGAAAAGCTTTTTACATCTACTAACATACCTCTTAAATGAATATAGAGTGACTGGCTGTAATTTTTTTCTATAGACTTTTAGAAGCTGTTACCACTGAAAAATAATATGTTTGTTTAACATGATGTAGAAGATAAAGTAATTTTAAAGTAAAACTGTCCCCAGAAGTAAATACTGTATACTAAATGCTTAGTGTCTGAAAAAAACTTTGTGAAGAGCTTGAGCTACCAAGAATGGTAATGATTCTGATTTATCCCCGAGGGGTTTATCTTAGTAACACAAACACACTGGCTCACTCAAATTTTATCAAGTGTACTACTGTGAGTCTTCCATTGTTGTGGAAGAGCAGATATGATGACACATCAGGCTGGTAATATATTCCCATTTCATTAGTCGAGTTCTCCATGCAAATAACTCCTTCCAGAAATACCTTTGGGAAAATAAAACTGCAATTCCTTTTGAATTAAAATAGGATAAAACTCTTGTTGTAGCACACCCTTACCTAACTAAACCGAGTGTGTGCTTTATATTCTACCGTGTTGCTTTTCTAGCTTTCAAGTTTTTGTAGCAACTTTTATTTTCAGGTTGTTTCCGCTTACATAAATGTACTACGATGGTCTTCTGCCACAAATCAGTGCATAGAAAGTATCAAGTTGGCCAGTATGTTCAGTAAAACTTAGGCAGACAGAGAAAAGGAGGAAATGGTACATAAGATAGTTACCTTCTGGGTATCCCTTTTTTAAATGTTTGTTGTTTTGTTTTGTTTTTTTTTTAAATATGCCATTGGTTAAAGAATTTCTGTTGAAGACCACTGCTGCTTCCCTAAAAGACGGTATTACTGCAGAGACCAGGTCCGTTGGTGGTAAGGCCTCCTGGTATATGAGGGCCCATCTTAAGTTCTGAAGAAGCTGCTCTATCTTTTTTTTATTGGCTACGGAGTGCTGCAAAAATGGTGTTTGCACTGCCTCCAAGTAGCGATTCCTTTTTGGTAGCTATCCTTGTTACTGAGAAATACCACCATCACCTTTCACGTGAGCGTTAGCACTAGCTGCATGGGCCAGGGAAGTTTGTGTGCTAAAAATGCATTCGACGAAGAAATAACGCAGTCAAACTCGCCCATAAAGAAAGAACACGCTGCTTTTTATTGTTGAATGTATGTGCTTAGCACCCGTTTTTCTTTGGTTTAAGGGCTTACTGCTTACAGGCAGTACTGACAAGGGTAGGAGATGGAGGGCTCAGTGATGGCCGTGGCCGTTCCGTTGCGTATAGCCTGCTCTCCCCTCTGCTCTTTCTCTTTTGTAAACCTGAGATGAAACGCATACTCGGTTACTTCTGGTTCTGCTGTCTTTGAAGAACAAGGCGTCAGGCAGCAAGGATCTGGCAATCTGTCTGTCAGCAGCAGTTTTTGTCATCTGTATGTCTTCCCAGCTCTGATGTAAGGTCAGCTTGGACGGGGCTCTGAGCAACCTGATCTCGTTGAAGATGTCCCGGCTCCCTGCAGGGGAGTCAGGCTAGATGACCTTTAAAGGTCCCTTCCGACCCAAGCTATTCTATGATTCTAACCACCTGACGTTCTAGATAATTTATTAGATGGTTAAGATAGTCCAAATTTTTAAGAATAGGTACAGTTGTATAGAAGTAGTGACTGTGACAGAAGGCTGAGTTAGGAAAAATCAATAACATGGGAAAACTAAATGTAGGTAATAGGTCTAAAATTCACTAAAGTATGTGCCAGTTCTGAGGAGGAGGTACTTGTGCACCCCTGCTGCGACAGCCTGAGGCTCTTCAGTCTTCCCACCTGTAGGAGTAGCCTGGGCCAGGAGCCATGGTGAGCTATGAGATACCCTGTGTCTCTTGCCACTGGTTTCCAGAAAAGCTTTGTTTTAGAAAATGGGTTAAAAAATAACAGCAAATTTTTTAAAAATAAAAATATATGTAGCCTTGAGATTACACTACATTCCACTGTAGTTCCATTTTTCTAGCTCACAGCTGCTTCTGTAAATGTAGGGAGCTTCCGGTACTTTCTGGAAGTCTTGAAAGTAATTTCAAAACATGGTGTTGGCTTCCTGCCCCAATAACTTGAATCAAAGCTCTTTATCATTTCTTTAGAGAAGCATACCAAAAGGTAAGTGATATATTGCTTGGGACAATTTAGAGAGCGTTTGGCCAGGTGCTTTTCTGCATTCATCTGTAATTGAATGACAAAAACAATCTCTCTTTTAATTTTTCTTTTCAGGGTGCTGTTTCTTTTATTATAAAGAACCATTGTCTATATTGATTTTGTATTTCTGCTTTTTGGCTGCTTTAGCTTGCCACGGTTGCATGTAGTCGTGATGCTAACTTGGAAGCTTTGTTGCTAGCAAAAGGCTTCAAGCGGAAGAAATATTGCTTCCATCCATGCAGTTGGGTCTTATTCTCTGGGTCGTCCAAAGACTGTGACTGGTTCTGCCACAGAGCGGTTACGTGACGTTTGTTTTGACAGTCACACGTTCCTTCCTCAAAATACCACTTACCCGAGAAGGAGTAGAACTCAAGGTGCCCAAGTGCAGTGAGGTGAAGACTCCCTGGACAGCGAAGGCAGCAAAGAACGGCCAGGTTCTCTTCTTCTCCACCTCGTACTTTCCCTGGGCCTCCTCAAAATATCTGAAAAGGGTTGTGATAGGAGACAGTGGGTCCCGTGATCTCCATCCTGCTGGCAGCTTGCAGGACTGCAGTGAACATTTTGCCGCTCCACAGGGAACCGCTCTGTGCGGCGAGGCAGGTCCCGGGTGGCCGTGCCGGCAGCCCGCAGGAAGGTGAGAAGGCCTGACAGAGGTCTGCGAGTCTAGACGATCTTAATCTTCAGTACAAACGCGACGTCAGCCAGAGATCAAGGAAAGGTCGAAAATAAAAGGGGTGGGGTGTGAATTGGATTTTATAGGTCAGGAGGCAGCATTTGAGGGATGGGCATGGTAATTACCCACTCCTGCCCCGTGATTTATTTCCCGGGGTAGGGGAGGGGGGTTGAGATCTCAAAGCAAGACTTTAAGACCAAACAACTACAAAATAAGACTTTTTTTTTTTTTTTTACTTTTTTTTTTTAAAAATACTTGTTTAGGAGCTGTCCAGAGGACTGCTTATAGCTATGGAACGTTTAATGCGTGTGTACATCTCATCTGTAAAGTTCAGAGCTCTTAAGAAATACGTGCTTGCCATCTCAACTGACAAAACGTATTTTTTTCAATATCTGAATCAAACAGTTAAGTCAATGATGGAATTAGTGACGGCAGAATTTAGTTCTTCAAAGTCTCGATTTGATGCCCTACTTGGTAACCTCTCTTTTCTGAGGGGCAGCATGTCTCTGCACCAAAGCGGGGGTTTTTAAGGTTCTAAAAAGAAATATATGAACCCCAGACATAGGCCTGAATTACCAGTTCATGACCATGATGGAATGAAAATCAAAAGTTAAATCTCATTCATTTGAAAGTAGTGTGACACTGCCATTATTGTAATGTTTTTGATCCATAGTACTTAAAAACACTTTACGAGAGAGTTCAGTTTAGCGCAGTTGAGGGTCATCGGGAGCTGTGACAGAGTGATGCACTCAGGATCACTAGGCAGATTGCTGACAGAGGCAGTAAAGACCTTGGGATTCCCAGCCCACAACATGGTACTGGACTTTACTCCATTTGTCTTGAATAGCAATTCTATAATCCAAATGTTGTTAGAGTTTAATTGCATTCAAGATTATTTTAAACAGGATTTTCAGTCCTAGTTTTGGGTTGGATTGCACACATTATTTTGCTGTTAGCAAAAATAGCCAATAGCTAGTGTGGTGCATTTTCACCTTTAATTTTTTTACAAAAGGCTTAGCTTTCAAAAAAATATATCAGCATTTAGTCTGAGATGCTTCCTGCAACTTGGGTCCATACGATTGCCTTTAAAAGAGACTGCTGCTTGGTCCTGGTAATTTTCAGTCCAGCAAGTGGTAAGCCAGGCTTCCGAGACAGTGAGTGATGCACACATTTCTTTTCATGCCAACAAAATACCCAGTTGTATCTTGAAAACAAACAAACAAAAGAAACCAAGGGAGAGGGGAAGGAAAAAAATCTCATGGAGTTGGGACTTGTGATTGTTTTAAAAACGTTAAAAATTTTATCTGGTGGTTTTTCTTATAGATTTTTCTCATTTGAGAAGTTACAAGACATAATTTGTGTGGTTAAATCACAAACATGTGGATTGCTTAGCAAAATGTGGCTGCATCTTTGCCATGAGCATACTCCTGAGCATCTCCCAAACAGAAGAACTTCACAGAAAATTCCAGTTTTCTGTCTTTAAGAGCATAGGCCCACTTTGAAGAGGTAATTGAGTACAGAGCTTTCACGTGGCAGGAAGCATCTGCCACATTCTGGCCCCCACAGGACTCCCTGTGATGCTTCTGGATGACCGGCTTAATCACCCGTTGTTGTAGTGTAGTATCACGCTGCAAAAATCCCAAGCAAAGCAGGTAGTTGTTAAGGAAATTAAGAACCCTCATTAACCATGAAGTTAGTTATAAATAGCCTAGTGAACAGTTTCCTTGTTAAATATTTACATGTTTGAGTGTCTGAGTTGGACAATGTGAACATACTGCACATCCTGATGTAGCAGGAGCACCACACCATCCTGAAATAAAACTTCAGATAAACAGTTAAGGCATTTATGACGACAGGCCCTGACATTTCTTTAAAAATAATAATAATTAGAAGTTGGCAACATTGCAGCGTTCTATGCCATCATGATTGTCGTGCATATTCTTAAATAAAGGATCACTCTTTTTCTCAGGCTTTAGGACAAGTAGGCATTGAAATACTGTGAGTGGTGATTTTAATCAGCAGCGAGAACTGAATTGTAGATCTGTTGAAAAAGAAACTGTAATTTTCATGATGACTTTTCTGAGAAGTACTGTTCGTTTTGCTTTTAAGAAATCCATGTGTTTAATCCTTCCATTTACACTTGGAAGCTACACCCCCTGTTCATTCCACTTAGGAATTAAAAAAAAATAAGATTTTTAGGGATGTTTTGTGCTTCCTCAGAATCCTAAAGCAGGTTGAATACAAATTTATTGATATCCCCCCCCCCAACAAGTTCCACAGACTTCCTTTTAGTTGAAAATTACACTTCCTCCGTGGCTGTACTAAATTACTTCTACAAGGCTAGTTTTTACTTAATAGCTTTAAATGAATTTATATAGCTCCTTGCTACGATACACCAGTCCTTAACTTGCAGGGGTGATTTATCTTACAAAACTTTGAAACAACAAATAATTTCAAGTAAAGATTTTGTTTGGATGGCTGCATCACAGCTGCAAAGGAAGCTATGGTTTAGCAGACATCATGGTTTTTAAAAAACTAGACGCCTGAGTTCTGAAGAACAAACTGCAAGACTTGCTCTGATACTAGCGGTAGAGGTGGTAGTGTTGAACTCCAAAGATGCTAGGGAGAGCAGGAACAAGAGACCATGGGTAATAATACCTTATTTTTTCTCCCCTCCATACGGTTTTTCTTTTCTTCCCTGTATGCTTACTGCCTTTTTAAGCAAACATACTTTTTGATATACATATTTTCATGCTATTCCATTGGCTTTTTTAATAAACTTAATGTTAGGCTTGATTTTTCCAGTGAACAAGTTAAACACCGCTTACTTTTTCATGTTTTGTTTAAAAAAAAAAAAAAGTGAACGCTATCTTGAGTAGTATCCCTTGGACTTCATGAATCTTAGTGCAGCTTTAAACTACTAATCAATAAACACTCCAGAACACTGTACTTTGCTCTTAAAACACTGTCTTTGCTATTGAATGCTTTTAGTTCATCATGCTTTGGGGGCTTTTTAAATACAGACATGTAGAGTTACTTGCAAATTAGAGCAGTCAAATAGTATTTGGATGATTAATAGCTTTGGTATTCTCTGAATAGTTTTTATGGCATTTGGCAAATATTTTATGAATACCAGTGAACCTTAGCTGTCAGATGCAATTGGACTTCTTTATAATCGGATACTTTTTCCAATTCATTCTTAATTTCTGGAGCATTTAAAGTACCAGTGCTCTGAGGGAAGTTATTTTGAGAAGATAAAGATGCCTAAGAAAACTGGAGAGCATCTCTCTAGATGAGTACTTTTTATATTTCATAATAGTGAAAGAATAAATCGATTTAATTGTTTTTACTGTCCTGAAGAGACTGTAGTTATCATCATCCATGTGGTATCAGTGACCAGAACTAAGCACATCATTGATATTCCTAGTTGTTGCTAGATGCGAGTATGGAAGTGGATATGAATGTTGTATAACTAAATAAATGTTTCTAATTGGAAGTACCTTGGCAGGAAATAGTCTTAACAAAAACAGAGATGAAAAAGCAAATTCAGGATATTTGTAGAGCTCTGTGCTGAAGACCATGTACTCGGGACTCAGAGTTGACTGGGGCGAGGAAGAGAAAGAAAGGGGGAGGTTATTCTGCAGAATTGAAAACCAAATAATAAACCCTGTGGGGGAGTAAGACTGTGAGCTTCAGCCTTGTTTTTCAAGGAAAAGTCTGCAGTGGTTCCGAGTACTGAAATTCTTGGACCTCGGTACAAATTTCAGTTTCCTCCAATTACGGATAGAAGGTGGAAAGATGCGTATTTTTTTAACAGGAATGGGAAAGTGCTGTTAGCTACATCTCCCTGAGAGGACTTTTGTGGATGCAGGGCACTTGGGCGGCTGGTCCCGCTCCTGTTCCAAGCAAAGCGCTGCTGTAGCATTCCTACGTCTGATCGCCTTGCCGCATAGGGATTAGTCCTGTTGGCCTGAAAACGTTAACGGATCACGCATTTCTTTAAAGTTTATGTCAGGTTAGTAGACTGACTTCAAAATTTTAAGTCCTAAATAACCGTTATCTAAACAGAGGGATGGCCTCTTCCGTGAGGATGTTTGCAGTTCCCCGGTGTAAAAGCCCTTGCCAGCAAGCCACGGAGCAAGTAGGCAGTCAGGAAAGAGCGTTCTTAGCGGAAATCTTCAGTTCTAGTGCTTCAAGGCGATACCCTGAAAACCAAGGAGGCTCTTCAGCGAGTGGCTTACGTCCTCAAAACCAAAAATGTTAGGACCCACCTACTCTGATGCAGGAATTTGCTGCAGTGGGAGCCCTCCCCTCCCCGCCCCAACGTTATATTCCAAGTGTTTTATGGAAAACAAGAAGAGAGACTACATTAGCTGATGGAAAAAAAAAAACAAAAGGTTTTTCAGTTTAAGCCGTTACTTGATACAAAACCGAACATGTGAAATGGACTCTTCTCCCGATGACTTCCCAGACAAAGGCAGCATTGACACACACCGGAATGCCAGGAGCAGAAATCCATGCTGTCTGGGCGCGCTCTAACGCGAGAGCCACAGTCGCTCGTTCTGCTTGGCAGTCTTCACAAGTGGCCATTTGTTAGAAAAAGAGCCTTCATTAGTGATTTTTCAGCTCAGAGTGCCCTTGCCCACTCTTCGCCTGATAGAACGTGCAGAAGCCGAGCTCCTCTCTCCTGGGTGTAGCGCTTTGCATTTCGCAGGTGGTGACTTGACTGAACAATGAAAACATCTAATTTTCACGTCTTGTTTGGTTGGTTTCACTCGCCATAATTTATTTCTTGGTGTGTTTGTTTGGTTTTTTTTTTTTTTTTTTTCTTCTGGATGTTTGCATCCAGTGGTGTCGCAACACAATTTATTTCCTTTTCAGTTAAAAAAAATAAATAAAAATATGTAAACCCTGTATTTTTTTTACCCGGATTTACCTTTCCCAGAATAGGCGTGTAAGTTAAAAGCGTTGTCTTATGTGAGTGCCAAAACATCAGATGAGGTAAATTTGGGCCTGTGGGCCTAAACCACGGGAAATGTGTTCCTCAGCGTCGCTGGCGTTGGAATGCTGTGCGGAGCTGGGCTCTCCATAGAGGCTGACTGACCTTCCACCTTCACGAAGCCGATCTGAAGAAGGGCCCTGTGACACTTACCTTTAGTCATTATTTCTGAATAGAATGGGTGTCGCAGAGCAGCCTGTTGTACGGCTGTGAGGCGCTTTCTCCTCCGCGTTGTGTTCGGCGAGGAAATTAGCCAGGTTACGTGGGAGCGGCACCAGGACTTTCCGTCACAGTACCGAAGGTAGAAAGTGCTAAAAAATAATGTATTTCTGTTCACAGATCTGGCTTAAGATAGTGACAGAACTGCCAATTTTTAGATAAAGAGTGGCACTTTTCAAATTTGACGGATTGATTAAAAATACGTCTTTTGCAGGGGTGAGGGATATTTTTAAGGGCTTTCTGTGCCCTAGTTTGTGTTGCTTTATCTTCTTCAGTGACAAAACACAGGTGGAAGAATTTTGCACTACAGACACAAATAAGTAGCCTCAGTTTTGTGATTTTCATCCCCCCTCCCCTTTTCCTTTGCCTGGTGTCAGGTCTTTTCTGTTGCACAGTATAAGCTCTTCAACAGAGATTAGGCCTTTTGCTTTTTTGTTTTGTAAGGAGGGGAAAAAAAAAACCTCTGCACAAACATTTTAATTCTCTGTGACATATTCAGCTAGAGGAATTGCATTATCCTGGCTGGTTGGTAGCAGCAAGCTGTCTTGCCACCAAATTTATTTAGGTGGAACAGTCTTTCAGCAGCAAGAGGTGAAAGCTCATTGGGTTTATTTTATGCTGAACATTTTGTATGTTCTTGTCTGATGCAGAAGAGAAGTATTGTAGGGACCTGTACTTACTTATGTAGCTCTTCTGAAAGTTTCAGAATGGTTTATAAGTGCTAAATTAAGTATGAGGCAGGCTATTACATAATATCCATGTTTTACAAATGGGAATAGTCATAGCTCGGGAAGGCTAGCTGCACGAGACCACGTCAGCATCATTAACAAAAGTAGAAATAATGAGTCATAGCCCTGAGTTCCTTGTGCTTATCTTCTGTATTATGGGTTTCAGGAACTTCAGCCTAGGTTTGGCTGCAAGAGCAGAGAGGTTATAAAGTACACACTGGTTAAATTTATTAACTCTGTTTCCTCTGCTAGATTTCTCACCATACTTACAATCTGTGCTCGTATGTCAGTGCATTGATTGGCATTTTAAATTGAGTTGTATTGGGCCCAATTTCTTTTAAATCTGATTATAAAACTGTGGAACACAAAGTTAATATGATTAGGTAATGATAAGCATCATCAATTGTTCTTAATAAAAGGTGTTTGAATTTGAACTTCTCCATTTGTTCAATTGATTTTAAGAGCTTGGACTTTTTATATAGGCAGGTTTTTATCATAGTGTTGTAGGCAAGATACTTAAGAATATCGCATCAGCTCAGAATGAACTATGCCAACGTGTTGGGTCATGCTTTTGACTTAGCTCCAGTCAACAGTATAATTTAAAGAAATGCTTTGTGTACCACTTCACAATCTGGGTCTTTGGTCAGCATTGCCCAACTGCTTGGGCTTTTCATCGGCACTTCGAGCCATTTAAGGGAGCATCTGGCTTTGAAACTGGAAAAGAACTGTCTGTGTGAAAATCATTTCATGTCCTTTTTTTTTAAGGAAGTTGCTATGCAGCACTACTAGTAAATAAATAAATTTTGTCTTACCTGCATGGTCTCTCAGAAGTGCTGTGTAGAAGTTAAGGTACAGTACAAAACCTTTCTGTTTACCTTTCTTGTTGTTACTTGATTATTCCCAATACTTCAGTGATAACAGTAATAGAGCACTTCATATGCAAAACCCTTGGGGTAGAGATTTGCAAACTTCTTGTGTTTGTTGCCAAGTTTATTTTTTTACAAAGTATTCTCACTCATTGCTGGTAGTACCAGCCCACATCTGAGTCTGTACCACTCCTTTGCCATTTTGTGCTGTAGGGCAACTTTCGAACATAATCGGACTTAAACTTTTAATTTGGTTTATTGTAAAGATTTACCTTTCATATGGCTTTTTGGCGTACCCCTTGAAGGCACTTGCCTTTTCCAATATTAACACTTTGTCAGATAGGCTTTTGTGAAAGGTTAGGGTTATTCTGCATTATTGATCATATTTATTTAAAATAGACAATGTGACCCAAAACACTTGCAGAGTTTGGTCAAGTTGGCTAAGAACTTTCTTGTTGGGAGAGGGGTTATATTACTGCTTGTAGAGAGCTTATTGACTCTACTGTTCTCTTAGTCTGTACTCTTCACCGTGTTACCAGAGTCAGCTAAAGCGTTATGTTGTGTGATAGCATAACACGGGAGATTGTTATGCTAATAACATCATAGCGTGATAGCGTACGATAGCAAGATACTGGGAAATGATTAGTGCGTCTGCTGCACTTCTGTATAGGTATATACAATTTTTAAAAGGCTTAGAGAACGTCATTTTATGACAGGGTCATTTGTGGTGGAGGTTGGTTTGTGCCATGGTGGGGGGAGAGTATGCAGGCTGGGAGCTTGGAAAGAAAGTCCCCCTGTGTCTGCAAGGTCGGAGAGGTGGTTTTGGTACAGACAGAGACCTCTGGGGAACAAGTTTAAAACATACAGCGTAGGCAAAGTTTCATGGGGCTTCTCAAGTGGGAGATGCACGGTGGATAGGAGACCTCCTAAGAGTATCACTATTTCCAAAGTAATATTGTGACTAAAGAAGATTTGATTTATTTGAGGGTACCTCAACTTGCATCTGAAACATGACTATTCCCCTGTCATGCTACATATTCCTCAAATACGGAATTTTTTATGTAATGCAGCTTGAAACCATTTAATAGTAATGATCAGTTACAGTATTTGTTGATGCACTTTTTAGCCTTTTTGTACACCTTTTCTGCTTGCCTCCAACAAATTACTTGCATGCAGTGTTTTCTTTGTTTCTGGTTTGGTGCTTAAGCCCTCAGTCTGAGACCTAGCTAGACTGTAAAACTCTCCTTTAGCAGCTTGCTTATGCTTGTGGCATTAATCTTTCTGCAGGGGGTTGTACTGTTTATTTACAAAATTCCATTTTCCAGTTACAAATAGAATATTATTAAGAGAGTCTTCTTTTTACCAATTAGGTCAAAGTCCTAAAATTTTAAGACCTAAACCACATGGTTTAGAGCGAACTGATTCACAAACCATAGGTGACTTTACTACAAGAAGAAAGGGTATGTACTTTAGCACTGTATGTATATGGAGCTTTATAAAAATAAGTAAAACAAATTAAGAAAACTGTTATTCTAGAATTACTTTAACTCTTGTATAGTCTTTTTACTTCTATTATAATCTTAAGATCATGGATGCGTTTTCCTTGCCAAGCAAAAGGTTTCCTATATAAGGAATTAAAGTCTTTCTGGCTTGAACAGCGCATGGAAACATTTCCTTGACATTAACATGGGTGTTCTGATCTCTTAAATTTTATCTGTTCATATTTTGGATTTATTCTTGTCTGTTTATTTAGAAGCAAGTATGTATGACTTACTCGTAAGTTGCTGGAAATAACTTTTGTTGGGCAGTAACCCGAAATCAGAGTTCACTTGAGTCTCCTGCTGTTGGCTAAACACTGAGATAGGGCAAGATATTGACCATTTACTAGTACAGAGATTTATTTATGGATATTAATGAGCATTGCAATTAGTCTGATGGGCTTTACTGAAGGTGCTGAGTTGGTATAGCACGGGAAGTACGGGAGATTACAAATACTGTTAAATATCCCACAGAAGTGTCACTGACCATTACCTTTGGTTGGTAAAGCCCATTGCAACTGGATGAAAGATGCCTGCTGTTCCCAGTGGGCTTTGGCCAAAGTCCTTTCTCTCTGCTGGAGCAGGCCCTTGCCCACTGATCATACCTGCCGTGTAGTCTCAGGCCTTTACAGAGGACTTGAGCCAAGCTGATCATTTTTGTGTCACTCATGCTTTAGTATCATCTCGCCTACGTCAAGTTCAGTTCTGCCACTCTTCTCTCATATGATACCTTACATGTTGAGCTAGATGAGCTCTAGTTTGTCTTCTGAGCCTGTGGTGACGGCTTTTTGTGAGCGAGTGAGTGAAAGTGGCAGAATTACTGGAGTAGGCTTGATATGCTTTGAGTGCGTAATTATGACAACTTAGCAGAGAAGAGGAGAAAACTCTTTGGGATGCTAAAGGCTGGTAGTGATCCAGAAAATTTGAATCAGGAGTCCTTATGTTTACTATCTGATAGCAGACTCTTCAGTAAACTCAATCTGCAGAGTGAGTCTAATGAAAGTATGATGAGTACAGTTCTGCTTTTTCCTTGAGAGACAACCACACTGATTAAGCAACTGATTTCTGTCAGTTCCTCATGTGGTCACTTATGACAGCTCTTACCCCACATGAACTAGTGCTACATGCCTGACATTTGGTCTCGGTAAATGTGCTAATAGGCAGCAAACTGATGTGGGGGGTGAGGAGAGGAAGGGGTGTTACTATAATGACATTGCATTTTATTTTCTAAAAACAATTTTAGGAAGGATGAAGTTGAGATTCAAACTGTGACGGCAGTTTGACTGTGTGAATTTTTTTTTTTATTTTTTTTTTTTTTATTTTTACCTTTCCACAAGTCCTTTTGTAATTTTTCCCGCCCCCTAATGTTTAAGAGGGATGAAACACACAAAGTGGAGGGAGGGATAAGTAGTTTCTCACTAATACTCTATTTGTGGTTCTGTTCTGAAAATGGAATTTTAAAATGGCACCTTTTCTAGAAGAATGTTAGCTATCATTAATGGCACAAACACGCCGCTGCTTTGCTGGTCTGATCGATAAGTACTGGAGCAAGCCAAGCACCTCTTGGAATTGAAGCTGGGTGTTGGCTCATCTCTCACTTTTGCAAACTTAGTCTTAGCTGCAGATTCTGCCCACGCTTTGAGCTGTGAAACCTCATCAGTAAGGGCACATGTGTGCAGCCAGGGCAGAGTTTGCGTAATAATAATTGTCCAAGAGTCAAGTACCCCGAGTTGGCTCTGCTGAAGCAGTCCATCCACCCTGACCTGGGCTCGTCAATTCAACAAGTCGTCGTGGCAGGGTAAAGAGGGAACATGGTGCTGCCATTTTCAGAGTCTCTTTTCAAAACAGAATTACTCCATAGAAGTATATCTTGCAAAATTCTTAAATTGTGGGGTTTTTTTTCTAATTGATGTTGCTCTTCAGTACATGGAAAAATTAAAAAGATAAGATAATACATCATGGCTTTCTGGTAACTGAACAGTGTTTCCTTTTCCTAACTAGTATTTACTATTTTAAGAATTGTAATTTTTTTTTTATTTAGGCTTTGAAAAGTTATTAAATTTATGTTTGTTTAGGAATGTTCTGTGCTTTAAGATTGTCTGTTTCTCATACAGCAAAACCAGCTCCACTAGAAATAAAACCTCTGCCTGAATGGGAAGAATTACAAGCCCCAGTTAGATCTCCTATCACCAGAAGCTTTGCACGAGAGTAAGTTTCTTAGCTTTCCCTCATTCAGATTAATTGTTTTCATTGACTAGAGTGTTAATAAATGTGTGTACATCTGTATTACATTTTTAGCCTGTGTAATACAAATTGAGGTTTCCCTCGGAAGCATGTGTGTATATGTGTATTGTGTATGCATATATGCTCATGTACATTGGAACAAAATGTGTCCATATGAATTTCTATTTTGTAACATTAAATATAAGAGACCGTGTATAATCAAAAAATGTGACACACTAGTAGACTTGAATGAAAATTTCAGCTCTAATATGCTTATTTTTGTTGTTTACCAGGAGGTTTAAGATATTCGAGATGTATTGTTTGTAAAATAATTCCTGGTAATTAGCTCCTCCAGGTTCCCCATGTCTCCCAGACCGGATTCAGTTCATAGCACAACTTCCAGCAGTGACTCGCACGACAGTGAAGAGAATTATGTATCCATGAATCCAAATCAGTCCACTGAAGACCCAGTATGTAAAATCTACGTCTTAACTACTCTCTTCCTGTGCAGTCCTTACTTTTAAATCATGCAAACGCAGATCCTTCCACTCAACATCACTGCCTTTATACTTCTAGATCAAAATAATAATTAAAAGATCTCCATAGAAAAACTGTAATTTTGGTAGGGTTTCACTGCAGAAGTTAAGACCATAATCGTATAGCCTATATAACAGGAATGGTTAGTATACATATCTATTGTACAAAGCAATTCAATACATTCCTTTTTTTTTATCCTCTTCCCTAGAAACTGTCTCCTCTTTGTAATTGCTTGTCCTGGGCTATGCACCAGCTCAGTATTATGACGTCAAGGGAAATAAGCTGTCTTAGCACCTCTTATTAAAAGGACGTCTTCCAAGAAATGTGGAAGGAACAGGGGGGAAAAAAAGGATTGACATTTTTTGTTTATGTCTATAAAAACTGAGCTATGTGTACTTTTATTAGGCTTCTTTCAAAAAAGAGGGTAGAAGCGGTCGTTGTGTATTGAGTATCTGTATTTTTTCCCCTTTGGGGGAGAATTTTCTCAGATAATAAAGCTTCAGCTATTCAGCTTGCAGTGCAGTAAGTGAAGAGCTAGTTAGGAAAAGTTAATGATGCGTGCTGTGGTTTTTGTTTGGTTGGCGGGGGAAGGAGAGAGAAAAAAAGAAGAACCAGAAATAGTATGTTATAGTAAGAGAGTAGCAGTAGATCTAGACCTAGACTAAAATGTGGTCCAGAATACCCCTAAAGCACTGGAGGAAAACCTGTATTTTGAGCTCAGCTTTTTGTTCAGGATAGTTCGACGCATTCACCACACCTGTACGGCTTGGGTTCTTAGTAGGGAATCACAGCAGCATTTTTCATCCTGAAAGCGTTATGAAAGACCTTCTTTGGGGAGGACCTGTCTAGCACCGTTTCTGTTCTGTTTGTTTGTCTGCCTTCTTATACGGCATGTGCTAGCCCGTTTTGCTACACCCTCGACTCTCCTCCTCTCGCCGTGCTGCTTGCTTCCCCATCCCCTGCTGCTCTGGATACCCTCCCCAGCCTCCCCCAGTCTCCCTCCCCTCCTGCTCGCCATTGCTGCCTCTGGATACCGCCTCTTAGGTCCCCCCGAGCGAGCCTCTCCTCCTGACTTCTCTGCGGCAGCTCTGACTCGGTGTGAGCTCATGAGCCTGCGGAGCGTCCTGGCCCGTGCCTTGCCGGGCGCCTGACCGGCCAGCAGTGCCGGTCGCCAGCTTCCCAGGTGAAGCGCGCTTCAGCAGTGGGGAGCTGATGACGTAAAAACTTAGCCCCTCTCTTGCAAGAGGCATTGGTAAGTAATCAGTAACGTCCCATTTTACAGATGCAAGAAACATCCCGTTCTACACACAGGTTTAGAATCGCCTACGCCCACGGTTCTCCCTGCAGCAGAATCGCAGTTCAAATTGGGGATTTTACTTGATTCTTACAATCCCGATTCGGGGGTTTAACTTCAGTGCCAAGACGGTATAATTAATACCGCAGCTCAGACGGCCCGTCGTTAGTATCTTCTGTTTGCTTGCACCATTCATTCTTTAAGGTTGTTCTGCAGATTTCCTTTCATTTTCATTTACGTATATTTAAAGTTTCTGTTTTCTAATGCATATGTGCTGCCTGTCTAGTTCGTTTGAAGTAACAGATTTTTTTTGTTTGTTTGAAGAGTAATAGCTTTTTTCATTTACGCTGGAAACATTGATACAGAACCTGGTTTTTGTATGTTAAATGTGCAGAAATTTCTTTAGAGAATTTGGCCAACAAAAATGAACTTTGTCTCAGTTGTTTGTGTTTGTCCTTGTTACCACTTAATCTTAAATGAGATGGACGATACAGGTATAATGGATAACTTCAATTCAAACCGCCAAGCCCATTAAGCTTTAACCCCTAAAATATTTTATTTCCTAGAGAACCTGAACGTTTCCAGATATCTCAAGGCCTTTGTTCTAAAATGTGCCAATTACATAGACGTTTTGGAAATTTTTATTTGTTCCAACTGCGTCTTAGAAAGGAGTCCATACTTTTTCATCTTTTTCTGTCATCAGCTTTGAAGCATCTTGTTTGGACATGTCATACTTCTGGTTTATTTAATAAAATCAGCAATTTTCTGCTTTTTCTTTCAAGTTGCTGTCAGCCTTACCCTTCTGTCTTTCCTTCTGCCTTCCTCTTCATTTTTTGCTGACTGCTGCCCTCTGTCTTCCTTTTTTTCTTTATCTTTTAGAGAAGAGTCCTTCTATTGTACTGTTCCTATAACACCTGTTAAGAGGGAGGGATCAGGCTGGGAGAGGACAGAGGAGGTGAGGTTGTAAAAGTCTGGGCTAATTGAAATTTAGGTGTATACAATGCAACTTCAGTTCAGGCAGCCCTACACAAATTTTCCAAAGTTTTAATCTTGTGGAATTATCAATTGAATAATACTTTTTGATTTTCAGCTTAACCATGATGGCTTTTGAATGAAATGTGAGTTTCATTTGAAGTTTTGCCACTATAGTAAGGCTGAAATTCTTGTAAGGTATTTAACAGCAACATAAGGAAATAAAAAACTTGTAATTAAGTAATGTAAAATTTGAGATGCAGCGACTTCATTTAAAAAGAACAAACAACACTCCATTCTTATCTCATGATATGAAAGGGACTTTAGATGGAAGGCACAGATTGGTTTGGTGGCGACCTTAAATTTGGGGGGTTGGTTTTGGGGTTTTTCTCCCCTGTTGGCTTTTGGCTGTCCCCGTTTTGACTTAGAATATATTCCATTGTTATACAATGTCAATAAACTCTGCATGTTTTTTTGCATTCTCAGTCAGTTCTTTAACCTTTAAAATTTTGGCAGTTTATAATAAGCGCATTTGATAATGTGGACCATTAGCATGTACGTTTGTAGCTGAAGCTATTTACATTATAATTTCAGAATTTGTTTGGAAGCAACAGTCTTGATGGAGGAAGCAGCCCTATGGTAAAACCTAAAGGAGATAAACAAGTAGAATATTTAGATCTGGACCTAGATTCGGGAAAATCTACCCCACCTCGTAAGGTAAGCAGATCTTCAACTCTTGCATTTCTGCCATGAAGAGTTTAATATTTCTTCACAAGTAGTTGCTGGGAAAGAGGGAGCCGCCAGCAAGATCATCTTAACTAGTTTGCCAAATGGTCAATCGGAGAGTCTATGTTGGACCTTTCAGAGAAACCTGTGCTTGTTCTATAACTGTTTGGGACATCTACTTACTTTTTTGTTAATTCATTTTAACATATGTTTTTCACTCTCCGTTTCCTTTCCTAGAAAAAGAGTAGTGGTTCAGGCAGCAGCGTGGCAGATGAGAGAGTTGATTATGTTGTGGTCGACCAGCAGAAAACGCTAGCACTGAAGAGCACACGAGAGGCATGGACTGATGGGAGACAGTCTACAGAATCTGAAACGCCTACAAAGAGTGTGAAATGAAAACACTGCTTTTTCTTCAAAGAACAGAAAGGAGTGAATTTTGAAGAATTACAGAACCACAATGGCAGAGTTGTTTGACTGTACAATACCTGATTCACTGGTGTGTGAATAGGTTCTTGACTGAATAGGATGGAAGCCAAAGGACACTTTGAATATATCAAAGGAATTTTAAGATCATAAATTGGCTCTGTGGTCTCTGGAAAAATTGCAAACTGTAAATAACCTGTAAAATAGTCTCGCTTAGCTTTCAGAAAACCTTTTGTTCTGTAGTTAACACATTTGTAGTATTACTATGTTTATGCACTTTTTCAGTTACAACTCAGTTCAGGTATTCCCAGTTAGTGTACCTTAACGCCTAATTCATCTGGAGGATTTTTTTTTTCCTTACACTACTATTCCTTACAATTTTAGGTTAATTAAGCTACATGTAGATACAGAAATTAATATTTGAACTTAATTTTAACAACTTAAAATTGATTTTTCCGGAAATACTTTCACAATTGAATAATCTACTTGAAATGCCAAGAGACGACCGTTAGTTACATACTTGTTTATATTTAATACACACAAGATCATTTGGAAGTCTACAGGTTACCTTCCTAACAAAAATTGCTGTGAGTTAATAATAATGAACTGTACTGGGTTTAGACCTACAATCCTGGCTTATATGTTAGTTGTTAGTGGTGGAACTTCTATTGTATTTTATTAATGACAGTGTTCTGTGTTCAATGGGTGAAGATTCTGCAGGGTGGGATCTTACACTTTTAAAGACTGAATAATTAAATATCAAGTAAGCCTGCAAACCACTGATGGCATGCAGTAATATTGTGATCTCACACTTATTAACAAGAAATAACCTTTATATTATTTACAGAAGGTAGAGTATATAAATCAGGTACGTACCAAGCACTATTGTGCTAATACACTGATCAGGTTTAGACAATGAGCTTTAGTTTTGTACTATTTAGAAGTTCTAATGTCAGTTTTCAGTTCAAGATTAACGGGACAGTTTGACATTCACTGTTTGTAGTACTAGCAAAATACTGTGATTTTGAATTAGACATTAATTCAAATGGAAATACTATGTTTTGACACCATAGTGCCCTTCTTATGATCTCTATTTTACTTTATTCTCCTGCTTGGCCTTATATTTAAATCCCTATGCAACTGATATTTTTTATCTCTGTTTTTAAAAATTAGATAATATACATAAATGATCCCCTTGTAAACCACTTGTTGCTCTTTCCTGGTACAGGATTTTAAGCTCTGTATACTGTGATCCTTTATTTTACTATGCCAGTTCCAAATAATAATCTGCCTTGGTTTAGAAACATTTTTTGTTATTTGGAAGAAGATAGAGTCCTTTAAATACGTGAATGAGTTAGGTCTAGATAGAAAACTTACTAACACTTTTTTTTGTTTCCACAAACACCCTCAAGTAAGCGGTTGGTTTTATTTTCCTGCCCAATTGTTTTATTTTGTCCAGTTCATTTAAAAGTTGAGCATAGAGCTGTGTTGTTTTCTGGCATGTTGGCCTTAGTACTGTGCCTAATCTACCATTGGTTGTTTCTCTCCCCTCACAGCCACAATCTACAGTATGTAAATTATCTTCTTCTTAACAAAGGTTCTTTTTAAATCAGTAATATTTTGATGCTTTGAATGTTCATTTTAAAAAAAGAAACTAAACACAATGCATTTTGAGGTGAATTTTAAATAAATCAAGTTGTTCAGTTTTGATGTGTAAATTCTGTCCTGTGAAACAGCAAACTGATGTTAATGCGTCTATGAAGGTGCCTAGATACCAAGCACACTTTTTCAAAATTGTAGATTTCCTCTTACTACCGCTCAAAAAAAAAAAAAAAAAAAAAGGTACAGCTAGAACAATTTTCACAATTAAGCTCTGACTTAAAACCCTGCACCAAGCAGCTACATAATCTGAATTCCCATTCTTCTGGGAGCCAGAAGAAGTGATGTGAGCCAGGGGACCTTGATGGCTCGTTGAAAAGTAGCTCAAATCTGTAAAGATTCTGGAACTATATCTCAAGTCTGCTTTGACGGTCTTCCTATCCAATAATAAAATCTACATGCTACAGTTGACGCACCCATAGGCATGGCAAGTACTTGGTAACTAATGTAATGATAGTTTTCTTTTAGGACACTGGCTTTAAGCATTCTATCAGCGCGATGACAGCAGTGCGTCCTCCACTGCTGTGATGCCTGTAATTTGTTAACAGATGTGGTTAGATAATCACTTTTCTGTTGTTTATCCTACATAATTGTCTTGGTGTTTGCCTATGGGGAGAAGAAACCATACTGTGGCCTCCTGTACTCAAGGAGTAAGATGATCTTGGAATATTCCAAACTCGTTTTTCTTTCGTCTCTCAATAGACGGGAGAACTTGAGGGAGAAGGTTTGGAAGGGCTCTGCCCATCTTTTACCTATCCCTAACCCATCTGTCCTTGAAACATTTACCAACTACACAACTATGTATTATTTTTAAAAATTTGGTTTTTTGTAATCGAGCAGTGATACTTATATTTAGATATCTATACTGCTTTTTCAGCTGTTGTGAGCATCTCTGATAGTGAAGTATAAATGCCTAAAAGAATCTGTTTCCTAGGCTGGCCTCTCTTATTGAGCTAGTGATATAAGGTGGTTTTGCTCTAACTTTGCTGACAACAGTCCTTGGTTTACAAATTACACGTATTCTTTCTTCATTTTAAATTTGGCAGCATTCACAATGTTAATCGTTATTACGATTGAGAATCCACTCCTAATTTCTAGGCTTTTTCCATTCCTTTTGTTAAGGAAAACAGCAGTTTTTAGCCTGTGCAGACAGCATAACGCTTTCTAAGTAATAGTCTAAAATTTCTCTTTAATTAGATTTCTAAGCAGTTTTTCCCCCTAATCCCAGTAATACATTTTCTCTACTTAGATGTTGTTCAAAGTACGTTCAGAATCAGAGCCATGATACTAATTCTTGAAGGATGTGAACATTAAAATTGAAAATGTGAATCCTAAAATTGCAGGTGGTAGAAAGCAAGCTAGACTAATGTCAGCCTTGCGTAACTTCCAGTTACTAGCTTTGTGAGGAGAGGGTTGGGTGCTGGCGGAAACTCCGGTAGATATCAGTGCAGAAGTCGTCTGTGAGTGGTGTTTGTCAAGTCGTCTTTTTCAAACAGGTAAGCTCGTTCTTCTTCCTCTAAGACAGTATGTTAGCAGTTGTGGATATAGTTTTCGTCGCTCTATGTCATAAACAAGAGTAATTTTAATTATGCGTGTAATAGGACTTTTACAAATACACAAAATCTTGCTCACAAAAATCAAAAGAAAATCTTGGTGCTCTGTGCACTAAGATTGACTCTAAGGATGGTTTGGTATCAGTTCATGCTATAATCTGAACAACATGTTACCTGGTAAGTACTAATGGCCACGCTTTTACATACTGTGACAGAATCACTATTACCCCCTGAAGTGCAGGTGCAAACACAGCTGTTCTGCTAAAAATTTGTGAAGTGACATTGAAAAAGATGAAAAGATAAAAATGTGACCATTAGTCTTTTTTTTACTTTACTGAGATTTATATTTATTTTTGAAAACAAAATGTTAACAGTCCATTAATGTATGGCAGTTGTGACATAGTGCCACACATAGGGCATACAGACAAATTACAATCTTGCTGTTTTAATTAAGTAATTTAGAATTCATTGCTCCATGCAGCTAAATAGGGAGTGATGGACAGCTCTGTAGCTTTCACACTTCACTATGAGCTAAGCAAGAGTTTTATCACAGTGAAATTTAAGCTTAGCTATGACTGACTGCAGCAGTCAAATTTTTTTTTATATATATATAGAGTAGTCTTGCAAACTTACTTTGGAAACTTAGCAGTTAACCTTCCATTCCCTCCTTTACGACAGAGGCTCATGTCATGAAAAGCCAAAGGTTATTTATTTGCTCAAGAAAAAGGTGTTGCCGTACAATATCAGTGTGCGATTTTTAGAAAGCACTCATATCACTTAATCTGTTTGGATATTTTACACCTGTAGCTCTTAAGAAGCTGAGCAGTATCCACAGGTGAACTTAAATTTGGAGATTATCCTCTGTATTTCTTGCATCTGTGCTTGGCCTCTGTATTGCAGCAAACACAGCTTCTTATGGTTCATTTCTTCTTGTCTGTCTTACTACATGGGAATACTAGTGGGGTTCATGACCACAAAAAAAAAGTGCTTGCCCAGCAATTAGCAGAATACATGTTCCACAAAAACATTGTGTTGACTGGGTGAAGATTAACAAATACCAAGTTGTGACGTTTTTGTTTGGCTTTTTGTTTGAACTGAACGAGCAATTAGGATGTGGGTCTCAACCTGGTGAGGTGCAGAGTGGGACAAAAAAGTAAAGGTGCTTGCGATTGTTACGAACAATGTCTTTGACGTTAAAAGTTTCCCTGTGTATGTTTATGGTTCAGCATCCTTGATATTAATTTTCAGTAACAAAAGCGGGACTGGAGCAGGTATTGGATGCGTGACTAGTTGAAAGGCTTTTGCCATCTCGTCATTAGATAAACCGAGCTAGACTGTTCTGATGCCAGTGGTTTTCTTTTTAGATGGTCTTTAAAAGAAAATGCCCATGTTTTACTTGAAAGGGACAGTCTACGTTTGCTTCAGCTTTTCTATAAGAAACAAGTTAGGTGCAGTGTAGGGTTGTGTCACCTGCAGTGTACACACATCGCTTAAGAAACACTAAACATTTTGGTAAAACCAAAAGTAAGTTTGCTAAGTAAGTATCTCACTATGATGCCAAATTTAGTAAGCCAGTTGAATTATTTTTCAGTTTTTAAACCACAAGGCATAGGCCAATGCCTTTTACTTCTGTGCTTAAGAAGAAAATGTAAATCTTAGAAAAACATACTAATTTTGAAATATTTTAGTTTACTATGGTAAAATGGAAAGAAAAATATCCCATACGGTTTAGAACATAAAATACAAAGTTGTTAAAATGGAGACTCTCAAAATTTTCTTGCAGTTATAAAATCAGCATTTGGAGTAATCAGCGTTGTTCACTCTTGAAGATTCTTGCAGGATCCGTCGTTGTTGCCAAGCCTTTTCCTGGTAAGTTAAATCTGCAATGAAACGATAAGAAAATGTGTCACCAATTTTTAAAAAGGCCAATCCTACTATAATTAATAGGATTTTATTAAATGCAGTTTGAGGTTCTTTTCGGCTGGTGCTGGGTGCTAGTGTGTGTATGGGGGGCTTGCACAGGGTACCCAGCCGACTTGATTGCACTTTGGGAGAGGGTGTGAAAGTCTGATCTTCTGAGGATATTTAAAAGGTGCAAGAGTAGAACCACGCTTAGTGTTACTTTTACAATCGACTGAGTGCTTGTAAGTATGAAATAAAATGCTTTTAATTTGGAAACATAAAAGGCTCACAATAGGGCATCTCAATGTTTTATTCAAGTTTAGCTGCAGAGAGTTGAGCTGTTCTTGAACTAGCTAGTGACTAGCTGTGTAATCTTACAGTGCCTCTAGATGCCCAAGGAACAACACCTAAAGCAACAGGTAAAGTACGGGTTTCTATTCTAAAACCCCGTTTACAGAAAATATGTTGGTATCTGGAAAGCTGATCATTGGTGCTGAATGCGAGCAAATACAACTGGGCAGCTGAAAGTTGCCTTTACTGCATTGTTTTTTTTTTTTTTATCAGATGGCCAGAATGGGAGAAAAGTATAATTATGCCTTATTTTTCCTGAATTCCTACCAGACTTCAAATTATGTAAAATTTTGTATTTTTATGCTGTTTTCAGGGAATATACTTCAGAGGAAGGAATCCCTACTTGTTTCTGTGCACTTGTGCTGTGGATTTGCACACTTGAAAATTATGTAGCCTAATTGAAATGTTGGTTTAGGATTTTTTTCCCCAATCTGTTAGTGGTGAAGGATGCTGGCCTGGGAATTTTGGAGGTGCCTTAGACTGGCCTGCTGGAGTACCTCAAGTTGAGTCTGGAGTTAATTGCATCGAAACAGCGATTCAACCCTCTGCTGAGGTGGTCTTTATATAATATATATAAATCATTTGTGTCGTATATATTTAGTTACTATTTTAAAAACCAATCATAGCTGAGACCAAGATGTTAAAACAAATGGCATTCAGAGTGAGGCACTATAATCTCTAGTTAGGCATGGAGCAGCATTTTTAAATGGCACTAAGTGTAACAGGGTTGCAAGTTCCCCAGGCACGCAAATCGGTTGTATGATCTTTTGAGGAGCAGACTTTAATACTCAAGGCACCGGTGTATCCTGTGTAAGTAAGTGAAAGTTCCAAGAACTTCTTCAAAATAATCTCATTTGTACTCAGGTATGTAAGTACAAGTTTAGGAACTAAATTCTAAAAATACTGTTTGTGTTTTAACTATTTAACTTTTTCCTGCATAATGAAAGAAGTGATGATCCTGAAGACATTTTTATCATTAGCTCTTCTCCCTGGCAGTTCAATAGGAGGGAGCACAGTATAGACTTAGCCCTTAAAGAGCTTTTTTTAAAAAGAAGCAGCAGAGGAGAGAACCAGGATTTAGCCTCTGAGCTTCCTTCCCCTTGTACGCTGTGGAGTGCAGCTATAACCCCCAATTCCAGCGCTCGGCTTAGAAGTGGGGACAGAAGTTCTGTGGCCGGTGCCAGAGAAGCACCGACAAGCTCTGGAAAAGCAGTTCGCTAAAAAACTGCGTCGAGAGTTGAAGCAAGAAATGTAGTTTTGGAGAGGGTTGGTGGGTGGTGGTTTTGCTTCCCCCTTGTAAAAGGAATAGGATAAAATTTAGGATTGGGATGCAAGTACACTTGGTACTAGCCTTTACAGGCTGTGCTGCGTCTTGCTATGAATTTAATTGTCCACCCTCGTTTTTTTGTAGCGGTGTTTGTGGTCTGTGTTTTGTGTTGCGTATCCTTGCATTTGGTGTACTGGGAGGAGGACCATCTTTTTAAAGTATGGGACTAAGGATGAGAAAATGTTGGCTCCCACCCTTTCTCGGGCCGTCCATCCAACCTGCCCTGGAATATAGTCCCCTCAGAAGACTTCGGCAAGAAACTGAATAGGTGCTGATTTATGGTCAGGTTTGGTCTTGAACTGTGAGATGTTTTTGTTCAAGCTTATTCTGGACCTAGTTTTGTGATAACGCACTTGCTGGTGTGTGACTGGCCACACAGATTTATTAGTAGTTTCAACCTTTTTTTGTCAAGGTGTATTTGCATAAAAGCTTAGGGATAAATTTCCAGTTGATAGTTCCAAGATCTTTCTCGAGGTTTTCTTTCAGTAGGTGCATTGTGTATAAAGACGGAAACTTCAAATTAAACAAGCAGTTACTGTTCTGTAAGTGGTCTTAAATTCTCCTTAAAAAAAACACCCCACACAAACAAAAAACCACTCCGAAAAGCCCAACAAAACAAAACACAAAATAACCCCTCAGCCTCAAAAACAGAGAACTTTACTTCAGTTGTATATCTTTAATATCTTCTATAGTCTGACTATCTTCAGGTAAACCGCAGCTGTGTGGACCTTTGCTGTTTCCTGCAGAAAGCATTCCTTCTGAACACCGTCGGTTCTGTTGGCTGTGGCTTTCTGCTCAGGGCTGCTGAAATAACTGTGTCTGATTGACTCCCTTCTGGTCAGATACTTCTCGAGAACTGTATCAGTTCTCGACACGCAATCTGTCAGATTTTTCTTTTCTCTTAGTAGTTTTTATATCCCCTGCATCATAATGATCTGAATACATGCTGTTATGTTTTCCCCGAGACACTTAGTTTTTTTGGTGAAGTCTTACTTTGATTTCTTGTGTCTTTCTGACATGATATTTCCCAAATACTCTGTGTAATGAAAGGAGGTTTGAAAAATAATGATTTTTATAATAGCTGCTCTGTTTCTCATGAGTGAGCATATTTTTTTAACATATCACATAATCTCTGTTGTTGTTCAGAATAACTGCTAATGCAGAAAGGAACTCAGATGATGTATACAAACCAGTAACTCAACAGAAGTGAATATAGCCTGATACAAAACGTGTATTCATGTCTAAAACCAATGACTTGGAGAATACATGTGGCACAAAGCAAGCGTGGTCTACAGCACACATAAGAACACACCATTTTTGCAACAAAAAGTGCATTGGAAGCCCCTGTATGTGCTACGTATTCTGAGGTTACAGTTACAGGAAAGTAGGGGGTAGATATTTGTCAGTATGAGTTAAGTGTCTTATGTGTTTTTCAAAATGTTTCATGACTATTTAAGTACCTAAACACTATGGGGGAAATTGGCCCAGATCACAACTGAGAAGAAAAAAAGCAGCATAAGAAAGGCAAGAAAACCATGGAAAGCAGCCTAAGTTGGTATGACAGAGGCCTTGATCTAGCAAATTGGGGTGGACAGGCAGATACCTGCATATACGTGGAATCCCAGTAGAATCGTTAGTTTCAGGGATAAAATTGCAGATGTAGTCTAAAGAGAAAAGTTAAAGTATTAAGTCTCACTTAAGAAAAACCTTCTTTCAGATTTATCCCTATCTTTCAGGGAAGTCTAGGCTTTTATCCAACTTCTTACAATCCTTTTTGCTCCCAGAAGTCAGTCAGGTGGCTTAACCGAAGTGCCAATAGTTGTAGGAAGGGACTGTTGCAAGGGAGCCTCTTTGCTTGCGTTGTCCTGCCCTGGTTGCCGTGCCATCTGGTGAGAAGGGGTCTTCATGAGGGTGCGAAAACAGGGTCAGGGACAAACATGACCACAGAGGGAGGAGAATCTGGAGTTTTGAAAAGGGAAGGATCTGTGTGTATAATGTAACTGTGTGTGCATATTATTTTATATAGAAAAATGTATTTTACATATAAAAAACCCCGTATTTTTGCATTTGGTTGAGCCTTTTCAGTCACAGCAGCATGCAAATAAAACCTAAAAGCATTTTATCTGTTCTCGGTTTCTTCTGTGAGAGTGCTGCTTGTTACAGGATCTCCATTCTTTAGCGATTTCTCTAACAAGCATCAGCAGTTGACACTGTATGGGGTTTTTGCATGGGTAGATTTTATCGATCAAAGGACTTGTTTTAAATTGGACACAAGCAAAGTCTGACATGCTATGTGGATGTGTTGCTGCTAGCAAATTTCCACTGGTTTGTGGCTGTGCAAAGTTTGAAAGATTTTTGGTCTTTGTGCGTCACTGTATTTGTAGCCTGCTTTTTGAAGATAGACATAAAACACAGTGGGCTTACAAATGTTCCTTACAGTTTAAGCACTGCAGATGAACTCAGTGCTCTTTACATTGTATGAAACATGAATTTTGCTAGGGTGGTTACACTGTAATTTGAAATAACTTCAATGTCATCTTCACAGTCCTCAAAATTTAAAGAGCCCATGGTTAGATATTTGTACACTTACATGTGGTAAACTCTAAAACATTGTTTCCACTGCATTGAGGAATCTACTGATATTACACACTAAATACCTTTTGCACGTGGATTTTGCTGTTGGGTTTTTTGTTTGGTTTGTTGTTTGAGGTTTGGTTGTGGTTTTTTTACAGTGAAAATCATTGTTATGATGAAGCTGCACCTTTGCTGATGGGCAGAGAGTTGTTTGGGTTTTTTTTAACAAACAGCATGATTTTGATGGCTCAGATTTGACTGCTGGTGCTATGTGTATGTATCTATCACCTGTTACCTGCAGCACTGTTAATCTGAGACTGCAATGAAAATGATTGTGACTGAAAAATGATGGCTTTGAAGTAGGCCTAATTATAGTTAGCTTTGGATGAGATGGTCTAGCTCAACATCATTGTTGTGAAGGGCTAGAAAAATTGGCACTATCTAATCTCTTGTATATCGTATTTTACTTTTGCATTTTAAACTAAACTTAAAAACAAAAGTCCCTATGACCTGAATGCAAACCAGGCTCTCTCCCCTTTCCTACCTTCTTGAATCCAAATGACTGTCCTATGTCTGACAGTGTGATCACAAAGAGCTCAATTTCATTCCTTTCATTTCCCAAACTTTGGGAAGATTTATGATGCTGATACATGTGCAGCAATGCCTATTAGCATAATTGCTGCACAGCTGATAGTATCATTTAGAGCTGCTCTTGTGGTGTTTCAATTTTTTATTTAACAAGAAGTCATCTAAAGAATATTAAAGTTATGATTACACAACTGAGCAGCAAAATTGAAAGCTATGTCACCTGAGAGATTTGACCAAAATCTGTAATTAAACTGTTCTTTACTAACTTCATAAGCATGTTAATAATAATTAGCTGTCTCTACAGTTTAGTTCTGGCTGAGGGAGGGTTTTCTGCCTTATTGTGTGTTTGGCCGTATGTTGGTGTTTAGCGTGTTAGTAACCCCTGTCATGAGCTTCTTTATGCTGATGATTGCTTTTAATTTAAGGTCGCCTTATTCAGGCTCTGCACAGACTGGTATGATTTTGTGCATTCATGAACGTCTTCGTGTTAACATGGGAAGCCCTCTTTCTGGTTTTGGTTGGGGGTTGTTTGTTTGTTGGTTTGGGGTTTGGGTTTTTTTTTTGTTTGGTTGTGGGTTTGGTTTTGTGTTTTTGTTTGTTTTTGCATAGTCGTCTGCTCTGCTTTCAGAGCTTCAAGGAATTTAGAACCTTTAGTCTTACTTTCCACTTTTGACATGAGATTTTTTTTAGTTATATGCCCCCCCTCTGTGCTTGTTAGAAGTCTAACAGTTCGCTTTATTTTTGCCTCTGGTTGAGCCTTTTCCTCTGAGCATGGTGGAGACTTTCGTAACCTTTTCTGCTGTTTCACCACATGGTCCTCTTCACTCAGAAACCGCTTGCCCAAAATTCTGATGTAGGAGTTGACTCCTAGTGATACTGCTCTCTTGCAGTGATACAGGGTCCGTGGCAACTTCAAGTGAGTAATACTGAATAATGAAATAATAGATGGATTAGAGCTAGAGTTAGGATTTTTGTTGAGAAATTAATCATCTATTCAGAAGTGTTTGGGTCTATAAAACTGTCTTTCATTACTGTAGTTAGGGTTATCCAAAAATACTCATGGTGTATTGCAGGTTGTATACAACAGTGAGACTTTTTTCTTTTTTTTTTTTCACTGCCTCTGATGTAGAGAGAAAAAAATTCCTATTTCTGTTGTGGAATTCAGGTTTTGGCTAGGAATATTTTTTGATAATGTTTCACCTTTCATGAATTAAATACTTGGGGCTGGTATCTTCTTGCATATCAACTTTGAAATTTAAGCAAAAATTATTCTATCTTTATGGTAAAGGCAGAAGTTTCTCAGAAGCTTTTCTCCCTTCTCCCCATACTAACTTTTCTCACCTTCTCCACCAAACCAGTATGATTTTACCTGGTGATTTTAGTCAGAGTATAAATGATGTTGTCAAAGCATCCTCACGTCTCTTCCCAAATACCTGACTCCTTCCCAAGGACCTTCTATCCCGCTTTTCTTCACCAGTGATCCTCCACGTGTGGTTTTGTTTGAGTGCTTTGAAGGGGAGACAAAAGAGTGCAAAATGGGGAGGGGGGCTGTAGCTTGCTTCCCACCCTTACCTACTGCCCACACCATGCAGACAGCACTGCGTCCTCTGAAGCAACTCTAGAAGAGGAGAGGGGGCAGAAGCTGAGGCAGAGCAGACTAAAACTGGGCACAAGACTATGCTTGGAATAGTATGGGTGGCTAAATTAGTTCAATTTAGTATGATTTGCCACTGCATGTATTTAACAATTAAACCTGTCTTGCCGAATGCAGAGAAAAGCCTTCAGCAAAGCTCAGGGACTGGCTTTTCATCAGTGATAAGAGATGACAGCAAGCACTGGGAAAATATGTCAGTAAGTTTGTTATTGGTTGAGAAATCCTGTTCAAGGAAAACTGAGATTTTCTGGGAAGTTACTCTTCCGAGTAGATTTGACAAAAATGAAGCGAGACAATCTTTTGGATATGTCAAAACTACTCATTTTAGCTTCAAAAAATTTTGAAGGCTGTCTGTACTAAAAAACAATGGAATGAAGAGCTGCAATAATTGTCGCAGAGATGGTCTCCGTTTAGCTGCTACCTTCCTGGTTACAATAGTTTCTCAGGATGTGGGAGACGCAGCTTCATAAACGTGTGGAGTACACTCACTGGCTGCATCTGCGCTGTGAGGGCGGACGTACCTACAAACATAACACATCTGCCCGAGCAGACCTGTAGAGCAATTCAGCTGATGTGGAGTACCCGGTTGTCCACCCTGTGTGCCGTTCAGGGGACTTTTGCTTCAGGCTGGCTCAAGTGTGGCTGTTTGGCCTCCACCTTCGTTAGCAGTTGGAGCGGAGTAGCGGTGTGCTTCGATTTACCTTCCTGTTCGGTTTCATCCATTTTGTGCAGTGCACTCTGGTCAGTGGTACCAGGCAATGCAAGTGTCGATGTGCTCGGTCAAGTTCTACAGCGGGGGGTCTGCAGCCCGTGATGGCGTCCAGCCAGGAGCAGACACCGGGTTTTATTCAGTTGGCCTATAAACCCGTACCGCTCTACCCACAAACTTTGTCTGGTTCCTGCAGCCAGGGGAAGTGAGGGACGGTGACCTGAGCGGTTCGCTCTGGCCCCCGTTTTGGTGAATGTTTTGAGTCTCGTTATTCACAATTCGCTCGCCCCTGCTGGAGACGGTCTATCAGATTGACCGGGGGGGGCGGCGGGAGGAAAAAGTGCTTGTCTTTATTGAGACGTGCTATTTCACAGCAGCGGTGTCCTCTTTGCATTTTATTTTTGATGAGGGTGAAACAAATAGCGTTTCAGTAACAAGAGTAAATTACCTTGTCTGGGCAGCACCGTTGCGATAGCAGTTAACTTTGTATGTTAAAAGCGACTTCAGCGCTAAAAGCTGTAACAAGGGACCTATTCAGTAATTCGATCAATTTTCAACGAAGATGCGTTTTCAGTAAAGCTGCTGTAAGACGCATCGTGGTCAGTCGCTTCGCTACCCCGTGCTGCCGCTCGAAGGAGCCAAGGCCGGTGCCGGGCGCCGGCCCCTTCACGACTCGACCGGCCTCCGCTGCGGGCGGCGGTTGGCGGCCGCAACGCCGCGCCGGGGGCGCGAGCCCGCCCCACCCCGCCGCCGGCCGTTGCGCGGCCGCGCGCTCCCCTGGGCGGGGAGGGGAAGGGGCGGTGACGTCACAGCGGAGGCAGAGCCGGGAGTTGCGAGGGCGCCTCCACTCCGGCGCGAGGCGGCGGCTCGCGTCAGCGTGCTCGCTCCCGCCGCGCCGCACGCCGGGGCTCTCGCGAGAGCGGGGAGCCGGCTCGGTTCCTGGTTGGTGGGCGCTCGCCGGGCAAGCCGGGGCGGCAGCGGGGACGGGCCTCCGCCGGCGGCCGCGTACCGGGCTCAGCGCGCCGCTTCCCCAGAGCCCCCCGCCGGGCGGCCGCCCTCCCCCCAGCGCGCAGCCAGCCGGGCGCGGGCCCGGGACCCGGCGGAGCATTGTCCGCGGCGGGGATCATGTCCGCCGGGCAGCAGGCGCCGCTGCCGCCGCCGTCGCAACCGGACGAGCTGCCAGCGCCACCGCCAGGCGCCAACAGCAGCGAGGCCGCGGGGACAGGTCCCTGCGCCGCCGGCCCGGCCGGAGCCGACACCGAGATGGAGGTCAGGCGTTTTCCGCCGGCGGGTACCCCCCCCCTCCCCGGGGCCGCGGGCCCCGGCGGCGGGCTGTGGCGGCGCCGCGGTGGGGGCGCGCCCGGCTGCGCGGCGGCAGGTGTCCGCCATGCGGGACGGCGCCGGCGGGGCGTCCCTGGGCCGCGTGGGGCCGCGGGAGACAATGGAGGGGCGGGCGGGGGCGGGCGCGGGGCCGTGCCGTGCGGCGCCTCCGGGGCGCCGCCGGGCCCTGGCGGGAAGGCGGGTGGCGGGGCCGGGGAACGACCCGGCGGCTGCTGGGGAAGGGTCGGGGCGGCGGCGAGGGGGGGGGGGGGGGCGTTGCTCCATCTCTCCGCCTCCCCTCACCGCCGACCGCCGCACGCGGGCCCTGGACGCCGTGTTCCTCCGCCGGCGCCGCCGCGGGGAGGCCTCGCCGCCAGACTACTTTACGGAGTTATATTCTTGGAGATGGGGTCGCGGGGGGAGCCCCGCTCGGGAGGTGGTTCGCCGTCCTCTCCCCCGCGCCCACGTACGCGTGAAAGCGCAGAGATCTCGCTAGGCTCGTCACCCCCTCCTTGCAAGCAGCCTTTCTCCTCTCCTCCCTCCCTCAAAAGCCTTCCCATCGTTTGCGCTTCCTGCTTCAGTGATGAGCAAGTCGGCGTTCTCAAAAGCAGTAATGTTTTCTCTCTTCTAAAGTCCTTCAAAACTAGAGTGCTTCAAAACTTCTTTTTTGGGGGGATGGGGGGCTTGTTTGAGGTTTTCCTGTGGCAGCAGGTGCCTATTCCAGAAATTTCAAGGGGTTTCAGTGATTGCCTAGAGATGCAAATTTTATCGCAGCATTGTTTCTTTAATGATATGAGGAAACTGGTTGGTCCTGCTTTCAGGCTGGGTGTTTTGTACTCTGAGTCATGCTGTACAGTCCAACCGACTTGATCTAAATAAATTTGCAAATGCCATATTTTTCGGATGAGCAAGTAGCCAAAGCACTGTGGGTAATAAGTCCTGCTCGAACCTGCAAAAATAGGGCAATTCCGGGCTGGGGCTTAAGCACGTGGAGGCCGTGAAACGCGCGCTCTTGAGGTGCACGAGGGCTCTCTGTGCTGGCTAAGTTGGTTCCTTTTCGCGTGGGGAAGGGATTACATTGCGTAAAGTGACATTTCAATTGAAATAGCTTCTTGATAGTCCGGATCATCTGAGAGACTGCTTTTTCTTACTCTCCAGCTAAATTGCAAAGTTTTGTCATCTTTATTGCACCTGGTGAGGTCAGATGGCGCGCTGCTGCCTTTCTGTGTTTAGCGTGTTAGGCATTTCAGGAGAAACATGAATTTTGTACAGAAGTTCAAACAGTCCTGTGCTTGTGCTCACTGGTAGGTAGGTGGGTGTTGGCTAAAGTCAGTGGGAGATGAGTGAGAAGATTTGGGTATGAGTTGCTCCATCTCTCCGCCTCCCCTCACCGCTGACCGCCGCACGCGGGCCCTGGACGCCATAATCTGGACGCCTGGATCTTTAGCCATAACTTTTTATGCTCGGTCCTTTATAGTTTCACTGGTGAATGAAACATTTATATTGGGATTTTTCTGTTTCCACACACCTTGCCTGTCAGAGTTTTGTGAGGAAACACCCGCCCACAAACATCCCATGTTTTGCCTGCCTCTGTTTCATGTTGTTTCTTACTTTCCTGCTCCTTTTTTCTACGTTGGCTAGTAAAGACCGAATTTAGCCCAATTCTTACTTGGCTCAATTTAACAGATGGCTAATAATGGTGTTGACAGCATTTCATTTGTTTCCTTTTCTCACCCTTTCAAGAATTATTTTATACTGCCTTAGCGTGGTTTACCAGGGAAGGATAACCCCATTGTTTTTGGTTTTAAGAACAGAATATGAAGTTACACGTGGGAAATGATGGGGCAAGAGTTAACCTAGTAACAGGAGAGACAAGGATAAAACAGCCCTCATCTGAAAGCATAATTGAAGGCATTATGTCAAGGATTTGGCAGGAAGGGGATGAGGAAGGACTGCCCCCTCCAAACCAAGTTTCTATTAGTAGTGGTACCATTGGTGATTACAACAATTATTTGATTCAGTAAACTAAACGGGGAAAATGCAGTGTGTCTAAATTCCTGCTCTGTTTCCAGGACAAAACTGCAGTCCGGGTTCTTACGTAGACTTGTTGTCTTGATACAGAATGATGAGGGGTTGGGGTAATCTGGAAAAAGAAAAAAAAAAAAAAAAAAAAAAAAAAAGTGGAAACTGTGCTTGCTTCAGGACTGGAGCTGGTTCTTTCCCAGTACTCTCCAGAGCCAGCTTGAGGAGGGCTATGGCTCAGCAGCCTAGAAGCGGCATGCTGAGCTCCTGGACCACAGCTGTCTCTCTCATTCACATTGATGTGAGGCTTTAATGATGGAGCTAAATCAGATTACAGAGATCTAGCTCTGTCCCTCACCCTGTGGCAGGGATCTTTGATCCATCTCCAGGTAATTTTACAGTAAGTAATAGAAAGCTGGCTATATCAAAGCAGCAAAAAATGGCTGTGCCATTTGATGTGGATACAGAGTAATTTGAAACAAGCTTATTCTCCTTTACATGGGTATCTTCTCTTGTTCAGAAATAATTTTTTTTCTAATTCTTTTTCATCTCAGGAATCTTTTGATGATGCATCACCAGGAAAACAAAAAGAAATCCAGGAAGCAGATCCTACATACGAAGAGAAAATGGTATGTAATATTTGGGACTGTGTACAGCTGTCTAGTAGTTCTGCACTTGCTGAAAATAGACTGAGTTTTCTGCTTGTTTGAAATCTCGTGACTGGATTTATAAAACTTTGCCTAGTTATTAAAAAAATATTTAAGTAACTTGAAACCAAAAAATACCCAGAAAAAACCCCTCAGACCTTTTTCCTTTGTAGCATTTTTTTGCTGGTCCTCTGCTCTTTCTCTATATCCATTGCAGTCATTTGTGGGAATAACTGTTGATGTGTTTTGCTGTTTCTAGGAATTATAGTCCTAACAGCTTTGAGGTGCTCTAGATTTAGAAGAATGAGATAATGGGAAATACTCAAATGTCCGAGGGGAAAAAATGTCATTAAAAAGTTGTCAAGTTGCTTTTGAAGTTATTTGTAGAGTTGTCCTTCCTGTAGGCAAGGGGGACTATGAGGGGCTGAGTATTTATGTTCTTGGTCAGAAATGGAAAAATGCTCTAGGAAAGCATCCCTAAGTATTTAAATGGCTGATACCTTACTTTTTCAATTGTATGGAATCAGTTGAAGTCTAGGACCTTTCTTATATTGCTGTTGAATACAGGAAAGTAATTCCAAACTTACTTTTGAACTGCAGGAGTAGCGGTTCTTTGTAGGAAAAGTATAGTAATTTCTATTGGGGGGTGAGCAGTAAAAAGAAAAGTTTGACATAAGGCTTTGAGTAGGCACTGCATTCATTTTCAGTGGAAGTATGCTTTAGTAGGACGACTTCAAAATAGGCAGGTTCTTTCAAACAGCACAGTTTACGGGTCAAAGTAAATAAAAGTTAGCTTTCAAAATTCACAGGAGGCTGAGGAAGGATTTGCTGTTTAGGACAAACACTGACTGTAAGTCTTGGCCAATTTTTCTATCCTTCTACTTTGTTTAGACTGAATGGGATTTTGTTAGCTTTTTCTGAAATTTAATTTGTTCTCTGTGAAGCTCTAGTTAGAGTCCTAGAACTTTTGAAGATGGGTGATTCTGTGTTTCATGGGTTAGGAGAAAACTTACTGTTTTCCTTATGTTTTCAGTTTTTATAATATCCTGAACGTAAGAGATGGAGCCGTCCACTCCTCGCCATCTCATCACGTTTTCTTTCTCTGTTCCTCCCTGTTTGCCTTCCTGTTTGTAATTCCAGTGTCTGTGACTGCATGTGGAATTTCTTCATAGGAAAGTGAAACCGGTTCTTATAGTTTGCTGCTTCCTGTGTTGTTTTTTCTTGCTGCTGAAAATAACCCAGTCATCTTCTGCTAATTTCCTTGTGCTACTTACTGGCAAACTGAATAAAGTGAACTTGGGGTTGTCTCTTCTAGTTTCTAGGCAGGCATGACTACAAGGAAGAATGTATTTTACCATTGGAATAGTCAGAAGATGTGCCAGAAAGGAAAACAGGAAAAGTTGCTCTGTTGGTAGGAGGATAGCTCAAGGTTGCCGAGTACAGCCTGTTCTTGTCTGTGTCCTATCTAAAAGATACAGATAATATTTGTTAGTCTCTTAAAGGAATATTCTTAAGCACAATGAAAACTAGTTGTGGTGATGTGTGTGCAGTGACAAAACTTGCAGAAGATTCTTCACTAAAATTTTAGAGCAAGGAAGCTTTTGCAGTGGCCTTTGTATCTCTTCTCTTTTGCACAGCCAGTGAACAAGTACTTAAAAATAAGGATCAGCAACATGGGTAGCACTAATGACTTACCTAGTTTAAACTTTAGAAGCTGTTATGAAGTAAACAAAAAAACATCCTATGAAGAATAGACAGGAAGACTTGAATTCAGTGGATGTGGATTGTAGCTGTGTCAATCAAGCTTAAACTACAGTTAGAGAGAGTCTGACTCTCTTCTGGTACATACAGGATCTCTTTTCTTTGCCTCTTTCTTCTCTCACCCCCTGTCTTCCTGTCTTTTACATAGTGCAGGACTGCTTGCTTTAAAGAGGAGAACACTCACAGAGCTGGCATTGCTCTTGCAGAAGTCTGGAACATATGTTCCTTCTTACTAAGAAAATTGACTTCCTGTAACTGTGCAAGTTGCTAAATACCAGGTTATGTTGTGGCAGCTGGCAGAATGTCAGAGTGGTTGCTGTTAAGCTTGGAACTGTTTTCTGTCTTGATTGTCTGTTCTGAAGTCTTGATGCGGCCGTGGGAAGGTGTCTTAATTCCAAATGAAGCCTGTCTCAAAGGAACCGAACCTTTTAGATACTAATATTGTCTCCTGTAATCTTTTTTGCACAGCAGAAACAGCAACTCATATCAAAGGGGGCAGCCTGACAAGTTAGGCTGAGCATATCTAAGAGGTCTCTGCTGCTGAAATAGGTGTTCTGGCTTGTGGCTATGGGCTCTTCTGCCTTCTCCACCCGCTTTCATGCCAGCCCTTTTGCTTATCTGACACTGCAGTGAGGTGGTGTATGTCACTGAGCAGGCTGGAAACTAATGCGGTAGAAAATAGTTGTTGCCAGGTTGGTGAGATGAATGAGTTCATTGAAGAATCCTGTGCATGCTGGGTAGGGGTAAATTTATGGGAGCGGGACTATCATTTTTGATAGGAGAAGGTGGTTAAGGGGCCTCTGGCCATGTCTAGTGACACTCATGCAATATCTGTGCCAAAGTCAGATTGCAGTCGTAGCGCAGGTCTGTCTTGCAACTTTGATCTTACTGGGTAGCAAAGGCTAGCCTTGACCCAATGAAAGAATATTGAATCTGTCAGCAGCAGTTAAGTTGTTGATGTTAATCATCTCTTCTTTCTTATTGTAGGTATGTATACAAAGAAATGTGATTCTATATTGTTTAAAAAACATTTGTTAGTTTTTTCTTTTGAGTGCATGCATACTGTAACTCATACTTGTTCCACTTAATTTTCCTTGTCAACAGCAAACAGACAGAGCAAACAGATTTGAGTATCTGTTGAAGCAGACTGAGCTGTTTGCTCATTTCATTCAGCCTGCTGCTCAGAAAACTCCAACTTCACCTTTGAAAATGAAGCCTGGACGTCCACGAATAAAGAAGGATGAGAAACAGAATTTACTGTCAGTTGGCGAGTGAGTGATGACATGTAGGCCAGCTTGTATTGTAATTATGGATTTTATTGTACTTTAGAAGCGTAAGTTAAGCTTGCTAGTCTTTTGTCCTAATTGGGTGTGTGTTTTATGCTGTGTAATTGTGGGGTTTTGTCAGCTGCCCACCTGTAAGTTGACGGTTCTGTAAGAATTATAGGAGTTACAAGAATTTTGTGTTGGTGGTGATTCATGATTTAATCATCATTAAAAGTATTCTGGCATGAAGAAAGTGGGGGCATAAAAGTAGAGCATTTGTGGCAGTAAGTTGTAAGAGTTCATGGAGAACGTCAGTATACAGCATCTTACAGGTAGCTTGAAAATCAGAAGCCTAGAAATTTGGATTGCCTTCATTGCAGCTTGTATGGCTACACTATATCTAGCGTTTGGCACATGTTCCAGACCTCTTACATACAGTGTCATTCCCTGTCTTACAGGTAAAGGCCAGTACCGATACACACAATTTATCCCTTTCCAGTCACTTTGCTCCAATATTTGAGCCTGTTAACAACATGGTCATCTTATTTTATTAAGAAGCTAGTGGATCTAAAGAGTTAAAAAAGCAGCATTTCAGTTGATCAGCTCTAAACAGGAGTTCTTTTGAAGAATCTTGCAAGAAGCTTCTTTGGGTGTTTGCATTCTGTACTGCAATGACGTTAGATTTAATTTTGGAACAGTTTCGCATCTTTTCAGTTGAGCCAGAAACTTAACGTACTTACTTGTACTCTTTCAGCTACCGTCATCGTAGAACAGAGCAGGAAGAAGACGAGGAGCTGTTAACAGAAAGCTCCAAGGCAACTAACGTCTGCACTCGATTTGAAGAGTCTCCATCATGTGTGTTTCCTTTCCCTCCCACCCTGTTCTTTTCCTTCAAAATGTTGTTTAAAATGAAGTTTATTTTCATCCTTCCCAAGGAAAACAAATCAATATTGGGGGGCAGGAGAAGGAGAAAAAAAATCCAGCACCAGTCTAATGGGACAAAATGTGTTAGCGAGGGACTGTTTATTTTTAGTCAGGCTATAAAGATGGTCCAGTGAGTCTTGTCCTTTACAAATCCAGTTGCCATACTTTAGTTACTAGGAAAGAGCTAGCTGTTTCTAAGTCTGTCATCTTACAATTTTTACATATGTAACCTGTCTTCTTATAGAATTTAAAGTACCTAACAGCTTCCAGTTTATTTAACAGAGAATTCAGTATTCTGTTGTTTGAACGTTTGATTGTGTTCTGATTTGGGGGCTGGTGATAGAATTTCTACATGTTTTGGGTTCTTGCAGAAAACAAAGCTGTTGGAGCAGCTTGCAGAAACAAAATTAACATGTCGCTGTCTCCAATCTGCATTGTCCTTGGAATTTACTGCATGAAATTTGTTACTTGATTTTATTCAGTAGCTTAGATAATCGGTGTCAGCTAGCAGGCAAGGGATGGTGAAATTCTTTGGTAAGTTTTTACAGATTTTTTTAGTCTATTCTTTCATGTCTTTTAGATGTTAAATGGGGAAAGCTGCGTGATTATCAGGTGCGAGGATTGAACTGGCTCATCTCTCTCTATGAAAATGGCATCAATGGTATCCTAGCAGATGAAATGGTATGCCCACAGCCCATGGGGACTTGTGAACACATGCTATCGCATACAATTTTATTTCAGCTATATATGTGTTTTTTCTAATAGCACTAAATATAATATATAATTTGCCAAATCTTATTTTTCTCGTATTTAGTTTTAAGTCACTAATGTTAAAAGTGTCACAGGTATGTTAATTTAAATAAACTGTGCAGGCAGTTTTAGAACTTGGCATACAAAAAGAGAATCTGTCAACCTTTAGAGAAATAAAATTTGGTGGAGGGGAGTTGTTCTATAGAATGATGTGTCCTCTATTCTTTCCTCCAAACTGCCACTATTTTCTTACGGTATTCTCAAGCTGCCCTTGTGAAGAGAGTGTCATGTATGAAAAGAGCAACAAATGTGGGAGTGCTTCTTGTTGTTGTTAGCGTAAAATACAGATAACAGGATACGTATGTCCCATGTGGACGGATCTCAGCAGCAAGAGCTGCGCTAGTGGGCAATTTTCTGGGAAGAATGATACAAAGATAGGTGTAGCTAGAGAGCCGTGTTAAAATTTCTTTCACACCATGACCATGGACACTTCAGTCAGCACTGGCCATAGCAGCTTTTGCTTCTGTTTTTATTCTTTTTCCCTGAAAGACACGGGATGAATGCAGAAGAAATTGTATTAGTTTGGCAGGCAGGTATATTTTTGTCTTTTTAAGTTATTTTAGTTGTATCTGTTTTTCATAAGGAGCAGATAAGGAAAAACAAAAATCTAACTATATTTCAGTGTATTTCATTTCTCATACTTTCTGGTAATTTCTGTGCAATTAAAGTTCCATGAGGTAAAATAGACAAATTAATTCAAATTATCATTTAGTAACATGTTTAGTTTTGAAATGGATCAAGGATTTTTTTCAACGTATGTGCTTATGAATAGAGAAAAATTTTTTTTTCCTGAGTGCAGTAGGCTTATTATAACAAAAACGTCTGGGAAACTGTATAAGTCCTTGGATTTCTGGTATTCCAAAATCCATCTTGCGTTTAGGAGTGTAAATATTTACTATTAAATATTTTTGGCTTCATTCTTAAATATTAATCCTTTTGAACTTGTTAATGCCTTTCGCACAGCTTGTAAACGCTTTTCCACATCTTACACCAGGTGGAACGTGGTTGTTTTGAAGACAAAGACTTGAAATTTAGAAGCAAAATTAACTTGTACTGATGGTTTTTGGTTTTTTTAAATCCCGTATGTTTGAGTCATAATATTTTTTGAATTATGGAAATTACATGAATGATCTGGTTTTTGCATGTCTTCCTCAGTTTTGTTTTAATTAAAATTATACGCTGAAGACACAAGGTTTTAAATATTTGTTGAATAGAGAACAGAGCACTTAGAAAAAGTATTTCCAAAGAAACTCAGTGTTTGTTTTCTTCTTTGACATATGCAGCTGTTTACATTTATGTTTGGCTTTCTTCTCACAAGAACTGACATCACGTCGTGGCCTGTGAAAACCTTACAGGGTTCTTAATTTATTCACTTTATTTCAAGTTTCAGAGAATGCATATGTCCTGTTTGTAAAGTTCATTGACCTCTAAATAAATAATCTGAGCACACCCTAGTCTACAAAACAAAATTTCATGCAATAATGTTTTCTTGCACTTCTAAGAATGTGTCTTATTTGAAAGGTAGGGCAAAATTCCAACTTCATGATCCAAGGTTAATTAAATATGGGAAGCCATACAAGGTTTTCCTAACCAAGATTTTGATGCCTTTTGTGAGTAGCGCTGTCTTTAATATATCTCACTCCTTTGTTCAGGCTCCTGTGTCTTCTGTGTACTTACTGTTGGGGGTTTTAAAGGCGTTTCTTGTAAGAGAGATGTTTTTTCTGACACGTTAATGTCTCTTACAGGGTCTCGGGAAGACACTGCAAACAATTTCTCTTCTTGGGTATATGAAACACTACAGAAATATTCCTGGCCCTCACATGGTGTTAGTTCCAAAGTCCACTCTACATAACTGGATGAATGAATTCAAGAGATGGGTACCTACACTTCGAGCAGTTTGCTTGATAGGTGACAAAGACCAGCGAGTAAGTTTTGATGTGGTGGTTTTTTTCCGTGTCAATCCAGCATGCGATTTTGCTGTCCTTTACCCATCGTTCGAAGGGGGGGATATTACTTGGATTTGTAGTGGTTAAACAGTAAGACCTACAAGTGCTACCTACTTAAAAGATAACCAGCTTAGAACTCACATGTATGTTGCCCAGCTATTGCTTCATCACTTTACACTCCTAATTTCTTAACCAAAGGTTCTCTCTCTCTCCTTTTGTGAAAGCAATACACTGTGTAGACCAGCAAAACCTGATGAATTTTAAAATAGGAAAATGAAGTGTTTCATGTACAGTGCTGTCATTTATATGAATATATGAGTTTGTGAAAAAGTAGTTTATTTTCCGCTCTGCATAGTACGGTATGTTCTGTTGGCTGTAACAGCAGCTCTTAAGAGGATTATGGGGTCTGTCACCTAAGCTGTTTTCTGAAAACAGTTGTCAGCTTAATGTTGGAGGGGGCAAGGTGGGTTGGTTGGTAGAAGTGATACGCAAGTGGATCTTAATTTGGCTTGAATTTTGTCAATTAAAAGAGAAAATACTGTTCAGCCTCTTATGTATGGCCTTAGTATTTCAGTCATTCTCTTTTTGTTACTTCAGTATCAGTTCTTTGCTGCTTGTTTTTTTAGCGCAGCAAAGAAAATTTAAAAAACATGGAATATGATGGCACACCTGTAGGTTTGCTGACTGTTAGATTTGCGGAGTTACCCATTTATTTATCGAAGGAAGAGTTATTACTGGTGACATTAAACTTCTGCTTTTGTCAGCAGATTTTTTGTATTCTGAGGTCATCTAGCTCTATTTTCAGTTTGGTGGGTTAGAAATTACAGAAATATTGATGAAAAGTGTAAATAGTTCTGGGGGCCATTGGTTCAGTTCGGATGTTTTGTGAGGGTTTTGTTGCATTTTTTTTTAATTGAAAGTTTCCTCAGTATATTTCTTGCTATGTGAGTTAAGCTCCTGACATTTATACCTCTCTGTATTTTGAATTCTAATTACTCTTTCCACTTTTAGCCGTGGATGTCAGTGTTCTAGAAATTGTTCAGTTAGCCAAATAAAGCTGTGCTTGGGTTTACTTTTTGTATTCAAAAACTACCATTTTCTAAACATTTTAAAAAAATACAAAGCAAACCTACAGAAAATTAATTTTGAGTTCTCGTCTTACAGTTCAGCTACTGAAAACCTCATGGGTATAGGTAGTCATCTCCAGTTTCCAAAGCCGGAAGCTGAAATCCCTTCACTGCTCCGCCCTAAGGGTTTTAGCAGCTTCGGCACTGACAAAATTGTCAAGCTTTGCAATGGTTGTATGTTATAAAAATTTTGTAAAAAATGTTTTAAAATTTTAACAGTGCTAGGGCGTTCTTTTTGTTTTAGATATGACAAAGTCTCAGTAACTTAACTGTCACCTTGTTGTCTAGGCTGCCTTTGTCAGAGATGTGTTGTTGCCTGGAGAATGGGATGTCTGCGTAACATCATACGAAATGCTTATCAAAGAGAAATCAGTATTCAAAAAGTTTAACTGGAGATATCTAGTTATAGATGAAGCCCACAGGATTAAAAATGAAAAATCAAAGGTAACTTATACTTTCACAGAAAGAGACATTCGTGTGGGTTATTAGGTGGTGGTGTGGGGATTAGCAGTATTTTTATATTTGCTCGTGTTTCAATGTCTTTCAGTTATCAGAAATTGTGAGGGAATTCAAGACTACAAATCGGCTGCTATTAACCGGAACTCCACTTCAGAACAACTTACATGAACTCTGGGCACTTCTTAACTTCCTTTTGCCAGATGTCTTTAACTCATCTGAAGTAAGTCTTTATTTCTGCTAATCAAATTAAATGAACTTTGCTGGTTTTCCAGATTTGAAAATAGACCTGAATATGTGTAGTTAGCAGTATCAGTTACCGATAACGATAGATTGACAGTTAGAAATGTTTCCGGAATTGTGAAGTATAGTAGGGTAGACTATTTTTTTCAGCTTGGCCATTTTTAAGGGCTGTGGTGAGCTTAGCAGCTATAAGAGTATTTAAAATGACAGCCTGAAGATGATCTCTACTGCGATTCAGAGTAGGTTTAAATATTGTGATGGCTAAACCAACTAACTTTGTTCTTATATTTAAGTATAAGTTACCTGGCTGTTTATCTAAGACTTCTTTTCTGTGAGTTGGGACATACTGTATAATGAGCAATAGACTTCACAAAGTGAAGCGTATGCTTAACTGCTTCGACGGTGAATCGGGAGTGTAACGTCTGTAGAAAGCGAAGCCTTTTGGTGCATGACACCAAAATTCTACTCCTTCCGTTTCATTTTTCATCAAATGCCGCGGTAGTACACTTCTTCCAGATGGAATTTGTCCAGTGGAGTAATAAGAGTGAATCTTTTTCAACAGAAAGGAACTTGCATATTGATTTTTTTTTTTTTTTTTTTAATTTTTTTCCCCTTCCAATGGTACGGAGCGGGGTTTTTTTGTTGTTGATTTTTTGGTTTTTTTGGAAGATGATGCATTATAGCTTTCCGTAGAAATAGACCAAAAAGGGTAATTTGTTTTTTTTACTTACTGCCTATGTAAGAGTATCACTTGAGTTGTATTTCTTCACCATTGTAATGACATCGCACCTTGAAAGGAAACCTCTTACATACCAGTGATTTTGTTGATACAGGACTTTGATTCATGGTTTGATACAAACAACTGTCTAGGGGATCAAAAGTTGGTGGAACGTCTCCATATGGTAAGTCTTTCTGCTTTTTGTGGAAGTGTTACGTTTACCTAAATTAGGTTCTAAATAATTATTCTAACGCTTGTTGTGAAAGAATATTAGGGTAAGTTAGCTTATTCCAGAAACTATGGTAGACCTTCAGAATAGGTTGGTGAAGCTCAGAAGATGATCTGTTTCTTGAAAAGGAAATTGCTTTGGAGGGGAGAGAAGGGTCGATAGTTCTGTCTTTCAGGGTTCTGAAGTGCTTACAGTAGAAATACTGGCTATGAACAGGTGATAAATACTTCAGTCAAGCAAAATTTAGAAAGAATCAAGGGGCATAGAACCATCTGAAAGATGCTTTTGGCCTAATCTTAGTCTTCCAAAGAAAGAGCGTGTATATATTCCCATGTACAATAACCTGTTCATGTAGATTGCTTTTTCAGATGATCTGGTAATAGGTCTGGTGGTTGAGCATTTACGATAGAGGATATCTGCACTGCTTTTGTCGGTTGACCTGTTCAGTATTTCAGTTTCCAAAATATGTTTAATGATGCAATCTCTTTCAGGTGCTACGACCATTCCTGCTACGTCGCATTAAGGCTGATGTAGAGAAAAGCTTGCCTCCAAAGAAGGAAGTTAAAATTTATGTGGGTCTCAGCAAAATGCAACGCGAATGGTAATTCACAGACTTGACTGTGCAGTGGTTAAGGCTTGGAAGGAACGTGCTGCTTGTGACTTGGTTGTTGCGTGGAAGTTGATTTAATTCCTTCTGGTGTACTCCCAACTCATATGTATTTCCTTGTGATGCTTTTGTGATGACAAAAACCATGCATATCAGGGAGAGTTACCCCATGAACTGAGGGGGAGGATGGGCTTTTGACTGCACTTATCGGTTAAAGAAAGGCCCACCTTGTGTTAGAGTTACAAAAGTTTTTTCTGTCTTTGTTAGGTATACACGAATCTTAATGAAGGATATAGATATATTGAATTCAGCTGGGAAGCTGGACAAAATGAGACTGTTGAATATTCTCATGCAGTTGCGAAAGTGTTGCAACCATCCGTATCTCTTTGATGGAGCAGAACCTGGTCCACCTTACACAACGGATATGCATTTGGTCACCAACAGTGGCAAAATGGTAGTATTGGACAAATTGCTACCTAAGTTGAAAGAACAAGGTATGCGTCTTGTCGTCGTCGTTTGGTTCAACGATAAAAATGAAAATCAGCGCTGCTTAATGTTTCCATGTATCCTGAGTGAAAAACAGCACGCTTTAGCCAGGATTATTGTTGGTTTCCAGCATGATACCAGCTTGTCAAGAACTGTATCTTAAGTAGTTGATACAGAAACAATTTGTGAAGTGCTTTCATAAATAATTGGACCAATAGTTCTTTATGGCTTTTTGTGATGGTGAAGTGTTTTGGTTTTTTTTTTTTTTTTCATCCCAGCTAAATTGAGACCACAGAAATATCAGTTGGTCTGGGCTTTAGGTTTTCTTTCTTAGCATTACTAGCTGTTTGAAACCTAATCGTGCGGTATTTTAGCCTCTCCTTTGGTTTGCCATGAAGTACCACTTCAGAGTCAAAGTCTTCATGTAGGGTTAAGGTCAAATCCCGTGTGAAATGTTGGTCTTTCTCGCTGGATATGATTTTGAGCAACACCTGAGTTTTTTTCAGTGAATTCTTTAAGGCGTGAAAACATGGAGGAACACTCAGTTATTGTAGAGTTATTTGGTAGCAGGCACAAAGCTCTGGAATGCATTACCGTAAAACTCAGTTGCCGCAGAATTTTTTGACTCTGGAATAAATTTTTAACTCATTATTTTAATGAGTATGCTTATGGAAGTAACTGGGCTAAAGGAGCGAAGAAGAGTTTGTTACTGGGGAGGCGTTGCAGAAAAATAAAACCAAATCCAAACCTTAGCCTTAGGTAATATAAAAGTAACCTGTACTGAGTATCCGAGTATCATTCAAGCAGCTGTGGTGATACGTGTCACTGTAAGACTAAAAAAGAAAAATTCAGTGGGTACTGTGCTTTTTTTTTTTTAATATTGGTTTCTTTCTGCTATTGAAAGAAATTGCCCTGATCTTAAATCAAATGATCATCTTAAGCAAAAGAGTGTTCCTTATTAGACCTTGAGTCTAAAGGAAAAAAAAAAAAAGATGCTAGGAGAAAATAGGTGGAAGTGGAAGCTTTGTAATATTCTGTGTTTTACTTAAATCTCTTAAGTAGGTGGGAAATGTTTGTATGTATATGTGTAAGTCACTGTACTTTTACATTTTTTCGGAGGTTGTTGGCAGGTAAGTAAACTGACAAGTTTTTAAGACGACAAGTCTTTATACTCCTTGATGATTTTATATTTGTGTTATCATCTTACTCTGCGGTGTCTGGGAACATTTTGATAAGGAGTATGACAGAAAACAAAAGCAAAAAGGCAGCCACTAACTAGACTCGAGTACACAGTAAGGCAAGCAAGGCCCTTGGCAAGCACAGGAGCCTGCCAGTTAGTAGCTAAACAGCTAGAACAGCCATGAATTCGGTGTAGCACACTCTAGTCACGTCTGCTGTTATCTGGAACCCTTCAAGCCCCACGTTGGCCACCATAAAGGACTGTTGCAGTTTAGCTCCAGTAGGCAGCTAAGCCCCACACAGCCGCTATGATAGCAGCGGCTGCAGCCCTGCATTATATATTGGGTTCTGAAATTCTAAGTACTTTTCTTCTTAGTACATGGAGCTGCTCTCCTTCCTTTTCTGGTAACGCAAACTTGCAGAGTTTTGATAAATCTCAATTTTTGGTGAAAGCATAAAAGGAAGCTTTTTACCCAAACAGGTTCAAGAGTCTTAATCTTCAGTCAGATGACTAGAGTCCTAGATATCTTGGAAGATTACTGTATGTGGCGAAATTATGAATATTGTAGACTGGATGGACAAACACCGCATGATGAGAGACAGGTATTTAAATTTTTAAGTATTTCACTTAAGTAAAAGTTGTACTTGTAAAACATTTGGTTCAACTGATATGTTCCTTTTATTTATTTAGGCATCTATTAATGCATATAATGAACCTGGTAGCTCAAAATTTGTGTTCATGTTGAGTACACGGGCAGGAGGTCTTGGAATCAATTTGGCTACTGCTGATGTTGTAATTCTGTATGATTCAGACTGGAATCCACAAGTAGATCTTCAAGCTATGGTAAGAATCCAGCCAGAAGTTGCGTTCTTTTTTTCTTCTCTTTCTTTCTCACAGAACTTTCCTAGAAAGGTGTGGGTGGCATGATACAGTATTTCCAAAATAAATTGGTATTTTTCGTGTTTTAGGACAGGAGTAATACTTTAAGACTGATTTTTCAGTTCCAGTGCAGCTTCCGCTGTGTGGAGCCTTTAATCACATTTCGGATATTGTTGTGGTTTAACCCCAGCCAGCAACTAAGCCCCGCACAGCCACCCGCTCACTCCCTGCCCAGGGATGGAATGGGGGAGAATCAGAAAAGTGAGAAAACTCGTGGGTTGAGATAAAGACAGTTTAACAGGTAAAGCAAAAACCGCGCACGCAAGCAGAGCAAAACAAGGAATTTGTTCACCACTCCCCATCGGCAGGCAGGTGTTCGGCCATCCCCAGGAGAGCAGGGCTCCATCATGTGGAACGGTTACTTGGGAAGACAAATGCTGTAACTCCGAACATCCTCCCCTTCCTCCTTCTTCCCCCGGCTTTATATGCTGACCTTGACGTCATGTGGTATGGAATATCCCTTTGGCCAGCTGGGGTCAGCTGTCCCGGCTGTGTCCCCTCCCAAGTCCTTGTTCACACCCAGCCTACATCCTGCTGGGGTGGTGTGAGGAGCAGAAAAGGCCCTGACTCTCTGTAAGCGCTGCTTAGCAATAACGAAAATATCCCTGTATCATCAACACTGTTTTCGGCACAAATCCAAAACACAGCCCCGTACTGGCTACTATGAAGAAAATCAGCTCTATCCCAGCCAAAACCAGCATAGGTATACAGTGATTTATGCAGTGGAGAATGCTGAGTGTATGCTAGAGTACTCTTAGTAGTACTGAATGAGGATAGCCTTTGTTGTTTTTAAAAAAGAAAAGATCTAGCATGGTATGTGTTAATCCCAAAACCATAAAGCTTTACTTGTGTGGGGAGTGGAGGTGAATGTGTCTACACTGTGTTCTCTGATCCTTGGGAAACGAGACAAAGAAAAGCTGAAGTAAGCTTTTCAAAACCTGCTTTTATGGTGGTGATAAGTGAAGCTCCTTTTAGCAACCATCCTTAATTTATCTGCATGCATCTGCAACCTCAGGAGTAGTGTTAAGAACACCATTGACAGCATAAGAAAGTAAAGCTGTTTTTAAAACTGCCAATATTTTTTGACAAATGAGGCCCTTCAGTGACAAATCTTGGAAATTTATTTTTAATTATTTCAGTTAAGCTGTAGGTTCTCAAGTAGTCTAGCAAAAAATCAGTTCAAAAGAATGATGGAACCAGTGTCTGGAAGCTAAAGCGAGAGAGTTCCAGCTACCGCTAAAGAGTATGCTAATTCTCACAGTGGTTAATGATTTGCCAGTCAGGTGAGGTGGTGCATTGTATTTTTCCTGAAATATTCATGGCCCAACTGAACAATTTTGAGAAAGGTAGCTTTTGGTCAGTACAGAGATAATTTCTTAAATACTTTGATTTTCACAGAAGGTTACATAAGGTCAGAAGCATCCAGTCTTCTCCCCTGTGTGATTTAGCTAAAAAGCCCAACTCTAACACACCTTGTATTTGGGTATGACATCTGGAGACATACATTTAAAAAACACCTCAAAACTTGTAATGGGGATAAGAATGTGCTATCTTGGGTAGTCATGTTAACTGGCTGCGTATAAAGATTCAACTAACCTACGCTGTTCTGTTTTGTAAATTAGTATGGTGAAACTAATGAAAATTGAAGACTAATTACATAGTCGTGCTGGAAACCAAGTACTGAATTTTTTGTTGTTACTGTTTGTTTTTCATGCCTAGGATCGAGCACACAGAATTGGCCAAACAAAGACGGTGCGAGTGTTCAGGTTTATCACAGACAATACAGTGGAAGAGAGAATAGTGGAACGTGCGGAAATGAAACTCCGGCTAGATTCCATAGTCATTCAGCAAGGCAAGTATATGAAGGCAATTTGTTTGCACTTATGATGCGAGTCTCTTCTTTTTTTTGCCACTTGTAAACTATGGCAAAATCAGCTAGTAAGAATTAATGGGAATGGTGCTTTTGCCTCAGCTGAACTCTGAAGATAGAGTGCAAGGGCCTGATCCACTCGAACATTCATTTTACTGTAGGGGTAGGCTTTTCCTCGCTACATTTTTGATTGCCTCCCTGGTGAGATGTATGTACAAGTGGATATAGTCAGATTTTTCACTTTTTTTTTAAAGCACTCAGATTCTCCTTTGAACGGGAGAAATTAATGCCTTGCCTTTTTTTAATAGACAGGGAGAAGTGATGACGGTGTAAGCTTCTTGGTTTACTTGATTGGAATTGGGAACTTTATGTTTGAAAAAAGGATTCAATAAGGTTTAGTCTGGAAATTGTGAAAACAGGCACCATAAAAAAGCTTATGTGGAAGACCTTGCATTCAAAATGATGTTGTTAGAACACAATTAATGTATAATAAAGTAAACGCTTGTGGTCCCTGCCTGGATTTTGCTGGCGTTTGGTTTGTTGGGTTTTTTTTTCTTCTTCATTTGGAATTTCCTTTACTGAGAGAAGAGGATATAGCTTTAACTTGGAAATGCAAGGGAGGGAAAAATCATGTATTGCTTCTCCTGTAATGTAAACTCCTTCAGCTAGCTGCTACCTCCAATGCTTTTGTCTTCAGGAAGACTGGTGGATCAAAACCTGAATAAACTTGGGAAGGATGAAATGCTGCAAATGATTAGACACGGAGCGACGCATGTGTTTGCCTCAAAGGAGAGTGAGATTACAGATGAAGATATTGATCACATTTTGGAAAGAGGGGCAAAGAAGGTGAGATAAAGTGTAAAAAAACAGAAGCCCGCCTGCAGGCTTGACGTTGATGGCGAGATAGTATATCCCTAGATGATAACTTGATTGTAAGCTGGAGAGAATAGGGTTTTTGCAGTTGAGGGTTTTCATATTGGCTCAATGTGTGTGTTTTTTCTATTGTTGTGAGTGAGTAAGTAAGTGAGGTGTTTTAGAATGAAGTACCTTTGAACACTGCTGATGTTCTTTTCTCTCTCCTCCAAGACTGCAGAAATGAATGAAAAACTTTCAAAGATGGGTGAAAGCTCACTCAGGAATTTCACAATGGATACAGAGTCCAGTGTGTATAATTTTGAAGGGGAAGACTACAGAGAAAAACAGAAGGTAACGCTTAAATTTCTTTTGGAGGAAGGCGCTAAGTTGTATGATTGAACTGTATTTCTCGACGAAGTGTTGGTTAAAATACAATATAATGTATAAAAACAGTTTTTATAAGTCTTATTTAATGAAGTAGATGTAGACCTAGCTGGTCTGAATATTTTGCAAGGCTTCGTCTTAATATTTTTTTGGGGTGGTGGGATTTGTTTTTATAGATGGCATTTACAGAGTGGATTGAACCACCTAAACGGGAAAGAAAAGCCAATTATGCGGTGGATGCTTACTTCAGAGAGGCTCTTCGAGTCAGCGAGCCAAAAGCACCCAAGGTGAGTTGGACTAAATGAAAAAACTAAATTGTTCAGGTACGCATGATAAATGGCTAAAGCTCAAATTGAGAAATTGGTCTTTATTCATAAAAACTGCTCCAGTCACTCCTATAAATTGAGGCGGCGATGTAAATTTAGAAAAATCCGAAGGACTTGAGACAGCTTCTGTGAGAAAAAAGTAAGAGCAGGGTGAAACATGTAAGATGGTTGGAGGGCAAGACCAAAGAGTTTCTTGTTTTATTTTTACTTAAGCAGCTGTGGATTTTCCCTGCTGCTGCTCAGAACACCTGAGCTTTGTTCAAGGGGCTGCATGTGGGACTCTTTCCCAGCTGCAGCCTCCTCCCAAAGGACCCTCTCCCCTTTTCTCACGGGGCGCTTAACTTTTAGAATTCTTCATGGTTGTAGCTGTCTCTTGCACGGTGTGGCCTTTTGGTTTGGTTTTTTTGGTTGTTTTTTTAGTAAAGACAGTGCATTTTTTTAAAAATGGAGCTTGCTTTTTTTAAAACTGAAGTGGGTTACTACAAGCAAACAGATTCTGGATGCGAAAGGGAATCAACGCAAACTTTGTATGTATGTATTTCAGGCACCCCGGCCTCCAAAACAGCCAAATGTACAGGATTTCCAGTTCTTTCCCCCACGCCTGTTTGAGCTATTGGAAAAAGAGATTCTCTACTACAGGAAAACGATTGGGTACAAGGTAACGGAAGAATTCACGCATTGCCACAGTTTACTGCAACATTAGGAAAATACGTACTTGTCCTGCCCTTCACACTAATACAAATGAAGGGAAATGAGGTTGAGCTGAACAAATGATTGGGTTGGTTACATTAACAGCAAAGTGACAATTAACAATTACCTGTGAAAAATTCATCAGGTTTTGCATTTTGTAAAATTTTTCAGGTACCTCGTAATCCTGATCTCCCCAATGCAGCCCAGGCACAAAAGGAGGAACAGCTTAAGATTGATGAGGCTGAACCTCTTAATGATGAAGAACTAGAAGAAAAAGAGAAGCTTCTAACGCAGGTATAGTTGGGTCTTTCTTTAGAAAGACTGACAGCAGCTGAAGCTTGCTTTGTGTGTTACAGCACTAGAGGGGAACATTTCTTGGTCATCGGTTCATACTGAAAAGAGGTTTAGCGTTAGGTTTGTCGTGGGCCCGGACACCTTTGAAGAACACGCGCCAAAGTGGCGTATCCAGGTTCTACTGAATCTGATCTGTGTTCTGTGTATTTTAAGCCTGAAGAGTAAGAACTAAGCCTAGCGTCAGTCTGGCTTCCCAAGTTTGCGTTGACTGTAGACTCTGATGTCTTTGCTCAGCTGTGGGACCTTGCAGACTGGCTGCAGCGCTTGAACGTGCTTCTTGCCACATTGGCAGAAGATTGGCTTTGAATAAATAAAGTAAAGTAAAGTACCGCTCCTGCGTGGAAGTGAATCCTGCATGGTCAGTCTTCCTAAGCTCTCTTTAAGAGAGCTATAAGCTGAATAGGGATGTAATTAGGTAGCATGTACATTTAAATAATTTAAACCAGGTTAATTAATGCCTGTTATGCCTTATTTGGGTGTTACATTTTCATGTTGTATTTTGCGGGGAGCAATTACGGGACGAGGTCTCTTGTTTGAGTAGTGCACTATGAAGAACAGTACACTCAAGTAAGCTGTGGCTAAGTCATAATGTGGCTGGCAGAATGCTTTACTCTTTGTAAAAGTTAAGTTAAATTAGTTACTGCTGCTGTGAAATCAGCCCATTTGGGCAGCTGCTAATTTCAGCATTACCATTCTTGTCCCTGCTGAACAGCATCACAAGACAGCTTCAGGCCTCCTGAGGGAGAGGGACCCGGGGAAGTGGCTGATGGTGCGTGTTTGAGAGGCACCTGGGGAGCCTTTTTGACAAAACAAAACCGTCACAGAGACTGTTGCTTCACTCACTTACTTGGGGTTTTTTCTTTCTCCTCCTTAAAAAGTGATCCCATGTTCTCTTTCAGAGAATAGTGGTAGGAGGGATTCATTGAGGAGCCTGAAGGACTCCTCTGTGCAAAAAACTAGTGGGTACGTACGTACTTAGAGAACCAGTGCTAATCATCAGCATTCTGCAGTATGTAGATGGAGTGACTGCAGTAGAGCAAGAGTTTTTCCACAACCATTAAACTGCAGAGAAAGCAGCAGAGGTTTAATACTGTTGGAATGATTGATGTGGTACAGGCCATTTAAAGAAATCTGTTGATACACATTTTGGCGAGAGACAAATAACTGAACTTCTGTGCAATGTTTCCTTTTGGTTGCTATAAAGGGATTCACTAACTGGAATAAGAGAGATTTTAACCAGTTCATCAAAGCTAATGAGAAGTGGGGCCGGGATGACATTGAAAACATAGCACGAGAAGTAGAAGGCAAAACCCCAGAGGAAGTCATTGAGTATTCAGGTAACTAACTTACAGTGGAAGCAGTCAATGCTGTGGGTCGGTACCTAATGCTGCTTTCTTCGTTTGAACTGCCTGTGAACCTCTTGAAGACTTTCTGGGTAGAATTGTACCAATGGATTTATTTGGGATCTACTGGTCTAGATTTTACCATGTTTAGCCCCTGCATAATGAAAAGCTGTACTAAAATGTGCGTGCAAACTGTTACCGACCCACTTTAATAGATCCTAAATGTGCTCTAACTGCATAGTGCTGTATTTAATTCTTCTTAATTTTTGCAAACAAAAAGCTGAGAAACGATGCTTAGCCGGAGAGATTTTGTTTTTCCTTGTATTCACTAACCAGTGGTTTTCTGGAATCTTTACACCTTTATTACCTCATCCTCATCAAGAGTGGCATGCAGTAAGCATTTTGTGACTGAAGATGTAATGGCCATTGGTTTCTGTATCCTAAGTCCACTTGGCTACTTACCTCTGATGTCTCGGAATTGTATTCTGCTGTAGTGCAAGGGCCTGGGACTAAATTTCTAAAGGTATATAGCAGTTTACAGATGTGAAAAATTCTTTAAAAGAAACTTAAACCCCTAATTGTCTTCTGCTCTTGTCTTTGGCCACTCCGTTGCCCTCCCGCTTCCCTCTGTAAAAATGTATGGCAGTTATATCAGTTTCCATTTCAAAAAGCTTTTTCCTTTGAGAAGGAGATTGGGTGAGAAAAACCTTTCTGGCCTGTACCGCACCTCATTTAAACTGAGGGCTCCTCTATCTACCCCCTTCAAAATAGCATTTGAAATACTGCAACACACGAGACCAGGGAGTTCCTTATCAGGTCAAGAACGCCTGCTTTTATTACAGCAGTAAGTTCTGGCAGAAGGAAGTAACCTCTAGCATCTTTTTTTGAGGTAAAACCAAAACCCAAAGCCTAACTTTGATAAGAAACTAACCAGTTGTTCTTGTCTTAGCTGTGTTCTGGGAAAGATGCAATGAACTCCAAGACATAGAGAAGATCATGGCTCAGATAGAAAGAGGAGAAGCCAGAATTCAGAGGCGAATCAGCATAAAGAAAGCACTTGATACAAAGGTACCTTTGCTGTGTTTCTAGCTCCCTTTTTCCCCTTGCGCCAGGGAGGCAAGATGCAGGACTCCGTGTCTAGCCCAGATTACTCACGGATGAAGACAAGGCGTTGGGCCATGGTATTTGCCTCCTTTGCACATTCCCCAGCAGTTGCTTCCTGCAGCTTTCCCATTCCATGGAAGTGCTGTCCTGGCTGAGAGCTATGACGGTAACTGTAGGTATGGCCTGATGTCTTGGGACGTATAACAAACTCCCAACAGCTACGTGCTGCTTGAAGAAGCAGAATTTTTTGGACCCGTGTAACTGACAATCACACAGACAGACACATGCACACAGACATGCAGACCCACGCACACACAGATACAGAGACATGCTTAGATGCACACAGACACAAACATGCAGCCCCACATGCACGTGGGTGCAGACACTTATGCAGACACAGAACACACAGGCACACACACAGGCAGAGACATGTGCACACATGTGCCCACATGCAGACAATGCACACACAGACAGAAACATGGACACACATAGACATGCATGCACACTCAGACACCCATACACAGACACATGTTTAGCACACTTACTTAAACGAGGGGGGAAGACTTACCAAGCAGAGGGGGCTTTCATTCTGGTCTGTGTCACCAGCCAGGGTTTGGAGCAGCATGTTAAGACAGTGTCTCAGAATTTTCCCCCCACTTCAGGTTTAACTAGTTAGTTAGTTATCTCTTCTAGGGCAGTCGGGGAAGAACAGCATCTGACTCGATTAATCAGAGTGCAGCTGCAGCATGCGCTACAGTCTCACGTACCTTTTTACTCTTCCCCGCATTTTGACCATACCTGAGGATTTGTATGTATGTTAACAAGGATCGTTGCTATTTGAAGCCTGGCAGATGGTGGCTATTTGCAAAGGTAGCGACAGGTCTGCTGTTAAGCAAAAGATCAGAGACAAAGCTGTCCTAACCCAAACGTACCATTTTAGGTGGCGGTAAATGCCCTAGCTAGAGCCCACGCTTCCTTACATGTGGTGAGTTAGCACCAGAGAGCACGGATGATCTACTTTTCTGACTTGGTGCTGATCACGCGATGTATTGCTTTCATCTAAAACAGTTCCATGCTATTTCTGAACTTTTATATGATCTTACTTGTTTTGTTTAGATTGGCAGATATAAAGCCCCTTTCCACCAGCTAAGAATATCATATGGTACCAATAAAGGGAAGAATTACACTGAAGAGGAGGATCGCTTTCTAATCTGTATGCTTCACAAGCTAGGATTTGATAAAGAAAATGTCTATGATGAATTAAGACAGTGCATCCGAAACTCCCCGCAATTCAGATTTGACTGGTTTCTCAAGTCCAGAACTGCAATGGTATGTACTGCTCTGCTTTGCTTTTTGTTCGTGAATGCCCATGGCACCACACCAACCAGGCTAATTTAATAGCTAATTAAATATAGGAATACTGTGGTATGTGCATCTGTACAGCACACAGAATTTTTATAGACTTCCCTCTACAACTGTAGAGGATGGCAAATGCAGTAAACCAAAAAGCCCAAGGTACCGTTTTTCAAAATCAACATGAATTTGATTTAAATATGTTTATAAAAGGCAAATATCTGTGATCAGATCCATTCCTGTGAAGCCAGCCAGCAACTATAAAAAAATGTATTTCATTCCTTTTTCGCTCTGCCAAGATACAGCAAAAAGCTTACCTACTTACAGGCATTCCCAATACGATTTTTATGTTAAGTGGCTGCCCAATATAGTGAGTATCTTGTGTGATTTAGGAGCTGCAAAGGAGATGCAATACTTTAATCACCCTAATTGAAAGGGAAAACATGGAACTGGAAGAAAAGGAAAAGGCAGAAAAGAAGAAACGTGGACCAAAACCATCTTCGGTAAGATCTGAAAAGGCATTTCTGTGGAAGAACTCATGTGAAGACAGGGTGCTTTTCTAGCTGTCTAGGAAGAGCAATATCTAAAGTTAAAGTTATCTATAAACAACAAGAAACCTTCTAGGGCAAGGTTAAGGGCTGCTTAAAGTTCATGCTGTCATTCCACTAGCACAGGAAAATAAGTTTAGGTTCTAAAGTGTAGCTCACACGCTTTGGGTCACAGAGTTGGTACCCTATATAGGTGGTTTACCCTGATAAAATAAGCCAGAGATTTGGCCTTTTGATTACTTCATATCCCTAAAGAAATGGTACGTTTACCCCTGAGGGATACAGAGGTGTTGCAAACCACTCGTTGCACCCTGACAACGCTACAGGTCTCTTCACGAGTGTTCCCAGGTAGACTCTGCTGTCTGCCATCGCTGTCCTTGTATGGGGGACAGGCCATGAAATGGGCTTCTAGAGCTCGATTTGAGAAGACAGCCCATAATATGCTTGACTACTCTCCTTGCTGAGTACGCAGGCCTGTGTCGTAAAGGAAATACCAGCTCTACCCCTTTTCTTGCCAGGATGTGTTGTTCAAGTTGTTGCCTAGAACTAGGGTTGTACCAAAACCTTTTAGAAGCACAACTTACATTGCAGATTTGCAGAAATCGGTAAAGAGTTTCTTAGACTATTCAAGTGCACAGAATATTTAAACAGGTATTTAGAAATACCATTTCATAAATAGGAAGCTTTGTAAGATTCTTACTTGGTTCTATAGACTTTTTACCTCTACAAAATTGTACTCTTCCGGAATTGGAAGAATCCAAAATGACGACTATCCTGTTTGCCCTGTGACAACGTTTGCAATTTATCACATTTTCACGCTGCCAGGGTGTAAATCGTCTCCATCTGCTTGGGCTTGAAATGCTGTGCTTGCTTACAAGCTTCTTGTATCATGCTAACTTAATTATTAAAAAACTTACCTTACAGGCACAGAAACGCAAAATGGATGGTACTCCTGATGGCCGTGGAAGAAAAAAGAAGCTAAAGCTGTGAACACAGAATTTTTGTAATCACTAAATTTAAAAAGTAGTTCTTTAATTTACGGGTCTTCATAAGATGTACTGTATAATGCTCAACTATTATGTCATTAAAGGACATCGGGTTCATCTGTTTACTGAACTAGAAACATAGTACTTAGTTTCACTTTTTTAAATGCAACAGCTGTGCTGAATTTTTTTTACCATTAACACTTGAAGTAATAAATAGGCTTCATTTATTAATAAGGCTGAACGTGACTTTTTTATTACTGTTTCTACTGGAATACCTCTATGTATTTAGCCATCCCCCAATTTTTTCCCTCTTAGGGTGTCGTGAACACTTTTTCCATTGCGACCACTAGAACAATTTAGTTGCATTTTCTTGTTACAAGCCACCTGCAGTGAAACCCTGATTCAGTGGCTCTGACCTTACCTTTATTGAGCTTACTTTTACTGCACAAATACACTCTGTTCTTTGACATCAGTGGAAAGGCCAGGTATTTACCTCAAGAACTAATGATCGACAGCCATACAGATCAGAACAAAAGGATAACGTTTTTCTGCTTAAAACATGTGCCAGAAGAAAGGTAAGCCAGTCAGTCGTGCTGAGGTTTGTACTCAATTAGAACGGCCTAAGAATGGCAGAATTGGTTTTATTCGCAAACAGCAACATGTCGGAACAGTAACACAGTACGTAAAACCAGCCCCCTTCTCTCAAACAGCCATGGTGAATGCAGAGTCTGATGACTGGGAAGAACCGGTGCTGCTTCTGGGGGTAACTGTCCGTCAGTCCCCACTGTTCATGCTGTTCCTACGCCGTCCTCTCCTTTGTGTGTATCTGGCATATAATGACAGATGAAATCAGGTGTTTCTCAAGGCCGTTATATTATGTGGCATGATTTTGTCATTTTCTGGGAAAAAAAACCTCAAGCAAACAGAACAAATGCTCAGTTTGCATTGAGTAATCTTTGCTCACTTTTGGCCCTTTTAAGAACACGTATCAAACAGAGAGAAATGCATTTCCTAGGAAGAAACAGCTTTTTGGAACTTAAGCAAAACAAGACTTGAGAAAAAGCTGAGCATCCACATACATGCGTTTCCCATACAGCAGTACAGTTCTCACTAGTACATTGAATGACTTTGTATTTGCAGGTGACCAACGTGCAGGCACCAGCTGAAAACAGGTTGAGTAACCATATTTTGCTGTACGTACCGAGTTCTTTGTGAAGAGCAGAGTTAACGTATGAGTTGTAATTATCCTGGCAGCCCTAGAAGAAACAAGTCGTAACTGCTTACACTTAGCGTACCCTAAACAGAAATGCTGCAGTGCTGAAGCCGGCCTTTAAAAGCATCCCTTTTCACAAAAAAAACCCCAAACACAACCAATTATACACAACAAGCCACAGTTGCTTGTTTACAACTAGCCTAAAGGAGAACCTTTAGAGGACACAGAAGGGAAAGATTTATTAAATGCTGAGCAGCACTTCATTTGTGCTAATGATTCTCAAGTGCCAGTATGCAGAAAGCAAACATGATGAACTAAACCTTCATGTCCCAAAGGGCAGCCCCTACTAGTTACAGAAAATCCATTTTCTTTCAAGTAGAAGTAAAAAAAGCAAAGTATTTGCTCTAGATGATACAAGTGTGTTCCCCCAGTGCCAAATGGCAAAATAAGCTACCTTTTAGAAGTATTTTGATGCCATAATGTCCCTATCAAGCACAGGAAGATAGGCGATTGCTGTACAATATGGGAAAGTGGTCACTAGTAGTGCTCTGAAGTACTAGAGCCTGGCTTAAGCGTGTTTGAAAGCACTTAATGCCAGCACCTAAGCATTAACATACTATTTTTCTAGCGTGGCTTTACAATATAGTTCTCAATTCTCATTGACCACACATAATGCTCTCCTTATGGTTAGTTGCAATTACAGCCTTACCTGTGCGAGGCTCCCGCTGCTGTCCGTATGTCTGAGGTCCTCGAGACAAAACTGTTGGTATCACTCATTTAAAAGAACACTTAACATCTACTACTCCACTTCCATTCTAATACTACTCCCTCCTTCCTTCCCCAGCAATAATTATTAAAAAAATAACTCCAAACCAGTTATATGAAAGCTAGATACTGTACATGTGATCACAACCAGCATCCTTCTAAGCAACCAACATTTCATGGTGGATATAAGGCACTTTTGAGCTGCATATATTCAAAACATTAAAGAAAAACTACAAAAAAAAAAAGGGAAGAAAAGCATCCACTCCCATTCACGGAGCACTAATTTGACTTCTAGGAGTAAGTTACATGAACCTAGTACGCCAACACCATCAGAAATAGCTGCCCATTACAAATAATTAAACCAGCAATCGGCTGTGCAACAGACTCGGCCAAAGCTAGATCAGAGCGTCTGCTTTTCGGTGACATTACACGTTAAAAGGCAAGCACCCAAGTCATTGGCTAGACTTCTGAACTGTCGCTGCCGCTGCCACGAGGTGTGGTCATCGCGACGCTGCTGCTGGAGTGGCTGACAGGGGCTTTGCTTTTCCCAGCAGAGGGCTGTTGCCTCTGCTTCAACAAACACACAGCTACGACCACAGCGCAGATCAGAAACGGCAGTCCTGTCAAGCCTGCAGTAACGGGTGCGATACCGTTTCCAGAGTCCCCGCTTGTGATTTCCAGCACCAGTCTGTGATGCAGCACCCCAGCTGGGACCACGTCTTTCTGGGTGACGACAGCTTTGTCAGAACGGTCAAGTGCAAGATGCTGAATATTCGTGCCCCTGTTTTTATCTGCTCCAATGTCTTGCACGAAGACGGGGTGTCTGGGCTGGCTCTGCTGCTGCCGCCTTTATAGGCTGTGGTGCTAACTCCTCCTTTAGCAGAGGACAACACGTGGTTGTAGTGAAGGCTTCTTTTGCCGTTGTGCCTGTGTGCATTTTCCTTCGATCGGACAGTGTAAATAGTGTGAATGTACCATTCTCGGCCAGCTGTCGCCTTAAAAGAAAAACAACAAACACATAAAACCCCAACAAACCAGAACCACCCCCTCACACATTTACTATAATCTGGGAAACACCAAGCATCAGATTCATCCAGACAGGTCGGATCATCATGTTGGTTGCATCCCAAGTTTGCTGCCAAACACGCTTCATTAAAGTCAACGGCAGAAATAGGCACTTGGACACAGGATTAATCTTTTCTCAATGCAGACTGCTGAAGTGGGTCAGATAAACTATGTTTCAAGAGAGCCTGTATCTTTCCAGTGTTAATGCAGAAAGGCTCCTGCATTTACCTAACACAACACTAGTCTTACTTTAGGCAAGAACAACCCCACTTCAGGAGGACAAAAAAAGACTTCAGGAATTTGAATTAATCTGCCTTACAGCAGGATGCACAGTTCTCTTCTTTAATTTCATTTTGTATAGAAGCCATTTACCTTTATTTTCTTTTTTCCCAGTTGCAAGAAAATCAAGTCTAATTTCTCAGTTTTCTCTCTGTGAAAATGCCCCCATGGTGAGCTAAACCAGCGACCCTGCTCCCAGTCACAGCGAACATGTCTGCAATAACAGCAAGGCTGCAGAAGCATAGCTCAGCATTACAAAGCAACGCTGTCGTTGTCTCCACACTGTTAAGGAGGGGGAACAAAGTAAACGTGTTGCTGAAGTCTGTCGCTGACTAACACAGCGCCCATGCTTACCTGCATGCTCTGTTCTCCACCTCGGTCGTCTTCTAGCATGAAAGAATTTCTGCAATATTTTTATCCGACAGCTTACCTGGAAGAGTGGAGCAGACAACAGGCCGAAGCCATCGGAACCCAGCTGTTTTACTAGAGGAAAAGCATCTGCATGATCAGCCGCTAACGTGGCGTAAACTCCAGGTTTCCAAAGGTTCTTGCTTGTGTCTCAGGTTGAGCTTTATCCTAAAGGAAGTAAGTTCAGTATTTACAGATTCTCGTGAGAATTTTGGGCGTCTAAAAATGCATGCTGCCATAACTCTTCATTTACGTACCAGGATCTTGAGTCTGTACAAGAGAGAGGGTGAGTCAGCCAGGCATCCGTATTCCCAGCTCTTTGGGCTGCGCTTGGGCACGTACCCATCGGCACCGGTGCAAAGGAACACCTTCTCCATGTTGCAGCTGAAGGATTCACCGAGATTCTGAACTGGATCCACCATCACTCAGCCATAGATTTCAGGTCCTAGTAAAGCAGATAAACACATTTTTACATTATACCGGTCACTTCAAAATTATTAAATCAAGTTATTACCAAACCATTCATTGTTAAAAATTGTCAGGATAGGAATTATCTAGCTTTAAGTGTATTTCTCTCTGCACATGAGGACAGTATGTTCCCTGGCTGTTACTACTGATTTATCATGGGCTTTAGTCTTATTTTCTGTTACAATTCCTACTGACATGTGGTTCTTAGAGTGCAGCTCTTCTTAAGCAAGCTGCTCCCTTCTCTTCACTAGAGGGCAATCCATATTCACATATAAGAAACTACCCAACCTGAGAGCATTATATCAAGCAAAATAAAGTTCTTAAGAGGACCTTTGGGTTTCAGGCTGATAACTCAAATAAGGGACCAATTAACACCAAAATTATTTCTAGTCCAATACTGCTGTTACCAGGAGTTTCTCCGGAACCTGATAACAGCTCCAGTCAGTGAGTGAGTACAGCGTGTGAGAGCACCTGCCCTGGGCCAGAACTCAAGAAAAATCAAGAATGAGTCTGAGCAGCTTGGCTGAAGCCAGCTGCAGTTACTGTGCATCCAGTCTGCCAGTGAGAACAGCTGCAAGACCACATCAAGGAGCCTCAGGTGTTCAAGTATTCGATTCCTGCATTCCTGACCAGAATAACCTAAGCACTGAAATTACTTAGCCCCCTCAAAATGAAGCAAAAAGTTCTAGAATGGGCAGCTTCAAAGCAAAACAGAGTGAAGGCAATACGTGATTATGCAGTAACTGAGCAAAAGTTTTCAGAACTGTGGTTTCAGATATACGCACCTAAATTCTGCATCTACCTTTGGAATGCTTTTTCTCTCAGAGCCGATAAACAGAACCAAAGACTGTTTCAATTACACTAAATCACATCGTATTTTAGTGCTTCTGTATTTTACTTTTCTGCAGTGGAAATACATAGACCACGTAGGGGCTATAAAACTAGTAAAATACATTTCAGCTTTTGTTAAAAGCGGTTCTGTTTTAGCTTTCATAATATGCTAAATCTACAATTGACTTTTTACCTTTGGTAAAGGCTACATCAGCTCCTTCTCCAAATCCCATTGATCCCTCAGATATCCAGAGCTCCTTTTTGGACAGCAGAAACATTTGAGTGTTTAGGCTGAACTCTGGGTCACTGACCTGTGGGGGAAAGTGAAATTCAATGATAAAAAAAGTGCCTTGGTTGATGCTTTACAATGATCATTGTACACCATTGCCAGAGTAGCGATGTGCTGATCAAACTTTGCAGCAGTACACAGCATTTATAAGAATCCCGCCTGTATAGATACATACGTACATTCATAAACCTCCTGTTGTGCTTCTCATCGGGACCCATTAAAATACACAATTGTAGCGGTTTATTTCAGCATTGCTGAGAAAAACAGCAAAACACACGTGTTTCCTCAGATACAGGACAGCAGTGTATCTTTTCAGTGACACTTGGAAAAGTTAGTGGGAGCACGGGGCTGCGGTGCAAGGGGCCAATACAATTAGATCAGGACCAGAACCTAGCTCAGCACCAACTTGCTTCCCCTACTCCAAACCACCCGCGTGCTCAAACCAACGAGCACAGGATGGGAAACCTCGCCTGCCCCTACTCAGCGATGGCTGCGCTCTGCACGTTCCACTTGCGACCTAGAAGCCGCCTGCAATTTGCCCGGAAAACTAACCTGGCCAATGGCCCACGCCTGGAGGCGACACGGGAGTTGCCCTGCAAGTAGGTTAACTCCTCTGGGGCGATGGTAGGTCGCTCCTGGTCACCACCTTTCTGCCTTCCCCACCGCAAACACCTCGTGGCTGCAGAGGCCCAACAGAGCCCGACACATTTGGATGGAGGAAGCTGGCACCAGGCTGCCGGTTGTGCCTGTCCCCCGAATCCGGCACCCCGGAGTGCTGCCAGGCCCACCACACGTGTAATGCCAGGGAAATGGAGAGGGGAACTGAAGGTGAACGGAAGGTAAAGAACTAAACTGGCTCATGCCACTGTTTCACCTTGTTAACCACAATAAACCCAGCATTTATGGGTAACAGTCATAAGCGTGTGATTATATAGACAGAAGCGCAAAAGCAACTTAATATACAAATACCACCTCAACTCTACTTATTTCCTTCCTCATCAAATCATTTTCCTTTTCCTGTGTAGCATGCGTGTCCTGCATTAAAAGGCGGCAGCGTGAAGACTATTGCTGCAGCAGTATCTTTAATTTAAAGTGACAACATTTCAATTCAACACCAGTTGTGTGAGCAAACAAGACTGCGACATGCACGTAATACAGTTGCCTCCACACTTGCCACGCCACAGGATAACAAAGCAGAAAGCTGAAGAGCAGCTCTCATGGTCAAAAGGGCTGAATGGCTCTGACTCACACTGACAAGGCCTCCGAGGTATCCAGGACATTTTTGGGTGGGGGGGGATCATATCATTTTTCATGTATTGACTGAGGATGCAGAAGATTTTAAAAGTTTGGTGTGTTCACTGGAAGTTAACAGATCAGATTTAGAGTCCTTGGTCCCCAAATGCTAAGTCATTCATCAAGCTAACGGCTACAGAAAAGCCGGTCTTCGTAACAGTCCACAATAGTTAAGTTACTGCTACTTGGTGCATTGCCTTTTTTTTTTTTTTTTTTTGCATTAATATATACAGGAAAATTGTCACAAAGCCACACTAACTCTGAATGAAGCGTTTCCCACTGCTTGAGGAAAAGACCCTCTTGATACAATTATATTACATTGAATCTCAGTTTTAAAAATCAACCTCAGGACTACAAGTTACTTTTGAAAACAATCTCACTTAGAACTAAAATTCCTTCTCCCTTCAGCCTCCATCTTCCTGAAAAAAACAGCAAAGTATTTGGGAATAGGGTGGACTATGAGGTAAATAAATGGAAAAATAAAATTTTTATTACTGGAAAAAAAATATTTTCATTTGATTTTATCTCACCTGAAAAAATGAGGTCTAAAGCAATCTACAAGCACTGCAAAACACCTTCTGAAGCCATCAGAAATACTCCATGATTTTCTCTTGACAACTGGTGCTGGATAGCCTATGCCAGAACTTCTCTTTCAGTGGTTACAGAACACCTGCCTTTTCAGCCTAAACTTGCTTTTGGCTGGTTTTGCCCGTGAGGCTTCACAGAAAAACGTGTAAGTCTTCAGTAAAATGGTGCACCTGTTGGAACCTGATGTCCATATCAAATCCAATCGGGTCCCGTGGGCTGCAGAAGACAGGAAGGGCATATTGCTGACCAGGTGCAACAATGCAAGGGATGAATTTCACAGTGTAAGTACCCGAGTAATCTCGTACCTGGGAAAAGATTAGAGAATTGAGCATTGCTCCCCTCTCTCTGAACAATCACTTTTTCAGCTCACATTGTTCCTGAGGCCAAGCTGAATTCCCAGCAGCACCCCAAATGCTTTCACAAACTCAGACGTTGCTGTTGATGATCTCAGTGCTTTAGCTCATGCAGGAAGCGTGTGCACCAACGCTGTCGGAGCGCTTCAGCGGCGCAGGCAAGGCACTGACACATGCTGTCTCTCGTCTACTTCTGTGTAGAACGAGGACTGATACACAACACCTACTATCAGGCTTTTGAGGGACTGACCTTGCCGCAGCGGTGGTGGGAATCAAACATGTCAACGTCCACATCTAACATACTAAGCCTCTCTGAAAATAGAATTATTTTGGACAGACTTTTAGTGAATGCAAATGGCTCCTCTCCCGCCAGCTCAGCAAGAGCTGAGTCACTGGCCTGCGTCCCTCTCACAGGTGCAAGGCACTTTTAAGCCAGCCTCTTCTGCGCTAGAGGCACAGGCTTTGGGGCCACAGTAGTTCCTGAGCTCAGCAGGAGCTAAGCAGCTTTGCCACATGTGGGGAAAAAAAAACCCCCAGCTTCTCAGAACAGCAGCAGCAACTCCTGGATCACAGCTTCCTGGCAATGCCAAGGGAGGTAACATCATGGCAAACTCCCCAAGAGAAGCCACAGCTCCAGCACTGGCCTGCTCGATGAGTGGTGCCAGCCAGCGTTGGCGGGAACACAGGTTCAGGCCTCTGGATCCAAGCTCCAGGGACACCAGGGACTTCTGACCGTTCATTGTGTAATGAAAATACATGACTGCATCCGAATGAGTTGATGCTTACTGATCTTACAGTGCTGATGACTGCATGGAAAATACGTTAAAACCTTTTGAGTCCCTAAATTCAAGCCCGAATGCAAACTCACAGCGAAGTCGGAGATAAAACTCCACTGCTGCACAAGCTGGTGGAAGGTCGCCTCGCTTCGTAACAGACTGAGCGTAAATGTGAGGCCAGGGTGGTCAGCAGACATCACCATTGATGCCAGAGATGTTCCTGAAAGAATAAAAGGCATAGTATAATTTGCCATAATTAATACTGACACCTGGCATAGTATAAAATCAGCACGCAAAAGCAAATAAGCAAGAGAATGAAAAGAAATTAACTTACACCTCAGAAAAGGAAGCGCCTCAGTTGCTTATTCCCCTTCTACACCAAGACAGACCCTTTACTGTGATATCTTTCTCCTCTGCCAGGTACACAGCACTACAGATACTCTGGCTAGCACAGGGGGACAGGCTGGGTACGCACCTGGGTGGGACATCACCAGCCGGCCCTGGAAACGAATCTCTGTTCAGAAGTTCACCACTAGTCGCCCTTCGTCATTGATCCGCATACTTGTGGCATAGAGGGAGCCTAGGGAGGAAAAAGCCAATGATTTTACCACGAACATTTCCCAAGTGCATCTTTAAAGGAAGGCTCTTCATATATTTTCTGCATCTGGAGATCCGAAACACTTTACCTAAACCCTGGTGCTCTTCACAGATATTAAAGCCTGTCACACTGATTGTTTTGAGACAGATCTCCAAACCCACCAACCTCAGAAGAAATGCACTCATTTACACCTGCTAATGGTTCAATACACTAAGGCAGAATTTTTTTCCTCCCTTTTGCTGACATAAGACCAGACTCACCTGAAGTATATCCACATATGCCAATATAACAGAGCACAGGCAGGAGAAAGAAGGGGTCTGGGACTTTTTGTCACACAGACACCAAGGCTTCTCACTCCAGTAAGGTCCCTTTTGCAGGCGCTGCCCCTGCACAGGGCTACGTAAGTGCTTCCATTGCCCTGTAACTGTGTACCAATTCATCGCTGGAGTCTCTCTCTCCATAAGAACGTCTGCTTTGGAGTTGGTCTGTGCACTAATTTATCTCATTTTTTTATAGATTAAAAGCAGCATACAATTTAGGGAAGATTCAAAACATCTGGTTTAGTAACATAAGGCATTAAAAACCAAACATAATTGTCCTTTTGGTGGGTGTTTTAACTGAGGGAGTCAGCATGCTGTTACTGCTTTTGAGACTCTCGAGGCTAAAAAGCATTGAATTATTGACCACACATCTCCCATCATCAGAACGTCAAATAGGATGGAGTTTAGAAATGACAGCATCTGAAACAGCTCACCTTGGAGCTCTGATTCAGGAGGGCTGCCTATCCCATCTTTCCACAGGATAGCCGTGTCGTACACAAAGGTGAGTCTCAGTTCAGACTGCAAATCAAAATGTTGCCAGCCACCAACAGCAGCAGGGGAGTGGAAGACATAGGAGACGTAGAGAGGCACCCGCAGAGTTACATACGACTGCACCAGATTTAAAACCTGAAAAATATTGAGGTACCAGGTTACTGCCTGCAACCTGAAAAAAAAGTTACTTTCACCACCAGCCTTGCATTCTCATGAACTGCACTCTTTAAACCTAAGCAACAAGAACTGCACAGAAACATTTTACGTCTCTTACTGACATCACTATTATTTCAGGTCCTGCAAATCACCTCACTTGATGGTGTCCTCGAATCTTTGCTAGATTAACATAACAAGGTTCATACCTCTCTAAAATAAGGACCACCTAAGATCGAAGGTGGCCTAAATTAAAATTCCGGATCAGAATCAGCAGATTCCTTAGGCATTCAGAAATCAAACACAAATTTAGAAATTAGTCCTGTAAATAACACCTACCTTTACAATAGATTGAGCTCTATGGATTATGGCACCCTGAGACACTGCAATTTAAAACTATGGTCTGAGTCAAGAAGATGTCCCTGTCTACCAAGCAACTAACAAGCAACCGAGCAGATAATTAGTAAATAAATATTCTTTGCCCACTGAGCATCAGTTGAGAAGATAACAGTGGAGCACGCACCTACAGAATGGTAAAGTACCAAGCTGCTGGGCCAAGGCTGGTTCAAGGTGGAGGCAGCACAGAGGCTCTACAGCCCCCTGGCCTTTCCTCTAATGTAAGTGCAATTGCTGTAGGGCGCTTGTGCTTTGGGTTATTTTCTAAGTAAATGCAATGTGCTGTCAGACATTGCACAGGGGAGCCACTGTGCCTGCTCTGTGATCGATGTTGATGTAATTCATATCAAAGACCGGGAACGATGGCCTGTTTTACTCAGGACAATTATGTGTTTGTTTTCTCCTTATCAACCAAGCTTCGATGTATAAAATCTCACGTACTTGACAGGTCTGCCTGAAGACCAAACACTGTAAACCTCAATCAGAGCTTCTAATTAAAAAAGTGTTTTGGGTTTTTTGTTAAAAAGCATTTTTTTATGTAGCCTTAGAACACACTTCCAGGATCAATAACATACTTCACACATATGGTTTACTTCTATAAGGCAATAAAACTGTACCCTCTTCTTCCCATATGCTGGTATACAGGGTTTGGATGAAAGCACAAACACGTACATAGGTTGGAAAAGCTCTTTGAGTCAAAAAAACTGAGTTTCCAAAATCCAGACTTAGGAGCAACAGCAATACAGTAAGCTGTGCTCAATTACCGGGAAGATGAATCATGTCTGTGTACAGAAATACAGCGCAAAGGAACAAATTTGTACTTCTGAAAACATTTGTGCTAAGGGAACACATATTAAGCTGCCTACATAGTGACTAAATCCTTTCTCATGCAATCCTTAGTAACACTTTCTGTTGGACTTGTGCTTCCAAAGTCTCCTGTTGAGAAAGGAAGGCGCTCCAGTGCCACATACCTGCCCATCTGTGCCAATGGAGCCACTGCAGTCTGTCAGCAGCTCAGACACATCGTAGTAACTGTTAAACTCCCAAAGGCAAGCCTCAAGGTTGAGGTTCTGGTAGAGACTCAAGGTTTTGGCAGACCGCAAAGCACTGCTGTACTGGTAAGTTGACGTTTCTTGAATCACTTTGGGGTTCTTCGTTTCCTCTGTGATAAACCCATGTTTGGCCTGGATCTCATTATAGTCCAGTAGGTTGGAGCACTTGTGTCCCACACGAGTGCCATCTGGGCTAAGCGTTAGCTCAAAGTTGGATAAGGGGCATGTGGAGATAACTGGCAACATTCCTAAAACATAAATGTCACATGACCCATTAACAGCCTGAATGGAAAAGAGCAAATGAAGTATTCATTAATTGCTTGTGAACATATTTTTAGAGCTGCAGTGTGGAAACATAGGAGCTATGTTTCATCCATAGGAAACATAGGAGCTATGCCCAATGTTTCATCCATACATTAACCTTGCAATTGGCAAGTTGTTCATTAAACATGGATTATTCATGGTTCTGCCTCAATGTAGCAAACCACCGTGGAGACAAATCTGTGGGAGAGGAAAATTCCAAAGCAGCGTGTGTTAATTAAGTGGTAACTCTCACCACCTAATGCTTACCATCCATATGGGCCATTGTGACTGTTAGTCAAATCAGATTGGGATGGTCAGGATCTTCTGGACCCGTGTAGCGAATTTCAGCTGAGAAAGGTTCTGCTCCTACTGTTCCTGGGATGCGAGGTTGGCAAAGACCTGAGCAAAGGGGAAAGACAGGTTGTGAGATGCCTGCTAAACTGTGTCAAGCAGCGTGGGGATGTCTGTCCATAGAGCTAGGTCAGAAAAATGCAGAAACGTTGGCATGCTAATCAGCGAGTTCCTTACAGCTCTGCCCATGCTGCCTGGTCTAACCCCTAGGGCCAAGAGGTCCTTTTCCCGAGAGGCAAGTACAGAAGTATGGAAACCCTTCAACATCCAGCAGCGGCTGAGGAACCTGACCTCTTCCTGATAACAATTTATTCTCCCTCCCTAGAAATGGGGAGGTGGCAACTTTACATGAGCATTTACCTTGGCAGCCATGAGGTGAAGGGCAGGGTGGTTCACAACCACACCTGCGCTCTTGCCACAAAAAACAGGCTGCCTGAAGGGAGCTGCAGACAACAGCTAACTAAAGTACATAGGGGCAGTTTGTGCCGTTCTGCAGGGTCCACCACTTACACTGGAGAGGTATTTTCAGGTTCTTTCTTTTCTGTGTATGACTGAGGCAAAGATCATTTCTGATTAAATTACAAAAAACTGATACTTTAGGAGCATAGTGGTAAATCCACAGAGGAGCTATGGTGCATAATGGCCGCTTTAGACCTATAAATCTAACACTAAGGAGCCTCGGGGAACCTTGAAAACTTCACAGGCTACTGCCCAACTTCCTAATGATGGAAAGTCTCAAGGGAGCTGCTCTTCAGCCACTAAGCTGCCTAAAACCTCGATGGATTTCAGTTTGGATCACATGCTCAAAAGCTCCCCTTCCTTCCCTAACTTGTGATCTTAACAAAAAATACTGCCTCTATCCACAAGCCTTGTCTTGTCTTGTTGACAGGCCACTGCCGTTACAGCAAGACCATGACTAACATCCTGGTAACACAAAACTTTTTCAGTTCTTCCCACATTGTTCAATCCGACCCAGGGCTTTTGCACTGCAGCTGGAGGAGATAGAGGTGAAGGACTTCATGTAGCAGAGGAGGTGTAGCAGGAGGACTGAACTGCACAAAACAGAGAGCTGACAAGCACAGCATGACCCCCTTGTATAGTCAGTGAGCTAGTGCTTCTCTCACCCAGTGAGCATTTAATTATAGACCCTAAATGAAGTATTTTAGTCTAAAGAAACAGAGAATAGTCACCCCCTCGCACCCAACATCTTGGCCCCTTGAATACCGAGATGCAGTAAAGTCAGGCTCCTAATTTTATTTGGGCAGAACAGAACTTTAAAGTAACTCCCAAATAACTGTTCTAGTCAAGAACTGATTGAGCAAAAAGATGCATTTTCCTCATTTGAATTTCTTAGAAAAAGCAACAGATTAGACATCCACATCTATACATAGATATAGATATGCATCACAGTAAAGAAATGTGAGGGATGTAGGCTAAACCCAGAATTAGGATGTCCCCTTACCTTCTAAGGCATAGCCTAAGTTCTCAGCAGTTACTCATGCAGTGCTACTATACCTGAATTTACACATGGATTTCATGCCCCCACCCTTTTCCAGCACCTGTTTTTTAACTGTCTTCAGTCTGCAGGTCTTTAGATAACATCAAATTCAATATACCTACAATCTGCTCTCAGTGTCAGTAGATGTGTTGTTTAAACTAAACACATATGGAAACAAAGGTGTATTTGGAATATGTATGTTGAGAAAAGCAAAGGACCCAAGACTGGGGAAGTCAAATTCTGCTCTACTCACTAGTCAAATTAGATGAAAAAAAAAAAAAATCATTATCACCATACACCCACCAATCTTTTACATGTGACCTATGATGGGTCTTGAAAGACCAGAGCTGATGAGACGATTACAAGATGCTTCTGCCTTTCACTAGCAACAGTCCCATATGTGTATGAAAAAAATTAACTGAACACGTGAGCACTAATGCCCTAAAACAAAACACCCCATAGCAGACCACCATCAGCTGCAAACACTACCTCATCTTTTCCCAAGAAAGGCTACCCAATTCCCATGATTAACAACTTACCTTCCTCTCTGTTTACTGTACAAATTGGACTTAGCAGCTCCAGACCTGCATCACCATTGGCATTCACAGCTCGCACTGCACACTGAAGCCTGGAGCCTGCCTGGAAGTATATAGAGTCCAGGATGATGGATTTGGTGCTGGTAAAAAAAGTGTTGGAGTCCGCTTCCCTCATCGGGCTGGTGACACCATCACTCCCACTTGGAGCACTGACAAGCCAGCGGTACAGGGTCAGAGTATCACTGATGTTTTCCATGGCGCAGATGGATCCAGTTTTGTCGTAGTTTAAATACTTGGGATTGCATGCCTATGGGTTGGCGTTTACACAAAATAAAGGGGGTTATCTATTCTTACCTACACCTCCTCCAGGCAAGCAAACAATTAAGCATTATTCTAACAGCACTTTGCTTATTACTAAACCTGAATCAGGAAAGCAAGACCTTTATGCAGGGACACTATTTTCCCCTTAATTGAGGGGATATGAATGAATGCCATGAGGTTTTTAAAATTAAAAACAAGAACAAAAAAAACAAACCCCAGATAGTAGTGAGTTGTTGTTCCAAATCATTTGTCACCTCTGACTTTGCTAACTGGACAAATGCTAGTGGTAATGCCAAAAACTGAACTCTTACTTGAAAACATCAAAGTCAGTTCTCCTAAATTCAGACACTCTAGCTTGAAAAAATCCCAATGTGAAGCCACTCTAATAAATTAGAGACTGTTAGAAACATAACGTGAATGGCCTGAATTCATACATCCCTGGCAAAGAGCTGCCAAGTTATAACTGCGCCCTCCCTGGCAGTCTGTTGCTGCTCCCACAACAGAATCAAGCAGGAGTGAAGATGCATGTGTGCTTTTTGCTAGTGTAAAATTCAGCTTTTTTTTTTTTTTTTTATCTTAAAATCATCCTTGATCAACAGTTTAAAACACCTGACTCTACACAGAAGCAGCAGGCACACAAGTACATATCGCTCTGCCAGCTCAGTCTGGGAGAGGAGCCTCCTGCAGATGGGACAGGTGGCTGGTACCAGAGGCTCTTCAGTCAACTTTGGTAAAATCTGCTGCTCATGGCACAGCTCTGTTCACAAAGCTCCAGATTCAAACTGTTTCTAGAAAGCTCTGTATGGCCCAGCCACAGAGTTTTTTTACGCAGCACTTATCTCCTCTTCACCTTCCTGTCTGCTCATCTTTATGTTTAGAAATCTCTGTTTTTCTGGCCTTAAGTCATCATGCATCCCAGTCATCTCCTGGAACTGGTTATTAGTTTGACAGCACAGCCCTGTACCAATGACCTATTTAGGCTGGCAAGAAACACTTACTGCAGAAAGAGCTGTTACGGGTTAAGGGTATCAGTGACCCTCTCTTGGAAGCTCTCGTTCTCTGGGTTAGGTCAACAGAAAGACTTATGCAAGTGGCTCTGACACAGTAACAGCCTGCTGCTTTTAGTTGTTATTTTCTGGAATTGAATATTTTTTCAATTACTTTACATGGTCCAGAGCATGGAATGAGTAAGTTGGACAAAAGCATACAGAAACAAGTCTTACCGTTACACAGACAACAGGGTAACCAGTTGAAGGGTGTGGATTCTCTTTGCTTTTAGCAGTATCGTCATACATCAGAAGTGAGACAACCTGGGGCACAGCTGGAAATGTCACATCTGCAACACTGTCCATTTCTTCAATGTACACAATGGCTTTATTCATCTGAGTTGAGAGAGAGAAAAGGTTATGTATACTGCTGAAAATAAGGAATGGAGCAAGAAGAAATAGTGCCTGCAACTTAATTTCTGATACCAAGCTCATTCTGGTTTTACCCAGGATTCTTTGATAAAATGGTGATTTGTATTAACGAAGATTCACTCCTCAGTGGTTTTTAAAGCTTTCCACTTAAAACCTGCTCACCAGTAACTAGCTAAAAATAAAGGAAGATTTAATTTCCCAAACACTAGGAAAAGGGAAATGAAAATATTCCAATTTTTCTTTAAAAAAAAGTTAGCATTGGCAAACAGTCAAACAGTTGCTCACTCCCCATCTTCAGCATGGCAAGAGAAGGAAACAGGATGAGAAAGCTTGCGGGTCCAGCTGAAGACAGGGAGATTGCTTACCAGTTAAGCTGTACTGGGTGTGCACAGCAAGGTTTTGGTAACGGTGAGGCTGCAGGGCTGGCTTCTGTGAGAAGATGCTAGAAGCTTCCCTATGTCCAGTAGAGCCAATGCCAGCTGGCTCCAGGATGGACCCACCGCTGGTCAAGGCCAAGGCCAAGACCAAGCCCATGAGCAACGGTGGTAGCGCCTCAGGGATAACATAGTTAAGAAAGGAGGTAAAAAAATGGCAGCAGAAATCGCAGCCGGAGAGGAGAGTGAGAATATGTGAGAGGAACAGCTCTGCAGACACCCCGGTCAGTGAAGGAGGGGCAGGAGGTGCTCCAGGCGCCGGAGCAGAGATTCCCCAGCAGCCTGTGGTGAAGACCATGGTGAGGCAGGCTGTCCTCCTGCAGCCCATGGAGCTCCATGGTGGAGCAGATCTCCACCTGCAGCCCATGGAGGACCCCACGCCGGAGCAGGGGGATATACTCAAAGGAGGCTGTGACCCTGTGGGAAGCCTATGCTGGAGCAGGCTCTGGCAGGACCTGTGGCCCTGTGGAGAGAGGAGCCCAGGCTGGAGTAGGTTTGCTGGCAGGACTTGTGACCCCGTGGGGGACCCACACTGGAGCAGTCTGTTCCTGAAGGATGGCACCCTGTAGAAGGGACCCAGGCTGGAGCAGTTCGTAAAGAACTGCAGCCCATGGGAAGGACTCATGTTGAAGTTCATGGAGGACTCTCTCCTGTGGGAGGGACCCCACGCTGGAGCAGAGGAAGAGTGTGGGGAGTCCTCCCTGTGAGGAGGAAGTAGCGGCAGAGGCAATGTATGACGAATTGACCATAGCCCCCATTCCCTGTCCCCCTGTGCCACTTGAAGGGAGAAGGTAGAGAAAATAGGGAGTAAAGTTAAGCCTGGGAAGAAGGGAGAGGTGGGGGGAAGGTCTTTTAAGATTTGGTTTTATTTCTCATTATCCTACTCTGATTTGATTGGTAATAATTGAAACTAATTTCCCCAAGTCCAGTCTGTTTTGCCCGTGATGGGAGTCACAGAATCACTAGGGTTGGAAAGGACCTTCAAGATCATCAAGTCCAACCGTTAACCCAACGCCACCATGCCCCCTAAACCATGTCCCGAAGCGCCACATCCACACATTTTTTGAACACTTCCAGTGATGGTGACTCCACCACCTCCCTGGGCAGCCTGTTCTTGACAACTCTCTCGGTGAAGAAATTTTTCCTAATATCTAATCTAAACCTCCCCTGGCACAGCTTGAGGCCATTTCCTCTCGTCCTATCACTAGTTACTTAGGAATTGCTGAGTGATCTCTCCCTGTCCTTATCTTGACCTAAAAGGTTCTCACTATCTTTTCTCTCCCCTGTCCAGCCGGGGAGAGGAGCGACAGAGCAGCTTTGGTGGGCACCTGGCATCCAGCCAGGGTCAACCCACCACAGACATGTTAGCTAAGAAAACGTGAATTTTGGAAATGCCAAAATGTTCTTATGATGTTTGCTGAAGGAACAGTTTGGCATCTTTGCTTTTTATTTTAAAATTTAACAAACTCGGAAGGCTAAACACACTTGGCTTGGGGAAAATTAATTTAATTTATTACCAATTAAAGTAGATTTGAGTAGTAAAAAACAAGGACAAACATTAAAACACCACCGTTCCTCCTCATTTTCCCATGCTCAACTTCACTCCTGACTCATCTACCACCCCAAAACTTTGCACAAACATAAAATACAAAAACAAAACCCCAATGTAGCTTGTAGCAGCTTTAGCCTACACGTCAATTTGATCTCACTTGACAGCCAGTTTAGGCTTCTACCAACTGAAATATAAAGACTGCGTGTTAACTTTAGAGCCTCTGTTTTTAAACTAGTGGCCTACAAATTTATCAAGGTATAATATACATGATGTAACGGATCCCAGGGCCATAGCTTCTCTGCACGCAGTAATTTATATAGTATTGAACTAAGAAGTTGCTAGTGTTTGAGTCAAATGAGCTCATAAATAGAGCACAAAATGACAGGGCGGTGCTCTCCAGAACTGTAGTAGCTCTAACACTTGCGCTCTCCTCTGCTTCACTAAAATAAAGGAAGAAGTGGGAGACAAATCTGTGCCCATCTGCCCCATTCATGCTTTCCTCCCTGCCCACAGACCTCCTACCATGGGAACGGGTGAGAAGGCCTCACGGAGCTGTACTTGGGCACATGAAATGGTGCAGAGCGCTGATCAGAGCACCACAGCAGGGCTGCAGCTGCCGCCGCCACATCTCTCCACACATGTTTAGAGAAGGACCAGTGCAATCTCCCTCTTTTGCTGGGTCTCTGGCAGCCAGAGACACTATTAATACAAGCAAAAACTGCCAACCACAGCTTCTTCCTTTCTTTTTTTATGTTTTTAAATCTTTTGATGTAATAGGAAAAGTCAGAAGAGGTTTCTACAAGCCAGTTAGGGCACTATACTTTCCTAAGATGTGTACCAATAACTTGGAAAGAATGAGAGAGCTCTCCTCTGCCAAACTCTCTGTGAAGCACATAGTGGGTCACACATAAAATTTGTAATTCAATGCTTCTATTTTGTTCAAAGTGTGTGGATTTACAGCTAATTTATACAGTCTAGTATAAATACCAGTATTTAGACAGGTATGCACCAAACTAACCAAGGAGCATATGAATGCCAGGCTGTCATGCACGGTGTGAGCACATGGGTTTTTAGATGTTTTTATACAAACAGAAAAAATATCATTATAAATGGCAACTTTTGTTGTCAACAGACCTGTGTGTCTGCTACCATGTTCTCATCAGCTTTCAGGTGGACAGTAAATGCTTCTCTCATTTCTCTTATGCCATCATACAGAATCTCTACTTCAACAAAATGCCTAGTTTCTCCTTCTCTGAATTCAATATCTGATTAAAAAAAGAAAGACAACAGTTTAATGTAAAACCAAGAGCCAAACAACTGTTTTCTTTGTCAATTGTGTTCAAGTAATGTATTCTGTTGCGATAACATGTTTTTTCCTCTAAGTAAAATGTACTAGTAGACCGAGCTGTTAGCATCTGTTCTTTAGCAGAATGACCCTGTGAAACCAACCCACTTTTGCTGGACAGAAAAAATAAATACAAGTTGATACTGATAACTTGTTGGAAGACTTAAAATAATATAAAACCACAATATCCTGACATGATTTTGCACCAAGCCAACTAGCTTTCTTCCAAACAACTACTGGACACAGTCCAGAATTAGTGTGGGCCACGTAGGCAGTTCTCATGCAGAGATCCTGCTTCAGTGGCAAAGAAAGTTCAACAGAGTGGGTCTGCATGCCAAGGAACGGTCCAAGGTACGTTTTTACAGCAGTACAGATACTGCCTCAGGCTCCATTTGCGGCGCATATTTAAGCAGAATCCAAAACACTGCACTTTGAACTGAAAATTCGACATACGTAGCATTAGGTCTTTAGCAGACGTGTTCATCTACATGAAATCCCAAGACAAGACCAGTCTATTAGAAATAGGCATCTGTAGTCCTTCCTCCAGGAACCAAATGGGGATTGTTGTTTCTTGCTAAAAGCCAGGAGGAAGCGGTACCCTTTTTTCTGATACTAGCCCTCAATCAATAACATGAATACTCAAGAAATGAGAGTCCTTGTGTGTTCATTTTACTCTAATTGTATTCAAGGTCATACCTCCCCAGGAGACACTGTAGAAGATTTACTCCTCTAGGGAGTTTACATAACCACCAGGTTCTAACTGTTCCCGTGAGGGTGACACTCCATCAAAACCATGTCACTATGAGGAAAACAGGGTCCAAACGCAGTGGCTCACGGAAAGAGAATAGGGTCTATAACCTTGAGGCTTGGACTGCTTCCTGCAAGATGGGAGAGCTGCGTGCCCGCTCCCAGAAGCGGGTTTTTCTATGAAAAGTATCCCACTATTGGCAACTCCTTACTGTAAGTGCTTAGGGCAGATCTCTCTTCCATACTGCAGGTTGATGCAAGCAGAATAAATCTAAACAATTGCCTTAAAATAGCAGAATCAGGAATTTGAGCATATTCCTGTATCACCTTAAGCTGTCTATCATAGCAATATCCTAACCATCTGCTGCCTCAGGGGACCTGCAGGCAAAGCTCAAGAACCAAGTTATGCTCAAACACATGACCCTGGCAGATAACAATCCGAGCTAGGCTGAACTTTTGTTCTTATGAAGAAATCCCGAGTTTGCACTCCAGGTTAGGAAATTCAAAGTAGCTCAGAGCAAACAAAACCAATCCAATGCTAATAAAGTACCCTACAGGTCCCACAATTAACTTGGAGAAAAACAAAAGTAGACAATACTAAAATCTCCCATTCCAAAACACAAAAAGTGAAGCAGGGTGTTTAGACTTTCTGAAGTACAGTTCTTGCCATTTGGTTATCAGAAAAAAAATTCAGCTGCCTGTCCAGTACTCATTTGCAGTAAGGCACTTCCCAAACTAATGTTTCCCATCCCCACACTGAATGAAGCCCTTACCTTCTGACATTGGATTGTCATCTTCCCCTGAGGTGGCCGAGCCATCCTTAGTGTGCACTCTGACAACAGATACTTTGGAGCTATCACCAAGGCGTAGAACATTTACGTAGTAACAGATTCTTACTAGTGCAATTTCTCCAGGTTCCTGAGGCTCCTGAATGCTGTGTTTTATTTCAGAGAATTTAATCACTGGTTCTAGATGTGAAAAGAAACACAACAAAACCCTGATCACTGAAAAAAATAAAATAATAATTTACTCATGTCAACTAGACCAAGTGCAAATACCTTATCTGAGAGTGGATAGTCCAAAGGAAATGAGAAGATGATAACAAACCTGAAAAGTCAAAGTGATTGCCTGGCTATTAATTTATTTGGTTTATTAATAGCTGTCTGGAATGATCAAAGTGAAATATTTTGGAAACTGGAATTCAGATAGAAGTTTGTAGTTGTTATTAAGAGAAGAACAGATGGTCCCCTGGTGTTTGCATTTGTGGAGTCTAAAGTGGAATATTTCAAGATAAAATACATTTAGCTTTTGAAGAAAGCAGTTACTTTTATAAATTATTTATTCTAATGCCTTGTCAACGGTATGGGATAAATCTGTTTTTCTTAAATGATTCTCTACAACTTGTAAGGAGTCCATTTTACAGCATTATCAATTGTTTTATGTTTTGGGTTTTCTTTTTTGTTTTGGTTTGTTTTTTTGTTGGTTTTGTGTGTTGTGAATTTGACCCAAGGCATCCATGACTCTTTCAACTTGTCAAATCTATGATACTCTTATGAAAGCAACACCTTTAGAGCAATAAATGGAATGGAAATAAACAAGAGCATTTCTCTTCCCATTATCCCACAAAAGGCAAAGCCAGTGATGCGTTCAGAATAGATTAAAAAGGTACAAATTCAAAACATAAAAATAAAATACTTGATAGTATTTTGAAAAATTTGGTACCAGGTACTTTGAAAACTGTTGAACCAAACACTAAAAGGAGTTAGTCCCATTTTCCCATTTGCAGCTACATATATAATCAACAATTAACACAAAACTCACTGTCTTCTTCATCCTTGATCTTGATCATGGTCTCTTTCTGATCCCCAATGGAAGTACCAAATGTGGAATCGCTTTTTGATGTTCCAAGCACCAATCAGAATTCCTCCTCCTCCTCACAGATTACATCATGCTCCAGAGTTACCACACAGGGCTTCTCACTTTCTCCTGCAGAAAGGTATGAAGCAACAGCAAGACATTATCTTCATAGGAGTACAAAAGACTAGGATAAAAACAAAAAGCTCGCACATTTTCAGACTTGCCACAGAAAATACAGTCTCAAGAACATGGAAGCAGAGACTAGTGCCGACTGGCACACTTCATTTTTTTGTTGTGTTTGAATCTACCCCTGCTAAGGAAAAATCCCATGACTCTGCTACAACAGGAACTAAGCAGCATCCCTTGCAGCATTCAGTAGGGTGTTGTACGGCAAGGAACCTGCTGCTCTGATTCTCTTCTGCTGAAGGCACTGCATCAGTATCATTCCTGTTTATCCTCATGAACGAGAGCTATGCTCAAAGGGGTAGCAGAAGGTGTTTAATATTGCAGAATTCCTTATTGTCCAACTTCAGTCATAAAAACTTTTGAAAGCTCTGTGGCCATAGTCACAAAACTATTTGTTCAATAGTCCTGTGCCACCTTCTTCATCCACAGATGCTCAACGGGCATAACAACTCCCAGAACATCCTGGAGATCTAGCTCTTATTTACCATCAGATTTCTTGTCAGACAAAAGTAACACATTGTTTTCTAATTCCCATGGGAAAAGCTTACCTGGGAGAACCACCACTAGAGTATCCTCTCTAGTTGGCCTCTCCTTGTAGTCCATCATCACTTGGGCAGAACCCTGGCAAGTATAGCAACGCACAGTGGATTTATGGTTAATGTCACCGCTTCGACAAATGAGGGCCACCAGCTGTTCGTCTTTTTCATTTGCCACGTACACTGGTTCTTTGAACTGGACTTTGGGTACTGACAACAGAACATGTTACACAAGTTGAAAAGGACGCTCTCACCTGGACAGACAATATTAACTACATTCCTATATTAAAAAAAATAATTTTCTTTAGCTTAGCATTTTATTTGCTAACCTTTCACAATAAACTGAAGAAGGTTCAGATTTATGCATGCTTTTTAAACACTTATTTTGAATCTAGATGAATTCAAATACTTTCCTGGCTAACAGCAACTCATTGCCAACTTAGTACTAGTACCAACTATATTCCTAGTCTTCTCACAGTAGCTAAGACTTGGTGATTTTCTTAAAAACAGCATTTGAGCCATTTCTGAGCTGTGGGATTATTTTCTATGAAGCAGTCTCTTCTACCTTTGATGCAGAGAGGAAGTAGGTGCATGATACCACAAGGGCAAAAAGGGGTGATGACCACAATTCCACCTCCACTGAAGACAGTATCATAATTTGCACAGGCTTCAACAAGTGGATATTTCTGAGAGAAACGGTAACTGTTCTCCAGAGTTCCATTTGAGAACAAGCTTTCTAAAACAATATAGCTTCTTTAAGTCTCTGAAGTGCAGTGAATTTGCAGAAGCCTGAGACTGCTGAGAGTCAGCTCCATTTATTTACCAAGTGCTGGAGAACCTGTAAATGGTGCCGTGTTGAGCGTTGTTTAAAGTTTTACACCTACCTTCCCCGCCCCCCGCCTTAATGCTCCCCTAGAAGAGACAATACAGTTATAGCTTCATGCAACAGCAGTCTACATAATTATTCAAAAAACTTAGCTCCCTACAATTTTGGTGTTCGAATAACTACTAGGGGAAAAAAAAAAACCAAAAAATGTTTAATCCCTATGGCTTCTCTACCTTCAAAATGAATATTCATTCAAACAAATAGCTTTAATACACCAGGCATAAACAAATGTACTTTCAGCTTATGGCACAGTTCCACTATTATGTTAATTTGTCCAAAACAGTATCTTCAAGTACCTTATGAGAAGGAAGACAAGCCAGAGTAAAGAACCTGCACTATAGACCCATGTTCCAACTTCAAGTGTAGCACACAGCTGTTAATCTTTATAACATAGTTGGAGTAAATGATATATCACAGCACTTATACACCTAGTAATTTATGCTACCACCAAAAGAGCTCTTCCACCTTCTAAGTGCACTTAAAACACTAAAAAGAAAAACCCTTGGAAAAACTCTCCCCCACCCCTTTATACCTACAGTCAGTGACTGTGTCATTGATAAAGACAGTAGTTTTGCTAGGCTCTCCAAGCACTGCATTCGCAGGCATGCAGAGAACTAGTTCAAATTTCTCCGGACCTTCCAGAATAGCCTGGCCCAAAGTCATCAAGGATGATCATTCGAAACACTTGCATGTTGACTCCTGGTGTAAAATCCAGGTTACAGCTAATGCCCACGTAATCAATTCCAGCTGTTTGGGATGCAACAGGACTTGTACAGTCAGTTACTAGCATATGTTAACATTCACTTGTACATTTGTGAAATGTGTTTGCAGCTGTTTCTGTTGCTGTCCTGGAGAAAATTTAATATAGATTTTTGTCACGTGCAAATGAATTTGGGAAAAATGAACATACAGTGCAACACACAGACATCTGGATCATCCTTTACTCTTTATGCCATCAGCATAATTAAAACTTGTTTAAGAACCCTTAAACTGTAGAGTAACAGGCTACAGCCTCAACAACACGCAGCAGACCTGATGCCCACAGCAATTTAACCCTTTTGCTCAACTTTGGACTACATACACGAGCTATTTACCTCTAAAGCAGCAGATATCTCTCCCAGAATAATTCCAGCTGTACCCTCAGAGTTAGATCAGTGAGCTTTAAAATCATGCTGTTACCACTGTCTCATCCCTATAAGAAGCAGGCAGACTCAGTGTGGGTGAAAACAGCTAGAATGACTTTTTTGTGTGTGTGTATGAGACTATTAGATCTAAGCTGGAAGATATGTATGACAACTTCACTTCTTCCTTCTGCTTGTGTCCCATTGTTTCACTGAGATTCTATTTCCATAATTTAGCATTCTTTTTAAGCAGAGTGTTCCTCCCTATCCCTTTTTAAACATTCTACTTGTTGCTTGTAAGGACAGCGATTCTTTCCCTTCTTTGTCACAGTGTGTTGAAGTTTACATACTTAAAAGCAATTGTGCCTTTTTCTTTTACACATCATTATGCAGCCTCTGGATTATAGGCAAGGAGCACTCACCTACATAAAAGTTGACCTCCCTGGTGGGCTCTGTGTATCATGAAGAATCACAGAAGAAGTACAACTCTTGCACAGATTTTGTGCTGTTCTTAATCAAATAACATATGCATAGGCATTTCATATACAGCCGTATTAATATTTTCTGTGTGCAAAACTCTATAAATACTCGAAACTAGGAAAAGATTTTTTTCCAAATCTCTTAACTAGGCTTTAACAAAAATTATTTTTAAAAAAAGAAGCTATAAATACAAGATTAGAAATGCAACATTAGTTTGCTACTTTATATGCAACACAGAAAATCCTGTAGGACCCAATCATATTTCTTCACCTGAATAGTGAGTCTTCACATATTCATCACATCCATTGTCTATTTTGCTAACCACTGCTCAGTTCTTCAGTAACTGTAGTCAAATTCTATTTCAATATATGTACTTTAGAAGTTAATTAACTATTCCTTCAACCATACATACTGCATTACTAGTTGCTGTAATTATTTGGGGGTTTTGGTAACAAATCTGAGTGTGTATAACGTACGTATTAAAAAAGACAATTTTTCTTTCCACTTGATTAATATGAAAATTTCTGAAGCCTTATCTGTCTCTTGCTAGTGTATCATCAATTTGTTTGGTTTAACAGAGAAATCCTCATTAATGCAATCGATTTCCTTTACACCCAGCAACTATAACTGCTCCTTAAAATTAATTTAGCAGTTAGCAAGTCAATCAACATATTTAAACAGTACCACAACATTCTGGCCAGCCTAAGTATTCCCAAAGTCTGATAGGGAAAATGACTTTTTGTTGGGACTGAGAAATAAAAATAGGGTTTTACAGAGACCGTCACCAGATTTTGGGTATTTTGGGTCAGTGCTGGGCAGAGAAAATCCCTGGAGGTCACACTGGTGGTGCCTTCCAGAATTTCTCTCCACGGTAACTGAGACACGCTAAAAATCTCCGATGCACCAGTTCTCATAGATAAACAAAGTTTCCTTGGCTAATGTACTGATAGCATCATTTCAGATGCAGATTTATACTGTAAATTCAGTTTTATTCTAGGAAAACACAGTGCTATAAAGACAATACTCTCTCTTTCACTCCAACTGTTTCTTCCATTGTCTGCCATCAGTTGAGGTGCAAGCAAATTAACAATCATCTTATTCACATCCGTTCTGCAGTCCCTATCAGAAAGTCAGTGAGCTTAGCCAAGCTGTCCTTGCCACGCACAACTAGGACACAAACATCATCTTTTCTACCTGAAAAATCCATGTCTGATGTCTTTTACTTAAATTTTCCACCCCATACGTAGACTGAAGCTAAGTAAGAGCCAATGCCAGATATCCCATTTTCATGCTCACATACTCTAAAGCAACCTGAGTGACATTTTTATGAGTAACTCACCCTCTGCTGACACTGGTTCTGTTTTTCTGGAACGCACCGTGACAGAAGCTGCTTTGGACAGATCTGTTCCAGTCCTCCAGACACAAATCTCCATGTAACCCGTGCTTTCATCCACTCAGTATTCAGTGTTACCAAAGTACAAAGCAGATTCTAAACACAGAGGGAAATACACGTATTTTTGAAAGAGCCTCTTTTGGCCTGCTCTTGTGCACAGGTATATTTAGTGCTTAAAGCCTCCAGTCTGACTTCTAGTGTTCAAACACTGAAGGTTGACTTTCAATAGGTTAACAGCTAGGAAAGAAAAAAGAAAAAGCATTACTACTCAGATTTGCATGGGAAATTGGTGTCTACTGTCCACTTACGTAAATATTATTATGCACCTGCTTAGCACTTAACATAAGGAGTTTTTTTTAATCCTTTAAAAACCAAATTAAACACTCCTTGAATTAAGTAAATAAAGTGTTATATCTATAGATTTTTGATCTTATCTGCAGCTGACAGAGATCTTCCACAGCAGCCGTTTAGCTCACTGGCTGTTTACCTTACCATCTGCAGTAAAACAAACATTTCAAAAATTTTAACTCTGTAGCATAACAGAGTCGTAAGACATGGGATAGTTCTTCCATTACTTTTTTGTTAAGCGAAACAAGGTAGAATTTTTTTTTAATTTACTATTAAAGGAAATATATACCTAACTATACCTTCCCCCCTCCCTAAAAGATAATGGCAATTTGCAGGATTTCACAAGTTTAGACTTTTAAAAATTGTTTTCAAAGCATACATTTGACACGGGTGTAGCAGATTTAAGGGTTACAAGCTGGTTTTTTTTTTCTTCAGTGTGGTAAACTGACTTTAAGTTATTCACGGGGAGTACAAAAAGTTGCACAATCCAGGTCATGGAAAAGGTCAATATTAAATTGGGTTTAAGCAAACTCTGTTGTTTAGTATAAGAGATCAAACACCACAAGGCTGTCTCAAACTAGTGCCAATTTATCCGCCTTTCCAAATACCCATCAAGAGGAATGAAGAAGCATACGCTGGAGACACGTTATACCTGCTGCTTTTACTAAGTAATGGATAGAGTCTGCTAAATTCAATACATAGCCTGCTTTACTTTTGTCACCTAAACAATAGTAGGCTTTATCTTGCTATCAGTATTGCTAGAGCCTGACATATTTTTCCTGTGTTGCATATTACTACTAATCTATATTAACACAATGTAGAGAATCTCTCCAATACCACAGAAACATTATTTTGGCACAATAGCCAGTGTCGTCTTCAGTAGAACCGCCGCAGTTGCACAAAAGCCTGGCACTCATCTAATACGCTGCATTTCTACTGTACCTCTTGGGGGAATTCAAAGAAGTTTGAAAAGCTTTAGAAATTGTGATTTTTATCTCCTGCAGCTGGGGAATCGGAAGCTTAGAGTAAAACACCATGGTCCGTAAAGAGTTTTTAATTTTTGGCTACCTGGTGTTTTCCAGAGCTCAGTTTATTACTGAGCTTAAAGCCAGTTTTACAGAAGGGACAGACAGTTTCCAATGACTCGATGTGCCAAGCAGAGCACAGAAAAATACACAGGCTTTTTTTATATAAAGCAAAGAAATTCAATAATAAAAGTGCCTTATCCTAGTAATAATTTTTTACACTTTGGATCTCACCTTCCCAAACCTAAGTAAATGTTCTTTTGGAAATAAGGGAGAGTATCTAGTTAAGTTTTTTTCTCAACAGGGCCAGACAGCACTGCTCAGCCAATTGAGAATATTATATTTGCCTAGAGGCACTGTCTGCTTCCTCCATGTATATATAAAAACATCAGAACACTGTCTGGCCCATACCTGTATAAACATTGCCACTCCAGCGTGCAAGCACCTTTGCATACCTACTGTAATTTTCTTGAGCCACTGAACTGTGAACCTTTGCATTACTTTACCATCAGAGCAAACCCTCACAATCACAGAGACTTGCTGCAGGAGCAGATGAGGTCTTCAGCACTCAGCATTAAGGAAGGTACAAGTGTTCCAAGCAGGACTGCATTAATATTTATTTTCAACCTATTGATAGATTACCTTTAAACAGGTTGAAACAATTCCTTCCTTTGTCAGCCCAGCAGGATGTTTGACAAAGCAAAGCTTTTGCATGCAAAACTCAAGAGAAAGGTTAGAGAATGAAAACAGACACTTGATGATGGGTTAAACAATTTAACAAAACACAAAACTCTTTGAAGATGTGATTTTTGAGACACAGATCTATTCATCAGGACCGCAGGACTTGCTCCTAGCTAAAAATCACAACCTTTGGAGGATTGGAGGTGTTGGCTTTCTTCTTGAAAAATTCTTTTTCAATCCCTGAAGTATTTTTGTGTTTTAAGAAAAAAGGTATCACGACTGAAAGTCAAACTGAATGTCTCATTTTATGTCAGTTAAATACTTCAATCTGTTTTCCAAGAAAATTTTGCTTTGCCTAAAGCAGTACCCCAACATAAATTTTTCTCCTCACCTTCCTCCTACTCCTCCAATCAGCAGTTTTGATGATCAGTTATTTGCCAGTTTTGGCATTTTTTTGCCCTGCCATAACAGGTAAGAGTTTGAAGATGATCACATTCCTTCCACTGGCTATGCAGTTTATACTATTGAAGTCTTCCCCACGTGGTGGGGAGAAGAGTAGGAGTCTAAATACCCAAATTTATGTGCTTTTTCACACAGCTAAAGGATTATCAGGGGACTAACGATGCTCTATAAGTTGTTACAGATCTGTTTAACCAACTTGTGTAAAGCGCAGAAAGAATAATTCTTCACAGGCGATGGCAACACTGCAGGTAATATCAGTATCACTGGGACCAGGATCCTATTTTCAACTGAGTGGGCAGAAAAAATCATCAGGGTTCCCACGAAGAGTGGAAAAATCATTTGGAAAAATACAACTTGACAAAAACTGTTGCAATTTCAGCCACATTTTATGTGGATGATCATGGCAAGGTGTTTACTCTGGCAAAAGTAATCAAGAATATTTGTAATTAAGAGAAAAATATTATTTACATTTTAAAAAAAAAATTTGTAATATAATATCATCTATTCTTTCCCATTCCTTCTTCCCCTCTGAAAGAACTGCCCAAGATTCTAGACGTAGTTTAAAAATTAGACTGGTTAGTTTTCTCTATTTACATGGGAATCTGCTTTGAAATATCAGAAGTCCACCAATTTCCCTTAGGCACAGCTTAATAGGTTTTCGGGTACAGGTTGTAAATTGTTTTGAAGTTTTAAGAGATCAGGCAGTTCAGCCTATTGCTTGAATCGGCCTTTAAATACCAGCCTCCTTAACTGGGAGAGTAACTCCCTGCCCCCCCGCCCTTGAATGTAGATACTGTGTCTACAACTTTAACATTATAACTTCAGACGCCAGCTCTGCTCCTTTTGATAACAAGCTTTTTGTTTTGAAATATGGCTTAAGGAAATGCAATAATGAGTCCTATTATTCTTACTACAGTCATCTTTCCCATTTCTATTATACTCACATAATTTGGCATCTTAAATTGTGCTAAGCTTTCTATAATGCTCCTGCTGAGAGAACTTGAAATGCTTGCTGCAATGATCCAAAGTTTCTCAATCTTATTGTATTATCAATGAAAAATACCGAGTAAGGAAACACTTTTGTTCATTTCCAACACAAGCAGATGAAAATTAGATTAAAAAAAAAGTATCTCTATAGTTATTTTTTTAAATCATACAGATGAACATGTTTCCCATATAAATATACTACAACAAGAGAGAATTGTTCCTCGGATGCTATAACCAGTGAAATATCAACAGCATTTTCTGTGTCTTCAGAATTTCTGAATGTCCAGTCTAAGTACACCTACTCTCCCAAAAATAGTAGGGAAAACAAACATTGGTTAACAGCTTATTAAGTATACAGGTCCAGCCCTCAAGGAAAATGACACTTTTGACTCAATTATTACAGCAAATTAGTCACTTGTCTCTGAAACATAATCCACTCTTATTATGGAGGCCAAAGATAACCTCTGTATCCTTTAAATTCTACCAAGGCAATACGTTTTAAAGACATGTACTTTATTTAGGATTTCAAAAGCTGATACACCAAGTCAAAAACACACACCACCCCCCCATCACTCCCCCCAAAAAAAGAAAAAAAAAAAAAGAAAAGCAGTTTTAAAAGTGGAGGCCATTCATGTATTTATACTCTTCCCCTTTTAGGATGGTCAGTGAAGAAATCATTACATTAATTACTGAACATTTGACTAAAAGCAGAACAGCATCTGAGCTAACTGGTAATCTTTAGTAAACAACAGTGATTTCAATCATGAAATGCCATATGCTATTAATTTTAAATCAATTTTCCATCATAAATAATACCCCTAAGTGTTGTTAGTTTGGCCTTTTATTTTTTTTCTTTTTAAAACTGTGGCCCTGAAACCTGTTCTACCTGTGATGCCACTTAAACACATAAGCAAACAGCTAATGTGGATTTCTTTTTCCTTAGAAAACCATAAGCTGTTTGCACCAATTTCTTCAAAGCTGTTTACTGAACAGCCGGATCCTTTGTTCAGCCAGAGACGGACAGCATGCTCCCAGGCACCCATATTACAGGAAAATGATACACAACTCGGAGCTTATGGGTTTAGGATCAAGGGTCTACTACAAACCCTGCATTGTTCTCTGGTTTGGAGAGACCCTAGATCAAAGGATAAACATTATGTATTGATCTTGAACTTGCTGTTTCTTTTTTTTTTTTAACACTTGGACTACATTTTCCTTTATCTATATGTTACTATGATGCTATGAGAGTGTGGACTAATAATTAGTTTTAGAGATATTTAAGTTTTAAACTTTCTCATGCACTAAGCTATATGGCACTGGTGACTCTGAAGACTCTCGAGGCCTAACGATGAGTTATTTCTGGTTTTTATGCGCATGTAATGTGACTCTCTGAGAAGCTATGGATCTTCACTTGAGGCAGTCTGTGGCACGCCTCTCCTTACAGCACTGAGAACAGAATTTTAGGATTCTTTCCTTTATAAAATCTGTTTTCTCTTTAAGGAATCCCTGGGCATATGCCTCTCAAACCATACTTCAATTTTTGATCAATGCAATCTTCTGTGTAATGCATGACCTGTATCACACCTGAGTAGAGACGGTGGAAATTTAAAACCTTCAGATGCTAAACAGGGATAAGTTTCTACAGTTGTAACCTGAGAGATGAAAATAGACCCACGTACAGAATTAATACTGAAAATTTTCATGCATTTCACAGAAAAAGGTCGCTGTAATGTGTGCTTTATTTTCCAGTATAAGGCCGTTATAGAGAACCATTTATTTAAAAATGCAGCAAGGTACACCCCTTCAGAGAGGGAAACCTAAGTGGAATATATGTAAGAAACCTCAAACCCTGAAACAATAGAAGCAAGAAACTGCTTTCTCCTCCATCCTCACACACATGTAGCACTGTGGATACCAGTGATCTCACAAGTTTTATGAAGCTCTCATGAGACGTCTCAACAGAGCAGCCAGAAAGACGAAAATAATTTCCATTCCTGCCAGTGCTCTGGTATCAGATTTTCAAAATGGGAATAGTGACTAGGAGAATTTAATAATGTTTGAATGCCTGGTATTTATTTCACCTTATGGTGAAATTATCTTTACTGATAGAATGTTTTTCTGAAATATGTTACATACTTTGTGAAGCACTCTGTATAAATAATTAAATAGGGGTAATTCCATTAACAGAAACCGACAATACCTGACTGCTTTCCTCATTAATACTTTCCTTCTTGCTGTAAAGCTTAACGTGAGTAAAACCAGTTTAGATCACTTAATATAAGTAATTCTTCAACTTTCACTGACATGCAGCAGCACCAAAATGATTGACATTAAAGTTGTGGCATTTACATATAGCTTGCTTTGGCCTTTTCTCTCCAAAATTTCTTCTTTTTTTAAAATTGTTGACAAAAAAATATATTTTTTACTTCAAATCTTACTAATATTAAGCAAGACCAATACTAATGCCAAGCAACATCCTGCTTTCTTTGTATTTAAATTACGAGATTTGACAAATCTCATCAAGCTAAGGACCATGATACTCTTAACTTCATTCTTATGGCAAATTCACTTCTAATGTAAATCTTTTGGCCTCAGAAGAATTACATCAGTTATTATTTTAGCCCATTCATGATCCATTTGAGAATACATTTTTTCCCTCATCAGTTTGACTGTGACTGTTTTGACTAGTTGCCTTCTGCAGGACATACAAAGGGTAGAAACAAACAGTAGCTAATAGAAATATTCTCCTGGATCTTTAGCGTCTTACTTTTCTTCATATAACAGAGTGAAAAATATTTTTTTTAGTTACAGGACACAGAAGTCAGCCCCCACATTCTCATTATTTATTAAGTTAATCAAAAGCTCCAAAGAATTAGCTGAGTATAGCTTAAATACCAAACCTGACCCCTATTGTGTATCTAATTTGTCTAATTGCAGTACAAAACTCCTGCCTGATTTAGCACAATTCTATTCACAAGATTGGATTAGAAAGAAAGATTTAGACAGGGACTTAAAAGAACAAACAGAAGCATCACAATACAGTACATGGCTTCTCTTCTGCTCTAATAGTATCAATTCTTAAATCTAACTCTGTCTCCAACTTTAAAATAAAAAAGGAAGACTTGTATTTCTACCTTAAAGGTGCACTAATCTTGACACACTGGGAATCACTGTGCATGGCAAATTAGCCTCTATTAACTATTTCTACTCTTTAGCTTTAGCTGATAATATACAAACTTTTTTCATCTGTAATGTCACAAAACCAAACATATACCTGTGTGAACTACTGTAATCACAGACTCTGCTGCAGTAACAGTAAATCTAATCCTCACAGATCTACTTCAGAGTAATAACTGAATAACTGCCATCTAGTCCTACGCCAGAAAAGAAAACAAAACCCAATCCTCAACTACTATTGCAGTAACAAAACAGCATAAGCCAAAGTGCATAATACATATTTACGCTGCATCTTAAACATAGTTCATGTCTGTTCTGCCAGTTTTTCTACTGAGTAAGCAAATCCTAGACCCATGTTTTCAGCTGTTTAAAACACTAAAACACAGTGGAAAAGATTACTTAATCAGTAAAACTTCCAAAGAGGAAAGTCGCAGCAAAACAAATTTGCTTCTTCATACTCACCATCATCCGTGTCAGCCCTGATCATTACTTTAGTGCTTGGGAATTCAGTGCCAATTTGGCCACAGAGAAATATTGTGGCCAATATATCTCCTCATACAGAGAGTCATTGATAATGATAATAGGACAGCTTTTCTTCGTTTCATCCTTATTAAAATGAACAATGCTGCTATGTTCTTCAGGACGTGAGACGTAGTCAGAATAAGACAAGATAGTGGATGGTACCGTGCCAGTAGCAGAACCTATGAGGAGAGAGGGTAAAAAATAAATTACAGGGACTCAGGACTTTAATGAAGAGGAAGAACAGCCCTTTAAATGAAACAAACACAGAAAAAAGTGTTTTATGCTGGAACTGACTTATAAATGTGCTTTGGTAACATGTTAAACACAAGAAATTGTTCCTATTTATAATTACAATTTCTCCAGTAGCAAAGTGGAGGGCTCTTATTATCACCCAGCACCCTCATGAAACCATTCCTGCTCCCAATTCACTACTATCTCCAGTTGTCCTGACTCAACTTTTTTTATGGGGCTGCACTTCAACCAGGTAAGAGAAGTGAGTCAACTAATTAAAAAAAACCCCAAAACACTCAACTCTCAAAAAATATGCTTTGATACTAATTATGTAGAGCACAGCCCCATCACCAGCTGAACAGTCACAATAAAAAGCAATTTTGTGAAGGAAGAAGGAAAGAGTGCAAGAGCAGTTAGGAGAGGCAAGGGGCAAAACATCCAAATAAGTTTTGCTGTTGAAAGATGAGGCCATAGAGCCACACCTGATTTAACATCACACATGACTGACCGTATTTCCTAACATTTGCCCTGAAAAATGGCAACAACTTTGCCAAAAATGGCAAAATTTTCACTTCTACACACTATTCTTTCATGGATCAGAATGCCTATTAAAGTCACTGGGACTTCAGGATGAGGACTCTTCCTGAACATATGAATGTGAATTTGAACTTCATATTTACCTCATTGTATGATTTGTAGAAGCTGGGGGCGGGGGGGGGCGGGAAATACCTCCCTCTTACTTCTGCAGTATTTCTTTGTGTGAAATACTTGTTTAAAAAAAAGTAAGGCTTATATGCAATATGAGCCTAAGAACTGCTGTGGATTTGCACTACTAACATCCTTGTAGCCAACTGGGATGTTACTATCTGGTTGAGCAGACGGCTAGATGGGTGAAAAATGGCTAGATCACTAGGATTAAAGGGTGGTAGTTAATAGTTTGTACTCCACCTGAAGGCCAGTTACAAGTAGAGTTCCTCAGTGGAATGCCCTGGGTCTGCAGCAATTTTCAGGGGACAAAAGCCTGAGCAACCCTGTCCTACCTCATAGCTGGCCCTGCTTTGAGGAGCAGATCTGACTGGAGACGTCTCAAGGTCCCTTCCAACCTACATAATTCTGCATACATTAGGTGGCCTGATTTTCAGAGGTCATAAGTACATACAACATGTGTTGATTGCCTTCCTTTACCATGGACAGGGGTTAATAATGTGTCAGACACTTATTAAGCAGGCTGAGAAAGATTAAATGAGAGACAGTGTCATATTTACCATGCTTATCATGTTTAAAACTTTGACAAAAACTGTATTACTGCAGCATGTTTATGAAAAACACAGTTCATTACAACAATTGCAGCAATTGTGCATTTGGGTAAATGGCTAGTGTTATCAAGGCCAGATAGATTGACAGCCTACAAGGACAAAAAAGCCTTAAGTAACTTGGTAAGATTTTCTGTGCCGCAATACACAACAAAAGAGGGGAAAATTCTGTTAAGCCCTTGTAAGTCACTGATGAAGGAACAAATGACCTCTGAATGCCTGACACACTAAAGATTCCTGCCAACCATTCAGGCTGACTCTTACAGGTAAGGATAAAACAGAAACAGAAGATGTTAAAAGGATTTTCTGAACTAGAAGTTTAAGTAAGTCACAGAACTGAGGATGATCCCCCCTTTCCCCTGCCCAGATACAGAATGCTGGTATCTCTAGCTATGACAAGCTGATACAAGACTTCTATGTGAAAAACAGTTTTTTCAATCAAAACTTTCATATTTCACTGCTTAGAATAAATGTTAATCTTTATCTTAAACCTGGTTTCATTTATAAATTCCCATTACCTTATCTTTATTAAATCTATTTTTAAATACAAATTTTAGTTTTGATTATGAGTTATCTGGTATTTTATAATATCTAGTATTTTTACAGTATCTAATACTTTTTCTCCTCTGCCATCTCACTTTTTCAGTTTATAGCGGGCTTATTTAGTAGTCAAGAACTATATTTGGAAAACTTAAGATTCAAATGAGTTGAAGAAGGAATCATATTATCAATTACCTGTCTGTATTAACTATAGTATTTGAGTGACTATCACCCTGCTGAAAGTCAGCGCACCACCACAAACTTACATTCACTCGTCTCTGAATATCTAGTGAAGACAGGGTTGTGATCTGATCTTTATAGCTGGCCTCTAACCTAAGCAAAACCCCGAAATCTCATTTGATTTTAGAAATGGTTTAGTTCTAAATCTACGTATCTTCTCTCTGGTTCATGACCAACTCTTTGCCTTCTTTGATAACACAGATTCACAAATGAGATAAAAAGCATTAAGACGGGCAGTCGCTTCATGCGGCCTTCTGTGTCAGTTATGTTTAAACAAAAAGTAGTCTGTCAATTTTTAAATACTAGTTCTTGCTGAATCAACTGAAACCCTGACTTGGCTTCTTCCAGCTACACAGTCAAAAAGGAAAACACTGACAACAGGAAAAACCCCACGCTGGGTACTGCAGTTCTCATTCAGGGTATATACTAACGTGCAATGATCAGTCAGATCCTCAACGACAGGAGAGGTACAGGGCTTAAGACTAGAAGAATCCTCTTTTCCCTCTAAACAATCACTGCAGGGACAGGCGTTTCCTCTTCAGAGTGAAAAGCTGCAGGAAAAAAATGGTGCCTCTTCAAAAAAGGGTATACATATATGTATACATACACACATATATATGTATGTGTATATACATGTATACATATATATGCATGTGCACACACACACATATTCTTACATTTTGGGCTTTAAAACATTCTTTAAGCAGAGAACTAGACACACGTAAGTTGCCTGCAAAAATCACTTGTTCCTGCTACCGAAGTTACTGGCAATACTTGCTGACTAACAACTGCATTTGCTCTCTTACTTACCTAAACGTGAATATTATGCTGAATAGTCTGTTACCTAGCTAGATAACATACCTTGGTGTGTAGAACAAATGACCATCAGTTCTTGACTGACATCTCCAGATCTTCTAATAGGAATCAGCAGTTCACCTATATCTTCCTCTACTTTATATTCCAGCTGAGTAATATACACTGTAGATACTGAAGAAAAACATGATGAGAGAATGGGGAGACCAAAGTTGAACACCTGTATGACATTACATACAGAGTACGAATTTAGCCAAGGAAGAGATTTAATAAGAAATACAAATGCCTTGTTCAGCTAGGTGAAGCTTTAAGACAGGGCTGAACCACAACAGAGCAAAGACAGATAAGGTCACCTGAGAGTCACCTCATCAGGAGACAGGTACTCACAAAACCTGCAAGTGAACAATACTGTGCCTAAACACAAATTCTAAGGGAATGAGAAGTGATACATACCATCACCAGGATCCACGATTTCAATTGTTGCTGTTGCTGGAATCTCAAGGGCAGCCATAACTGGATCGGATAGAACAATCTGGAATGTTTCAAATGCCTCATATCCATTGTCTGAAAATATCCTCACTCACCAGGTAGCCAAAGCCTGCCCTGGATTGAACTGGACCTGTTTCTGCGGTTTCCCCTTGAAGTCTTTATCCTTTACTGCTGTACCATCTTTGGTTCCAATTCCTGCATAAAAATTCAGAGGAATTATTATCCATGCATTTTAGTATTTTAATAAAATCAAAGCAACTACCACAAAAAGTACTTTTAAAATGCTAATCTGGCAGTTACTAACTTTGAGAAAAAAATAAGGAGGGTTATATCACACTTTCTCTAACATTGTTGCATAGCTCGTAAAAGATAGGTAATTAAGGTAGGGTCCTGGCAACATTTGTGTGCATAAAAAATTGTATTTGCATGAAAAATTCCCTTTACTTCATCTGCTGGGCACGTAAAACCTATGCAAGCAACAACAAAGTTACTGAGGCATGAGGCTATTTATCAAATATGACTGAACAGAACTGTTCAACAGGGCCAATTTTCCCATCTATATAAAAACTTGTGGAACAAGTTTTCCAGTTATGCATTCAGAAAGGATGCATCAACATGTTAAGATTATTTATGTCAATTAAGGTGCTCACCCATAAAAAAACAAAACAAAACCAGAAAAACCCAAAACAACCCAAACTAACAAACCACCCAACCACTCATCTCTTTCAAAGAGAAATTAATCATTATATGTTTATCACTTTGTGCTTACAGTTTCTGTTACTGGGCTGTGCTTATATACATTTAAGATCTGTGAAGTTCTTTTACCAGTTTTACCTGTACACTAAATCAGCCCTAAAGACTTTTGCCATCTGTCAAAGTCTTGCTTCTGCAGATGCTCTCCTAGCTAGGTGAGTATATAACTGGACACTTGGTGTGGAATTGCAGCTCAGTATGACAGAAAAATGTTCCCAGGGTTTACGGGGTCCACCATGCTATGCACATTTGCTCCTTCTCTCCCACCCCCTTTTTTTCTTCCTTGTGTGACTCTAAACTGCAATACCTAGTAACATATCCATCTTCTCTGCTGGGGTATTATTCAAGCAGAAGCTTTTCATTGTACAGGTTTAAAAGACTGCATGTTCTCATCTTAATAAAAAACACAGAGGGTAGTGGCATAGAGATTCTAGGGCTAGAGATGCATCCATTTAATTCAAAGTTAAGCGGCAGCAAGGATTTAACTCGAAGTAGATTTTGTTTGCTATTCTGACCAGATGGCTTTTGTTGCATCATAAAATGATGCTAACCCACGAATGTTCTGAAAGAGCAAAAACAATATCCAGAAATGTGAACATGCTTTATGCTTTCTTGGAAACTCATGTGCAGGATGCTACAACTGACATAAGGATTCATTCAGTTTTTTCTACTTAATGCAGCACAAATGCTCAATTTTTTGATTTTTTAAAAAACCTTGGTTTTAAGTAAGACCAAGTGCATCATAGGAAGGCACTCAAGAAAACATTTTTTAAATACAAAAAGCTGTTACACATTTTTAAGCTTGCATATTTTTATAGATAGATTTCTTGTTTGTTTTAATCAAAGGTGCACACGTATTGGCAGAATCCAACTGTGGACATAGTGAAGCAAAGATCTGTAACTCACCATGGGGTTTTGAAATTCATTACTGCCTTTGGGTTTCAATCCAGCATTGGTTCAAATATATGAACATCTTTCTATTAAGGTTCAACACCAGCAACGATGATTCACTTTACCTCCCCAGCTGAGGATGATTAATCCCTCTCAAGTCAATGGTCTACACATTTGTTGGAGAATCTGATGGCTAGCAAAGAACTTCTGAAGGCTGTGGAGCATGAAACCATTCCTAAATGATTTAATTCCTAAATTCCCACAGTTTGTCTGTTCCACAAGTGCTTCGGTTTTAAATGCCTGATTTAATACTCAGATAATAGCCCAATATATTTGTGTTGTGCAAAGCAAATATTGTCATACATGGGTGTAAATTATAAAAACCCTAAAACTTTAAACCCTTTCCCTTTTTGTTTTTAAATTGGGGAGAAAAAGATCTTTCTCCTCAGTGCTCCCTGAATCACTCCACTGGTGCAAAGATTTCTCTGATTCCTATTTACTTTGCAGAGCTGTCACGATTGGGTACTCTGCTATCTCATGATAGCACACTCGTAACTTCAGTGTGCTCTACACCTGCCACCTCTGCTAGCAGACAACCCTTTTGAGAATTTCTAGCAGCTTTCATATTTTCTTGTACCTCAAAGGCCAGTGTAACACTGCCCTTCTAAAGTGAGGAGTTGTAACTAACTTCTCCACAACTTGGTTCTGCAAGCAGACACCAGCTACTTCAAGAACTTATTTGTTTACTTATAGCTGAAGTTAATGTGTTAAAAAATGTACCCTCCTGCCAAAATAAACAAAGCAGAGTATCCGAATTTCTGTTTTGTTGTCTGGCAAGTGATTTCAGGAAAAAGACACTGGGCAAACAGCAGCAGTTCATTTTCTTGGTTTGTTCTTTTGTCCACTAACATACATACTCACTTAGATTTCTGGATGGCAGCAGTGGAAAATGAAACGCATAGTCAGGTCCAAGCAACAAAAATCTATACCATTGTTAGTCTCATCATTTGGCATTTATTATATAAATAGAGGAAGAAGCAACTATGGAACAGCTCCTTAACAGCTACCTTTTCTGGTGCAAAAAGCTTCAAATATTAAAGATTTACTTACTGATAAAAGAGGTTTCTCGCAGATATCCTCTGCGTCTGATAGTCACCTCCAGAAATTTGGAGTTCTCATCTACAATGTAGTTCTCCTTCTCCAGTGAAATCCAAGCCCACTTCAGTCGAAATGGCTGGCTCTTTAACATGTTCCCCCCTGTGTCACAGAAAAAGCATCCTGAATACTATATGTATATATGTTTGCAAAACACAACTATAATTCCCTAAGGTCATTGCTTCAGCATATTTATATCACTTCAGGACAAAGACAACCTGCCTTTTTACCTGCAGATATGAGGGACAGAGGTGCATCACATGAATCACAATGGTCCACTCTCACAGACCTTCCAGAGTTGAATGTGTCTTCCAAGAGGCTGGAGGCTTGTTCAGGGGTCCCAGCCTGTGTCTTAGCACACCAGCTCCCTAATTAAGCTACCTATTAACTCTCAAAGATTACTTTTGCAAAGATTATTTCTGTCAGGAGTGGGATTAAACTGTGAAAATAACTCTTTGGGAGGCTTTAGGTGGGTCACATTGTAGTCTTGCCTTACTGACTCTTTAGCAGTGCTAATATGTGCCTATCAACATCAAACATGAGTATAAGCTGAATTCAGCATCTCCTAGCAAATGTAGGCAACATGTAGTATCGTGAGAGGAACATATCATATCATGAATTATATATTGATTGATTGTGCAAAAATATTTGGAAATTGTGACTAAGCTTCTATTCTTTGTTTTCAGGAAAATAGTTTATTAAAAACAGCAGTTATTTTGTATTACACAAAGTAAAACTGAAAAACCCCAACAATTTATGAATGTAATGCTATTTAAAAACTACCAAGCCAACAAAATTTAGGTTATCATTTTCTTCTGGTTTGGAAATTAACTCTTTAGAAGTATTCTGTAAAATTTTTATGTGATCCGGCAAATCCCCTGTTTCCACACAAAAAGGTAACCAAATAACAACTGGTCTTGAAGCCGTAAGTTTCCACCTCATTAATTTTTTTTTTTTTCCTAGCAAAATTAGGCCTTATGCTGCATGCAGTATGCTTTGTAGTACAAGGTTATAGCATCTAAGTTCAGGAACTTTTCATTGCTTACAGATAATTGACAAAGTATAGACAAGATAAGATTCGACAAAGAAAAAAGTGACTCACATCAAGAACTAATATAACTGTCCTCCACTTGTCTGATGATTTTCCACACAATGAACAGAAATTTGCAAAAAAGAGTAATTCAGATATTTAAGAAGCCTCTACTTACTGAAACAGACAATTTAATAAAAAAGAAAATTGTACCCTGCTAGCATTTTTTGTTGTTGTTAAAAATTAAATTGGTTAACATTTTTCTTTTAAAATAAAAATCACGTTTTGCTCTATAATTATGTACCTCTGTTACACAAGGGTGCCAACAGGACATAAACTGACTAATTCAGCACTGGATAAAAGAGGTATTGAAACTTTTGATTAAAGGATCTAATTCTCTACTAGTGCCTGTTTGACATCTAATCAAAATCACCACATAATTCTCATCTGCTTTAATGTTGCAAATTCTTATACCAACATTATCTCTACGGGAGTTGCCTCAGGCTCTTAAAAAGCGTAGGGCAAAAGTCCAGCATAGGATTCTCTTGCTAACTGGAAGAAAGCCTAGATTATCCATTGCGAGTAAATCCAGTAATTAGTGAGGTTACAGCTGCGTAAACCTATGAGCCTGGAAGCAATTTAAGATGTTCTAAGTAGTTACAACTTGGAATGAATTGTGCCTTTGAACAAAAAAACCAAGTCATTCAGCAACATTGCAAAAAAAGCATTGAAGAAAATGTTGATTTCTGAAAAAATCACCTTAGTTGCAAGCTGAAGCCTAAAGCTATATTTACCAACTGGAATATTTTCAAAAAACTCTATCTGTTTGGCTGCTGCTTTGGCTGAGACTGTTACTGCATGTAGACTGGAAAAAGACCTCTGAAAGCATAATTCACACGTCCTTCTTGGTGACTACTGCTTTTTTATCCTAGAAACATCCCAATAAATGACATTATTTCTGCTGAAAAATGCTTTTTCAGCAGGATCATTATATTGCTGCTACACGTCTTTCCTGGTGGCTCTTTGTTTCACAGCCTTCATCTCTTGAGAGACATCAGTGTTTTGAGGGTTTTGGCTCCCCCTTCCCTCCCCCCCCCCTTTTGTTTTTTTACAAGTAAGACTGAACACAGTGTGCTCCAAATTCACAAAGATTTATAGGCTTAGAAATGAAGGACTGGGGAAAAAAAAAGGAGATTCTGACTTAAGGCTAGATTAAAACCAAAACCAAGCAAAAGGCTCACAAAATGAAAAAAAACTTTCATTCAATAATAAATTCATGATAAACCAGCCAATTTCCTCCTAGTCAACATCTGCAGTCAAAAGCTAGTTTACTGACAATCTGCTATATAGACCTACACAGAGCTAAAACCCAGATGTGATGGGACCACCTGCACACTTGTTTCCAGTCACAAGTACCAACATCTGCGCCATTCATTTGCAGTGCAAAGCTCTCCTACATACATAGAAAACACGTACAACCTCCTTCTCCATACATACAAAACACACTTATATGTGTAGGTAAATACACTGTTATATACAGCTGTTTAGCAAAGACATCATTCTTCAGGTATAAAAAAAACATACTGTTGGGAAACACTGTGGGCAGCGTATTGCATACGTTCACCCATAGCATTGGCAATCGCAGCATGGTGTATCACAGGATCTGATAACATAAAGCAGCTCTCCTGAATTGTTAGAAGATGTCTTTTGCTTTCATCATGACTAGGAAAGATCAGAGAGCCAGAGCGCCAAAGATAGACATCACGTTTCAGTGGGGTGTATATCACACCCAACTGAACTCAATGCCTGGCTTTTTGTGAACTACTGCGTTAAACAAAATGATCCCAAAAGCAGACCCCAAACACTCTGTAGGCTTAAAGCAGGCTCAAAGTAGACTTATATAATTTCCTATTATGGGAATATCACGGAATATTATCAGCATCCTAGAGGATAAATGTCTGGAACACCCTTTGACCCTGTCTTTTAATATACAAATAGCAACATACCCATTCATACTCCTAGGCAATTTTTTCCCCTTTCCAAAAAGACATCTCATTTGGTAGGTGCACTTCCAACAGTAGGTCCCCAACCTTGGGCTGCTTAAGTTCAGTGAAAATCAGGATAGTTGAGTAACTTTTGCTATGGACAATACTAATGCAAGGTTCAATATGTGTTTACCACCTCACAACTTCTCCCATTCCTTATTTCAGAACTGGGAAAAGGCCAGAGCAGGAGGCAGTTAAATTTTTAAGGTAATACATTTTCTGTAGTTTTTAAGAGATAATAAAGCGTAGTCTAAGGAATCCATTATTTGAGAACCTAGTAATTCTACTTTGAAAATAACACACACGAGAACTTTATTCTGTAAAGTGTTGTTAATATGTTTAAATATCTCTATTTTCTAACTAAACCACAAATTCTTTAGATTACTTGCATGCGCATCAGAAGTTACAAAATCTTGCAGCTTCCCATTTTGCAATTTTTATGAAGAATATATATGCAGGGGCAATTACTGGAAAAATTAAGCATTCCTATTAAGTATTTTACATTTGCATTTTTCAGAGAAACAGAGGACACTGAAAATGACAACAAACCACAGCTTAAAACCAGGCCAGTATAAATTAGATGGTTGCCAATTCTACAGTTATGATAAACACAGGTACTCCAACAAGATATTACAATTAGTAAGGCCCCTAACTCTTTCGCTACACAGTCCATCAGCCTTTTCCTGGCCAAAGAGGGAAGCCTTTAAGGGATGTCTCATACCATCAGCTTCATAAATCTAACGAAGCCAGAACTATTTTTCTCTTGTAAAAGTAAATTTCATAAAAACCTCCCAAGTTTCATAAAAGAGAGCCCTCCATTTTCAGTGTTTTCCTAAAAATACTCTCCTAGTTACTGCGTTCTTGGTTTTATTACCCCTAAGCAAATGTTGATGTCATGCCAAGTGATCTTGGGGAAAAAGACTAGATTAATACAAGGAGGTAAGTGTTGGCCATGTGCTTGGCACGTGGGTCCTGCACGCTATGAAACATAGATTGTCTTTCTGTAACCCTCACAGACAGCATAAATATATATTCAGCAGTTCTAAATTAGTAAAGAATAGTACATTAATAACCCAAATGGAAGGATAGTTTCTTCCTTTTTGCTCTGGTGAAAAGTCCATCTGACCACCATCTCAGACTCTGGCTTAGCTTGGGTGGCTGACAGTGTTTCTGTCAATTCCTTCAAGTGAAGTTATGTTTCTTTACAAGAGCTGCTCTGTGGATGCAAACGTATTTGTAGTTGGCTTTGATTTGCTGAATAGCTAAAATTTACTGAAAGGGATCAGAAAGATAGAAAGCAGTTCAGGGGAATAAACAGTGAAGGAGCTGAAAGGAATGAAAAGTTGGAGAAGCACAGAAGGAAGAAAGCACAAAACCCACCAGCTCAGAAAAAGCAAGTAAATATGCATATGTATGAAAGGGAAATAGTTCCAAATGTTGGAAAACTTAAAAAGGGAGATGAGAGGGAGGGAAAAATGTGAATTAATTTGTAACTTTAGCTAAAAAAAATTCAGGGGTGGCAAAGTCACAGATGGACACTCATTCCCCTACCATCCAAAAATCTTCAAAAATTCTTGGGCAAGGGACAGAGAGCAGGTCAGGAAATGTAGAGTTTTTTGGGAACTAGGCAGTTTTTCTTTTTGTCTTTATGTTGAACAAAATTAATCTAGTACTACGGCTCAGAGAGTTATTTTTTCAGAGAAGTCACGCTCCAAGAAACTAAAAAAGAAAAAAGAGAAAAAATAACCCCACAGCAAAACAAAGCAACACCTCTCCTGCCCCAGATACCTCATTTTCCCTTGCATTTACATAGATGCACCTCGAAAGGGGTCTTTTGTTTGTTTGTTTGTCTGGTGGGGTTTTGTTTGTGTGTACCACAATATCAGGCTGTATTGTAACGAGTGAATATTCTCAGTCTGGTATTTGTATTGAGCAAACATTCTGGCTCAGAAGGAATAAGCGGCTGTTCTGAGCAGACCAACAAAAACAGCTGCCATTAATCCCTAATCTTCTTTTATCTTCCTTCTTTGCTGGCATGCACAGAAGGTCTAACATGCTACTCAGACAAGCAGCAGGCAGGCATACTACTAGACTCAAGAAAACTTTGTTCTCACAAAAATATTTCCCAAGAAACGTTAAATAAATAACTAAACAGCCAGCAATAACCTCAGACTGAAAATTCAGAAATAGACTTACTCTTCCTAAAAGTAATTTATTTTTTATTTCTAAAAAATGTTTCTATACAACTAATACTGTAAGCACAAATTGTAAAAATAGAAGATGTAAAAAAGGACTACTTCTTTGTCTTTACTTTTGATGTAATTAGTAGCTTTTCCTCTCCCAAGTGCCTTAAGAGCTGAAATAACAGCATAGGCTATCAACCTAGAAAAAAAAAATTACTTTTTCCTGAAAAAAGTAATTTTCCTGGGCCTAATCTAAGCAGCTACTTTTATATGAGCTAAAGGAAAATCTAGAGAAACATCAAATTGTTGGTGAAATGGCTTTATAAAGAAATGCATCACTCTGATCTCCCAAATACCTTAAGCCTCATTATAACACAAATTCTATTTCAAGGACATGCCATCATTTTGAAAGACCTTAGACTTGACTTTGAAGAACAAACAAATAAAAACAAAGAGTAAGCAAGTTATAAAAATCACTTTTTAAAAAAATATCTAAATGCAAAATGCAGAAATACATGTCAAAAGTGGCTGCTGTATAGTATCACACTTTTTCTTTAAGCATATGCCAAGTTAAAAATAGGAAAAAATTGTAGGTGTTGGAAGAGCACTATCAAAAGAACAAAAATTAACTGAGAAAAAGTACACCTGATCATTCTGAGTGCACAAATCTAAAACAGTGGTATCGTGCCACAAGTCAAGACTTTTACATGGTCTTTAAATCGGTATTTAATAGGTCTTTTACAATTCATGCCTGATTTCAGTTATCATCAAGAAATTTTGAGGCCTTAATGAATCTACATAAAGCTGCTTATACTCAAGATTTTTTCCTGTTTGATGTGGTTGGACATGGGGCGGGGAGAGTTGAAGGAACAAGCATACTGTTGTTCATATTTCACTGGAGCTACTTTCATTATTGCAGCTTGTGGTGGAGGGCTGGCATGCACAGGTCGAATTACCTTGTCTTCTGCTTTTAAGTCTAACCCGATTATGAGGATTTTGTCTTTTCATCCTCCTGAATACCAAGAGACCTGGAAGTTGACTAAAAGATTTGTAATTTGAGAATGATGAGCCAGTGAAACATGGGGCGAGCCTGTGCTCATATCCCATCTTTGCCTTCGCTTGCCTATCCTTCCTCGCTCCCGTTCCAGGACTAGAGGTTTGCAGTGTATTGTTGATTAACAAAAACTACATGTATTTTATTAAATAAAAAACCCAAAACAACCCTGATCTGCTGCCATATTCTTGGTCTGGAAAGAGCGTTACTTCATTTGTGACTCCAGTGTTTTTGCTCATACTCTTGGCCTTTGTTACTTTGCTTTGGCATGTTTTTATCATGAGTTAGTAATCTGCACCCAGACCCAGTCATCCTCCGCCTAAATCAAATATTGTAGCCTTCTGTTAAAATTTGTCATTTACACTGTATCTTTATAGTCCTTCTCTTTCTGTAAGCCATTAACTCAAGAGAAAAAAAATGTCCTTAAAGCCTCACAATAACATGCTTTGCTGCACTACATGATTCTATACTAAAATTATTTATCCGGTGGAAGTCATCATAACACACTGTTCATCTGTGCCAGTGCAGCCCACTGGAACACAAAAGCCATGCTCCAATTTGCTGTAAGTATTAGCATGGAGGAACACGGTTTAGCCTGCATGGCTGGGAAGGTGTTTTCCATCAAATAGCCCTTCCCAATCCTTGGAGTTTTTCCAATATATGAACACACTGCAAGAGATCAGACGCTAAAAGCAGCTCTCAAACAAACTTACTGCTGCTCCAGAGACTGTAAATATTTTCAAGTATAGGAGTTCACAAAAAGCCCTAGAATTTACACTCTGGCAGAACGGAACTTGGTATTTGCAACAAACCATCATCACTGCACTTCAAAATAAACCGATTTTGTTGGTAGAGGGGAGTTGTATTTAATAGTATAATTAGGAGAAAAATAAGGAGAAAACAAGTTTTGTATCACTGGCTTATCTACAAGGCTCTTAGAAAAACAGAAAAAAATTAGACAACTGCAGTCTAGCCATGACACGTTCTGTTTAGAAACATTCCCCTTTTTAGAAAGGGATAGAAAATTTAAAACTGGAAGGTTCAAGGACAGATTGGGCAGGGACTGAGACAGAGCTACTGTAGAAGGATGTGTGCTACGAAGACACAGAAACACTGCTTACCACCATCCAAGGAATTTCCAGTTGTTCCTGAGAGCAACTGTGTATCACTACAGAGATACAACAAAATTTATTAGAGGTCATCTACATGCATAGTCTTACATACTCTGCTTGTTATGAGTTAAGTCTAACTCCTACTCCCCATTTAATTTAAGAACAAACTAATCTTACTCATGTAACCAGGCATCTCAAACAACAATAAACTACCCTGAAATCAGGCCTAGGGTCCAACAAACATATACACAACAGATGGGAAATAGGAGTTTGCTAGGTATTATTTCACAAAAGCCTCTTTGTCTGGAAAGACTCAGAGAAAAAGAGAGAAAGGGGAGAGAAGAAAAAAAAAAAAAAAAAAAGAGACAGAATAAAGGAACATCAGCATAGTGAAGTCAACAACAACAACAAAAACCCCAAACCTGGAACATGCCCCTGAGGGAAACTAAGAGTGAGCTCTTCAGTCATTTTTCACATTAACTTGAACAAGAAGAAAAATTAATTTTTTGGCTAACCAGTTCTGTGCCAACAAAAAATCTTCATCAAAAAAAGGAACTGAAAAAATTCCTTGCTCTAGATGCTTCTTGGAATTTTATCATGCAGAAGACTATTAAGTACACTGTCTGCAGAAAGCAATGAGTATTCCTTGCAAAATGTTTGTAGGTAAAGCTAATAGTAAAGTCTCTGCTTTTCTGGACTGTATTAGGCCTGAAAGAAGTCATGGTAACTGTGGGAATTTGTTCTTCCACCACCATCCTTTTTTGCATTAATTACATTAAAAACTATATTCCAAGGAATCACCTTCATCTCCATGTTTAGGTTAGTTACAGAAACTACCTGCCGCTGTAGAAGCAGCAATATCAACCAATTCATTTAATTAGATAGTCTAAATTGTGCAGTGTTCAGTTTACAAGCTATCCATACACTAAAGACTTTTACCAGAGAATTCTACCAGAGCTTCACAATGACAAACACATTCAAAAATTCTGCAAGCCATTTGAACTGATAAACCAGATAAAACTTATGTGATAAATTCTTCATTAGAAATTTCCTTACCCAGTCATAGCCTTGCATATACTTATGGTCTGTCTGGGCTTTGATCCTAATCCAACCTAATACACCTGATCTATTTTAGGCTTCCTCAGTACCAGATGTTTCAAACAGCTATCAATCCATTTGCAAGCTGTCGTATCTTATTACCTATACAAATGTTTTGTCAAATCGCTAAAATATCAATGACAACAATATACAGAATATGATTTTTATTGATGTTCCTTTTACTATGAGAATATAAGTACCTTAAAAACTCTGTTATACTCTGCTATCAGCTTTTGAAAGGGCAGTATGATAAACAAGCTTTATGCAGTACAGTGCAGCCAAGGGAAATTAATACAGGAAGTAACAAACCATAAATGAAAGGAGAAACACTGATCACCAGGCTCCACAGACACTTGTCTAAATTCTGGAGAGGTGCTAAGAGGTACCACAGAAACATAAGATATGTTTCTTTCATGCTTCAGAGGCCTTCCCTTTTAGTCCCTGGTGAAATGCCTGCTCAGTCTTAAAGATCATTGCCACATGGCTATTTTGTAGAGCCACAGTGAGACCAGTAGATGAGGACGGATGACAACAAAAAGGTTTCCTGAACCCTTCAGCCACTTGACGTTGGCTGAAGTTCCGCAACAGGGTAACTGACCGGAGCCTCTCCAGGAGCCTTATAGAAATCAGTGTTGGTCTAACAATGATCAGCATTATAAGAAGCGATGACTGCCTCTGCCTCCCTTTCTCTTGATTTTCTGCCCCTGTAACTCTGTGATAGTCTTGATTTCTTCACACATGGAGGCTGAACTTGCAGTCTCCTTCCCAACAGCTCAGTCACTACCTATGACTATGCTAGCGTATAACGACAACAACAAAGTTAGTCATTGGATGTCTCACATTGACTAAATTTAATAAAAGGTATAGTGATGTCTTCCAGTCATAATAACTATGATGAACTACGTATTGTAATCTCATAAAATATAAAAATTCAAAATTTACTCCCTGTATTGGAACAAAACTCCACAATTCTTTCAAGTGAACCATAGGCCTGAATTTGAAGCAGACTATTTTTGTTTGAACTGCCCGATTACATGAAGAAGCTTAATTTGTTTGCTATGTTGGGATAAGATCAAAGTGATATAGATAGATATATACAGCTGAGTAGATATACATGACAATCTTAAAAAAAAAAGGCTGTTCTTCAAATGTTTGTTTGTTTCCATGTGTGCTAACATAGGATAAAACTACCCATCCATAATGCAAATGGAAGCTTTAATCATAAATCATAAAGTTCCTCCCCTGAAACAATACTCTTCTGCAACATACTTCAATACGCTTGGCATTTCAGGTCCCTGAAGAAGTTGAGCCTTCACAGAAAGACCCTGGAGACGCTGTAAATCAAGAATCAGTGCAAGAGATTTGTTATAGTTTGACCTTTAAGGTATTCCAGCAAGAAGCAGCTGACTGATCCGTAGTTTGAATCTGCAGTGTTCGTAAGCATGATGGTTGTCTTGGGAAGTTATGGCCTTCATAATTCCCCAAATTACATCAACATGTCAAAACTAGGCAACACAGTTGATACTACAGGCAGTCATTAGGGAAGACTTAAAGTGCCATACTAGGTAGAGGCTGAGGCTGAACAACAGATAGTACCTTTGAGAAATGAGAAAGAACTTTGCCATCTGGGATGGTAAGAATATATTATTCATTTCTTATCTGCAATCACAAAGAAATGTCATAAACCTCTGTAACGTCAGGAAAAGCAGCTGCCTAACTTCAGATATTTCTTTCCTAGATAAGGCTAATGTGATTGTTGCTGACCTGTGGAACCATTCCTGCATAACAAAGTGAAATACACACTGGGTAAGAAGGGCACAAGAATACACATTACAAGAGTAATGGACAGGAACATGGCCAGCCTTGGAAAGTTTGGTCTCATCACTGGTGCAAGTTAACTTCAAATGACATGTGAGAATCCAAATACCTTAAGAAGTATTTTCCTGGTCACAGTATTGGAAGTAGAAAATCCGGCACTCTTCCTCCCCATCCCGGCAATGATCAGCCAGCCAGGACAAGGCAGTGCAGGCCCTGCCTCAGGAAGAGCATAATGGCTCTTCCATTTGTCTACATGGAAGATGAAGCTAACAAGGGAGAATCTGGGACCACCCTCATCAGGATGAGTGCTATCTATGCAACAGCTGTGCCCCTCATGAGTTCAGAGACTCAGAGACTTGCCTCTTGGGACACAACCTCCTTTGGAAGATACTGCTTTGGAGCAATGTCTGGTCTGCATATTCTGTCTATTAAAGTACCTTCACTTAATTTTTTACAGATGAACAACAATACTGAAATGCATTTTCTAGTGTTTCAGAATAGCTGACTTCTAAGAACAGATAACAGGCTGAAACAAATGGAAAATATTAGACTCAGACATCAAAGGGGTTAATGCTGAGATGCTCCATGCAGATACTGATGAAGAACTTCAAGGAAATTTAAGTGAGACCAGGTAACAAGTTTGCAACTTGTTGCTATTTCAATTTCCATTTTGCATAATTCAGCTTGAGTTCCAAACATTTGAAATTGAATCCCATAGTATCCTAAAAACATTTTGAGTACTATAGGAGATGCATGTCGAACAAAGAAATTTGTATTCTGTTTGAGTCAGGCATATTATATGGAACAGGTTTATATGCTCTTTTTTCTTCCACTAGCTTCTGAATAGTGACAGAGAAAGGAATAACCACACTTTCCTCAATGTATCACACGTGTGAATGGCACAATCAATACCCAATGGAAAAGCACATAAAAATTAATTTTAAGTTAATTAGCTCTATTTATAAATACCTTCTGGATTCAGATTTTGCATTTTGAAAATATACTTCAATTCCTAATTGGCCATCTCTGTATTCAGATGATTCACCAGATGTTAAGGGAATTACAGGGGAAACTCTGCCCATAAGAGATTAAACTAGCAGCCATTTCATACCATTTTGAATACACATTTAGTCCTCATGCTTAAAATTCCTATCACTGACAACACTTATGGAACAGAAATATTTTCCTTTTAGCCATACCTTAAAGAACATTACCTACTTTTGCTGTCGAAGTCATTAGAAAGACAAATCGCAGACCCATGTGAATCCTGCACACAGAAACAATGGTTGAATTTATTTTTGCAGAGCTTACTGATACATAACATAGGGAAAAAGTGAACAAGGTAAAGAGGAATTGCTAAAAGACATGCAGATGAAAAAAAAAAATCTGAGATTTTAAAGAACCAAAGGACAGAAGACTGCCTAAGGCATGACAGGTCTTCAGGAAGAAGATCATAGACCGAGTCATCAATTTCAGCAGCGCTAGAAATTGCATCTTTTAATTATGTATGTCCTGTTCTGGAAAACAATTCCCCTTCAGTGATAGATTTGAGAAATATTTACTCAGTTTAACAATCTTGGGGGAACTGAAATCCAATATTATCAAAGATGTCAGGTAAGCAGACAAAAAGAAACTAACTTTATCTATTGTCCAAGGAATTGACCTACATCAGCTCTCCTAAAAAGAAAAATCTTATCATGCCATCCAGGAAGAACTTATCTGCTGCCACACATTCACAGTACAACATGTTTGGAAGCAATGACAAATATGTCAAGTGCCTGATACACAAAAACCTTCCTAATATGTTTTACATATCTCATAACAACAGATTGAATACATCGGAGACTAAAACATGTGCATGCCTTTTACTCCTATACATCCAAGCAAAACCCAAAGAATTCTATTATCTCATGTTAGAATTACAACAAAACATCTACAGAACATATTAACTTATCGGGTAATGGGAAAAGATCACAAATGCATACATTTAATTTAAAAAGATCACAGTCTAAAAATAGGCTAATTTCAACAGTAAGTCATAAAAGTTCCTAAATGTCTATTAATGTTATCTTTTAAATCTCTCAGGCTAAAATTGTCAAATGAAGATGTAAGCAGATTGAGACATGAAGAAATTCTAATCAGTGCTCACAAACTGCAATAGACAGCCATCCCATAAACTCCTCCTTTCATATCGTTTTCCTTCTTTCTCACTCCTGCACTCGCTCATGTTCTTTTAAATTTTGTCTTATGGCTAAAACGACAGAGAAAAATCCTTGTAGTAAAATAAGACATCTATGAAAAATTATGTCCTGGTGCAGGCAAGATATTCTGGATTTGATAAATTAGAAGAAAAGGAAGATTTTGCTTTAAGGCTTTTATGATTCATGGAGAACCCTTCTGTTGCAAGCACTTAACCAACCAACAAAAATAATAAAACACACAAGTTATATTTTCTGTAGGAACTGCCAAATTAGTCAAACCCATCAAAGGAGTGTCATGGGGGGAGGCAGGCAGATCAGAGGGCTTCAACACTTGAGCAAATCATAGCAGTAACACAGGAGAGCTGATATGTAATAACTCAGTGTACATACTCTGAGACTGCAAAATATAGGGAAAAAATTACCATAGTCCCATTTCCTTGAGTTTATGCAGGTGTTGAGAGAAACATATGGAGAACATATACATCCATGATACTCTTGAAGCCATGTTATAAACAAGTGTTGAGTACAGTTTTGAGTGGGATTGTGTTTGTAGAACCCACATCCTTCTTACATTCATGGGTAGCCATCAGGAAAATAATCTACTTAAGAAGCCTGAAGCTCTAATAATCTCTGCAATAGTTATACAAAAAACACAAAAATTGATCTGACATTTTGCTTTACAGAGTAATACTATATAAACTGCCAACAACGTATTAACTGGAAAGAACAGCAATGAAATTTTAATCAAATATTTTGTTTTTTCTCAAAATTGTATAAAAAAATCTGCTGTTATATTTTGTAGTTGGTTCCCCTGATGTTACCCAGGTGTAAGAAAGTAGGAGTGTATGCATATTTTATGTCCTGTCATTAGAATACAGAACCAAAACCATGAAGACAAACAAAATGTTAGCATAAAATTCAGCTCTGAAGATTTGCTTACCTCCAGCATATACTATAGTAAAAAATAGCCCCAAAAGACTAAATGAGTCTACGATGATTTAAATAATATGAAAGAAAAAATTCCTTCCTACAAAAAAATTTTAAAAAAGGGGAAAACACAAACTTTCTCTAAGTCCACTCTGTTCACTTCACGTCAACATTAATAAGTTTTATAACAAGACGCCAAGATCCTCTAAAAAACTACTCTGTGGAAATAAGTTTAATTTCCTATTAAAAGAAAATCAATTCATATAAGTCAATAAGTCTTTTGTTGCTACTACTATTTAATCATATTCTTAATATACGTAGTTTGGTGCTCTTTTTTTGCACACCTTATCCAAGAAAATGCCACCATGGTAGGTGACACCTTAGTTTCACCAACCAAGCAAATTTCCAGCTGCTTTGCGCCATCTGAGCAGCTTTGTGTAAATGGAAGCAGCTTACTGAGGACCTGTGCTGTTGCTCCTGTTTAGAAAAGGTTACTGTCTATGAGGCCTAATCAAAGCTCACTGGGTTTTTTTTGAAAGACTTCCATTGACTTCAAAAAGTTTTTATCAGGCTCCTAGATAAGAAGGGATGTGAAGACAGAGATAGCAAAGGATTAAAATAAAATTGTAAGTCATATTGTATAGCAAAATCTTAGCTTTAGATTTTTAAAGTATACTTAAAAATTCATGCACAAACCATTAATTTGGTTCTTTATCACTAGGTTAAATGAAAAGCAGACTTGTGGGCTGTTCAAGGACAGCAGTTAAATCTATGCAGAGTTGACTGGAAGGGCCATTGGGTTACAATAGATCATACATGTATCGCTAAGGAAAGGGGAAAAACAACTTTTTTTTTTTACAGTCTGTTTACAGAAAGTACAAGAGAGATTACTGCGGCTTCTGAAGGGCAAGTTGTAGGTTTCAATACAATTACTATATAAACAAGAAGATAGCCATATATATTTTTAAGAATTCATTTTATCTTAAGATTTAGGCCAGTGAAAAGATACCACCAAGGAATTATTTAATACACATGATTTTGAAAAGTTAACACAGTTCTCTGTACTCTGCTTTACATGATTAAAAACAAGTACTCAGCCATGAAATCCTCTATGTACAAAGAAATGTATCTTAAACCTTGCCAATTTCCTGTGCATTTGGTGTTTAGTTTTTCTATACTATACTCTTAAGACATTTTTAAATGAATAGTTTCCTTTCCTATTAACGTCTCTCTTTACAGGTGCATATGCTGGCATTAATGTTTAAATATGGTATTTAATTTTAAATAAGCATGAAAATTTTTTTGACAAATGAAATAGCGTTCAAAAGCAGTTCCCAGTGTGTGCCTTTAAACACGTATAATAGGGTGGTCAGATGAAGACAAATGAAGGCAAAAAACATAGCTGCCCTGCTTGCCCAAATTATCTCAGGCATTGAGAACAGAGCTGTGCAGCAGATGCCAGCTACTTAACACATTCAAGATTTAACACTATTCACTACGTTCAGTGCAAACACTCTGGGGGAATTTTAGTTTTATTTGAATTCCACTATGTAACACTGGGACAACCACTGCACTGACAAGAAAATAGCGTGAAAAAGTTTGAGCTCGAGGCTGCAAAAATCCCTTTCTCACCTTTTAAATTCCTTCAATACACTTAAATAATGCTGAACATAGTTAATAATAATATTTCACAATTTAACTTTTACCATTAAGGTTTTAAAAGCTTTTGGTGGAATATCAAAGACCACACTTAAAAATTAATCTGAACTCAGATGTAACTGCACATGTGTGTATCTTCACCTAAAGGATAAGGACTTTCGAGAAAGGCCAGGAAAGAAAAATCAAGTACTTCTAGCAAAAAGTCTGTATTACTGTTTGAATCTGACAAATTTATAGGACTGAAAAATAATTTCTGAAAAGCCATAATATTGGCCAAAACTCCCTCCCAGCTGACATCTTCTAAAGTAGGTCTTGCTGTGACATTGGTAATGAATAGGTTCTGCGTGAGGGAATTTTCAGGATTTAGAGCGCCCTGGTTTTAATCTCTTTCACATTAGTGAAATACTAGAATTACTTTTTTTATCACTCATCTTTAATTTCTTAAAATTCTTGAAATTAACAGTTCAGTCACAGTCAAATCTCATCTAAACCCTAGGCATCATATGCTGCTATTATTAGTTGAAACAGTGGTCAGTGGAGTGGTATCAACACAAGAGGAGACTCAGGACCTTTTTCTTTTAGTTGAGAAAGTCCTCAAAAACCAAACAAAACATACAATTTTCTTATGAGGTGCATGGCAGATGAGCGAGTCGCTCTCGAAACTAATTCAGCTTCAGAATTGCCAAAGCATCTGCTTCGTCCCGGCCTTGTAAGATCCCAGGCAAAAAACAAAGTTCAAACATAGATGCGTAACAGAGGGCAGCACCTTCACAACACTTGCTTCACATACAGGGCTGCTTCCATACAGTCAGCTTACAGTGTAAGCAGTACTACTGCCCTGGGTGTCTGCTCCCACTTCAGACACACATCTTATTTGCTACACACACATAAAGGGCACAGATTTGAACCCTATGGCTACTGGCTAGAGAAGAATCTTACTCCACAAGGACTGGAGTTGTACGTAGCAGAAAATAATGAGGCTTTTACAAATACAACCTTCTAGCTCATATTCTTATGTACCAAAAAGCCGCAATCAAGGAGACGGCAACTCTGCAACTACCCAGCATGTGCGAGTAAAGATGTGAAGGCAGTAACGTGGAAAGCAGCAACACATGAGCTAATGAAAAGCAGAGAGCAATCAGCGTGAAATAGAAATTATCAAGCGCTGAGTGTCAGGGTTATGCTTGTATCCGCTCAAAGGGTAGTCTAAGTATTATGTCTTTGGTAGCTGCTGCTGTTGTCATTAGAACAGAACTGGTTAGCAGATAGAGATCAGCCTCTTTGAGCTATTGCCTATTAGAGCCTTCACATCCTATTTTCTTGTCTCTTGTTTTGGGCCTGCCCTGACACTGGGCATTGATAAGGGACAACAATACGAGGAAAAACAAATGTTAACACTTGTAAGTCAAAGAATCATTCTCTCCACCCCCAAAGATTCAAAACCTAAACAGCAGCATCATTTTTTACAAAGAGATGCTTAAATTACTAATGATGCAGGAAGGACAGAAACATTCAGCAGAGATTTCTTTTTTGTCAATAGAAGCAGACCGATGGCCTTGTACTATAGGAGAAGGAACTACTTTCTAAAGCAGCAAAAGCCAATTTCTAAATTGCCGCTAGAAAGGATCGAACACCATATTTTTAAAAAACAAGCCCATGTACTCTTCAAACACATGCAGTATGTGCCAATAATAGAACAGCTGGCAGATCTTACTCTCTTTCAGAAAGCACTATTTCTAAATGGGATTAACAAAGGTTAGTACTCAGCAGGATGCTAATCTGTTCCTTCCTAGGAGCACATCATCTTTTGCGGTAATACTTGATGATAACAGACTGCTAAAAAAGTTAAGAGAGAGGCAAGAACAGGGAAAAATTTGCTGAACTAAGTGACCTTCTGTCCTGGTTTCAGCCAGGATAGAGCTGGTTTTCCTCACAGAAGCTAGTGTGAGACTGTGTTTTGGATTTGGGATGAGGAACTGTTGATAATGTGCTGATGTTTTGGGTTGTTGCTGAGCCGTCAAGGACAGTCCAGTTTCAGTAGGCAGTCTATTAAAACAAATTCCATGTTTCAATACCTACAGCGGTAAAGTTTTACAGAGGTTTTTGTAGATCTTATCAAACTCAAAGTAGACAGTATGTACGGAATGAGGCACCTTGTCCTGGAAAGCTGCATTTCTGAAAAGGATCTATTATGTAAAGCAGAAAAATATATCAATAATAAATAATCTTCCGCTGCAATACTGGAGCTTGAAAATCCTTTGTTATATGAAGGGGAGAACAGTAATTAGGAACTTCAAGTTATTTTACTTCTCTACATTACTAAGAATCAGAACTCAGCACACAGTTCTGTTTTCTACAGTTAAAAAAGGCCTTTCAGAAAGTGGGGTAGACAGCAAAAGGGACACAAAAATAATTACTGCCTCATTGAAAAAGTATTTCATATCAGGAATGAAGTACATATAGATTGTAATATAGTACATTGTGTAAAATAATGCTGTGGCAAGAAACTGGACAGTTCTAGCTGGCAAATAGATTTACATAACAAAGCAGCACCACGTGCAGAGATACAGGTTTGGATCTGACTGGACTTCAAAAGCTCAATCAAAAGAAAACCAAAAGGTACTTTGACTGCAGAGTAGAAATATTATTTCTAGGAGAAAACCAAGAGTGATAAACAACTCTTCAATCTAGCACTGTCATGAGAAGAATTCGTAGCCCAAAGATGAAGCTAGCTCAAGCTTTTGTAAACACACATTTTCCTCAGTGAGGATGATCAATTACTAGAATATATTACCATGGAAAGTTATGGCTTTTCCTTACTTGTGCTTTTAATCTAAAAATCGAGCCTAGATATTCTATAAAATGTGTTAGTTCAAAGAGGAGGATTCTGGACTTAGTAAAATAACTGAGGCATCTTAGCAGGGAACTAAGAGAAGGCTGCGAAGTTGGGCTGGTGAGGGAAGAAGAGAGCAGTCAAGCAGCTTTAGGAAGTAAAGAATGGAAAGGAGACCAAAAGAAACATGGTTTGGGAAGGAAGTGACATAAAACCTTGTTGCAGTGGTAGTTCAAAACAGTAAGTATTAGTGATAGAACCTAGTAGTGTCAGGGCACAGAAAGGAAAATGAAACTGAAAGTGTTCAAATAGGAATGACCATTAGCCTCTGCATCTTTTTGACTCTCATTCAGACCCATCAAGCACCTCAAGATGTCCATAATATTCATACACAGAGTGGGGAGGCAAAATAGACAAACTTGTGAAATTAACACGTTCTTGTGCCCTGCAATTTAACTGTTCTCTTCCAGACCAGGCGTCTCACATTATACAGGGTGTTAAAGGTAAACTTTGCTAATCATAGTAGTAAAGAACACTTAATTCTCTTCCTCTTATCTGTATTAACAAATGCCATATACTTTCTCTGTCTCCTCTACTCTATAATGAACAGTACCACATCCTTTAATCTTTTCTTACTGGTCAAGTTTTCTAGATCCCTGGTGATTCTCATTTACTTCCCCCAAGACAAGACAACTTACCCAGTTTTTCTACATCTTCACAAACTCAGACAAACTTTGTACAAGAAGTCTAGTATGGGACTGATTAGCACCAAGTGGAACAATTATTTCTTGCATCTTAAAAACAATACTGTCATCCAGTTCCTCTATTACACAGTTAAAAAAAAGTCTTGCATCAGCAGAAATGGTATCCAACACCTCACAGGGGAAGATTAAATAAAATAAAAAAAGAAATAGATAAAACCTTGTCTTCAGGTATGTAACTTCACTCATTTGGAAAAACTGGTTTTAGAATTGAAAACACTGTAGAGTGCATATCTTGAAACTGCAATAGATGAAGGGATGAATCAAAGCCATGTCAGAAACACTTCATTCCACAATTGCTCACGTTCTCTCCTTTCAGCTGAAACATAATGCCTTTGCAAACAATTGTATCAAAATAAAGCCTCCCCACCTAATGGGTTTTCATTCTTGAGGTCAACACAGGTAAAGTGCATCATTCAGTGCTGTCAAGCATGACAGTAAATTAGAGCAGACCAAAAAAACACTTTAAAAATGGAAGGCATTTTCCCACTGCATTCAAAAGATTCCTGCAGTGCAAGTTATTTGACAAGCTTTGTTGCATGAGAATTTCTATATCTTTGCTGACTAATGTTTTCAAACTTTATTAAAAGTAAAAAGTTTTTGTAAACCCCTTAAACATTCTACTTGGGAAAAGCATAGCTGTGGGTTTGTTTTAAGGCTACTTGAAAATGGCTCATCAGCTGGAAATTCTTTGCCTCTTAAATGGTGCACCTTTGTGTCTAAAAGCGGTGAAATTATACCACTGCAACGTCTTTTGCAAGGTCTGCAAACTATGTTCAGATTTGTGGTTGTGAGGAGATAGATGCACAAAACCTGCCTACTAAGAAGGAGAATTACCTAGCAAGAGAATGGTACACTGAGTTGTATATGATAACATGAAGTTGATTTGTAAAATCATTAGTAAAATTAGAGGAAACATTACCTACATGTAAAAGTAGACAATTGTGTTAGATAAATACAGTCATTAACATGCACAAATGTCACCAGATATTAAGTTTGACCAGTAACTACATTCTGCCAGTTTAAGTGATCAAATTCAAACCAACCACTGCTGACAAGCTGCCGGAATTGCCATATTTCCATTTGTGTTACAAGAGGAAACAACAAAACACAACTTAATTCTGCCGAGAGATTAATTTTTCACTTGCTCATTGTGCATTAACAAGAATACCTATTTTATAAGCAAGCATGCGACTTACTATAGTATTGTATTAGAATCTGCGAGAACTGTGTAGCTCACAGAATTACAAAAGCCTGTGTTCTTGTACCTTCTTAGGTGCCAGCTTCAATCAAATCCCTGAGATGTTATTGAGAATTAAGGAGCCATACTCCTTGCCTAGAAAAACATTAACAAGCTTAAAGATAAAAGGCTGAGGCTCCTTCTATCAGCCTCAGGGAAGCCTGGATGATCCCCTGGATCAACTCCCTGGCTGAAAAGTCTAAGTCTTTGTAAAGCAAAAGCTAAAAGGTGGGAAAAATCACATACTACCAGAAAACTGCTAAGTTTTCCTTAGGGTTTTCACCCAACCACACCTCGCCCATGCAATTTATTTGCAGTAGCACCAATCAAATACAGGGGAGAAGGCCTCTGAGTAAAATCCCAGGCCAACTAGAATTAATAGCAAATCTCGCACTAACTTTAGCAGGGTCAGATTTTCACCCTGCAGACCTGAGGCCACATTGAGTAAAATGCACAGAACAAATTCACACTTTATATCATATTCTAAATTTTTCTTTCTACAGAGTGCTTTAGTGCATTTTGGTAAGTTTTAGAATCGCATTCCATGCAAAGTTTGAGAGAAGCATGAACTAGTCTCACAAAGTTCACATCAGCAAACCATTGTCGCTTTCAATAGCGGCAAGCTCTCATTACTCTTTTGGCAGCAGTAATTGCAAACAAGGTCTAGAGGGCAGCAATGACAGGAGTGTCAAAAGGTTAAGTGTACTAAAAAAACCTACAAAATAAAAAAGGTGAACTCAACAGGTAAATAAAGGAGTTACTCATACAAAATATCACTGAACATAAACCAGGTGGAAAGGCATTGGACTAACCAAATCTAAGTCAATCTTTGCATAAAAATCACCAAGGAAAAATAACAAGTGCTTCCGAAATCAGATATTGTAACGTCAAAAATAACCACTCTAGTTTTACTGCATGTCATCACTCCATTACAAATCTTTGAACAAACTTGACATTGTGCTATATGTATACTCACCCCAGGAATAAATCATTAGAACTGACTGAACCTTACCTACTTTGTATTCAATTTGTACCAACATCTGGCCTGTGAAATGAACTGCAGGCTCAACACTGAACACTCACAAATCGGAGCTGCCGGAATGCAACGTAATGAGCAGGTTAAAATTCTAGTACTTCTGCCCAAATCTTCAGTTTAATAGCAGGATTGGAACACTTGCCTCAAGTTAGAGGGATTGACTTTTCTGAAAGCTGCCAGCCATTCTCTGTCAGACATGTCACTGAAAGGTTTGCCAGCAGCTCGCTTAAACAACAGAACAAGTAGTTATCCAGATAAAGAATGTAAAGGAATCTTTCCTACCCTCAGGTTTGACAAAATGCTGTTATTCAAAAGATATACCCTCCCAGTATACCGCAGAAGTTTCAGAAGCGTAAAACTTCTGTCTGCAAGAACCTGATTGTGTTTGTGCAAAGGGAAGTGACAAGACAGAGAAAAAAGCATGCTTTTCCTCCTCGCATTCGATATGCACGCACACACATTTCATTGCTCAGAATTGCCTTTGTACTGATGCAAAATTAAATGCTTTTAAGAGGACTTTAGAAGCTAGAACATAAAAACACAGAAAACAGCAGGCTCTTGAGTGTTGATGAAGCAGTTGCAAACACTACTAAAGCGGTGTACATTCCCTCCTCCTGCTGGGCCTTTAGGTATTTTTCCCTCCCAAGTTGTACAACAGCTATTACAGTTGTGCCTTCTTTCAGACACTCCCTCAGGAGGTAAATGCCTCTGAGGGAATATGTTTAATGTATTTCTAAGCACCAAAGCCATCAAAAGACTAATCCAGATAGAATTTCTTTTAGAAGCATTTCCTTGTGCTGTAGTAGTAATGACATCATTGACTTTTCAACCTTCTTTGCCACACCAAACAAGTTGTAAGTTAATTTCCAGATGTTACTTGCTCAGCACACCTTCCTGCAGCCATGTACTCTTCCCGCAGTTGTGCCAGTCACACCAGTATACAACAACCCTTCAGTCAGTACATGCTTTCGTTATAAGCATAGCTCCACACATTTATTGCCACAGCTTTTCTTACTCTGTCTGTTGATATCTGGAACAGACAAATGATGAAATAATCTAGCTGAAAGAATCACTCCATTTAGCAGAGACTGAAAGTGCTGTTAATGAAAACATTCTAGTAACTGACTCCCTTTGTGTCCCTGGGTGTATAAGGAATAAGAATTGCCATCTGTTCGGTCACGTCATTCCTTTTTCCCCCCATTGTTTCTCATCATTATTATATTGCCCCACTTAGTCATGCCACAGAGAGTTGTATATTGATCAAGTGACAGCAAAATAAGATGTAAGAAACACAGGTAGCAGTTCACAGCACTTTCTCCTGTGTGCTAAGTGAAATGTAAGAAAAAAATAGACAAATAATGCATCTCCAATCTTTCATAAATTAATAGCCCCATTTGATTTTAATTCATTGGTTGCACACTACTTCAAAAAGAGCTAGAAAATAACTGGCTTGTGAAATCTAGCTAGTTTTTTCCATCCCCCTCAACTGGCCAATGTTCAAACTTTTTCTTTCAGCGTAACCAGAGGAAGCAGAAACCAAAAGCCATTTTCAGCCTGTCATAGCTTTGTCTCCCAATTACTCTACTGGCTCCTAAAAAAGATCTTTCCAGCTGTAAGGTTGCCAAGGTGTCCTGGTTTCAGCCAGGATAGAGCTGGTTTTCCTCACAGAAGCTAGTGTGAGACTGTGTTTTGGATTTGGGATGAGGAACTGTTGATAATGTGCTGATGTTTTGGGTTGTTGCTGAGCCGTCAAGGACAGTCCAGCTTCTTGTGCTGGCCTGCCAGCGAGCAGGCTGGGGGTGCACGGGGAGCTGGGAGGGGACACAGCCGGGACAGCTGACCCAGACTGGCCAAAGAGATATTCCCTACCATACGACGTCATGCCCAGTACATAAACTGGAGTTGGCCGGGGGGGCGGAAATCGCTGCTCGGGGACGGGCTGTCGATCACGGGGTGGTGAGCAATTTCTGTATTGGGCCTCACTTGTTCTTATACATTCCTTTGTTGGTATTATCATTATTGTTCCCTTCTTTCTTTCTGTCCTATTAAACCGTGTTTATCTCAACCCACGAGGTTTTTCCTAATTCTCTCCCCCGTCCCACTGTGGGAGGGAGAGTGAGCGAGCGGCTGCGTGGTGCTTAGTTGCCGGCTGGGGCTAAACCACGACACAAGGATACAAAGTGCCAGCCATGGGCAATGCGTTAGTGCATTCTTTGCTTATGAAACAGGTCATCCAGTTTCCTGAAGCCCAGTGTAACAACAGCCGAATGAAATAATTTGCTTAACCAAACCTTAATTAGAAAGGAAATAATTCCCTTCAACCTATCAATACTGTGCACAGCTGCCTACTACTTCATCATCATTTGTAAACATGAGAAACTTGTCCCCAATAGGATCACAATGAACCAGCAATATGGTTGATCTAGTATTGAAAATGTTTTTAATGTCCCTTAAGCTACATAATCTTTCATATATGAACAAAGTGACAATACTAAACGACTGGTTCCAAATGTTCAATTACTTCTTGGACAACTGCAAATAAACAAGTCACATTTCATTGTTTTGCTAACTGATACCCTCAGCGCACTGCCAGCAAACAGTAAAGTCTTGCCCTACGGATTGGGTAAACAAAACACTGGAAGTCATACCCAAGGTGCTCACGTTCACCTTCAAGTCGTAAAACGAACAGGTTCATCTCAGCTAATCAAAATGTCTCAGCTAACCAAAGTGTGAGATAGTTCTTAATCCATAACAGAATGTTTATTTCTCAGGCACATGCTTATCTGTGGCTGGATTGGTTTATAGCAAGTGGTGGACATAAACCTACAATGACTTATACGGTTAAGAGAGCAGAAACAGACTGATTATAGACAGAATATAATAACTGGTTTTCAAGAGATCAAGATATACATTTTCTGGTTTGCAATAATTAGAATAGGAAGCATTAGCAGACTCAAAGAAGCCGTTGTTTTCCAGTGGCTATCCTCATAACCAATGTTATAGGACAGCCAGAGTCTGCCAATTTTGGACAAAATATTTTAATGGTGTTTCAGATTTGTTTTGAGGCCCATTAGAAAATACTTACAAATTTAACTTTCTCTCAAATGCTGTGTTAGAATGCTATTCTGACATGTTCTATACACTCAGGATTACATCAAACTTGTCAGAAAGTTTACAGGGATTATTGTAAAGGCAGATCCTTATGCAGAAGGTATTTAACCAAATTGCAAAAGTAGTTTACAATTCTTCCTGCCTCCCTTTAATTAAGGGGAACTTGTGTAAAATTTTGATAAATTCTCAGTAAACTTAATTCATGTGCATGATTGGAGAAAAATACTGCAGCCTACAGGAAAAGAACAACACACAAACAGAACAAAACAGACTTTAAAATCAAAGTCATCAAAGCAATATGCAAAAAAATGCAACATACATGTATCAGTTGGTAGAAATAATCACTGATCCACTGACGCCTCCAAAACAATAACAATTAATGCAAAACAAGGATGTGCTTCTGTATAAAAAAGAGCAAAATGGACTTAACCAGCCTATCTTACCATTTTGCCAGGCTCTCAGCCACAATCTAGATCAGCTGAACCCTCCTTATTTAACAAAGGTTAGCGTTAATTTTCTCTTTTGATTCAGTAGTTGGCCATGATTCCAAAACCACCAGGGCTCCACCTTCCACAGTTGAATTTTTGTAACACGCACAGCTGACTGTGAGGGATTGACTGTCACTGCTAACAGTCCTCCATAAAGGCCACTGAACAAACAGTATTGTGACAACAGTATATCCCACTATGATTTCACAGCTTGCCATAGGAGTTTGCATTAATTGTGACATTATATGTTCAAATTAATGAAATATTCTGATTTGTGTTTCTATGTGTTCATGGCACTTCTACATATTACTTATAAAGAAGTAATAGATGACTTGTTTAACATGAACAATCTTCCAGATGGTGTGATTCTAAGATACGTATAATTAAGCATCTTAATCTTACCATTGTCTTCAATGGAGAAATAGAAGATGTCCCTGGTAGCGTTATCACCTTCCTTCAAGATGTAGCTGATCTTCATTTCATCAATATTGGCTAAGAAAAGAACATGCTAAATGAATCATCATAGAATTTTTACTACAGAATATAGGACATAGTTCATTCTATCTTTACTATTTGATTATTTAGTAATAAGTTGGCTAATTTGTGGATAAAGCATTTCAGCAAACTTGTACAATGTGGCATGACTTCTGACACTGGTCTATACTCAGCAACGCAACATAAATTTAGTTATTAGCTCAAAGAACAATGGTAGTGAGATATAGTTTCCCCATAAATATTTATTTTTTTAATACTAAAGTCACATCCTTGTTTCAGCACATTAGGAAGGATTACTTTGCTATAACTAAATCAAATCTATTGGGAGTAAAGATCTGCTCATTTTTTAAGATCAATTTAATCAATTTTTTTAAGCTGTTCTGTGACACACAGAACTGTTGCAGGTACATTGGGAATGAATACAAGAATGTATTAAAGCAGAAATAGGTCTAAAAGTCAATAAAATTTTGATTCGATATTCCCAGAGAATAAGGGAAAACCATCAGGATATTTCTATTACCCTAAAGTTGCAGGTGTATTAGCCTGTGCCACATTTCGTCAATGTGAAGACTTCAGGCAAGTCTTCTACTTTTGCTTTTATTTTAGTTAAATAAACAACAATTTCATTTGATACAAAAATGTTTGGGATATACCTAAGTGTTCTTTAAACTCCATTCAACATTAAGCTGTTCTAGAGCTAATTCTGATCTACTAAGAGACTTACTCCCCTGGGGTTACCAGTTGCTCTTGTTCTGGCATGGCAGATTTGGATATTTTCTGTCAACTGAAAATGTATAAAACATTCTTGAATGAATGGCAAATGATTTTTCACAACACTGTAGCTTGGCAGATGAACTGCAGGCTTTAAAAAAATAAATTGTGTTATCATATAATCTTAAAGCTACAACCTGTCTGGAAATTATAGTTAAATACATATAAAGACTTTTTCTCTCCCCGGATTGTTTTCTTTTGCAGAAGAAAGGTAACATACTTGAGCACATAAATATAATGGAGACCTCTAATCCTATTATAGTGTCTAATTAGAATTTTGGTAAATATTGTCCCCCCCTGCTGATAGTCAAAGCACACTGGAGGTAGGCAAAGTCTAGGCTAGAAGTTCCCTTGTGAAAGCTTTCAACATATTATTCTATGCAGGACAGATGAATGACAGTCCTAAATCCAGCAAAATCCCTAAGATTGGCTGGAGCACAGGAATATTTATAGAGTCTGGCTGCCATTGCTGTGCCCCACCATCCTCTGAGGCTCTTCCCTCTGCACAGGTTTGGTAGAGCTGACCCAGAGGAGGCCTCGCTACCTACTGAGCTTTCTCTGTGGAACAGAATCACACAAAATGTCACCCAAACTCCTGAGGCTATACTGGGTGTCCCCTATGTTTTTGTTTTTGTTTTTTTTTTTTCTTTTTTTAAGTACTAGATCCAGTGATGTGCAGAAATGTTAAGCACATTTCCAAACAATTTTCTCTGAAGACAACAGTGATTTTTGAGCCTGGGTTTAATTTCCAGGCAGGCAAACAGGTACTTAAGTCTTCAAAAAAACCTGGAGCGGGATCTCCAAATCATCATTTCAGATTTTATCCCATCTTCTTATGAGCAGTACCATGCTCTGTACCTGGTAAGATGTATATTTAACACACAGTAGGAAACATTAATGCATGCACATACAATACATAACTTTGCTATCGTGTCTTCATAGGTAAAACAAAGCTTCATTTCTAAAATGCATGTATTATAATTCTGAACATTTGCATAAACTTCATATTTTAAAATAAATTACTTCCTAAATCCCCAAAACAAAGATTCAAATAACATAACACAAAATGACAGCTCGTTGAGCCAAGTGTTTATAAGCAAATACAACCATGAGCACCAACCTTCCATAAACGTTCTAATGCTCTCATTTCCAAGGCCAGTATTAACAATGAAGCCATGCCTGGGCCTATCTGTTATTTTGTATTTCAACAGCTTGTGTGGACTGTCTCAATCCTCTGCCTTTAGTGCCTTACTAGTGATCAGAAAGCCTAGGTGCCCAGCAGGAAGTCTTCTTAGAGCAGGAACACCCTTGTTCACTACCAACTGCAGCACTCTGTTGTCCAATGAACTGATCTGAATCCTCATCATCTAGGGTTGATGGATCTCCTTGCTAGTGTCAGGGAAAAGATAAAAGTTTGTGTGTGTTCCATCAGTCACAGACAAGGAGAAACTATCCTGGATGGTTTCTGTACCATCATGTCTGTAGCTGATAAGATTCTCATTCAAGTCTTGTTTGGTGAAGCTGGTGACTAGGTAGCTGCTGTTGTACAAAATATGGCCATGCACTAGAACCTGAGTGACAGTGAATAGGAGTAAATGGTCAGGTGTATCCCCATCCTCCACAGTCAGCTCAAAAGGGGTAATCAGCCTGGTCTCCCCTTCCTCAAGAACCAGGTCACCAATAGTTAGTACTGGCTTTTTATTGTCCACATCTGTGATGGAGACCCTGAAGGTACGGAAGACTGGGTTATACTCATCTGTCACTTCAAACTCAAAACTGTCCATCTTCACCTCATCCTCTGCAGTGTGAATGTAGTAGATCTCGTTGCCAGCAAGTTGGAGTTGAGTGAAGGAAACAATGGGTATTCCAGGACTGTCTGAACTCTCTAGATGGCCCTGGGTTCGGGAGCGAGTGACAGCAAAACACAAATTTTCATCAGGACTGTTAACATCACTTGCGCTGAGCAGATCAGTTGTGTCACCTTTCCACCTTCTTTCAGAGTTACACCCTTGTTGATCACCTCAGGGAAGACTATCAAGGCTACCAATGGTAATATAGAAGTACCTGTCTATCAAGGCATTAATACCATCAGTAACATCAAATTTAATCAGATCACGTACTCTATCTAGGCCAGTATGAACATAGTGGATAAAACCCTGGTCTAAATCATCTTGTGTGAAGTTTGTGCCTTGTGTAATGTTGCACAGCACTTCTTGCCTGTTCAGATGCTGTAAGAAACGCTGCGCAGGTGCCAAACGGATGACATAGACAAGGCTCTTGTCCTCTGAATCAATGTCTGTGGCTTTAAGGTCTTGACTAGAGATGGCCTTTGACTTGCCAATCTCTACTTCCAGACCATTGGTTGCCATCCTGGGGGTCTCATCATCTATCAGGATCACCGTAATTGGCACGTTCTGTTCCATTGTGTGGTGTCCATCAGTCAGCTGAATTTGGAATCTATCTTCTTTCGTTTCCGAGTCATCATGTTCATACACAATGCTGGAAGCCTCCTGAATCTCCTCCAGGGTGAAGCTGTGAACAGGCCTGTGGACAGCTGCTGCACAATCTGCCCATGCTTAGGAGGGACAGTAATAACAAAACGCAGCTCATCTGGAGGCACGTCTGCATCAGCTCCTTTGAGGATGGGGGTGTCAATCACCAGGCTCATCGCCTCAAGCACCACGAATTCATGTACAAACAGCTCTGGCTTTTCATCATTGGTGGGAATGATGACAATGTGGAAGTACTGATGAGGTGAGAAGTTAACACCATCAGAACACTGGAAAGTGAATCTATCCTCCACAGGCTCCATCCCTTTGTGAATGCTCTGCACATAGTTGACATGGCCCAGACGAATATCTCTGATGGAAAAAGCACTAATGGCAGTACCAGCTCTAGACTTCTCGGACCTTGGAGGTGGAGAGACATTCTCCAAATATCCTGAAGTGGACTGAATTGTGACAATGCACAAGATATCATCTGTGGGAGTATCTACATCCTCCACATCCAGATGATCCAGAGTTAGAGTGCTCTTCCCTCCCTCGAGGACAGTGAGCCATTCTGCTGCAACCATCACTTCAGGTGCAATGCTGTCCACTAAAAACACAGTTACAGCCACACGCACCCTTTGTACTGTGCTGCCTCCCACCACCCATTCACTGGAGAAGTCAGAAATGGTGAGATTGAAGCAATCATACCTCTTTTTCAAGCCAATCTCTGCACTGGTGTGAGCGTAGGCTACTACTCCACTGATGAGGTCATGCTGGGTAAACTTTTCTGATCGCACTCCATCCATAAGGATGTCACCCAACTTGGGTGGATCCTGCACAATGAAAGTCAGCACCAAGTCATCTGTATCCTCATCTGTACCCTGGATAAGCGACATAGTAATTTTAGTAACACCATTTTCCAGAACATCAATGGCTGGTCCCACCTGTCTGTGACCACCAGGGAGACCGATACTTGGGTTTTCGTCATCCACAGGCCTCACAGCAATCTTGACTGTGATTAGCACATGATGGACTCCATCGCTCACTTCCAACTGATAAGAATCACTGGCAAACTCATCACCATTGTGCTTATAGGCGATGCACCCACCAGCAATGTCATCTAGCAGGAAGGATTCCCCTTGCACCATCAGACCTTCTTCCAGATAGTGTAGATGGCCATTCTCCGGAGCTTGAGTTACAGTGAAGACAATCTGGTCTGCAGATGTGTCCTCATCTGTGGCATCCGGTTGATTGCTGGGGAGGAGGAAGCTGTTACCCTCAAGCACAGTGAAGCCAGTATTGGTGATCTGAGGTGGCTGGTTGTCCACTGGCTGCAGGAAGAGAGTAAAGGTACCTTGTAGAAAATTGCCAGCTGAGTCCTCTACAAGGAATGTGAACTGAGCCACCCGTGGTGTGATCCCCAGCTCCTGATCCAGGGGTCAATACAACACCTTATGGTGGTTGACCTGAGCTTGGGTGAAATGTGTAACAGATGTCTCAGGACTCTTGGCCAACACAATCTCTCCAATGACCACAGAGTGGTCATCTGTGTCAGTTGGGAGTGTCAGTAAAGTGTACGTCAGCTCTCTGTCATCTGTATCCAGGTCAGCGTACCGTAAACAGTGCTTCTTAAAGACAGTCAGCTGGTACTCCTGCACTGTCATCTGCAGGCTACTACCTGGGTACAGTGCAGGTGACAGGTTGTCTACTGGTTGGACTTCGACAGTGAGCACATGCCCCCCGACTGGTTATGGGGATCGTTGTCATCCTGCAGCTGGAACATGATGCGGCCCATCACTGGGCTGGCACTGTGAGCTCCCGTGTGCCTGAAGAATGGCCTCCCATCAAGGATGTCCTGCTACAGCCACTCATTTCACCACTCTTTCATAGACATGTTCATCCTCCACAAAGTGCCAGGGGGAGGAAGAAGAGTCATTCTCCAACCCTGCTCCGCTTTCTTTGTTCTCATAAGATTCTGGTGGCTCTATCTGATGCAGCAGCAGCTCACCAAAGCAGTGGGAGTGTAGTAGGGACACTGAGAAGTCCTCAACCAGGACAAATTGGATAGACATATCAGAGTCAATGTCTGTGGCACTGAGGACAAAAGGTGAGATTTGGACAATCTGGTGCTCACTCAGCATCATCAGCCCCGTATTCACATTCAGCAGCAGCGGCTGATCATCATCATGAGCAATGGTGTTGGGGTACAGAAATTCGACCTGGTGCTGCCCATCTGCCATGCGGAAAACAATGTTGTCACTGTAGCTGTGCTCACCGCCATCGTGCTGGTAAATCACCTGCCCTGCTGCTAGCTCTGCAGCAGTGAAGTGGCTGGGTGGTACACCCAGTAACTTGAGCTTCCCGTACCGCAGACCCCGTGTGACCCAGACCTTCACCTCTTTCAGATTGTCCCCATCACTGATCTCCAATTTGCCAGACAGGGGCCATGACTGGCCCTCAAAGAGCATCAGGTGCAGGCCAGCCACATGACTGAAAGTGGCCACAGGGGCCAATGTGTTCATGGGTTTTACCAGGATCATGAAAGCAAAAGGCTCCGATAAGGCACCGTCAGGGTCCATCACTTCCATTTCTACCTGGAAAAGCTGGTCTTGGTCTGAGTCCAGGGTAGGGGGCTGGTAGGCAATCTTCAGAGCTCTCACCTCCCGCTGTGAGAAGGCAAAGAGGCGGCAGCTGGGGTCATCAGTGCTAAGCAGAAAGCCTTACTGCCATGGGTCACTGGCCCAGACAGAGGTGAGGTTGAAGATCAGGAAGTCCAGGGGGGTCTCCAGGTCCTCAGCAGGCAGCATGTCCAGGGTGAGGGCTGTGAGTGCAAATCTGGTCCACCTCCATCACAAGCAGCGCCAGGAGGCTGGGCTTAGGCAGCATATTGCCAGCTCCCTCGTGGACCCACACCACCACCTGGAAGTACTCCCGCCACTCCGGGCCGGCGGCAGGCAACAAGGACACCCTGCCCGGATGCAGTCCCGGCCAAGGGAGGCAGTGGCCGCCGTGTGCTGGTAGCAGATCCCCGCTTCCAGCACGGCGGAGCAGTCTCCGCTGTAGCCGGTGGGCAAGGGCCACCCCTCGGCGTCCAGCAGCCGCCCGTAGGCAGGTAGCGGGCCGGCGCCGGCGGCCTCGGGGGGCAGCAGGGTGAGACGGCAGCGCTGGCCGGTGTCGCCCTCGAGGAAGCCCAGCACCTTGTCGTCCAGGGGGGCGCTGAGATCCCGCAGCTTCTCCACGGGCAGGGGCAGGTTGCGGCTGAGCAGCCGCAGCTGCTGGAAGAGCACCTCCACCTCCAGCGTGAAGGGCACGACAAGCGTCCGGCGGGGCGAGTCATAGCGGAGCTGGAGTCACAAGCAGTACCGGCCGGGGCTACGGGCCTCGAAGTGGGTGTAAGTGACCTGCCCGCGGGCGAAGGTACGCGGGAAGTGCGGGGAATGCAGGGAGCCGGCGGGCTGCGGGCCCGGCCCGCTCCCCAGCGCCGCCACGGCACACCTGTCCCCCGGCCGCACCGCAGCACCAGGCCCGCGCCGGGTCGAGCGAGACGGAGCAGCCGAGGGGGATGCGCAGCCCCTGCTTGGAGACCAGGACAGCAGAGGCGACGGGCTCCGCCGCGGCCTCCGCCGCCACCCCGCACACTCAGCAGCCCGAGCAGCAGCAGCGTCGCCGCGGCCAGACGCCCCCGGCGCTCCTCGGCCATGGCCCGGCTGCTGCGGGGCGCCCTGCGCCGCCCCCACCCCGCCGTGGCTACTAAAGGGTTTAGTAGCCTACTAAAGGCTACTACAGGGTTTGGGGAGGAGGCCGAAGGGCCCTCCCCCAGCGCTGCAGCAGCAGCCGACCCCCGCTGGGGCGGCCGGGCAGCAAGGTCGCCCCGGCGCAGGCACGGCCGCAGCCGCGCTCCCTCGGGCTACAGAGAGATGGTGGGCGGCAAATAAGGAGAGAGGTAGATGGGGAGAGCGGGTCAGGAGGAGCGAGGCGGAGGGGAGCGGTCACCCGGCGGCAGACGGGGCGGCGGGGCAGCAGAGCCCGCGGGGGCTCCCGCAAGCGCCTGCCTGCCAGCGGCCAGCCGGCTGACAAGCCGAAGTACAAGTTTCCTCTCACGGGGGAAACAAATTCAGTCTGGAGAGGCGCAGATGCAGAATTTCAAAGCCAACACGACCATCCCTTCGTGCTCTAGAAGGGGCTATTGATATTTCATCTTTCCGTACAGACAGAAGTTTCCTCCCCTTCACCCCAAACCTGGCATACAGTTTGCGCTACGTGCGGACAGTAAAAGGGGGGGAAAATCAGCAAAGCCCCCGCGACTGGAGGGTGCGTGCTTACTGCTGAGCAATTCCTCACAGCCAGAAAAGTGAGAGCAGCCTGGGGAGTTTGCACTCTACCTGGGACCATTCCTAGACAGTTGCACTTGCAGGTACTCAGTCCTTGCTCAGGCGTTTGGCTGGGAACAGCAGATAAAAATGCTAAAACCTTAAAAACCCCCAAGATTGCAGTTGGAACTACTACTGCACTTTTTAATATTTTGGACATTTAACCTACTATTTCATTAAAGGGACAGGTTGCTTAAAGCTTTTATTTACTGTTTACAATTTTTTTCCCCCAAATTCTTCAGGAAAATACCAGCAAGTTACTGAGTCCTACCATGCATTAAGATTAATTGGTTACCCACTCTTAAGTACCATTCTTAAGTATTTCACTTGTGTTCTGGTATCTTAATATCAACACATATTTGAAAATACAGTGCATAGGGAGACCAAGTATACTTCCCTGATTTAGTACAAGGTTTATACAATCATTTGCTATTACTTTATCAATGTCTTTTTTTTAAGCATAAGGACTTTCTCATACCTAATTTTCCACGTACACTAGACAGCAGTTCTGTACGCCATGGAAGTGTTCTCCAGGCTGAGGACTGAGCCCCTGGTGCGGTTGACACTTTTACTGGGACTTGACCCTTCAGGAGTCTAAATATGTTCAGCTTATCTTCCTCAAGCCAACAGGATATTTCTGGGCAAATAAAACTGGACTAATGAGTAACAAAGATGTTGCTGAATAATCACTTACAGATACAAAGGGGTTTTCTGTTCTTGATAGATTCAAAGCCATTATGCCAAATTCTTTTCTTTCTTAGAACCATGTAACCAATAACCCAAGTTACCCATTGAAACCTGTGTGTACGTCTACATATATACACAAGCATGCAAAGTTCACAGAATTTGCATTTTTTCCATCCTTAATAAAGTCTAGGCATTTGTTCTATAAGGCACAGTACCAGTACACAGGGTCTGCGTAGAACTCAAAGACTGCATGCCGTTTCCATCTAGTTTCCTGGAAAGTAAGACAAATTTTCCTATTATAATAAACAGAATGAGAAATGTGTTCAGTTACAATTTTTATCTCAAGAGCGTGTTGGGCAGGTAAAATTGAGGAATTGTTTTCCCATGTATTTGGGCTCAACCTGCTTCTATCTTTCAGTTTGTTATGAGGTAGTATGATTTATCAGAAATGTGAGCGTACATCAGAAAAAAGTAAATTATGTATTATGAAGTTATGGAAACCTGACATTAAAATGTTGACAAACTAAATCCCAACCGCACACAATGGTTCTGACTGCCTTGCTCATACCTATTCTTGGCTTTGTACACAGTACAAGAATCATTTTCTCCTCTTTGTTTCACTGACTTTTAAAATTCTTCATCTTTCTTACGTTACTGTTGTGGTTTAGCCCCAGCCGGCAACTAAGCACCACGCAGCCACTCGCTCACTCTCCCTCCCACAGCGGGACGGGGGAGAGAATTAGGAAAAACCTCGTGGGTTGAGATAAACATGGTTTAATAGGACAGAAAGAAAGAAGGGAACAATAATGATAATACCAACAAAGGAATGTATAAGAACAAGTGAGGCCCAATACAGAGATTGCTCACCACCCCGTGATTGACAGCCCGTCCCCGAGCAGCGATTTCCGCCCCCCGGCCAACTCCAGTTTATGCACTGGGCATGACGTCGTATGGTAGGGAATATCTCTTTGGCCAGTCTGGGTCAGCTGTCCTGGCTGTGTCCCCTCCCAGCTCCCCGTGCACCCCCAGCCTGCTCGCTGGCAGGCCAGCACAAGAAGCTGGACTGTCCTTGACGGCTCAGCAACAACCCAAAACATCAGCACATTATCAACAGTTCCTCATCCCAAATCCAAAACACAGTCTCATACTAGCTTCTGTGAGGAAAACCAGCTCTATCCTGGCTGAAACCAGGACAGTTACTGAAGCCCAGTCCTATAAGTATGTAGACACAGGTCTACATTTAACATACTACATGTTAAAATTGGTGGAAATGCTTTCATATGTATTTGCAGAAAAGGAGTATTCATTTGTCCAGCTCATATAACCCAATTCAAAGCCCTTTAAGTTCTGCCATCACTTCTCAGTTGACTTTGATGGGTTTTGGATCAATGTTAATTATACAAAATATTTAAAATCAAGTTAAAAAAATCTGTCAAACAAAACCAAAATTTTACTCGCTCAAATAGCTTCATTGTGCCTCAAATATAGTCAAGTAGCTTCCTTCCTACAATCATATTCCCGTTAAAAAAACCAAACCACTGTATTCCAACATTAAAGCAAATTTTGACTAACAGTAGAGATCAGACAGTCAATAAAATACGGATGCTTTTGATATCAGTGAAAGGTTCTAGAGATCTTGATTTATCACCATTGCAGTCCAGTGTTTGGTAGCATACCTATAACTAAAAAAAAAAGGAGGTTGCCCATTTTTCCTCTATGTTCTACATATCTTTTATTAATACTCCTGATCCCAAATTAGGCTCAAGAGCATTTCTGCTCTCCATTCACAGTAGAGCATAAGGCATTCATAGCTAGGAGACAGTCCAAACCTTGGTGTAGCACAACATACATAGCTAGGTCCTCAAGTTCTAAAGGAAAGCACAAATAGTTGCTTAGAGGGTTCATTAAGCTGGAAAAGAAAATCTCCACCTGTTCCATTAAAAAAACAGTATATCTTAGTTTAAGTGTTACACTGACAAATTGTTTAAAAAAATGTGAAGTTAAGGAACTCCTTGCAAGTGTTCCCTTCTGAATCAAAATTTTGCTTAAAATCACACAACTATAATTAATTTTAGATACATAAGCACATGTTAACCTCTAGTAACCAAGTAGGTGGAGCCAATCTGACAGTTCCCTGTTGCAACCTTCTGATGTGTTGGGAGTTAAAATTTCAGAGCCAATTACCATGGAAATTATGATCTGCAGCCCAAAACAGCAGACAGATTTTTCCACAGAATGATACTTACAGCAATCACTCCAAGATCCTTTTTCACAGTCACACGAATATACATAAAATTGCAACAAGAAAGATGCTTGAGTGAATATTTGCTACATCAGTGATGAGGAAGCATTTTAAAAACAGACACTACATCTTCCAGAAACTCTTCCTGATGGTTAGGCTATTTCTTATGCCTAACAGTGAGCATTATAAGCAAGCCTTAACAAGCATCCGTTAAGTGTGTGGAAATACACAGAGATACAATAGATTGATATTTTTGCTTACCTTGGAATTTGTTGCCCAGTTGCCTCCAAATTCACTGTTGGTTGTACAGCTCCAGCTTACTCCAATTTAAGGCTCCAGTCTTACTGTCTGGACCCTTCAGTGGTTGGGGACAGTCCTTTCCATCTAGCCTGGTTTCAAGGGGGTTTGTTTTTTGGTTTTTAAAAAAAAACAACCAAGAGAATACTCAAGCTAGTAGCATTAGCCCATCTTTTTGTATATCACATCTTGAAGTGAGGTAAGAGGAAGCGTTTTCTTGGATTAGTCTTGGAGACAGTAGTTGCAGGGAAGGGACTCTTGAAGGTATTCAAATTTGAAAACATGAATGAATCTAAACAAAAAAATCAAAGCATAGAAATAAGTATTTTACTGAATTAACCTAATGAATATAACTATTTTGCTAAGTGCATAACTGCAAGTGCATTTTAATATGTTTCTTTCATTTGTGAATGGCAGTATGAGATGCAGCAATGATCAAATTAAACATCTGTTCCCCACCCTGGAAGTCATTAGATCTTAATTCCATAGTAGTAGTGTCAGTCAAATACTGCTTTGCAAGGCTGAGCATACTAGTGCTACTTCCACTTAACGTGATTTTGATAACAATAAGAGTCAGCAAGGGCTCTCTTTAAAAAAATTCTACCTTATGCAGATGAGATGCCTGGTTTGAAAGCACCAGGATCCTGCTCAATATCTTAAGAGAACTTTTGCTGCGTGACCTACCTTTCTTCTGCCCACACACAAGATGCCAAACATCCCTGTTTGAGGCTGTGAGGAGTGCACCAATCCCTAGCACTTCACAGCCAGTTTCCGCATGCATGATTGCATCATCTGCATGCTATCTTTGAATTTCATACAGGGCCACCCCCCCAATTAATGCAGTTCCAACGTTATCTGCCATGTTTATCTTCAACAGAAGATAAAAACTCTGTCACATGTTACATCACGTTAGGACATACTAAGCTATACTGTATCATGCCATAGGGTCTAACTGGATGAATGAATGAGAGCAAGCATGTACCTGCACTTTCAGGCAGCAGACTTGCTGCACTTGACAGCTCACAGGGAACCAAGTACTTAGGAAGAAAATAGAGTGGATCTGCAAGATCACATACTATGAAATATATGTACCTGTTCTGGTAAAATAAGATGTTGAAATGCTTCTGCTGTACCTTCTGCAATGCTCTTGATTGGGAACAGTTGTCCTGATCAGCTGACTGTGTATAGATAAATGTGGGTGTATGTATATATGTATAAAATTCAATTTTTGAAACCCAGCAGCTTTATAGGACTTTGGGGATGGCAACACTGTAGTCCTTAAAAACTCAAGAGCTAGAACAAGGTTATAAACCTCAGTTCCAGGCTAAGGTCTTACGATTGCACTACTGAAATCCGTTCTTCTATTGTATTCTAGACCCCTTTAGAAATTCTCATGCAAGTTAAAAAAAAGCAGAGAGGTAACTTTTGGAGTGGAAAACATCACTGAAGAACCTTCCCTAAATTCAGGGTGCATAGCAATCCAGCAGAGAACAGTCAGCCCGTAGAACCTAGGCATTTTGACCATATAGATGAACACACACAGAGTCAGAAGAACACCTGCTGCAACTTCCTATATAAAGCATATACCTTTGAGAGGTTTTTTGGGTTTTTTTAAAGTACCTAAAGGCCCTTTCACAGTTCCTAATAAATTTCCATCTGATTCCTGCACTAACTAAAGTCTTGTCAACATAAGGAGGAATAGCTGCGGATTCTTAGGAACTTCACCATGAACCCAGAGGTATCCACTTGTGCACCTTATTTTAGAGAGAGAGATCTGCTAGGGCCAGTAAGCTAATACATGTCTAAGTGGAGTGCTAAGAATATCCTCAGAAAGCAAAAATCACTTACAGTAGAGAAAGGAAAAAAGATTGCAGAAAACCTAACAAAGATCAAGTTAATTAGTACAGTGCTTAATTTCTATAGTTTTAAGTAATTCCACAACTGGAGATTCAGCAAATGCTCAAGTGCTTTTTCTATCAGCGTAATGACTCCTCACTTTTTAAATAGAGGAAAACAAAAGTATCCAAGAGGCTACTGAAATAGCAATAGGAATAACCTTAAGATTAACTTCTTTGACTCAAAATCAGACTTATATTGATGGATACTGGGACCTTGCACACTTGTTCATTCTTCCTTCCCCTCTCCCCCATAAATCAACAAGAATTGACTATATTGCTTGAGATAACAGTCTTTAGGTATGGTTATCTTCAAAGGAGGCTATTGACATTAAAAAAAAAACAAACCATGACCATGAGAAGTACTCTTTCTTCTTTAACCTGAGGCTGTCAGTCTTGCAAGATGCAAGGACATTTGTCAAGGCCTGCTTCCCCGAGTTTATTTCAGACAAGATGTCATGGGATCTGAAATGATCATTCATGCAACACCCCCTACCCCCAGCCGAAGTGCTGACTTATATACTTCATGTTAAAGCACAGGGCTCCTTGCATTCTGGATGAGCAGATATGACAAATGAAACCAAACAAATGCACTAGTTAGAAGCTTTTCATGTAAAATTATTTTAGGGTTAAATCACAGTATTACTATGAGGTCATAAGGTATTAAATCCATATGTAGAATAAGAGAGCTCCCTCTGAAATTTATTTAAATAAAGTTATGAATGGTCAGTCTTCACCTAGACTTGAGAATCTTCCAACATTGTACAAGTGCATAAAATGGCTTCATGATGTTCATGTAACAATTTTGCATATTATTGTAAAAATACAGTTACTAATTAAGAACTTTGTAGTTACTACAAAACAGCTACAAACATTGTGATGATGTTTCCTAAGCAGTCTATAACCAGCTAAAGCTATATACAGGTTCTTCCTTCTATATTAAAATTGAAAATATAAACACTAAGTAGTCTATGTATAATATTCTTTTCCTCACAGACTGATTAGCTCTTAGTCAGATGTAATTAAAAAAAACAGGTAGCAATTTGATATTGAAAGTAATTGAATACTATTCAATTTTTAGATAGGTCTATTCCATTTAAACAGGGGAAAAAAACCCAGTGCTGCAGCTGCCATCCTCAGGACTTCTTTAGGCTCTCTGCATCTTGCAGCTGAAGAGCACAAATGAAGTCCAGGAGCTCCCCATGGAATGTTCCAACAGGCATTTCATACCATAACTTTCCCTGACGATGGAGCCAGTGGCTTCACTGAGTTTGATTGGCAAGGTGGAGCAACTGCGCAGTGACACATACAAACATCAAGGAAGCTCCCCTGTGCACAAGGCTCCTAAACTCACGGCCTTGCTGTCCCTTTACTAATTTGCGGTAGCATTCTGGGGTACATAGACAAGGCTTGCAAACAGTTACAGGTTTTGAAAAGACCAACTTTTTACTTGCGTAATCTTAAACGTTAGTGTCAGATCCAAACCATTCTGCCCAGACAAAACTGTATTCTACCACAAGGAGAGGGGGAAACAACAAGTCTTTGGTATCTGGCTACAGGCTCCAGCTACACCCTTGGACAGTTCTGCCCAGTTCCCACACAGAGACAGGTTCTGCAGAGTGAAGGGGAAAGGCAGTCACCTAAAACCATGTGCTCACACACACACCCCCCAGTTCTACCCTGTGCAGAGTACATTTGCCTTTAAATGCATTCCCAGACTGCCTGATTAGTACAGGCATGTAACAAGACCACCACTCTTCTCGCCAAGAAAGTTAACATCTCATGGACCTCAAAAATAATTGCTCCAGAACACAAAGGTAGAACTAGACAGCTGTATTAGGAGAGGCATATTTTGAATGTGCCTTCCAAATCAATTTAACATAGTTAAAAAATGATGAACATATCCAGTGACTATCTGTGAAAATAAGATCAGGGATAATTTCTCTAATAACACATGACAGTCCAGAACAGAAACAGATATTGCCTTATACCTCAATTAAGAGAAAGAATGTAAAGACCATGACCAAAGTCTAGACACCGCTATTTCATAGATTCATATTTCTATAAATACATAAAGTATTCTAAAATGTTTAAAATGTCCCTTTTTTAAAACTGCTTATATACAAATGTAGTGAGATCCCAGTGGTTATGTGCACCTTTGAAGAAGTGTAGTAACAGAAGTAGCCTTTTATTCGTCGCATTCAAGTTTCAAAAACATTTCAGAGTACACACACTTCATCTGTGTGTGATTTCTGGTGGCCAAGTACCTACCCAGACATGTTTACTGAGTGCATGGCACAGGTTTTTTCTTTCCCTCCTTCATGCTGCAGGTGCTTCCTCTGTGACATTTCCTGAATATATAGAAGATACAAACTTCCGCCCAGGTAGGTCAGGTTGTTAATTTATCTAATAGTCTACGGCCTATAATCTTCCTTCCATCTTAAATAACTAAATCCCAAACCATATATTGGGTTCTTTGAAACGAATAGGCTAGTCTTTCTCATCTTAATATCTCTTAGTACTCTTTAGAGCAACTAGGAAAATGTCAACAAGGTTGTTCACATGAGCACTACCAACATCAGAGAGGATTACAGAATCAATAGCTGCCGAGATCTGCTCAGGTAGACTAGCCAGCTTTTCATGCAAGCAGCCCACTGTACTCCAGGTAAAACTGGAGAAATGGCTAGAAAGCTTTAACTCTTTCACGCACACAGAGGAGCTGCCTGTTCACCTCTGTGTGAAGCAGACACAATGCAGAGTTGAAAAGGAGCACATTTGTGATCCACTGTTCACTGTAGCGGTTTGAGAGGTGGGTGCTCCTCTAGCTGTCGCCCTACTGGAATGGAAACTATACCATTTTAGAATGCAACTCACCACCTATGAAAGTTCGTGGGTATGAAAAATAGACAAGGAAGTCAGCCAATGGAAGTTAAAGAAACCTTAAGCTAAAGCAAATGCCATGTATTTTACCATAATACAGAAATACAGCAATAAATACAGCAATAAACCACTAAATACTTATAAGGATTTTTTTAAAATCCTATATAAAAAAGTTTCTTTCCTCATTTCATCATGTAAATTCTATCCAAAATATGCCAAATAATTTCTTCCTATCTTTGCTCTACTTCATTCTAAATCAGGATGGATTACATAACTACTTCATTCTAAATCAGGATGGATTACATAAACTTGGTACTCCGTGGCAATCTGGCCCTTTTTGTCAATTGGTTTTGTTTTCATCAAATCTGCAACCTAGCAACTTTACTACAAAACCAGCAAAATTTTCTTTAGATACAATCTTTAGCAGAGTATAATTTGATAACTTTTTGCTCACTCACAATTGTTAGAAGCTACTGCCACTCTAGAGACTTACTTCCCATATTTACAAAACCAAAAGCAGTTGGGTGGCTCTAAGAATTTGCAATTTGTCATATTTTAAAGGAGAAAATTACATTTTTAATATTTGATGACTGAGGGATTCAAGGACAGTAACATATAGGAAGAGCAGTGGGATTGGCCAGAAGTTCTAAGAAACTTAATTCAATTTAACCTCATTTTAATTTGTAAGAGTCACCATTTTCTCTCTGTGCTGTTATGTTTTAGTGCTGTCCTTTTCCTAAGTGTAACCCAAACTTCGGAATCTGAGATGAATCTGACCCTGAAGATTCCCAAGCTCTGTAGCAACTATTGAAATTGTTCTTATTTTGATGAAGAAATATGGAAGAAGCTTATCCAAATTAAAACCAAACCCAACAATTCAATATTCTTATAAGAATGGACTTGAAGTGGTCCTGTATTTGTATCAGAGTTTTTCCACACAGGTTTATCATCAGCAACATACTGGGGATTTTTGGCATGTGATGTGCTGCCTCATTGATGCAGTGACAGGTCTGCTTAGGACCTATGAAACCAGATGCTACCCATCTTATCTGCACCATCTGCCCTGCCATAGACATGAGAGGATCCAAGTTCAAGTCCTAGCTGTTGTATGTTACATATAAAGAGGATTTAGTTGGCTCGTAGTCAATGATTCCATTCTGTTCTAGGGAGCACTCTCCAATATTCAGGGGATCTGTTCCATATCTTTCTTTAGGACAGAGATGCTGGTGTTTCTTAAAAAAATCAGAACAAAAGTACAGTGCTAGATCACAACAGTACTTCTCTGAAATTCCTATTCTGTGAAATGAGAAATAGTTCCTACTTGTTTTATTTTTCTGCTTTACAGGGAAGCTTGAGTACTCTACTGTTGATGCTAACCATTTGAAAAATAATCCCCTTTCTCACCACCACAAAATACCTCTACCCATGTGTAATCTTTAAAAGATTCTAGAATTAGTCTTCTCCTTCTTACTGCATTGTTTCTATTTATGGTAAATGAGACAGTTATTCAGATTCATGGGACAAAAAAAGACTGAATGCAGGTGCTTGTAACATTACCAAGCTACTCAAAACAGCCCAGAGGGGAGGAGAATGAAAGCACTTTTACTTACTTACTGAACATATAAACCCTGAAGAGTAGACCAGGGTTCACCTGGAGGTTTTGCTTTTCTTTTTTTCGACAAAAAAATTTTCTCTTCCAAAGGAAAGCACTGATTTGACAGAAAAACACACTTTTCACAGACATCTACTTCAGCGGTGTGAAGTAGATACTTACAATGCGGAGAGCACTCATTAAGCCAGTGGAACCAGATGACTCCAGGCAGGACTCGGGAGATAGGTTCAAGCCCAGGCTCCACGCAACACAGCTACATAGGAGGATGGTGCCAAAAAGAAAACCTGTGGCACACGTTCCCCCAGGTAGCCTGAGGCAAAAGGCAAAGTGGGTACGAACACGGGTCTCCCACAACCCAAATTAATATGTGGGCTAGACTAGATCAGGTGAATCCACCCCTCTGGCGAATTTCAGGTTACCCTTAACACAGCATAACACATCTTATTAAGGCTTTTCCCCTTCTAACATTTCAGCGTGCAGTTTCTTGCTTACTCTGGTCACCACATTTGCTACAGAGAAACAGCAACAGATTTGAAAAATCCACAGTTTCTGACTTAGGGCATGGAAAAAATTTTCTTAAAGTTAAGTCTTTTAGAAGACCAAACCTATACAATCTAGAAAAAAACATATACAGGATATATAATTGTTGACATGAATGTTCACAGCAGGATGTTCACGCACCCTGCATGTGCACCCCAATTAGCTGTTGCACGTTCCAAGGCACAGTACCGATGTTAAAGACATCACTAGAAAGTTGCTGCTCAGTGAGAGCATATGCAGAAGAAATAACTACTGCCATGTCATATTTGTTTTTCCACCCCAAAAGAGTCACCCTTGCCTTTTAATATCTGACATCCCCCACACACTTATTTTATACAGTCATTCTTCTATTAACAAGAACTGTAATGTATGTATGTACTGTAATGTACTAACAATGTAAGTAAAGGCTAGGCAACTTTGTGAAAAAGAAGACTATTCACACTAAGATTAAAACAAATACAAGGCTAGAAAAGAAGTAATAAAAAAAGAGAGAAAAAAAGACAAAGATCTCTCCTGTCAAAGCAAGAAACCTCTTTGAAGCAGTTTTGCTTAGATAGGGGCACCACCACTCATTGATCAAAGCATCACATATAAGACACTATGCACAAAACTGGCAGAATTCTTCTCCCGTGATGCCCAACTGCACATGGAAAGCAAAAAGCTAAGCCTTCAGCTAAGGTAAAAGGAGATCTCAATCCAGCTCTCCCCTACTATATTGCTAGATAGTCAATACATAAATCATTGACTTTATATAGTAGTCTATATATATATATAGACTATATATAGTGAGTCAGTAATAAAGCAAGAGATGAATCAGATGCTACAGGAATTGTATGAGCCTCCCATAACAGTCCTACCTTCTTCCAAGTCCCCCATCCAGATGTAGGCACCATCAATAGAGCAATGACAAATTATAATTACCAGTAGTCCCTCAACAATGCATATATCACAGCACTAAATCTAATCTAACTCTTATTGCCACTTTGGTCTCCAAAAAAGTTGAAGAACAAAGATAACAACCTGTTCAAGTGCTTCAGATTGATTGACTTTTAGTATATTTCAGCAATACCCTTGAGGTTAGCATTTGGCAGTTTAATTTCCTAACATGGAGGTTGTTGTATATAGTGTCTCTAGTGTGAGTCTCACATACACATTCAGAGTCCAACACCGTGCAGAGATAGCAATCGCTTGCTTCTGAGCAACTGCTTGTCTTCCTAATATTCAAAAAAATCTCATGTTTGAGATTATTTTTAAGTTTGATAGTTCTGTGGTCTGCAAGCTGGCAGAAGTGCTTTATGTTGGATACATACATATGAGAAACTGCACTGAAAGCTACCTCTAGGTTTTTGTATATCTCATCAGAACTCAGTGCAAAGTTATAACTCTGTTCAACTCAAGCTATAAAATATTAGAAAAGTCTGAGGAAAACTGTTAAAGAATCATATTCTATTGCTCTGCCACATTCTGTTGAAGCTGGTAAGTATCAGGAAATCCAAAGCTCTAAATATCAAACGAGAGTTTTCATACTAGAAACTGCAGACAGTGTTTAAGACCAAAGTGCTTCTCTGAGCTTTAGTAAAAGATCAGAAAGTCTGCTAGGCTAATATTAAAATCCCCATTAACACCACTTTGAGGCAGCTAAGGATGCAGATAGGATGTAATCTGGTAACAACCAGGAAGCTCATAGGAGCTCCAGCAGCAACAAGAACAATTTTGTTCCAACTGGAGAGCTTATTTTAAATTTGAAATACTTTTTCCAAGACTAACTAGTACAGTTCAATGGAGGGGCTATCAAGTTTAAGACCAAGAGCGTTCACCAATACAATACTTTACATTGCCAGTGTAAACAGAAAGACAAATACCAATGTTATACAACAGCAAATATAACAAATTTGTAATAATCTAGTAAGATTTGGCTATTGACATTACTAGTGCTCTTCATTCTATACTACTGAGCTCTCGTCTCTATTTATTGATTCCATACCTCAGTAAAGAAATTGTTTAAGCACAGCATCAGACTGAAACAGTCATTGTGCATCTTCAGAAACCACTGCTTTGGATAGTGGCAATAAGTTTATGGACCATACTTGATAGCAACTTGCAAGGTCCACACCACACCCCAGGGGTTCACATGCAGTTTAAACACATGTGAGCAATCAGGGGCTTAAGCAGAACTGGCTGTGCACAGGTACAGCAGCAAAAACAAGGCATCTGATATATAAGCAAGGTTAACACAAACAGGTAAGAGACTCTCAGGAAGCATAAAGTACTATAATTGCACTGAATTGTAAATAAAATTGCAACCAACTTAGAATGCATCCTATTGTTTCCTCTCCCTTTAGCCAGTCTTCCTCACCATCAGGCACTCAGACTCACCCAACTGGTATTTATTTGTATAATCCTGCAGTCACTATGGCCAATCAGAAGCAATTCCCCCAGTCATACAGTTAAGAAAGTTTGAGAAAAAAAAAAAAGTTGTCATTTACAGCTTGAGTCTTTGAAAGCTGATGCTTTAAATTTTTTTTTAAGGGTCATGTATAGCTGTAGTTTTCATTTAAAAAGTAATATACAAACTTACTCACTATGACTGCAAAATATAAATACTACTTTAACCCTGATAACAGCTTAATCAGGGTTAAACATAAACATGCTATAAACATAAACAGCTATACCAATTTATTTGGTGATATAAAGTCAGGATATAGCTGCACTAGTTTAAAGCAAGTTTGAACATCACGTGGCATTTTAGATTCAACTGTTCATACGGCATGCCCTACGGCACACAAGGAACCTCGGTGATACCAACACAGGAGACAGTTACCCTCCATCCACAAACACCACAACTCTAACTGTTTTAGAGAAGCAGTGAGCTTTTCCCAAGACCAAAAATCTGACCTCTCATGGAGTCCAGTAAAGGCTCAGCACCTGGGAAGTTGCTGGTTTGTAGCACATGCTGAAAGAACACTCTGCACTGTGCCCTTTTCATGGTAGGTTTTAGCTAGGAGCATAACCACGACATGGTAGGAGCCCTAACCAAAACAAACTTTGCTTTTATATCAGAAAAACTATCCCCTATGAAATGGAATGCTACAGAGGTTTTTCTTGTTCTCTTCCTTGATAAGGCAGCATTATGTCATCTGTGCCTCCTAATAGCTCTCCGAGTCACAAACATTTTGCTTAGTCACATAACTTAAAAAAACCAAACAACAATCCCCCCCCCCACCCACACAAACAAAATCTATTTGTAATATGAAACAGAAACTAAGCAAGGAACAAAAGCTTTAAGACTAATTTGAGAAATACTCAGTTGGGTTATCAGTAAGACAAACGTTCCCAAGTTTAGAAATACAAAAAAACTGAGCAAAAACTTACTAAAGTCATTCAAACCCATAGAAAGAAGAGCTGCCTACCTCTACAGCTGGTAGCAAATGCTCATTTTCACAGCTCTACCAGGGCTCTTTTAAAACTGCCACACTATAAAGCCAACTTTGTCTACTGAAACAGTGACCTCTCCAAACCACTGCTTTTAAGGTCTGATTCTCTGCTCGGGTGTTACGAGCAGGTGCTGCTCAGCTGACCCGATTGGCACCAGCCTTCCTTTACACCTGGGGAAGGTGCTGCCCCCCGCCCTCAGCAGCTGAGATCGACAGGGTCGTCACAGGCATGAAATGGCCCCGTTTCTCTGAGTTTACAAGACCAGAAGCTAAATAAGAAAACAAAACAGCTTTGGATCTAAACCATATAATTGCTTTGTTTTTAAAGCTTAGAGCTTTTGAGAGGAAGAGGCTTTACAGTAAAACTTTCCATAATTTGTAGCTGCTTTGAAAGCAGAAAGGGAGGTTTTAGATCACAGAATAATCACGTTATCACAAAGAGCCCATCACAAAGAGACTATTGTAAGTCTCCCATTACAAACTTTGAAGTCCTTTATTTAAAAAGACAATCCCCCCAACACTCTCAAGTAACTCCCTCAGCAAAACTTCTTCTTTCCCCACCCTACAAGAAGAGCAATTCATTTCAGGCTGCAGTGTGCATACAAGCCCTCATCATAGCTTATATTTGCAAGCTATTGGTTACTCTCCATTTACAGCACTGAGTTTCACAACATATAGATGAGTTTATTAAGTGATGTGCTTTGCTAAGCCAAGATGCAAGCTATTTTGACTTAGTTCCTCTGGAAATTACTTAAATATTTGATTTCAACAACCACTCAGAGGTTATGTGGCCAAAAGTTCTCATCTGAAGAATACCATGACTCTACTATAGATGTACTTGCATAATTCTAATTCTAACTACTTAGTTAACCTTAAGAGCATGGCAAAGCTTATAATAAACAAAAGTATGTCACAGCATGGCATTTTCTCAAAGACTTTACATTCCCTGATTTCTAAACTCTCCCTAAATTTAATGCCTTTCTTATTAACATAAATATTAGAAATCCACACTGCCAGTATCTGTGCTTGTCATTACCAAAGCTACACAAAGTTAGGATCATCTTCCTACTACTGTTAGTTACTGTCTTGGTTATACAGCCAACATTTGCATTAACCTTCTCCATCACACTTGAAAACTCACACTGAGTTATGCTCTGGGTCCACCTGCCTTCCAGGATATGGCTCTGAATTCCTTGACCTTAAATGCAAATGTTTTGACCTTAAATGCATGATTCGTGGTCATTTTTCCCCAATAATACTCAATACTAATACTAATAACAACAATGAAGTTGTAGTGCTCATATGCCTCAGACTGGATCTTTACAGTAAAATACCCTTAGACTGATGTTATGATTTTCTACAAGCTTTTCTTAAGTGAAAAAATTATTCTTTAAGTAGCACAGGACTGTACATCATCTTTTGCATGTCTAGTATAATTAGTGTCTCAGTAGTTTGCTAGGTAGGATTTCTAATTTCTTATGGATTGATTTTTCTGAGAAGGCATTAAAAAACCCCACAATTACCCTTGGTAGTAACCTTAGGGGGTTATTAACATTTAGGAATTATCCTGCATGCTGTGCTTTCTTGCTTTGGAATATTTTAAAGAAAAACCTCTCTTGTTAAGCTATTTTATAACTAACAATAGTTTTGATCAACAAATATAATACAAAATATTTCTAAATATTATTTATATTTAAAAGAATGTGGGGGTTTTTGTATTGCCTCAGCATCAAGTTCAGCAAATATTTCTCAATATAATCAATTTCATCTATTTAATTTTCCATCTAATTAGTGGAAAAACTCATTTACAATAAAAAAAAGAGTAAGAGAACTCTTTTGTCCCTGTAGCACTATACCTAGCATTTCTTCAAGAACTCTTAGAATCTAAAGGATGCATGACAGTTGTCTATGAGACTCTAAAACATTATGATTTAAAAAAATACAGGGATTTCCATCCTGCCTATGTTTCTGACAAGTTGCCTCCTCATGTTTGTATAGCAATGAAGATGTGTCTGTCACCAAAAATAGACTTTTTTGTTAAGTGGTTTTAAAAAGATATCTATAGAGATATTTGTTCTGTATGCTAAACCTAGGGTTTGTCAGACAAAAGCATGCTATAATCTCCCTTAAGTCCATGCTAACAACACAGTCCCAAGGTCCTGGCCACACAAACCTGTTAACATTAGTGAAACCCTTGTCCCTCTGAAGTCAACAGGAGCTTTGCAGCCAAGTTCCACAAGAACTTGGTTCATTAGTATCAAACTTCCATATTTCATCCATTTCTTTGATCACCTATTCTGCCTATAGTACAGAAAAATATCTTTGCAGGTTTCAGATATCTGCATGCTTACCAAACAGGTATGTTTAGGCCAGCCAGCAAATACCTCTGGAGCAGCAGGTCTTAAGAAATGGAGAGCACTGCAAGGCTTCACAAAAAGCTAGGTGAGCCCAGGCCCTTCTTTTGGGGAAGTTCCCATTCCCTGGAAATCAGATTTAATTTTTAATCACATAAAAAGCCTAAAAATAAGTAACCACAGTATGAAACACTTTTTTACCTTTTAAAGGAACAAGAGTTGGGACAGCAGTAATTTGTTTCATTTATTTCCATTCATTCATTTCCATTTGATGGAAAACAGATGAAGGGAAGAGAGGCAGGCATTTACATTGAAACCAACAGCACTTTTATCATTCTTGTCTAAGTCATCTTCCCTGACACCTAGAAAGAGATTCCAACTATATTAGTGTAGGTGGACACGTCCCATCATTTGTGTAAATTTTTGCCCACACAACTTTGGTGGTTGAACAACAGAAGTTATGAAAGTGGTACAGGGCTCTGGCCGGCTGTGCCTAGAAAGTAGCTATGGCACCTAAGAAAAGGAATTCAGGTCAGGGTCAAAACACAGACATAAGCCTCATGCAGGAAGAAAGGTTTAGTTACAACATGATTGAACAAGGTATTTTACACAGTTTATCAATTTGTAATGGTTGCACGCATGCGCTAGATTAACATGAACTCCAGACCTTGCCCTCATCTCAGCTATCCTGGTCTCCCATTGCCTCCCTTGAATACAGCTCTATAACGGACGTGACCTGATCTTTCCAGGGCACCAAGACAAACTTCTGCACCAAGACTCAGCCCAGACACATTTCCTCTAACGATGTTACGCACCACCATGTTCTGCTATCACTTTTCCTGGACCTGCTCTCCAAGTCCTCTCCAGTTGTTTCTGTGGCATACCCCAGAGCTACATAGGTCACTGCAAGCTTCTTCCTCAAACTTCCTGCTCATAATCCACATTTGTCGAGGAGGAGCTATAGGGTTTCAGCAGGGTCTAAATAGTTTGGCTTTTCCTCACCACTAACATGAATTCTTGCAACTTCCTCACAGCTGGCCAGCTTGTTTGCCTTTTACAGGACCCTATTGACTGACCTACTTTCACCCATTTGAAGCCAGTAATATGACTCAATTCTTCAACAGGAGAAGGTGAACCAGAGTAGATGCAGGTGCAACTCAGCTCCAGTGCCCTCCCAGGGCCAATCCACCCTGTGGTGCTACCAACAGTCCAGAACATAGAGACTCAAGCTCCCATTAATCTTGTCATTAGTTCCAAGGCAAGAAAGGCCACCAAAACTACTCCCCCTAAAATCAGTAACTGTTTATTAATCATGTTTTTCTAAAGGTATCTATCTTAGGGGTTTTAATTGCCTTTACCTATACGAAAAACGTGTTGAAGTTTAGATCCAGCTCCAGTATACTGTACATAATAGCTGCATCACAAGAAGTGTGGCCAGCAGGTCAAGGGAGGTGATTCTGCCCCTCTACTCCACTCTGCTGAGACCCCACCTGGAGTAGGGCTCTGTACAGCTCTGGGGCCCCCAACGTAAGAAGGACATGGACCTGTTGGAGAGGGTCCAGAGGAGAGACACAAAAATGATCAGGGGGATGGAACACCTCTCCGATGAGGACAGGCTGAGAGAGTTGGGGCTGTTCAGCCTGGAGAAGAGAAGGCTCCGGGGAGACCCTATTGTAGCCTTCCAGTACTTAAAGGGGGCTTATGTGAAAGATGGGGACAGACTTTTTATCAGGGCCTGTTGCAATAGGACAAGGGGTAATGGCTTTAAACTAAAAGAGGGTAGGTTTAGACTAGATATAAGGAAGAAATTTTCCACAATGGGGGTGGTGAAACACTGGCACAGGTTGCCCAGAGAGGTGGTAGGTGCCCCATCCCTGGAAACATTCCAGGTCAGGTTGGACGGGGCTCTGAGCAACCTGATCTAGTTGAAGATGTCCCTGCTCATGGCAGGGGGGTTGGACTAGATGAACTTTAAAGGTCCCTTCCAACCCAAACTATTCTGTGACTCTATGATAACAACAATACAATGCAATAGTGTTCCTCTACAAACTAAAACTATCTATCAGCAGGAAAAATTAACAGGCATGCCAAAAACGAAGGTACTAGAATTTGACTTACAGATTAGATAGATGTGATCAATGTAACCTATAAGTTTGGAGGTATGATAATATGATATAAAGTATTCTGCTGCAAGGACAATGTTTTTTAAAATGAAAGATTTTTCTTTTCTCATCCTCAAAGAATTGCTGGTTGTTGTCTTCGAATTTAAGTAAACTAAATTTTTATCAGTTTTTAGTATTCATAAATGATAATGGATTGTTGTTAGTTAACACCATACTTCCAAAACAAAAGGGGAAACATTTGTAGGGAACTAGGTACAGTGTGTTCCTGTTTTCCTGTTTGCATACGTGAAGACTCTCTCTCTTTTTCACCCGTCTAAAAAATCAGAAGCCTTTTTCCATTTTCTCATAGAAAATACTAAAAATACTGAGACATGTAACTGATCCCACTGCCTGCTCTGTAATCTCTTACATGTGGGCAATGACAATGCTTTGCTTTAAATCAACCTCTTTTAGAAGGATTAGTGTGATTTACACAGGCAGGGAGAACCAGCAGACAGATTCAAGTAACATTACTTAGTTAACAATAACACTATATTGGCAAAAATAAAAAAACCCCATTTGATTAATCTTGTTCTCCTTGACACTCTTGCTTTATGGGAGCAATACATAATCTCCTGTTTTCAGAGACTTCCTGGATGTCTGACTACTTCACCCTCATAATTGACTGACTTTCTTGTATCTTTAACGTATGGTTTTAACAAATCCTACTTGTGTCTAATATCTTCTTCTCAGACAGCCAGAGGGTCCAATTATGTAACTTGAAAGTTTTGGCAACTGAGGTAAAACTCCAAACTCCTTTCCTCCTATCTGAGAGTCCTGCCATTCATCTGTCTCCTGGCTTTAAAACAAAACTATAATCAATGTTCATGGCACTGGGCAAAAAAATAGAGCGATCAATTACAACAAGGGAACAAATATCAAGTTACTTCATACTTAAATGACAATTCAATATGAAGCATAATGTCATTTGGCTGCCTTGAAAACCTGTCTTGCAACTCCACCAACTTCAGCACTGAAAAGAAAAAGACGCTGTTGAGCAAAAAGCTGTGAGGAATCAAAGCTCACTGCCTACTTTCAGGTCTCTTGCCCTGAGAGTAACTTTGATAATTGTAAAGAACCTGGGAAGAAGTATCTGGAGAGTCTGGATCAATGAGTGACAGATACACACTGGCAATGATCACAGGAAGGTGTTAGTAACACCCCTGGAGTACACAATTTTGTAAAGATGCTTGGGTTTGGACTGTCAAAGCCTGGGTTTCTTTAAGGAACATATTCATTTCAGCTGGAGCTTTGGTGCTTTAGTTAAACTAGCTTAATAAAGGGCTAATTCTTTCAAACTAAAAGTACGTGTGAGACGTGATAACATATTTGGGATCAAAACACAGGTCAGGTAGCTCAACGAACCAAAGTGTTGTAGCAGTGTTGCCAGATACAGTTCTACAGTTCAACACAAACATTACTTGGAGGGCAGAGAGAGAATATACTTTTCCAGCAGTTTAGCATTCTGAGAGAATGCAGCAGCAAATAAAAGTATTATTTCTGAGCAAAACTGCAGTTCTGATAGTCTACAATTAGTTGACATTTTGTTTGTAAATTATTCTTGAATATATTCCTGAATATTCATTAGGTAACCAGATATGCACCTCTTGTTCAATATACAAGATATTATAATACCCAACATCTGGCTTTTAATTATTTTTAAGATAAGAGAGAGTGAGAACAAACCCACTTTAAAATTGGGTATTCTACTCAGGGGAAGATTCAAAATGCCAGTCCAGTCAAGTGTCATTCAGGAAATAAGACATCGAATGAAACAGGATCCAGATACAACTGCAAACACTTAAATCACAACCTTTGAGAACATCATTATGGCAACCAGGCAATAAAATTCAGGATTACCAACACAGAACAAAAGTCAGGTGTGAAATAACCTAAAAAGTTTTTGCAAGTGCAAAATTCTAGACCATTACACCAGTGCAACAATATTTCATAAAGCTTTAGACTGTAATTAAAGTTTTGCTCATCTGAGACTTATTTTATGCCTTGGTGAGGTTTTCATATAAAATGCATACTAAGACTCATCTATGAAAAATGTAATAAAACACAATTAAGAACATTTTTATAAAAGGTCATTTTCATTTGTTTATATCATTGACAAATGTTCATTTTAGGCTGAAATTCAGTAAATTTGATTTATTTGAGGGACAATTTGCAAATGACATTTCAGAACTGTACTGTGAGTCCATCAGAGCTAGGTTTCTCTTTTTACCTTTTATATTATATCTTATTAATCTGATCAACTCAGATATTTGTGTATTCATCTTCCTAGTCCTCAGAATAAATTGTGGTCCTCCCACAGTAGTAATTTACTTCATAGATAAAAATAGCTATGAGTAGCTCTTCAGCTGTTACAAATGCTGGTCTTATACTATGAAATAGTTCCCCTAAATATCCTGTCTGCTGAAGTGGCAACAGGATATCAGATGCTTCAGAGTTGTGTTTGAAAAATACAAACATGAAAAACAGAAAAGAAACAAGATTTTTTTTGATGACTTGGATAAAATTAAATCCAAATCCTTATGGTTATTTCTTGTGAAACTAAAAACAATAAAAGGTTTTGCAAAATAAAAATTTGGCCATCATGCAGCTAATAACTAACTGATGAGACTCCCCTGTTCCTCAAACAGTCAGTTTATCAATTGCGCCAGACAGTTCAAAACACCTAAATTTTAAGGTGTTTGGGTTTTGTTGTTTTTTTCCCTTTATCTTCTTTATTCTCCCTCACCCGTCAAGAGTCTCAAAGTAAAGATTATGCCCTTGCATGCAGGAATGACACTGTACTAGCTTCCATAAACGTCATTTCCTGACAGCAGATTTACAGTATCTTGTGAATAATTGTTAGTGACCTTACTCTCATGGGGTTTCTTCAGCATCTATTTCTTAGGCAGGTTTACCTGAATTGCTATTCCAAAAGGGTATATATGAAGATCTGAAGTTATTCCCTGCTAGTCTCTTACTATTTACCTGGTCCCTTGAGGCCTTGGGGAAAATGTTTTACATGTACTTTCTCACTTTAAACATTTTACCTCTTTCTCACCGCTGCCTCCTCTCCCTCCTCCCCAGTGATATAGGTTCGACTAGTTTGCCTGTCTCACAGCTGAAGTTTTTTTTAGGTTCTGCTTGAAATCACAGTGATACTTATGTCTCTTCCCCCCGACCTTTTGGACCTATACGTTATGGTCATTCCTTCTTGACATCTCACGCAGCTTCCTGGGACCATGCCAATACCTTTCCTTTCCACAGCTTTTTTTTTGTTTGTTTCAGGTTAGTTTTTAGAGGATGAACATCTGACCAGTAGTGATTAATGGGTATCAACTATACATGCCAAATTTTCTAATCTGGAAAGCACCCAAGCTTCATACATTACTGAAGCTGAAGTATGCACTTTACAGCACGCTCTGCAAATTAAGTACTCTGGTTGAAAAAAAGCCAGGAAGCACATAAGTATATTCTATATCATGTTCACAAAAATATTACTATCTAAAAAGACAAAATACTTTTTTATTAGATTTTATCTTGAGACACTAGACAGCAGACTCATTTTTTAAAATGGACAATAATAAACTCATATAATTAACATAGAAATTATAGTTTTATTTACATTTCCCCCCAAGGTAATGCTTCTCTTTCATTATAAAAAAATAGCATAAGATCTAAACTACAGTTTGTAGTAGAGCTACCTTAAAGTAAGATGAAAAGACTGTTAGACCTCTAGGATATTCTCACGATTTTTTGTGGTGAACAATTTTTAATTCATTAAATATGCATGCTAGTTATTAATTTTTGCACTTCTCTGTTGATTTCTCCTCCCACTCAATTCCCCTTCAGGTTATACTGTTTTTTTTCAGATTTGTTTGTTTGTAAGAAGCAAAAGACTATTACACACTGCATATACCCACATTAGAGTGATAAGGATAGAATTCTTACACTGTTTACACCAGATAAAGATCAACTATTTTAAAAGCTGCTTTGATAGTGTGTAAGTGTAAATAAGATACTGTTGCACTGAAATAATTTTGGTTGGCGTTTGTAAAATATTTAGTATCAAAACAGACTAACTTTGCATTCTGAAACTAGATGGTTTAAAACAATTTTAAGCAGCACTGCAACACCATCAAGCAGCCATCAGTGTGAGAATTTCTTACACAGGCTAAGCGTGATTTAGGCTTGGTCTCTGAACACCTGATACCAGATATAGAGTCGGGGTGATACACTGGACTAAGGTCCCTAGAATAGTTTGCATTATGTAATTGATCCCAGGTTAGCAATTAAACTCTTCCAGGAAATCCTCACACTGTAAACAGTAAAAAGTAATAGTGCAACAGTCATATCTCCTTTTAAGCCACTGACTCTTTTTGCTTGCATGGAGACACTCCATCACAATGGAAAAAAAAGTTAAATATCACACAGATCTCTTTCACTAAACTTCAAAGAATAAGAAGAAAGATGTCCTTTTTCCAGCCTTCTCCAGTTCTGGGTTTTATACCTGATTTTATCCTTACAAATTCACAAAGCACACTACTTCCATCACTCTATCACAACCAACATTTTCACTGTCCAGTGCATACATGTTTCCACAGTTCCCAAGCATCAGCTTTCTATACAGAAGGCTTCTACTACCTTGCAAAGGTTCACTGTTACTTGGATCTGCCCACATCTTTGGTAAACTCAAAAGTTTATGGACTTGGCAAATTCAAACCACCCTCCTGAGAAAACTGAAAACAGTCTCCTGGGGATGGTGGATGTCCTCCAAAGTGGGAGAATGGTATAGCAGGAATTTGAACTGTTAAGTCTCCATATATCAAGTGAGCCCCTCAACCACCAGGCTAACAAAAATGGAGAGATGATCACAATCTTCCCTTCTTTTTTTCCTTCCCAAATATTTTAAAGTTTCTTCATCTGCGTGTGGAATAAGAACTGCTCTTGAAATTGCAAGTATTTGAATGGGATACAAATACAATTTTCCACACAGTTTCAGGAAAATAAATTTAAGAGAACTGTCTACCCTTTAGTACTGCTGGTGTTTGTTGGTTGAAAAAGAACAATCTTCCTTTCTGCGTCTCCTGACTCCCTCTAAATGAAGTTACAAATACATTTTACTTTCTGTATGCCACAACACTGTTCCTTTCTATGCTTTAAGACAGTTGCACAAAATTTAACTACTTTCTTCCTGTAGAAGAAAGCATTACTACAAAACAAAGCATTTATTACAAAACAAGTATTATTACAACATTTTCATGCAGGATCACGGTATTAAGAGGATACTAGTAGCTTGGCAAATAAATTAAACTGGCAAAAGCACTGCTTCCAATCCAAGACTCCCAACTCCTTCCTTCTGACTTTTTCATCAAGACTTCATGACCTTTGACTACATTAGGTCCAAAGGCCAAGAAGCCTGTGGAAAAGTAGTAGTTAGCTACTTGTTCTTCTGCAGCAGACTGAAGTATCTATTGAAAGGACTTCTGTAAACTACACCTAAAGGTATTTTAAAACATTTTCCCCGTTCAAGGGAAAGAAAATAATTTTAGTATTTGTGCTTTCAATAACCCATTTTTTCCTCTTTTTTTAAATAAAATGAAACTGTAACCCAATTCAGTGATCATGCAGCCTTTGTGGAGCAAACAATATAAAAAAAAAACCCCACATGGTGTAAATACAACAAATAAAAATAAACCAAAAAATGTCAAGTATCTCATTTCTCAAAGCTGACAACTGATTTTTGGAAAGGAAAATTCAGAGGGGGTGGGGGGGTGGGTGGGAAGAGACCAGGCCCAAGTATTCAAAATGAAGCAAGAAAACAGAAAAGTGTCATTATCTGAAACTCTCTTCTTTATCTCCCTGTTGTGTCCATGGTCTAAGAAGCCCTACTACAAACACTATTTGGATGCAATATAGGTTTTTAAGAAGTGTATGCAGTAGTCTATATAAATTGTACTAGTCAACTTTTTAGAAAAGGGCGTATATGAATTCTTGGTTTCGATATTCTCTCTGAAGAAAGCAAACAGCTAACTTTTCAACGTAGCCTTAAATATCTTTCATTTTAAGGGAGTAAATTGCTTTGGGTTTAGGTAAAACTCTTCACTGCTGTGACAGGTGGCCCATCTTCTTTAATTTATTTGAAAGCTGAGATAAGCCAGGGCTCCTGTTTCACTGAAAGATACAGCTGAAATGGTGAGTGGTTTACTTTGCATTTTATTACAGGTCTTCCACATTATTTGAACAATAGTAGCAGGCCTGATAGACTAACTTGTAAACTGCTTTTGTCAGAGAGATTCTAAGGAAAGCAACCTGGAGTTCAGGTTATAAATGAGTATAATTTAGAGCAAATAAATGAATATGAAAAGGAGTTTCTTGGCCATCAGAAAATAATGAGATAAAAATCTGTAAGCAAGCTAAATACCCTTAAAGCATCCAGGCATTAACTGCCAGCAAATTTTTTAACCAAAAGTCGGTATACCTAAATAAACCACAATATTTGTTATTTTCTACTACTTTCCATGCTATGTGCAACTATTTGCATCTCATCAAGCTTTTTATAGAAGTTATTTATTAGCCAGTGTGGGAAAAAAAAGATCTCATTTTAAACATGAGCTACATTCAATGCAGCACTACCAAATTTTCATCATAGTTAATATCTTCTATTACTTCTTTGCTTGCTACATCAATCCATAAGGAAACTTACATTTCACTCACCTTCATTCCCCTGCTTTTCAGTCCTATATATTCACTATAAAGTCACTGTATATTTAATATAACTTGGGAAGTATTTTGGGATAATTTTGATTAAAGGATATTGCATTAATGCAAGAAATTATCTGTGTGTCTCTGGCTGAATCCACCATATTTCCTGAGGGGTCTAGGTGATAATCACAGCCAAATAAATCATAATCTCTGGCATTTAAAGCCTCCTTTGGAGAGACGGATATTAATATTTCCGAGCAAGTATAGGCTATTTTTAGCAGTATTTTGCTGTAGACAGCATTTAAAGATATTGGCAGTGTTTTTTGGTAGCTGTAAAAATCAGATAAATTTCCAGGCACACAAGTGATTGTATACAAACATGCCCAAAGCTGTTTAATTTTCCTTTTTTTTTTTTTTTTTTTTCAGTTGAATTAATTGGAGATATTATCTCTACCTATAAACTTTGTCCTGACAGGTATCTTTGGCATTCTGCCTTCTGGACCATTCTCTTATTTATGCCTATTGTCCAGGGCTGGTGCCATACCATGTTTTTCCGAACTGTCAAACCTGGGCACATTTTCTTCTGGATTAAAATTAGTGGCACAAGGCAGACCCCCATGACTCTGCGAGCAAGGCTGAACAGGAGCACCATGACTACCTTCTGCGGCCATCACAGACCACATCCTTCCTCTTGGTTCTGCAGATGGGCACCTCCTCTCAGGATCTGTAGATTGGTTGCCCATGGCAAATCTCTGTTTAGATTTTGTCTCTGACTTGCTACAACACATAATTTTTGCAAAGGCTGTTTGGAAAAGATGGCAATGACCTCCTGGGACCAGCAGTTTAGCAATTCCACTATTATGTTAATTCTAGGCAACGTTGTTTTTTGGAGTGATATTTTCCCTCAGTTTTTACCCCATGAAATGCCAGTAGCGCTGTAACAGCGAACTAATGATCTGAAACAAATTCACTGATTCAAGATGTTTGTCACTCTGAAAAAGAAGGAGAATAGGGTTTCAGCTGAGCTGACCTCTCCAATCATGTGAGATATGCTCAGACAATTAGGGACACAGGATAAATACCATTAGACATACACCATGGCATACATCTTAATGTGCACATCTTCTCAGGATAATACTTCACTGACAGTCAGATAGAGCAAAAGGTGACCTCTTCTGAGAAACCTCTGAATTAAAATACAGGATTGGCAATGGCTCATTTGCTAATATTAGTCAAATTTGAGCCAGCCAATTCAAAACTATTTCATAGAATCATTAACGTTGGAAAGGACCTCTAAGATCGTCAAGTCCCATCATCAACCCAACACCACCACGCCCACTAAACCATGTCCCGAAGTGCCATGTCTACACATTTTTGAACACCTCCAGTGATGGCGACTCCACCACTTCCATGGGCAGTCTGTTCCAATGCCTGACGACTCTTGCAGTAAAGACATTTTTCCTAATATCCAATCTAAACCTCCCCTGGTGCATCTTCAGGCCATTTCCTTTCATCCTAATTTCTTGTCCATTTCCTTCAGTCCAAATATTTCAGGCTGGTTTGCTGAAGAGATGAAGTTTCCTCAGTAATAAAATCCATAATTATTTTTGTCTTCCATTTTTGTCCAAGTAAAGGTTAATATTCAGAACAATCCTTGTGACAGCCCTTGTAATGAGAGGTCAGAAGAACAGCAAAGAGGGATCAACAAAGAGTATTCTGGAGAAGGTTAACAGCCCGAAAGATCATATTTCAGGGAGTTAATTAAATGTGCTGTTGTTGTAATAATGGAATAAAACCAGCATTTAGTTCTTTTTGGTATTTGACCATTTACGGTATATCTTACAGAGAATGGATTTGTTTGTTGTTGTTGCTTATTGCCAAACTACTGTAACTACCAGAAAAGGAGCTATAATATCCCTATAACTGTGCTCTCTCCTTCAATAAAGAGCTGTACATTTGTTTAGTGTATTCTCAGAAGTTGCAGGAAGTGAGTGTTGTTTATTGCCCATTCAAAACTACATGCTGCTGGGTCAAGAAATATAAGTTGTCTTAGTGGTGCTGAAAACAGTAAAATATTTTTTTCTTTTGGCTTGATTTTAACATCTTTCCTGGGGCCGTTCTGCCACGTGGCTACAGCTGAGCAGAACTGTAGAGAATACTATTAACATTTGCAAATAAGTTAATTATGTTATACATATGCAAAAATATAGGCTGAAGGCATCAACCAGCTATGATGTTTCTCCATCTATATCGTCAGGAACACATTCATAAACGTTTTAGTCCATTAATAGAAAGATGCAACTGAGGGAAGTTGCTGCAATAATTTGTGGGGTAGAACCTCACCTGAGTCATTCATGTCACAAGCAACTCTCACAGCCACCAACTTTGACAGCTGTCAGATTCTTCAACTTTGAGAATTTTCTCTTTGCTAGCCGGGTGTTGCTCTTCTGTCCCTTTCTAAATGCCTTTATAGATTATTTCACCATGTGAAGAAACATCTTGCCACTCCACTGCCTCTCAGAAAAACATCCTTCCTTCACGCTCTGTGAGACGCACGACTGACCCAAGTATGTAAAAGGAGACAATCTATGTTGGCAAACTGAGGAATTTCCTGGCCCCTTAAAGTGAAGAAATACCCCATTTTCTCCCAAATAACTTTTCAAGACTGTTTAGGAAAATCTTGTATTTTGTTTTCTTTCTTCAATTTTTACTTCCAAAGTCGTCTCAAAGGTGTTATACAGTATTTGGGAATATGGATTCTTTGTTGCAGAGTACTTATTGAAACAGCACTGGAAAACAGGCAATTTGGAAGCAGTTTTCTCTGTACATCAAATGAGTGCAGATGGATGAAAAGTAGTAACGTCCAGATGTAATTTACATCTAACTTCAATAATTACATTTAAAGAAATATATAGTCCACTTACAGCATATATATCAGCTGAATTTCTAACATCTTTTACAACTTGACTCAAGGTCAAGTTGTCTTGAACAACTTGACAACTAAAGAACTGAGCTGGATAATGATTCAGTGCCCTAGTTCACTGTTAGCAGTCAGCCTGTGATAAGATGCAACTGTAAGTCTGCATAATTCCTGAGGAAAAAGTGCCACCACAACACTGTTATTTTTACAGAACTGCAAAACAGTAATGTAGGATGACATAGAACTTCTTAAGTAATATTAATGTGACCAGTTTTCTCCAGGCAAATGAGATGGGTCTGGTCATGTAATGCTCTCTCTCCAGCTCTATTCTGACTGGTTTTATGTATGATTGCCATAGTAAGGTCAAACCTTTTGAATTTCTCTTCTAGGTTTTAAATTCATTTTAATGGAACTTAATGAGCTAGATTAACTTATCAGTCTTATTCATGTTTACTTTGGGAATAACCCTGGACCTTGAGTAAGGCTCCAAAATACACCATAGAAATAAATAGGTGTAATACACAGTAGAAAGACATTTTTCCCCACTGGTGTGTCCTGAGGGGGTGGAGATGATCACATGCTCCCAGAAATTACTATCAGTTTTGGTACAGCATGGCCACACCTGTTTTTTACCCAAGAAATCTTTTGCAAGTATTTTATCTAAATATCATCTAAGCTATCTATTTCACTACTTTTTCCATAGAAATCAATGGTCCTGGTTTAGACACATTTTTAATGCCACTATTATAATATATCTAAAGTAACCATTGAGCCAATATTTTTTTCTAGCACATCTGAAATTCCTATTAACAGTATTAATTCATAGTAATAACAAAACCAAAGAGCATCCTGTGGCTATTTATACTTGATACTCAGCTACTTTTATTAAACTGTCTCTGCCAAGTGATTGCAAACATGCAGCCGCATAGAACAAGTAAAGGAGTTACACCTAACTGAACATCCTTCCTCACATTTTTGGTCTAGTCCACGAAAAGCGAATAGGCTGATTTTAAATTATATACGTGTGGCACATTTGTAGTCTATGCTATAAACTGGTTATTTTAGGGAAGTGGACCAGATGACCAACTCTTTCTAGAGCCTGAAACAACTATTTTCTAGTAAAATGAGGAGAGGTACCTTGCTATGAACCCTAGTTTTACAATGAAAGCCACCGCTATTCTTCTCATAGACATATACTTTTCTCATGCAGAACGTTTCTGTACGGTAAGTGACACAGACAATTTCTTTGCCTTTCTGAGGAGTTCAGACCAGAAACTGACCTGTCCTAGTGTAAGGGGAAGATAATCCTTTTGTGTCATGGTCATCTGAACGAAAGTGAGCTGATGTCATTACTTAATTTTGTCTTTTGTTTTGTCAACTTTTCCCAATCATTTGGCCCATGAATGGAGGCACTCAGATGGTGCTGTATCACATTTTGTACTCAACTGTGGTGGGTTAACCCTGGCTGGATGTCAGGTGCTCACCAAATCCACTCTATCACTCCCCTCCTCAGCTGGAAAGGGGAAAGAAAATACAACAAGAAGCTCATGGGTCAAGGACAGGGAGAGATCACTCACCAACTGCTGTCACAAGCAAACCAGACTTGACTTGGGGAAATTAATTTCAATTATTACCATGGTCACTTCCATAGGGTGCCGTCCTCCAGAAACAGACTGCTCCAGCATGGGTCCCCGCCAGGGTCACAAGTCCTGCCAGCAAACCTGCTCTACCGTGGGCTCCTCTTTCTCCACAGGTCCTGCCAGAAGCCTGCTCCAGCACAGGCTTCCCATGGGGTCACAGCCTCCTTCAGGCACATCCACCTGCTCCGGCATGGATTCCTCCACAGCTGCAGGTGGAGATCTGCTGCACCGTGGCTGCAGGGGACAGCCTGTCTCACCATGGTCTTCACCACAGGCTGCAGGGGAATCTCTGCTCTGACACCTGGAGCACCTCTTCCCCCTCCTTCACTATCTTGGTGTCTGCAGAGTTGTTTCTCTCACATATTCACACTCCTCTCTCCAGCTGCAGTTCCCCATGTTTTTTCTTCCCCCTTGCCTATGTTATCCCAGAGGCGCTACCACTGTCGCTGATGGATTTGGCCTTGACCAGCGGCAGGTCCAACTTGGAGCCGGCTGCACTGGCTCTATCGGACACAGGGAAAGCTTCTAGCAGCTTCTCACAGAAGCCACTCCTGCAACTGCCCCCCTACCAAAACCTTGCCACAGAAACCCAATACATCAGCATATTCGACTCGTCCATAAGTAGAACTGCAGCAGTCTTCTACAGCCACCAGGGCAGTCATACAGATGAGTTTATAGACAGCTGCTGATGGGTAGTACCCATTTTGCTTGCATTTCCTCACCAGGCTATTTAGATGGAGCCTGACCAATAGCTGTTGAAAAGGCTTACAAAGATGTATGCTTTTTTTTTTTTTTTTTTTTTTTTTGAGTGATAGTTGTGCCCTGTTTCACTTCGTAACCTGTCTGCTTTCTGAGAGTGTACTTCATGGACCTTGAATATTGACCCATGTATGGTTCTTTCTGTGTTTCTCAGTGCTCACTGCCATTAGCAATGTAATCTGATTCTTCAGGCTGTCTTGTTTTGGTTACTTGATGCTGTCTGAGTTGAAGGGACAGCTGAATCTTAGAAGCACCTGATGCAATCTGCTACAGCATCAATGATCAAGGTAGTTGTTCACACAGTTGTGGAAAAACAGTGACAAATATGGATCACCACCCAAAATTCTAATAAACTTGGTTTCTAGTCACTTGTTTTTAAAACAAATGCTTCTTTCTAGATCCATGCAATGGTGTGTCAGATGATTAATTTAGTTTTCAGAACTTGAACATCAGTTAAATTGGTGCACTTTGTGCAAACCATTACTTTTCATTTCATCCTGACACTACATCATTGCTCCACCTTGTGTTCAAAGAAAGTCCTGACTTTTGAGGCTTGCACTTTGTTCCCCTTCCCTTTCTCCGAAGTAGGAATAAACTGCACCAAGCCTTTTGCTGGCACAAGGTGCTGGCCTAGTGACACCCTTCTGATGACCCAAGGTACAGATAGCATATACAGATTTGCAAGCTAGTGCATTGTGGGCACATCATAATCACAGTTTCCTTGGAAGTCAATAGGAGTTTATCTTGAAAGAAACAAAGTATTAGGTGACACAGATTAAAGCAGGTAACTCAGTTCAGTATTACTATCAACTTCAGAACTCATCTCAAGCATGTTTCCCTTTGAAATTAGAATTTTTGTAAAAGCAAACATGTCAATTTGCGTATTTAAAACCTAATCCCTGAAGGGTTTGATGCCAGGAGGCTGAAGTGACCTTGTTATATTTTCCGGGGAAAGTATATGCTCCTTCTATACAACAGGTAAGTTGTGCTGTGATTCAGCCTTGTACCTCCTGAGGTGATTGATATATAGCCTGCTTCAGGAAGCCTCTCTGGAAAAGCTAAATCTTTATAAATGTTTATTTTGCATAGTTTAGATTATTCTATTAATATCACTCCAGAGCAATAATGCTTGTGGTACTTTTGAGAGAGGAGAAAAGATGGTGAAAGGTGATACCAAATGCTACCTCCTAAGCAGGTCTGTCTAATTGCTGTCAAAACTGTATTCAATGTGAAACAAGGATCTAAAACTATTATAAGGTTTTAGCATGTGTCACTAATGAACTGTAAGTTTTGCAAATTTCTTGATATATGGAAGGTTATTGATTACACGATTAGTTTAACTTTAGTATAGAATTCTGTAGGCTAATAACTGTCTGATTATGTATAACGGCCTATTCTCGTAGTCCTTAGGCTGTATTTGCCTCAATGCTAACATTGTAACTACATGTAAATGGTTAATAAGGAAGAAAGCAGGCCTCATGAAAATCAAAACAAAGAAGAGTTAAGAGCAAGGACTGAGAGATTAAAGAGAACAGAGAAGATATCTTAACCTTGAGTGTAGGGACAGACTGGCAGGAACGCTCTAACAAGGATGATAACAAGGAGCCGCTTGGCTGGGCAACAGAAGGGGCAAACATCCAAGGAGAAGAAATTATCCTTGAGACACCTGTGACCATAAAAGGGAAAAAGGAGTAGGGGGCTGACTCCCCAAACGACCACTGATGACCACCCGAGACCCCCGCGAATGCGTAGTGTAGTTTTGCAACGCCAGGATTACATAAATGTAGTAGGTAAGCAAGGAGGTGGTGTTTTCTTGGACAACGTGTGAATATTCATGTCTTTAAGGTATATAAAGACACGCATGTTAGGAGGATATATCCCTCATGCGCCCAGTGCTGCAATAAAGATGTCTGCTTAATAACACTTTGATGTTATTGAGCTTAAATTTCTTAAGTTTGAATTTCTTTGAATCAAATGACAGAATGCAGCCATGTGTCTTTAAAGACTGCCAAGCCTGGCACTGGCTTGACAGCTGTTCAGGCAGCCTCAATGCAAGTAATTTAAGCTTTCAGAGAAGCTGCGTGACTGAGTGCTTAGTTGATTGAGAAAGCAAACTCATTTCAGAGTTGTCATTATGGCCACCTGACACAGTTTGCAGTGAAAAGCATCCTTAAATGCTAGCAAAAAATTTTCTCCTGTGACAGAATAAAGCCATAAGAGCTGTATGAAACCCAGCAAGAAGAGAGGAATACAGCAGTCTGCATCAGGTCATTTTAAGTTAGGAAACTGGAAAAACACAAAACTCAATAATCAAGCCTATTATGACATGTTTAATTACTGCACAGTTCAACAGACTCCTGCCTGCGTGAGTTTATCAAGTTACACAAGGAACTGACATTTAGAAACTGCTTGTCAAGCAAATTTCATGAGTAATTTCTTTGGTCTAATATGCTGGCCACTTCGTAGTGAAGTTTGCCTCTATGGTGAAGAAACGCAGCTGACCGAAGCACTTCTATCTTTCAGAGCTTCAGAAGAAATAGACTTTCCTTAATTACTCACCTTACCTGCTTTATAATTGTCTTGTGAGTAAAAACTTATTCTTAGGGTCCGTTTAGACTTCCTGAGGTGCATGTGTATCACATAGTGAAACCCATGTTTTGCATATGACAATTGTTTTGTTTGTTTTACCATGTCTTAATAATGACATCACCATAAATTCCTATAGCTTATCACAAGGGCCTGTTGCATTTAAAGCTTACACTATATACTCAGCTGTAGATATGCGTGTGTGGGCAAGAGGAAAGGATGAGGCAAAAAGAAAGTAAAATGAGGACAATGCTTTGACAGCTCTTTAAACATATCTGAAGCTTAAGCACACATTTTTTGGAAATAAGGTCTATTGCATAGTACGCATGGAGATATTCATCTACTACCCGAGAAGCTGAAGCAGCCATAAGACACTTGTCTTTTTGTGTCCTCTGCCTTTGCAAGGATGGAAAATAACCATATTCCTCCTATAATCTCTAAAATAAGGTTATTTATTTACTAAACTCACTGAAACTAGTACAGTTCTTCCCGGTATTGTGTCTATATTTCATGTTTCCCTATATTTCTTTGGCAGCTTTTCCCATAGTAACACTCCCTCCCTCAAATCCACTTATTAACTGAATATGGTACTATTGTTACCCACCCAGGAAACTACATCATCCTGTTTTACCATGGGAGAATTCAATTTGGCAAAGAAACACTTGGATGTAAAAAGATGAAGTATTTCTTTCAGGCAAACTACAGTGATTAATGTAGTAGCGAGTTTAACAGTTGGTTGTAACTTCAAAATTATATTCTAGGCCTGCCTTAAGCTACTTTGTTGGTATAAATAATCAAGCTCACTAGCTTTAGGAGCAATTTACTCTCCCTGAACAGGAGTATACTTCATTTTTATTTGTAAGCTTCAACTTTACTATAGACAGTAAGCATTACCTTCCTGATATTTCTTTTTTTTAATGCACAAAATTGCGTTTTTCCAGGCTAGCTGAAGTTTTCCTATACTTTCAAAAAGAATTTTTTTTTTCCCAAGTCTACCAATGTCTCCTTATCTCCTTCCCATTCCTTCCTGACCAGATCAGAGATGTTCTATATTGAAAACTCCCCTTTAAGGATCAAATTAAGTATTTATATTAATCATTCCAACAGACTAGTCAAGATTTTCTTTTTTAATCATGATGAACCTTCAACCAACTTGAAATACTTAAAAAAAAAAAAAAATCAAGTCCTTCTCCAGAACCCCACAACTTCTAGCACCCACTCCAATGTGTCTTAACACATATGAAAGTAATATAAGGAGATAAACATATTAAAAGATAAGCCAATTATACCATCTCACAGAATTTTGTTAATCAAATGCATGTATTTGTCTGGAAGAGCAGGAACTAAATCAACAACATTCTGTATCCTTATATGAAGGCTAAACTTGGCTTATGTAAGAACTTTTAATAACTGTAAATTCAAAAAATTAAATGAAGAGCATTATTGATATAGAATAACACTATATATAATTATATATATGTATATACCTAGCTAGAATTTGGTGTGAAACACTAACTTAAAATCTGGTTAGTACTAAATCAGTACTAACTGATTTTCAAAAGCATAATATAGCTTGTAAATAATTAGGTTTAACATCTATTTTACAGTAGATTTCTATCTGTTTCAAAAGTGATAGCTAGATAACTGTCCTGCTGTCATTATCTCTATACTTTTACCTATTTGTATCCTGTGAATAGGCAGACAGATTGCTCTGTACTATGTGATGGATGAAAGCTTAAGATCGAAATCTGAGCCAGCAATCATTCAGGAATGACAAATGTTTCCCAGAGCTTCCCTCAGAAGACTTCATCTCCAGAAGATTTTGTAGGACAATGGTCTCGCACAGTAACCCCTTTAAATAACAGAAAGGAAAAAAAAAATACTGTCAGAATTACCTGTAATAACACTTTCACACAGGTATGTGATAGCTTGTTGCCATTTAATGGATTCAGTATGCATGGTTACTCGCAAAGTGCTCCTCTGGGATTCAAATCACTGGCGTTAAGCTTTTCCTTTCTATCCACAGTGTGTCCCTATAAGCAAACTTAATGCTTGGTTGTAAACTGGGATGTAGAAAAAGGTGTAAAATGTTTTTGCATGTGCTATCTTAAGTCATAAGTGGAAGTTTTTGTTAATACGATACACTGCAAAAGCATTATGGAAACACAAGCCTTCTAGCATTTGAAATCCAAAGAGCACTTTCACTCCTAAGTGAGCTGAGTGTAGGTGACAGATCCAAGATTACAAACCAAAGTTCCCATGCACACCGTAAGCATGGAGCTATGCTAACTACCGTCACATAGACAAACCACAGAACCAGAAGTATGTAAAGGTGTGGTCTGGGGTCACCCAACCTGTTAGCAAAAGGAAGCACAGATGTGGAAATCACGTTCACAGGATACCATGTAGAGCCAATAAACATTGCAGAAATACTTGCAGACCCAGCCACGCTCTTTATTGACATGGCCTGGTGAATTTGCCTTGTGCTGTTACATACTTCCCACGTCAGTTCTCCAGTCCCTAGGAAGAGTCTGCTGTATTAAACTAACAACCAATTTTTGGAAGACATGCTTGAGGCAAAGGCAATGCATAGTGACATAGTTTGGCTTGAGCAATAGCAGCAGAAGAGTCAATATTAACATCCTCATATTTTCTTTCCTGAGTACTTCTTTTTAGTCTATTATAGATTGAACAAACACATCTCTCTTTAACCAAACCTGCCTTCAGATGTCATCCAGAGCACATGAAATTATTCCTATTGATTTCACCAGGTTTTTCATCAGGCCAGTTATACTGCACTTGGCAGCTAAAAACAACATACATCCTACCTCTCTAAATGCCCAAAGGAACTGAAAGGGCCAAACACACCCCGACAGTAGGTTTGTACAAGTATACCTGCTAGTATTACTAGCAGTCTGTTAGCAACCAGCATTTCAAATAACTGGAGAGAAGCTGTGGTAAATGCAGGTAGGAGAAAGGAGGGCCAAATAGACGATGCTGTTGTGGGGCAAAAGGTGTTCACAAAACACTTCCACATTGCTCTTGAAGATACTTGGTGAGGAAAAGTATAGTACAGTGACACAGCGCTCTTACTCTTCTGTTATCATTGCAGTCTGCTTCTCAGCTCTTCCTTTTCTCCATCATCAGTAATTCCCTTATATCCTTATTTACCTCACACAGCCCTGCTTGCTTTTGTATGCAAACCCACCCAACGCTTCACCTATCAGAGGTTGCCCTGGTGCCACCACTTTTCCATCTTTCCCTCCCAAGGCTACTGATGCTTGTTGATTTGAGCTTAATTTAGCAACAGTCAGGAAGATGAGGAATCCTCTGAAAAGACAGAGCTTTAATGTGAGTGTAATGGAACATTACAGAAGAAGAAAAAAGGTGTATAATTTACTGGAAATAAAATGGCATGATTCAGAGAAAGATTTTCAGGATCATTTGGATGGCTAAAGATGCAATTAGGTGTTTATATAACTTCACATAGCTGATTTTTAAAATATTTCTGAAACTTTCAGTCTATATGTCACTGAGTGTTCAAAACGCTGACCTCTCTTTCCTTCCTCCCTCATCCCTCCAGTTTTTCAACTGGCATGGCCAAGAACTGCAAAAAAATTGCCACAAGAAGGATATAGAGCATACTGTCCCTTCAAGAAGACCCACAGAAATTTTAATCACAGTCTGCTGATCAGTTTTGGGTTTGTGACAGGTGACAGATTAGCAGTTGCAGGGAGTCAAACGTTCTCCTTGACTGCTTGCTCAGTCACCTTTATTACTTGTAAAATAGCAGGTGTCTTTGAACTGAAAACTACAACTGGAACAACAGATCATACCAGCTCTTCAGAGTATCTGTTCTCTAGACAAGGTTCCATAATAAACATGGAAAAAACAATGGACTCAATTTTTCAAACGGCTTCATTGTAAACATTGAATAAAACCAATGTTATTCAACTTTTTGGACAAACATTATTTCTTACAACTTTGGATGTATTTTCTGCTTTTTTTTTTTTTTTCAGTCACACTGGAAATACCATTCACAAGTTTCTTCTAACTGGAGAAAATTAAAAAATAAACTGCGTTCTTTGTCATGTAACTTTGAGATATAACACAGTTCACAAATTAGCTTTGTACCACCTACTATCTGAAATAAATGATGAGAATGAGATGTACAGATTTCAAAGAATATGGGATTTTAACTCTTATCTACATACAGTTCATATTAAAAATGACCAAGTTATTAAAAGAATTAGAACTTTTTTTCCCCACACCTGTAAAAATTCTGCAGCTTGAGTGCCTCCATTTTAAAGCATGTCACTGATTCCTGAAGAGAAATATTATTTAATTTTTACACATATTTCACTTCTTTGTCAACAGGGTCTCTAGAGTCAACACTTTTTCTTTGCAGAGCACTGGTCTCTAATTCAGAGTTGTAAAGAATGTTGTGGTGAATTTCCTTAGTTCATTAGTAACTAATGAAAGGCAAAGAGAAAGGATTACTATCCTGCAATCGCCACACAGGAACAACCACCCAGGCAGACATAAACACACCTCCCATGTGATAATTACATAGCAGCTTTTGTTCCCAGTTTTATGTATTACCTCACCATATATCATCCTGATTCAGGCTTTTATGGGTGTGAAGTAATGAATTTAAAATCATAGCAAATGCTTCAAAGTTCTATACCATTTTAGAAGAAAGAGATATTCTGGCTGTATGCAAGAGGAATTTATGGAATACACTGCGTTATGACCGATCAGGAAGATCAAACGCTTCTGATGTTGACAGGTACTGGTTGCACAGGCTGCTTGAAAAGGAAGTGACTTTTCAAACATATTCTTTCTGCATATCTGTAATCTCTTTTTGGGCTAAACGCACTTCCTCTCCCATAGTATCATTACTGTCAAGTTTTTTAAAACCTGAAGTGTATCACATTCATTCAGTCATAAGCTTCATCAAGACTCCTGCCTCAAAGGATCTGGCTTGGGAACCTGCAATGTCATAATAGTTTTGCTGTTATCACCTTGACTTCGTTCCTCCTTGTCACTGAGGTCTGATAAGCAAATTCCCTTCAACATGTCTACATAATCGGATAAGAAATGTTCTTCCGATCTAACAAAAGTTTGACTCTAGAAAAGTATTTCCTTTTCTCAGCTGGGGAATTCACTTTGCTACCTTCTGTACCTAAAGAACATATAGACACAATGAATAACACATTAAGAATGATTACATCAACTGACAACCAAATTACTGGATTTCTTACATTGGCTTGCGAAATACAGCTCAAATACAATTCAGAGTAGCAAATGGTTTGATTGGCAGCAAGGATCCCGAGATTACCTTCTCTGAAATACCAAGATTATTAAAAACTCAATACACCTAAACCCCTCAAAACCCTGAGCAACAAAGCATCTCTTCATAGTTCCTTCCTTTGCTGTCATTATCTCACACACAGTAAAACTAGACAGATTAAATGCTTCTTCTCTGTCTTCATGTTTACACAGCCCCCCTCATTTGGAGACAAGGCAACCCACTCATGGAGAACAAGGCAGCCTCTCTTACTTTAATTACCAAAACCATAGAACCTTTGGATTGAAAGGGACCTTTTAAGGTCATCTAGTCCAAACCCCCTGCCATGAGCAGGGACATCTCCAAACAGAGCAGGTTGCTCAGAGCTCCGTCCAACCTGACCTGGGATGTTTCCAGGGATGGGGCATCTACCACCTCTCTGGGCAACCTGTGCTGGGGTTTCACCACCTGCATGGGGAAAAATTTCTTCCTTGTATCTAGTCTAAATCTGCCTTCTTTTAGTTTAAAACCATTACCCCTTGTCCTATCGCAACGGCCCTGCTAAAAAGTCTCTCCCCATCTTTCATATAAGGCCCCTTTTTTAAGTACTGGAAGGCTGCAACAAGGTCTCCCTGGAGCTTTCTCTTCCTCAGAGAGGACAAGCCCTGTCTTCATAGGAGAGGTGTTCTATCTCTCTGATTATTTTGGTGGCTCTCCTCTGGACCTGCTCCAACAGGTCCATGTCTCTCCTGTGCTGAGGGCTCCAGAGCTGGAAGCAGTACTGCAGGTGGGGTCTGACCAGAGCAGAGCAGAGGGGCAGAATCACCTCCCTTGACCACACTTCTTTTGATGCAGCCCAGGATACGGTTGGGTGTCTGGGCTATGAGCACACATTGCCAGCTCATGTCCAGATTTCCATCCACCATGATCCCCAAGTCCTTCTCGGCCGGGCTGTTCTCAATACCTTCATCCCCAGCCTGTACTGATAAAATGGGTTGCCCCGACCCAGTTGCAGGATCCTGCACTTGGCCTTGTTGAACCTCAGGAGGTTCACACAGACCCATATCTCAAGCTTGTCCAGGCCCCTCTGGATGGCATCCCGTCCCCTGGGTGTGTCAACTGCACCACTCAGCTTGGTGTCATCTGCAAACTTGCTGAGGGTGCACTTGATCCTAGTGTCTATGTCATTGATGAAGATATTAAAGAGTACTGGTCCCAGTACAGACCCCTGAGGGACACTACTTGTCACTGATCTCCATCTGGACATTGAGTTGAGCTGTTGACTACTACCCTCCGGATACAACCATCCAACCAAATCCACTGAATAGTCCACCTATCAAATCCGTCTCTCTCCTATATAAAGAGAAGGATGTTGTGCGGTAGAAAACTGATCAGGAGTGAAAAATGTTTTGTCTGAAGCTAACAACACAGCACTGGGTTTTCTGGCACAAATGGGTAGATGCAAGTGAGATTAACAACTAATGCACAGCAGGGCTTCTTAGCCAAAAATGAGTTTTGCAAGCTGTTATGCATCCCCCATACTGCTTGTTGAAGTAATGGTGATTTTTAAAATTTAAATCTCTGTAGCCCCTTGGATGGAGTATCTGCACTTACGTTTTACTCCAAGGAACACCAGGATGGTGTGGGTAAGTTATAGACAATATGACTTCAGATGGTGGTTAATGGTAGGCTTGTACTTGCCTGATAGGCTAAAACCAGCACTGAAAATCTAGACTTCCTCTAGTTATTCATAACAAAAACAGCTTTCCCAAACCTCGTGGGAAAATTTAAGGATGCGTTCATAGGACTTCAAGGGAAATGCATGCTTTAATTTGGTTTTGCTTCAGGCTTAGGCTGGGCTTGGTGTGGTCTATTGATAGATGCTTCCAACAGGGGTTTCTGGTTTGTGTTTTGCTTGCTTGTTACTTTTTTTAATAACTGTTGTTTTGATTGCTATGGAACACTGCCTAGCACCACACATTTGTCAGATCTAAAAATAAGTGAACTTACAGTAGCAACCTAGTAGCACTTAGCTCATTCTTCAAAAGACAGTCTGCAAAGCACTCCCTGGTAATCTAGGGCTGACTAAATTGCTCTAGCTGTTTGCTTTTACCCTGTTGCATAACAAAAGAAGCTGAAAATGCAAACATCTGGCTAATTTCTAAACAAGCAGTCCATGTATTCAAAACTAAAACTAGAACTCTGATTTCTGTGACAAGGAGCACAAAGTGAAAGCAGTGCCTGTACCATCTCTCTGTACCACAGTCTCACCATCTCATTACAGAGAAGCTTTGAGCATTTCTGGATGAAAGTCCTACCAACTCTTTGCCACCCTTCAACAATTAGCTTCATCACAAAGCTGAAAATTACCTTGGCACAGAATGGAAGGATAGGTGAGAAGAGAGCTATTTCATGGATCCATTACCACGTTCACCTCCTTAGCCACTTGAACATAAACTACGAATGAATCTCACTACTCTAATTTGGGGCTCAGCTACAGTTGCCTCAACTCAACTATTTTTGGCTTGCCTTGTCCTGCCTTCTTCCCCTCACCCTACCCCTTCATTCTTCACTGGACTTTTTCCAGGAAATTTAGCTCATGGAGTGGAACAATACACAACCATGCCTGAGCTATGGGGCAAGGTACTGTGTAACCCCACGCCAGTCCCATGACAAGTGCCCCAGTACTGCTACAGCTGTACCAACTGGACAGGGATCACTATTCAGAGGTTTTCTAGCCTCTCTGCAGTACAGAGAGAAAGAAGAAAAAATTCTGTCATGAAAATCCCTGTGGGATGTAGTATGAATGGGAATTAACAAGGCTTTCTACACTGCAAGAAATATTTCTCATTCTTAGAAAGCATGAAAGTTAGACATAGTGAGCTGCCTATTTTGAGGCTGCTTGCCTGACTGGTGTTTAGAAGAGTGTGCTTTGTAGTTTGTAAGTGTTCTATAAATGCATGATAACCACATTAACTACATGGCAAGGTAAGAGCATAGGACTGAAGGCAGTCTTACTCTTGGAGAAGTTTCCTACTTTTTTCCACAGTACAGCCATCAAACAGTGTGAGTTTAGTATATAAGACCATAATTTCTGTGTTTGAAGATCTATTAATTTTGTTTTAAGAGGACAATAGCAAATGTTTCATTCTCTCTCCTACAATCTAGATTTCTAGCCATACGAATAGTTGTTCAATTGCATGATTACTCAGACTCCCTCCTGTGTTTTAATTCACTGTACTGTACTGTGTGCTTTTTCATCTCTAATAGTTACAAAATTCCATTATTTTATATCTGACAAGCTGCAAATACAGATCGATCATCGTTACCAATCCAATTTAGGAAGCAGTTAAATGACATTGTTATAACAAGCTCCATAAATGTTGCCAATGTTTTTCAAAGCAAGTACTTTTGCCTACAGTCTCTGAAGAGATTGTTACAACCGGGCCAACCTGATGCTTCAAAATCTGTTATTGATTTTGTTCCCTTTATCTATCTGCCATCAACCTCTGTTCTTGATTTGAGTGAGTTCAGGTTACACTATCACAGGTTTTTCTCTGCTTGCTGTTTCTCCTCCCCTTAGGTTTAAGCACAGCATAGATTTTTCTTCATTTCTCTAAGAAGATTCTAACAGCTGTAACAAACATCTGAAGGACATCCTAATTTACAGGAGAGGAAAAGAAATAACTACTATTGGCAAATCACCTGTAAAGTCAAATATTTCTGTTTGCATGAGAGCTTTGCTACACTAACAGTAAAATTCTGAGTTTTATGCTCAACTATTGAACTTTATAATTTGTCCTGCCAAATGTATTTCATCCCTTTCCATATACTACAGGTTAGAAGTAATGTTTACATGTGCCCAAGCAACAAACTTGGAACAAAAGCTCAGCTTCTGAATCACTGCTCTGCTTCATAAGCAGTCCTGCCCAAGAAAGTATCTGGTGCAACAGACATTTCCAACAGCACTTGCCCTAAAGCACATTCACTGCCACTTTAACTCAGAAGCCTTTAGAGAGCAAGAAAGAGGCCTGTTAAAAACTTACTGACAATTTAATAGAACTTGTAAATGATCTTATAGAGAGTAGAATAGCAGACTTTTCTAAAGCGGCTTGAGAAGGGGCATTGTATTGAGTGATGGCAACATAAATGTTTACTGGAATGTAGTTTTCACAACAGTCTCTACAACTTCCTCTGGGATTTCCAGCTTCAATAGCTGTCTACATTTTGGACTTTCAAATTCCAAAGAGTAAAACTTGCTTTAAGTTTATTTTGCCTGCACTGAAGGTCTGACAACACTGCTATAATTTCCTAAGACTGACAGATTGTTGTATTTCATCATTTTTTGAAGCCTATGCTACTAACTTGGATTCTTGATTAATGAAGATGACTTGGTAAAAACAACAGAATAGGAACATTACATTGTGTCATGTCCTTTTTATTGACTCCGAGACTGCATCTGTAAGACTTCACACTCCAAAGTGCATGTCAAAGTGATCCTTGAAAGACTGAGCTACTATTTGAAACCTGTCACGACCTGTAAGTGGTGTCACACTTGGTCTCACGCCAGATCCAGTAACACGTGCCACCATAGTGACCTGCAAGTCTATAGCTGCTGAGGTATGAAAAGCAAGTCACACGAAAAAATGCAGGATTCAACATCTCAACAGCACTTCACAAGTGCTCATTATTTGTTTTAAGAGCTCAGCAACTATGGAAATTGTCATCTAATATCTCTTTAATCAGACAAACCATTTCAGGCCAGGTCCAACAAATACCAGTTATTACAGATCAAGAATCAGTATGGTAGGGCAAAGGGTCAGATGCCCTTCTGCTTAGATTCCGCTTGGCTTAACAGGGAGAGGAAGATTTTAATCTAAATGACCCTCATTAACAGGTTCAAACTACAGTAGACAGGTTCCTCAGGTCTGCACTGTCCTTTGTGAACGTATCCCAAAACTGTAGAGATGAATGAGATGTTCTCACCTGGAGATGCCAGGAAGCCTTTGTCAGCTTCTCAGCCATATTGCACTGGGAGAGACAAACCCTGAAGTAGTGATACCGAGCTGTTCTCACCTTGTCAGCTCATCTGTTCCAACAAATATAATCTTACTAAAAGCTAGAGGATTTTTTAAAAGAAATATTTCCTACTGACTTTGAGCTTAAGTTGGTTTTCATTAGAAATGACTTCAAGGCCCTGGCTGCACCTAAGGGGTTCCCTTGTTTCAAAAGGAAATAAATCAAGATGCTGTCTGTTCCCATGCTGATTTTTCTCCTCCTCCTCTTGCTTCTGCAGAACATATGTTCTCCAGTTTATCGAAAGAAGAAAAATTACATTTTCTTTTAGTGGTACAAGTCAGCAAAACAGTGCTCTGCATCTTCCCCTGACCACCATGAAAGAAGAAAGATTCCTGGCACCCCATTAGGAACACCCAGAATCATGATGTTCCTGATGGTTCATAGAGCAATATACCTAGCAGGGTTTCATTTGTTACTTTTCTGGCGAACACTCATTCTGTGTTGGCTGGCTCAGCAGTACTTTGCAATTGTTCCTTGCTTATGCAGAAATATTTCTTGGATTAGAATTCAGTCTCTCTGTGCAACTTATTTGTTGAACTATGCAGTAATAGAAATGTTATTTTGCCCTTAATCAGTGTTAACAGAAACATAACCATGACCGAACTATCTTGGATATACATACGATATTCCATATCATGTATAACAAAAGGCATTGTATTAAAAATTTCTATTGAGTGTCAATGGTTTTAGTTACAACCTATAAAATTACACTTAATGAATCCCATAATGTTTCACTTACTAGCATTTCTGTCTATAACAAATACTGAACTGGGAACTGCTAAAGGAGTACCACACTGATTCTCATAATAAAAGGGTTCATTGAAGTCATTCTACATAATCCTACATAAGTTGCAGTTTCCAAGTTTGTGATCCTTTGATGCTTATTTGGCTACAAAAAGCAAGCCATGTCTCCAGATAATGAAGGAAAGGAAAGTTGTCCTGGACCATCTGAAGTCTGAGAATATTTGATTCTTTCATTGCTACAGCTAGGCTTGTAAAGGATCAAAAAGATTTTTTGCAAGACTAGCTTAGTGTAAAAGGCTTATTTCTGATTTGTAGCACAACCAGTAACCATAAAGAAGGTATTGTCTTTGAGAAGCAATTGCACGCAGTAATTAAAAAGCAGGCTACAGATCATTTCATACAACAGGGAGAGGGAGTGGAGAGCTGTTTCAATACAGAAACAATTTCTGTACGTATACTCTTAGTTTTAGCCAGAATGCTTGAACTAACCTGGAAGCTAAGAAACTTACTGAAACTTTCAATTTCTTCTTACTCTTTTTCACTTGCTCAGGAGACCAGCAGAAACCCAGATTGACATTAATGACCGCATCTGATTTCCTTCATGAAGCCATGCCTAATTACCCAAATGGACCACTAAGACACAATGGTGTAAAAAAGGCACTTGCAGCTTAGTTCTCCATTGAAATTTATTTCCACGGGAATGAAATTTTCCTCCTACTAGGATCTGAAGCGAGTGTTATAGTATATAGAAATGGAGAAGAATCCCACTGAACAGTCTTCTAACAATCCTTACTATATTTTCTTATTTTCAAAGGCACGTTAGTGCAAAGCAGCAGGATGCATAAGAAGCTAAGCCCAGAATATCAAACAGTTGAAAGAAGGGCATTTGGATCCCACACGAAAGAACAAAAGAGACAGTGGCAGACTAGGAATGCATGATGAGTCCTGCTTATGATAGATTAATATCTGTGCAGTTGAATTAAAAACAAGATTTAAACAAGGACAAAGATAAGACACCTGATGCATATTGCTTCAAAGGAATTCAGACCTATTTTGAGCCTCATTTAAATGAAAGCAGCTTCTATTTCCTGATCAGACCCCTGGATGAAGGGGTCAGTGGCCTTGGGAAAGATGTAAACAGGCTGTCAGCAGACTTGGGGTTACACCAAGACCAAGGGAACCTGTCCCTTCTGACACAGGAAAGGGAACAAAGCTTGTGATGAGCTAAGGGTAAAGTAAACTTGGTAAGGAAATTCATGTGTGGGATCCTGCTGTGAACACGATTTTCTTTTGGTAAAGAAATTAACCTCTGCTCAGAATGTGATCCCTTTGAATCATGATTGAAAAGCGGGCTTTCCAATGACAAAAGCATTGGATTTATGGAATCATGAGGAGAGAAGTCAGAGATCGAGTCTGAGACTAGGACCAGGGTCTGTGTGAGGAGAATAGAAAGGATTTCCAAAGGAGCATAAGTGACCACCTGAACTGCAGTTTTATATATGGAGGACAGAGAGCACCTCCTTTATACTGGGAGAAGACAGCACCTCCATCCAAAACAGTGAATAACCTACCAGTGTATTCTGCTCTTTTGGGTCTGAGCTATGCATTTTACATCTCCTAGGTACTGTACCTACACATCCCATCTTCTGGACAAGCACTTAAAAACCTAAAAAAGACAAAGGTCATCAACACCATCATTTTCACTTTTGCTTTAAAAGACATCTCCATGCACATATTCTGTGGGTCACCTGATCAACACCTCAACATGAGTGTGTTGAGCATACTCTAAATATATCTACTAGGCTGGGACAGATAAGAATTTTTAAAATATCAGGTCCTGCTGGCAGATGATTTCCCCACCCCTCAAAATTACTGTGTTAACCCTGGGTATCCTCATTAAATTTGCAAATCAACTAATTACAGTCTTGCTACTTACTTTCCTTTTGAGCTGCCCGCATTTTAGATTCAAATTTGTACTCTGCCATCCTCAGGGAAATTGATATTTTAGGTCCAAAGCAACATAAGATTTCTATTTTAGACTGTACTCTTTGAGGTACGCTGTAGATGCCTATTTAGATTACACGAGCAAACAACATACCTAGACATCAAGGTAACTGCACGAGGCTTTACCCAGCCCTTAAAAATTAGTCCAGCCTGTATAATCTGAATACAAAATATCTGCAGCATGGCAGGCTTAGAGAAGTGGATTCTGTTTACGTTAGCTAAAGTCTTACCAGATCTTAAGTGATCTGAGGTCACACCTAAATCTAAGAGACTCTTTCTGCGGCTGCAAACGAGCCTTGTCTCACACAGAGATAGCTCTAAGACAAGGCAGTGTGCTGCAATGTTGCAAAGAACCATCATAAACAGTCCCAGAAGCAGGGCTGTGGCTTCAGTACGGAGTAGGGTCTCAGCTACTCGGGTCATGCACGCTGCCATGCAAAGGTGACTAAGACTAGTTTGGCATAGCTGGGCGTTGTATCACATTCTTGATGGATATAGATCTTTAAGGTCTTACACGACAGTGCCAACCAAAAGCAAGAGGAGAATAGAAACATGAAAAATAAGCTCTTGAGCTCTGCATCTCTGTTACCCAGCTATAAAAAACCAGAAATAGACCTCTGCCTCTTATGGTGGTAACTGCTACCAAAAATCCTGTGCATTAACAGTATGTAAAGTCTTACCTAGAAAATCTTCACCATATTTTCACTGCTGACTTGATGGCTCTCAAAATATTCTGACTTGGCAAAGGGTAGAAAAAACAAGATCAGACAAATGGTTTCTAAAAAAAGCTTGATTTATGGCAGATGCTGTGTAATTCTGTTTACAGAGAATCCCGCTGCTGGGAGAAATTGATCTTGGCACTGACACATTAACATAATGCTACCAAGGGGAAAATGAACCATCAACATCACAGCTATGAGAATGTGTAAGTAGTACTGGCTGCTAGGTTTATATATAGATGTGTGTATTACTATATCGTAACTACTCAGAGTGATGCAAGATGTTTGTAGGAAGAGTTATTATTGCCACTTCTTTACATAAATAATAAAAATGCCTTGCTTTTTGCAGCTATTTCATCCTGCTAATTACTGGGGTAATACATGTTGAGCTTAGGATGTTTTAAAACCTGGGGAATGCAAAAGGTAGGAACACTTGAACTCCTTATTACAAAGAAATATTCTGCTTTTTAAGGTGCTTTAAGGTAGATGACTATGGATTTCAGAGTTTATGTGGGTACTGTTCTGCAGGTACTCTGCTGCACACAAAGGACAGGCACATTGGAAGGAGTTTACCCATCTCTCTGGCCTGGGCTTATTATTTAGTAAGACTATAAAAGGGGAGATGAAGAAAGTGCTTAGCCCTACAGTAGTCAGCACAAATGTTAAGTGATGATCTCTGAATCTTTTTAAGTGGTTACTAAAATCCACCAACATTCTGTCTGCATTAATTCCTTCTATGTTGAAGGGCCTGTTGTGACACAGTATTGTACCCCCAGTCACTGAAATAGAGGTATAAGGAGTTGAATTTCACCTCAGAAGCATACAATATCAAAAGATTTCCAGGACGATAGGGAAGTCTTATGTTAAAGTAAATACAGTCATAAGCATATACTGACAATCTTTCCACACTTGGGTTTTGTGGTTTTCTTCCTGCTTTCTGTTCTCTGACCATGGGCTATAGAAGAGAACTATCTGGCTCTTCACTGCATAGAATGAGATGTTTCTGTTTTCACGTTCCCAGGTACAAATCTTAACCCTGCAAAAGCTATGCTGGACATTTGTCAGCTGGAAATATAATTTTTTTGTTGTTGTTGGTAGAGATACACAAGTAAGCTTCTGACTGCCTAAGTACATGTTCAGCGGAGACTTTCACCTGCCTCTAATTTGAAGATTGAGAAGTACAAATCATGTGTGATATGTCTATGGAGGAGGAAGTCAGTCACTTGTCATCAGCTGATAAAGCCACAGAACAAGATATTTACTCCTGTTTTGTTTTTATTTGGCTTCTGGTTTATTTTTTTAGTATGAGGGTAACCACTTCTGTAACAGTAATGTTTGCTAAATAAAGCATCATGCTGCTTAGCTGCACAGTTTTCTCTAATAAACATATTTATTTTCCTGAATTTTTATTTCCTCTTCTCCTAAACACTGACATTCCCATTTAAACATGAGCTTATTATTAAGAAAAGGGTTGGTTTGTACCTTTCTAGCTTACATATATGGCTGGAATTTTTAAAACTTTTGAACTAAGCTATAAGTTATTTTTTTCTGCAAACATGATGATACAACAAGATATTACGACAGCTAAGTCTGATCACGACACGTTACAGTTTGGTCTCAGAAGGAAACATGAGAAAAAGAGAGCTGATAAGGTTCTATTATTATTATTAGTCTTTCATAAATGCTTTTTTTTCAGCTGTTTCTCAGACAGTTGATGTTTATCAAAACAACATATTTCAGCTAGAACAAATAATAGCTTTTCCCTTTTACTTGGGATTGTATTATTACAATCAATCTAGTTCCTCATATGTGGTGAAACACTCCTCCAAAAAATCTGCAAATGGAAACATGCTATTTATGCCATACGTGAGCTATATTAAAAATACGTTGAAGCAGATGAGAGAAACTACAAGATAAGTGGGATATGCTACATTTCACAAAAATCTTTTGGATACTGCCATGAACAATGATAATGCTCAGACCATAAGTTCCTCCTGAAGGGAAAAAAAAAACCTTATATATGAGGTCTAAGCATGTGAGGCATATGTCTGTATATTTAGCTTTCAAAAAAAAAAAAACCAAAGACAAACGACACTGATGTCACACCCAGTCTTTCCAAAACCCAGGTTGTAGAAACCCTGCTGGGTTAACAAGAACTGGCAGTAATTCTAGAAGTCAACACTGCCCTCCAGTGTGGGTTGTTTCAACTTCATTCTACAATGGCTTCCTTTTTCAGGGTTAAGAAATACATTTGGAGTGAGTTGTTGAGAATGTCATTCCATTACTTCCTTTAACTGAACTTTATTTCAAGAAAATAATTTAAGAAGCTGGTGTTTATCATCTGTTACTCTCCTTTCTATGAATTACTGCAGAAATATAAAGGAATGTGTAAATATAGGAATATTTGTTTTACCACCTAGATTTGCTTTATGTTGTGTTTAGTATTTTTTAAAAGTTCTACATGCCCAGTGGATCAGCTTCACAGATTATGTGTAATATGGTGTGGATTTGCTTTCTGCAATTAGATTTCTATACATCTATATGCAAATTTGTTAGTGCTTACAGACATCTATCAAAAAGCTGGCAGAACATACTCATTTAAGCACATACCTGTCTCCTCAACGAATGCATAAGATTGCACATGATAAGAGTGAGTGTAGTTGCATAAAAGGACCTAATCCAAAATTCACTGACATCAACAAGGAGTCTCTTCAGTGGGCTTTGTGAGAGACGAAGGACTTGATACTTGCATATACTGAGCACTCGAACTATGATCTAACGCACATCACCCAAAATACATCCAGAAAGTGTCACACTCTACAGAAGCAGTTCTGCTGAAATCAAAAGTCTTCAGAAGGCAGCGTTATAAGCCTGTGAGCATCTGCCCTACCTGCCACCTTAAACCACACCAGCATCCCTGTGCTGTCAGGCTATGGACCACCACACAACCAAGCTAGTTAGCATTATCCCAACTGGGCAAGCAAAAACATTGTGAGGTTAGCAACTGACAGAAGCATTTTGCAAGAACCTTGGCAGATCTTTAAAAGACAGTAAAGAGAATCAAAATTTTGTTACACTAACATCTCATCAGATTTCTGACAGTCCATATAGTATTTTAAAAAAAGAAGAATAAAACTCTTTCAAATCAATAACCCCCTCCACCAGCCTCAAAGCATTAGGAGCTGTTAATCTCTAAATATATGATTCATCTCATAGTCAACACACTGCATGTGTATACAGAAACAAACATCTCAATCTCATTTAGAAATAACTGGGATTGCTATAGGCATAGCTGATTTTAAGATATTACTGAATTATCTTTCTTCTATCATTCGTCTAGAATATCCTGCTGAATTTCAATCCTGAATTGCATTAAAAGATAGCATTAATGCAACACTAAGTTAGTATGCTCAGGTACTCCCAATCAACAAGTTGCAGAAAGGTTAATTTAGCCACATCTTCCCTGTATTTTACATTAACATATTGAACAATTACTGGAATTTATGTTTCATAAGGAAATGAAGGGGTTCCTAAGTAGTTTTGCTGCTAGCAATTGAAAAAGTTTCCATATATTTTTGGACTGATCATCATTTAAGGTCACCTACGTGTGTCTGCAACATTTCAGTATTTCTACCGTTGCAGAAAGCACTGTAGACAATAATTTCCATAGTCCAAAACATATACAGGTCTGTGTGTGAACCCATAACTCAGAGATCAAGTAAACAGAGCTACTCAAAACTGTCCACTTCAAGGGCTGCCTTTTGCAGATTCTGTGCAAACACTTCACTACACTTCAGTGTCAACATTGTGTTACATTCCTGTGTCACACAGGACATTCTTTCAATACAAAGAAGCATGTACTTTCCCAAATTAAGCTACTTCCCCGGATTATTCAAGGAAATGGTAAAGAAAAAGGTTAGCACCAAGAGCAGTGCGGTCCAAATACAAACTATAGTATAGCGAGTCCAGTATAAAATTAAATTGTAGCTTGCTAAAAATCATTCTGATATTAGTTTTTCCAAGAGCACCAGTTACAGTACATATGTTGGAGAACAGTAAGTATTAGGGAAAGGCAGTGTTTTGCTGGTCTAGGAGGAATAAGAAATATGGGTTTGACCTGCATGCCTGGAGCTGAAGATTCATACTGAGTGGGGGACAAAGGGAAGGGGAAGACCCGAGGTGCTAATGACAAGTCACTAAATAACATAAGACAGTCAAAGTGTAATTCTCTACCAAAACATACCACAGAGAAGGCTGGAAAGCACATTACCATCAAGAAGAAAAGTAGGTAGGCTATGATTTCATCTTCAATTGTTGTGAGAAAAAATGAATGATCCCATTGTTTCCAACCACTACGAAACAGCTGTTTTGCGATGCTGGTGTTTGTAGCTGTACTTGGCCACCAGGCTGTGAAGCAGCCATGTTCTCAAACACATTCCTTTCCTACGTTACGTGGTGCAAACCCCTCAGTTCTGGTGCACACCATTACACCGAGTTCCCTGGTTTGGTTTGTATTTCATCTGATCTCTGAGTAAATAAATTCTGATGGAATTGCAGCTCAGCTTGGCTTCTCCTCAACCCCCTGCTGGCACCGGCAGTTGTTCCCAGTCTTTCTACTGCCAGCAATATGGGAGGTTTCATGCCAGGCAATTGCAACTGCTAGTGTCAAGGGTCAACTCCATGGCCTCTTGTCTTTGATGCCAGCCAGCTGTGAGAGCTGGTGACAATTTATTCTATTCTTTCAGTTTACAATCAGCTTGAGACTTTCTTCTGCACAAAGTTTGCTTCCCCCGTGACCCTAGTAACCTTTACTTGAAATAATTTATATTGCTAAATCCTGAGGTAGTTTGGCTGTGCCCCTGGGCATCGATTCCATTCCTGCGTCCTTTCAACATCCTTGTGTATGTATACGCAGTTGTCAGATGCCATCAAGTGGCAGAACACGTGTCACAGTTTTCTGTTCTGCACTGACATGGCCCCAGTATCAACCCCTGGGGTACCCCACTAATGACTGGCCTCCAGCTGGACTTCATGCTGCTGATCACAACCCTTTGAGGCCGGCAGTTCAGCCGGTTTTCAAAGCACCTCACTTTCCAATTATTTAGTCTGTACTTCATTAGCTCGTCCATGAGGAATGTTATGGGAGAGTGTCGATGGCTTTGCTAAAGTTGAGGTAAACAACATCCACTGCTCTCATCTCCTCCACCAAGACAGCCTCTTCCAGTGTGGTGACTATCTGATTAGTAAAGGTTGACTTCCCCTTCCTAAATCCTTGCTGACTACCCCTGATAACCATCTTGCCCTTCTTGAGTTTGGAAACTGCTCCCAGGATCAGTTGCTGCATCATCTCCCCAGGGATCAAGGTGAGGCTAACCAACCTACAGTTCCTCAGATCCTCCTTCTTGCCCTTCTTGAAGGCAGGGGTGACATTTCTTTCTTCCAGTCCTTGGGAATCTCCCCCACTTGCTACGATCATTCAAAGATTATTAAGAACTTATTGAGAAGTCACTCTTCACACAACATTAGAAGCATCTCTGTTCTGGATTTACTACTTGTGGGCTCCTCATTCCTCATTTTTAAGGAGTCTATAATAGCAGTGTAGAAAGCAATCCCCATTTTTAATTATTCACAGAAAAATCTTTTCTCTGGAGCACCAATGGAATAAATACTAATTTACAGATTACTAGTCCTAAGGTGTTAATAACAACTCGCTAAAGAGCATCAGACAATCAAACTTACATCACTCCATCTGGTGGAGGCAAAAGCGGAATGCCTACTTCAACAATGACCATGACACAGAAACATTTTGCCACTTTTTTTGCACGCTCCCTAAGAAAAAGACCTGAAGTAAAAAATGCTCATTTGAACTTGACTATTCTCCAGAGGAATTTCTTGACTTGAAATCTGAGACCAGTTATCTGATCACTACCTTCCAACAAAATCTCACTGTCATTCCAGTGGATAGCTAGAAACCTCTGGGAAAGTGGAAATTCAAATATGTTCAGGAATGATGATAAAAGTACCTCATTGGACAATGTTCTAAGAATTTTAGTGAAAATAGTATAGTATGGTATAGTATAGAATGGTATAGTTCTATATCTCTTACACAAATGAGTTCCCTTAGGAAAAAAAAATAAAATATTAACTCATAAGCCTTCTGCCCCTCCATTTTTCCTCAGGAAATTCTAAATCTCCAAGATGATAAATCACTTTGCCCTTCAGTTCTTTTAAGTGAAAATACTGAAGTCCTATTATGCTTTTCTAGGGGTCAAGCTACATAGAAAAAAGTGGGAGAGCTTTATTCTCTGTAACAAGCCTGCAACGAGCCGGCAGGGAGGCAGTTTATGTCAAACGTAGGAGAAACATTGTACTACAGACCCAGTAAGACAGCCCTGAAGTACACTGGTTTTCCCTTTGAAATATTTTTTCTTTCCTCCCACATTAGTCTATCTTTGCATAATCTCTTTTATTTTGTTCAAATGAAGCAGCAAGAAATTCCCCCTCCTCCCTCTCTCTCTCTTTTTTTTTTTTTTTTTTTTTTAAAGTTGAGAAGAACTGCTGGTACTCAGCCTCTGGTGGGAAAAAGCACAGACTGAGGCACAGTCCTGGCTCACTTCTCCCACATTATTCACTCTGATGCAGTTAGAAGCCAATGCACACTGATTGCTGTGATCTCTCCATTTGGCTTTTAACTTAAATAGCCATCTGTAGGAGAATCTCAGCTGCTTTCAGCAACCAGAAGCAGTTGAAAACAGCAGCCCCCTAACATTGTTTAATTTTTACAACTTTGAGGTCACGATAGAGACCACTAACTGTTTCAATGAAACTCCATAGGATGGGCTTGGCTGGAAGATTTGTTTCTGCTTTAAGATTTAATTTGAACAATATGGACTTTTCCCCATTAGCATAAAATAAATCAGCACTTTGCACTAGTTTCCCACGCATCACTTTCAACAGGCTGCCAACATTAGGATCGTGTGGATAGATGACAAGCACTCAAACTACTTACATCTATTAGAGTCCATTGGTCACATCAGCTCTTGGTTTTGATCATTCTTTAAGTTATATATCACTGTTACTTACTTCCCACAGTCACCAGGTTTAACATACACACATGCCTTGTAACTCAGCCACAGAGCATATTTAGACAGTCATAAATTCAAATCAGGTAGCAGGAGTTCGAATAATATAAGACATTTCCCCTCAGTAAGGCAGTTATAACCATAGCTATACTTGCAGGATTTCAAGGAGATCAAGTATTAGAATTCGTATTTTCCTTCCCCAGCTTTTCATATTCATGTTAGCACATAAAACACTGCTTTATAGATAAATGATTTTGTTCTGTCTGTCTCACTGAGATTTACTGAACTAGAGTCCAGTTATGTCAGTTCATCTTCAAAATAATGTGGGATGAAGCAAATGAACCAACTTAATAAAGGTAAGCCTTTGAGCTAGATAGAAAGAATAGGATATTTTTCCATGAAAGACTTTCAGGTTTCTTCTTCCCCCCACACCACCCCTGCCTTATTGCACTGTGCTGTAGGGGACATCACAAGAACACAAGCAAATGCACTGGATTCATGCAAAAAGCAAACAATTAGCAGGTTCTAGATGCCCCGACCCCTCATCAGCTGTACCATCCCAGATCCTTACTGATCACGAGGCACACAAGGCCACACGCAAACTCAGTTTGCAGGCAGGAGGTCAACACTTGGTGAAGAGTTTGGTTTCACCCAGGTGGCCTCAGCCCCTGGGCCGGCATGGTGCCATGCAACATGGCCACCGCCCCAGCATGCTAGAACAAAGCTGTCCCCACAGCCTTTCCCAGCAGCCCTCAAGGCCCCATGGTGCCCCCCTGCTTCCTCACCACCATACCCTGCTATGAGCTCTCTGCACTTGGCCACACAACACAGCCCTCACCCTCAGGAGGACAAGCAGCATCAGGTCTGTCTCCCTTCCTTTAATGGCGGACCTCCTACCTCCCTCTCCGTAATGGCGGACCTCCTGCCTTCTCCCAGGGCTGCCTGCCTGACCCAGCCCATTCCTGGGGAGCTTTTAACCATTTTCTACACAAAAGAACAGGCGCAGCAACTCACCTCATGCTGTGGGATGTGGCAGCAAGCTTTCTGAAAAGCCAACCAGCTTCTCTGAGGCAAGAGGCAAGGTGCCAGGTGCCACAGCTGGCACCAATCAAGCTGATCACCGAGGGAGCCGTCTCCTCAGGGGAGGCCAGCAGCAGCCTCTTTAAAGGTTTTTAAACCACCACCAAGGAAAGCCCAAATAAGACAGCACGTTTCTTATCCGCAGAAATCAATACGGCGCCATGTAAAATGATGTACTTCTGCATCTCAAGGAGTTGTTCACCATTAAAAAAAAAAAACACCACCAAAAAAACCCACGCACCAAACCCAAACACGGAAATTAAAAGTTACTCCAAACTTTTCCATGACGCCTATGCCTACTCCATGACCGAGAAGGGGTCGGTACTGCCAGTCAGGACACTGCCAGGAGCAGCGTAGTTTCTGGGGAGAGAGCAATTAGGCAGCCACCGGTGTTTCAGCCCCCAGCCCGGCGCTGTACAGAGGCGATACCCTCGGTGGAGCAAAACCAGTCTTTTGTGCTTGCTTTTACAAGAAGAGCCCTGCTGGGGAATCTCCGTGACGGTTTCCCGTAAGAAGCACGTTCAGTGATTAATGGTGAATAAATGCCGGGGCGGGGGGCAGCAGTTTGGGGAGCTCATGTGAGAGAAGCTGCTGAAAGCCGCGACTGAGCCGCCTGCGTGACGAGGGGCGAGCACAGGAACGGCCATCTCTGCACAGGCCATCTCCAACAGCCCGCGCTTTCTCCCCTGGCCTGGCAGCATCGGGCAGGATCCCTCCGGCAGCCACCCTTCCCGCAGTCCGCTTTCAAATACCCGAGCTCCCCGGACTCGGCCGCCCAGTCCTGCACTGAGGGAGGCAATGGAGGAAGTGGGTTCAGGCCGAAGCAGCATGACGGGATCCACAAGCATCCCTGCAGTCAGTCTCGCCCTTCCTGCTCCATACACTCCCTCACGTGAAGACAAAGCTAAGCACACAGTTTTTAGTTGTATAACCATGACTTCTGCATACCAAGGAACCACTTAAAAATAAACGCATTTTCTGGAATTTTTTTTTTGTGAAGTGGGTATGTCCTAAACTGTCAATGAGCTAAGACACAGGATACAAAGGTTTGGGGAGATTTAAAAGAGAAAAACCAAAAAAACAAACAAACAAACACCAACAAAAGATAGATAAAACTAATCAGAAACGGAACTAGGGCACAGGCAGGAAAAGCATGTGATTCCTGGCTCTGGGTCCAGCAGACAGTGCTGGTGATCTTCTGGGTGTGTCTGTTGTGGAGAGAGTTTCTACAAACAGTTTTGCAAACTACAGCAGAGGTCCAAAATATTTACAAAACATTCAGAAACACAGAGGTCCAAAATATTTACAAAATGTTCAGAAACACAGACTGTCATTCAGCTTTCTGCACCAAGTGAAAATATGTATCCTATCCATGTTAAGGGGATTTACTTATACCTAGACATTTCTATGACCATCTTTTCAGATCCAGTTGTCTTCAGTCCAAATTATCTGTAGTGCTTCTTGTCTAGACCAGTCTGTATATTGTATATGTAAACTCATATGCCAGTTTTAGTTACGAAAGATGGACTTGAAGAAAGAACTTGAATATGTATCTAAATACTACAATAAAACAAACTGCAGATGCTTCTCTGAAAATCATGACAGATTAAATATGCACTTCTTTTTTTTAAACACTTCATGTTTCAATTGGCAGCTATAGCCAAACTACTCTGCCTAACCCCAAAACAACACTTATACAGAAGCATCAAAGTTTCATGCAGAAACATTTTTTGAAAATGAGGGGATTGTTTCTTAAGACTTTACATGGATAGACTAAACATTTCTAGATTTTTTTTAAATATACAAAAAATCAGATGCTGTCCACCTGCTAATCACCAGGGTCAGAAAAAAAACCCCAAACAAATTGCTCCCCATTCATATCTGAATTTTTGAGTATGTATAAAAACTTCATGTTGTACAACTGTTAGAGCAGTTTGGATTGAACTAAATATTGAACTAAAGAAGTAGCCTCAGATTTTGTGTTAACAAATGATTATTTTTCCTGTATTGCTGGAAAATTCCAGCACAGCTACAACCAGCCTCCTTGGATTCAAAGTCTTCCTTTCTTGCATTTGCCTGAGATTCCAGTGCTGCAACAGCTCAAAAGTGGTTTTTTTCACCTTAGTAAGAGTGCAGTAAGTCTTTAGAATGTGCATATGTTTGTATTTGCAGAGTAGGTTATAGCTGGAAAAAAAAGGGTAATTTTTTGTTTTATGGAGGAAAGGAGAAAGACCAGTGCCATAGACAAGGATTTCATTAAGATGAAGAAATGCCAGTTCTCCAAAGAGGAAAAAAAAAAAAAAAAAAATTAAGCTTTGCTTGAAGATCTTTCAATGAAACGATTTGTGTGGTCTTTATCATTTCAGTCCCTTAAAGAGTGATAACTACAGATTTACATGATTGTCTGACCTGGCCTTGAAATTCGAGTTCTTCTTTAGCCTGTTTAAGCCCTAAATTCCATTCTAACCAAGTAAAGACAATTTTGATCAAAAAGCTGTTGCACCAGCACGTAATCTTCCAATGAAATCTATCAAAACCATAGCAATAGTCCTAATATAAGACACCAAAACTTGACAACCAAAAAAATTAGATGCAATTATGTATCATTGTCTTATCCTCACTGCATCTTCTAAAGTAGTCATCCTCTAAAGCACATATAGAGCATGTTTTTGCATGTCTGCAAATATTTTCATTATCCTAAAGTATGACCGAAGAGTCCCTCAGTGATGTTAAAATGGTGGGAGCAGCAGAAGAAAGCAAGACATTTTTCATATCAGAAATTGAAACAACCTGAATTAAAGTGAAATGAAATGAAAAAGTGGTTAAGGTGAAACAACAAATTTATTTACATATTACTTCCCATAATTTTAAAACTTCTTTTATGTAGTTGGTTTATGGCATTTTTCACTTTCCTTTTCCAGACCAGAAGTGAAAAAGTTTAGTTGAAAATTAAAAAAAAAAAAAAAAGCAGAAATGAAAAATTCTATAACTTTTACAAAATGTCTGTGTCATGTAAAAGATGAAAGGTTTTGCTGTCTTCAAAACCCTCCTTTCTCTCTATTGTGGCTGAATCTATGAGCTAAAAATAGACACATGTTTTATGGTGGTATTCTTTATGCTTACTGATAAGGCTACAAAGCAGTATAAGACAGCCAGAGCTGCTGTCTCTAGAGCACATAAGTGGGTTATTTTTGAGGGAAAGATTGTAATACATAAAACCAGTATTATCTCGTTGTTATTAGTGTTTTTCACTTGTATGTCTCAAAGCATTCCTTAAAGGGAGTCAGCATCCTTAGTAAGAGGTGTACTATTCTTCTAAATAGGAGAAACATCATCTAGAAGGAGCATGTTAGTGTACAAATACCGACAACGGAGAGTAATCATGAATAAACTGCTGTACTCATCATACCTTCTCAAAGCAAGATGGGAACAATTCGAAAAAATTTTTATAGCTGACTGGAACAACAATGGAAACATGGAGGAAATTTCTTTCATTTTAGTGAAGCAGAAACTGGCATCTGACTACACATGTATGAAGAAGCTCTCCCCGAACAGAATGCAAGCATCTGAAGATGAGAACATTTGTATGTGTGGCTACACACCAAGATCAGGTATTTTCAAACCCAGCCTAATACTCAGATGTCTAGTTGAACAGTTGCATGTCTCAACACCCCAGGTTTTGACACAGTTATTTAAATACCTTAGACATGTAGATGTTTTTGCCAATTTCTACTCTAATCTGCTTTCACTAAAGGAGAATTAATGACCTAGTAGATATTACTTCACATTTAATTAAGGTACCAAGACAGGAGGTGGGTGAAGGATGAGGAAAAGGGACAGAAAATGTCCTTCTAAACTACCTGGCCATATTTACTAAAATTTCTTTAGACAAAAATTGGCTCCTATGAAGATCTCCAGAGGTCCCTCCACTGATTCTGTAGGAATGCTCTAAGAAATACCAGTCACTAAGGTGACTTCTACTACTTGGGATCCAGACTGTTTAACTTCCTGAAGATAGATGCCTCGTGGAGTGAGAATAAAAATACAATGCCGCAGAGCAACACCAGTGCCAGTCCTACTACCATCCTGCTTTTCTGCCTAACGGTCTAGTGGGTAACAGTGTTTTCTGGGAAGTGGAAAATCTGTTTTAGGTTTTCTTAACTTGAAAGGCTTTGAACTTACACCTTACAACTTGCAGAAATGTATCTTAAGCAGCAGGTGAAGGCCCTTTTGGAAGGGTTGATGTGGAAGAGGGGGCACTCTCCAGCCTTCCTATGGCTATGCAGTCAATGACGCCAGTCATGGGGCCAGAAGAAAAGTAGGCAAGCAGGACTCCGTGTGCTCTCATCTGAAAGAGGGCACAGTGGGGGATATCATGCTCTGCTACCAGGCAAATGCATGTGTTTTACCCTAGATTGTCCCTGCTTAAAAACCAAAGGCTATAACCCTAAGTGGGAGAACAGCTGTCAAGATTCATCAATACTATTGGGCTGAACCTACACCTTACTTCCTTCAGCAATGGGACTAGAATTGATCCACTTCTTATTTGCTGCCCTTTTGACTATTTGACTTTAATCTTCAAGTAGTAGCATGGACAGCCTTCAAAGGAGGGATAAAAAACAAGCTCACTGTGAATTCAGTGTCTGACATGCTTTCCTGAAATACAGATTCAAGCTACCTTAGACTGATACAGCCTTGAAATACAGCCCTGCCCTCTTATTCTTGGGGCAGGCGCTGTAGTAACCATCACTGTAAGGGCTGGGCAGACATCAATAGACTGTGTTCCAGGAGACCAGGGTTGTGTCTTGGGTGACTTTGGACAAGCCATTTCACCTTTGTTTGCCTCATCCCATCAGTTTCAATTTTGAAAACGACAACAAAACCCCCCAGCAATAACAACCGGTTTTAGCTACATTAAATTTTCTTTTCGCTTAGCCGTATTTTTCACTGTCACACTTTTACTTAGTTACCACAGATGAGGTAGAATAGACACAAGAGCTTCATGTTCTACAGTGGCAGAAGGGCAGGTGCAAGAGGAAGACTATTTTCTGTGAAAAAACAAGGAATGATTTGGATATTTATTTTTTACAAGGAGAGTTTTTCTATCCCATTGTAAGCAGAAAATACATACTACTTAATCATTGAAAGCCTCTGGAAATTTTCAGTGAAGTTCACAACTGGCTGATTGGTACAATTACTACAAACAAAGAAAGTGTTTTGCCCGAACGTCTAGTCAGCTTTTTCCGGAGAAATTGTCATCTGAATTCTTCCTCTTAGTAGGATATCACCTTGATGTGATGCACACCACCACCACCTGCCCCATGAATAATTATATTTCACACACTAGAGTATGAAATTAGACTTCTCTAAAATTTCTAGCTCTCCATGAGTTTCACTTTGATTTTGTGAAAAGACATGCTCACCTTCCTAACTATGATCTGAAGAGACCATGGTGCTTCAGTTGCTGATGAAATTGTGCATGTGCCGTAGTCAGAGTATTCAAGCTCATTTTTCTTTAGAAACTTCAATTAGGGTATTTCCAGCCAGTGAAATACAAATTTCTATTAAAAGAGATTTTTCTATTTTTAGAGAACTTTATCAGTCATTTCATGAAGCAAAGGAAGTAATCCACATGAGCACCATGCTTATTGGAACTGTTCAGGGGACAGCTTCCAAAAATTTGAGCCCATTCTAGAGTTTAACTTTTCTCATTGGAAGGGATTTAAGTTAGGTTAACAGAAATGAGTGATGTAGCAGAAACTGGCTCCTGACAAAAAAAAACTAAAACAAAAACCCCCACAAAACCTAACAACAACAACAACCACCCTCCTCCACTAAAACCCGAAATACGAATGTTTAGCAAGAATTCTCCTGAAGAGAAGAAAAGAAAGATTATTACTAACCTTTCACGTAGGGATGCACTTAGTGTGCATCATTAACTTGCATTTGGTTGTTGAAATCCATATGTGTGTCCACACAACCAGATAGCAGAGCTGCTGTGTAGAAACCACCACAGAAAGGGCTTCTACCGTTAAGAAAAAAATAAGACTCATATTTAGAAATACCCAGTCCTTTGAACAAAACTCCTGTTTCCTTATTCACCCATTATGCAACATTCAGAGACTGCAAGATTTTCTATTCCATCTTGTGAAGAAACATTGGAAAGGAAAGAGTTTCATTGAGTTGATTTCAATCTGAACTGGAAATACCAGTTCATTTGGATTTTTCTGTTAACTAAAAGGCCTTCAAGAAAAAAAAAAAAATTGGTAGGTATCCTCTAACCAGCAAGCTAGCACCAATATACTTACTTAAATATAATTGAAGCCTGTGCCCAACAGCTGTGTTTGCAAAGCTGCTGAAGGTACAAAATATTTTGGTTTTTTTTTAAAAAGGAGAATGCTTACCTCATCAATATTTGGGCCAAAACACTCTGAATTTGGGATTACTTCAAACTACAGTTTTGTTTTTCCCGTTATAGAGACAGTCTTTGCTTCCAGTACTCAGATCACACATAAGTTCTCATTCTGAAACACAATGGTCCTTTCTAACATTTGGACACTTCACATCAATATTCGTGACTGTGGTTTGCACTCGTCTTTAGTTTTCCAAGAATAAATGTTGAGTTGCTTGATTTCATTCTCTAAATCTCAGCATTTCCTTTCCACTTCCTTCTATTGTTACTCCTTCAGCCTTACAAGCCTCCTCCTCCAGTTGTCTTCCCTCACTTCAGAGTTCTCTACTTCTCAGACTTCCACCATGGTTGGTTGCTTACTATCTTTGCTGCTTTCAGCCTTCAAATCTCAATTGCCCATCTGTTCTTCTAGTCACTGGTCTTTTTATACTCTTGCTATTTCATCCTTTAAACTCTCCTGGACTTCTTGGGCCATTATGTAAACTATTTCTAACCCTGATCTCTGTCCTTGTTTCATTCTTGCCCCCCGGGGCATCTGACATTGTCACTAAAGCCTTTACATCTGAACCAGAATATTTATCCCATAGTCTTGCATAATCTCTCTATTTCATTTACTCTTGATGTGCTCCCAGCTCTCACTTCAAATTGAAAACATAGCTTTTTGCCATAGCATTTCAGAACTGCACTTTTTGCTTTCTTACAGCTTAGCAAAGGGGGGGTATCTCTATCTGTATTATTTATATGCAGAAAGCATTTTGGTCATGCACGTTGTGTGACTACATAAAAATTGCATTGTTCTGTGTGTCTCCACACCACCTCTGAGGGTTCCAGGACTCTGTGTGGTGAAAAAGCACAAGGGAATTTTGGAAGATCGTATTTTCCACTGACAGCTCATTCTGAGCTGAAGTGAGTACGCACAGCAGTGACAGTTTTAGCTGTGAGTCCAAATGAATTTTTTTTTTTGTGGTAAGAGCCAAGCTAACCCTATTATTCCAAGGCCTGCTGCTATATCCACTTTCTTCGGTTAATACTTGGCTCAACCACATCTACCTCTAACCTGACATTCAGCTTGAGCCTTGTGGCTTTTTTTTTTTTTTTAATTTGGCATAATCTACATAGCTGCCAAAGACTTAGCGCCAGCCTCCACTAGTCTGGAGTTGTCATTAAAACATAGCTAGTATGTCTCACAGACGGGAAACTGAAGATTCTGTGAAAAGCAGATATGTTCTCATAAGGACAGATCCTGCCATCAGACGCTGCCTTACGAGGAGCTAGAATTGAGCCGTAGCACCTCAGTGATACAGCACACAATCTTGCACCTGTGTGCAATGCACCCCTCGGGCAGAGGAAGGGATGTTGCCCCATTTCTTAAGCTTGGGTAAAAAACAAACAGTAGGAGAAAGTTTTTCTCCCACTTGCACCAACGTAAAGGGCACAGAATGAAGTGCCTTGTTAGGAGAAGATATAAAGCATATTCCTTGATGAATAAGGATGAACTCCCTGATGTAATTTTTTTTTTCTTAATTGACTGGATTTTTTCCAGAACAGCGCAATAAACAGAACCCATTAACACTAATGAAGTCCATGTAGGGCTGGGCTCAGACATCTATTTTTTCTGTTGTCAGGGTACCTGAATCCAAGAGAAACATTCTGGAGAAGAGCAGAGACAGTGATTACAATATTGTCATAGAGTTCATGACTTCTTTCCAAGACCTTTCTGCTAGGCCCCATTCGTGTTTACATCTCACTTCTTGCATTCTCTGTGAACGCCCTTCATTGCCCATGAAATAACAGCGTATGAAAGAGCGTTTTAAGACTCTGGAGCCAGGAAGATGGAAAGTACAGCTTTTTCTTCCTTGCTTGCAGTAGTTGTTTTCTCCTCTAAACCCCAGCTGTTAGTTTTGCACAGTCATATCCTGAGTTGCCGGTTCAAGCTGGTTCATGAGATACGGACGACCGTGCCCGCCATAACTTCTCAAACGCACTGCAGTGTTCCGATTTACATGTATGAAAGGGAAGACCTTGGCTGCTAACCCCGACAAGCGCTTCCATGACTGGCAAAAATTAAAGCAACTACCTCTATTTTGGATTCCAGATAGCTTTCTGTCACTCATCTATGGCTGTTTGTTATGTTTGTATGGGCAGGCAGATTACTTAGGTATATAAGAGCTGCGCTTGCAAGAGAGGATTTTTGTGCTCAACTCCGCTCACAAGAGAGGAGCAGACAGTTGAGAATGGCATACGAGTTGCCATTTTGCCATGAATTCATGATCAGTGAGAAACTGGTGGCCTTAGCTGGCTTTGGTACAGCAACAAATGGAAAGCTCTACTCGGCTGAGGAGCTGAACTGGTAGGCCATAAAAAGGTGCCAAATCATCTATCAGTGGTTCTGGGTAATTTCCACCTGAAGTCAAATTGTCACCTATTTTTCCAACTAGCACACAATCCGATTATGTTGTCAATCATATTTATAATTACCACATGCAAACCTGCTTCATTTTCTCAGTTGGCTTCCTAGCAAATACATGTATATAGGGAAAAAACCACGTCCCTTACTGGTGCTAACCAAAAAGGTTGTTAGTAAAATGTGTGAATGAGACCTGAGATCCAGATTTCCAAAGATACTGAAACACTTGTGAACATTTCTAGAATCAGTTTAAGTTTCCTGATAAATAACTAAGTAGCCTGTGACCAAGGAGTCACATTACTCTTTTGCTTGGTTAGCATAAAACGAGTACAACAAAGTTTCTTCATCTCGGCTCCACCAGCACAAGTTCATCGGGACCTTATTGGAAAGAGACCATTTTGGATCTCCAGGGGAAATAATTTGTGCATTTCTGAGGATCTGACAAATTCAGATTGCTAAATCCTGTTTCAACAGAACACAAATCAATTTTAACATCTTAAATACCTAAATGGTAGGTATTTAAAAATTCAAAAAAGACATATTTCTACCCAAGGCCCTTATAAACTGCAACAGTAAGTGAAGGAACATTAAAATAACTTTTTAAAATCAGTGGCTGAATTGAGCACTGATTAAGGTATTCTCTATCCCTAAGAGGAAGACCCATAAGAAATTAGTTAAACCTAGAAAGAGGCAAGCCCTTATAAGCCCTAGAATTCCAACTTAGACATCCATAGTAATTATATATAAATTGCAATGGTAGGCATTTTATAAATGGTGGTATAAATACATAATTTAGCATAATAGCATCTATTTTAGAAACACCCCAACAACCAAGTGAAAAGTAGGACAGAAGCTTGCAAAAATTAAATACAAAACCATGTGTTTGGGTTTTTTTCTGTTCCCCCCAAACCAAACCCCACAGCAATAAAGAGAGTTCTGTTTAAATGGAAATGACCAAGAACTGGCACAGGTTGCCCAGAGAGGTTGTGGGATCTTCATCCTTGGAGGTTATTCAAAACCTGTCCGGACATGGTCCTGGGCAACGGGCTCTAGGTGGCCCTGCTTGGGCAGGGGGGTTGGACCAGATGCTCTCCAGAGGTCCCTTCCAACCTCAGCCATTCTGTGATTCTGTGAAACGTACAGATGCTTCCACATATATGTACAAATTCAGCAAAATAAAATAAGGGTAGTTGGTTTGTCCAACCTTAAACAGTAAATTAGCAGAACAAACAATTTCTTGTGAAGCTGGCTGCTTGAGTGGCCAGGTTGCTGTTAGACAGTTGTAAGAGGTACACAGATTGAGGACATTTATGCCAACTGGAACCACCTTAGTAGTTCTCCTCGCTGAACAATGTGGCTTAAACATTTATCATTCATACCATTTAATCACAGCTACTTTGTCCTGTCACTACTAAGCTACTGTTAAAATGGCTTTCTCTTCCCTATTAGCCCCACCAGTTAATATTTTCTTCTTGGTGTGCTCACAAATTTGTGCACTTTACTTTGATATGAGCCTTCTTGATGGCTCATATCTTAGGTGAGAGCCAGAGGCATATTTTGCAGCACGGCCACTTGAGATCCCCTCCCTGTCTTTTTAAGTCTCTCCTGATGTGCTTCCCTATCCCAGACCTCTCCAGTCAGCGCCCTTCTGAGCTTTGAGTTTTTCAATTATGAGTCTGTGTGTATGTGCAAATAAAAAATTTTATTTTACATTCTGTTCTCACCCCTCAATGCTGTTTTCTGATATAGATCCCGTGTTCTCTTCCAATATGCTGAGGCAACAGAGGTAAATTTCTAAGGAGGAACGTATAGTTCTAGCTCCACTTACTGCAGCTGGCGGCCACCTTCTGTTTTCTGGCATGGCAACCCACCCCTCAGTCTTTCTCTATATTCCTAATTTGTTCATTGCTTTTCATCCATACTGGGCGTTCTCACAAATACATGTTTGAAAGCAAACATTTGGAAATGTCAGTCACTACAAATCCCAGAAATTGATTCAGCTTCTTAAACAAAAGTACTACAAATATGTTTTGAATAGAAATTTAAAGGGCTTATTTAATAAGATCTAAAAATACCAAGTAGGCATATTTTAAAAGGTAGCTTCCCCGCTCCCAGCTCTACCTCTTGCCTGATCGTACAACAAATGCAAATCCTGAACAGAATACATATTTAATCTTCTTTGAAAACCTTAAACAGCCCTAATTCCAGTTGTGTATGTTCCCTGTTTCCATTTCAGTTACTAAATTAAAGGCAGCCATAACCTCCTCTGTCTAGTACTGAATGCATGTTCCTCAGAGGCTTATACTTCCTTTTTTGCTTTTAAAGCTTTTTGCAATGTCATTATTTTAATGACGATCTTTCTGATGATTACAGACTATTTTTCCATCATCAAGGTCTATCATTGGTCTTGAAATTCAATATGCAGATAAGAAAGCAAATCCAGCCTTCTGAGTCACTAGAATGTCTCAAGGTGCTAAGATTCAAAATGTAGTGGTGATGAATTAATTCTTCGTCTAATCACAGTAGGATCAGAATTTGGGATGCCATGTTAATCATCCTCACCATAATCCCATTTTAAAATTGACTTATTTAATGCCAGAATTATACATCTTGATCAAAATATATTGTCGGGTTACAAAGGGGTGCTTGTAACAGGGCACAGACAGACTGCCTAGGTGTAATGAGGGTGATGAGTGAATAACAATGTCGCTATTCATATACCCAGACCCTGCTGTATCTGAGCCATCTGCTGCTGGAACTGCAAATCTGTACTGAAGAATGGTAGATTATATTTTCTCTTCTATTATTCAGACAGCGCTTTTCCTTTGATATAACTTGCAGGCACTGGATCTATGCTTACTTGTTCTAAGTGAGAATCCAAGATCAATTTCTTACTGTCAGAACGCACTTCGCAAGCTCAGAATAACATGCAACTGTGAAATTATATTTCTTAAAAGAATATGCCTAATTGGTTGAAACTTTAAAAGGAATTCCTTTGTTAACACAAATGAGATCTAAAACCAGACTTTTAGTTGTAAAGAAGTTGTATGGGAGAGGAAAACAGCAGCACAATATCTACAGCACAGAACAAGAGAAGTTAAACTCAGGAAATTGCTCACATGAATGGTCTTGATGACTCCAGTAGATTACTGATTGAGGAAATTTTGCACAGTTTGGCCCACAGTTACTATGAAAATTTGTAAATTGAAAATCAATTTTGTTTAGAAGTCATCAGCAATACTTCTCCTGAAACATCCTGAATGCTCTGGGCTTGACCCTCAAGAGGCACAAAGCAGTATGGCTGACTTCTGGAAAGGACACAGTTGTTTAACACCAGCTAATGTCAGACACTAGTATTGCAGAATTTTACAAAATCTGTGCTAGATGAAGAAGTGGTCTTTGTGCAAAAATTAGATTTTCACCAATTACTACAAATGAGTGAAGAAACAATGTCAAAATGTATTTTTTCCTAAAAAAGAATGGCTAGTTTACATTTTGTGATTCATACTTAAAACACTGTATCTACCACTATTTACTGTTTGTTAACACTAGATTACTATAGTTCACTGCTATCCCAGGATGTCCTGTTAGTAGTAGCTATGTATCTGAAAGCCTGTTACAGTCATTTACTGACTAAACCGATTTGATTGCATACTTTTAGTCCCTGCTAACAGCAGTGATTAGTCTATATTCTGTACAGAAGAGAGGGAGCTGGACCTCGTTTTGTTTCATAGAGTTGACTTTTTACTGACGTCTTTCATAAAGAAAAACACAGAATGTTTGCACAAGTTCAGCACCCAGAGGTCCCTTCCAACATCAACCATACTGTGATTCCACATGCACGTGTTTATGTGTACAACACCTCCTGACCCCAACATGTGCACATGTGACTCTACCCTCATGGGGAGTCTTTTAACGAGTAAACAGCAAGTTCCATTGCCCCTAATCACTCTGCAACAGCAATAAGAGAAAACACCTAAGCATTCTTGATACGATGCCTTGCTGGGACAGAGCCTTTTTCAAGTGCTCACCATATTTTCCCTGATGATCTTTCTCAGAACACAGTATTTTCCAGACTTTGATCACAGCACTTCGGCCTCTAGGGCCAATACATTCTTGCACTTTTATTGGCATCATCTGCAGTTTCACATAGCAAGCGGTGTTCTCCACCTCATCTCTCATTTTCGTAGAGATCTGAAATAACCAATTTTTTTGCTCAGAGAGCAATTATTGAGTTACAGTGTCAAGCCTGGTAATGTTTTTTGTGGAACATACTTCATTAAGTTAGTCAAAAATCCATGTCCCACAGGTCAACTCAGAAGAACTCTGACAAATGGACAGGAGGCTACCTCCTCAGGAACTGCATGACAGCACACATATACTCAACAACTGTGTTAACTGAAGTATGTGAAACACAGAAATTTTTCTACATTACTTATACATCTCTATGTTTACCTACCCAGTCTGTACTATTAAACTCTCAGAATCCCTGCTGAAGGTCACTGCAAAATATAATAGTCAGCCTCCTGAAAATTTTAAGTAGAGGGTCCTCAGAAATTTTTCTTTCCTTTTTCTTTAAATGGAGGTACAAAACTACTGCCAGGTGTACCTGAAATACATACAATAGTTCCACTAAAATTCATCCAGGCATTCCACTTACTAAGGCTACACTACAGCTATGCAAAAAGATCCCTCACCAGTGACAGATTTCAGGGAAAATTCTCCTTGTCTGGTGTACTTTTGATGGCATAAACCTGGCAAAAGCACCTCTGCTGCTACTTCTTCAAGACAACCTTCATATGCAAAAAAAGGTTGTGTCCAGCATAAAGTGAAAAAGAAGGTGTTCACAAGTTGACTGAGGCAAGGGAGGGGCACAGGAGAACATATCTCTACAGGGGGATCTTACACAAACCCTATCAACGGCATACATTAGGATACGCCCCTTTCTGCTCTTGTACGCAGGCTGGAGTCCCCAAATCAGACAGCACAGATGTCTTACTCTGGCTCTTCTCTCTACTGCACTTGAGCACACATAGGAGGGAATAGAAAGCCACAGTCAATTATTTGAATAGTATTAAAACATGATTATAAACTGATGTCTGAGAGCAAAACTTAGTGCTTTGAAAACAACTGGTTTGAAATTCTGTCAATGGATCCATGTCTTTCTATCAAAAGAACAAGCGCTACCAAAAAAGCATCCGGTTTGTCTCCAACATGGTTGCTTCCAGCCATCCAGCTTGGCTCAAAGCTCGCTAGCAGGAACATTTATGAGACAGAAAGATATTTCATGTGTTTGTGTGTGTGTGTGTCTAATGCTTTGCTTCTTGGCAAGGACTGCTGAAGAACAGAACTTTTGACAATGCACTGCAAGGTGCTTTCACAGTCTTGTTTGACATGGTGTGAAATGGCCTGGCGGTGGTGATCACACCTACCGTCTGTCTAAATACAGACAGACACACATATTGTTAATAATACCTGAGCCCTTCAGTCCTTTCTCACCCTGTACCATATCTACCATCTACAATATTCTGTCTGGTTTCATTTATAGGTTAGTCAGGAAAACGTGCTGGCTGCTGCTGAGCCTGCTTCTAGCATGTACAAGCAGAAGGGGAATAGAAAACACAAGTGGACACAAATAACATTTTAAAGGCCTGACAGATGATTTTGCATAAGAAAGGATTTAAGCGTTAAAAATGCCGAAGTTTTTACTGCCAGGCTTTTGACTGTAATCATACTGAAAACGTTTTTATCTGTTTATGAGATAGAGGTTAATGCAACTTGTGGGTGAATCCTTCAATGTGTGTTCATCTTTATGTAAAGCAAGAATAAGTCTTTTGGTTTGACCAAGTCTTTGGCTTGACCTCATTTCCAAATCGGAGCCACAGAACACAGTTCTTTTAAGTTTTCTGTTGCCTTATTGTCTAAACCTGCTTTTTCAGTACCACCTCCCCACTGTTTTCCGGCAAGCTGCTAATGCCATCTACCCCATCGGAACGCAACGCCTGTCAATCTCTCTGCTGATCAGCACGAAATAGAACTGGGGTGCAATGAGCCTAACAAACCACTTTGTGAGCGCATGTGTGCCAGGCTGTATGTTGTACAGACTCCATTGACATAAGTAATGCCAAGTTCACAGGTAGTTTAACTGCTAAGTAGTCAGCATCCACTCTTGTGGGACTGGTTACCCAAGCTAGAGGAAATCTTTTTGATTACATCAGCAATCACAAACATTTTAAACAGTGCAACAACAAAACATGAACACCAAATAACAAATAGTAAATATTATTTCTGGTACACAAATTTTGTAAAAGTTCAGATAAAATACAACCACTCTGAAAACATTTCCAAAAGCAAAATCGCAGAGGCTTGCAAACATCAATTAAAAAGTAACTGTAAACATGGTTTATATGAATTATTCCTGGCAAATTATCAAATGTTTGTTATTCTCACTTCCTCTGCATTCAGCTAACACTGTTCATTGCCCAGGGCACTTTTGATCTAGAATCTAGAAAAGCATTTAAGCACTCGCTGAACTTCTATTTAACAGAAGAAAAACAGAAGATGCACATTAAAAAAAAAACAACATACCAAGCAGCTATAGCACAACTCTCCCACCCCAAATAATATTGCTCCAGATATAATTCATATAATTACCTCATTCTTAAACTCAGAATAAACACACAGAAATGAAAAAGATATCTTTATCTATTGAGCAGATGGAAAAAGTGGTGAACCTTCAAATATTCCTTTGCATTTTGTTTCACTGAGGTCAACTTGAAATATCTCCTTGGCTTTCGTGAAGTGAGTGCAGACCCTGGAAAGAAACTGCTTTTATTTGTAGACAACATCAATCAGTACCCGAAACTGAAAGCTGACGTAGCATTCTTCTCTGCTCTTACTGGGAAGAATAATACTGGCTTGAGAAGATTTACAGACAAACAGAATCTGTCATTTCCTCCAAATTTACATCTTTCAGGATACCTTCATTACTGGGGGACTTACACGCCCCACACTCTTAAATGTATTTATCTTCACAGAAAAATATGAGGTAGGGAAATACTACTAGTTTTGTCCTATGGACCAGGAGTCCAGTCTCAGAAATGAAGGTCACTTGCCAAAGCTCACACAGGAATGTTTTGGTAGAGCCACCTCACACGATCCCCTTACCTCTCCGGTCCTCTTTCCTCTGCCACGTTACTGGAGGGCAGCCCTTTGGGTGTGTGTCTTCTGGCCCCTTCCCTCCCAGATCCCCCAGCTCCTGCTCAAGCAGAGCTCCACAGCAGCCACTTGCTGCTGAGAACACCTGACACCAGTTAGCAAGTACTACTCAGTTAGGGGAAGAAGTAGTGGAATAATGATGGTATCATCCAATAAAATTCAGGTTTTCAGCTTCTACTGACTCTTGATTATTATCATATCATCAAGGGCTAGAACTAGAGGAAGGAAGGTCTGTCGGTTTACACCCACTGAGGAGTTAGCCTTTTAGCCACACAGTTGCTGATTTTAATGGACGTAATTTTATCAATGCATTAACTTATTTTTTGCATTCTATAAAAATTATTTCCTGAAATTTCCTTATTTCCTTTATTAGAAAATGGATGATGTGCTGAAAACTGAACTGCATGTCTTTGTTCAGGCCATGGAATTTCTCTGGGTACTAGTGGCAGCCCTGTCACAACATGGGGTTTCACACAAATTAATTTACAGAGCCTCGCAGAGCCATAGGCCAGGATATGAGCTTACATGGCACTTGTGGTTTCTGCACTCGCTCAGTGAGGAGGCGAAAGCTTTGGCTTAAGGTCAGGCTGTGAAACTATTCTATTAATCTGTTCTATGACAGCGTCTACCTGATGAGAGTGTGCAACCCAGTTCAATTCTGTAAATTCACACTCCAGTCTAAGGCACCACAATAAGCTTTTAGCAACAAGCCTTATATTCAAGCAACTGGCTTTTTAGACAGTTACAATGCATCAGAAAAACAGTGCACAGTGAGTAAGTGAAAGTTTGCAGTGGCCAGCTTTGATTAATCACTGCTAACAATTGTCAATAAATGAGTAGGTAAATAAAATATTTCATTTGAAAATAGCTTTACAATAACACTGTATATCTAGACTAGTAAGTTAAATAATGTCTAGAACCCCCCTAGGCACTGGAATAGTACTGTTTATACTGGTAAACTGGTTTTGGCCCAAGCCAAATTTTGGAAGCTAGAGCCTTTCAGGAGCCATTTCCAATAGGTAGTTCACACATATACAAGCATAAACAAGGGCTATTCCAGCTACTCTCAACAGTAGTAATGTTCCTGCGCAGGTTTAATTTATTAGAACAGATGTAGCCTAAGTGTGCCATTTTCTGTAACTAGGATCTCTTTAATTTCAAGAATTTAACTCTTTTGAAGGTACAGCTCTTTTGAGAGCGCTGTTTAAATAGCTACAATTGAGTGGACTTTCCTTTCTTCTTTCCTCCCGAAAAGGACATAAGAAAAGAAAAATCTGAAAAGTATTACTGAAATACGAGTAGGATGGAAATGCAATATAAAACAGATAAAATACACAGCAGAGGTCATAAATACCAATGATTAAGTTTCCCAGAGTCCCTAGTATCCCACAGTGCTCAGAACTGGATTTAGTTATGGTATGATGAGGAAAGAGATTATAAGGCTTGAGGCTCTGCAGCAGTTTGACCTTTCTCTTCTTACTCTACAGGCAACGCATGCCACATCAGGTGGCAATTAAGAACCTCCCTGGTTTTAACGCTTTACTTAATAGCACTGACTGAGACTTGGTAACAGGATTTTGTTGTTAACCGACTTTCCAAATGATTTTGGAGTGATTTGAAATGCTCACTGAAAAAGGGAAATTTACTGACTCGAAGTCCCATGGTATGCATGGTATCTGCCATAGAGGTGCACGGACCAAAGGGTCATGCAACAGCTCTCCTGCTGTCATTGTAATGCTCTTTCAAAAAGCCACTAGCACTGGTTCTCATGTGTTGAAATTTTTTTTAAGGATACTCCAGGTTCACCAGAGGGCACAGAATTAATTGCAGCTGAACTTCCCTGTGCAAGAAATACAAATACGTTAATATCACTGCAGTATACATCTGAGCTACACAAATACAAAATCAATAATCTCAATATAATATTAGTATTAGTTCTGCTGATATTTTTCCTTGTATTAACTTTTTTCATTAATACAGTAGACTATTTTTGCATACCTGAATCTATAGTGTTACTGCACTTATTATTAGATAAGTTACCTAATATTTTAATGTTTAGCAATATTAACTCACCATAGATCAGACTGTGGTTGCAAAATAATTATAGCATCCAAAGTAACTCAGACAGATAAAACTCACTTGAACTGTCTATTGTCATCTCTATATGCAGAGACTTTAATGACAAAGACAGTCATTAAAGGGAGAATAAAACTGCAATCCAGGAACCATTCCCACTAAAATGTGAGCAGGTATTTACCCAGGAAGGGAGGTCAGCTGAAGTAAATTAAACCTTGATTACAAGGTGACTGATTTTAAGAATGCCATCCAGTTAAAAAAAAAAAAAAAAAATTCCCAGTGGAAAAGCAACTACAGTGAAAATGAACACCAGAAATATGAGTGAAAAATAAAAAAATTTGGAAGCTGACACTTCATATTCTATAATACATACAGATATAAAATACATACATAAACAAATATCTTAAGGTAAAAACTTTGGCTTACCTTTGATTTTTTCTGTGCATACCAAACACTGATAATTACAAGAATAAAAAGGAACACAAGGGAAATGCTGATTCCTGCCACTAGAAGAGCAAAAAGAAAGGTACCCATGACTCTAAGACAATAAGGAAAAAAAAAGTATACCTACATTTGTTGTGGATAATTATGCAGCATAAAATGGTTATATGTGACACTAAAATTTAGGACTTTATTTTTCCTACAAACAAAAATCTCATTCCAGTCTGGATTTGTACAGAAAGGAACCAAGCATATTACAGCTCATTACGGTCAATGACGTTTTGGCAGTGCAAAGTATGTGCTACATTCATCTCCAACCTTAATATACCAACAGTTACTGCTGCTCACAATATTATCAGTGCTACAGCCTTTACTGCAAGAAAAAGCCCCAAATACTAATGATGGTAATAAGGAGGTAAATTACTAATGTTTACTGTAGTAGAGTAATATTCTTACTACTGAAATCACCAGAGAAATACCATGATTTGCAATTAAGGAGTGTCCTTAATACTCCTTTATAAAAACAGTTTTTCAGGGTAATGTAGGCAAGTCCATACATTGCTTTTGTTTTCTATAACCAGTTGCAGTAAAAGAAGTTAAAAGTTCAAAACTTAGGTAAAGAAAAAAAATATTTAAGCAGAAGTATATATGTTGAAGTTGTCAACATACCTAATAGAGTTGAGAGATGTTTTTCTGTTAAAAGGAAAAGAATTAAAATTAGAAACACGAGAAAACTCTGCAACTCTGTGTAATGAACCTAAAGCTGTTTTCCCTACCTTTTTTTTGGTGATTACAAAGCACTGAATTTACTGTCAGGTCTTAGAAGGAAACTAATGCATTACTTCTTGCCAAAATAATAGATGGTAGCTATCAACTACTCTGTACCTACATTCACCGTACTTGTACGCTGATTTCTGTTTACCCTCCTTCATATGTGCTTTGACTGTTTGGCAGGTAAGGCTTTGTGTGCTGGAGCTCCCTCATATATTTATAGCGTTGCGCACTTACATATATTTTTAATTAGCATAACTAAGTCCCAGTCAGAACAGCAGCTTTCTTCAGATCCTGCTGTGCTGAATGAGGAAGGAGGAAGCAAGCAGGTAAGACTGTTACCGCTAAAAGCTTCCTCCCCCTTTTTGCCTTTCTTCCACCTTCACCGCTGAACCTTGAGCGGTGTCTTAGCACGGAGAAGACAGGAGGAAGAAAGAGGGCAGGTAAAATTCCCGTCTCTTCAGCTAGCAACATTGCCCTAGCAGCTGCTTCAGAGACCACCACCGCACAATACCTCACAAATGTAGGAGTTAAGAAAGCATTAGCGTTCTGAAGCCCTGGCCTATGAAACTATAGAGTTTCATGCAGCTCATAGCTGGGATCGTAAGAGCAAAGATGGGGCTTGTGAAAGCAGTCACTTCGTAAAGCCTCTAGAAAGATTCACAGGAGCAGGGTATCACTTGAGGCACACACAGAGGCAGGTGCTGGTGATCCTGCACAGAGGGCTCTCACAGAAAGAACCGAGACACTTAGCAGGTCTGCGGGGCCTTTTTCTGCTGTTATCTTCCTCATCGGTTTTCTTCCTTTAGCACAGAATTACCAAGCTATCCACTGATCATGAAAAGCACCTGACATTTTATACTGAGTGACGTTATTTTCCGCTTCTTGACAAACAATCGTTTAGGCTGTGTTATTTGAGATGTTGAAATAGTCTTTGTGCTTCAGCTTCCACCTTTCTAGAAACAGGCGAAACGTCTTTAAATCAGTCACAGGTTTATATTGCTGCTAAATTGGTCTGAGTTTGCAATTTTTTTGATAGAAAGAGTCATTGCATGGAAAACAATGGGGAAAAATGGAACAGTGAATCCACAAGACTTGGGTGTTCCCACTGAGGGAAGAACTGACCCAGGATTTGGAGGAAGCAACAAATTAAAGAACAGACCTGGAACATGGTCACTCTCATGTGGTGGTGTTTCTGATTCAGGAGCTTGCGTGACTTTGGAAGAATGTGAGAAACTAGATGATGTTGTGGTGTCTGCAGCGACATCCATATTGTCACAAATATATCCTAAAATTAAAAAAAAAAATACCGGGGTATGTAATTTCAGTTATTATTAAGGTAGTTTGATAATTTCTGTTATAAAATCCTGCTTTCAAATGCTTTTAACGTGGACAATCTTGCCTGCTGTTTTACATTTGGAATGTCTCCCTCCATCTGACATTTCTCTATGAACATTTCAGTTGACATTGTTAAGACATTTCTCAGAAAAAGTTTTGAAAAAAAGAGACTGTCACTTACTCAGCTTAAAAAAAAATTTCGTAGATGTTCTTCTCAAGATATTGTTTCCTTGCTTTGGAGTAAGAAAATACTTGAAAATAATTGAAATCCATAAAGGAATAACAGAGCTATAGCCTTTGCTAGATTTGGGGACTCTGTGAAAATTAGCAAAACCATTTCCTTTTGCTTTGATGGGGCTTGATAGGATACAGCAGCTAAATTCACCTGGGATGGTTATTTATACTCATTCTCACTTTTCCTCTTGCCCCATATGCTTCTCAAATGGGAAGCAATGACATTAATACAGATGATGACACTCATTCGCCCCTTCACATTCCTCCTCAGCTTCAACTGCAAATTACTGAAAAAGAAGATTGGGAGAGGGGTGAAAGATACTTCTCTTGAACGACAGGAGGAGAGGAAAACTATACCCTTTGTTAAGTTACTGGAGCATTAAACAGACACTTCCTTACACAAACCTCTTCTACGGAAGCAAGTTTAGCCAGTGAAGTTCCAGGAGGTTCTACCTAGGAAACAATTGGCTCTGAAAGAGCATAGGGAGACAAAACTGTGTCATGGGAGAATCTTGGACATACAAGTTAAAAAAACCACCAACACCACTGAACATCTTACATAATTCTGGTGTTCCCCAAGATCTCCTTATCTATAAAGTTCCACCTAGAATTATAGCATCATCTCCAGGTGTAACATCCACAGCTTCTCTGGAAGGGAGCAAACAGGTGCACCCGTGGTGTTGCAATAAAAAAGAACAGCACTCATGGGCAGATGCTGCCTCTCTCTCCAAGAATAAGCCACACTTGTTAGCAACGGGTTTAAGTTGCTCAGTGGTTAGGAGAAAAACTTGCTTGGTCACTGTGAAACTTTCAGGGAACTCCGCCAAGCAGAGCACAGCTCCACCGAGTGGGCCTGATGATACACGTATCTCCATGAGCTCCTTTGAAAAGGGATGGCATAAATTCTCAGCCAGGCTTGTGCTCTTGAGAGCACATGTACATTCACGATAAGAAGGTCCATTAGCCAACCCCTTCCACCTCTTAGAACCTTCTTAAATTCTCCCTCTATCGCTGCCCTTAGCAGGACAGGGGTGTAAAGTGCCTTATGTCTTTGCACCAGCCAATACCTGTTTTTTTCTTTTTCACAAGGAAACAATTTTCTAGTGAAAATTTATGAAACCAATCAGTTACAAATTCAAACTGCTAAATATAAGATCCTTTCATTATTGTCTAATATTAGACACAAATGATGAAAGGGATCTCTGTTATATCATATCCAGTCACAAATTCTGAGTATTAAACATAAACATTTTCATTAGACAGAAGTGGCACAAGGGGCTGGGGTCCTGCCAGTCCTAATAATGCAAACGGTGCAGTTGGGAAGAGATTTGTGAAACTTGCTGAGTGAGATACCACCCCTTCTCGCTTCTACCCTGTAAATTTACAAAGGCTTTGTGGGAGGATTAGGAAAACCTGGTGCTTTGTGTTAAATGACCTGAAATCAGTCAATTTTTTGCTTTCTTTGCAGCATCACTAAGATAAAGCAGCGTTGGCCAAAAAAGAAAAAAGGGTGAGCTGTGTGTCATTTCTCCAGTTCTACTATTGATTGTTAGAATATTGATCATTATTGATATTAATATTCATTAATGACTCTAAGATGACTAATGTTGCAAGAAATCTTACCTTTTATTGGCATGTGTGTCTTTCTGTACATGCAGAGGATTTCTTTAAAATACAACAACCTCACTTATTCTTGAAGTTTTATTATTAGGGGTGCTACAGATATTTGTATGGCAAAATAACTGTATGCTTTTTAAGTGAGTTATATCTTACTGATACAGATGTAACTAAAGTAATCATTCATGTGGTACAATATAAGAATGCATAGAGAAAACACCTTCAATGATTGTACAACGATATATAGATCAACTCATATGGATTAATATTTAGAATATACCTAGGAATATCTTCAAAAAGTAATCACAAGCATTGAAGAGAAAGTCACAGCTGAGAAAAGTACAAAGAAATGTTAGCTCACCTGTAAACAACAGGATGAACATAGGTAGTGTCTTACACATCTTCATTCTTTCCTTTTGTATCTGGCAAAGGGCAAAAACGACAGAAAACAAACCTGCAAAATCCCCAAGTCACTGTCCCCACAGCAAAGCAGCCGTGGTCGTTACCCCCGAGGCAACGCACCTCAAAAGCCTAACCCTGCTGCGCTTATCATCTCCTCAGCTGCTTATTGGCTGAATCTTTCCTAAAACAGCTGTTACAAGGGCTTAGATGCCACACGGGCTGTGTAACTCCTGCGGATGTCCTGAGAAGAATTCACTTACTACCAAGTGAAGTGTGCAGGGAGCACAAAAATCATGAAACCAACAGCCAGACGGCAAGTTCCATTCATATGTAAAACAAGTTCTGAACTGCGCATTTACTAAAATACTCTGGTTCTGATGAGGCTACTCTCGTATGTCACACCTACAGAGAGACTTTGTGTAGATCTCAAAGCTCTTTGTAAGCACGGAAAATGTATCCTTTCACAGATGGAAAAGCCGGGACACATGGAAGTGAAATGCCTGTTGATCACAAAAGACAACCATTTTCTTTTGCAGTAGTCACAGATCATAATATATTCCTAAATATCCAGTGCATCATAAAAATAAGTATTCAAAGCAAAAACATTGCCAGCCTGTAAAGTGTAATGATTAGTCACATATCTAGTTATTTAGGATCATTTAAAGAAACAGTATCATGCCTTCCATAGCTACTGCCCAAGTGCATCTCAAAATTGTTGGTCATTGTTGCAGGTGGTCTGACGCAGGTATGTACTTCATCCGAGGGTATACCACAGGTGATGCTGAGTTAACTATCGATAATTCAAATTAAAAGGAAGGAATTCTTTTATTATTATTATTAATTTATTATTCATTATTAATTACAATTATTACATATTATATGCTATATATTATATGTTACATACTATATAATTATTATTAATCTATTAATAATTATTAATTCAAATAAAAAGGAAAAATTCAAGGAGTTCGCTTGGCAAACCGTCATCCTGCTGTCAAAAATATCACCCTTTTTCTCTGCTGAGACTATTTCTTTCAAAGCATACAAGAGTACAACATGGAATACTTGTGTCTCCATGGACTCAGGCACTGTACTGCAACTCCTTATTAGTAGGCTTCTCCTGGATGTTCCTTAGCCATGAACCTCCACACATGAAAAAGATACCAGTTAGACTTTCAGGAGTGACAAGCTGCTGCCTCACCAAGTATTAACGAAAAACCCCACAACTGTTTACAGTCTCTCTGTATGAATAAGATTGCCAAACCGCACTAAAACCAGGAAAACGGGAGTAACGAGCGTTTGGATAGACATCTCCGTTCCACAGGACAGCATAATACTTGCAACAAAGTTACATTAACACCTTTTTTAAGTGCACACATCCTTATCTTTTCTTCTTCTTCTTTATCAGGTCATACCAGACCTTTGCAGTGAGAAAAGCTGGCACAGAGTTTTCTGCCTTCCAAGTCTATTGCTAACCAGCGCAAGAAACCACTTTCATTATGCATCCTTTTTCTTCCAAAGACTGCTCCCAAATTATTATGTAACAGATGTTTTCTTCTCAGACTTTGTTTGAAGAATATCTCCAGCGAGAATTGTATCTTCTGTCCATAATAATATTCTTCATCATCATCATCATCATCTTACGAACATTTTTACCAGAGTAAGAAATGAGTATCTTCATGCATCTCCAGTGTACACGGAAGAAAGTATTCACGCAAATTCACCACACAAATGGAGAACCACAGCTCCTTCTACAGTCAATGGAAAGAGGCAATTCAGAGCGCCCCAAAAAGGCACTGTGAATTTCTGAAGTGCCAAAGCCTGCCCATCAGTTCAGAGGGATCCTAGGAAAGACTGGCCTCTTTTGCCTGAAGTCTGACCATCTAGTTACCTTGTCTAAAAGCTGTCCATTCTGCCTACCTTTTCTACTTTCAGACACACACTTGTAAACACTGAGGAGGTACAAATAATGAATGCACCTACCCACAGGAGAGGAGGAGGGTATATAAAACGTATAGGATGCTCATTTGCAACTAAATATAAGAGAAAGCTCCCCATGGACCACAGAGGAGCTCTGCAACCCATAAAGGTCACCTCTGTATTGAAGGCGCTTCTGTTTCCCCTGGCTTAAAGTGTAAAACCCTCAAGCCCACTGTTCCCTAACAAAAATGTCTCAGTACTGACAAAATTTCTTTCCAAGGTACACTTTATGAAATGGTACCAAAACCCCCAGACCTCCTATTTAGGAGAGAGTCCTCATCAAGGCGACCTGACATACCAGGGAGTACTGACCCCTTATCATTTCACGACCTTTCCTGAATTACTGCCTGCCACATAAGCACTTTTCAGAAGGAAGGACTGGGAGCGAAGCAGGTTGTACAGGCGAGATGCTTCCATCTCTTTGCAGAGATCAAAGGTTTAAAGGAGAAATATATTTAATGTTTTAGAATCACTGTGCATTGTACCAAATTAATATAAAATGAACATCATGCCTACTAGATCACCTACACTTTGCTGAATGATGAAAGTTCTACAGTGTTACAAAAGAGGGAAAAAGAGATACATACATATATGTGTGAGTATGGATGGTTTTTGTAACTATTTTCTCTTACACACTGGCTTTGGAAAGTTCAGTTTCTAATAAACACTGCCAGTTAGATGACCAGTTAAGTATATAGTTGGTGGCTACTGCATCTCCCTTTCTCCTCATACTTTGCAGCAACTAATTAGATGTTATGCCACAGGCACAAGTCCTTTCCCTATTAGCTCCTCTCCTCAGTTTTGAGATTTGCTTTGTTTGCTCCTACTAGAATTGTTTGGGAAAAATACCCTACAATCTATTTTTGTTAGAATGTTTTCATTTTTAAATAGTTTGGGGAATGGTTCAGTTCTGATAAATCTCTATAGAAAAGTGTTAAATTTCTGCCTGCCTAGAAAGCTGTGCTCCCAGAGTGTGCCACTCCAAGACAGACATACATGTGGATTCTTTTGGACGCAGGAATGCACAGAAGTCAGTCTCATAAGCAGCCTGATGATAGGTAGCCTTCAGCCAGGATTTTAGAGTTCCCAGGTGTATTATATACAAGAAACAAGTTTAGAAGTTTTAACTGAGAAGGCATATTTCCCAGATTTCCAACCCTTTGTCATCTGGAGGCTGAAGTGAGCCTTGAAATCCTGGGATCCATGGGTCAGCAATATTGTACAGCTGTACTTGTGGCACTCCACATTTAAACACAAGGTAATGTGCTTCAACTGAAGTAATGTATCTCTGAAATCAAGCATGATACAAAACCTATGGCAAATCAAATAGAACTTCTTTGTTTTGTAGAAGTTACTTATATATGAATTTGGCCATGTATGCCAAATCTTATTTATTCTTAGTGGAAATCATAGGAACAGTAATTAATCTAACTGACAATTTTTTAATTAAAAAAGTGGGCAGTAATTATTATGGGTGGTCTGTCTAGAAAAACACTTGATGGACAGCCTATGATTCCACACGGTCTACCAGAATGTGCACTGTGGGCACTGTATGGATGCTTGCCTAAGAAATGCTTGAGCCTCACATCTCTGATTATCTACCAGACACATAATCTGGTATACATCTGGATTCAAGCACAGCTGCCTGAATGAGTGTTTAGGACTCATTTGCCCTGATCCCAGGCCAGTGAGTTCACTTTCAACTGTAAGTCTGTTCTCAGCTGCAGAGATGAACCACTGAGAGACAGGCTGTTAATGTCTTTTCCTTTCTCCCTTGCAGGGAATGCGAGTCGCCCCTGAAGGTGGCATCATGTACAGATCTTCCCCACAGAAATCAACAGCCAAGACGTCAGTGGAATTGTCATTGACTGGTTGTTGACTGCTGAAGAACAGACGAATTTTGCTTCTAGTATGATTTTAGGACCTTGATCTTTCTTTCAGAAAAGAGCCCATATTCTCTATAGAATGCTCTAAATCTTCATACCTGACAGTCTCTCTACTCTGGTTGCCCTATCTTGCATTTCTGAAATCTGCTGTCATTGCCACTGCTAGCAAGAATGCCAGAGTGAATCTAGTCTTCTAGTTTTAAAAAGTGCCACAGCAGCAGTAGATGCACTATATGACAAACAACAGTGATTTAAGAAACAAAGTGGAAGTGGGGGAGAAAACTCAGAAAGCCACCTGCAAACAACTTTGCTAAAACTATAAAGCTAGGAGCATTTTGCCAGCCCAGCTCTCCCTAGCAAGTTGTCTAAATATCTGGAACCCTTCTCCAATCCTTCTCAAGTCCATATTTTCATTTGCAGTCATTTTCTTGTCCTCACACATTCAAATATAGGCACCTCAAGATTCCTGGAGTGACAGCAAATATAAATACAGGCAACTGAGAAATAATTAGCCAAGAAAATAGACCATATTCATGGTGGCAGCAAAGTCTCAGCACCCTGAGGTTCAGATGAATACTGGCCACCAGACGAATGTGTAATTGAGCTAAGATAATGCAAGGAAGAACCGAAACCTTGCAATTCTTCACATATGTATATTAATCATCAGTTACAAAGACTTATCTGCAGTGGTTGACATATTGCCAGCATGTGCAATCCTGCCTTGGAGGAAATGATCAACTGTTACCATCAGTGGAGTTGCATTAGCTACTGCCCCTCAGGAACTTAAGTGTAAAAGGTTTCTTCATCAAGTATAAAGAACAAAAAGCAATGTAGTATCTTAGTACTATAAAAGTTGCCCCTTCTCTTTCTACAGCTTGTTAGACTATGAAATGAAAACTGCTAGCTCTATGGGACAGAAAACTGGTCTCCAAACTGCGCATAAAGAAGCTGGCTTCCATATGCTGTAAAAAATCAACTGTGGTAATAAATATTCCTGGCAACAAGTACTGGAAAACAGTATGAAATTATCCTTCTGGAGTAAGAAGCAAAATGTCTGAAGAGTTAAATATTTTTCCAGTGACGTCAGTGTCATGTGATCATAAAATGGCTTTCTACAGCATTTAAGAAACATATGGCCTGAAGTTCTAAAATTTTGTATTTTTGCAGACTAATATTGCCAACAGGAAAGTCCAAGTAGTAAGTTGAAAAAACCTCTCTTATTTGCCCTGTACTTCATGGTAATGCTATATTATGTCAAAACAAATCAGTGTGTGATTCCTTCCATCTTCTAAACAGACCTCTTGAAGTGAAAAGAATTCACTAGGAAGCACTCGCATGACTCAGTGTTACCAGCACTGCTTTGCATCCACCATAGCAGGTTAGGTTCTACTTACAGAATTTGATTGTTACTATTTTCAACAGTGCAGAACCCTCCATATACTTAGAAACTTCTCAAGTATCACATGATTGCAAATAGCAGTCTTTGCGTCATGTGTCACACACGTTGATTTTCATATCTACACTACTGTGTGTGGCTGGGAGCTGTGAGTGATGCAAAGTAGCAGATTGGTATGGACAGAAAATTGTGATTGGGAAAAATAATAACTGTTAAATTAGAAACTGTATTACATTTAATGATCTACTTGCAAGACGGCTTCTATATACTTATAAAATTATAAGTGGTATACCTCCTAAACCAAAGACTTTTGTAACAAGGTATTTCCTATAAGGTGACTCAAAATCATTGCTGCTGCAGATTAAGTCATACACGTTGTAGTCTACCGGTCTCTTTTTTCTGGTCCTCATACATATATACATTTACACCCACACTTACAGTTCTTTTTCCAAGTGAGGCTGAGGAGGAGCTCCAAAGATATCCCTGCTGAATTTTCCTCAAAATTAGTCCACTGAGGAAGCAGGACTTATCCTCCTGAGGAACAAGCTGCCAGGATCGCTCTTTTGCAGGTTTTCACAGAGCTAGTCGCCATTAGTTGGTGACTTGTACAGTACTCTTGTTACACAACGCCATCACCCACAACTGAGGTAACTGGACGAAGCAGACTTCTTGAATCTCGGTGGTTAACGAGCAACACGGTTGTCACATGTGGAAGAAATTTTGCCTAGTCTGACCTGCAGCGACTTATTGGCAGGTTCTCTCTCAAAAATTTATGCAGCGCCTAGCAGATACAGGAAGTGGAGGTAAGTAGTTCATTCCTCTTCCTCTTAGCTTGGCATAATGACTGACATCACACAAGAAGTCTCAGCATTGTGGACAGCAAGCAGAAATCACTGCTGTCTTCCACCTCATATCTGCAGAACTTCAAAGTTCATACTATTATCTTTGCCTTTTGAATGAAAAGTAATATGTTGGCCTCTTAAATTAACCCATTGACCCAGCTGTCTCTACTAGCGCACCAAAGGTTGTTTAAGTTGAAGAAGCTGCCCTCTTTATACTAGAAACTGCAGACATCTATAACGCAAAATTGCTGTCTCAAAGCATTTTTAGTTTCATTTAGGTCTGTCCTGTTTCTCCTACCTGCCAAAACTATGGATTCGCCATAATGCCTCCAGGAACAGAGGAGATTAATCTGTATATCGAATTAAATTTCCTTGAAGTTATTTCACAAAATGATCCCATTTATTGAGGAAGGATCTTTCACAGTCCTGGTGAAAAACTAACCCCTAAACCAGATGAAATTTTGCTTCCTGTAGAAAACGTCTCATACAGCTCTCATTTTCATGCTTCCATGTTTGTTTTACAGTGGAATAGTCTTCATTCACAGACTGCAGGTAGTAGTTTCAAGTCAGCACCTTATACAAGTTGCTGAAGTGAGAGACTGTCAGCTATTTATTTTTTCACATATGAGCATTTCACTCAGGAACTATAAAATGCTTCATCCTCTCTGCGTTTTGTAATAGAGAATAACATTGAGCCCCTTGTGTTTTAGTTCCCTTGATCTATTGACCACACATTTTAAGGAGAGGCTGACAGCTAGCATGTCAGTTATTTTCAGATATCTGTCTCTGTCAAATTCAGAAATCCCAAGAAAATAAACGAAGTGCAGGATTATAAATACATGTGAAATCAGAGCTGTCATCACTCTCAAGGATTTTCCATTGTGCCTGCTGCACTATTTTTAAGCTAAGATTTCCCAGATGTAGGAATGTTTAGAGAGTAAAGAATTTCATTTTTCTGATGGCTGCAACATTCTTGAACTATTCAAAATTGGTGATTTATGCCTGATTTGTTTTTCTCAATTGTATAAGTGGAATAGAATAATAAAAACAAAGTTTAGCAAGCCTACATAGCTCTTGATGGCCTGAAAGCCGTTGTTTCAAATTTTCAGGTATACTTAAGTTATTCAGAAGAGTAAAATGTGACAGAGACACCCTGAAAGGATGCTCCTCATGCGTGCTCACTCTGGTCTTCAGAGGCCAGCACTGGGTCTGTGTTGCTCTGTGCCATAATGGAGCAGAGCAGGAATAATACTCCGCATCGTGCTCCTTCTGCTAACCAGTGGTTTACTGAATGCAGCTCAGACAAGACTGATTTAAATTACAAATTTTAATTATTATTTAAAATAGGAAGAAGGAAATTTTATCTAAAATGTTTATCAAATTTTACCTTACCTCCATCTTTCTGGTCAAGTAGGAGGATAGCTAATACATTTCAATGTAATTAAATACAGTTTGAACATACTTAGAAACCTGATTTTTATGCTGGTTGAGAATGTTGACTGACCCATCTTCTGTGTCCCCTAAAATGGTTCATTTTTACTTGCTTTTTTTGTCATATTGCACTTGGAAGGAGATTGGATTGCAGCTGAAAATATATAAAAGTTCTAGAACTAGTAGATCTTACATCCTCACACATCCTCCCACATAATGAGTGATTTTTACTCTCATTCAGGCTCAGACTATGGATGATCCAGTCACTAACACAATCTTCAAGGCAGGAAATACTCCCTCTGAATCCTTAGAAGAGCTGCTATTGTCAGAATAGGTGTAAGGTACCCACAGCCTTCAGGTGCTTGAACAGTGACTCCCCCACCAGAGCAGTGCTTTGGCTTTATTTAAAACACCAGGAGTGCACATTTACTACCAGAACACTATTTTTCTGAGTAACCTGGGTGGTTTTTTTTTTTGGTTCATAACAGTGACTTATCCCCAAAACTAAGTCCCTAAGCTTCAGATTCAGGCTGCTAGGTATTACATGGGGTATATGGCAGATATGTGCCTTCTAGAGTATTAGCATACTGTAAGACATGCCAAGTGGCACTACACGTGGTGGGAAACTGAATCAAGCCCCTATAGGAAGCGTAGCAATAAACTGCTGTAAGAACAAGCAGGAGAATCTACTACAATAGATCAATAAACCCCAAATTTGTTTTTTCACAGACTGTCATGAAGAATGGGGACTGATGCAGATTTTGTCTTCATTGGGTTACGTCAGGCATGACAGGCAAATTGAGTGTTACACGCAGGGATGATGAACAGGCTCTCAGGGACAAAGGCGCTAAACTATGGCAATGCACTTCCCTTTCTGTGACACATGAATCAATAGACACTGGTAGTAAGTTGTACCCCTGTACTGCTTCCCAAAGTGTGCTTTTTGTGTTCCTCGGGCAACATGTGCAGCACTCTGGATCGCTACCACCTTACAGACCCTAGTCAGAGGACTACCGCTAGACAGCCAACAGGATTAAATGATTAAATGATAACGGGATTAAAATGTTTACCTTAAGAATGTTCTGTTCACATGTAAATTAAGATTCAAGCTGTTTCCTATGCCTTAATTAAAATAAAAATGTTTCCCCATTCCAAAGCTTTGTTGTACCTTTGTATACAGTCAGCTACTGTAATTTACTGTCCTGTTAAGTTCTTATATAAGCTGCAGAAAGCTTAAAAGGTTGTAACTAGGTGGCTTGTGTTCACTGCCCATAGTCATCAAATTACGTCAGAAATGAGGTCAGGTAATTGGCTTTGCCACCCAACACACAGATTTTAAGATTGCGCTTATGTCTCTCTATGTGTAAGTGGATTTAGCACGGTTTATATTACAGGGAAGACTAGCTTCTGTACACTCCTTTTCTTCCCACACTCTCTTTTTCTCTCCCTCACACATACACACACATGCTTTTACTCAAGAGATGTTCCATATCTACAATGCTGCAGTTCTTTGACCCGAGGCCATTAGCTCGCTCAGGACAGACCCAATAAACAATCGAAACAGCTAACAGTTCTAGGCAACTGATCTCTGGAGAAAACACCAGAACTCTGCAGAAGATGTCTGCGCAGTGACAAGGGAGATGAAGGCAAGTTGGAGTGGCAACCTGCAGAGCCTGCATGCTGACCTGTGTGCTACCATCTCGTAGGAAATGTTCATTCTGCAAAAGCAATGGCTGTCTGCAACACTGCAACACCGCAACACCGCAACACCAAGCCTCTCTGTAGCTTAGACACTTGACATAGTACTGCAGGAAGATGCCTTCATTCATCCAGGATCTTCAGTTAAGAATCCTTAGGATCCTTCTCTTTTAAGGTGTAATCAGAGAAGAGGGCAACTGCCCACCTCTTCTGCAACAGATTACATTTCAGAGCACTCAGAGATTCAGTTCCTTTCTCAATATGAGAAGACTCAAGTCCACATTGCCAGTGTCCTTTACTATCAACAAGGAGACTACTGCGAGTCTTTGTTTTAAAATTGGATTGTAGTGCAGCAAAGTGCTTAAGAATGGTGGGTAGTATGCGAGAGCAAAGCTCTTCTTGCTGTTCGTTAGGGTACAGTCTTGGAAGCAGAGATCTGAGATTCCCTATGCTATAAGCATAATTTCTGTGCTTTATCTTGTTTCTATTACAATACATATCTACAAAGTATTCATGCATACATTCAGTTATTAACTTCTTTATATATAATTTTCTAGTGCTGCTTCTCTCAAAGCATAGTTTAATACATTTCTTTTAACACTGTTAACCATGAATTATCTGTTATTTGCACATCACCAATTTAACATCAGCCAAAGAAAATTTCTCATTACTCAAAGTCTGAGCGAAGTACTGAGATCCACTTCAAGGGAGATATCCACACATCCTTTAGAAGTTAGATCTACCAAGGCACTTTGCCTAAGTGACATGGAGTGCCGGGACCTTTGTAACTGCCCATCACTTCCATAGATGACGGGATAGCTGTGAAGTTCAGGACTGCTTTGCAGTTTGATCTCCATTCAACAGTATTGTTGTGAAGGAAATATATGAGATACATTTTCCTATCTTTATGCCTTCCCATAGGAAACAACAGACTGACCTCATGTCACAGTATGCTGTATTAAAAGAAATGTCATAGTAACTAAAATCTCAAGCTCTGAACTACTGCAGTCTTTCAGTGGGTACTTAGGCATGCCATTTTCTCAGCTAAATTCCAACTGGCTAATAACAACATTACCTACTTAAGCCTCATGGATAGCTTGAAGGCCATCTTGAGCCTCTGCATTGTAGTCTGCGCTGGCCAACGCATGACATTTCCAATGTACGTTTGGTTCCTTTTCACAGAGTGAGGAAGTGACAAGTGCCTGAAACAGATGATCCAAATATGAATATTCTTGCACAGTATTCATTTTTACAAATAAGTGATTTTCTATGCTCTTACAATTAGCATAAATCCTTTCGCTTCCTCTTATACACTAAGTTTCTATACTATTGCTTTGCATTTAAAATGTTGCAAACTGAAAGCCGATGTCAGAATTTTTTAGCGTTGAAGAAAAGGACGCTACCGTATTTCATGTTGCGAAGAAGCGCTTTGGAGAAACTTTGAACACATATTCTCTTCCTTGGGCACTAGAGGTCACCAGCGGTACAGACACGGGGAAAGGGATTGGGTTTATGATCTTCAGCAATACAGAGAGAGGCCTCAATCCCTCTCCTGTGACTTTCATTGAGGTTGTTACTGGAAGTCCTTTGGCATCTCGATTTTTGGAAGAGGGAGAAGATTAAAATATTTCTTTCAAGCGCGATATGCCTCAGATGTATAGCTGTGTATCTATTTGAAAGCGATGGGTGTCTCTTGAAAATATGATTTATTCGTCCCTCTGATACTTGAGAGTTCCTTGGCTGATACCTGCTGTATTTGAGCTCTGAGTAATGTTGTTGAGACAGAACCACAGAACACCCAGCAGAAACACATGTTGTTTCAAACGAAACAGCATGGCCCATTTCAAGAAAGAAACAGTGCTCCTTTACTGGTTCCATGTGTGGCGTGTGAAGGGTTCACTGAAGCAGAACATTCAAGAACACCAGTCGCGTTTTTTGACTAAGAGACCACACCATCTTTTAATACATTCAGGACTTTCCATTTCTATGAGTGACGCTTATGACAAAATACCCCAAGTCCTCTTGCATGTGCAGAGGCTCAGAAATGCTTAGAAATCTATGCTAAAGCACAGCCATTCCTTAGTGAAAATATATCCAGCTTTTAATCTCTAAAAGGTGGAAATTCGCTTAAAATATTTTTTATCAGATCAGTAGTTATATTTAACAGCCATCAAATCTATACACTCTAACAGCTATTTATATAATGCATGATACTAACATAATCCTAAAGAAGCAGCAGTTTTTTTCAGCAATGATTAATTTGATAAAAGCATTGAACTGGTACAGTGTAATAAACATACTACTGCAATTATGGAGACTGACTATAATCAGACAGTACTACCTAACATAAAGTCGTCTTGGTGCATCGGAAGTTATTCCCATGTTAAATATCAACTCAAAGATTCTTTTGTCAAAAGATTTCCTAAGATTTTGGATATTAAACCTATCACAGATTGAAATTTTGGTGAAAAGTCTATTGAAACTCTATAAACCCTGAAACTTGCAGTAAGTAGCAATACCGCAGAGGCTTTTTTCATGCTTGCTTTCTTCACCTACATTTCATCTAACTTTGAACTCTTTTTACTTTGAGGTGCAATACATCAATAATTTTTAAAGATATGCAAAGTTAAAAATTAGGCAGGCAGGAGCAATCTTACCCTTGAAAGAAGTAAAAACAACTCGACACTATATGCTACATATTTTCACTACTTTGTTTAGAATAGCATATTGACGTACTTAAAACACTTCAGATCTGTGTGTTATTTATGATGCTGTAAACATACAGAAAAGCATGAAAGTCACATTTTCCACTGCATCCAAGGAGACAAATTTTAAATTACAGCTATTAGAAATCTCTTTTACGAGCTGCGTGAAAGGTGTAGTTAAATGCAGTGCTATAAACTTTCATCTACAATACCCTACATATTGCAACTCCTAGATAGTATTAACGAAAAGAAAAATCAAACTAGATTGAGACTTCTGGCCATGTTCTGATTTTCCTACATCCTTCTGAAAGGAATGTGAGAGCACATGTGAATCTAGCCCACATCTTATACATCCTTGTATTAGCAAGACACAGAATAAGAATGCTGCAATATACAAGTTAATGCACTCCTTGTGATCAAAGGTAAGCGGGGAAGACAGCTCAGCTCAGCAGGGAAGACTATCAAGGGGTTGTGTGAAGCTTTGTGAGTCAGGCAGCAGATCTGGGACACAGAACTTGGTGGAGGGTCTTTTCTTGTGAGTTCCTGCAGCTTCTGCTCATGGGCTTTTTTCCTTTCTCTCCTCCTCCCCCTTCTCCCACTGGCCCACAGCAAATGTCAGCTGAATGTAAGCAGAGCATAATGTGGCATACCTACATTACTGTCATGCCTGTGCCCAACCCAAGCTATATCTTAGACCTGGACCAACACACATGGGAAGGAAATGAAGCACCAGCAGTAGCTGAGAACTGCGCTTGCATGGGGATTTCACCACGGGACAAATCTAATTGCTTTTGGCTTCATTTGGGCAACCCATCCGTGCAACGCAATATCAATACGTATCAGGTACAGTCTTCACTGCCCACAGTATTTTTCCAGAAGTCAGAACTGGACTTACTTAAACAAATGTTATTTTTTTACTTAGTGCATTCATAAAAAGGCTGGTACCAGTGAAGAAAGGGAGTTGGATATTGGATAATGAGATATAGCTCAGCAATCGCTCTTCAACAACAACAACAGCAAGAAGTTAGCTTTCAGCTGGATCAGTTCTCTGTTGGCTGTACGCTGTAGTCAGGGAAGTGTGTGTTCTATCAGCAGAAACGCTGGTGCTGGCACAAGATAGCAAACACAGGAAAGGACGGATGGGACCAGCCCCTTTGGCAAAAGTCTGAATTAGCTTGACTGGAAAGTCATCGCTGAACTGCAGCATGTATTTGATGAATATGCCCATGCAAGACAGAAGTTGGCATCAAAAGACATGAGAGTGGGCCTTAAATTTCCCCTTTAAGCTAATGCATCCAGAGGTGTTGATATTCAGGATAGGTACTAAGCTCATCCCATGCCTTTGTGAATGTGGGTCTCAGCAGAGGGTAAGGGTATTAGCATATTAGATGGGGCTATGTAGCTGAGTTTGAAAAAATAAGGATTTTTTCTTTGTTGATCTCAGGGAAGTTTCTGACATTTTTACAGTAATAATTTACTACAGTTTTCATATTTGGTGAATATATGTAGGTCCTGGAAAAGCTCTTCTGTATTTACATAAATCTACTATAAATAAGGCTCATTTACCTTCATCCACCCACCATATAGCTCTGGAACTAGAGGAAGTAAATATTGGATCTGGCAAATATAATATTTTATGCCTCTGGTCCCCTCCCATTTTCTTAACTTTCATCATCTTCCAAAATTATGTTTCTATTTCAACTATTCAGTTGTTGTGTTGGGTTGTTTTGTGCTTTTTTTCCTAAAAATGCCTGCTTGATGAGAAAGCTCTGTTCAACTGGAAAACAGCATTCTAATTAGGAGAATGTACGTTCAGGTTGGTGAACCCAACAGATGGGCCAAGCGCATCAGTTTTCTGATTCTTTCCTCAAAGTAGTTGAAACCCTCACTGGTTTCCACAGATGATCACTGTGTTTCTCAAGTTCTTATGCTTGCTCTACCTGCTTTGCACTGACCTTGCAGAGTAAGGTAGTGTACTTGGGCATTTGTGGGTCTCTCTATAGCTTCTAAGTAGCTCCCTTCACCTGGGTCCATGTCTGTGCTCACAGAAAAGAGGTTGCACCCATCACCACACTGGCTCAGAGGAACCTGGCTGCTCTTGTTTCTTAAGAGCTCTGGCTTGCTGAGTAGTAAGTCAGGGTAACTTCTGGCGCACATAAATTGCTTAGACTTGAGACCTGAGCACATCGTGCTGCAGCGTCAGGGAGTTGACAGAAGTGGCTTAGAGCTCCTTGTATGCTTTGTTCACGGACCGCAGTGTGCGTCTCCAAAGTTGTTAAGGTTTTCCACCAGACTTGTGCCATGCCAGGAGAGAAGTTAACCATCACGGTTACCTTTGCTGTCAGAGCCCCTGCAGTCAAGGCAGGAATGCAAGTACAGGCTGATAGCCAGCTATCCTGAGACTGTGGAGTTGCTGGACTTCAACAGAAATCAACTTGTAACACAGAGACTATGTTGGTGGGGGAAGGGACAGCACTCTATCCACGGCCACCCACTGCCTAGAAAAAGTCTGGCAACAGGGGTGTTATTCTTGTTCCATTGGCAATCGTGGGACTTCTGCTAGACTTGATCCTAAATGAATGCATTTTTCTGACCCAGAGTCCTTTTATGTGGTTCGGCATGGAAAAGTGCCATGGTATTTGTCACAAAAAGTCCTCGCTGGCTAATCTGTTTTTAGGATTGTTGATGGTTTATAAATTAGAATTATTAGTCAAACATTGCTCTGTGAGTACAAACTCCTAGTACAGACTGGGGCTATAGGGCCAGCATGGAACCACCTTTCTATCTATGGAAAATTGTTAACACAAGAGAAAGGTAGTTGGAGCAAAACCAGAAGGGTAGGCAAGCATTTTACCCCTGACATATACTCTAGCGTATCTTACTTGTTGTATTGGACAAGGAACATTTATACATCTCCAATAAAAGTGAACTTCTTACGTACCAAAGCCTTGGAAGGCTTCCTTTAAATATGTTATATGCTCTGTGGCAACTACCTGCCTTGTTATTTCTCTCCATATTAAACAGAACAGGGACACGTTAACAATTGATTAGAGAGGCAAAACTAGATGAGTCTGTTAGTTCTCTTTAATCAAAGGACAAGTCCTTCAGTAGCACACCAGCCTGCCATTCCTAGGCATACTGGATGCCCATCCTAGAGATGAGCTGAAAGAGGCATTAAGCGGTGGAGAACCCTTCCTGGGTGCGTGACCATAAATCCCAAGTCTGGGAAGTTCTGTTACTGACAATAGCCTGAAATAATGAGAAAATGAAAGTTGGCAGGCACTTATGTACATCCATGTGTTGCTGTGCTAACCCGACTTCCAGATGTCACGCTGCCAGATTCTCTTACTCCCTTTGCATTCCAAATTCCTTGTTTATCCAATTAGCATGACTAAAATTATATATAAATATACATACAGTGCTAAATTCTATGACAGATGCAGATCTGTGTCGAACCTCAGAACGTTCAAAACAGCAAGAATGTCTCAGGTCATATAGACCCTGTAATTTTTTGTCATTCCACACCTGACTGAGTTTTGGAACCCCTTTGCCCATACTCTGAATTGACCTTCTTACATTAAAATGTTCTTGGTGAAATGCAGAGTTGATGATAAACATAAAACCAATATGGATTCATTTTTTAAAAATGGGGAATTTTTTGCCCATGTTCTTCCCTGCCCCTAAAATTCAAAGTGTGAAACTCAGAAATAGGGAATGTCATCAAATATGGAAGAAAAAGACCATGTTAGCTGCTCCTGATGCCCTAAATGTAGGCCACTTTCAATTGGATAATATTTCAAATGGAACATGGATCTTTTGTACTAAGTGCCACGTGAAAATCTGTCCCTGCAGCCGTTGGTAACTATTTTTTGCATCAGACTGGTTCTGAGAAACTTTTTTTTTTGGTCATATCCACAGAAACAGATATTTACAATTTGAGAGAATGACTCCCTTGACCCATAGTTTCTTTGCTGATGGAATCCAAATTCTGTACATGCCACTCTTTTTCCAGGAACGCTAACTACAAAATTAATAAAATGTGGAAAACAAAGGATCAAATGGGGGAAAAAAACACCAAAACCAAGCTCCTGTTTACACTAACACTAACTATGCTTGCCATTCACCCCACTCAGTTTAGTTTAAGAACCTACTAAATATATTTGCTTTAATATTTCAGCCAAAGGGTTTCACTCCCTCTTCTTTTACAAGGCAACCTGAAATACGTTGTTTTGTCTTTGGCAAAAGCTATTAGAAAGATTAGAAACGTTTGTATTATTCACAGTCACATTACAGTGAGACTGTATGGTAGCTGCTAACTGCCTATAGTTTAAGTAAAAATTCTCCACTGAGCTTTCTATATGCATATGTATGTGTGTATAAAATATATATATACACACACACACACATACAGTATATATAAGTATACAAGAGCAGCTTCCAGACAATTCCTCTAGAGCATTTGATAGAGCTGCTGATTGAAGCAAGGCTACAAAGCTGTATGAGCAACTGGTAAACCTATAGTGGCAACTTCTTGCCAAAACTTGTTGGGCAACTTCTCATGTAGAGGAGGGTGCTGAAGCAGTGACTTGGATGGCCTGAACCTTCACCTTGCTTCGCAGCCAGAACCCCACACCATTTTTAATCCTTTTCACCTCGCAGGGGAGAAAGGATTCTCAGAACTGGGTTACCTCTCTAAAAGGTGTGCATATGTCTGAGTGAGATCAGCCTTGCTTGGATTTCTGGGCAATGGAGGCTTTAATGGCAGTGTGAAAGGAAGGAAATGCTGTCTTTCCCTTCTAGTACTTGCTGTTGTCTTTTAATCTAGCACTATCAAAAGCCAAGTTATGACACACAACTAAGAGAATTCATTTTGTGTGAAGTCTGCGACACTGGAGATGTGCTCAGCTTCTAAAACACAAACATTAAAACCCCCTTAGAAGTATGATCTGCAACAGTCCCATTTAATGTCTCCTAATTAACATTGCTGCTTTCTTGATATCAAACATCTCTAAAGGACATAACTGTCCAGACTAGAATAAAACCTGCTGTATCAATAGGTGACAATAATGTGTGAAGTTGAGCCAATGATCTACGTGTACAGAGTAACCTGCACAGAGCATCAACCTACCATACATTCTACCACGTAAGTGAACATGTTTTATCCTTGTCTACATAAGCACCCATCCATTTGCAACTTTTAGAGGTACACATTGTAAGCAACATGTGGTTTTCAAAGTGTCAACAATGTGCAAATTTAAGACATTTGCAGTCACAAAGCATTATTTTATTTTTTCTTAAAAAAAAAAAGTGAACATGTGAAAACAGGAAAGAAAAACATAAATTGCTGAAAAATGCAAACTCGTAGACTATACAGTTCTGACCATAAGACAGACTGTCATTTACAATAATGGGCTGTATCTACCACATAAATCTACAGAAGAACTGAAAAAACTTAGAGCCTATAAAGTGGCTAGGGCTTAACTTGAGACATTAATTTGGTTAAAATATTCCCTGCTTTTTGGGGTCTTTGTTGGTTGGGGTTTTTTTGTTGTTTTTGTGGTTTAGTTCAGTCAGTCAGCCCAAGTTAAGGCTGTGTTTTTTTGCAGTATGGACACAGCTCAAGTGTCAAGGGTAGTGGCGATTAATACATCCACATTTTTCCAAGTCTGGCTAAGCCTATACGATCTTTCTTTCCTTTCTCTTTCTCAATCTCTTCTCTTTTCATTTAGAACACTCTCTAAAACATAAGTTAGATCCTCAGTAGAGAAACAAAGGGAATCTAAAATACAGAAATTACTAAATTTTACATTAGCTGCAGTTGCTTACAAGCCACTGCCTCAGTCATGGTTTAATGCTGTTTACAAGAAAAGGAAAGGAATGGTCAACATATGTTGTGGAAAGAATGAGTGACCCTGGTGGAATGGGTATCAGAGATCACGTATATTGCTCACCACCAAGACATCTGTTTTCAACTATGGGGCTTTTATTCAAGAACTGATGAACAAAGTCTCATGATATCTAAGTACCGTTGCTAATTCTCGTGACAGTCGCAGAATTTCTGTTAATGTCATCATCCTGCACTAGTGATGTCGCCCATGCCAGCCTGTTTGCAAAGTATTCTGCGGTCAGTATATGTGCATATTTGATTGACTTCTAACTTGGAGTTGCTGCTACTACATTTCATCACGCCAGGCTAGGCCATCATGGACCTAAGTCAAATTAATTTCAAAACTGAAATTAGAGCAGGACATATAAGCAGTACTGCATCTCTGAAAAGGAATTAGCCCATAGAATCTTCCTCCCCATTGCGCTAAAAACATTCCTTCAGAAATACTTGCAATACAACACAGACCTGAAATTTACCTGCATATTGCCACTGAACTGGTTTGCTGCTATACAGGAACATTTACAACATGGAAAAATCAATTAAATATCCTGTGAAAGGACAGTCAGATGTAATACAGACAAAATGCAAATAAGCTCCAAGCACCAGACTTTTTTTAAAAGATAATTCACTGTTATTGGGAGGGAGGAGATGTTTATAGTAGTCTTATCCCAAAAGGCCACCACATACAATATTCCTACTGACTTTAATAGTTATAGTAGGTGCAGATTTACGGTTGGGTGTAAGGATGTTTCAGTCTTCACCTCTTCACCTCTTATTAGCACTTGTCTTCTGCTTCCTTGCCACAGTTTAAGCAGTCCCAGATGCTGTTCAGTTCCAAAGCTCCCCTCTAGCTCCCATAAAACCAGAAAAAAAGTATGTTGTCGAGTATGTTGTGAGTGGTAGAAATGGGGCAGAAGGGCACAGAGGAAGGATTCTCTGTGGAATATGACTTGATGAGCAAAGGATGGTCTCAGCTCCCTGTTAGAGTTAAATCTAACCTTGCCCTGAATATACAAAAATTTTCAAGTGTAATGCTTTCATTAGTACAAGTATCTTCAGCAAAGCTCAACCCATTTAACTTAATTTCTTAGTGAGAAAATATAACAGTGAGGGGATAATGCATATTAAGACCCTAAATATCAGAAAAATGAAAAAACAAACACATACAAATTTAAAACAATTAGAAATTTTTCACTGCCTTTGTGAATGTAGGTATTTCAAAATTATAGCAATTTGATCAGTTATCGTTTCAGTGATTGGGATAAACAGAACTATGAAATCTTTATATAGAATAAAAGAATCAAGGATAATGCCATTTTGTTTGAATAAGAATGCATGTGATTTACTTTATCCTAAAGTTGCCATTTAAAAATATCACTTACATTGCTCTAAATCTGGAATAGGTTCCTACAAAATGTCTTGGGCTGTAAAGTAATGTGGAGAAATGGATATAATTCTCTCTGGAGATGAATATATTCTTCTCAGAGTATTACAAGTCTTGCAGTTATGAATGATACTTTCCACAGTGCTGTGGTAAACAGGAATTTTAGCTTACCGTATTCTAGCTATAATTAAGAAAGATGGTTTAGTCACTATGTCTCTTTCTATCTCCGCCAGAAGGTCAAGATTCATATAAAGATACACAACCGACTCTCCAGTATTCTTTTTCTTAGTAGCCAAATGCCTCTCCCTTTTCTGGCAATCACACTCAGCCCTCGTTATTGTACAGTCAGAGATTCTGCCTTTAATGTTACTATTGAAATGGCATGCAGGGGGCAATTTGATAAGAATGACACATATGCACCAAATGCCATCGGTGTTCAGTTTTGAAACTCCTTCAGTTTTTTTCTAAGCCATTCCCTACATCAATAAATAAAAGCCACAACAAAAAAATACCTTTTTCTTATTAGACTGCCAGAGATCCCAAAATCTAGTTGATATCTGTTTCCAATTTGTCTTTGTGGAAAGGAGGCCAAAGAGTTGCTTTTCTTCCTCCTTGCAGAATGCAGCCAAAATGTAGTCTAACCTGGGTGCACCCACCCACACTCACCAGTGTATGCATTCTAGTCATGACTCAAGTTAATAAATTTGATTAGCTCCTACAGTACTCCATGCCAGCAGCCCACAAGGCAGGTTCAGCCAATACCTTTGCTTCACTCACTGCTCTCAGCAGACCACCAAGGCTCTAGTTTGTATTTTTAAACCTGGGTTAAATTGTGGCATAACCACAAACCATTGTATGCGATTAACAGTGGGGTTCCAATGACTGACTGACAAACAAAATCTTAGCACACTGAGACTGCTTCTCCCAGTAGTAAACACATGTTATTAATGAAATGATTCTAACAGGCTACACAATTGGAAGCTTTTTTCTTGATTGACAGACTATGCTTTTCTTAAGAGGCCAAATAAAGAGGGCAGAAAGTTGTATTTTTTACTTTGTGAAGTAAAGACGTAAAATTATTGCAATAGTTTCTCCTTTCAGTTATAACCTAATGGAATGTTTCTCTGGCCAGTCACCAAGTGATGCATTACCTTGGTACACACGCTCTGTTTCTCTGATCAGAAGGGACTAGCATTTTTCAAAAGTGCCGCCCTCCACTCTCTGTTGCTTCCCTTCCACTGCTGGCCCATTCCTCTGTCATCACTGACATAGCTTAACAGTTGATTGGGGGGGAAAAAAAAAAGACGCCAACATGCATGTAGCATGAGATCATGACACCATCACTCAAAACTACTGCAGACTGGTGCAGTTTAATTGCCAGCTGCTCAGAACAACGCTTGCTAGGCTAGACCGGGTATTAAGCAGCAGGATGAAACAGATGGGCTTGCTCATTCATAGACCCTATAGTCACACTCTTCAGAAGAAAGAGCAACAGCAAAAAAACAGGATGAGAAGTGTTACACAACTTTGCCACACTTTTTATCTTTCCACAAGGAGTGGATGAACTACATATCCAACACATTTTTAATGACACAATTCATACCAAAATTGCCATCACAACTGTCAAGGCCCCTAAATTGGACCTACAACATTCAAGCATGGGACTTAGTTACACATTCAGTAGCCGTGTTCTTCAGGCTATTACTAAGCAGTCCTCACCACTTCAGTCTCTGCCTTGGCTGTTCATATATGCCACTACATCAGCATTTGCCAGGCTAGTGGAAGACAGAGAGAGGAAGCATGGGTTTCTGTCAGTGCTGCTGCCCAAAGATAAAAATGCAAGTTGAACCCTAGCCTCAATCTGATGAAGCTGCCCCAACTTATGGGCAGTTCACCCATAAACAGTAAGGGACATGTATACTCTCATGGTAAATTTGTTCCTGTGCTCAGAAAGAAGGTTTGTAATATTTGTCTTACACAGCCTGTCATGCCAATCTGTACAGCAAACCCACTATCGTTACACCACATGCTTGGAGTCCAGAGCTACAGAGAGGATGAGATTAAATACTTGACATTCAGGTAAGGTTCTCACTGGGGAACAGAAAAGTAGTATTAGCACATTTGGTACACTACTCTCATCACTATCTCATTGCATTGGGCTTGCATGGCAAGGTTTTGGTAGGGGGGGGCTACAGGGGTGGCTTCTGTCAGAAGTTGCTAGAAGCTTCTGCTATGCCCGATAGAGTCAACGCCAGCTGTCTTCAAGATGGACCCGCCGCTGGCCAAGCCCAAGCCCATGAGCAATGGTGGGATAACAGAGTTAAGAAGGGCGGGGGAAAAAAATGGCAACAGCAATTGCAGCCAGGGAGAGGAGTGAGGATATGAGAGGAACAGCTCTGCAGACACCCTGGTCAGTGAAGGAGGGGCAGGAGGGTCTCCAGGCACCAGAGCAGAGATTCCCCTGCAGCCTGTGGTGAAGACCATGGTGAGGCTGGCTGTGCCCCTGCAGCCATGGAGCTCCACGGGGGAGCAGATCTCCACCTGCAGCCTGGGGAGGACCCCATGCCGGAGGAGGGGGATGCCCGAAGGAGGCTGTGACCTGTGGCCCCATGGAGAGAGGAGCCCCAGCTGGAGCAGGTTTGCTGGCAGGACTTGTGACCTCGCGGGGGACCCAGGCTGGAGCAATCTGTGAAGACCTGCAGCCTGTGGGAAGGACTCACGTTGGAGAAGTTCATGGAAGACTGTCTCCCACGCTGGAGCAGGGGAAGAGTGTGAGAAGTCCTCTCTGTGTGGAGGAAGGAGCAGCAGAGACAATGTGTGATGAACTGACCACAACTCCTATTCCCCATGCACCACTGGGGGAGAGAATTTGGGAGTAAAGTTGAGCCTGGAAGAAGGGAGCAGTGGGGGGAAGGTGTTTTAAGATTTGGGTTTAGTTCTCATTATCCTACTCTGATTTGATTGGTAATAAATTAAACTAATTTCCCAAAGTCGAATTTGTTTTGCCCCTGACAATAATTGGTGAGTGATCTCTCCCTGTCTTCATCTCAACCCACAAGCTGCTTCTTGTATTTTCTCTCCCCATCCAGCTGAGGAGGGGAGTGATAGAGCAGCTTTGGTGGGCACTTGGCGTCCAGCCAGGGTCAACTCACCACATTCATGCCTTTTTTTTTTCCTATGGAATACAGCAGCAACTAAAATAAAAGGTCAATATTAATATTGCTATTTTGAGGTTATTAAAAGAAATTGTTCTGTTGCATCACCTACATGTGAATGGCATTTTTGTTGGAGAAAACAGCCAGTTTTCATGGGATTCACTGTTTCTTTTCAAAGAAACAAACTGTGAATGCTGAAAGGAGATTTCTTCCATGTAAAAGGTCAGAGTGCATGTTAGAGCTATCCATCACAGCTGAGTCAGTGATATTTCCATGCTGCACTGTTCTCCCTGTACATGCCGTACAGCTTGCCGAACTGCCTCAATTGCTACGGTCAGGCTAGAAAAGGGTTTGTTTGATCACTTTTTTATTTATTACTGTCCTCCCTCTTGGAGACAGATCTCGCATCTCCCACCGTTGCATCCTTCTTGGGCAGAGGAGTAAATCTGTGCATGGGAGGGAACAGAAACTTAGAAAAGGAAGGATGGGAGGGAATGAAACATCAGTGGTGCAGTCAGGCAGGATTATCTGTCAGGCTGTGATTCTGCCTTCCTCTAAAGGTCCATGAGGGATGGTGTGGATTCCCTACAAACAACTATTGCAGATTTTCCTGGATGGTTCCTGTAGTCTGATGTCTACTGCACATTTATGCACCCACTCTTATCCTTACTCCTTCCTGTTGATGTGGGAATAAAATGTTTCTTCCTCTGCAGCTTTGAGAAGAGACCAAACCCAGAAAGCCAGTTGTCCCATTACTGCTATTCACCACCACCTCCTTTTTGTGGCTAAGTAGTAGCCGCAGGCTTAACCTAGAAATTCTCTTCAGATTCTGCTCCTGAGGGTCTCTCTTCCCAAGAAAAGAGTAATATCTCTTCAAATGGAACTTCAAGAAAAGAGCTAAATTGCTTTTTCCCTGCCTAGTTAGTGTTGCATTATCTTCTGTTTCCCTCATTAATAATAGAGCGGCAAACAAGACTCCCCCACCTTCCACACAGAAGAGGAGGAATGGCAAAACAATAGAAAATTATACAGCTGTAAATTGCTTTAAACACTAGACTTAAGCAGGGATTTCAGTCAAGGCACTTTTGTATCCCTCACAGCATGGAGTATTCCAAAAAAAGGTGACACCCTCACATTAAGCCTTAGTAACAAGTAAATGTCTTAAACCTTAAACTCATTGAAAGTATTTTCAATGGGATTAATGGCTTAAATGAACTGGCATAACTGTTGATACTGATTTTCATTATTATGTATTAGGAATCACGCTAAAGGTAATCTGTGATATTGCTAAGTAGGGATTCCTGCCTCCCAAGGACCAAGAAGTGAGAATGTGAAGTCTGAGTTTTATTGCTCCAGCTTGGCCAGCTGTGATGAGGGCTTGGTTCTCCTATCATAAAGCACAGGCACATCCTGTTGTCAATTAGACTCACCGGAGTTCTGTGGAAGCAGCATTGGGCCCCTGGGATGTTATATAGTTTGTTTTGCTGTGTAAACAGTGTGAAGCAATCCAGGCAGTGAAGGACACAGATGAGCAGGCAATTTGTAGCATATTAAGTAAAAGAATAAAAGCCTGTGAGTGAGAGTCAGAATAAACAGTAACAACATCCCTGGGATATAATATCCACTGGTCTGGGGTCATCAAAAATATATACAAAAGAAAGTTAAGGAACTAATTAAAATAAAATATACCCATTCTTTTGCTTCTGTAGATAGAGCAAGAGAAGGACTTAGTGTAGGGAAAAAAATTGTTAGTTATTCACTTTGATTTTAGCACATATCAAATAGAGCTTCCAGGTGGATTTTTTTTTTTTTAATATAGCACCTATTCTGGGGCCTGATCCAAAACTCAACCAATTTGTTGAAATTTTTACCCTCTCTTGTTTTCAGTAGGTTTTGAATCAGGTTATAAACCCAAAGGTTCATTCTGTACCTGTATATTTATCTATTTTGCGAAAGTAAAATGTAAGATAATGTCCTTAGACACATTTTTAATTGGTGCAACGCAGTCCTCTATTGTATTGGAAAAATCTCTCTACTTGTGATATTGGCGTAAACTTGTACAAAAATGGGACTGCAACAGAATTAAGAATGTGTTCCTGTGTCTTTCTTCCTCTCTTTTTGGACACAGAGAAATGGGATATGCAAGACGTTTAAAATGTATCAGAGTTCATTGATCAAAACCAACATATAAATCCATGTTTATTAACAATGTTTGTGTTTAAATAAAACTTTCCACAGCACACAAACATCAAAATATTTCCCTTAGTCCCTTGGCGCTCATTGTTTATGGCATTCGGCACGGAGTGCGCCTTCCCACCCTCTCATTTATAAATAGTGCTTCCCTGATGGTAGTTTTCTACTATCAGTTTTACAACAGCATGTCATTCTGTCTTTGAAATTTCTAGATAACACCGTGGAAAAATTGCATGGTTTACTGTTTTGAACACAGGCTTGAGAACCAGGACTCCTGGTTTCTATTCCTCTCTCTGTCAGCACTTTGCTGTGTGACTGTGGCCAAGTTACTCATCTTTTCTACTCAGTCTGCTACATCTGCCGTTTTCCAGATCCTTCATCCATCCTAATTTCGGAGAGGTGCAAGCAGTTTTCTGGAGTTTTCTCTCACACCTTACAATAGAACAGAAACTACTGAAGGCAGCAACAGAAAAAATCTCTCTGCCCTGATGGATTTTTTGTCATGAAAAGACCAGCGACTTCACAGGAAATAAAACCCAGGCAGCAATGTGAACAGCCCTATGCACTGTCCAAGGCACCCAGGAAGGAGCAGCTGAGCACACAAGAAAAAATGTGGGAAGAGGGGATGTGGAGATGCATGGCAAAGAAAGAAATTGAGCAAAAAGGAGAGAAAAAGGTTGGGGGAAAAAAAGGGGTACAGAAGGTAGAAGCTTCTTTTCTCATGTAGAAAAATAAAGTAATTAATCATTCCCTATCCTTCACTTTCCCTCAAATAAAAGTATATAAAATGGGAGAGGATAAAACAGAGTAGAAAGGAAGGAAAACAATAATAAGCAAGGATGTTAGCTGGCAAGTCAAAACCCGTGCATTGCTAAGGTACAGAAATAAGAGCCAGAAATGGTAGCCAGGGAGTGGGGGTTGAGGAGGAGTGCTCCTGAAGTTACAGGAAAAGTTCCTTTAAAATTTACAGGGGTTGTCCTCAATCTACAACCCACATTTCTACATTTCAAGAGCTGAAATGCACATACCTCCAAGATTAGAGAGGGACGCTCACGAAAAGGTTCACAGCCAGGAGATGACAGTGGCTTCCCGAAGACTGGCCTGCAGCCTGCAGGGTCTCAGCTGGCCATGCAGCACGACCCCGGGACAACCCAGCAGCGCTGGCCCTGCGGGCTCCTGCTGCTTTGCTCCCTCCCATAGCCAGGGAAGTCAATAACCAGCAGCCCACAATTACCCAGTCATTGTTATCAGTGGACATGGTCTGGCATGGAAGATGTGCTAGAACGGCTTGATAACTGCAGGCAGCTCTACAGCAACAGCTTAGAAGTCCCTCTGATAGACAGCATTAAAATTGCTTGCTAGGGATTACCATCAATGTTTAAGTTTTCTCTCTCTCCCCCTCATTCCTTCCTATTGGAATGAAAATGTCAGCTCCTCATTTGCCAAGGCCCTTGCAAAAACAGTTGACATAGAGCAGGCATCTTTCGAGGACTTTTTGTAGGCTTTCCCATCAGTAGGAAGACTTTTGAGACCTTGGTAAGCAATACTACTGTAAAAGAACAGAAATCTCCTCTTCTGCTGAAAGCATCTCACATTTTAGATAGAGATGGGAGTTTAGCCTTCTAGAAAAGACTGAAAGGCAGGTCAGTATTCTAAACACAGTGAATTAATGGGAAGGCAGTGCACACACAGATTCAAACTTAACATTTTTTTAGTTCACACAAAAGACAGCATAAAAAATAGATTATTTTATGACAGTGTGAGCAATGGCTCTGCCAAACTGAATTTAAACTCAGTTCCATAACAAAATTATATCCCATCAAGTGGCGTGACATGTAATATTTCATTTTCTGGCTCACTACTATACTGTCTGTGAGAAAACATAAAACCAGTATGTTTGTATACTCTATTATTCACATATTCTGAAAGTGTGTGGTATTAATCAGAAAGGAAGCCAGAATTCTAATATGAAATATCTTTCCATTTTAATCCTAATTATAACAAGATGAGCACAAAAATTGTAAGAACTGATCAGGATCACTAATTGCAAAAGAGGAAATAGGAAATAGATTTACCAAAAAGATATCCATTGACTCACCTTTCATTTTACTTCTTTTTTCCTGCATGAATGATGGAAAGTTGACTTTTTTCCAAATAATTGATCTATTCATAAAATTGAAAAATTCAAATTTTTGATCCCTTCTATTTACCATTGCACTGGAGAATAAGTTTCAGAAAATGACAGTTAGTTTATAGTTAGATATTTTAAAGCCATCCAGAACCCCATCTTCCTGTGCTGGCACTATACAGCCCTTGGGATTTCCGATAAAGAAGTAATGGTAGCAAAGATGTCCTTGTTTGAATATATATCCCATATTTTTCACTAACATGTGCGTATATTTATATTCTTCATCTGGTGGAGTTTGACAAGATAATTGTTCATGTTTTTCAACTCTTAATAGCTGATAGGACATCCTGGTCTATAGGATATATTGCAACAAAAAAATAAGCATCCTCCAAGTATGACAGTTGCATTTCTGAAGATATCCAGTGTCAGGTCTGAAGTGATTAGGTAGTTTACTATATGATTATCAACAACCCAAACTGAAAGCATTCATCAATAGTTATTGCCTAGACAAGAAACATATTTCTAAGCTACAAAACGGGAAGCCATGTCAAAAGCATAGGCTTAGCAAGATCCATGTTTGTGAAACTTGAGCCAACTAAAAGCATAGTTGCAGAGCAATAGAGCGTCAGTGAAATGTTATAGTTGGCTCCTGTGATATGTACCTTCATTTTTTAATTAAAAAAATAAAATTTCTATTAGCACAGGAAATAAAAGCTGACAACAAATCTATCAGCCAGCTGACCGCTAACTCGGTTTAGATCTTCAGTAAACAACAGTGCCCATAAGCACAGAAGGATAGCTTTCTTTGGAAACGTGTTATACCTGTTCTAATTTCTACCTGAAATATCTAATAGACATATCTCATATTGTTTTTGGGCACAAAACTCCTGGCAAGCCAGAGGAGACTTGCTCGGTGGTGAAGACAGAGAAGTGGTATTTTTCCCAGTCTTGCGCTGCTGCTCTCCCACACTCCTTCACATCTCTAACCTGTCCTAAATAAGCACCCCAGCTCCCCTGAGGACATTTCATACAACAGGCTCCCCCCTAAATATTATATTCCAGCCCTTCTTTCCGCTCTTTCTCAGAAGACCCAGTGATCTGGACAGAGAGGAGAGCAAAGGAGAAAGAGATAGGATAGCAAAGGAGAAACAATCCAGGAATATCTTGGGGAGGATACAGGAACAGAAAGAGAAAAAACATGAGTCATTGCATTCCCTGTGTTATCTGGCAAAACTCTGGAGATGTTTGTAGGGTGGGACCTGGTGAAGACCTATTTGCAGATCAGTTCTGGGAAGTAACATTGTTTTTCCTTATTTTCCTCTTTCAGTGTGGAGCTTTTGCATTTCAACCTCGACTGTATTTTAGCCCACCAGATAAAATTGTTCTTCCAGAACTCTCTGTGTGCCTTTTGGGCTCAGAGGATGGAGTTACAAGCTCTCTGTCTATCATTTGCTACTTATTCCAGAAGAACCCAACTGTACAGAGAGATGTTTGGTCTGCTTTGCTTTCTCCAGACCATTTCTCCAAGAACCAAAGCCTTAGGAGACTTCTGTTCATTTACATACAGAAATGTTTCTAGATTTTCATTGTTGCCTTTCTCCTTCATTTATATAACAATGTTGTACTTACACATTCGTATACATTTGAGTTGCTGTGAATACAGCATCCCAGAACTCCTCAAAATACAATGAGTATTTTGCCTAGATGAGGCATTTTTTTCAGACAAAATCTGTAGCAATTAAGACTTTAAGAATGACAATAAAGCCATTGAACTTAGAACACTGACCACAGGGAAGTTAAAACCAAAGGTGCTGAAAGACTATTCTTTTTACTTCCAAATCTATCAAAATAGTAAGCATGTTTCTAGTAAAAAGAGAACACAGAAAACTGAAGGATGTTGAAATTAAAGAGTTGTTTGAAGCCTTTAAAAAAAAAAAAAATCACTTGACCAAATTTTTTTTATCCCTGAAAATCTTTGCAGAAAAAATTTCTCATAATTTGCCACTTCAAGACTATTCTAAAATGGTTACAATTTTCCACAGATAATGTGCTGTGCTTTGACCAAAATAAAGAAGGAAAAATAGATATGTCGACCATAGAAATGTGCCCAAAACCTGAAAATAATTGGGGATCCCCAATGGCCGACCCACAGACTCAACAGCAGACGAGTTAAAATATTTCTTCCTAGACTACAGCAACTTTTACACATCTTTGATGCGATAAAGGTCAGCGTAGCATTGTGTTTATGTAATACAGCCTGTTCACTACACTAAATTGCTCTTAAGGGGTGACAGAGTCCCTTGAGTACTGGACTGGGCCTGGGGTGATCCTGTTGCTGGATACCCTAACAGTCTTCTATGATCTTAGAAAATTACCCTACTTCTTTGAGCCTTAGAGCAGGAGTTTGCAATAATACCTTCCTGTCTTTTCAGAGTATTTAGTAATCTACACATGAAAATGTATTCTTCTTTCTCTGTATTTCATGCTACATACATTTTATACCAGAAATTCTAGAATTTGGTAGATTTTCATATAGTAATAAAAATCTGCATCTCCTTCTCTGACAATATTCCAATCCAACTGTTTTAACATAAATATTTTTGTATTGTTCCACTGTTATCTCTGTAGGATTAGAAACACAAGAAATACATGTGAATCAATAGGAATAATATATATTTGGGGGGCAAGTTTTCATTTTGTACAGATTGTCCAACTAAAGCAAATGAAACATACCCCAGTCGAGAATCTAGTCCTTGAGTCTACTTATGGGTACTGAGGGTATCTAAACACAGTAACGTACACATACACATAATCAATAGTAACTGTTTCCAATCTGCTATGCAACCTCAGTGTGACTGGCAGAGCTGTACAGACACCTTGCCAAGAGCTTCTCATACAGTATAGGAGTTTACACTGCGTCTAGCAATGGCAAAGCCCACTCTACTCTCCCCTGCAGTAGATTTGTCCCTGGAAGTTATCTAGGTTTTCTACGTCTTTTCAAGACATTGAGCAAACCAGCAATCTCACTCTTTTGGACACGTGGGGTAGAACCTCACACCACTGAAGAAAATGCCAGTATTTCCTATGAATTTAATGGGTTCCTGGTATCCCTTAGGGAATATTTATTTTGGACACCAATGCTTTTAGAAACACCCACTGGAAGCACATTGCACTAAAGCTTCATTATTAAAACAAATGAAAGATGTAAGAAATGTCTTTTTACCCTACAGACTTTCAAAATCTAAAGTTCCTTCCTATCTAAAACATCGAGAACCAGAATTGTGCTGAAGTTTTGAAGATGCATGGCCATTTTGTTATTTGGAATCTGCATTCTATAACAAGGACTGGTAGAACTGGGGATCGAGACAAAGAACTCACTGCAACGGGACACTAGTAAAACTTCAACTCTTCATACAGTTGAAATTGCGTTAAGTATCCCTTCCCCGTCCCTTGCTCTTTACTTTAAACACTGAGGAGTGGGTTTTGTCACATTTTCTGAAAGGAAGAAGTTGCTTTAATCTCTGATTTTTCCTTCAGTGGTGTCTTGCCAGTTTTACCAACTGTGCTACATGATGTAATAGAGAAAAGAGTCATTCCAAGTTGCTCAATTAATTTTCATTTTTCAGTGAAATGAGTTTTAACCAATTTTTTAAAAGGTGAAAAGCCAGCGCATTAACACACTAATACAGACTGTGAGCTTTGCAGCCTAGAATTTGACGTCTTCCATTGCAAAACCAAGTAATATATTACATGCCATATATATTAAGCTGATCCATAAGCCACCTTTGCTCCAGAGACTGAGTGTTACCCTCCATGGAATAGAATTCTCAAATCTCTGTAGAGAAAGTTTCTTATTATAGAGGAAGAAAATATTTCCTAATGAGAGTATTTACTGGAAATACTGTAAATTCATGCCACATAATAAAGATGACTGGTAACTCCTTCAGTATCTTCAGGAAGGACAAAAACCAAAGCCAAATGGGTGTCAAATTACTTCAAGGTTTTCCTTTGCCTGATCTGGATGAGAACTTGAGGTTTTATCCTAAAGGTAGAAAACTGGGAACTGAACCGACTGGCTCACAATCGTTGAGAAAAGGCATCAACATCTGTTTCTGGTCTTTTGCTGAAGAATCCCTTCAGATGATCATTGGGATTGACAGTAAATTAGTTTGTTTTCATAGGTCTATTTCTTCCAAGTTCAGATAAAACAAACCTCTCCTCTGGGCCTGATGGTTAGTATTCTGAATTCTTGGTTCATGTGGCAGAGATTCTCTGTATTATATGGTTAACATCTTGAAGAATACAAAGCGGGCTATGCCTTGGCATGTTTCTCTAAGTCTTCTTGTCTAGTTACGAGATCTTGTGAAAGCATGAAAATGGGATCTTGACAAATTCCCTATGGTCAAGGAGAAACATGTGTGTGTACATGTGTTTTTATATACATATTTAAAATGACATTTTTCACAAATGTCACCTACAGCATTCCAGAAGAAAATCTAGTAGCATTTCTCTGCTAGCAAATTCTAGTCCTAGACATGACAAATACCGTTTAGGTCACATTACAGCCCTGCCTTAGCCATGAATTCAAGGTTTGGCTATAAGACTCCTCAAAGACAGTGCCTATGTGCAACTGGAATTATGTTCAAGTCTCATTTCCAACGAGTAGGAATTAAAAATAACTTTGCAGTCCTATGCTCTTTATACAGGTTTTCTGAAACTTTCCTGAAAGCCTGGATAAGAGAATAGAAAAGCAAAATGACAGTTTAAAAATTTTGTCCTTGAGGAAGGTTTCAATCTCTTTCCGCAAAGTAAAATGAGACCATAAAACATGAATCTTGCAGTGAGATTCCCATTCTGATAATTCTCCATGGGACTAAGTACTTTCTTAAGAGCAGAAAAATGTAAAGTCATCAGAACTTTAATTGGGGAGACAAAATTACAAATATACAACCATTCTAAAGCTGTGATTTGTTGTGAAATACTTTACTTGAGCACTGTAATAAATGAAAAGTAAGTTTTCAGGTTTTTTACATCTCAGTGGAAGTAAAAATACAAGAAGAAACAGGAAACTACCAAGTCTAGTTTATAAGAAATATATTATGGTTACCATAATTCACCAACAGGAGCAATTCTGATATCAAATATGCTCTCTCTGACCACATGTATAATTTCTCAGGACATGGGGCAACTACACTCAAGAAGCTAGTCAGGATAAAAGCAGTATTTTAATGTAGTTTAACATCTTAATATAGGATGAATGAAATTGGATTTTATTCATCCTTAATTTATTCATCCTTAAGATAGGATGAATACTATTTCTTTCTCTATTTTATCTCCAGACTGATGATACTCGCATATTTACAGTTTCATCATCTTACTTCCCATGAAAGAAGAGCAACTATTTTCTTTATTTTTATTGCAGCATTAAAACCCCAGAGGATCAATGGAAAGCATGAACATTTTTGTTTACAGTGCCTTCTGTTCAGACTGACATGGCTGTTTGAACGTTTTTAGAAGGGCACAGTGACAGCTGAGGCACTGCCATTGCAAACCGTAAGAGTTAGACAAGGCTGCCATTGACCATCACGTTCCCACCTGATCTTGCGTGTTTTGGAGAAGGAGGTCCCGTAGAGAACTATTATCAGGTGGTTGGTAGCAGCACCCACCTCAGCATACCCTTTACTGGCCTCCCTGCTGTCTTACAACCTTGTGATGGGCCTGTTGCCCATTCCATAGCAGAGCTCCACGCAAGCAACTGGCTCCTACATGTACAGCATGTCCCTTCTTTGCCATTTAATATTATAGAAATGCATGTTTCGGTGCACTTCAAGCTCTCCCCCCCCAATATATTAGAAAATACATATTCCTCAACTGTATTAAAGAAAAAGCTGATTAATTCCATTTTCATCAAAAAAGGGAAAACACTGATAACTCTGGTAGGTCTCAACTGACCACTATAATTTTCAGCAGCACATGCATTAGATTTGTTAGATAAATCCAGTAACAGTTGTGCTGAAAACAAGATCAGCTTCTGAAATGTCTTTAAATAAATGCAAGAAACTACATGTATCACAGTTCATTCAAAAGTCAAGGTTTAAATGGACATAAAACGCCCTGGTTTTCCAGTATCAATAGCATTTGGAAATGCAACAAAATTCTGAGTGCTGTGAGCCACAGAGGTACAATAAAACATAAAAATATAATAAAAATACTATCTTTTTGTTATTTAACTTCGGCTGTACACATACTTTTAAGTGCCAACTGAAGAAGACTCAAAGCTTTAGTCTGACCCCTAGTCAAAGTACAAATACAGACTTCTCTGTACATAGTGATCAGAGTTTTATTCCTGTTGAATAAAATAGTTTGGTTTGGAACCCAATCTTAATTTCATTGCACCAAATATAAAAAACAGTTACAACTTACTGAGAGGTGGTCCCTTCCTTTGCCAGGTAGCAAAAGAAGAAAAAGGACTTCATTTGATTAAATAGTTTAAATGTATACTTTAAAAATGCTAGGAAAATGCTTACAGACATTTCAAAATCTGGTCTGGAACATATATCTCAAGAACCCCTTCTGATGTGCAGAAAATCCTCCAGGAGTTGCATGCTCCTCTAACAAAGGTTATTTACAGTGTGAAACAAAACATGGGCAATCTGGGATGACAGTTACTCGAAGTTCTGCATTAGGAAGTCCCAAAGGAAGAGATAGTGTTTACAGACATTTACAAATAGACAAAATAATTATCCAGGGTAGAAATAGGATTGTCTTAAGGGAAAAAAAGTCTCACAAAAGACTTCAGAATTTCTGAATGAGGTCTTCTCCAGCTCTGGAGCCCTCAGCACAGGAAAGGCATGGACCTGTTGGAGCAAGTCCAGGGGAGGCCACAGAAATGATCAGACGGCTGGAACACCTCTCCTACGAGGACAGGCTGGGAGAGCTGGGCTTATTCAGTCTCAAGAGAAGCCTCGGGGAGACCTTATTGCAGCCTTCCAGTACTTAAAGGGGACATATAAGAAAGATGGGGACAGACTTTTTATCAGGGCCTGTTGTGATAGGACAAGGGGTAACGGTTTTAAACTAAAAGAGAGAAGATTTTGGCTAGATGTAAGGAAGAAATTCTTCCCAATGCGGGTGGTGAAACCCTGGCCCAGGTTGCCCAGAGAGGTGGTAGGCGCCCCATCCCTGGAAACATTCCAGGTCAGGCTGGACGGGGCTCTGGGCAACCCGATCTAGTTGAAGGTGTCCCTGCTCATTGCAGGGAGGGTGGAACTAGATGCCCTTTAAAGGTCCCTTCAAACCCAAGGATTCTATGATTCTATGATTCTCCTGAAATTATATACCTATTGGTAAAATATCAGAAATGGAAACATATCCTTCAAAAAGCTTAGAGAAACTTTTTGTATTTCACTGGAAATCAAATTTTACATTAGAAAATCATAATTCTAGTCAAGATTCACTTATCCTTAAATATTGGTAAGAATTCTGAGGACACTTCTCTCACTTGAGACCTTAGTACCCAGCGAAACTACCTACTTTACAAAAACTAAGTATGGAATTCTAAATGAAATTAATGTATTACGCTTTTTGAACTAGAAAGCAGTTCTTTTGACAAAGGATGACTTCTTTCTTTCTTTTAATGATTGTAAATGACTTTGTCATCCATATTTCTATACACAGGCCACCATCTGTATTCAAGACTTGGAAGTGGAGCAGCTAAGTAGGAGCAGCGCATAACACAGCACTCCTCTATGCCTGCCTGAACAAAGAGCAAGCTGGTGTTTATAATGCAGGCATGATACAGTGGACAGCATGAAATGGTGAGTCACCGAACCATAACTGAAAAATAAAAGGGATATTTCTTAAGACTTACTGATGACTCAAGAGGCCATCTGTAACCAGTAAATCACGACCATCTTTAATATCTACTAATGCTGTTATGAAAATTTACTCATGTAGGCCATTTTTAATGGCCGAGTATAACTTTGTTTTTTCCACTTTCATCAACTTCATGGTAAAATATTTTGTTTAAGAAAGTCTACTGCTCAAGCTGGGAAGACTTCTTTATAAAACTGTAAAGAGCATATTTAGCATTAGATCTTGCTGTCACTTCACATTTTGAATTGTATGCTAAATGCACAGGCATCATTTTTATTTGCTTGGCATTTTTTATTGGTAAATATCCTAGAGCCATCTATGCATGCTCTGTACAATCGGATGCTTGCATTTTCTGATTATACTTTTTCTATAAGACACAAGTTACTTTTCAGTATGAGCATCTGAAACATCAAAATAATCTGAAAATGAGTAAAATGAAAATATGCTACAAATACGTTAGATCGCTCAAGATCTGCAATTAGAAATCTTCATTCTTGACTCCATATAGCTGTCTGATGAATTGTAAGTGGTTCTTCAGCTGCTGGAACTTAAGAAACCAAAATTTCCAGGGAGTTTTCTATTATACCTGATTATGATTGGTGTTTTCTTTAGGGTTGCCAGCATTTCTCATGAAAATAACTGAATTTTCCAGATGTTTCTTTGGTAAAGAGATCTACTTCTGCTTTCCAATATAAAATCTTTCCTAAATACTATAACTTTCTTTTCACAAGATATTATCAAACATCACAGCTATCACTATTCTTCCAGATTCACATTTTATATTTACACTATTGAGTTAATTTAGCAAAAACCATGAAGTAATTCAAACACGGCAAGTTCTGTTCCAACTGAGTTCTGGGGAATCTTGCTGTTCCTGAACTAACGACAGCTTCCTTCAGCATTCCTCATAAAACAACCAAGTGTATCTCATTGGCTTTGTCATCTAACTTACATCATAACATTATGGGGTATTGAGACTTCAGAGTATTTCAAAATTTTGATCATTAAGAATCCTGCAACTTGTATCACCATTCCAATAAATTTTCAAGTGTCTGCTAAACTTGCTTTTGAGCATATTGTCCCCTGACAAGTAACCCTGCAAACCCTACTATTAGGAAAAAAATACCTTAGAACTGATCAGGCAAATATCTCCATCTACTTAATTAATAAAGTGTATAAGGCATTAATATCTGAGATAATAAATATCTGAAGTATTCAAAACAATGTCTGTCTTTACACATCTGCCAGAGCCAGAAATACAGCAAATAAAAATTCAAAATGTCATTAAGTATTAATTAGACCATTATGAAAAAATTGTTCCAGCAATAATTTTAAATTTCAAACTGCTTGCCTGCTGTTGATCATCACCACAATAATGCCAATAATTTCAAGGCAAAATTAAGAGAAATTCAACTGTTGGGCTGCTGAACGTGAGAACAGTGAAAGACAACCAGTAGATATGTGGGACGTAGACTGTTACATCTGAGACAGTTCTCAAGAATCCCTTTATAGCCTGTGGTGAAAAATCAGCGCCGTTAAGACGTGAGACATCTTATTCCAAGGTTACACAGGTTAGGTGAATCACACTCAAGAAATGCCTATTTTTTCCCACTGATTTTAAAGGGAGTTTAGCGACTAGTTCATATATTGGTCATATACTGCTGATGTCTATTTAACCAAGGTGAATCCTGCCCAGGACACCTGAACTGAAGCTGCTGGAGGACGGAAAGAAACATGAAGATTTGAGCCTCTAACACTTTGTGAAGAAGTAGGAAGAGAGCGTGGATCTGAAAAGTTTCAACTTTCTTAGTGCCTAAATGAACCAAACCACAGAAATTTGAAGCTTGCCCTTCATGAGCTGGCAGATTAATACATTTTGGCACTCCATTTTTGTGATGATGTCAGATTGATTATTTTATCGTAATCAAAATTTGAATGTATATGACATTTTGTTTATGCCGGTCCTCTTTTTGTTCTCCATGTGTATAAACAGATATACCAGTGCTAAACAACTACAATTTTGTGTCACAGACACAGATGTGGAGCAGCATGGAGGTCTTCAGAAAGTTCAGAGTTGCCAAAAATAATCTTCCACCTATCATCTTGTGCAACAGTGTTTCAGCAGACTGCGTACACCACATACACCGCAACCGACTACTCACATCAAGAAAAACTAGTATTTTGCAGGGTTTGATTGCACAACAAAGAAGATGGCTCACCTACAAGTTCTAGAATAAGTATATACCTAAATATGTTTTAACAAAGTTTCAGCCTCATTCTGAATGTCTGCATTTTATCAGAATTTCAGAGTGCTGAGGAGCATCGTTTGAACGAGTTCAATGCTGTCCACACTGTAAGATCAAACTGCATCTTAACGTGTTTAGTGCCGTTACTGTAATTGGACTTTGCAACAACGCAGTTATTTGTGGTGTTTTCTCACAAGTACATGGGCTATATTTAAAGCTCCTTATTTCATAAACAGCTTTAAAAAAAAAACCCTAGAGCTTGCAATCTACAAAGGTGAAGGTCTCACTGAAAATACCTTTATCAGACTGAAGAGCAGCTTCCTTACCCGTTGGCTCTTTGGTGTGCCTTCGACAAAAGATGTGCCTGAGCTGCAGCCAGAGGTGCGACAGCGGTACGTTTAGGCACTCCTGAGCTAGCCCTCATCTTGCCAATAGCACTGTAAATGTAGCGGCAAAGATTTCAACGCAGGCTGTGTAAGCCCGTGAGATTGTGGTACTCGTGCCAGCTGAATTAAAGCTAGCTGGGATATGTCTGTGTCTGCTGCAGGCACACTTCTGATTGCTTTGCAGGCTGAAGTCACCCTGCTTGATTTTGTGTATCTATGACTGAGTCAAACTTTCCTCTTGCTACCAAGCCTTACGCTGGCAAGATTTCTTTCTGTGTACAGTGAGTCAATACACTCTGACTCCGTTTTCAAGACTCTAGAAAGACAAGGCTGGAAAAGCAATATAAATCATTCCATATTGGAAATAATTACTTACATTTGAATTCTGTAATCCTTATTTGAACAAAACTCACATAGACCTTAGTGGGAGTTCAGCTCAGTTAATGACTGAAGTACTTGGCCCTTAATTCCTTTTTCTGCCCTGCTATCAGATGTATTATTATTATGAGAAACATCTGTAATAATACTTTACACTTCCATAGCCCCTGACATCTGGAGGCTTCAACAAACTCTCTCTGAAATTACTATTAGGTATTCTTATGTTATTAAGGATGTCAAGTAATTTGCTCAAGCCAGAGATATAAAGTTTATGCAGCTCTTAAAAAATTGAATTAGGTTGCATTGATAAATACCATCCATTATACAATCCATGTCTTTATTAACCAACCAGAAAGACAGATAACTGAAAAATGACCGATACTGAAGATTAAAAAGAACTGCAGATGCCTAATATCAAATATTCAAATGTCAAATTCGGCTATCCTTACTTGAAAATTCTTGTTTTGCTTTTCAGACTCTAGAAATCACTTAACAAACATGAGGCCAGAATTCTGAGTGGGACAATAATGCGGTTTCTGTTTATGCTTGCTAGCTTGTCTGTCTGTGTTTATCTGTGGGCTGCAGCTAACTGATCACATACCATATCTGTTCCACTGTGGCAAACCAGCACTATTTGCTTTGCTTTTTTTCCTCGAGGTACTTTTTAAACGCTTCCAAATATCAAGCAACCAATTATTTTAGGAGATCTCAGACCTGATCATGTTCCATCACACAAAATGTGGCCCATGGTAAGCAAACGCTCAAAAATGCACATGAAATGAGGTGCATGATGCACACGTGGTCGTTGCAAAAGAAAAAACAACAAACCTATGTATTGTTAGGAAAGAAATTACAAACTCTTCTCATTATACAAGGGAAAAAAATAGAAATGCTGTAATGTCATGAAGAATGTGTCTGGCAAACTGATTATAAACTGCAACATGTTCATGGCAATGAAAGGGAAGGGTCTATTTCAGTCCACAGCTAGTTACAATCCATCCCTCATTATAAGGCACTCTGTTATCAAGGCTCAAGAATAATAGTTCATTGTTCTGTTAGCTCTTTGAGACATTCGGAACCACAGGATTGCAATTCTCCTCTGAATATCCCTGTCACTGTAAAAATATAGGAATACTTCACAGCTATGTATGTCAGCTGTTATAGCCCCTTGTACCTTCTTTATGTGGGCTCTCAGGGCGATAAGGCAACACAGTACCTCACTTTTCAGACACTTCTAGCTGTAATTTGTCCTTTATCAGATGAAGAAATACTGCATTAAGGCTGAGAGTAGCTGTTACACTGGAACATGAATGGGCCCAGAGCCAAAACAAGTACTTCTGTTTTAAAATATAACGTATAACTTAGCTGTATTAACTTAATCACATAACAATCTATGGACAGAAACAGATTCAGTTGTCTTAAAAAATCTGCTCGGATGCAGTGCCTCGCTGAAGCGTTTGAATGGCTTAGAAATGTAAAATGTGTGCTTCACAACGATACGTCGTCACATGCATGTTCTTTTAAGGGTAGAGGGCTGTCTGAAAGCATTGCCTTAGAGGAGGGGGAGTGAAAGAAAGTGAGACCAAGTGTGCTGCCTAGCTGCCTACAACTTTTGGCAGTGGATCAGACAAACAAGTTCAGCAGAAAGTCGATGTAATTTTATTGGACCACACTGTCTCAAGCAATTAGAAAAATATTTGTAAAACATCAGATGAGAAGGGGAAACGTGGAGCCCAATAATGCAAAACAATGTTTATAAGACAGAAATTGTGAAAGTGGAAGAATAAACACAATTACTCTATCAGCACCTCCAGTTCTGAAGATTACTTAGCTTAAAAGCAAAATGTTTTCCTGTTGCGTTTAAAAGAATTCATAGTTTAAAAAAAAACTTTACAAATGTACATGTATATATAAAAAAGCGTTACATACGGATTTTTACTGTGAAGCTGTCAGTGCTCATCAACAGAAAATTATATGCTACATGAATGCAGTTTATGTACTGACATTCACATGCATATTTGGGCAAGGAATTCAAATCCACGGTTGTGCAAGAACGATAAGTTTTAGAGCCACAGATTCTTTTTAGAAGAACTACAGATCATCCAATGTATGTGTAAGCTGCTCAGATAAACTAATACTGTGTGAGGTAAAATCTTTCTTCGTAATTATTATTTCCCCCCTTTAAATACTATGCAGAGAAAAACAGTTTTGACAACTTGCATAGTGCAAGCTTAGACACACACAACGGTAAAGATGGCCATACACATTTCTTTTTGAGTTGCTGGCAAGTCAGAAATTTGTCTTTATCTTAAGTTGGGACATTTGTTCTTTTCTACCAAGTAGAAATATTTCATTTTCTGCCCCAATTAACACCATCAGACGTGTCACATTAACTGTTCTGTTAAAACTCCAGCTACTTAGGCATTAGTGCACGGGGAAGATTTATCTGTTAATTCTAGGCTAACACAGTACTGCCTGACTGTTGGCAGTTATCTGAGTAATAGGATTGGACAAAATGCAAATATTACTATGTCCATTAGAAGTTTTATCAAGATTAACGATGACCGTTAATGAATCAGAAGAAGATTCTGAGCTCCCTGGAATTCAGGTGTATTGTGCATATCAATTCAAATCTAACTTCAGCCAAGATGGAAACCTGCTGTCCGTGTTGTAGAGTCAAAGAATTCAAGCTGTTGAAAGGACTGTTTTGATCTGAGACTTAATGAAAAACACAGCATGCCACTTATGAGAGATATTCAGGTGAAGGAAGGGTGTCCTGAGCAAAGATTCATGGTGCTGCGTGACAGAGGCAGGATTTTCACAAATACAGGCTGCTTCAAGAATGCTGCTGTTCCAACACTGGGAGGAATTCTCAGTATAGCGAAGACAGGGACCCAGGAGCTGGAACTGCTAAAAGTTTCAATAGTTTATAGACTACTACAGTTACTCAGCTGCAAACTCAGCAAAAGCAGGAAAAGGCCTTTATAACACCAACCATCAAGTTTACCTTCTGGGCTTGAATCCAGTGCCAACATATTCAAATAAAATCCAGAGAGAACAGCCTGTGTTGCCCAAACAGTCTACTTGTACATAGCTATACAGCAGTGAGTTCTGGGCAACGGCGAAAATTATCTACAGTATAACAGACTTTTCCCACAAGCACATTCACAATGAAAACAAGCTGCGAATGTCAGGATAAATGTAAGTCTAGAGAAAGCAGGTCTGCTTGAAGTTGTATTTACAGTGAAACTTTGGCAGTCCCAAAAAACAGCTAAGCTCCGATTTCCATACATCTATATACTCTGCAATATATCTTGTGTGGACTAGAAATTAATCCTTTGCATTCCAGAAGCATCAAAGAATGACTGCTGAAGAAGACTAAAACTTCTGTGAGTGATTGCTGGAGGGCTGTGGGGGTATGTGACATAGCTGTAACCAGACAGGACGTTAAACGTCACAGCAGAGCTGTTGCTTACACACATCCCTTAGTGTACTGTCAGCACTGGAAAAGAATCTGTCCTGGAAAATACTGAGAAATTATATTTTTCAATACATATTACATAGTCAGCTGAGCTAAGAAATAGTAAAAGCACATGAATAAAAACTGATAACCTAAGTTCAGCCAGCAGCATGGAAAAAAAAACATGAAGACAAGAATGGAGAGAAAAAAGGAACCAGGCAGATGGGATACGAGCATGGAAGATGGTGGATAGTTGTATCAATAGATTACATATGGGATTTCTATGATTTTAAGAAAAAAGTTTAAAGCAGCATGTCATATAAGGAAATTTCATTCTGAGAGAAGTACTTCAGCAGATCAATTTTCTACTGGATGTCTTCAGTGACCACACAAGGTGGGTTTTTTTTCAAGGATTAATGCTGAGCAAATACAGGCTAAAGAAACCCTTTGCAAGAAGTATTTACAAACATCCATTTGAATAAAACCACAAAGTGCTTTAGATGGTATTTGGTTTACCTCATCATTCATACTCTAAATAATGAAAATTATTTGTATTTGCAGAGAAAAAAAAATCTCCATTAATATTTTTTTGAATATTAAATAGACTTAAACACAATAACACCTTTAAAGTCTGTGTCTAGAAGTTACAGTTGTATAAAGGGTGAGAACCAATGACTATATTTATAAAGCCTTTCAGGAAAGACTGAAAGAGTATGAATATTGTTGACTTTCCCACCTTCCATACATGTACCCTTCACCTCTTCAGATAGCTTGCAAACATAATTATCTGTGTGGCATACCAAACTACCTAATAACAGAGTGAGCGATCATATATGTTATGCATGCTGGCTCCCTATCTGTTTGGAGAGCAAATGTGGCGTCAGTGGAGCATTCAAAGAACAGTCTAATGGGTATCCAGTGCTTTACTGTCTTGGTAATGACTGCCTCAGTCCCAAAATCAAGGCCAAAGGCATTAGGAGAGCTATCAAAACATATCTGACAAGGTATCCTGTGCATGTGGGACCCTGAACCTCACTGGCCTGATTGCTTGAACAATTAGTGTGCTCCATAAATGTATCTTTGCTATACAGACGTATTTTTAAATTAAGGATCCACAAATTTAGCATTTTTAACATTTAAAATTTCCTACATTGATGATCTCCTACTCTCTCCTCTAAAGAGGTCCCATTCTACCCTTGGAAAAAAAAAAGAACTTGCTTGAGTTTTTCAAGATGTCCTTCTCCTTACAAAGTAATGTTACTTCATTAGAAATAACTACATTCTCAGGGAATTCAGGAAAGAGCAAGATTAGATATGTCTGTGGATAATGAAAATATCAAAACTTATGTTGAATTTTACTTCTTTTAGGAACAGTATGAACTCATGTACTTTAGGAAATATGTGAACCCGTAAATATTTGATGATAGAAAGTTCCTTTCTGGATATAATATTCGTAGTGTTCAGAGTTCCACTATGGGGGGTTTTTTTGGTTGGTTTTGGTTTGTTTCTGTCTTCTTTTCAAATCTTGGAGCATTTCCTATTGGTCACTGTCAGGACAGAGCACTGACCTAGATAGCTTAACTTCTTCCTCCAATAAAGCAATTCATATGTTGTTTGCATGAAGTCAATAGTCTACCTCAACAGAGTACTTTTTCCAATCCAGAATGGAGGGGAAGGAAAGAATCATCCTGACAATATTTTCTGCCTTACAGGTCATTGTTTTTTTCGTGTTAATCTCTCTGCATCTTTTCTTTGTAACATCTCTCTGGAACACAAGCAGCATCATGTTTACAAGGCAGGAAACAATCTCATTCTCCAAGGACACAACTTCACTATCATGGGTGAGTGACAGAGCTAGTAAGAGGGATCCTAACATATCTTCCCACAGGGGGACATTAATTTCACTGAAGCACTGAGATATTCTTCCTGCATTCTTTTTCATCTTTCCTTTCATATTATTGATGTACAGGTGGGGCTGAGGGACTTTTTTGTAAGTGAACAGAATAAGTGCTTATCTTCCTTGATGTGAGTAAATATGGCAAGATAATTTCTTCTGAAAATATGTCCTTTTCACACAAGCCCAGAGCAGAGACTAATTCTGACTCAGTTTTGCACCTGCAGGAAAAACCTAAGCTAGGCTATGTCAAATTTTTATTTTTCTAGACAATCCCTTTCTTTCTGCATTGAAAATTTGCTTCTAGGGGCAATCAAGGATTTTTTTTTACCTTTATGATTTCTGGATAGCTGGCAGTCCAGCTGGTGCTATTGTACAGTTTATAAGTGGCATTTCCACAGCAAATGGATGTTTCTACTGCACAATACACGAGAAGTGTGTAATTTTCTAGAAGTACCAGATTTATGGTCCCTGCACCATACATTTGATTTGTGCACCCGCAGTAAGCACAGTGCTTCTCAAATACATTAGATCTGCTCACGTGCATTTCTTTGCTGTATCCATGCATTGGATCAAATACTTGCCACATATACTTTACTAATGCTCTAAAGCGTATTTGCATGTATTCTTCTACTGGAAAACTCAGGTGCAAACTTGGCAGCCTTAAATATTGGATGCATGAGTTGTAAGTATTAGAATCTTACCCCAAGCTGAATTCAGGCAGCCCACTTTTCTGAAACATGTAGGTTAAGGTCAGAAAACAACTGTGCTTCAATATGGCAATGAACTGTAAGACAATATGGACAATAGTCTAAAATATGAGTACAATTTTCCAACTGTCACATTAATCAGCTTTCCTCTCACGGTAAAAAAGTGAGACCAGAAACAATGCTTTAATTGGGATGCTCTCCAAATTACTCAAAAATTAGGGATATTCCACAGAGAGTTCTAACATAGCCTTTGATTCAAATGGCATCGTTCCAGTCGTCTTCAAATATAAACCAGCATTTTTCAATACTATGTTTTTCCTGTCACAACTCCTGTGATCTTAAGAGATACCACATCTACTCCAAGGTAGAACATAAAAGGGAACGATTAAGGTGATCTTTCTCCTGATGTAGTCACCTAACCTGGCAGAGTATACACTGTGACATGATTGCAAACATCCCAAAATACAAGATACTCAAGTACAAGATGAAATAACCATTTCTGAAAACATTTCAAACAAATCCAGGATGCATTTGTGAGAAAATCTGTATTCTTTTCCTCCTTTCCTGTCTTAATTACCTCCACAAAAACGTCAGCTACATTTGGCAATAGATGAAGAGTAGGAATCTACGATACAGCCAAAAAACAGAAGTAGGAAAATGCTGTTTCAATTGCAACTAGTTTAAATTACTGTAAAGACTTGTATGTTAACTTCACCTAGAGTAGGTTACTAATCCTGAATGCCAGTTCATTCTAGCTGTTTAGGTATGAGGCAGTGAAACAACCCATGAACAAGAAAAATACACACAGTGGTTCTGCAGTATGCACTAAATAATCTGAAGCAGGAGGCAGCAATAGCAGTTTTATCTTGCAAGTTCCCGCAGTGGTTCTTTAAAGAAGGTAGGAGAGAAAAGAAAATGTACAGATTATACTTTCACATTGAAAAAAGTAAATGGAAGAGGTTTTCAGTTAGCTTAAACCTCTCAAAGAAAAAAAAAAAAAGAAAACCAAACAAAGCCATCTTTGTCATGCTTACTCACATCAGTTGACAATCATGGTCCATCACAATCAGCTTACACTCAGGTATAATAAACAGTATTGGGAAGGTTATATTTTAATGTGACATATGTAATTTGCTGCTGGTAAGTGACAGGTTCAAACCATGCCTGTAAACCCATCATATAACACATCCTCTTTTAGTCCTACTTAGATTAAAAATAATAATACTGAAGAATACGTTTTGGCTTTGGTACTCACTACAGGCACTTCAAAAGAACACACAGGGAAACTGGATGCACTTTAATTGACTCATCCAGAGGGCTTTCTGGATGCATCCAAAAAACCAGCTTAAAGCAAGCATGCACATGCTCCCATCACAAAATGGTGCTCCATTATTTTAGCGCATGTGGGGATATGCATGTCTGTGTAGGAGACAGAGAAAAAGACATAGAAGGAGGAAACTTCTCACCCCATTAGGCACTGAGTGCTTCCAGAAGCTCTGCAAACCATAACAGCTATTTCCCTTCCTGCCCTGCCCCCGGGGTTCATCTAGTCCTCACACCATCATAAAAGCAGGAAAGCTGTAGAATCACACAATTCTTGCCCTATTTCTTACACTTATTCCTTAAACATCTTCTTGTTGACATCTCAGGTTAAATAGACCTCTGGGCTGCTCCAGTACAAGCACTGGTACATTTTGATATTATGTTCTTCTCTCTTCCTTTGTGGAGAAAAAAACCCATGAAGACAAGCTGAAGAAATTCCTGCTTTGATGTATTCTCTTGTATTAAAGGACATAGCATTACAAATTAACTGCCCCAAAACAGAAAATTTAACAGATTTAGTAAATCTGAATAATAATTTATCTCAAGTAAGTCTGGGGAAACCAGTTCACATCCAAATATTTTCCCCAAAACCAAAACAAGTCAAGCCTTTGCAAAAATTTGGTTGGTTTATTTCATTATTATTTTTCATTTTCCTGTCCCTGGCAATAACCAGACCAGATCTGAAAGGCTGGAACTTTTGCAAGAAAGTTTGCCTTCTCAGATGTTCTAGTCCCCCACCTCAGATTCTGAATGTCAGAGCAGTTTAGATAAATGTTCATGATTTTAGGCACCTATCCAAGACTGTTGCTGTTTGCTTATTAGGACATAAGAAGTTAATTGGAAGGGCACACTTTTCCTTAGTGGTAGAAACAACTGATTGATTACATTATGCGTAATCTCCTATTCATAGAAACAGCAGAACATAGCATTCTACAGGCTGAGATAAAGACTGTTTGTGTGTGTGTGGCTGAGGGGAAGGGGCACAGCAGGGGAGTAAAATACTAAGAATATCGGTGCACCAGATGAGATGTCAGTGGAATAGAAAGTCATCACAGGATAATGGTCTCCTGCTGCTAAATGAAGGCCAAGGCAAAGCAGATGTTGACTCAGAGTAAAGAAGTTTATTTTTAAAGCACAAGACACTGATCCTGTCGTAGTGGTTACTCTGCTAAACTGCCGGTAAAGTATCATTCATTTCACTTGACAGACATTTTTAAGAAAAGCATTACTTATCCCATGTTATTATTGAGTTGTTATATTTTTATTGAGTTGAAAAAAACGCCCACCACCCCCAACTTACTGTTACGTTCCATCAAGCAGAAATGAAACTAGTAGTGAAAGCACAACTTTACTTGAAAATGCAACTTTCTGACTGAGGTTGGTTTATTGATAGGGTTCAAGCCATTAAAAACTAAGTTATCTAACAGTACAATTGGATGACTTTGGTTACATTTACTTTTGTAAAAATCAATCAGTTGCCCTAACATGCAAATGCTAGAAAGAAAAAAGAATGTTTGAGTAAGGAACCCGATCTTTTTGTTAAAGTCCATACTTCTATGTATGGACAAGATTGGTAATTCTAGATAGACATCTTGCCTGAAATCTTGGTTCCACTTACATCAGTGGCAATATATCCATTGATCCATAGGGACTAATGATTTCGTCATGTGTTAGTCTGCAGAATGGATGTAGATGCAAAATGGCCAGTGCTGGACATTCTTTTGTCTGCTGCCCACTTGACGCACTTCAACTTTGCTGTTGGCAAACCACCTCTGTGAGGGAACTAATATCTTGTCTCACTTGTTTACGGCCTTTGGAAAATCCTTTAATCCCCAGCTTATCATTTGTACATTATATGATCCCTTGTCTCTCTTTATTTTGGTTACAGGGTCTTCAGGGTAGGGACTTGTCCTGAACAGAAAATGCATGGAGGGTGGCTAAAATTCTCAGGCACTGATCTCAGGTATTGCCAGCGAAACTACTATGCCGAAAGATAGTAAAAATATATCTGACACCTCATCCAGTATGCTTGTCTGTTCACTGGCTTTCTGTTTAATGCAAAGAGAAATGAAAGACCTTGACAGTCACATCCAAAATCTTTTACAGATTTGGGTATGGTTATTTGAAGAATTATCTCAACTTGAGTTATGACTTTTCATCAAAACTACATTTGTTTGGAAGAAGATAACTCCTAGACTAAGAGGACAAGAAAATTTCTTAGCAAGTTCTGAACAGCTGTGTTTCAGACAAATTGTCCCTGGAAGAAGCCATTACAACTACAGACTTAGTGTCGTCTTCTTCTTCTGGGATGCATTAGCAAATCCTTCTTTAGAGTCCACATTTTAAAAAATCGTGGCCACTTATGAGCAGAGGTCTCCTTAAAAAACAATGGAAAACAGGCTTCCAAGTCTCTGTGTTGCTCTAGAGAATCACAGTTACACTTTTAAGTCACTCAGGTGCTTCAGAATTGTATAGCTGTTCGACTCTCAATAACCTCTTGCGTATACTACACAGCATTCTTAAAAAAATGAGCTCATCTGTTAAACTCCTCTAACCAATGCAATGCAAGTATCGGGCAAATCCACTTACTCTGTGGGGTTTTTTTTTAATCTGATCTATATCGACCACCTCTTTACTAAATTAAACATACTGTACTAAATTAAAAAGCTGTATTATAATTTTCATAGTTTTCCCAGCGTATTGAAAGGATAGTTCAAACGTACACAGAGAATATATGCTCTTACAAAAACCTCAGTTGCAAAAATCAGTATTAGATATAATTAACAATACAGACAATTATGTCATCTATTTGGAAACATACACATACTGCAGTGCTAGTAAATTGCAGCTCTAAGAAAGAAAGTAGCCACTACTCACAATATAGTAGCTATGTCATTGACCACAGCCTGTTTTTAAACACTAATCTGGTTATCAAGAGATGATTAAAAATGGATTCATCAAAATGTGTTAGCTAATGAACTTGCTAAGCTCAGCTTAGTTTCTCAGTCTAGAGAGAGCTTTAACCCATTTGAATTTAGGTTCGCCCAGCTGTAAAGTGGGGATAATGATGCTTTCTTTCCTCTACTCTCTAACTTGTCTATATAGACTGTCAACTCCATTGGGCAGGAATGATCTCACTGGGCATTTTACACCACCTGGCACAGTGGGCCAGTAATCTTGGCTTGCACATTGACATACTGTTATAAATCACCATTTTTCAATGCACCTAACAAAATCCATATTTAAGTTAATTCATTTTACTGTTAGGTTTTTTCTTTGTTTATTTTGTGTTGGGTTTTTTTGTTTGTTTTTTAATATATATGGGAAAGCAATTCCCTTTACATTTTTAAAAATTAAATAAAGATGACAGCATTTCTCCTGAAAAAATAAAATTGGGAATTATTAGTGTCAGAGGAATCATGTAAAAAATTACAAAAAGATATTGTATTGCCAATTAGGCAAGCAATTGTGAAGTATGCAGCTATACTTTAGGAACAACCCAGATAGATTTTTAAACAGAAGCAGTAAGGTACCGTTGACTTTGCTTGAACTGCTTCATAACATCTCACTAATTCATAGAATGCAGAACAGTACTTATCCGACAAAAGAGAAAAGAAAAAATTTCAAATGGACAAACCTTCTTGGATAAAATAATAAGCAATCAAAATATTAATTTAAAACCTCAAATAGAATGCTCTGGAGTAGGGACTAATGTTTAAATTAACCATTCACGGACTTGTGTAAATGCATGCTGGAATCAGCTGGCATCTTCTACATTTACTCCATGGAAGTAGTACCCAAGTACGTACATTCAGATTCTCACCTGCAACTCAGGTAAGCCAAGCAAGCGCTAAGAACTCAGGCTAGAAGAGTGTCTACTCATTAGAAGTAAAAAGGATACTGAGTATAACATAAACAACTGAAGTATAGCTTTTTCTTAAAAAGAATCAAGCATTGCATCAATACAGAACAGTAAATACCTCAAGAATTCTGTCACTTAAATTTAAATACCAATGTATGACCCTGAGAACAGCATTAATCTCACCTAATTCTAGCCATCTAAAAATGAGGCATCTAATTTGTCAGCAGGGTTCCCAGTACAGTAAGTAGAAGAAATAGGTACTTGCAGATGCAACACACCTTATCTATCCATGTTATCCTTTTAAGACAGGATGGAAATCTGTTAAGTGCTTATGGATATCCCACCCCAGGATATAGAGAATCTTGATAACCAACTCAGCTTCATTGTCTTAGCTTAAAAATGGCTAAAACCGGGTGCGATAAATATCACTCCAAATGTCCATCTTTAGACATCCTGTTGTGATGAGTTTGCATTGATAGGTCTTGATAATGTGTAATTTTTCTATTGCTTTGATTGATGAAGAAGAATGAGCACAACATTTAGCCATTTTCAATTTATGAAATGCCACAAAATTAAATTAGGTCATTTTGCTATATTCTGTTTTGTAATTTCATGACTGGCAACATTACTATTTGAAAACATTTCATACTTGTAATAAAATATGATTTTAAGATCTCTTCCTAATAGCTATAGTAACAGTCACACACATGAGATTGGAGCAGAATGTACAGTCATGACCGTTTAAAGCATGTTACACAATTATAGCATTTGCTAATAAGAGTTCAGCTACTGTTGCATATTTGCCCCATGTTTCTAGAAAACGCAACTTTTAAGTTGTGGCACATTATCTACCATGAAAGAGCATTAGGGACAGGAAATGGAAATATTTATATTATTTCAATCAGCTATTACTCATAAAGGATTTTTGTTTAAGAACTTGAAGAACTTGGGTGCAATTGAGAAGATCGTTTGTCATCAGATATGTCAGATGAACCTTCCAACTACTTTAACATTGCCCAGTGATGTTATTAAATTCAATTTAATAACTTATTATTAAATTAACTTAAATATTAAATTAAAATCCAAATTATTGTTTCAAAGACATTAAACCATGATATTAGTACTAGTTAACACAGATGAAGTATACACATTTTAAATGTGAGTGTTGTTATTGGTAGTAGACTTCAGATGATATTTAAAGCATACTCTTAAATGCTACTTAATTTAGTTTCTAGCTAAACACCATTTTCTACTGTAGTCAGCTTTCAGAACATAGGTAAAAGTTGGCTGTTCTCTGGAACACCCTCTTTAGACACAGCTCTGAATCCCCTTTGCTCTTCTCCACCTCAGTCATATTCCCCTGTCCTCACGGATTTGTGGGCTGTGCCAAAGAACAGCAAATCCATAACCCACTATTCATTTATTCCCTGGTTATTCTACATGTCATTCTGCAGGTAATGACTGCAGACGTTAGTAAAAAAATTAAACTCAGAATGAGTTTAGAATGATTGCAAAAATAAGGGGCACAAAAAGATTTCGGCATTAAAAACAACTCCCGGAACTAGATGTCACTGCCCAAGCTGCACAATAGAGTTAACTGGTTGAGCCATCATTCACCACGTGCACAATAAACACATGTAAAACATGACATAAGATGACCATCAATGAGTTCACATTTAGAGTATAGCTGATTGCAAATAAGAGCTTCTTTGAACAATCAGAAAAGTGAAGAGGGGGTGCGTGCACAAGCAGAAAAGGGACAGAGCGAGCACACACAGAGCCTCATTCAGGTGAATCTGAGTGGTTGGTGGAAAGCCTGGTGAGTGTGGATTTCACCATCTGGAAATGAAGCTGTTATATGTTTACTAGAGTTCTCACAAAGAAGATTGATCATTTCCAGATTTCCCATTTTGTTGGGATGGATTAACATCTGGAGAAAAGAAAAGCCGTGTTTGCTCTTGCAGAAATTTCTACTACTTGTATGCATTTATTGAAGCCTGCAACGGCCTGCAATGTCAGAGATTCCAACTGCCGACCAAGTCTTTACACTTCCTAGATAGTCAAATTAAGCTAACAAGGATTTTGCCTGTTCTTGGTAAAATAGTTACTGCTGCTATATAGAATGACAGCATATAGATCACTTTGAGAAGTTTATGTTAGATTCTTGCTCGAGGAAAAGTCTTGTAACATCAGTGCTTTGTCAGAAGTCTGTTTTGGTGAAAGCAATGGTGGGAAATTTTATATGAGAGACAGTCAAGACTAACAGCTACCAGTCTGCCAGGTTTCACTGTTATCTCTTCTCAGTAATTGTCCAGAGTTCTGCATGACAGCTATTCATGAACTACGAATATATAAAGACTCAAGTGCGTACTTAATATCATTGATACCATGAATTAACAATTCATGTATCAAAGTCTCTTTGGTCAGAAGAGTCAGAGCTAATAAAAATTATAGATTTGCATTTTTATTTAACCATTAAGTAAACTACTTATTTTGTAGGCTGTTTTACTTAATTGCACATAATTTTGAATATGAATCACAAGAAGGCACTGTTCTGAAAAGCTCTGTTTCATGTATTTTTGATAGTATAATCTGGACTATGTCCTTGCACATGAATGAGAATCAGTCATGGTTTTGGACAAGCTTCATGGCTCACCCCTTTTTTTCCCTCCGATTTTTTTTTTGTTTCTTTAAAAAGATGGAAGACATTTCCTATGAGAAAACATGGGCATTAAAGCTAATGTATTGATAGAAATAAATGAAAGTTATTTTGAAAAGAAAATGGAAGATTATTCTTAGAAAGTAGAGAGAGTTCTTATCTTCAGTCTGATTAGAAATTGCCTCTATAGATTTCAGGGAAAAAAAGATAGCTTTTATAAGCTTTAAATCAGCAGTTTGTTTGTACTCAGGAAAGTGATTTAGTACATGTTTAACTTTAGGCACATGCTTAAATTCCATTGATTCCGATGGAAATAAAGCAGATGTGCTTGGAGTTGATCACATGCTTAAATAGTGCTGAATTAGGGCCTTTATACTTTACAAGTTCAATATACCAAATGTTAATTAATCCTCATTGCACTACTCAAAGAATGTCTCGTTACCAAATGCAACTAGTGGGAGTGGAGATTGCCTAATAACTCATGTAGTAACTAATTAGTTTGTGCTACAAAATGTAGCTGCAGACCTCCTAAGCTGTATCCTTTTTCTCACACTGCAGAATTGCAGATAGGAAGGAGGTGCTAATGGTAAAAAAAAAGTTTCTTGTCAATAGGAGAACTTCAGTGAATGCTTCTGTGTTTGTGTGTGTATTCACAGTAAGCAGTCTATATTTCAATCATTGTTGGTGATATACTGAGAATGAGAAAATAAATACATGCAATATGTAGGCAGAATGTATTATTAGCGGTCAAAACTATATAAACAGGAGGTGAGGAAGAATGATAGGGAAGAGAAGCGAATTCGATAGCACACTATAAAAACTAAAGCCTGATTACTGTGGAAATGTCTGAAACAACTAGACTCTGGCAAGCAAAACCTTTCAAACTTTTTAAACCAAATACTTATAAACTACAGCTTGTGAAGCATTTAATTGAAACTCACCATAACTTCGTAAGCATAGTCCATATAAGAGAGTCAGAGGGCACTTCCATCGTGTCAAACTGCCAAACAGCCAATATTTTTTAACATCAGAAAAGGGCTGAGTAAAAAGGAGGCTTTTTATATTTTAGATCGTTTGTGGTAAGCATGGTTAAAAACTCTGAACCAAAGACAACGAGGCTTGCACCAACCCCACAACAAGTTTTCAGGGTTGACTTCATTAACAAACATACATATGTCTCCAACTAGTTATTTCAGTTGGTTGACTCAATCAAGAACAGATTAAGCTTTATAGTTCTAGTACAAGACATATATATCCAGACTTAAACCAATTCTGTAAGATCATTTGCTACAATGCTTTTTAATAACACACCACTTTACTACTAGATCTACATAGTTCCACCTTCATCTAATTCCTCCTTTACATCAGAGTTTGTCAGTCATTAATATTGCCATAGGTAAGAGCCTTTCAGTATTCATCAATACCAGAGGGGACCCATATTCAGCCTTCTTTGCACAAAGAATCCGCCTGAAAATCTGACATCTTGATCATCTGACTTCCTTCTCTCCCCCCAGTAATTCTAAGAATGGTTTTGAAAAAAATTGATGGAGAATATTTTAAAATTAATAGCTCTGTTCCCTTACAATTTTTCTTCCCCCTCCCTCCCCACTAAACAGTCTTAACGTGCATGAGGTTTGTAAAGAAAATACCAGCATCCAGCCCTGTTTACTTTGAACAGCAAGAATTTGATGTGGAACAAAGCATTCATTAGAAACAGGACATCATGAGGACCTAGACTGTTTTTACTCATACTCCTGAAGTTTCTTTAAAGATGTGCTGCCTAAATTCATTCTTCCATACTCACTCTGTGCTACATCCTTCTGACAAAACACCCTCCGTGACATCTCCCTTTAACAGGTAGCACATGGAAAAAAAAAAAAAGCCTTCCCTAGGAATCCCCAGTGCCAATACTGAAAATGTGACTATAGACAAGAAATCTGTTGTCTGATTTATATGTCCTGGTGTAAACTGGGGTAAAAGGTTTCCCAATGCCAACGGGCTGGCTCATTGGAATAAACATAGTGGTCAGCGGCTTGAACCTCCTGTGGCCAAGTGTGTCATTAAAACCTGGTGGTCCATGTGTAAGGTGAAACCACGGCCATATAAACACACATGCCATTTCCCACACGTCCAAAGGAATGCTAGAACCTCCTACTTCCCCACTGAGTGATGCTGTTTTGTGGGCAATGGAACCTGGGAAGCAAACGTAACAGTCTGCCTTTCTGCTCCCTTCAGTTTAAAATTCAATCGCTCCCCAGGAATACTTCTGTGGTAGTGCAACAGACCAAACAAAGCATCAAAGATCATCTCCACAACAAAAATGACTGATTAAACTGGATCATAGCAAATACAAAATTTCTCTCCAATGTGTATTCCTGGATAAACACTTTTCCATCAATGAAACAGAACATTAACATGAGACTCATACCATTAATCCACAGAAACTCTTGATGTTCTTAATGTTAACTGTTATTTGGGATCAAGGCCAGAACACTGACATTGTCATAGCATCAAGGCCAGGTTTAATCTAAGAGTAGTCCACATCCTTGTAAAACACTTCAGTGCAGTGACACAAAAAGAGTAATGTACTATGAAACAAAATAGAAAGCTGATGCAGCAGTAACTGATTATTTCCAAAAGTAAACCTAAGATGAAGTTTTTAACTGGCTAGCTGCTTGGTTATCATTGCCTTCAACTCTCATATGTCTCAACAGGCATTATCAAATCAAGTACCATAGTCAAGATGATGGTAGGGGCAGGGTTGAAGTCTAGAAAAAGAGTTTGGTCTTGCTCTAGTTATTGCTGATTGCAAGAGTTGTTCCCTCTTCTGGCAGGAATGCACAGTATACTGAAGATGACAGGAAACAATTGAGGGGAAAAAAACATAAAACCCAAACCAGAATAAAATATGGATAGAAAGCACAACATGGAAATAAAGATAAAACTATGTTGGCAGAGCTGTAGGAAGAGAGATCAGCACACACTTTATTGGTTCTTGGCACACACAGCCCTGCTTCCAACAGATCCAGAGAAATCTGTTTTCAGATTCAGAGTGAAAAATGATTGGGCAACATCCCCAGTGGCAACTTTCAGGTGACTTTCCTAGTGCTTATGAGGGTTGCTCTGGCTGGGAACAAGTTATGTTACAGAAGAGCCTTTAATTCCACTATGAATTCTGCCATGGAGTACCTCAAACCTGCTCTGATATGCTGCCTGCAGGATTATCCAGGCAGTAGCTATGCAGCTTATTTAGGATAATCATTTTGTATGTGGTCCGTTTAGAGGCCTTAACTGCAGCAAAAGCATGCTTTGCTTTGACTCTCCAGCAAGCCAAAAACAAACAACAACATAGCGACAGAATTATCCCAGAAGTGTTTACATGCTGATATATTTTAAGAATACTAATTATTTATTTTAGAATGGCTCTTTGTTCTGATTTTCCTAATTTGGAATGGTCTTTCGTTAATGCTTTAAAGCTATATGCTGTAGTAAGGCCCAAAATAATGTTTAAGATGTATCTTAAAAACTGCATGGAGCGGTGCAAAGTAAACACTTATGTTTTGATTAGCTCCATTCCATGCTATGTGTCAGAACAAAAACTCTTAAAAACATTGGCCCTACTGTATTGTAGGACCTATGCATAATTATTTCAAAACACACAGAAAGTGGCACACAGAAAACTAACGAATAAACTATGCAAAAAAAAAAAAAATCAAGAAAGGTTTTAGATACTACAAACAAAGCACTTTCTGTCGGACTAGCTTCTTTTAAACCCACCATATTTATAAGGTACCCTGCTTTAAAAAGAAAAAAAAAAGAAGCTGTATATAAACTAGATAGCATACATAGCTGCTCTGTTTAGAAAACAGCAAAGTACCATGTAAAAAAGTCTCTGTTTAGTCAGCCCACCCACTATGAAAGGAAAAAAAAAAGCTGACATTTAGAAAACAGGATATACTGAACAGTTTTCACAATTGTGCCCAGCAAATCTGATAGAGCTTTACTAGTAAATTCTACAGTGTGGGCCCAATCCTGCAAGTTGCCACCTATTGGGAAATGAAAAGGTGTTCTGGATAAAAGTTAAAACAGTATTATAAGCCCAACCTTCCTTTCAAATATGGCCTTTAAAGCAACCACTAGTTATCAGTGACATAGGAAGTCAAACAGTAAGTGTGAGGCAAATATCAAAACAACCCCACCTTTTGGAAAAGTGATCTTTTCATTCATACAGATATGACACAATATAATTACTATTATTGCTGATAGACAAAAAGAGAGGTTAAAAAAACCTGCAAACCCGAAGTACATATAAACATGAGAAGAAAACCCAAATACTGTTATAGAAAATTTTCAGAGCACAGATTTTCCTACGTGTTTGGAAAATGCTAAACACAATGAGGTCCAGATGCTGATTGGAGCCAACGAGCTTAATGCAAAGCAAATACTGCATAAAATTATTATGCACATCACTTTCTACACAACACTGCCTGATGCAGAGGCAGCCTGTGTGCGCTGCTCAGGGTATGACGTCAGCTGTCTAACGCTGCAATGCATTAAGCGTGTTACAGTGCGGTGGCGCGTAATCTTCCAAGTGCAGGTATACTGTGGGTGACATTCAACCTCTGAAAACACATCAATATACACAGTCCTTCAAGTTTCAGACCTTCAACAGTCATGAAGGCTGTATTTACACACGCACACATACACATATATATGCATGAATTTCTGGTTGAAAATACTGCAATAGGGAGCACATTTATTGTGGAAAAACAGAATAATAAGGAAATGTCACCCTTTATTATCTAGCCAATCCAAAACCGTTCCTAAGAACTGGGCCTACCTTTGCCTCTGCTCCTGGCTCGCCTGCCCAACTGCTCTCCTTTCCCCCTGCCCCTAGTCCCCGGTATTGGGAGTTTGCGCTAGAAGGCTAGTAGAAACACGCATATACAACTAATAATGCTGAGGTGATGTATACAAAGCCCTCCCCAGTCTCCGTTGAGCCAGCCAAGAAGCTCTCAGCTCTTCATCGCTGCCCCATGAAGGAGGCAGTAGACCTTAAGATCAGCCAGCAGAGATGCTCATCCGAGCTCTCCAGCCTGTTCCCCTCTATGTGAGATGAGTTAATTTAAACAGCAGGTCTCCTCTATCTCCCCCAGACCTATGAATGATAAAGGGCATAGTCAACAGATAAGGAATAACTTTAAACACTGCAGAAGCATAAACAAAACTTTAACTGCAAGCTGAGTGATTTTTTTTTTTTTTGAAGTGCACACAGTCCACAGAGCCATCCTATGCTAAAAATTCCAACACAGAATTCCTGCAAAAGGCAAAATCCAGTGCCAAGGAGTCTCCCCTTGAGTATTCACTGAACCTTACTAAGTAGACAGCGGTTGAAGGGGATTCCACTGGGGCACTCACAAAATCAGCCCTTGTACAGATTTGTGTCAGCCCTGCATCTCAGAAACAGAGTAGTCTAAGAAACAGCAGCACACTGACAACCCAATGGCAGGCCAAGCGATTCAGCTCCTGACAGGTTAAAACAGTACTCATTGTCTGAGCAGCAAGTCAATGCAAGCCAGGAAAATCTTTCAGAGATTAGACCAGTGGCTAAACTTCAAGGAACAGAGGAAGTTACGCTGAGGAATCCACTGCTTTTTTTCTTCTTTTCTCCTTCCTGCCAGGGAAAAGAAGGTTGGAGCTGCTGCTGTGCAGGCTGCAAGGAAAGCAACAAAATGAAGGAAGCTTCCCTTTAGCTCCTTCTCATCCAAAATTACAGTGTGTTCTCTCACGTCGTTTCCTTTAATAATACTGAAAGGTAAGAAATTACTCTAAAAGCAAATTTTTCACTTTGTCTTCTGAACAAAAGTAAAGGGTTTAACTCTTTGAAGACCCACTAACTGCAGGATCGTCCCTAGGAATAAGTCCTAAAGGGGACTTTCAGTAAGACTGTCTTTGCTAAACTTTAAATCATGCTATTTTGGGGAATCTTAATTTCAAATTACAATTTCAATAAAGATAGAAAGGCTACATACACAATTTTCATTAGTGTCTCTCCAAGTTTAAAATGATACTTCATATTTCTCTTGTTCTGTGAATGGGCACTTAGCTCCTGATGTACATCAGACAGTGAGATGTGTTACAAGTGACTGGGTTCTATTAAAAGGCCTTAAGCCATTAAAAATGCTGTTAAATTATATGAAATTTTTAGATGCACAGGCTATTGTTTCCACCACAAAATGTTCTAAAATTTTTCAGAATCAGACATCTAACAGTTAAAAACTAGAATTCACTAATGTAGGGTTCAGATAAGAAGTTTGACCATCACTTTTTGCATCAACTTGCCCTGGAAAAAGCAGTGGCACTTCCATTGAAAACTGCTACTGAAAATATTCAGAACTTTCACTACTCACTTTATGCTTCTTCAACTGAATTTTTGTCACACTGGAGGACATGTACATTTGGAGTTTGGTCTAAATGTGGCAGAGCTGAGAGCAAACAAAACTAATCCAAGTGTCACTGAATAACAATATACAGGAAGAAAAGATAAGCAGATTAACAAATCCTTGGTTTTTTCCAGGGGTCTCAAGGACTGCATACTTCAGGAAAATTTCAGTTCTTTTTTACTTGTTGGACAACTCCAGGTGTGGAGAAGTCCTAAATTCATGCCCCTGTCCTCATCCACATCTTCTCTTTTAGACTCATGAAGCATGAGCACCCATTGGCAATACCAGAAGGGAGAGATAAGTTCCGTTCTTTGCCTGGACCATATTTAGGACCACTATAGAAAGTGGTAAAAAAAATGACATGTGTTTCTTTGGACTCCTCTTCCAAATTCTATGGTTATTCCCTGCCTGTCTCTAAAAATCAGTTGGGGTGTTGTTATCTGCTGCCATATATTTGCCAAATTGAAATGAATATGCAACTGTATTTGTACATATTGAGTTAAATGACTAGCACAGTAAAGAACTTGCAGTCTGCCAACTGGATTGAACAGGGTGGCTACTAGCAGGGGATATATGTCAGAAACCGTACATTAATCTAAACCAGTGCCTCGAAAATGTCTTGCACAAAACCAGGTAAAGGTGCAATACTATTATCAATAAAAGGCAAAGTAGAATCTATTCACTCTGAAATCTGATAAAGTCACAGTAAATGTAAGGACTATCCTTCTGTATCTTTGCTAAATGTGGTCTTAAAAATATTTACTAAATGGCTAACCACGAGACTAAACAAAAGCATTACCACCATTGTAAATCAAGATCAAGGCAGTTTCATGCCAGGCAGGGAGGCAGCTGATAATTTAAGAAGAGTGCTACAGATATTATGAGAGGTGAGAGATGATGACGATCCCATTGCTGCTTTTTCTTGAGATGCCGAAAATGTATTTAATAGGGTAGGATCAAATGCTGGTATCTACAATATGCCTCTTGCAAGTTTTGTTTTGGATTAAAACTCAGAAACCTAATTAAAACAATTTACTTTCACCCATTAGCCTTAATCCTTATGAATGGCTTACTGTCTTCTCTGGTTATTTTACCAAGAGGCACTTGAAAATGATGTCCTCCCTCTCGTGTCCTACTTTGCACTTGACCTTGAACCTTTGGCCATCTCCTGCATTTTTATTCTGAAAAAGTATTTGGCATCCAGAAACTATTGGTATGTGTAGGTGACATCCAGACAGTTATTAAAAGGCATTTTCAACAAACAACAGAGACTTCTGAAGAAATAGATTAATTTCATTTTCATTTACAACAGTATCCTCTTTCATTCCCTTGCAAGACCAACTTGTATCTCCATTACAATGCACTGGTGTACCAGAGGCGTAATATCTAAAATATCATAATATCTAAAATTTTGTCTAGGTACACAAATAGCTGCTTTGCAGAACTGTAGATTAAGGCCTAACTCCCACTGAGATCAATTAGTGTTATGTTTGCTTGCCTGGGGTTTTTTTTAGAAAGTAGTAGATGCCGAAAATTTTAAAAACTTGAGTTACTTTGCTAAGGAAGAATCAGGCCTACCATAATTTAATAGTTCAAAGAAACAAAGTTCTGCCAACTACAGAATGAAGCTCCCAATTCTAAGCACTTAGCTTTTAATCTTCAGTAATTTTTCCGAAGTGTAAAATGCTTACAAGTAAATTTGGAACTCAAACAAAAGAGAGCGAGATATACAGCGAATGATAAAAGCATTGAAAATCATTTATAAGGTTTCAAAACTGAGATCCTCTGAACTGTAGCCTTTCAAAGAGATTGTTAACATTAAGAAGCTTACACAGAGACAGCTTAAGTTCCTCTCCATTTGCAAGCAATATACAGTCCATCCATTTGCTCTAAAGCAGAAAAATATGCTTCTAGCAGAATAAATTCTTACCCCTGGGAAGTATATGAACTGTTGTTTCAGTAACTGACTTACCCAGGTTCCTACTCTACCATCAAAGAAAACTCCCATCTTTAAAGATGTTTCCAAGTAAATACCTTGTAGCATAGTTACAGACATGAAAAGGAGAAACAAAAGAGGATTCAGATTGTGTGATATACCTCAATCCAGGGTGACACATACATTTCTTAAGGGAGGATTTTAAGTCTTCTCCCAGTGCAAACTCTACTCATTCTAAGGAACACAAGTTAAAGGCTTTGTCAGGCCACTGCAATACTATTTCAAAAGACAGACTTCTATCCATTACAAATCTCACCATATACTAGTGAAAGGGCTTTCCTGACAACATAATTTCAACCGCTTCCAGCAGAAAATACATTTTAGATTATCAAGTATTTTTCAGTGTTGCTTTATTTTTAGATTTTTAGCAGCAACATTCAGATTGTTTTTTGTCAAAGGTCCTGGCCAGCTTTCAAAGTCTACAAAGCCAGTACATACAAAATCTCACCTATGAACAAGCAAAAGATACAGCTGACTGGGCTTCATGACTCACTCAACGGATCTGTGCATGTCAGAAACTGTCAGCAGCTTTGGAAATATCAGTAATCCACATACAGTAGCATTTCCAGCTTTTAAGAAAAATAAGACTCACTCTTTGGTAAAACTGAGAAAACTGGATGTTGTTGAAAGAAATGTCCTTGAAAAATCTTAAAACACAGAGAAAAATAAATAAAAAACTAAACAAAGATATTATTACTGAATATTTTCTTCATTATGAATCATTATTAAACCTTTTTCCTATACTGGAAAGACCAGTGAGTGCCTTTGCCCTTCCAGGCTCTCGCTGCTATTCTGCCTATCAGCTGTCAGCTTCATGGGATGCATGTTGTTGGCTTTCATTTCTTTCTGACATTTTTCAGTTTTTAAACGCTTTCTAAAACCTCTCTTGACACATTTTTCTCTCTGTGCATACACCCAGCTAGAAAAAAACCAGGTAGGTCTCCAGGTAAAAGCCACAGAATTCCTGAGGTTGGAAGGGATCTCTGGAGGACCCCCTGCTCAAGCAGGGTCACCTAGAGCAGGTTGCCCAGGACCTTGTCTGGTTGGGTCTTCAGTACATCCAAGGACAGAGACTGCACAACCTCTCTGGAAAACCTGTGCCAGTGTTTGAGCAACCCCACAATAAAAAAAAAAAACAAAACCAAAACCATCACAACAACAAAAAAACAAAACCCAAACCTAATCCCCCCAAAACCCAAAACCACTATTTCAAAAGCAGACCATATATTACAATCTTTCTTCCACTAAAAAAAAAATAAATTACAAACTGTGAGTGACTATTTATTAAGCATATGACTATTACTAAGCAAATATGAGTACCTAAGAGCCTGCATATATGCAATTCTCTTCTATACTTAAATATTTCAATAGGAAATGGTCCATTCAGATAAAATCTTTTATCTCCAATGATGTCCCAGGGCACAGCAAAAACAAGACAGCTCTATGTAGCCATATATATTTCAACACAGAAAACATGTTAAAAACAGCTGCACACTGAACCTTCTTGAGAACAGAAGTTGTAAATCCGGCCCAGCTGAAATATGATACATTTCATGTAACATCTTATGTTATGCTATTCAATATATGAACTTCTATTACCATACACATTAATTTTCAAATATTCTTATTATGATTGGGTGCAGAGCATATTTATTAGATGACATATAAAGCGTAATGCATATAATTCTGTATCTAGAAATGGATTTGACAAATTCCATTTTGAAGAAAAGGATGGGCAGAACCATGGTTTATACATGACACTTCAGTACAACATAGGAAAAGAACAGTTTTCAACAAAGAAAAATAAGTGAAACCCTGCTCTTAGAAAACACGCCATTGTTTTCTTAAGTTTCTAGATGGAGTAAGAGAAAATGTCATTTCAAAGTCTCAGGTGACAGTTCACCATCAATGCTGTAAGCTCAAGGTTCACATTTACCGAGCACAACAGCAATCTCTCTCTGTCTTAAAATCTTTACTTTTTTGGTCGTTTTCCTCCTCCACCTCCCTTAAGGCCCTGAAATATGTGACTTTCCTGAGCTTTGAACAGGTCTGCATTTAGAAGATCTGAGAAACATCACATTTCCTCAGTAATGTCACTTCAGGGAGCTTGGCTGGAGGCTTTTCAGCCAAAGAGAAAAGGCAGCACCCAATTCCCACTGATTTTCTGTGGCACATACTCTTAGGAAGAGCTCAGTTCTTGCCTGTACTTTCCAGAAATGACTGTTTTATATACTCTAAGTCTCCTCTTTATCTATTGCTGCAGATAGTCCTCATCACTTGAACACCCACAATGATTTTCTCTGACTACTTGTGTGTAAAGGTTATAATAAATTTCACCTGTTCAAATCCAACACACTGACATTTGTTGTTGCCAAAAAGTTCAAATGTCTTTTCAGCCAATAATAATATTGGTGTCAGCTGCCAGGTTTTTTCCTTTGTGAACTTTTGCCCATTTAAACTAATGGTGTCTTATTTGTTTTATGACTTTTTCGTTTTTGTTTTTTTTTTTTTTTCCTAGTAGTTGCTCTGCTGTGGAGCCTTCTCTTGGCTATGCAAGTCATATACCAATCTGGAGGACACCTGCTTTTTCGTACTTGCTGCCAGACCTAGTTGAAAAGTCAGATCTCTGCTAAGCACATCAAACATGAGATCAGAAACACTGTGAGTTGTTTAAGACTGTGTCTTGGAATTATACATAATCTGGTCTAGCTGCAGGTGGCTGCCAAAAGGGGTCATCCTGCTCCCCCCTGCTCCCCAGTTCATGAGCTGAGGGCTCATTCCCTCCCCTCACTTCCATTTGGGAATGGCTGAGGCCTCCAGCTGGATCAGTTCAGTGAGCAGCTCCAACGGAAAACTCATTTCTTCCCCCATCAAGAAATGAATGACGTTTGCTGAACTGACACCCTGGCAGCTGCATGACATGCTAGGCCCAATGCAAGGGAGAACGAACTCCTGGATGACAACAGGAGCACCTCCTCTTCTGGTGGCAACCAGCAGCGGGCAGGGAGATCAGATGAAATAAAGCGTCAAGCAGCAAGTACATGAGCAACAGGTAAAATGAGTCAAGAAAGGATACAGAGTTGAAGACAAATCTGAGAATCAGCTGTTATGTAGGCATATTGCAATTTCTCATAAAATGTTTTGGCAAAGAAAGATGCTATTAATTAGAAAGTTTAATTCAACTGATTTTCTTAGATAGAGTAAGATCTAAGTAGCTTCAAGGTGAATTATTAACACATTTTTGCCCAAGACTATTTATAATCTACTTCTCATAGACTGAGCTTTACTCTTACGTATTGTAGAATACAAAGTCTCAAAAGGGCAGATAGGGGAAATGAAGTGATCATCCTATGCTGAGACTGCAGAATACGTTTGGCAAATCGCCATATGGGAAATAAATGTCTACCTACAAAAACATAGATGAAGGCAAGAGTTAGTGCAATGAATAGAAAATATATTAAAAAGGTAAAGCAAAAAAGAAGCAATAAACTACGTGTGGAAATTATAGTGTCAGGGTCTGCATCTAGTATTTGCCAATGTTAATGATTGATTCTAAATTTTAAAAAAGTAATTTTATATTAGGTAAAAATCCACAGAAATTAGTTTTCATAGTGACTTTCATCTGAAAATCTGAAATTGTTTGGCAAGTAGTAAGAAATTAAGATGTACAGATCACTTGTCTGTGTAGGGAATATTCATATACACATTTCAATGAGAAGAAATTAAATACCAACCAGAATGTGACATGCGCAAGAATATTCTATGACAGAACCAAAAATAAAATCCAAACCACTTGATTCTTGAAGACCCATACAAATTGAGGCAATTATATGATAGACAATAACATCTACGTGATTAAATATTTCAGCATATTGATCGGTGAAGGGCAAAATTCCCAATTGTTTAGAAAATCTTCTTCTGGACAACTGCATCACTGACCTATATGGTACGTATTACTAACAATAGTTTGGTCCAAGAAGATGCATAGAATAAGTGCTATAGAGACTGACTGCCCACCAAACATGTTCAACAAACTACTGTAGGACATTGGATAGGGCAGCTCCCTGGACAAGGAAAGTAAGCCTTGAGGATGAAGAAACAGGCTAGAGCCTGACTTCGGCTGTAATAATTTAACCATACTAAACACTCTAGAAGTGTATCAGAATTCCAGCAAGCAAAGACATCTTAGCTTAGGTTTCAGTGACATGGAAGTTAAAGACAATGTTCCCATAAACTAACAGATCAAAATCTTTCAGATCTTATGACTAGCTAACAGAGAATCATGAGAAAACTCTGCCCTATGACTCAAAAGCAAAACCAAGCTCTACGGTGCTGATAGAATGGGAGCCAAACAGAAGTAGCACGTTACAATTTTCTTTAAGTGATACCTATCACTGTACAAACAGCAAAAGCAAACTGAGCATTTAGTGAGACTGGCAGTAAGGGCTGGTAGGTAGCAAAGTGATCCACCAAGCTACAGCCAAGCCAGAATGCAGATCACATGAAGTGGCACGAAAGAGTTGATTAAATGAGTGAGAACTCTTTTTTTTACCCTATGAACTCTGTATACATGAATGTGCACACCCAGTTCTATAGCCTCCATGAGCAAGCACTGGGGGGGTTATGGTTCAAAGGAGCCTTGACAAAACTAAAAAATGGTTGATGAGATTCCAGTATAATGTATATCCCAAATGAGTATAAAATCAACCCCCAAGTGACATCTGGTAGCAATACTGTACTATAGCAAATAAAATAACAGTAATAATAATTTACATTTCTATATACTCCCCTTTAAGGCATGTGAAACTGGCTACTGTCAGAGAACAGATGCAGGACTAAATGGCATGTGTCCAATATAGATGCAAAACGTGATTCCTGTATGCTACAATTGTATGAGGAGAGAAAAAAAAAAACACAAAGAAAAAGGAGAAATGAGGAAAACCATCTTTTAACTGTAATATTTATGGGGGTACAGGCAGACCCCAGTAATTCATACTAGAACCTTGTTATCAAAAGCCTAAATTGCACAAAACAGTGAAGTTAAGCCAGCAGATCACAAAACATAACCGCCTACAACTTCTCTGAGTTGGTCTGTATCTTGACTTAGAGGAGAATAACCCAAGAGCTACTCTAGCTCTTACCAGTTGTCAATCACTACTAAGAAATTCAGAAATTCAGATAACTTCTCCATGCACTTCACATTTTAGTCACAGAAGGCAGGTGCTTGTCACGATATCTGGAAAATACTATCTTCAGAAAAGATGTTCCCAAGGAAGGATCTAAAACTACTGAATGTATAACCACTATATGTCGCCACAGCAGTTCACAGCAACACAAGTCACTACGTGCCTTCCCAGGGAAAAAGAAACCTATGGAAGAGAAAGTTGAGAGTTTCAGACAAGAAAGCCCAGAGTCAAGTTTACAGCTTGCAACCTAGAACTCCTGGAGTACTAACACAATCCTCATAAGTCACAAAACGAAGAGGCTGTCTTCACAGGAGAGAGAAAAACATCACAAGTCTGTACCACTTGATTTATACTTGCGAAGGAAAGCTGAGCCAGTTATATGTGTAAACAGGGGCTGAGCTGATGTGTTGCTTTTCTCCTCTTCCATTCTGGGAAATGACTGTGGGTGATCCCTCTTCTTTCTTTACCTCCCACTGTCTCTTCCTCCTCCACCAGAAAAAAAAAAAATCTAAAAAAAAAAGAAAAAAATCTGTTTGCCAGTAGGCAGTGTGAATACCAGCTGAAACACCTGCGGGCCAGACACATACAGCTGTCCTCTCCCATGCCTCTTGCTGACAAGGCATCTGTGCTGCACACCACACACACCAGTTTGCATGCTGTAGGTAAGTAGACTTTTAGAATTATTATTCCCACTGCTCTTTGTACAATTCGCTTATACCATCCCCCCTAGCCTGAAGAGGGGAACTTCTCCACAATGTATAGCAGCCCAGCAAAAATGCTCTGTATAACCCAAAGCAATGACTTCTCAAATTCTCTTTCGGTACAATCACCACATCATTCTGGTGTTGGGTTACAGGGCAGCATAAAGTCAGAGCCCTCCTCTAAACACGAAATACAAACATTTATAAGGTTAAAAACAGGCCTAATCCTCTAGCACAGAACCCCCTCACTCCATTTTCGCAAACTTCTGTGCTTAGATCACAGCATCACTGCTTTCTTCACATTTTTTCTTCCTGGTTGTGCAAGAATTGGGAATAAACGAAGCACAGCAGGAAGGCTTCCACCTTGCGATTTCTAACCTTATTTCAGACGTCCCAGAAAACTGGACAGGCAGGATAAACTTCAACCCAGAGTCAAGGCAAAATTTCAAACCTCTGTGTCTCAAGACTATGAAATAGAACTGTATGAATAACTTCTTTCAGTTACTGTCTAAACGGAAAAAGGATTTTTAAAAACTGTTTCAGATTAACAACTTATTTTCAGGGGATTCATTTGACAAAATACAACTGATGTTTTGGAATTCATTAAAACAAAAGAAGTACTACACATACACAAGATTTTCAAAATGCAAAATTGAAATATATTCTTTTAATAAATGTAAAAAATAATATACTTGGACTCTTTCAACAAAGTCTTTTGCACCAAAGAATTCACCGTATTTGCCTACATATATAATATGTTTCATTTGATGTCCAAATTTGACTTTTTGTAAACACAAACGTTGCATGATTTTTTTCCCAATAATATTTATAAGTAAAAATAACCTAAATTTCAAAACTGCAGACCACTTGCAGCACTCTCTCACTTCAATTACTTCTGTTTTGTGGGTTCTCAGCATTTATAGAAATTGATGCCTGTGTGCAAAAATATGGATTTAGGATTTGTCATCCAGATTTTAAAACTTTGGCTACAAGACAAAAGTCTACAAGACTGTGAGACAAAATGCAAAGACATACACACAAAATACTGTTATTTACAAAAAATCTGTAAAATTTTAACTTTTTCCATTTTCCAAAACTTAGTGACAAAAAATGGCCACTTTTGCTTTGTCAGATACTTGATACTAAAAGGACATAATACATGATATGCTTGAATTTTTTTCCCTTTCTCTACATGCTTGCTGATAATTCAATAACTAAAATGAATACTAACACCAAATCTTGCTTTCAGTTATACTGGGTAACAAAAATTATACTTACTAGAGCTGACCAAGATCTAACTATGGGAGGATGGAAGGAATCTGGAATGTCAGTTCCTAGAGCTCTGTATCTTTTTTTTTTTTTCCTCATTTTCTTCTAGATCTCTTTTTAAAATGTGTGCTCACCATTTTCAGATAACAAAGAATATTTTTCAGAAAAAAACCAAACAAAACCACTAGCAAAGTGTGATTAATTTTTAATATTCCGCTGGTTTTCATACCCGGCATGAAGAAAGATACTGGTGCTGGGAACACAGAATTTCTAAATGCTTTTTAAAGACTATGGAACACCTTAATTTTTTTCTCTCAATATAGGTAGTGGTGGTGGTTTGTTTTTAATATGTCCATTTGAAGACACAGTTACCTACCAGTAAGCAAACAGACATAGAGTATCTTAACTTGCCATTAAAAGTCAGCACAATCAAGTAAAACTAGTGTCAGTGTTGCCATAATAAAACAGACTGATTTCAATTTCTTCCCAAGGAAGAATATGTGTTTTTGCTATTCTCTTGAGTACGGACAGAGGCAGTCTCCTAATCCAGCCCAGAGTCTCATCCTTAAAATCGGAGACAGTAATGTAACTAGTCTCAAGCAATGATGCTTAAATGTTGTCCAAACCTGCTTTCCTTTATAGTTCTAAGCAATATGTAAAGAGAAACAGGATTAGAAAGTTATGTTAACATGAAGAAAAGTAGGAGATGGGAAAATGTAAATAATAAGCCCCATAAAACCCACGAACAAACCAGTACATTTTGAATTGCTCTTTGGTAACTGATGAAAAAAAGTGTTATGAGGCAAATCCTTCACTGGGTCACTCACTGGGGAGACTGGTAAAAATAAATTGCACAGCTCTAATTTTCCTAGCAGCTTCCATGCTATTCTTTGAAACTGAGTAAGAAACCCTTGGCCTAATCCCAAGAGCCAATCTATAGTAAATAGTGCACACTTAATGCCTAAGTTCCTTTTTAGCACCATTCAGACAGTGACTTCAGCCACACAGCTTAGTCATAGCAGACATTTTTGTGGTGAAAGCATTAAACCCACATGCAGCTCTCTTTCTGTGGCCACTGGGGGTCATGCTCCTTTCCCATTAGCTGAATAAATCATAAAGTCTGCACAGACCACACAAGAAGCAAGGCTAGCAAGCCACAGGCAGTGCCTACAGCCTGCTATTTCTTTTCAGAATTAAAAAAAAAAAAAGGGAAGAAAAGAAAAACAGCAAAACAGCCTAGCTTTAAGAAATTATTTGCTTTTTTTTAATTTGACCTCTTTGAAGTCCACGGAGATTTGTTTGTTTGTTTGTCTTTTAACCCGAGCAACTACAGCGAAGAAGAGGAGCAGAGAAAAATAAGAAGAACGGCGTGCAATTCCTTTGTCCTATGCTGCAACAGCAGAAGGTAAAAAATCCTGGTAGTCTGTTAAACAATAGAGGCTGCCATACAATATAGGACCTCATCAGATACCCACAGAAAACAAAATCTATGTTGATAGATAATACATAATACAGAACCAAACGAGGAATCAAAATAGTGCATAATATTTTTCACATCAAATGATTTATTCTGCCAATGAAAATGACAGTAACTGAGCAAGGTCTGGAAGTCTAGAGGTTGGTTCAAGTTCCCATCAATCAGGAAACAAGATAAGAAGGAATTTTAAACATAGCCATTAGCATGCAACTAATGAACATGAAGAAGATATGCACAGCTCATTATGCTAAGGAGCCTTTCTTAAGCGTTTCTTTAAAATGTACCAAATCCCAAAATATTTTAAAAAGTGCACTGAACTTTAGAGAGACTTTACATAACAGCTTGATTGGCAACTAGAACATGCCCTGTTTCTCAAAGAACCCAGATGGGACAGGCGGGGGGAGTGTGTGGGAGGGTAGCTTTTTAAACTACGTTCTGTTCCATGATCCCGTCTAGATCATTTGGACATGCAGTGTTTAGAAAATAACATTTACATGCTTCACTGTCTACATGCTGAAAAACTTTTTTGAGCAGGGAGGACAGCTGAACCAAAGATTGCTAGGTCTATTTACGCACTGTCAGCCGAACCTTTGTTTGCTATCCTATTTTGTGTTGGCATTTTTGGTGTAATCTAGGATATTTTTTAGCACAACAAAAAAGCACACCAAAAAAAAATAATACAAAAACAAACCAAAAAATCCCAAAGGACAACAGAACCAAAAAAGAGGAAGTAAAAGAAAGTAAGCACCAGCTAGGGTCAGATAGGCTTAGACCAGAGTTTCGAAAGCTCCTTCAATCAGTTCTACTAATAATCCTATATCCTTACCTGCAATATAACTTACCCTTTAGCTATTACAGCCCTCATGAGCAAAGACAGATAATCATGTTGAATTGTGACAAATTATACGGTGGTTTTGAGATGTGAGCAAGCACTCACAAGGGAGTAGGGCAAGACCACTTAAATCCATTTCATTTGTGACTTAATATTGTGGGTTAAAACTTGTGTGACCTTTGCCAAAGACACCTCATATGTGTGCAGGAGAAAAATCAAATCCCAAGTCTCAAAAGATTCCTAGCAATAAGATATACAGTTTCTGACAGGTCACCCAAGGCACAGCCTGAATTTTATCATGGAATTCTTACTGATGGATTAAGTACCACTTTAACCAGAATAACAATAAATAAAAATCCCTCAGTGGAAAAATGTAGAACTGTGTAAAATTTAGGATTTCAGTCATTACAGTGGAACAGCTAGCTTTTAACATCTTCATACATGTATATTCCACACCAGTAAAAGACATTCTTAGGCAGCTCATATAGAGCATCCTTCCTGAAAGCAGAATGCTCAAAAGGTCTCTAATATTTGAAATTTCAAACCGATGCAGTTACCAAAAGAAGCTGAGTGAAGCACAGCTCCCTTCTGGACATTATAAGCCAAATCTTTAACCTTTTCCTCAGGCAAAACTTGTGTTGATCTCACTGGGAGATTTGCTCGAGTGAGGACAGCAATATTAAACTCCACTAGCAGCAAGAACCAAGGATACCACTTCAATAATGTTAAAATGAAAACCATATAAATATACTTCTTTTTGTCCAAATGTGTATGAGCATTAGCAACATAAAACATTTCATAGGCCTGTGCAATATGAGGATAGCTACAGATTCAAACTTGGCTACTTTCAAAGCTCCTTTACTTGTAATGAGCAAACACAATGCGAACGTTGTGAGGCCAAATTCTCTCTCCAGAATCTGGCGCATGGGTACACGAGCCCAGGATAGGGTAAGCCAATACGTGTACAGGAAGGGAAGAAAGGCTTTCTCAAGGCAAGCAGAAGGGAACCTAAAAAGTTCAGGTGAGGGAGAAAAGGCCAATCTTCCCCTCTCACTTTCCCCTTCTGCCTAAGTGCCATACTAAGGAAAGAGTAAGCATAGCTCAGTCAAAGCTTTCAACTGAGTTTAGCTCTGCCATTCCCAGAATACAGAAATTCTTGTGTATTTTTGCCCTTCTGCAAACAGAGATGGGAAGTGGTTTAATCCTTAATAATATGTGCCACCAGCAACATCTGTCCTCAGATGTAGTGATGAGAAAATATACAAATGTTTGAAATAGCAAGGGTTACAGCATACACCAACCAGAACAATCACATTGATTCCTACTGTATACCATTAGTTCTACCTTTGCAAAGGAATTTAAGATTCAGGATATTTAAATGGAAGAATAGTATCTGACAATTTATTTTCCATTGGTTTATTTTGTACTGATGAATATCACCAAGAGAGAAACACAACCACACAAAACCC